>NC_134247.1:4392500-6892500 GCF_965152275.1 Natator depressus
CAGCCCAGTAACGACCCCCTCCAGGTCAATGCTGATACTCCCTTCCCCTATGGGACAGGGGATGGCTGACCTGCCACTGCTGTCTGTTTTGGGACTCCAATCTCTAAAGCTGTTAATCCAGCACATGCAACCCCCTCTGCCCTGTACTGCAGGGCCTGATATTGTAGGCCAGGATTGTCTGCGACAAGCCAGCTTTTCAAGCCGGAAGCACTGCCGCCATGTACCTGTAGGCTGGTGGCTAGTTTCAGACGCTTCCTGCTACATCCTTGTGTGATAAATCCGACTTGCTGGACTGACTCGTGTCCGCTTGGTTGAAAAAGCAGGCCTGGGGGAGCCAGGCTGCCCCGGGTTAAGCCTTACCTGGCCCCCGTGCGTGTTTGGAGAGAGGCGAAAGTTTCGGCAGGTGCAATTGGTCATCACTGAGCAGACCAAGCAGGGGGAGTCCTTGCTGGGGCTGCCGGCATCACGCTTCTCTTCCGTAAAGTTGTGCCAGAGCAACGCCAAAATCAAGAGTGGCAGCTGCTGTAGAGAAATGACTCTGCCCTGGCAACCCATTTTGGGAGGCATCTGCCTGCACCTGCCATATTGTCTGTCGCTTCAGGTGCTGTTAAGACAATTCTTAATTAGGGCTTCTGATTGGTTTTTATGCACTTCTTGTTCTTTCTCTCCCCCCCCCCCCCCACCCCACCTGCCCCCTCGGGGCTGAAAAGCTTTTCTGGCTTGGGCCCTGAGGAACTGAATCTAGATGCCATTACCAGAGGTGCTCTACCTTGCTCAGGCTCGGGCTTAAGGGCCAACACCCCTTCTCATGCATTGGCATCTGCGGGCATAGAGTTTAAATGTCCTGAGTAAGGTGGCTCAGCTGAGAGATTGTATCACTTGAGCTGGTTGGGGAATCTTCTTTTTTTTTTTTTTAATGTATAAAACTCTCAAAATTGTTTTACTGATTTTGGTTAAGAAATTTCAACCAGCTTTAGAGCAGTGTTGGCTGAAAAGGTGCAAAAATTTCAAAGTTTCAGTAAGTTTCTACTACTCCATAAACTGATATAAAATGATGCTTTTGCCAACCCCCCCCCCCCCCCAAAAAACAAAAAAACCCTGTAATATTTTGCTTGTGTTTTTAATCGTATTTGAATTTTCACAACAAGATTTGACCAAATGAACACCATGAAGCATTTCCAATGGCTCTAAACAGCAGGCTTCTATCAGGGAAGAGCTCTGAGGAGCCGCTACGATGGCCAGACAGCGGGTTTTGTGCAAAGATGTCACGCCACTAAATTCTTGGACATGGGAAGCGGGATAGGTGAGCCAAAGACTAAATGAACTGGGGGCCTCTACTGGGGGCGTGAGACGGAAGACTCAGGGCTGGATTGAGATATGAAGTGTGATGGGTAGACGGAATCTTTTGTGTGAACCCAAGACTGTTCTGGGGGTTTAGCCCCAGGGATGTGGTGGAGATGCTGATCAAACACACTCCTCCATTAGGAGACGTTCACAAACGGTAGGACAAAAATATTTAGTTGCTCTATTGCATGTGTGTGGGTGTGATACTTCTCTCTGCTTCTGGTTCCCTCCTTGTACTCCGGCTTATTGACAAAAGTCCTGCAGATGACACAGATTGGACACAGGAGAGGAGAAAAGTACTTTTCCGGTGATTTTTGGCAGAAAAGCTCTGTGCTAGTGAGGGTTGACCCAAATCCCAGTGAAGTCAATGGAAGGACTCCCATAGGACTTTGGGGCAGCTCCCAGGTTTGTCAAGGTAGAGTCCAAATAGGTAAAAGGCAGATTTATACACTATCCCTGAAGTCCTGGTGGAATACTGGAAACAAACCAGTGCAATTCTGTAATGGCCAACATGCTATTTGGGGTTGCTAGAGAAAAGCTATCCCCATGGTAGCTGGTGGTGGTCTGTTTTCTTAATTTTTCTAATACAAAGCATATCTAAGGGTGGTTTTTGTTTGTTTGTTTTGTTTTCCCCAAAAATACTAGCTCCTCCAGAGATGCTGCTGTGAGCTGGTGCAATGAGATTTCATGGTTTTCGTAAAAAGCAGCATTCCCTCAAGTGCCTCTGGTCTACCAGACTTTTAATGTGGTTACATGGTGGTGTCAAACTTGTGCCCCCCCCCCCGCCTGTTCTGTTGTTTCTTTCCCCTCTTACCGAAAGAGCGGCCGTGCAGTTGGCTCTTCAATTTTAGATCAAAGGAAACAGCAAGGCAAGAAAGAACAAGAATAAAGCACCTGCAAGAGGGAGCACACGGTAGGCGTCTCCTTTGGAACAGGCAGCCGCTGCTCTGAGAACAAGATGGCTTCTGCACTCTGCGCGCAAGGGGCAGGTCTTAAAATTTAAAAGTAGCGGTAGCCAGGAAACAAATGGACAGTGCAGTTTCTTACCTTTTTTAGGTCTTACGGTCCTGAATTAGGTCCATAAGTGTCCCTGTAAAATTCCAGCAGGTATTGTTGGAATACAGTATGTTCAGTGGGACAGGAGAGGGTGTAAGCGAAATTACGATAGGGTTAGGAGGAAGTACAGAGTGGGGTTTTTGATTTTCCGGAGTACAAGCTTTCCTGAAATGAGTCAGGCAAATACAGCAGCTCTACTGCCAGTGCCTCAAATGTGGATCACTCTCTAACTAATTATAAGAAAGCAGCTGAACCCCCTTTCTCCCCCCGCCCCCATCCCGAGCACGGACCAGTTCACATGAGTCTTTTTTCTCTGTCCTCCCCTCCCTGTCTGGAGTTAACCCAACTCGTTCCGTTTCAACTGAACGAACACACAAAAAAGGAGACCCACATTCCTTTGCGTAATCTTATTCAAACATGGCAAGGCTGCAGTTTCTCAATTAATCAAAAAGTTTCACCCTCCTCTCATTTGTTTTTCGTCTCTCCCCCCCCCCACCCCACCTCCCCCAGCGTCTTAATCAGAGGCCTGGCTCCTGCCCAGCTTCTCTGAGGTCTGTGCCACTGGAGTGACACCTGTCCAGGTAAATAACAGGTGACTCCAGTCTGTGTGTGTGTGTGTGGGGGGGGGGGGGGTTAGCTTTGATTATGGTAAAAAATAATTGATTGCTTTCTCCACGTAGACTAGGGAGGTGGATGGTGGGAAACAGACCAGGGATTGAATATAAAAGGAAATGAGCTAAGCAGCCGCACTGAGCCACTTAATTTTGCTGCTTTCTCTTCCTCCCCCACTTCTTGTGTTTTGTGTGAGGGATTCTAACAATTTCCTTCGATCTTGCATGAAATTAACTTAGAAGACAAGCCGAGTATCTACTCTCACTCCCCCTTCCCCCCCTCCCCCCCGCCCATCATCTTTCCTTGAGGGGCATAAGACACTGTTTCATGAATTACACTTTAAATAAGGCTACAGTTTTGGCATGCGCATTTTTAGTAAATTTCAGGGGAGAGATGCAGGAAAAAACCCGATAAATCACAGGGAGGATCACCAAATGACGTAGTCTTCACTACATCAACATACATAGAATATAGTGGGGGTGCTGAAAGGTGAGGCCTGGAGAGGGGGGAAGGTTTGAAGAGTGAGCTCACCTCGCAGCTGTGGCTTCTGTCCCGCGGGTCTGGGCTCGGCTCCCCACTCCAGGCATTGCAACCTAGCGCATGGGGTCACAGTGCCACCCCAGGTCACACTGCCACTCAGTTGGGGAGCCTAATCAAATGTGGGGGGTTTTTTTGTTTGTTCTTTTACAGCCATTTCCAAGATTTTGTGACCCTTAATCACAGTTTCCATGATATTCATGATTTCCATCACACGATCGTAGCCCTGTAACACTTTGTTCATCCAGCCCAAAGCACTTTACAGTTAACCACAGTTATTCTATAGGATAATTGCTTTAACCTGCCACTGAAATGCGGCCACCTCTGTGGTCGAATGCATCAGCTGTCTAAAAGCACATCGTTGAACTACACAAATCTAGGACGCGACTTACAGGAGCATTTTGTGCTCGAACGAGGCTGCGGAGGTAACTTTAAGTAGGAAGAAGGAAACTATTTGTGCTCGATGGATCCTAGTCCAGTTAGCTGCTGAGCCTTCTCCCTCTGTACCTTGCAGGAACATGCCAGATATTAACTAACTACGCAGGGTATGATATTAATCAGGATACTAGACTAGATGAACCTTCGAAACTGTCCGGCGTGGCTATTTTTGTTCTTATGTATAACTATGTAATTGTGCTTAAAATAGCTTTATGGTGTCCTTTCAGTTCCATCACCTCTTCTCCTTCCCAACTGGTACCCTGTCCTCCCAGAGTTACTCCCACTGGGAAGAGAATGGGCTCAGATTTACTCTGGTATACCAGCTAGGCTGTAAAATTCCATTCTGATTTGGCTCTGGATTTCAAACCACGCTTGGTGGGGTGGTGGTGGGGGAGAAGTTCAGGTGGGGAGTGCCGTTTCGACTCTCTCATCCCAACTCTTGTAGGCTGCCACTGGTGGCCTGCATCACCTTAGCAGACTGTGGGATGCTTGGCTGGTTGTGTCACGCCTGGGCAGTTAAGTAGACAGAGCTGAAGCAGGAAGCCGAGTTTACTTTAAGCATGGAGCTTGGTTGCAAGGACTGACCTCCCGAGAAGGACAGCCAGTGTTCTGGGTACCACAAAACAGGAAGAGGGAGCCCCTTGAATCCTGGTAGATTGGGCTGACCCCATTTTTTGCCACTCCTCCTCCACCTCCATTGACTCTTTGTTTATGGAACCTCTTAGAACAGTTACTAAGGCAGTGACCTCAGGAACTGAATTAACCTAGGTTGTGGGTTCACTTTGCTTGGAATGTGATCCTAGAATGGCTTGATTCCCTTTCCGCTTGTCGTATCCAGCGCATTCTCTCCCTTTCCTTGTGCATCCAGCTACTCTCTCCGTCTAAATCCCTCTGCAGTGCACACTTTGTGTGTGCTGCTTTCGAATGCTTTGTAAGCCATGCCCACTTGGCTTGGTGCTTTGTCCCTCTCTAGTGGTGGCTAGGCCACCTAGAGACCGCAAAACTCTCGACAGCCTTGGCTAAGAAACCCAGGTCTCTTGGAGCAGGCACCAGGGGCTCATGCATCAAGATCCCAGGTTAAATCCCCAAATTGCTGACGACCAATCCAGGGGTATTTGGCGTTACGCCTCCATTCTGCAGAGGAATATAAAAGCATCTCCATAGTAATGTTTCCCACACCTTTTGTCATGTAGCGTACTGTGTTGTCTGATTCATTGAGAATCTAAGTTCCCCATGACAGGGACAGTGTTTTTACTCTGTATTTGTTAAGGGCCAAGTAGCATATGGGCTCACAAGGGCTGCTCATTTAATAACCCATAATAACGAGTTGGTTGACTGATTTTATTCCTCATGTAAACTGTTGCATGGATTTAACCATTTTTTCTGTTCTCACTAATTGATAGCGAACCAAGCCTGACTATCTGAGAACGTCTTTGATGCTGACAACTATTGGTCAATTTGCAAGCAACCTGTAGTCTGAATAACTATTTGTGGTGTGTACAGGTCAATAAGTAGCAGTGAATAATGAATGAATAATCCTCTTCTTTGCATGTATAATCTTCCCGACCATGGCTCAGAACACTTTGAACCCAAACAGCACCAAAGCATAGCCATCTACCATTTGACCTTAACGAGTGACTCCATTTTCGGGCAGCAGTAGTCGATTGTTGTCCTCTGTGATTTAGCCATTAGACGGGTGAGACAAGGACATTACATAATTGGAAGTAGTAGCCATTCACAGGACTGCTCTTCCTCAAACAGAAATACCTCTGCACCAGTGAATATGATGAGTAAATACCATGGCGGGTAGGGTAACCACCCATCCCTTATTTTAAGGCGTACTGAAATGTATTAAAACCGATAATGCTACCAATTTAGACATTAAACTGAAGCTTATGATGATTGGATTGTATACTTGAGGGCAGTAAGAAATGAACACTTGAGAGAAAAATACATGATATACTAAGCGTTGTCCCTTATTTTTCATGTGGCTTTTCCCTATTTCCATCCAATAAAGGTGGTCACCCCATGGGGGAATCCAGTGGCCACTTGGAATTTGGAAAAGAAAATTTGTGACCACTGTGTTGGCAGGATTTAACCAGCTCTTGCAAGAACAGTCCATTCGTTTCCATGAAGAGCAGTGCTCTATCCAGACCGCCAGTGCTGAGGGAATGTCTTCATAACTATGTTTACTGGGGTTTCTTCAATTTCACGGAAACTTTAGTCCTCTCCTTCCTTTTTTTTTAAAAGAAAACTTAAACTTGGAGCCATAAACACCAGGCCAAACTTTGCTGCAGCTCTACCGTCCTGCTCTTTGCCTGAGACTGCTCTTGACCAATTGGTGAAGAGAGAGGAATATTCAGCATCCGATTTTCAGGCAGTGGCGTGCGCCAAAGGTCTGCCTCCCAAAACCTGATGCATGCATGCAAATGGGTGTGTCCGCACATGCATGCAGCTAGCGTGCTGCCTCGTTGCCTGTCGGTGCATGCAGATACACATGTGCAGATGCTTACATCAACTTTCAAAAAAATCTAACCCATATAAACCTCCTTCCCTTCCCTCCCCCTTGCTCTATATCATGCCCTTAACCTCGGCCGTAGCTCCAGAGGTGAAGGGTTATGCTGCCTACGTGCAGACTGTGATCGCCTCTGAGCGTTGGCTGCCAGCTCTCATGAGTTACGGTGTATGGGTCAGGTTTTATGGGTGTTCTCTGCTAGGGAGGGGATGCTAAACTGATCCTCTGGTGTCCTCTCTTCAGAAGGCCTAGGAATTATCCTTGTAATCTGCTACATCTTGGATGGATGCTTTCCTACCTAATGTATCCCCAGGGGCAGTAGACATTCCATCCAGACTTTCCCTTGCCCCTTGTAATTCTGGATGGGAGGGGACTTATAAACTGTTCAGCCACAGCGAATAGGACATGAGTTTGCAATACAAAATAACAACACACACAAAAAGCCTGTGCAATTTTGGACTGCACATTCGGAGGGATCACGTTTAGTGATGGTTCTTCTGTATGTGATTCAGGTGGAGTGTGCCCTGAAATGCCAGTGTCCCAGGTACCATGATACTGGGGGCAGGCAGACCAATCGGGACGGATTCAGGGAAGAGCTGGAAAAAACCGGATGAAGGAACTGGAAGGATGTACTATGTGATCCAAGAGACAAAGCACTGAATCATAGAATAGAAGTGTAGGACTGGAAGGGACCTTAATAGGTCATCTCGTCCCGTCTCCTGCACTCAAGGCAGGACTGAGTAGTATCTAGACCATTCCTGACGAGTGGTGTGTCTTGGCTACAGGACAAGGAAATGGCAGGGGGAGTTGAGAGAATATATTCAAAAATTTGAAGGCTACAGACTCCACAGAGGGAGGGGAATGGGTTGGGGTCCCTGGGGTATAAGCAGGATGAATGGGATGATTCAGCAAAAGGAAACGTAGTTTGCATTGCTGTTAGCCTGTGGAATAGTCTCCCAGGGAAAGGGGTGAAAGTCCAGTTGCTTAACTGGACCAGACAAACCCTGAACTCCAATAGGCACCATCTGGTCCACCCCTTCCAGGAGATGGAGAAGGCTTCTGCATCTCTGATCTGGGGATATAAATGGGGTCGGAGTGGGAGGGCCGAGCTGAGCAAGGCAGTTGTGGGAATGGTGCCCGGTGTGCAGCCGTCACAGCACGGAGGCAGCAGGAGTTTCTCTGCTGTGCATAAATCACTTGAGTCTGGTGTGTGGGTCTTCAATCCCTCCATCATCCCGCAGAGCACTTTATTAGTCAGCCTGCAGATGCCAGGTAAGCTCCGTTCCTCTATAAAACTCAGGCAGGCGCTAGGAAAACATGTACTTGCCAGTTCAGGGTCTCCATGTGGTGGGGAGGGGGGGTGTGCATGTGGAGGGAGGGGAGGGAATTTGCTTTCCAATCCACTCTAGTTCCACCGCCTTCGCTTTTCTTCAATTACTTTGTTTGGCCATTGACCTGCATTGGTAGTTTCTTGCTGCCATGGAAGGCTATTAGAGCCCTTGGAAGAGGGGGTGGAGGTGGGGAAGAGGAAAGATCAGTAGAACACAGAAGCCATTGGATCCTATTAAATAAAATCCTGTATTACACAGGCAGGGCCCTTAGTTTTCCTGAATCGCTGTGTCCTACGGTACTTGAGCTTTACAGACATAACTCGTATTAAAGGCCCTGAGCGGGGCACTCTGTGATAGACATCAGTAAAAGGAAGGGAGTCCAGTTGTCTTCGATTTAGGATCACGTTAAAAGACCCTGTCAAGAGTGGGATGGGGGCAGCGGATGGATGATCAAGGCCCAAGTTCCATCATCGGCTGCCTCAAAACCAGCATCCGTGTATGGGTGTCATTGAGGGCAGAGTTTGGCCCCTTACACGTGAAAGGAATTCCTTCCCGATGACGCGCCTTTAGATTGGGAACACTGACACTTTTTTTTTGTGGTTTTTTAAATGTCCTTTTCTTTCTGCTGTTCTGCTGCTACTCTTGCCTTTTTGCACCGGGCTTGGTGCTGAAACTGGGCTGGGGTCAGCCTCACTTTCTGGTTCTAGTCCCTAGCTAATTTTGCTGCTTGATTCTTTGTACCTGCACAGGATTTGTGTTACTAGCAGTGATACTCGGGCCTCAGTGATTGAGGAGCCAAATTAGCGACCAACATTACTCAAAAGAGCCAAAGTAGCATGAATTCATTCTCTCTCTCCTCTAGATTAGATAGATAATCTATATTGAACACAAACCCCATGCAGGTACAAAGAATCAGGAAGCAAAATTAGCAAAATATATTATTCTCACAGCAAAATGACTGGTCAAGTATTCTACAATTGGTTAATAACATCGTAAATGCACCCTGACTGGTTAATAACTTAGATTGGTTAATAATTAAATCACACCGTGTTTTAATGTAACGTGCTGCAAAGAGCCGAAGGAGACGCATTAAAGAGCCACTTGTGGCTTTCGAGCCTCACTCTGAGCATCACTGCTTTAAATCCAAGGAAAAGGGGCTGAAGTATGAACACTTTCTTTAGTGTGAAATTTAAGCTTGTGCAGAGGGGGCCAGCACAAAATCTATGTGCAACTGAAGTCCAGGTGATGCAGAGGCCTTACACCAATTCTGCACAAGGGGACTAAATTTCACCTTCAGTGCATTCTGTTAGAAATAGAGTGTCTCTCTCCCAACTTAAAATCCGCTCTAAGTGCAGAAGGGCTTTATTGGATTAAACCCAAAAGCTCTCGCTGTGATCCCCTGACTGGGGTGCAGCACACTTCAATGGCAGCTCACGCTGCTGGCTAGGGACTAGTGATTTGCAGATGCTTTTCAGAATGCCCTGTTTTGGGGTTTTGTTTTGTTTTGTCCTCCCCCCCCCCCCCCTGGGGTGGGTGCTCTGCATTCTCTGCAAACTGGGTCCCCTTTTTAGGTGTCTGAAGTGTAGCACCCAAAACCATCCGGCACTTTGCAGGTGACCAGCACAAATGCAGAAATCTAACCGGATTTGGGGATTTTGTTTTGTTTTGAGTGGCCTCTTGTTTTTAACCCCCGCCCACTCCCTGATCTCCCTCCTTTGCAAAGCAGGTTATTACAACACACTCCCTGACCTCCCTCCTTTGGGGGACAAGGAAGAATGCAATGTATTTTTTGTTTGTCCAAGGGAGGAGAGGGCCTAGGGTTAAGAGGTTGTGTGCTCCAGGTGTGGCCGGGTACTGAAGCTCATGTGTTTCACTAGTGAGAAGGGAATTCATGCTTCATTTCTAATGACAGAGCACGGCAGGTAGGGACACGATGTGCCTCAGTTCACAGATGTGCGGTTAGGCAAAAGACCGTTGCAGATGTTCTTGGAATTCCCAAACCGGATACAAAATCGCTAACAGGATACATGGAAGGTGGAGTTTTGCCAAGAGTTTTTCATAATGAGAGGATCATGTTATGGCCTCCCTCTAAGTCAGAGCATGGCTAGGGTTGCTCTCAAGCTCTTGCCTGCACTCGAGGTATGTTTTGGAGAATCTTTTGATCAGAAGCACCCCACTTGTGCTGTCATTAATCCCAGACTGTTCCTAGAGTCACAGACCACTCTGTTTACAGCTGGGCTGACCAGCTCCTGGCCTACAGGTCAGCTCCAGGGCAAATGCATGGAAGGGACAGCCAAGTACCCATTGCATTGGCCCCATTTCCCTTCCCACTGCAAAGCTGAACTCTTCTCTAGTTCTCTTTACCCATGTACAAAAAGGAGGCATTTTTCCTCTCTTCTCTTTCATGCTGTTTTTTATTATTTTATTTTTTTTAAAAAAAGTGGTGAAGGGGAGAAAATCCAGTCATATGGACCAATGTTTGCAAAGAAGGTTATCACAACACACCTCTCTAATTTATAGGAAAGAAAACAAAACGGAGAGCAGGGCTGCATTTTGGTTAGCCATATCAGAGCTGGGGTGTGTATGTGTGTGTCTTGATGGTGTCTGCTTTGGAGAGTTGCCTCCACTAATAGGGCCATGTGATGGTCATTTCCAACAGATCGGTGGATTCCAGAGGCACTGCTTTGGCTCTCTACCATATTTGTTCACACGAGTCAGCCTCAGGGAGTAGGGACAGACTGTAGTTGGTGAGCAGGAAACCCAGCAGAGGGCAGGAATCTGGCTGGTTTCCTTCTCAGCATTGCTCCTGCAATGGATTTTGGAGGCTTGGCATGAATCTCTTTCCTCGTGACTTTAACCTGCTGGGCACGAAGGTGCAGTTTCATTGTAAGCATGGTGGGTGGGTGTGGGCATCAGCGCCACACTAAGTGTATGCTTAGCCGGAGCATGTGCTTGGGAGGGATTTATTTGTTACCTCAGGGATTGTGCATGCACTCCCTGCCAAGAATCCAACATCTGCACAATTGGTACTTGGGCAGGAAATTTTAAAATCCATGTACGCTCTCTGAGGTGAGGAGCGAAAGGGGCTGGGTTGGCATATTGGTCTCTGCTCCATCACAAGGCCAGAAATAAACGAGCAGACTGAGCCATGAGTCTCGAGTTCAGGACACGCTGGGTCCCCAGGTGGACTTCCAGCCTTGCTCTGTTTCACCAGTGTGTGAAGCTGCAATGGTTGCTGGTGGTGAAGAGGCACCATGTGGAAAAGCAAACTGGGACACTCGGTTATTTTTGTCCTGTGGA
The DNA here is from genome assembly GCF_965152275.1 of Natator depressus. Lineage (NCBI taxonomy): Eukaryota > Metazoa > Chordata > Testudines > Cheloniidae > Natator > Natator depressus. Next base: position 4,403,634 of record NC_134247.1, read on the forward strand.
ACTGTTAAATTGGAGTCTATCCTAATTTCTGCATCAAGATGGAGTTCCACGTGTGTCTCCACATTTGTAAGTGAGTCTGATCTACATGATGACTCCAACTCCTGCATTCATGTCCTCTGTATGCAGGGCAAGGATGTGGCAGCTCAGCCTAGCTAACACGGTCTGAACCAATCCAGACCTAGACTGGCTTTAACCCGTGATGGGCACAAACTCACAGGATTTAATTTGTAGAGGTCCTGTTTTTTGGGGGCTGGAAATCACAATGGGGTTCTCCTGAGGTGATGGGTAACTTTTGGCCAAGGACACATGGGTGAACCCCACTTCTAAATGGTGGCAAACACACCTGGGATTTTCAGTGCCTGCTCAGTGCATACAAGGCACTCAGATACCATGGTGATGGGCACAGTATAGAAACCTAGGGGGAGGTTTTTAATTGGAAGGCCTTATCCAAAAGACATGTTCTGTGCTGCACACTTCTCAAGAGGCACAGCTCTGTGGGAGGGAGCGGGCTTCTGCACTGGCTTGGGGATGAGATGGCCCTCCCAGCATAAATTAGAGCAGCCCCCACGCTGCTCTATTTTACAGTTGGCTATGGACTGCACAGCAGCCTGCAGCAGCTGGACAGAATATCCACTGTGCTCAGCGCTACTGAGGCACCCTGTCCAACCCTGTGGAGCCTCTACAGCAGAGGCTACAAGTAGTCAGCATAGAGCCATGTGTGCAAGCTGCTTCTGAACTGGAGGAATCTTCCCCCACCAGCTGGAGCACCTTTAAGAGCCCCTATGTGCTGTGTGTAGCGGTGTGAGTCAGAACAGGCCCCTGGGTGCTGCAAACCAGATGTTTACAGACCACAAAGCCGTCCCCTCTGTGTTGTTCAGAGACTTTATTTCCTGGCTCTCCAGGTCCTGAAATGTCAAATGAAGAAGCAACTTCTTGTTACCTTCTTTTTAAAAGGAAGTGTGTATCCTATCATTTTAGTGAACTCCGTAAATGCCCTTCAGCTGTGAGGTTACTTGGATATACAGCAACTCTATCCCTGCTTGTTTGATTACACAGGCTGGAGGACAATAGTTGTGGTTTTTTTTTCTAGAGGTACGTGCTTCTTTCTGACCCACTTTAAGGGATTAAGGTATAAATGCAGGTGGGTTTTCTCCCCTTGCTGTCACCTGGACATCGCCATGGTGATAATCCTCCCTGAAACAAAAATAAAGAGCAGAACCGGTTGGACAGAAAGTGCAGGCTGAGAAATCTCAGAAGGAGCAGCAAGGCAGAGGCGAGCTCTGTAGGGCCATAGAGAGGGCACCGAAGATTTGTGGGAAACTGGTTTAGCTTGGGAATTTGATCAGATGAAGCATTAGGAAAGCGCTTCTGGATCTAATTCTCAATACCCTACTCCTATCCTGTTGGGATTAAGTTGGGTTATTTTGCTTGGAGAGAAGAGCTCCTATCTACCCCCTTCTTGGGAGATAAAAACAAAACCATAATGCTAGTCTCCATAGAGCTTAGCTGTTTCGTTCCCGGGCAGGAATGATCATCTATCGACTATGAAATTACTTTCTTGCATGTGTATCCTAAGAACAAGTTTGGTAGCTAAGCAATATTGGGAGCGTGTGCCAAACGCATGTCGGGGCTGAGTGTGGGGTTAGGGTGTTTAGAAGAAAAGCAACCAAGGGGTTGGAGAAGAAGGTTTTCTAAGCTGCAGCCTCCTACAGGACTGTCTGTCAATTAGCCCATTGAGTTGTCATTCCATTATTCCTGTAAGAATGCCATTGAACAGCAGTTCAGACAGGTTTTGGTTGAAGGTCTCAGCTTTGTACTGTATTATGCCCAGGGCCTGATCTTGTGCAGGTGAAATTCCCACTTGACATCAATAGCTCAAGCCCTAACAGCTATTCTCTAAAGGTTTCGGAGAAGGAGCCCCCTTCTCAAGCCATGGTCATTTTGATTTAAAAGGCAATTGCTTTGTCTCCAGGCCAGAGAGACTAGCTCTGCCAGAGGAGATCTGTCCTACAGAGCAGTCTATTGACAGTTGCATGATGGTCAATGGACCAGCATTCTCCCCCATTCTTTAAAGCCCCAATACAATCTATTTGCCTTACTGCACGGAACTGGTGCAGTTCAGGGCACCAGAGATATTTTATAAGCAAGAATGGAAAATTATCGTAACCAAATGGAGAAAAGGTTCAGATGCTGACCCATCAGGGTATTATATCATCAGACAATTACAACCCATATTTGCTGGGGACCACATTCTGAAAGAAATCTTTCCTGACCCCCCCCCCCCCCGCCAACCCCTTTTCTGGCCTGCAAACAACCCTCCCAACCGCCCTAAACTCATAGTCATCAAAAGCACAGAATCCTAGAATCTCAGGGTTGGAAGGGACCTCAGGAGGTCATCTAGTCCAAACCCCCTGCTCAAAGCAGGACCAATCCCCAACTAAGCAAGCTCCTCACAGTCCAGAACACCCCAATGCAAGATTCATGGGTCTTACGCATGCCTATCACAACATGTGGTATACCTGATCTGGTGCATTAAATGGCTGAACAATAACTAGGTGGGTGAAACTGGACAATCACTAGGCTTTTAAATGAACTCTCACAGAAAAATGATACAAGACAAACCCCGCCCCCATCACCCCTGAGTGAACACCTTTCACAAATTGATTACTCCGTATCTCCACCAGGCATGTGACTTGAAAGCTCGTCTCTTTCACCAACAGAAGCTGGTCCAATAAAAGATATTACCTTGCCCACGTTCTCTCTCTGATATCCTGGGGCCGACATGACGACATCTGGTCTTTCAGTACTTGTCCTCCAGAGAAACCTACCATCAAAAGGGGTGCTGTGGAGCTCAGATTCACAACTTCGCTAGACACCAAGAGCCGTGGACTTAACAGGGACACAGGTTCTGTGATTCATTACAACAATTTGTAACACACCACGCTGCCTGCCAACCAACCTCATTTGCCCACTTCTAACCCTTTATGCATAGCAATCTAACCCCCAGTTGCCCTTTTCATGTCAAGTGACCCCCTGCCACATGTGTGATCCCTTCTGCTTAACAATCTGTCCCAACTTGCATGTAGCTCAGACCCTCTGCTTCCTTCCCCAGACTGCGCAGCTCGAAAGCTTGTACCTTCCACCAGCAGAAGTTGGTCCAGTAAAAGGTGTTGTCTCCACTGTCTTGTCTCTCCCATACCAACGTCTGATCTTTTTGTTTTTGTCACCCCCTGCCCCCGTAGCTACAATTAAGTGTGCCCTGCTGGCCAAAGAAGCCCTATAACTGGCTGCCCTGGGCTTCTACCATAGACTGACTCTTTGTTTTCTCTCTTCTTCCCTCCCTCCCTCTGTCCTCATCCCATCCTGTGGTACTCGCGCTCACCCACACCACCAACAGCGAATGCACGCTGAGCTGTATTTCCCACAGCAGTAGCAACCGTTCATCCTCTCTGTCTAGGCAGTGATTACAGCACACCGTGCCAGGTCGATCTGGCTTCCTTTCATGGATCTCTTCCCTGGAGCGTGCGGCAGCCGAGAGAGAGCTAGCCGCCACATGCCAAGGGGAGCAGGAAACCCGAATGATCTCGTGCCATGGAACCGCAACCACTGACACTCACGGAAAGGATCCTTGGATGCCATAGACCCATTCACGTTGCTGGGCTGCCTGGTGGGGACACGAGCAGCCTCTCTGAAATGGGGAGCCTCACTAGGATATTCTGGAGCTTTCTTCTGTTGCGGTTGATTTCCCCTTCTTAGAGTCGCCTTCCTATTGTCACCCAGTCATTTTGTTTTTAGTGGTGAGGTCTCTGAGGGACACTTATCTTTGTCCCCCGCACCCCTCCTTGATCTAGATGAGATAGGAACTGACTCCTACACGATTTGGGTAAAAGTCCTCTTCCCTTTCCTAAAATCACAGGGAACTAACTAGACTCTGCCGAGTAAGTAGTGGAGATTGTTTGTTTTCCTTCTTTCCCTGGAGGTAGCTTTTCCAGCGTCTGTCTGTCCTGGACGGTTTATATTTTGGGTAAACCCCAAGAACACTGAGTTTACTTTGAGAAATATCCCCTTGGGTGGAACCAGCTAAAGAAAGATGGTGGCTGGGGGAGAACTGGGACTCTCCTGTTTGCAGGGTTTGTTTGAAGGTTTCTGTGGTCTGAGCAGAGGGTGGCCACAAGAGCCTGAGGATGTTTGGTATGAGATCATGCGGCTGCTTATTTAGGGACCACCAGCGAGCTCCCGAGTGCTTCAGAAACCAGCCCGCTGCCACCTTTTGATATTGCGAAGGCGACTATTGAGAAACCCTTTTTAACTGGGGCTGGTGGAAGACTGGGAGGGAAGCTGTGTTCTTTGGTGATGGGAGCCACTGCTCGCGACTGCAACGAGGATGGAATGTTTAACAGTGGCTAAACTGTGTGGCGCATGAAAGATGCTGGTGGGTTGCTCAACTGGGGGGTGAGGGGGCCCCTGGCTGGCTTTGGAGACCACCAGGGCTCTGTAGGGTGTCTGGAGTTCACACAAAGCGATGTGTTCAGATGCCTCATGCTGCCTTCATCTTTAAATACCAGCCTGGTGGGTTTAAAGGCATAAATAAATTCACTTCAAATGGTATCATTTGGTGGTGTCTCTAGTCCTATTTATTTATATTTCATGGATCTTGCAATTTGTCCCATAAAAAGCACTTATTTTCACGAAAACATCAGTGTTTGCAAATATATGTTATCTTCCTAAGGCATTATGGCCAGACTGACACCTGTGCATCCAGAGCAGCATGGTTTTGGGGACACAATCACTCCTTAAATTCAGTCCTAGGCCTGATTTTTAACTTCTTCTGGCTGACCTGGTCCTGCCCCCTTCAGTGCTGACCCTGCCCACTTTTGAGTTCATGCTTTCCGACTCCAGACCCTCTGGTGGAATAGGGGTCACACCCCCATTCAAGGCTGAGTCACTATCTTTAGGGGCCTGCAATCCAGAGTTTGACTTGAGGCCACAGATTAGGCTGGGTGCGGTACCATAGAACCCATTCAGTCGTCTCTCTCAAGCGCTCCTGTGAGCCATGCTTTCATTACAGCGTCACAGGTCAATGGAACCTTCCACAAGGACCGGGCAATTGATGCCTCCATAAACCCTGCATCTGTGAGGGAGCCAGACAGAGAACTAGGAGAGGAGGTGGTTGCAGGGCTTTCAAACTTCGCTGGAAGCCAGTGGCACTGCAGAGAAACCTCCCCATTGCTATGTGCAGCTGGGCCAGGGGCACTGGGGAAGTTACCCTGCCTTCCAGTGGAAGCCCGAAGGAGGCTGCAAAATGCTGGGCCAAGCTGTTAGTGTCAAGACTACCGTGATGTGCAGGGGATTGTCAATTGGGAAAGACCCATTTTCTATTCTCTCTCATGTAGCAGTGGGGCACTGGATGCACGGTGCCGATACAGTTGCTCCTGCTCAGGGTGGGAATTGTAGACTCGTAGGGTGAAATCTTGGCCCCGTTGAAACCAATGGAAATCTGACCATTGACTTCAGTTGGGCCAAGTTTTGGACACACAGATTTTTTATTTTTTTTTTTAAGGCCATTGCCATCATCTAGTCTGACCTGCTGCGTAGCATAAAGCCCTAGAACGTCCCCCAATAACTCCCGTCCCATCGTAACAGCGGGGAACCCATCGCTCTCTTTAGAGAAGGGACCAGAAGACCTCTCTGGGTTCCAGTTTGAAGTAGGCTACCATGAGTGGTTAATATAAGAGCCCTGTTGCACAATAGACAGGAGGCTCTTTACCCTATCCTGGGAAGAGAACAACAGAGCAGCCCTGATGCTGGCTTGACAGAGTTGCTGTTATGTTACCCAACAGGTTCTGGTTTGACACTAGCTTTTCCATTGTTTAGCAGAACAAAGATGGCCATTGAATGGCCTTCAGTTCACTGGCTTATACTGCCTATCTACCGGTGACCTCTCCTGCTTCCTTTCAGTTCTAGGGAGCTTCTTCAGTGTGTTCTGGCTGCATGGCAATTGCCTCGGGATTCTGGACAAACACAAAACCAACCTCTTCTTTGTTTTTATAAACAAAACTGGGCATGCCAGGCACTAAGCTCAGAGTGGTCTCCCAGCTTTCAAAAGCAACTTCTGGAAATGATTAGGAGGTGGATAGACTTAGCAAGATTCGATTTTAATGGGTAAATAACTGTCACCATGGATTTCCCCCCACATCTCCACACTGAGCAAACTCCTGTAGTTGTTGATGGAAATGCGCTTGAAGGCTGTGTATGGGTAGCAATACCTACATACCTCAGAGGTGCATCAGCCTCTCTGGTGGCTCATAGCCTGGAGTGCAAAGGGGTGCTCTCTCTGTCTGCTTTCTCCTGGTCCTCTGTGCTGTCCCAACACTGCTACCTTTCACATGGATCCCCCCGAGACATGGTAGCTCTTACTCCCTGTTTGTTTCACTTCCTGCCATCAGCGCACTATGCTGCACAGATTTATTGCAAACTCAGTGACTATTTCCTGACCCTGTGTGAGGTAAAGAAAAGGGGGAGGGGAGGTGAAATAGATGGAAGGATGGGTGGCTAACTGCGGTACGGGTACCACTGGTGTGGTACGTGAGCTGGATGTTCCATCTATTCACTTTGCAACAATTTTTTTTTAAGAAGGTGGGAAGTTTCAGGAACCGCTGGGAGTAGAAGCCCAACGGTTGCTGTTTAATATCTGTGATCTGCATGCAAATGGAGCAGGTTCCAGCTACGGTATGTTTGCCTTGGAGATTTAACCTGGCCATCCCCTATTCGCAGCAGCGTATGTACTGAAAAGCCCCATTTTAACCCTCGGCTGGCTGGCTGTGGGATGCAAACTGCCTCAAAATTGAAGAGTGAAAGGATATTGCAGCTAGGGAGCTGGGAAACTGCACATGAGGGGGAAGTGCAGAGATTTGCAATAAACTGAAGTGAAAGGGACCCTCGTGAGGTTGGTAGACCCTGCCCGGAAAACTTTGCTCACACCAGCTCCTGTTTGGTGTGTCTCAGAACACAGGTTCACAAATCCCGCTTCTCATCATAGGAGTGCTTCAGGATTGTGGTGCTCACACCGTTACTGAGGCTTTCTTTAAGACTTACCAGCCTGGGCTGCGAGGGTCAGAGCGAGAACACATCTATTTATTGTACGTTGCTGTAATGTTCCCAAACACTTCCTCTTCAGTACAGCGCGTGCTCCATGGGTTACTACTGGAGTGTTTTGATTAGAGATCACAGTGCCTATGCACTCCTACAATTTTCTATTCTACTCCTAAGGTAGACAGGCCTTGTTTATTCTGGGGTTTGCCCCAATTACGGTCATCAAGACCCAGCCAGCGGTTAGCTAGCTGCACTCGTGTGAACCGAGAGTGCCAACAGGTAAAGCCACAATTCTGACGCTGCTCAGCTCCAAATGATGGTTTCTAGGGGTTCACCCTGCCTGCACTGTGCCAGTAGCCAGTCACTGGTGGCAGTTAGCTGAGGCTAGAGGTTTTAGCCCAGTGTAACCGAGGCCTTGGACTTCTGTTCTCGTTGTCCCGTGCAACGTAAGGGTGATACCGACATGACTCTTCCAGGACTAGGGGTTGTTGGAATAGTTCAGGAGTAGTGGGTACGGAGACATCACCTGGCTTCCTCTCTCCATCTTTTAAATTTCCCCTCTGCTCTAAATTCACCCTCTTCTGTTGTAGCCCAGGCTGCTGCTGGCCTTGGCTAGTGTGGCATTAGGCTGAGCAGCAATGCTGATTGTAAGCCCGAGCAACAGAAGCAGCCCTGAATACTCCGCAGCTCACGGGCCAGTTAAATCGCCCCATTTGGCAAAGGGCCTAAGAGGGGAGCCAGGTGATGTCAGATTCCCCTTGACCACCTCCACCTGCCCTCGCCACTTGGGGGCCCCACAGGTGCAAAGCTGGCTTTCAGCTGAGCATGGTCCCTGGGATCATTGTGGTTCAATAATGGAGGGTCTGGTGCAAAGCCCACTCCCTTCCATGGCTGCCTGATCCAGGCCTGGGACGCCCTGTGTGGTGGGTGACACTAGGCAGCACGAGATTCGTTAGTCAGTCTGGGAGGCAGAGGGAACCGCAGGGTCTGTCTGTGCCCAGCAGCATCAATAGAATCTGCCTGATAGGACTTGGCTGAAAAGACTGTCTCCTCTCTAGCACGAGAGACCCAGCACAGGAGAAAGGGCACAGACGACCATCTGAGAATGGAGAGGCACTAGCTGGACTGCACTTGGATTGCTAGTCTGATAGTATAATGAGGAGGTCTTTTTTTCTACTTTCTCCATGCCAGGTACCTAAATAAGTCAAGTGACATTGAGAGCCCTCCTCCTGGAAACTGTGCAAATCCTGCTCTCCTCCAGCTTTCACGGCCTCTTTTCCTATCTCCAAGCAGAAACTCAGACGGCTCAGAACTCGGGAGGCTGGCCCATTTGACCTGAAGCGCTGTCTCCTCCAGTTCTTGGCTCTGTCTAAGCCTTTCATTTAATTTATGTTTAATTTATGAAACTGGCACTAGGTGTGATGTGAGCGGTTAAGACAGTGAGAGGCTTTAGGGATGGGAGTGAAGTAACTTTAGCTAGAACTGCTGGTTCTGCAGAGCTGGGCAAAAGAGCAGAACTGAGGACTGCTCACTTCCCTAAAAGAAGCTCATCAATGTGCAGACTCCTCTGGCTTGGATGACGGGAGGCAGAGGCTCTCTTGCCATGTGGCTGTCACATTGGCATCAGCTTTGACTCAAATCCTTTGCTTGTTGTCTTGCTTTGTTACCATAGCAGTGGATACTTATTTCATCCTTCCTTTCATGGCTCAGAGGTATGTGTGCACCTCATGTAGCTGATGCATGGCCACCCCAAACTAGGGTTCCTTTATCCAGCCATTTGTTCTCTATCACTGTTCTTCCCCACCAAATCTGGAGAGAGACCCAGTTACTCCTCTCTAAAGCAATCCCTGGAGAGAAGGGGAGGGGGCCTGCAGCCTGTTACTTCGAGTCCTCTGCCCCTGTTATCTCTGTGGTGCATCTAACCGCTGTTGGCTTGGGCTGAGAGAGCCGGAAGCTATCTCTGGCAGAGGGTCTTCTACTGTCTGTGCCAAACTCAATAGGTCTCTGAGCCAGTCCTGCCTGCTGTCTGTACTGGAGAGTGGTTTTGTGGCTGAAACCACCACGCTGGGAGAGGAAGAAAAGCATTCAGGCAGGCTGAAGAGGTCAGTCTGCATTCTGCATAGTTTCTGTATGTGTGTGGATGAGAGTCTCTGAGCTGCGTGCACCGTCAGTATTGGCAGTAACTCCTGCAGGCTGCAGGTGGAACGTGACTCCTCTGAGTGAGCTGCTGTTCCCACAGACCAGTTCCTCTTTAGGAGATGGAAGAAGCTGATTCATACACCGGTTCTGTGTGGTTGGCCATTTGTCTAGCCTTGAGGTGGTGCTGGGAATGGGCGGGGGAAACATCCCACTCTCCACTTGTGTGGTGTGCAGATTTCATGTCTGTGTCTTTGGAGTAGCAGTGTCCCGGGGTGGTGGTGGGGGCAGACTCCCATGACGTTCCCCGGGCAGGGGGAGCCCGAGAGCCCTCATTCTAAGGTTAGTTTAGCACTGGTCGGAGGATTTCTCATGCAGGATAACGCAACTGGTCTAGCTAATCAAGTTCGCTATTTATGCCAGGACCTGATTCCTGATGCTTCAGAAGAAAGCAGTTGTCCTCCTTCCAGTGTGCCTTGGCCAAATGTGTAGTGCAAGGGGTGGGGGTGTATATAGGTAGGAGGAGGGGCCACACCTTCCTGACCCCAGCAGGAGAGCTAAACCCTGAAGGATGAGATTTGATTATACTCGTTATCTTTCAGATAATGTTCCTAGAAAAAACTGAGCTCCACCCTGGCACGGGACTTTTCGTACTGCAGTGCACTTTTATCTTTCCCAGGTGTGTCTCTTTGGGGGTGTGTGTGCTCTAGTGACCTTTGAGGGGTCCAGGAATATTCACGTTCAATCAGCCCCATGGCTCGACAGTTAAGCAGAACTCAGCGATAAGTTCAAACATGTAAATTAATTAAAAGCATCTCTTAAACTCTTTGAGTCCCCTGGTTTTACTCACTGTTTGTTAATAATCCTCTGGAATCTCTTCATTGTACCCAAAAATAGCTTGTTTCTATAGGGTGGCTTGCTGGGCTGGTTCTTCTGATTTGTTGTAGTGGTGATGCGCATGAGCACAGGGTCGCTCCTGCTGCTTTCTTGTTTCAGGTCTGGTGATCTGACTCTTGGGGTGTGGCAATAATTACTTTTAAGGAAGAAGCATTGATGTTTTTTTTAAAAAAAAAATGGCGTGAAGAATTGACTGGACTTTGCAAATATCTGTAATTATTATTATTTTTTTTAAAAAGGGTGGGGGGAGGGGGAGGAAGTGAAATTGGGTGTCTGACCGTTCAGTGTCCATGTAAAATAAGTTCTGTAGAAGCTGGTTCACTGTAGCTCTGCAGTCTTCCTGGGAATGGGGAACAACTGGGCCCTGAACAAGACTGGTAGTGAAAAGAAATTCTCTCTTCCAGAGAGCTGGACCGAGCTGTAGTTCAGGTCCACTGGCAGAGCTCTGTGGGACCTAAAGGCTAGAATAGTCGGCAGGGATGCAGGGCCAAACTGAGGTGCACTGGCTGAGCTGTGCAGGGTACTTGGTACCACGGTAGCCAGTGAATATAGGTCAGACTTGAGTTACAATGGCAGAGAAGTGTGCTAAGGAGTGTGATGGGGGTGGGGCAGTGGGGGGACGACTGCAGGTCTGGAAGAAGATGCCTTGGCAGAGCTCTGGAGGGGGTATATGCTGGGAGTGGGGTGGAAGAGCTCAGGGTGTTGGAAGTGCATATGGGGAGCCCAGCACTGGAATAGGACTGAGGTGCATTTTAGATTACTGTGGGGTGGTGGTTTTGGGGAAGCTGTGCTGGATTAGCAAGGGGTGCTGTCGGGCAGGACCGGAGGGGTCCGGGGTGCACTGAACTGTGAACAGTGGTTTCCTCTGCTCTGACCAGTCGTTTCTGCTGCCCAAAACACCCTCCACCAAAAAACCCCACCTCCCTCTAGATTAACAAAATCTTTTTTTTTTTTTTTTAAAAGGGGGCTGGAAAGATTTCACCAGCTCCACTCTGAACAGATGCTGTGATGGGGGGGGGGGGAGAACGCCTCCACCTGCGATGGGGGGTGACCGCGCTGCTGTTACCATTACAGTAAAAACCGCTCTAAGAGGAAAGCAGGGCCCGGTGCTATTGGGAACAGAGACTGCCTCACCGAACCCCGCTGGTCCGTTCCCCCCCAGAGCCCATGGCAGTGAAGGCAGCGTTATCCCAGGCACACCACTGACATGAGGCTTTGAGAGAGCCTATTAAATGGGAATTGGCCAAGGAACCTGAAGAATGAAACCAGGGGCTGCACTATTGGCTTTAACCGAGAAAGGGGAAAAACTAACAAACTAAAATTGCAGAATGTGGGCCTGCCATTGCCTCTGTGACAGCCTGTTGAGTCCGTTACCTCAGTGGGGCGGTGGGTGGGGGCTTGAAAGGTGAGTACTTCCCAGGCTGCTGCCTGGCTTTAAAGTAACACTGTAAATTTCAAGTCATGCTGAAGGTGTTCAAAGAGAATCAGTAGCTCCACGTGGGACAAGGCCACTTTACAGAAAACTTTGTTTTCCTGGGTGATGACGTGCCCCTGAAAATCCAGCCCGTCGTTTTCACAAGCTGGGCACCTAAAAATGAGGATGCTTCCCTTGACGATATTGGGTTTGGTGAGGTGCCCGAGGCGGCACAGCGAAGCTGTGAACGTGGAAGTTATTAGCTCCCAGTCCTGTTCTCCGTCTTCTAGACCATGTTTCTGCCTCGAGGTCTCTGTTTGCTCCTGTCCATCTTGGAGATTTAGATCCCCACTTATCACCATGGCATCCAAGTGCCTAGCAATAATGAAGTCCCTGGTGGAGTTACTTAACCTCTGTGCCTTAGTTTCCCCATCGGTCAAATGGGGCTAATCATAATCCCAGGAGTGGAAACTCATTAGTTAATAGGTTTTGCAAACCGCCGTGGATAAAAAGCACTGTAGAAATGTCAACTGTGATCATGTGATCATCATGTATGAATGTAGCAAAATTAAATGGACAGCAATATCGGTGTTCTGGACAGCACTCTGCTTAACTAGGCCACTGTTAACCAGTGCCAGGTAAGAGAACTGCCAGCTCTCTCGTCTACTGCATGATAACATTTCTGCATGTGACGTTCCAGCTGTTTGATAGAAGAAGGTAAATATTTTTCTCTTGGAGGAAGAAAGCAAGATTTTATATTAAAAATACGTTTTGTTTAAATTCTTCTCTTTACATAAGTGTTCCCTAGTTAGACTGGAGCAATTTGAAAGGTATATTGTTGTGTGGGCCTTTTTGTTGCTCTTTGGAAGAAAGTTAATCCTGGTAATTTAATGCAAATTGCTTTTTGTTTTTTTTAAATGCTTTACCATCTAAAATCCTCGACCAGTTAGTCTACAGGGCCAAAGTTGTGTTGTCTTGGGTGTGTGTTTGTGTGTTAATTTCATAAGAACATAAGAATGACCTTACTGGGTGAGACCAACGGTCCATCTAGCCCAGTATCCTGTCTTCAGACAGTGGCCAGTGCCAGGGGCCCTAGAGGGGAAGAACAGAACAGGTAATCATCAAGTGATCCACCCCGTCGCTCATTCCCAGCTTCTGGCAAACAGAGGCTGGGGATACCATCCCTTCCGATCCTGGCTAGTAGCCACTGATGGACCTATCCTCCATGAATGTATCTAGTTCTTTTTTGAACCCTGTTATGGTCTTGACCTTCGCAACATCCTCTGGCAAGGAGTTCCACAGGTTGAGGATGTTGTGAAGGCCAAGACCATAACAGGGTTGAGTGTCAGGAGGGGACAGGGAACAGCCCCACTTTGCCTGTATCCAAAGGCCAAATTTAGGGTGGGGACAGTTTTTTTTTTTTTTGTTTTTTTTTTTTTTGTTTTTTTTTTTTCAAGCTTCTCCACCCTGTCTCTGCAGTAAACCCTAATCCTGACCTGGGGGCCTGTCTCACTGGAAATTTGAATTTTACCTCCCAATCCTATCCTGGAGTCCGTTGTGAGATTTAGACAGGCTTTTTGGCTGTGCTAATTTCCCAGCTCTGATTGTATAATTATCTTTTTATTGTGTGGGATACGTTCTCTGTTTCCTTGCTGTGCTGCAGCGGGTGTGTGTGTGCGCGTGTGCTCAGACCTGGGTTCAGTTTTCTGTTCTGCTTGGACTTCCTGTGTGAGCTCAGGGCCAGATCTACAAAGGTGTTCAGGCTCCTCACGTCCAGTCTCTCCACGAGTTCTTGTGGAGTGTTACACATGGGGATCACATGGGGATCACAACACTGCCCTACCTCACCAGGGCCTGTGAGAATAAATGTATTAAAGAGTGGGAGGTGCTCATGCACTACAGTAACTGGGGTTATCCATCAAGCTAAGACTGATAGACTGACTCTGTTGCTTCTATGCTCACTCGCTAGGGTTTGAGAGTCAACATTCTGGCAAACACTAGCACGGGGGGGGTCTGTGAAAGCCAAGCCTGCCTTCTGTTGTGAAAATGAACAGGACGTCTGCACACGAAGAGCTGATGCGCTGGGACTCGGCGGGTGAACGTGAGAGCTGCAAAGTTGGGCTCCAAAACGAAACGCTGCCAAAGTTTGGAACTGGGGGGCAGGGGTAGTTTGGGAACCCATCTCTAGGCTAGGGAAGTGGTCTTCACTCCCAAACCCAGCTAATTTTTTGCGGGCATTAGAACTAGTGAGAGAGCAGCCTTGCATGACATTTGCTGTGCCCCATAAATAGAGCCGCTTATTTGAAACCCCCCAAAATGTCCATTTGAAGTGCTTCAAGATGGGGTGTCCTTTACGTAGAACGTACTGTGTTTCTCATTGTTCCTGACTGTGTGACGGGAAGGGATTTCTTGTCTCAGGCTGGAAGGGCCTATGTGGTTCTCCTTTCCTTGTAGGTGCTTGGGGTTAGAACTGCACCAGCAGGCAATCCATTCCCCCATCTCATTGACTTTACTATCCAAAAGTGAATGCCTGCATTCTAGTTATGTACAGTATCTAACACAATGGAGCCCTGATTCCACTAATACAAATAACTGCCGTAGCCCAACCTATGTGGAGAGGAGATTCCTCACTAGGACCCAAGCTCTGAGATTCCTCTCCTGAGTGGATGCAGCTCGGGCATTGCGAGGAGGCTTTGTCACCTTTATATCCTGTGAATTTGAGGGCCTGCCCAGCTCCCAGTGCTACTTACGCTGCACCCATCACTGTGGCAACTGAGCACGTCCCAATGATCAGAACACAAGAACGTCCAGAATGGGTCAGACTAAAGGTCCCTCTTGGCCAGCATCCTGTCTTCCAACAGTGGCCAATGCCAGGTGCTTCAGAGGCAATGACCAGAACAGGGAATCCTCAAGTGACCCATTCCATGTTGCCAATTCCCGGCTTCTGGCAAACAGAGACTAGGGGCAACATCCCTGCCCATCCTGGCTAATAGCCATTGACGGACCTATCCTCCATGAACTTACCTAGTTCTGTTTTGAACCCTGTTATATTCTTGGCCTTCGCAACATCCTCTGGCAAAGATTTCCACAGGTTGACCATGTATTGTGTGGAAAAAATACTTCCTTATCCTTTTGTTTGTTTTAATTCTGCTGCCTAATTAATTTCATTTGGTGCCCCCTAGTCCTTGTGTTACGAGAAGGAGTAAGTAAGACTTCCTTATTTACTTTCTCCACACCAGTCACGATTTTATAGACCTCTATCCTATCATAAGCATGAAGTAACCTTGCTAGGCTTTCTCACATGTGGTTTCTCCTCCATTTCTCTTGCCCAGGAGGGTGGAAAATTTCATACTTGTTGATTTAGTCTTTTAGCGTTGTGCTGCGTGCTCTCGTTAGTGATGGTTGTCGGGAGAAGAGTGGAAAGTGGTGAGTTTCATGGTGGTGGTTAGATCCTGTCAGGGTGAGTTTCCTTGCTCTTGCATGAGTCCCTGAGAATGTTTTGTCTCTGGTACAAACAAGGTCAATGAGCTTTTGTCTTGGAGCTTTAGGAGATCTTCTAGGGATCTGGTTCCATTCCATTAAGAGCCCTGAAGACAAAAACCCTGGCTGTGAACTTGACCATTCACCCCCTACACGCACCCATGCAAAGAGACCCAAATGCTTTTGCCATGAGAGCCAATTTTATGGCACATTAAAGGCACATGGAGGAATTCCTGGTTTATAGAAGCAGCAGTTCCTTCATTGAGCACTGACACCTGATCCGTGGCTGTTTTGCTCAGGGGCTGGTAGTTCTTTCTCCCTCTCCCAGACACGCTACATCTTGCCTGCATTTGATATCCACCTTTTCGGGGGGGGGAAGGAAAGGAGGGGTGGGAATTAATCAGCTTAGGATCAGAACAGGAAAAAACACTGCTTAAATTGGTAATCCCCTAGGGACAGGAATCAGCTCAGAGATGCAGAATGAATTTGCAGACTTTTTTCCCCCTCCCTCCTACTCTTCCCCCCCCCCCCCCCCCCGAAAAGTATTGTGTGTTAAAATGCTAGTGCAGCCCGTTCTACTACGGTGTTCTGCCTCCTGCCCACCCTGGGTTCAACTGGTGGCTTGGGCTGAAATGAAAGCAGTCAGAAGTGTCTTCCGCCCCACCCGTGGACATTTTTGTCCCAGCTCAAAATTAGCCACGAAACATCCTGTTTAAAGCACTCTTTAAACTTCCCCATGCACTAGTTGTCCCCTGTGTCCGTGTCCACTGGGGTCTTTTCAGACCTTCATACAAAGGACCTGCCTTCTCTGCAGAGCCTGCACACACCTCCGTTTACAAGAAGGTGGCTCAGCACCTTCCAGGATTGGGCCCATCATTTGGTTTCATTGGTGGTCTGCTCAGGAGTGGAATGGGAGGAGGTGCTTCAGGACAGCACCGAGGGGCATAAACAGAACTGTGGAACAGAGGTGATCGTATAACACAGGCTTGCAATAGCCGGGTATGGCCAGCTTTTTCTTTCCCAAACATTAAAATCAAGAGTCCCAGTGAAGCTTTCATCACAAGCTGCACGAATCACAGAGGGAAATTCCTGTGTCTGTAATGCTGGAGGGCCAGACTGGATGGTCATAAGGGTCGTTTCTGGCTTTAAAACCTATTATTCTGAAGCTTTTCTTTCCAGCTTATTAACCTTTTTGCAAAACTTCGCTCCAGAAGAATTGACCCAAACTCTAGTACCAGAACACAGTGAGGAGTTCCAGGCTGTTTACAAACACTAATTAAACTTCACCACCCTCCTGGGAGGTAGAAATGGGAGCACTTCCCCCAGCGGTAGAATGCTGCCACATTCGGGATGGAATGTATTTACTGCTTTTAACATAACGCAACAAAACTATATATGGCAGCTGAGGGCAGGGCTGAAAAATACCAGCTTCAGTTGCACCTGCGCCAGGCACATAGGCCAGCTAATGATCAGAGCTGGCTCAGACACTGGGGTTATTACTTCTCGACTTATGAAAAGCACCATGGGATGTTTTAATGAACACAAGTGAGCAGGACTTGACCTCAGTCTCTGTGAATTCAACAGACTTGCCCTAGTGTAAGTGAGAGGCGAATTTGACCTCAAGAAACCCTTTTGTGTGCTCAGATTGAGGGTAAGGCTTAGAAAAGCCCAATGTGTATGCAAGCAGGGCTGGATTCAAGAGTTCCCAGCCCCCCTCCCCCTCCCCCCCCCCTTGGGTGTTGTGAACACCCCCTGGCATGCAGATGGTTTGCAACTAATGTTGTTCAGCTATTTCCTCCAGAGTGTTTTTGTTTCTTTCTGGGAATCTGAGCTGTATTCTGGTCCTTTGGTAGTGAGAGGAGAAAGGATGGAGAGGTCATTGCTGTTTGAAGAGAGCCAGATGGGGAAGCTCAAATATGATCTCTGCTATCTTTTTTTCAGGTTGCTTTGAGATAGGCAGCATTGCCATTCATTCCCCACGAACAAGCGAGCATACTGCACTCCCATTTCCCTCTGTCTTGTGTCTGAATCACCGTCTTTGGGGAAGTGGCTCTATACTGTTCAGTCCATTGCTTTACCTGGTAAGCTATCCATTCAGGATATGGGGAGATATCGGAGTAGGTGGGTTACACCTGTTGGCCTTCAAGAGGGAAGAGTTTGCTGTGGGATTAAATGGGACTGCAGGGCATTCTTGGGTGAAAGCTGAATTAGACTAATAAAGGAGGATTTAGGTTGGGGGGTGGGGGGCTCTCAGATTCCACTGGCTGGATTTACTTAGGATCTGTTTAGCATCAACACTCGAACTGCTTACCGCAGTTCTCCATTTAACACTCCAGTAACTCTAGGCTGCAGCAAGCCACTGAGTCTGATTCAGTAGTTCACTCCATTTGTACTTACTCTGGGGGCGGCCAGACAGATTCAGCGTGACTCTCGCAGACCCTTTCTGTGTGGGCCAGGAGTAGCTGTCTCTATTATGCATGACCTTATGCAAGAGATGGGGAATCCCTCCTTTCTTGATTAAGGAGCTGAATGGCTGAGTTTAGATTGTGAGACAGTGGGAGAGGTGATGGCAGAAAAGCACCAAGCTTCCCACTGGGGCTTTTCCCATGACTCTTTTGTGTGAAAGGGGTTAATGAATTACCCCAAGGGAGAATTCCAGACCCAGGTACACAGCTGAGGTTAGCACAGACTTCATTAGCTGAGGCTTTTCTGTGGTTTAACTCTGGATTGGAGTTTTGTAAGCTCTTCCGGTCCCTTCCCCCACACGAATGTCTTTGCAGGCCCCCTAATCAAGGAAACAATTAGCAGAGGCCACTCCCAGGCCATCTTCACTAGATGGTATGGTCTTTCAAGTGCCAAAAATGCTGATTCGGAGGAGAAAGACTCGGTCATTTTTTAGTCCATTCTCCTTTCAGGGCAGAACACAGAGGACATTAAAGTTACCTCCTGCACTGATGATTTGACGTTCAGTCTACTAAAATCTGGAAGCCAGTATTTACCAGGAATGACCTTACAGCCTGGTAGATTGGCCTTGAAGATCTAAAGCCATGATGCCATTGGTCACTTTAATTGTCCAGCTTGACAGCTACCAGGGTGTAAGGACAGGTCAAACTGTTCATGGTTATAGCTAAGCTTGCCAGAATTCAATTTAAAAAAAATAATTTTGATTATATTTAATGACCGTAGACGTTGAGATTCACCCATTAAAACACACACGATGAGGTGGGTTTTAGCCCATGAAAGCTTATGCCCAAATAAATTTTAGTCTCTAAGGTTCCACAAGTACTCCTCGGTTTTTTTGCTGATACAGACTAACACGGCTACCACTCTGAAAATTGTCAAATATATATATATATATCAAAATATACAAATAAATATCCTTAAATCAAATGCTAGTAAATTCTCAAGCAGTGTTTTGCTTACTTTACCTATCTATACATTTCTGTTGTTATTGATGGAAATATTTTTGTTAGTAAAATCAACATTTACTGATCAAAGTCTTGTCCTTCCGAGCCTAGTTATAGCTAAGTTTAAAAAGTGACAGTCTGTTGAATGTGTAGGAGCGGTTCTTCCCCACTCTGTTCTCTACTGTGCTTTTTCTGGCTTTGGTTCCTCTTTGGAGCAATTTGCTTAGTGATCCAATTTCAGTGGATTATCTTGGAAGCAAGTGAGCAAGGAACTTTTGAAAGTGACATCTCCAACATTTTTGTGCAATTATTCTCATGGAGACTCCTGCAGACCCACCATTTGACAGAGGGGTAGTTTCTTTAACCTAGCTCATCAGAGGCTCTGCCATGCACATCACCAAAGGGCTGAACGTGGGCCATGGCAAGTGGTTTGGCTAATGCTGAGTTGTGGTTGAGAGCCGATGTGCTTCACAATGACCACAGCAGTGCTGGTACAGACACCTACCCACGTTTGTATAAAGTAAATGCCATCCAGAGCGGGGTTTGCCCCAACACTCCCATCTGTCTGAGAGTGCCATCTCCTTTATCCCCTTCCAGACTTATTCAGCTGGTATTTCATAGGGCTGTCATCTCTTCCTTAGTCTCCTTAAAATTCCCAGCAATTCAGGATGTGTTTATATGGGGTGTATCTGCAGTGCTGGTGCTACAGAGAGACCCTGAGAACTTCGCACTGAATATGCAGGGAGAGATGTTCCTCCGTAGTCACTGCACATCTGAAAACATTCGTTCTCTCACTTGGAGACCTTTTAAGCTTTTTCAGGGATATGTCCCTGTGAATGCTCCATCGTAGGACGCATGCTCATCCATGTGTGCTTGACCGGTGAATGCAAAGCAGTGACTGCAGGCCTGTGACACTTCATGCCTCCAAACGAGGGTGCATTGGGAGGTGTGGGCATGCTGCTACTCAGTTCCGTTTCTGCTCCAAGGAGCAGTGCTTTGGGAGATGCAGTGATAATACCATGGTTCTGTATTCTACTGTGTGCTTTCCGACCTCTACCTCTAATCCTCAAGACCTTACTCAGACTGCATCAGGAAAGAGCAAGGGTTCTCCTCTTAGCACCATCCTGGCCAAGACAAGTGTGGTACTTGAACCTCCTCCACTTCTCTGTGGCAACGCCTCTCTGACTTCCTCTCAGAAAGGCTCTCCTGTCACAGAACTAGGGAACCCTGGTCCATCCCAACCCCAAATCCTTGAACCTGAGAGCATGGTTCTGAGACAGTTCTGGAGCATAGAGCTAACCTGTTTGAATAAGATCCAGTCAGTTCTCCCATCAAGCAAGAAACCCAGTACTTGCAAAACTTGCCTTCAAAAATGTAAACACTTCCACCTCTGGTGTTCTCGTTACGCTTCCCACGCCTCAGAGGTTCTGCTCTCCAAAATTCTGGATTATCAGTTGGATTTAAAGTTGCAAGGTCGATCGATGGTCTCACTCAGAGTACATTTGGCCGCTATCACAACCTTCCACTCACCCACCAAGAGCTTCAGTCTTTGCCCACCCTACTATAGCTAGATTCCTCAAGGTCTTACCCAACTTGTTTCTGCCTGTACGGAACCTGGCCCCTGAATGGGACCTCAGTTTGGTTCTCAGTGCTCTGAGGAAACCTCCCTTTGAACTGATGGCTACCTGTTCTCTCCTCCACCTCTCACTCAAGACTTTGTTCTTCATAGGCACCTCTGCAGCCAGACAAATGGGCGTGCTCAGTGGTTTTATGGCTGACCTGCCATATACCACCTTTTATAAAGACAAGGTTATGCTGCATCCTCCTCTTTACTTCTTCCCGAAGGTCTCTTTGGGATATCCTATTGTTTCAGGAGTGTTCCCTGCCAGTGTTCTAACCAAAACCTCATGGCCTCAGAGGGGAGACCAGCTTATCTACACTAGACATTAGAAGGGCCCTTGTCTTCTACCTTGACAGGACTAAGGCTTCCAGGCTTCTCCTAGGCTATTTGTATCACTTGCAGGGAGGAAGAAGGACCCACCTATTTTCACTCAGACTGTCAAAGTGGGTTTCGGTTGCATCTTTGCCTGCTCTGAATATGCTGGAAGGCAGGCCTCTCGCAGAGTGACAGCAGGCTCCACTAGAGCTCAGTCCGCATCTCTAGCTCTTCTGAAGGCAGTTCCCATAACAGAAATTCGTAGGTCTTCAACTTGGTTTTCTAGTCATGCCTTTGCCCAGCATTACACCACCTGACCCGCTTCCAGGGATGATCCTAGCTTTGGTGATGCAGGCCTCCAGACTGTCTTGGACTTGCACCCGCTTTCTCGTTCCTTTCCTGTTGGGTGCCTCCGACCATGGGACAGCTGCAGAGACATACACTCACAGAAGAAGGAGAAGCTGCTTACCTTACAGTGACTTGAGGTCTTCAAAACGTTTTGTCCCTAATGGGCGCTCCACCTCCCACGCTCCTTCCCCCCAGCTGTGGAGAGTCTGCTTTGCGGTCAAGAAGGAGCTGAGTGACTGCAGGCCCATGCCTCACGATATGCCCTTGTTTGGAGGCACAAGGTGCTGCTCTATGTAGGCATGGGCTGGCCGAAGCTGCTTTGCTCTCCAATCAAGAGTGCATGGGAGCACTCACATTTGAGAGTGGAGCACCCATCGGGGGGGGAAAACATCTTGGAAAAACTCAAGTTACTGTTAAGTGACCTCCCCTTTTATGAAATAGGGCAACTAGATTAGATTAAATCTGGGGGGGGGGGGGGACAACACAGGCACTGCCCCTGGGTGACTGAATAAAGCATCCGTCTTCCACATGGCATAGTCAAACCTGCAAGAGCTGCGACCGGTGGAGACACAAACACACCTGGCTTCCTATCTCTGTGTTAAAGTATAGGTGAAGGGAAGGACTGTTGGAGCTGCAGTAGAAGAGGTGAAGTTGTGGGAGGGAAGGGAAGCTCACAGGCAAGGAGATAATTTAGTCTGACAGCCCATCAATCCGGCTATCACAATGTTATCTTGTGTGGGATGTTTTTTAATGAAGGTGTCGGGTCTGAATGAAGCCTGCCTCCAGCCCTTTCTGTGGGTTACCTGGAGTGTTTTCAAAGCTCTGACATCACCCATGTGTATCATCTTGTTTGAAGAAAATCCCCTTCTCCCTGGTTCCTAACTCTTTCATCTTCTTGTCCATTTAAACATGATACCGTTATCTTAAAGGGCCAGTACTCTTTTACCAAAAATATGGAATATGGTGGGGATGGAGGAGGGCAGAAATCTCACTGGATAAGAAGAGCCAAAATTAATTGTTCTAACTGAACTAGGTCTCATCTTCCCACAGAGGTAAGGCTCTGAAATGCAAGCGGCTGAAGGATGTTGTAGAAGATCTTCATAACCACGCAGTGAGGGTTAGCCGAGGGTGGGGCTTTGCGTTAAAATGTCACTGAGCTGATAGAGATGAGGGATGTTTTGGATTCAGGTTCAAGCCTCTGTCCTGATCCGGAACTTGGCAATTGTCCCCCTTTTAATAGGCCAGACTAAACCCCCAGCCCAGAACACCCCAGGCTCTGGGTACAAAGTTTTGAACCTGGGGCTTCTCTCTGATTCATTTGTTCTCTGCCTTGACCAGTAGTCTTTTTGTAAGCATTGGAGGGTCAAGCTGTATATCTCGCCATGCGGCAGGTTGAGCATAGGCAGAGATTAGGCAACCTTGTCTCTGCACTGCCCCTCCAGTCTGCCTCATTTGTGTCCTGGTAGGGACCACTGGCCGAGAGCAAGGCTCTGTTTTCATGGCATCCAGTCCATCACCTTTCAGCTGAGCCCTCCAAGAAGGGTGCCCATTGAGCCGTTGTCTTTATGATGTGTGGGAGACTCCAAATTCGTCTTGGGTGGGTTGGCAAAGAGCCACTGAATTGTAGGAATTCTCTCTTGTCCCTGAGCCATCACCAGAAACTCACCATTGGCCTGCAGGTGAGATGCGTCCATGTCACGTTGCCTGTGCTCTGAGCACCCCCACTTAGAAGATAACCCAGTGGCTGCTCTGTGGGTTGGTTGATCCTCTGACATGAGAGCGGGAAGCTGCTGCAGAGCGAAAGAAGCCACAGTCCATTATCACACATTTTAGTGGCAAGCCAAGGCAAGTGACATGGTTTTCAGTGGCTGATGTGAATTCTGACTGGGCTCTGGCAGGATTTTGGACCCAGCTTTGGGGGACGGCGTTAGCTATTCTTGACTTCAACTGCCAGAATAAAGGGGACCGTCTTCATGCATCGTGACTTCTATTGGGATCTTGTATGTCGTCCATTATAGGCAGCAGGGGCGCGAGAGCTGGTGTA
The DNA here is from genome assembly GCF_965152275.1 of Natator depressus. Taxonomy (NCBI): domain Eukaryota; kingdom Metazoa; phylum Chordata; order Testudines; family Cheloniidae; genus Natator; species Natator depressus. The sequence continues at coordinate 4,426,388 of NC_134247.1, forward strand.
ATTCCAACCCATCACCAATTTTTGTGTGTGTAATAATAGACGAGTGTGTGAACATGTAAGTGTGTTTAGTTAAAGGGACCATTTTTCCATGACTCATGGTGGTTTACAATATAAAAGGGAAATGACTCACCTTTCAACTGAACAAGAACTCCTGAGGCTAAGCTGACAGCACCTGTCTGGGACATGGTTACTTATTAACACATTACGGACAAGGGTGGCATGGGAACAAAACGCTTGCTTCGCTTCCTCCAGCTTAAGGAGCTTTAATGACATCTATGCCGAGGTGCTCTGTGTTTTTTGGCAGGGCTTTAACAGTGACTAACAGTGGTAAACGATGGTAATCCATACGGACCAAAGCTCTGTGAGAAGGTGCAATCTTGCAACAGAGTCGGATTATTTATCAATATTACTTGTGTGTCTTACTGTGGTGTCTAGGGGGGCCCAGCAGAGATCAGGGCCCCATTGTGCTAGGTGGTGTCCCAAAGAAATTACAATTCTAAAGAGGTGAGCCACAAGGGTGGGAGGGGAAACTGAGGCCAAGAGAGAAGTGACTTGCTCGAGGTCACACAGCAGGTCAGAGCCAGGAAGAGAACCCCAGTATCCAGATTCCCATCGGAGTACCCGTATCCACTGGGCTGCTCAGACTCTTCTCAAACTGCTCCCCCCACACACACACTTTATTTGGAGAAAAGTTCAGGTCCTATAGCCCTGGTCAGTGACATCCCACCATGTTGTTTAGGCAGAGGATGGGTGCAGGAAGAGGAGACAGAACAAGCTTCCTTAAGGGACTGCTTCCATGAGTTGAGAGGGAAGTTCTTTCTCCAGCTTTCTTTCCTCCTTGGCCTGTCTGCAGAGACAGAGACTGTGTCCCCACTGAGTTCCAGGGGTGATATACCCATCACAGGGGATGGCATTGACACCCTTCACCCTTTTCACGTAGGTCAGCTGTAGCTTTCTTGACGAAGCAGGGAGTCTCTGGGGTGAAAAGCCTTTAGTCAACTGTTTCATCAATGACAACAGAGGAAACCCAATTCCATGTCTCCTTCAGGGAATCCTTAAATGCTGCTGGTCTTCATCCTCTCTCTAGCCTACTTCCCCTGGCCCCTCTGCTTACCTGAAGAGTCCACAAGATGGCGCTGGCTATGCCAGCTAAGAAGCACCAGAGGGTAACGAGGCTTGTGCCTAAATACTGTGGTGTGGATGCTTATGTCTGTAACTACTACTCCCAGTCGCTACCAACAAGGCTTTAATTCCCAGCTAAGTTCACATTGGCGACTTTTGCATAAGACTTTGGGACGCTGCCTGCAAAGCTCCCATTGACAGATAACCTAGATTTAAAGTAATGATTTAGAAGTCTCTTTGTGTACAGTCCGAGAACTCTTTATTTGGCTATGCAGAAACAGACCCTCACATTCTTGGAGGAAGAGCATAGAAGACAGGAGAAAATAGAGGGAAAGCATCTACTTCCAGCAATTAAGTCCTCTAACCCAGGTAACTTCCATTAATCATAATGGACAGCATTGCATCCACTGATCAGCTCAACGGTCCTTCAGCACTAGTGCCATATTTGAAGGATATCCCAGGTTCCTCCATGCTGAAGCAAGCTAAGCAGCTCTGAGTTTTCCCCCCGTGAATTCTCTGCCTTTCTGGATACACAGGGTGAATTTCAGCAAGGGCCGTGGGAGGGCTAGCAGTGCTCGAGTGGTGCTAGCTTGCATGCACGCTGCAGAGCGATGGTGGTAGCAGCTGAGGGTTGTGCTCACTTGACCTGGAGCCTCTGCTCTTGACAGGCCCACCCAGCTTGAGTGAAAAGCACCACCATGCTCCAGGGAAAGGTTTTTGTGTGTGGACGAGGCTTGAGTAAACTCTGCAGTGAAGACAAATGCTAGCATGCTATTGTCCATTACAGGGGTTTATGCCTTCCTCTAAAGTATCTGTTAGGTGCTGGCCGCTGTTGAAGGCAGGATACTGGCCTGGAGGGACTAGTGATTCACCACTGCCAGGTACGGATTGGAGATCAGGAGTGAGAGTGAAGGCGTCCTGTATCGGCATCAAATGAGTCCTCTGGAGTGTAACAATAAGCTGGAGAGACACATACCCTCTCTTCCCACCCCCCATTATCTGCCCACCTGCAGTGATTGCACCCATGAACTGCAGTCCACTCTGGTAAGTCAATTCCTGAGACCATCTGGGAGACCATGCTGACAGTCTTCTGAGTAGTTTACTAGACTGAGACATAGTCTCTCAGGAGAAGCGATGGATGGGCCATAACTGTCAATGTCTAGATGGGCTGTAGCGCTGGAGGATATGGTGCATTGACGAGGAAGGATTAGGACTCAGTAGGTCTGCTCTATCTCTGTTAGATTCTTTCCCTCTTTTTAAAAAAAAAATTCCCTTTCCTGGCTGATTTTCTTTTACAATCCAGCCCTTCGCTCACTGAAGATCACTCTGGTCATTAAGCACGTTAGAGCATGTGAGTAAACCGGCATCCCAAAACTATGAATTGCTTTAGGGCTAGAATCAAATCATTGTCTGGTATGTAAAGGGACTAAATGCACAAACCATTGTCTTTGTTCCACCCATGCACTTTATATCATCTCCTCCCTCCCCCCTTTCAGAGGAGAGGGACCAATCTGACTGCTTGTGGGTTATTGAACACATTAAAAATAGTCCTATCCCTTCTTCTCTCCCCCAGAGTATTCCACCATGCGCTCCAGCCCCTGGAGAGCCCATGCTGGGACAGGAAATGGGACAAATTCTCCAAGTGAGAAGAGAAGATGGTATACGAAATTTAAAAGTATATGGGATCTATTCTCTAGGCTAAATAAGTCTCTGTGGGCCAGATCCTCAGTGGGCGACAAATTGGTGTAGCTCCATTGGATTTCTTTTTGTCCGTGGCAGCACCTTCGTCAGTTAACCAGTGCTTCTGATGAAGGGTGATACTCTCAGGTGATCTGGGTTCAAGTCGCTGCTCTGGCACAGATGCCCCGTGTGGGCCTGGGCAAGTCACTTCGTCTACTCCTCATATGTAAAATTAGAGATCACCAACCCTCCTTTGTCTTGCCTGGTTAGATAGGAATCTCTTCGGGGGAAAGATTCTCTAGCATAAAGGGCCCCCGATCTTGGATGGGATCTCTAGGTGCTATAAATAATAACTCCCAATAATAAGATCTGCCTCTATAGCTGCATTTTCATAATTCAGCACATCTGATGTAAAGAATTCCCAGTGTACCAGTGGGGTGAGGGCAGAGGGTCTAAATGAGGGGTACCACCCTGTAGACAAGAGGCAGCTGGGAAGTAGTCCTGCTCTGATGGGTGCTGGGGGGAGTCATGAGGCCAAAACTCTCCGAATGGTTTCCTTCCCTGTTTGGCTTTGCAGCCCATGCAGTTGCGCTGAGCCTGTCCACAGACACACAATTCGCATCCGCGGGAATCTTTATGACTTAGAAAAGCACGAAGCGGCCAGAAGAGACGCGTCCGTTCCCAAACTCTGGTCAAACCCTGGAAGGGGGAAGCAGGAAAGTCTCAAGCAAACAAATCTGAACGCACATCCTGTTGTGGTGTTTGGTTATTGCCTCCCTTTCTGTTTTCTCTGGACGTAGCATTCTTCCTGTCCTGCTGCTGAGCGTGGAACTGACCATCTGCAGCCTGGGCTCTTGTGCGCTGTCCAGGGCTCTAGCAGTTCATGCTTCTTTCTCTTCACGCCCCGAAGGAGGCAGTGTGGTCTACTGGTCAGAGGGAAAGGGGCCTGGAGCCAGGAGGAACCTTGGACTGTAGAGACCTCGCTGTCTCACTGCGTGTGGGGCCTTACTGGCCAACTCACTTGACCTCCTGGCATCTCAAGGCTCTCAGATCTCGGGTAACCCGATGACAGTGCATGGGAGCCAGGCTGTCCTGGGGAAAGAAATTGCATATGCATTATTACTATCCATGTAGCTTTCATCCTGGGGGATCCCCAAGCATTTAATAGACCTTGTGTAGGAATCATTTGCCCCCCGTTGAAATGCAGTGTGGTGGGGAGCAGAGGACAGGGAGAAGGCGCTTTTAGGAGCACTGGTGATTGTATAATTGCTGCAGTTGCAACAGAAGGGAATTTTATAATTAACAGAATGTAACCACCCATGCTGGAATTCATCCAGCACACCAGGGCTCATCTGCCGCCCTAATGAGACGTGCCACGGAGGGGGAGGAAGGTCTAGTAATGAAATGGGCAGGACGTTGGGGTCAAAATTCTTCTACAAGATGGCATTCGGTCACTGGATCAGAAGTTTAGATCTTGAGTCCCCAGTTCTGCTCCTTGCTGTAATCTGGGTTTGCTTTAGAGTTCTGAATGCTTCTTTGCTTCCAAAGAAGCTGATGGCATGTTGCCACTCCTCCTGCCCAGTGGCATCCTCCGCTTAGGAAGCAGGTAGAGCTGTTACAGGTGCCTGTGGGGGCCGGGGGGGGGGGAACTGAGTATGGGGAAGGATGTGTTATGAACACTTCCTCCTTCCTCTCTGGGCTGGGATAATAACATGTAGATGTTCTTCTGAGTACCAGAGGAACAATCTGATGAAGATGAGAAGAGGCAGTATGGTGGTAGTGGACAGACCACTGGACTGGGGCTCTGAAGACCTGGGTCCTGTTCTTGGATCTGCCTCTGGGCAAGTCTGTTCGTCCCGTGCCTCAGTTTCTCTATCCGCAAAATGGGGATAACGATGCCGACCTCCTTTGTAAAGTGCTTGGAGGTCTACTGGTGGGGGGAAAAGTGCAGCTAGGTGGTGGTGTTGGCATGCAATAGAAAACCGGACGTACTGGTGTGGTCATTACTATTTTAACACCACCTTCCCTTGTCATGCTAAGTATGGACCTGAATTCTGGGATCCAGTGGGGAGCGGTGCTGCTCCTTTATGGCCAGGCTTGAGCAAGGCACTTGAGGAAGCGGCTTTGATCTCCTGCGGCAAGCCTTTTTTCAAATGAGCCGCGTGGAGTGCACCCTTCCCTCCCCCCCGCTCATGCACCCGCCCTGGGAGAGGGTGAGATAACCGATCAGATCCCGCGCACACAGCTGCGCTATCTGTGTTTTATGGAGGTTTGATTGCTGCCTGCCATGCCGCTAACTCAAGGAAACTTCAAAAGAAGCAGATTGTAAGTGCACCGCCTTGTGCAAAGAATCCTGAGTCCTGTGTGTATGGGACTCTGCCTGCCAACCCAGCGCTCATTAAGAAATCTTTTTGGCACGTCAAATCTTACTGCAGACAATAGTGCGGAGCTTTCTCTTCTCTTTTCTGTTGCCATCAGGGGTTGATGAGGCCAAAACTGCGCTAATTGTTTCCTTGGCCCCGTAGGTTTCCGTGCCTGTTTGGCTTTGCTGCCCACGGGGAAGCTGTGATGCTTTTGATTTGCAGCGTGGTTTTTGGTTGGCGGCAGGAGGAAGGTGCTCCGTTACATTTCGTGTTTTGGATTTAGCCCTTGTGAATTAGGCTGACGGGAACAGCCAGAGGTTTGCAGGGTGCTATGCATTTTTCACTCCTCCAGCTTTGCTGATGCACCTCAATGCAATGCCCATTCTCACCCGTCTCCAGCATCCTCCCCTCGCATACACCCTCCTACTGCAGCCCTGATCCCTCACACACAACCGGGCCTGGGCACTTCAGTCTGGGCCTGTTATTCCCATCTTTGGCCTGCTCTTGAACAGAGACCGCTAGCCCTTTTGAAATTGTGCAGTGATTTTGAGGGAAACAAAATGGCCCTTAGATCCTAGGATGAGTCTGAAACTCACTGTCACTTGTGCTGAGAGTGTCTGGATTTGAATCCAGGCCTGCAATACAAAACACTCCTGCATTGATTCCACCATATGGAAGCTGGGACACCAACAGGACACTATGTAAGACAATAACTCCCTTCTGCTCTTCCCCGCCCACCCCCCCGTTCCATCCACGATGAATATTAAGGTCTAAAGGTTTCACAGTGAACTCTGATGACCTACAGGGGGCGCAGTATGTTTGCCTCACTAACCAAAGGCAAGGAAGGACCTGGAGCTGGGGTGAAAGATTTCTGGTGGGCTCCAGGTGTTTGCTAGCAGTGCAGGGGTTAACAGGCTGAGTTGGAGGTGGAAAGGAGAGGAAGGGTTCTGACCTCTTCCACTCCCCCATGCCGTTCCCCTTGGCTGCCGCGATTTCATCCTGGCAGTCAGGAGGCTGCATATTGGTCTCCGGAGGATCGGCCAGGGTAACACCACAACATAAACAGAACATCTGGAAGCTCTTAAAGGGTTTTATTTTTAACACATTTGCAAGAGCCGGGGACATTTGCGCACACGGTTTTTGTAAACTCCTAGGAGCTACATTTATTTCCTGACCCCCAAAACCCAGTTGACCAAACAGCAGGCCTGGAACAGGTCCCCCAGACTGTTTATGTGAAGAGCCATCTTGTGGCATTTCTGATGTGGCTGGCATCTTGGTGTGCAGGTGCCAATCATCTCCGAACATCAGTCTCCACAGCTCTGAGATACGAGAGGTGCAGTTGAGTGACTGGGTCATGCATACAGACCTCTACCTCTCCTGTATGCCGTTAACTAGCTGGTATCAACAGGAAGGGGAAGCCAGACATGGTACCCTCATAAGGATACCTGTTAACGATGAAATGCTTTTGATTCTTTGACCGAAAAGGGGGGGGAAAATAGGAGAGAATAGAAAAATCTAATTCCTTAAAGGACAAGAACCTCCAGAGGCCAAATGGAGCTGAACAGATCAGAGTCGCAGTGAAAGATTCGATTCCCTCTGTAAGTTACACTTTTAAAAAATCTGCTATTAGCTGTGTGTTTAAACACTGCCTGTGAGAGGAGGATCCTCCGAGGGGACGTTGACACCTGGAGCGGGGCGTGTGCATGTGTTTTTAATATCCCACGCTGCAAAGAGCCGCAGGAGACACATTAAAGAGCCACTTGCAGCTCCCGAGCCTCAGTCTGAGTATCGCTGGATTAGAACATGGTGTGGTTAGTCAAGGATCCTGATTTCCGTTCCTGCATCTGTCTTCAAGACACTGTTCCCTACAGCTGGGGCCAGTGTACTGGAACAGTTTAGCTGTAATCTTTCTGTGCCTCAGTTTCCCCCTGGCAAAATAGGGTAATAGTACTATCTCCCGGAAGCTTTGTGATGTTTCATCAGTTACTTGCAATTCGCTTGGAGTTCCTTGGATAAGAGGGGCCTATGTATCTGTAAAGTAGTATTAAATGATTTCTCCATCTATGTGTTTCCAGCCATGGTCCTTTATTTGTTGAAAGGAAATCGAAATGTCATTTCCAGACATCCTCTTATACCCGTTTCTCATATTCATTAACCCTCTATCACACCCTACGATGTAATCAATCCAGAGTCATCCTAAGCAAAGATCAGTTTCTTAATCACACACAAAGATGATAGAAGCCGAACCTAGGAGCAGATGTCATTTCTTGGCTCCCTGGGGAGATCCAGCTGAGTACATTTGCTTTTCCCAGGAATGAGGTCAGCACATCCTCCGCTCTTATCACTGAATTATAGCTCCTGGGGTTGGCTGGCTCAGTTATCTGCTGACAGCTCTTTGGCAGCCTATTGGAAATGAACTAAGAGGTCTCAGACCAGTTTCTAGTGCAGTGTGTTCACATCACCCAGTCCTCCATCCCTGCTGGCATCCCTTCGGGATGTCATGTCAGCAGAGAGGTCAAGTACAGAAGAGAGTTGGAGACTGAACTCCTTTCTCCCCCAGAGGGGTCAGGATGGGGCATGTTGACTGAGCAGTGTTTGGGGAAGCTTAAATGGTTCCTGCTCATGCCGGGCTGGCTCCGCTGCTGTGCAGACACCTTGAGCCTCCTGGGCAGCGGTCCATGTGGTACTGAGCCTACATTAGTAGCCTTGTTCTGCCATGCCGTTGGCTTGTGTTGTGGTAATGCCTAAAGGCGCCATCGGGATTGGGGCCCATTGTACTACCCTTGTCAATGGTGAATTGCTGCACCAGCCACGGTTGATGTTGTTGCACCAGGCATTGTGCAGTGATGTTCCCATCTCTGGCTCGATCCATTGTATGAGGTGCTGTACAGAGGACGATGGCTTTTGGAAGACGCTGTCCCTGCCCCAAAGAGCTTTGTGTAACCAGACACAACAGACAAAAGCTTGTGTAAAGGGGAGCAAATCTAATCCAAGCGAAGAAGGCAATGTTAGGTGCATTCTTGGTGGTGGTTCACACTTTTGTATTGTAGTGGAGCCTGGAGGACGGCCAGGTCCGCGCCCCACTTGTACTCGGGGCTGTATATGGAAATGATGATGGTCTCTGCCCCAAAAGCTTTACAGTCTAAAAGGTTCCAGGGGTCACCTTCCGTCACTCCCAACCTACGTATTCCCCGTGCTAGCCGGGGTTGGCAATGCTGTCTACGTTACTCCCTCCAGTCCTCAATCCTCCTCCGCACGCTGCCCCCAACATAGCTCAGGAAGGAAGGCGTTGATTAAAAGTCCTTTTGATTGGTTACCCTGACACCTTGAGACTGCTGGGAAAGCAGCACCTGCTACCTGCTTCTCTCCTGTTTCAGCAAAGTAACATGTGGGGGTGCAGTCCTTGTGGACTTGGGTTTGGGTTTGTACTTCCTGAGGTCTCGATTGTGCAAGGTGCCGATCCTCTCCCAAGAAGCGCTGAGACCTCATGACTTCGGTATGAACTGAATACTCCGCTTCTCTCCACAGATGTGAAGCCCCTTACGGCAGTGGGCCCAGCGTTTTTAAGGGACCCATCAGGCCTGCTAGTTGATATCTACGCTTGCCTGCATTGCTCCAGTCTCCCTGCTGTCGCTGGAGGAAGTGGGTCCTGTTCAGTTTAGTAATAGCGGAGTACGTGCTGATTCCTTTGTTACAATCCATTGTCCGACAGACCATTAACTCCTTGCTCTTTTTTTTTTTTTTTTTTTTTTTTTCTGCAGGCTCTGTCGCGAGAGAGGGAAGAGAATTCTGGGACCTGGGACACGAACAGGAAAACCAACCTGCTGCTGGAGCACAGGCCAGGACGGTCTCTGCAGAAGGGGCTGCGTTCCACCTAGTAGCCCTTTGGGAAATGAAATTCTGGGAAGCTTTGCTTGGGACCCCTCAGTCTGCGGAAGGGGAACTCTCCACCTGCAAGACCCGAAGTAGAGGCGTTGGGGGAAAGAAGCTCAGGTTTTGGAGGCTGTGGTGGGATCTTTCAGCTAGCTGCCCCCACCATGGAAATGGCCTCCTGACCAGCTGCCCACGGTGCAGTTACTGTGGTTCAATTTCTCTGCTTTGCTCCGTTTTTTCTGCTTTCCTCAGCTTCCTGCTGGCTCTCACTTACCTCGGAGACTCCCACGCAGAGATGGGACTTAACCAGCCTCCTTCAAGACGCACTCTTCTGGGCCTTTAGACTTGGAAATTCTCCTCTTGGCCAGGAGACTTTCAGGCCGGATATGTTGGGGTGAGCAGCTATGTGCTTTTAAGCCAAACGGGAGCTTGATTTCCCTGCTCTTTGAAAAGAGCCCACTGTTGGCCCGTTTCCATGGAAGCAGCCACGGAATTTTTTTTTTCCCCCTCTCCCTTCTGACTTCTTTGGGTCTTGGTTCTGTACGTGTGGCTGGCTTATGACCCAGTGCGGAGAGCATGATGCAGCCCCTTGCCGTTGCAGGAGCAAAGGTGAAAACGTCTAAGCCCTTGCGACGCTGGGAGCTGAATGCTCGGAACAGCTGTTGGGAAGAGAGCACATTGGCCTGTTTGCTGGGACAGTCGCATGAGATGCAAATCCTCTCATGGTGTAGGGAGAAGACTTGCTGTGTGGTCCTGCGTATGTCAGTCCAGCGCAAGCCCAAGGAAACGCCGTCTAAAACAGAAGGGGCCAACGCATCACTGCAGCCTCATTTAAAAAATAAACCAGGTTGGCTGGGGGACTAGGTGAAGGAACACGGGAGACCTGTAACCACAGTGAGGGGGAAGATCAAGGCAACAGTACCAAGTTGGGGAACTGTCACCATCACCATCAGCATCTATTAAATGTCTCTTTTTAAAAAAATCCTTTGCTTCTCTTGCTACTCAGTTCCTTCTGCCTTCGCTCTGAGACCTCTGCACTGGGCCCTGTCAGACAGCTGGAGAGTGGAAGTGTCTGATATAAAGCTGGTCAGCACCTTGGCAACCATCTCTACACTTCAGTGTTCAAGATGGGAAGTTTTGCTTTCTGCTATATCCCACCCACCCCTATTAAAGGGCCCAGCCTTGCGCAGTGTGAGCAGGACTTCAGGCTCCAACATGCTTCCTGTTCAAGTGACAGCTCTGAATTTGAATGCCTTCCCCTTAATGTGTGTGGTTTTCAACTCCCAAACCTGAGTGTTGTCATTTCTCTACCCCTACCCCCAATATTCATGCAAAGCACAAGAAGGTGCTCTGTGGAACTATACAGTAGTTAGAGCTCTTAATACAGAGATTGAAAATATTTTTTGAAACGGACAAGATTTATGCCCTGTTCAATGAGAAAATAGCTCCTATGGAGAATTGAAGACAAGTTAGAATAAAGACTGTGTGTTTAATATGATTGAATTCAGTGTGTGATGATGATGCTTCTCTTATCAAGGACCTAGATCAGAGATCTACAACATTTCATGGTTTAAGTTTGTGTGGTTTCCTGCATATCTATTGAATTGGTATCCCAATGCTGTGGCTTCCTGCCCCTGCTTTGCGTTTTGGGTTCAGACTTGCAGGGACTCAGTCAGAAATACTGTATGTCACATAGTTTTTGACTTGAAACTATCCTTTGGCCCAGAATTGCTCAAAAGGTTTTGAGACCCTTTTCGTGCCCTTGGGCTGATATTCGAGAGTTATGAAATCCTGACTCAAATGGTGGTTGAGTGGCTTGTGGTTTTGTAGTGATGGTTTTGTGTGGCTCATAATGAAAGATGTAGGGAGCCAGTTTCACCTTTGTTCATTTAATTAAGGAGCCCTGTTTTGCTGATGGGCACATTGATTGCCATTTGGTGGGCCATTTCATGTACCTAAGTGCCCAGCTGCAGAACTGGGGGTCTGTTAGGGATGCAGAACAGATGTGATCATAAGGATGTTCTTTCCTCCATTTTTTCCAATGACCCAAAGGCAGGTCAAATGTTCGTCTTGAGTCTCCTCTCGCCTATACAAGCCTAAAATAGAACAACTTGGTGGAAGTTGTTAGTCACACTGGTGCAAGCGAGAGGAGACTCTGACTGTGTGCAAACGACTCCTAAAACAGTTCCCCCCCATCCTGTAGTGCTGTCTTGTGGCAATGATGTACTTACAAGGTACACAGAGGATCCAAAGGGTAAGTGGAAAGAGCTAAATTGGCTTGAAGGCAAGAGTAATCCTGTAGTTTATTCAGTGCTGGAGTGCTTTTGAATGGTTGTACCGGTATTTCTCCTCCTGGATGCATGAAGAGTTGAGCGAAGCTCAGTGTCTTGGCATTCTGCAGCCCCAGCCTCAAAACAGCAGCAGGAACTAGTAGGAACAGTCCTCAGGAAAATTATAGGGTTCCTGTCAGTGAGTCAAACCTGGATATTCATGATTGCTTTGAGTCCCAGTATTGCTGCCGGCTGAGGATTCATCATACACTTCTCCGGCTAAAAATACAGCCTAAACCGTTCATAGGGAGAGAATTCAAGCCACGGCTCTTACCCTGCTTGCTGTAACAGCACTGCTCCAGTGGGCTACTGACATAGTGTCCCTAAAATGTCTGTGTGAAGATTACTCTTTCAGTCAGTGTAAAACCCCCCGCGCAGTCACGCTGTGCATTCCGGGGTAACATACATGATGGTGTACGGCAAGTTACACAGGGAGTGTGAGTGTAACCTACCCATGGGGGGAGGAATGATGGGCTTATAGCAGGAAACACAACCAACAAGCAGCTATAAAATGTCTACACCCTTCTTACACCCTCCTGTTGGTTGCTTTTCCCTACTACCGTTCTACCCGCCAGCCTCTATGATGCACAGCACTCGTCTGATGGTTTCATGTTCCCCACCACTTAAAATCATGTCCACACTCGAACTCACTGGGCTAAAATCTGCTTTGTTACACCAGTGACTTTTTTTTTTAAGGGGCTGCAGAGATGTAACTGTATATTTGCATTACCGTCGCACCTAGAAGCCTGGCCCCCATTGTGCTAGGTACCATACAAAGAGACAGTCCCTGCCCAAAATGCTTATGAGACGAGAGACAACAGATGGGGGAGCTCAAGGACACAATGAGACAATACAGGTCAACATAGGAGCGGTGGTTTCAGCACACCACCAGCCAAGCCATGGTCAAGTTGGTTTTTTTGTAGGCATCATGGCAAAGGGAAACATGTGCAGAACTTGGCCTATGGGTTGACATTTTCAGAAAGGCTTCACACCTAATGAGAAAAATGGCCCAGAGTGTCTCCACTGATGCCTTGTCCTTTTTCTTAATGCCAGTTTACACTAACACCCATGCGTAACGTGCACACCTGCTACCCTGGGGCATCTCTTTAATTGTCCCATCTCTTTTCCGGCAGCTCAAACCAATTTATGTCCTTTGCAGCTGCTGTGTTTTGAACAGACAAACGTATTTTGGATTTCCGCCAGGGAAGATGTGATTTCGGAGAGTAGTTCAAATTGTGGCTGTGCACGGCTGTGAATGTTTGTTTTTTCTCTCCTCCAGAAGAGCTACATTTCTTTGCTTACCCCACCTGTCAGTTAGCGTGTTACTGTAGGAATGGGCAAACGCTAGAGAACACAGGCTAGGTCAGGGACGAAGGGCTGGAATATAGCCCTGGTTGCTGGTTGTTCCCTCCCAGCAGTTGGGTGGCGTCTGTGAAATAAGTTGGGTGGTTGCAGTCCTTTGCCTTGAGGACAGGCCTCCATGTGTCCAAAAGAAGCTGCCATCACAGCTGGCACTAATGCATCCTTTTGCTAGTCGGGGAGCAAGGACACTAAAGTAACCTCTAGCAGGGGAGGTAGCTCCAGAGCGGAGATGAAGGAAGCTGGCATTGCTTCTACCTCCAATTGTCGCTCCCAGGACCTCTTACCACCACATCGTTCAATGCTCTTCTTATCTGAGTACAAGTCTTTTTAAAATGATTGGACCACGGGTGCAGTTGTAATGGGATCTGTTTTTTCATCCAAGTTCTTCTGCACCAACCCCTGCTATTCCTCTGCTAGGTCTCAACTAAACTCGGGGTGTCTCTACGTTCACCACCACCCTAGTTTGTACACAGTTACAGTGGTATAAAGGTGCTTAAACAAGGATCACTTTTTCCTGTAAGGGAAGGGGCATAATCTATACTGTACAAGGCATCTTTATACTGTAGTAATTGCATCCACACTAAAGGTAGAACTGGTGTAACTATTTTGGTTTTAAACAAAATCACCTCTCCTTATTGAAATAGTTATATGGGGACACGTTCTGTTGGAGGCCTTGTAGGGAAAGGGGAACGTACTTATACAGGTGGTGGTTGTGTCCAGGCACTAGGTCAGTTTTGGGGGAAATTATTAAAGATATTCATCTTATCACAAATACCAGCTTCCTGGAGATGCCCTGACCCGACTTATCTAATGCTCTCGGAAAGGGTCTGCATTTTAAACAGAACAACGCCTGGATTTCTTTTTTTATTGTTAGCAGCAAGATTTTGTATTGTGTGTTGTTGGGGAAAAAATATGGCCCCCTCCTCCTATGGAATTGTGGTATTGTAAAATATGGACCGTTTTTATAATGGGAAAAACATTCACGCCAAGTGGGTACGTAAGAGAAGCATCAGAAAGAGGATAGGTATTTCAAAATGTGGTCATCCTTTGTGGCATACTATGAGGAGGAGGCCTCTCCTGCCACCCAGGCAGAATCATTAGCCCGCTTCTTTGAATATTAACCTGATCTGTAATGAGTAGCAGACAATGTAGCATGTTCACATTTTATTGTAACTTTGCTTTAATAAAAAGTGAAAAATAAAATAGCATGGACTGGACCCAAGGCAACTGGTCCCTGGTGTACACCAGTGGGCACTGTGGTGAACCCTTGTAGACTCATTTCATTTATCGCATAAGGTTGAACAAGGTGCTTGAGAAGGTGAGAGCTAAAGCATTAACCAGTGTGGGTTCCGGCTGATGCCAAGGGCCTGTGCACAAACGGTATAAACAGAATAGGATGTAAATTGTTAGAGTAACTTTGTGTGTGACTGATGAAATTCAACACTGACAATTGCAAAGTAATGCACAGCAGCGGTCAACACGTCCAACAGAAGGTTAGAACCATTAGGAAAGGGATAAGGGAATAAGACAGAAAATATTATAATGCCATTATACGAATCCAGGGTGCGCCTACACCTTAAATACTGTATCCAGTTCTGGTTGCCCCATCTCCAAAAGGATCTAGTGAAACTGGAAGAGGCTCAGAGAAGAGCAACAAAGATGATCAAAGGTATGGAATGGCCTGCATTCGAGGAGAGACCAAAAAGATTGGGGCTGATCATCTTAGAAAGGAGACAACTGAGGGGGTATACGATAATGTCTATAAAATCACGAATGGTGAGGAAAAAGTGAATAGAGGAGTTCTTTACCCTTTCCCACAATACAAAAACCAGGGATTTCCCAATTACATCAAAAGGCAACAGGTTTAATACAAACAAGAGGAAATACTCTGTCACGCAACGCACAATTAACCTGTGGAACTCTTTGCCATGGGACGTTGTGGTGGCCAAAAGTATAACTGGGTTCAAAAAAGAAAGGTCCATCAATGGTTAGATGGTCAGGGATGCAATCCCGTGCTGAGGGCAACCCTCAACTTCTGACTGCCAGAAGTTGGGAGCAAAGACCGAGGTGGATCCATCCATAATTGTCCTGTTCTGCACACTACCCCTGAGGTTTGGGCACTGGCCAGAGTTGGGGACGGTACTGGGAGAGATGGACCGTTGGTCTGACTTGGTTTGGCAGTTCTTGTGTTCTTCCTGGGAGCTACTCCTGGATGAATCTGCACCTGCATGGACATCCTGACTTGAGGTGGTGGTGTCTGTTCCCTGCTCATGCCAGTGGAGACCACTGCAGGGGCTGTGCTGGGCAAGGGGATGCATACAGCCTTGCCCAGGCTCTGCTGTCTCTCTCTGAGGCATGTGAATTACTTCTCCCAGCAGCTCGGAGGAAGTGGATCCCAGCGCTGCTCATTGTGAGACTCTTCCTTCTCAGAGTTCATAACGAATATTTACTTCAAAGGCTGTTTGCTCTTCTGGTTGGTCGGTCGGGTAATCTCAGCTTGTTTAGAGATGGAGAGTCAACACCAGGCCGGGCCGTTGAGAGGAGAAGGGCGTGGGAGCTATGCTGCTATTTTACCTGTGTAACGAAGGAGGAAAACCAACCTGTTTGTTCTTGCTAATAAATACAAACGGGAAGCGCAGATACACTCGTGGGGATTTATTCGTTTGCTTTACGAAATGCAAATATTAAGTCTAAGCTGACTCGGCCCAAGCGCTACCTTTTGTGTGCACTGTGCTGTCTGGCGCCAGGGCTGGCCGGTGAGAGGGCACTCCGTGGTTAGCCAGTTACGCTAAAGGAGGTTCTTCTGAAATGCTTTTGTCTCCCTTTCTTTGGCTCTGATTCCGCACGAGGCCGAGCGCCTCCAGAGAGGTGCGAAGGGCCCTTCGTTCCCATCAGCTCCCTCGTGGGAGGGTCTCAGCACCGTGCACGGTGAGGCCCTCCATTTTGCAGTCTACGGGGGGAGGGTTGTCGTGGCTAACCAACATAGCCAGGCTCCAGTACAGAGCTGCACGGCTGTTTGATTTCCTAAGCACCGTGCTAACGCTAGTGCTGAGCTTTTCATCTCCAGGCACAAAGCTGGCCGCAGCAAGCTCCTGCTTGCTATGCGATTGCCCTCGGGAGCCTGACACCTATACACTGCCTGTCTCTGACGCAGCCCCATGCTTCGCCGCCGGACTCTGGAGGCTTCTGTTCCCCTCTGCCACTGTCGGAACGTAATTACAGGCACTTAAAGACTGACCTAACCTATTCCTTAGGTAAACTGTAACCTCTACGAACGCTTATTACGCTGGAGCCTCTGTAGTAGCACAGAGTACTCAAAAGGAAACTGGCCCTTACTTTTGTCTTTCACAAGCCCCCAAAGTCACAGAGGGCAGATTTTCAAATATATTTAGGTGTCTAAAGATGCAAATTCATGTAGAAACTTTAAAATGGAGAGGCTGACCAGAATAGCTGGAGCTGGCATAGCATTGTGCAGGTGTCTTTACACACACACACACACACACACACACACACACACACACACACACCCCGAGCCGTGGCACCTTCACACACACACACACACACACACACACACACACACACACACACACACACACACACACCGAGCCGTGGCACCTTTCTCTTCCAGTATCCACTCCACACCCAGCTCTGCCAACACATCTTAGTCTTGAATTTATTCGTAGATTTTTTTAAGGACAGAAGGGAGCTTAAGATCACTGAGTCTGACCTCCTGTATCGCACAAGCTCATAAATTAAACTGTTACCTTTGTAACAACCCCAATAACTTGTGTTTGGCTAAACAGTCTCTTCCAAAAAGGCCTCCAGTCTTGATCTGAAGACAGCCAGAGATGGAAAACCCACCACTTCCTTTGGTAGTTTGTTCCAAGGGTCAGTCACACTCGCCGTTAGAAATTTGTCCCTTATTGACCATTTGTATCTGGCGTCAGTTTCCAGAAATTGGTTCTCGTGCTGCCTTTCATCATCAGGTTAAAGGGCCTGTGCCCGGTATTTTCTCACGGTGAAGGTATTTATACACGACAATAGAGTGACCGCTCAGTTTTCTTTCTGATACGCCAAATAGGCCGAGCTCTTTAAAGTAGCAGGCCCCATGCTGAACTCAACTGTTTGTGGTTCTCGGGTCCTGCTGAGACTCGCTAAACTTTTCACTCCATTGGCACGTAGGTCTGTGGCGGTGAACAGGTGCCACCACCCTGCAGTTCACCCTGGTTCTGTACTGCTTTGTCTTAGGGAGTGGGTCAAGTCGGCAGTCTAGGGCGACAAGCAATAACTACGAGCTAATATTTCTCCATTTGAAATAACTGAGTTTTGAAAACGTCATAAATAAATTGAGGACTGTGCGGAGGGGTTTGTGAGGTCATGGGTCAGTGCACTTGTTTCTCCTTTCTAAAGAACAAGGGCCAAACGCATCCCTCACGCATTGCTATTGGAAACATTGAGAGTAGACCACGGGACAATTGGGCTCCTTAGGGTTGAAATCTTCACTTTGGGTTGTAAGTGTAAATGGGTGGCGGTGTATGCATACTAGACAATTACTGGACAACTGGATCTGACTGAGAGCATCTTCTCATGAGCAGCCTGGAATTGGACTGTAGGGTGGGTGGATGGGAGGGAGGGAGGGCGGGCTATCGGTCAGCTATGGTGCGTGTGTGTGTGTTGAGGAGGAGAGCAGGGAAACACTGGCCCAGCAGGGATGCTTCGTTTCAGGATGGAGGCGCACCACCAAGATGAGGTGCTGTTGAGAGGCGTCTCCAACATCTAGCCATGCCACACCTGGCTCAAGCTGGTGCTGTTCACACCATCTCATGTGTATACATAGTTACATCTTACCCAAAGGAAGAATTTTTTCTGAAGGAAAAAGCCCCATCTTCTCTGCTTCCACCCACCCAGCACCATGATACTTTGAGCGAGGTTGGGTTCAAGTTCTGGCATTTGTTACAGTGACTCTCTTAAGAAGCCTCTGAACCCCAGAAATCCCACCCCTTCTATCCCAGCGTTATCTAATCCCCAGCTCGAAAGCAATCATTTAATAGAACATAAAAGGCTGTCACTTGGTTATAAGTAAACACCAAGAGATGAACACCAGTTTCACTCACAAGGGTCCTGTTGCTTTGAGCCTTTCTTTGGAGTGGGTCCTTGTCTTGCTCATCTGATTTAATAAACAATGGATAACATTTCCCTTGCCCCCTTTCCTTTTAAGGCAGAAAAACTACTTTCCCTTTTTTCTGTCGCTGAACACCCTTTGATATTCATCTCCTCACTTGGCAAATGTACTCTTACAGCCCTGGATGAGAGCCGGGTATCTGAAGAGCTTAGTTGAGAGATGGTGAGCCGAAGCGGGACAGAAATGGTCTCCAATAAAGGCTCCAGAAGATGACAAAAGGGGTAGTGTTGTCTTTTTTTCCCTTTCTCCTTTTTTTCCATTTTGCAAGCTTTTCAGAGCGTCTCCCTCCCCCCCTCCTGCTTTTGTGTGAGGTGAAAGGCGCCTCTCTCGTGTTTCTGTGACCCCAGCAGGTAGCTTATTGTAAAACAGTTCACCAGGAAAAGGAGGGTTGAAGGGAACGACTTGTTTCAGCACTTTTATTTTGCTTTGAGCTGGATGCAGCAGAGAGGAAAAGAAATAAGAATTACTGCTGATTTGACTTGGCTCTGACCCCCCTAGCTATGGATCGCTGACATCCATTTTAAAGGGGTACTGTTGAAATGCTTAAAACCAAAATAATCTTTCCCAGCCATTCATATGCTTTTCTTTGGTTCCTTTCTGAATTTCACTCATCTAGGCCAGGGAAACTAGATGGCTCTGCTTCTTTTTCTGGTTCTCGTTTGTGTTGTAATTGCACGCCGCATGGTTTAAATAGGAGACTTTAGCATTGCAACACTGGCTGCTACCACTTGTGCTAATGCAGTAACTCTATTAGTGGCTAGCAATAGTAGGTTGTTATCCACCAACCATTAGAAGAGGACACGATACATAGTCTGCCAGTCGGTTACTCTAGCATAACTCTGCTGTTAGGATAGCCAACTAGTCATGAAAGGTTTTGGTTCCCGTAAATGTTCTCTCTGCAATCTAAAAATATGTCCTGGAAAGATTTTAAAAAAAATTATATTGGGTCACACTTTGATGTGGCCTCCTTTTTGTGTATGTGCAAGATGGCCAATGCACTGTGGTTTGTATACAGTTATGCTCAGAAGTACTGGTGATGGCATGGATCAAAAACCTCTTTTAGACTGGGTGGGAATGCATCATACAATTAACATAACTGTCAGGATAAGCCAGTCGCAAGGGTCCCCCTACCCACCTAACACAAAAGGAATTGTGAACTCTCCCCAGAGTTTTGGACTGAGGGGGTGGAGGGGTTTGACTGAGTATTCTGAGTGTCTGCCTGTAAGCATGGTGTGATCCAGAAGAAGCCTGGAGGAAGGTTCTGGGGTTGGCTAAAGAGGCGGGGGGCTGCACGCAGAGAAGCTATCTCCTGTTTTCTGGTTCCTCCTGCATCTGTAGAAGTAGGACGTGATACATTCCTTGTAAATAAACAAGACTGCATCAAAGAAAATACCAGACTTCATCATGGGTTCGAGGCCAGAAAGGGCTATTGTGATCACCTAGCCTGGCTGCCTGTTTAACACAGGCTAGAGAATGTCTACAAAATAATTCCTAGAGCAAGGACTCAGGACCTTTCACCCTGTAGGTGGGAGCCATACCACTAGGTCGTCCAGCTGCTCCGCTTCTACTCCAAATTGGAGCAACACCAGGGCCCCAAATTTTGACTAGTCGAGCAGGTACAAAAGAGGCAACAATATGCAATCTCAGCACGGCTGCTTGTGCATGCAGATATTGGCATGCAGATTGGCCAGAGGAAATGGTGGTTTAGTAGCCGTTTTGCGTGCGCATTAAAAGGAGAGGCTAAAAGTTTGGCCCATTAGGTTTTGGTAAAACCCTTTTTATTTTTAATTTTTTGTTCCTTGCTGTATTTTCAAAAATTGCATCTAGGGGCCCGGATCCTCGGTGTGAGTTCCAGCAGCAGCTAAAGATTCCTCTGACTGTACGCTACCCAACTTTGGTGTGGAAAGAGGGAGCAGGCAGAACCTAGAGGGCAGGCACAGCTGGTGTAACTTAGAGGACTTGGAGAGGCTGCTCGAAGTTATCCCTGGGCTCCCCAGGACTAGAGAAGTGGCTTGTAATGAACCTCTTCCCACCACCCCAGGTACTACACAAGCACAACTTGTTTGGAGTGGAGGATCTAGCCCACTGATCGTCACGAGCACAGTTTGTATTCCCTCCCCAACCCCTTTACAAGGCTCTTTTGCTCTTTCCATGTTTTTCTTTCTTTTCTAAACACTGCAAAGAAATCCCCAAATAATCCTCAGAGGAATCCAGGACAGAACTGTCTGGCTTGAACCTGAACCAAGTTCAGCTTGAACTCTGAAAGGGAGGGGGGTCCCCTGTCAAGGCAGTGTTTGGAGAAGGGGACAGGCTGTTTTTAGAAGCGAGAGCAAATGATATTGCACCAGACGAGGTCACTAATGGAAAGGAAGAGATGGGGCTCGGGGCTGGGGTCACTCTGCAGAAAGCTCCGTGTGGAGCGTAGCAATAATGCTGCCAAAGAGAAATCCCTTTGAGTGGCTGTGTGATCTCCACCCTGCCTCCCCAGCAACGCCTTTATGACCTGAGCAGGAGCAGTCAAGGTTGCAGGGGTGAGATGAGACTTTTTCTCTACTGCCTGGAGAAGGGGCAGCAGGGTGCCGCTGGGGGGATGGTTCCTAGTCTGTTAACTTTACTGTAAAATAATAATTTGTTTCACTCTGAAGCAAACCAGCAAAGTAAAAATAAATCTCAGCAGGTAGGAGTGAGCGAGGGAACTTGGCTGGATTTGTGAATGAGCTGCAACCTGGGGCACAGAGAGGAGCGAGTTGCTGGAAGCTTTTTCCATGTGCTTAGCTACATCCTTCTCTCCCCCCCCCCCGCCCCCCAGTTTCTATTCTAACCCCTATCTCCTTCCTATGTCATCTGTCCCTGCATCATCTGGTATGTATTTAGAAGGAGTTCTAGATGCTCTTTGAGATGTTATTTCTCCTCCGGGGCCCATAAAACCCATCTGCTTGAGCGGCTGGCCAGCTCTGGGGGAATTTCCAGGCCTTGGGGTGGTCCCTTACACCAATGGCTTGCAGATTTGGATGCTGCACACATTTTGTTACATTGTTTGTTTTGACAGCTTACCATTGTCAGGCGTGGTGGTTGCAGGTGTGCGCCGGATGTCTCCAAACAAGGGGAAGAAGGGGGGCATGTTGACAAAGGCACACTGGCTCTCCCTGAAATGTGCTTGGGGCCCTTTAGTGAAACGTAGAGCGAGTGGAAATGTTTGGGTTGAAAAATGGCCTTTTTCTGGCCAGGAAATTTTCCGGTTTCCGGCCAAAACTCCAAACACCAGAAAATCTCCATCAAAAAAACAAAATAGGATAAAATCTAAAATGGTAACTTCTATTTGATTGATTGATTTTGGTGGAATTCCTTACTGTTTCCTGAGCAGCTCTGAGACGGATAACACTCTGGCCGTTTTGTTTGCCCCTTTCTTCGAAGGATCTCGCTGCTCCTGGACAGACATTTAATTTATTAAGCCACACACCCATATCCCTGAGCTATTTCATGGGGAGGGGGTGGGTCAAGTGGGTGCTGAGTGGCAGGGTCTTGCAGGCAATCGGGCAGGCGCAGGACTAAAACCCAGAACCCACAGTTTACCAAGTGTTGTGGTGGATTCCCCATTACTGGCCATTTTAAAATCGAGATTTCATCTTTTCCTAAAAGATGAAACCGGAGCTAATTCAGGGCCGGTCTCTGGCCCCATGTCATGCAGCCCGTCAGACGTGATCATCGCAGTGATTCCTTTTGGCCTCGGAATCCATGAAAATCTTGATTTCCAGGATCTAGTTCTAATTACTGGACCAACACTAACTCTCCTCATCTCCCCACTTACCTATTCAAACATTTGCCCTGCTCCAGTGCCACTCCTGGTCTACCCATCTCCCTTCTTATTGTAGCATTTCACCTCCTCCATTCGCTGTAGCCAGGGTGAGAGATTCGAATGAAAAAGGCATGAGCCCGCACTGTCAGTGCTGAGAGGACTTTGAATCTATGCAACTCCCTCCACCTTTCCCTCTCCAGCTGCGGCTTTGAAATAATTTTAACACTTAGTCCTACATGGACAGAAGCAATGGCTGGAGTAAATTTCGATCCTTTCGACCTCCCAAGTCTCCTAGTGGAAAAAAGCCAGCCAAGGGGTGTGGTCAGTGAAAGTTACCAGCTCAAGGCAGTTCTGTAGCCCACTGGATGAATCTATGAATGAACCAACGGACTCAGTGTTGCTATACCTTGACTCACTTTCCCTTATCAGTTCGTTATGAGTCTGATCCTTATTACACACGATGGACTGCTCTTGCCCTTTCTACCTGCGCGCTGGAGTCGCTGAGTCAGATTCAGAGGAGCGGAGAAGCTGCTATAACTCGCACCTATTTCGGCTCCCGCAGAATTAGGCCAGTTGACTTCCCTGGAAACAGAGACAAGGCAGCACTGAGAGCTTTTGCCCCCCCTGCCGCCTTTCAAGTTTAAGGGACTGAGGTGGTCAGCAGAAGATATAAACTACACCAGGTTAGACTCAGTCCTGAGTTGGGTCTGGTGAAAATAGTCTAAACGAGCCTGAATCCAAGACAGCCCAAGTGATTAGCAGGGAGCCTTATAAGAGGATGTCACTTGCACATCACCCCTCAATGAGGCTCAAAGACCCAGATCCTCACAGGTATTTAGGTGCCTCGCCCCCCAGTGATTTTTGTGGTTTTGCCTCAGAGACATGCCCGCTTCAGCTCTTACTGAATTCACAGTTGCTCAACTGCCTTTGAGGGGAGCTGATCTGAATCCCAAGTGAAGCCCGGAGGGGCTCCTGGGAAATCTAAGTCAAGGCGTTAGCGGGGATGCTGTTAAATCCAGTCTCTGACAGCTTTCCTGATCAGCGGGATGCCCTGGTAGCTTTACAAAAGCACTTTGAGAATTTCTTAAGCAGGATGTCAGGATGGTATAAAAGTAAATCCATCTCTTTTCATCACCTTTTCATATTCTGCCCGCATTCGGAAGGGTTTGCGCCAGCACCTAACCTTTAAAGAGATGAGATTGTATTCCAGCAGCTCATTTCCTTCGGTTTAGACTGTTTAACAGAGCGGCTGTAACTAAACCATGCAGCGCTCAAGCAACAGCTCTCTGATTGCACGGGAAAGGTCAAGGGAGGTTTCATTCTTGGCACATCTGGGTTGTTTTTTAGCTCAAAGAGGACAGATGGGTGGACACTGCCAACTTCGACTCGGTGCACTGGAGGACTCGTGTAGACAGAGGGGCTTGGTGTGTTTGTCACCCTCTAGTTCCCCCAGGTCTGACAACTGGGGGTGCAGCCATCTGTCTGATGATGGGGCCACAGCTTGCACAGCCTGGCTCGTGCCTTGTAGGGATGCTATCAAATAGTTAAGGCCCCGCATTTAGGTTTGGTTTAAACAAGTGTTTTACTTAACCTAAGAGGCAACGGGTTTAAACTACAGCAGAGCAGATTTAGATTAAATGTCAGGAAAAACTTCTTAACTGTGAGAACAGGAGGATAATGGAACAAACTGCCTAGGGAAGTCGTCGATGCTCCTTCACTGGTGGTTTTCAAAAAGAGGCTGGGGCCATCTGTCTTGGATAGTTTAGACACAACAAATCCCGCATCCTGGCAGGGGTTGAGACTAGCTGACCCTTGCAGTCCCTCCTAACCCTATGGCTCTAACTGGTCCATCTTGGGTACGTCTATGGCCTCCATTGTCATGGTATCTGAGCACCCCACAATCTCGGACACATCTGTCCTCACTGTACCCTGTCAGGTAGGGAAATGCTATTAGCCCCACTGGCCAGATGGGGCCCTGAAGTATCAAAAGACTGTCACTTGCTCCAGGTCACACAGGAAGTCCATGGCAGGGCAGGGATCTGAACCCAGGTTTCCTCGCTCCCAGGCTACCTCCCTAACCACTGAACCACTAATGTTCTGAAATATGCACTCAACAGCAATGAGCTAGTGCATGAGGACCCCCCACCCCATAGCTGTATATTGTAGCTGTGACATACCATTCACAACAGCAACCTCCTTGATGATTGCCTGCTCCCAACTAACCTTCCCCCTTTCAGGGCTTCTATCTAACGGGACTTTTTTTCCCCAGCATGCCTTTCCAGGGGCTGACCCTTTAAATATGGCAGAAAGCTGGTCCTGCAGCCCTTCAGGAGCCATTTTGTGGCTGTGTGTTGCCTCTTGCCCTGCCTTTCCACCAAGGCTGGGCTGAATTGTTTTAGAACATTTAAGCAGGTAGGGACTCTGTTGTTCTGTGTTTGTGCAAGCGCTTAGCGTAGTGGGGTCCTGGGTCCATGCCTGGGGCTCCTACAATACAAATAATTATTGTTATTAATAATAATAACAACAACAACACTGGCAATTTGCAACAAGTTTTGAAATCTGTTTGATTTACAACAGGTCCTTGCGGAATAAGACTCTCTTTATTTGTCCAAGATGTAGCTGTGGAATACACACAGGCTTGTTTGACTGCTTGTTTGTGCTACAGCAAACAACTAATAAATGGTTCTAAACAATTGGCTTAGCAGCCTGTATTTAACCTCTGAAGGACACTGCTTAAAAGGCCCTCTTTTCAGTCTGTTACCGATGTTCCACACAAATTTGGTGTCCCCTCATGTTTGTTGTTGACAGTGGTTTTGAGCAGAAGTAAAGAGTCATGACCCCAAGGTCCTAGGCAGAGTTATTGAGACTAAAGGGAGGAATCCCGCAGCATTTCAAACTTCCTGCATGGCTAATTTTTGAGTCCTTCATTTTGGAGTGTTTGTCACACATTGAGGCCCAGGTTTGGGCCTTGAAGATTGAGGAGTATGCTCTGCAATGAACTTGATTGAAGTTTGGGTAGTTCAAAGCCTACACAGTAAAGAGGGGGAAATCTCCTCTGTGAAACAGTCTGATGTTGCCAGGGGGCTCACAGGGCAAAGATGACAGAACCTAGGAATGAAATGGCTAATTATTATTATTACTATTATTTTATTATTTTTTTGTACTTCAGAGAACACAGCTGAGCAAATCCAGGGCTGGTGTGGTTCATTAGGAGACTAATCCTTTGTTTTTCCCTTGGAGGAATCCCAAGATTTTGTAATTTATTTAGGGCCAAATTCAGAAAAGGGAGGAAAATATCCCCCTCCTTTCTGTATCAGGTGCCTGTCACCTTGGTATCTAAACTCCTGTTTCCATCCCATCCCTTCCACTTCACCCCCACACGTTTCCCGCCTCCTTCCTGCATCTCCCCTTTTTGAAACATTCAGCTGAAACTGATTCACCTTAAAGGAGTCCAGACTGTGCAAAACAAACAAAGTGAGGGAACTGGTGGGGGGAGATAGTGACTCCTATTTGGCAATCCACTTTTCCAGGGTGGGCAAATTTCATTTGATGGCTGGTTCTTTTCTGAGCGCAAGTTGCTGTGTTATAACCATGTGACTCCACTCTGTTCCGGGAACGTTTGAGACGGTCACTGAGCATGTGCAGCCCCATCCCCTGGTTTGGCACTGGTGTAACGCCGGCAGAATGAGACTGTTTTTGGAAAGTGGGTTGGTGGAAGAGGGGCAGAGGTCAGAGGCTGGGGCTGAACCTCACCTGCCCAAAACCCCTGGGGGAGAAGGAGCATGTGGCCTGGCTCACCTGATGTGTGATTTAAACCTCTACTGCTTAATCTGGCAAGTTGTATCTAATTTCCGTGAAAAATTGCCTGGCTCGGTTGTGTGCATGTTATGTCCAGTTTACAGAGACAGAAGTCAGCTTGGGGAAGTCTGCCTGGTGAGACGTTGTACTGGGCTCCTGGGGTGCCACTGTGCCCATGCCAGTGGGGACAAGACCCAAGCAGGTAGTCGGAGAACTGGCTGGGGGCTTCGTGACCTTGAAGCAGTCCGGATAGGAAACAGCCAATTGTTTGCGGCCGGGGGGTTCGTTTGTGGGAGGTCTGCTCCCTTGCTTGGCTTGAGAGTCATTCCTTTAGGTTTCTGTTTCGATGCCTGTGGATCTATCTACCCCTTCCTGTACCAGTCACAAAATACAGAGCAGCCTGGCACAATGGAAGCAGGAGGTGAGCTCTCTGCTTTCATATGGTAATGGCAGAAATGCAAATGGCAGCTGGCAGAGCTGATTGGCCAAGAGATGGTCCAGGTGGGGGTTCAAAGCCTAGTCAGGATAGGAAATACCTGGACTAGAAGCTCATTAGCTGCGCTCGGGAGATTTTGTCCCTAAACGGTGGAAATGTCACAAAATTAGCTGGGTGCTTTTGGGTTTCTAGCTGCATCTGAGTGGGACCAGGACAACCTGTCCCTTCTGGCTTTGGATCCTACCTGGAAGCTGGACTGGGAGAGGAAGCAACAGGTCAGATCTGGGGACTGGAATCCCAACCCTGCTGTAATTCAAAGGCATTTGTGTCGGGATTGTGATTTGGCCCCTGTCTATTTATGACCTGGATAAATATCTCTTATAAAACAAATTCCTTAACTGCTTCATGAACCAAGAGGCTGGTAACGGCTTCAATATACAGCAGCTCTCAAGGTGCAGTGGCTGGTATGATAGCATCAGCATTTCAGGAGCTGAAGCTGCAGGCTGGCAGGGTCAGTGCTGAAAGGGTGTTTCGGTGTATGGCTGCGCTGATCAGCACCATGGTATGTGAGGAGCTGTGCAGACTCCGTGGGCTTGTTCTGAGCGCTACTCGTGAAAGGAACAGTGGTGGCTGGTAGGCATTTGGGGAAGGAATTAGATGATATTCTAACCCTCACTTGGGATGGAACCAACCCATACAAGCTCATAGAATCATAGAATAACAGAGTTGGAAGGGACCTTTGGAGGCCATTTAGTCCAACCCCCTGCCCAGAGCAGGACCAATCCCAACTAAATCATCCCAGCCAGTGCTTTGTCAAGCCTGACCTTACAAACTTCTAAGGAAGGGGATTCCATCACCTCCCTAGGTAACGCATTCCAGTGTTTCACCACCCTCCTAGTGAAAAAGTTTTTCCTAATATCCAACCTAAACCTCCCCCACTGCAACTTGAGACCATTACTCCTTGTCCTGTCATCTGCTATCACTGAGAATAGTCTAGATCCATGCTCTTTGGATCCACCTTTCAGGTAGTTAAAAGCAGCTATCAAATCCCCCCTCATTCTTCTCTTCTGTAGACTAAACAATTGCAGTTCCCTCAGCCTCTCCTCATAACTCATGTGTTCTAGTCCCCTAATCATTTTTGTTGCCCTTCACTGGACTCTCTCCAATTTCTCCACATCCTTCTTGTAGTGTGGGGCCCAAAACTGGACACAGTACTCCAGATGAGGCCTCACCAGTGTCGAATAGAGGGGAACGATCACGTCCCTCGATCTGCTGGCAATGCCCCTACTTATACACCCCAAAATGCCATTGGCCTTCTTGGCAACAAGTGCACACTGTTGACTCATATCCAGCTTCTCGTCCCCTGTCACCCATAGGTCCTTCTCTGCAGAACTGCTGCCGAGCCATTCGGTCCCTAGTCTGTAGTGGTGCATGGGATTCTTCCGTCCTAAGTGCAGGGCTCTGCACTTGTCCTTGTTGAACCTCATCAGAGTTCTCATCGCTCTTCCTAAAGCATGAACAGCTGGGAGTGGAGGGGGGCGGGGGAGGGCAATCCTCATTCCCCCCCCTTACCTTGCACTGCAACGTAATTGCACTTGCAAAATACTCTCCCCGTCACCTTTGAAAATAATCAAGGCGTGTAAACTGGCTCCATTGCCCTAGGGATGGCTCCAATTTATTTTAAGCCTAATGTGCCTTCTTAGGGAGGCGCTCCCCAGTAATGTTTTTAATTGTAAGAACTACTGGGTTTCAAAGTGCTGACTACGGTCTGCCTGCGCGGAGCCAAACTGGCCGCACGCCGTGCCGTGGGCTGCCCCGCTCCATGGTGCCCGGCGGCTCTCTGCCGCAATGGGTGCTGCCCCAGCGCTTTCGGGTTGGGCTCTGCTCGCAGGGAGCTGCTGAGTTTCGGCAGGCACGGCACAAAGGGACCCCAGCTGCACCTGAGCTGGCGGGGTCTGAGGCACTTGGAGTCGAATGGCGTTTTGTAATACGCCCTTCTGTCCGAAGCAAGAGCAGAGCAGCTCACCCTGGCGTTGGCTTGGCCTCCCCAGTACAAGCTCTCATTTTGATCCTGTTCGGTAAATCCCCAGGGCTCCTGCGAGCCCGTGCCTGCCTGCACCGAGTCTGAGCCGGGATAGGCGGCGCTATCGCAAATTATGTCATGTGCCGGTCCTGTTATGTCTTTTAGGAGACAGCGCCTCACCCAAGCGCCAGTGACTAGGGATTATTCCTCCTAACGGCCTCCCGGACCCGGGTGAGGTTGCAGGGTCTGATCCAAAGCCCAGTGAAGTCAATGGGAGACTTTCGTTGATTTGAGTGGTGCTCTGGGTCAGGCTAACAGTCAGACACAGCTCCCGCTATTCCATTCCCTGAGCGCAGCCCACGCAGTGTGTGTGGGTGCGGGGCCATGACTTGGCTGGACACGCTCCCCCTCTGGGACCATTGCCGCTGTGGCAGCACCAGGTGGCCTTCCCTTAGTTGGGCTGGCCAGGCCTGCAACCAGATTTGAGGCCAGTCCCATTTCTGGAGGCTCTGATCTGGAGAGGTCGTAATTTGGCTCCGCCAAAGAGAAATGGGTGGGACCTTCTGCTTCTATTGATTCCAGGAGGCTTTGATGCTAAGGGTCAGACAACCAGGATGCTGAGGGCTCAGGCTGAAATCCCCCCCTTTCCTCCATTGTGCGTATGGGTTTTAGAGGACTTCTGCACAGTCCTCCTATCCTGTGTATGCTGACGTACCGCAGCCTACCGAGGCAGCTTCAGGACCCAGCCCGACCTGCGGGCCAGGATTTTCCCTGTGATTTTGGTTGGGTGTGTTTTGGGAACACATGCTCACGCAGTTCACATCAGGACTCTGCGCATGCAGCCCCGTGTCTGGGAAGGGAGACCCAGGAAGAATATCAGCAAACGCACACTCCCTCAGGAATGCCAATTAGTTGAGAAGCAGTTTTGCAGTGAACATTCAGTGTCTGGGCTAATTTTTCCCTGTAAGCCTTCATGTAGCCTCAAAGCAGACCAAGGTCCCCTGGAAACATCTCAGCTCCGTTCTCTAATAGTATCTAGAGATGTTTTCTGGTAAGCAGAGGTCAAACCTGATTCTAAATAGGGCATGTTAACAATTGGCTAGAGAGAGCCTTTTCATTGTAGCTTTCACACAAACAGCGATTTCCAAGCTCTGTGCTCTCCACTCTGCGCTGTTCGATACGAGCTGTGCACTTACAACAGCAAAACTGCTCTGAAATTTAGCTTTACGTATATATTTTTCCTCTTCTGGTTTAATGTGCCAGACATGTCTCGCTCTAATTAAACCCAGCGAGGAGGACTAGACTGGGGCACAACTTTGGAGACCATAAAACTCTAGGACAGGTTTATGTACAGCAATTAAAAAGGGGGTAAAAAATTGTTAAAAAATTAAACGCTAATTACTTTTTTCGCCCCCCCTGGCTGAGCTGTTTTGGCAGCAGGTCTCTGAGTGAGGCGCATGAGTGGGGAAGGTGGTGGCTTTGCTGCCGTAAATCATGCTGAGCAAATGTTCCCTAGGTTTTCTGCAGCGTAACTCATCTGCTGTCAATTAGCCTAAATCATGTTTTTTCAATTAGACGGGCTTAGAGGCTTGACAGCAAAATCTGGTAGCAAGTGGGGTAAAGGGGCGAGCAAAAGTCTGATTGCAGGCAGCGAAGTGGAAATATCTTTTTAAAAGGTTATCCCGTTTTGACGTTTTCCATGTAAAATGCAACATTATTATCTATGCTACAGGGAGCAATAAGAGATGGGAATTAAGTTGAGGAGAGGAGGAAGGCAAAGTGATGGTGAATGGAATAGGGAATGCTGCTCCAGAGAGGTGAGACCCACAGCTTATTCCCCCCTCTGCTGTGTTTGTTTAGCATCTGTGTGGCTCAGGTTGGGCAACGCTGTGGCCCCCAGGGCTGGAAGGTTGTGGGTCTGATTCCTTTGTCCGGCCTTGGCTTTGCACCCCTGCTGATGCTACAGCATTTGAGGGAGGGAGACAGACTTTATTCTGTGTTTGCACCACACCTTCCACAATTGGGTCCATAGCTGGGGTCCTCCTAGATGTGGCCACAGTACACAAATCAAAACCCATGGACTTTTCTCACCATTGCTGGTGAGATTCCCAAGCTACAGGCCAAGAATTTATGAATTTAACGCAGAATGAGACCCTTCTGAGTCATCCTGTAGGATTTGTATCCATACAAGACAATCCTATGGGATTCAAACACCCTGTAGAAAGAATCTAAGCAGGGATGTTTGAAGGAGCCTATGGGAGTTAGGCACCTAAACCCATTGAAACTCACTCGAAATTAAATTCCATAATCTGCTTTGTAACTCCAGTCCTCAATGTCCATTAAATCATATAGAACCCTATTGGCTTTGCTCATTAAATCCTATAGAACTCTTGCTTGTGGGACCAGCGTAGAGGTTAACCGCACTTCCTCTTTTATTCAAGTGAATTTTAATGACAGAAGGTGCAGAGATATTAAATATTTGGGGGGGGGGTCTCAGAAACACACTACAGCTAGATTGGCTATTGAGGGACAGCTCACCTAGCTCCCATCATGTGGCTATATTTGCCTTGGACACGGTGATAAATGGCTACTCCCTTTCCCCTGTCCCCTAGTCTCATTAGCTCTCATTTTCCCTTTGAGGCTCCTCAGTGTTATGGAAAGTTGTATCCGAAAGTAAAACAGGCCATAGAGTATTTGGAAGAGGGCGTGGAGAAGGGAGGGCCTTGGACGATGATGATTGTTTCGGTTTTTTTTTGTAATGGAACTCTTCAATTGTCCTCAGCCTTTAAGAAGAAAAGTTCCTGGAATGGCGTGGCGGGGGCCTGAGGAGGAGATGGTTCTTGCTGTGGGAGCAGGGGCGGAACTGAGGTGTGTGTGGCCGGCTGATGAGTCTTTTAGCATATTACAAATATTCCCTTTCTCCCTTCCTTCCCCTTTGCTGCTTCCTCTCTGCCTGTGGGCAGGCTCTCGGAGCAAACCCCAGCCTGTTCTGAGGCGTGCATTGCAGGTGGGGCTTAGCAGCAGCCCTGTTGGAAAGGGAGAGCATTCCGGGGTGCTAGACCAGGGGTCGGCAACCTTTCAGAAGTGGTGTGCCGAGTCTTCGTTTATTCACTCTAATTTAAGGTTTCGCGTGCCAGTAATACATTGTAACATTTTTAGGTCTTTCTATAAGTCTATAATATATAACTAAACTATTGTTGTATGTAAAGTAAATAAGGTTTTTAAAATGTTTAAGATTCTTCATTTGAAATTCAATTAAAATGCAGAGCTGGACCCGGGCCATGTGAGTGCCTCTGCCGTCTTTGGCACACGTGCCATAGGTTGCCTACCCCCTGTGCTGGATGAACACAAATGTCCCTGCAACCTGGTACAAGCTTTATCTCTCTAGCTTCTGCTGCAGTCTTATTCATTTCTGAGCGAGACAAAGGGGGGGAGGGATAGCTCAGTGGTTTGAGCATTGGCCTACTAAACCCAGGCTTGTGAGTTCAATCCTTGAGGGGGCCATCTAGGGATCTGGGGCAAAAATTGGGGACGGTCCTGCTTTGAGCAGGGGGTTGGACGAGATGACCTCCTGAGGTCCCTTCCAACCTTATGATTCTATGAAGTCATATTATACATTGGACTGACGTCTGTTGCTGGAAGAGACGAGCTTTCGAGCTGATCTGCAGAAGAGCTCTGTGTGGCTCGAGAAGTCAGCACTTCCACCAACAGAAGCTGGTCCAATAAAAGATATTCCCTCCCGTGCCTTGTCTCCGTCATGTCCTGGGGCCAACATGCTAGAGCCACACTGCAAACAACAATGGACCATAGTGAATTTATTTATTTATGATAGGGCTTTGGAGCAGGCCATACATTTCCCAGGACTCCTCCAAGCGGCCTGCCAACTCTCTGTGCCACAGCAAGATGGGTGTTAGGACTCTGCACAGTCACCTGGCTCTGGGGTTGAAGTGCCAATGAAAAGGTCTGGGGCTCCTGGTTCTGCCAAGGTCCTTGTGTAACAAGCCCCTGCGGGTTATCCCGCTGGGAGAACCAGGCTGGTTATTCATATATATTCTGGGGATGACTGTACTCTGAAGGTTGGCTTGCCACTCCCAGGGGTGTGTGCACGTCTGCTGCCTGTGGGGAAGCGCACCCTGGATTATCTTCCTGCTGATGAGTACAGCTGCTCTCTGGGCAGGTAGAATCAGCTGAATGGTTATAGGGATGGTGTCTGATTTTTTTATTATTCTTTTACGTTTATCCACACTCTAAAAAAGAGCCTCTGTCCAGATCCCCTTTTTGTTGTACCTTAATAATACAACAAATTGTCCAGCCTAACGAATACTATTTGATACAATCCCCCATCAGCAAACCTAGCAACTCGGGAGTTCTATTCACCCCCTCCACAGAACAGCCCTCCCAACCCAGATCTCAGAAGATGAGCTCTGCAGGGAACCCTGAGGCTCAAGCTATTCTAGGCTATTTCCAAAGCCTGGTGGATCTGGAGAACAAGGTCTAGTGTTAAATACCCGGAAGTGGTGGTTCAAATTTGCCTACCCCACCCACCCAACTGTCCTGCTAATTTGATTCATCCACTTCTAAGGGGTGGGAGTGAGAGGGTCAGGAATTCAGCCTACTGACCAGCGCCTAGTGGTGGTGGTCTCTGAGATGTGATCTGTGACCCACCTGTTAACAACCCTTGGTTGCAGCTAATCTGGGTGGGATTCAGACTGACCATGGAGTCTTGAATGGCTCCATGACTTACTGGCCCCCAAAGCCTTGAGTCGTCCAGAACTTTAAAAGGATGCTGCTCAGCAGCAGGTTGGTTGGTCCCCTCCCGTGCCCCCCCCACCCCAAACACATCATTCCTTCTTTTTAATTCCCTTTATCTCTTTGCAATATTCTTCTAATTCTTTGGCTGGCATTCTTCCCCCCTTTTCGTGCTGCACCCCCAAAGTAACTGATTAAGAAACCCTCAATCCTATCAGCTTGATGCTCTGATTGCAGCACACCAAGCCTAGTCCAGCAACCCTACAATAACACATCAAGCCTGGGTGACTAAGAGCGAGAATGAAAGCAGGGTGCCAGATGCAGTAAATCTGAGTTTCCAACTTCCATGTGAGGTTAGTGTTATAAATTCTGAGTTTATCTTGATTGTTCCTTTTTAGCAGATGGGTATAAAGCTAGTGGTCCTTCTCTCCCATCCCCCTCCTCCACAGGCATTAGAATTTATTTCTGGAAAGGAATGGGGGTGGGGGGGAATAATTACAATGCCGCAACCTGCAGGGCCCTGGCCGCTCTGTGGTTTTAATCTGATTTGGAGAGCTGGGGTGATGCAGTGGCTGCAGCTGGTGGCGTTAACGCCTGCCGCACATGATAGGCTTATGGGGGAGCCAGGCGCAGGCTGTCCCAGCGTTCTCCAGCACGGAGGGGAGGTCAGGAGCCCAGAGATCGAAGTCTGAGACTGGCCAGGCGTGGGTGGCAGCTCTTGGCAAGGTGGAATTCAGGGAACAGATTCCTCAGCGCTCTGTCTCACGGAGCTGTTTTGCATTTCACAGCATGTAGCTTTTCTCGGCTCGCTGCTCCAAAACGAGACCCATCCAGGTTCCAGAGGGTGCAGTTGTTCTGCTGGAACCGTCTGTCCTTTGGTCTCCCTCTTCTGCTGCTCTTTAAATGAGCTCCTGCAGGGAGATGGGGAAAACCCAGCCAGTGAATGACCTTGCCAGAGAAGCATGTTTGTACAGCAAGCGATTAGATGAAGGTGGATAAAGCCCAGAAGGAAGAACTACTGCTTGACAGGGAGCAAAACTCTGGACCCAATTACCCCTAAGGCCTGAGGAAGGCAGCGGTACTCGGATCTGGAATTTTTTGCTGGGGCCTGTTTCTATGATGGGCTCAACCGAGGGTTCTTGTTTTGTTTTGCTATATAATGAGCACAGTGAAGTCAAACAGAAACTTAGTTCAAGGAATTTCTAACCAAAAACCAGGATTGTTCTCTGATCACATGAGCATAGTCTCATAGGCGTGTGTTGGACTCTCTCTCACCATGTCCCTACCACAGTGGGGCTTTCTAGGTGCTACAGTAATACAAATAATGCTAATCTGCCTAAATTCCAAGGAAGTTCACAGCCACACAGGGTTCTGGGGGTTTTTTGGTAGCATGGAGAAGAAATTAGGGTTTACTGGAAAGTCTGCTTTCCACAGCCTGCATGCTTGCAGAGCTGTTTGTAAGGTTATTGGTGCTTTGGTGATAAAGTAGCTTTCATTGTGTTTGTGTAAACGTCTGGGTTTGCATAGATTCCTCCATCAGAAGGGACTATGGTGATCCTCTTGTCTGACCTCCTGTATAACAAGGCCATAGAACTTCCCCAAAATAATTCCTAGAGCAGATCTGTTAGAAAAACATCCCATGTTGATTTCAAAATTGCCAGAGATGGAGAACCCACCACAGCTCTTGGTACATTGTTCCAGTGGTTAATTCCCATCAGCGTTATTTCCACTCTGAATTTGTTTAACTTCAACTTCCGTCCATTGGATCATGTTAACCCTTTCTGTGCTAGACCGGAGAGCCCATTAGAGTCGTGGATAGGCTCAGAGCAGGAATTTGGCCAGTGAGGATGTGGTGTAGTGAGTGGTAGCTCCCCTGCAAGGCTTGTTGGGGGCATGGAGAGTCCAGTCCTACAGGCGAGGGGAGTCTCTGACCAAGCATTGTGTCATGCCAGCGTGCAAGAGGTAGGTACAAAAGTCTCGCTACCACTGTCAATGTACAAGCAGGAATTATGGCCCGGGATGAGAAGGAAGTGCAAATGGGCTGTTTCTGGGCCCAATGTGTGATTAAGGGCTGCAGGACTGGTCACCATATTTGTAAAGCAGGAGTGCCGTAATGAAGCATGGTTATCTTTATCCATATCTTGCAATGGCCTTGTGGCATTAATGCCTCCCAGACTCTTCCCAAACCCACTGGTGTGTTCAAGAGCATGAGGGCCCACCAGATGCTTTTCTGAGGATGCTTCTCAGGTGCATTGCTCTGTTTCAGCACTGCAGGGGTTAATGCACTCAGGCCCACTACTCCATCCCCTCTCCCAGAATTCTCACACCTACTTCTCTCTGTGATCCCTGGTTTCTGGTGCCATCCGCTGCCTATGGATAGGGGGCGGAGTGGAACAGCTGGACTCCCGGTAGAAATGTCTGAGGCCAGGGTGACCAACCCGAGCCTGAGAAGGAGCCAGAGTTTACCAAGGTACATTGCCAAAGAGCCACAGGAATACATCAGCAGCCCCCCCATCAGCTCCATCCACACTCCCTGGCTCCCAGCACCTCTTGCCCACCGGCAGCCCCGCTGATCAGCGCCTCGCCGTCCCTCCCCGCACCTCCCAATCACCTGTTTTGTGGCATGCAGGAGTCTCTTGGGGGGGAAGGGAGAGGAGCGAGGGCACTGCAGGCTCAGGGGAGGGGGTGGGAAGGGGTGGAATGGGGGCAGGGCCTGTGGCAGAGCCAGGGGTTGAGCAGTGAGCACCCCCCGGCACATTGGAAATTTGGCGCCTGTCGCTCCAGCCCTGGAGTCGGCGCCTAGACAAGGAGCCGCATATTAACTTCTGAAGAGCTGCACGTGGCTCTGGAGCCCCAGGTTGGCCACCCCTGGCCTGAGACTTTGGCAAAGCAGGGGTGGAGGAGAGGCGAGGGCCAAAACCCAAGCCAGATTCTGCAAAATAAATAAACCGATGGGACAGGCCGCAGGATTTGGGATAAGGACAGGAATGCAGGAGGAGCGTGTGAATCCTGCCGAAGGATCTGGTGGAAAGTGGTGGGTTGAGAGGACCCCAACGTCCTCTCTCTCCTGGGTTTGCACAACGGTGGCAGTGCATTCTTTACGACGTGCGGTGTTTGCCTGGGCATTGGCGTATTCTGCTACCAGTGCATATGGCATAATATGATCTTTCGAGGAGCAAGTGTGTCCTCATTTAATCTGAAAATCTCTCACTTCCAGAATGCTGCCAGGAAAGGGGGCATGGAAGGTATCCCATGTGGGCAGGTACTGGCCCCCACTGTCCTCCCCACCCGTGCTCGCAAGGCCGCAACGCCCAGCTGAGACAAGTTGTGCGCCGCATGGTGAAAGCGAGACTTCTTTTTGAGGTCACTTAGCTACTGCCCGTGGAGCAACAGGGTCCTGGGTTGTGGGTCTGCTCTTGTAATCTCCAGGACCTGCACTGGAACAGCTCCAGGTACTGGAGACAACAGACACAGGAACTCTTCAGCTCTAAAAGCACAGGCTTCTGCCTCTTGGGTTAAAGAAAATCTCCCTAAATCAGAAACGGTAGCAGATCTCTCCGCTCTCGTAGCTGAGCAGCTATTGGCACACACATGGAGGTTGTTCAGCCAATGGACCTTGGGGACACAGTGGATCTGTTAATTGCACGGTCCCGCCGTAGTGTCAGCCCACCAGTTCCTGCTATCTTCCCACCCACTTACGCTGATGTCTTTGCCCAACCTGAGTGCCTCTTTAAACCTGCTGGCATTGTCCCCGGCAACTAGTTTAAATCATTCCTCCAAAACATTTTCAGCTTTCAGTGGTCTCCTGCTGCTGCAGTCCATCCCTTCTGTCCAGGCACTCCCTTCCATGTTTGTTGTGGGCAAACGGTGCCTTAGGGCATGAATGTTATTAGTGGAGAGATGGGCCAGAATTACTTCTCGAACGTGTTTCTTACTCGGGCTCTTGACCTGGGTTGTTGCTCACTTGCTAACGGCTCCCATAGTATTGCCAACCCTAAAAATCATGAATCAGACCCTGAAAAGCCATGAGATATTTTTAAAAACAAAATAATACATTGGGGGGGGGTTAAATTTAATTTCCAGCTTTTGAACCTTTAGCTTACGCTTGGGTCCTGCTTTTTCAGGTTTTTCTTCACACCCATGAGGGCTAGCAACGTTTTTTGTTTTTTTTTTTAATAAAAGCTGAAATTCTCATCCATTCGGCTGACTCCAGGAGCTGGGGCTTTAAGAAACTCACCCAATATTGTTGGCATCACTCCAGGCAGTGGCACCAGCAGTTTCAGGAAGCAAGTACCACGTTGCCATGTCATGTGAAAGAGAGACCCCTCGTTCCCATAGCTGAGTCCTGAAGCCACATCTATCGCTTCGGAAGAGAAGGCACTGGAAGGATGTGGTATGGAGCCTTTATGCACAACTTCATCAACACAACAAGGAAGTTTTTAATCGGAGAGAAACCTGCTTCTCCACCAGGAGGTTTCCTGTTTTTTCTTCATGTCAGTTTTATTACCATCCAAAGCTATCTTGGCAGACATGGACTGACAGCCTTCGCTTAAAGAGGGAAGCATCTAGTTACAGAGAGTCAAATCCAGCCCTGGGGTAACCTGGATATGGTGGTGTAACCAAGGCTGGCTTTGACCCAGACAGTAACATGTGCAAACACATCTCCAGTTCCAGGGTATAATCTAATCACAGGTGTGGTGAGGATGGAAGTCCTTGCCCCATATACACAGCATTTCACAGGTAGCCGTGTGCATCACATAGGGAGAGAAGGGGGCTGGGGAAGGTTGACTTCTGAAGCAGCAGGGTTTGAGCAATACATGGGGCCGTGGTCTAATCTGGTATGTCAAATTGTAAAGAGGAGCCAGTGATGCAGGCAGCACGGAAGTCTAGACTAGAACACAGGGAGAGGAAGTTAGTTGATCTGGGTTCTGTTCCCACCTCTGTGCATTGATTTGCTGAGTGACGCTGGGTAAGTCACTGTGGCCAATGTTTTCAAGAGTGGCCATGAATTTTGGAGGCCCCAACTTGAGTCTTATTTTCAGAGGTGCTGAGACCCTGCATGTCCTAGTCTATCCTATATAGGTTCTTCTATCATCCTTAGCTCTGTAATATCTGAGCACCTTCCAGTTGCGCGCTGAGGGACATGACTATCACCCGTCATGTGTTGCTTGTTCTCTCATCCTCTTCCCAGGGGGAGAAGCACGTGCAGAGGAGTGTCTTGTTTGGGAAGCAGTGAGGAGTCTGGTGGCACCTTAAAGACTAACAGATTTATTTGTGCATAAGCTTAACAGATTTATTTGGGGAAGGTATTAGGTTTTTCCAAATATACTTGTTGCTTTGTCTTAGAGAAGGCAAGGTCAAAGAAATGCAACATGCCCTTGGAGAGGAAGGTGGTGAGGGTCGTGATGGTTCAACAACCCCTGAGAAAGCTCCATCTCCTGCACAGGCTTCTTAAAAACCAGACTCTCACTATCTCCAGTCTCTCACCCTAAATCAGCCATCACTTCTGAAAATGCTGACCTTTGGTTTCTTTGTGCCTCAGTTTCCCCCTCCATAAAATGGGGAAATAATGATTCTTTGCCTCTGCCCTTTGTGAAGTGTTTTGAGGTGAAAAGTGTGAAGTGTTGCCATTTCTTGGCTATATATTTGGTGGCTAGATGGAAACTTCCCTGATACATCTCTTTTTGCTGGGCAGATCCTAAAGAAAATCTTATTTCACGTTGATCTCTGAGCAGGAGCAAGAGTGACCTAGCCCTATGCCAAGGAAGGCATTTTTGCTCTCATGCAGCCACCATCTGCTTTGATTGTACATTATCATGAGTGCTTTTATTTTAAGAAACTGGCCCCTCATTAGTGTGGGAGCCCCAAGCCCCCGTTTCACAAAAGGCACGTTCTTACCTTTTCACAACATGCACTTTAATTTTCAGTTTGCAGCAATCGCCATGTAATCTCGAGGCGGGGGAAGCTTTCAGAGAGCTCTCACTCAATAACTCAGCCCTGCCTGCAGCACTAGTGAGGTATTTTACACTCTGGCAAGGCAGATAATTAATCATTCCTCAGGACCGGGGGAACTTTATTTTTTAAAAAAAGAGAGGGACTTTCCAGGACCTGGCACACATCCCCCTTGATAATGTGGCGGTATGTCACATGCATGGATGGGCCTTGGGACAGGAAGAGTGTGTGGGAGGGAGGGGAGACTAGCTCACCTCTGAGAAAGCCAGCAGATGTAATAATGGGACTGTGAGGGGGGAGGTGGAGGAAGAGTGTGGGTGGAGCTGTACTTCCTCAGCACTCCACTTGAGAGAATGCTTGACCATGGCAACGCTCCCTCCTCATGGCATGTGGGCTGCTCCTCTCAGCCATGTGTTTAGTATTATTGACGTTCGTTCATGAATTACTTTGGGATTTTTTTTTAAACCTTGATTAAAATTCACTGTGCAGCATTGTTAACAGGGGTTTAATTGCAAAACTCCTGCACTAGCCCTGGGAATAACTAGGCAAGTGCTGAGCCCTTCCCCCTGGCTAAGAAATTCCATTTCACCCCCTGGCCCATAGATACTTACTGGGAGAGCCTTCTCCATCTGGGTTCTCCATTACCGGAAGTGTTTAAATCAGGATTGGATGTTTTTTTAAAAGATGTGCAGTAGCTCACCCAGAAATAATGGGCTTGATGTAGGAGTTATTGGGTGAGTTTCTCCGGCTTATTTTGTACAGGAGGTCAGACTAGATGGTCATAATGATTCTTGGTTCCTTCTGGCCTTCTATGCAAATTGGGAACGGGCAGTTTTAGTTAAGAGGTACAGTTGATCTTTAAGAGATGAAGGGCTTGGAAGAGGCCCATTGTAATGGAAACACCTATCTATGTAGGTATTTCTAATGTGCCCATCACCATGGTATCTGAATGCCAAGTAATGTTCTCTATCACCTGGAGCCGTGCATGAAATAAAAGGGCATTTATTTCTCAACAGACTGATTAAAAGCGTGTCTGGAGTGACAGAGGGAAAGGCAATTGGTGGGTGGCATGCAAAAAGGTGCTGGTGGGTACAGGGGAAAGCCCGAGGAACTAAGTTATTGTCAGCCATATCCCGTGTCTGTATATAAACAAACACCTAGTCCCATTCTCAGTCTGAGCAAGGCAGAGAGCTGGGGTGAATATGTTTTGCCCTCTCCAAATAAGGCTTCCTCATGTTTCAACATTTTCGCTTCAGCATTTTCTTCTTCCTTTGTTGGCGTGTGTCAGGGTAGGGGTTTGTTGTTGAAGCTCAGAAAGTGAAAGGCACTGTCACCTGGTAACTGAGCCTGTTTATTTCTGTGGTGACAGTTGTTCAGACCTTTGTTGTGAATGTCAGGTGACCGCAAAGCCCAGCTTGGCCGCTCTCCATGATATGCAGGAGTTCTGGTTGACACTGGACATCGCTAGGAGCTATCTGGTTTTCCATGATGATCTTGTTTTGTCTTACAGGGTCCATGTCCCTTTCCTGTAGTTTTCCATTTAATTGTGGTTTTTTTCATAACTTCTGAAAAAGCAATAATGAGCAGGAAACATGGAGCTTTGCCAAACTGTGCGAAACTTGCCAGTTTCACTGACATATCTATAGGAAATATCTATGCAGGGGGACCCACCTTTACCTCATAGACTTTAGGGCCAGAAGGGATCATCATAATCATCTGGTCTGACCTCCTGAATGCATCCGATGAAGTACTCCTTTTCTTTTTAGAGAATCTACCATTTACTCTAGTTCAAACCAGCAAGTGACCCATTCTCCACACTACAGAAAAAGGCAAAAAAAAAACCCAGGGTCTTTGTCAATGTGACCTGGAGGAAAAATCTTTCCTGACCCAAATATGGTGATCAGTTAGACCCTGAGCTTGTGGGCGAGACCCCCCAACTGGACACAGGGGACAGAATTCTTGGTAGTAACTCAGCGCCCTCCCCGTTGAGGGTTCCGTCTCCGGCCATTGGAGATATTTACTAATACAAGTCACAAATGGGCTGTGTGCCACTGTAAGCTATTTCATCATATCATTCCCTCCATAAACTTAATAAGCTCAGTCTTAAAACAAGTTAGGTTTTTTGCCCCCACTACTCCCGTTGGAAGGCAGTTCCAGAACTTCACTCCTCTGATGGTTAGAAACCCTTGTCTAATTTCAAGCCTAAATGTACTGACGGCCAGTTTATATCATTTGGTCTTGTGCCAACACTTACCCTTAACTTAAATAACTCCTCACCCTCCCTGGTGTTTATTCCTCTGATATATTTAGGGGGAGCAATCATATCTCTCCCTTGTCCTTCGTTTTGTTAGGCTAAACAAGCCAAGCTCCTTAAGTCTACTCTTTTGTATAGTAGGTTCTCCATTCCTCTGATCATCCTAATAACTCTTCTCTGCACATGTTCCAGTTTGCATTCATCTTTCTTAAACATGGGAGACTAGACCTGCACACACTATTCCAGATGAGGTTTCACCATTGCCCGGTATAATGATGTTATCACTTCCCCATTTCTACTGGAAATACCTCTCCTGATGCATCCTATGATTGCATTAGCCTTTTTCATGGCCACATCACACTGATGGCTTGTTAGTCATCCTGTGATTGACCAGTATAGGTCTTTCTCTTTTGTCACTTCCAATTGATATGCCCTCAGCTTATAGCAAAAATTCTTGTTGTTAGTCCATAAGTGCATGACCTTATATTTTGCAGTATTAAATTTCATCCCATTTCTATTACTCCAGTTTTCAAGGTCATCCAGATCTTCTTGTGTAATATTCCAGCCCTCCTCTGTATTGGCAATACCTCCCGACTTTGTGTCATTGCAAATTTTTGTGCAAAGATCATTTAATGAAAATGTTATATCAGATTGCTCCCAAGACCGATCCTTGAGGAACTCTGCTAGTAACCTCCCTCCAGCCTGACAGTTCACCTTTCAACATGACCCATTGTAGTCTCCCATTTAACTGGTTCCTTATTCACCTTTCAATTCTTTCATTAATCCCTGTTTTCTCCAGTTTAACTAATAATTTCCCATGTGGGGCTGTATCAAATGCTTTACTGAAATCCTGGTCGATTAGGTCTACTTTCCTTTCCTTCATCTAGAAAATCAGCTCTTCTCAAAGAAAGAGATCACATTGGTCTGGCACAATCTACTGTTTGTAAAACCATGTTGTATTCTATCCCAATTACTATTTACCTCTATGCCCTTAGCTACTCTCTCTTTCAAAAATTTGTTTAATACAATTGAGGCCAAACTAAAGGGCCTGTAGTTTCCTAATCACTTTTCCCCCTTCTTAAATACAGGTACTATATTTGCAATTCTCCAGCCATAGGTTATGATCCCCAAGTTTATGGATTTATTAAAAATCCTTGCTATTGGGCTTGCAATTTCATATGCGTTCCTTTAATATTCTTGGATGGAGATTATCTGGGATCCCTGATTTAGACCCATTAAGTTGTTTGAATTTACCTGTTACAGTCATCTCTCTCAATCTATTTGCCATCTCTGTACCCCCTATCCCATGTCCCCCTTTCTGATTTGTAGGGATGATCTCACTTTCAAAGAGAGAGATACCTTTGCTTAGAACGCTGACTTGTGGGAATGAATGGGGATCTGGAATTGAATGATGTCACTTGTGCAAGAAATCACTTTCAAGGCTCAGATGAAATGTCTCCACTCTAAGAATAGCATCAGGAAAATTGTCAGATTGCTCCAGGTCCCTGTAGACCTGTAAAAAGGGCCCCAAATCTACAGGGGAAAAACACTGTAGACTTGGCAGGTCTGCATTATTGGTCTTATCCAGCCCTATTAAAATCAATGTGAATCTTTCCACTGAAGTTGGACTGGGACCTGCTGTGACCCTATTATTGGGCACTCTCAGTAGCATCAGGCTCATATAATTGACTGATAGGTTGTTGCTCCTCAGGATTTTACTCATGAACCCGTCCTTGAGAAGAAGATCTGGAGATGTACTTGCCAAAGAGAAGAAAAGGTGGTGAAGACAGAAAATGTAATGTACAAAAGACAAGTCAGTGGTGTTTATAACCCCTCTTAATGTTGTAGACAAACTCGGCAATGATGGCAAATCACTTACCTTGCGTTGGATCCTACAGCTATAGATAATCTTCTCATTTGAGCAGTCAGTTGTATAATTACAATGTGCCTAAAACTGCCAGTTGAAAGATATTATTATGCACAGGGAAAATGTGCATAATGGAGTAGTTGGTGTGTGCAAGAAGTTCTGGATGGAGAGATGAATCTGAGGAGCTGACCACTTGGGGTCCTTATGGATCCTGTAGTGCTTTTATAAATGTGTGTGTTAACTTGTTTGCCCAAATCCCAGCTCACTTATTTGCATGATCTTCACACACTTAAATTTCCTGGACTGTTTCAAATGGATACCCACTCCTCTCCTAACCTGTGTTGTGTAGCATTGCAGTTAAACAGTGACGCCATTCTACAGGATGGTTTTTCCACATCCCTTACCCACCTCATGTATGGTGTGAGGTTTTATTGGTGAATGTTGATAAAAAGCCTCAGGTGCTGGAAGGTTGCAAAGCTGGATATAGCCACAAATAGAGGAATTGTCTGGCAAAGGGAAATTCTGGTGTACTCAACATAACACAAGCCTCCGGTACAGTTATACACAGGATATCAGGACTGGAAGAGCAGGACTGATTAAAATACATTGCCAGAGCTCCCAGGGCAGAAACACCAGGAGATGCTGTGGGCCAGGGATGAGGTATGTTGGCAGAGCTATTTGTTGTGGGTGTCGTTTGACTGGACTGTCAAGAGGCGCTGAAGTGCATTGGGGGAGCTGAATTGATGCCACAGGACAGGAATAGCAGGTGTACTGCACAGTGTGCTTTGGCAAGGCTGTGTGAGGGAAGCTTTTAGGAGAAGTGTCTGATAGGGCCTGATTCAAACCTCAGTAGGCATTTTCAGTGGGATCAGTCCCCTGGTCTCTCCCCTCCCTGCACATGATATACCGCCTTTCAAAATGTTTTCTCTCTCTTTCTTTTCCTCTATTTGGAAATATTCCAGTGGCCATTTTGACCGCTAATGTACAATGCTTTGCTCTGGCAAAACTGCCTTGAACTCGTTTCCTAGAAAATGAGATGAGTGCTTCTGAGTGGGTTGTATTTAGCATCTCAGGGTTGGCTCACCCAAGGGTGCAAGGTAAAGAACACGAGTGTGTAATTACAAAAAAAAATCCTCGTAGAAAAGTGCTCTTCGCGTATTTCTGGTTCTTCAGCACAGTCGTGTGTTCAGCAATTGGAAACTGGACACTAAGGCTTGGTCTACGCTTAAAATTTATCCCATCAGAGGTGTGAAAAAACCACCCCCACATAGCTATACTGACCTATGTAGACACACACTCTGTGGGCATAGCTCATACCATTTGGGTTGGTGGAATTCCTACACCAACAGAAAAACTCCTTCTGTTGGGGTACGGTGTGCCTGCGCTAGGGGCTATGCCGACATAGGGTCTGTAGTGCAGACATAGCCTACTTCTGCTGAGTGGAAACCAGATCTTTAATCCAGTGTGTTCTTCAACTGATATTGTGGTGTAATTAAAATACAAGGTGCATCCCCACGGGAATGACAACGAAGTAAAGAAATTAGAATTGGGAAAAGACAAGTCTGGTTATCTAGTCTACTCTCCCACAGGGACCAACGATCATCCCCTATTTGGATCATCTCCCACTTCAGATGACTGACATAATGTGGCTGCTACCTATTCCCTACGGAAATTATCCCACAGTTTAATACAGCTCATTCTTCAGGAATTTTTTTCTGATATTCAGCTGGCTGTTTCATGCTGCCGAATATAGCATAATTAATCT
This sequence comes from Natator depressus, assembly GCF_965152275.1. Taxonomy (NCBI): domain Eukaryota; kingdom Metazoa; phylum Chordata; order Testudines; family Cheloniidae; genus Natator; species Natator depressus. The sequence goes on from NC_134247.1 coordinate 4,470,940, forward strand.
CCCAGCTGTGTTTCTACACAGCCCTGACTTTACTAACATTGTTTAGCATTGATAATGTGTTTGCTTCTGTGCAGTACGTATAGACAGCCTGTGCCACAAAGAGCTTGTAATCTAAATGATAGACAAAGAAGACAAAGTGGACTGGGAAATCCAGAGAGGTCTCCCCCCGACCCCAAACCCTTTCATTTCCCCCCAAAACGATAATAAATTAATTTGGGTGTGAGGAAGGCTTTTTTAATGAAGGGCGGGGTGGGGTTTTGGTAGCAGGAAGGATGGTCCACTGGTTAGGAGGGTAGCCTCGAACTTGGGGGACTTGAGTTCAGTTCCTTGCTCTGTCAGATTTTTGTGTGAGCTTGAGCAAATCACTTAGTGTGTCTTTTCTCCATCTGAAACAAGGGGATAACAGTGCTGCCTTACTTCACAGGGGTGATGTGAGAATAAATGCCTCAAAGACTCGGATCTGATGAGGAGGGCCAAATGAGGATATTAGTTCTCTGGGACTGGGAAGTCATTCTCACCTCAAGGGGGCAGCAGGTAGAAATACAGAGGGGGCAAGAGACAGAAGACAACGGGGTAGCCCCGCTGTTTTGGCTGAGAATGTCAAGCGGTGTCATTTGACTTCTTTAAAGCAAAAATCCTTGTGTTTGTAGGTCTGAAGCCAAGAGCCATGTTCTCATTGAAGTCCATGGAATTACACCAGCAGAGAATTTGGCCCTGAATCCGATGCATTGTTAAAGCATCTGAGAGGCTTGAGGGAGGCAGGGGAAAGTCCTCAGAGAATGCATTTCATGTCCAGCACCAGACATGTTTTATGGCCTCCAAGCGTGCCTTTGTGGCTTCCTAACGTTGAGCCGGTTCACGGCCTTTTTATGGCAGTCACGGTGAGTTCACTTCCCCCCACCCGCTCTGCAAATCACTCTGCCTTGGGAAACCAGACAGTGCACGTTCTGTAGCAAGACCAGTTTGGAGTGGAGGGTGAATCCAGGATCTGTGAGCAGGAAAGAACCTAGATAGGCTGATAAAGGCGTTTCCACGAGGCATGCCCTATCCCAGGAATGCCTTTCTGGGTTACAGCAGAATGTTGCACTTTTAAATACCTGGGGATCATTAAAACCCTTTTGGAAAACTGCTCCCTCTGTTGTGCGTATCCATGCTGACTGCTCAGCACGCTTCCCTGGCTGTGGATAGAGCGAGTGAGAGAGCTACGTCTTGTGCAGCTGCTTTTGCCTGTGGGAAAGGATAAGCACTGTAGTGATTTGTGGGCTGGGGCTGGGAAAGCTGCTATCCAGCCCACTAGCAGGAACGAGCCAGGTCAATACCCTGAAGCGACTGACTGGGACAGACTGGGAGTTAGGGGCAAGGAAGGTTTTGGAGAACAATGCTGTAGCTAACTGTAGGAAACCCTTTGGTTAGCTCCAAGTCTTGCACCGAGCAAAGAAATCTTTCTCTTTGTACACATTGGAGCACGTTTGAACGGTCCCGCGCTGTGTCTGCTGTGTGCACCGTATCGGCCGAGGCCTTCAGATCTAGCTAATGGCCTCATTGTGAAAGTCCAAGGTGAATGTGCTCACATGCTGCTTACGTCAAAGCACGGGGAGGCTGGTCCAGGGGGTTAGGGTGCTAGTCTGGGACTCTGGAAACCCAGATGCAGTTCCCAGCTGTGCCACAGACTTCCAGTGTGACCTTGGGCAAGTCACTTTCCTCTGTTCCCCGTCTGTCAAATGGGGATAGTAAGGGGCATTGGGAGGATAAATGCATCTGTTACCATGGTGATGGGAGCCAGAAAGCAACGACACAAAGTGACCCATGCCACTGTGCTGATTCTAACTCTCAGTTACGCTGTTTTATTTATAGTGTTGTCAGCCCCAAACACCCCAATAAATCATGAGATTGGCAGCAAAATCACCAGAATGTTCAAGATCATGATACATTCTGGGCTCTTTTTGTTTGCCTTTTGCATTTTGACCCTTCAGGGTTCACTCAAGTCGGTTTTAAAGCAGGTGCAATCTGCATTGCTGTTGTGTACAGAGCCAGCTTCTGACTCCACCGGAGCAGGAACCAACCATGAGGGTTAGAAATGTGGTTTTTTTAAATGAAAGCCGAGCTTTTCATATATTCACATGACTCCAGGAGCTGGGCCTTTAAGAAAACCCCCAGTTATCAAGAGGGTTGTGATAAAATGGTGGGGATTGGCAACAGGGAGCACCGTTGAACTGATTTTTCAAATGAATATGAACTCTGCTCAGCTCTCTAGTTCATAATTTTAAGAAAACGCTCACCTGCAGACTGATTCCCAGCTAAGTGATTGGGAATATGTGGGTCCACAGTGACTGAACTGCAAGTGACCTCTGAGAAGTAAGTGGCTTAATCAACATTGTCCTCTTACCTTCACTTGCTAAAACTTCTGCATTTCCTCTTGATGGTTGATAAGGAGGGATTGAATTTATCAAAGAGATGAAGATGTTTGGATAAGGTACAATACCGGAGCAAGCCTGCCTGACAAGTTAAGGCCTGAAGGAAGCTAGTGGTGTCAGAAAAAAATCTTAGGTGGGGGAAGGGGCATGGGAAACCTCCCCCATCAGGAACCAGTCAAACGTGACCCTTTGCAGGTGTGGCCTCAGGATTGCACACCTTGGGGAGCTCACGTTGAATTGATGCATTCTGAAAACTGGCTCTGTTCTTGTCTTGCATAGCTCTGCAGGGCACAGCTGGCTAGAGGAGCCCGGTGTTTGCTTCACTGCCTTTCTCATTACATTCCTTTGGTGTGTGTACAGTATCAGACGCATGGTGTCATATTGGCGGCAAGACGTCTTAATGAAAACTAAACAGAGTGCAGAGGTGCACGCCCTGCTGCTTAGCAAAAGGCTGGACAATGGTTATGGATATAGGGGACCCTCTCTGTGTGTAGCTGCCCCCTCCTGGATGAAATGTTACTCCTGCTAAAGGCACCCCCTACTGGCTGAAGGCCCGAAGGGGTTATAAGGAACAAAACTACTGCTGCTAAATAAGGGAGATGCTCCTTTAGCTCGAGTGGCAGGGGCTGGTGTTGAGCTGACTTGAGTCTTTGCTGGGGTCCATGCTGTGCATCGTAGTTAATGCTTCTGCGGCCGTAGAATTAGCTCCATGTCCCCCCCGAGAGACACATGTCTATGAAACATTCGTCTCAGCGCAGCTGGACTTAATTGGAATGTCCCGTTGACTAGCACAGCTGAACACACCGTTTAGGGTTATGGAAATCTACTCCAACTTTCACTCTTATGGGATCTTCCTCCTCCAACCCTCTGATGCCCCTCCCCACATGGCCACACCTCAAAAACACGACCCAGGTGAATATAGCTGCAGAGCCTGGCTTTTATTTATTTCCGTGTTCTCAAGGGCTCGTTCAGCCATGACAGGGAGGCTGACACCTGTGTGTCTGTGAGATCTCAATTTTCTGGGTGTATTTTTAGACATGCCTTACCAATGCGCAAAGACCATGAATCATGTTTAGTAAACGGAAACGTCTTGGAAAATAAACTTGAGTTCCAGAGCAAGGAGGGAAGAGAAACATGGAGAAGGGGGCAGGCCTGAGGGGAAAGATCTGAGAAATGAAAGACTTACCCCAGTGCCATGGGGAAGGTGGGATTGTCCAGACTGGTAAAAGCACATGTAAACACCTGTCTTTTTTACAATGTACTGGTTTCTCAAGAGAGCTGACCTTCCCAGTCCTCTTTGGGAAAGGAGGAAAACATTCTGGATATTGCAAAAAAAAAAAAAAAACTTAGCAGTGTGAACCTTTACATAGCTATTTACTGGGGTGTTTGGGAAGAAGAGGTGCCCTGGGATCTCCCGCGACCTGAAAAATAAAAATAAAACACCCCATTGTGGTGACCCTCCTACCTGCCAAGATGGGGGTGTGTTTCATGAGCTGTAAGTAATGCAACAGGAAGATGCAGTCTTGTGGGAAAGGGAGCTTTATTCCCACCGCTCCCACCATATTTCACTGGTAATAATCAATGCAGCTGGAAGGCAGAGTTGCAGGAAAGAAATCATTATGAAGTATGCTGAGTGGCCAGTATTACATAATGAGATTCCACAGTTTGAGAGACAGCACTAGCAGCTTGGCCGCTGCTTGAATTTCCTGCGCTTCTTGGTGTGACACCCAGCTAAAGCCCTCCTGAAATCTGTCCCTTTCTGCCCAGTCCCACTCATCATGCTATTGTGTGAATGTTGTTTCTTCTGGGGGGCAACTTCTTCCGCTTTGATCAACTTGTACTGAATTTACTGCTGTTTCTACAGAGTTTTGCAAAGGAAAGGTCTGGCTTTGCGGAATCAAAATGAGTTTTAGCTCATTGGCCTTCCTCCAAATCTCATAAACTGGTGCTAGTTAAATAATGCCGAGCTCTTCTCTAGTGTTTTATATCAGCAGATCTCAAAGTGCTTTGCAAAAGAGAGCCGCATCAGTATCTTCACTTTTGAGATGGGGAAACTGAGGCACAGAGCAGGAAAGGGGCTTGCCCAAGGTCACCCAGCAGGCCAGCAGCAGAGCTGGGAATTGAACTTGAGTCTCCTGATAGTTAAAGTCCCGAATGAGATGCTTATTGTTGCTTTACACACCAAAGGCTTTCACAGCACCGATCTTTTCCCTAGTTCCCTTTTTGTCTGAACTTGGTAATTGCCAAAAGCTGTGGGGAATGGTGCCGGTTTCCTGCAAGATCACCTTGGATTGAGCTTGCAGCCTCCCATCCAACTGGCACTAAACTTTCTGCAGGTTGGAGCTGTGCAAGCCCCGTTGCAGATTAGTGTGCGTGCAGAACTAACTGGGACACGGGCAGAAGTGAACTGGGGCTCAGGGCCATGTGGCATCATCTTAGAGTACCAGCCCCACGAAACAGTGCCGGTAATATGTCTTAGTGGCTGGATGCTTTATGTGTGAATCTCAGTAATTTTGGGATGAGTTAGACAGAGCTTGACTGTGCTCTGTCGCACAAGAAAACCTGACTCTGGATTCTACTTCCAGTCTCCTCCTCCTCGACTGGGAAGGGTTGCTTTGCAGCCAGTGACCCATTTGGTCAATGATGGCTGACCCTGCAGAAGTTTCATTCAGGCCCTGGCGCGCAGAGCTTGTGCCTGCGATGCCTTTTGTTTTCTGTGTAGTGCCCCTTTAATTTTCTAAGAGATTTGCAGCAGCCATTTTGTTTTCAGAGCTGCTGCTGCCTGTAACAGTGGGAAGCACACACCCTGTGCTCTCCCAGGGAAATTTTACTTTTGTTTGCTCTTGGTTTTTCCCCACCTTAATCCTAAAGTGTCTCATTTTAGACTGAAAAGCTGTATTTTACTCTTTGCAAATCAAAACACAACAGGGATTGTAGTTACAACACCCTCCAGGAGCTGAGATGAGGATCTTTGTGTTTGGGCAAATTTGAGGAGGGTGGACAGGAAAGAATGTAGGCTTTTTGTAGCCCTGGGCACGTACAACTCCCCCTACCACTGCCTTCTGCTCCCGGGGAGGGGAAAGTAACTTTGGCTGACATCTCCATTAAAAGCTGCAGCAGTTAATTGGTTGTTTGTGCAGAGAGGGGAATGCCTACAGGTGATTTATCTTGACATTTATAGAAAGCATAAGGGTTTACTCATTCATAAAATGTAGGAACAGTGGTTTTTTCCTGCATTGGCTGGGCTTTGGAACAGCTCTAATGTTATTGTAGCTGATTGTAATCATTTCCGGACATGCCCCAATATGCCTAGAGGAGGTTGCATGGGAACAGTAACAATGTGGGACGGGAGTGCAAACCTGCTCGACAGGAATGGGATCAAATTGGAGCTAACAAATCCTCTTCCTGCCTCGCGTTTTCTGAATGGCAGCCTAGAGAAGCAGCCAAAGGGGACGTCTCCTTGATTGACACTGAGAGTCTGAGATGCAATCACATGTTAGCTTGCAAGATTCCCCGGCACCATGGCTCTGCTGCTGGGGAAGGGTGGGGCAGGGAATGCCTTTTAAAAACTTCTTCCAAAGGGAATTTTAGTGCTTGTCTGTCAGCCCCGGATAGAAGAGCCTTCCATCTGCCGAGCCAGGACAGCTTGGGCAATGGCTGTGCCAGCTTTCCTGTCCTGCAATAATCTTCCCATGCAGGTCTGAGGGCTGCGGAGGCTCCTTGGATCCATTCAGTCCTTGGCTTTGCCTCTGACCTTTCCAATTGGGGTGACAGTCTTGGCAATGCGGATACCTGTCCGCTAGCAACGAGACCGAGAGTCTCCGATTTATTTCCCCAGAGAAGTCCACTGGTGGCCATGGGCCACATCCTTACCTATTGCAGACTAGGATATTCGTTATAGTCCATGGAGCTACACCAGCTTAGGATCTGGCCCAATGTATTTTGCTTGTTACTCACCTGAGCTGGGTTCTGTAGTCTCAGAGGTAAAGGGCTCTGTATCGTATGATCTTTGCCATCTAGCAAGCCATGAGCAAGGAAGGCGTTTTGAAATAGTGTTGCACAGGATGTTGCAAAAGGAATCCAAGTTAAATGATTGGAGCTTGGGCTGGATTCAGATCTGGTGTCCCGCCCCAAAAATTAATGGAGTGAAATCAGTAAAGGATCAGAAATCCCTTGTCTTTTTTGCAACACTTTGTTGGCAGGGGGAGGGAAACCCATGTTAAGTAAGAGAGTGCACACTGCTGGAATGAGCCGAAACCTACCACTTGCAAGCATTAGTACGATGGGATGCCTTTTAACAAAGGAGAGAGACGTGGCGGAGCGCTCATATTGCTGACACCCAGGAGCTCATGAGCACGTACATTGGCCACCCAAGTAAATTCATCACCTTCTCTGACAAGACTTTACAGCATGTCCCAGTAACACAAATTGTTCTCTTTCCCGAGGGAATCACAATTGTGGTCAGAATCATGTGTGAAGTATCAGCAAGAGAGACATTTTCAAAAGGCTACCCGGTCCTTTCGTATAGAAAAAGCACACAAACTCTGATGCCCTGTCACGAGAGCTGCTCGGGAATTTTCCAGCAAAACATCGGAAAAAGTTGATTTGTCAAAACTGGCACTTCTTGCGGAAATGTATCAGTTTTAATAAATCTTGCATCTAGAAGCTGCTCAGGTCCAGGGTGGAATTGTCTGGTCACAGCCAGAGAGAGAGAGTCTCTCTCTCTCTCTCTCTCTTTCAAATCTCTGCCCTGCTGTCTCACTCTGCTTTGGGATGTTGAACCTTTAACACATGTCTTGTCCCTGGCAGCCTCTGGGCAGTTCAATGTGCACACTATGTGTGTGGTTTCAGTGAGAAGAGGTTTTATGCTGCCCGTTGCAGACGGGCGAAGCAGAAGCAATGAACTGGTGAGGAATGTGGTGGCTGTGAGAGTAGCGTGGTCTAGCGTGTAGAACACAGCACTGGATGTCAGATGTTCAGGCTTCTATTCCTGGCTCTGCATGGGTTCTCCATTCAATGGCTGTTATCAGCAGGGAATGGCCAACCCCAAATACACTTAAGATTGGGGATAGTGCTCCATCGAAGCCATTAGACTGAAAATGACCGACCTCAGCAAAATTTGGTGGAGCTTTCCTTTTTAACAACAAGCCACAGTGAGTAGCTTTGGCCGAGGGAGAGAGCACAGTGCACGCCTGCCAAAGAGCTAGCTAGAATACAGCAGGGCCTGCTGGCACCCCACAGCTGAGATTAACCAAAAAAAAAAAAAAATTGCAATCTCTCCTGAAAGGCCCTGTGAACTGTAGCAAAGCAGACTCATCCATGCTCTGCCAGGTTGGTGTGGCTGGCTCATCTGAGTGTTTATTAAACAATGGAACTAATGAGGAGAAACCTGGCTGGAGTTCACTGAAGCTGATGAAAAGTTTGACCTGTTCTTTAAAGCTACACTTGAGAGCAGCTATTGACAAGTCCCGTCACATGACTGAGTGATAATGCTTGGCCGCGGTGTCCCCTCAACCCTGGCACCTTTCAGCTGATGATTTCCCAGTGTAAAGCTCATGTCCTCCACGCTAGTGGGTCATGTATTATCTTGTTTTGCATATGGGGAAACTGAGGCTCACAATAGTTTGAGCGCAGGATCCTTGCAGCATCTGTTGCAGTGGGGGAAATGGTTCACTTGTCTTTTGCTGCAAACCCCCCCTCTGTTTTCCCCCCACCTCTTGGGAGTGGCTGAGTCTAAGTTTTGAAAACAGCTTATTAGGGCATGACATACACTAGCGTTTGAGCAGGTGAGCTTGAGTAATTCACCAGGGGGACAGTGACTCAGATCCACCTGGCTGCAGCAGGAATAGTTACTTTGATGGGGTTTGCTCAGCACATGCTCTTTCTCTTACCTTCCTTTGGAAACAGAAGCCTCCGCCCTGCGCTTTCTGGGTTTAGACCCTGGATCCACAATCAAGCAAAATGAACAGAGGAAACTGCCCCTCTTGCTAATGTTGCTTTTCATGGGGCTTGGCCAGGATCTCTTTAATTTGGGCCCTGAAGGACTGAAGCATTTACCCACGTGTTGGACTCTCAGCATGGGAGTCATTGCTCTGACTTCAGCGGGACTGGTCACGTGCTTAAAGTTAAGCACTTGCTAAAGTGTTACATTGGACCAGGGCCTTAATGGGTTCTCCTTGGCATCTCTCTACCATCATAACCTCAGTCGCTCAGTGTCTGTCTCCTCACCTGTAAAATGGGGATAATACAGGGGGTTGTGAGGCTTAGCTAATGTTCACAGCTGAGCCCATCTACCACAGCAGCCTGAAAATGGGGTGAAATGGAATATTATGGGAAGCAACATCAGCCACAGCTCCTGATCTGGACAGGGACTGGTGATTGGAGGTGGGGGAGTATTGGCTACTCTCCCTTGACTGCTGAGCTAGTCAAGATCCTTATCCTGCTTTCAGGAATGAACCTAGCTCACCCCACGTCCACCCTCCAGTGCTCTCTGTACTGAAATCCCATGGGTCTGTCTGCACTGCAATAAAGAGCCTGTAGCACCGAGTCTCAGAACATGGGTCAATTAATTTGCATTCACGGGGTTGGGCTAAAAATTGCAGTGAAGACATTCGGGCTCGAGCTCTGAGACCGACCCCCCTCACATGGTTTCAGGCTGCAGCCTGAGTCCAAACATCTACACTGTGATTCTTAGCCCCACAAGCCCAAGTCAGCTGGCCTGGGGCAGCTGCAGCCATGCCTGGATTTCTTATTGCCACGTAGATGTATCCTATGTGACCCTGCTGTAAAGCAAAACCAGTTCCATTGCTTTTCCTCTGCTACCCTGCAGGATCCAGATTAGCAACTGGCCCAAGCCTAAAGACTGCATCCAGCCACCCCACACCAACCCCAGTGGTGGCAGTTCTTGCGATTTTATTATGGGTCTCATGGGATTGGGTTTCCTAGAGACAAGGGAAATGTGAGAATCTCCAGTTGCTTCATTACAGTAAAAAGGAAGTTTCTCATCCTTATGGTTGTGGAGAAAATGTTGAAAATTTTAGTGACCCAAGGGCACCTTAAAGGCTCAAAGACCAGAAGGCAATTAAAAATAATTTATTCTAATTTTTTTAAATCTCTTGATGTTTTGGGGCCTGACTCGTGATTTTTGAATGGCTTCCGTACATCTGGATCCACACCCTAACTTTGCTGCTCTCTGTGTGATAACAGACCTGAGCCGAAACAGAGCTCTGAGCTCTCTGCTGAGCTTTGGGGATGTCCGGATCCCACTCTGAACTCAGCAGCTCCGTTCCCGTCTCTGATTCTGACGGGAATCCTACCAAGCTGGAGTCCTATCTCCAAGCACCACCCATCTTTTTTCTCAGGGAGTGGCAGCACAAAGCAAGAGGACGTGCTTATTGTCCTCTTGCCAGGGCCACAAGGAAACTGCCTCCCCCATTTTCTTATGTTCTTAAGCTCAGGCAACAATATTCAGGGTTGCACAAAATATGATCCCTGCAACGGGAGGCTCTGTGTGTTCTTGCACCTTGCTCCGGTCTAACAGGAAGCAAACAAGGACTTGGGTGGAGGAGAACGCAGCTATTAATGTTCACCCCTCGGCTGGCTTAGCTCCTTGATTCTTTGGGAGGAACTTTCTGACATTTCATTCACAAGTTTTTTTGTTTTTTTTTTCCTTGCGGGGGAGGAGACGATTAAATATAAATTTTCGCTCCCCGTCTCTCCCCCCCCCCCCCACGCATTTTTTCCCATTGTGTTGTAAAACAGGGAGAGTCGAAGTTGATGACATCTTTATGAGGATGCCTCCGGTCAAGACTATTAGCATCTATTCAGTCTGCTGGAGGGGAATTTTTCCTCTCTTGCACACCCCCACCCCCCAGCCTTTCTCTCTTCGCACAGGCTGGGGGAGGATGACCTCGCGGTTGCTTCCATTCACCACACTTCTATAGTTTTGAATGGGACCGACTTGGCGAAAGATGGGGTGGGGGTGGGGGGGGGCTGGGATGAGAGGGGGAGGGAAGACGATGACATCACTATCTCAGCTGCTGATTGGCTGCCTGCCTTCCACAGAGGTGACATCATCTCTGCCCCCTTCTTTCTTTTCTGCCCATCTTCCCCTCCTTCCCCCTGGGATGCAAAGTTGCCAAGGCAACAGCAAGTTTTCAAGCTTGCTGTCCAAAGGAATGGCAGTTCATTATATGTCTGACATGGGCGGGGGCGAAGGAAGGGGGGATGTGAGATGGGTGGGAAGGGGGTTTGCAATCGACAGCAATCAAATACCTATAGTTTTATGTTTTAAGAAACGGGTTGAAATGAAATATGACGGGGAAGGGTGATAACTGACAACTAAATATCTTCCTAAAATGTTATATATAAAAATGATTCCGTTTCATCTTGGATCCGAGATCTCTGCAGCAAACGCTTCTGTCTGAAAAACAAAACTCTCAGCTGACATTACAAGCAGATTTTTGAGCAGATAACTGGAGCGCTGTCCTACTTTGGAAATAAAAGCTTATTCAGTGCCATGGTCATGTCATTGATGTAGCCAAAGGTTTAAAATCTGCCTCACCAACCCAGCAATAACTCCCTTTAACGGTCTGAGCCAACTCCCACTGAAGTAAGTTGAGCTCCTTTAAGGAGCACTGTGGAGTTAAAAATCAGATCAGACATTTAAAGGGGCAGGTTAGCTTGCGCTGTTAGTCAGGTTTTGAAAAGTGAGTGAAAAGTAGCCGTGTGTTCCACGCTTGCCTCCGAGGCCCTTCTTTAGAAGGGAGGATTTGCACCCCTCTGATGCCAGGGTACATAGATCCAACTGCTGCTATTTGACTATTGCTTGGCAAGCTGCAAACTATTTAAAAGGATGCAACAAAGACTCTTGCCCCAGCATTCAACTTTGACCTTGCCTTCTAAGAATTAAAATCTGATGAAAACGAACCACCTGCTTCCACGCAGTTAATGCTTCTGGTTTTATTTCTTTACAAATTGGCCTGCTTGGTTGCTGAGAAATTGCAAAAAACAACCCGTCAACTATAGACCTCATTTCTGAGGGCACTGCTGTCGGGAAGTTGACACAGTTGAATGGACACTGTTTCAGCAGCACGGGTCAAAATGCAGAGAAGGGCATACTTCATGCTTTGGCTTTCCCCTCCCCTTAACAGTTCTGTCTTGGCTCATTTTGGAGTCTTATTTTTAAGCTTCTCCTGAGAGGCTGATCATAGAAAACAGAGTGGGGAACGGAAAGACTTGTTGATGAATAAAGCTATTAAAATGCATCAGTGAGGTATCAATGAGTGCTAATTGCTGCAGGCCAGGGTTCTTTCCCCTTTCTACAGGTATTCATTTCCATGTACTACTGTAGTCTGGTCCCAGGCTTTCCTGAGCTGGCGGGGAAGTGTAGTTGAGGTTACAGCACCTAGGGTATGAAGGTGGAAAACTGGGGGCAGCTTCTCTCCTTTATGGGTTGAGACAGGGAAGAGCTGGTCTGAAGTGGGGCTCAGGAAATCTGCAAAGTCAACTCCCAGCTTTACAATGCTCCCTGTGGGACCTTGGGCAAGTGATTTCATCCATCTGTGGATGCTGCTGTCGAAGGTGTGATTGCAGCTCAGGTGGACGTACCTGCACAAGCTTAATCTAGCTAGTACTGCTCAAAATAGCAATGAAGATGCGGTGGCATGGACATGTTGATACTGCATGCTGTTCCCAGTGTTTCCAAGCCTGTAGCTGAACGTCCACGGTGCATTGGAAACCTGGGTTTACAAGGGCTAGACCAGGTGTCACAGCTGTGCTAATGCTTTCATACTGCACTACACAGACCTTCTGTCTCAGGTCTGCAGCTTGACTTGCGTTCACTCTACAAAATGACAGGGCTTGGACCTGAATCATAGCAGGGCTTGGGCTCTGACCCACCTCCTAGGACCTGGGTCTTGAGTGCTTGCTGACCCGAGTCAGACTGATTTATGTGTGGACAGAAGGGTGGCTTGGGCTCAAACCTGAATCGGAGCCCATGGTTGGTGTGCAGTGTAGACATACCCTATGAGACCACTGGAACCCTGGTTATGTACTCACCTTGCTAGCCTGTGCAGGGCTCTGCGTCTAGCTAGATTAAAGTTAGCACAGTTACGCCTACCCAAGGTGCAATCAGTTCTCCGATAACAGAGTAGACATGCCGCTGTTCCGCATCTATTTATAAACGGGCACCCACCCATGTCTGCTTAGATTGCCAACTCATCAGGAGAGGGACTGTCTCTCCAGTCACATCTACACTAAGTTTTACCAGTAGGGTTCTTGCCAACATACAGCCGCTGACATTGCAATTTTGCTAAAGTGTGTGCACATGCGTGGCTGTCATTCTGGTGCATCCTCACCGCAAGAGGTTGTATCCCCAAAAGAGAGACTGCATCCCAGGTCCTCCGTGCTCCTGTCTCTTGCCCTGCCTTATGGTACATTTCTGCAGGGCTTTGTGGCATATGTTGTGTGTGTACTGTGCCTAGCACGATGGGGTGGGGTGGGATGGGGGGGGTCCCAGGCCTGATGTGGGCTCTCAGTGCCACTGTAAAACAAGTATCTAATAATGACTAGAGCTAGTCAAAAATGATTTTTTCCACTAACATTTTCACAAAACACTCATCCCAGAAGTTGGTCCAATAAAAGAGATTACCTCCTCTGCCTTGTGTCTCTAACAGGCTATAATACTCTTTGGTTGTGTTTGCATTCGCCCGACGAAGTGAGCTGTAGCTTACGAAAGCTTAGGCTCAAATAAATTGGTTCGTCTCTAAGATGCCACAAGTCCTCCTTTTCTTTTTGCGAATACAGACTAACACGGTGGCTACTCCGAAACTTTTGCCCTGAGCATTTCCCACCCCCGGTGCTACCCGACAGCTCCATTGGGGGCAGTGTAGGCTGGAAGCCAGTGGTTAAATGCTGGTGGCCGCTGACCTTACACCAGTGCTAGTGGCCGCAAAGCTTAAGGAGCAAAGTCTCGCCTGGATAAGACTTCGCACCCTTGTGCAGGCAAGTGGGGCTCCTTTTCAGGAGTCTAGACCCTTTGATTGTGTCTTCGCGAGGAAAAATGGTGTCTATTCGTTAACATGTTAAAATTCTAATGTATGCAGGGCACTTATCATTTCAGGCATGGTCTCAGGCTGAGGTAACCTAGCATTTACCTTGACCAGCTAACGTGTTAAAATCACAACTGCCTTCTCCATGCTACGATTTTTACCACATGTTGGCTAACCCCCCACTCCCTCCATGGCCATCACTTTTCCTCCGGGTGTGGATGCACGCTTAGCGGGGAGCTGAGAGTCCAGAGCAGCGTGTTTGCTCCTCTCAAGCTGTGGTTTCTGGCATGGCTCTCCTTGACACTGGGCTAAGCATTTTTCATTTGTTATATAATGGGTGAGCATGACTAACGAACAATTAGTCTGGATGTTTGTGTGAACCTTCATATAAAAATTCTCCGAGCTTCCTGAAGAGGATGATGCAGATAAATAATATCCTGCCTCTCTGAATGCCAAGCTTGGGCTGGCGTGGCTCTGCCAAGAAATAGCTAGCAAGTTGCATGAGCTTATGGGAGTTAACTGATTGCTAAGGACTCGCTACTGAAAGGGGCTGAGAAACACTGTCAATTTCCACCGGAGCCTCAGGGGCAGTGGAAAATTCTCCGTCCTTTGCAGGGTCAAGTCTTAAATGCCAGCAGATTTGTTGCGTGTGTGGGGTGTTGATTGGCATCATCAGGAATGGGAGGGACTGCATGTCCCCGATGCTGCTGTGAAGAGAGTGAGTAAGGCTCTGCTGGAACTGAACTGAAAGGCTGTTGACTTGGGGCAGCTGCTTTTGTGTGGCAAGAGAGGTGATTAGCCATGATCAAATAGCCAAGTCCGGATTATGAACCAGGGCATAGCTTTGGAAGTGCCTTCCACCAAGCTACTTTTGACTTGCTAAAATGGGAGTTCAGGATTTTGTTAATTTGCCTAGAACAGCGGCTCTCAACCTTTCCAGACGAGTGTCCCCCTTTCGGGAGTCTGACTGGTCTTGCGGACCCTCAAGTCGCACCTCACTTCAGAACTACTTGCTGACAAAATCAGAACACAAAGTGTCACAGCCACACTATTACTGAAAAATTGCTTCCTTTCTCATTTTACCATATAATTATAAAATAAATAAGTATTGTACTTACATGTCAGCATATAGTATACAGAGCAGTATAAACAAGTTCTTGTCTGTATGAAATTTTTGTTGTACTGACTTGGCTATGCTTTTTATGTAGCCTGTTGTAAAACTCTGCAAATATCTAGATGAGTTGATGCACCCCCTGGAAGACCTCAGCAAACCCCCAGGGGTATGCGTACCCCTGGTTGGGACCCACTGGCCTAGAATAATGGTGCTCCATTGTGCTAGGTGCTGTGCAGATACACAAGAGTCACTCCCTGCCCCAAAAAGCCAAGAAATACAAAGGAAGACTGATAACCCCCATTTTTACAGATGGGGCCGGGGGGGTTAAACTTGCTACTTACTTCAAGTCTCTCATAGAGACCATCTGAGCTGGAGATTTAATGTAGACCTCCTCAGTCCCAGGTCAGTAGCTTCACTACAAGACCATCCTGCCTCTGTGTGTTTGGCGCTCCTTTTGCAAAGGGCTGAGGACCGCACATGATGCTGAAGACAGGGCACGTAAGTGGTTTAGGGTACTGAGTGAGGGGCTGGGAGACCGCTCTACAGGAGTGCTGGGAAGATGGATTGCTTGATGTAAATGTGCAGTGTGTGTGCTGTTGTCATATTAAGAAGCCCGTGATTGTGGTTATTTCCTGCTTGATCATTTATGGAACACAACCTGATTTTCTGAAGTTGTTGGAAAACCCAGGGGAAGGGAGGGAGAAATGCATGGTGGACGTCATTGGTGCTGAGGGTGATAAAACTGAACTCCGCATAACCACAGATTAAATAAAAAATGGTTGGACTGAATGAGGCAGAGTCTGGAGAATCCATCCAGAGTCCTATTTAGGGCTCGGATGTAGGAGTCTCAGTTATTCTATTCTCTGCTGATTGCATGTCACCTCTGTGACTGGGGCTGGAGGGAGATGGGGGATGAATTATCTGAGCTTCTTTCTAAATCAGGATCTCCCGCTTGGCAGAGCACAGCGTCAGCATTACCGGTGGAGGAGGAGTCATCTGGCACCTGTTTCCCCCCACCCCTCTTTGTCCTTTTGTGTTACATATTTGCTGCAGCCCCTGTTTAGAGCCAGGGCCGGAGTGCTCCATTCTATACCTGGCATTAGATCCATCACAGCATGCTGAGCCATGTGACATGGTCACCACAAAACCTGGGACCAGGTGAAATCCATCTGGTTTCATACCTTGCTGCTGCTGCTGCTGCTTATTATGAATCCTGGGGAGCATGGGGAGCAGGAGAACGGATGCCATCGCATGTCAGTAAATAAGACAAACCTGGAACTTGGCCCTTGGGCGTAGAAAAAGCAGACTTCCCACGACTACCCTGCACTTTGCAAACTGTTTGAGAAAACCCAGAGCCAATTTGTGGTTCAGAATTGAAGTCTGGAAGGGATCTTGTGGGTTTTGGAGCTGTGTTGCTTCGCGCTTGGGGGTACGGGATGGTCAAACACCAAAGTCCGGTCTTGGGGGTGGGGAGTGGAGGGGAAACTAAAGAAAAGGCTTGCATGAGCCACTGAGAACCCAAACCAATCAACAGAGGGAGAGACTGAGGGCCTGATTCTACTTTGACTTGCGCCAGTGAAATTGAGATGCAGCTCCATTCAAGGCAATGGGGTTATCCGGGTGTAAAGCAGGTCAGAATCAGGCCCTTAAGATTTCAGTTGCTGCTTACAAAACCCTGTATTATCGTCAGAGATCTGAAGGGGGGGGAGGGAGGGAAAACCTGTTGGTTTTCATCCCAGCATTACTAAGCAACCGTGTCCTGAAATTCAGAGACCAATGGAAAGAACTTTGTTTACCAGGAAGAAAACACTTGAAAAGGGGAATCTTTGGCGGAAACATGGCTGGGATTAACACAGGGGGGTTCTTTAGGCAGTTTTATTGTTTTTCAGGGCCTAACCTTAGCGCTTCCATTTGCCTTTGCCAAGTGACTTGTTCCCTGCCTAATTTAGACAGCAGCATTGTGAGCCGGATGAGAACGGGGGGGCCCGAGATTTGCCAGTGCAAATAGGAGATCAAGATTATCGGGTTTAAGGCAGAGGGAGTTGGTCATTAGACGCTGTGCTTTGGAAAATCCTGCTGTAATTAATTTTCTCCTGATTTAATTAGAAGAATTTTGGAGGGAGGCGGGATGTGGGTGGGGAGGGGGAAGGAATTTGGGAAGCTTTTTCATGGTGATGTATAGATTGCTGAAATGAAAACCCAGTGCAGTATTGTAGTAAGATTCTCCTGTTTGTCAGCGGAGACAGAGTCTTGAGCCAAGGAGTGCTGGGTCCTGGGGAATGAGCGTGGGTGCGTATGCATTCCCCATTTGAGCTCCAGCCAGCCTTTGTGCAGCGGGGCAGGGAAAGAACAAAATCGGGACAAGTGGCTAGCTGCAAAGATGGAGCTCATCCTGCAGTGCCCTGTAGCAGGCGCCCGTGGCTGCCGGGCTTCACTAACAGGGCTTGTGTCTTGTTGGGGCAGATCATAGATTTAGTGGCAGCCACATGGCTGATCGAGCTCAGCATAAAAAAAACGGGGCATGTTTAGTCTTGAGGAAAAAAAAGGCTGAGGGAGGGACCTGATAACAGCTTTCAAATACGTGAAGGGCTGTTACAAAGAGGACAGGGATCAATTGTTCTCCGTGGCCACTAAAGGCAGGACAAGAAGCAAGGGCCTTAATCTGCAGCAAGGGACTTTTAGGTTAGAGGTTAGGGAAAACATTGTTGCTATAAGGATAGCGAAGCTCTGGATTAGGCTTCCAGGGGAGGAATCCCCAACACTGGAGGTTTTAAAGAACAGGTTAGACCTGCGAGAGCTGGTCTAGGTATACTTGGTCCCCACTTAGTGCAGAGGGATGACCCCTTGAGGTTCCTTCCAGCCCTATGACTAAGCCACCAGATGAACGAAATAAGCAGATGTTTGAGGCGTGGACTGCTCTCCTATTGTTGCTTCCATAGGTACAGATGAAGTTGGCTAAAGCGCATAGCACAGGGCTTGAGAGGTGTGGATTCTATGCCTGGCTCTATTTGCTTTGTGATCTCAGGCAA
Organism: Natator depressus; assembly: GCF_965152275.1. Taxonomy (NCBI): domain Eukaryota; kingdom Metazoa; phylum Chordata; order Testudines; family Cheloniidae; genus Natator; species Natator depressus. The sequence goes on from NC_134247.1 coordinate 4,488,548, forward strand.
ATCATGCTCGCAGCTCTGTGCCTCAGTTTCCCCATTCATAAAATAGGGGGAATAGTATTTAATAGCCTCAGAGGGCAGACTTGATTCATTACAGCTTGCAAAGCACTGCAGGATCTCCAGTGGGAAAAGGTTCCCAAAAGGCAAAGGATTTGTGGGAGGGAAGGGCAGGGTAAGGAGTGGTCTGATTTGCAGCTGCAGTAGTGACATAGTGACGATGGAGGTGGATTTGAGATTAGGGTGGGTCGCAGGGTCCCAGACTGTGAACATGCAAAACCGTCAAATGTAGCCTTTCAAAACGTCCTTGGATGAGTGGGGGCCAAATTCTGAGCTGGTGTAAATTGGCATGACTCCGTTGCCTTTAGCAGAGCTAGGTTGATTTACACCAGCTGGGCACCTGGCCCTGCATGTCTGTACCAGGTTGGAAAGCTCACTCTGGTGGTGCTTTGGGGGATCCCTTTCAACCTCCTGAGACGGGGATGGGGGTGAGGGTATGGTGTCAACTCTCCTGGGAAGGTCTTTTTTCTGTGAGAGGCACGGTATTTTTGGGACAGCACTGGGTGCTTCAGGACTCTTACCTGCAGCTAGAGCAAGTTAAAGGGAGACGGGACGGGAGGGTCCAACCTGCACTTCACCTGCTTCTCCCGAGCGAGGTGGCCAATATGAAATGCACCCCCTGACACACACACCCTCCTCACCCCTGCCCCTGCAGCACTGGTTTGTGGCTCGCAGTTAATCCTTCCTCCCTGCAGAACAAAGTGTGCAGAGAAAGAGGGGGAGGAGAGCACAGACTGACAAGCATGGGAATCTGGAAGGCTATTCAGCAGTAATTATCAGCCTCAATATGGAGCGAAACCGGGGGCCAGGAGAGAGGGGAAGACCCATGCGGGAAGGCGGCTTTCCAGGCCTGCGGGGGAGAACCCCCTACAGGAGCGCTAACACTGACAAACAGCCAGCAATGAGTGCATGCCTGCTTGAAGCAGGGGGAAGGAAGACTTGGGTATAAAAAAGGAAGGCAAACACAGTCCGGGTGGGATGGGGGGGAAGGAGGAGGCGGCATTAGGAGCAGGGGAAAAAAATGAGTTCAGAACACAAATTTGGCTGAGACCTGAGGCTTGGAAGACCCTTGTCAGGCTGAGACCAGATTGTGGGGGAAAGAAAAAAGACTCTGGTTGAGAAAATAAAAGGTCAGTGTGGCAGGTCAAAGGCTTTCCATCCTCTGAGGCTTTGTGCTGTTTGGTCTGGGCGAGGTGGGAGACCTGTAGTTCTTTTGCACTCCTGGTCTCATGCTCCCTGCTTTGGTGAGCTGTGAAAGCAGCTGGCTTGGCTACTGGGAGGGACAGAGATTCCGCATGTTTCAGAACACCAGCAACCCCTCTGGCTAATTGAGAAACCTCCACAGACTCCAAAAGGGAGTACCTGACAGTTCTCCTTGGTGGGAATTGCATGTATTTCTTGCCTGCCATCCCTCCTAAAGATTCCCAAAGTGCTTTGCAAACTGTTTCTGTGTTTGGATTTAGACTCTCATTATAACACAGACAATTTAGAAGTGGGCCTAAGCTGTAAAGTTTGGATCCATCCAGGGTGTCCAAACCCAGGGTTCTGGTTCAGACGTCTCACTAATATACAATCACCACCCACCACTGAAATGCAGCCACCTCTGGAGTGGAAAGCGGTAGCTGTTTAGCAGTGCAGAGCAACATCATGGGATTATTTGTTTTACAGTAGTACCTAGAGGCTCCAGCTTAGATCACGGCCTTATTGTGCCAGGCATTCTGTGTAGGTTTTGGAAGAACAGAGCCCCTAAATAGGCAAGAAGAGGAAATGAGGTCAAAGTGACATCTCACGGTCACATAGAAGGTCAGTTGCTAAGCTAGGACTAGACCCAAGTTCTCCCAGAGTCCCCAGTCCCGTGCCCTAGCCATTAGACCACACTATTTCCTGCAAAACAGGCTGGGCCAGGAAATAGAGAAGAATGACATCTCCTGTTGGAAACGTAGGGAGGGTTAAGTTACTCGGCTTGTAATTTGGCCATGACCCTGAAACTAGCAGAAAGTGCCATGCGGTCCTAAACAACCTCAAGTAGTAAAGATCTTAAACGCGTCTCAAACAGCACAACTGGGGTACCAGTTCAGTATTAATTGCCAATCCAGCTCCCAGCAGCAATTTGGTATTCATTGAAGGGTTCTCATTCCAGTGACACACAGACACAGCCTAGCTTGGCTAGCGATATTCAGTAAAACCCTGACACCCTGCCGGTGGCACAGCCATCAGAGATATGCCCCTCTAGGAGTACTTGGAAGGTTCTAAGTGCTCATGTTATCTTCTCAGTATTCGATTCTTAGGAACTGGAAAAAAAATCTTTATCTGGGTTTTGGCACCAATCCTGGTCTCATTTTTAGATCACTGAAGGTGGGTTGTACATTTTCTTTCTCAGAAAATATTTTTAGTTTTTTAGGAGTGGGATTTTAAAGGAGTCTAAACGAAATAGATGCCCACATTTTATTGAAGCTCAGTAGGAGTTGGGCATCCATTTCCCAGGTTCCTTTGATAACCTCAGACTGATAGTAACGTTTTCAAATATGCCTGAGTGATTTAGGCATTTTTGCAGTAAATCTTTGACATGTAAGAATGACCACATTGTGTCAGGCCAATGGTCCATCTAGTCCAGTACCCTGTCTTCCAACAGTGGCCAGTGCCAGGTGTTTCGGAGATAATGAACAGAACCAGGCAATTGTTAAATGATCCATCCCTTATTGTCCCATCCCAGCTTTTGACAGTCAGAGGTTTAGGGACACCTAGAGCATGGGGTTGCATTCCTGACCATCTTGGCTAATGGCCATCAATGGGCCTCTTCTCCACGAACTTATTGAATTCTTTTTTGAACATTAAAAATAAAACACAGACTTCAGAAATAACCACAGATATAGACTCTGTATGAAATCAATACATAATTCAATCTTCAGAGCCTAGGTAACCTTCGAGGGTAAGAAGCCAATGCTGTATGTGAAATGCAAATCCTAAGAATTATTGTGCCAAGTGAATATTAATAGGTTACTAATATTGATTTAACTCCCTGAAAGATCCCTGAGTAAAAGAACAGTAAGACATACCAAAGAAATATACATGCCAAAAAAACAAAAAACCAAAACAACCCCATTCAGAAGGACTACATGCACTTTAAGTAACCAGCTTAACTTCTTTGGGAGATAGATGAGGGTAATGATCCATATTTTATAGAGATCCTCTGGTTTCTCAAAACCTACAGAATAGACGCTGTGGAAGAACCAGGATTAAAACTGTCCCATTCTGATCTCCAGTTCTGCACTCAGATCACTGGACTACCCCTGTGCAATAAATTGTAGTTTAAATTTTGCAGATTTTCATGTGCTCATTTTTGCTATTTTGTTTCAGATCATATTAAACAAACTGGAAGAAATGTGCTTGTGAAATTCTGCAAAACCAGTGCAACAATTTGCTTTGTTTGCCTTGTGGCTGGCATATATATATGCCAGTATATATATATGCCAGTATATATATATTGCATAGAAAAACTCTTGAAAATGCGGATTTCCCCCATGTTTTGGATGCATAAGCTGGATTTGCTTAGAAAAGGCAAAGCCTACTTCCTCTGATTAAAAAAAAAAAAAAAAAAAAAATAAAAGCGCATAGCTTAGCAAAATGTCCTGCAACACAAGCTAGTTTTTGAGTTTATAAAGAAATCCCCCAAAACCTTGTATTGGATTTTTATTTTGTTACAAATGTTTGCACACCTGCAATAAGACAGGTGTGTCCTAGATCACATCCACACTAGACCACACCTTTCTGGTGAATTTCTACGTTGAAAACCATGATGTACCTTCTTTAATCTTAATTTAACATTATGATTACACCATCGATAATCCTGCAATATACAGCAGATTCAGGAAGCCGGAGGTTAGACGATTGGGAGTACAGCACTGATGACCTCCAAAGTAAGAGGAAGGGGGGTGGGTGTGTGTGTGTGTGTGGTTGGCTTCATGACCTTTCCCATGGGGAGGCTGCAGAGTGCATTGAGTTTTGAGCACTGTATGTGCCCGTTCCAATGTGCTCTTTGAATGGAACTTCAGCCTGCAGGAGCTACAGTGCCAGTCATAGTATGAGTCACTGTCTCCTGTTTTATAGTTTATATGGGGTATAATTACAGTGGAGACAAGAGCACTCGAGCTATGCCAGAGAGCTTTGTGTCCTGAGTGAAGAAGGAGGAAGGTGATGGGTTTGCCTGATACTGTTTCACTGATGGATAGACATAGGGGCCCGTCTTAGAGCTCGGGATTGGTTGGTACAAAGCCATCAAGTGTGTGGAAACACCAGCCTGCCATACTCTGGAACGGTTGACACCTTCTGTGTTGGTTCTCTCCACTGAGCGGGTATCCTGTCGCTTAGCAGATGTGAACAAACCTAGCCCTGGTGTTTTTCAGGGCACGGACACACTCTCTCGCTCTCTGTTTTTGGCAAACCTAGCATATAATGCTAGTCTCCAGCCATGAGGTTCAGAACTGAGGTCTGTAGCCACTCTAAAGGGCTATGGAAGCTGACCTTCCAGCACATGGTGCTGTGGAGTGACATGAATCTTGCAACCCTTGTGCCCTTCCCCACTGGGAGAGGAAAATGACAGACTAGCTCTGAAATTCATTTTTCTGTTCTAGATTTTAAACTAAACAGGTCAGAAGAAATCCAGTTTCATTTTCTAGGCGTTTAAGGAATAGCCCAAGGAAGATATCAGATCAGCTTCCCTGCATCAGACTACCTCCTAAACTCCAATTCTCTCTTCTCTCCTGCTCTTTTTTTGCTTTATTTTTATTGTGTAACAATAGAAGCGATGGGCTGGGACTTTCCGAGCTTGATTCCTCTCTTTCGAGTGGGCCTTGCACAGCTGTGAGCATCAGGTGTGCGCTGCGTTCCATGCGGTCATCTCAGGCGATGCACTGGGAGAGCAGATTTTTTTCCCCTCCTCCTCCTTCAGAGCTACAATGACTCGGATAATGAAAAACTCTGTGGTTCCTCTCCCCACTCTGAATAGGAGCTTTGTCTTTTCAAAGAAATGACTTGAAACCTATCCGGGGAAAGGCGATTGTTATCTGGAGGCTCCTGAACTGTTTGGATCCTGACTTTGTTAGAGATCTTGTAATTTAAACTTCAACCTGCTTATTAGAAATTTGAGATAATAGTTTAATAATAAAAAAGCAGACTTTTTTTCTCATTCTCTGCATTCCCATCTCCCGCTTTCTCTCAGCTGCTTTAGATGTTTAGTCATTCAACTCTTTTTTCCCCCTTGCTTTCATTATTATTATTTTTTTTAAACCTCACCAGACAAAATGCCTAGATGTTTCTTTTTGAGACCTGCCAAAGAATTATGACCCAAGGCCCAATCTCCAAAAGCCCATTAGGTCTTTGCACAAGCTTTGGATCTGGCCCATAAGGAATTAAAGGTGTGTGTGTGGGGCGGGGGCAGAATACAAAAGTCTGACTTGTTCTCACACACCCACCCCTCCCTCAGGTGCTTGCTCAGTTCCTCTCCTGCCCAGCTACCACAGCCCCCAGGTTTTTTTGGAAATAGACCCTTCCAAGAAATTCTGCTTGGCAAATTCTCCCATCTGAGCAGCAGCCCGCTGGCCCCCAAAATGCACAGAGCAAACGTGTTTGGATATGTGTGGTTTGTATTCGCTCTCCTGCTTTGCCAATCTTCCAAGATGACACAATGGTCAGTCACAATAACCCACACTTTGCTGCTGGTTATTAAAATACAAACGAGGAGCCCTGTCTGGGTCTGAAATTTGGAAGAGGAGGAGGGCTGGGTGGTGTATACCGTAGATCCTCCGGGCCTCTTTATTTTATGGGGGTGGGCAGCGACCACAGTTGTTCTGTAAAAATCTGTTGCACTCTGTACTGATTCCCTGCTGCTCACTCTGATTAACAGATTTTGCTGGACACACTTGGTCTGTTGCTGGGAGTGCAGTGCCAGAGCCCTTTGTCTGCCTCCATCGATGTGGCTCCCAGGGGAGTAAGAATGCAAACAGTTGAGAGGGAGAAGGAGGAAGTGCTGCTTGGGTGACCTGTGTAGGCGTGGGACCGACCACGGCGGAAACCAACCAAGCAGACACATGTTGATCTCTGAGTTGTTTACTTTTAATCCGTCTCCTTCGTTGCACCCAGTAACGAGGATCATGTTTTGCCCTTCCATAGCACCTCCCTTGGGACAATTGCAAAGCACTCTGCAAACTCTACTTGAGTTATAACAAGGTCCCTGTGAGATGAGTGAGGATTAGACCCATTTTACAGAAAGGTGCCTGGTGGTAGAGAGGTTAAACCAGTTGTCTGACGTCAAACAGTAAGCTAGTGGCAGATCTGAGAAGAGGGAAATCTTGACTCCCAGTCCTGTGCTCTAACCATGTAGGCGAATGCTCTCTGATTGGAGGGTTCATCTCGTTTTGCACATTACAAAATTAGAGCTGGGCCCAAGCTGCAAACCGTAGATCTGGATATCGTAATTCCCCAGTGTTTGGACTTCATTTCAGGCTGCTCTAAACATGCTGCCCGAGTGATTTGAACAAAGAAAAGACATCCTTAATGGTCGTGATCAGAGAAGGATGGAACTGGCTGAGTCCTATTTAAAAGGATGGTAAATGTCTTGCCTGCCTAATCATGGACTGCCAGCATGCTTTAAGATGCTGTGCAATGTCCTGCTTCCAATACAACCTCTTCTAGTCTTGGGCTACTTAGCAGGCTACAGACTGCACGACTTACAAGTCTAGGCTGAAGTTCTGATGTGGCAGGGAAGTGAGTGTTCAGTGGGCCTTTTGTAAGTGCTGGGGATACTGTGCCCTGGTGAGTTTATGAGAGCTGATCCCCCTGCACTTCATTCTTTGGGGACCCACTCTGCTCTTTCCTTCTAAGTCAGCTGTTTGTTGAATTCTCAGCTAGATGTGGACTTGCGCCAAAAATCCTAGGGTTTTCTTCCCCCCGTGAATCTTCTATATCCTTGAAGGCTGAAGTTCAAAAGCCAATGTTTGTCTAATCAGAAAATAGCCGCCTACAATCTCCCTTCTCTATCCAGCCCTCCACGCCCCCATTCAACAACCAGACTTAATGCTCTGAGTTTTGCAGACAGCTGACTGCTTTCTGTCTCACTTTCCTTCTCCCCCCACCCCCCCACCCCTTTGGAGCTCCCTGCTTGTCAGCTAGCTAGCTAGCAGAGCGAGATCTGATTAGACATGGGAGCGTTGGCTGTGTAGCAAAGAGCTGCAGATATTCTGTGCAACTCTCTGTAACTGGCAAACGTGAAGCAGTGGAGTCCGGTTTCCATTAACTTGCAGGTCCACGAGGTTCTACCACTGCATTTGCGGAATGAATCTGACCTTTTCTTAGCATCCCCTTAGACTGTCGTGTTGGGTGAAACTGCCGTCTGCACAAACCTTTCCAACCTCCCCACGCCGGCAAGTGATCACACTGCGCTCCCCTGCCTTTGTGCAGAACTCCTGGCACAGCAGTGGAGTTAAGCCCGTGATAGGTCCCTCTTAATTAAATTTGAAAACTGCTCGGATAAGAGGGCTTTCCGAGTGAGTCAGGCGGTGGGCCGTGGGCCCGAACAACTGCCACAGACTAGCACCGCCACCCACAGTCCTGATCCCCATGACATGTGTTCAGATTACGGAGAAATCCCTCAGCAATGAGGTTGCTTTAACTACTGAGCGCTCTTGAGTTTCTGAACACAGCTAAGAAATGTTGCAAGGAGACTGGCTCTGTTTCAGGCATTTACCCAGCAGAGGCTGGCGGGGACGGCACAGGAAGGAGACGTGGTAAATTTCTCCCAGGTCACTGTTAGGTGGCAGGTCAGCAAGGGAACCAACCTAGCAATTTGGGAGGCCCACTTCATGTGCTTCTTACTTTATAAAGTGCCCAATGGGCTCATGATGCCGCACAAACTCTTGTGTGATAACGTGGTCCCTGCTAGGTAAAGCTGGGTGACATTTTTCTGGACAATACTTTCATCACTGAAAAATGCCTGTTTGGGTTGACCAAAACATTGGGCGAATTCATGGCCAATTCACCAACTTTTTCAGCCCCGTCCCCAAAAAGTCAAAATGTTTTAATTTTTTTTATTTGAAATTACTTCTGTTAAAAATGGTTAAAACCTCCCCCACCTCAAATCCTGAAACCCAGAATGAAACATTTCCCTGAAACTAAACATTTTCAACGTTTCCCCCGCCCCCCCCCCCGAAAAAAATGTAAAAACATTTCTTTCAGGTCCGCCCAAAATGATATTATTTTTCAACTCTTTTGGCTCAGCCACTGAATCAAAAAATTAATCGTTAGCTCCAGGTGGCCCATCACAACCATATTTCCCCTTCTCTCCACTTTAAAAAGCATCATCTTGCTGTCTGGACTCTGGCAGAGAGGATAGCGGGGTGTGGGGAGGAGTATATTGGCCCATGACGTTGGGGTCATTTCCTGCCCTTGGATGTATGCGTGGGCTCCCGTTGATAACCGTGCATGCATCTTTGTAGAGCTCAGCACTTCTGTAGATCAGCAGCCAGCTGGAAAAGCAGGATGGGTGATGAATGTGCAAAGAAGCTGTGTCCAGCACCCTGCTTTGCTTCACACTAAGCCCTCCACCCAACAGCCACATAGCAAAGATGTCTGAAAGCAGGGGCAGGGTTAGTGTTCCAGCTGATCAGGCTGGCACAGAATATTGGTTCAGGGCAGCTGAGTCGTGTAGAAAACTTTCTCCACTTCCAGCACTAGTCCTGTTCCCCTAAGGTTCTGTAGGTGCATGGGATTAAGATTCATAGCTGCTTCCATTGAATTCCATGAGAAGCTCATGGGTTATTGTGTTTCACTGGGGAGATGTAAGAAATCTAGTGGTTCACATTAACTGGGCGGATTCTTATGCTACAACCAAAGCAAGCGGTCAGCTCCAGGGAGCCAGACATCCCACCCCTCCATGCCATCCCAGTGCCTTCTATATGACTCAGAACTTCCGTCATATTTTATTAAAACATCTGTCACTTCCCCCTGTCCGTGAGCCCCGTACAGGTGAGAATGAGATGCCTCCGACAGCTGAATTGGATGATGCCCACGTGCTGCTGGTTTATGGAGGCCTGAACGATAATGGCACATACCCTTGACTCAGACCCCAAGGCTTTACTCCTGGATCTGTTTGTTAGATTTCTTTCTGCATTCTTGTATTTTGATCCCCCGTTCTGAGCTGATCTTATGGATTCCTGAGTTTGCACGGAGTATAAAATTCCATTCGGTCTCCCGGCCAGAATGGAGTTGTAAAGGGAAGAAAAACAAATATTCCACATCGGACCATTAAAGTCTCGTTTTCCCCTTTTCTTAGCTTCTTGGTAGCATACTAACCCCTTGATCTTGAGCTGCACTTGTAATTCTATGTTATCTATAAACCTCAGAGTCACATAATTTATCTGTCTTGCAATAGTGCCTGAGTCCAACTGAGATCAGGGCCCCCACTGTGCTGGTGCTGTGTGTCCACACAGGAAGAGCGAGTCCCTGACTCAAAGAGCGTACAAGCTAAACAGGGGCTGTATTGGAGAATCGCTCACGTTAGTGCAGAATATGTAATCAAGGTAATATGTAAAATACAGAAAGAATAGTCTGCAGTGTAGAAAAGCCCAAGGCCTGATTCTCCTCTCACTTACGTGAAATGTTAGGCTGGAAAAAAAAAGGGAAGGGGCAGAAAATAATGCAACGATTGTAGGGCCATTGTAGAAATTGATGAGGCATACTTCACCTTCAATATTATGCTCAATTCGCTCATAAAGAAAAGCTAGAACAGACATAATGGAGTTCAGACTATCGATCTGGTATTTGTGTCACCTCCTTACCAAAGTGTCTGAACAGCTCCCTATCTTTCATGTACCCCGTCACAGAGGGCTGTGCTATTATCCCATTTTACACATGGGAAACTGAGGCACAGAAAGACTCAATGACTTGCACAGGGCAGGGAACTGCACCCGAGTCACCTGAGTCCCAGATTGGGAGGTGGGTGGCAGCACTGATGAGTCATGGAAGGACCTCCCTGTGACGGCAGAGTGAACGCACTGGGATTGCGTCGTTTACAGAGGTGCTGAGTAAGAGAGGAGGATACCAAGTAATAAATGGCGTGGGAACTTTGGGCTTGTCTTGGCTGTAAGATGGTTATCCGGGAGCACAGTGCCCCAACCTAGCATTATGCTGCAGCACTTATCCTCTGCTGAGTCAGAGGGAATCGCCATGGTTACTTCCGCAGTCTCCCATCCAGACAGTGACGAGGCTCAACCCTGCTTCACTTAAGAGCTCTGTTGACATTTTAGCTGCTGGCGGTGTGGCTGTCAGAGAAGCAGATGTTTGTTTCTCCTCCACTCCTGTGTGCAGTGGGCTGCAGAGGGTAAATGTAGTTTGGCTAGCAGAGTGTGTGGCTTTCCCTTTGATCACAGCCCCAAGTTTTTATCCACTTCCTTGGTTTCACATTGGCATTCCTAGAAGGGGAAAGGGGTGGTTATGAGGGAATATTGAAAAGCCAATAAGGCAGCCTGTTGAAGTAAAAGAAATCTCCTTTCATCCTAGAGCTTGCTGTTTCATTTCGCTGGAGTCAGTTTCTGTCTCCTGTTCAATCACGCAGATGCAAGGAACCTCTGAGTGCAAAGGTTCTGGTGTGCTGTTGTAAGCTGGGCAAGTTTCAGACCATGGCCAAAACCAACAATTATCTCCAGTTTCAGGAAATTTAAAGCTGTGGTTAAGGGTGTCTTCTTGAGGACTGACAGATGACACAGGTGGCCAAGCGAGCAGCCAATGCTAAACCAGCTTTCTGATGTTATTAATCATCTTGACAGGTCGTTGGGTGGCAAACTGCTTTAGGTGGGTCTCTTATTTAGAAGGTCGGAGAGTTCAAATCTCAAGGGAGCCTTGCGTTAACACAGGCTTGCAGCCAACCATATTTAGAAGAAAAAGAGATGGATCGTTTTACACTGTTGGCTTGAACTGGCCCATGACACTGTTTTCTAGTGTGGCTTGCTATTCCCCAAATTAAGATGTTTCATGGGTACCTAGGAGAAACTGCTCCATAGCTTACTTTAAAGAAATGGAGGGTGGGCAGTTTAAAAGCCATTTCATCACCAATAAGTCCTACCTTGTCGCAAGACTGTGTTTGAACCTGCCACTCCTGTCGAGCTCTTGGCTTTATTGTAACTGACCGCCCCAGACTTGGGACTCTCCTCTGTTATTTCAGGGGACAGCCCCAAACGGCTGGATGGAATGGTAACAGGAGTTAAAGTCCGAAATGCCCAAGGCAGACTGCAATATACTGGAGAGAGTCACTGCTGGTTCGTGACGTCCTTGTGAGGAGTCCGCGATCTCCTACAAGTCACGGTGAAGAAATAGGCTACGACTCGGGCTTCATATATTTGTCCATCTTTCTTCTTTCTTCTCCAGTTGCCCACTCTATGGCCTATGTGCCAATTTAAACTCTGAATCCCAACTGATCTGGCAACCTGCGTATCAGGGAATCTCCCGCCCCCACTTCCCTGGCAGTGGCATAGTGGATGAAAGCAGGAGGGAATGTTTTCTGAATGCAGGTAAAAATGAGTCTGAATGATCCCTCCTTTGGCTTTTCCCTCTAACAACATTAAGCATGAAGAGCCCTTTTGGTATTTATGAATGTAACATGGGATTCCTTAATAATACAGAACTGAAGGCCTGTCGTATGACAGTATTTAATCAGCAAATCATGTGCAGATGTGGTTATACTGCATAGCAAGTCCTATTGCAAAAATTCCAGGCCCCAGACTTATTCTTTATATCTGGTTGGCATCTCTTTCCACCTCCTCTGGGCTTGTGGTAACTATGAACAAATCAAATTCCATCCATTTCCACCGAAATAAGGAAATGAGTGAAGGGAGGTGCTCAGAGACTACGTTTTACATGCCCATAGACAGGAATCAACAGCAAATACCACTTGTTGCCGTCTATGACTTTGAGGGAACACTTGCTTGGGTGAGCTGCGGAGTATACACAAACTGCCTTGGTGGTAAGAAATCTGCACGACCTGTTCGGTTTCGCCAGTCGCTCCCCACCTAATGTGAAAACCGAAAGCCGCTTGCTATCATCAGCTCACGACCTGTCGGCTGGTGTCTGAAGGGCTGCATATGGGTACAGCCAAAGGGCTTTTTTGTTGGACAACCAGAGTTAAAAGAATATTTATGATAAAACTATAGAATCGGAGAAATACAGGGCTTGAAGGGACCTTGAGAAGTCATCAAGTCATGCCCTCTGTGCCGAGGCAGGAGCAAGAAACCTAGACCATCCCTGACAAGTGTTTGTCCAGCCTCTTCTTAAAAACTTGCAATGATGCCCATCATTCCAACCTCCATCGGAAGCCTATGATGACACTGGGGATACTTGGGATCCCAAAATGCCATGCCCAATTCTGCCTGGGGATAATCTCGGACAAAGGTTCAGCCTTTATACACTTCACCCGTCACTGAAATTGAACCACATGGGGTATATCTTCACAGCCTACAGAAGTGATCTTCCCAGCCTGGTTTTTACAGACTTTGGGTGGCAGGGGCTTGTGGGAGTGCTCTAAAAACATCTGCGTAGACAGTGCTTTGAAGTTGTCTGTCAACCTGGCTGCAGGAGTGGGGGGACTTGCTTCCTCAGGCAATGTCGACGTACACGTACGGGCTGGAAGAAAGAAGCTATTGTGTAGCAGCCACTGTCAACACTGCACAACAACACTAGAGGGGAAGCGTGGAAATACTGGGTTCTTCCCTGTTCTTCAATGGATTTACTTAGTTTGTGACCTTTTTCAGGCAGGGAGCGTCCCTTTGTTCTGTGTTTGTACAGCGCCTAGCACAATAGGGTCCTGGTCCATGACTCCTAGACACTACCTGTGATATAAATAATAATTCACTCCAAATTTACACTCATGGAACAAAGAGCAGAGTTTGGCCCAATGTATCTAACTTAAATTGCAGGGTTTATTTTAGGCAGGTACAGGGTGAAATAAAGAATAAAGCCCATTTAAAGGGGAAATGTTAGCTACTGAAAACAAATACTACACCAAGATTTGCTAATGTATTTAGTAATTCAAAGAAGTCCAGAACTTAACTGTATAAAAATATTTTTTCTTCTTAAAAATTATTTCCACTGCTTCTTTCCCTCGTTATCCACGTTATAAATGGCCTAATTATCAAAGGTGGCGAGTTCCTTTCCCAAGTACGTCTATAAAACCAGACAAGGGTTTTTTTAAAAAACTTTTTAAAAGAGATGCCAATTTCTATTTAAAAAAAAATATTTAAATACAAACCCCAGCTCCAAACATTCCAGTGAAGTATTGTATTTCGGGTGAGCATGGATGGATGCTTCCTGCCGAGACACTTTTTTCTCTGCAGGTAATGAACTTGAAACGTTTGGCTTGTCACCATGCCATTTGGTGTCTGCTGCCAATGCCATGTTACATGATGGTAATCAGCACCGGGACCTACACCATAGCTCCAAATGGCAGGCTGGGATTTGAAAAGAGGAACATTTTCTGCACACCACTTGCCTTTGGAAGAATTCTGAGAAATAGCCAGCTTGACTCTGCTGGTCCCCTTTGCTGCTTTAATTAATAGCAAAGGCAGCAGAATTCCCTGTTCCCTACATATTCCAGCTAAAGACCAGACGTGGGAGCTTGGATGAACAGCTCTTCATATTTTGTCAGTCATTTCATTGGTACTGCAGCTTGGCTTTTAGAACTGGGTTTGTCTTGGTAACTGGAAGCTTTCATGAGCTTACCTGTACTGTGATCTCTTTTGGGGATAGGAAAATAACTTTTAGCGTGGTTGAACTAATGGATCATCATTATCTCCCTGCCCAATCAGCATTTCCAAAGGGGCTTTTTTTTTTTAGGTCTGTCTAAATCTTGTAACTTTCAGAAGGGTGGGTGGGCGAGTGGATCCTGACTGGCTGCCTTTCAGTGGAATATACTAGCTGTATGTGTGTGGGTATCTGAGCCATTATAATAACTCCGTGTCCAGCAAATAGCGTAGAATGGTAACATCCAACTGCTTTGCAACACTTTCCCTGTTCTCATTTCTCTGCTTCAAGGCTCTGCTCAGCACTACATCTGTGCTCTCCTTTCTCCTCCCCTCCTCAGCATCTCTCCTAATTGCCTCTTTCCACCCTCTCCCAGTCACAATTTAGCGTCTCCTTCTAAGCCAGCCTTTTGATGCCTCTCTCCCCTCCTTCAAATCCCTCCTGAAAATGCCGAATCATTTCCATTTGGATCTCTTCTAAGATAGCCTTCCCCTCTTCACGTTTGAAGGATCATTTGGTGTGTGATTAGGGTTGCCAACTCTGACTGAATCTATTCCGGGAGATATTTTCCCCCCAACATGCCGTAATGTCATTTTCTTAAAATATCATGTTAAAATCTCCAGGATTGCTTTCAATAGTCACCGGGAGATCGATGCTGATTCTGGGAGATTCCAGGCCAGGGGTTGGCAACCCTATGTGTGATCCTCCCTAATCTATAGCCAGATTAGGGTGTAAAGTGCTAAGCAGCGCAAGAGCGGGTAACCACTTAGATGTAGCTGGAAGCAGCTGTCTTGGCAAAATCCATATCTTCGCACTGATACAGTGGATCCAATATCCTCTAAGAATCAGCTGTGATTGTTGTGTGTTAGCATGTGGCGCCTTTCAAAATGCGGGGGACAGTACTGGTGTTGCTACTTAGAAATATGGGTCCAAATAATCAAACTCTTCGTTGCCTAGAGAAAGCCATCTAAATCCACATTGGGGCATCTAAATCAGTCAGCTGATTTTCAGAGACGCCGAGCACCTGTGATTTCCATTGGCGTCACTAGACGCTGGAGATGCTCAGCGTCTCTGAAAATACTTATGAAGAGGCCCAGATATGGATCTGGGGGCTACTAAGGGCACAATCCTTACCTGTTGTAAATTTTTGAAGCTCTATTGAAGTCACTTCACCTTCACCTGGCCACTGAAACTGGTGGATGTGTGTTAATTTATGCCAGCTGAGGATCTGACTCACATTTGAAAATCTTGGCTCTATAGCAATGGCTGAATCAGGGAAATTTTCCTTTTCCTTTCCTCCGTCTCCTTATCTCTTTTCCTCTTCTGTTTTCTCCCCTTCCCACTACCTCTGTCTTTCCTTCAGTTCTGGGAAAATATGTAAAATCTTCCCAAGAGAAAATTTTGCCATGGCCATGACTTGTTAAATATGGCAATTTAAAATGTTTCTCTTATTAACTCGGAGATAACATTTCTTCTTAAATTTCACTGTAGGGTTTTTGCTAATTAAATTGTCAGTTGCAACAAAACTGCCTCAGAAGATCCTTGCATGCACCAGTCTGGCCACGTGGGGCGACTCTCAATGCTTTGTTTAGCCAGAATTCTTTGCAGAAAACATGGGAAAAGGTTACAAACAAATAAAAAGGGGCCTGATCTCACTGGGTGCTGTGCGCCCACAGCTGCTGGTATGTTCAGTGGGAGTGCAGAGTTCCTCAGCACCATGCTGTATCTAGCCGAGTGACATTTCCTGGGCTCTCCAGTGTGTGACCAGTATGAATTACTCAAGTCTCACAACCTGCCGTCTTGTGAAGTGCGCTCACTGAACTGTAGGGAGGCCAAGATTTTCAGAAGCACCTACTAGATTTTGATGCCCAACTCACACTGAAATTCAGTGGGAATTAGGTGCCTAATTCCCTTAGGCGCCTCTGAAAACCTCACCCTGGGTGACCGATCCAAGGTAACACAGTGAAGGATACAGAAATAGAGGCTAGGAGTACTGAGCCTTAGTCCCCTTCTCCAGCCACTAGATTACACTTGCCCCAACCTAAGGTAGAAATAGAACCCAGGTGTCCTGAACTAGTTGGCATTCAGATATAAATCAGGCAGTAAAATGTCCCAGTTGGTCTTGTGATCATTGTCAATCTGCTGTGTAAAAAGAAAAGGAGGACTTGTGGCACCTTAGAGACTAACCAATTTATTTGAGCATGAGCTTTCGTGAGCTACAGCTGAGCTGTAGCTCACGAAAGCTCATGCTCAAATAAATTGGTTAGTCTCTAAGGTGCCACAAGTCCTCCTTTTCTTTTTGCGAATACAGACTAACATGGCTGTTACTCTGAAATCTGCTGTGTGTTTGTCAGTTTCCATTCAGTCTTCAAAGTGGCAGAGGGGATCAGGGGGACAAAGACATGGGCCAGTGGAGATCACACACTGGGATTGGCTTTCAGCTGTTGGATCAGGAGGCCATACACGTGTTTTTCATTCATTTAGTTTGATTTCAAGATACGAGGTATTGAGGCAGCTTTTGGAGCTACTGTTGTTACTCTTTACAGTTGGCGTGCAAATGCTGGATTGTTGGCCAAGATGGTGTCTGTCACGTTTCCACACTAAATCAGACACACGTGGTACAGGCCAGGTTTATAGAATACTGGACGAAGGGCTGGCCTTGATGTGGTAGAGAGATTTTTGATGGATCGGGGGGCTTTCATCTTGACCACTGCCTATCACGCTGAGCAGTATCATCTGATTGTTTATTTGTGCTGCCCCACATGTTTGTATCCATGGGTTTGTCCCATGTCTTAGACTTGTAAACTCTCTGGAACAGGGACTGTCTCTGTGTTCTGTGTTTGTGCAATGCCTAGCACCATGGGGTTCTGCTCCATGACTGGGGCTCTTAGATGCAACAGTTATAAATTGTGACCTTTTCCCATCACAGGAGATACTAATGTATTTGGAACACTGCCCTAGCATCATTCCAGCGCTGCTTGGTGACTTTCAAAATCTGTTCTTCTGTGACTTTGCTCCTGTGGTACTTGTGGCTCAATCAGAATATCCCACTGTGATCAGAGGCAGAAACCCTCCTGACCTTGTCAGGAGCATGTGGATTAACCCCATGTGTAAACAAGTTCTGACTCCAGAGCTGTGGTGTCTATTGAAGTCAGAGCAGATTCTGTTCCTCTTGTTACATTCTTTCCCCAAATGATGTCAATAGTCTTGCTAGGATTAAATCATTCATTTTATTGTGTGATTTATATGCAGTTTTGTGTTGATTTAAGGTCCCATACTTGTGAACTACTGTAGATTGGGTGTCTAACGGAAGCCTTTGCATTGAAACGCTATCACCCATTTTCTTTTAATCCCACTCCTTGCTAGAACCAGTTGTTCCATCCCCTTTCCCCTCCTCTGGCAGTAGCTGTCCCAGCACATAGTGGCCAGGTAAGAACTTCCAGTCTGCCGAGCCCTAGGTTGCCCGACACTTCAAATCTAGCTGTGCCACTCCAAGAATTATAGCTCAACCATCTAGCACCCATCTACAACATGCTCTGTAGCAAGTCATCTCTGAATAGCATTTAGCACCGTTGGCCTAGGCTTGAAGCCTGGAGCCAAATTCAGGGGTGATGCAGAAGGCATTAAAAGTTAAACTCTCTTTAAAAGCTGACTTCCATAGATCTACCGGTATTGATAGATGTGCGTAAGGAAGCCTAGGAGGGTGCAAGGTGCACGCCGAGGAGCTGAAAGAAGGTGTAAGTTCAAGTAGAGTGAGGCTGCTTTAATTTCAACTTTCGTACACCTTCCCGTGAGTTGCTTGGCTTGCTGCACTCCTCTTGGGGTGTGAGTTGCACCAAATCATCCTCTCTTGTGCTCAGTGGGCCACATTCAGAGTTGATGCGTAAGTGGGGTGCTGTACATTCTGGATTGAGAACTGGCTAAGGATTGAGGCTGTTGGAAGACAGTATTAGTTACATTAACAAAGGCCTCCTGTAGACCCAGTCAGGTTCCCCAAGCCTCATCTCGGAATTTGCCCCAAGCTTGGCCCCCTTTTTAACTAGCAGGAAAGGGTCCGTTGCTGCTCCATTGGTTGGCAGGTTGCAGCCGCACTCTCATTCTTTCTGGCTCTTGTTTCCAAAGTAGTTCACCTTGCAGACTTCTGTATCAGTGACAGGAAACCAAGCGTCACGCTCTAGTGGCTAGCCAGCCCTCAGTTGGTCAGAGTCCTTTTGAGCCAAGCTTGGGCATAGCTCCCTGAAAGATTCCACCTTTTCTAAAAGATCTTGTTCTTAGATGACCTCGCGAGATGCATGTAAAAATTGTTCTTTTTGAAGGGAAATTTCCCTCCCCTCTCCCTCCACAGCCCCGTTTGTTTTTAAAGCCCATCTTTTCCTCCTCCCAAGCAGGCAAAGAGCGTTGGCTGGGTGGATCCGTACACAGATGTGGTGGTGCCAGCTCTGCTTTTCCTCAGGCTCTTTGCTTTCTGTGGTTTTTCATTAATTTTTTTTTCGGGGGGGGGGGAATAACATGGAGCTCTCAAGACTTCCTGCAGCCGGGCGAGCGATCTCAGGTTTCAACCTGAACAAAACAAGCTGTTGTGTTCCCCTGACAATTACCTGTCCTTGGATCCCAAATGGGTGTTCTCTGTCGAGGCGGAGATTGCGGTTCAGAGCGAGGACAGACTTATGTACACAATGCCATGGCCAAGTTTAGGCAAAAGCCGCTGCGAAGCGCTAGGGTGCATATTATGGGCTGTTGTCTTGTTTTTTTAACTTTTCTGACCCTACCCTAAAGTGACGATAACACCTCAGCTGGCTTAATTGGCTTTTGTACGTGTATGGTTTTTAAGTCCCTTGCCTGTATTTTGTTGTGGTGATGGTGGCTTAGTTTGGTTCCTAATGTGTTGTCGAGCTTCAGCCAAAGAATCACTGTAGCAGGATGAAATTCAATTTACCCGAATTGGATTCGAGATCAGAGTCATTTAGATCGGGGGTTCTCAAACTGGGGGTTGTGACCCCTCAGGGGCTCGCAAGGTTATTACATGGGGGGGGGGTTCGCGAGCTGTCAGCCTCCACCCCCAAATCCCACTTCATTTCCAGCATTTATAATAGTGTTAAATTAAAACCACTTTTTTTTATATTTATAAGGGGGGGGGTCACACTTAGAGGCTTGCTGTGTGAAAGAAGTCACCAGTACAAACGTTTGAGAACCACTGATTTAGATGAACTATGGGCCCGATTTAAAGAAGTAAATGGTAGTTTTCCCCTTAGATTTAATGGGCCCTGTATCTGTCTGTGTTAATGTCCTGGGGCCCAATCCTATAGGTAGAGCTAATAAGAAAATCAGGGGAATACTATTTGTGAAAACTGAGAACTTTCATGTGTGTTCCAACCGTCTCTGCCGACGAGGTGCTGAAAGCCTTCCTCTCCCGCTGACATCAGTGGAGTGATTTACATGATTAAGGGCTGTGTGATGGATTTGTGAGTCACTGAGTATAATCTGCCTGGATGCCATTAGGAGACCCAGGTTTTTTGAGATGAATTACTATTAGGTATATTACAGTAGTGCTCCATTGTGCTAGGCAGTGTGTATGCATGTGGTAAGAGGAAGTTTCTGCCCCAAAACCCTTACATTCTAAATAGACGAGACAGAAGAAGGAAGCATTATTTAGTTACACCTCACAGATTGGAAACTGAGCCACAGAGATGACATGACTTGCCCGAGGTCATACAGGAAGACTGCGGCAGAGACAAGAATGAGCCCAGATCTTTTACTCAAGTGTGGTACCCTCACCTCAAAACCATCTTTCTTCTCTTCCTCAACTTTTTTGCCTGATAAATCAGGATTATTAAACTCTGGTGGATTATTAAACTCCTTCTTAGTGCGGGTTAACTACCACATGTTATAAAGTGGCTGCATTTATTCATGGATTAGACATTCATTTTAATAGGACACTTTGAATAGTCAAATGGACCTTTTAAAAAACACAGCACAGTATTGTATCAAAGGGTAGACATATTAAGATGGGACCAGTATGCAACGTTAGTTAGATCAGTGAATGTGTCTCAGCGATTCATTATTATTGAGAATGCTGAAATAACCTCATTAAGAAATCTTAATTAAATGAACTGCATATGTGGGAACATAAATTTCAAGGATACCTGCATAGTGTTTCATCTGGAGTTACTCTTAATTTTGTATTGTTCTCAAAACCCTTTTCCTTAATTACTATACTAGATCTTAACAATGGTAATTGGTGGTAGTAGCAGAATTGAGCAAAGCACTGGAAGTCAGAGACTCCTGAGTTCAATCCCTACTTTGGTCATCACTTTGTGGCCTTGGGCAAGTCTCTTATCCTTTCTATAGCTCAATTTCAACTGCCTGCAAAACAGGGATGATAAAGCCCCAGACCTTCTAAAAGGGAGTGTGAAGAATACATAGTTAATGTCCGCACGGCACTCTGAAAATATAAAGCACTATGTAAAGTTTATATATGTGTTATTACTACCTTGGACAGATTAGATAAAAGCATAATCCGAAGAGCTATTCCCAAAATACTAGCACATTTGCAAAGTGGAAATGGCATGTTCTTTCTTGTCTAAGTGCAAAGCATTCTGCTTGCTCCAGCCAAGCACATGGTAGTTTATAGCTCGCTGGGAATACAGAGAGCAGTTCCCTGATGATACAAATATTCTTGAAACTGAAAGGGAGCATTAGCCAAACAGTGTCCTCCTGTGCATTGCAATTCAAGATGAGATCACTGACTCTTAAGGGACGGGGAAACAGGATGCAATAAAACTCAGTTTTCAATTTTAATTATTCCAGACATATGGGAACTTGGAGGATATCGATTAAACACCTTGGGTCCTTGACGAGTGCTTGGGTGTCAGGAAGGGCCTTTTCATCGGTATCCATGTACAATATATTTTGTGGGTGGCAGCGTTAGGGCAGCTGCAGGAATTTATAGACACGGGTAGAATCGTTTCCAGCCAGGCTGTCGAGCTAACAGTACTTCATCATAAAACGCTGGTGTCAATAACCTGTAAGCAAGAGACTTACATAAACTCAACCCGAGATTCTAGGAAATAAGTAGCTTGGCTCATCCCAAAACTTCCTTCTATTTTATGTTTTGCTGGGTAAATAAATGCTGGCCTCACACATTTTACAATGTGTATGGAGGATCAACAAATGTCTTTGAAAAGCGTTTCACTTCTGTGTTGGGTAGCAAAGCACTGTGGTTTTGTGAGTAAACAAGGCCAACAGCAGTAAATTCTTCTGGCAATTTTGAAGGGTGAGTGTTCAAAAGTAAAAACTTAATTGGGCTGTCGTGCCAAGTATCGTCTGAGGCCTGCAGGAGTGTCTGGGATGACTGGCTATTGGAGAATACTTTGCAATCCTGTTAATAGAGGGCAACCACATAGTTACTGGGCCAGATCCTCAGCTGTGTAAGTGGATGCCACTCTGATGACTTCAATGGAGCCATGCTGGCTTACAACAGCTGAGGATCTGGCTTGCAATGCTCAAACCAGATCCAAGTTCTGGGTAACATGCAAAGGTAGATGGTTGGGATCCAGGAAATTGGGGTTTGCCTTTATTTAGTCTAGGATGTAACTGGTAGCTCAGTTTCACTGTGAGGTAACCGGTGGTAAGTAATGATTTTTGTGACAGCGATCGCTGTATGGGATTAGGGTCAGATGTAGCTAGACATTAGTGACTTTAATAGGAACTATTGAGCAGTGAATGAGCAGTGTAGCATTTTTGAGTCCCTAGTGGGCCAAAAGATAAAATATATGTCATCCAAACTTCACATATTAATGTTACATTTCATTATGGTACCAATGGTCCGTAACATAGTTAATGGTTAGAGGTGATTTGATTGAGGTCTGTATGTACCTACACAGGAAGGAGATTTCCAATACAAAAGGGCTCTTTAAGCTAGCAGACAAAGGCTTAACAAAATGCAATGGCTGGAGGTTGAGGTCAACAAAGTTCAAGCTGGAAACACACATTTTTAACCATGAAGTTAATTAACCAGTGGAACAGCCTTTAATCAGCCTTTAATCAGCACTGGACCTCTTTCTAAAAGATCTGCTGTCATTCTAGCATGGGTTATTGAGCTATATGAAGAAATCCTCTGGATGAAATCTATGGCCTATGCTATGGGCAGTGTCATGATCATAGTGTACTCCTGGGGGAATTATGTGCCACCACCCATGTGCAGAATTTATGTCCCCTGCAGATTTCTTTGCTTCCCTGCAGAAAAATGACTTTCTGATGGGGAAGCACAGGGAAGTCACAAGAGTGGTGATGTGACCTTCCTCAGCAGTGTTTCGGGTGCCCAGGGCAGCCAACAGAGAGGTAAATCACTGTGGGGCAGGATGCGGCACTGCGGAAGACCCAGCTGGTGGCTCCTACCCTTGTGCTGGGCTCAGCTGCTAGTCACAGCTGGGCTGGGGAGGATGGGACTTCCTCTTCCCCTGCATGGCATCCAGGGCCGGGTCTGACCCACCCCCAGATTTCTCCCCCAGCTGCAGGAAGCTCTGCAAACACCCCCACCACAACTTCCTGCACCCATTCCTCCTCAGCTGCAGGGGGAAGGATCCCTGTACAGGGAGCTGCTCCTCCATCCACCCAACTACCATGCATCCAGACCCCCGAGTACCCAGACCCTCCCACCGAGCCTCACCCCCCACACTCGAAACCTCCTGTGATGAGCCCCACTCTCCCTGCACCTGGACCACCCCGATGAGCCACCTGCACCCGGATCCCCAGCCCACTGAGCCCCAACCAGTTGCACTTGGATCCCCACCCCACTGAGCCCCACTCCCCCAGCATCTGGACCCCCCCCCCGAACCTTCTACACCCAGACCCCACTGCTGAGCTCTATCCTCCCCACACCCAGACCCCCCCGCTGAGCCCCAACCATCTTCACCTGTACTCCCCTGCAGAGTCCCATTAGCGTTGCACCCAGAACCCCCAATAAGCCGCTGTGCATCCTGATCCCCCCCCCCCACCCGGATCCCCCACTGAGCCGCCTGCACCCAGATTGCCGCACAGAGAGCCCTCTCAACCCACGCCTGGATCCCCCCACACTAAGCCCCTCCACACTTGGATCCTGCCTTGCTGAGCCTGCCTGCCCGCACCTGGCCTGGAGGGGCAGAGCTCTGGGGTGTTTCTGAGGCAGGTGTGGTCCTTATGCTGTGTCAGGTGTGGCTTCACCACTAAGTCCGTGTCCCGATGGGGGGAGCAGCACAGTGATCTCCCACCTCTGGGCAGCCAGTGGCCTGTGCTCGCCAATGCCATGCTGGAGCCTCCGCTTTTATTTGACAAATAAAAATTCCAGAATTTTGCAGAATTTTAAAATACTGTGCACAGAATTTTTAATTTTTTGGCACAGATTTTTAAAATGTTTGGTGCAGAATGCCCTCAGGAGTAATAGTGGTTCCTTCTGGCTTTAAATTTGATGAAAAAAATGAGTGGGTGGGCCAGAGTCTCAGCTGGTGTAAATCAGCACATCTGCATTGACCTGAATGGAGCTATGCTAATTTACCATGAAAGGAGGAACCACTCCTATGTTCTAGGAAGAATTGTCGTTATAGCCATTCCTGATGCAAACATCTGATTGTCTCCGCTAACTTTTTCATCACCCTTATTGCCTAGCTACAGTGTAGCTTTTCCTGCCTCCTTCTTTTCAATGTTTTTTCTCCCAAGTTCCCTTTTTTCGAATTGTGAAATGGTTTTTCTTTCTGTTCCTACCTGTTCAGCCCTGAGGCAGAGAGCAACGCAACACATTCATTAGGGTTTGCCCTGGCCTGTCACACACATCGTACCAGAGAACGAGACTCTGCTGCTTGGCATGCTTTAGTCATTGCAGCTTGACGTTGCTTTTTCTCTTCTGTTTTGGTTTCTGAAATTACTCTGGTTTATAATATAAGAAGGCAGCTGAAGTGAAATCCTCTCCTGCGTCACATTCTTTCTGAAATCTACTGAAATCTTTCTCTTCTTTCTCCCAAATGCAAAGGAAGTGCCAAAGGAATGTGTAAGGATGAAGGGACAGGACTGGACTGCCCAGAGAATTCATAACATGACAATGGTTTCCATCTTTTTGTTGGGTTGTAGGGTTGGTAAGGGCCAAAAGGTGTTACCATCTGATGGCTGCTCAGTGTCCTATTGCTGTTGCCATCAGAAATTCAGCATTTGCCAGTGGTTGCCTCCCAATGATTATTGAGGATGGCACAGTTCTTTACTTTTGTAACTCTAGGACGAGCGGCGTTATCTCAGATACCACCATGTGGCAGTTGTTAACAGGTACTGACTTCTTCCTGGGACATGAAGCAAATTCTTTGTTTTCACACCAGTTCTAGAAGGGTTTCCACATAATGCAAACCTGTACAACATGCCTTTTGTTAGCAATATCTCCAGAGAGTCCTCTGAGTCAATGAGCTGTAGAGACTAGCCTATCCTCTTATACCTCAATGCAGTGCATCTTGGCGAGGCAGTAAAAGGAAGCTATTCCACCACTGCCGACAGGACACTTCAGTCTCCAGACCTATCACTTCAACATCTTTCACCTATATTATACACCCTCATCTGGTGTAAATGTGTATAGCTCCATTGAAAGTCAATGGACTATGCCTATTATACCAGCTGAGGATCTGACCATGGTAGCTCTATATCAGGGGTGGGCAAACTTTTTAGCCCGAGGGCCACATCTGGGTATCGAAATTGTATGGCAGGCCATGAATGCTCACAAAATTGGGGGTTGAGGTGCAGGAGGGGGTGAGGGCTCCAGCTGAGGGTGCGGGCTCTGGCGTGGGGCTGGGGATGAGGGGTTGGGGGTGCAGGAGGGTGCTCCAGGCTGGGACTGAGGGATTTGGAGGGTGGGAGGGGGATCAGGGCTGGGGCAGGGGGTTAGGGGGCGGGAACAGGTCAGGGGTGCAGGCTCTGGGCAGCGCTTACCTCAAGCACCTCCCAGAAGCAGCAACATGTCCCTCCTCTGGCTCCTATGCAGAGGTACAGCCAGGTGGCTCCGCATGCTGCCCTGTCCACAGGCACTGCCCAAGCGCTGCCCCCATGGTTCCTGGCCAATGGGAGCTGCGGGGGCAGTGCTTGGGGCAGGGGCAGTTTGCGGAGCTGCCTGGCTGCCCCTATGCATAGGAGATGGAGGGGGGACATGCTGTTGCTTCCAGAAGCCACGTGCAGTGGGGCAAGCCCTGGACCCTGTTCCCCGGCAGGAGCTCGAGGGCCAGATTAAAATGTCTGGAGGGCCAGATGCAGCCCCTGGGCCATAGTTTGCCCACCCCTGCTCTATATTTATAATATAATATCCATGGTTGGTTAAACAGAAAAATAGAACAATGAAGGCATCTCTCTCCAAGGCTTCCCAGTTCAAACACATTTCCTCTGTCTGGGGTGGTGTTTTAAGGAGCCAATGCCTCCCTTCCCACAAGGTACAGGCATTGTGTAACAGCTCTGGCCCTTCCCGTTTTAGCTGAGAATCTCCCTAAGCTCCTGTTTGGAAACATTGAGCTGGCAGTGGCTGAAGGGCAAAAGGCAGTCAGTTCTTGTGAGATGGTTTTCCACATATACATAATAACGTCTTTAACACTATGTAATTAACTCTAAGCGATGGGTTTATAATTACCAAGTAGAACCCCTGTAAAAAAGATTGCAGTGGCCTTTATCTCTTAAACTTTATTAACCAAGGTATGTACTTCAGCAAAGAGCGTCCACCTGATTCTCTGAAACCAATTTAAATGATGCCAGATCACCACCGTCGTGTCCCGGCTTAGGTTCTGGGTGCCATAAAGTACTTGTGTAATTATTCTCTAACATCAACGTCAAAGAGATGCGAAAACCTCCTTAGATATTTTCAGTCCATTTCAAGGAGTTTCCAAGGATGTTTCATCCCTTTGGCTGGAAACCCCATGGTAAAAGAATCAATGCATCTTTCTCGGCTCTTCTTATTTAGCAGAGTGCGAATGTTCGTTAAGTCTCAGTCAGCCCTGTGAGATGATACCCATTTTATAGATAGATAAACCAAGGCACAGAGAGGCTAAGGGATATGTTGTCAACTGTCTTGCTGATTAAAATTTGAACCTGCAAAAGAAAATCTAATGCAGGTACAGGTTGTGTCCATGTTTCTGAGGCCAGAATGCATTGCCGAGACAAATGTTAACACTTGGATGGGCAGCAAATTGCACCAGAAACAGTGCAAGGTAGGGTCATAGTTTAGCTGAAAATGTGCTTATGAATGACACACCCAGAAAATCAGTGACAGAACAGAGAAAGCACTCAGGAGTTGTGACTCCTTTGTCCTGCCTTTTTGTTCTAACTGCTAGATTTTGCTCCCTACGCTATTGCTGGAAGTGTAGTACACTAATTAGCCAGGTACCAGAAGGAACAGTGAGCCACATCCTGGAATCTTTACTTGGGCTAAACTACCACTGAAATCAATGGAGAATTTTTGGATTGAGTAAAAAGTTAAAGAAGATCTTCAGGAATCAGCCCGAAACAATATGCGGAATCTCCCAAATGTCATTACTTTTGCTGCAAAGAGTGGCTCCTGCCTCAGAGGTGGCTGCATTTCAGTCAGTGGCAGGTGAAGTCCATAGAACCAGTTGTGAGCTTACTGGATTGAAGATACTGGGTACCAAGTAAAGAGGAGGTGGTTATACTGTAATCTACTCAAAGAAGAAAAGCCTTTGGATTACAGGAAATGCTGAAATAGCTACAATATGAGATTTTCCAGGGTAGCCTCCCTAGGACTTTCGCTATGTCCGAGTAAGCTCACTGTCTTTCTATTTCTACATCGTGGGTTTGGCAAGCACTGTGCAAATAGCAAGGAGCTGACGAAGCAGTGCACACATTTGGTTGGTTACTCATCCCTCGCATAATCACTCCTTGGCTCAAGTCAGCATTTGGGTTTAGGGTGCCAGAGGGTAATCAGTCTTAGCAAAAGCAAACCTCCACCATGCTCCATGTGCCCCAGCTCCCTTCTCGCTTGCTTTCACTCTCTGTGACGAACCCAAGAGCAAATCTAGTGCGTTACTATGAAACGTCCCGATTACAAAAGCACCGAATAAAAGAATAGCCGAGAATGTTCCCTCTTTCTTTCAGCTCTAAGTGCTCCCTGTCAGCGCTGCCGAGCATCAGATCACTCGGTGGTTTTAATCTTTTCAACACTCAGGCATGCGAGTTATTAAGAGGAGATGGCGAAGAACTGTGATGTGGAATAGATGGAGACTTTCCCCGGATAAAAAGGTCCTTGCCTGGGATTATCTTCACTTCATTTGCAGTAATCCATCTACCTACTCGGCTTTGCTTGCTATTCTGCTAGGGTAAGGCAGGTGCTCCGTTAAGCAAGCTGTGCTGTAATTAGAACTGGCTGGCTAACTGACTGATGCCAGCGAGGGCGGCCATTTTGAGAAGGAGCAGAAAACTTTAGCAGGGATTTCTGGACATCTGATTCTCTCATGTTTTGGACAAGCCAGGCCAGGGTTTTATCAATCTGATCTGATTCTTCGATTGATTTTTGGCGAGCGCGTGTTTATTTTAAACAAAAGGATGAGAGGCCTAACATTTTATTTCCATCTTTGCATCTCTGAAATAAAGAACAGTTGCTCCACTTGCAGGCCTGAAGCACACGTCTATCTTTAAGCATGTGAGTCATCCCATTGGCTTCAGTAGGATGACTCGTGTACCTTGCTGAGTTTGGGCCTTCCGTGTTCGCACTCTTGGATGAGATGATTAACAGCTGCGTACAGCGCCTGCCTGCTTTGCTCCTTCATGACTCACCTGGTAGAATTTCCACCTTTGGACCACAAGGCTCCTGTTTCAAACCTCCGTTGTGATATCATGCAGGATTAACCTACCTAATCTAGTCACTAGCTAGATTAATTGGGCAGACCTGGTCCAGTCTCTGGCCACCAACAAGCACGTCTACAAATGGCCTATGAAGTTTCCTCTTACTGCTTTCCAGAGTCTGATGCCATACTCACTGAGTGCTGCTCTCTTGGGTATTTATTATTTCTTGTATTGCAGTAGCACTTAGGGACGTCAATCAAGGACGAGGGCCTCATTGTGCTAGTCTTTGAACAAGCCCATAACAAAAAGCATGCGCAGTCCTGAAGAACTTACACTCTAAGTAGGCCAGCCATGAACAGTGCTGGAAATGGGCCTAAGCTGGAAGTTCAGCAACATATAATCTTCCTCCAGATTCACAGTTCAGATCTGGAGCAGCTGGCCGGCCACAAAGTTCAGATCAGGATCAACACTTTCCCAAAGCTTAGGGGCAGTTTTGGATCTGATGTTTTGGTTTAGGACCATCTCTAATCAACACATGACAGCTTAACCCTTCATGCCCCCATCTGGTCTTGTCTAATTATCCATTCGGTTCAAAATGCCAGAGATGGGCTTGCAAATCTGGTCTAATTCAGGGATAAACTCCACGGCTTTGTGTTACCCAAAGCCATAAGTGGCTGCTGGGATTAATAGTTGATGTTTAGCTGAAACCTTCCAAAGCTGTTTCTTGCGAGTTTGCTACAAAGCAATTGTGATTATAGCTATTATACAACAAACCAGCATGTCAATAAGAAACTTTTCTTTCCCTTGTTAGGGTTCAAAAATGCTACTTGCATTGTCTCTTTGAGCTTTCCTGTGATATCTGATCTGATATCCTTGGTGAATAACGAAGCTGGTCAAAAATGGAAATTTATTTTTTGCAGAGAAATTTGAATTTTTTGTGGTTTATGTAGTAGTCTGTGAGACGTTTTTGTTTTTGATGAAAAACTGAAATACAAAACCAAAAAATATTTTTCATTGAAAAAATAGAAAGTTCTGAACAAAAAGAAAATTTGAGGTGAAAATTTTTAGTTTAGAAAAAGGCCATGCTTTATCACTGTTTTTTCCAACAAAAGATTTTGACCAACTGTGTTGCATAAATAAGCAGAAGTGGGTTAAGGAAATACTTCCAGTTGAATAATTCTTTGAGATAGCGGCTTGTGTATAAAGCAAGACAGGGAGCTTTGGTGCATTTGTGAAAGGGTTAATCTGAGAATTTTATGATAGGCTGAAACGTCACTATTATCACGTCAAAAAGAATAAGCTCACACAGGCCTGATTAGACAGAGAGTGGGGAAAAGAGATGAAACTTTTCACAACCAGGTCTGGGATTTTCATAAGAGTCCAGCTCCCAGTTGTGGCCAAGTTGTCAAATGCTTGCTGAACTCCCTTGAAAACCTGGCCCAGTCTGGGCATTTTAAATTCACTCCATTTTTGTAGAGATTGAAAGTTGCTAGCATTTGATGCTGCTTGGAGGCCTGTGTGGAAATGAGCTGGTGGTCTCAGCTGCTTTCCTAGTGGCAGAGGTCTCCATGTCACAAAATCCACATCCTTAATAGTTCTCCCTCCACGTCCCTTGCTGGTAGTTCCCATGGGAAGCCCATGGATTGAATGGGCCATGGGTGCAGGGATGGGGGGTAATTCCTCCGTTTGCTACAGAGTAGGCTCCCTCCAGTTCTGATGTCCTGGTGCTTCCTGCAACCTGTGCTCCAAGTTCCATACAGGTTGCTACAAAAGGAAAAGCAGCATATTGGCTGGGACAGCTGGAGAAAGCTCCAGGCTACACCTGTTCTGTGGAGACGCATCTCACAAGTACTACATTTGTGTTCATAACCAAGTCTTATTTGTGAGATGTCACCGTGCCCACAGCCAAAATATATCACGATGCAAGGCGCTGCTGGTGATTTTCTTTCAAACTGTTGTAAACAAACATCCCAGAGGATATGGAACTCCTTGAATTACCTTTTAGTAGCGGAGGCTGGAATTTGTCTGCCAACAGGCATCTCTCTCTGGATGCCTGTCTTTGGAGAGGGGTGGGTCTAATCCAAAAGTAGGTAGGGTTCTGCGTTAAGGGCTTCATCTATGTCCATGCTGTGCTCTGGAGCCCAGAACTGGTAAAATGCTTTCCTTCTGGTTATGGGCTGAGTTCCCTGTTTGGTTTGCTGATGTGTCCTGGATTTCAGAGGTTTTGCTGGGATACCACTAACTAAAGCCTGAGGCAGAAATCTGCCGGCACTAGGCTTCTGTTTAAACTGTTGTTTTCATTTCAGATTTGTTGTTTCTGGCTTTTTTGTTAGTGTGTGGTGAGAAGCCAGCTGTGAGATTATGATGCCTGTGTCATTTGGTGCAGCGGCTCCCAGCCAGCTTAGTTTGCAACTCTCCTTCCTTTCAAATGTCTCTCAGGAAAAGGAAGTATCCACATATAATAACCGCCGACATTCGACTAACAAGGTAGAATGGGGGCCTATGGCTTTTCACCATTCAGTACTGAGAGCACTGGCATCTGTGTGGTGATATTAAGGGGATGTCCCTTTGAGCTTAGGGTTTCCTTATCAAGAGGGTCTCAATGTTCTTGTCTTTTCCTGTTTATAACCCCCTACCAACAAATGGTGTCCAGTATCCTTCTGACCCAGGAGACCTGGTTGGTGCTGGTCAAGTAGAGATGGATCAGAATTGAAATCATTTATCTGAATGAGGCTCTGATTTGAGCAACCCCCTGGGTTTTGTTTTGAAAAACGGAACCCCGACTAAAACATTAGGAAGAGTTTAGAAATTCTGTGTCGGCAGAGTTAAATCCTGGATAGAATGAGCAACCTTCCCTCTGGACTTTATAACTCCTGCAAAGACGACATAGGAATCAAAAGCCAGACACGCTCTTGGTGCTATAACATTACTCAGAAACCAGCACCTTGCTGCTGATTAAAAGGGTTAAATAACAGGGTTATTTCACTTCATTGAGAACCTCACACCTTAGCCCACGTAAGAGCTGCCAGAGGCTGTTCAACATCTCGTCGTCATTCACCACACCGCGCTTCACCCTGATGCGTAGCAGCAACAGGGACACCGCGTCCGCCCAGGTAAATCACCACAATCTGCCTTTCTCCATCCACCGGAAGCTGAGCGTTCCGCTCTATACAGCCATTCTGGGGGTTGTGTCAGAAACTCATGCCACGCTTCTCCAGTGCAGGACTGGCTTGGTACAAGATGATAAGAGATCTAGCAGATCCAGCTAATGGTCTGACAGCCCCAGGGTCCTGCTTCTGGCAGTGTCAGTGCTTGAAGTCAACAGCATCTCATAACTTACCTGGTCAATTGCAGGTTGCTGCACTGGGCACAAGGGGAGATTCCCTACGGACACCTGTGCCAATCAACTCCTTATGTCGAAGATTTGATTACCCTTAGGTGAGCATATGGGACTACAGATGATGATGGCTGCTAATAGAGTTGGACCAATGTTGTCCAGAAGCCTTTGCAAACATTCATTCTTATAAACTGCACATGTTCTATTCAGCTGTATCAGTGCCCCTTTGTACTTACTTTCTGAGAACATTGCTACAAGCTGCAAGAGCACTGTTCCCAGAATTGTGCATGAAACCTGAACGTTGTACAAACACTTATGTGATAAAGTTTTCATGCTGAATGTTTTCATGCTGCCTGCCTAAAAATAATCTGATTTTTCCCTCTCCCTACAATCATAAATTTCACTCTCCATTCAGGGATCAGAAACAATCCCATGTGACCTAGGTGCCCAATCATTATGAATAGTACATAGTCGAGTTGCAGTGGATATCTTGTAAACAGCCCATAGGCTCAAATATGTTCCTGTGGAGGAATCAGGCAACTTTGAATAACAAACAAATTGGTAAAAATCTGTGTATTAGCAGGTAATTTGTGAACAGAAAAAAAAAGTTGAACTGTTTGGCTGAAAACTGTTCATTAATTATAGTTTGCTTTCTCTAGTCGTTACAATTTTTCCATTTGTTTGAAATCCAGGTGTCATATTAGTGAGCCTAATCACGAGGTGAATGAGGAAGGATGTTTCCGTGGTTTGAGCACTATTCTAGGACAGAGGAAACCCAGCTTCAGATCCGTGCTCTGTTGCTGACTTCCTGTGTGACCTCGGGCAAGTCACATAGCCGCTCTGTGCCTCAGTTTCCCATCTGTACAATTGTGATTCCCTACCTCACAGGGGTATTTGAATAAATACATTAAAAGTCTGTGAGGCACTGGGGCTATACAAGTACTAAGAGAGATCAGTTCAGTTTGGTTTGGACTAGAGTTTCATGATGAAAAGTTAATTTGATTGCAAAGTAATTCCACATGCCGTGACCTGTTAAAATCACAATCTCAAGAACTTGACTTATGGGTAAAAACGTTGTGCTCAGAGCTAGCCACTGATTTTATAATACTTTATGTATATCATGTCTAGTGCTAGCTTTATCTGAAAGGCTCAAGTTAATTGGTTTATGTTTGAAAAATTGCTATTTAACAGGAACCAGTGGCTGGGAGTTGCAGCCAGACAAAGTCAAATGACAAAGTAAGGCACACGTTTTTAATAAGGTGAGTAACCACTGGGACAGCCTACCGAGGGAAGTGGTGGATTCTCCATCCCTTGAAGTCTTCAAATCAAGACTTAGTAGCTTTCTGGAAGAGATGCTTTAGCTAAACACAAGTTATTGGGCTCAATATAGGAGTGACTGGGTGAAATTCTGTTTGTGTTATACAGGAGGTCAGATTAGATAAACCTAATGGTGCCTTAAAAAATCTACTAATTGTCTATGGTCACAACCTGAGCT
The DNA here is from genome assembly GCF_965152275.1 of Natator depressus. Lineage (NCBI taxonomy): Eukaryota > Metazoa > Chordata > Testudines > Cheloniidae > Natator > Natator depressus. Next base: position 4,521,004 of record NC_134247.1, read on the forward strand.
GAAATCAGGAGTTTGTAACTCCCAGTCCTTGTCACTTTCTATGGTTCTCTGGGTGTTTGGGGAGGAAGTAGGCCGTGGGCTATAGGATATAACTGAGGGTGTTACTCCTTTGTAGGTAATACAAGAGGTTGTCGGTGCAGCTCTAATACACAATGAAATTGTTCATTGTGGTGTAAGCCTGATGAGTTTTAACTTCTGTGTGAATGACCGGAGAACTGAATGGGGACTTCTAGGTATAAATGGGAAGGGAATTAAATAAATGTGCCTTTGGGGGTTCCCAGAATAAACTGTTGTGCAAATCACTTTTTGCATTTCACCTCCTTGCCGTCCTTGTGTCCTGGAAGAAATGTCTTGGGTCTGGTTTGCTCTTTTTAATTTAATCCCCCACTGGTTCTTTGCTATATGTGCTGGAATGGTGAGCTCTTCCAGTGACTTTGCAGATCTTTCTGTATCACTGAGGTTTCACGGCCGTCCCTTCCCATCCTTGTCCCTTCCCTGCTCCCTTGCCTCGGTGTCAGTTCTCCAGTCTACGTGCAGAGAAGAAAAGTTAAAAAGGTAAAAGTCTGTAATCCGATTCCCCGGTGACCTGTCTAATCCTGTTCCACGGCACAGTAAGAGCTGAAATACCTGCACTGCAGAACAGTGACTCCAGGAGACGAAAGAAGCAAGGTGGGAACCTATGTTTCTTTCTTCATCTTCTTTCACTCTTTCTGACAAAAGCCTGTCAATGCTGAGAAAGGTAACGAAGGTGAAAGAGGCCTCTTTAGCTACAGGTGGTTATTAATAAGGCTAATGGGATAGGTGCACCAACTTTCCTTGGTAGTGTACAGTTCAGGATTACAAACACCGAGTGAAACACTGTGGTCCAGCAAAACAACCCAGGCTCTGCACAGCATAGATTACAAACTGCACATTTTACCTTTGCAGTGATCTCTGAGAAACGTTCTTATCGTCTCCTTTTATACTCTGTCCCATAGATTTTCCCCATTGTGGACTTACTTTTTCTTTCATCTCCTTTACTCTTACCAATATCTAACAGGTTGGTTCCTTTATAGGCCTATCACCTTTTAAGAAGTCAGAGCCTAAGAAGTGGAATTTGTTCATTTTATTTGAAATTTTCTTTATAACTTTCATTTTTTGATGAAAAAAGTCAATGAAATATTTTTGATTTTTTTTTTAAATGTTGTTGGGAGAAACTACACTCTCACATTTTTACTTGTTTCTCTTCTTCCAGTGTGTGTGTGTGGGAACTAAAGACTTGAAATTTTTTGGACCACTTCTACCTTCAAATGTTAAAGTTCTAACTTCAACCCCCAGGGGGCAAAACTGCCACTTTTTGAAACAACTTCCTTAAAAAACGCAGGCCCTTCTTTTAATAGAGCAGGACCTTAGGAGAAAATATGGTGGGACTCACGTGTTTCCTGTTGAAATCTCATGTGTTCCCCTCCGATTATTTCCGCCAGTTCCCACTTCGTTCAGAAGGATAGTGTTGTTCCCCTTTAAGGATGCTTTATTTTTTAGGAATGACGCCTTCTATCCATTTGTATCATATTGACAATGCCCCTATTACTGTAGCAGCTAGGTGCCATTTGGGTGATGGTTCTAAATCCTGATTGGCTAGAGGTGGAACAAGATAACCCCAAAGTACCATTCTGTAGAATTAGCCACACTGGAGAGGGAGGCAGATTCCAACAGCTCATTGGGGTACCTGGATAAGGAAAGTGTAACTAGAGCAACAATTCCTTATGCCAAGTTTCATTCAAGAGGGAGCGTTTTTGATGGAGGTCATGAGAATAGGAGTCTGTAATGGAAACCATACCACACCCTTAATGATATTGTGTTACTCATGTACACCTTGCTGGTAATTAACAGAGTTAAACACTGGGTTTGTTTCACTTTGAGTACAATCTACCAAGTTAGCATATCTGTGAGATGCATCAGAGTCTAGATGTGCTGGTTTCCCACTAAAGGTAAGAAAGGTCACCTTGCTCTCAGCACCACAGGCGTTTTAATGGATCTGACATCTTTTTAATATAATCTTCATTCACCATAACATACACTGTCCCATACATTGATGTACTGAAATCCACCTTGACATCAATGCAATGCTAAGGTTAGGAGGTGAAACAATCTGGGGTTACAGAATGCAAAAATGTAAGGATTTCATAAGAATTTTAACATGGCTGTGTTTCACATCCTTATATTTCATGGTCTACCTGTAACAATATAAGTGCTATTAAGTCCTGGTTCAGAAAAGCAATACTATCCAGCCAAGCATGTGGGCAGGTGCTTAAGTCCCATTGAGGCCGTTGGGGACTCTTGCACATGGTTAAAGTTAAGCATGTAAATGCTTTGCTGAATTGGGTTGGGTTTAAGAATGTGCTTAAGTGCTTTCCTGAATCCGGTCCTTAAAAAGGAAAATAGAAAGTACTAGCCATGTACCAATAGGGCCAAATTAAAGTTACTGGCTTTAAATTCTCAAAACTGGCTAGTGATTTAGGGTGCCTTCATTTTTGGGTACCCCATCTGAGACACCTTAAAGCGGCCTCATTTTTCCAGAAAGTGCTGTGTAATTTCCCCTCCCAACATTGGGCTACTTTCAGATGTCTCAGTCTGGGCACCACGGGATTGAGGCATATGGGATACTTTTTTGAAAACGGAGTCCCATAACTTTTGCACTACCTTAGTTTGAGTTCAAACCTTATTGTTACATTGATAAGATTTTTTCACTTAATTTCCTTGATTTTTAGTTTCAAGAGAAAAGGAACTAAAAGCATATTTCTCCAAGTCAGTGGGAAAAAATGAAACTATGTGACTGTGAAATTCTACACTGGTATATTTGGACAGAGGCCATCTATCGAATCATGAAACTACAGTGTTGTGAATTGATTTCATGTTTCTGAAAATAGATTCATGACTTTAAATGTAGTAGAAATTGGGTACTTTGAATCTACAAAAGCAATTTACAAAAATACATAGCTTTCAAACAGTCTTTAGTTAGGACTAGACATCTGGAAAGTTTTGACTTCTAAAGTTCTGCTTTTCTAGAATTATCCACATGCAAAAAAGAATCTAGAAAAAAATGGAGGGAATGCATGGTTTTGTCAGTGCCACATTTCTAAAATTGGTGATCTGAGATTGCTAAGATTTCACCAAATTAAAAAAAAAAGAAGTTTAAATCATCTCTTGAGTGAAATTCTATGGCAAGTTTATATGCTGGAGGTCAGACTGGAGGATCACAATTGTCCCTTTTGGCCCTAAATCTAGAACCCACTGGGTTGGGGCCTCCAATAAGGGAAAGCTCAACCTTAGGGGAGAACTTTGGAAGGAGTGATTATTGTGAAATGGGTTAACGTGATGGAAGCTAGAACATAGTGTTAACTACTGTGACCATTGCCACCTGGGACTAACTTCCCCCAAAGGTTCCGGCCGGGCCAAGTTCTGGGGACTCAGAAAAGTGACTATTGTAATGTGTTTTGAGGGCTGTGAATACAAAGCTTGCCTGCCTTAAAAGCTCAGCTGTGTTTTCAGGTTTTGTTTTTCCTTTCTGGCCTTAAGGTGCTCTTCAAAGGCTGGCTTTTCTCTTAGTGGGAGGTTTTCCCTACGAGATACAGTTCAGTCTGGTCTGGACTGCAATGCACTGAAAATGAGCATGCACTAAACATAGAAGGGATCAACAATTGGATGCTTCAATATTGTTACCCTCTTAGGTGCCACATGGTCTTTTCTGTTTTAATTACCCTCCCCATCCTGATGTTTGATTAGACATGGGTCTCAGCTGCAAAATTCAAATCTTTACTTTGAGCCCCCACAAAATTTAGTGCGCGTATGTGTAGGGGAGGCTGTTTCCAGGTGCATCTCTACATTGGAGTTCTAGTGTAGTGACGAGGTTGAAAGTAAATGCTGCCTCCTAGTTCTCCACTAAACTGTACAAGCTGGAGTTTCAAACCCCCATGGCTCCATGATATCGCCAGGCAGAGAGCCAGGCTGAAATGTTTGGAATTTTGAGAAGATTTCAAATTTTTGAAATTAAGAAAAATAAGAATTTTTTTTTGGGGGGGGGAGATTATTTTTCTTCCTGTCTAGCCAAAAAAAAAAGGGGGGGGGGGAGAAAAAGCCAATAGAATTGGCATACCCCAGGATTCTCAGATACCATCTTCCTCAGCTTTCTGGCAAAGAAATCTATGTGGTTCTAGAATAGTCTCTCCAGGGAAGTGGTTGATTTGGAATATTTTAAACTAGATAGTATAAGACGTTAGGAATATACAGTAGGGAACGATCCTGCATTGGCAGGGAAGGTGATTTACAAGATGACCTAATAAGTCTCTTTAGCGTCTGGACAATAAATTGAATTCTTACTGATATAGCTTTCTCACATGAGCACTTACTGTTGTGACTGCGGGTTGCTTTTAAATGTTCTTAGTAATTATCTTTCGAGGGAAGGGAAAAAAGCATCAAAGCATTTTGTGTGTTAGCCCTGGAGCCTGAAATTAAAATATTTGCATGGACTTTGCAAACCGATATGATGATAGGGGAGAGAATGGATCAGATATTGAGCAAACCTAATCTTGGTGTTTGTCTCAAGCTGTAAACTCTGTTTTTCTGTTTCACAACGTCAAGTGCTGCGACATCCACCCCGTATGATACCCATTCCAGCGTGAGCTGCAGGAAAGTGCAGGCTGTGGGGAAGGCTTGTTTGCTTCCTTTTAAGTAGATTGGTCTTCAGCGTTTCCAGTTAATTCTGGAATTGATCATGCCAATCTGTAGGGTCATTTGTGAGCATTCCATACCTCCATTTCCTGCCTGTTAGCATTAAGGAGTGCAGAGAGTTCACAGCAGACGACTTGCCTAGGGGCTTGCGGAAGTCAACGTGGGTTTTGCTGTTGTCTTCAGCGAGGGAAGGCCCTCGGCCCTCAAGCAATTTGGGTTCTCTTATTTCATGTTCCAAAAGAGAGAGCAAGGAGCAGGATAGGCGAGTCCTGGAACTAGCCTGAGGTGGGTATAGATGTCAAGTCAACACTGCTCACCTGCGACTGTTGTAGGTGGTACCTCATCTGCAATACTGAGACTGAGCCCCATCTTCTCATAACTGTATGCCAAGGTCAGGGGGAGAACTCTGGAGTTCCCAGAAGCTGCGCTTTCGTCCCTTATGACAGGACATCAGACTAACTGAAAGTTGGGAGACTTTTACTTTTCTGGTGGCTGAATTCCAGCACTGGTGCCTGCTGAAAATGGAGTCAGGGCCTGGCACTGGACTGGAATCTGCAGAATGGCATGGCATGGCATGAATTCTGGGGCTAGTATGCAGCCACCCAGAACTGAGAAACAAGCATATGTATGTGAATGGAAATAAGGAGAGGGGTATATTTTTCCAGGTATTAGAGCAACAGACTAGAAATATGGGCATTGTTCCTAGATCTACCCCAACTCATTTAGCCTCTCTCTGCCTCAGTTTCTCCATCTGTAAAATGGAAGTAATAATACTGACCAGCTCAGCAGGCTGTCGTGAGGCTTAGTTAATGGTAGTAAAGCACTTCGTACATTCTACCAAAGTACTAATAACAATGTAGTCACGATTAGGCAGGGTTTGCATTGGTAGTGGTCTGTAAATTGGGGCGTGCTTGTTTACTATGTAGTGGCAGTACTGATGAACTCGTTATGGCAAGCACTGCCCTCTTCTCAGTCCTCATCAGTAAAATAACCCAATGAATCATCACCTCTCAAAGCTATATCCTGGCATTTTTTAATTTTATTTGTATTATGGTAGCACCTAGGAGCCTCAGTCAAGGGCCAGGACTGCATTGCGCTAGGTGTGGTACAAACAGAGAACAAAAAAAGCCATTCCTGCTTCAAAGAGCTTCCAGTCTCGGTTTCTTGTTTACCGAGAGTATCATTAGCTATTACCATTCCTAAGGCCAGGCACAGAACTATTGTTGTGCTCAAGAAAGCTGGCATTTCAGTGGCAATCAATCACCGTGCCAGAGTCGGTCTGAATCCCAAACCGTTCCCAGCTCTGCTCTGCAAAGCAGCCAGAGTCTGCCTTTGCCAGACGCTATTGAAGGGAGCTCATCCTCATTGAAATTTTTCAGTGGGGCGCACAATGCAGCTCACCGTGTGAAATTCCAGAGAAAAGCAGGGGCTTTATTACATGTGTGGAGAATGCTCCCTGAGCTGATTCCCCAGCAGCAGGGCTGTGCCAGTAGGTAGCCCTTCTCTTTTAACAAAGGCCTTACCTACCAGACGACTTCATTAAGGTGACTCTCCAAAGAGGATGACATGCCTGTCACTTCTGGTTTATCAGTACATGGAGAGCTGACTTGGGCAGAGCTTTGGAACTCAGCGGCTTTCTAGCAAGGAGCAATCCAGAGGGCATCCTAGCAAACCACAGCTTCTTCTTTTGTCTTCTAGGTAGGAGCTTGCCCCTGTAATTGGTGAATAGAAGCAGGGAGGAATCGATCGCTCCCTCTCCTTTCCCTGCAAATGTTGGTTCGCAACACAATGCGAAACTTTACTCAGAGAAAAGTTTGGGTACCCTATGCATTTCTTTGTAAAGGACCCTTTAATTTTTACTTTTGACTTCTCTAGCTTTGGCTGGGACCAAAGCAGAGATGCAGAAATGCAGTGAGATTTCCAATCTGCATAGCAGTTTGAGCTGCAAGGAATCATGTGGGAGGAAAAAAGCAGGCATCTCTAAGATTTCCAGCTTGTGTTTCAGGCGGAAGGACCCCTAAGCATGGCCCATTAGCCCAGCTTTGGACCTAAGCCCTTCAGCACCACAGCATGGGCCAGGACCTATTGAGCTGAAGGAGTAACTTCCTTAACAGGTAGCAATAATAGGCTGTGATCCTCGAGTGGACCAGCCACTAGAAGGAGAATCAACCCAATCTCATCTGTATATTACATGCACTCAAGCTATTTGGTAAACAGGTGAAGCACCTTCCTGAAATTCACCTTTTGCTACTTCCCAACCACCTTTATCTTTCCAACAGTGCAGTTTGGAAACAAACCAAAGGGCCAGATTCTGATCTCCTTCACACCAGTAAATCATTGGAGTTACTCCACTCTGACATTGGAATAACCAAGTTCTGGGGCCCAGTCTCAATAGCCTGCTCTGTTCCCAAAAGTAACACGTAATGGACTTGATAGATTTCAAAGCCAGCAGGCGCCTCTGTACTCCTCTAATCTCATGTACTCTATCCTCCGATAATCCTCTCATCTGAGCTGCGTTACACAGGCTACAGAACTCCCCCTGCCTCTAGCCAAACAACTGCATGTCTCTCTCCCTGCTTGTGAATTTCACCCTCCCGTTGCTCCTTTTCTGGTCCCCAGAAGTTTCGCCTGCCATGATGATGCCTGCTTTTCTTACCTGTCCTCTCCCATCTTTTTTTTGTCAGATGATAAATAATGGCTTGTCTTCTTCACGGGGGGAAAAGTGCAAGAGCGTGGACCGAGAAAGGGCTGTTAATATTTTCCCCTTGTAAGGAAAACATGCTCGTTCCATGTAAATTTATGAAGCAATGAAGCTTTTCGTTCTTGCAGGATAATGCTTGACAGTAAATCGCGAAGTCTGAAAGTGTCTCTTCTCTGTATGACAGCGGTAAGGGGAAAGAAGTCACTGGAGCAAGACCACAGCTGAATTTGGATCGCAATATAGATGGGGCACCGCTCATCATTTGACAAGGTTGACATCGGTAGAAAGACCGGGAGCTTTAAAATGTTGCAGATAAACCCTCATTTCAGATTCCTTGCATCTAGCCTCAGTGTCTGGGTCGCACTCTCAGTAGAACTGGTCCAAAAATGCCTTTTGCTTTTCACAGGAAATCCAGATTCTGTAAAAATTTCCCACGGAAGCTTCTAGGCACTGTTCTTAAAAAACAAAAATGTTGCTGTTTTTGGTTTACAAACAGTGAAGAAAAATCTATTTCAGCTTTTTGGCCAAAAAGAAAAAAAAAAAAAAACCAAGGTGAAAATTTCCATGAAGGTCGAAAAGCCTCATATTGTTGAAAGACTGTTTTGATGGCAACAGTTTGACCAGTTGTAATAGAGAAGCAATACAGAAGCATCAGCTGACGGTATGCATGTAGCTTTCCTGGCTCCTTTCCCCCTGTTCTATGGGGCTAGTGGCCAGAGACTTTGTTTAACGGTGGAACCATCATGGCCTCAGTAGGAATTGGCAATGCTCAGCATCTCCCAAGCAGCCACTCTGCACTGCACAGAATCAGGTCCACTGCATGTGCATTTATGGCACTACACAAAGGCTTTATAATTATAAACCCAGAAGGGAAGGCTGGAGAGAGACTTTTTTGGAGCTGCTCTTCCTAGATCAGCCAGAGTTCAGCAGCACAGAGCAATCTGGGGAATAACCCTCAAAGCCCTACGGACTCCCTGCCACATTCATACGTGTCTCTGGACTCTGTATGCAGATCGGAAGCTGCATTTGTGATCAGGCTAGTCCTATGTAGATTCTGAGATCTTCAGTGCAGGGGCTGTCTCTTACTCTCTATATATCCAGCGCCTAGCACAACGAGGCCCCGGTTTTGGTTGGGCCCTGTAAGGAATACTGCAATACAAATAATACCTTATTTTTTTCCTCCTTCAAAAGAAATGGGCCAGCGCGGCATGGGCACTGCCCAACCAGTGATCAAACACTTGGACAGAGAAGGTTTTTCAGGCTCAGTTATTGGCTTCAGCCTATGAAGGAAGGAAAGAAAAAGTTCATCTTAAACTACTTAATTCCCTCCCTCCCCTAGCCCCCCGGAATAATTCATTCTGATGGTGGCAGAACTGTCTGATTACAGTAGTTAAACTCCAGCCTCTCTCTCCCCCCCACCGCCGCTTCCCTCCCTCCAGCCCCCCCTTAGTCCTGCCTTGCCCTTTTGTGGAGATTTATAGAGCCAAGTGGGCTGAGAACAAATGAGCAGACATTAAGGCGATGTGTTCTGCATACTAATGACAAGATACTGCTTCTGTACCTCAGGGCAATGCTAGGTCAGGCCAGTTTAGCCATAAACTTTATTTATGTGCTTATTACATTGCAGCTGCAGTTTGCCGGCCTGGGCTGTGGATTTAGATATGTGTCCGGCAATAAATTGTATTTATTTATTTGAAACAAGGGCCTTCCCCTACCACAACCACCACCACCGGGGTCGGGGGGAATCCCTTCTTTACCATGGCAGCTTATTTGTGAGCATAGCCTGGAAGGTGAGAGAGGGAGAGAGAAGGAAGTGGGTTAGAGAGGGAAGAATGGAAGGGTTTTTGTTTCAAGGAGATTGGGTTGATTTTCTTTGACTCCAGTTGATATAATAAAAAGCCTCCAATTTATGCAGTGGCCTAGCTAGGTAATGGAAGGCTCTGAGTTCATGACCTACCCGGGTTCCAGTCTGAGGCCTTGTCTACACTGGCAAGTTTCTGCGCAGTAAAGCAGCGTTCTGCAGTGTAACTCCCCAGGGGTACACACTGCCAAGCCACTGAGTGCACAGAAACTGCACGGTTGCAGCGCTGTAAAAAACCCACCCCAACGAGAGCCGTACAACTTTCTGCGCCGGGGTTACAGCGCCACGGTGCCAGTGGAGACACCCTGGTCGATTACAGCGCTGCGGCTGGCGATTGCAGAGCCATTGGCCATTATCTTTGGAGACTCATGGCGATCGGGGGAGGTCCCGGATGGCTGGAAAAAGGCTAATGTAGTGCCCATCTTTAAAAAAGGGAAGGAGGAGGATCCGGGGAACTACAGGCCAGTCAGCCTCACCTCAGTCCCTGGAAAAATCATGGAGCAGGTCCTCAAGGAATCAATTCTGAAGCACCTCGAGGAGAGGAAAGTGATCAGGAACAGTCAGCATGGATTCACCAAGGGCAAGTCATGCCTGGCTAATCTAATCGCCTTCTATGACGAGATAACTGGCTCTGTGGATGAGGGGAAAGCAGTGGATGTGTTATTCCTTGACTTTAGCAAAGCTTTTGACATGGTCTACCACAGTATTGTTGCCAGCAAGTTAAAGAAGTATGGGCTGGGTGAATGGACTACAAGGTGGATAGAAAGCTGGCTAGATGCTCAACGGGTAGTGATCAATGGCTCCATGCCTAGTTGGCAGCCGGTATCAAGTGGAGTGCCCCAAGGGTCGGTCCTGGGGCCAGTTTTGTTCAGTATCTTCATTAATAATCTGGAGGATAGCATGGATTGCACCTTTAGCAAGTTTGCAGATGACACTAAACTGGGAGGCGTGGTAAATATACTGGAGGGTAGGGATAGGATACAGAGGGACCTAAACAAATTAGAGGATTGGGCCTAAAGAAATCTGATGAGGTTCAACAAGGGCAAGTGCAGAGTCCTGCATTTAGGACGGAAGAATCCCATGCACCGCTACAGACTAGGGACCAAATGGCTAGGCAGCAGTTCTGCAGAAAAGGCCCTGGGGGTTACAGTGGACGAGAAGCTGGATATGAGTCAACAGTGTGCTGTTGTTGCTAAGAAGGCCAATGGCATTTTAGGCCGCATAAGTAGGAGCATTGCCAGCAGATCGAGGGACGTGATCGTTCCCCTCTATTCAACACTGGTGAGGCCTCATCTGGAGTACTGTGTCCAGTTTTGGGCCCCACACTACAAGAAGGATGTGGAAAAATTGGAAAGCGTCCAGCGGAGGGCAACAAAAATGATTAGGGGGCTGGAGCACATGACTTATGAGGAAAGGCTGAGGGAACTGGGATTGTTTAGTCTGCAGAAGAGAAGAATGAGGGGGGATTTGATAGCTGCTTTCAGCTACCTGAAAGGGGGTTCCAAAGAGGCTGGATCTAGACTGTTCTCAATGGGAACTGATGACAGAACAAGGAGTAATGGTCTCAAGTTGCAGTGGGGGAGGTTTAGTTTGGATATTAGGAAAAACTTTTTCCCTAGGAGGGTGGTGAAGCACTGGAATGCGTTACCTAGGGAGGTGGTAGAATCTCCTTCCTTTTGAAGTTTTTAAGATCAGGCTTGACAAAGCCCTGGCTGGGATGATTTAATTGGGGATTGGTCCTGCTTTGAGCAGGGGGTTGGACTAGATGACCTCCTGAGGTCCCTTCCAACCCTGATATTCTATGATTCTATGCCTCCAGGAGGTGTCCCACAATGCCTGTTCTTCTCTTTCTGGTCATTGGTTTGAACTCTACTGCCCTGCCCTCAGGTGACCAATCGTGAGCCCCACCCCTTAAATTCCTTGGGAATTTTGAAAGTCCCCTTCCTGTTTGCTCGGTGATGCATGCAGTGGTCTCAGTGCATCTTTCCAGGTGACCATGCCTGCTCCACGCTATTGCGTAGGCAGCTGACAGTGTGAACACACCGCAGCAGTTTCCCTTCAGCGTTCTCTGAGCGGCGATGTAACTCTGCCAGTGTGGACATACCGTAAGGGGATATCTTCAGCAGAAGGATAGTCTTGTGGTTAAGGTACTAGACTAGGGCTCTGGAGAACTGAGTGCCATTCCTGGCTCCACCACTGACTCCTTGACAGGACACTCACTTGCCTCTCTGAGCCTCAGCTCTGCATCTGCACAGTGGAGTTAATCATACTTCCTTGGTCTGCTTTGTAAGTGTTCTGTGGCAGTGTCTTTATATTATGCATAGACTTTAAGACTAGATGATCATCTAGTCTGACCTCCTGCACATTGCAGGCCACAGAACCTCACCCACCCACTCCTGTAGTAGACCCCTAACCTCTGGCTGAGTTACTGAAGTCCTCAAATGATTTTAAGACTTCAGGTTACAGAGAATCCACCATTTACACCAGTTTAAACTTGGAAGTGACCTGTGCTCCATGCTGCAGAAGAAGGTGATCCCCCCCCGTCCCCCCCAGAGTCTCTGCCAATCTGACCTGGGGGGAAATTCCTTCCCAGCCCCAAATATGGTGATCAATTAGACCCTGAGCGTGTAGGAAAGACCCACCAGCCAGACACCTGGGAAAGAATTCTCTGTAGGAACTCAGAATCCTCCCCATCTAGTGTCCCATCAGCGGTCATTGGGGATATTTGTTACTAGCAATCGCATTTGGCTACATGCCATTGTAGGCTTATCCCATCATGCCATCTTCTGAATAAACTTATCAAGCTCAGTCTTGAAGCCAGTTAGGGTTTTTGCCCCCAGTGCTCCCCTCAGAAGGCTGCTCCAGAACTTCGCTTCTCTGATGGTTAGAAACCTTCATGTAATCTCACCTGATTGATGGCCAGTTTATATCCATTTGTTTTTGTGCCAGCATTGGCCCTTAACTTAAATAACTCCTCTCCCTTCCTGGTATTTATCCCCTTGATGTATTTATAGAGCGCAATCCTTTTCCCCGTCAACTTTCTTTTGATTAGGCTGAACAAGCCAAACTCCTTGAGTCTCCTCTCACAAGGTACGTTTTCCATTCCTCTGATTATTCTTGTAACCCTTCTCTGCACCTGTCCCAGTTTGCATTGATCTTTCTTAAACATTAATATTCTGTGCAGTGCCTAACACGATGGGGCCCCAATTTCCACTGGAACTCTTAAGTGTGACTGTAATACAAATAATAATAAAATCTTAGGTGAAATGAGTTTAATGGTTTCAGTCTTGTTTTCTACATTTGAACAGGAAATGTTGCCACCCTTAAACCAAAAGCAGATCCTGTCACTTGGGGCTGAGAGGGACAGGATTTGCAGGGGTCCGAGCTGAAAGCAGTGGGGCTGGAGGTGCAAACTGGACTGTGACTTCCCTGTCCCTCTGAATACATGAGACTTGACCCAGGGTCCCAACCAGCGGTGTGCATGGTTTAAAATCAACCCCATGGGGGCATTCAAGGACTGTGTGTAGCTACATGTGTTTTTATATCATCAGGTTTCAATGATAACCCAATGGAGGGACCCAATCCTGCAGTCCCAATGCAGCAAAACTCCCATTGTGGGGTCAATAGGAGCTTAGCTAGTATAGAGGCCGTAAGACTGGGCCAGAGGTACTATATAGGACCAATAAAAAGCGCCTGGAAATTCCTTCTCCTCTCTTCCCTGGACAAACATCTCTGCCTCTCTTTCTCCTCCCCGGTTTGTTTCAGCCTTCCCAAATGGAAGCTGCCCCAGGGACGCTGTGCTGGGTTGCCATGCTGTAGACCTGAGCTCTAATTGAGATGGATTTAAGTTCCCAGGCCCTCTGGTTTGGCAAGAGCTGTGTGTGTCACAGAGGTGATGCCCCAACGCTGGGGTGGAGCAGGACAGCGGCGGATTGGGTGAGGGGAGTCCTGCCACTATAGCTACTGTGGTAGCCGTTGCCATCTGATCCATAGTGTGTGTGTGGGGGGGCGTCTTGGCAGCTGTATCGCGGGAGCTAGTTCCTGGCGAGCGTCCTGCTCTCGCAGCTGGAGGTAATGAGCCAACCGCAAGTGGTTATAAGGAGATCAACAAGGGGGCTAAAAGAGGGAGGAAAGAAAACAACCTTCAAAAGAACATCTTTTTTTTTTTTTTAAATGGGGGAAAGATACCGTACTGCGGGAGACTTCTAATGAACCTCCCTCTGCTGCTTACGGAGAGCCCAGAAACGCCCAGGCAAATCCTCGCTCGGTCCATGACTGAAAGAGTTTGCAACCGGTTGGCATGTGTATGTCTCTCAGGTGCTTGTTTCAGGGGATTTCACGCCTTTGAGTCGGGAAGTCCCTTCCATCCCACGCAAATTCAATGCCCCCTCGCTTTTATTGTTGATAATAATTCACAGCAGAAATAATGAAACTGAGGGTTTGCCAGAGCTATTTGCACTGAAGGATTGACACCCCCCCCCCCCACTCGGCCGCACCCAATGTGAGTTTCCTGCATGTCCTTCATTTTGGGGTTTCACCGTAACATTGCATCCCATGTTTGGGCTTGGCAGGTTGAGAGGTGGCTAGGTAGAGTAATGAGGGGGTATATCTTCAGTGTGGTGAGCTGTGTGTCTTCATCCGCCGATTGACTTCCACTTAGACATGCCATGTGCTTTTAAACCTCATTCACCGCTTGGGGAGTGTATTACTAAGCATCCTACCAAACTTCTACAGGAAACTGATGGATGGCTCGTGTGGTCTGTCATCCTGCCTTGTGCCAGAGCTCCCAGCTAGGCCTCGGCTTATGCCGTGAAGCATGAGGATTGATACCTCTTGGAAAGTGGCTGTTCTACTTTGATTTTGAGTCTTTTTCATGTTGGTTGCTGTTATACGCACTATTTAAAAATGATTAGGTTGTGAAATAGTCTGCAGACTTACAGAATCTGAAGGCCTTTTCTAAGTAAAAAAGGCCTGTCTCTTTTGCAGCCTGTAACTTACAAATCCCCCTGTGGATTTAAATATAAATTTAGGAAGTTTTCTCTATAGCAAGCTCTGGACGTGCCCTTTACGCCACTTGGATCCTTTGTTGCAGGGTGCTCCTCAAATGTGTCACTTCTGTATTTACTCTGAAACTTCGTGTCACGTTGAAAGGTCTTCAGAGGGCTGTTTTATCTCATTTGCAAACCCACTCAAAGGCTCGCTGTGTGGTTAACTGTGAAATGCCTGCCACCCACCTTCCTGAAGCATCCTTGGTTAAGGAAATGCTTTTTAAATTTTGTCTGAAGCCTCTGAGACTGAGGAGATCACCCTGTCTCTCCTTAGGTCACAATGGGTAGCAGTCAGGTCTTGAAAGTAAAACAGAGCTTGCCCAAAGTTGAGACAAATGTGGGGAGGGAGCTGAGAAATGAGACAAAAGCAGAATCATAGAATAGAATATCAGGGTTGGAAGGGACCTCAGGAGGTCATCCAGTCCAACCCACAGCCCCCTCAAGGATTGAATTCACAACCCTGGGTTTAGCAGGCCAACGCTCAAACCACTGAGCTATCCCTCCCCCTGCTTTATTCAGCCTGGGGATTGAAATTATCTCAGGCTAGTAGACAGTGGGGCTGATTCTGCACTTGTGTACACCAGGGTGATCCAGAGTAACCCTATTGCTTTCCATGGCATTGCTCTGGATGTATGCCAACATAGCCAACAGCAGAATTTGGCTCGGCAACTGCTCCATTTGCCTGGATCTGCGTGGGCAACATCAGGAACACTGATGAGAAATGTCATAGAGAGATTTGCAGCTTATAGAGTCATAGACACGTAGGCCTGGAACGGCCCTCGGGTGACCATCTAGTTCATCCTCACCCCACCATGGTAAACGTTAGTCTAGGGCAAGATTCGCTGAGGCTTTTGAACCTTTCAGAGGGACCTGTGCCAAGGGTCGTGAATGTGGGTTGAGTTCTGGGTGAATCTGGGTTGGCTTTTGGTTTCAGTTAGAAACCAGGCAGAGCTCTGAGGTTTGGACTGAATTTCACTTTGAGCTTCGGGGGCTTGTCTGCATTTTAAACACCAAAGTTGGGTAGGGGCGGGGGAGATGCAAAATCCATCTGAACCAACAATACCAAGATGAATATTTTTGCAGAGTAATTTCATCCTTTCTTGTATATCCCTTCCCATCATACTTGATTGCCTTGATTGTCTGTGTAAGCAAAAGTGTCTCACCTTTTCTAGCTATCCTCTACCTCCTTTTCCTTCCATTCTGTGATCAGATATCTGCAAGGTGGTGGTGGTGGTCAGTAGAAAAGGGGTGAGGAGAGGTGGAGCCAATGGATCTGGGTTTACAAATACTGTAGTACAAACGTGATTACTTTTTTTTTTTTTTTTGATAGAATAGCCAAGTTAGCACAGCAAATGAAAGTAAATGCAGATAAGTGATTGAATTTGAATGTTCAGGCTATGGCACAAAATATTACTTGAAAATTAATTTAAACTGGCTTGGACTGGGGAAATTGTCATGAGGTCTGAAAATGGGTTAAAGGTCCACAAATAAACAGCTCTGATAAATGGCAATCTATCAAGTTGCAGGGAAGATACTGGAATGACCAGTGGATATGCCTACACTAGGAGAAATGATCAATGTTAGGTAAACACATAGTAGCTAACCTTGACCTTTTTCCTAGGTCATCCCAATTTAGCTGTTTCAGATTAACTCCAGGCTTCTCCTAGGATTGACCTTGACCAGCTAGATTGAGGTAAAAGGTGTTACCCTGTGTCTACATCAGGACAAAGGTTGAGGTTAGTTACACCCTCTTAGTGACAATTCTACCATTTTTCCTATTATATCCATACCCATTGTTAAAACTAGTTTTATTTAACATGCGTGCTAATGCAATTCACAGATGACATTGGGAGGAGCTGAGAAGATATGTCAGAAGAGAAAGGATAATATAAAGGGGCCTAGATACTTGAGAAATGTGAACAAAGAATAGCTAAATGGGATTCTGTTAGGAAAAGTGGAAGTCAATACGCTGGCAGGGGGAAATAATCCCAAACTCAATAGGGGGAAGCATCTTGGGAGTTGGTATGACAAAAGAAAGCTAGAGGTGACAGTGAACAGCAGATTAGAAATGAGCTTGGAATGCAACAGGGCTGTGAGAAAGGCAAGTAATATGGATCTTGACAAATGGGGTGGAATACAGGGTAGAGCAGGGGGCTAGAGAAACTGACTAAAACAGCGAAGGTCAAAGTTTGGATGCCTAAATTTAGGCACCTAAATAAAAGTGGGCTGCTTTCCAGAGGGACTGAGCACCCTCAGTTAACTTTCAGTGGAGTGACTCCTGATTTACATAGTTATAAATGAGAGGCGAATCAAGCCCTTGGTCTTTAGCTGCCCCTGCTTTCTAAGTTTGAAAAGCTTTAGTTTGGGTTTGCAGTTGCTTCTCTTGCCTGGCGTGCCCACAGTTCTTGCTCAAAGGGTCTTTTGTCAGCTCATGTTTAGAAAGTGTTTTTTTTTTTTCCAGGTGAAATCCTACTCTGGGTGGTGCAAAGGTGGTGCCTCTCAGGTTCCCTTCCCCCTCCACCTGATCGGCTTAAATCTTAAGTTACACTTTGAGAGCGGATGTGGGAGATTCCTGTTTATGGCTTTCAGGTAACTTGCCCACCTGTGCTATCTGAATCAAACTGAAACCTGTTATTGCAACAGCTAGTAAGGACCTAGAAGGCATTTTACTGGAACACCAGTTGCTAGTGAAACCCTTCCCATTTAAAGAACACAATCCCCCCCTCCCATTCCACCCCCAGCCCATTAAAGGCTACTCAGGGGATGGCGTGAGTAAGCAAAGTTTCACCCTTGAACCTCCAAGCCAGCTGAGACTTGAGGACTCAAACTCTGGGGGCCATAGTCAAGCACTGGTGTAAGTGGTGGAAACTCCTTTGACTGTGATGTTGCTGGACCTGTTTAGAACATGTCTGAATTTATCCCTTGGTGTTAAAACCCTGGGGCAAAGAAGGGAGAAGTGACCACAAGGGTTAATATTTCTCTAGTAGAAAAGTTTTCTGCTTTGTTGTTGGATACAGCCTGGCAGCACTACCAAGGGGAGCTATTAGCATGCAAATGCACTTTGCCTCATGCTTTTTAATCTTTTACTTCTCATAATTGCGGAGACTGCTTGTAATTTTTGGACAGGGCCAGGAATCAGAAGGTAGTTTCCCCTCAAAAGCAGCCGCCATTGCTGCTGTGTTGTTGTGCTTGGATTTATTTAATTAATTAATTTATTTATTTGAAGCTATCAGATTGAGTGAAATAAACTAGTTGCTTCCCCTTCCCTCCCACAGTTCCGGGACTTATGCCAGTTAACTCCAGAGTATTAGAGAGGCTTAAGATGCAACAACAAAAAATGCAAGTGCTGACCTTTTTATGAAATCTTGCAAACGTTTTTGCCTTTAGTGTAATGTATTATTTTATGGTAAATAATAAACACAAGGCCAGGTCCTCTGCTGGTGTGAACTGGTGACACTCCATTGACTCCAGCTGAGCTATGTGGATTTATATCAGCGAAGAATCAAGCCCATGTAAACTTGGTACATAATATGTATCAGTTACGCTTTTCGGTAGGAATAAGTTTGTCCCAAAATTCCAGATCTAAACTCTGGGTCTGGATTGCAACCGTGTGTCTCTTTCAAATGGCAATGCTGGTTTTGTTTTGTTTTCTGTCTAACTACTGTGATTTTGTTGTGAGTCTTGCAATATTTGATGTTTTTCCTTAAAGCCTCAGCTCCTGGAGTTTTGTGATGAGGCCTCAACGGAGATCAGGGCCCTATTGTGCAGTCACTGTGATTGTGCACTGAGCCATCAGAGAAGAAGATTATAGTCTAAATAGACAAGCCAAATAAAAGACAGGAGGAAAAGCAGAGGCACAGAGAGAGAAAGTGATTTGCTCATGGTTATACAACTAGTCAGTAGCACAGTTCCATTGTGGATTCATGTCTCCTGATTTTCCTAGTCGATTGCCCTCGCTGCTAAATCACACTGCCCCTGACACTGTGCTGGCCAGCAACTGGCTTCCGTATTTGAAGGCAGTTATCCTCTCCACTGTACCACCAATATCTGATTTCTTCTCTTGTCTGCAGTTAGTGACTGCTTCATCATGACTCACTCTTGTGTAACTTTGCTTTTCCTGTGGTCAGAATGTGTGAGCACTTTGTTTCTGAATTACACCTTTATCTTCTTGTAGGGCCTGATTCCCAAAGCATGTAAAAGTGAGAGGGTATCTCTCCATTGACTTCTTTGGATCCAACCTTTCTTATCTAAAGTATTTGTAAAAAATACTTTGAGTGTAACAGGCTATGAGAGAAGGTTCTGATTGCATCAGATGCAGGAAACCTGTGTTACGTACGCTGATATTCTGTGCCCAGGTGCCGCGACTCTCTCAGTTCCTTGGTGTTCCTGGAATCCCATACACATCCAGTCGTGCCATCGCTTTGGCCCCAATCCTTCAGGGACTAGCGTGTGTGTCAGTGGAGATTGGTGCCAGCACAGCAATCCACCTGTGTGCGCTATGCACTTCAGGATCAGGGCCTGGACCCAAAGGTACTGGCAAAGTGAGGTCTGCAGAAGAATTAAACTCCCCTAGTACATTACCACGTACTAGATGGAGAGAATGGATTGCACAGATCTGCCAGCGTGAATGCACTCATCATATCAAGCACAGATCCTGCTCCTTTGCTGGCTTAGTCAGTAGCCATCCCCTGGCTTGAGTTGGGATGAACACAGAAGCTAAGGCATCCTTCCGGTAGTGGAACCAGAAATGCTGACCCAAGCCCCTTTCCTTTCATGCAGGCTGCTGTGCTGCAGCCTGTCACATGAGTGGGATAAAAGGCAGGAAGAATAGCCCCATCTGCTGAGGAGGTCACTGGGGATGGGTCAGGAGAGGATGAAAGCAATGACCTAAAGTCACAGCGGAGGTTCTCTTAGTTACACTGTGCAGTATAATCTGTGGGCAGCAGTGTGATGTAGGTGGTGAGTCAAACCCGCAGGGCTGGTTCCCCTCCTCACCCCACTTCTCTTTTGAATCTCCAGTTTCCAGCTCAATAGAATAATAAGAATGAGGGATAGGAAAAGACTTATTAGAGCGGGTCAGAAATGATTCATCAAAGCATCCTTTTAAGGTGAAAAATGGGTCATTTCAGAAACCTTGGCAAGAAAACGTTTTCCTAAAAAACCCTGAAAATGGTTCAGTTTTTCCAACAATAATCCCCCAAATTCACTGAAAAAAAATCATTTCTTTGGATTTTTGTCTGGACACTAAAATACATTTCCCCACCAGCTCTGCTATTAGGCCATTAGCGTATCACCTCAGCAGACTGCGACAGAATTGTTCCCTGCTGTACATTGTCCCGTGTTTTGTCTTTCCTAGTTGTAAGTATCTCAAGTGGTCGGCACTTATGAACCCACTTTCAGCTCAAATGATTCTGGGACTCCAGTCTGGGATTTACCTGTCACAGCTAAAATGATGTGCTACTAAATCCTTCTGGAAGGATTAGTGTGATGGATTTAGGTACATAACTGTGATGGCCTTGTTTTCTGTGTACTGCACCTTTAAATCTCTACGGACTGCTGTGTGTTCAGTTCCTGTGTATGGGTCAGTGCCAGTGTCACCCAGGGAATACGCTGTGTGCTCTATCCTGTAGACTTGACTTCTGTTCTTTCTTGTTTTATTTTTCTCTTAACTGAAAATGACAACCAGGCTGTAAGTGTTTGCTCATTGTCTGGCTGCAGGAAAACAGCAATTAGGATCTTGATTGAATGCTTTTTCGATACTATTGTGCCCCTTTCCACATGCTCACCCAGACCTCCCTGTTTAATTTTACATGCAGGGCACCCCTGCAAATCAGATGCCTCTGGTGTACTGGCCTGGAGGCTAGCTCACTTTCTGGACCAAGGCATTTCTTGCCCGAGTACCTTCCTGAATCAGTGCTCAGATGTGAAATACAATGGCTTGTTGGTAACTACTCCCCTTCCAGCTGAGGAGCTTAAAGTACCTTTGGGACATTCATCCTTTTCACTGTGAGGTGTGTAAAGACTATCCTGTTATCCTATTTATTGCAACACCAGAGGGATAAGTAACTTACTCAAGATCAGAGCAAGTTGGTGGCAGAACTGAAAGTTATTACAGGCAAGGCTCCTCTCACCCTGGTATCTTGGGTGTCCTACAAGTGCTTAAACTGGGTAGCAAACATTCCAGACAGGAGGCACCAAACACACTGGGGGCTTCCTTCTGTATCGGAGACCCGTCTAGCTAGTTAACTAACTGGGATTTGAGAGCCCGTACGAAGTGGCAATAGAATTCAGGGAGTTCTGCGCATTAACCACAGTGCTGCATGCAACCGCTGATATTCCCCCCTCCAAAATAACCCACAATTAATCTTTTAAAAATGATCTTCCGCTCCCACAGCCCATGCTGGCCTCTTTTGCCAACACCGATAGGAGCATTTTGTGTCATAGAGTAGCCATCGGCGTGCAATACTAAAGGTTCAGATGCAATTGGCCATACAGACTTGACATCTCCTCTGCTGTCCTTTTCTCTCTCACTTCCCCCACCCCTGCCCAACCACTTCCCACCCTCCCCTCCTGTCCCTGACCATTTTAACTTGTTTCCTTTCCTTGGAGGAAACATGACTTTCCCATTGATGGAATTCACCAGCCCACAATGCCGTGTGACACAATTTCCCACTCTGAGCATGCCTCAGCACAGGGGCTGGTGCTGTAATGGTGAGTGGCCCTTTTCTGAGCCATCAGTATGACAATACCCCGGTCCATGCTGCCATTAGCTGCCCTTTTGCTATTAGTACCTAATGAAAATGTAACCATATTTAACCCCCCACAGTCCTAGATTAGCAAGAAAGGGGCCTAACTGGATTTAATTCTTTTGTATGATAAGCATCAAACTCTCCATTTTGATTGCTCCATCCCCTCTCTAGAGAGTCAGTAAAGCTGTGTCAGGCTAACTCTATCCTCTCAGCTGTCTATCACACAATGGGCAAAGTATCTTTTGTGGCATTAACGGCTTTGGTTGGAGGGGGGGGGGAGCTGAAGAGGAGAACAATGTGTGAGAAGCTGAGGCTGTGGGTTTCCCACACGGCCAAATATGTCTCCCTGCACCCCCCTCTGGGACAAGCAGATCCGCAGCAGCCCTGCCCACAGCTGATCCCAGCTTGATTGGCTTTTTTTTTTTCATTGTGCTCTCAAGAAATGAAAATCCTTTCCTGGCGTGAAAGAAGAGGCGTGCCTTCAATCCCCTCCCTCGGACTGATTGGCCATGTCATATGGTGGCCAAAGCCACTGTGATTAGTGTATGTCTGCCTGTGTGTGTGTTGGGACTGTGCTGGGGGAAGGGAGGGAATGACCGATATCCACAAATTTTTTTCCATATTGATTTCTGCAGAGATGTTTATTCATTGCACCTGCTGGCTGCCTGCCTTTCTCCCGCCCAAAGGCATTTCTCTCTGCCTCTCCCCAGCCCTGCAGTTATGGATGCAGGAGAGAAGGGTGTGATCCTGAGGATGTTACTCTGGCATAGGAGAGCAAAACCTTGCTTACCCCTCTTCTCTGCATCCATGACCGTCCTTTTAGTGTGAAAGAAACACATGTCAGTGGAAATCTCTTCACCCTGAGCAGACAGGAAAATACATCTTAGCAGCTATATGGAAGAGATGTCTCTTGTACTTCTGTGTGTCACTATGTTCATGAATGCGATTGGTTAATGGTATGTGTTAGATAAACACAGGACTTGGTCATGCCAGCTTCACGCATACATTGCTCTGCAATTCACCTTAATCCTGACCTGCAACACTCCCTGCTATTTCAGTCCTGACTCCTCACACAACTCTGCCAATACACCCCAGTCCTGGGTCCCTCCTGAGCACAGACAGCTGGTTGCCCTGTATCAGATGGGAAGATCGTCGCACCGATCCCAGCGTTCTTTCTGCAGCTAACATCACCAGTGTTGAGGAGAAGATTATGAAACGTCCACTTTGCTGGGCTGGCCATTGTATGCAGATGGCTCATACTTGTCTTCTGAAGCAAGCCCTCTTTTCTCAACTTAGTCATGGTAAGAGGACTCACGGGGGACAGAGGAAACACTACAAGGACGTCCTGAGAATATATCCTAAGGAGGCATTGACCCCATGAATTGGGAAGCGCTGGCTGGCAATAGACTGCAGTGGCGTTGCATCACACATCAAGCCTCAGCCCGTTTTGAACAGAATCACCTTGCTCAAGAGGCTGAGAAATGGCAGAGGAGGAAGAAAAGGGAACAGCCTCCTGGCCAGCAGTTAGGCTTTCTCCAAGCAACCACCTGTCAAATATGTGGAAAAACTGGTACAGCACGGATTGGACTCCTCAGCCATCGGAAGTCTCATCAGGGACTTCCTTCCGGCAGAAACCATCCTCGTATCGAGGGATAGCTGCTACCGCCGATGTTAGGGTCCAGCAATGGAATAGCAGGGCTACCCTAGGCCAGGGCTGCCGTGAATTGGCAGAGCTGTGTGTGTAAGGAGTCCAGGATGGAATAGCGGGAGGCTGGAGAGTTCAGGGGCATCAGCAGAGCTGTGTGTGAGGAGGGGAGCCCAAGGCTCGAATAACAGGAGTTGCTTCTGGTCAGGATAAAGGTCATTGTCAAAGCTGTGTGAAGGAAATCTACAGCCCCTGCCCAGCTTATGCCTGCTGCAAAGTCCTATGAGCACCTTACTGTCATGATTCAGAAAACCAAACATCCGTGAACCTCCCGTAAAGGAGCCTGGTACCATGTGATCTCATGTCATCTCACTGATCTCTTGGTGAGAGCCTCCGATTCCGTTGTCCAATGCCACCACCAAAGATCCCAGGGAGGCAGTCAGTTTCCTGTCTGGAAACACAGGCAGGTGGCACAGTCTGAAAGGCCATGACTGGCGGGGCTGCATGCTTGGTCATCGTTGTCCCCCGAGAGCCCAGCAGGGGAGGATTCTCGGACTTTGTGGAGCAGGTGCGTGTGTCGTTATGTCTGTTATACGGGTAGACACGGAGGAGGCTGGCTGCTGCCTTTCTTGCTTGCTAGTGCAGTCAGCGGCTGCTAGCCCTCTTCCTCATGCGAGGAGGTTAACGAATGTTGCATTGCACTCACCGTTAACCTGCGGAGCCTGCAGAAGGCATCGGTGCTTGTTCCCGACGCGTTCTTCAGAGGGGTGGAGCATTGCCACAATAAGGCAACATCTGGGCTCAAGTTATACCTGCTGCAACTCCCTTGACCTCACTGGGCTAACACCAGGGATACATTTGGCCCTGCCAAGCGGCCTGTAAGTAGATAGATTGCTCTGATGGAAATAGAAGCCTGGGGCCTCAGTTCAGGGCCACCTGTGAAGAGCATCCACCTCCGTAATATGTTCCTCTGATTGGCATGATCATGTGGCAGACCACAACTGGCTAGAGTGGGCCATGAGGTGTGTGTCTCTTCCCCTAGATATGAAGTCAGGGGGTGGATAGACTAAAAAACAAGGAATCCAGAGTTCCAAGCATCCAAGTGATGTGGAGATTTGGTGCCTGGTCCCAGCAAGAAAGACGATCGCTCAAGCAACAGAGCGAACTGTGGTTCTTAATGGGGCTTGGAGATGAAGTGGCATTGAGGGCCATGGCGGGAGGAAAAGGGGGGGGAGGTGAGGAGGATGGAAGGGGGCTGCTGGCTGTGTGAATGTGGCCAGCTTATTGTTCTGCAGCTTTATTCTTTGGGTCTTGATGGGGCTGATTTAGAAATCCTAATCAGGGAGCAGTCTGAGCGCCTTCCGAGTGTGACACAACTTGAGCTGCTCCAGGGCTCCTTTGTTCTCTAATGACAGCTGACTTCATGCGGCAATGGGAACAGTTTGAACATAACTCCACACTGCATGGGCTGGCAGCTGCACACTTAACTCTTTCTTGCCCACCCGCCTAGATTTGGGGCGGGGGTAGGGTGAGGAGGATAATCAACCAAAATGCAGCATGTTGGATGCTCTGCGTTAACTCAGGTGCCCAGACATTAGTGCCTCTCCTGAAAACCAGTGTAGCCTGCTGAGGGAACCTTGGAATCGAGAAAGAATAAAGGGCCAAACCCTGGTTCCATCGAAATCAGTGGGTGTGTGGACGGAAGAGCTCAAGCTGCCGTTTCCAGGAAATAACAAATACGGCTGTTGCTGCAGAGGTTCATGGGAACTAAGGCTGGTTGCAAAATGAGACAAAGTTTTTCTTCCCTATTTTTGCTGGGTCAAAATTCAAAAGTTCAGTGTAAAAATTTTGTCGGCTTTTTGAATTTAGAAAAAAAATTCAGACGGCTCCAAGGTACACCGTGTACAGCAGAACTGCAGAGTTACGAACACCAGAGTTGCAAACTGACCAGTCAACCACACACCTCAGTTGGAACCGGAAGCATGCACTCAGGCGGCAGGAGAGACCCCCCCCCTCCAAAAAAAAGCCAAATACAGTACAGTACTGTGTTAAATGTAAACCAGTAAAAAAGAAAATCAGCATTTTTCTTCTGCATAGTAAAATGTCAAAGCTGTATTGAGCCACTGTTCAGCTGTAAACTTTTGAAAGAACCACCACAATGTTTTGTTCAGAGATACGAACAGCCTCCTTTCCCGAGCTGTTTGTCACGGTCCTGTTCTATGGTGTAAGAAACTATACAGAATAGAACTAAAAGTTTAATTCAATACTCCCCCTGTAGTGTTTGCACCAGTACCTCTTAAGGTAAAAGAGCCGGTCTTTCTGAGCGCCGTATTTATGAATAGATAGCTATTCTTGGCTCTGTCATTGAACCACTTGAGCAAGTCACTTCCCTTTGCTTCGCCTCAACTTCCCCATCCACAAAATGGGGATAATGACACTGACCTACGTCTAGCACAGGACTTAATTTATTAATATTTAAAAAGTGCTCCAAGATCCCTGATTGGAGGGCATTAGGGAAGTGCAAAGTGTTAATAGTCAGAGATGTTCTTCCCCAGCCTAACCTGTTTGGAGTATATTTTATTGTCTCATGGATCACAGTACAGATCCAAGGACATATCATTAACCAGCTTGCCATTCCTAGAGAGGGAAGGCAGGTCACTTCAGGTACTTTTACACTGCGATTAAAAAAACCCACGGCACCAACCAAGTCTGCGAATGCCTGGGCCAGCTGGCTTGGGCTCGCAAGGCTCAGGCTATGGGGTTAAAAATTGCTGTGTAGATGTTTGGGCCCAGGCTGGAGCCTGGACTCTGAGATCCACCCTCTTTGCGGGGTCTTCGAGCCTGGCTCCAGCATCAGCCTGAATGTTCACACTGGAATGCTATAGGCCCTGTGAGTCTGAGTCAGAGAATCAAAGAATATCAGGGTTGGAAGGGACCTCAGGAGGTCATCTACTCCAACCCCCTGCTCAAAGCAGAACCAATCATCCCAGCCAGGGCTTTGTCAAGCCTGATCTTAAAAACCTCTAAGGATGGAGATCCCACCACCTCCCTAGGTAACCCATTCCAGTGCTTCACCACCCTCCAATAGAAAAAGTTTTTCCTAATATCCAACCTAAATCTCCCCCACTGCAACTTCAGACCATTACTCCTTGTTCTGTCATCTGCTACCACTGAGAACAGTCTAGATCCATCCTCTTTGGAATCCCCTTTCAGGTAGCTGAAAGCAGCTATCAAATCCCCCCCTCATTCTTTTTTTCTGCAGACTAAATAATCCCAGTTCCCTCAGCCGCTCCTCATAAGTCATGTGTTCCAGACCCCTAATCATTTTTGTTGCCCTCCGCTTTCCAATTTTTCCACATCCTTCTTGTAGCGTGGGGCCCAAAACCGGACACAGTACTCCAGATGAGGCCTCACCAATGTTGAATAGAGGGGAACGATCACGTCCCTCGATCTGCTATCAATGCTCCTACTTATACAGCCCAAAATGCCATTGGCCTTCTTGGCAACAAGGGCACACTGTTGACTCATATCCAGCTTCTCGTCCACTGTCACCCCTAGGTCCTTTTCTGCAGAACTGCTGCCTAGCCATTCGGTCCCTAGTCTGTAGCAGTGCATGGGATTCTTCCGTCCTAAGTGCAGGACTCTGCACTTGTCTTTGAACCTCATCAGATTTCTTTTGTCCCAATCCTCTAATTGGGCCAATCCTCTAGTTCCCTCTGTATCCTATCCCTCCCCTCCAGCATATCTACCACTCCTCCCAGTTTAGTGTCATCTGCAAACTTGCTGAGGACGCAATCCACACCATCCTCCAGATCATTAATAAAGATATTGAACAAAACCGGCCCCAGGGCCGATCCTTGGGGCACTCCGCTTGATACCAGCTGCCAACTAGACATGGAGCCATTGATCGCTACCCGTTGAGCCTGACGATCTAGCCAGCTTTCTGTCTACCTTATAGTCCATTCATTCAGCCCATACTACTTTAACTTGCTGGCAAAAATACTGTGGGAGACCGTATCAAAAGCTTTGCTAAAGTCAAGGAATAACACGTCCACTGACCTGAGCCAGCCGCGGGTCTTTCATCACTCTGTGTGTCACTGTGCCTCAGTTTCTCATCTGTACCATGGGGATAGCAGCTGTTCCCTGCCTCACAGGGTGTTGTGAGGATAATTAGGTTAGAGTGCGAGGTGCTACGATACTGTGGTAGCGGAAGCCATAGGAGGATTTAAGTTCGATTGTTTGAAAACTCTGCTAGGAATAATAATGATGATTGTGCACCCAAGGGTGTTTGGTTTAGAGTTCATTCCCGTCTCTCTGATAATAAATAATGACCAAGCTGTGGACTGAGTGGGCGGCTGGGGGATGGGATCGATACACGGAGTAAAGGAAACATTTGGGGCACGTTCCGCCCCTTGGTAGCTCCCTTGAAACGCAGTTGGCTTCACACAGCTTTAGCTGAGAGGTGCAAGAGGATCCAAAGGTCCTGAGGTGTGAGCTTTGGCGTGTTTACACTGCCAAATGCTGGCTCTGGTAGCTTCTCTCTCTGGCTTTTGTCATGCAGGATAAATGAGTTCTCACTGCCCCCTCCCTTGATGGCCTTGGCAGGTTCAATTAGTGGATTGATCCGTATTGATTTGCTAGCACCTGTGTCCCCTGTGCCATCCCTTGTTGACATTTCCTGATCGCCTGGCCATGCTTGGCCAATGTCTCCGTGGCAACAGAGACAGGGGATGCTGTGCAGTCCATTTGTCACCGATTGTCACTGTTTTGTTCTGCCTTGTAGGCGCACTCGATTGTGTTCCGGGGGAGGCGAGCAGGAGCAATACGGCCTTGTCTAATAGGCATGCTGTGGGGAAAAGCCGAGGAGCCGGCTTTGGAGGGAAACTAAAACCAGTGGCCGTGACTCGATCTCTGCAGCTCAGCAGGGCAGAGTCCAAAGCACCTAACAGAAACCAGCCCCAGCGCCTCAGCCATGAGACAACCTTCACCTGCAACAGCACTTTTATTGGTGGGCCAGAAATAATCCCCCTGGTTTCAGTGGAGTTAGGCCACGGGTGAATTGTGCGTCTATATCACTTGGGACCTTGGGAGGTGTATTTACTGCTCCGCTGTCCTGTCCCTGCTTTCTGTTACTGGGATGGGAGGAGGTGTGTTGTGGGGAGAGCAGCACACCTCACTAGAGATCAGCCATTGCTCAAGCTGCAATCCGTGGGTGCTCAGCATGATGGGTCCCAACTCTCAGAGGGTCATGGCCAGCCTGCCTTTCCCATGTTGCTGTATACCATGGGGGTCCTGGCTAGATGGGAGGAGATACCCACATGGAAAAGGAAAGGTTGAGAATCACTGCTTTGACTAGTCCCACTTCGATGTCCTCTAGCCCTCAGAAGTCCTCCCTTCTGTAGAAGTGGTACAACCCAGGCAGCGGGGCTGACCCCCCCGGCCCCCACAAATCGGTACTTGGTGTCACCCCAGAAGCTCGCCAGAGAGCTTTGTAATTCCAGAAAGAGACAGGCTGGGGTAGCCTTTATAAATATGGACACTAAGCTCCACCCTGATATCTCCAGTGATCTGCCCCCCGCCTCACATGTGCATCGCAGCGGGCCGGGAGCCAGATGCTGGGTAGCTGCTGCAGGATTAAGGAGGTGAGTGAACAGGCTTTCATAAATCCCACATGAAAGAATTTCCCCTGTGGCCTCTATTTGCCCCTGACACACCGTGAAATATATCAGTGTAGCACAGTAAACAGTGCCACCACTGATCTGGGGGCTTGTGATCTCTCGGGACATCTCTCTTCCTGGCTCCCCATATTAACTGCTCTGTGGTTTCACTTATGCGTGGTTACACCAAGCAAGAAGCTGGTAGCTGAAGGGAGGGTGGTTGTAACTGACTTGACTAGGCACCAATTAGATTCCTTTGCTTTGGCAGCTGACCTTACGATGGCCACTCAGGCTGACACATTGCGCTCAAAAGGGAACCCAAATGCAGATCCCTGCATAAGACTGGAGCAGACTCAGGGCCTTTCATAGAATCATAGAAGATTAAGGTCAGAAGAGACCTCAGGAGGTCATCTAGTCCAACCCCCTGCTCAAAGCCAGGACCAACACCAATTAAATCATCCCAGCCAGGGCTTTGTCAAGCCGGGCCTTAAAAACCTCTAAGGATGGAGATTCCACCACGTCCCTAGATAACCCATTCCCATGCTTCACCACCCTCCTAGTGAAATAGTGTTTCCTAATATCCAACCTAGATCTCCCCCACTGCAACTTGAGACCATTGCTCCTTGTTCTGTCTTCTGCCACCACTGAGTCAGCCGAGCTCCATCCTCTTTGGAGCCCCCCTTCAGGTAGTTGAAGGCTGCTATCAAATCCCCCCTCACTCTTCTCTTCTGCAGACTAAACAAACCCAATTCTTTCAGCCTCTCCTTGTAAGTCATGTGCCCCAGCCCCCTAATCATTTTTGTTGCCCTCCGCTGGACTCTCTCCAATTTGTCCACATCCTTTCTGTAGTGGGAGGCCCAAAACTGGATGCAATACTCCAGATGTGTCCTCACCAGTGCTGAATAGAGGGGAATAATCACTTCCCTTGATCTACTGGCAATGCTCCTACTAATGCAGCCCAAAATTATGTTAGCCTTCTTGGCAACAAGGGCACACTGCTGACTCATATCCAGCTTCTCAGCCACTGTAACCCCCAGGGCCTTTTCTGCAGAACTGCCACTTAGCCAGTCGGTCCCCAGCCTGTAGCGATGCATGGGATTCTTCTGTCCTAAGTGCAGGACTCTGCACTTGTCCTTGTTGAACCTCATCAGATTTCTTTTAGCCCAATCCTCCGATTTGTCTAGGTCACTCTGGACCCTATCCCTACCCTCCAGCGTATCTACCTCTCCCCCCGATCTTAGTGTCATCTGCGAACTTGCTGAAGCTGCAATTCATCCCATTGTCCAGATCATTAATAAAGATGTTGAACAAAACCGGCCCCAAGACTGACCCCTGGGGCACTCTGCTTGATACCTAGCTGTGGAGCCCGACAATCTAGACATCGAGCCGTTGATCGCTACACGTTGAGCCCAACAGTCTAGACAGCTTTCTATTCACCTTATAGTCCATTCATCTTTTATAGCTGTACTTACTATGGTAGGGGTAATCAAAAGTCAGGCTTCAGAACACCCTTGCAAGGGTCAGGAAGGAATTATTCTCTTTCTGGGTACAGCACTCCCCTCTTTGTTGTCTTCTTTGAATTTTTTTGCATTCCTCTGGAGTGTCAGGAATAGAACAATCTGCAATGTACAGGAAGCCAGATTTGTTGGATCAATGGGCCCACCTGGTATTACATATCCTCTGTACCTCTTTTTAAAATTTGTATGCAGGGTGGAGGATAATTCTCTGAAATCCTGAGAATCTGTCCCCTCCCGCTTGGCTGCCCCTTTTTAGCAGTTTCGAGGCCTCCCGCCAGAGCCCACTCTCAAAGCACAGCTGGGCCAAGTCACCCGGGCAACTCGCTTGGTTTCAAGTTTTGTTGCAAACCCCAGACTCAGGCCATCTTCTCCAGAGCGTTTACCAGAGTCCAGGGACTTTTTTAGCGAGGCTGGGAGGAGATGGCTTAGGGAAACTTGGGCCAGCCTGCACTGTCAAACGGCAACCCGGCAGGATGAGGCAGTTTTGGTTGAGTGTGGGGATTTGCTCCAACTGAAACGCGGCAAGGGCTGTGTCCTCTGCAAAGTCTCAGCATTTCCACCAGTGAAGAATGTGATGGGTTTCTCAGCCTAGTCCCTGGTGGCCATTCGTCCACATCCCGTGATTCAGCGTGCCTGGCAATCTATATTCAGGAGAGGCTTATTATGGGAATAGCTAGTGGTGTTTCAGACATCTGCCTGCTTGTTTTTGTGAGGAGGTGTCACTGGCCTGGGCATACTTTGCCACTATTACCTGAATATTGAATCTGGCAGGAGTTTCCAGCTGCTTTGCTAACCTTTTCACACAGTCCTAGCTGTGTCCAGCAAGAATGAGTGTGGCCAATCGAGCATGTATTCCTTTGGGATTGCAAAGCAGATCCAGAGCAGAAAACACTTCGGGAGAAGATGGGTAAAGAAGGAAACTGAGAGACCCGATGGGATGGAGGCAGTGAGACTGATGGGAGAGCTGGTGGGTCATTTGTTCACCACTTGATTGGTGGGTAGCTCAGCTAGCTTGACTGAACCCATCAACAGCTGGTAGATGAGGTCAGTAGGGAGCTGGGGAGGGGGGTGAAGAGAGGTTCATTAGATTCTTTGAGCTTGCTTCTAATGTCGAGGCTCGTCAGTGCTAAAGCTCTTTATTGGTAGCCGCAGAGGTATCTGCATTGAGGCAGTGCAAAGGAATGCCTGAAGCCTATCTTGTGGCTTAACCCCAGAGCTGCCAGACTCACTGCGGTCCGTGGTGTCAGGGAAAAGGGGGCTTAGGGTCATATTGCTCTGGCACAGAGCAGACACTCTTTTCCTTCTTGGGTCTGCGTGGTGCAGCAGAAGTGACTGGGATCAGCAGAGAGAGAAGGGAAGGGTTTGACTTTGTGTGGAAGCTCCCAGTAAGGAGTAACAAAGGGGGCCCCAAAAGACTAGATTTTTGTCATTTTATGGTAACTGGAATAAAACAGCCCCTCCCCCCCACCCAAACATGATGGGGGAAGAGACCAGCTCTTGGGGGACATCCCTGTGTGATGTCTAGCCGAGGTTTCCAGAGTGCCTGTTTGTTGGGAACTCAGGAGGGTTTATCAGATTGTTTGGGGGCAGGGGGAAAGGTTATTATGGGGATGGTGAATGGGCAGAGTTCAGTCAACACTCAATACTTAAGGTGCTCGCAACTTAGCTCTGCTTTATTCTGTGTCTGGTTCCAAGTGACTGTGCTTATCGAGAGCTTCACAGCACCACGCCCAGGCTCAGTGTCTAGAAGCTTAGCCCTTAAAGGCAGAGTCTCCGACATCTCAGGGAGAGTCCTTACCCAACTCTCAGCCCCATGAGCTGGCTTAGTGTCCAAAACTCAAACCCACTTTGCTGGGGTTTCCCTTTAGAGAACAAACCATAAATCTTAGCTTCAGCTCCTGCCTAAGCTGGCTGTTTTTAGGGTTCCTCTCCTCTAGCAAGACTTCCTGCCTCACACCCTTCATCTAGGATAGGATACAGAAGGACCTAGACAAATTGGAGGATTGGGCCAAAAGAAATCTGATGAGGTTCAATAAGGATAAGTGCAGGGTCCTGCACTTAGGATGGAAGAATCCAATGCACCGCTACAGACTAGGGACCGAATGGCTAGGCAGCAGTTCTGCGGAAAAGGACCTAGGGGTGACAGTGGACGAGAAGCTGGATATGAGTCAACAGTGTGCCCTTGTTGCCAAGAAGGCCAATGGCATTTTGGGATGTATAAGTAGGGGCATAGCGAGCAGATCGAGGGATGTGATCGTTCCCCTCTATTCGACACTGGTGAGGCCTCATCTGGAGTACTGTGTCCAGTTTTGGGCCCCCCACTACAAGAAGGATGTGGATAAATTGGAGAGAGTCCAGCGAAGGGCAACAAAAATGATTAGGGGTCTAGAGCACATGACTTATGAAGAGAGGCTGAGGGAGCTGGGATTGTTTAGTCTGCAGAAGAGAAGAATGAGGGGGGATTTGATAGCTGCTTTCAACTACCTGAAAGGGGGTTCCAAAGAGGATGGCTCTAGACTGTTCTCAATGGTAGCAGATGACAGAACGAGGAGTAATGGTCTCAAGTTGCAATGGGGGAGGTTTAGATTGGATATTAGGAAAAACTTTTTCACTAAGAGGGTGGTGAAACACTGGAATGCGTTACCTAGGGAGGTGGTAGAATCTCCTTCCTTAGAGGTTTTTAAGGTCAGGCTTGACAAAGCCCTGGCTGGGATGATTTAACTGGGAATTGGTCCTGCTTTGAGCAGGGGGTTGGACTAGATGACCTTCTGGGGTCCCTTCCAACCCTGATATTCTATGATTCTATGATCTCTCTGACTCAAAGAGTGACACAAAGCACTCAATTCTCCCTTGCACCTTGTGAAATCATTTACACCCAAGCAGAATGGATATAGCACCTTGCCATTCTGATCTGGTAGCATTTTGTCCTCATTTTGCACTGGTATCCATGCTTACATGAGGTGACTGGCAATGGAAGATCAGGGCCAAACACGTTTAGGTGCCTACATTCTTGCTGGTAAGACTCATCTGGTTTCAGCTGCCAGGAGGAGTCACCAAAAGAGCCCTGGATCTCCATATGGGGTCCTGGAACCTGACATCCTGGTACAGGGGATCCAGAAGTTCTGGCCCCTGAAGGGGCGGGGGGGACGGGACTTGTCACTGGAGGGTTTTGGTAGGTTGAAGGAGTGTTGGGCAGGGTGTGCCTGTCCCTGAAGGCATGTAAGAGATTTCAGCAGCTCAAAGTAGCAGGATGGGTTTTTTCAGGGGCAGAATAGGTCGTGGTTGATCATGTGGGGGTGCAAGAGGATCTTAGTAACTAGGGGCATTGTGGTCAGTTGTCAATGAGGGAGCGGGAGGCTTCTAGTAGCTGCGGAAAAGGGCAAAGTTGGAGAGGGGCTGGAAGTTGATTTCAGGGATCTTGACCCTGAACAGGGGACAGCACTCTCTCTCCCTGCAGCCCCTATTCCTGCCCCTAGGTCAGGAATTCCCTGACACCGGGTGGATGAACTGATCTGCACCAGTCTTCCCTTGGCGGGTACCCCACACGTGTCATGCAGTAGGAATTCCAACCATGAGAGGTCCAGAAAAGCATCCAGGAACAATGTAGCCAACGAAGGGGCGGGGCTGTTGGTTGGGAGAGGAGGGGGGAATGGGGGGTTTGGATATGATTTAAGTTCAAAAGAGAGGAAACGTAATTTATATAGATCTATTAAAGGGAACCTAGTGATCATGAGCGGTGCCAGCTTCACAGCCCTGGTTGAGGCATGTGTTAATCTGCTCTGTTTTTTACCAGGTGCAGTGCTAGAAAGTTTTCTTTCAATCGGAGCCAATTTACGCTCAGGTCATGGCTGTCGTGCCTTGTTGCACAGTGATTCGAGTCTCTGCTGCTTCTAGTTGATCTTGACAGGTACTCTTGGCTGCTACCTGCTTACATGGGTGCTCATCACTCTAATATCTGAATGCCCCATAACGTGTATTTATTACTGCTGTCCATCACTGTTAGTATCTGGCTCCTTCCACACTCCTCAATGGCTCTGTCCTCACAATTCCCTCCTGTGACAAGGAACGTATTATTAGAGCTGCCCCCAAAACTTTTCATCGGGTTATTTTGGGGGGGAAATGGCTTTTTGAGCAAAAGGAAAAAATTCTGCGTTGAAAATTTTCATCTTGGTTAAAATATTACTGGTGTTTTGACAACAACGCTGGAAACTGAAAACATTTTGGTAAAATTTTGGAGTTTTGGTTAAAATTTACAATTTTCAAGAACTGAAGACTGAATTTTTTTTAATGACCACACACACAGACACACACGCACGCATTGGCTTTCAAAAAACCTTGAGAAGTTTTTGGTTTTCTAAAACAGTACATCTTTCAATTTTCGCCTTAATGTCTTGTTGAAAGCCTCTCTAAATATGTGGTGGGAAACGAGGGCTGGAGGAAGAATTTTTTTCCATATCTGTGAAAAATTGGCATTGTTTCTAGCAGCTCTAATCGTCTCCATTTTGCAGAGGGGGGCCGGAGGCCCAGAGGGACACCGTGTCTACATTAGGACTGCATTGCTGATATGGGTATACAGGTACACTGGCTATACGGCTAGCATGGGCACAGCTGGTACCTGCAAAGCTGTACTTTTACCAGTCTAGCGCATTCCACCATGCCTGAATGAAACAAGCGATACTGGTAAAAATGCAGCTTTGCTCGCATAACTGCATCGACAGCAGGGACTTCTGCCAGCACAGCTACGTTGTTCAGGGATCATACCCCCGACGTATGTAGCTGTGCTAGCAGAAGTTTGTAGTGTAGACGTGGCCTATAATTATCAAGGAAGTCTTTGGCAGAGCAAGAAATTTAACCTAGGGATCCAGAGCCAAAAGCTTATGTCTTAATCCCAAGAACACACTTCCTCCTTCCTGCTTCAGCAATGATGCCAATATAAGAACCTAGATAAACAGATAAAAAGCTTGTGATGTTGGTAAATGATGCAAAGCCCTGGAGATCATCCAATAGGATGCAACTTGGAATAATCTGATTTTTAACAGTTTTACACAGTTTGGCTTTCGTTTTCCAAAATTTTCTTTTCCTTTTTTTTAAAAAAAATCACATTACCTTTTTTCCCTGGTAGGAAAAAAAAATTAGGAAGGAACCAACCCTGCCCTACTCAAGTGCACTCTATTTCCTTCATTTAAACTTTATTTACTGTACCCTGGGATTGCCTAGCGCAGAGCATCTGTTGAATTCTTCATGCAGCGTGTACCTCTGTCTTGACTTCTATTCCCCAGCCCAGATTTAAGAGGTAATTCTGGGCATGACAGATCATGAGTTGCCAGCAGTGTGATGTGTCATCCCATGGGGTGATTGTAATGCATACCAGCAGAAACGAAGAAATGCCACCAAGCTCTCTTTAGCTGGGAAAATCCAGCCAGTATTTGGGAACAGGTCTTCAGAGGTGAAAGGCCAACCCAGTCAGGACTTGATCCAAAGTCTACTGAGTTAATGACCCCCTTTCTACTAGCTCTGGATCAAGCCCTAAACCACAGTGCTTCCCCTAGGGATGTTCTATAAATTACTACTCAGATTGAGCGGCCCTTTGTCATGCAGATGAAGGCCAAGGACAATGCCAGGACCCTTCCTAGCACTTCTCAGTTCGGTGTCTATCTTTATCACAGCTGTTCGGAGGGCGTTCCTGCAGTATCTAGTCATGCTGATGCATAAACAGGCTCATGGATAATTTAGTAACTTCAAAGGGATCTCCGTGGACTGTTTTTTTTCTAATCTGAGTGCACATGGGTTTTTGTTTTTCTGTTTTATTTTCAGATTTATTTTGCCTGTGAATTTTTGTGAGAGTCTTTAACAAGCTTATAAAGTGCTCAATATGGAATGAATCAGAGGAAAGGGCAACCCTGCCTGAGTTTTTCAGATTGTAGCTCTAGCCCTGGGCTTGCGACCTCGAGAAAGGGGCCTGTATACTGCAGGGGTAGGTATCTGTTATCTCCAGGGAGGAGAACAGACCCTGCTGCATCATAGGTGGGGGAAAGAATGGGCTGTTCAGAAATTTCTGACAAAACAGTTTGTCATCAGGACATGCCTATTAGTTGAAGTTGAAACTTTTCACAGGGAGCGTACCAATTACAATGCAACTTTATTGGGAAAAGTTCCTGAAGTCCAGGATGGAATTTCTGACATATGAGAGAGAGAGAGAGAGAGCTCAGAATAGCCAGTTTCTCTGCCTGATTAAATCCATGGACTTAAACCCCGGGACTCCCACACCCAAGGAGTTGGAGTAGAAAGGTTATTTTACTTCTGCATTTGGCACTGGTGTGACCGCTGCTGGAATACTGTGTTCAGTTCTGGTGCCCACAATTCAAGAAGGATGTTGATAAATTGGAGAGGGTTCAGAGAAGAGCCAAGAGAATAATTAAGCGATTAGAAAACATGCCTTATAGTGAGACTCAAAGAGTGCAATTTATTTAGCTTCACAAAGAGACGGTTAAGGGGTAACTTGATTACAGTCTACAAGTATCTACATGGGGAACAAATATTTAATAGTGGGTTCTTCAGTCTAGCAGAGAAAGGTCTAACATGATCCAATAGCTGGAAGCTGAAGCTAGACAAATTCAGAGTGGAAATAAGGCATCCATTTTTAATGGTGAGCATAACTAAGCATTGGAATGCCTTACCAAAGGTTGCGGTGGATTCTCTATCACTGACCATTTTTAAAGCAAGATTGGATGTTTCTCCTAAAAGATCTGCTCAAGGAGTTACTTTCGGGGCCATTCTCTGGCCTGTGTTGTACAGGAGGTCAGACTAGATCCTAACAATGGTCCCTTCTGGCCTTGGAATCTATGAGAAGTCAGGCCCGGTGGTTATGGAATATAGAGTTAGTGTCTCTCTGGCCCCATGAATGTTTAATTATTTATACCAATGGGAACAGCCCCAGCTTGGTAGGCTATTAACTTGGTTTTTAGGAATCATCTGCCATACCAGCGCATAGACATCCGTTCCCCCGTACTTTTGGATCTGCCAGCCTCCAGAAGGGGCAGAATATGCTGCTGCTTTGACTGGCCATAATGAATGCTACTGGCTGCAATGCCCCAGCTCCTCTGAGCCATTTTATCTTTGCCTGCCCTGTTCAAGCAGAACAGCACAGGGAACCTCCGCTCAGCAGCTGGAAGTCAGAATTTAGTCCTAAGTTTGGTTCGTCAGTCCAGTTGACTGTGAAACTGCGAGCAGAGGCTGCCTGGAAGTCTCAGTTGTGATGTGGACAGCAGTTGACAATGACTTGTACTGATACCCATCAACTCACTGACCTTATGCTATTGAGCGGGGCCCGTATTCAGTAGACCTGGGGTGCCATCCGAGCCATTCAGTCTCCTCTTTCAGAGACTTTTCTACTTAAATGAAAGCTGTCTTCAGCTTGTCTCTTCCCAGGAACACAAACCTACTTCCTCGAAACTTTATAACCCCACAGCTCAACTGGTTGGGTTGCCATCAACAGGACACAGGAGCATGATGGGCCAAGGAGTTGATCTTGGTAGGCTCCTCAGCACCTCTGTATGTAATTGCCTTTTCCCCCATCCACTTTTCCCAATGCCTGCATCTTGTTTGTTTTTTGGGCTATGCTGCCATTTGGAGACAGGACACTCTGCTTTTAAATATGCAGCGCTCCGAAGCCTTTAGATATCAACCATTTAAAATGAAAATTTAGCTGTTTAGAATTGTAATCATTGTGATTTATTATTAAATATCTAGCCTGGGATGCAACAGCTGTTGGCCGTCATCTGTGAAAGAGTTCAGTGCTCTGAGAGTCCATTTTCTGTGCTAAGGTAAGTAAATGATGGACAGCTGAATCCATTCCTTTCGTCCATGCCCAGCAAACCTTGGAAGAGGTGAAAAGCAGCCTTCCTGTCAAATGCCTTTGGAGGAAGCTCAGTAATAAAAAATAACATACCTGCTTCCCATCCTTCCTTGAACTTGCTTTGTCTTCTTGCAATGACATGACTCCGGAAGGATCCCAAATCACTTTACAAACTGATTTGTAAGCTTTATGTGCTTTACCCTGAAATGCAGCTACCTCTGGGGTGGAACACAGAAATGATTTGAATAGCACACAGAACACTGCAGAGCTGCTTCGGGAGAGGAAATGAAGGAGAAGGCCATATTTAACTCAAAAGGCATGGGGAACTCAGGGTAGCAGAGTGTAAATTACCCTTTTTGGCCCTTAACTAGGGCACCAGTGCCATGAGGGCTTACAGCCAAGGAGGATGAGGTGGTGAAATGGAGATTCATTTGCATTCTCAGATGCAGCAGTTCAGGCCTTGCTGGATTACACAGCTGCCTTGTTGATCAGTTTATGTGCGAGTCAGGGACTTGCTCTTATGACATGTAACCACTGGGGAGACCCTTCCGCTCATACACATGTGGCGTACCAGGAAGATGACGAGGAGGAGGAGGCTCTTACGCTGTTGCCAGCTTTGTTGTGCAGCTGCTCATCTGAGAGCCGGCTCCAGAAACCTGTGTTTGCTTTGGCTATGCATATTACATAGAAACAGTCGTATTACAACGTTCGGAGAGGAGGGGGAAGAGAGAGGGACCTTGTGTATTTCCAGGAGTGATAAAGTTCCGCTTACAAGTGGTGACAGGGCTTTGGGCTGCCTTTGGTATCGGGTTGCAGCTTGGATGCCGGGTCACAGCTTGCGGTTGATCACAGGCCTTCACCAAGCAAAAGACTCACAAGTTATATCACGGAACCAGTTGGAAGTTTTTGTTCAAAGCTTTTTTTCCCCAGGTAAAAATGGCCTTTTTTTCTGGCAAAATGAACATTTGTGCAGAAAACTTTAGTTTTTTTTCAAAGGTTTCTGATTTTTCAACATTTCTCCCCCACCTTGTTTCCTCCTCCTACCTTTTTCCCTTGAGCCTCTTCCCGCTTTATTTTGTTGTTGCCATTTTGCCACTAAAAGGGATGGGGGTGGGGGAAGAGAAGGAATAAAAACTAAACCCAGCCAAAGAAAACCTTCTCCCACCCCCCCAAAAATGATTTTGAAAACTTAAAATCTTGGGGGATTATTCAATTGAAACAAAACTGGAAATTTTTTCACAGAAAATTTTAAAACATCCCTTTTTTGAGAGAAAAAATACTCACCATTTTTCTACTGGCTCCACTGTTTAATCTTCTCTCTGGGAGAGCCAAAATGGCGTCATAACCTTTTTGGGCATCCCCTGCCATCATGGGGAAGTGGGCAGACTTTACCCATCCTGCACTTGCACCAAGGATGCTTGGAGATGGGTCTTGAGAAAGGCTGTTCTTGCAATTAGCTGGTCATGCTGAAATATGCTTGAGACCTATGAGAAGAGAAGCATGTAGTGCGATGGTTATTATACATATCAATACAAGACAGCTCCTGCTCATGAGAGTTTACAGTCTAACTCATGCCCCAATCCTGATACATTACTACTATGACAGGTTTCAGAGTAGCAGCCGTGTTAGTCTGTATTCGCAAAAAGAAAAGGAGGACTGGTGGCACCTTAGAGACTAACAAATTTATTTGAGCATAAGCTTTCATGAGCTACAGCTCACTTCATCGGATGCATTCAGTAGTTTCCACTGAATGCATCCGATGAAGTGAGCTGTAGCTCACGAAAGCTTATGCTCAAATAAATTTGTTAGTCTCTAAGGTGCCACAAGTCCTCCTTTTCTTATTACTACTATGAGTTACTCAGGGCCTCACTAGACAGTTCATATGAAGTGAGTGGGAGAGAAAGTATTAACCCCTCTTGATCCTCAATGAGGAACTGAACCACAGAGAGTTAAAATGCCCAAGGTCCCAAAAGAAGTTTGACAGAGCTAGGGATTGCACCA
This sequence comes from Natator depressus, assembly GCF_965152275.1. Classification (NCBI taxonomy): domain Eukaryota; kingdom Metazoa; phylum Chordata; order Testudines; family Cheloniidae; genus Natator; species Natator depressus. The sequence goes on from NC_134247.1 coordinate 4,560,748, forward strand.
AGTTCACCCGAGTCAGAGACCAGTGTTTGAGCCACAAGATCCTCCTTCCTCAAAGTGCCCAGAGCTTTCCCACTGTGGTTGGTGCTGACCCCTAGAAAGCCTTTAGTTGTCTAGTGCCAGTCTCAGCAAGGAAGAATTGAGCAGCAGCAGCTTTTAGGAAGCATTTATTCCTCTTTTCTAATGGCATTTTAAGTGGGGTACCCTGTATGAGGTCAGAAAACGGTGTCCCATCTGTTTCTAACACCTTTACAGGCACTGACTTCATGTGGCCTTTGAAAATAAAATAAAACTAAGAGCCTTTGGTCTGGAAATAGATAGTCTTTCATCTGGAGATCCCCCGCCAGGACCATATCCTCCGAAGGTTGGGAAGCAGGAACGGGTTCCCACCAGCGTTTGTCCCAGCAGAGTCCCTGTCCTTTGTGAAGGAAGACAGTTATGAGTTGGAGGTTCACTCCATCCAATGACCCCTGGTTGCTTTCATCCCACCCGGCTCCCTGCCAGGGTCTCAGACCTGAAGAGGTTAACGTTTCTTTACCAAGTGGGAAATGTGTTTGACATACATTCGGTCCAGAATGTGAAAGTGCTATGCCAGCAGGATGCAATTAATGGCTATGAAGAGAAGATTGCTACAATATGGGTCTTGCTTTACCCTGTTTATCCCTGAACTTTGGCGAAGTTCTAATTTGCAAAAAAACCCTATCGGTATTAAGTGCAGAGTTATTTGCACACAGCCTCTCCGTGCGGGGCTCTAGGACATACTGTGTCAAAATTCAGACTGGAAATATCTCCTTGAATTTGACAACAATGCACCTTATGGAAAAAAAAGTTTAGATGCAGTTTCAGATATTGGAGGTTTCAGGTAATTAAAAAGCAACAGACTCCAGTGTTACTGATTTAAAGTTTGAGACACCTCTGTAAATATGTAGCCACTTTGACATTAAAGGTTTTATTTATCAGTTGCAGGGACAGCATGAATTCCACTGGTGCTACCATGTAGAAAAGGATCTAAAGATTTAAGAGAAATTGCTCATTATTTCCTTCATAAAATCTTTAAAGGTTTTCTTTTCAAATCATGTAAAATATGCAACATTGGTAGTATTTGGCTGTTAATCTTGATACAGTGGACTTGTCTTTGGGTACGCTATCTTCAAAGAAAACGTAGGAAGTAAGGGCTAGGTTTATGAGGTGGTATACATCGATATAGCTTCAGTGGCTTCTAATTAAAGATAGGGGGCCAGATCTACCAAGCTATTTAGGCCCCTAAAGATGCAGATAAGTGCCTACTTAGGGTTTTTACAAAAGTGCCTAAGCAGGTTAGTCACCTAACTCACTTAGCGTTAGGCACCTAAATACCTTTGTAAATTTGGGGGCAGGGTCTCCTCTTGTAAACCCTGGTTTTTGTGAATCATCGTTACTCAGGTAAAATCCAAATGCACCTGAGTGGTAGGGGGTGCTGTCTTGGAACCTTCAGAGGCATATCGTGGGCTAGAACCAGACCAACGAAAAGGCCGAGCTCCTAGCGATCCACTGGGTATGAAGAGAGAGGACTGCCCCCATCGCGTCTGGAGATGGTCAGATTTGGCAAGGTGTGAAATCAAAAACCATTCAGAGCAGAGAACGGTGTGTCAGTGACCGGCAACGTCAGGCGTGTGCTTGTAGATAAGCAAAGATCTGACCTCTGTTAATGCTGGAGGCTCGAGGCAGCAGAGCAGGGAAATGGACAGAATCTTGGCCACCGAATGTTGAGAATATCCTGAGGAAGAAGGCAGGGGCACAGGGCAGTGGAGAACTGCAGCTGTGACATGCAGCATGAGACAATCACTTGTAGTCATGAGTGTTCCATCAACCAGGGCAGACAGATCAGGCCCCATTCGAGGAGTGAGCCATCATCCAGAAAGGAGCAAGAGAAAGGGTGGAGGCTAAGGAGAAGGGAGGTATGCTGGAGAAGCATTGAATATATTAGCGTGACCCACTGATGAGAGTCTCTACAGGTGGCCCTTTGGGTCTAATCTGCTGGGGCTATGAGTCTGATACAGCTCCAAGATAGAGACCTTTAGTGGCTTGTGCTCTTAGCTCTGGAGGTCCGCAGTTCAATCCCAGGGGTGTAACCTGTCCATTTGCCCACCCCTTTGCCTGTTGAATAGATTGTAAAGGCTTTAGGGCAGGTACAGTCTCTCACTGTGTGTATGTACAGTGTCTAACAGAATGGTGTCCTGATCTTGGTGTGAGCCTTTAGGTGCTACGATAATACAAATAAATGAGTGGCGAAGCCACGTTACTCCCTCTCCATGAGCTAAGGAGTTTTTGCCTAACCAGTCCTATGCAACAGCTGTTGAGCAATTGTTCCTCATTTCAAAATAAATAAGGAGCAAATCTGGTGACCAAATGTTGGGGGAACATTATGATGATTGATAGCACACAGCATTTCCAGTACATGGCTGCTCAGCAGGGCAGCTGCAGGATTTGTCTGTTTCTCCCGTTTAACGTTGATATTGGTGAAGTTTGTTGCCTGGTATGGAAAGAGGTGTTTGGTTTGTGTGTTCTCTGTCCCAGAGCAGGGCAACCTCTCTTTTGCCTTTTGTTCTGCCCACAGATTGAGCCTTTTGGAAGTCTGTCGGTCCAGATGAATGTGGGTTTGTTCCCCAGCAGTGCATCTTGTTACAGTGCATGTGCATCACCATGGTGTTTCTCGCAGTAGTGCTATGCAAAACTCGGTGATTTCTGTTTGCAATTGTTCAGGAAACTTTCCTCCTTTCACTTTGCATGGGATTTGCCCTCACCTGAGCTTTGCTTTGAGTTTCAGGTTGCGACAAAACCCAAGTCTCCAAGTGAAACTCGGCCAAAACAACTGAGCTTTGCAATGTTCTCATAACGTGGTCCCAGTTTCTCTTGAAATAGAGCCAAGGTTCGCTTGAAAGGTGGCCTTCAGATTCACTGAATTGTTAAAGAATCGTGGTGATGCTATGAGCCTATAATTTGGATTGGTCATGAAACCCCTTCCCAGGCAAACCTGGCCTACAAATAACACAAAAGATCATTAAAAGTGAATTTTGAAAATAAAATAAAAAAATAAAAAGCCTTAGCTACTTTCCCCTGACAACCCTCATTTTTTTAAAGCTACCAGCATTTTGCTCACCTTGGACAATGAAAAACCTGAGTCAAGCTCACTTTTGCAATTTTTAGAGATTTTCACTCTCTGGTTCCCATAAACTGGCAAGATCTATGAGTGTTTAGCTTGCAGGCATTGCAGGGGATTTTTGATTAACTGGAAAACAAATATTTCCACTGGAAAACATATTTCAAAAATTTAAACATTTCAGATTGCCGAATGTGCCATCAACATTTTGCATTTTTGATAAAAAAAAAAAAAGTTGGGAAAAATAGATCTCAAACATTACCCCATGGTTCTGACCAGCTATACTAGTTAGTGGAGAAAGTAGGTAAGGAAGTGTTATTTACCCCTTCTCATAACACAAGAACTAGGGGTCACCAAATGACATGAATAGGCAGCAGGTTTGAAACAAACAAAAGGAAGTATTTTTTCACACAACACACAGTCAACTTGTGGAACTCCTTGCCAGAGGATGTTGTGAAAGCCAAGACTATAACAGGGTTCAAAAATCAATGGCTATTAGCCAGGGTGGGCAGTGATGATATCCTAGCCTCTGTTTGCCAAAATCTGGGAATGGGCGACAGGGGATGGATCACTTGATGATTACCTGTTCTGTTCATTCCCTCTGGGGCACCTGGCATTGGCCACTGTCGGAAGACAGGATACTGGGCTAGATAGACCTTTGGTCTGGACCCAGTGTGGCCAGTCTTATGTTCTTATGTTTGGTTCTGTCAAAGTTTTTGACTTTGTTTTATGTGTGTTTGTTTTTACAAATTCCACATTTTGAGGTGAGTTTTCAGTTTGTGGTCCCTTTTAAGTAGAGCTGGATGGAAAATGTTATTTCCATTCCATGAAAATCTTTGAGATTTTGAACATTGTTCCCATCCTGAATCAGAATGAAAAGTCAAAATCTTGACAATTTTTACAAACTGAAAATAAAATACACAAAATAATTTCTGGTGAATTGAAATGTTTTATTTCAATCATTTTGAAACCTCTTGTTTAAATTTCAACACTTTTTATCTTTTTCAAACTCGTTTTACAATAATTAGCTTTAAGTTCAAATCAAAAAGTTGTTTCAAACTGGAAAATTGAAATATTTTGTTTAGAAAATGTTGAAACAAAACATTTTCACAATTTCTAATCTCCCTCCCCCCCCCCCCCCAAAAAAATTCTGAGAGTAAAAACATGTAAAAACCAACCTTTCCCCACAAAAATGTTCAGGTTTTTTTTGGACTAATTGGCTTCCTGACCAAAAAAACCCAAACAAACCCAAAAAACATTTTGTCAAATTCATGACCAGCTCTGCTGTTAGACCCATGAGAAAGGACAAATTTAGCTTTGGTTTGAGTTATGGGCGAGAGGTTGATAGGATGCTTTCTCTCCAAGCCAGTTTTTCAACCTCTAAAGAAGACACTTGTGTACATGTGTGAGTTTGTTGCCAGTGGTGCATAAATGACAGGGATAGAACTACAGAAGAAATATCAAGTGAGTGAAGAAATAATCCTTACTACAATAAGACTTTGTAAATGCAAATGCTCTCAGCTGAAGTGTTCCTGGTTGGGCCAGAAATAGGCAGCAGGTAATTAAACCAACTGTGAGCTTGAAACATTATTTGCCCCCAGTACAAATAGCTGTGGTTATCTGAGTTTTTATTATTCTGCAGCAGAAGTTGGTGTTTTGTGTCTCCCTCTCTCTTTCTGTGCTTCTCCAGTGCTCTTTGTGTCACTTGCAATGAGATAATCAAGTGCCCATCCCAGCATTCTGCTGGGGTTGGCACAGGTCCAATGCAGCTGCCATTAGCATATAGTACTGCTCAAGCAGGGTGGAGGGAGAGGCATGGTAATTGGAGGGGGAAGGGCGGGAGAGGTAGAATTGTCAAAGCTGCCTGGCAGGCTGCCCTGACATCTTTACATGGGACGGGCTCCACTTACGCAGTGAACATCTGTGGACACTGAGAAAATGTATTTGTAGCAATTTAAGTAGTTCCACTTGAATGCACTTTGGGTTGTTGAAATGATATGAATATTAATACACTGGGATTTTTTAAAATGTTAATTCAAGGGAGGACTCTGGAAAGCCATCCTTGGCTTTTTATGTCCACTTTTTTGTTTCCTCAAGATCTATTTCCTGTAATGCTCTTTCTCATAAAGTCTAAAAGCTGTACCTGTCTTTGCAAGGGGAGAGCTAAGCAATGGTGAGATTAAATTGCTCAAATGAACATCTTCCTACTTATGAGAAGCCTGTCAGACTTTGGAAGGCAGAACATGTGATCTTGATCTTCACAGATGTGATGTGATGTGAGGAGGAGAACTAGGAGGAACCAATACTCATCAACTGTTATTCACTGTCACGTAGGAGGCTGTCAAAGAAGAGTTTTCTCCCATATTTTTCTCCAAGGCCTGTCCTATGCTGACATTCTTCTCTTTTACAGAGAGATGTCTCAGGACCTGAGCAAAGGATTTGGAGCCAGGAGCTCCTGAGTCTAACCCCAGCTATGACTCAGCTTCTCTGTCGCTTTGAGCTCAAAATATTTCATATTTAGGCCAAGTGGCCTCTGGTTTTGCATGCCCGTCTAGGACCTAATTTTCCAGGGTGCTGAACATCTGCTGGTCCAGCTGATGTAGGTTAGAGATGCAGGTGCCCAGCACATGTGAAAATAAAGCTGGGTTTTCTCCAATTGGGCATTCAAAATCGGGGGGCCATCTTTGAAGGCATCACCTTTAACTTTTCTGTTCTTCAGTTTTCTCATCTCTACTACCTACTGCAAGGGATATGGGAAGATTAATTCATTACCACTCATTAAGTGCAGATGAAAAGTATTAAATATTGTTATTTGTAGGGTGTTGGTGAGAAACTAGAAATTCCTCATTATACATTCTTTCTTTGTTCTCTGGCTGAAAATATTCAAGAATATTTGAATATTTCTATCTTGGTAATAGATAGTTCTCCTTCTCCTCTGTATTATTCCAAGGTTAGCATCATAGGATGGTCAAGATGTTATTACATGTTCTCAGCTTCAGGATCCTTTCCCCTACGACCTCTACAGGTATCACAGAGAACTCTCTCTTCTGATGTGATATTTTCCTGCAGCTCCTCAGCCAGATGAAGGGCTCTTCCTTTGCTCTTTCTGATGGACTGACAGCTGGATTAACTCAGAATGCTGGCCTATCTCAGAATTGGGATTGTTTTAGAATTCACCTCAACTCCTATATCTGTGCCAAACCACAACCGTTGGCCATCTCAAATGGGGGACTCTCCACAATTGTCCTTACCTTTGGACGGCCTCAAGCTTGAGTTCATCATAAAGTTGGGATAGTCTTTAAACTTGAGCTCATGTTGTTGTTAGGTCCTTTTGTGTGTGTGTGTTTGGGGGGTGTCCCCCCCGTAGCATTAGTCAGATACAGGATTAGATGGGCCCCTCTGGCTCAATGTGGTGTCACTGTCCCGTGTCAGGGAAAGCCTGTCCATGCAGACTGATCATCGTTGAAATGAAGGAACATACACCCACATCTCCAGATGATCAGGGCAGCCCCAGGCTATGATGTACCATATCATTTTTCAAGGCATGCACAATTCCCGGAGGCTCTATTGCTGTGCATTCTCTCTCCTTCCAGCCAAGCCTGCTGTGAAGGCTGTGATAAAATAACAGGAGAGTAGCTTGCGGGGACAGAGTGGTAAGTGGGAAGACCCACCTGGTCACCGGTCAAAAGCCCTGAGCAGAAGGGGCAAAGTATGAAATGAATGTTAGCCAGAGGAGCCTCCCTTTAATGGCACAGCCTGACATATTGCCTTTAAAGCATACAGATGAAGGCACTTTGCAGGCTCCATCTAGAGAGTTCACTCGGGGTTTCCATTGCTGAGCTGGTAGATGTTTGAAATTCTCTGCCCTTTTGGGTAAGGGGGATAAAGACTGGGGGAGGAAAGGGGCTTTACATCTTTATATTGTTGCTTGAAATTAGCTGAAATCAGGTTTTAGGAAAGGTAGATTGCAACTTTAATATTAGAATTCTTTGCACTTGGGTGGCAGCTAAGGAGTAGCTGCAGGTAGCTGATTCATTGCCCAAATCCCTGAACATGCTGGAGGGCCCCCTGCCAAAAAATGAGCAATAGCTTTTCAAGCTGGAAAGATCACGGAGTAAAGGCGGGTGAAAGAGGGGAGGGAGGAGGTGGGGGGGGGGGAAGCTGAGTTATGGAAACTGGTGCATATTTCATAGTATTAGAGCACATGGGTTTCAGGCTGAGATCTCTCAGCCTGGCCTTTTTAAAGAGCCAATATATAGGAAGTGCTTGACAATAAGTCAGACATGAGGATGATGGGGAAAAAAATCCAGGGCTTATTCAGAGCTGATTTGATTGTAGAGCAGAAGAGTTCCTTATCGCTCCCCTCTCATGCCCTGCCCGTTCCTTGTTCTGGCCGTAGCATTTAGTTCAGGGGTAGTCAATAGGTAGCCCACAGGCCAAATGCGGGCAGCCAGACACTTTTGAACGGACCCCGAAATCTTTTTATTTTCTTATTATAGTAATTGTTGGGGTTTTTTTTATTATTTTCTCTGGAGTCTGGACCTTGACTATAACTTGAGCAAAAAAATAGACTACCCCTGATTTAGTTCATTAACACATGCAGGTTGCATCCCTGCCTTTGAATGCTGCACCCCTATCTATTGGCCATGTGGAAACAGGGTCCGGTCATTGTTTGAAGGAGAATCTCTCCTTTTGTGCCCCTACGTTTGTAGGAATGGCTTAACTGATTCATGACTGACAGCTCTTGTCAGTGCTAGGCAGGGTCTCAAACCCCGTTTACCCACCGGTCTCTCTCTTTGTGCTCTTAGCCACACTGCGGGTCTCTAACAGCTCTCGGTGCTCATCTCATGTGTAGGAGTTTCATTGCAGTGAAAGGCTGCAAAATACGCAGTAAGGAGTAATGGTCTCAAGTTGCAGTGGGGGAGGTTTAAGTTGGATATTAGGAAAAACTTTTTCACTAGGAGCGTGGTGAAGCACTGGAATGGGTTACCTAGGGAGGTGGTGGAATCTCCTTCCTTAGTGGTTTTTAAAGTCAGGCTTGACAAAGCCTTGGCTGGGATGATTTAGTTGGGGATTGGTCCTGCTTTGAGCAGGGGGTTGGAGTAGATGACCTCCTGAGGTCCCTTCCAACCCTGATATTCTATGATTCTATGACTCATGGTCTCATGCATTGTTGCCCTGCACCTTGCATGATACCTTTAGGACAGTGGATGCAATAGGCTGTCATTCTGAAATGGAGGGTGTTTTGCACTCCTTTTGCAGTGCTGTACATGGATGGAACGAAGTGTGAGGCAACAAGCTTTTCGGTGCAGAAAGGAGAGATTGGCAGATCAGATCAGAGAGGGGCAGGTGGCCATTAAAATTATTACATTCTCCTGCTGGTGACAATATTTCATCTAGACCTCTCTTGGGGTGCGTGCCCCCTTCCTCTCTCTGTGCCAGATTCTGGTTTTACATGGAAGTAACTCCATTGAAGGCAAGTATATAAATACACAACACTACTGCAGTGCCACTAACTATGGGATGGAAGTGAGCATTGCTTGCAATGGACGGGGTCAGGATGAAATTTTGGCTAAAGATGCCAGGGCAGTCTTCCTTGTTCAAAAAGTGCCATTGGCTCTCCAGTGTCCATACACAGCCGTCAGGACCTTACTTTCTAATGTCTCTTCTGGAAGACTGACAAAGGATGACCAACAGGGACTTCAATGTTGTTCTTCTGGAAGGGTTTGCCTTAGTCAAAGCTGGGATGTGATGCCCTCTTTTGTTTCTCCGGATCTAGGTGTTTCAGATCTTATAAGTTTCCCTTCCAGCTACTCCTTTCTGCACGGACTGAGGTGTAGGATGTCAACGCAAACAAAGATTAAATACACAGTTTGGGAGCATCCTAATTCAAAGCACTGTTTATACAACTGACTTTGTAAACAGAGCAACGAAAAGTACATAGTTAAATTCTATTACCTGCCCAATTATGAAGGTCACTGGTTATAATTTGTAATTTAGTCCTTTAGCCTGAAGATGGCTAAGAAACCTAGAGGGATTTGGGATACATGCCAAACTGTAAGCGCGGTTGTTATTTAAAGTGAAGCACCTAGTACCATACATTGTTTACCAGCTTATACTGGCAGTAAGCAAAGTTCCTTGCTCTGCAGAACCAATGATTTATAGGTGAAGCAAACCAGCACAAGACAGCAACCACCACCCTGGACTGATTTCAGGGTTTGAACCCAGGACTCCTTTGATGAAACACAGACTACTGTACCTTGAGCTAACAAACCAAGTCCATTACCTGAGAGCAATAGCAGGCAGCTGTCCTCTGCAGATCAGCCACCAGGAAGACACAAGCTATGTCTTTGGGTAAGGGTGGGTGTGGGGGTTACTAATGAGAAAAAGGTAAAACGGATTCCTGTAAGAAGTGAGTTTAAAGCGGTGTGTGGGTGGTGGTGGTAGGGATGGATGCTTCCTTGGGTGAGAACAAGGGGACTTCTTCTGGTCTAAGGGGCATGATGAAGGGTGTGAAGTCAACATCAGGGGAAGGAGGCAAAGACAGAGGATAGAATTGGAAGGAGCAAGTGGAGCAGGGGAATGCGAGCAGAGAAGGGGGTCGAAGAAAGGTTATGTTGGGTCTCATAGGTGAGAACCAGGTGCTGGATCTGGTGCTGTAAAAGACGAGGGTGCCAGTGGGAGGTTTCAAAGACATCAGGGGGTGGGTGACATGGCTGGAGTGCAGTTGTCTTTTGTTTATATTTTGCATTCAGATTTTTATCTAATTGCAGCCTGTTCCAGCTGGAAAACTTGCCCGGAGCCTTCCATTTCCTGGGTTCACTTTCCTTGGGTCTCAGCACAAAGCATGAATCCATGTGAAGCTCAGACTAGGTCAGTCTCTCTGATGGGGCATTTTTCGCACGTTTGGCTCTGCTACAGCCAGAGGAGAGGCAGCGGAAACAGGAGCAAAGGGAAGAATAGGAGAGAAAGGGGGAGAGGAGCAAGGGAAGAGAATTAAATCACGATGCGCACAGTTAGAAATGGGGTGAAGGTAGGGAGCTGGGGGGAAAACAGCAGGGGATGAAGAGGAGGAATGGCATAGAAGGGAGGGAAGGCTGCAAAGAAACAGGCAAGAACATAGATTCCCAGAGGTTGGGATGTGTCAGCCTAGGCTGGAATTAATTGGTATTGTGGGGTTTACACTCCCAGTGGGTGGGGATAGACTGTCTAATAACTTGTAGCACAAGGCTCACCACCTCTGCCGCAACACCTGAGCAGTGCTGAACTCCCTGAGCTGCCATCGCGTATGTCCAGACTACGGGTTTTGCCCTGGTTTTAATCTGAGTTAATTGCTTGCCAATTAACTCAAATTAACGAATGCCTTTGCAAATGCTAATCTGGTCACCTAAAAGCATTTGTGGTTTACTCAGCCCTGTCTTGTCCATCATTATTCATGCTCAACCCAGGGTAAACCACAAATGTTTGGGTCCTGCAACAAACATTTGTGGAGTGTCTGGACTGGCATTTGTAAAGGCTCTGTTAACTCGAGTTAATTGGGAGTCTGTTAAAATAAAGCAGGATTAAATCTCTAGTTGAGACATACCTATTGATGACATGGGAAGCATGGAGTGAGGATGGTCTTGTGGTTAAAACACTGCACTTGGGATCAGGAACTCAAGCTGTAATTCCTGGCTGTGCCACAGACTTCCTGTATGACCTGGGGAATTATTTTCCCCGGCCCTTTATCTGATTCATACATTTAGATGGTAAGCTTTTTTTGGGGGTAGGGACTGTCTCTTAACATCTCTACAGTGCCTCGCCCAATGGGGACCAGATCTCAGGATGCAGGCTATGGCTGCTACCATACTACAAACACTAATAAATAATCAGCATCTTGCAGATTCAGACCCTAAATGCAAAAATAAGCTGTTGAGAAGCAGGGTGGGGCCAGCCAGTGTTGTTACTGAGCCAGTTCATTACCTGGCCATCCATTAACACCGGCCATCCCCCCACCGCCCCTCCCCTCCGTCTGCATGACCTCAGACCCTACTTATGCAAGAGGCTTGTTGAAAAACAAACATGGTTTCTCCTCTGCTTGGCTCAGACACGTAACTATCTTTATTTTTAACACAACAAACAACTTTGTGGGGCAGAAAGAAAACAAACAAACAAAAAACCCTTGTTCGCCTCCAAGGGCAAGTTCTTGGTGCCACCAGCAATCGCAGAAGCTGCTAAGGGTGCCTCGGTTCTTTTGTGAATATGTGGTGGGCGGGATCCACCATCCTATTTTCGAAGTCCCAAATGAAAGAGCCGGTGACTATGTTTTATATTTTCTCTTCTTGCTCTGCCCTTTCTTCCCTAGCAGGGGTCCCTGGAGTGCAAAGCCACATGTAGGACCTGATCCGAAGCCTTTTTGAAGAAACCCATTGACGACAGTGCACTTTGGATCGGGCCCGTAATACACTTTTAAACAAAATTATGTTTGCTTCTGTGGTAGCGCCGAGCACGCGTTCTTGGGAAAGAGGATAAAACCTCTGAAACGGAAATGCGAGCTGGGTCTGAGAGGAGCTGATCAACAAATTCTTCTCTTGCTCTGGGGAGAAGGAGGAGACACAACATGTATACGAGGAAGGATTTTTGCTGGTTTCGTTTATTTGTATCACAGTAGCACCTAGAGGTCCCAACGGCCTCCTCCGTTGTGCTAGGTGTCGTACAAACACACAGTAAGAGACTGCCTCTGCTCTGAAGAGTTTGCAACCAAAACAGACAAAAGGTGGGAGGGGAAAATGATATTGAGGGAGGTGAGGTGACCTACCCAAGGGCCCAGATCAGGTCAGTGGCAGAGCCAGGTCTCCTGTTTCCCAGCCCAGTGCTCTAGCTGCTGGACTTTTCTTCCTCCCACCCACACAAGTGACCCCTACCAGTTGCTAAGATGCCACCATATCTGGGTACCCAGGTCAGTGCGGGATATAGACTCACAGAACTTGCTTTTTGTTTTAAAAGAATGTTTACGATCTGGAAAGGAGCCAGCCCCCATAACAGGAGGATAAGGATAGCGCTGTGCAATTCCAGAGAGCGCCTTTCACCCAAGGAGGTGGTGCCACTTGTGACAGCAATCATAATTCATGACGGGGCTTATCCCAAACCCGATAAAATCCATGGGAGTCAATCCATTGTTTTCAATGGGCTTTGGAGCAGGTCTTGTGTGTGTGGATTAAAGATTATTAAACCATTTTGTGCCATAAAAGAAAGACTTGGATTTTCCCTCTATTTACCTGAAAAGCGGTCCTAACCTCTATATTCCCTCATCTCTGTCTCAGGCTGATTGCCTCTGTTTCTCTTGCACCTGCTTGAATACCCATTGGTATTCAGGCATCACAACATTCATGCAATGCCCTCATCTCCACCCGCCAGGAAGAGGAGTACGGCTTCTGTAACCCATCCCTAGTTCCCTTTTCGCTGCTCCTCCTTCAGGGTTCCCTGGGATCCATGCTAATTTCCCGTGAGCCAGCACTCCAATCTCTAATAATAGTGGCTTCCATGAACATGCCACACAATGCTAATTAATGCCACAACTCTAATTGCCTATTTATTCACATGGAATTTGGAGCTAACGACATTTGCAGCCACTCACACTGCTTGTGTAATCGTTACACCTTAACAAATGCTTTGATGTGGATTGTTGCTTGCTAGTCATTCATTCAGTGGCCAGCTGTTGTAGTCTCTCTCTCTCTCTCTCTCTTTTCTTTTTAAGGAATATTGTGCCATATTTTTACAAGTGCATTCTAATTTTGGGTGCCTCCATTTCTGAATGCCTGGCGTGAAACATTGTGGAGAGGCAGTGTGGCCTAGTGGAGAGAAAGCACTGGTCTGGGACTCTGGAGACTTGGGTTCTTGCTGTTGTGACCTTGAGCAAGTCACTTCATCTCTCGGTGCCTTAGTTTCTCCATCTGTAAAATGACAATAGAGATACTGATCACCTTTGTACAGTGCTTTGAGGTCTGATGTGTACCCAGAATCGGGACTTCTGATCTTACAAGCCCTTTTTTTGAAAACTTTGCCTGGTATACTCTGCTAAGCCACTTTACCTTTAAGTCACCTGGCCTCTGTTCAAACAACTGTGATTCTTTCTCATATTTACGTTGTCAAACAAGACCTCTCCTTTTTGATTAATTCCGTTCCGCTTCAGGCTCTGATCTGCGCTATACGATTCTGCTTTCACCCGTGTATCTTATGTAATCCGCATACTCCACATTTCCAGTTAGTATGGGAATGGCTGTGCCAACCAGTGATCTAATCACATCCAGGCCTCAGCTTTGGGTGAAAGCAGAATCGTATAGCGCAGATCAGAGCCTGAACCTGAACGGAATTAATCAACTGGCCTCTTTGCTGCTGGAACTGTTGTGTTATAGTGTCTGTCGCTACCTGTGCCTCCCTTGTTTCATCCCTGTACCAGCTGTGGCATCCCAATACCAGGGTTTCCTGAGACTGGTTTGGCTCATGGCACAGATTAAAGCTACCACCCTTGAGTTGTGACTCCCACTACCATGGCCCCGAAAGCACCTGGCAGCAGTGTGGAATTGCCAGGGCATAAGAACACTGTGGCTGCTTCCTTCCTGCCCCTGAAAGCTCCTGCAAAGCCTCCTGGGGAAAGAGAGGGTCCAGACTCGCCATGCATGAGGCTGTCGGTATCTCATAATACTTTTCCGGTGTTGTCAACTCTCAAGGTTTTATTGCCAAGTCCCGCAATACTGAGTGCTTTCTTAAAGCCCTGGCTGAGTCATGAGGGGAGGTGAGAATCTCATTTTTCATTAGCTATATAAGCACATAGCTGGACCCCACAACCATTGTAGCTCAGCGTTTCACAATCTGTAATCTGTGAGGTGGAGCAGTGCTGTTATCCCCAGTGTATGGATGGGGAACAAAGGCTTAGAAAAGTTAAGGGACTTCTCCAAGATGTCACAGACAGTCTGTGCAGGAGAAAGGTCTAGGCTGGGGACCTAATCATTAGACCATCCTCCCTCTCACTCTCTGTTACATATATACTCTGAGTGTGTGCTTTTCCTAGCCCTCGTGGTTGCAGAAAAAAAAAGCTTGAAGACATGACTCCTAAAGGCTCAAAACCCAGAGGGCAAATAAAATGAACCCTCAAATGTATGATTTTAAACAATCTAAGCCAATTTCAAGAGTTTTGGGAAGGCCTGATTTGTGGTTTTTGAATGCTTGGTGTTGATCAGCACTGTTTCCTGAGACGTAACGAACCATAACACTTCAGCAATGTCTTGTGTGCATTCAGCCACTGAGGCAGACGAAAAGAGGCTTGTCATGTTAAAGCTGTAATATAAATTAAATAAAGTGCAGGGGAAAGCAAAGGCTGTGTAAACAGGGACGGGAAAAGTAGGTGGGGTAACTCAAAGGCTTCTGCATTGCAACCTGACATGCCTGGGACATCAACATGCCTTTTAAACTGATGTTATGTTGAAAACTGCTACGGATGTGCGCACAGCCCATCAGAAGGGAAAGGGCACCTGTGGGATTTTCACCTCTTTTTTTGGTCTGCCATAGTTATAAACCCCTTGGAAGCTGGACACTGAATCAGTTTTACTGACATTTTGTTTTCTTTATCCTAGACGAACTTTTGCTCTCGTAGGGTGGCACCAGAGGGTTGTGCTGCCCCTGCTGGTTTTGTTAGCTCCCGGGGGTGGTTTGTTGCAGTTTTGCACCCTAGGGTTGCGTTAAACACGCTGGTTTTTTTGCTGTAGGTTTGCCGACAAGGATAGTGCCACATAGGGTGGTTTGTTCTTGTACGGTTGTGCTGCTGGTGTTTTGTGCTAGTTTTTTAACAGGAGAAAGGAGCTTTTCGGAGTTCGTTTTGACAGAAAATTGTATGCAAAGGAAGGTATGAAAAAGAAAAGGCCAGAGTGTGTCCAGTGGTGAATTGTCTGACCTTATCAGTGCCCTCTAAGTGTGCCACAATGAAAGTTCCCTTCGCATCGTTTACAGTCAGGCATCCGTTTTAGTTCAACATGACGCTTGCACACCTCTTTTAAAATCAGCATTGCCTTTCAAGCCAACAGGGCCGGAATAGAGTTTACAAGCCATAAAAGCTTCTTATCAAAGCTGATTTCCTCAGTCCCACCTTTCATCTTTTATAATATTTGCTTTGCAAATCCTTGAACTTAAAAGGATTAAACAGGTACCAAAAGAAAAAAGAGAGGGGGAGGGAGAGAGGGAGGGCTGACTAGGATGTATTGAATTTAGATTGTCGGAGGCCTATAAAAAGTTTTAGATTAGGATAAAGATGATTAAAGCACTGTCATTTTATAACCTGCTAAATGTTAGTGTGTTGGAAGGTTTTTCTTTGTTGAAGCTTTATGGAAGGCCTTATGCCATCTTATATATCTATTCTTACCAGAGTGAATGACAGTAGAGTGGCTAAGCGGACGGGTATGAGGAACTTATATTGCTCTTCTGAAACCTCTTTTTTTCTACGTATGTAGGAGGCGCTTTCTTCTTGAATGTTGAACACCATGAGACCTATTAAAGTGAGTTCCTGTTAAAGGAATAAACTTGTGCCAAGAATACATTCCCCGTGCAGGAAACCCTGCAGAAATACAGCAGAACCCTCATATGAAAGCTGGAAAAGGAATAGGCATGTTAAAGGAATGAGCCCTTTGCTCACCAAAAAGGGGAATGGAAAACCGACCTGATAAAAAGAACAGATTTGTAAGTGGAAGACAGTTTCTAGGTACCAAATCAATGTAGCTACATAAAAGATGATTGCAAAGTGGATCGATCTGATGGAGAGCCTTTGTCAGAGGGTGGAGATGGATGGCAGGAGAGAGATCACTAGATCATTACCTGTTAAGTTCACTCCCTCTGGGGCACCTGGCATTGGCCACTGTCGGTAGACAGGATACTGGGCTGGATGGATCTTTGGTTTGACCCAGTATGGCCGTTCTTATGTTCTAAAGGCTGAGGGAGGAAGTGTGGACAGGACACTTGGTTTTTATAGTATGGCTCTGCTGCTGACATGCTTCCTCGACATGCAGTTAGAGTCAGGCCTACTATGTGACCTTCTGCAAGTCACTTAATGCCTGTGTGCCTCTGTTTCCCCATCTGTCAGGAGAGGATAACAATACCCACCTTCCTCAGTACAGGAGGGGCTGGGGGATTGTGAGGTTTAATGCATTAATGTTTGTACAGTGCTTTGGGCTACTTGCCAGGACACCTGGGTGCATGGCGGTGTGACAGCTCTTACCCCATCGCTCTTCAGCTGGGCGTGGATGGCCGCTCTTCCACACTTGAAGTATGCAAGGTGGGAGCAGAGGCATTGGTTGGCAGCTCTTTCTGGAGTGCGTGACATCCAGGTGGATTGTATTAAAAGCTGTTACCCCATACAGAAGGTTGCAATCAGGAGCTTGGATGGCCCAGTTACAGGTCACCAGAAGGGTCAGCCCCTGACTTCTCATTGTGTCCTTTCTTTGTGTCAGAGAGTCCATGGGGCATGCAAAGCAAACATGATGGAAAACGCAAATCAGAAGCAGTTTGTGACCTCCTCTGGCCCCAAGTGTCCATGGTGATCGAAACTTCCTGTGTTTCGCCCAGGGTGGTGCAGAGAGAAAAGTGTGTGTGGTGTGCATACACGGGTGAGTGTGTGTGTGGAAGGGGAGGGGGGGAGTTCCAGCTTTGTGCGCTGGGGACAAAGCCTCTGAAGATGGCAGAATGAAATGCTGCGGAGTTCAAAGGGGCCCATCTCCTTTCTGTGTGATGGTATTACTAATCAGCTGTGTGTCATCCATGGCTAACACAGAAGCCGATCGGTCTATTCCCTCTGTCAGCCAATCAGGTAACCAAACAGTCAGTATTAAGCAGTTACAGGTTGTTTGGGATATCCCCTCTGTGCTGCTGCGGCTCCATGAAATTTGTCTGGGGTGATTAGATATAGGAGAGGGAGAGAACTTAGAGGCAGGGACTTGCGTTACTGACTCAGCTGGGGCAAGTCACCTTGGCCCTCTGTGCCTCTTCATACCTGTCTGCAAAATGGATGTAAGAAATACCAGCCTCACAGGGATTTTATTAAGTGTAATAAATGAATGGGTGGAAAGTTCGTAATGACCCTCTGGTGCAAGGCGTGGTTATTATGGATTAAGCAAGTTATGGCACTGTTCATTGCTGAAGCCTTTGGAGATCCAGGGCTGGCACAATGCACTGTTATACCAGAGATGCCTGTCCAGGTTGTTTACTCCCTGGGCTAGCTGGGAGTGCTGAGAGGACAGCATGCTCAGGGACTGTCTCTTTTTTCTTTGGCAACCCCCTGCCCACTCCCCTGCCCCCATGCCTTCTGGCTGACGCATGCTGCTCCTCAGCTACTTTTGGAGCTCTCTCTTCAAATGCTGCTGCTTCAAGATCTGTAGGGAGTAGGGGGCGGGGAAGGGGGGACGCCACAGAGCGAAACTGAAGAGTGGAGCTCGAAGATTAATGATTAAGCCAGTGCACCTTGCAAAGCTTCCTTGCTAGCAATGGTGTGTTTAGCAGAACAGCTTACCCCACTTTATAGGCTACCGTGACCCAGAGCCCTATGAAAGGGTTTCGGAGAGAGATTCCAAGGCACAGTTTGTGATCACCTAGTCTGACCTCCCGCATAACACAGGCCACTGAGCTTCCTCCCGAAATAAATTCCTTTTTGAACTAGAGCATATTTTTAAAAAAGCAAACAAAAGAAATCTTGATTTCAAATGGCTAGTGACAGCGGATCTGCCATAGCCCTGGGTGGTTTGGGCCTTAAAAGAGGCTCTGGCACCTTGAGGATATGCAGGGGAACTTGCTTATCTGGTGAACTCAGATGGAAACCCTGTTTATTAGGAATTGAAAAGTTTACCACTGGGTGAAGGATGTTAGGGAACAATCCTACACTGGGGCAGAGTGAGAATGGGTGGGGAGAATCAATTGCAAAAAATAGTGACTTTTTTCCAGTTTGCAGGGTTCCAAAGTGTGTGCTGGCAGCGTCTAAGTTTGCTGTAGATATGGCACCCCTCCAGGACCAATGACTGATGGTTCGGGGAGATATCTCCTAGGCATGATTTAAGAGTTGCTTCCCCCTTTTTTGACAGGCCTCCCAGAACTCCACTGCCCTTTACCTCTTCTGGGGCTTTCCCTCTCCAAGGGGCTTGTGGTTGTGGACCCCGGGGCTGAGAGCTGGCAGAAAGAGAGGGAGAGAGAGAGAGGCTGCCTACCGGTGCTGTTACTTGATGAGGGGCATCTAAGGTTTGCAGCCTGCCCTCAGGCAACAGATGTTTGCAAGCTACCTGCCAAACCTATAGAGGGGGAGAAGGGAATGATACATATGTTACTTGACACAGGAGGATTAAGGTTGCCTGTTCCTTCACTTAACACAGTGACATACAGCAGGGTGGATGATTAGAACCGGGCTCAGAATCGCATCATGCAATCTCAGGCAGGCTAGGAAAGATGTGCCGGTGACTACTGGCTGGAACCAGGTGTTGCCTCACGCTGGGGTGATTGGCAAGTGTTGCAGGATATCATGTGCTTTGGGAAGAATCAAAAGCGGACATGCTTACAAGGGTCACCATCAAAGCCTTTTTGCTCAGAGCTGTATTGACCACCAGTCTCCTCCCTCTGTTCCTGATGGAGGGGAGCATCACGTGGAGCGATCCTAATACTGCATCTGTTTATGGAGTCGTCTAAATGTCCTAGGGTTGCCAACTCTGACTGAAGCTATTCCAGGAGATATTTTTCCCAACATGACGTAATGTCATTTTCTTAAAATATCCTATTAAATTCTCCCGGATTGCTTTCAAGAGTCACCGGGAGATTGATGCCGATCCCAGGAGACTTCAGGCCGATCCTGGAGGGTTGGCAACCCTAAAATGTCCCCTAGTTGGTGGATGGGAGGCTGGATCTGGTTGCTTATTCTTCGCAGCATCACTGCCTGTCAGTGGGCGGAGCCTCATCTGAAGTTCCATGAAGGCCACTGAGGGCCTTGTTCTCAGACACGTTCCCTAAATGCTTCTGAGGATCAAAGCCTAAATTATTCACAAGTATCACTGTCCAAAATGGCAAAGTTCACCTTCTTTCCTCTGCCAGGTACTGCGGCCACTGGGCTACCAGAGAGCTGATGGGGGAAAAAAATGGGACCTTATTCTGCTGAAAACTTAGACCTTTTCATCGAGAAACTGGAAACCCAATGGCAATGGAAAACCACCAGCTGTTAACTAGAAACTCAAACATTTTTGGTTTGGGGTTTTCCAGTGAAATATTGAAGACTTTTTGGGAGAAAAGTGAGCACTTTCCATGGGAACATTTGTTGTGCCACAAGCCCAATTTTCTTCTGGAAAGAAAAAAGTTTTGATGGAAAGTTTTCCAACCTGCCCTTAGGTAAAATTTTCAAAAGTGCCTGAAGTCTCATTTTCAGGAGGGAGTGAGGCACTTTGGAGCCTAAATCTCATGGAAAGTCAATGAGGATCAGGCATGCAGAACCCTAAATCACTTTGAAAATGGGATGAAGGGAACCTCAAGACATTTAGGCACCTTTGAAAATGTTCGCCTGAGTCTACAATCGTTTAGAACCAGATTTTCAAAAGCACTCAGCACCTCCCATTGTTCCCAATGGGCTGGGGGACCAGGGATGGGATTCTTCCTTATTTTGTTGGGTTCTGAGCATCTTTGAATATCTGTTCAGTCCATTTTATGGGATCTGAAAATCTGGCCCCAGTTGGAGGTGCTGAGTTCTTTTGGAAGTCGTGGGCCTCCAAACAACTCCTGGATTGCAACGACTCTCTGAGCCACGCAGTAACCTGATTGGGATTCCAATCTCCAGCCAGGAGAGGTGACAGTGTCCGTTCAGGAAATGAGTAGCCAGAAATCTTTCCATCCTGAAGCTGGTATTTTTCCTCTCTGTAGCCAGAGGATCTGGTCCCCTTGTTCCCCACTGAAAATCAAGGCTTCCAAAGTGCCACTGTATATTTGATTATGCTTTAAGTGCTTGGGAATGTAAATGCATTATCTGAGCACACAAGCGGCTGCTGCTGCCTTATGTGAATGTGCTCTCCCCTTTGTCTTCCTCTGAGCACAAAATTGAAATTTGAGATTAAGGCCTCGGTTCTTGCCAGCCCGCGTTTTCTAGTGCTCAGGTCAGTAAAAGGCCTCTTTAGCCAGGTATCATTCAGCTCAGCTCAATGTCAGAATGAGGATCCTTTGCCTTGCGCTGGACCTGAGGGGTAAAGCCTATGATCTGACACCTGATTTTCTTTAAATAAACCCACCATTTAAAAAAAACAACAACTCATATGTTTTGATGCAAATCTCTTTCACTAGGTGGTTTCTCTCTTGCTGGCAGATCTGAGCGTTTCCAACTGGAGATCGGCCTGGATCCAAACTGCCCTAAAGTTCAGTGGTATTGAATTGAGGTTTTGGGCTTAGATCGGTCGTATATTTGTTTAGGCTCATTTTAAGGGGGGTAGCTATAAAATCTGGATCTTAATGCAGAATCTGGGGCAAAGGGGTAAGGCCTGGAGATCTGTAGAAGTAAGGCCCAGCCACCCAAGTTTGTTCCTGGCTCTGACCTTCCCTAAATTTTGAGCCAAATGTTGCCACCTTTATTCATGTTAAGTTGTTGTTGTTACTGCCATCATCTGTTTTACACGAGTGAACAAAGGTCCCCAACTGAGCAGGGTCTCATTGTGCTGGTTGCTGAACAAACCCATATTAAGAGCCAATCCCTGCCCTCAAGAGCTTCCAGTTTAAACAGGCAAAGGGTTGGAAGGGAAATGGAAGTATGGAGAAGTGAAGTGACTTGCCCAAGATTACACAGTGAGTCCGTGGCAGGGCTGGGAACAGAACCCAGGAGGTCTAGTTTCTTTAGTGTGCGTGTAGTAAATCCGACTGGCATCAGCAGAGTGACGTGTGAGCAGTGCCACTCAATGGCAGAATAGATGGAGTAGTGTTTGGATCTGCCCCTCTCTTTCTTTTAAAGATTGCATGTCCTGGTCAGAAAGAAAGAGCCAAAGCTGCAGCATGCCAGGGCTGGGACTACAACACTGGGTTTGTGGTCCATACAAAATTCCAATGGGCAAACAAGCAACCTGACACTCAGCCCTCTTCCTCCCCAGTTCACACAGTTTAATTTCTTCCTCACTGGCATCTCATCCCTCTCCCACCAAGCTCACTGACAATGCATGAGAAAGTTGCTTTCTCAGCTGACTGGGGAGTTCCCCCTCCTGCCTCTGAAACCTGCCCCATGATTTACACAGGTGCCGTCTGCCTCCCACAAAAAGCCATAAACTCTTGCCGTGTCAAGTTCCCCCAAAGCTGTGGGAAGGGAACAGTTGGGAGAGTGGAAGAAGTATCTCTTCCCTGTTCGCTGCAGCAGCTGGGAACCACTCCAGAGATGTGAAGTGGTGGCAGGCCGACCCATTCAGCTGAGACTTCAGCGCCAGCTTCAACGTGACCTCCTCAGAGATCAGCACGGTTTCTTCAAACTGGAGTAAATGGAGCATTACCCTCCCCCACTCCCACTTCATGTTTATGGGGGCTCCTAGGTTTGCATGCAAGTCCCGTCTCTGGGGTGTTGTAAGAAGAGACCTGGCTCCTGGTCTGCAAAGGCCGAGATGTGCGTGACCCTGGTGCAGATTTCAGAGGTTGTGATGGCAAAGATGTTTGTGGGACGTCATTTGGTTTTTCACTAGTTCCCACACGCCCCGCCCCCCCTCCCGATATGTTGCCCATGAAACTGCCCAGGAGGCTGGGGAAGGTTGCTAATGGAAGGAAGAGGGACGGGGGGAGAGAAGAAATTCCTCAGGAGACTGCTGTATAGTGGTTAGAGCAGGACTACTGGTGTCAGGATACCTGCATTGTCTTCCAGCCAAGATCAGACCCTTGTTGTAGCAGATAGTCTCTGCCCTGGAGAGGGAGTCTGAAACAGACAAGACCGAGAAAAGCTGGAAGGGGAAGCGGATACACAGAGAATGGAAGTGACTTTCCCAGGTTCACACAGCAGGTCAATGGAGTTTGTGAGAGATTCCTCTGCCTTGTATGCTAGAAGCTGCACAGTGTAGCCAGGTCCTTAGCAGGGACTCAGTGCTGTGATGGAAATGCTGATCTGATCCCGCCTTGTTTTGTGGGTGGTAGGAAATGATTTTGCTGGTTTTTTTTGTTTGTTTGTTTGTTTTAACAAGCTGAAACTATTAAAAATGTAGAGATCAGCTTTGGGGTATGGAAGGGGAACAGCTGGGATCATAAATGCAACTTGCTCAGACCAAACTTGGTGGGTAGGGTGGGGACCCCAACAACCTGAAATCAATTAATTGTAAAAGCTTGTAAACTCCCCCTTGCATTGGCTAAAACAGTGTGAGAAACTTTCTTGCTGTATTCGTGTCCTCCGGGATTCAGTGTTGTCATCCGAGGCTGTTTTGCATGACAATGCATTGAGCTCTAATTATGCACAAGGATGCTAATAGGCACAGGGCACATTGCATCTCCATGGGAAAACTATCTCTTTGCGCAAAAAAAAAAAAAAGAAAAAAAATCCACCCAAACAAAATAAACCCTGGCAGCTTTGGAAAGAGAGGAGGAGCTGGGGGATAGAGAAGGGCATGTTATGAATGTAATAAAACCCTGCCTCAGCTTTTTGATCTGGGCCTTTTCTCCATGGGTAGAAGAATAGCTTCCTATTGGATCAATGTTACCTGCTGCTTAAAAGTTTTATGGCAAGTGAAACCATTTGTGCCGTGTTGATAAGTTGCTAAGATATTAGGGTGGTGAAATTGTAAATCTTCAACTTCAAAGCACTTTCCAAACATTACATGGTTAATCCTCACTGCACCCTGTGGAACGAGTGCCTATTTTGCAGGTGGGGAAACTGAGGCACAGATGTGAACTGATTTGCCTGAGGTCCCAGAGAGAATCCGTGTCAGAGCTGGGATTGGAATACAGGAGTGCAAGGTCAGTCTCCTAAACCACCTTCCATTACTGTCGGGCTCAGGTGCCTCACAGCCTTTAATGCAGGATGCACTCGCAACGAGGGACCCAGAGATTGAGGCCCAGATTCTCAAAGGTATTTGGGTGCCTAACTGAGTTACTTGTCCAACATCTCCCAGGGCATCTGTGGTAGAACAGAAATTTGAACCTGGGTCTCCCAAGTCTCAGGCTAGCACTCTAACCACTAGCCCATTCTTCCTCTCTGCTTAACAGTCTACTTTGATTAGCATTAGTTTTGGGGGAGGTGGTGTCAGATGCAACTCCATGCCTTTAGATCACTCCAGGCGCCTGCGCTGTACAGTTATGCACCCTTCCTGCCTTAGTCATCACTGGGACGTTTTCTCTTGAGGTTATTCTTGTACATCTGTGTTCTGGGACAGTCCAGCATGATTCCTCTGCCTCCCTAGGCGTGAGCCACACCTTTTCTTTCTCCCAGCCTGAGATGGGAAGGCTGAGGTGCTTCTTGAGTGGGGCACACCTCCGTGCCTCAGTTTCCCCATCTGTAAAAGGGGGATGATAATCCAGGCTCTCTAGCTAAAATTATATAAAATGGCCCATCGTGGTGGTATCTGACTTACTGCAGGGTTATGAGAAAACATAGATCAAACACTTGGATGTTAACTTAGGCTATGGCTACGCTACCATTTATATTGGCAAAACTTATGTCGCTCAGGGGTGTGAACATTCCACCCTTCCGAGCGACATGAGTTACACCAACAAATGCACTAGTGTGCATAGCACTGTGTAGGTAGGAGAGTTTCTCCCGCTGACATAGCTACCACTGCTCGTTGGGGGTGGATTAATTATGTCAACGGGAGAGCTTCTCCCCTCAGCCTAGAGCGGCTACACGAGCGATCGTACATCAGTACAGCTGCACCACTGTTCGCTCTCTTGTGTAGACATGGCGTTAGTGTTATGATTAAAGAGACAAGCTGGGGGAGGTAATGTCTTTTAATGGAACAACTTCATTGGTGAGAGGTTTCAGAGTAGCAGCCGTGTTAGTCTGTATTCGCTAAAAGGAAAGGAGGACTTGTGGCACCTTAGAGACTAACCAATTTATTTGAGCATAAGCTTTCGTGAGCTACAGCTCACTTCATCGGATGCATTAATAAATTGGTTAGTCTCTAACATGCCGCTAGTACTCCTTTTCTTTTTTCATTGGTGAGAGAGACAAGCTTTTGAGCTTACACAGAGCTCCTCTTCGGGGCTGGGAAAGGTACACTACTCAGAGGGTCAAAGCTAAATACACGGTGGAACAGATTGTGTAGCTTAAGTAGTTAACATATTTCAAGGGACCGTTGAGGTGAAGTGGCCCGCTAACATGGCTGCAGTCATAGGACAAAATAGCGGGGTTAGTGGGCTATAGGTTGGATTTATGGCAATTACAGCAGTGTCTTTATTAAGACCATGAATTTTAGTGTTTAGCAAAGTTATGAATTTAAGCTCCCAGGCTCATCTTCTGAAGGTGTTGTGCAGGTTTTCTTTGAGGGTGAGGACTGAGAGGTCAGATAGAGTGCTTGCTTTTTGCTATGTTTGCAATTCATTAAAATGCTCTCCTACTTTATAAAAACCAGCATGTTCAAAGCATATTCATGGAGTAAGGAGCTTAAACCTTCCAGTCTCTGACTGTGTTGATATAGTTGTCTGGCTTCCACAGTACTCACATTTACCAGCTTTGTCAGTGTTTAAAATGAAGATTTTTTTAATGGATTATTTTCATTTTTTTGTTTAAATCTGAAAATGCTGCTAATGTCTCTGGCATGAACCCTCCCCCCACAGCCAGTGCAGGCAGCCGTGGCCAAGCACATCTAAAAAGAGACAGTTTTTTGTTTTCCTGATCAGGCAAGATTCATTGGCTGCAGCAGGAATGGAGAATCATAGAATCATAGGAGATTAGGGTTGGAAGAGACCTCAGGAGGTCATCTAGTCCAACCCCCTGCTCAAAGCAGGACCAACCCCAACTGACACTTCCAGTATCTCTTTTCCCATCGGCCATGTAGTTGAGAGGCTGTGGGGCCATGTGGACAGGATGCTGAACTGGACTCCGAAGACCTGTGTCCAATTCAGAGCTCTACCACCGGCCTGCTGGGTGACCTTGGGCAAGTCATGTCCCCACTTTGTGTCTCAGTTTCCCCATCTGGGACAATGGGACTAATGATCCTGGCCTGCTTTGCAAAGTGCTTTGAGAACTATTGATGAAAAGTACTAGACAGGTCTTATTATCAAAGTCTCACAGGATCAAACCCTGAAGACTTATTTACACCCCCAAGTTGTACCACTGTTCCTCACACATTCTTGTCAACTGCTGGAAATGGCCCATCTTGATTATCACTGCAAAAGGTTTTTTTTCTCTCCTGCTGGTAATAGCTCACCTAAACTGATCACTCTCGTTATAGAGTGTATGATAACACCCATTGTTTCATGATCTCTGTGTATGTGTGTGTGTATATCTATCTATCTATATCTATCTATCTACTGTATTTTCCACTGCATGCATCTGATGAAGTGGGGTTTAACCCATGACAGCTTATGCTCAAATACATTTGTTAGTCTCTAAGGTACCACAAGTCCTCCTGTTCTTTTAACTAGATCGGTATAGTTAAAGCAGTATAAAGGCCTTGTGTAGATGCAGTTATATTGGTATAAAATTGCTTGCTTATATCAGTATGGCTTTCTCCTGGATGGGAAAAGTAATAAGCTCTACTGGGATAAGCACTTTTATACCAATATAACGATGTCTACACTGGCTTTTTACTGGCATGACTATTTTGGTTAAAAACAGTAATAATAATCACACCCTAACTGCAATAGTTACTGGTAAAACTTCTAAGTGTAGACCAGGTCTATGGAAATTCCTGCTACTTCACTAATGATGGGCTAACTCGTTCAGACAAAATAGGGGTTGACTCTTAATTCTCTCCGAGTGTTCTTCACCAACAATACAACCAAACCTGCCCAAGGTACTTACATGGACATCTTCAACACAGTATCTGAGTGCCTCACAACCTTTAGGGTATTCATCCTCACCCTTCTTGTGTGGTAGGGAAGGACTGTTATCCTCATTACACAGATGGGGAAACTGAGGCATGGAAAGAGACAGTGACTTGCCCAAGGTCACACAGGGGGAGTTGAAACAGGGTCTAGCTGGAGGCTAGCTCTGTAGCCACTGTACCCTTCTTCCTCTCAAGTCCTACCTTGACATCAATGTGACATCAATCACATCACTAGAGGCAGTGTAGGTAAATGGGTGAAGAACACCCAGATTGGTAGGGAGGTAGATCTTCTAGCAGGATTGTGTAGTTAGATGGAATAGAGGCGTGTCCCAGTTTCTGATCTTAGTTGCACATGTGCATAACTCCTTGACCTTCATTCTCACTGCCTTCAGCGCTGAGCATTTGAAACTCATTCCCACCTGTGTAACTCAGATCAAACTTTGGGCCCATCCTGCCCTCAGAATCTTGGGGAACAAATGTTGCGATGTGACCCTGCCACTCTGGAACTGGGGGGAGGGAGGGGGTTGGAATAGGAGAAATAATCGTATTTGAATGTGGCAACTCCTGAGAAAAGGGGGAAAAACCCAACCCCAATGACAGACCAAATTTGAAAAAACCCTGGCCCCATTGTGCTGAGAGATGCTTTATTGTTTGATTTGGCTGTGAGACAGATTAGCAGCCCCAGGTGGAAAGTCATAATCTGCATTTAAATGGGCCAGTTATAAAAGGTATGGAACCCAGGAGCCTGCAGCATTATGCTGCGTCTTTCGGGCTCGATAATCTCTCTTTATTTTCCCCGCAGGCTGATCTGGGGGCACAGCTTCTAATTACCAGGTCACCCTGCTAATATTGTCATTTCCAGTCTGTGGGTGTGAAACCATGGCAACGCCACATTTGGGTCCAAGTTCCTAGAGGAATGAAATGTCCCTTCTAATCACACAAAATGACTGGGCGTCTATTCCCACCCCACCCCCCCACCCAGTTTCCCCCTTCCACTCCTCCCCTGCCCAATCCCCTGTTCACTACCAGTTCTGTCATTATAAACCTCTTATAGGCCCTGGTAAGTGCCCGCCTCTGGAGCTCTCGTGAGATGGATGGACCTGAATTGCCCATGTTTTTGCTCTTTGACACAGTTGTCAGCAATGCGTGAGGTGCTGAGTGGGCGGTTTAGGTTGGAAAAAGCTCCAATAAATGCCCGTTTTGCTTGCTTGTATTTTGCATCTAAAAAATGGGGAGTGAATCTGGTGCTGAAGAAAGGGAGGAGCTCAGAGTGCTGTGTGCCAGGTATAACTTCCATTGCACTGCTCTGTTCCTCAGGCCTGCTCTGCTCGTCTACTACTATGGCACCTGCATGCTGCTTTTAATGTGCCTTGGCCCAAACCTGCAGCGCTCCCTGTTATTCCAGTCCAGAGATCCCCCTCTCAGACAGCTCTTCCAATGCACCCCTGTCTGGACCTGCACCCCCACCCCCTGCCTACCACTTACACAGCTATGCTGATGCACTCTTCTCCTGACTGCAGCCCCTCCCTGCTATTCCATTCCTGGGCTTACTTTCCCAGCTCAGCTGCTGCACCTTGGTTCTGAAATGTGCAATCCCCCTCCCACACCCAATGTTGAGCAGTGACCAACCTTTCTGCTGTAATGGTTTTGAGCAGTAGATAAACATGGCTGCACATTTGTCTTCAGAGCATTGTTGGATGCTAGTGACAACTGCTGAGGTTTGATTGTTTTGGTTTTGTACATAGAGCTCTACCGGAGCTGTCTGAAAGACGACCGAGGGCATCCAGCTGGCTGTTGGATGGCTGGAGAGACTCATCAGGAGGCAGGTCCTTCTCCCTTCTAAAAAGCAATCCAAGGAAGGTATGTAAAAAAAGTCTTATGACTTACTGGCCAGGTGCCCCTTACGGTGCACGTCTATAAGCTGCATGGAGGTTAGTTTCACTGAGTGAGGCTTGTGAACAGCTCACGCTTTTTGGCTTTAGAACGTCCAGATGCAGCTGTTCTCCCCTGTTGTCTTAGCTGCGATTGAGGCCCCTGCTAACTCCAAAAGAGGAAGCCTAGGAGCAGATGATAAACTCAGTCGAGATGGGGACGAATCAACCCCCTGGGCAAAACAGCCCTGACCTTTGAGGAAGTTTATATCCAAAGCCCCCTGGTGGCCTTTATTCCTATAATAAGCCACACCAAAACCCTGTATGCAAACAACTCAAATGTCCGGGAAGTTCAGAGCAGGATCTGGTTCTGAGTTTTGCATCTTGGGCCCATCTCTATATAGAAACCTAATGTGAGTCTACTTGGTTTCAAAGGAAATTTCTAACTCAAAGTGATTCAGACATGAACTGGAATCACATGTAAGTTGATTTTCCAGCTGACAGGAGTAGGTTAATTGTAAACTATCTACTGAAGCCTAAAAACTGCTGTCCAGTCTTATTATTAGTACCTTAAAATTTATGGAGTGAGACGTTCCTTGGTGATAGTTGGTTTGTGCCCAGACAGCTCTGTGTAATTAATGCCCACACTGGGGGAAGAAAGTCCAATTTAAGACTTTCCCTTTTGCCCTCTAATTCATCTTGCTGTGCCCAGGATGTAGAGGGGATCTGAGATCCATGTGTGATATGTAACCACGTGGGCTGAAATATCAGACCACGATGGAGTGAATTTGGTTGGAGCTTCTCAACCTTATCTATGAATTCTTTTTCATGTTCTATAGTGAGATATCTTCTTCTGGTGGAGGTGTTTAGGCTGAAGTATCTGATTTGAGGGAGGGTCTCTAATCCAGCAGATGAAGGTATAACCAGATCCAGTGGCTAGAAGTTGAAGCTACAGAAATTCAAATTGGAAATAAGATGAAAAATGCGAACAGTGAGGGTTGTTAACCAAGTTACCAAGGGAGGTGGCAAATTCCTCATCATCTGGAGTCTTTAAAACAGATTGGATGTCTTTCTGAAAGAGAGACAATAGTTAACCGCAGGTATTTGGGCTCAGTAATGTTCACCTGCACAGCAGAGAAGAATAGTTCCTTCTGCTGCATCAGTGGGTGAAATTCTCTGGCTTGTGTTATGCAGGAGGTCGGAGTAGGGTGCGCACAGTCGTCCTCTCTTGCCCTAAAATTTATGATTTGCACCTTTAACTATATTCTCTGTGTGTTACTATGTAAACATGGCCTCTTGTTGCTCAGTCTGTCTGTGTCCTGGCTGCCTGAGTCAAAACTTTGTCCTGGATAACCTAAGGAATTCCCTTTATGTTGGGCTTAATAGCCCATTACACAAAGGTGTGAAGCAAACCTAGTGAAACTCCTGAATGTAAGTGATCCTTTCTCACTGTCTGTGAGCCTAAGGGATAAACTGAGCACCAAGAATTCGGTTCTGTACTGGGAGTTGGTGCCATAGTTGCTATTTATTTTGTATTGTTATAGCAGGCATCACCAGGTGATTTCATTACATGTAGTCTTACAAGTTCTTTTGAGTAGTGTATGAGCAAATGTTCAGTTTTGGGAAGACGTGCTGTGTGGTGGTGGTAGTTTTGTTATGCAACATTCTGGACACAGGGAGCTGTGAGAGCAACAGGAGAACTTGCTCTCTGCTTTGGTCTCTGATTGGAGTAAATTTCTGATGCAGTGTTTCTCCTTGGAAACAGGATGTTGCTGTTGGGCTGAGATTCCTGAAAGAAGGGATTTTTCTGCTTGCTGTTTTTGACCATCTCTGTTCCAGGACTGGTGTTTAGCTGTAAATAAAATAAGTTACGCTTAGAATATACCAAGACTGATTTCTCCTACACTAGGAAGGCAATCTGCAAAGCCCCGAACATCTGCTGCTGCTCTATGGAGGAGTAATGCTGTTGTCGGGATGGGACTCTGGTGTCAGAAGATAGGGCAACGGTATAATGGCAGCCCCAATGGAAGTGGGGCTCTGTTGTGTTAGGAGCTGTACAAATTCATAGTGAGAGACATTCCCTGCCCTGAAGAGCTTACAATCTGAACAGGCAAGATGGGCAAAAGATTAGTATCCTCATCTTAAAGGTGGAGAACTGAGACACAGAGATGTCTTTGCCCAGGCCATACAGAGAGTCCTTGGCAGAGCCAGGAATTGAACCCAGACTTCCCAAGTCCTTGGCTAGGGCCTGTGAGTATGTCTACACTACAAAGAAAAACCCTTGGTGCCGACTCTGACCTTGGGTCAATTGTCTCAGGCTTGTGGGGCTTGGACTGCAGAGCTAAAAATAGCAGTGTACACATTCGGGCTCAGCCTGGAGTCCCTGATTCTGAGCCCGAATATTAACATTGCTATTTTTAACCCCACACCCCGTGCCCCGTGAATCCTGAGTCAGCTGACCCAGGCTCTGAGACATGACACCAAGGGTTATTTCTTTGCAATGTAGATGTACCTTTAGTTACAAGACCACTTATCCTCTCCTGTGTTAATCTTTTCTGCACCTCCCATTCCCATTGGACCCAGCAGTGGAACACCTATTGAAATACCAAAATGAGGCTCTTGTAATATTTCGGGACCAGCCAGATCTTGCAGACAGATCCACACAGATGGACCCCATCGTGCGAAGGACTACCTGCAAGATCAGGCCCTGTATTGCCAATATGAGACAGGGAAAAATGGTAAACAAATGATCACTCTACCCTGCAAAGGGTTAAAAGTAAACGCTACAGTTGGTAGTTCTTTTTTTCTCTCTCTCTTTTTTTCTTTTCTTTTTAAAATGGAAAATGCATGTGATGGAGATAAAAATCCACAAAGGCTCTCCATAAATACTCTCCACAAATAATCAGATTTAGGGAGAGGAAAAAATCCTGAATGGCTTTTTAGTCACTGAAAATTGAGAGCAGCTCCTAGGCAGGTCATTAATTAAAAATATGCATTTGGAAACTTGTTTCCCAGCCCTTCGCTGAGCTGCAAAGCTGACTGTTATTTCGTAGTTCAAAAGGTTTTTATTGAAACTTTAAAAATCACAAACCCTTTTTACGGGGAAGTCGGGGTTTTTTTCAGATGGCTTTGCTATAACCCAAGCCTTTTGCTATAATCAGAAGCTGCCTCTTTCAGTGCATTAAAACTGCACCAGGCTTTCATTCTTCTGCACCAAAAATGGAGTTTCACCATAACTGTGTTTGCTAAATGGCTCTGACCCAATATTGTTCATGAAGGCCCATCCCCTACTGAAGTCAATAGAGTTTTGCCTGCAAGGTATAACCCTAAACAGGGTTCACTTGAGTAATGCCCAGGGCGTTATTAATTATTATTATTATTTATTAGGTATTAATAATTTGTATTATGGAAGCATGTAGGGCCCCAGTCAGAGATCAGGGCCCATCATGCTGGTCCTTGGACAAACAAATAACAAAGAGATGGTGCCTGCCCCAAAGAGCTGACGATTTAAGTCGGTGGCTCTCAACCCGAGGCCCAGTCAGCACACAGCTGCAGCCCATGTGACATCCTCAGGGCCACACAGGTAGTATATATGTTGTGTGGATGTGGCCCACACAACACACAGAGAACTGCATATGTGGCCCACAATGGTAAATAGGTTGAGAACCAGTGATCCAAGTAAATACATCTCTCTATGCGCCTTATGATCAATTATTTGTATGACACCTGGGGCCACTAGGTGCTACTGAGATGGGGGGCCCCATTGTGGAAGGTGCTGTACGTACACAAAATAAGGTTTTCTCTCCCTTCTGCCCCTCACTCCTGATCCATCAGCGTGTATTAGATGTTAATAAGAATGTGTATTCAACAATGGCTCTAGAGCAGGGATGTGACTGATCCACTAGGACGTCCCAGGAGCTGGGCTTCTTTTCCTATCTCCCCCCTCCTGCCCTTTTTTGAAGTTCTTATTGTTTTTCTGGAATAAGGGAAAAAACCGCACTCAGGCTAAAGATAAGGCAGTGGGGTCCAGTGAAGAGAGAAGGTGACAACAAAGCAGCTGAGGTCGATCAGACTGTTCTACCCCCTTCATTCCCACTCCCCCACCCGCAGCTCAGCCCTGCCTTGTAACTTTACAGGTAGTTCCCTCCCTTGCAGTCCCCACCACACTCTGCCTGTTCTTAAACCTGCCCTACAGCATTGCGGGCGTTCCCCGTTGTCCCAGCTGTCCCTGCACTCTGCTCTGTTCTCTGCTCTTTGGCTCCAACCTGCCCTGCAGCATTACAGCAGCTCCCCTAGACCCCAGGCTGCGAGGTTCTCACCCCTCCTATGCTCTGTTTTCTAACTTAGATCTGCCCTGCGGCATTACAGATGTTCCCCTGCTTTCCCAGCTCCCAAGTCTCCCCTTCTCTCCCCACATCCCACACACACTCAGCACCCACTTACCCTGCAGCACTACGGAGCAGGGGCTGCTCATTGGGTGAGTTTATTCTGTGATGGGTACAACAAACAGCAGGACTGGAAAGATACTGCTGGAGTCATTTTTCATTTCTGACCCAAGTCCACCCCGGGTCTCCAGAGGTGGAAACAAATGGCCTAGAACTCACAGCACCTCTTAGCCAGGGTGAAGCATAGCTAGAACTGGGCCAAAACTTTCTTTCTGGCAACAAAGGACGACGAAACATTCTGCAACTTCATGGCAGTTTCACCCAATTGTTTCAGTTGAAAAAAAAGTTGGGAAAAAATCTAAATGTTTTGATTTTTAAACATTTTGTGAAGGGTTGAAATGACTTCTTGGTTGTTTTTTTTTAAAAAAAGAAGGAAAATGCAAAACAAGAAGTGTTTTTAAAGGTTGATATCTAATGAAACATAAAGCTCAACCCCCCAGCACATTTATTTTTAACTCTTTGCTTCACCAAAAATTTTGAAAAATTATATGTTGTGGTTCTGCCTGAAATGGATATTTTATTGTTTTCAGACTTGCCAGCGAATCAAATAATCCCTTATTCGCACAGCTCTATGTATGATTTCTCTGTGGTTGGACTGGGCTTCTTCTGTAATGTGGGAGCACATATGTGTTACAATCTCCTCAAATGCCAGCTGTGGAATATGACTTGACTTTTCTAGACAAGGGGGGCAGCAAGCATGGGCGCAGTGGCCATCTCTATTCTCTTCCCGCATGTCCCCACTTTGGAAGGAACCTTTTCTTCCCACTAAGAAAATGGAAGAAAAACATAACTGAAAAAATAAAACCGCAGCAGCAAAGGCAAACATCTTCTGAGGGACCAGACTCCCCCCTCCCACCCTTTTCGAATGCAAAGCTGCACAGTGGCATTCCTTATTGGTTATTCATTACAGCTCTTATGGTTAGTCCTAATCATATGTGATGCCAGGAAACCACTGATTTCAAAGGAAGTTAGGAGCCTAAATGCCTTTGAAGATCTAGACCTGAGTGTATAGGCTGCAGAACTGCTATGCGATCCTTTTAGAACTGTCTATAAGTATGTTCCTGGAATGAGGTGAATCAGATCAGGAAATTAAATAAACAACCCCCTCAAACATTTTCCTTGTTTGGAATGTTTCAGAGTAGCAGCCGTGTTAGTCTGGATTCGCAAAAAGAAAAGGAGTACTAGTGGCATCTTAGAGACTAACCAATTTATTAGAGCATAAGCTTTCGTGAGCTACAGCTCACTTCATCGGATGCATTCAGTGGAAAATCGAAAAGCTTATGCTCTAATAAATTGGTTAGTCTCTAAGGTGCCACTAGTACTCCTTTTCTTTCTGGTTTGGAATGTTTTTCCCTCTTTCATTACTGGGCAAAACACCCACAAGACACAAGTCGTAGAAGGAAACTGACTAAGTAGTTTACTTAGATTGTTGGCTGCGTGGGCCAGGGACAGTCTTTTAGTTCTGTGTGTGTACAGCTCCTGGCACAATAGGGTGCTGGCCTGTGATTGGAGATCCTAGGTGTTACTGCCGTACAAATACAGTAAATATTAATAACTAAGTGACAGAGCTGGTTGACAAATGCTATTTTACAGATGGGGAACTGTGGTGTGGAGAGAATAAATGACTTGCCTAAGGTCACATAGTGAGTCTGTAGCAGAGCGGGGAGTTGAATCCAGATCTCATGGCTCCCAGTCTACTGCCTTCAAGACCAACCATTCGGCAGCTAAGAAATGGTCAGGCAGAAATGTGATTGTTAATGGGCACTAACCAAGGCCACTGCCAAGGCCGAGCAGCCAGCTTTAACTCCCCACGTTGTGCGGCTAGTCTAGGAGCGATTGCCTCCTGCACAGCAGCCAGCAGGGAGGTATGGAGACTGTTGCAGCCTGTCAGGCAAATATGTAGCTAAAGGACACTGCAGAACAGGTGTTGTGGTCAGTAAGTGACGGCAGCTCCGGAGGAGCCCTTAAGGAGTAGTGGAATGTGTGTCCATTCCCAGCATGAGGCTGTCTCTGTGATCACCCTGCTCCTTCGAAACAGACTCTGGGGCTAGTTCCTATGGATGCTCAGCAGCCGGTGTTCTTAGGTGGATAACTGGGCCGTTTCAAAAAGAGGGAAGTAACACAACGAGTTCATGCAATAACCTTTAACCTCTGTAATGAAACCGAGCTCCAGCCATGAGTACACATTTCTCAGTGTCTCAAAACCACCAGACAGAAACTCTGAGAGGGTTGGCTCAGCCGCAGCAGGGAACAGCAACAGGTGCTGCAGGACAGATGTGCTGTGTGTGGAGAACCTAAGCCTGGAATAGCAGTGGGGGTGGGCGGGCTGCAGGTCAGGTTTAAGGTGCATTTGCACAGCTGTGTGCGGCGAATGTAGCCCTAGAATAATAATGGGGTCTGTCGATCAGGCTTGAGCGCTGTGTAGGGTCCCACCACTGGAATAGCAGAAGGAGCTGCAAATCAGGTGAAGGTGCATTGGCGGAGCTCAGTGACTGTGCGGATCTGGGCTAGCAGGCGGCGCTGAGATGCACTAACAGCGCGGTTAGATAGGGTGGCCCGGAAGGTGTTTCAGACCTGGACTGCGGTGCCTGTTGGCATTGCTCATGAGGGTTTATGCAGCTGCCCACGGGTAGCTTGGCTCCACTTGGCGATGTCAGCATCTCACTTTTATGGGCAGTAAAGGTATTTTTAATTATAGAGTGCTGAATAAGAACACTTAGGTACAGACATAGCAATATAGGTACACGGACACGTACGTGAAGGCACAGTCCTGCTGATGGACATGAATCATGCGAAAGGGGTGAGACCCTTGCCAGGTTCCAGCTCAGAAATAAGGGTTATGGGCTTGCTCCTACTCCCATTGAAGTCAATAGGCCCTAATTTGGGGTTATAAAACCCTGAAAGACTACGGCCCTGATCCTGCAAAATTCTTACTTGTGCAAGTAGCTCTTGCACACTTGAGTATTTTCACTGATATCAGTGAGGCTACTTGGGTGAGTGAGTATTTGCAGGATCAGGAGTGGAAGGAAACCAGCCCTTGCTGGTGCCAGAGGGAATGGAAAAAGCAAGCGTATCCCTTGCTTGGTATTCTCTTGAGAGCCTCTATCCCCTTCTCTTAACTCCCTTCAAATGGCATGTGAGCTGCCCGGGAGGCAGTAAATGAACCTGATGGAAGCGCAGCTCCTGGGAGGGCAGGGGGTTAAAATTCTTGCTAGCAGTTCAGCAGGAAGCCTGAAGTCTCAGAGTAAATATAATAAACAACTGTGACTACGTGTCCTTTTAAAAATCCCAGCATTCCCCCTGGCTCGGAGGAAAAGTGACATCATTGTACAGAGGCTGATACCTGTTCTGTTCTGCTGCACAGGGAAGGGGATGATATCATCTGTTTAGTGAAAATGACCTGAAAGTCCATATGAGCTTGGAAACTCCCTGAATGATTCATGCCAAACCTAACAGAGTCCGATCTCCTTACCTCCCCCGCGCCCCTGCTGTGATATGAATTGGTTAAAACTGAAATGCAGGCATGGACGGTGCACAGCAAATCAGGGCCAGCTCCATCCTGGGGGTAGAGATGGGAAGCGCATTGTCACCTTTCAGGTTACTATGCTTCATTTTCA
Organism: Natator depressus; assembly: GCF_965152275.1. NCBI lineage: Eukaryota > Metazoa > Chordata > Testudines > Cheloniidae > Natator > Natator depressus. The sequence goes on from NC_134247.1 coordinate 4,596,790, forward strand.
GATGGGACAAGTCAGTTGGGTTCCTCTCTTAATCACTTTCACTTCCCTGGAATTATGCCAGGGATTAATTGGTCTCTGGTTTTCTTTGACAGTTCCTTCTTTTTTCATTCTTGTTTTCTACTTTTCCCCTCTGCCCCCACCCAAAAAATAAAACCAAGCTCAGCCTTTGTTTTTTTGTGCATTTAGGCCGTCTGGCAACTCTGCGGCAAGTCCTCCTTTCATCTATCTAACAGGCAGAGAAATAAGCAGCAGCAATGCAAATCCCACTCTCCTGCCAGCCCCACTCGTGATTCATTTAAATATGCCTCCTCTTGAGCTGAGAGGGTTGCCTCCTAGAGGATTAGAAGGGAATTCTAGCTCCATTTCCCCCTTTGGTCCTCTTCATCCACTCTGTTAACAATTAGCCTCCGATGTGACTGTGGTGTGTGTGAGATAAACACTTGGCCACCAGGAACTGGGATGAGACCACAAACTTGTGTATGATTCCATGTGTACAGGCCTTTACACAGCATGTAGGTGTATCTTACCAACTGTAATATGTTACTGTAACACATTAATATGAATCCAGCTTTTGAAGGTTTTTCACACTAGCTTTCCTGAGAGGTAGTAGGAACCAGGTAGCCTTCTATTTAAATGACCTATCCTGCCATGGGATTAATGCTGACCATATGGGGCTATCACTGTAGCAGGAGGAAATTGACACAATTGCTTGACTTCAATGAGAGTTTTGTATAAAGAACCATTTCAGGATTGGGCCCAATTAAGCAGGCTCAGGTCCCAAAACCATATAGTGATAACAGTTAATCAAAACAAGAGACAAAAGTATACAAGTCACGATATAAAAAACCCTCTGTAGCTTTAACATCCCACTGTTCTTAAGTGGATGCACTTAATAAAATATACACAGTTGCTTTTTAAAATTTTTAATACAATGTATATTTATTGCAAACAATAATATACAAAAATGGTAAGTTTCACAAAGAGAACAAATGGTCTTGCAAACAAAACAAAATAAAACAAACTTACCTAAAGACAAAATATGATTTAAATGACAGGTCTTTTAAGTTACAGAAATACTTTAAAAAGATCTGCTTTTATACAGAAATAGAAAGATGCCATATTATGAGTGCTTTAAGATTTTTTTCTACTGAATCCCTAAAAAAATACCCCCAAAACAAAAAACTCCCACAACTGTTAACAAATATAACATTTTTTTAAATAAAAAAAAGTTTGCTGTCTTTTTTAAAAAGCAATTCTTAACTGTTTAGCCACAGCTTCCCCACCTCAAAACAACATCAAGGGGTGGAAGGTTAGCAAGGTGACACACACACATTTTGTCAATGGTGTCTTGTGTCTCACATACACACACGTTTGTGTGTCCAAAAGAGCTGAGGCAGAAAACAAGGCAAATGATTCAGTGATACACTACATTTGCAATCTCTAGTTTGTACAAAACAAAATTCCAGTTTATCCTTAAAACAAAAGAAAAAAAGGAAGAGGACACATTTGTACAAACCTAGGACACAGATTCCAAAGAATAATAATAATAATAATAAAAAGGAATTAGAGATAAATAAAGAACTGGTTACAGTTTAGACCATAATTTAACAGGCATCGTACCCTCCAAATAAGACTCCAACAAATCTAATCGCTTTTAAAGGAGTTTAAAAAATGGAAGGGAGATTTTAAAAAGAAAATCTTGATTAAACTGGCTTTTCTCACAAAATAAATAATTTAAAATGTATCTGATGTTTCCAATGTGCCCTGCGGGTTTAATCCAAAGCCCACTGAAGCCAATAGGAGTCTTCAACGGGCTTTGGATCAGGCCCTAAATGTTTGCACTCAAGGCTCTTTAAAGGGCTGGGGAGGTGATGGGAGGCTTCCAGCATCTGTCATGCACATGGTGTCCAAAGCAGGAAGCTGAGGAGGGTGATGCTGGTTGTGGCATCATAATCTGCTGCTGATTGTTGGTAAAAGAGTCAGACGTAAGTTTTCCCAGAAATCGGATCTGCCTCCCTTCTGGGCTCTGTCTTTCTCCTTGCACTGGACGGCAGTCGTATAAGAATCTTGAGGGGGGAAAAAAAATATTACAGGACTGCTTTTAAGGCTTTTCAACAGCGCTGCTTTAAGGCTCAAGGTCTTTAAAAAATAAAACTAACAAATTCTCCTCCTGGCTCTCTCGCTACTTCCAAGTTAGAAAAATAAAGCCTCTTTTGTTTTTAACTCCTTGCGTCTCCTAGGTTGCACAGCTGACCAAAGCTTAGCCTGATGCCAATCACTGTTTAACAGTTTTTGTTCCTAATTAATGCACACCGTTTTATTTTGTTTTTCTTTAAAGAAAAGACTTTTATCTATACAAAAATACCTCTGACTGCAAGAAAAGCTAGGACTGCTCCACTAAGTGTCGTTTTAGCTGTTGGAAAAAATAAGAGCATTTAAAAAAAAATCTCTAAAAATATATATAAATCCCCTCAAATTGGTAACGAATCATACACAGTACATACTAAAAATATTTAAAATAGAGAATATTCCTCACAGAGGACTCTGGGTATTTTTTTTCCTTTTTTTTTCTTCTTTCAATTACTGCTAAAAATAATTACAAAAGTCCAAACACAGGCAGACGAGTTGGCTGGTGAGAAAGCTCATCTCTCGCCCCGGAATCAAGGTTAAAGTCCAGTCCTTGGAATGTCTGTACCGAGTTTTGCTGGTTCTCAGCAGAGTGGTCTGGCCACTTCCTGAAGGGTGCTGTAGTGCAGAAGGCCCGATGTGTTCTCTTTTTTCATCATCTTTAGCGTTAGTGTCTTTATTAAAAAAAAAAAAAAAGTTGGAGACCGTTCTTTTTTTCTCTCTCCTTGTTGTTGTTGTCGCCCTTAGGGCCTCGTAAGCTGTGTGTAGACAGGCTGTTCCCAGTGCTGCGGGCTGTGGGTCTGGGGAATGGAAGGGACTCCGGTAGTGTCTGCAATGGGCGTGTACATGGGCCTTTGGGTGGGGTTCATGTACGTGAAGGTGGAGTAGAGGCTGGTGCTCTGGCTGGCCGCATGGCTGTAGTAGGAGTTGGAACTCTGGTGGTCTGTGTAGTCATACTGCGAGCGGGTGATGGTCGGGTAGGAGGAACTGTAGTGCTGAAGGTTGAAGGAGCTATAATTGAGCTGCTGAGGGGAGTGCTGCTGTTGCTCGCTGTAATGGCTGGGACTGAGCTGCTCTGTCTTGATGTGTGTCCTCTGCTGGGACTGGCCCTGTTCGCTGCTCAGGGTGGTCATCGCATGCTGCGGCTGGGCCTGGGGCGGCGGCTGCTGTGGCTGCGGCTGTTGCTTGGACATCCAAACGTGCCCGGCTCCAGCTTGAGTGGCGGGCGTGCTACTGATCCCATAGCTGCTGCTGTAGGTGACTTGACCGGGTTGGCCGTGGGTGGCCGGGACTCCCGGGTGACCGTTGGGTGGGAGGTACTGGTCGAACTCATTTACGTCAAAGGTCTCTATGTTGGAGATGACGTCGCTGCTGAGTTCCCCAATGTCCACATCCCGGAAGTCAATGTGGGGCGGCTGTCTTCCTCCTTCCTGCAAAGGGCGCCCTTCTCGCTTCAGGTCTTGCTTCCCAGGCTGGACATCGGTTTTGGGTGTAGTAGGAGGGGTCGGGGGCCCCTGGGACTGCCCTGGAGAGGAAAAGAAATAGCACATGCAGTCGTGAGTTGGCTGCTTCCCTTGTTTTAAGTGAGCTCTCTGTCTCTTTAGCTGATATGGCACACAAAGACAGCCATAAGGCCCTGAAATCTAAAGTGAGCTGTTTTTTTTATAAGCAGGAGGCAGTTGTATAAGGGTGATACTGCGGTTAATGGTTAACTCAAGATCTTTGGGGCCCTGGCAGATATCACCGCTTTGCCCCTGAAGTCAGTTGCGAAGGGTAACACGAACGTTTCCAGGTTCGTAACACGAGTGTGATCTGTATCTGTGTAAATATGTAGCACCAGATAAAATATGGGGCTTTTGAGATGGCCTGCAGCTCAAGGTGGTTTTTAATTTAATTTCTGAATTAAAAAGCCGGAAAACGTCGATTGAAACTTTGTTGCAAGGAGAAAAGTTGGTGAAAAAGTCTGAAGCCTAGTAAGCGTGTTTGTGTGAGTGTATCTGACGCTGGATCCAGCTCTCGCGAGCCATATCTACTGTTTGTCTGTCACTCTGTCTCTACGCAGATTGCATTTGGAGCCTGGTTCAGAACACAGCATGAGCTGTGGAGTCACAGCCAGTACCTCCGTAACATACAGACCGCTGTGTCTCTCCTTAGCTGCCTAGCCCAGCGTGTTGGGCCCAGGAGCGCGCGCGCGTGTGTGTCTGTATCAGGTTGCATATTTACCAGAGTGCTCCCCAGGAGAGTGAACCTCACTCATGCTGGAGGAAGACTGAGGAGAATCCGCCTGCAGGGCCTTGAAAATGGCATTGGGGGAGATGTGTGTTTGCTCGGAGCCCTCCTCCTGCTCCGACTGCCCGTTCTTCACTGACTTTCTCCTCCGGGGCTGGTACTTGTAGTCGGGATGGTCCTTCTTGTGCTGGACCCGCAGCCTCTCGGCCTCTTCCACGAAAGGGCGCTTCTCGCTTTCATTCAGCAACCTGGGCAAGACACAGGGGAGCTGGGGGTTAGTTGCTTCTCCAACAGCAAGGACAGTTTACAGCGTGTCGTGCTGCCTAGAGGGCAGGCCCCAAGGGGCCCCCTGTCTTGACCTGCCATAAAGAGCTCTGCACCCCTAGGGTGCTACAAATGTCCGCACACACTACTACGGCCAGGCTGCAGTGCAGATTGCTCCCCCCCAATAATCTGCACCCCCAGCCCCCCTTCTGCACACTCCATCCTGCATGACCAGCACACCTCCCCTGCTCCAGCTTGGCATCTCTCTGATTTGCAAGGAAAGGATCCCCACTAGGTACCCCTTCCTCTACGGCCTGCCTCTTGCCATTGCTTCATAATCTCTTGCTGGCTGGTGGCGCCCTCTAACCCCCCGCCCCCATGAAACTGGCAGACTGTTTTGGTGGCCAAACAAGACATAACAAAACTAGGCAGTGACTTTTCTCCCCCTCTGGAAGAGGAGTGCGCACACACACTGATTCAATAAAAAGATTAGATGACTAACACCCTGGATGGCTCCGGGCACCACCTCTGGAGGTCCAGATTCGCTCAGAACTTTCCCCTTCTGCTGCGAATTTAACTTTTGTTTTGTTTTGTTTTTTCTCCTGCAGTCACAGAATAAGCGGCCAGGTGACTCACTGTCTTTCTCCTTCCCCCTCCCTTCCTTCCCTTTCAATGCCGAAGAAATCGGGCCATGCACCTTTCTCACTAGCTTGGCACAACTTTGCCAACTTTCTCTCTCCCCTCTCCCCCAGGATCATTTCTTCGTTTGTGCAAATCTGATGCAATGCGGATGAAGCCCGGTTTTACACACACACGTTCCAGACCGCCCTCCTTGTTAGCACCAGCCACTTTCCAAAGCCTGCCAGGGGACCAAAGGGCTCTTCTCACCATCTTTCCGCAAACCTCTCCCGGACCAGCGCCCCCCGCCCCTCCTCCTTAGCCCATGCAGGGCAGAAAAGCCACTTGAAAGTCGAGGAGGCCAAGCCCAAGTACCCGCCTGCCCCAGCTCTTGCCCCAGCGCTAGCTTAGCTGCCTTTCCCCATGCACACGAGTTTGCCAGCAGCAGCAGCCAGCTTCCCAGAATCGAAACCACACGCTCTCCTGCCTGGTCCAAACTTCTCCCTGCTTTGCAAACCAAGGCCCTTTAAACACGCTCCCCCGCCTCACTCACCTCCAGAGTTTGCCCAGCGTTTTGCTGAGCTCTGCGTTGTGCAGATGCGGATACTGGTCCGCCAGCTTCCTCCGGGCCGCCTGTGCCCACACCATGAAGGCGTTCATGGGTCTCTTCACGTGGGGCTTGTTTTTGCTGGATCCGTTCACACGGACCGGCATGGGCACCAGGGTCCAGTCGTAACCCTTCAGGACTTGGCTGACCGCCTCTCGGATGCACACCGGGAATTTGTCCTCGTCGCTCTCTTTCTTCAGATCCGGATCGCCCTTGGGGAAAGTGTTTTCTTGGGGTCTGGTGTTCTCAGTGTCCGAGCCGGAACCAGAAGGGCAGGGGGACCCCGTGGAGTCGTCCGACATGGTGGGGCTAGGGGCGCCAGAGATGCATTTGTCCTGCTCTTCTGTCATTTTCATGAAGGGGTCTAGGAGATTCATGCGAGAAAGCGGCAGAGGGGGAAAACAGTGGGATGAAAATCAAGGGGTGGGGGAGAGGAGAGGGGGAGGGATTAAAAATAATAATTATAAAGTGGCAACGCCTCTTTAAAACCAGCTGGGTTTGTGGTGGAGGAAGCAAGGAAGAGATGGAGGCGGGAGTGGGGTGGGAAGGAAGGCAGCAAAAAGTTTGCAAAAGAAACAAGAAAGTTTTGGCTGGTGAACAGCAGCTTGCAGGAGGGGGGAAAAAAAAGTTTGTTCACAGCCCACTGCAAAGTTGCAGCTGCAGCGATCTGCTCTCAGAGACGTGCATGGACCCAGCTCTGAGGATAGTCAAAAGGGGGTGGGAAATAAAGTTTGGAGTTAGTCTTATTAGCCCCCTCTCTGTCCCCTCTTTCTCTCTGCCTCTCAGAAGAAGAAAAAAAAAATTCCTTGGTTTTTGGAAAGTTTAAGGCTCCCAATTTCACCTAGTCAATTTCAAGCTCAGCTCTCCAACTCTCTCTCCGCGTCTCTGTAATAAATACTCTCCTCTTCTATTTCACCTTAGAAACTTTCAGCCAATGACAGCCCTGCCCCTGGGGGGCTGGCACACAGATGATTGGCTACAAGTTTTTGTAGGGAGGGGAGAAAGGAGCGCAGGTCTCAGAGAAGGGGAAGACAAAAATACAGAAAAGTAGAAGTGTCTGAGTTTACTCTTTGTACTTCAGAACTTTTGTGGTGCCTTAAAAGTAAACTCGTCTTTATTTTATATTTGTCTCGGCAATTTTTGATTGATTTCAGTGGGACTATGGACAGTCTCCTGTTCTATAAAAGATACTCCAGGGGGGTCAAATTGCATCACACAGGTTGTGTGCTCCTAATTTGCACTTACTTTGGCGTGGCAAAGAACTTCGAGCTTTTTCTGTGAAGTAAACGATGTTGTGATTCGCCTCTGTTTGTTTTTTCATTATAACACCTAGAGCTGGTTTTAAAAATACATTTGTCATCAAGGATGATGTTACGCTCACTGGTCTGCTGCTATTCTTTAATTAAAACCAGCATGGTTTAAAGCCACGCGCAGGCTTATTTGATAATTCAGTGCTTTAAGTTCTGTACTCACAGATGTAGAGCTCGCTTAACTCTGCAAAGTTCTGTGACAATTTATTGCTGAGCTACCTTGTTCAGAGGCTGGTCTTCTGGTTTGGACTGTAGTTTGAAGACTCTAGTCATTGACACTGTGTCAGTATGGTGCAATTGGGCTAGTCGTCTTAAAATTAAACCTTAATTATTCAGTGGTCTGAAACACACTAAGTAAAAGTGTGTCTACTTTCTGCATTTTAATACACGAATAAACTTTATATACCGTTCTCGTCCATCGCTGTAACTTGCATTTATAGAGCTAACCGATGGCACTGAAGTTTCTCCAGTCTTACAATATAAACGGTATATTTGCATTTCTGAGCTTCATAAAGTTAAGATGTACTAGAAAGAGTGATAGTTCTTTGCAACAGATTTGTTTTCAGGATGAAATCATGAAGACATGAGGGATATACATGCTCAAGTTAATTGTTAACTGCTAAGCGAGAACAGTCTCAAAATATGCAAAGACCATATCTAAAATAGTTGCAAAATAATGTAATAAAACATGACATTTACTAATACATAGCATTTCCCCCAGCATTTAAACCCAGAAATTCTCTCTTCCCGTAAATTTACTTGCAGGATATAGAATGCAAATCTTTGCCTCTATATTTGCAGAAAGACTGTTTTCCCTGCTGTAAATGTTTACGTTTTCATTACATGTTTTGAATATCTTTTGGGTTCTTGCTAGTAAAAGTTTAACTCATTTTCAGTTTGCTCTTTATCTCCTGTTCTTTAGGGGCCGATAACTGGTATAGGGCATCCAAGATCTATTTGTTTTGCAAAGCTGGTATAATTCTGAAACAAACAGGAAGGGAAAAAATTGAGAATGTTATTCCTGACTTTAAGCTTGTCACAGCACACCCGCTAGTGATCATTAAATAATTTACCGTGTAATAAAAATAGCGAAGAAAATAGTTTTAAACATACCTATGTGGTTATTTCTTCTCATAATTAACACGTTAATGCCTCAACATTTGTAGATGCACAATCAGATCAAACACATATCTATATCATCTCGCAGTCACAGATCATCAGATCTGTACCAGAGCTATTGCAAATAAAACTTAGCTGTTGATAGAAATCGTTTAAAATGGGAGAAGCACCCTCATTGTTGTCATGTTGTCTGATCCCTGCCAGGCACCATTACATGGGTTTGCTTTGCTTTCTGTGCGTTTGATACTCACATTTCATAGTCCCGTTTCTTTTTTGGAACTTTTACAGTTGTCAACAATCGCCTTTCTGCTGGTAAAATGTAATTCTTTTCTTCATCCAGAGGGGGCGCCAAAAGCCCAGAAACTAACCCCAAACTTTTCGCTTTAGGAGACTTTTTTAGAACAGGTTTCTTGCTGAATCTGGACTCGTCTTTGACAATCAGATTGATCAGCTCCAGGCATTTCCCCCTTTACAAGATTCAACAGCAAACTTTACTTCGCAAACCGTGAGGAGAAACTGATCAAAGTGCTTTCAGCCCGTGGTCAATGAAACTGACAAGATACCAAATAGTTATAAAATACTCCATAAAGTATGGGGGGGGGGGCTTTTTTAAACTTTTGGGGAAATCTACATATTCTAATGGAAGTTATTCTGGTGCATTTTCTCTTGCCCCCTCAAGTGTTCTCAATCCCTAATTTGCTTGTGATGCTGCTCTCAAAGAGCTCTTAATATTTCTCTAAGGTTCATGTGGGAAAATTAAGGAGTAAAATGAGAAATAACTAAAGAATTAAAAAAACCCAAACCCCTGTATCCCAAGAATACAGCGTGTTGGCCACTCCGTACAGTTCCTGACACACTTTTTCTAAATTCATATTTATAAGTGAACGATGCAGTGTCTCACTTCGAGGCAGTCTGGATTTCCCAACGCACTTCTATGTCAATTTCGCTGCGTGCTGGAAGTACCTTCTGGGCAGAGCCGCCGCATCGCTTAGGAAGGCTTAGATTGCTCTCCAGCCTGACTGGGGACACTTTCCCACAAAGACTTGTCTCTGTCCTTGTACAACTTCAATCGGTGACGCAACGCACGGTTTTTAAAGAGTCGCCAAATTGGCCAAACTCGATCAGCAAAAACAAACAAACACGTCCCAACACACACGTTAAAAATTGCAGCCACTGATCTGTTTCTAAAGGGCCGCGATTTTTAACGTGTGTGTTGAGAGGCGCTTCAAAAAAAAAAAAAAAAAAGTCCAAACATTCCCCCTTCGCTTTGTAGTGAAATGTTCGGCACCTACGTTTTTAATTGCAGACTTCTCTTTCAAGACAGCCAATGCATTGTCCGAGATAATAACAAGGTTATCTCGGTTGGGAATAAGACACAAGTTGTGCTGATACTTCAAAGGAAATAAATAAATAAAAAGACTAAGCTGAGAACTGAATTTCAGAACAGATGCTTTTTAAAGACTGCGATTCCGAATTTAACCTAAGGGTCTATTCTCTCCCCCCCCCCCCCACACACACTTCCCTGTAAACTAAGTGATCAAAACCTCTAGGGCCAAAGTAGGGGGACACCTTTTTTTGCTGTAGTTTTCCTTATAAAATATACAGTGCCTAATTCTGAATTCAATTCGAGCACTGATGTCGGGTTTTCCCCTCAGTGCTTTATGGAAACTGCTTCAGTTCACAGCCTTTGTTCGGTTAAACAATTCCTCTAGGTAGCATTGTCCTGCTGGATGACCGTACATTGGCGAGGGGACATTTTTAAAAAAGTGCAATTATTTTTTGAAATGGCATTGGAAATTGTGCGTGGCAAAAAAAAAAAAAAAAAAAAGGGCACAGGGGGAAGGAGCTCTGAAGAAATCAATTTGAAGAAAAACTCCCTGTTAGACCCTTTCTGTATTTGCTATCTTTCTCTGGGAGTTTTTGCTTGGAAACCTCTGGCAAACAGCTATCTTTGGGTGAGCTGAAAGGTAAGTGTATGCCTTATTTATAGAGCCTTTGTCAGAAATCATAGGGGAGGCGAGAAGATTATTTGTTTTTTCTTATGATTGACTGCAACACTTAAAAACATTTCCCAGTGTTACAGATATGACTGGGCTAAATATATAGCAGAGACCAAGTAGGAAGGTATATTGAGATTTGCATCAACATTTGGGATGAACATAGTTAATCTATTCTTAATATTTAGATGGACAATTCTGGAAAAAAAATTCGCTTACCAATTTAAGACTCAGATTAGCTATTTCAGGAGACAAATTTAGCACAGCACATCTATTCTTTAATATTTGGTCTAGAAATATCAAAGAAAGCTCAACCAATACATTGTTCTTCTCTCAGCGGAACTGGTAAAGCAAAAAGTCTGAACAAATGTACCTGGAGGAGAAGGGGGTGTGGGTGGGGGAGGGGGGGAAGTGACAACAGATTGTTCCCTTCTGTTAGTGCTGATTGATTGGCAAAGAAAAAAAATCCCATGATTTTGGAGGATAATTGACTTAATGAAAAATGTAATAGAACATTTTTCATCCTGAAAGTCCATTTGTTGAAAATATTCTGCCTTCTCATGACAAGAGAATCTATTTTAACAAAAGAAAGTGTTTTAACAAGTTTGAAAAATAAACAAAAGAAAAATGTAAAGCAGATATCATGTCCCGTTTCATAGTTTGCATAGTTTTTTTTAAAAAAAGCCCTGTTCTCCAGAATAGTTAGACATATGGACAATCTGATCAATCAGATTCACTTTTTAAGAGTAGAATGTTTTTTATTGAAGTCATGTTTTATACAACAGGATAGTGTGTTTTCGATTTAATCTTATTTTACAGGGAGTATTCAAGCCCAGGCTTCAGGAAAGATTTTTGACAAATAAGAATGTGAATTACAATCCTCATTTGATTTTTTTCCCCCTCTTGTGCTAATTCAGCTTATTTAGTTATTTCAGGAAACCCTCTTTCTAAGCTATTTAGGAGAGAGGGAAAGAGACGGTCAGTTTAATAGCAAGGGGACTAATATCCACACAAGACATTAAATATTTTTCTCTCAAACCCTGCAAATGTGTACCATAGCCATATTGACATGAATCAGATGTGTTTGCTGAGAGCCAGCTTCTGCATGTACATGTAAGTCAGTTGTAGTATACTGAAATGAGAGGGGAGGAGGAGAGGGAGAAGGGAGGATGGCAAATTCACCTTCATGTTTTCCTTAAGAAGTTCAGTAATTTCTAAAGTCCACTGTGTCTCTCCCCTCTACCCCAGACTCTTTGACCACCCCCATAACCCCCTGTGAAGTCGTCATGCTGAAATTGCTGACAGCCACTTATTTGCATAGTTGTCGGCTGTGATGTCACCAACACAGCCCTGGGACCTCTCTGCTGGGTCAGAACAGACTCTTCATTGGAACAAAAAGTTCATCCTTGGTAGGACAGGAAACCCAGGGAAATGCTGGCTCCCTGCATTTCTGCTGGGAGAAATGTTCGCCTTTTCAAATGATGTGCTGCAGAGTGAAAGCCCTTTCTGTCACTGCATATGCTCAGCCATTTGGAGTGTGTGTGTGTGTGTGTGTGTGTGGTGGGGCAAAGTAGAGAGGAGCGGGGATGCAGTGCAACCCTTTAAAAATATACACCAGGAAGCTAATGCAAAAATCTCTCTGAATTTTGCTGTATGCAAAACTTTTCATGACTATTCCATGGCACAAAAGCAGATGCCAGATAAGTCTGTACTTCCTAGATTCCTCAGTGCTTCCTCCATTTGGAAGGCAACTTTCAACTGGAAAATCTGGAGGTGTAAAGAATTTTTTAAAACTATGTAATCATTTTGCCCACTCATAAGCCATGGGATGATTTCTTAAATAAGAGCACACTGTCTGTGTTCATGTGTGTTAAGACAATTTCATCAACGTCAAAACAGTGACACATTTTTATTTCCACTTACAAAATAAAAGGAGTGAGAGCCTGGAAACATGCTCTGAACAGATGTAAATCTGGAAGGTCAGTGTTACCCTTGATCAGTGCAGAATGTTTTCATCTGTTGGTGCAAGATGTTAGCATTTTAGCTAATTTATCTCATTCAGATTGTTTGTACTCCGGTCATTGGGGCAGGGACCTTATACCTTTCCAAACACATTGTTGTCACTTAACAAACAATAAATAATTGTTCACGATTTTTTATTGACGCAAAAGAATAAATATCACTTGAGCTTAGAGAATGACAGAGGGGAGAATTACATTTTACATGCACTGTGAAAGGCAACCCATGTGGATGCACGTCAGGGTTAACATTAGAAACAGCTGTTGCCAGGCCGCCAGAGTTGTCCGAGGCCCTTGTGGCACTTACAGAGATGCCAGGAGAACAGTGGGTGCTTTAAACTGTGGCTGAAAGTGGTTGGAGGCTGCAGGAATTATCTTGTGTAGGAGTGGCCCATCACATACTCCTCTGTTCGGGTTAGCAGTCTGCCTTACTCAGAATCCAGTAACCACTGGGATGTTTCCTTGTGTACTGTAGCTATTTATTTTGCAAATGCCTGCTAATTTCTTAGACCACTTTCTGATTAGCCTTTGTCAGGAGGAATGTGGGTTTCTGTCCTGTTTTACTAGTGAGAATGGTGGCTGTTAGGTGATGGCTTTGGGGCAGAATTATGGCTTATTTTGCAGCCTGAATTAAGAATTCTTTGGTATTTGTGTTGAATTATTATATTAACCTTAACTGTTCATTAACAAAGCTCTTTATCTATCTATCTATCTATCTATCTATCTATCTATCTATCTATCTATCTAATCACCAGTTTGTCAGAATAATTTACAACCCTATGCTGCTGCTGAGCTGGGCAAAATGTAGATTGATTTAAGCTTTGGAACTAATGAAATGTAAAGCAATAGGAGTGAAAGCTGGACCAGTGGCATTTTTCTCTTTCTTTGGATTGTAAAGTGACGGGGAGATTACAGATTACAGTATGATTTCCTGAAGGACATTGACGTTTTAATGTTTTAATTAATCCCTGAAAATGACTACCTCTTCATGTTTGCCATGTAGAATATAATGAAAAGGTTCCATAACGAAAGTATAAAGCAAAAGTGGACAGTGCTGCAATAAAAATACTGTAACTACTTTTAAGGGCTGGCTTCTTTTGAGTGGCAAGGTCAGATTGGGTATACATCTTTATTTGTCTACAGAATAACTGTGGGCTGACCCTTGCTTTATGAAATAGCACCATTCTAAATAGAATTGAGATTTGCTCCTGAAAAAGATAATTCCAGGAGTATGAATTCACTGTGGGCCAGATCCTGTTTTTGCAGCAAGTAGAATCAGACATTGCATTTGAATTTTCCAGACAGCAGCAAGTACAGTTGTTGTCTCTGATTATGAAAGCTCTTTTGCGCCTGATCATTGGGTAAAAAATAATGTTAGAAGCACCCAAAATATGTAGAGACCAAGAATTAGTACAAGGAAAAATAGGGAGTTTTAACCCATCCATTGTTTATGAGTGATAGCAGAGCAGAGCAGAAACTCCAGAGACTGGTTGATTCTATTTTGCATGTTTGAATCCAGATCTCTGAGCTGAGGGCACCTGACTAGTTCTATAGGATTTTTAACACTTCGTGGCTCCAGGGAAGGCTCAGTGGTGTGCGTGTACACACACACACACACTTTTTGTTTTCTCCCGTTTCCTCCACACTTTGAAACCACTGCACACAAACTTGTAATTTACCAATGTTCTCTTCTCAAGATTATTATTTTAAAAAATAACATTGGCTTCAAGCTCTGCAAACTTGGTAGGTCTAGGAGATGTATCTGACAGTTGAAAGTGAAGGGGAATACCCTTGCAATAGTACAGAATTTTTCCCATGCTAGTGGAAGTGGAATATTTTGCAAGATACTTTCAAAGACGTTAGGGTGCATCTTATATTTGGTGGTCTGGTCACATAGCCTAATTTTTGCCTCCTGATGTGAACATCGATACTTCGTTCCTAAGAAGGTCTTGAGATGTGATCCAAGTATGCTACCAGGCAAAAGAATCAAGCTAAAAATAGCCTTATGTTGCCTTCTGCTAGGTCAGAACTGTGGGCTCTGAAGAGGTATCCAGGAGCTACCTTTCTAACTCAAGTTCATCTTACTTCGAGTCCCACTTTGGAGTGGACGTTGCCTGGATAGGGATCTGAATCAGATGCGCAATCTGTTTTGAATAATTTTATTTTAAACCAATCATAGGGAAAAGGTCAAACTCTGCTAATGGGGGCCAAAGACCTGGCTTCCAATTCATAACAGCACAGAGATGGCTGGAGAAGGAATAGATGTTTGTTGAACAACCAGTATTTTTTTTTTCTTAAAATCAGCCCTATACAGCAAGAAAATGACAGTAAAAAACACCTTCCCAATTTTCCCCTCATCTGCTGTTTGACCGAGAGATCTTACATTCAAATTGAACAAGTGCTTTGCGTTCAGATCATGCGTTTGTCGGCTTTCAACCTCCATCACAACTGCATATATTCTGAAGGATGCAGTGTTTTAAACTGCAGTGGGTTGTGTTGCTATGTGTTGTTCTATATTTGCAAAGAAACACATGCTCTGGTGCTGAGGCCTTCCTTTAAAAATCATTACAAACTCTTAAAAATAAACAGGATTGTTTCAAAAGGTGGAAAACTCTATTTAAATATTAATAATAAAAAGTCCATCAGCAACATAGTAAACCCTGGTAGCTTCATATCTTTTTTTAACTCTTCAGCTGACACAACGCATTCTTACAAGTGGCTATTCAGGCATGACATATGTATTGAAGCTAACATGTTGTGGAAATTGGACCTGATATTTCATAGTCACCTACAGATAAATGCATGGGGGTAATTTAAAACTAGCCCTATTATATTTTCCAAGGAATAGTTCATATTACACAGTCCAGCAATGGCTTACAAGAAATTCATGAGAATTGGAAGGGGGAATAAAACTACCATTCTCTCTACCTGTTTGTGCAGCTCCTTCCTAATGCAGGGAGAGCTCGACTATTTATTTGGAGAGCTAAAGTTGTGGAAATATACTTGGAGGGTGTAATGTGGACAGCATGTGTTTCTGGGAGCTACCTGAAGTCTGTGTCCTAATAGCTTGCAGATGTCCTCAGGTCACTGATTTTCTATGGGCCAAAGAACGCAGCCGCCACCCCTCCCAGTTCTTCAAATTAAAAAAAAAAAAGGGGGGGGGGGAGGGATTTCACTTCTGGAACTTGTAAAATTGTTTGTTTGGGTTTTTTCCAGCCCCTTTGCCCCCCCTCCCCCCTTCCCCAATACTGAATCATTTGGAAATTCTAACTGCCAGGCCCATGTTCATTTGGAACTATGATTTATTTGAAAAATAGAGAAATCTGCTATGGGATCCGTTTTTGTTTGCTCAGGGTGGGAAGTTTATTTACATTGGAATTATTTATTTAAAAACTTCAATTTTCTCTACTGCATAATAAACAGGGATTCATATATGTGGGTGGGTGTGTATTTATGGGGGCATATAATGTGTGTGCGTGTGTGTGTGTGTGTATATATAGAGGCTTGGAAGGATTCGGTTTTTATTGGTAAATGTCGATTTCACTGTACACACAAGCTGACGATAAATATTTCCATCAATTACA
Organism: Natator depressus; assembly: GCF_965152275.1. Taxonomy (NCBI): domain Eukaryota; kingdom Metazoa; phylum Chordata; order Testudines; family Cheloniidae; genus Natator; species Natator depressus. Next base: position 4,612,663 of record NC_134247.1, read on the forward strand.
CTTAAAATTTACAGCTAGGCAAAATAAGAAAGATGCTACCTGAGCAGTTATTAGCGTTTGATTTAAGGGTATTTACTTTGCATATTTTGGCAAGTGATGTTGACAATTTGTGTGTGTTTTAACCATTATAAAACTTGAACTTTTTGCTTCTCAACATTTGTCATTAAATGATTATTGACTGACAGTCAACAACTGTGAACATTTAGATCAATAAAAACTGAAAAAAGCTTAAAACATAATTTTTTGCAACTGTAAACATTTAAATTGATAAAAATAAATGTCAATATTATCCACTGAAATTATAAAAAATAAAAATGGAATTCTGCCAAGCCTATATATGTGTGTGTGTGGTATATTTGTGTGTATATAGCTCTGTGTGTGTGTGTGTATGTCTCGCTCTGTGTCTCTGAATGTATATATATGTATGTGTGCATTATACATATATATTCACATAAGTTTGATAAGACATTATTAGAAGGCAGATAAGATGTTTCCTATTCAGCTGGCACTATATTACTTAAAAGAACCTAATGAAGCTTTTGCAGAAGGATCAGCATATGCAGAAGTAACCCGTTTTCTCTCTTTCTCAGTTGTATTTCTCTTTTTAATGAAAGAAATGGTGGATCCTTAAATATGATTGCTGGTAAAGCTTGACATGTTGATCAATGATTCCTCTCTCACATCTGCCTTTGCTGAGCCAGACCCCGCGTAAGCAAAACACACAAGCAGTTGTCTAACTTGAAGCATTTGAGTAATCCCATCTCTATTCAGTAAAAGCAGGTAACTGCTTGAAGTTAGGAATGCGTTTATGTACCTTGCTGAATTGGGGCCCTAGTTTTGGTCCTCTGCTCTCACCTTTGATGAGGATTAAAGGTGTGAATGGCATCTTGCTTTGTCATTTGAAGCCAGGTGTTAATGAGAGACTGGTCTCTCCCCTCATTTCCAGTGGAAGAGGATTTTTAACTAGCCCCCTCACCCATCTTAAACTTGGGGATGGGAAGGAAGCTGTCTGTACTTGGGGCTCATGGAGCTGTCTGGACTTCCCAATAAGTAGGGTTGGAAGGTTTAAATGGTTATCGGTAAATGTCGGTAAACGTCGATTTCACCGTAGAGAAACAAGGTGGCGGGGGGTGTGGGGGTGGGGGGGGAGAATATCTTTTATTGGACCAACTTCTGTTGTTGAGAGAGACAAGCTGTCGAGCTTACACAGAGCTCTTCTTCAGGTTTGGATTTCACTGTCCACACATGAACTGATGAAAAATATTTCTATGGATGATCTTTGAAATTTATGGACAGGCAAAGTAAGAAAAATGCAGCTTGAGAACTTACTAGAGTTTGCTTTAAGGATATTTACTGTGTATATTTTGGCATGTCACGTTGACAGTTTGTGTTTCATGGTTATAAAGCTTTAACTTTTTAAATCTCAGCATCCACTGTCATTAAATAATTATTGTCTGGCCCCCAATAATTTCATGCAATTGTGAAAATGTAAATCAGTTAAAATGCTTAAAAATAAACATTAATATTATCTGTCAAAATTATAAACAAAAAAAATTTGAATTCTGCCCAGCCTACCAATAGGGTTTCCTGCAGCATTTGCTGCTGGCCCAGGGGCTGACAGCCTGATCACTTTGCAAAGGTTTAACTGGCACTCTTTTGAGCAGCACATTGATGATCAAGCACTTGGGCACCTGACTCCCATTGACTTTCAATGAGACTTAGATGCCTTAAGTGGCCTGAGTGCCTTTGAAAATCTCTTTCTCTCAGAGCATTTTGGGCCTAATTCCAAGCCCCACTGCATCTATCTATTGACTTCAGTGGGCTTTAGACCATGATTAGTATTTGCATTTTGGTAGCATCTGGTGGTTTCAGGAGCCTGATTGTGCAAGGCACTGGGCACACGTATAGCAAAGAACCCCTCCAGCCTGCAGAGTTTACAATCTAAACGGGCACAACAGAGGAAGAGTGGGTGAAAGGAAATATTATCCCTTCTCTATAGATGGGGAACTGAGGTTCAGAGAGATTAAGTGACTTTCCCAGGGTCACACAGGAAAGTCTGTGGCAGAGCCAGGAACAGTACTCCTGTCTCCTGAGGCCCAGCCTGGTGCCTTAACCACAAGATCATCCTTTCTTTCAGACTAAGCCCTTTATCTGCATTCCTGGATGCTGTGTTTCTGCTTGTCAATTGCTTGATCAGCTGAGTGTAAAAGGTTTGAAAAGAAGACTAAACCTGCACCTGAAAAATATAGTGGCTTTCAGTTCAAAGCAACTTGCACTCACTCAATTTGATACAATAGCAACCATAACATAAACTCCTATTTTAACAATTAAAGAATGAAATCTTGCTGGTCATATTATTTGTTCTATGGATCTATTTTGTATTTGCTATGTTTATTTTCCAAATATTAAATCAGCTATATTACAGATAACAACACTGGATTTAAAAGAGAAAAGGATAACATTAAAAACATCAAATGAAAGTTAATACAATAATACAGCACAGAATTTATATGGTCAAAAACATTCAGGGTCTTTTCTCTCTCTCCCTGATAGATTTTAAACATGTGTTGACCATTTAGCTTGGCAAAAGTCCCACATTTTTGATAGAAGTTTTGAAAAAATTCACCATCTTTATAAGTGGGGAGAGATCACTCTGAGAATAACACATCCCAATTATTTAATAACAACAACAACAACTACTAATTAATAATATATGTAATATAAAAAAGCCAGGATGCCCAAGGAATATCATTGCATTTTCTGGTTTAAGGAGTAATCTATTGTAAATCTGTCTCAGAACAGTATATATACTTTTGCTCACATCTTCATTCACTCTCAACCTAAACTCATTCTTCATAACAATCAATCCCAGGTCTCTCTTTGTAACATGCAAGTGACTTTGTAGAAAAGTGATGAAAACAAATGCTACCTTAATACAAACAATAATAAGAAACTATAACTTTCACAGAGCATGTCAGATACTGTGTAGCTATCTTACAGAGCTGAAGGAACCAGGCTGCCCTAGACTTCTTAGCATTGCAGATTTGAAACTTGCAATGTAGGAAGAAAAAAATCTACTTTCCCCACCCATCCAAAATAAACTCCAGATGAATAATATTTGAATGGAGTAAATGAAATATCGACAATAGGAAGCATCAAGAGATGAAAACGTACCTTCATATGGAGGACAGTCGACTTAGTTCCTTATTGCTAAACTCTGTCTTTTACAAACCCTGGTGTTAGAGGAAGTTTGCTAGGAATTCAGGGGGATCCAATAAGAAATGTCTTTTAAACATAGCCCCGGTATACCAAAGTGTCTGCGATTATCCCCATACACAGCCCATCCTCAGCTGTAGTTACATTCACCAAAATATTGATGGCAGTCACCTTTCCTGCCAGCTCTTATCTGAGGGGCTTGAGCTGGAGCTTGGCAGTGCCTGAAAGGAGGTATTGTTTCTTTTTTTTTTTTTTTAATAAAACAGCAGAGTTTAGAAACAAAGGAGGAATTTGGATCTTTTCTATCCGGGACAGTAATGTACTGATATTACTTAAGAATGACTTATTATTTCATCCCTTTACTGCTAACAATTGCTTGGTAATATAGAAATTTTATCTGGCTAAACTTGAAACTGATAGCAGGGCCCTTGGATCACATGAGTGATGTTGGCTAGCATGTGCTCTTTATAAAATAGTGATTTATTCATATTTATTTATTTATTATTTATTGACACTTCCACAAGCTTAGCACTTAGCCTTAACAGGCTGAAGGACTTGGGATTCCACTCATCCAGCTGGGCCTAGATTTTCAAAGACAAAGGAAGTGAGGTATTTCCATTTTTTGGGTGCCTGACTTGAGTCACCACAAAGGATATGTCTCCACTGCGTCTGGGAATGTGTCTCCCAGACTGGATAGACTGACTCGGCCTAGCTTCACCCAAGCTGTTGGGCTAAAACCAGCAGGGTGGATGTTGTGGATCTGGTGGGGACTTTGCCTCATCACCCAAGCTCAGTCTCAGGGGGCTGGTAGGGCTTGGGAGCTCGAGCAGTCTCTTGAGGTGCAGGGTCCCCTCTGCTAGTTCTTCCATGGTAGCTTGAGTGGATCTAGCATGAGTCTGTCTACCAGGTGGAAAGACTTGCTCCCAGATGCAGTGGAGACAGATCCAAAGAGCCCACATTTCCAGCGGACAGGTGATCAGCGCTTTCTGAAAGCCAGGCTCCTTTCAAATGAGTCCATCTGAGTATCCAAAAATCATGAGTCACTTTTGAAAATGTAGACCCAGGTTCTTATTTGCAGTGGGGATATAGGGGGGTGTATACCAGGAGAGGAAAAGACCATGGGCTTTGTGGCACTGCAAGAGCAAAAGCTGGGGTGTATAGCTAGATGTGTATGAAACATACAGGTTTGTGCTAGAAAAGATCCTCTGCTACTGGAAAACACCCTGAAATTATGTATCAGAACTTGGTGCAACTCCTTAAACATTTCTGGAGAGCTAAAGCGACATCCAAATTGATGTCTGAAATACAGTGCCAACTTCATGCATGGGATCTTCACCCTCAGTTTTATTCTTTCCAGGGAATAAGCTATTCATTGCCATTTAGGGTCAGCTCTTTTAAATCAAATGGGTTATCCCTGTGAGTGAGGCCATCAGCGTTTGGGGCCAGCTCTTTCACTGTGCGGAGCACCTTCCATTTCCTTGGATTCCAGTGGGGGGTGGAGGCGGCTCATCGATTCTGACACTGCCTCAGGGTGGCCACATCAGGTGGGTTTTCTGGTGGAATTCCTGAGGGCAGGTTTTAAAAGCACAGGACCATGCTTTGACTGAGAAAGCTGGTCGGTCTGGTCCCCCTCTCATCCCCCAACCATACAGTTCACTGTCAACCCCACATGCTGATTAATTTTCAACATCTTGTGCTTGACTTAGTGATCTTAGATCATTGACTCAGAAAACAGGAAAGGTCAGTTTGACTAACATCTAACCCAATGCACCAGGCTTTGCGTCCAAAACAAACAGACGCTGCAAGCAATGCAAGCTCCCAGAAGACGATTCCCACATGTAAGAAGGAGCAGGAGGATATGATGTGATTTCTCAAGCGCACTTGCGTCCCAAGGAGAAATGAAGTTATCTATCTTGAGCGCTGTCTCAGGAAAGCAGATGGGGTGGGGGAGGAGAGAACGGCACAGGCTGGAAAATCAAAATACTATTGCAGAGGAATTGTTTTCCTTAATTAAAAGGAAAACGCAATAATCCTGCTGAGATCCAAGACAAATAAAGCATCATTGTTTTGGGTATAAGATCCTAGTTTTTAATCCTTCTTTGCGCAATGTAGGACAACACCCAGCTCCTGTGGGACTAGAGGAATGTTGGCTGTCCCAACAAAGGCTAGGTGAGAGGCAGGGAGACAGGCCTACAGAAAGGAGAGAGATTCCCAGAGTATGTACAGGCTGAACACGTCTATGCTTCTGGACAGCATATGGACAAAGAGATTGACAAAAGGGAATGCAGGTGTTTGCTGAGCTGAAAATGACCTGTCTGTGTCAAGAACTGGTTTAGCGTGGAAATGTGGGTCTTGTCTAGATGAAAAGTTAGTGTGCGGCAAGCTGGTGTGTAAATCTGTGGTACGCTAGCTTGCCACGCACTAACTGTCCATGTGGACACTGCAAACTGGCCCTAAAAGTTCATAGAATTGTAGGACAGGAAGGGCCTTCGAGAGGTCACCTAGTTGAGTCCCCTGCACTCATGTCAGGACTAAGTATTATCTAGACCATCCCTGACAGGTGTTTGTCGAACCTGCTCTTAAGAATCTCCAATGACGGAGATTCCACAACCTCCCTAGTCAATTTATTCCTGTGCTTTACTACCCTGACAGTTAGGAAGTTTTTCCTAATGTCCAACCTAAATCGCCCTTGCGGCAATTTAAGCCCATTGCTTCTGGTCCTATCCTCAGAGGTTAACGAGAACAATTTATCTCTCTCCTCCTTGTAACAACCTCTTATGTACTTCAAAGCTGTTATGTCCTTTTCTTCAGACTAAACAAACCCAACTTTTTCAATCTTCTCTCATGTTTTCTAGACCTTTAATCATTTTTGTTGCTCTTCTCTGGACTTTCTCTTGTTTGTCCATGTCTTTCCTGAAATATGGTGCCCAGGACTGGACACAATACTCCAGTTCCTAATGTGCTTTGATTTACTCTGCTTTGAAACAAGAGTAAATCAATACACATTAGGGAACTTTCAGTGCACGGTAACAGGGTCCGCATGGACAGGTGGTGCAGGTAGGGTTGCCAGTTTTGGTTGGAGGTATTCCTGGAGATTTCATCACATGACATACTATTTAATTAAAGATTAATCTTTAGTTGCTGGAGATTCCAGGCCAATCCTGGAGGATTGGCAACCCTAGGTGCAGGCCATGCTAGTGCACTGGAGGCTTACACCCCAGCTTGCCGTGCACTGACTATTCATCTAGACAACTGCATGGACTTGTGGGTAAGACATTGACCTGGGCTAGTAAAGCCCTGGGTTCAGTTCCCAGCTCTGCTCTCAACTCTCATGTGATTGTGCCTAGACTCTTAGGGACAAATCTTTAAAAGAATTTAGGTGCCAAAAGATGTAGATAGGAGTGCCTACTTGTATCTTCAAAAAGGTCTATGTCCTTCACTTCAATTTAAATCAATTGCTTCTGTAGAGCAATTTCTACAGAATCCTACTACATTTCTGTTGATTTCATCCCTATGAAGTTCTATAGTTAGCCACAGTTGAAAACTAAAGCTAGGAAATATGCACGTTCTTAGAGGTAATGAAAGGATTAACAGGAAACCAGAAAAGCACCAGTACAGCTGCATCATTCTAGTCCTTTTATAACTTTGTTGGGAATTGTCCTACAGCTGAAGTGGGGAATATCTTCGTGTCACAAGGGCACATAGGCTGGAATGTATTTAGAGTTTTAAAGTGTCAGTTTTACTGTGGGAACCATGAACATAAGGTAATCACCCAAGTAAATTACTATAATGTTTTTGCAATGTTCACATATCAGAAAATATATTCCATTCATAGATTCATGGATTCATAGATATTAAGGTCAGAAGGGACCGTATGATCATCTTGTCTGACCTCCTGCGCAATGCAGGCCACAGAATCTCACTCTCCCACTCCTGCGATAAACCTCTCACCTATGTCTGAGCTATTGAAGTTCTCAAATCATGGTTTAAAGACTTCAAGGAGCAGAGAATCCTCCAGCAAGTGACCCGTGCCCCATGCTACAGAGGAAGGTGAAAAACCTCCAGGGCCTCTTCCAATCTGCCCTGGAGGAAAATTCCTTCCCGACCCCAAATATGTAGAGGACTCCCCAAGCACTGTAAATCAATAGAGTCCCTTAATTTGGCATAGCCTATACTTAAAGTTACAGGCATCGGATAGCTGCGTGGTGGCTACATAGACGTACTTTTACATGGTCCCATTTTTTAAGGCGTCGAAGGCATAAGTGCCCTCTGTTTATTTCTTATAATGAATGCCCAGGCAGTCACAGTGTTGTCAAAGCAGACATGAATATGACATAAGACTTCTTCAGATCCAATGGCTAAAGTAGACCTCTTATTTGACTCACTAGAAGGCCGCTCTGGAGGAAATGCCTGTCCAACTTCCATAGCTTGAGAATAGCCCAATGAATGAGGAGGGACCAACTTGCTGGCATAATCGTGCAGTGTTTATCTTTGAAAAGGGATACTGCATTTCCACTCTAATTCCCAGCAGTCCCCCCTTCCCCCTCCCCTCCGGATTAGATTTCCAAACGATCTAGGACATTATAGAGAAATCAGTAGTTGATTAGCTGACCTGCTTAGCTGCAATCACACCTTTCAATATTAATTATCCACTCCTTGAATTTGATGACATTGAGCATCCGCAGCAAGGGCTGCTCAGTGTTTCGCATCACTAGCCGAAGACAATGATTTAAAGGGACAAAATATGCTTGCGGTAGCCTGGCAAGCAGGAAATGAGAGCGCATTTGCAAATATGATTGAGGAACCCGATCGGCTCTTTCAGTAGGTTTAGCCTGCGGGTGACCAATCCAAAAAGTCGGATCTGTGTTTAAGGAACACTAGGAGGTACGAGACAGTGAAGTTTTTTTTTTTTCTCCAATGGAAGGAAAGGTGTGTGTGAAAAAGGAAAATAGTTCACTAAAACATCTGGGGCAGATCCATCGTTGCGGTAAATTGGTGCAACGCCACTGAAGTCTTGCATCAACTGAGGATCTGCCTCTCTGTTGGTGAACCTCAAAGGTTTGTCGGCTTGGTTTGGATAAACATCTAAAAGTTTGGAAGATCAGCCAGACTTCAGTTAGAAATCAGGCTGGAAGCGTCACCTGAATAGGCTCTTGTGGGATTTCCAGTCATTGCTTCCTCTGTTGTTGGTGGGAATAGCCGCTCTTATGATACGTCAATGCTTCTCCCTTTGGACAAGGCTGGGAAATGGAAGGGCCCAAGAAAGAGAATAAGCATGATGATAAAAAATTAGCCAGTTATTTTATTCCAACCCTAACAAAGGTTCTTGATGAGAATTTGGGCTGACTCTTATTGTACCAAATGAATTTGGTGTTTCACCCTTGCCTGCTGTTACTGGGTGAAATTCATCCCCTAGCAGAAGGCCTATGTACTGCTTATGTCTCCTGACGTTCTGAGGAGACAAACAACAGGCTTAATTAGTGTAATAGACGCTGCACTGCCCACTCTGCCTAGGGGTAAATTTCACCTGCTTAGAGTATATGGAACTCTTGGGCACGTTCATCAGTGTCATTTGAGTCCATCTATTGTAGACAATGGAGTCACAGCTGCCTATGCCAGCAGTGAATTTAATGCCTGGTTTTACTACTTGTCTGTACATCCCCATGAACCTCAGAGGTGTTATCTAAAATAACGCTCTCATAATAATAATAATAATAATAAAATCAATACTAATTAATTATACTTGAGACAGGCCCAAGCCACCAGGTTTAGATCCAGATCTAGAGCTCAACTTCAGGATCTGGGGGGTTTGGTTTTGCCCATATTTATAGCACTTGGGATCAGTCATGAAATTTGGATCTGGGTTTGGATCCCAAATCCCACTCTCCAGAGCGTTCAGAACTGGGGACTGTCTTTAGACCAATCTTTAATCCTTAAGAAAAACTCTAAGAAAAAATCATTAAGAAAACTCCTTTGCTTTAAGGAGTCTGTCCTGTTTTTGCTAGGTTCTGGAGTATGGGAGTTACTTTTGCCAGTAGGTTTATTGTTAGGAATTAATCACCATGGAAAGTGTGTGGTACAGGTAGAAGAAGCCACAGAAGTTCAGGTTTTGTTTGGGGGTCAGTTTCACTCCTCTTAAAGACCATTGTTTAATTTGAATGGCCTAATGGGACCTTGTCAGGCTTCTATAAATATTTGTGTACCATACAGAGAACATTTTCAGAAGGCAAGTCCCATGCCCTTTGGCTGCTGGCAATGGCGCCAGTACAGACTTTGCCTCAGGCTGAAGAAATGTGATAATTAACAATTACAAAAAATAAAAGGGAAGAGATTTATGGACAGAATATTTACAAGGGCTCATTACCCACAATCCAGGCCAGGTTTTCAAATGAGCTCAGTATGTTGGAGAGATTTTGGATGCTATGTTCTTTTGAAACTCTGTCCCCAGTTGAAGTTCTTGAAGTTCTGGCCCATTGGCACAGGAGTTTCCAGAGAATCTTGGTTTGTCTGAAAGAATATTTCAAAATCTCAGTGGCACAAAATAAAAAAAATTGAGGCCTTTGCGAATGTAAAAGTTTCTTTAAAAGAAGGTGCGACTGAGGGCCCTGTTTCCTCCATGAATAGAAATGAAAGAATCACGGTGCATTTTAGTAGCATCTTTCAAACCTGTGATCAGCACAACTTGTTAACTTCTCTCATCGCCACTTAGGACTCAGCAAATGCAAGAGGAACATTAGAAATTCAGTAGCTTTACTGGGCTATTTGCTGGGTTCTTAAACTGGAAAGGCCTCTTCTCTTCTTGACCTGTTTGCTTCTCCTCAAAGTTGTTGTTTATACCATTACAACACCTCGAGGCCTCCTCTGAGATCAGAGACTCATTGCTGTGGGTGTTGTACAGATATATAGTCTCTGCACTGAAGCGCTTACAGTCCAAATGAAGAAGACAGACTAAGGCTATGTCCACATTTGAGCTGGACGGTGGGATTCCCAGCTCCTATAGAGGTACCTGTGCTAGCTCTGCTTGAGTTAGTGTCTGAAAATAGCAGGTTGCGCATGATTGCATGGATCCCAGCTCTAGTATGTAAGCCGGGGCTCAGGCGGGCTGTACATGGGGCAGCTAGCCCAAGTGGTCGGCCATACTGCTGTGGATGCAATGCTATTTTTAGGCGCTAGGTTGAGCAGAGCTAGCAGGGGGTATGTCTTCGCGAACTGGGAATTACACCTCCCAGCTCAAATGTAGATGCACCCTAAGAGGTGGGAGGCGAAACAGAGGCAGAGAGAGGCTAAGTGACTTGCCCATGGTGGCAGAGCAAGTCAGTGACAGAGCTGGGAATAGAGCCTGTATCTCCAACCCAGTGCCCTGCCCACTGACCCAGGGGGCTCTCTACAAGATTCTGCCACAGAAGGCTAGACTCACAGTTTGTCAGACTGACCTAAACAACGCAAGCCTTTGAAACAGAGGTGGGTTCATCTCTTTTTTAAAAAACCATCGTCACTTTTGTTACAATTGTTTTTTTAGGCTACACATGTTCTGGCTCTGCCTTATTCCAGCGTGTGGGGGGCCTGCATTCTAGAGGTGGGCAAAGCCAAGGCGACGGAAGGCTGGCTCCATCTGAGAACCGGACTTCAGCTTAGTTCTGCTTCCAGGACTGAGGGCAAGCCAAAGGAAAACCAAGCCAATGGGATCCCTTCACATCGTTTTCTGCCATCCACAGGAATCTTTATTTATATGTTTCCTTTTTCATATGTGGAGGGCCAGCGTCAATGGCTCCGCTTGTGGTTTGATTCCCAAAGCCAAGCGAGTCTTCTTGTCTCCAAACTTGCTGGCTTGCCCATATCTCACCTGGTCTGCTTCTCCCTGTCCTCAGAGGGCATTTGTTCACCGGCTTCAGCAGGAGATAGCTGGCTGTATGCATCATAAACTAATGTTTAGGGTGTGGTTGTGGTCAGGAGAGACTATTACATCCTCGTGTTTTGTATTTACTCTGTCAATGACCTTCTGTATCAAATCCACTCCATCTATTACTCAAAAGGAGTTTTTTTCACTCCCAGTCCCAGCATAGTGCCAGAGAATTAAGCCGCTTTCATTCATTAAGCTACACTAAGCAAAAGAAGTCACAAACATCATTGCTTGGAGTGACTGAAACTTTCGGTGCATACATGAAACTGTGGCCTTGATTTCCTGGTTGTGCATCGCAAGCAACTCCACTGAAGTCAATCGAGTGATACTTGTATAAAATCAACATAGATGTGAGGAGAATCAGGACCTCTGTGTGCCGAAGCATGACATCTGCCCCAGGCATTTTCCAGGCACGGATTCTGCTGGATGGTTGCAATTCATAGGAAGAGATCTCTAGTTCTGATCCAACTGAAACCAATGCAGTTGCCCCAGCATAGAGAAGAAGCTGCACGCATTGCAGATATACCAACTCACCTGGGAATCTGAGCTCCATTCCACAATGCAGTGCTTTGTATTTGGAAATGATTGCAGATACTTGCACCCAGTACTGGTGCTCGGTGCATTATGCCCTGTTGATTCGGAGCGATTAGAAACCTTTGAGAAAGAACAGCAAATAGAAGTGGTCTCATGATGACCTGCCACTGTACGATTCTACTTCATCCATTCAGCTTGGGGTGAATGGAGAGTGAGGGGCCTGAAGTGCTACTTCAGCTATGAGCCAACCCCAAATTTGTGTGTGTGTGTGTGTGTGTGTATGTGATATTTTAGTCCCTCGACCAGAACCTTCTGCTACACTTCTGGGTCCAGGCTGAATCCAGAATTGGGAAGGATCCAGAACAGATGTGGCCAAAGATAGTGGAAAACTCGCAAGAGCAGATGAAATTCAAGGCAGTGGGAGAGTTGTATGAGATCTCCTGAATTCAAGGCAGCAGTGTCTTTTCCCCAGAAGGAATCGACTCTGAACACGGGGGATGGTTCCACAGCAAAAATGTTAAGAAGAAAAGAGCTACACTGTGGAAGTTCTGGCTGGGCTTGTGTAGACTTGGATTCTGCTCTACAGTAAGCGTATTTCATCATTTTAAGGGGTCTCACTCTGACACCTAGTTCAGCAACTCCATTCATTTTGGTCAGTATGTACATATATACCTTGTCAGTTGGCTGCCAAGACAAGCCAACTGCATTATGCAGCAGTGGCCAAAAAAGGATGAGGGAGGGAATGTGGTGGTGGGGGGAACTGAAAAATTCCTCTCCTGGTCTGGTGAAGTTCCTAGCATCTCAGGGGAGGTAAAGAGCAGGGTTGGCATTTGTGTGACGGACCTCTGTGCTTGGACAAGGGCTTGAGAAACTTCTCAGCTCGAGTTCGAACCTCTCCGTAAAAATTCGGGACAAACGTTGGAGGTAAACTGCTAAACCATGTCGTAAATCCCTTCCTCCAGAGTCAGATTCCACTCCCAGCTGCTCAATCAGAACAGCTGGAGCCTGGGTGCCAAAATCTGAAACCCCTTTGCCCCACCTCCTTTCAGCCAATGTTGGACCTAGTTGAGAGTAGGGGGGGTGGGGAGCAGCACTAATTGATGGGCTAAATGGGAATAAGTTATGACTACTAATAATATAGGGCTGGGTTTGTCTGCCGGGATTTGTTTGTGAACAGTTTTCCTCAAGAGAGAGAGATTCATTTATTGAGGTTGGAAAGGACCCAGTTCTGGTTCCTTAGCCCGCCCTCTTTTGCTTTTCTCCTCACCCTTTTATTTCAGGATCCCAATAACTTTGAAGGAGTCTGATAGAGAAAATATAGAACCTGCTCCAGCAGATGCTCATAAAGATTCAGCTCCACTGAACTGAGAAACTACTGATTGTCAAATCATTACTTACCTTGTAGGTTTTCATACCAGAGTATAACCTCTCTCTGCAATGATACCTGGCCATACGTATTAAAGTATTAAAATGTATGTTCAAATAATATTCCTGCCCCTTCTCCTGACACCAGGGCCCTGCTCTGACACCACTGTTGCTCCTCTACCAAGTTGTAGCAGATGTCTGGGGTTTTGCAAGTCGGCATCCCACTAGAGGAGAAATCAGTGATTCGGCGTCTGGGTATATATAAAGTATTTATATGCAAGTGTAACTTGTTTTATTTTCATGCATACATCCGTCCTAGAACAGAGGTGGTCACACAGCATGCAGGGCAATCCCATCGCCCGGGAATCTCTGCACAGAACCACTGCCTAGAAACACAGCTTCAGGGACTGACTCCAATCAGAGAGCAAACAATGCAGCCACTCCCTCTCTTCTGAAGTTGCCTCTACACAAAACCTTGCATGACCCCAAACTAACAACAGTAACAGTTTGTCTTCCTAAGAGTCAAAAGTTGCTCACACCTAAGGGTAGTGTGCTTCCCTGCTTGGGTAAACAAAACACATGCCAGCTCTGCTTGAACTAGCATGCTAAAAATAGTAGTGTAGTCAGGGGTAGCACAGTGGGCAGCTGCCTGAATACAAACCCACGTGGGCCCCTGGCTACAGGCAGCTAGCCTGAGCTGCTGTCAGTGCTACTCCGGCTACATGGCAATTTTTTGTGCGTTAGCTCGAGCAGAACTAGCACGCGTCTGTCTACTTGTGCTGGGCAGCACACACTTAGCTGCAGTGTAGACATACCCAAAAAGAAACAACTTGAAAGTGTCTGTGTAGCAATGTTCCCTCTAATTTTTTCTATCCATGTGAGGAATGAATTTTGTTATGTGCACCAATATGGAGGTGATGTGTGGTGGGGGTGGGGCTGAGGGGTTTGGAGTGTGAGGGGGACTCAGGGCTGGTGCAGAGGGTTGGGATGTGGGGGGTGAAGGCTCCAGCTGGGGGTGAGGGCTCTGGGGTGGGGCTGGGGATGAGGGGTTCAAGGTGCAGGTGGGGCTCAGGGCTGGGGCAGAGGGTTGGGATGTGGGGGGTGAGAACTCTGGAGTGGGGCTGAGGATGAGGGGTTCAAGGTCAGGGAGGGGGCTCAGGGCTTGGGCAGAGGATTGGGATGTGGGGTGGAGGGGTCAGTGAGGGCTCCGGCTGGGGGTGTGGGCTGTGGGATGGGGCCAGGGATGAGGGGTTTGGAGTGCAGGCTGCCCTGGGGCTGCAGTGGGGAGAGAGGACTCCCCCCCCAGCCCTCTCTCACAGCAGCAACCCGGGGCCGGGGGAGAGACGCGTCTCCCCAGCCAAGGCAGCTCTGGGGCAAGGGCCAGGAGAGAGACACCTCTCCCTGCCTGCGCAGCCCTTGATAGCCTGCTGCACAGTTGTGGGGCCGCACAGCTTAGAGCGAACTTAGCCACCTGGAGATGATTGCTATGACTGTATAATAGGCTGTCTATCGATCTATTGATCTGTCTTCACAGCCTGTAGGAGACCTACGTACGTAGTTTATAGAGGTTTTGCTTGTCAATGTGTGACCGAGGGGTGTATTTATGTGTGTCTGTCTGTGTATATGTGAATCATAGAAATGTAGAACTGGAAGGGACCTCGAGAGGTCGTCTAGTTCAGTCTCCTGCACGGAGGCAGGGCTAAGTATTAGCTAGACCATCCCTGACAGGTGCCTAATTTGTTCTTAAAAAACTCCAATGACAGACAGAGACACCAAAACCTCCCAAGCTAATTTGTTCCAGTGCTTAACTACCCTTACAGTTAGACATTAGGAATAACTTCCTAACCTAAATCTCCCTTGATACAATTTAAGCCCATTACTTCTTGTCCTGTCTTCAGTGGTTAAGGAGAACAATTTATCACCCTCCTCTTTAAAACAACATTTTATGCACTTGAAGACTATTATCATGTCTCCCCTCTGTCTTCTCTTCTCCAGACTAAACAAACCCAGTTTTTTCAGTCTTTCCTCATAGGTTATTTCTAGACCTTTAATCATTTTTGTTGCTCTCCTCTGGATTTTCTCCAATTTGTCCAGAAATGGACATAATACTTCAGCTGAGGCCTTATCAGTGCTGAGTGGAAGAATTACTTCTCATGTTTTATTTACAATACTACTGCAAATACGTCCTAGAATGATGTTTTGTTTTTTTGAAACAGTATTACATTGTTGACTCATATTTAGTTTAAGGTCCACTGTGACCCCCAGATCCTTTTCTGCAGTACTCCTTCCCAGGCAGTCGTGCAATTGATTATTCCTTCTGTAGTGTAGTACTTTGCATTTGTCCTTCCTGAATTTCATCCTATTTATTTCAGACCATGTCCTCCAATTTTTCAGGATCATTTTGAATTCTAATTCTGTCCTTCAAAGTACTAGTAACACCTCCCATCTTGGTGTCGTCCACAAACTTTATAAGTGTACTTTCTGTGCCATTATTCAAAATAATTTATGAAGACATTGAATAGAACCAGACCCAGGACAGATCCTGCAGGACCCCACTTGATATGCCCTTCCAGCTTGACTGTGAACCAGCTTGCAACTTACAACAGACTTTAGAAGGCTTCATCTTGTTCATAACTAAATACCAAACCCATTTATTCAAGGTAACTTTCTCTGTCATTCTTATTTCTTGTGGCTGAGAAAATTCTGGGAAATTCCCGCTTCTGGGAAAATTCTGTTTCCCGCAAGGATGATCCTGTCCTACTGGGTGCCGACAGTCTGATTGTTCCAGTAGAATGTTGCTGTCTTGGAAGCTCATGGAAGTGAATTCTCAGGGTATGTGTACACTGCCGTTGGCAGGTGGGGTTACAGTTTATGTAGGCATACCTGCACTAGCTTTAGGAAGACACAATGACATGAGCTTCAGCATGGGCGGTACAAGCCTGCCTGGAACCCTGGGTACGTACTCACATTCCTAGCCTGTGCTGAGGTCCATACTGCCTCAACGTCACTGCTATTTTAGATACACTAACTAGATCAAAGCTAACGTGGCTAACCGAGCTGCAATCACACCTCTGACTGGAGCGTAGCAATACTCTGAGTCAGACCAGCATAATCCTATGGAATGTAGGGAATTCACAGTTAAGACCAGTCTTTGGGTATTGCAGAATATACAGTAATACCTATCCCTCGGAGAAACCCGCAACATGTGTGCAGAAGGGGATAGGGGAGAGGCTGGAGGTCCCCGCAAATTTTGGGTTTGTCAGCCCTTTTACTTCCCCTTCTAAAGCCTCAGACATGGTGTTATATCTGGAACATCATTTAAACCAATGCTGATGGCACACTTTGAAAATTCACCTCTTGCTGTCCCTTTAATACATCTTGGGGCGGAACAGGTTCTGGTTCCTGGCCTTTGTGGTGTTCAGTGATACTGACGTGGCTGTCAGAGCTCCCCAACTAAGCAGGAAGAACTGCAAGCAAAACCTGTGGTACTGGAGGGAATAGTACTGGTGGTTCAGAAGGCGTCCACCTCTGAGTCAGCACTGAATCCTTGCCCCATGTGAAGCGGACATTTTGCAGATGTCACCTTTCAGTGACCAATAAATAATAATAAAACAATGTCCTAATTGGTATCTATCTTAGGGAATTACATGGCCCGCATCATCATGGTATCTGAGCAAGTCACAATTATTCATGCACTACCCTCATAACACTCCTGTGAGGCAGGGCGGTGCTATTATCCCATTTTACAGGTGGGGAACTGAGCCACAGAGAGACTAAGGCCTTTCAGTGGGAGTTAGGTGCCTAAATACTTTTGAGGACCTGCGCCTAATTGACTTGCTCAGCGTTACATGGTAAATCTGTGGCAGAACAGACAATTGAACCTGTGTGTCCCAGCTCCCAGGCTAGCCACTAGCTAACTCTAACCACTGGACCCTCTTTCCTGTCTTTTAAAGATCCCATGGAACTTTTTGAAAGAACAGGGCTTGTTTTAATCCCAGTGTCCTGTTTATCCTAGTTTTGGTAATTGCATTCTTTCTGCTGGAGTTCCCCCTGCAGTTTCAGTTGGACATGGTATTCTTTTCCATTTCCTCTCCTAAACAGCACACCACATTGCTGTGCATTGTTACAGGAGCAGTATTCCAGTCCCGAAATGGCTGCATTTCCCATGTGGATAAAGAGATTTCTGGGCAGGTAAACTGGCCAAGATTTTCAAACGTGACTTGGATGCCCAAATTGAAGAAGGCTCAGACACATGGCCTGGTTTTTCAGGAAGTACTGAGCACGCACCAACAGGACATAAGGTCCCTTTAAGGTGTCTCAAGTTGGGCACCCAAAAAATTTGGGCACCCCAAATCACTAGCCACTTTTGAGAAATGTAGCCTTAGTTAAAGTGCTTGGGGATCCTCCAAGATGAAAGGTGCTGTATAAATTCTTATAATTGTTAAAAATATTGCAAGAGAACAGCAAAATAATCATACCTCAGACAAGAAGAGAGGAGTTGCCAATGCCCTAATGATTCCTTTATGGCCATTACATTCTGTTGTGTAAGTTTAGCCAGCTATGCGGCTAGCCAGTTTGAAATGTATGTCTTCTGTGCTGCCAGAGCTTTTGTCACCTAAATGCAGATTCAAGGCCAGACTATTAATTTTGATGATGCTCTATATGCTGTAGCATTGAATATCTGGTTTGGGTGCTCAGTGCTTTGTTTTAGACTCTGATTTCGCTGGGTACTTAAACGGGTGCTTCACTTGAAGTACATGAATTGTTCCACTGATCACACGCTTAAGTACTTTGCTGAATCAAGGTTTTAGTCAGTAGCTCTCCAGAGATTCAAGGCTATTTAGGCACCTAACTCCCACTGATTGCTAGGCACCGAAATCTCTTTGAGGATTTGGGCTGACGTGCTTGTGTCTTTCCAAAGAGCCTCCATTTGGAAAGATTGTTTCCGTTATTTTTCATTTACTTGCCCACTGCAAATCTTGTGAGGAAAAACCTGATCTCATGAGATTTGCATTAGCTCTGTCTCAAGAGGTTCTGATACGCTTCTGAGCTGATGTGTGCTTATCTGCCCAGGGCCCTGAACCTGATGAGGGTCTCCCATCTTTAGCTAAAGCCCTGTTACGGTGATCACAGTGCAGGAAAAGAATGATGTCTTCAAGGCACCAGCTTGCCATTGAGAAGTTCTACTGGGTTTCCATTCCTTGGGAGAACGCCATGGTTTTGACAAGTATTCTTTGACCCCATAGAACAGTCTTATGTTTCCAGGGCCATGTGTGAGCTATTTCTGAGCTTGCAGTGCACAGACCAAGCCCATTGCTTTGTAAGTCACTTTGGAAAACATCAAGTCTGAAAAGTGCTATGGAAAAAAAAATCTATTCAAAACCTTACGAGTATTTTCATGAGAAGTTGGAGAAACCCAGTGCAGACAGACTGAGCTAATTACCAGGGCTGGGCAACCTTTTTCTGAAAACATAAGACCAGAACTGAACGCTCCCTCTTACAATAGCAAGACTGTGCTGTTTGGGGTGATTATTCTAAAAACAGTAGTAATGTTTTTTAAAGTGCTATTAAAGGCAATGGCCAAAACAGCACAGTGCCACACTTGGAAAATCCACTGCCTGAAATAACAGCTTTAGGGGGACACTTGTCAAGGTGGACTACAATTTTGACTTGTTACTTAGGTTGCAGGCTGTCTGTACACATAAACAAAAAAGATTCAGACAGAATAGTACAATTTATGTAGCATCTTTTATCTCAGCATTCCAGATTTGAAAACATTTAATTAAGGGCAAAATTGTGATTTTGCTCATGGCCAAAAGTAAGGAGCAGCATGTGGCTGCATCACCCCAGGAACAGACCAGGGATATATAAGAATCATCTCCGTTCCTGGCTCCTTCTTTGCTTGCAGAGGAAGGTAATTTGGTATTGACAGATCAATACTCTGTGCTGACTGAGATGTGCTAACCTGTGCACTGGGGGAGGAGGTATTTAACCAAGGCTCTGGCCATGGCTTGCTCTTTCCCTGCTCACCTCTATGTCTGTGTGGGACAGTGGTGTAGTGGTCCCATGGAATCCAGTCTGTCCAACCCCCATGCTGCGATTGGCAATGCAGGAAGCCAGCATAAGGGAGTAAGGGGGAGGCTTAGTTATAATAACATTACTCCCCCTTTGTGGGCACATGTAGGGCAAGGGACACACTTGCCCTAATTGAGCCTCACAAGTCCCCTTTGAGATACAGATTTAAAATTTTTATTAAAGCTAATGTTAAAATTATATAATATGCAGGTAGAGAAAAGAGTGTTTGTACATCTGGGTACAGTGCTTAGATTAAAAACAAACCTTGTGTTTGTGGATAAAGTCATAAGATACATATAGTGCATAATCAGCAAAAACCCAAATTTAGGTGAATGAATTTAAGAATACAGTTTAGATATTTAGCATCCAAGTATTCGGGTACATTACTCATGAAAAAAGTAATACAGAGAGATGGTGGCGGAAAGAAAAATATATCAATGAATGAAGACTGTCCCTCAGTAATTGAGAAATTGGGATAGGTTGTCTATTTAGAAAAAAACAGTCCATCAGGAAAGTATTTGAGTTACTTTCCCGACTGCACTTCTGATCGGCACTCCAGCTCATCCCTCCTGGTATTGCTGATGTCTGGTGATGTGTTTTATGTAGATATCCCTCCACCATCTGATGGCGTCCGACACCATGAGTTGCCGCATCAGCTGAGCGTAGCGTTGACCGACTCCACGTTCTCTCAGCACTCGCTCATTACTGGGGTCCCATGCGCCCATGGCTCCAACAATCAGCACGTGAGTTTGAACCTCGTAGCCCCTAGCTCTCAAGGTGTTGGCCAGAGTGGTGTATTTTATCCCCTTTGCAGATGTGGAAACAATGGCACAGAGAAGTTAAGTAACGTGTCCAAGGTCAGGCAATGATTTGGTGGCAAAGCTGGGAATGGAACCTGGGAGTTTTGACTCCCCATCCACTCCTTTAAGCATTAGCAACTGGACTTGTTCTCATTGCTGTGCGTGAAGCTTTCTTGTAAGCCATGAAATGAAATTTCAAGGCCCCTCCTGCTGTCTCCTTCGAGGAGCAACAGACCTGTATATTTCACTGCCCTGTACTGAATCCAGTCAGTGGGAGCAGATGGGCAAAGTGCTTCATGCAGGCTTGTGCCTGCGATCGTGAGGAGAAAGCGGGTTGTTATTGTAGGCCTGCAAAAAATTAAATCAATCATATTTGCTGCTCTCCTTGAAGTTCTAAAGGCCCAAATTAATTTTACGTTAGAGTGGGTCAATTTTTTTGGCCTGACAGAGCTACTTTAAGACAGGCTACTGACTGAGATGTTAACAAAACACGACATGCCTGCAAGTTGCATTTCCAGTCTCCTTGCAGAGACACACTTCCTGAAAATTACATAAGATTTATGAATTTTCTTTGACATTCCAGCCAATGAGGAGGAGAAGTATCCTTAACCCCAACTAAAGAAACAGTGAATACCTGCCAAAAGATACAGAACACTCTGTACAGTTTCTACCCCAGTGAACGCGTTCAGATCCTAAGGCCCGATCCTGTGTGGCGCTGAATGCTTTGGAGAGCTGCTAGGTGCCCTCAGCTCCTCTTTTTTAGTACATGGAAGCTGAGGGGGCTTCGTACCCTGCATGACCCGACACTGTGAAACAAAGAAAGGATTTCTAATTGGGTCTTGTTGCAAAACAGCCATTTATTAGCTGGTGGAGCAAACTTTCCCCTTTAGGTTCCAGGAACCCATTATTATTATTTATCTGTAGTGCAATAGCAGCTAGAACTCCCACTCGGGGATTGGGTCCCTGATAGGCATTTAGTTTTAGGTAGAGGTGGGTAAAATAAGAACCACAGTAGAACTGCCCCCAAAACTCAAACCAGACTTTTGGGAAGTTTGTAAAAAATTTGGATTACCTTCCCCCGCCAGGAGTTATTTTTCATGTTCCCTCTCAACCTCTGAGCTTCCTTATTTCAGCTGGGACTATAAAATGAAGTGCCAAGTACCCATAAGTAGAGCTATTTCCCATGTATCTCCAATCTGACCAGTCCAAGAAAGTGGGTGAGAAATCTGGTTGTAATGAGTTTCCTAGCTGAAGTTTGCAGACTCTTTATGTTTGGATGAGATTCTGAGTTTTTAGAAATGTATCTGAACCAGAACCTAACTTCTGAAACTTACAAGGTCTGCCCATCAGTTATTTTGGGGTGGGTCATAATGAGATTATGTTATGCACCTACCAGCATCCATCCTTTCCAATCTATATCTGTCTTCTTAGTCAACCCCTCACCATGGTATCTGGTCCATAGCGATTTCTACAGGCCTTATACTCTCAAATGTCTTGTTTGTTGTTGCAAAACAGAACCTCACTGCCTGTCTCTGAAACCATGGTACAGTTCGTGTTAAATAAATGTGCTGTGATTCTTAAGCTGGTGCTTTGTAACATACCTGGGAAATGTAAATGTGACCATTTTTCACGTACATGTTCATACAGCAGGAGGAACTCCATTTAAATTAACGGTGTTACAAGGGACATAAAGTGACTGTAAATCACAGGGAAATTGGACCTCTTTAATCACCACCCATCTTCCTGGAAGTGCGTCTTGTCAACAGGAACTCACTGCTCTTCCCGAGAATGTTCCGGGGTCTCTACATGTCTATGTGTGGAATGCAGAAGGAGCCCTGGTGCGTCTCATGGTGGCTGGACAGATAAAAAGTGGGTTCTACTTGCTCTAAGAGCTGAATTCCAAAAGATGGGCAAATAATACTTGGGTATTCCTGCATGGCATGTCTGTTAGCTACTCAGGGGATAGAGAGGATCCAGTAGAGTGGCCCTATCACCACTGTGGTGGAGGGACCACCTGTAGGGAGGTTAAAAATCTCCACTGTCAATGCCAATGCCTATTAGGCCAGAAAAGCACCTTTGACACCATTAGAAGGTCCTTGACCTGTTGTGTCAAAACCCTGATAAAAAAGTGTGGGAAAGTCTGCTGGATTGATTAAGCCTTTCCCCCCACCTCCCCGCCTACACATGCTGTCCCGGGAATGTCACTCCCTTGTTTGATCTGAGCGGTGAAAGTCCTTGTGAAGAATGAGTGGAATTCCACAGGACCTTCGCTGAGGTGATAAATGAGACCGGGAGCCAGGAGGTTTACAGCCTCTTGGCAAGAGGGGGCTTGTGCTTCCGTCTGACACAGTCGGTGCCTTTCTGCAACTCTGCCTGGGGCCGGGGAAAGAAAGGCCTCAGATGGATGGACCTTACTCGTTTTTTTCCGGGTGCCAGTATAACAATGTTACTAATAATGAACGACTGGACAAGCCAGCAAAAGCTGCTAGTGAATTCAGGTGCCTCCATATTTTCAATACCTTTATGTGACTCTGGTTAATAGATTACCAGGGCCAACTGGCACCTCTGACCCCCAACCAGGATCTCATGACTGATGGATCAGGGCCAGCAAACAATGACTGGGTAGAAAAAGTGAAGTGTTGCCCACTTCTGTGTTTTTATCACACATCTCATGTTCTTTGATGTTTTCTTTAAGGCTCCAGCTCCTGGAGTCATGTGAATGTCAGCTTTTGTTGTTTTTAAAAGGTAAGTTTGTAGCCCTTGTGATTGTGGAGAAAAGCTTGAAAATGGAACCCGAGTTTAACCTAGAAGAACCACAAATCTATTATTATGATTTTAAATCTCTTGATTTTTGAAGCTAATCACAAGAGTTTTGGGGCCTGACTCATGATTTTTGAATGGTTAGGTTTGGCAATAATGCAAGTGGCATGCAGAGACTCAGAGGAGGCAATAAGATGTTATTTGTGATTCTGTACTGCTCCCCTGAGGTCTGGGTCTCTCTGCATTGAAACACTGAAATGTGTTAGGGGCCATGGCCAATGGTGTGTCACCAGGAGGGCCAGCACCTGGAGTATGCTCCGTGCAAGTCCCACTTATTCTGAGAGTTTAAGCAAGACTCAAGTGGTATACGGAGGTTGTGCTGGCACAGTAGTGCATTTCATGCACAAAGAACCCGTTCACAAGGGCCAAAAGCTGGGAGCAGCTCGCCACATCAACCAATTCTCACCATTCCCTGCAAGACTTGTCTGGTTTCTCAGGCACATCTGGGAGTAGCAGGTTGAGGCAGTGTGTGTGTTTGGCTTTCAGAACATCACCATTTAGGGTAGCTTCTTCGGATGGGATATTCAGAAGCACCCAAGGGACCAGAAGTCCTGCTGAAAATCAATTGCTTCTGTGCCCCTGAGTCACTTAGGCACAGATCCAATGGAAGTGAGGCACCTAAATACCATTGAGGTGCTGGGCCTTAGACATTGTAAAAATCCCACTCTTAATGGTTAAACTGGCTATACGGGTTGGTCTTGGGAAGGAAAGCTCCCTGTGTCCTTTGCGGCATTTCCTTTTGGCTCACACTTGGCTCAGTTTTCCAGGATTTGGCCTGAAGTGAATGGTTTTTAATAGGAGTATTAGTTGTTTTCTCAGCTTTGCGAAAAGGGAAAGTGAGGCAGGCAGTGGGGATAAAATGGCTTGCCCTGAGTCCCCCAGTGAGGCCTGGTCTGCACTTAAAATGTAGGTCAACACAGCTGTGGCACTCAGGTGTGTGAAAATCTACATCCTGGAGCATATGCTGACCTAACCACTAGTGCAGAGGGAACTAGATTGACAGAGGAATGC
Organism: Natator depressus; assembly: GCF_965152275.1. Taxonomy (NCBI): domain Eukaryota; kingdom Metazoa; phylum Chordata; order Testudines; family Cheloniidae; genus Natator; species Natator depressus. Next base: position 4,636,384 of record NC_134247.1, read on the forward strand.
TTCTATCGAGCTAGCAACCACTGGGTCCTACAGCGATGGAAAAACCCATTCTGTCTTGGTAGGCTGCGTCTACACTACAGGGTCATGCTACTGTACCCTTGCTGTCATCCCCGTAGTATAGACATGGCATGAGTCATAGCAGAGCCAGGCACAGATTCCCTCTGATCTAACTGCAGTGCCATTTTCAACAAAACCCGATTTCAATGGGGGCAGGATCTCGCCCACTATGTCTAGAGTGAGGCTATATGATAGCTTAAGATTTTACCCTGGTGTAAACCAGGAGTGAATCTGCTGAAGTTAATGGGGATGTAGCTTCATAGCCAAGATCGGACTTAGCTCTTATCTTTACAGTAGGCTGCACCCCAAGACCAGATCTACACACAAACTCACACTGGTTCAATTAAACCGGTCAAAGGCTGCAAAGCTCTTAGTTCATGTTAAGCGCAGCTTACGTCAGGTTAGATTAAACGTGTTTCTAATTGACTTAAGCTCAGAGCGGTTTAAACTGGAATAAGAGTGAATTCGTTAAACTAGTGCTAACAGCTTTGTGGACAGACTAAAATAATATCTTCAGTTAAACCATCATGACTGCATATAGACAAGCTCTGAAACCCCAGGCTTTGGGATGTGCGGAAGACAGGTCCGTATCTGAATTCTGTGGCTTGGGTCCATCTCAGGTTAAAATACTACCCACCTTGCCATGGCAGTTAATACGCCTAGCCTACCTCCCCAGAGTAGATGAAGCTGGTCCCCACCTTCAGCTCCTCTGAGAGCACGCCGGTCCCTCTGCACACAGCATCTCCTTTTATAACAGTACTCCCAAGGAAAGCTTGCACTTCGAAGGCTCAACCCTATCAATTTTCCCCACCATATGTTTTCATTAAAAAGTTTATTGCACATTTTATCTTAGGATTATTTGCCATCAATTAATAAAACATGTTGCCTGCTTCGAATGAGCATGCTTTTTCTAAAGAGGAAGGGAAAAAAGAAATATAGAAAAGAAAGACATTACCATGACAGATGGTGTTTTCTAGCCTCTCTTCAGCCCAATAATAAAAAAAACTCGCTGTATGGACATAGGAGTGTTATAATTTAAGTCACTTGAGGATTTAAGGACCTGATCCAAAGCTCTTCGAAATCAATGGAAAGCGTCCCATTGACTTCAAAAGGCTTTGGATCAGATCAAAGTATATTATGTCATAAGATGTTCATGAATATATGTACTAACCCGATTAGAGGCTTCAAACTAGGCGGAGACAGGTTATAAAACAGGCGGAATGTTTGCCATTGTGAACAGACCTGAAATATATTTGCTATTGTTACAAAATGCACTATGTCACCCGCAGCAATATGATGGTCTAACAACTGCCTTTAATCATGTAAGCCATGTATGCACAGACAGAGGCAGGGACTGAAGGTGAACTAAGGCAGCAGAATCTGTTTATAACACTCTGCCGCCTCTTGAGCCGTTATCTTCCTCCAGCTGAAGGATTTAGAAAGGGAATGTTTTTCCTCCTAGTGTTCAAGAAAGTGGCTGGACGGAAGTCAGTTCATGAGCCTGGCCTAATGCTTGCTAGGTAGATGGGACCTGGAGGAAAGGCAAACAAGCATGCTGCATCCACAGTATGCTGACAGATTTCAGAGTAGCAGCCGTGTTAGTCTGTATCTGCAAAAAGAAAAGGAGGACTTGGGGCACCTTAGAGACTAACCAATTTATTTGAGCATAAACTTTCGTGAGCTACAGCTCACTTCATCGGAATGCATTTTCCACTTTATGCATCCAATGAAGTGAGCTGTAGCTCACGAAAGCTTATGCTCAAATAAATTGGTTAGTCTCTAAGGTGCCACAAGTCCTCCTTTTCTTTTCACAGTACGCTGGAGATGCCCTTTTGAGTTGGTGTGGATTTGGTACATGATGTACACTTAGCAGTTATTACTCACTGTGCCTGTTTACCTGATGGGAAACAAAGATACATGTGGCAGGGTGTCTTGTATAAATAGATGAAGGGGAAAGAACTGGCTGAGGATAACCCGCTGGGAATTGGAGAGCGAAACATTCCCGCCTCCCTTCGACTATGTCTCAGCTTTGATTTATGCTTCTGATTGGATGTTTGTCTGGCCTGATCAGAGAGTTTGGGCATGAACGCCTGTTGACATTTGGTATTTAGCTCTGGGTAAAGTTTAAACAGGACTTATCACAACTCTCACACCTTTGGAAGGCTACACTGGTTTAATAGTATGTTTCATGCCACCTCTTGCTTGATTTTTTCTTTTTTTTTTTATATTCCAGTTTCTTAGTATGCAAAGATCTTCTGCAAAATAACGAACTCATTCATTTCTATCTTAAAACACCCCCGCTGCACCCAGTACTTAGGTGCAGGCTAATTCTCCTGTCACTTATACCAATATAATATAAATCAGGAATAACTCCACTAAAATCAATGACATTTCAGAAAACCGTCATAAGGAATTAGGCCAATTTTTTCTGTTAACCAAACCCTGCTGACTTTTCAGAAATTTTTTGTTAATTTATTTTATATTATTTTTCATTTTTTTCCTGGGGGGGGGGGAGGAGGGACTGGAAATGCCAAATAACAAAAGAAAGGTCGTTCTTGTGGCACTTCTGCATCTATCAGAAGCAGATAACAGTAGAAATTGCACAAGAAGGCTTGTTCTTGTGAAATGTCGAATGAGGGATGGTCACAAATGTTACATGTTTTCTGAAAATATTTGTTTAAAAATATGAAAGGTTCTTTCTTTCAAAAATCCCTCAACCTGAAGAATTCCTAGCGTTTTGTTTTTTCTCTTTCTGCCTTTCTACCACCTTTTGGCAAAATGGAAGGAAGAAAAAGGGGAGGAAAAGGAAACATAAAAAACTGGGGAAGCCCAAAAGAATGAAAAACTATTTTAATCTGGAAAATGTAAAAAAAAATTGAAAATTTGTACTTTTTAAAAAATGCCCAAATGAATGAAATGAAATGAATGCTGTCAACTGGCTCTACTTACGATGTGTCTTTGCATAGGTAAGAAGCCCAAATAATTCTGGAAAATGTCCAGTTCTTACTGTTTGTATTACAGAGATGCCTGGAGGCCTCTATTGACACCAGAACCCAATTCTGTTATGTGCTGTAGACACATTTAGTAAGAGAGAACCTACAATTAAACAGACAAGACAGGAACTGGGGGGAGAAAAGGACAGGCGAGCAGAAGGTTGGAAATGGAGACACAGCAACTATGTCTGGGTCCTGGGAGCTTGCTGACCCAAGACTGATTTGTGTGTGGACGGAAGAGGGGCTTGGACTCAAACCTGAGTCATGGCCAAAGTGTAAGCGGGGGAATAGTCCCGCTATTGTGGGGAAATTTCCTGGCTTCTGCACTACCCCGGTGAAGTGGGCTAGTGAAAGGATCTGAGTCCTCGCTCCCACTTCTTTTACCCAGTGGCCTCCCTGCCCTTGAGGACTCCCCTTCCCCTCTCCTGTCTGGCAGAGTCCTCGCAACCCCAACAAGGCTGGGTCCAGGATTCCTGGGGGGCTCGACCCCCAACCCTGCTGCGGTCACCTAGGATAGGGGCTGGGTGTCTCCACTCCGGGCACTGGGCACTTCTCTGACCCACTGACCATTACGTACAAGTTAAAGCAAATGCAAGTTATTTAATCAACAATTAATTTTAAAAAGAATAAGGAAAAATGGGAAAGGTTAAAGGAAACATATCAGCCCGCTCGGTGGCAGGGAACATCACAAACAGTGTCTCTGGAATGTCCGGGCAGTTCACAGTCTGCTCCTTGTAAGTCCCAGGCCCCTTCTCAGGCCCTGGCTGTGCAGCAGGGATGCTGTGGGTTGGACACTCGCTCTGGTGGTGGCCACACGCTCTCAGTGGTAGGACCCTTCTTCCCAGTGCCGCCCCCGCCCTGTCGGGGTTATGATCCAAGCCTGGCCTGCAGAGCCTCTTGGCTGAGGCGTCTCCCTGTGCTGGGCCCGCTGCCCAGGGTCCCCCTCGCTCTCTCCAGCTGCTCACCGCACCCAGCTCCGGACTGCTCCAGCCCCAGCTCCACCACTCGGTCTCTGCACTGCCGCTGCTGCTCTGCCTCCAGCTCCCTGGGCTGCTGCTCTGGCCCCTCTGGCTCTGGTTGCTCCAGCTCTGCTCCCAGGACAGGTCTGCTCTGCCGGCTGCTTCTGTGACTCTGCTCCCAGCACTGACCTGCTTCCTGGGCTGCTGCTCTGGCCCCTCTGGCTCTGGTTGCTGCAGCTCTGCTCCCAGGACAGGTCTGCTCTGCAGGCTGCTTCTGTGACTCTGCTCCCCGCACTGACCTGCTTCCTGGGCTGCTGCTCTGGCCCCTCTGGCTCTGGTTGCTGCAGCTCTGCTCCCAGGGCAAGTCTGTTCTCCCTGAGCTGTGCCTCTGGCTCTGGGGCTGCAGCTCTGCTCCGAGGACAGGGGCTGCTCTCTCTGGATCTGGCCCCGCTCTGCTCCCCAGCTCAGCTCGGGCCCCTGCTTTCTCCTTAGCTCGGCCCCACTCTTGTCTGACCCAGGCAAATCCAGCTCACACGGAGAATGGGACCTCCCTGGCCTCCTGATTCCCTGATTAGCCTGCCCGCTCTGTCATTCAGGCTGACCTGGAGCATTGGCCTCTCCCCATTGTTCCTGGGGGCTGTCAGTCTCAGGGTCCTGATTCCCCATCGACCCTTCCCCCTTTTAGTACTGGGAGCTAGCAACTAAAACACCCCACTGAATGTTAGTAAGGGAGCAACAGTTCCCTGACACAAGCTTAGTGTTCAGTGTAGACACAAAGAGATATCTGGTGACTTGGCCAAGGTCACGCAGGAAGCCTACTGTAGAGCGGGGAGTTGAAGTCACATCTCTAGACTCCTGCTCCAGTGATTCAACCACAAGATCATCTTCCTTCTGACACCATGCACTCGAACCCAAACTCCAGCTCCAAACACCTCTCATGCTTTGTGAGTGCTGTGAATCTGAAGCCAGATCCTGATTTTGCCAATAGCCCCCACCGTCCCAGCATACCACACCAGAGGGCTGGATCCAAACACCCCCCATCTGGGGGAGTTTGGAATCTGGAGCTGACCTGTTGTTATATATTTTGTTTCATATAGAGAGGTGAAAAGCACCTGTCCAAAGGTTCTGAGGGCTCTGTCAGCGATTTAAAAGGACAAGATCAAACACCATTTCACTCCTTTTAATGAGTAGCACCTCTAAATGCAAATGAAAACACCCCAGCACATTAGCAGTCTCCTGTCACTAAAACCAGATGCAACAAATGGGCCCTGGAGCATGCCCTGAAAATTGGCAAAGCCAGGCTATTTTGGACCAGTATGGGAAGGTATTCCAAAGCCTGGACCCTTCCAGAGAACGTCCTGTCAGTCATTCCCTCTCCGTTATATGGAGGAGGGACATCACATCAGTGCTTCTGCAGCTGTGACAGTGGAGGATGGAGATAGAGGTGGTCTCTTAGGTGACCCAACGCCTACTGAAAATCTGAAATTTTCAGCTTGGGTTTCTCTCTTATGGAAACCTCAGGGGGTTCTCTGCACTGACCCCCACCCCCAAAACCTTTTGGGGCTTCCTTGTTCATGTTTTAAACTTTTTCCTCTGCTGCTTTCCCTATGCTCACTGTTTTTTTAAAAATAGAATTAGCTCTGGGGGGAAGGAGGACAAGATTGCGGCTAGCAGGGCTGTGTGTGTAACTCCTGCCATGAATCCATAGCACAAGCCTTCAAATCAATATAGCCTTTTGGAAATGTTACCACATGCCAGAACCTCTGACCAAAAAAACACCCCACCCCTTTCATTCCTGACTGAAAACTCACCCAAGATAGTTAACGTCAACAGGCCGGGCCAAAAGCTGCCCTGACTTACACCCTGATTACAAGGTGAATGAAGGATCAGTGTTGTAAAGGGGCTGGCCTACAACAGGGGATCTGGCCTAGGGGCTGAACTGGGGAGCACTCCACAGTAATTCCTGATCCCGTCTTCGACCGTTATATATATAGTACCTAGTCCTTTTATAGTGCTTTTCATCGATAGATATGGTATATCTATAATATAATAACACATTGTTGAGATCTACTGACGAAAACCACCATATAAGAGAGCGTTTTACAAAGGAGGTCAGTGTCATCATTTCCATTTGGCAGCTGGGGAAACTGAGGCAAGGAAAGGGGAAGTAAGTAGCCCAATGTCACCCAAAGGCAGAGCCAGGAATAGAACCCAGGTGTCGTGAGTCCCAATCCAGCCACTGGGCCCTGCTGCCTCCATGTTTCATTCTGCCGTAACAGCTTAGAGTGAGGGTTATTACTGGAGGAAACATTTGGGAAGGGCTAGTTACCTGTCCTGTATTGCAAGTGGATTCCACCATGAGGGCTCGTGACCTCTGTTCTAAGAGAGAAGCAGGGCTGGCTGGGTTGTCAATGGAGCTTATCACTGCTCCTAGTGCACTTCAGATGTTCCGTCCTGCTGGTGTGGTGTGAACTTTGCTCCCATTACAGACATCCCCAGCCAGAACTCCTGCAAAGACCCTTTCTTCCAGCAGAAATAGCTCTGTAGGATGTTCATAGTAGTCAGCTGGCAGGGTGGTGCCCTTAAATTACATTGTATAGACACCTATTACACCTTAGCGTCCAAGCTCACACCAAATCTTGTTGAACTCATTGAATTTTATGCTCCATTTTTTATGAGTAACAATAAAAAATAAATAAAAATCAATGGAAGATAATTACAGCACCTTGAAGTCTAATGTTACTGGCCCAAAGAGCGAAATGAGTTTATGATATGACAGCCTTTTATCTTGGATCTGATAGGAGTGTTATTCATTGTATTTATTAAAAGTTTGCCACCTGCTGCCAAAAGAGACTTCACTGAAAATTAACCCATGTTATCACTGTGAGTAATATCCTGGTTTTATCATGTGGAATAAATAAATAACAGACTTTATGCTTTTGCTTAATGAGGTTATACACTGAGTGCAGAGCAAGGCAAACAGTGTGAACTCCAGTCCAGAAAAACATTGATTTGGAAGAGCTGAAATTGGAGCAGAAATTACCTTAAGTTTTCTGGCATAACAGCAGGAGCTGAACTGACTATTAATTATATTATGGAACTGGACCAGATTGGAACTGGGCTTTAGGTACCAGCGGAGGTGGGTGAAGAGTGACGAAAACTATTTGCAAACATTTTTGGTGACCTCTAAGTAGGATTTCACTTCACTTCACATTTCTCACAACTCCTTTTTCATTAACGGTATTGTGCAAGCAACAGTTATTTAGATTCATACTATCCTACATAAAAGAGGGGCCAGTGCGCCCTTTGGGCACCATTCATACATAATCCGACTCTGGTAGTTACTTACAGCTAACACTAGCTCCCCGACATCTTCTACCCCAATTTCCCCCAGCTCTTGACTCCCTGTGGGTCAAGCAGAAAACATGAGCCTTCCTTTGATGAGCCAGAAAGGTTAACAAGCTCAGGCTGCTACATTCCAAGCAGGGGAATGTACTGGTATGAGTATCATCAACCCAAATATTCGAAAGTTATGATTCGAGCGACCCCCACACCCTGCCAAATCATGAGATTTGCTTTAAAATCATGAGATTAAAAAAAACAATATATGTTGGGTTAGTTTTCTTATTTGCCTTCCAGTGTGTGAGCCTTTAGGCTGCATTTGCTTCATGTTTTCAAGATTTTTCTCTGCAAGCCAGAGGGCTAGAAATCTTTTTCTTTTCTTTTTTAAACAAAGCAGAGATTCTCATAGAATCTGATTCCATCAGCTTGGGCTTTAAGAAAAACATCCAACCATGAGACTTATGATAAAATTGCAAGAGCTAGGAACACTGAGATATTTGCCAAAAGCCCATTTTCAAGCCTGTAGCTGAGATTTGTTTAATCACTAAACAAAATCACAGATGACTTGTAGGTGGCTCAGGAGCTCAGATTAGTTGGGCCAGAAATGCTGTGTCCAAGTGACATTTCCCAAAGAGCTGACGGTATCCCTTTAAACAGTGGCCCAATAACTAAGGTGAGGCCTTATGAAAAAAGCTTATAATGCTTCTGGCAGCACACAGGAAAGACGGTTTGAGCCAGGGACACAGGCAGTGCTCAGATAGTGAGGAAGATATAAGGCTTTTGAGTCTAGCCTGTTATAATAGTATAGGATCCAGTGGGATCTCTTCATTACAGAATACTGAGGAAGGTAGTGGGGATTGCCACCTAGAACAGAGCTATGCTGCTAGTTTGAAATGTATTGGTCTGAAATTAAATTGGACTGATGAAGAGACTGATTAATAAAGAGATGAATGGCTTGATTCTGGACTTCATTAGCTGGGAGTTTGAAGTCCTTTCACTTGAACAAAAAGATAGGCCAGGTAGTTAATCTCTCACACCCCTTTAGCCTTGTTCCAAAGCCATCCTGCCCTGGCTTGGATCACTTCAGACTGACATGATACCATGGGGGGAGAAAACTCCCAGAGAAGTTAATGTTTTTTAATGTTTTTCATTCAAAGTCCACATTGCATGTCACAGCTTTGGATACCCAGGGCTAGAGCATAAGGGAGCCTACAGACACTACCATACACATTGTGCAGAGATTGCAATCCCTACTGATCTCAATACCCAGTGATTTCAATGGGTTTTGGATCAGCCTCTGGGTGTTTGTTTACCATCTGCAAGCAGAGCGATGATCTAGCCAGTCCTACGTTTTGTGACTGGCAGAGGCCAGTACCTCATATTTCACAGGAAAGTGATCCTTCCTCTTCCCTTATAAACTACCTAGCCAGTTGAGCAATGCTGTACTTATGGGGAAATACCTTCCTGACCCTTGTGGGAATCAATTTGTGCCCTGGAGCATGAAATTTAATTATCTTCATTTTAACCTGTATAACTGCAAATGTTATTGTTAATGTAAGTATCCAGCCTTTTTTAGAACTGAACTCCTGTATGTATTTCCATTCTTTATTGTATTCTTGGCTCGTGTTCCTCTCCCATTCTCACACCAGGGGCACTTCACGTTAGCTATGATGTGTTGACAAAGCGTCCTACTGCTATATCCACCAATGTAGTCTAGGGCCATCTGGATGTAATGATGAGATGAGGAGGCCACTGAAATAGGCCCAGCTGCCCTACTAGTCTGCCTCAAAATTATTCTAGCAAGAGACCATCTCTAGGCTTGCTAGATGGACACTATCTCCAAGGTCCATTCAATCCCTCTCTGCTGACTCTACCAGCAAATGAGCTGGCTTAAATGATAGATACCTGCACGCTGAGAACTGGACTGAGTTCCTCCTCATCAAATCATGTCCCACAATCCATCAAACAGCTGTCAGACAGCAGCGACTTTCAGCCTCTTTCTAGCTGAGTCTTGGTCAAACTCTATTGATCAAACTCATCAAGGTCAAACGCTTTCCCGTCACTAGGCCCCTGATTTGCCACCTATGTGAACTGCAAAATATCCCAGTTCTGCAGTCACTAAACACCCTGCTGACTATATGTGTGTGTGTATATATATATATATATATATATATATATATATATATATATATATATATATACAGGATCATTGGATCATTCTAGGAATGACTGTGTGCTCTACCTGGTCTGGGAGCATCAGCCCTGCTTTGAGTCACTCCTAAGAGGAATAATTTTGATGAAGAGTTTTAAAAAGACACCTGTCCCTTCATGCTGGTGGATGTTAATAATACCAGGAATACTATTAATGGCTTGGTTCTCTGTCATCATATCTAATACCCCCAGAAATTGCTTGGATAGCTTTAATTATATTGGTGCCATTTCTTTCAGTCCTTGTTATCTTTTGAGTTCCTTCAGGGGTGGGGGTGGGGGGGGAGAAAGAGGGGGAGGGTCACAGCCTAGAAGCAAGTTCTCTAAAGGTTCTTTGTTTCCCCAGCTCAGGTATTAAGCTGATGGCACAACAATCCCCCACGACATTAGATTCACCTTCCTGCCCTTCCTTACCTGAATGCAGACCTTGTATTGTTCCCCCCACCCCCACCGTCCACTCAGAATGAACCCTGCACGAGCAACCTAAAGAATAGGCCACAAGAATGTGCCCAGAACAGAGCCAGATTGTTCAAGCGACGTGAAGAAGGGAGGGGAAAAAATAAAGGATGGGGGGCGGGGAGGCCTAAAAGAAGAAAAACGTCCCTGGTGGGTTGAATTTCTTTGGCGATAGTTAAAGGATAGTACGGTTATTTTTTTTAAAGGGGGGGAGGGAAGGAAAAAAGCCCCACCGAGAGCAGGGTTTTGTCTGCACAGTGGCCTACACAGAAAGGTGACATTTGAGAGAACAATTGCTAGGCTGTTTTACCATGTCTGCCACTATGAATGAGGCTTAAGAAAAGGTGTCCTTGGCCTCCTGCTAATAGTCATCATCTTCATCACAGTCTAGCTAACGCTGCCTTATGAAATAGGGGCACCCAGCTAATAAACAAAGCCTATAAAAGATAAGATTGGTGGACACTACAGCCTCATTTCATTGCTGGCAGCAGCAACCAGACCTGCTCACCGATCGGTTGTCGCTGCTTGCCGCATTGGAGGCTGGCTGGGGACCTGGTCCCCCCCTTTTGGCTCGGTGGTACCTCTGGCTCTGGAGTGTTAGTGGAGCTTTGTGTTTTCCAGACTGGAAAACACACTGTAAACGTGATGTCGGACAGAGCAATGGGGTAGGGTGGGGTGGTAAAGCTGGCGCTTTATTGGGAGCTGGGATTTTGACAGCGCGTCCTTGTCCTAAATATCTTAAGCCATGTAGGCTCCATGAGCTAGTTAAGAAGCTGCCCAGTGGAAAACGTGCAATTGCTGTCTATGCACCTAGCTGCAACACATGTCTGGCTCTCTCTGTTGATGGTGATGCTGGTTCTGAATTCAGCAGCTGCAGTCAAATGGCTTCAGCTGAGTCTGGCTTTGAAAGAAAGAGAAAATGGTCCATGTGATGGTATCCTGCTATTCCAGAGAGATTACATTGCTGCTCATTTGCAGATGACGTCCAGGTACCAAGCTACAATTTATTGAAGAGGATGAAAATAACTGTTATGAAAATTTGGAGTGGCTCCACGTTTAAAATGTGTAATAATAAATTCCTTTCTTCTCTTCCCGGCCTGGATCTAGAGTGTCAAACTATCAAGATCCTCTTCCCATTGCCCTCCCCACCCATCAACTTGCTTCAGGATCAGTGAAATAGGAATCAAATCAGGACATCTGCTGATGTCAAGAAGGCTTAAAGAACTGGAAGGTAAGGAGAATAATTAGCCTCGAGTGCTCTTAGCAACAAAGGACCCAGGATCCACCTTTTTCCCTGCACATCCATGCCCGATGCGATTGGCTAAACGCTGTGTTTAAGCACAGCTTCGGTGAATTGAGTCAAAATAGGCCGTGGCTGAGAGATGTTTATTAGGCTGAGTGTTTCCCGGGTTATTACCTTATGCTTTCATGTCCTTAGTGGTCTTTTTCCCCCCCTCTCCATTTTCTCTTAACATTTTGACTCATATCCATAAGCCTGGCTAAGATTCAGTAAGTTCATGAAAGAGCTGAGCAAAGTATTATCTGTGTGAATAACGCACAACATGTATATATATGTGTGTGTGTGTGTACGTTTACAGATATATATGCATATGAGGGAATAAACATTCTCTCTCTCTCTCTCTCTCTCTCTCTGTAGCATTCATGTAGTGATCTATTCTAATGTTTGTGGTGTTCATAGATGGAATCTGTCTGTTTATTCTAGTGGTTTGATGTACATATTTGTGAGCATGTATGTGTTTCTGAGTGAGTCTATTGAACCATGTAAGTCTTCAAGTGGCAACAAATTTCAAGAGCCGTCCACACCACCACTTTGTTTTTGTTTCACCAGTTTTAGTCTTTTCTTTTTAGCTTTTCTTCTAGTCTTTCCCATCTCTTTTTTCTTCCTTAGAAGTGTATTAGTTACTATGTAAATGAGTAGTAGAGCTTTGTGTTGTCCACAGAGCCATATGAAGTCAATTTATAATGGTGGGGAATATATGCCACCATATGAGAAACAAAGGGGTTAAAATGCCCATATATGCAAGCATTGTCTAGTGGTTAAAGCACAGCACTCAGAGACAAAATACCCAGGTTCTATTCCTGTCTATGCAACAGGCTTGCTGTTCAATCTTAACAGGGCAAGTAACTGGGCAAGTCACTTAACTTTCCTCTTTGTCTCACATTTAAGAGCAGACATGGTAGCCTGAAACAACTGTATTATGACAGTTCCTGTAATGAGCAAAATCATGTGTACTTCACTTTAAGAAACGATGGTGGTTGAAACGGCTTGGGGAAGGGTGGTGATGCTGGGCGAGGAGAGTGGATTTGAGAAGAGAGATTGGCTTGTAGCCATTTTCTGTTGGCAAATAACTCCAATAATCTTTTCTACGGTGTGTTTATTATTATTTTATATTTTTTCATCAGAGAACAGGAGAGTTATGTGTCTGGGTAGCACTATAAGACAGTTCAGGGAGTTGCTACTGAGGGGGCAGGGTGGCTGGGGGACCCTAATTGGCAGTTGCCCTAGGCTATCATAAAAGAAACTGAAACCAGAGTGTTAATGCTTTAGCCAAGTTATAGTGAAACGGTTTTACTGTTTAAGAAGAAAATGAAATGGCAGTAAGTCTGGAAGTGTCTGGGAGTGTGCTACACTGCTGTTTGGGGATTTTAGGAGCAAGTATAAGGTTACAAAGGGTATTTGGGAGAGCAAGTGGTATGTGTGTGTGTGTCTAGAGGCCAGGGTGGGGTGTGATGAGGTGGGCTTTGTTCATCTTCTTATTTCAGGTGATCCTATCAGTCAAATTAGATTCTTTGCCTTTTTCTCCACTTAATATAATCTGTGACAGCAGAGTCCCACAGTATGAAAATCAGTCCAGTGAGAGCCCCAGGCTCTGAATGTTTGGTTCTGAAGTTATTATGACCTCTCTTTTAGGCTTCAACCTGGAAATGCTGCTTGTGACATTCCCATTCCCCTGAGATTTTGTCTGCTTCTGTTTCATCATGATCACAGATGTAATGTCTGACACAGGCAGAGTAATGAACTCGTGCTGACATCCCAATCTTGTGGACACGTCTGCCCTTCTGAAGCTCTCTCTTCTGTGAGTAACCTGGGAGTCTGTTATATTCTTTGAATGACAACCTAATTAGGTAATCATAATAACTAATAATTATTAATAAAGAGAGATAACAAGAGTGAGGCTGGTCCCTTTGGGCCACATCAGTGGCAAGGAATCTTTAGGAACTTGGCAATGTCCTATAGATTACTAGGATTAGCTTTTAGCAGATTGTGGCTGGGAAGGAGAAAAGGAGTTTTCTGGATTATAGATTTGTCTCTCATCCTGACTCCTGTGTTACCCACTGACGTGGGCCAAAACTGTAGTGTATGGATGTGGATGCAAACTTCTCGGGGATGTTAGGATTTTGGTCTTGTCACGTCTCTAATTATGTCTGTAAAGGACACCCAGCCGTCAGCCTGGTCCTCAGCCGGTGTTAATTGGCCTAGCTCCACTGAAGGCAAAATCCCCTTTAAAAATAATCTGTCAGGAATTATTAATAAGTAAAAATATATGTTGTTTGCTCTGCATTTCAGGTCCGGCCATGTTTCCCTCAAATTGCAACAATTTCCTTCTTAACCATCTAAGTAAGTTTTTTAAAAAACACAACGGGGTATATATATACCTAGAGTTATACATACACGTCACAGTATCAGGGTCTTTGGCCTGGGAGTAACTGTAGGATCAGGCGTAGCCCAAGTCAGTCCAGTGCTCACATATTCTTGCCCCATTTTATTAACAGCCACTTAACTCAAACACCTTGAAAACAGCTGGAGGAAAGTATCTGATAAAGATGTGATGCCGCCACCACCACTTCACTTAAGGGTTTGCGATACCTCAGTCTACATCTGAGACCTCCCATGAGTTCTCCAACACAAACAGGGACGGCTGTCCTTGACCTTCCTGATTCTTCTAATATAATGAAAAAGCAGAAAATAACAACTCTCAACCCTTAAATGTTTAAATTTATTTTTTTTCATGTGGTGGTGGTGGGGAAGGAAGGCTCAAATCCATCTCCCATGGACTTTCCACGTTGCTTTGGGCCAAGCTTTATAAAAGTAACCGGCGACTTTGAGTGCCCAGTCTGAGACCCTTTAAATGTGTCTGATTTTCAGAAGGGGCTCAGCATGTTCCTGGTAAATATCAGGCCCCTTTACAGAAGTTCAAATTGGGCACCTAAAATCACTTGTCACTTTTGAAAACATTGGCTTCTCGTGCCTATATATAGGTAATTTGTCAATCGTCCGAGGTGGTCAGAAAATGGGAATCTAAATATGTCAGTTGAAAACCAAAATGTTTCAATTTGAATACTGCCACAGTGCCTCATGGGAGTTGTAGTTGGCCTCAAATGGGTGCTTCATGCTCCCATTCTCTTTATAGTCTGGGCCCCCGGAAGGACTACATTTCCCACGGTGTACCATAGTGAGGGGAGGCACTTGCATTATAGGAGTCTCTGGCCATGATGAATCATGGGAGATGTAGAGAGACAATGTGGGTGAGGTAATATCTCTTACTGGACCAACTTCTGTGGCTCGAAAGCTTCTCTCTCTCACCAACAAAAGTTGGTCCAATAAAAGATATTGTCTCTCTCGTATCCTGAGACCTCCCCCACCTTGTCTCTCTAATATCCTGGGACCAACCCAGCTACAACTACACTGCATGTAGTCCAGCTGGGGACTCTGGTCCATAGAGGGGACTGGGAGCATGAGGACACCAGACTACAAGTCTCAGGAGACACCTGGGTAGGATAGTTGCATCAATATGTTTCAGGGTCTGGAAGAAATATTTTGGTATTCAGTCTAAAAATTTTTTTAAAAAGAGTTTTTTTTGTTGTTTTTTTTTTTACAAAGAATCAAAATTTTCAGTGGGAAGAGGACACTTAGCAAAAAATGCCATTTAACGGAAACCCCTGATTTTCTACCCAAAACCGTTTCAACCAGCCCTACCTAGCAACAATTGAGACACCAGCATTTTTCTTAGCAAACAGCAGGCCAAGTAGCATTTTAAAAAATCGCCAATAAAGAAACAGCAGTCTTCTGCCATACATGGCTGGTGTATTTTTCCTTTGGAAATTGGCCACCCTAAGCACACACAGAGCTCTGTGTGAGCCAATCTTACCCTCCAAGAAACTCCAGAGGAGAAAAACGCACTGTGACTTGGATGGGTTTTGGATGGGGGTGAGGTGTGCTGGGGCAGACATGCTGGGGCAGGGGGGGGAGGGGGGGAGGGAAGGAAGGGAGGGAGGCAGAGGTTTGAACTAGGTTCCTTTTTCTATTTTATTTAGATTAGGTTCTGCTCAGCAGGGTGATTTCTTAATTAGACCAGCCCAGTCTTGCAGGCCTGTAGCCCTTGCCCCCTGCTCTGCCTTCTAAGGTTTCATGAGGGAAGTTGTCGTGCTTTATTTCCTGAGTCCTAATATTTGAGCAGTGTGCGGTTATTTCAATGGGAGGAAAAGACATGTAATTTAATCATCTTTATTAGATTTTAGGTGAAGGGGGGAGTGGGAATTGTGTCCTCCGCTTGTCTTTTGACTTTCCCGTCTCCTTCTAGTGGTCAGAGATGAGATTTCATGGGTTTTTGAAAAGGAAAAAGGGTCTGGAAACTTAGACTATTTAGTGAAGGACTGTCTATCCCAAGTTAAGGTTTAATAAGAAGATCTAATAACTAACAGCCCTTATCTCTATCTCAGGCAGAATTAAGCCTCTGGATGGATTCGTCTTGTATTTATTAATGCCCAGCTAGGACTGAGAATTTTGGCCTCTCGATTATGTTGATAGGATGAAATCTCTGGAATCAGAATGATGGATGAGGCTAAAATAAAGGTGAGACGTAAACACAGCTAAGACAGAGTGCGTGACTTTTGCTGAACCAAAACTTGGAATTTTGCAAATTTTTGTAGCTTTCTAAAGGAGGAGGGAAAGGCAGAAATCAGTATTCTCATGGATTAGGCCATTTTGCCTCTTGTGTTTGAAACGTTGTCACAGCTACCAAAGAGAAATTAACAAGGAGACACATTGTCCAAAGGGGGAATGGTTTATTGGAATGGAAGTCCTGGAGTTGGCTTAAACATAGAGCGAGAGAGGAGCAAGACTTGGTTTCCAAATAGTTAATCAAAAGTCTGAGTCCTATCCAGATCTCCTCTGACCGGACACACAGCAGACAGACACACACCAAACACCCAAACCCAGAAATGGAGACAGAGATATAGGCCTGATCCTACGAGACACATGGAGCCCTATTAACTCCCATTGATGGTAGTTATGCACTGAAATACCTTTGAAGGTCTGGGTCAGGGTTGCTACTGAACTGGGGCTGAATTTTCAATGACCCCAGGGCCAAATCCCCTCCATCTTTCTCCTGAAATGAGGACAAAAAGTGGAAGTTTATGTTGAATTCTGCATTGAAGGATTTCTTTTGGGGGAGGGGGCTTAGTCTGAACCTAAAGCTCAAACCAAAACTCCCAGGGTGTGAACCCTGCCACGAAGAGAAATAAAAAAATGGGTTTAATTGAATCCCTGCCAACTGAGATGCCGAATTGCGCACAGCAGCCACAGAATGGCTTGAACTGCTATTTATAGGTTCGCTTCCTTTTCTCACAGATCTGTATGTGAGATGCAGATACGCCAGGAGAGCTGTGTGCGCAGTTAAAATAGCAGAACTTCGGCGTAGTGGGAAGGCGAATGGGGAGTCCATCAGTACTTCCTGGAGGTCACAAGTGAAAATGAGCGTGGAGGTCACTTCCTAGTAGACACTGGTGTGCGTCAGTAAACCACTGGAATGGCACCAGTGACAAGGTTTGTGCAGGAGCTACTCCAGACCTGGAATAGCAGGGGTTGTTGCAGATCCAGGCTCAGGTGCTTTGGCAGAGGTGTGCGTGTGTGTGTGTGTGTGTGTGTGTCAGCCATAGGACTGTGAGAGTGGGAAGTGGTTGAGGTGCTTGAGCAGAGCTTTGTGGGCGTCCCAGGGCTGGAGGAGCAGGAGATGATGCCCGCCAGGATTGGGGTCGATTGGCAGCATTGTGCAGCACAAATCCTGCCCGTGCCGTGCCTGCTTCTAAGAAGTATTAGAAATCCTTCCCAGAACTGGATCCTTTCTCTCTCTCATGCACACACCCAAGAGGCACGCACCACAAAACAGAAACACTTTAGACTGAAGCATCACCTACCCATGATACAGCTGTCACAAACAAACTGGCTGCGAAACAGGGACCAGGTGCCAAGCAACAGTGTACAATGGGATCCCATGCCTATTCATACAGACCTATATCTATCTCTCTGAGAAAGCTGAGGGGCATAAAGGAAAATCATGGAATGCTGGCAAAATAAGTAACGCCATAATTATAAGCTGTGTGTTTTGGGGGGGGATGGAGCTGCAGCAGTAGGGAGGTTGGGTTCCGAGAAGTGGTTTGACTCGACAGACGGACAAAGAGAATGTAAATTAAAAACAGCGAGCTCTCCCCCCTACCTTGACTCCAGGTATGCATAATTATTATTTATTAACGGGAAAAAGAGTGCGCCTATATAATCTCTACAGCCATACTCTTACCTCTGACTGCAGAAACGACACCAGAGAGGAAACATTATCTGGTGGCATCAAGCCAATTTGAGAACATTATCCCTTCCTCCAGCAGCCCCCTCCTCTTTCCTGAGACTATCTGAGCTGCAGGAGTAGGACAGGAAGAGGAGGAAGTGATGGAGGTCGCCTGACGCTGCCCTAGGAGGGTAACAAACCCCACGCAAAGGCCCAGCTCAAGCTCTCCAGAGTCATTATCGCTACAGTCTGTGAAAGGTTAGGGAGGAAAGAGCTTTTCGGAAGTCTTTGCCCACTAATTGATTGCGAGGGGCGGAAGGAAGGATGTATCAAAAAAAAGAAAGAACCCCCTGCCATTTTTAATCCGTCTCCCCCCCGAAATGTACAATATTAGAAGGCAGCAGGTTGTAGCTTTAACCGTAACAGGGCAGAAGGGAAATCAGATACAACAGGAGTGGGGTTTCCTTTCATCCTAATGGCGGAGCTGGAAAATATTTTCCATGAACACCAGGAAGGATGAAATTTACTGCAAAGAAAAGCATAAAGGCCAGATTGTGCCCGGTCCCTGCCTGACAACGATTCCCAGGGAACTCCAGGAGGAATTGCCTGTTTCTGGCCCACAATGCCTCTAGGTGCTCGCACCATTGCTGTGAGGTTCCAATCTGGCATACCAGTATATCATTGCTTTATCTGTTATGCTCCAACTAATGGGATGGAGCCGATCTGTTTCCAGATGAAGGGCTATGTTTGGAAAATCAGCCCACCGTTTTGTATGTGCAAACAGGATTTATGCGCACAAGTTAGAAAGTCCCATTCGCACGTTTCATCCTCCGTGTTTGCACACCCATGGGGCTTCAGAAACTATAAATACAGAGTGCTTTATGGGCAAGGTTCCTGCCTTGAGGTGTGTCTGAGACTTTATGTCTATGCGTGTTTGGATCTGCAGCCCTGAGCTTGGTTGTGATTTCATTTGGGAGCACTGAGCGTACAGAGACCCTGTGCCTTTCCCTGGGGAAGCTGCATTAGAGGATAAAACACAGCCCTAAACCTGTGGTTCTGAATGCCTTGAACAGGCAGGGAGGGTCAGCCAGAGATCTGAGGTGAGATGCCGCATCCTGGTTCAAACTCCCGGGAGCTACTGAGCAGCATATCCCAGAGATGGATGGCTGAGCAGGGGCTCCTTGAAATGATTCCTGTTGTCCAGCCCATGTGGCTGGAAATGAAGGCTGCTACAGATTTGTCTCCTCTCTTGACCGGAAGCACTTTCAGATGAAACAATGTTGGAATGAATCCATTTAAATGGCACCTAAACATTTGTATGTGTGATGACTCTGTATTAGGGGAACATTGCATGAGTTTCTTAACCAAACAAACAGCCTTGTTTTTCCTCTTCAGGCTCTCAGATAATCAATTATTTGAAAAGAAAACAGACACTTCACACTGTTCTCTAACCCACACATTTCCTTTGCCTTTTGGTATGATTTTTAGACTAAGGAGAAAATATAATCAAGAGACCAGCGGCTCTTAGCAGACTTATAACTCCTTTAACTGGAAGATCTCAAAGTAGTTTGCTAATTAGTTGATCATTGCAACACCCCTGTGAGATATATAACTTATTGTCATCATTATTGTACAGACAAGTGAACAAAGATGTGTAGAGATTAAATAGCTTGCCCAGGTCAGACAGCGGGTCAGAGCTGTGACTAGAATCCAGGAGTCCAGTTACCTTGGTCTAACAACTAGACAACACACTCTGCATGAGAAAACTGAATAAAACGTGAAGGCAAAAATAAATAAAACAAAAATCTCACTTTAAAAATGTGTTCTGTGTAGAACCAGAATGTTCTGCAGGAAAAAAAGGATGCAGTCCAAATTTTTACTTCCAGGCAAACATTTGAAAATTGACTTATAATGTACCCTTTCATTTAGATTTTATATGAAGGTTTTACTTGAGCTTGTAATGAAGATGGAAAAATCCTAGGTTGCCATGGCTACTGGCACTTTGCCTAACACACTCAAATCTTTTTCCCCTAATAAAATAGATTTCAGAAACCCACCTATAAAAAGGGAAGAGTTAAAAATCCTATAAATTTATGTAGGAGGAAGAATATTATTCAGTGTAAAGCAGCTTCTAAGCAGCCTTGCAATGTAATTATTTCAGGATTTTCTTCCCACCAGTTAGGTCCATAAATTCATATTCCTGACCTAGATGATTCTTTTGCTGATAACGACAATACAATTAAAACACCAGAAGAAAAACAGGGAGTGGAGAAGAAAATAAATTGCATGATAACTTCTTTAGGACACTATCTGGTAGCCACAGAAACACTAGCAGAGGAAAACTGCTCTATTCTATATCTAGTCCAGCATCCAGTCTCTGACAGTGATTTTTATCCTGTGTGAAATATCCTCCCACAGAGAAAGTTTCTTCCTTACTCATATTGGCTAGAGGTTGGCTTGTGCTCTGGAGTAAGAGGCCTTATATTCTGTTCAAAAGTCTCACCTTTTAAAAGTGCTTATTTTCATAATTCTGGATGTTCTTTTTGTTCCTATAAATCCTGCTAAGGTCTGAGCCTCAGCTAAAGATCTCATAGCTTGTGGCAATGAGTTCCACAGCCTAATTTGTTTGTTGTGGTTTTTTTTAAAATGTTTTTCCTTTTGTGATGAAGTGGGACACCTTTTACTAGTTTTAAATGTTCTGCCTTTCTGTTTCCCTGAATGGGTCATCATCAGAGAGGCTAATGTGCTGTGGAATTGGATATTTGGGGGCTGATCCAAAGGCAATTGGAGTTAATGAGAGTCTTTCTATTGACTTCAACAGGCTTTTGGATCAGGCCCTAGAAGGGCGTTTCTAGTGAAGTGCAATATCTATGATCATTGCAAAGGTTTAAAACAAACGTTTGCAGCAAAACAATCCCTTCTGCAGACAGGTTCTTGCTGCCTCTTGGTCTTGAACGCATTGACCCAACAGGGAAGAAAACAAAACATATCAAGGAGAAATCAGGAAAACAGCCATTTAGTTCAACTAACCCTTGTAGATGCACTGCAGGTGAGCATTTCCAAAGTGCCTGCATGACGTAGGAGCATAAATCACAATGAAAGTTAATAGAACTTGTGCCCTTAAGTCACTTAGATACTTTTGGGAATCTTGACCTTCATGTCCTGCAGATAAAGGGAAGGCAAGTGAGAGGAAAAATATCATTAGATGATGCAGGTCAAACAAGTGTCTCTAATTAGGTCACATTTCTTGCAGAGTGAGGAGATGTAAGGGGTCAAAAATGCCTTTCTACTAATTTTCTAAGAAGCCAGAGAGGACACATCATGTGTCAAAAGAAAGAGGAAATGTGTCTAATTGAAAGTAACAAATCACATTCATTTCCTTCCCAAAATAAATGCTGCTTCTGCTTTTTGTCATCCCATGTTGTACAGCCACATCTGAATCACCCCAGTTCAGCAGAGCAACGGCCCATCTAATCTGATATCTGATCTCTCAGTCACCTGTGACTTATAATGGCTGCTTCAGCGTCAAGTGCAAAACTCCCAGGTGTGTGTTGGGTGGGAGAGGTGACGGGAGGAAAAAGGAACAGAGTGGTGATAGTTCGGAGCAGAGTCAGGGGCAGGAGCTGGGACATCCACCTGCTCTGGAGGGTGGGAATCACCACTCACATTCCTGCATGTTCAGACCAAGGAGGCTGTGCAAAAGACTAAGGCAATGTGTGCCCCAGCTAGGATACACAGCCCGCTGCCCCTTTGGGATGTGGAAATCACTGTGCAATATAGACCTGCCCTGGCTGGAATTTTTAATGAGTGTCCGTGATCTGAAGATTAAATGGACCCTTGCTCCTGACCTGCGTAGGCCCCACTTCAGGGCCCTGATCTAGTGCTCTTGGAAGTCAATAGGCTTGGCCAGATCCTCAGCTGGTAAATCACTGTAGGTCTGAGTTTGGCTATAGATGTCAGCAGGAGCTGGATTGGGCCCTAAGTGGTAGAGAAGATCTTGCATTGTCTAACTTTGCTGGGGATGTGGATGGGGGTGTATTCCATCCCCAGTTTAGGAGATGGATGAACAGTGAATACAAAGAAAATCACCCAGGCTGTTAAAGAAATGGTTATGACAGCTGTTCTCAAACTTTAGCAACCCAAGGACCCCCATTTTGATTTAAATTTTTTCACGGACCCCCCCCAAGCCAGCTTCTAATTTTCCCTGGGGGTGCTCAACTTCCCGCTCAGCCCCAGAAGCTGCCCCCCCTCCACCCCTTCCCCCAAGGCCCCACCCCTGCCTCACCTCTTCCCTTCCCCGCTCCATCCCTGACCCTCCTCTTCCTCACCTCTTTCCACCTCCTCCACCTGTCCTTGCTCCTCCTCCTCTCTCCCAGTGCCTCCTGCACACCGCGGAACAGCTGTTCAGCGGTGTGCAGAAGGCGCTGGGAGGGAGGGGGAGGAGTGAATCAGCAGGGCCGGCAGCCCTGGACATGAATTGCAGACCCCCTGGAGTACGCTTGTGGACCCCCGTTTGAGAACCGCTGGGTAATAACATTAACGTTAGGGACTAGAGCCAGCACAGAGTATATGGCAATGCATGCTATAGGAGCACAGTGTGGAATTGCATTGGCAGTATCAGAATGACAGGAGGACCTGTTGACGCTTGCGCTCTCTTCTCTTCATGCTAACTGCAGAGCCTTTTAATGCAGCAGCCCTTTGGATGTAAAGAGCAGTGGCCCTCAGCCAGCACAATTTATTTTAAACATATGTTTCCGATTTTAAAACGTCCAGACCTAGAAAACTTTAATCATCGCACACCTAGGGATTTTTGTTTTGTTTTTGTAAAATGCTGAACTGTGTCTGCAGAACAATGAGTAAAAAAGCAACATGTTATGTTTGAAAAGAAAGAAAGAATTTTTTTTTAAAAATCTAGCTGGCACTCTTCTATTATCAAAGCAAGGTAGCAGATTCTGCATGGAGACGCTAGTGTTCCAACAAATAAGCCTTTCGTTTTGTTTGGAGTGCATTTTACTACTATAATCATCCGCTCCTGACAAAAATTCCCGACATTACTGATGAAAGAGATCCTAATAAACCCTTTCGAGAGAGGTTATTTGAAAAGATAAAGTGGGACATCTCGCTACCCCTTTATATCCGAGCCTAGCACAGTGGTTTGAGCAGATGGTATTTACTACAGACTTCAGGGTGATTTTCCTGTTCAGCTCACATCTTGTTCAGCATCTAAGGAGGGCTCTATCGAGGACATTTATTTTAAAAGACTGGAATAGAGTATATAAGGTCTCTAGGTCGGAGTAAAAACAATTCATAGGGGAAAAAAGATATTTACTAAGAGTCCGATCTTCCTCTTACTTACGTCATCTTTTCTGGTGTAAATCAGGAAGAACTACACTTAAGTCAACAGAATTGCACTGGTGCATATCCACCAGGAGTAAAAGGAGAATTGGGTCCTGTCTCTCCAGGACAGTCAGCTGAGGGGGAGAGATTTACTCCCTGACTCAGGATTTTGGAAGGTCACTTGGTCTTCCCTGCATCTGACACAGAGGTAGAAAGGAGTGGAGGTCAGGTCAGCTTGTGGGAAGGGACAGGAAGGGCCTGGAAATGAATCACAGGGAAGACTTCAAAGGAGGTTCCTCCTCCCCTCCTCTTCGGAGGCCAACGCTAGAGGAACGATTCAGGATGACTCCCCCTGCTCTGCTGAGAGAAATATTCTCTGGGACATTCCAGAGTTAGCAGCACATGGTGGAAATCAAAAGCAATGGATTTAAAATGGGTAAGAAGAAAAGCTTTTTATAGTAGCCTACCATTAACGTTTGGATCAAAGGGGCTAGGTAAACAAACAGAATGGAATAGGACCAGTGGTACTCACTGCTGCAGGCTGTTACTCAGGCACAGGGTTTATTGTGATTTAAAGAAATCTAAGCCATTTAGGGTGGGGTTTTCAAAAACGCTCTGGGAATTTTACCGTTGGCTTTAACGGAAGCAGAGTTAGCACCGGTGAGAACTTTTGAAAACACCAGATGGGTGTTTTAATGCATTCATTTATGCACTGGTGAGCCCATCACCTTAGCATGTGGTGCATTAATCTAGACTAAACACCACATGACATTAACTGAAACCACCTACGACAGAGAGTATTAGCAGCCCTTTCCTTGCGCCGTCCCTAAACAAACTACTATTGGTCCGGAGTCAAGCAAATGTTCAACCCAATAGACATCTCTTGCACCACTGTCAGTGCAACTAAGCTCTGAGAAACCACTGGAGTTGCACAGAAGGGGACAAACATCACAAGCAGGGATTGTCAATCAGTATGCCTTAAATGAGCTCAGCCATTGTGTGATACATGGGAACCTATCTGATACACGTACCTGGGAAGATGGAGGCCACTATCTCAGAGGTAGTAGCCTGCATCTTCCCAGGTACATGTATCAGAAATAGGGTGACACCCTCCCCAAGCGAGACTGTCACCTTTGCCTCCTCCTGTTTCAATACTGCACTCAGCAAAGCAGCAAGTCTAAAAACCGCGCCTGTGCACCAGGAGTTAAGAGGATTGTGCTGCTTTGAAGATGGGAAACAGATGATAAATATTAGAGTAAGGATCACGTTACCATTATGTAGCCTCTAAATGCAAACTAATTAGAATGCAGTCCTGCTTCGGAGTAAAAAAACCAAGTGACTGACAATCTCCTGAAAGCATGGAATAAAGGAGCAGAACATTGCCATTTCAATTTGTATAAGGCCAGAAAATCCAGATTGGCCCATGTGTGTACAAATTCCCAAAGGCCATAGCTATCCCCTTGGTCTCTCGTCAGCACTCCAGTGACACCGGTTCTGAGTAGCTTGGTAAGTAGCAATAACCTAGGAAAAGGGTGTTCCTTGCTCTGTAGCGTAAAAGCAGCTACCATCTGGCCACGAAGTGGCTGCATTACAGAAATGAGTCAAACTGATCCCCACGTATAGTGGCCCTGATTCACGACCACTTTGCTTTAGCTTTATGCTGCATTAACCTGCAGTTTTAGGCTGCAGTATGATAACTACATACAAAAAATATGGATCTGAATCAGTTTGTTGAGGACTTTTATTCAGAAAAATACTTAAGCACATGCATAACTTTAAGCATGTGCTTAAATCTATCCTTGTTCAGCAAAGCACTTATACACATGCTTAAGTCCCACAGAAGTCAAAGATAAGCATGCACTTCAGTGCTTGCTGAACCAGTGCCTAGGACCTCTGGCTACAGGATGCTATCTAAACATCCGTCATTATTATGTGTGGGACTTTATCTTAATGACTTCATTTCATAAACACACGGCCAGGATATCATCTACCTTCTTGGGGACAAACCCTGATAGTACTTGAAAAAATCGGCTTCAAACAGAGGAGTTTTCAAATGTAAGGTTTGATTTTTCTTTTAAAACTTCCTTCCCCCCTCTTCTACTGGAAACCAGAGGTATTTCACTGTCGCTTGCCAAATGATTTCTATCTTAGTGAAAAAGAACTTGCTATTTCCTGAAAACCTACCGCTGGGTTTTTTTTTAAATACATTTTGAGCATGGACTCAAATCCAGGTAACTTGATAAGGAGTTAATGAAAACAAATTAATTCTGTCTTTCAAAGATGCATTAAGGAGAGGGGCAGCAGAGTCTGCAAGAGAGGGGCATCGTTGTCTCTGCTGAAAAGGGATTTCAAAGGCCATCTGGCTTTATAGTTTGGAGCGTCGGAGTCTTGCTGTGCCAAATTTTGTGGGGGAGAATAGGCAAAAGAGAAACCTCTGTAGTTTTCCATTTGTGCGTGTGTCGTTATTTTAAACATTGTTTGTGTGAAAACGATGGGATGAAAGTTATTGGAACAACTTTTTTTTTTTTTTTTACTAACAGGATTGTGTTTTTCATTGAAAATGTTGAGATAGATAGAAATTTGAGTCCTCATTCAAGGTACGGACAGTGCAATTGCTAGACCTCATTGTTTTTCTGACAAAAAAAAAATTCAAGAGATGATTATGCTGTATGAATATTGTACTGCATAGTGGGCAGCAGACTCTTTCATTGCCATCACAAAGTCATGAGAAATCTATTCTTTCCTTGACGTGCATGTACAGGTAACCAGGAGCCAGTGATTGCTGGAAAGCAGAGTGGTCTAATAGTTAGAACACAAGGCTGGAAGTCAGGTCTCATGGATTCTCTTCCCTGCTATGCCATGGACTTGTGTGAACTACAGCAAGTCACTTAAACTCTGTGCCTCAGTTT
The DNA here is from genome assembly GCF_965152275.1 of Natator depressus. Taxonomy (NCBI): domain Eukaryota; kingdom Metazoa; phylum Chordata; order Testudines; family Cheloniidae; genus Natator; species Natator depressus. Next base: position 4,662,228 of record NC_134247.1, read on the forward strand.
AACCATCTGTAAAATGGACATAATAGCCTCTGTCCACCTCACAGAGGGTTGCAAAGACTGATCAATGTTTGTAAATCACTCTGGGCCCAATTCTACAAGGAACAGGGTGCCTCTGGTGAGGTGCTGAGCACCCACACTTCCAAATGAAGTCGATGGGGGTTGAAGATGCTCACCAGCCCTTTGATGCCCTGAGTAAGGTGCTAAAGAAGGGCAAAGGATTGTTGAAATGTGTCAAACGTGAGACATTCTAGCAGCATCAGAGCACTAACAACATTGGCATGCTGCTAAACTGTGATATCACCTTAGAAGTGTCTACAGCCTCTTTCAGTTTCCCTGTGTAGACAACAGTTCTCACAAGGGTCTAACAAGGCAGGCATTTAAAATAAAAATACAACAATATACATAATATGGGTTAGGTTGCTGTCAAAGCTGCCTTAGTTGTGTGTGTGTGTGTGTGTGTGTGTGTGTGTTTGTTTGTTTTAGCAAATAGATTTCATAAACAATGTGAGAACCCTGAAATAAGTTCCTGACAATATGGAGTTGCAGTTTCTTTGAACTATCCTGACTATGAGATTTTATTTAATTAATTTAGCAAAAATCTACCTTTAGATAGATAGAGAGTCATTCATAGATACTCACCTTTCTTGAGACCTGGCCTTAACCTCTAAGTAACACAGCCATCCCAAATTTAAGCCAATAACAAGTCCATCCTAGCTATCCCTACTTATCAGTGGTAGGAGATGGGGAGTACTGCTGAGCAGTTAAAATACAGAACAAGAATTCCTGAGTCCTATTTATAGTTCTGCCATTTTTTGCTATACGTGACTTTCGCCAATTCACTAAGACCTAAGTGATAAAAAATGGCCTCTAACATCGTTCAGCACTTCTGGAAATCAAACCCTATGTATTTTCAGTCAGCATCCAGAAGTTAATATATAAAGGACACTTTTAGGGTCTCTGGGCCAGATTTTTAAAGGTATGTTGGTCTCTAAAGAAGGAGATGGATGCCTACTGGAATTTTCAAAAGCACCTAACTGCCTGATTCTATTGAAATCATTGGGATTTAGGCACATATGAAGGTGCCCGTGTTAATCTTTAAGTGCCTAAATACCTTTAAATATCAGGCCCTCTGTTTCTCATTTGCCCCATCTGTGGTGAATAATAATAGCCAACACCTACCTAATGGGGGTGTTGCTAGATGTAAGTTATCAGTGTATGAAAAGCCAGATTTCATTACTCCAGCAAATCTTTTAGCAGGACTTTGTTTTCAGAAGATGCTGCTATTTTATGAAACAGACTTTAGCTTGGTGCACAGAAAATGTCTTCATTTAACATGCCAATTCTTTTATTAGGCTGATTTTCAGTTGCATTTTACCTTTCGGCACACGGGAAGTTTATTTTTAAAGGAAGTTTATTTCTTTATCGTGCATTCATTTCCGAGGGCTTCACCATATTCCAGTCTAGATTACTGTTTAGCTTGAGGCTTGGAGAAATGATCCTTTGAACAGATCTCTTTTGGGATAAGGTGTTTTGTTTGTTACCGGGGGTTCTGTACTGCATAACTCACAAACATCATACAGTATTTAAAAATGTATAATATTTTTTCTCCCCCTGAAAATCTTCTATGTCCCTTTTTTTGGTCCATGGAAGCAAATGGACCCAGGGAGAGAGGAAATCAAGTCTGTCAATAAGTGCTAAAAATATTTAGTGTGGCAGGCTCTGTATTTTCTTTTTTGTGAAACACTGATTAATATTCAGTGGTTGAAGGTTAATACCCCATTCATTTTATTCCCTTTACATCCTCTGCACAGCAGTTACTGCTCCAATTTCGACTTCTAATTCACACAAATCTGGTTCCAATCAGGATATTAGTAACTCTGCATAAGCAGGAAGAAAAATTGAAATCACACCATTGTTAAACTTATCTTTCAATACAAGCATGCACACACGCTCTCCAGAGAGTAAATCTAGAAGTTCAGCATCACAAAAGGATGCTTTTTATGTGTTCATCTACTTTTTTTTAAAGATAAAAAGAGACACTCGTTTAGATGTTGTTCTAAAAAAGACCTGCTGTAGCTCAACCAGAAATTAAGGGCTTGATGAAAATTCTGTGGCTTATGTTACGCAGAAGGTCAGACTAGATGATCATAGCTGACCTTTCTGGCCTTAAAATCCATCAATCAATTAATTAGTGCAAGGAAATACTGAATTAAAAGAGGCAATCCACTCTTGTTTTAGGTTATTAAGGCTAATGCAATGGCCACAGGAACCTAGAGCAATTCAAAGAAATGAGGATTTTTTTTTTGACATAACCTGCAGAGCTTTTCAATAGTGACCCAAAAATTCACAAATATTTGGAGTCTGCTTTTGTGGTTCTACCTAGATAGCTGTGCGCTACTGTTTTCAAAGTGACACTAGCACTGTGCTGTTAGTCAAACAGCCTATATTAAGGGATGTTCTTATTTGCGAGAGTACGTATATTTTGTAGCATCAGGATTGTGCCGTGCACTCTGACGCTGGTGAGCTTTGCCAAACAAATAATTGAACCAGGTAGCCACCAAAGTTTCCATTGGTCTGTACCTTGCACGGTCATTTATACCAATGAAAAGTGAGTGCACCATTCCGAATGGGTAGCATTTTATGCCAATTTGGCATTGGTGTAGAGCAATAGAGAATCTGGCCCTGGGAGGTTTAGGATGGGATTTTCAAAGAAGTGCTCAGTGTTGCCTTAACTCTGCTCACTCTGAAGTCAATAAGAAGCTCCCATTGCCCGGCCTTTGTACAGTCATTTATACCCATGGGAGCAGCGTAAGGTCACTGCTGTGTATTTTGGAAACTCCGGTTCTTACAGTCAATGAGCTTGACCCTGTGGAGCGCCAATGCTTCGGCTTGTACTTCCTTCTCTGGGAATTGAGGGCTCCCAGCACTTCACAGGCTTGAGCCCAAGCTGCACAATGAGGGAAAAGTCACAACGTCTGTGTGAGTGTTGCCATTGATTTTAATGGAATAGGGTGGGACCTACAGGGAGCATAATAGAGAATAATGCAATGCAGAAGCAGATGTGGTGATTAGAGAGGAACCACAACGAAAACCGAAGGAGACTGCTAAACTTTTGGAGAGGCTCATTTGCAGATCTATCCATTGTTTACTTGTACAATGTGCCATGGCACCTTTAGTGTCTAGGCAGAGCAAACAGGTATCATTGAAAGGCCTCCATAGAGTAAACTGCATGGAACTCAGTTTATTTCTCTTGGAAAGACTGAAGGGCTCAATCTACTCTACCAGAAATCTTAAGCTAGGCTAGATGCCAGGGTAGGTATGTCGAAATCCAATGCTCGTATTTCTAAGCCATCCCCTTTAGGATGCAAAATGCACTTCTGAAGGGCTAGCATTATGGTTACTCAGGAATAAAATGGATTCCATTCATCACTGAAAAAAAAGTTCTTTCAGGACCCAATCCAACCCCCACTTTAGTCAACAGGAGTATTTCCATTGACTTCAGTGGGCTTTGGATCAGCTAAAGCCAGTCAATGGGGATGCATTAGATTGGGGGCACTTAGCTTTTCAGCACAGATGAAATCATTAAGATAAACCCAGCATGTTAGCTATTTTTAGAATTTTTTTGTACATGATACACATAGAGTTGGCTTTTCCTTCTAGAAACCTATTTGAATGTTTCATTGTAATGTTTACCTTTTTTCCTGATCTCATTGCCATCTCATGTTTGCGGTCACTTCTGAAGTTTGCCTCTTTGCAGTGCCCTGTGATGGAAATATATTAATTCACTGCTTTGAATTAAAGGAAGACTGCTCTTTGAGTGGCAAAATTAAAAATTGTCTTAAAGATTGTGGGAGAGGAAAAGGCATGTAATTGTAAGCTCTTTTGGGCTGGAACTCTCTTTTCATTATGTGGGGGAACAGGGCCTAGCACATAGGGTCTTAAATCCTGGAGTGATTGCTTTCCCAGGCCCATAGGTACTAATCCAGAAATTTAAAAAATAATAATATCAATCAGCTACATGCATTAAATCCAACCCCAGGGCCTACAGCTCCAAACTTCCAGTGCATTTGAGATCTGTGTTGAAAACTTTGCTCTGACCTCATGGAGTGGTACTGAGCTCCATGAGGCTAGAGTGAGAATTAGCCCCAATTCACCTGATCACAGCAGAGTTTAAACCCAGCATAGTGTGGATGCAAACTGTGATAGACCCTTTGAAACAGTGTTAAGTCCCTAAACCACCGTTTCAAAGAGAAGTGGAAATAAGGGGCCCATCCCACAAAACCTAGTGGCTTCCCGATCCAAGGTTTGAGTTTGTACCCAGCTTTGGAAAGAACACCCCCTTCTGAAAGGAGGCGGGCAACGCCCCATTTCTTGAAAAGATGCTACTCCTCCAGAATCTTCCTCAAAGGAAAAGTATATTCTCGTTTTATGGCTCACTGGTGACTTACACTTTTAAAAAATAAGCAAAGGTTCCAGCACAACCCTGCACGAGATGTCTCGCCAAAATGCAAAAATTGACCACAGTGTACAAGTGGGCTGTGTTTTTCAGACCAGGGAATGGCATTAGGGCCTTTTCATCACCTTTCTCTGCACTTCTTTAAAAATGATTTAAATTGGAGGCAATGGCATTGAATGCTGAACATCTGACACTCAGAGAAGTCTTAAGGAATCATGTGCTTACACTGCATCAACTTTCTATAGCCACTTTGCTTGGAGGGCTGTGGGTCCTCCCCCGCCACGAAACCCCCCAACATTTGTTGGTTCAGCCCGATTTGCTCTTTACATTGCTTCTGAAACCCTTTCCCCCCCTTCCATGTCAGTGGTGGTTGGGAGAACTGGCTGGAATCCTTCAGGGATCCCTGGAGTTCCTTTCACAATCATGCGGCTAACACACAAACCAAGCTTCAATTTTTTTTTTTTAGTGGCAACGGTGCCAAACGAAAATGGAGCATTTCAACCCTCCCATCTCTGGTCAAGCTGCACATTATAGGAAAGTAAAAATGAAGGGCTACTCAAATAGGAAAGAACCCGGGACACTTGAAAATATTCCAACCAATAATCTCGCAGACCCCCTTCTCAGCCGGGGTAAATTGGTATACCGCCCATTGTCTAAAATGATTTCCTTCCATTGTCTTAAATAATTTTTACCAGCTGAAAATCTGGCCACTCATGTTTGTATGCCCGAGTTTGATTCAGCTCGATGAAAATATTTGTGGGCCACAAAGATGGTCACCACTGAAAAACCGGTGTGTGCTGCGGGTGGAAACTGCTGGGAGTTCCCTAGTTGGTGCAGCGAATTATTAGAACCTGTGTCATAAATAATATGCGGTTGCCCGGCAGCGTGCCGCTATCCTGTGCCCCTGGCAATCAGCCTAACTGCCCTCATCCTGTAGCGCCTGGAAAATGAAGTGTACAGACTTTGCCCTAACCAGTGGCTTTTCAGCCACAGGCTTTGGGAGTTGGTTTGTGCCCCCTGCTTGGAGATCCCAATGACTGCGGAAGAAAAATGCCTCTGGGCAGGCGGCAGAAATGATGACCAAGAACAGCTCCTTTGAGAGGACTCGGCATGTGCTCCCCACCACACTGGTCCACTTCTGAATGCTAATGTATGAGCGTTTGGCCACAGCATCACCCCACCCCTCACCACTGCCTTTTGGGAAGCTGTTGTGGCTGTCTGTGTTGACATTGACCATAGACAGTGCAGGAATATGATTGAAACCAGCCTGTGTACAAAGGCAGAAGTTGGGGAAGCTTCTCATGTCCTTTCCTTTCAACTTACTGATACTCTAGCATTTGCAGTGAGTGCATGTGCACGCAGGAGCCAACCTGGGCATACGAAGACTTTGCAATGTCTGATCTCTATTTAGCTTGTGTCTAACATCGCAAGGGACAATTTCTACTCTGACTAAGCCTCGAGTAGCATCATTAGCTTTCCGAATCTGCAGCAATGCTGTTGGTTTGATAAAGCTGCTGGGGTTACTCTAGCTTTACTTTAGTTTAACTGAGTGTTATTTAGCCCGATGGGTATGTAAATGTGCCATGCAAATGCATGTAAACCAAGATTTTAATTCAGTTGACATAATGTATTTAAACAATGTAATCTTTTGCCTTTGGGGTAAAAGGTAAAGCTGTGCTAATGCAGTTTACACAGCTTTATTTGCTGAATCAAGGTAGCACCATGTCAGAAAGTATCATATTCCCCTTCCCCGGCAGTTCCATCAGCGGATAGTAGCTTACGCCTGCTGGTAGCTAAAGGAACAGCCTTATCGAAAGAGAGAGAGGATTGTGCTGAATTTTTGAGGGGCTCCAAAGTCACGGTTTGGAAAACATAAGAGAGACACGTTCAAAACAGTCTTGTGGGTGAATATTGCTTTCGCTCTCATTTGCACACTCAAATCTGTAGCTGTTCATCTAACTTTCCCATTTGTGTGTGCAAATTTTGTCCATCACTTGCTTCATTTTCTTGTTCGTACACCAGACTAATCAGCTAGGTCCTGGTGATAGACTATGTTCCTTTTGTTCATTAGCTGCTGCTGGAAGGCCAGTAGGCGGAGTGCTAGAACACTATCTAGTGATTTGTTGATATGTCGCACTTAAAGAGACATATGGCTATATTTTTGTTTTATTTCTCAGCAACAGTGCATTTTAATATTACAAACTGTTTATCCAGGAGGTATTTCCCCATCAAATTAAAGCATTTTTAAGGAAGCATTAGGACCCCTAAAATAACTTATTATGTCTCTTTAAAGCCAGAACAATTTGCTTACAATAGTATTTTTCTATCTAAATTCCCCTTCCACCAGCTGATTGATACGTGCACATGACCAGATATTTCAAAGCCTTCGTTAGATGAGTATCCCTTTGTCTTCAATGAGTAAGTAACTACATTCCCATGGAGAGGGAATGTAGTTAGAATTGTAGGACTGGAAGGGACTTCGAGAGGTTAGCTAGTCCAGCCCCCTGCAGGGACTAGACTCCTCAATTCAGTTCCTGCCTTTGTTATGGATCTATTTGCATTGATTTTGTCAAGACAGTTACCCACACCATATAGCCACAAAATACTTCTGATGTTTCCTACATACCTTAAAAAGGCCTTGCATGTCTTAACTGACTATGGCTAGATCATGACCAGCAAGTGCAAGGGGTGTGTGGGTGCAAGGGGCTCCTCTTGCATGCAAGGGCTGACCACAGCTCCAGTGTTGGTAACCCCTTGGCCAGAGCTGCTAGACACACTACCCATCCCAAAGAGACGGTAGGGCCTTTGCCGCATCTCCATCCTTACTAGCCAGGGGTGCTGGAAGGGAGTGCACCCACAGTGTTTAATTGTAGCACAACAGGTGTGTTCTTTGGCAGTGCCGTACTGCCTCCCGTACAGGAAGGTGGTTTAAGGCCAAAATTTAGCCCTTAATGTTGGTTAAGTGTTTTGAGATCCTCTAATAGAAGGGCAGAGTTGCCAACATGATGTCTCCTGCCCAAATTACAAAGAATTACTTCTCCCCTCCCACGTTGTTACTGAAATCTGCTATATGCTGGTTTGTATTATGTCATGACATGATGGGGGAAATCCAATGGCTGATATCTGAATTCCTATCAGTTGGTTCCTAATTTTTTTTCCAGGGTTTCCAGGGTTAGCTGCTTTCTTGAATGTCATGTGGAAATGCTTGAACATCGACTTCAAATCTTTGGCTGGATTAATTAGCCTCTGATTTGCAACATGTGGCCAACACCAATTTTATATTTCACCTGCTTGCTAGTTTCAAATCTTGGTTTGATTTGAAGGTGAAACCGATTGGAGTTTCTCAACTGAGCTGCAGAGAGTTCCATCCCCACCACAAATATATATATATATAATAATCACGCCTGCTGTTAAATGTCCAATTTCCATCGCAAAGCAGGAAGAGATTGGCGCTCACTTTCTGAAACCCAAATCCTCCCAGGTACCATCTTCATAATTGTAATGGGGGAGCGGGAATGGAGATTTTACTTTGAAAACTTCTGCATTCTTTTATTTTGCGAAACAAATCCGTGCACACATGGGAAAAGGTAGGCATCTTGAGGTAAAAGCCTGCATTCAGATTACAAACGACTCCATGGATTGGTCATAAATTACCCATTTGTTGTTACAGATGTTTAAAGCTTTCTATGTCAACCTTGGATTTGGCTTTCCCTCGGCCCTAATTGAGAACAGAAATCCAATTAGCCAATGATCCTGTCCTCTTTGAAGCCCCGAGCTGCAGCAGTGTCATATAATATTAAACTGTGGATATTGTGCTAGTGATGGAACCAGCTGGCAGCACTGCATTTCTTCACTAACATGGGGTAGTAACGTGTTTTTTCAGCTCCTCCCACACAGACATGCTAGGAGTAAGCATCTGCTGTACATGGCTATGCCCGGTGCGGGGAGCAGACAGTCTGGCAGGGGTCTCCATCATATGCATGGCCTTACCCCTATTATTGATTAAGTACCGACCACATGCTTGTTACAGAAGACAAGGCCCCTGCTAGAAGCTACTTACACGGTTGTTCACACAGACTAATGCATTGAATGATGGGAGGGTGTACAGAGATTTTGGACAAGGCATCTCAGGCAAGCTTCCCAGAGGAAGCATGTTTTAAAGGAGGCCTTTCACAGCTTCAGAGATTTTAAGGAGAGAAGGAGACATTATGATCCCTGAGTCTGACCTCCTGCATAACACAGGCCAGGGGATTTCATCCAGTGATTCCTGCTTCAAGTCCGTAACTTCTGGCTTCACTAGAGTGGATCTTGTAGAAAGACACCAAGTCTTGATTTAAAGATTGAGATGGTGGAGAATCCACTACACCTCTTCTTAACTTGTTCCAGTGGTTAATTACCCTCAGAGTTAAAAATATGTTCCATATTTTAGTCCAAATTGGTCTAGGCTCAGCTTCCAACCACTGGGGCTCATTATGCCTTTGTTCACTAGATTAAAGAACCCTCTGCTATGGGAACTCTTCTCCTCGCATACGAACTTATAGACCATGATCAAACCTCCTCTTAACCATCTCTTGAATAGATGATGTAGCGCGTTCTAGCCTGAGCACACACCTGCAAGTTAGGAGACTTGGGTTAGCTTAGCTCCCGTTCTGTGTCTCAGGTTCCCCATCTATAAAACACTCTGAGATCTTCCCATGAAATGGGCAATGCAGTGTAATTTTAGCATTGTCACTGTTGATGCAGAAAGTGAAAAGAAGCCTGTGGAAAGGGGCCATGAAGCTGGAGGATCTGTGTATTGTGGAATTCGCTCCACCAAAAGGAAATCCCTGGTGGGATAGAGGGGCTTTGCTGTCCCTCCTTGGGCAATGTGGGGCAGGGGATTCTCAGTATTCTGCATAACTAAACACTTCCCTTCTTCCTGCATTTCAGCTTAGCGCTTTGCTGAAGAATAGGCCAGAGTTCAATCTTTTCAGGACTTTACTGAAAGTATTACACGAGGTAAGACCTATGGGCTCTTGTATGTAAAACTGCGATAAGTAGATGGGAAATAGTCCCCCGTCAGTTTCAAAGAGACGTTTGGGATGTTTCTATCTGAGACGCAGAACATCCAGCTAAGAGCTATGTCCCCTTCACGATGCTTCTCTGCCCCTCCCCTGGAGAAACAAAGTCAAGTCCCGCAGGAGGAAGCTCTTGAGTTACATTTACAACTGCTAGTGTGGGGCTGGAGAAAAGGAGGCATGGCTACAGTTCTGCTGTGCTTTGGCTGCAAGAATGGCCCACTGGGGCTATAGGCAGCTGGGTGTAGGATATAGGAAGTCCTGAGGCTACTCTAAGTTATACTGCAGACTAGATTGACCCCTGGTTGGCCCCAGAATTGGAGACACATGAAAGTGGTACAACTTTACCGCCCTCAACCCTGTGCCAAGTGTACCTTGGCCAGACCAGTTAATCAGGGCCTTCCTCGCCTGTATAATATTGCTCCCTTAGCAAACACCATGCGCTAGATTAAATCAGTCACGTTATATGACCTTTTCACAATAGGACAGTCCTATCTACAGCTGTGCTGTGTGTATGGAATTCTGCCCGTCTGGTGTTTCCAATAGCACTTTGCAAGGTGTGCATTTGCAATAACGGGGAGCAATTGGGCAAACTGACTGCACAGTGAAGGGTTATTAATACACAGTAGACCCAGTTCTCCTCTCTGTCTTACCCCGTATGACTCCATTTACTTCAACTGATGCTGATGTTTGAGATGCAAGTTACAGTGAAATGAGCCCTACCACCCAAACTGCCTCATGACTAATTAAATGGCTTAATAAGTGCTAGTATCCTTGCACTGGGGAGGGGAAAGGGGGTGGAATCTACCTCTTTGCTTCTTTTAGTCTAAATTGGCAGAGGCCTGGAGGAGTTAATTAAGAAATGTCATCATGGTATTTAAAGGCTAGGGATGCAATTAGTTTTCAGACATCGGGTTCATGTCGTAGTAGATTGTGATTCTCCTAAGCCTGAAGAGATTAAAGTGATGTTCCGTTGCAGCCCCCAGGGAGTTACACGAACTCCTAATGGCTGATTAACCCAGGTCCACGAAGGCCTGAAAAGCCAAACACTTGCCCAAAAAACAATGAAAAAAGGCCGTGGCCGGGACCTCAGTTGGAAATACCAAGCGGTACATTGTGTAACTGCAACCTCACAGTAAACAAAGTGCGTCACGTTTGACATTAACCATGTCCCTTGGCTGTGGCTGATGCTGGAAGCATAGTCAGGCCTCTGTTGAATTGGGTCTGTCAGCTGAAAAACACAACAGCAGCAAGTCAATGCCTTGAGAAGCTCCTATTAGCTTCTCCGCTGTTTCTCTTCAGAGTTGGCTATAGAAAAACAGGAAGCTGCACCAAATTAGTCTGCAGCCGAGTCTCCCGACAGCGACAACATGGCAATTCTATACAGCGCTCGGTTGCTTTTTTCCTATCCTGCAGCAGCCATGCATTAGGTCAGAAATTTGATTTGATGCCTCAGCCTCCTGTTGTGGAAGAAATAGGGAATGGGAAAAAATGTGGAAAGGTTCAGCGCTTAAGGCCTTCTGCTGAACTGTTTTTATCCTCATCACCTCATGGAAAAACAAAACAAAACAAAACCTGAAACCATTTTTCTGCACAATTAAATTAAGGTTGAATAGATGACAGAAATGACACTGTCCAAGTCACGAGGCATTTGTACCTGACTGGAAAAGGTGGAGAAGGCTTGTTATGAAAGTAGCTTCAGTGCCTTAAGCTTGTGAGTTTTAGGAGTCTTCCAAGAAGTGTTGAAAGCAGGTCTCCATACAGCAAGTGTCAGTGTATATAGCTAGGATACTTGTGATGCCTTTTGTTGTTTCGTGCTCTGCACCTTTACATTTGTAAGTGCAGCCATTTTGTCCTCAGATCTGCTGCAGACTTACAGAAGAGAGACACACATTGGGCCCTCTCATGGATACTTTACTTCTTTCTTCTTTGTTGCTTTTCTCAATATAAAATAAAAGCGGGTTTAGACTGAAGCTGGATGGCTGAGCTTTTGTATGCTGGAAAGCATAATACAGGGGAACTGAACACCCTAATCACATAAGTAAGAGCTAAACTTCACACTCATATTTTTATCATATCCCTGGTTTCAAGAGGTCTGAGCATATTTCCTTGTGGATAGGTAGCTACAGCACCATTAGCAAAATCTTCTCACCGGGGGAGGCAATAGTGTGAAAGGACCATAGACCTCTTGTCTCTAGAAGTGAGGGTGTAAACACATTGGTTGCGATGTGCAGGAGAAGTTTGCAAGGGGCAAAAATGAAACCCATTAAGACTGATATGTATGTGGGAAATCAGTGTAAGAGGAAAAAGATGGTGATGTTTTTTGACTAACTAATCTTGCAAATGTTTTTTTTTAATTTTTTAAATATAAAGTAACATCTAGTGACAGAAGCCCCTACATGCAGGTTTTAAAAGGAATAATTAGAAAAGGGATGATAATTGCATTTGTGGGGGACTACAAAGTAATGCTTTTCCAGAAACCTCTAATTGACTCCAAAAGCGCACCAGCCAAAAACCATGGAACTTAAAGAGAAAAGGAGAAATCAAATTAAATTAAACACCAGAAAGATCCTGATTGATACCAATGAGGAACTCAGTCCAGGGTTTGTGCTGTCAATTGCTTTGGCATACATTATGCATTTCAGTGCCAATCTGTTACATTTCATGAGAGCAGTAAAGACCTGGTCATGTTTCCTAGAGTATCTTGGGACTTCTAAGTATGTTCTGTAACGGAGCCATTTACAGGTTTAAATCAGCCGTCCTCTCCAGAGCTTGCCCAGAAGTTATTATGCAGCTGATGGCAGTTGGGTGGCTTTGGAAGTCTTAATGGTGGAGAGGTGCCCAAAGTAGAAATCTCACCACTGCCAGTCACGCTAATTGGCTCCCCTGCCTTTCTTGCCCGAAACCAAGGGTTCAATGGTCCAGGGAGCTGGAACTCCACCCTCCTCCTTCGAGGCGGTCTTTTCGAGCCTGCAGTGAAGCAGGTTTTAGGCACAGTGCCTAAGCTTCCTTGCTATCGCCTGTGCTGCAGCCTATGGCTCAGTAAGAGAACACCATTCTCCCCAGGGTGTCAGCCCAATACATTTCCTTGGTGCTAAAGTGACTTTGCCATTTTACTATGTACTGGTTATTAATCTGTCTTTACATCGCAATCACACAGTGGGGCATCTTAAACTCTGCTTGTCTGGGCGGCCCGTATGGTTTCCACACTGCCAGGAATAACCGAGCTACATACAGTGTGTGTTCTGGGCACCAGTGCCCCGAGACAGAGGGATAACGGGATATGTAGACAGGCACATGGAATCTGAATGCTTGTCTGTACCGCTCGGGACAAAAACCTCCTTCTCGTGGTAGGCAGAAGTTCATCTCTAGCTGCACATGGAGGTGCCAAATCATGAAATATACCAAGGGAAACATTTGTTTAACACAATGCCAGCCATCACTAGGATTTTGTCTTATGGGCCCAACTGGGCAGTGAAGAAATGACAAATATTCATATTCGTTATTTGCATTTCAGTAATGCCTGCGGGCCCCTTTGTGCTACGGGCTGAGAGACAGTCCTTGCCCTGAAGGAAACCTGATGTGTGTTTATGATCTCCCTTCAGCCTGTGCTTGAACATTAACACTGCTCTTTTTTAGCCTGCAGCCTGAGCCCGGCGAGCCAGTCAACTGACCCAGGCTCTGAGACTCACCGCTGTGGGTTTGTCTGTGCAGTGTAGACGTACCCTTAGACTCTGTACAGAGAGGACAGATGGAGGAAGCATTACTATTCGTATTTTCTAGAGGGAGAACTGAGAACCAGAGAGATTAAGTCGCACACAAGCCCTGACCTCCAGGGCCTTGACCACAAGACGGTCAATGCTGCCTAGCTGCGTTCCCCTCTGGGTATGTACCTGATAGCTACCTAGGCAGAGCACTGTCATTTGGCTGAGGCGGGTCTAGAAGCACCTGTGGCAAACAGACAGCAATGATACATAGCACATTAGTGAATGGGACCCCAAATTCCCGGTTCAGCCCCTGGGGGCTGGCACTTGGCTGGAATGCAAACACGCTCCATGAAGCTGCAATGAACAGACTCAGTGCAGAGAACCCGCTATGGCAGAATAAGAACTACGTCACTTTTACTGCCCATTGTGGTCGTGTTTGGAGGAAATAGCAAAGCCAGAAGCATCTGGCAGGCTGGCCTGGAAAGTCAAATTCAACACAATGAAATTAGTGCAGCAATTACAGCAGGCATTGGAAGAGAGGCTATTCTGATAACGCAGCCTTTCTCTTTCCCACCTCCTTCGGCAATCCCAAACAATCCCATTATGTCACTTTAAAGTCATTGCTGCATATAAAAATGCTGCCCTAGGCAGTCTCCAGGATTAACATAATGGAATACCGGCCTTGTAGTTCACAACATGCCTGGGATATCTTATAGCCTGTGATGGCAGTTTTGTGGTGTCTGTCTATGCAGGGAGAACAAAACCCGCTGCTGGCCTAGGTCAGCTGAATTAGGCTCATGGGGCTTGGTCTTGGCGGCTGAAAAATCACCATGTAGATCCTCAGGTTTGAGCTGAAGCCTGAACTCTGGGACCCTGTGAGGGTGGAGAGACCCAGATCCTGGGCTCCACCCTGAACCTGAATGTCTACACAGTGATTTTTTAGCCCAGCAACCCAAGCCCCGCGAGCCCGAGTCAGCTGACCCGGGCCAGCCATGGCCATGCCATGGGTCTTTTATCCGTATGCAGACATACCCACAGTTCCCACCCCTATGAAAGCCCAAGAACTAAATCTGTCCTGGAGATGGAATGTCTCACCTCTAGCGAGAGCAGGGAACAACAAAACCTTGTTGCTTGGAGGTTCTGTGAACAGTTTGTGAGGCCCAGTCTAGTCTTATATGAAACTCTGCTGGCTTTTGTGCCTACCTAGCCATATAATTTTGGCCTGAATGACAGGCTTTGCAGGATTTGACTTGGACAGTGCCACTGGATGGTATTGTGGCTGCTGTGACCACTGAAAAAAGGAGAAAGAGGGGTGTTCAACAGAGGCAGTAAATAATGACTCTTGTTAAGACAGTTGCTAAGATGACAGTTCTTGAGCCCTGTTGTCCTTCATATTCACCTAAGAAATAGGTGAATAGTATTAATTATTTGTATGCCTAGGGGAGTGGGGCCCCCACTGTGCTAAGCACTGCACATACATAGAAGGAGACAGTACCTGCCCCTAAGAGCGTACCATCTCAATTTGCGTTTAATGCATCAATAACAGCCTAATTGAATTGAATTACATTGCATTAATAATTCAAGAATAAATGCATTTATTGTATTGTTTTCAGATTGAAAATGAGCTGCATGTTTTGCTAATTGAAATGTAACATTTAAATGTTGCTTTTGTAAATTTTGGGGGGGGAAATGGCAATTTAAAAATAAGTCTTTGATGATGACAAGCAAAGTTTCAGGGAGACCTGTCAGGAAAGGGGCAGCAAACTGTTAGTGGGAAACTGAACACACTGAGCAGTCATCCTGTGACTGTCTGGAGTGGTTTCAGAGTAGCAGCCGTGTTAGTCTGTATCTGCAAAAAGAAAAGGAGTACTTGTGACACCTTAGAGACTAACAAATTTATTTGAGCATAAGCTTTCATGAGCTACAGTTCACTTCATCGGATGCATTCAATGGAGTGGTGCTCTTGTTTTCGTTCCACCATAGCTGAGTCCGGCCTGGCTTTATGTAGCAAGATGATGAGGTCAAATAGGCACATGGTATCTGACCCTGGGGGAGTTCAGAACCATAGACATCTCCTAGAATGGGATCCAGATTCAAACTGGTACTGGGCTCTAACCCCATCACCGAGGCCTGTCTCTCATTTCAAATTCTGCTGCCAAGTTCTTCCACAGGGCCGGGCAAAACGAACAACACAAAGTGGAAGCCCTCAGGAGAACCAAATCCTCCAGCCTTTCGTTCAGCCTGTAATCCCTTCACTCCTATAAAATCTCAGCTTCAGGCTGCCCCTGTTTGTATATTTCCACTGGCCACAAAAGCCACCTCCCTTTGCATCTGTCTATGCGGTTTAGGTTAAGGCTGCTCTCTGTGCCAGCGGCCCCACCTCTTTGTGAGGAACATGTAATTGCAAACTTTTTTTGTTCCTTTCCTCCCATTTAACGTAAAACAAGCAGACATCCATCACCGGCCCCTGCTTGGGCTCTGATGCAAACATTTTCCACCTGGCAGAGTTAGACGTTCAAAAATATAAATACAATTTTTAAAAAAGAGGGCCCGTCAGAGAAGATATTTTTAAAAGCATGACACAGAGGAGTGTGACACATTCGGTGTTCTTAGTGGGTGGGTGCAGTGTTATTTAATGTTATTCTTGTCTCCGGGCCCAGCATTACAAGTGTGCACTTTATTAACTGCATTGATACTAATGTGCTCAGGAGGGCTTGCATCCAGCGCAGAGCAAGAGATTTGTTGGGGTCAGGGGGAGGCTGTGGGCAACATTCTGCTGTCCTTGGGGAACAAGGCGTCTTGGTTCGATCCCTCTTGCAATCATTGCCATTCAGAGGGGTGTATTCTGACGCTATTGAGTATTGCCAGGCAGCTGAAAACATCGTTGGACAAGAAAAAGGCAGTGAAACATTTTTATCTCGAGCAAATACAGGCATATTGGAAAGATGAACGTGTATAAACACCCTCGGACCATCAGTCTATCTGTCTGCCGCTCTGAATCTTGCCTGAAGGTCCGGGAAATGCAGCACTGGTTCTTCTGCTTCTGTGCCATCTGGTCCCTGATCTTCTGAAAAAAAAATGCCACTGGGCCTTTGGTCAGGCAAGGAGCAGGGTGGCACACATTGCCAGGGAGCAGTGGTCAGGATGGCAGCAGCAGCAGCCAGGTCTGGCCACCTCTCCCACGCACTGGCCCAGCTCCTCATACGTGAACTCTTGGTTTTATAGTTCTATAAAAGGCAGCTTACTGAACAGGTCCCGTTTTAGGAGGTTCCAGCTGAGCTGGGTGGGGCCTGCAGCTGTCTCCAGAAGCTGGTGCCATGTGTCCAGCACTGATGCTCCGTCCTGACGTCAGCGAGAGAGAAACAGGTTGGAATTCTCGGCGTGCCAGAGGGCGGGAGCAAAAGGCTTACCCGAGCCATCACCTCTAGCCCTGCCAGCAGCCCAAGCAAGCTGCTTTTCTGGCTTGCCTCTTCGGAGACTCTGTGCAATGCTTGGAAGGGACTTGCCATCACCTTGCTCACATCACAGTGGAGGAACAGAGCCCTCCCTCGATGGAATTCTCCTTTGCCCTGGCTTTGCTTTTCGTTTCATTTCAGTCTACAGAAGGATGATGGACAGGAGCCTCAACTTCTGTTGAGCCCCAGGTGTTTGTTCATGTCCACACCTCCTGCTCATGCATTTTTGTTTCCAAGCTACACCCCTGAACCTCTGGTTTACAGGGCCAGATCCATAACTGGTGTAATTCAGCCTAGCTCCATTCTTTATTCCCCTCATTTTGGTATTTTCCAAATTTGGCATCTTTCCAGATCCTTCCACTTATGAATTTCTTGGCATTCTTGGAATTTCTTGGCAGAACATTCTCTTCTGTCCCTGTCCCTGCTCACCCTGTAGCACAGACATTCATGGATTTAATTTTTTTGAGCCTAACTCACTTAGCATTAGCTGAAATCTACCCATCTGAGACTGTTTCTAGATGCAATTTTAGCTAACATGGGATCCCGGATGACTGGAAAAAGGCTAATGTAGTGCCAATCTTTAAAAAAGGGAAGAAGGAGGATCCTGGGAACTACAGGCCAGTCAGCCTCACCTCAGTCCCTGGAAAAATCATGGAGCAGGTCCTCAAAGAATCAATCCTGAAGCACTTACATGAGAGGAAAGTGATCAGGAACAGTCAGCATGGATTCACCAAGGGAAGGTCATGCCTGACTAATCTAATCGCCTTTTATGATGAGATTACTGGTTCTGTGGATGAAGGGAAAGCAGTGGATGTATTGTTTCTTGACTTTAGCAAAGCTTTTGACACTGTCTCCCACAGTATTCTTGTCAGCAAGTTAAGGAAGTATGGGCTAGATGAATGCACTATAAGGTGGGTAGAAAGCTGGCTAGATTGTCGGGCTCAACGGGTAGTGATCAATGGCTCCATGTCTAGTTGGCAGCCGGTGTCAAGTGGAGTGCCCCAGGGGTCGGTCCTGGGGCCGGTTTTGTTCAATATCTTCATAAATGATCTGGAGGATGGTGTGGATTGCACTCTCAGCAAATTTGCAGATGATACTAAACTGGGAGGAGTGGTAGATACGCTGGAGGGGAGGGATAGGATACAGAAGGACCTAGACAAATTGGAGGATTGGGCCAAAAGAAATCTGATGAGTTCAATAAGGATAAGTGCAGGGTCCTGCACTTAGGATGGAAGAATCCAATGCACCGCTACAGACTAGGGACCAAATGGCTAGGCAGCAGTTCTGCGGAAAAGGACCTAGGGGTGACAGTGGACGAGAAGCTGGATATGAGTCAACAGTGTGCCCTTGTTGCCAAGAAGGCCAATGGCATTTTGGGATGTATAAGTAGGGGCATAGCGAGCAGATCGAGGGACGTGATCGTTCCCCTCTATTCGACACTGGTGAGGCCTCATCTGGAGTACTGTGTCCAGTTTTGGGCCCCACACTACAAGAAGGATGTGGATAAATTGGAGAGAGTCCAGCGAAGGGCAACAAAAATGATTAGGGGTCTAGAGCACATGACTTATGAGGAGAGGCTGAGGGAGCTGGGATTGTTTAGTCTGCAGAAGAGAAGAATGAGGGGGGATTTGATAGCTGCTTTCAACTACCTGAAAGGGGGTTCCAAAGAGGATGGCTCTAGACTGTTCTCAATGGTAGCAGATGACAGAACGAGGAGTAATGGTCTCAAGTTGCAATGGGGGAGGTTTAGATTGGATATTAGGAAAAACTTTTTCACTAAGAGGGTGGTGAAACACTGGAATGCGTTACCTAGGGAGGTGGTAGAATCTCCTTCCTTAGAGGTTTTTAAGGACAGGCTTGACAAAGCCCTGGCTGGGATGATTTAACTGGGAATTGGTCCTGCTTCGAGCAGGGGGTTGGACTAGATGACCTTCTGGGGTCCCTTCCAACCCTGATATTCTATGATTCTATGATTCTATGATCAGGGCTTGCTGCAATGATCACAACCAGGTTTAGCTCTGACAAGTGGTCTCAGGCTCCATGACTGCAGGGGTTCTGGATATACACCTGACCCATTGCTAACAGAGTTTAGTGGGAAGAGCCTCATGTCACTCAGCAGCAACCACTCTGTGGTAGAATAAAGAGTGCCATTTAACAAGGACCTGCGTCCCACCACTCATTCTTGGGGAGCTGGACAGTTTGAAGGCCTTAACTAGCTGGGGGAGAGAGACTACAAAGAGGGGCAAGACCCTTGCTTCTCCAGCTGGGTCTCAGGTCTCGTGGCATGAGAGGATTTGGGAATCTACATAATACACTGAATCAAAACTCTGGCCTCATGGATGGATCCTGTAGAACTGGATGAAGTCAGCAGAGTTCTAGAGAAATGTAATAGGGCCCTGTAGAATCTGCTAGACGATGAGATCCATTTTATACATTTTTAAAAATAACCCTATGGAAGGCTACCATTTTGTATTCAATCATATAGGACTGTTCCATGAGGATGGAAACTGAAGGGAATTATTTGTGTCCTGGCCCATGTTTCCAAATGGACGGCAGAAGCTGGACACCACAGTGCCCTCAAAGTAGTGTGCTCTCCTTGCTTCCATGTTCAAAAGCAGGAAGGGCGTCATTGCTTAGAGAGCTTCCAGGGTCCAGTAACTCCACTGGGAGTCACACAGACGTAACAGAATGAAGAGAGAGCCCCCACCTATTATTTTTGTTCCCTGTTCAGAAACCCTGCGTGCATTTCTATTTCTTGATCCCCCACCAAGACCAATGGATCCTGGCTCTTATTTTATGTAGACTCCCCACCGAGGTAGACGCTAGTTAAAAGGTTACTACCCAGCTGTGAAATGTGTAGACAGGGTAACAGCTAAACGGCAGAGTGACCTCATAGCTCATATTTATTGACTAAATGTTGCTTGAACTAGTCACCACTAGTAAAATAAACCACAGCCCCAAGTACGGCAGAAATATTCCATGGCACACAGATGGCTAATACCTGTGCTCTCTCTCCCTTTAATAAAGCTGTGTTTCTAGTGCCCCAATTACATCTCCAGGGCTTGTAGGTCCTGCATAAACCCTTTGAGCAAACTCACCTTCTTCAGACTGCTTCAGAAAACGTGAAGGAACCTCTTTGACCTTGACAGAGAGAAAGAGTGAGAGAGAGAGAGAGAGCTCAGAAATATGCTACTGATGCTATCCAAGTCGTGAAAAAGCTAGCTCAGCCAGAGTAAATGCATTAGACCTCGAGAGACCTGGGGGTCACATTTCTCTTAGGACATAGCTGGTGGTTGCAACCCCGCAGCTTCTGTCATGGGATGGTGGGATGGAGATGAGTAAGGCAATGTACCTCATTCCTGGCCTTCCATGTGTGGGCCAAGGGCTGGAAGTGCAGGGGGTTCAGAAGGTTAATAATGAGGAGTATTAGAAGAACTGTATGTGAGCTCTGGGTTGGCAAAGAAAGAGGTGCTGCAGGTCAGGAGTAAGGCATGTTGGCAGGGTCGTGCATGCCCAGGAATAGGGTATGCAGAGTAAAGTGTATTGGCAATAAAAGGAAAATTTTAATAAAAGAAGGGGGGGAAAGCTTTCACAATGGCTGCTTTCAGAAAAAAGTTATTCACCCTGCACTAAATTCAACTAATATGGAAGAAAGACATGCTCACCCGAAGTTCTGGGGTCTCTCAGACCCCAAGTGCTAGGATTTACCAGTGTGGTACCTTTCCCAAACTGTAAACTCATCTTTAAAATAAAGATGTGCTGAAAACTGCAAACAAACCAAAGGACTTGGCTGCCGTTTTTAAGATCAAGGATGGAGTTTGATTCCCAGCAGTGTTTAAGCAGCAAGCTGAAATTCACTCCCGTGCACCATTGGTTTGAGGCTGTGCTTCACCTTGCATGAGCCCTTTGCACTGGGGTGAATTTCACCCTGATTTCAGTTCTCTTGAGATCCCCATTTACAATCTCAGCAGTTGCCAGTTGGCTTCCCCACGACAGATGTCACTGGTCACGTTACCCGCTTTTCCGTGTCTTGTGACACAAACCTGCTGGCTGATCGAAACGGGTCTGCCCTGTTGCTTATTAGCTCACATTGGTCTGTGGATTCCCTAAGGGGGCAGTGGAAGCCCTGTACCATATTAACAGTAGTCCTGGCTGGAAAAGACTCTGTGTGTTGCAGGTGTTGCTATAACAGACTGCCCAGGATTACCTTTTTGGTCAAAAATTATGATGTAGTGTTTCCCTTTGGAGATTTACATGCACACAGAGGGGAGACCAAGCAGTGGAAAAAAGACCGACTTGGCTCCGCGACTGGATACAGATGTTACAAGTGCGAGCCCACATCAACACTGACTATAAACTTTAGATATCCTGCAAGCTCAGGGAGTCTAACAGTTTTACATAGTTGACCTTTACTCTGTGAACACTGCAGGAATCCCCTCCCCCCATCCATAATTCCCCCCTCCCCACGCCCCCCCCCCAGTCCCAATCTCTTGGTTAAGAGACACTGCAGACTAAGGGTGGGTGTACTGCAGTTTATGTTGGTACTTTGGAAGCGCCATACACATTATACAGCCAATGCATATGTACTGAAAGTTCCCCAGTGCTACTCCGGGTTTTGACATTCTGGGGAGTAGGCTGGCCTCAGAGCCATTAAAAATGGCGAAACTAGTTAAATGCTAGTTCCTAAGCTGATGCTTGGCTTTCTGGTTTAAACAAAATCTGTTGCTCACTGCAGTGATTGTTCATTTTTGTGAAAACCATAAATCACTTTCCTCTCGGTGTCTTTGGTTGGACACTGGATTGAGTTGAAGATCCCCGTGGGTGGGCTAGCTCTGCCCGACACTTGATGAACAAGCATTGATCATCTAGTCTGGCCTTCTGAATGACACAGGCCATAGAACATCCCTGAATTAATCCTGTGTGAACTAGTGCAGATCTTTTAGAAAAATTTCCAGTCTTGATTAAAACATGTCCAGTGATCAAGAGAATTCACCACAAATCTTGTAAGTTGTTCCAGTGGTTATTACCCTCACTGTTAAACATTTACACTTTATTTCTAGTCTGAATTTGTCTAGCTTCAACTTCTGGCCATTGGATCATATTATATCTTTGTCTGCTAGGTTCTCTGTTTTCATATTTTCTGTTCCCCATATAGGTACTTTATAGACTGTAATCAAGTCACCCCCTTAACCTTCTAATTAAGCTAAACAGATTAGCTCTTGAGTCTATCACTATGAGGCATGTTTTCCAATCATTAATTATTCTCATTGCTTTTCTCTGAACCCTCCCCAGTTTATCAACATCCTTCTTGAACTGTGGACACCAGAACTAGACACAGAATTCCACTGGCAGTCACACCAGTGCCCAACACAGATTTAACACAACCTCCTATTTCTACTTAAGATTCCCCTGTTTATACATCATGAAAACTTCTGTCTTGTTTAATTCCATCGATGGTTTATTTTGGAAGCCCCCTAACCTGTACTGATTCTTAGTTGAAACAGCAAAATTTCACTTGCTTTTGCACTGAAATCACTGTTTCATGGTTTTCCACCTAAAATCATACATCGAACTGTGCTTTGATCCAAAGTGAGGTTAGATCCACCAAAACGTTTGTGGCCCTCAGTGAACCTTGATGTGAATTGGCCACAAGTTTAAAATTTGTGTTCATTTTGCACAGCCCATCATCCCAGGTCAGGAATTGGAGTGAGCCAATTCTAGATGATCACATCTTCCTGGCACCTTTTTGGTAATCCCATCTGACTCTACAGACTTTCAGATTCCATTGTGGCGGAAAAGGTTTCCAGCCCTTATGGTTGTGAAGAAAGTCTTCTGAATGTGACTTGATTAAATCAAGCCTGCAGATACAGACATAAACAATGCCCAAGAAACTGCCCCATTCAGTTTAACTGACAATTTTAACTCTGAAGCCTAAAAACGGCAGTGCCAGTTAATTCACCGCCAATCATTTTAGCAGAAATTTATTGGGTGGAGCTTGAGTAAAGTACAGACACCCTTTTTTTCCCTAATCTGAATTTTGGCTAGAGGAGTCAGGAGCAAGAGTGAAAGACAGAGAGAAATAGACACATAGTTTTTACTATAGTATAGTCACCTCAAAGTTTTCAGAATTGCTGCAGGCATGAGTCAGTGAATGGGATACAGAGATGACTCTGTGTATGTGGAAGTGAAGCAGTATTTCCTAGTGGCTAGAGCACTGACTGGTACTCAGGAGATCTTGGGCAAGTCATTTCACCTCCCTGTGCCTCACTTTCCCCATTGTAAAATAGGAATAATGGTGCTGACATTCTTTGTGAAGTGCGTTGAGAATTACTGACAAAAAGCACTAGATAAGAGCTAGGAATTATTATTATGATCATTAGGTATGTTTTGGAGGGGACAGAGATCAGGTGCAGAACTCCTCCATCACTCCCTTACACCCTAATTTACATGCACCCGGGCTAATCTCCAGATTTGTTCTGGAGGAATCAGATCCTTTAACTATATAGCAGTAAAAATAATGAAATGGCATCATAAAAAGACATGGAAAATCAAATATTTATTTATACCTCGGGAACTAGGAATAATACACCTGCTTCGAAGGGGTGGCTGGCATGAAGCTGGCATTGCATGGGGCACATAATAGTTTTTTTACCACAGTTTATAGGCTCTTTCCTGCAATTAATACTAAATAAAATCAACATTTCTCCAACCTGTTGTGTTTCTGGCTCTCATTAACTCCCTTCTAGCCATTCACCATCTCTTTTCCATCCGCAGTGTCTTTGTTTCCCTCATGTTTCATTTCTATCTTTCTCGAGCTTTTCCCCAGTTCTCTCCTTGCTGCCATGTTCTCCCATTCCTACTTGGGTTTTTTCTTTCCTCCCACTTTTCTTTGTTTCAGTCAGTTCTTCTTCTCTGGACAGATTCTATTTTTTCCTCCACTTTTTCCTTATTCTTGCTCTCTATGTGGCTCTTTGACTCCTGTTTTTGCTCGATCGTTTCTTCTGTCTCTTTCTCCATTTCTTATCGTTAGTTATTATTTAAACGTCACAAGCACCTCAGTTCCCAGATCAAGGATCAAAGCTCCATTGTGCAAGACCCTGTGCACTCCTAGAACAAAGGCCTTTCCTCAAGAAAGTTCACAATCTGTATGAAAGACAGGACACAAAAGGAGGACAAAACACGCCATTTTTCCTGTGTCCAGTTCTCTCCTCCCTGGTCCTCCTGCCTCTAGCCCTATCCTCCCACTGCCTATGGCAAAATGTGTCTTCATGTCTGAGCCTGCACGGTTGGCCATTATTTACAGGCAGCATGAGTAATACCCATCCCTTCTTTTTGTTGGACAATACTATTGGTTGTAAGGGTGGCTGTTTATCTCCCTAATGAGTATATATTGGTAATAGGGATAAAGCCCAGGCCTCGAAACCCTGCAAAAGCCGCCTTTGCTTTAGCTAAAGAGAAATATTCCTGTATAAAGGAACATGTATTCTAGTGGCCTGAACATAAGAACAGCCATACTGGGTCAGACCATCTAGCCCAGTATCCTGTCTTCCGACAGTGGCCAGTGCCAGGTGGTTCAGAGGGAATGAACAGAACAGGTAATCATCAAGTGATCCATCTCCTGTTGCCCATTCCCATCTTCTGGCAAACAGAGGCCACCGATGGACCTATCCTCCATGAACTTACCTAGTTCTTTTTTGAACCCTGTTATAGTCTTGGCCTTCACAACATCCTCTGGCAAGGAGTTCCACAGGTTGACTGTGCGCTGTGTGAAGAAATATTGCCTTTTGTTGGTTTTAAACCTGCTGCCTATTAATTTCATTTGGTGACCTCTAGTTCATAGGACTATAAGCCAGGAACAGCTCTATTCTTTGTCAGTAGCATTGGGCTTCAGTTTCCCCAACTGTAAAATAACCAACAACATTAGGAATTTAGTGGAGCATAACCTTTGTGCTGGCCCTCTGCCTACGGGTGTCCCTTTCACTTAAATCTCTATATCATAGGAGTCCAGGATTGGTACGTGGCCATGTGTCACTCTGAAGCCTAGAAAATCTGTTGAGTCAGCGTGAAGCGATTGAAACAGCTACATGCCTGGCTGAGAGAGCTCTTTTTGTTCAGAAAATCATGAAGTGGACTCACCTGTGGGTTTCACAGTCTGTTACCAACCAGCGTTTAACTTCTCAGCCATTTTGACGGTACAAATTATACCTGTGTGTTGTCCAGCCACAGCAAGGCATGTATCTATGCCATGCCAAGAGTCCTACATTACTTTGATATCTGAGGTAACTCAGCCACTCATGACCATTACCGTACAGCTCGTTTGCCTGCAACAATTTCACAGGTTGCGTGCGGGAGGCTGCACTGCTAGAGGATTACTTGGCCCAGCTGCCACACCACTGCATTCCTAGCTAGTGTATAATCTATGGCTTGTTAAATCCGGAAACAGGACCATCGGGAAAGGGAGGGAATGGAGTGAAACACAGTGAGGTGGGAACAGATAAGGAAAAACCACAAGAATTTCCAGAGTCAATGGAATCTCTTCCTGGGATGGAACAGAAAGCTGCAGTGGAAATTACCTTTTTTTCTTTTGTTTCACTCAAATTTGGACAAATAATTATCTTTTTATCCTCTTATCAATGGCAGCTTCAAAGAGCGAGCCCCCAGTCCCTAACTGACTTGGCGAAGCTTGTCCAGCCTGGTGTCGGCTCATTCCAAACCACGACATTTAGCAAGGGCTGCCCCTCCAGGTAGAACATAGGCACCCATTCAAGGGGAGATTGCGTCAGAAGTAAGGCAAGCTAACGAGGGTTCATTAATGGAAAATGGGGTTCTCATGGTACAGGGCAAAATGCAAGCTGTGTCCAACTCTGAATCCATCAGCACAATATATGGTATGTTTTTTTGGTACTTGGATAATCATCCAAGTTTGGTTTTCTCTCAAACCTGCCCCAGTTTGCCAGAGTTGGGGATGCCACAATCTGAGGTAAGGGACATGAGGTTTTTTTATACGGTGTCTGGGGACCAGAGTTGACTTTAGCAGTTCCTAGGATAAACTATGTTGACTGTTTCTTAACAAAACATGGAATCTGGTGAAACTCATCAATCTTCAGGTTCCTTTATCAGTTCAAAACTCAACCCTGGTTCAGGGAAAGGTTTGCTGAGATTTGTAAGCCTTCAACTTAGGGGGAATTTCAAGCAAAACCCAGTGGGGTTTCAAAGTTTCAGGCAAAGTCACAAGTGGAGCTGGGCCAATTTATGGTCAGAGGGTCAAAGTGAGATGAAATTTGTCAGCCTCAGCTGCATTTTGCTGTGAAAACTCACTCAGAGTTAAAGGAAAATGATCTTGAGAGACAGAGAGGGACAGAATGTTGGAATGGCCCAGAGGAGAGAGAAGGCTGAGAATTTTTTGCAGACTGGTTACAATGAGGCGCATGAAAGGAAGCAGAGTGTGGAGATGAGAATGAGAAGGATGCTATGATGGATGGGGACCACAACAGAGAGGGAAAGGTGAATGTTGGGGAGGGTGAAGGTTAGTGTGGAAGGAAGGGGAGAGTGGAGATGGTTAGGGGGAATGGAAAGGAACAGTTGGAGAGGAGGGAAAGGTGAGTGAACATTGTGGAGAAGGTCAGTGGTGAGCAGCACTGGGAGTACTGACTGGTGAAGAGCCTTGGTGCGTCCATCCGAGCTGGAGATGTCCCAGTTCTAGACATGCTGGGAAGAAGCCACCGAAGGCTGGTTCATGATATTTTCACCCCCAGGCAATACTGGGCAGGTCTGGGAGAATTAAACAGAAAACTCAATCCAAAGGTTCCATCAGCAAAACAGTTCTCTGTGCTCTGGCAGGGTCTGTCCATTACACTGTCCTCCATCATTATTTAGCTTATTGAAAAACAAATGGCAAAGTGGTTTGTCTTGTGGGTTTCCCTTTAACTCTTCCTGCTCCTTCCAAGCCTCAGCTGTAGAGCTGGACTGAAATGCAGTCCATTTTGTTATGAGCTCACATTTTGGAGAGCAGCAAAATGTATTCAACCACAGAAAACTAAGTAATGGTAAGGGCCTGATGTAAATCCCACAGAAGGAAATTCAGAATTAAGGCTGAAAATTTAGACTGACACAGCAGCCCAACTGAAAAGAGAAAAAAAATGGAATTCATGTCGCCATTAAGTGATCTAAAGCCAAAGTCAGGCCCTGAACTCTGGATTAAATTGACCTGATATATTTTTTTTATTTTTGAATGACAAGCTGCTGACATCTCACAGAAAAGAAACAAACGAAAAAGTCTAGTCAATGGGGCAACTGACAGGGACTCAGATGACATGGATTCTATTTCTGCCACTGCTGCTGAGTGACCTTGGGCAAATCATTTCGCCTTTCATTGCCTTGTTTTCCCCAGCTGTAAAATGGAGATGATGATACTGAATGCCTTGTAAAGTGCTTTGAGATCGATGGATGAAAATGACTAGACAAGAGCTAAGTCTTCTGCTCAGAGAGCAGGTGTTTTCTTTTCTTTTCTTTAGTTTGTTTTAATTACAAAGGACGTTTGTGTGAAGACAGAGGGGAAGATTCATCACACGGGGTGCAAGGACTGAAATTGGCAGCTTGCATCTCACCTGTTCAGGGGATGCCTGTTTGGTCCCTGGTACTGGTAAGGGAAACCCTGAGATCTGTCCCTTACTTGCTCCCTGATGCAATGACCTAGGTGGGCCATTGTAGGAGCAAAGAACTGCCAGGGTGTAGGAAAACCCAGGTCACACCCCCTCCAGCCCCAACATGGTCCCTTCTCCCTTATTCAGTCTATCCCTTCCTGGCATGCCCCCTGCAGCAAGGGCGTTTCCTTCCTGCAGTGCAGCAGTTAGCAGAGCTGGCCTGATGCAGGGTCCTCTGTTCTAGGGTTTTTTTTTGTGAAGTAGAGGGCCTTACACCTACCTGATGACCCCTTTGTGCCAGCCTATCTGGTGCAACAGGGTCACACAGCAGGGACAAATCTGGCTCAGAGACCTGCTCTCTGTCACAAATCCAGAATAACTCTGCCGCTATCAGTGAAGTGCTGTGCTCTCATGCTGGTGGATGTGAAAGGAGAATTTAGTCTAGGACATTTGCTCCATCAAGGCACACTCTATTTGTGCACAAATGTAGTAGATGCATAAATACTTGCATATTTTTGCTGTCAGACCTCAGGCCTCTTGATGTCACCACCCCAGTCTTGCAAAGGTGCAACTGCTTCCCGCGGGGCTGAGGGTCCTGTACTCCAACTGGCTCTAGGTCATGGTCGAGAGCTTGCCATGTCAGGTGGGATCCACAGAAGAGGAGAAATACAGAACATTTCTGCTCTCAGCAGAAACATCCGTGCGTTGTAAGTTTTCAAAAATCTTTCATGAGCCATCAGCAAATCTTTAAGCCAGACACTATCTAGGCTGAGATGTTCCAAATATAATTTACCTTGACAATGTCCAATTTGTCCTAACACAGCCCTCCTCAAGAATTCGTTACCCATTCACAGATGGAAAATCCTATAGCACTGAAGGGACTGCGTCGGTGTGGTTCTGGATCCCATATAACAGTCTGTTTCCTTGCAGCTTCTCTAGTGGTGTGGCCCCAATGCACAATGGAACAGAACTGAATATGTGCTTTAGAAAGCCTGGCAAGTAGGGGATTTTGAATGGGAACTCCAACAGAGCCATAAACTATGGAGGCAGAAGTAAACAGGATAGCTGAGGGGTCTAAGAATGGGATACCAAGCCTACTTGTTTAAATTGTCAGTGTAGATCTAACCCCAGACAGTTGTAAACGGAAGCTGTTACCATCTCGTGGTGACTTCAGTTTGACATGAGCTGGTGTCTCAACCCAAATCCTGGATAGACTAAAGCTTGTCGCAAAGCTACCACCACTATCATCTCAGTGAGGAGGCCAAGGACTAGAACATGCAAACTGAATTCCCCTCTGATGTCTGGAGCCCATACAGGGCTGAGCGCAGCGGAGGGGTGACATGGAGGAAGCTTGCATTACCACTGTGGTGCAGTGCTGCCCAGAGGATTCAGGGGGCCTGGGGCAAAGCAATTTCGGGGACCCCTTCCATAAAAATAAGTTGCAATACTATAGTATTCTGCAGGGCCCGGGGGCCTGGGGCAAATTGCCCCACTTGCCTCCCCCTCTGGGCGACCCTGTTGTGGTGTTAGAGCAGGACGGGACCCCCCCCCCACCCCCCCTGTTAAAAATTTCGACCAAAACAAAAAAAGTTTTCACACTCATCAATTTTTTTTCCTATAAAAAATTTGGATTTTAGAAATGGAAATAGGTTTGGGTTTGTTATTTGATAAAAAACATTGCTTCTGTGAAAAATGTCATTTTTGATGGAACCCTGTTTTTTGTCAAAAAAGAGAGGGGGAAAAAAGCTTTTTTTTGTTGAAAAAATTTCAACCAGCTCCAGTGGTGGAGATAATAAAACCATGCCAACCTCTTGCACTGTCATCACTAAAATGCCAGCTGAGGAACTGATCCGTACAATTCAAGAAAGGAGAGAGGCACTTTTAAAAAGGTGGAACATGCTGCCTGAAATTGAAATCACCCAGTGGCAGATGGCCTGTTTGGAGCTATTCTGGATCTTGCATTCATTATATTCAAAGTGTTTTTAAAATCAAGAGCAGTCACAGAGCAGTATTGCATTTGGAAGCATGTTTATCAGTCATCCAGTTCAGAGGTGAATGGGATATAAATGAGACCCACATGTTATCGGCTAGTATGTGAAATTTAGAAAGATCATTAAAGACAATCAAGGCCCCTAAAAAGACTCCGTGCCTGCTTCCCCCCACCCTTTATTTTCTTTCCTCTCTCTCTTTTTTACCAACACAAATGGAGAGAGCTAGATTCCAGGGTGCAGGGATTTGTTTGGGGTAGGGCGCATGGAGAGCTGGAATCAGAAGCACATATTGAACATATGGGATCATGTATAGGCAGGTTAAGAAATGGCAGGAAAGTGAAATATGACTTCTTCTTTCCAACCTTCTTTAATCTCAGTCCCTTTCCGCCTTTCTCTTCCTGCTCCAGCTCCTTCCTTCCAGGTCCCAGGTGTCTGCCATTAGCCAGAGAGAACTCAGGATACCACACGGCTTATTTCTGGTGGCGTGAGCAGTTTCTTCTTGGGAGGCCTGTCAAAATGCAGCACTTCATTACTCTCCTCTGTGCAAGCTAGCAAGACCTGGTTTGGGACCAGGTTCCTCTGGATTCCTGGAAGGCAAGGAGCCGCCTGTGTTCTGGATCTGGGTATACAGATTTTAAGTGTAGACGGGACCACTGGGATTATCTAGTCTGACCTCCTGTGGGACACAGGCCATAGAATTTTACACAGTAATTCCTGTCGTGCTGGGAATTGTTCTTTCCTATTACAATGGGAGGTTTTGCCCAAATCCATTCTGAGTGCAGGATCCCCACTGTCTGTCATTTCCCACATGCTGGCTGCATTGCTGACCCAATTGCTTATTGGTTTAACATACAGCAATTAACATAAAATATTACCAACTTGGCGGGTTAAATTAACTTGCCAGATTCACGCCTTCCGTCCTGGGTTGCAAGTCAATGTGGCTTTCCCTGGGGCTTGTTTCTCGGTAAGCATCAGTCTACTTGTTAAAAGTACACACACCTCTCCCCTCCAGCACCTGTGCTGGGAGAAGGGGATTATTGCATGTCTCTGGAATCTGATTCATCTTAACCTAGACATAATATTCATAATATAATATTCCCTGTATATTACATTTCCTGTTGCCTCACACATGGTCCAAGTAAATGGTTAGGGTTAAAGGAGATGAAAAAAGGAGGCTCCAGTGATATTTTTTCTGCCATTTCTCTACCTGGAGTTTGAACTCTGCCAGCTTTTTCCATTTCAATGTTTGGGAACACCAAACCAAAGCATCCCTCTGGGCACCTGGCACTGGCCACTGTCGGAAGACAGGGTACTGGGCTAGATGGACCTTTGGTCTGACCCAGTAGGGCCATTCTTATGTTCTTTGGTCAGAAATTAAAAACGTTTACAAATGATTACCTCTGAAAATTCGCTGCCGTGGGATCCTTCTGAGCGTCTGCCGGTTACATGAGGTAGGTTCCTAAGGAAACTGATTGAAGTTGTAAGATTCCAGTGCCCACTGAAAGCAATGAAGAGACTCCCTCCTTCCACAAGGTTCTAGTTGGCGTTGACCATTTCCAAAGCCCAGGGTTCAGATCCTCACCCCCACTCCAGTCCCTTTATGCCAGGTGAAAGGGTAAAATGCTATAAAAAGGAGCAAAAGCCCCGTTTGCAAAGATCTCCTCGCAAACCTTGGAAAAGTGGGTGTGCCAGTGGCAGGGGGGCATGTTGGGGGTGGGACACTAAGTATATTCTGGGCAGCACCGATGCCCACAGCAAGGCTGCTGTTAACTTAGGTAGGTGCCCAGAGCTGTCTAAGTTGTGTTGGGGCTCTCTTTGGTCCTCAGAGCAGCCCAGGTTCTGCAGGGTACAAAATGAGCTTAGAACGACCATAACTTCCTGAGCTCCCCGGGTTGTGAGTTCTGTGCTGTGCCACTTAAAAGTGCAGCACAGAACTTTGCCCCTGGTGAATTCAAGCTGAGTTTTTGGATTGGGCCCATCCTCAATGGCTATTTTGATTTCCTAGCCCCGGAACTGCTTATCCGAGGGGGAAATCGGTTTTCGCTGCAAAACGTGCATGTCCCCCCGCACCACTCATATGGGCAAGAGGCAGTAACAGAGAGCTCATGGCTCTGCTGCTGTTGAAGTGAATGCGATTGTCACCACTGAGTTCAGCGAGAGCATGAGCGTGACGACAGACAGCTCATGACGGCAACTGGATTATCCCTATTGCTTGTTACCACTGGGCGCTCGAGAAATGTAGTCGGCCGGTTGCCTTTGTCTCAGCCTCGCTGTCTTTTGTCACCGCAGCCACCGTGCGAAACGAATGGTATCATTTCCTAATGGAGGTGGAACTTTTCTTTGAAAGGTGAATGCACTGAATTGAGGGGGGGGGAACCCCAAGCCAAACAAAAAGCCCCCACCCCCACCCCCCAATCCAGACCAAACAATTCCAGATTCAGCAGGCTTTCCCCAAACGATTCTGAAATGGGCAAGAACCTGAGACGGGTGGGTTGGCTGTCTCCCCACAGCTGATTTGATAGCTCACTTGCTGGGTTCACCCTCCCTCCCTCCCTCCCGAGACTGGCTCTGAGGAGACCAGGCGTTCGGGCAATTGGTTCCGCTCTCGGGCCTAGTCTAAAAAAAGGGAGGGGAGTCTAGTCATTTGTCAATCTGTGAAACCTCTTTTCGTGCCAGCTGCCCCAGATAAGTTTGATTAAGCTTCACTTTGCTGTTTCTACAGTCAAATTACACCTTTGCCTCATTGTCTCTCTGTAGATAGCTTCGGTTCTGGTATGGCCCCCTTTAACCCAGTGTCTGAGTGGCTCCAAGTCTTCAATGTATTTATCCGTGAGTTCAAGTCTCCTGCATCCCAGTCTGTAGCTCTAACTACTGGACCCTCCTTCCACCGGATCTTTATAGTCCCCTGCTTTCTCACTTCTCAGCCACTACACCACTATTGAACTGGGCATTTTTATTTATGAGCCAAACTAGAGCTGATGGAAAAGTTTTGATCTAAGGGGATATAGGGGCACATGAGCATGATTCCTGCCTCTGCCACTGACTTCCTGGGTGACCTTGGGCACATCACCATAACCATCTGTGCCTCAGTTTCCCCAGATTTAAATAGGAAATGATACTATTACTGGCCTTCCTTAATAAAGCCTTCTGAGACATGTGGATAGAAAGGGCTGTATAAGAATTAAACATTATTATTATTATAGATATTATAATATAAAACCATCAGGAAAAGATAGGTCCTTATAACTCCCCTATCATTAAAACAAACCCTATGTGGCTGGAAGAGATCAGAGCTGAATAAAATCTGGGCAAACACAATTTCCCACAATGAAATGCAGCAATGCCAAATACATTTTATTTTTCAAGGTTTGCTTCCCCCACCCCCCATTCCATAGTAGCCAGAGCAAAGGAGTACACTGGCCTGATGAAAAGAAAGGAACTTTGCCCAACTCCTGGATTTAATGAATCGCGCTCTTAAGAAACAACAACAGAATGCTCCGCTCAGTCTGGCCAGGCCTCAAGATGCTTTCAGCTACACTAGGATCTCAGCCAGCCTTTCTGAGTTAGGTTTCCTGAGGTTAGCACATGGGTATTTGTCAGTAGCTTTTGGATAAAGCTGGTTCTAGGATCCATCAAATCGAAGAGAGAGGGGCTGTTGATCGCTGCCTCGCGTTAGACTGAAACAAGGCTTCCCTTCGGGGAAGCCACAAAGCCATTTTTCATCCGCGTCATCAAAGTTGCCTTCTGTTTGTTTGGGAGACAAAAATAGCTTTTGCTAAGAGGACGCCACGATTACACATCCTGAGGTGTCCTGGTGAGTCAACAGGCCCCGAGCAAGCTCTAGCTGCTGATTTTGCAGATGGGCGTGGAGCTGTGGGTTCTGGGTGGTGCAGTGATCAGGAAACACCGTAGGAGGGGGCCTTGGCTTTAGTGAATCTTAGCTGTGGCTATGCACTGAAAATCCTCTCCAGAAGAACGTAGGCAGGACCTTGCAAACTGGTTTGTGTCCTGTTGCTTTTTAAGGGCCCCGATTCTTTCTCAGGGCAGCCTTCTGGGAGATGCTGCGCACCCCCTAACTCACGCAGAGGAATGCTAGGTGCATCCTCCAGGGACTGACCTTAAAAAGCAGAAGGACAAGGGGGAAGGTGTAAGCTAGATCTGTGTCTGTCTGTCTCTTTCCAGCTGCTTGTCTCTCTCAGACCTATCCACATTTGTACTGAGCTTGTCACCATAATTAGCGACATGGAGGGCCTGACACGCCATGGCTTTGCACCTTGTGCCGTCATTTATACCAGGGCAAAGTGACTCTGATCTGATTTAGAAGCATGTTACATCTAGTTTGCAGGCGTGTAAATGAGGACACAGGAGAATTAGACCCTGAGCCTCTGGTTCTGGGACTAGCACCATCAAAGGAAGGGCGATTCTTCCCTACCGCTTGCTCTAAACTGGGTGTCCTTCCCCCCATCACATCCTTCCCCACCTTATTCCATTTCTGTTATGAAGGCATGGGAGAGACTCTGCATTCTGATACCCGGGTATGTAATATGTGCCAGGGCCACCAAGTGAGCAGGAGTTTGACACAGCCTTCTTCCCTTTAACATTGTTTGCCATAGCAGCAGCTCTGCAATTTCACATCCCTGGCAATGCTTAATTTCCAGGACTATCCAGTGCCGTCAACAGCAGGCTTGCGTAGGACAGAGATAGCTCAGGGACTAAACTCTGTGGCATGCCTTATCATAAGAACTGTGGGGAATGGCTTGTGTTGAGCTATGCATGGGTTGGAGCCCTGTATGGGAAGTACGGGAAGCCTCAAACTCAGGTGTCTGGAGAAGCTGACCTGAACAGGTCTCCTGGTTATACATTCAGATCAGGCAGGCTGAAGAAACACATGTCCAGCGGGAGAGCAGGATTGTATAGCATAGACTGGCCAAGTATGTCTGGGTCCCCTTCTGTCACTGATCCACAGAGCATGGCCACCCGCTGCTGTTCCCAGCTAATGGAGTTTGTCATTTTGCTCAAGTGGTAGACATCTGGGCGTTGGTGCTAGTGAGCCCAGTTTCATTCTCTGTCAATAACACAACCGGAGAGGTCGTAACAACGGCACAGAAATGAATGCAGTAGGAAAGTCACCAGAACTGTAAAGAAATGCCATCAAACATGTGGGACCACGTCTTAAAGCCATTTCTCTCAACTCCTGCATGTTGCTGAAGGTAACTTCATTAACAATTAAGAGCAGGAAGATTCCAGAATCCTTGCACAGGATGGCCTGTCCCACTGATATCATGAGGTTCTCACGCTTGGGTGAGATTCTTCGCGTCTGATCAAACCAAACCCTGAAATGCTGCTGGGTGGTTTCCTGGAATGAGCAAACAAACAAGGGAGTAGCAGAGGCTAAGAATAGGGCTTGACAGTGCAGCACAGGGATGAGTTCTGGGTTTTGTAAAAAAAACCCCACAAACATTGTCCCCTTCCATTCTTGCATAATCTTCTGAGGATTTCATAAAACTTCTGGAGACACTAAGGGAGGGAGGGATGCATGGTCATGTGGCTAAAGTGAGGACTGGGTGTCAGGACTCCTGGGTCCCATTGCCAGCTCTGCCACAGTGTTGATGTGTAATATTGGGCAAAGTCACTTAGCCTCAGTATTTTTCAATCGCCCTTGGTGTAAAATGCTTATGTACCTCTGAGCGGTGGTGTAATGCTTAGATAATTGCGGGCAGATCATGGCTAGTCAGTGTGTAGGAAAGAAGAGTGCAGAAGTGTTACTAACACTTCAATTTATTTTTAATGGGTCCCTACATGCTGTTTTTAGTGCTAGGCCCTGTATGAACACATAGTAAGGGATGGTTCCTTTCCCATAGACTTGCAGTGTAAACAAGCAAAGAGTAGGAGAGTAAACAGAGGGTGAATGACCTTGGAGACTGTCAATGGCAAACGCAACTTCTTCTCCTGAGTCCCCGTCCAATGTGCTGTCCACTCCCTCTCTTCAAGAAGCTCCCACTCTCCCGTGCCTTTGCAAAGGGGCCAGGCAGTTACAGTGGTCTCACCTGGGGGGTATTCCCTTCATGCATTCATCTGAGTTATTATTATGACATACAAATGCAGTAGGAATACCACACCACCACACATACAATGCTAATAAAATCTAATATCGTGTCTCATGCCAGCTATGTCATTTTAACCCATCTTGCTGCTGCATATGTCAAAAATCAAGTTATTACCTGCTGAATTAAAGATGACTTCAGTGTCTCTGAATGGATAGTTACTCATCATGAAGTGGGCTGTAGCTCATGAAAGCTTATGGTCAAATAAATTTGTTAGTCTCTAAGGTGCCACAAGTCCTCCTTTTCATCAAGTTGACTGTTCCCATCCATATCATTGCTTGGGCCTGGGTAGGACGTCTAACCGGTCATACTCGCTAACAAATGCTGCATAAACTACACAGCATGGACTTCTCATGTGCTAGGTATGTTAGTTCATGAAAATCCTTACCAAGGGTATAATTAGGAATGACCTCACCTGCCTTATACATGTGGAACTTGATGAGGCTTGCCATGTTGCAACTTCTCCCCCACTGACACAAGTAAACAGATGGCAATGAAGTTTTCCCAGAGGGCTGGCTGCTCCGTTTATGTGGTGTGCCAGCCTGTGCCAGATTCAAGGTTTGGAGATGCCTGTCTGTGGGTTTTCACATAACAGTCATGACAGCCAGCTGGGTGATTCTCATCTGCTCAGAAATGGTTACCATTAACTTGCCGTTTGCACGTAACAACTGATGTGGGCTGGGAAGCTACTTGCAGTGCTTTGGTATTAAATATTGCCAGTGATTTTCTGTGGAAAATTTTGAGACATTTTTGGGGGGGTGGGTCTCAAAATTGCCTTTGAATTTTTTTCTATGAAAAAAAGAACGCCAAACTGAAAACTTTTTGGTTTTTTGCTCCCCACACTTTTTTCCAATGGCAAAATGGAAACTGATAATTTTGGGGGGTTTGTGTTTTTTGGCAAAAGGTTTAAAAATGAAAAAAAACCTAAAAATGTTCACTTAGTCAGAAAAGACCATTTTCCCTTGGGAATTATTTTAGATGGAAAATTTTTGACCAGCACTTGTCAAAAAGAATGGCCTTGTGTCAGCAAGTGGCAGCTCAGGAGATGATTGTGCTTATTTAACTGGTTTCTGTAGTATAAACTGTAGCCTCTCTTCCTGCTCTGTTTCCAGGGTTTCTCCTGTCTTAGAGAGAAAAAAAATTGGCACCGAAACCTAACAGTTTCAAAAGCTTCCAGCTCTTTCTCTCAGCCCTATACTGCCATGTCCTTCTCCCCACTGCGCCTATCTTTATCTCAGCTGGGAGGCCAGTTTGTCAGCACTCAGCCTTTCCCCTCCTCTGCTGTCATGTTATAATTTCTGTCCTAGCAGAAATGAATGCCAAGAAAGGCTGCATTTTTTTATCCGGAAATTTCAACCTGCAAAACATTTCTGGAAATCAGGATTTATTCAGGGGCAGGGTTTTCTGCACCTTCCTCGAAGCATCTGGTGCCAGCCACTGTTGACAAGAGGAGACTGGGCTAGATGGACCGCTGGTCTGATCCACTCTGGCAGTGCTTACATTCCTACATCAAGCTTTTCAGGAGATCTCTAACCCTTATGGCACAATGCCCAGCATCTTCAAAAGGAAGGAGGGTTCTGGAGTATTGACCTCTATAGAGGACCACTTTCCCGTGTGAGCTCCTAGTTTTGTAGCTGTTTATTTGCAGAGTTGAACCCTTCCCCAATCCAGTCCGACGTTTCAATCAGCATTAGCTGCATTGGTGCAAGCGACTTTTGAAGCTGTTGCAGCAAATCTGCAATAGGGGGCTGCAGTGGGTCAGCCACATGGCTAAAGCGGTCCCAAAATCCCCAGTGTAGCCACATCCACAGAAAACCCAGGATCTTTTGAAGACCTGATTCCAAGCTACAAAGGTCTAGGAATCTGCTCAGGAAAAACAACAGGTTTTTTCATTTCATTTTTTTTTTACACTGCATGTCCTCATAAAAATTCCAAGGCACCGGGCAAGCCAAAAGTAAGCGCCATGCCAGGGATGTTAAATACTCAACCTACGTCAGCAAGGAACTTGCTCTTAATCAACAATCCACCTGAAATACCTCAGGGAAAAGACAAAAATATGTGGAAACATGTTACGGCAGACTGAAGCCATCTTGGAGAATAGCTGCCATGCAAAGAGCATGCCGGAAAAGAGACAGCTATGTCTGTCCACTTCAAAAGCCGCTGGTTAACTTAAAAGTATCCCTTTTGATCCTAGCATAATGAAACACACTAGATTTAGTAAGCAAATGTTCAATATTCAGGTTTCAATTACCCTGTTTGGAAATGTGGTTGGCACCAGTAATTTTCCTCCTTATGACATGCTTTATAATAAATAATTTTAAAATAATCATAAATAGTAATAGCATTTGATCATCGGGGCTTTGAAAATGAACCTTAGATTTGAGTACAGTACACAAAATAGGTTTTGCTATGGTACATCCCTAAAGCGATGTCTATATTCCTCTTTTGCCATAATTAAATTATTGCTTATAAGAACTTCTGCTTGGTCAAAAAAGAGCATGCAAAAATCAAAATAATTCCATTTCCCTGTTTTCCATGAGCCCTTAGCCAAGTTGGCCAATAAGTAAGGCAAAAAAAGGCATGTATTGTGTACTCACTTAAAACTTGGCTAGAAACAACTTTTTATTGTCAAAATTCTTTTTTCCATGCCCAACTTGGCTACTCCAAACTAATCCATTGCCAAGTTTCTTTAGTGTGTTATTTTCCTCTGTGTTATGTGTTTAAAAACATAAAAAAGGCTGCCCCCAAAATATTCTACAACAACTCTGCACAGACAAAAGTAGAGAAGGTTGGATTAGACTTACTGCAATCAATACCGGTTATCCAAATGCTGGTGTTAAAAACTAGCTCCATATTGCTTTCTTTTCTCCCTCCTTTACCAGTGTAGCACAACATTGTAAGATCTGTAAATGTACAATTCTAACAAATACATCTGAGTCTCTAAGACCCCCTTCCAGCCACAGTGGAGACAGCCATATGATGTTACTATAAACCTCACTTGTCAGGTTGTAGGGACACTGGGATATGGCTGTTTGCGAGTGCTGCTGCATTGTTCAATGTGGTGGCATTTGTCAGAATAACTCGTGGGAAGCCATAGTCTTGTCTGCATGACACGTGTTGCATATCTGTCTGGATCACTGTAACATGCTTTGTGTTATGTATGCGCTTAGCTATGGCTGCTTCATGAAAATGGGGCCGTGATTGGGTCATACTTGAAATCAATCTTAAAAAAACCCCAAAACCCCTCAAAAAAAAATCCTGTAATTTTGTCTCATATGTAATGCCTTATGTCAATGATCTTTCATCACAGTAAAATAAAAAATCCAAGTCCCTGTATATTGAGAGACATTACACACTTACAATTCTGGTTTCTTAAATGGGTACCTGTAGGTCACATAGGAGCTTTGTAGGAAGAAAGAGAGAGAAGAAAGGAGTTGAGGAAGAGTGAGGCAACAGAATGTACACAAACAGTCTATCAAGCATATGCTTCCTATCCCTGTGGTCAGATGGCAGTCCCTTAATTAAAGATGGTCCCTAAATTAATCCCTAACTTCCACTCACTAGCCTGAGGCACTGGAAATTGATGAGACCACATAAGTGTTTGCTAGTGGCTGGTGAACCTCCAAAAGTTTCAGGGTGTGGTTTCGGGAATGTTCCGACATCTATCACAACTTGGGGAAATCTTTGGAGACAGCTGAGATTTCCCATCCAGTTCTGCAGGCTTGAGGATTCTGGAGAATTCAGAAAGGGGATGGCAAATCAGCCAGACGTGGGTGTTTAGCCAAACCTCTAAATGTTATGAACTTCAGTAATTACTCATTTTAAAAAAGCCAGTGGTCTGGGTCCCACCAGGGCTTCAGAGAACTGAGGATGATTTCTCTCGGCTATACCATTCCTGGTGCCTCTCTATGGGTCTGAACCAAACCTATGGAAGTCAATGGGAAGACTTGCATTGGTTTTGGATCAGGCCCTATTTACTGCAGCTTGAAGATTACACAGGAGGCAAGAATCATGAGGTTGAGAGGGATTTAAGATTTAGATTGAAATTAGATCCCCAGGGTATAGAATCTGAGTAACACCTTCATCCCCTTCTGAGTCTTCCAGGCCTGACCTTTCACAAGCACCATTTCCTGACCAGTGACTCCAAAGAAGATCGAACTCCTCCTTGGCATTTAATGGAAATCTGCACAAAACTTGTCAAAATACACCGCCGTGCCTGTCAGATGCCTGGGACAAGACCTCTCCAGTAGTTTCCAGAAACCCAGCTCAATTACTTACATTTTAAATTATCTTTAATTGTCACATGTGAGCTACAGAAACATTCCCCCCCTTCTCTGAACCAAGACCTTGCTATTAAGCGTCACCCCATAATTGCAGCTTTAATAAGTATACTGTAGCAGGTCAACAACGAAGGTTAGCCCAGGGTGAAGCTAGGTGAAACCAACTGCTTAATATGAGTAAGTGAAAGTGACACACCACAATAGTCTGATCAATTACGTATGGGTAGTTTGGATTGTAAACTTTTTAGTGAATGTAATTACGTAACCAGATGTGTTAATTCAGTCTCCCCTCCTCACCCTTTCATTGCCTTAGAATACTATTTTTTTCCTATTTCTTAATGTAAGAAAATCACCTTAACTACAGTATCTATCTTCACAGCCAGCAAGGTTTTCACAGGAGCTGAGCACTGATTTGATACGGCACTGCCCTAGATTACTGAAACATCACCACCACGACCAGCTTTTATTTTAGTCCATTTTTCCATAGTTCCAGAAGGGATAGCCCTCTTGGTGCTGATATCGTACAAGTTAAGGAAAAATGTTGAGGGGAAAAGCCTACAGATCTTACTTGGGCAAAATTGACATTGCAAACAATTGCTGGTTCTTACTAGGTTGGAAGGGTGAGGAAAAGATCATAATCTTGTGTGTGTTCCACCCATGTGCTGCGGGTATGGGATAGGTACATTGAACAAAACATTTGTTCACAGAACGAACAAAAACATTAATTAACGAAGGTGTCATTAAGAACTCACAAGAGGATTATTAAAAGTTTATGAGATCAGCTGGTGTAAATGAACATCCCTCCACTGAGGAGCTGAATGATGATGTCACTTCAAGCAATACCTCTGAATATAATTAGACACACTGCAGCAAATCTTCAAAAGCAGCCTGTAAATCAGCACCCCTACTGTTGCACACCCAAAACCTTGAATGTATAGGGGCAAATGGTGTCAGTGAGCATTCCTGAGTTGCCCGCATACATGCAGTCGGTTTTTAGCTGGAGAAAATAATTGCACTGGCTGTTTAGGGGGGCAGGGCGTGAGCAATCGTGTCCCATCTGTGCATGTGATGGTGCCGTCTATTCGCTGTAACTTAGAGAAAGTAAAGAACCTTCGACTACCACCAGCAAAAGGAGATCTTTTCATTCAAAGGGTTGTATTTCAGGAGCTGATGGAAAATCTAGTTATGTGTAGGTGATTTATCTAGCACTTCTTTGCATTGTCTGGAGCTCATGGAAAATCTGGCCTGTTATCTTTGGCCAGATTTTTTTTTTTTAACTGGACTCTCAAGATTTTCCTTTATTGGAGCTGGGGGTTGAATAATTTTATGTTCCTTATTTTCTCCAGCTTATCACATTAATAACTGCCTTTCTCTCTCCCTCCCTTTCCCCCCCTCTTGCAGAATGCTCGGACTTGTACCAAACATAACGTTAGTCACACACCCTTGGGATAGAAACATGCAGAGAAAACAATGAAACAAGACTGTTTATAAAGCCGTCAACACATTAGCCAGTAGAGAGGAGCCCAAGTTTCCATGTAAAGTCCTGAATGGACGTGAGCGACGTGAAACACATGGAAAATGTGGAGTAAGGAATAAAATTATAAATGAAATAAATTGGGAATGCCATTTTAGTCATCACGATTTGTGTTCCTAGTAACCCAAAACTCCTCCACCTATGGAAAATGGCATGTTTTTCCAGTGAGGGAACCAGGTGGAGGGGAGGGGTTGCGAAAGTGCAGTGGGAGGATGTATTGGTTCATAGCTAGAGCAGTAGGACAGGGACTCAGGACTTCAAATTGCTAGCCCTGGCTCTACCAATGACCTTGCAGTACAATCTTAGGAAAGTCATTCACTCACTCAGACTTAAGTAGTACACGAGTCTTGTGTTGGCCCTTTGAACAGAAAGGACTTTTTCTCACTGCACTTTGTTTAGACTAGTGAAAAGTGCAGCGGTGTAACAGTGTCGATTCTCCTCTCACGGAGGCACACTGCTCCAGTGCAAAATGGTGCTTTCACCAGCGTGACTTACTGGGATGGGTGGTGCTGGTGCTATCTCTGTTTCGCCTTGCGCCTACACGGGGTGGAGAAGGGTTGAACCTTTACTGCCACACTGGTGGACGAGAGCTTAGTTACACAGCGAAGCTCACTCAAAATGGGGAAATTTAGCTCAAACCACAGGGGTCAAGTGAGACATTTGGTGAGGTTCTCTGAGACCTTAAGATGAAGTTGCCGTGTCAGTACAAATGGTTATGATCTTTATTAGCCCTTCAGCTCCAGAGATGTGGGATTGAACACTGACTTGAGTTACTGACAAAAGAGAAAGCCTCCTTTCCATTTGTCTCCTTTACCTGACTGCCATGCTATCTGGTCTGACTGATAATCTGTGCAAATACAAAAATACTATCAAACACATGGCACACCCTTACATTGATATGCATTTCTGTTATTAATTTCTGTATTACATTAGCCCTGACGACCCCCCGAACTGAGATCAGTGACCCATAGTGTTCAGCCCTATACAGACAGAGAGTAGAACATAGATCCCACGCAATAAGGGCAGCCTTGCTGTCTAAATAGACAAGACAAAGGATGGGAAGGGACACAGGGACAGAGCAGTGAAGCTTAGTGGATAACTGATTTTTCAGTTCAGGGGCCGAAACCCCCCCCCCCCCCCAATATTTTGGTTTGGTTGAATCTCACTTTTTTTTTCTTGAGGTTTTCATGTCATTTCATTTGGTTTCTGGGTGTTTTATTATCTTCCCGCCCCCCCCTGCTTTAATAGATGCAACGGCATGGGCTTAAATCGCAGCAAGGGAGATCTTTGTCAAGACATTCGGAAAAAATGTGAGGAAGAAATTACCTTGGGAGGTTGTGGAATCTCCATCACTGGCGGTTTTTAAGAGCAGATTAGACAAATACCTGTCAGGGATGGGCTAGATCATACTTACTCCTGCTTCAGTGCAGGGGACAGGACTAGATGACCCCTTGAGGCCCCTTCTAGTCCTATGATTCTATGATTTCTAAACAAAATGTCATTTTGAAACAGAGTCAAAATGTTCTCATAGACTTTAAAGTCAGCAGGGACCATCATGATCATCTAGTCTGACCTCCTGCACGTTGCAGGCCATGGAACCTCACCCACCCACCCTTGAAATAGACCCCTAACCTCAGCTGAGTTACTGAAGTCCTCAAATCATGGCTTAAAGACTTCAAGTTACAGAGACTTCACCGTTTACACTAGTTTAAACCCTCAAGTGACCTGTGCCCCATCCTGCAGAGGAAGGCAAAAAATAGTTGAAACAAACCATTAAGAACTTTTTAAAAAAAGTTTTCATCTGAAACTATTTGCCAAATTCAACACGAATTCGTGATTATTTTTGGTTCCCCCAAAAATGCACTTTGGTGAATTTACTATTCGCTGAAAAAACTCCAACCAGCTCTACAGGAAAGTAAAGTAACTAGTCAAGGTTACACAGCCAATCAGTAGCAGAGGCAGGAACAGACCCGGTGTTTCCAGACCCACAGTTCAGTGCCGTATCTGGTACACACACTGCCACCCAAAGACGTTGGCACATTTTGCAGAGAACAAATCTGAAAGCTCGAGAGGCAGCCCCCTTCCAATATGTGAATGTCTTGTAAAAATTTCCTTTGAAACAACTGTGATGAGTCAGTTCACTATGTTTGCAAGAAAAAAAAGAGCGTTAGCAATGCATGAATTGCGACTGTTCTTTAAGGTGAGGGATCTGAATTTCCATTTCTCGAAGCCATTAGCGCTGATGTTGTTCCGAACGGATTAGCCAGTGCATGGCGAAAAAGCCACTCTGTCTGCCAGTATTTAAAGCTGTTTCTGCATAAGTCAGACTCTTTGCCAGTGAAGTAATATCGTGTCCTTTGTTTATTATATTGAAACTCGATAAAAGAAAATGTCGGGGGGGGTGGAGGTGGGAGGAATGGTTGCAGTGTGAAATGAGTGTTCACGTCTGGGTTCCAGGACGCAGCCATGAGTAACGTCTGCAGCATCACTGAGCGTCCTACTGCTAAACTAGGCATTGTGCTGCAAACATAACCCAGGAGTTGATCGGCGAGGATAGTCTGACTGGACCCAGATCTACTGATAAATACTAAATTGACTACGGGGACCCAAGCCTTGTGAGAGCTAAATATCCACAGGAAAAATGAATTAGCGTTTCTGCATCTTTTGTTACAAGCTGAACAATGGGCCCCCCCCCTTTTTTTTAAGCATCCGTGTCCCCCATTGTGTTAATTATTTTTGG
This sequence comes from Natator depressus, assembly GCF_965152275.1. Lineage (NCBI taxonomy): Eukaryota > Metazoa > Chordata > Testudines > Cheloniidae > Natator > Natator depressus. Next base: position 4,706,195 of record NC_134247.1, read on the forward strand.
CTCAAACCCAAACCTGTTACAATGCCGATGAACCCATTTTCCAGTAAGAATGGGCCTGATCCAGGTGAAAGACCCTTTTCGAAACCGACATGTCGAGGTTTGGCATGTTTTCAATGGGATGTGGTCAAATCTGGATGCAAAAGCAACATTGGCCAGGCACAAAATTACCTTAAACAGAAAGGCCAACAAAAGGGGCCCGGAAAAGTGGCTCAGAATAAAATAAGATTAAAATTGGGGTGGGAAGAAAACATTCCTTAGATCAGAAGTGTTTTGGGGGCGGGGGGCATCTTTTTGGTCTGTGTTTGTGCAGCACCTAGCACAATGGGCCTTGCTCCTAGGCAAGCTCAGCTGCTACACTGATTGGCCAGACCAATGTAGAATTCAGCCGGTGCTGCTAGAATGCAGGATTGCATTGGCTGTTATTAACAAACAAACATAGTGAAGCAAGCCTGGGGTAACGAGCATGGTGCCTTCAGTCCACTTGCCAGGGATGGAACCCGAATTGAACCATAACCATCTAGCCAATTAGGCAGGATCACAGGGCCTTGAAACATACAAGGCCCCGAGTAGTCTTCTGCACTGCTTATGCCAAGGGCTAATCCAGCATCAACAATACTGCCAACCCCAAACATATCATACCTCAGAAAACATCTCAGGCCCCTAAAAATGATGAGAGTGGCTTAACCTGACCCCTCTGCCCCATGAGATTGTATTAAAAATACATTTGGGATTCTTTATAATGGCCTTCTGTTCTTTCTCTTCAAATCATTATGAGTAAATCTGCATTTCCAATGTATTGTATTTTATTCATTTTCAAGCTTTACTCGACAACAGCGAGAGCTAGAAGCATCCTCTCTTTTTTTTTAATGAAAGCTGAGATTCTCACATATTCAAATGATTCCTGGAGCTGGAGCTTTAAGAAAACCACCACATATCATATAGACTCAGAAGAGCTGACAACACTGCCCATGTTGCATAAGGACAATCACTCTTGTCTTTCTGGTAATGAACCTAGCTTGTGTTGCCCACCAGTCTCTTCTTTCCTACGTTGCTGGGTCTGATTCCATAAATCCTTTTCATAGCAGGGCATGGGTTGCAATTAATGAAATGGACGCCCCATTTATTTAATAAGGATAAGAAGCCCCCTTCCCAAAGACTTTCCCCTGGCACCAAACAGCTGTCGATGGAGTTTGAGAGTGCTGAGTGTTTCAAGTGCTACATAGGAAGGGGCACTCCTATGGGTTAAAGGAGAAAACAATCTCCCCTTTTGTTGCTTGCCAGTGAAGTGAAGATGAAATGCTAGTCAGGGACCGTGAAGGAAATACACTCTCTCTCTCTCTCTCTCCCAGCAAGTCAGCATGATCCAGGTCACTCCGATTTATCAGGAGACTTATTAGCTTTTCCCGTGTTAATGGAAACCAGTCTCTCAAGCGGCTGAGCCCGGGGTAGAGAGGAGAGAATGGGGAGGGGTTGCCCACCGAGTACTAATGCCTGTCATATGCTTTTGCCACTAGGTTTTGGGGGGAGAAGCCCATGAACCAAGCCAAAATGCAGCAGTTAACACTGCAAGATGACCTTTGCAAAGTGCATTGCAATGTCAGATGGTTTAGGGGTTGTTGGGAGGGCAAGTACGGGGCTGGGGGGGGGGTAAAGAAAAGGTTATCTCACTGTTTTGTTTAGAAAGGAAAGACAAATCATATTTCCACCTGACTCTTTAAATCGATCGAGCTGGGTGGTTTCCTCCTGTTATTACAATCCCCGCCAGGTCTACATAGAAACATTACTAGTATAATAATGTTGGTTAGGGGGTGATTTTGGATGACATTTTTATACCATTAAAATCCCTAATGTCGATACAATTCCACAGACATCAAAGTGCTTTTGCTGCTATAGCTTATTTTGCTGGGGGAACCAGTGTAAGTAATACTGGCAAAAGCATTTTATGGTTGGAGTAAACCATCTACACTAATACTAATAATCCCTAGCTCACACACAGTGCTTTCCATCCATAGATCTCAAAGCACTTTACAAAGGAGGGCAGTATCATTATCCCTGTTTTACAGTTGGGGAAACTGAGGCACAGGGCAGGGACGTGACTTGCCCAAGTTCACCCAGCAAGTGGCAGAGCCCGGAATAGAAGTCAAGTCTCCAGTCTGCTGCTCTGGCCACTAGGGAACAGGCCTATACTGAAGTTATACCTGCAGATCTTTTCTAGTAGAGACAAGCCCTTAGTCCGCTGTGGTGAAACTTTCACCCCTGTTCAGTGGAATTTAACTGGCTTCAAGGTTGGTATTTGAGCTCTTCAAAGGGGCGACCTCACCCCTAAACAGAATCTTGATTAAGTTCTTAAAGCCCCTCTCTCTAAGTCTACATTGCAGCCCAGCCTAATGCTGTGATTTTCCACCACGGTGTGTGTGTGTGTGTGTGTGTGTGTGTGTGCTGGCACTGCTTCTCCCCTGCATCTGAGAATCCTGCCAAATCCCTGAGGGTAAAACTGCATCCTTATTGTCTGCCTTTCCAATGGCCTTGGGGAGGTGCACACAGTTGCCCAAGCATGGCGAAATCAGGAGACTCATTCCAGAGCAGTTATTGCAGCCTCAGACACACCTCAAGTTATGTGGGGAAGGCACAGAGGTAATTAACGCTGTCATATTGATCGGCTATATTGCTGCATCTTCCCCTTTAAGCTATTCCTTTAAAACCCAAGTGCTCTGCTTTCCTTGGCTGGATTTCACTGTAGCTTTACTGTTTTTATGTTTTCTTTAAAGTAAATTTTGGGTTGGAGCAGATCGTCAGCGCAGGAGGCCTAGAAAGTGAAGCTAGCCTCCCTCAACAGAATGCAGGGTAACACACTGGCAGAGTGCATGTTGTCTCCCCATCTAGTAGTTGGTGCACTAAAGGATAACAGTCTACTACTGCTGCTCACCAATGGCACTTAGGTGTAAAAGAGCTGTGATGCAAAAGGTTCCAGATTCAAAACCCAGCTGCTGACCCATAAACTAGCTTCCCTCCACTGCCTTGCTAGGTTCATCATCTCTGAGCATGAAGTCTGAGAGCAGTTTGGATTCATTCAGTCCGTGACTTCTCTAAAGAAACTGCTATTCAGAGCACTGTTGTTCTGTGGGCATTTATCTGCTATGGACTGGATTGACACCACACTCAGATGACCAATGAGCCATCAGACAGGAATAACTGGCAATGACTGCGGATGGCCTCCCTTGGCCTCAGTATCTATGAGTGGCCCACTGTGACTGCAGCTTGATAGAGTCTAGCAGCTCCCAGTGACAGCCAGGAGCAGGAGCGCTGTGCTGCCTTATTTATGTTTAGTCTTTGTTCTGTTCTCACCCCCCCAGGCTCCTCCCCTGCCTTTCATCAACACAGAACTTCATCATGCAGCCAACCTTCAAATCCAAGAGACTCTCCTAAAGCATCAAGCCCACCCCAGACATAATCCACCCTCAAAAACTCCACCCCCTCGTCACCCAGTTTAGGGACATGTGAGCTCGAGCAGGTTATGCCGATTTCAAGAACGATTACTGCATCTGTGTAAACTTGAAACGTCACCAACCCCGTTAGATCCACTGCTCTGGCTGAGCTGAATTAGTGGCAGACCAGAAGCTTGTGCGGTGGTGATGGCCATGGAGGGAAGGGAGTCAGAGGTACCTCTAAACCACCTTCCTGTCTGAGCTGCTGGGGCTGTCTTATGCTGCCTTAGGGCTGCTTTAATTTACACCAGCTGCCCAAAGGATTGTTCTGGCAGCCAGGGATGACTGAGGACAGGGGGGTTATGAGAAGCACAGGCACGGCCTCTAGTCCCTGGACATGCCATTACGCTAGAGGCAGGAGGCAGTTTGGGTAAGATTCTCCAGGTAAAGCAATGTTAGGTTTCTTTGCACTGCCGGAGCATTGCAAAGCAACTGGAACTGGGCTGGAGATTTGAGCGAATTAAGTATCTGTACGATTTGGTTTGGTTTGCAGCTTGGGATGCTTCTGGTAGCAGCGAGGGCCGTAGCTGGACATATGTGCCAGTTCTGTGGAAGAAAAGGAACTGAGACCCTGTAGAAAACTCAAAGGGAGTCGTTCCCCAACACCTTTGAGTGTGAAATGTGGATCTAGGTAATTTCCTAAGCTCTTTTTCTCAGGACTGTATATTACATCACATAAAAGAGGCTATAAAGGCCTTTCACAGATTCAGAGTCTAACTTCACAGGCAATGGTTGCAATGCTGTGCCATTGATTTTGTCCGTGAGTTTTAAATAAAAGCCTCTTTAGAGTTTGCTGGTTCATATCAAGGTTGAGTGTCTCAACATTTGATTTAGCAGGACCATCTTTTGTCTTTTAGCTCTTTTCAAACTCCATGTGCCAGTTAGTCGTTCGCAACCCTAAAACTCCAGGCTCATAACATGAGCTCAGCGCAAGCAGCCCTACAATAACAAGTGCATTTGGTTACTATACCAGCCATAGTGTGTACCTGGTCTATACCTTCCCTCAACTTCCAAGGGAGGAATTTCCTCACTTTCTAGTATGAGATCTGCAGCTCCAGCAGGCAGTTAGCAAAGAGAGTCTCTCCCTGGGAAGTGCCCTGCAGTGCAGGGCAGAGAGAGCTTGAGTTATGTCCTAGAGCTATCAGTCACATCTTTCATGTTTACGTCTTTTGGCCCGATTCTCTGCTGGGTGAGTAAATCTGCAGCTGCAGAGGCTGAGCTCAGTTACAGAACTGAAGGATTTACTTCCAGGTATTGAAAGGTTTATAGCTGAAAAACGTCAAGTTGCACAGATCCTTCAGTTGGAGAAAAATCCCTCTCCTCCTCTCTCGCTCACTCACACAAACTCTCCTCTGTGAGGAGATGAGTTAAGGGGAACCTTGTGATGCACGTGGAATTCTGCAATTTCAACCGCAGAAATGAATTCCATCTTAAACTCATTTAAAAACAGTAATTCAGGGACCTAGTTGGTATGCTGGGGTGTGTGTGTGTGTGTGTGTGTGTGGGGAAATGTTACAGAATAAATATCTGGTCCAATGCCCTCCATCCCACAAAGACACCCCCGGGTGCTATTTGAAGATGAGTAGAGAGGAGAATTCCTCCATGTTTTTATTTCCAAATGTCTCTGCTTCCTTTGCTCCATTAACTCTGGAACTGGCCCTAACATCTTCACTACAAATGCATGGAGGGAAATTATAACAAGCATTTGTTTCCCTCAGCAACTAAGCACTCTGAAGCTCTCTTTTTGCTAGAAGGGGACATTTTTGTACATTTCTCAGTATGCCCTAAGCCACAGGTAAGGATGAGTCTTTCAGGACTTCAGTGACAGCCCGTGCTCTCACTCAAGCTGTCTTTACTTAAGTGCTTGGTGCTTCACAGACGACTCCTTGCCCCTGGAGGATAGAAAGGCTTTTACCTTCATTGGGCCCAAGACCCTTCCAACAGCTGTAACTGTTTCATTTTTAATTTACTCAATACAGACTTGTCTCTGCTTAATCCATCAAGACAACTTTGAGTTTTTCCGGCCCATAAATTCAGAGCAAGTGTGTGTGTGTGGGGATGAGGAGTCACAGGAAGGATGTAGGCCAAAGGACTTTGAAAAACTGTACCTAAATTGTAGCCAAATGAATAGGGATCTTTCCTAGCCTACTGGGAACACCAGCAAAATGGAGCCAGGGCTTGCCATAGTGCAGTGCAATAACCTTCTTGGTCACAGCTGCTCTCTTATGGGGTAATCTGCCTAACAGGGCTCCTTGTGTAGCCAGGATTTCTTACATTGTACTCAGCCGATGACCTCTGAGTGTTCTTGTTTTAAAAGTTCATGCAGCTGAGAATATGCCCTCCAAGTTCATGATCTATTTTCCTATGCATGTAGATCCCCCATTTCTGCTTTTGTCCTTCTCCCGTCACTGAAACATTCACTTCCTCTCTCTTTCCCCTATCCCCAGTTCCTGCCTCTTTCCAGTGCCCCGTCCCTGCAATTCCCCCCTTCACTCACTGTCTCTTAAACTCATCACAGCCTCCTGCTCTTCTCCCCTCACTCTGTAAAAAAAAAATTGATTTGCACCTTTGCTGTTTTTACATCTTTGCTTCGTGAGGATGTCTCCGCACGCAGTGTCTCCTTTCACACAGCCCATGCACCCCCATGGCCCAAGGCATTCCTTCCCCATTCCTTAGCTCACCATAACGTGCTTGTGAGCACTCAGGATGAAGAAACCAATACAGGTGGGAAAAACGTTGAATTATATTATGAGGGTAACGTCCCTATATCTTCATTTTTTAAACAACTGAATGACATTGCTGGGATGCACTTTACCTTGCGTTTCCTGCTATTTCCTTTCTTTAACTGGGGAGTAAGAATCCCCAGTTCCCCCTTGCATAAATAAGCTGAAATACTTTCTTCTTCCTGGTTTTTCAAGGTGTAACAACACCGTCTCCTCTGGGTACCACTTTCACTCCATCGCTGATTGTCAAAGGCACCGTGCCTCTTTGAACAAGGTTTACAGCTTTCTCTGGTGGGTGGTATGACTGTTCTAAATCAATCAGCTGACATTAGCCTAATGTCTAATTAGCCATGGGTGGGCATGTTCTTTGATTATAGGAAGGACCCCAGGCAATGGCTGCTGTTTTTAAGGTCCATTTCTACATCTATCAATCATCGTTTGACAAGCTGAGCGGGAAGGAGGAAAAATAATCTGACAGGGAAAAAATTGATGTTAAAGTATTAATCTCTCTCTTTTGCTTTCATAGGCCATACTGTAGTTGTCGCTGAAATAAGGATTGTTATTCTGCTCTTCACACTGGTATAAGAGCAATCTTCTGTAAATGTGGGTAGAGCGATGGGTTTTCTTTTTAAGCAGAGGGTGAGGAGGACTAGCAATGAAATAACACTTGTTATGTGTAAATACCCTGTTTTAAATAGGCGGCAAACTATGTAATTTTATTGATTGATTTACAAAGGAAGATTTATTATTTGTTTTTATTAAAAACTTCTTGAAACATTGTGTGTTTGATTCTGTTGCTGTTCCTACAACTCACTTCACCGCAGGACAGATGGGAAGAGGTTTTGGAGAGACATGCCAGAGGCATCCTTGAAATAATAGTACTGTAATACTAAAAATAATAAAAACTCTCTGAGATGTGCTGGTTCTGGTTCTGTTCTGCTTTTTCTACACCTGGCTGTTCCCGTCATTCTCTGAGACCACATTTTTAAATCGCAGCGTGATGATTATCCAGGAATTAGAGATTAACATGATGGCTTAAAGGCCTGTCAGAGCTTAAAAAAATAGACAGATTAAAATCATTTTAAATTTTAAAATAATTCATTTTCTTTCCCAGTTCTCATCAATGTGAAAACAGGCAATTTTAAAACCCCTTTTTTTCCCAGTGCAAACCCTACTGGAAAAGTTCTAAAGAATGTAATAGAAAATGATAGGGTTTTCTGATCCGTCCTACAGAATTTAGCAGAAAACTATAGCCCTGGAATAGAATTCTGTAACATGGTATGGGAAAGCTGCATTCTCTACTGATTCTGATTTCTGTTAGTCTTTAAGGTGCCATCGGGCTCCTTGTTGATTTGTAAAGTATTTTCTATAATCATAGAATCATAGAATCATAGAATATCAGGGTTGGAAGGGACCCCAGAAGGTCATCTAGTCCAACCCCCTGCTCGAAGCAGGACCAATTCCCAGTTAAATCATCCCAGCCAGGGCTTTGTCAAGCCTGACCTTAAAAACCTCTAAGGAAGGAGATTCTACCACCTCCCTAGGTAACGCATTCCAGTGTTTCACCACCCTCTTAGTGAAAAAGTTTTTCCTAATATCCAATCTAAACCTCCCCCATTGCAACTTGAGACCATTACTCCTCGTTCTGTCATCTGCTACCATTGAGAACAGTCTAGAGCCATCCTCTTTGGAACCCCCTTTCAGGTAGTTGAAAGCAGCTATCAAATCCCCCCTCATTCTTCTCTTCTGCAGACTAAACAATCCCAGCTCCCTCAGCCTCTCCTCATAAGTCATGTGCTCTAGACCCCTAATCATTTTTGTTGCCCTTCGCTGGACTCTCTCCAATTTATCCACATCCTTCTTGTAGTGTGGGGCCCAAAACTGGACCCAGTACTCCAGATGAGGCCTCACCAGGGTCGAATAGAGGGGAACGATCACGTCCCTCGATCTGCTCGCTATGCCCCTACTTATACATCCCAAAATGCCATTGGCCTTCTTGGCAACAAGGGCACACTGCTGACTCATATCCAGCTTCTCGTCCACTGTCACCCCTAGGTCCTTTTCCGCAGAACTGCTGCCTAGCCATTCGGTCCCTAGTCTGTAGCGGTGCATTGGATTCTTCCGTCCTAAGTGCAGGACCCTGCACTTATCCTTATTGAACCTCATCAGATTTCTTTTGGCCCAATCCTCCAATTTGTCTAGGTCCTTCTGTATCCTATCCCTCCCCTCCAGCGTATCTACCACTCCTCCCATTCAAAGGTCAGGAGCCTGATAGTCACATTTCATTTGCCTGTGTATTGGGAATCTAAAAATAATATCAATAAAGTTGACTGGAAAACATGTTTCTTCACTGCACCCACCTTCAGCCCCTAGGCAATTTCCATTACATTTGTAATTTTTTGTTGTCCAAATTTTCCACCGATAATTTCAATTTTTTGTCAAAACAAACAAAAATCTAGATGCCAAAAAATGTCCATTTGAGAATGGTCAAAAAGTGATTTTTGGCTCAAAATGTTTCCAATGAAAAAACAAACCTTGTTCCATTTTTTATCTAGATGAATAGAAATTGCTTTTTGGAGGAGTTCAGCAGCAATCAGACCATGCAGTTAGCCAGCCTTGCCCTCATCCTATGACCTTTGGAAGACAAAGGAAGCCGGGAGCGTGAATTTAGGAGTCTCCTCAGGGCTTGTCTACACTACAGTTATGTCACTCAAGGGTGTGAGCCATGTAAGTTACACTGACCTAAGCGCTGATGCGGACAGCGCTATGTTGGCGGGAGAGCTTCTCCTGCTGACATCACTGTCGCCTCTTGGGGGGGTGGTTTTATTATGCTGATGGGAGACTTCTCTACTGTCGACAGAGGGCATCTTCACCAGATGCTCTATGTCAGGCTGCATTTGGGCTTAGGTTGCATTATTATTATTATGTTTGTACAATTTCAGTTTGCCGACAGGGGTGCAGTGTGTGCTACAAAGGAATCTGTGTGCTGAGGAGACTAGAAAATGAAAAGACGTTAGTTGTTTCCATGCAGGGCTGTTTCAGAAACACCGGACTGAAACTCAAGTGATGGAACTGGAAGAGAGTGCTCAGGTTCAGGTGCGTGCACATGCAAATTCCTTAGCATCTTGTAGACTATTAACATATCCATGGTTCTCATAAGCCAGTCAGTACCCAATCCTCAGTAACCCCATTCTCCCCAGCCACTATGGAAAAGTCCTACAGACAATAGGGTACTGAAGAAATGTAATACAACCTATAGAGTTACTCTGAAGACTTATAGCATTTGATGGAGACATATTTCCTGTCTGTAGGATTTCTGATGCATCCTACAGATTTTTTTAGTCACGAAATAATTATTAAATTCTATAGGATAGTATAAGAAACCAATAGAAGTCAGTGGAACGATAGCTGTTTAGAAGACATGGCCCTCTAGAGCTGGGTTGTTCGTGGGTTAGGGTTTGGAGTTTTTTGGGGGTGGGTTGGTTTCTGATCTTTTTTATTTTAGCATGATCCTGGATGCTGCGTTATTAGAGCCTGGGTTATGCTCCACAGTGTGTTGTGCAAAGGATCCTGGGCATAATTATTGATCTGAAGACACTTTACTTGGAAGTTAGAAATCTTAGCTGCCTTTGATCTCCAGTCTGTTTCCTTGTACAAAAAAGTAATGGATCTGTTGTTCCGAGGGATACAAGATACAAGGAGTTTTTGCTTTGTTATGTTTTTTAAAGTCAGCTCCGGAGCCCTATTGTTCGTAGGCCCATTAAAATGGTCACACGCTTAGAGAGACCTGGTTAGTGCTATTTAGTGACCCTGTTGCGCTGTTGTTCTGAAAAGGGGGATAGTGTTGCTAAACTTGCTATTGAACCATGCAACTGGGCTGCCCCTCAGAGGGACAGCGGGGAGGGCTCTCCTGCGCTCTTTCATGGGAGTTTTTGTGTGTGTGTATCTGTGTTGAATGTGAGCGGCTAGGCTTCTATTCTGCTCTTGCTGAAACAGAATAAGGTGGCGCACAATGGGACAGGCAGAAGAGAAGGGAGTGGAGGAGGGGGGTGACCCATACAACAGGTGCACCAAAGATGGCTGCCACTTTCCCACACGTATCACTCAGCCTCCAGTGGTCTCAGAAGGGCCAGGAACTAAATAGCCTTTGGGATCGAGTGTCTGCAGGTTAGATGTGGGAGAGAAAAAGAGCAGCAAGGGAGGAGAAGAGGAAGGGGGGTTGGTTCTACCTCTGCAGCCTGGTTATTACCATCTCTAAAGTCGCAGCTTGCAACATTATCTATGTTCTTTTGCTCTAATAGTCACATACTGCTGAGGTCCTGTGATCGTATCTTGCGGGATGGACACAGAGACAGTTGCCATTGTGCTTTGTCTCCTCTAGTGGCAGATCAGCCACATCCTCTTCTTCATGTAGGACTGGAAATTGCCTTGCGACTCAGGTAATACACAGCATAATGTGCTTTCCATTGGCTTCTTGCCAGGCAATGGGGCATATGCCTCCTGCCCCACGCTGATAGACTTTTAACCAGAACCTCAGGGAGCGGTGTGCACCTCCCACCCTTTCCTTGGAGAAAGGTCCTGTGGAAATGAAGCGATGGTGAAATTAAACGGCAATTACATAGAGTTCTGCTGAAATGATTCTACAGTTCTTTCGACTATAACAGAGAATCAGATCCTCCTTTTATGTTTATTGAACCTTTCCGAAGAATCTATACGTGGGATCAAATTTTCCACTCAATGTTCTGGCTAGGTTAAAGCTTACATAGGAAGGTACTCATTGTCTCTTAAGTCCTATAGGAGTTTTCCGTAACGTTTAGGGCCAAGAGTTTCAAAGGTGACTTTGGGTTCCCAGCTCGAGACGTCTTACAGGGGCTCATTCAGTGCTGCAAGTTCCCTCCTCCCCAAATTTGAGACATCTGAAATCGCAAGTCACATTTGAAACCCCTCGTTTAAGTTGAAAGCGAGCCTGAATGAGTGCTGTGCATGTGAACTACTGTAAGAGGTGATGGGCATGATAGGGTTATGAAAGAAATGTCACAGAAGTTCTTTGGGAAAAGAGGCTTATTAAAATATTTTCATAAGAGGCATGTTATGGTTTAAGGCAGAGAAAATAGCACTATATTTTCAGAGGTGCTGTGATGTAGGAAAATGACTGAGCCTATCCCAAAAGCCCAAGACTGTGATTGGGAAACATTAGGGTATCAGTAATGGGACTATCTACCTGTCAGATGCAAATCAGCCAGGACAGGGTTTCCTTCTCATTCATTATGAAGACCAGTGTTTCAGATCGACTCTCATGAGGACTGTCTTTCTGTTTCTGTACACAATTGTTTTGTCTTGCAGCATGTTTGCTGGGAGGAATGTCGCCTAATGGTTAGTGTCTGGGACTGAGTCAGGACTCCTGGGTTCTGTGCCTGGCCCTACCATTGACTTGTGGGTAACAACCATCAGCTGGCAAAGTTAATCAACAGTCGAGCAGCAAAATCTCTGTCCCAGAGAGCATGTTTCTTCTAAGTACTTATTGTCAGGAGACTGTGTTCTCTGTTTAAAACCTTGCTGTTAAAAGCTATTTACCAGTGAGTTAAAGGCCCCGCTCAGAGTACAGCAAAAGCCACTCCTCTGAAATCCAGTGGAGGATGCCTGTATAACAGTGCTCTACAGGGGCCCTCTCTGAACTATTAGCATGAGACCATAGCATAGCCAGTGGATCCACAACTACGTGGATCAAATAGCTAAAACCTCTGAGGGTGGGGAAGGGGAAGCGCATGGACACTACTGCATCCCTGACGCTGCATTACTGCCCCTGGATGTACTCAGCTGTTGATTCATAACTTGGAGGAGGATTGCAAACTACAAGTCCTGGGGGAACCCCTGCACCAAGCCTGTTGATTCAGGCTTCATGCTGGGAGGCAGGCATTTTGTCCCTTGTTCTGTTATCACCAGACTTGCTGAATGCTTGTCTGAACCAAAACTTCAGCTCTTCCGAAGTGTGCTTCTGATTAGAGTAGGGCCCAATATTTCAAACTTGGAGCCCAAAACCTAGGCTTCCAAGTCAATATTTAGGCTCCTAAATAAGAAGCCTGGTGTTCCAAAAATGACAGTCAGACATTTAACTTCAGAAGGAAATGCTGGCTGCTCAGCACTTTTGGAAATACGGCTACTTATTTAAGACCCTGGATGTCCAAATCTCAGTAGAATTTAACAGGAATTGGATGCTGAAATCCCTTAGTTGGCTTTGAAATCCTATTCTAAATATGGATGTAGGAGCTTAGTTTTAGGTGCCTAGCTTTGAAAATCATGCCCAAGAAGCATAGTCACCATGGTAATTAGATATTTCATAAATAACTATATAGATAGAACGAATATGCATGTTTGTAAAGAGCCCTAGCACAACGGAGCCCTGACCTTTGACTGGGAGTTCTAGCTGCTCTTGTAATACAATGTAGAATTTTCATTACTTGTTAAAAATGGAGACACACATTTGGCCACTTGTTAGCTAGCTGATGAGCAGAGAGCATTTCTCTCGACATGCTAATTGTATAGCATAGCAAATCAAAATCACCTTATGGCTTTAAATGTGCCATGCATTTGAGCTACTCACACAGTCCATTATGTCCTGCTCGTGGCTTTAGGTCTCCTCCCACAGCTCATGTTTGCTCATTAATATTTTAAGAGTCATTTTTTTTCTATGTCTGAAATGGAAAAGGGGGAGCGAGGAGTTTTCATTTATAGAGACCTATTTTTGATTTTTTTTTTTTTTTTTTTTGAAAAATGCTCCTGGTGCCCAGAAGTGTCAAATTCTAACACGCAGAGGGAATAATGTTGGTTTTTAGCTGGTAATAGTCTGTGTTTTTGTGGCTGACTATTGGGAAATTTTTAACATATTTCTTTAGCCTGTAGTTTCAGGAGATTAGATGACTTTTTAATGTTCCCATGCAGAAAGAACATAAAGAAAAGTATATCCCTTTCTTAGTAATGTTCGTGGGACTCATTCTAGTTGGCAAGCAAAAGTCTGGTGAGTGTGGATTTTTCATATACAAATTTATCTTTTGTGTATACATATCCTATTGGAAAGGTTTATAAAGAAGCGTATTCTTCTGTGGATTTTTCTGAGCTGTTTTATATGCTTTGTCTAGGATTTTAAGCTGGATATTTTCAGCAAACCGAGTAAACAACCAGTTTGAAAACCGACGACTTCTGAGCGGCTATAATGTCATTATAGCTGTGGCCTTCATTATGAGATGTATTCTACTCTTATTTGGCGTTAACACCAGCTTTGCTAATGACTTCAATGGGAGCAAGATCAGGTTCAATCCTGGAAAGTGCTCTCGAGTTGCAATGAAACCACTGGTAGTTGAAAGCAACACTTCACCTCCCAGAAGCGTTCACCACCTTGCAATTTCAGGCCTTAAACGGCCAGCTGACACAAGATAACATCGTAGGTAGAGCTGGGTGAATAACGGATTTTTTGGTTCAATGGGTCAAATCACATGTGACATTTTTTGGGATTCTTGGTGGATTGAAAATGTCAATGCTGGGGCTGTTCCAGAACAGGGATTCGAACCTGGATCTCCCACGTGAGTGCCCAATTATAAAAGGGGCAGACATACAAGGGGTGGTGGTGGCAACAGCAGCACTACTACCGTCCCCTCCTTCTCCTCTTCTGGCCATTTTGTGAAGGGATGAAAGTAACGGTGTCAAATTCGCAAATAGTTTTGAAGTCAACCAAAATGGCATTTCTCATTGAATAAACTATTTGCCACCCCAAAGTCACCCAGCTCTGTAGTCACCCAGATGTTCCAGGCACCAGGATACAGCTGCCCACAGCAATCGGATGCAACAATGTGCCAGTCAAAGAAAATCTTTGTTTCTTTCCCACAAAGACATTTACTGTGGGCTTAAAGAAGTTAGATTGATTTCCTGGGGGCTGCCTTCTCCAACTCCCCATGTCTTCAGGTGCTATGAGGCTGCAAGTATATTTAACAGAATACTGGATGCTTTCCCCCCCTCAGGGCATATTGTATTGTGCAGCCACTCTGTTGTCCTGGGTGGAAGTGTGATGTGATCTACCACACTTAGAGATATACTTTACTCATTGGAAGTGAAGGGAATTTACATTGAAGTGAAGGGAAGCAGCAACTCCCCGCTGCTGTATGTGGAGTCAGGGCATACCAGGTGATGAACGTATCGTCTCAAACTAAGTCTTTAAGGCAGAGTTTTTTTGGGGGGGGGGGGATAGTGAAATGAGGAGAATTATCAACCTACCTTGTTGTTGTTTTATAGGTGGGATGGGCGCAATAGTCCATGAGATAATGTTTACATGAGCCTTCACCCCAGAATTTAAACCAAATTAAGACAAACTCAAACAATCAGCACTTCATAAATGTTTTGTCTCTTTAAAACAGAAACACATACACTGAAATGGCACAAGAAATGTTATTCTCTCTATACTTCCAGTATGGCTGAAACCAGGACTCCAAATCATCACTGGAATGTCTTGTGCCAAAATAGGGCTCTGGTAAGGTTGTCTAACAGAGAGGACCAGATTCTGCTCACACTTAATCCAGCATAAATCAGGTGTACCTTCAGTGCATCCATTGGTGTCTCTACTACAGTCTCTGCTGTGTGAGGACAATCAAGTCTTGGGTTTCTGGTTTGCTCCAGTCACAATGCCATGGCACTATGAGACTATTGAAGATCGTGATGAGATCTATCTGGGGGGCAGATTATCCCACGTCTGTTGCTGCAGCATTCTTACATCTTCTTCTGAAATGTCTGGTGCTAGGCACTGTTGGAGACAGGATGCTGGCCTAGATGGGCATTGGGTCTGACCCAATAGGGCCATTCCTATGTCCATGATCTCAGTGCCTTTTAATGTCTCATACCAACCTGAGAAGTGCTGTATCAATTGGAGATCCAGGCGATAAAAAAGTTGTGGGTCCACAGCACCTTATAGGATCTAGCCATTGGCTTCAAGTTGGCAGAATCATCATCCTATCAAAACTGAGACCACCTTGGAAACACTGGTATAGAGAGATCTCCAGAACTGACTTCTTCTTGAACCATCATCCCAGAAGGTTTCCCGTTAAGATTTAAAACATCATATTCTTCGTAGCTCTCACATTTTATGCTGTGACATCCTCTTCCAACATTTAATTACTTTTATTTGAAAATGGACATATTTCTCCGTACCAGTGTACATATGAAACAAGCTTCTCTGAGCAGTTTCCTTCTGGGAGTAAACTGTCATTTTTCACCACATTAAATTTTATAAGTTTCAGGCGAATGGAAAATAGATTTTATTATATATATATATATATTGCTCTGAATGTTTTATAGCTGAAAAAACAGAATTTGTGGTTTTAACTGTTAAGGTTTGATGCACAGGGCTATGGAACCTTTTATGTAACCCGATGGCCTGAATAATTATCAAAATATTTTGCTTTCCACCCTTTCTGAGCCTTTGCACCAGGAAAAAAAAAGTGTATGCAACCTTTTCACCACCAAAAAAATAAAATAAAAAAATAGCCCCCTTCACAAACTCTACTTGCTTTGTTGCAGTATGTAGTGCAATGTGGAGTGCCAGTAGCAAATGGTTCTGTGACTTGAATGCTCATTCTTATCGGTTATTGCACAGGGAGAAAGAACTCGGGGGAAACCTAGTGTGGAGGAAATGGAAGTAAACATCTATGGGGTTGGCAAAAGCCACCAGCACTAAATGTAAGGCAGTTCTTTATCTGCTCCAGATACTCTGACTACCGTATGTCGAGTTCAAAGAATGCTGAGGCTTCACTTTTTTTGAGGCTTACAAAGATTTTGCTAATTTCAGAGTCTGGGGAGGCAAATTCAGATTATCTGAAGAGACCCGAGATCAGAAATCAGAGACAAGCTCTCAGTGAAATGTCTCAGGTTTCAGGCTGGTAGATTAGGACTCTTCCTGGATGTTAGCATCATTATTTAATATTATTTGTATTACAGTAGCGCCTAGAGGCCTCAATGGAAATCAGGGCCACATTGTGCTAGGTGCTGTGCAAACACATAGGAAGAGTGTCCCTGGTCCAAAATCAAAAGCTGGGAGGAGAAAGAGAGTGTGGGGGGTGACTTGCTAAAAGTTACACAGATGACCAGTGGTAGTGGTGGGATTAGAACCCAGTTCTTTTGACCTGCATGAATAGGAACAGTATCGGCAGTGAAACTAATATGGACAAAAATCAGTAAGGCTGTATTAAGCTTCATGCTTCAGGGCAGGGCCTAAACTAATGGCAAATTCCTGGCAAGGGAATGGTCCAATCCTGTAACTGCTTTCTGTGCAGAAGGCCCATGCATTTATGATGCTATGAAGCTGCTATGCCTTTTCTTTTCTGGGTACGTATTTTAAAGAGCTAAGATCTCTGTCTTCAGAGTTCGGCAGCTATTTGGTTCCCAGAACCGCTGCAGTCTGTTAAGGAAGAGACACACACACTGTAATCTCTCTCAGAGACTTTACTTCTGATTTTCCTTAGTTTTTAATCCCACTAATTTAAAATTCATTTTAGACTGAAAGTACATGTTTGCGCTTTGTGGATGGAAACCCAGGAGACAGCTGTTTAAAAATTGTGCCATTGGAATTTGTTTTCCCCATTGGTTTTGGCTAAGCAAAATTTTTCATATGGTATTTGCTATCCTTTAAATTTTGGGGGAAATTAAAACTGGAAAACCAAACATTTTTGGACTTTTGGCTAAAAATGGAACAATCTCTGGCAGTTTTTGGCCAAAATTTTCAGCTGCTGAAAATAAATTTTTTTTTCCAGTGAAAAATCAAAATTTTCAGCCAAAACAAGAAAAACATTTTCTAATCCGTGCTAATGGAAACAGGACCCTCCCATTGCTTCAGCTGCAGACTAAGAAGACCAGAACACAGTTTTCTTGAAAGAGAAATAGCTCTTGGAGGATAGAAATGCTATGTGCCAGTTTTAGCATGGAACAAACGGCAAAGGAGTTATAACCCCTCTGAAAATAGGGGCTTATACGTGACAACACATCTGGAACGTTAATGGCATGAACAGCATTGCCTAAAGAATAGGTATAACTCCTCTGTCCTTGATTCAGCTGAGATTATACCCTGCAAAACCCATCAGATTTGCCAGGCAAGGTACATTGATGAACCATTCACATGATTTAGAGATAATCCCCATTTGCCAGGTTTTGGATTCTGTTGACTCAGGATATCAAGAGTGCAGCAAGTTCCAACCCTGCTCCCTCCAACCTCTGTCATGCCAACCCCCACAATCCGCAGTGGTTCCTTTAATGGACTTTAAAGCTGTCCTAGTCTGCTCCTTAGGCCAGGGCCAAAGATCTGGCTATAACTGATTTTAGTGGAAGTCCCTTTGTATGCAAACTCCATGTCAGATGGAAACATGACCCTTCTCAGAACAATCCACCTGGAACTTAGGTAGGTGCAAGAGTGAAACATGCTGGAAACCAGGAAGAGATAATCTGGGGGGAAATTAACTCTTTATCCGCTCCCAGAAAGCAATTCCATCTGAGTGTGAAGGGCTGGGGCTGTCAGCTATATCCACTATTCTGTCAGCACTAGGTGGGGCCTGTAATTAATATATGGAGCCCTGTTATTGGAGCTCCTGGTGTTTTAGTCTTAACCTAACCTGGATGATCACAGAGGTTGCAGCTTCTGATGAAGAGTGAATTAGAAATATTCTTGGGAAACAGCCCGTAGGCAACCCAGAGCGTGGAAGGGTCAGAGGTGACTGGAATTCTCCTTGGTACCCTTCAGGCTTTCAATAAGATCAGACAGAGAAGTGAAAATTACAGCAGAGCTGCCATGACCCTTTTCCAAGGGGTAATGATCTATTGGGATAGAGAGCACCTACAGGGCCCTCTCTAATGCTCAGTGAAGTCAGTTGGAGTCTTTCCATTGATTTCAAGGATACTGAATAGAAATGTGTCTCCTTTTGAGAGGAAAAAGCTGAGGAGCAATTAAATGTGGAGCTAGAGTTGAAAATTCAGTTCCCCATTTGGCTTCCCCAAAGTGTGTGTGTGTGTGGGGGGGGAGTTTGGGTCTGGGGTTTTGGTTCAGCCCCAACTCTAATCAAAGGGCTTGATTCTCTAGCTTATTGCTCGTATAACTCTTTTGATTCCAATGCGCTGGTGAATCAGGCTGAACATGCGGAGCTGGGGTATACAGGGAGAATTAATGTATTGTTTTCTTTTTCCTCAGCTAGCCATTGTGGGAAAAACAAAACAAGACCAAAAAAACCCAACGCTACCAGCAAAATTTATTTTGTTTCTGCTCAGACATTGGATGGAAGGACTAAATTACCAAGCACAGACAGACACATTATACAGACAGGTGGGTCCGTAACTTACACTGGCAAAGATTTCACACTTTTAAGTCTACTTTTAATTATAATTCTTTCTACAATAAAGTCCTATATAATTTAATATGGCTGAAATCATGGACATTTAGAAGAGCTTTATAGAAGTTATTCGAAAACCCTATTACATTTTATAGATAGAGAACTTTTCTACAGGTCTTTACAAAAAATTAAAATTCTATAGAATGGTTCAAAACACCCAGAGAAAAGTTCTCATTTTCTATAGGACTTTTCCATAAAGAAAAGACGTGTTTAGCCCAATCAAGAAAACTGAAGTGATAGAAAACGTTATGAACATTTAACCCAGGTGCCTAGTCTTTATTGCCAGTTCCAACCCTCGTCCTCCTCTGCTATGGCTTGCTGTATCCCTCGGCTGGTGTCTCTGTCACACACATTCTGCCCCCAGGGGCCTCAACAATATTTGCAAGGAGCAGATTTCTCATGCACGTGGGAATGAATTTGGGACCAGATCTCCAGCTGCTGTAAATCAGCGTCGCTAACTGAAGCCAAAGGAGCTATAGCAATATACACTAGGCAAGGATCTGACCCCAGATCTTTTGGGCTGGATTCCTTCCTTGGAGTCATGCTTGTGCATCTGAGGTCACAACTTGGCATGCACTGTCCCCTTTGGCCTCGTAAAGCTCATTAGGAGAGTTTGCTAAGAGGAGAGCGGCAGGAAAATAGAAGCCATTGGAATCTTATTACTGAGGTCAAACAACACATTTTTGTGAGCCTGCAGGAGTGGGTACTGGTGTAGGGATGGAACAATCCCAATTAGATGACTAATTTAGCTCCTTGAGCGCTTTTTAGCCTTTGGCCACGGAGTCAGCAGAAGTAACTATCAGTTCCCAACTTGCCATGCTGTGCTGATTATTGGTTAATTGAGGCTTTTTAAAGGCCTGGAAACATTGTGACACTTGACTAACCTGGAGGGACATTTCTGTGTGGCAGGGGCTTCCCTTGCATCTTCATCCCCCTCCTGCTTCTCCCAGCGGGGAAAGAGAGCCAAAGAATGGCTTGGCCATTGCCTCCAGGCAGTGGTCAGACAGTTGGCCATAGAGGAGTCAGGATGCTCGGGGAATTAAAAAGGACTTCAAAAGGACGGAGTCAGTGGGATAGTCTGTTTCCTTCCCATCCTCAATGTCTGGGTCTTCCCAGCTGTGCTCGGCCATGAGAGCTTCACTCCTTTTGTGCGCTTATTAAAATCGGAGCAACTAAGAAGCAACGATGGATTCCTGCAGAACAGCTCAGCACCAGCTGATCATTTAAACTCTCCTTTCCCCTTCCTCAGGCCTAATTCTGATCATATTTGCACGGGTGTAAATGAAAAGGCACCGAAGTGCATGGAGTGAAACCAGAGTTACACAAAGCCTGACCGGGACCCTTATACCTGACCACACCATGTACATTGAGATTTAACTTCATCCAAATCTTGCTTATCCTTGAACCCCGATTAGCCCTTTATCTACGCCCAAGGGTGCCATCAACCCTGTGGAGGAGAAAAGCCCCTCCTTAACTTCCTGGGCAGCTGCGTTATAGTTCGCTGCCTTAGGGCTCAGCCCCATTACTAAAGCACTGGATGGGAGGGCAGAAGTAAGCAACATCCTCTTCAGGGCCCCAGTAAATTACATCTGCTGGAGAATTAGGGGGAGCAGGGAAGGAAATAGGATTCTGAGTCACAACCCTCTCGCTGCACTCCTCCTGAGACTGCCAGGCTATACGCTGCCCCAGATGCAGAAGCGAACCTAAAGGCTTTCCGGGTAGGGTGCTGGAGTACGAGTCAAGGGACTGGGGTTCTATTCCCACTGCTGGACTGCTTTATGACCTTGGGGAAGTTACTTTGCCTTTCAGTGCCTCAGTTTCCCTTTCTACCTTTTATCTGCCTTTTATATTTACATAGTCCGCTCTTTGTGATAGGGACTTTCTCTCCATGTGTTTGTACAGTGCTTAGCACACTGGGCCTTGGTCTTGACTGGTGCCGTGGGGTACTAACATCATACAAATAATAGTTGGATATTATTTATTGCTCTTTGGAAAACATACCTTTCATTTACTTTGGCCATTTTGTCTCTGTCCCTGTAAAGACTTTTGAGAAAATGTTCCATAAAAACTGCTGGATGAAATTTGAACTAAATACAGTTACAAAATCCCTCTCCCCCCACCCACATCAATCAGTTGCAAAAAGGTTTGCTCGTTGAAGCGGTGAAAGCACATTAGGTCTTGGGCAGTGTCCAGCCTGAGAGCCATTTTCCCAATTTACAGCGTTAATTGAGAGGTTTATAGGCCTACAAAAATATTCCATTGCTCCTAGGGGTCCCTAGTGCTGCACACCTATACGGTCTACTATTTGAAAACATTGATCATGCCCTGACTCACTGGTCAGGAGGGGGAGAAGAGAAGGCGTAGATGACAGACAGGCGCCATACTAGAGAGACAAGGTAGGTGAGGTAATATCAAGCGCCTTCAAAACAAATCCTAGTAGTTGGTTTCTCTTAAGGGCATCTAACAAACTGTTTTTTATCTGCTAAACTGAATGGTGGCTCTACGGTATTGCCAACCCCAAATATTCAACAATCATGAGTCCGGCCCCTCAAAAATCATGAAATTGGCTTGAAACACATGCAATTAAATAAAAACGTTCTGGGTTCTTTTCTTTGTCCTTTTGTTTTCTGAGAAGGGTGACCATATTTCCCTATGCTGAATATGGGACACCTGATAAAATTACTCGTAGTCAAGCGAGTTCAACGACCATCAACTATGCAGTACAAACGTTCAAATTAACATCAAGTTGACTCAGCCCCTGCTAAAAAGAAATACTACATAGTTTTTATTTACCTTCTTATCTTTAAGGCTTTAGGGTTCACACAGGGAGGGGTGACACCTCCCCCGCCCCCAGGGAAAGGTCACACACACACACACACACACACTCCTGTACACCTCTCTCACAGGGGAGGTGGGGGGGCAGTGACCGACCAACATGACCCTCTCTGCCTGAGGCTCTCCACCCTCCAGGCCTGGCTGGTTATGGACCTGGTATCTGGTGCCATGTCTTCCTGAGGCAACATGTGGGTGGGGGGCACAGAGGGTCACATACCCCCCCTCTCCAGATTTCTGCCAGGGTTCACACCAGAATGTGGTCAGCAGCAGCTTTTCCGCACTGTGTGGGAAGGAAGGGATGGGAGCTGCTTCCAGCCGCAGGGCAGGAGGAGTTGGGGAAGGGATGACCTGGCCCTGGTCTTTGCAGAGCTCATCTCCCCCTGCCCCGTCCCTCACCTGCTGCTCCCTCGTGGCTGGAAACAGCTCCCATGCCTTCCTGCCTACACAATGCCGAAAGGCAGCTAACACCCCCTGGCTGCTGCTGGCCACCGACATAACCCAGCTGCCTCCTGTCCCCTGGCTACAGCGTGCGCAGGAAGGGGTTAAGCCCTAAGGATGCATTGTGCATCAGGGCCCTGGGAACCTGACTGCAGGGGCTTCCCTGAACCCGGCCAGAGAGGCGGCTCAGCAGGGGAGGGTGCCTAGGGGCTGGAGCAGCCCCTCGCTCCATGGAAACAGGACCCAGGGCCGGGGGGGGGGGGAAGGGGGGCGAAGAGGCTGCTGTGGAGTCTGCAGGGGTGGGATGCGAACAGGCTGGAAATCACTCCCCCCCCCTCCCCCCGCCACTCCAGAGCTTAGCTGAGGGGCAGAGAGGCTTCCCCGTGCCAGTGCTGTGGGGGGCTTTGGCACACGCAGGGCTTGGCTCCTCCTGGCCAGTGCCCCAGGCCGGAGGGTCTTGGGCTTTGGCAGTGGGGGAAGAAAGGCACTGCCGGCCAGGCTGTTGGTGAGCTGAGCGCTCCAACCTGGGGCTGGTTCTCCACACAGCGCTGGGAGTGGGATGCACCCTGCTGGGGGCGGGGGATATGGAGGAGCAGCGGGGCTTGGGGGGGCTGAAGGGGCAAAGCAGAGAGAGGACAGCGAGAGGGGGAGCATGTAAAGGGCCAATGGGTGGGCATCAGAGGTGACACATAACTGGCCGCCTGCCCACACTCATCAGCCACCACAGCTCAGAGCGTGCAGCAAGTGCTGGCTGGAAAAGGGACGGGGAGTGGGGCCCTGCTGGCCAAGAGCCAGCACCCAGCGGGGGCTGCGCTGATGGCCAGCAGGGGGAGCGGCTGGCTCTGCACGCTGCAGCTTTTCCCCGCCACCAGCCTTGCACAGCCACCCCCATCATCGGCCACTGGACCTCCCCACCCCACTCACCACTGGTGGGTGGGCGGCTGGCGAGCGGGGATCTGGCCAGCAGCAGGACCTGCCAGTATTGGGGGCGGGGGAGACAGAAAATATGGGACAATTTGCTCATTTTTAAGAAAAAGTCGGGACATGCTGCAGGAGGGCTTAAATACGAGATTGTCCCTTTAAAACTGGGATGTCTGGTCACCCTATTTCTGATCCTTCACAATCATGAAGATGTTTTTGTTTTTAAAGAAAGCTGAGATTTTTCATCCAGTCTTCAGGATCTGGGACTTTAAGTAAAATATCAAATACCGTGAGGCTTGCAATAAAATCACAAGTGCTGGAAACACTGGTTCTAGCCATCCATCTATCCATCTCCATGGTATCTAAGTGCTGCCCAAAGATTAAAACTACAGTGAAGAGAGTCAGTCCTGAAGAGAATCAGTTCCCATCCCATTTTATGAGTATCCAAAGCCTTTAATTTTTAGTAGGATGTTAGTTATTGATCCTGTTCCAGGTTTAATAATGGGCTGTTACTTGTGCACAAAATTGGCTGTTTGTGCACAAACATTTGCTTTGGTTTTGACCCGTGTGGATTTGTATCTTTCCTCCTGAGTTTCACTGTGAGTTTGAATAAACCCCAACTCTCCAACTGAAACTCAGCCAAACCCAGGGAGCTTCACCTCATTTCATGTGGCTACCATGTAAACCTGCTAGTTTCACAAGATTTCAAGGAGACACAGTGAAGCTGTTAACATAAGAACATAAGAACGGCCATAATGGGTCAGACCAAAGGTCCATCTAGCCTCGTATCCTGTCTTCTGACAGTGGCCAGTGCCACGTGCTTCAGAGGGAATGACCAGAACAGGGAATCATCAAGTGATCCATCCTCTGTCACCCATTCCCAGCTTCTGGCAGTATTATGATTCCCATTTCACAGATGAGGAATTGAGGCAAAGAAAGATTGGGTAACTTGTCCGAAGTTACAGAATCAGGAATTCAAACCAGATCTCCTGAGTCCTATTGCAGCACCTTATCCACAAGGCCATCTTTGTTGTCTATAGGAAAAGGCATTGTTTGAGCACATGGAAAAAGCGGTTCATTAGCCAGGGCACATGCTCTGTGCTCTGCTTTCTTTCTCAAGAATAACGAAGAAGAATGAGCATGAATATCTTTTAGAAAGTCCAAGTTTTGTAGGAAATAATCTGTTCAATAACCAGCTCTCTGAATGAGATTGGCCTTCAGTAAGAACATAAGAATGGCCATATTGGGTCAGACCAATGGTCCATCTAGCCCAGTAGCCTGGCTTCTGAGAGTGGCCAATTCCAGATGCTTCAAAGGGAATGAACAGAACAGGGTAATTACTGAGTGATCCATCCCATCATGCAGTCCGAGTTTCTGGCTGTCAGAGGCTTAGGGAAACCTAGGGCACTGGATTGTGTCCCTGACCATCTTGACTAATAGATAAGTTCATGGAAGATAGTTCCATCAAAGTCTAATTCTTTTTTGAAGCCTGTTGTACTTTTGGCCTTCACAATATCTTCTGGCAATGAGTTCCACAGGTTGACTCTACGTTGTGTGAAGAAGTACTTCCTTTTGTTTCTTTTAAATCTGCCGCCTATTCATTTCATTTGGTGACCCCTGGTTCATGCGTTATGTGAAGGGGTAAATAACACTTCCCTATTCACTTTCCCCACACTACTCGTGATTTTAGAGACCTCTATCATATCCACCCCTTAGTCATCTCTTTTCTAAGGTGAACAGTCATAGTCTTTTTAATGTCCTCTTATGGAAGCTGTTCCATATCCCTAATCACTTTTGTTGTCCTTCTCTGTACTTTTCCAATTTTAATATATCTTTTCTGAGATGGGGCGACCAGAACTGCATGCAATATTCAAGGTCTGGATGCACCAGACATTTATATAGTGGCATTATGATATTTTCTGTCTTATTGTCTAGCTAGCCCTTTTCTATTGGTTCCTGACATTATGTAAACAGTTCTTTCTAAGGGTGGACAGCTTCAGAAACAGCATGGAAGGTGTCAAATCAGAATCCTAGCGAGTACAAGGACTTTGGTAACCACAGTGATATAGTTAATTAATTTCTGGCTCTGCCCATACTGCAGACTTCATTGCAATCTACGGTGCTGAGTAATGCTCATATCAACACCTAAAGCAATCACCAGCCCTTTCGCTGGCTTGATTTCTCCAGAGAGAACCTTTCCAGATCATTTGAGCTAATTGAGGTAATGGAGAAATTGTTCTAATGCCAAAACACTATTTCTCTTCCCCCACCTCTTCATTTTGTAAGATAATAATATTTATAAAGCTTCTGGCTACTATTTAAGATAGCAGAGCAGTATCGTTCAGGACCCACTTCCTCACCCTATGTATCTACAGTCGCAGGCTGGCATCCCAGAACCTATGTTCTAAACCTCACCTTCTGCCTTCCTTGAATGCCAGCCTCTGCTATAATAGCCATAAAGCCTGACCTAACCATTTCCAGATGGGGGAATTCAACCCCCCAGATCCTTTCTGGGTTATTACCACAAATAACACCCCAACATTTGCTAATGCAACTGGAAAATGGAAACATATTCCATCTTAATTACAGTGATTATCCATGGCCAGTGTTTACAGTGTCTCATGGAAAGGATGGATGTAGAGGGTTGAGCCTGTACAATGTGGTTTTGATCAAGGGTGTTTATAGGAAAGGTGGAGAGCTCCTCCTTACTTTCCTGTATCCCACTGTTCTGCATTCACCAGGTAGTTTTAAGCCAGTCTCTCCTATTGAGCCAAGTTCTATCCTCACTAGTTATACAACACACAGGCCATCACACAGAGCATGATCTGCTTAGAGCGTTGAAGGGACTCACTCACTTGTTACTGTTAAGCTTAATATTAGCGCCTTCGAATTTCCAGTGAAATATTTCAGGGCATGTCTAGAACTGGTGCATGGCAATAGGCAAATCACTTAGGGCCAGAAGTACAAAAGTATCTAGGCACCTTGAGATGCAGATGGTAGAATTAATAAAAGCACCTACGCAGGTTAGTTGATTAACTCCCATGGAAAGTCAATGAGAGTTTGGTGCCTAACTCACTTAGGCACTTTTGTAAATTCCACTAGGCAGCCATCTGCATCTTTAAGTGCCTAAATACCATTGTACATCTGGTTCTTAATTTCTCATTGCCTCAGTTTACCGTTGTTGGATACTATTAAAAATGGACATTTACTGCAGCTTTATTAGGGGGATTTGTGGTACTGGAAAATAATGTACATTTAACTGTTGTGGCTTGGAAAGCCCCTGTTTTTAATGGCTGTCACACTAGTCCTGACGGGCAAAGTATGCAAAGTTGGCTTTAAAACCATCTTAATGCACCCCCAAGCCTGGTGCTGCTCTGCATTGGAATCACTGGCACAAGTTAGAGCAGTCAGAAGGCTGTTCTAATTTGTTTTGGCTGGTAATAGCCGCAAAACCAGTATGTCAGCTGGTGATTGCTGGATGGGTGCCTTAGCTCTACCTCCTTTTCCTTGGACATTGGCTAGGTGCAAAGAGAGGGAGTGGTGCAAGAGATGCTATTGTAGCTTAATTCTGCTTGAAGATCCAGCACACAAGGATGCTCCTTCTGTGGCCAGGTAAACTGTCTTTCAAATAGCTTTGCACTGTTGATACATCCTGAAGCTACCCCAATCCAAGGCAGAATCTGGCCCAGTATTTCTGAAACAAGTGTAGTTTCCTTCCTTCTTTGAGTGCCGAGGGACTCAATTAACTTTGGCTAATTTCTGCTGGGATCCTCCAAAGAGGCTGTAGAAATGAGAGCTGGCAAAAAGAAACAGCAGTACAACACTGCCTACACTAATATATATATAAAACACTAATAGAGAACCTTATATATGGAGCCCTGTACAACTCTAAGGTTCTAGACTTTGGAATAACCTGGTGGGAACAGTCTCTTCCAAGTCAATTCCTCCTGACCATGAAAGCAATATATGAAAGTATCTAATGGACAGGGCACTGAACTAAGGGTCAAAAAGCTGGGTTCTGTTCCCAACTTTGCCTCTGGTCTACTGTGTGACCCTGGGCAAGTCCCTTTCTGTCTCTACTCCTTTGTTTTTCACCCCACCTTTTGACTTGTCCATTTCAGATAGGAGCTCTTTAGTGCAGGAACTGTCTCTTACCCAAGTGTCTGTACACCATGTATCACAATGGGTTGTGATTAGAGCTGCCCAAAGAATGACAACTGTTTTGCAGCCACTTCAGAGGTTTTGAATGTTGTTTTCATTCCGCACTGGAATGAAAACAAAACCCTTTGAATGTTTTTGCCCAAACAGAATTGTGTCCAAATGTCCATTTTGGAACCTTTGCGGGTGGTTAGGACATTCACCTAGGATGTGGCAGACCCACGTTCAACTCCTTGCTCTGCCTGATTCAGAGAAAGTTTTTAATCACAGATCACACTGAATCAGGCAGACCAGGGACCAGCGCTTCTAGGCTTTAATGTAATACTTCTACTAATAAATAAGAATAACAAACTGCAACTGTACATGTGAAAATTGCCACTTTATGAATCAATGAACAATTATATATCAGAACCCAACAGCTCTGGTCTTGGGTTTTTTTTTTTTTGCAAAATAGCTTTTTGGAAGAAGATTGGAACCCTTGAGAATGGACAGATCAAAAACAAAATGTATGCGGAAGAGGGAAAAACAATGGGGCAGGCAGTAAATCCGTTTATGAACCATAAAACAGAGTGCTGTGGTGGTCACAAAACCCAAATATCAATCAAACTCCCCCATCTAAGAAAAAGGACCAAAAATTAATAAGTGACAGGGAAATGTACTGTAAGAAAATTAGCCATGGTAGAAAACCAAGGTAATTGCAGTGGGATTTAGCTGCATGGTTTTGGTAAAATATCAAGCTGGTCCAAATATTCTGAACTCTAGGTAACTGGCTCTAGGCCGGAATGTCAGGAGTATGTTGGAGGGGGATTTTTGAAGTCATGCAGGTGCATAACTATCGTAGTTGCTCGTATGTCCTCCATTACCATATGATCCAAACATGTCATAGTCTTTTAATGTATTTATCCTCACAGTACTCCTGCAGGGAAGCACTACTGTCTCCATTTTACAGATGGGGAATGAGACACTAAAATGTTAAGTGAAATGCCCAAGGGCACATCAGAAATGTGTACCCGGACAGAGAATTGTGCCCAGGTGTCACAAGCCGTAGATCAGCACCCAAAGCACTGGAGCACCCATCCTCCCATTTCAATGGAAACTAGGCATTTAAGTGTCATGTGAGCCTTTGACAATCAACCGAATGATTACTCTGCAACATTATATAGTTAGTGGCTTGATAGCATGAGGAGCTGAGAAACGTTGATTTGTGTTGACTTTGGTGGGCATTGAGGGTACTCAGCACCATAAGGGATTGGGCCATGTTGGCTCTGATCCTGCAAAGGCTTACATGCATGCATTATTTTATGTCCTTGAGTAATCCCACTCGAGTCATTCAGATGTGTAAAGTTTGCATGTACTTAAGTCTTTGCAGGATCAGGTCCTCATGTAGTATATTGGCCTCCAGGTATTTTGGTGGTTGGTGCCCTACAAAATTCTAAACATAAATAGATACATACAATTGTATGGATACCGATATATTAGAATGGAAAAGGGTTTATCGTACCTTGAATAATTCAGAGGGAAAGCAGAAATATTGTTTGGTACATCCTCTGAGGCAGGGTTTACTCATCTCAAAAGTGCACCTAAACAATGTCTGGTATTGAAATTGCTGTCGCATAGAAATTTAACCTAGAAATACAGCTTTACGCTTCTGATCTCTCATCAGGACACCATGAATCTGGTTTTGAAAAGCCACATGTATTGCCACTTGCCAGCTGGGTAATATTAGAGTTATTGTCAGGCAATCTGGATTGATCAGGGTTAACAGATGGACTGCTCCAGGCAATAACCTCAACCTTTTGAGAAATGCTTCATAAATAAACTTCCTGTGTATTCAAGTCAAACGGCAAAACTGCTTGGGGGCAAGTGAGGGAAAAGGGAGGAAGATCTGTAAGGAAAACAGGAAGTGGACAGCGCTGGGATGATGACCTTTTCTGGCAAAATAAATCCCCGAGTCTAATCAGTCGATGGCTTGAAGGACTCTCTAGAAAATAAAGGCATAAGGTCAAAGGAGGCAACGCTTTCTCTGCTTATCAACAAATTCAACCCCAAAGTTCCAGGAGGACTGCGTGAGCAGATGGCAGATCCAGTGTCAAAGGCTCTATGCCTATCTGGTTTAGGCAGCTATGAACGTCGTTGCTCTGAATATATGTGGGTATTTAAGTCTAGACTGAAGATTTGTACTAGATTAAAAATACCTTAGAGCTTGATGGGAGTTTTTTCCTCTGTGAAAAATTTTGAGGTAAATGAAAGATGTTCAGTTTCATTGACATTTTTCATCATAAGTTCTCTTTAAAACTTTTCAGGTTTTCATTAAAAAGTGACCCCCCAAAAAAACATTTTTTTGGAGGGGGGGAGTTGCTGAAAACTTGAAAAAATGGGACAAAATAGATGCTTTTCCCCCCATGAAAATCTGTTTAATCAAGAAGCCATCATCCATCAAACAAAGGCTCCAATGGAAATTTTTCAACCAATTCTCGAAATGCATTTGCTGTAGTGCCCTTAATTCCTGGTGTTTTGCAGAATTAAGGTGAGTAGGCTCTGTGCAAGTCAACCTGCAGAACAGATTGGCTTCAATGGAGTTATGCCAGGTCCCTATGATTGTTCTTTAGCATACTTCAAAGCTTTGCTGGGCTGTGAAGTTGTGAGATTCCTCAAGTCTTCTACAAAGCATGGGGAACTCATCTGCCGTTCAATGAACCCCTGCTCATGGGATGCTCTCCAGTTCAGCCACAGTCTGATATTAGTTTATATGTAGCTCCCTTGCAGAGACACTTGCACAATTACTCAGCCAGCCCATCTGAACCGGCGTCGGGGCTAATACCATGTGTGCCATTCATCAGTTTAGAGATCTTAGATGCTATGATAGGAGGACATGTAATTATTGAGTCCCTTGCCATCCTTAATGTATCCATCCTCACAACTCCTCTGTGAGTTAGAGTTATTATCCCTGATTTACAGATGGGAAACTAAGGCCCAGAGAGGCTAAGTGATCCGCCCAGGGTCACCTTGGAAATCTGTGGCAGAGCTAGAAATTCAGTCTGAATTCAGGCTCCTAACCACTGCTCAGTCTTTCCTCTCTGGTTCTGAGGATAACTCTAGTGGACCGATAGGTGCTGTAACTAGGGGTGCTGGGGACCCCACGGCTTGAAGTGGTTTCTGTCATATACAGGATTTATAGTTTGGTTTAATGGCTCTCAGCACCCCCACTGTACAAGTTGTTCCAGCACGCCTGAATGGTCTTTACCAGGAGTGCCACATGTCGCTTGAGGATAATTTTGCCGAAAGAACGGATGGGGACTGAACATCGACCTGCGCTTTGAATCTCTTTTCAGTGTATATTAAAGCCTTCATGTTATCTGAAAGTCATTTTTTTTGTTCATAGCTAGTAAATGTTGCTCCTTGGTGCTTATTGGGAGCTTAGCTGGTGAATGTGTTAATTACAATCTACAGCAGCCCAATGCCGAAGCTATTTCGGCTGCAGAAACTGACATTGCACCTCTCCTCCAATTAAAACAAAAATGAAAACAAAAACAAACAGCAGACCTAGATTAAACAATAGCCACCTGAAACCCAAAGCTTTCAGTTAGGAACAAAACCTAAGCAGTGTCATCACTTATAGCTAGTTCACACACTCATGTCTCAGGGAGCAGTAGAAAGTCTACAAGAAATAAAGGTGTTTGGGATAGACAGAGAAACGCACGGTGCAAGATGCTATGCTGCAGTCACCTATAGAGGGCAGAGACAGACTGAACGAAAGACCATGCAAAGCTGGAAGCTGGGCAAACTGTGAGAGAAAACAGTCTTTTGGCTAACACACCAAACTAGGATTCTATTCCAACCCCTGCAATGAACTTCTAGTGTGACCTTGGACAAGTTGCTATGTGACTCAGTTTCCCCATCTTCAAAAGATTCAGAAATTCTGAGGCTAGAAAGGACCACTATGATCATCTCATCTGACCTGCAGTATAACACGGGCCATAGGACTTCCCCAAAGTAAGTTATGTTTGAACTAGAGCATCTGCTTCAGAAAACCTCCAGTCTTGATTTAAAAATTCTGAGGTGGAGAATTCACTCCAAAGTTTTTTCAGTGGTTAATTACAGTCATTGTTAAAAATCGCACCATATTCCTCTGAGGTCCCTTCCAACCCTATGATTATGTCATAGAATCATAGGGTTGGAAGGGACCTCAGGAGGTCATCTAGCCCAACCCCCTGCTCAAAGCAGAACCAATCCCTGATTTTTGGCCCAGATCCCTAAATGGCCCCCTCAAGGATTGAACTCACAACCCTGGGTTTAGCAGGCCAATGCTCAAACCACTGAGCTCTCCCTCCCCTGTTGTCTTATTTCAGCTGGCAACCACTGGATCTTGTTATCGCTTTGTCTGCTAGATTGAGCAGCCTTTTATTACACCTTTCTCTTCCCCATGTAGGTACTAATTACAGACTGATTAAGTAACACCTTAAAGCTTCCTTGGTGAAGCTAAACTGAATGAGAGTCTATCATTATACGGCATATTTTCCAATCCTTTAATCGTTCTTGTGACTCTTCTCTTAAATCTCTCAAATTTAATCAATGTCTTTATTGAAGTGTGGACACCAGAACCAGACACAGTGTTCTAGCAGCAGTTGTACCAATGGCAAGTACAGAAGTCACAGAGTCTCCCACATTTACTCTAGATTCCCCTATTCTACATCCAAGGAATAGCAATAAACGTGGAGAGATCTAGTTCCTATTGTAGACAACGAGAATCTTTCCACTGCTTTTAATGGGTCCCATGCAAGCTAAGTGATGGTTTCATGAAGGTTGCTGTGTGTATAAACTACTTTAAAATGTAAATGTAAACTAAAATGTAAACTATTTTACATTTGGGGACAATGTATACCTTCAGATCAGCGGCACTGCTATGGGTACCCGCATGGCCCCACAGTATGCCAACATTTTTATGGCTGATTTAGAACAACGCTTCCTCAGCTCTCGTCCCCTAATGCCCCTACTCTACTTGCGCTATATTGAGGACATCTTCATCATCTGGACCCATGGAAAAGAAGCCCTTGAGGAATTCCACCATGATTTCAACAATTTCCATCCCACCATCAACCTCAGCCTGGTCCAGTCCACACAAGAGATCCACTTCCTGGACACTACAGTGCTAATAAACAATGGTCACATAAACATCACCCTATACCGGAAACCTACTGACCGCTATTCCTACCTACACACCTCCAGCTTTCACCCTGACCACACCACACGATCCATCGTCTACAGCCAAGCTCTGCGATACAACCGCATTTGCTCCAACCCCTCAGACAGAGACAAACACCTACAAGATCTCTATCAAGCATTCTTACAACTACAATACCCACCTGCGGAAGTGAAGAAACAGATTGATAGAGCCAGAAGAGTTCCCAGAAGTCACCTACTACAGGACAGGCCTAACAAAGAAAATAACAGAACGCCACTAGCCATCACCTTCAGCCCCCAACTAAAACCCCTCCAACGCATTATTAAGGATCTACAACCTATCCTGAAGGATGACCCAACACTCTCACAAATCTTGGGAGACAGGCCAGTCCTTGCCTACAGACAGCCCCCCAATCTGAAGCAAATACTCACCAACAACCACACACCACACAACAGAACCACTAACCCAGGAACCTATCCTTGCAACAAAGCCCGTTGCCAACTGTGCCCACATATGTATTCAGGGGACACCATCACAGGGCCTAATAACATCAGCCACACTATCAGAGGCTCGTTCACCTGCACATCCACCAATGTGATATATGCCATCATGTGTCAGCAATGCCCCTCTGCCATGTACATTGGTCAAACTGGACAGTCTCTATGTAAAAGAGTAAATGGACACAAATCAGATGTCAAGAATTATAACATTCATAAACCAGTCGGAGAACACTTCAATCTCTCTGGTCACACAATCACAGACATGAAGGTCGCTATCTTACAACAAAAAAACTTCAAATCCAGACTCCAGCGAGAAACTGCTGAATTGGAATTCATTTGCAAATTGGATACTATTAATTTAGGCTTAAATAGAGACTGGGAGTGGCTAAGTCATTATGCAAGGTAGCCTATTTCCCCTTGTTTTTTCCTAACCCCCCCCCCCCCCAGACGTTCTGGTTAAACTTGGATTTATGCTGGAAATGGCCCACCTTGATTGTCATGCACATTGTGGGGAGAGTGGTCAGTTTGGATGAGCTATTGCCAGCAGGAGAGTGAGTTTGTGTGGGGGGGGGCGGGGGGGTGAGAAAACCTGGATTCCTGCAGGAAATGGCCCACCTTGATTATCATGCACATTGTAGGGAGAGTGGTCACTTGGGATAGGCTATTACCAGCAGGAGAGTGAGTTTGTGTGTGTGTTTTTGTTTTTTTGGAAAAAGGAAAAACGGGGGGGTGAGAAAACCTGGATTTGTGCTGGAAATGGCCCACCTTGATTTTCATGCACGTTGTAAGGAGAGTGGTCACTTTGGATAGGCTATTACCAACAGGAGAGTGAGTTTGTGTGTGTATGGGGGTGGGGGGGTGAGAAAACCTGGATTTGTGCTGGAAATGGCCCACCTTGATTATCATGCACATTGTAGGGAGAGTGGTCACTTGGGATAGGCTATTACCAGCAGGAGAGTGAGTTTGTGTGTGTGTTTTTGTTTTTTTGGAAAAAGGAAAAACGGGGGGGTGAGAAAACCTGGATTTGTGCTGGAAATGGCCCACCTTGATTTTCATGCACGTTGTAAGGAGAGTGGTCACTTTGGATAGGCTATTACCAGCAGGAGAGTGAGTTTGTGTGTGTATGGGGGTGGGGGGGGTGAGAAAACCTGGATTTGTGCTGGAAATGGCCCACCTTGATTATCATGCACATTGTAGGGAGAGTGGTCACTTGGGATAGGCTATTACCAGCAGGAGAGTGAGTTTGTGTGTGTGTGTTTTTTGAGAAAAAGGGGGGGGGTGAGAAAACCTGTGTTTGTGCTGGAAATGGCCCACCTTGATTTTCATGCACGTTGCAAGGAGAGTGGTCACTTTGGATAGGCTATTACCAGCAGGAGAGTGAGTTGGGGGGGGGGGGCGGAGGGTGAGAAAACCTGGATTTGTGCTGGAAATGGCCCAACTTGATGATCACTTTAGATAAGTTATTACCAGCAGGAGAGTGGGGTGGGAGGAGGTATTGTTTCATGGTCTCTGTGCATATAATGTCTTCTGCAGTTTCCACAGTATGCATCCGATGAAGTGAGCTGTAGCTCACGAAAGCTCATGCTCAAATAAACTGGTTAGTCTCTAAGGTGCCACAAGTACTCCTTTTCTATAAACTACTGTGTCTCCTTTAAGGAGCAAGCTTTCATTTTGGTAGTTAAACTTCTGGCTAAAATCCTCCCATTTTTAATCCTATTTGAAATACGCTGATCATCCTGGAATAACAGAGCCCCAACAGCCAAGGTGCTTGGTCTGGAGAGTTCTGAATTTGTTGTCTGTCTCCAGGCTATGTGGTCAGGAGCAGGCATATACCTGCAGGCTAGGTCTCTCCAAGGATTTTATGTCCATGCATAATGCACTGAAGTTCCCAGCTTCAAGGGGAAAAGAAACGCTTTTGGTTCTATCTTATTATTTCTTGGACCAAAGCCAGCAAAAAAAAAAAAATCCTCAGGGAGGTCCTGATTCTGATCTCACTTAACAGACCTGATTCTGATCTCACCTAACCAGTCATAAATCAGGAATAACTTCATTGAAGTCAAGGGTAAGTGAGATCAGAATCAGGTCCACCCAATCCTCAGCTGGTGTAAATCAGCATAGCTCCATTGACTCCAAGAACATATGCTGAGGATCTGCTCTATTTCATCCCTCCACAAAAACCAATCTACAAAAGATCCCTTAATGGCCAGGTTGTTCCTGGCTCCTCCATAGATTCATGGTAGTGCCTCTCACCTCTTATGCACTGTATGCTGGAACCTCTAACACCATAATGCAGGTTCTGGACATCGACAGACTTCTGGATCCCTGAATTCCATGATGGTGAGGGGGTTCACACTGTCCCCACAAGTCATGGGTTGTGCATATATAATGCATGACTGAGAAATAAAGTAGAGCTAATCTCAACCTTGCATGATTCATTTGTTGTCTTTATGAAAGCTCAGAGTACCCCAGCACTCTACCCCAGAGTTTGAGCCCTCTAACCAATCCAGGGAAATTGCTAACTAGCAAAATCAGTAGAGGAAGGAATCCAATAAAAGAGGATAAACTCTTCAAGATTGGGTTTGTTATTTGCAGGACCTGTCATTCTTTTTAAATGGCTTTGCTGTTTTCACTTCAGAAGGGTGCATACATTTGGGACTATTTATGGCTAATTTACATGTGCTGAGAGATGTACGGGCAATGGTGCCTCTTGCAAAAGTGGAAACAAAATGTTTGACTTTGTCTGGGGTGGGAGGGGGAACCTTAAACACAAAAGGAGGATGGATGCCAGAGATGTCAAATGTTGGCCATACCGAGATGACAGGTGGCAAGGATATGTTTCTTGTGTTTCCCGATATCAAGGAATTCTCGCACTTGACAGAAGTCCTGCCAAAGGTACATTTCAGAACCAGCTTTAATGCTGTAAGAGGCCTGCCATCTCTTCTAATGAAACTAATCCCTGCAATGGCTCTTACCCTGAACTCTGCACCCCTCTGCCTGTTACGGAGGGGATTACCTTTATATACCTGTCTTGGCTGATTGGGCAGGAAACTAAAGTGATCTTAGATCCCATTTTTAGTCACAGTTTTTCATATGATATCCATGTGTCCCAGGGATTACTTTCAGAGCACCTGAAATGTCCTGTTTTTTCATTCAATCAGTCAAACCATTTAGTGGCATGGGGTTTTTAAACCACAAAATATGTGTACACAACACAAAAATCCACCGGAAAGAGTGTTCAGTGTGATGAGTAATGTGTGGCGTGAAGATAAAACTTAGACGAGCACAAACACAAGCACAGCTGTTCTTTTGCTCAAAGTGAATCCTAGCGGCATGCTGCTATCGTTGTTTGTATTAGGAAAGTGCCTAGATGTTTCAACCAAGATTTAGGCCCACACAGTGAGAAATATTCCTGACCCAAAGATCTTACAGTCTATATAGACAAGACAGACAAAACATGAAAGAGGAAACAAAGATGAGAAGTAGAGCTATCAATCTGAGGTTTATTAAAATTCCTGTTATTTCTGTTCCATTAAATGCCTGGAAATGATCGATCTACGAAACTAGAAAATCAGTGGAAAGTCCTTTTTTATTGTTTTCATTAAAAAAAAAAAGAATAAAAATGCCGTGTTCATTCAATCATATAGTTAACCTGTGGCACTCAAAGCTACAGAGAATCAAAAATGTTTATAACCAGAATAGAAACTGCAGTGATACTAATGCAGAAGATGCTAATGACAGGGATGCTTCTGGATTTCTGCAAATCTGCTGGATCAGAAAGGGGATCATCCTCTCCCCCCATCTTATAGCTTTCACACAGGACTTTGAGATCCTCAAATGGAAGCTTCTAGAAAATATTAGGATGTCTACGTGGTGGAATACTTGCATTACATTTGCAGAGCTCTTTCTTTTCACTGCACATTTTGTCCTTGGAGAAATTACATAGATCATCTGCGCTGACCCCTGGGATAGCACAGGCTCTCAGTGCCACCCCATACCTGCACACTAAACCCAGCAACCGAACTGAGACCAAAATATTGCAGCCCCCAGAAGACTACACTATTATGTGCCCCAAGTGGAGAATAGGAGTGCTCGCGGACCACACAATGGCAGGGGAATGATTCAGTGAGATATACTCAGATAATCCTAGCAAGTGACCCACACCCACATGCTGCAAAGGAAGGCAAACCCCTCCCTGCCCAGGTCACTGCTAATCTGACCTGGGATCAAGTCAGACCCTACTTATGGCAATCGGTTAGATGCTGTGCATGGGAGCGAGAACCAGCCAGCCAAGCACCTGAGAGAGAGAGAATGCTCAGCCCCATCTCAGAGCCCTGGCTGACCCCTCCCAGTGCCCCATCTCCATATGCAGGATACACAATGAATTAGCCTGAATATTTCGAGACAGGATGTTGATAAGGAGGATCTGGCCAATATCTGGGCTTTACAAAGAACTGTTGGAGATGGATGGGAGCATTTGCCTTGGTAGCATGGGGTGTGCTCCTGCTCTGAGCCATCATCAGCACCATTCGGCCTTCCCCCATTGGCATAGGCAATACTGAGTTTCTTTCTTTATTCCCTGGCAAGTGTAATTCACCTACAGTATGAGGACACAGACTCCCAGTGAATCAAATGATCATCCTCCCTCACCTAGGATACCATGGGGTGATGGGTGGGTAACAGGCAGGGGAGAGAGGCATAATTCTCTGAATTTTATTTTATTTGTGTTTGAATTTTTATATAGTCTTTGCCAAAAAAGTCAGGATGGCCAGGACAGGGCTTAAAAAAGGGACTGTCCTGGCCAAAACAGGACATATGGTCACCCTATCTAAAAGCAGTAGGGCCAGCTGACTACAGAGGGAAGCCTTCCTAAGGGGCAGCACGGTGGCTGTGTTCCTGCAAGGGGTCTCAGGTATATTATGCCTTTAGAATTCATGCAGGGGAAGAGCGGATCCTCATCATCCAGAATTCGAGGTTCTCAGTGGCATACCTAGCCCCTGAAATATCTCCGGTTACCTGATTCGCCTCTCCCTCACATCGCTATGACAACTAGAACCCCATCAATGTTAACAGAGTCATTCCCGATTTACACCAAGTGTGTAAGTGAACACCAAGTGTGTAAGTGTAAGGGAACCAGGCCCGCTGAGTTAATGTGATAGCATTTGGTACAATTTTAGATCCCTTTCAATTTTCCATCCTCAATATTTCTGCAATAATAAATTGGGTCAGTTGTATATAGATCACTGATTTGGTTGCTTGATTCCTTTTACTTATGAGATTCCTGCAAACATATCAGGGAGGTGGTTATTTTTCCCACACGTGAGAAGACCCCATACTTTAAAAATTCTGTTCTAGGGGAAGCTGGAGATTGAGTTTTATCCAGCAAATCATGTTTCTCCTGTTTATTAGGCCTGTTTTGAGCTTTTGCCTTAAAGCTAAAATCATCATTAGCTCTTTTCTGAAGAGCAGAGAAAGCAAATCGCCAGCAAATCGAGATAACATTAATTTAAGAACGAAGGTGGGGGAGGGGGTCTCTAATGGCACATTGTTTCCTTGAGCTCCCTCAATTACTGAACATTGCTTTAAAAAACTGAGAGAGAAAGAAAAGAAATTTCATGCACTGAAATAGCCCCAGTTGGCTGCAATCGCTCCCGGCTCCTGCAACAAGAACTTTCATCTCTCCTCACTAACTCTGGGCATTACATCACTCCAAGTGCATCCTGGGGGATATTGTTATGCTAATGAGCCAGACCATGAGACTTGATTCCCCTGCTGCACGAAGAGAGATTCCCACCATGTCCTGGCACTCAGGCGTATTCAAGCCAGGCTGAATTGCCCGAGAGAATAAAAGAAGCAGGCTTAATTAACTACTGCGCTCTGTTCCCAATCACAGCTCGATTGTTGTGCTGGCTGTTCTTGTTGCTAAAGAGGAAATGCCAGAACTCCTGATACTGGGTCCAGGGCTTGGGAGTGGGGCTTCCATACTAGAGTTAAGCTGAGCTCTTGTCTTTTCCCCCCCTAACTAGTTTGCAGCTCCACGCCACTGGCTTGCAATGCTCCAGTCCTTAATGAAAAATCAGGACCACAAGCAAGTTCTATTCCCCTTCCTTGTTTTCATTATTAGCTGGCTCTCTTTTCCGGTGTGATTCTCTTTTGGGCTTTTATGACTCTGGCACAAAGCAAAGCAGCTCTACATCCAGTCGCATCGTTAATAGGTTGTACTAGCTGCTTGTGCTACTGATCTTGGAACGAAACGCTGCAATGTTTTTAAGAAAGAAAACCAGCAGGGGCCCTCTCCGACTCTCTCTCCCCAGTCTTCCTAGAGAAAAAGCCGGGCCAGAGGCACAGGCATGTGACCACAGGCGCTGACTCTGTGGGTGCTCTGGGGCTCCAGCACCCATGGAAAAAAACAGGGGGTGCTCAGCACCCACCAGGCACAGTGGTGCCACGGCCCTTGGGGCTGGCTGCCAATCAGCTGTTTGGGAGGGGCCCAGGGGCTGGCCAGGATCAGTGAGTGCTGGGAGGTGCTTGGGGGAGTGGGTGGAGAGAAAGGAGAGCCGGGGAGGTGGGGGTGGAGGTTCGGGGGATGAGGTGGAGAGGAGCTAGTGGTGGGCGGGAGGGGGGTCTCGGGGAGGGGTCGGAGAGGGGCAGGAAGAGGTGGAGCGAGGGTGGGGCCTTGGGAGAAGAGGCCAAGCAGGAGCGGGGCCTTGTGGTGGAGCAGGGGTGGAGCACCCACTGGGAAAACCCACAGTGAGCACCTGTGCATGTGACAGTCACCGCTGCCTGCTCTTCTAGGTCTGTGAGGGTGGGAGCAATTTCTGGTGGTTTTATAGATAGGGTTTCTCTTCCGGATGTTGGAAAGCGATTCGTGCAAGATAACTGGAAGAGATCTGGAAAGCAAGTCTTCGAAAGACACACCCCACACCCCTTCTCAAGTGCACTAGAAACACAGTGCATGCAATGTGGAATGCAGCTCCGCTTCTGGGCAGTTGCACTAGGTACAACAGAGCATAACATGCACTAGGTATACTGTGTGACTCAGAGCTCTTCAGTAAGGGGACGATGGGGTGGCAGGGCTCGGGCTTTGTCTCCGCCCTCCCCTCTCCACTGCGGGGCGTGGGGAGGCTCAGGCTTCAGTCCCCGCTCCTGGGATCGGGCAGTAATTTTTGTTGTCGGCAGTGGGTCGCGGTGCAATGAAGTTTGAGAACTGCTGAACTAGAGAAACAAACCTGGAGGCAAGGTTACAAGATGATGAGCTTTGTGGAACAGCTTCGGGGAGGATGGACCTTTGGGGCCAGATTTTCAAAAGTGCTGAGGGCCGACGTTTCAAGTGCTCAGAACCCACAACTGGGATCCAAATTTAAACGAGCACAGCACCCAGCCGTTCCTATGGTGATACTTGCAGCTGTGCACAGATGAATAGGCCCTGTCCATCTCTGATTCCAGGGCTGATCATGCACAAATGGTGTCCTGAGATTGCTGTGCAAAAGGGCAGCTGCAATTGCATGTGTATTTTACCAAAGTTGCATGCACAAACTAGGCAGCTAGTATGCCAAGGGGTGAAGACACTTTTCTTCTACGGTCTTTTGCACCACAGCCTGTCCCGCTTTCATTTGACCATTGAGCCTTTCTTGGATTTGTTTGTTTACTTTTATTTGGCTTTTATTTTTGCTTTGGGAAATATAGTCAATTCATGGCGAAAATTGGAAGCCCTCCATACAGTTTAAGGCACATTTCAAGGATACCTGCAAGGATATCACCTAATGAGAACAACTCCCTCAGCCTGTTTTTGCTTCCTCCATCTGGAACCCTGCAGAATTATGAGCCAATTTAAAATGCAGTGGGATCTTGTATGTAGGGAAAAGGGGCAAAGAAATTCCTGTGAGAGATAGGGTCACGGGGACTGGAAGCTATCAGACTCAGTGGGGGAGGCATCTCTGAGAGCTTAACAGATGGGTCACAGCTCCATCAGTTAATCAGTGGTTAGAGGCAGACCAGGGCACTTAACAGTGCCATATATTAGCTTATCTGAAATGGTGGATCAAGGCGGAGAGCACTTTAAATGTGAAGTTGGTTTATCTTGTAGGTGGAAATGGATTGTTTCTTTATTTCCCTCTGTGATTTATATTAGCCCAGAATTTGTACCTCCACCAATAAACCAGATTTTAACAAGAGACTCATTAAGTTTTACAATAAATTATTCTGACGTGTCTCTCATTTGTTACTCTTAAATTATAGACATATTTGTGGGCTGACACACATGCACACACTCTACAATTTGGAATTGCATCCGGAAAGACTTTGCAGAGTTAAATAATACACTAAAAGATGTAAGCAAGAGCAAGGGGAGAAAAGGTAAGAGTTATAGACAAGGGAGTAAAGAGGTACTCAATCTGCAGTGAGATGGAAGGGTCAAATGACACAGGGATCCAGGAAGGCTTTTCCAGACCACAGAAGCTCCAGAGAGGACTCTCATACCCACAGCTTTAAGACTGCATGAAAGCTGGAACAGAGCAGAAGCCAGGATGTACAGGGATATGTATATTTATAAGAAAAAGTAGAATTAAACCTTTTAAGATTACGTTCAGAATGTATACAGAGGTTAAAATAAGAAAGAGAAGCTGGTTAAAGTTGATCCAAATACTAAATTAAAAGAAAATAAACATTTTTTGGGGCTGCAGCTACAACCATTATTAGAGAATAAATCAATTTTCATATACTCTGATTTTCCTGGTCGCTCCCCCTTAACTAAGCTTTTTCAGGCCTTGGGCTTTAAATGGTTGTTCAAAGTCATGCTAAAAAGTTTCCCCACCAGCAGCCCCTATGATATAAGTTCCTGACTAACATAGGACAATGCTAAAGTTTTCCTAAGTCCTGATGTCTGTTTTCTACTTAAGTAGGGATGCGATGGATGCTTAGAACAGATTGGATTTATCCATAAGCCTGTTCTCTTTGGAGCTAGGCAGAGTCACTTGGACAGTGGAGACTCAAGGAAATCTACATAACTTGCTTAGTAACCTGACTATCCTATTTGCTACTTGTTTGTAGCATATTACCAACTTCAGTGATGCCTTGTGAGGCTTAAATATTTAATATTTGGAGATGCTTGGATGAAGGACGTTGTGTGCATGTGCGATGCCCACCATCTTGGCTGACACACCAGGGATTGAACTGAAGACTTCCAGAGGCAAAAAACCCCCACAACCCAGGACCTGCTCCAGCTTGAGCTAACGATATGGATCAGGCACAGAGGAGGAGCTTGAGTGTGCACTGACCATGGGGAACATAAGGAGCTGACCACTGAAATCAATGCCAAAGCTCTCATTGACTTCACTGGTGCAGGAAGAAGCTGATTGTTCCCAAATGGAGAACCTCAGAGCAGCCGAAAGAGAAACCAGCATCTGGTGTTAAAAAAGCCCTCCATAACCACTGCTACTCATTCCCCAACCATCCATTGCGTGGAACATTATGACTTCTCTGGTCAGGTCTGTTACAATCATTGTTATATTTAAAGAGCATCTTTCATAACAAGCATCTCAAGGTGCTTCGTACGGATGGGAAACCCTGCAGGAAGAGGGGGAATCCACCACTCCCCACTTGCTTTCCGAGGACCCGTGAT
Source organism: Natator depressus (assembly GCF_965152275.1). Classification (NCBI taxonomy): domain Eukaryota; kingdom Metazoa; phylum Chordata; order Testudines; family Cheloniidae; genus Natator; species Natator depressus. The sequence continues at coordinate 4,748,466 of NC_134247.1, forward strand.
GAAATTCACTTGTATATAGAGAGCCAGCACAAGACTTATATGTACCACTTAGATGATGCATAGGTCTTGTGCTGATCTGCTACAGAGGGGTGAGCTTCACCATTAAAGGACAGGCCCTTGTGAGCTTTTCCACTGTGCCTCAGTGCATAGAACCGCCGTTGCTATTGACCCTAATTTGCCTCCATTCCACACAAACCTGTCAGTCCTGACAGTTCATTGTTACCTTGCACAGTGACAGGTGTAGCTTACCTGGCAAATGGATGGAGAGCCTCAGTTTTGGTCAACAAAGTTCTACTATGAATGGTTTTATTTACACCCGTGGGAATTTTCTGAAGGTGTTAGTTGATTTGGGCACTAAATACTCAACTGCAGATTTTTCCCCCTGATGGGATGGAGGAAGACAGGCCAATGATCCAATTCAATATGATGATTTTGGCAATAGCCTGGGAAATGAAGCCTTTCACCCCAGACCTGTCACCAGTCATTCCTGGGGAAGCATGGTTCAGTGGCATGAACTCAGTGGCAGAGGAACTCCCCAGTTCTAATCCTAGTTCTCCCACCAATTCATGAGCTGATGCAGCTCGAGCTAGAAAGCCAAGGCTCCTGAGCCTTGCTGCCACCTTTGTGAAGTAGCCTCCTTTATAGAGAGCATTGACAGACGACAGGCAAGGGTGCATGTTCCACACCACTTCAGGAGCGTTCACACTCTCTGCCTACAAGGTTAGCAGATGTAAAAGGGGCAACAACCTCCCCCAAAAGACCTAAAACATCCATGGCTCAAGTCCCGGATCCCTGTGCCGTTCGCACTTGCCAATCATGCGATGCCTCCCAACTAAATGAAAAGTTCATTTCCCCATTTTGCCATAACAATTTGGTCAAAAAAATAAACTCCTGGCTTTAAAAATATCTCCATTGGCCCTGAGAGGAGAAAAAGAAAAGAAGACGATGATGAAAAAAAAAAAAAGGAGAGTCATAAGTTTTGCTGTTCTTCCTGCCAATATCCACAAACTCTCTTCCAAATAACCTCTCATTTACATGCATGTTTATTTTTTTTTTCATGGCTGTCTGGAAGTTAGGACTTTTCCCCTCCTCTTGTCTAAGACAAAGAGATGTGGAGAGGCAGAGAAATCTAACCTCCGTTAGTCAAATACATCACTACCACCGACCACCATGGTTAGTTTTCTGGCTGGCCAACCAACCGGACTACTCACATGTGCTGAATGTTTACATCCATGGAAGATGCTTTATAAAGGGGATGATAAAAAACAAAAGGAACCCTCAAGTCCCCCTTACAATCTGGTCCTGAGAGGTGCTGAGTCCTTCATGGGAAGTGCATGGGAAGATTGCTTTCATGTCAGTGGAAGTTCCTCATCTCTTTACAGGCCCTACACAGGGATTTTCATCAGGCTGCTTTGAAAATGCATCCGTGTCATTCTTATTATTTTGTATTTATATTACGGTCCCGCCATTTTGGATACAAAATAGTCTTTAATGAGTAAAGTATGTCCTAAAATATTAGAACAGAAACTATAATTTGCTTCTAAGATGTCAACACAATTTGCACCTGCAAAACTGACTAGATGGAAATAAAATACTGAAAAAGACTATTTATATTCTGCTGTGGCATTTAAAGTACAGCACAAAATGGCCCAGATTCTGCAAACCCACATGTGCTTAACTTTACCAAAAATGGTGTAGACCAGACCTTGGCATGTTACTTCTTATCATCTTAGGTATGTCACTTCATTCAGCCGGGTGTTCCTCAGATCCTGAACAGACTGGGGACAGGTCCGTACTATAGAATTACTTTGGTATAATGGCATCGCTCAGGGGTGTAAAAACTCCACACTTCTGAGTGGCCTTTATACTAACCTAAGCACCGGTGTAGCTAGCGCTATGCCGGGGGAGAGGTTCTCCCGCTGATATAGCTACCATCTCTCATGGAGGTGGATTAACTATGCTGACGGGAGAGCTCTTGCCCATCAGCATAGAGCATCTTCATTACAGCGGCATCTGTGCTGCTGTGCTTATGCAGTGTTTTAAGTGTAGACCTGCCCTGGAAAATTCTACATACACAGGTCAGTTGCCATTTCTAAGGGCTTGTCTACACTTACTGGAGGATCGATGCTGTGGTGATCAATGCATCGGCGGTCGATTTAGCGGGTCTAGTGAAGACCCGCTAAATTAACCGCCAATCGCTCTCCCGTTGACTCCCAATCGAGAAGAGCAAGGGGAGTTGACGGGAGAGTGTCTCCTGTCGATGTCACGTAGTGTGGACCCCGCGGTAGGTAGATCTAAGCTATGTCGATTTGAGTTAGGCTATTCACGTAACTCAAATTGTGTAGCTTAGATCGACTTTTCCCTTTCGTGTAGACAAGGCCTAAGGTAGAAATCCAAAACGAATGGATTAGATTCTGTGCACTCTCTGATTTAGATAAATGCATTTTACATTGAACTTCCCCGAGATTAATTTCAGAGCAATCTCTTTTCTAAAGAGAGGAGAGGTGGAGGCTGTTGGAAAACGGAATCCACCCTTTCCTAAAATTAAGCATCATTTTTGTTGCAAATAGCCACTTCTTGTCTTTTGGGGTGAGCGCGTCTCTCTCTGATTCCCCTTTTATGAGCAAGCTACATTTTAGCACCGATGTGTCAGCCACCAGAGGAGGGAAGGGGTTTTCTTTCAATAAATGTTTGAGGGTGGGTGCAGGGGGCGGGGGGCTGGGGGAGGGGAAGAAGAAAGCAAAGGCAGACCAGAAGAGGAGGACACCCTGATTTTTTCTTCTCTTCAGTGAGTGTGAAAAGCTGAATGGCTGCCTTTGCTGAAAGATTTTATATTTCTGGAGGGAGAGTTGGCGGGGGGAGGGGGGAGCTGAGCATAAATCTCTGCCAACTTGGCACTGAAAAAATGTATAATGGGCTGTAAACCAGGCATAGCCACCAACCCGCACATGCAATGATTCATCCCTAAAGCCTTCTGCTGAAATGTGTATTCCAAGACAAAACCACTGCTCTACACTGGGGCAGCAAGCGCAGATTGTCGCACCGCAATGGCAGAGCCATTAGTCTACATCAGTGGAGTATCCTGCTCAGTCTAGCATTATCGACTTCCAAACAAAACCGGCTCGTGCTGCCCTTCTCCTTGGGTGCCTCACATAAGGTCATAAAAGGGGTTATGGTTCAAACATCAGCATCTTCCAGACTGGTACTGGGGGGGACTCAGAGCATCCTTCAGTCTGTGATTCACAGGCCACTTCATGCTTCTTCAAAGAATCGGGTTGTTGAGGGGTAAACCAGTGACTCAGGAGACCCTGGTTCAATTCCCTGCTCTCCCATAGGCTTCATGAGTGATCTTGGGTCTGTCCGTGCTTCGGTTCCCCATTTGCACAATGGGGATAGGAGCACTGCTTTGCCTCCCGGGGATGTTGTGGGGAAAAATACACTAAAGGGGGTGAGCCATATAAGTGTCTAAGATAGATCAAGTGCTGAGTCAGGCATAATTAATTAGCTATGGGTAAAAATGGTGGGGGACTACAAAGGAACTTGAGAGACTGGAGAGAAAAAAAAGAAGAGCTTGGAAAATGGGAGAGGCTGGGAGAGGCACTGCAGTGTGATCCAAGACAACTGAGATGATCCAGCAAGGTGTCAAGTGCCCCAAGTGTCCTTGATTTTAATCCGCACATTGCAGAAGCTGCTTGGAATTTGCATTTCCCTGGAGCTGCCTTTCAGCACATAAGCTTCTCCAGCTGCTGGCTCTGTCTTCTCTGTTTTCCACAGCACTGAAGACTGTGATGCCTCTAGACATATTACTGTTGGGAGCTTGAGAGCCCTTAGCCCGTGAGTGACTGGAGTGGTCTAGAGCAGGGGTTCTCAAACTGGGGGTCGGGACCCTTCAGGGGGTCGCGAGGTTAGGACATGGGGGCGTCACGAGCTGTCAACCTCCACCCCAGACCTGTTTTGCCTCCAGCATTTATAATGGTGTTAAATATATAAAAACATGTTTTAATTTATAAGGGGGGGTCGCACTCAGAGGCTTCCTCTGTGAAAGGGGTCACCAGTACAAAAGTTTGAGAACCACTGGTCCAGAGGCTTCAAGAGAGCCTGTGACGGGGTCACTCTGAGAACAGTCTCTCATGGAGAATGGACAATTCTGGCCGCTATCACGACAGGCTCTGGGTTTGATTCCCTGTTACGCTGAGGTCCCTTTACACCTCTCAGGCTTTAGTGGCCTATAATGAGTGTAAATGTTCTTTACACCTGCTTTAAGGCCCTGGAGTAAAGCAGAAACAATGAGGGGCTAAAATCGTTAAACGTCGTTCCACCTCTGGTTCAGTTTGGGTCAGTTCTTGGTTCTTCCAGCTCGCCCACTGGAAACACTCACACTCTGGTGGTGCAGGTTTATCTCAGGGTCACTTCCCTATCACAACTGCAAAAGTGATTGACTGCTGTTCTGTGCAAGCCCTGAATGCTGCACTAACTTGCAGGCTGGCCAAAGAGAGTTATTTTAGTCTTGAGGGGACTAGCCATGGAATAGGATACATTTCTGAACGAAAAACAACAACAACAACAAAAGAACTGGGGAAAAGCCTGCTGGAAATGGTTCTGAAGAACCAGATGACGCTTTCTGTGCAGATGTCTGGGTATTTTTAAATCCTAAAAAATAATCTGAAATGGCTGGAGTGGAACAGAACCACGTGAGGCTGGTAAAGCTGTAACAGCAGGAGTTGTTGAGATAGTTCCTTTTCCTACTCCCATATCATCTTGTTTTTTTGTCTGTGAGCTGCAGAAATCATTCTGTAACCACATGCCTGAGAGCTAGAGCAAAGCTTATTATTGTTCAGTCTTAGCCGGACAAAGCACTGGAAAATACACTGCAAGGAACAAGCCTGCACTGGCAGGGCCAAAGTTTTATAGTTTATCTGAAAGGTTTCAGCTGAAATTGTCTTCCTCTCCTGCTGCTCTGAACCCCTCTTTGTCAGCAACCGTGAGTGATTGGTGCTTTAAAAATTCCTAGGATACATACATAGAAAGTTTGGCTTCTTCTTGCTTTCTGCATCACATTCAAACTCCTTGTCACCACCTTCGTGGCATAACTCAGCCCTTGTGACTTCTCTGCACTCATTTTCTCTTGCTTCCCCTTTTGTGCCCATCAGTCATCTCACCTAACCCTCCGACCTGCTCCCTTTTTATTCTGTGCTTCCTTCCACGATGCCTTTTAAACTTGGCACAGTCTCTCCTTTCCGAATGCACCAAACCACCTCCTTCAGATGCCTCCTCTTCCATGAGGCCTTTCAAAAATAGCCCTCGTAGAAAGGAAGGATAGTCTTGGTAACAGGCCCATCAAGAGAAATCCGGGGTCCCAGTACATCGTGTTTGCTGAGGCCCCACCTGCTCATTTCACCCCATTTACACGGATGTTACAGATGTTCAGGGCCCCAGAACAATTGTCCCCCTCCTCCCCCTCTCATCAGCCCTGCCCTGCATAGTAACACATGACAGGTTAATGGTCAGGCAGCCGGTGCGCTGAAATCATTGAATGTCATGCTGACCCGTATTGTCTAGTTACCTGCTTGTGCTCCCCCATCTCTTTGTTGGTCAGTATCAATCTGTTGTCTCTTGTCTTATACCTAGATGTTAAACTCTTTGGGAAATGGACCATCTATTGGTTCCATGTTTGTACAGCACCTAGCACAATGGAGGCTTAGTCTATGGCTGGGGCTCTGAGGTGCAACCACAATGCAAATAACAGATAATAAGAAAAACAGACAAAGAGATGGAAGAAAAATGAAGCAAAACAAGAAGTCAGAGAGCCAGATCAGTAAAAAAGCAGGGGGAAGTAGAACCTGAGTAGAGAAGAGCAGACAGAAACAAAGAAAGTGGAGGGGAAAAATAAATAGGAATGGGAGCAAGGAAAAGACTGGGGAAAATCTGGAGAAAGATAGACATAACAATCAAATAAACAAAGACACTAAGGGTGAAAGAAAGAAAAGTGTTAACGAGAGCCAGATTAGCTCTTTGCACTGCCGAAGAAAATATACAGATGCTATATCAATGAGCAGAACTAAATGAGTTTGTCAACGAATATGTACTTCAAAAATATACATTAAATATATATATATGTATACCTACAGAGAGCGAGTGCATTTAGCTTGGAGGTAAATTTCAAAAAAAGAAAGAAATCCAACAAATCCAACATTCACTGTAACTGGGGGGTTATTAGTAAGTCAGGTTTTATTATTGCAATTAATATATTAAATGGCAATAATTTGATAATGGATGGAAGCTGAGAAAATATCCTGGCAACATCTGTCTCATCTACCACTGCAAAGTCCCCCTTGAACACATGACAATTAGACTTGGGGTCTCCAACTGTGAAATTAACAGTATGTTTGAGTTAAACTCTTAAGACAAATTGTAGCTGGGACCTGACTCAGTTTCCCCCTTCGCCCACAGAGTAACTAGACTTCTTTGCACTTGAGAATATTTTGAGCTCCAGTTCTGTTATCGTATCACTTCTTTTTATTAGAAGTTTCTCTCATATCCCGATTGGTAAAAAAATGTCACAATCAATTGCCAAGAATAACCTAATATTGTTTAAAAACATTATTGCTGGGACTGACCCAGGGCATGTCGTGCTGTGAGCAGAGTAGACCTGGAATCACAACCTCCTTCCAGCTTATGGAAGCAACAAGGGCTGATGTGTTTCATGTACTTTTCTGAGGGCAAGCTGGAGAAGAAGGTTACACCCATTTTACATTGGCACTTCCTGAGAGTCAGCAAAGCAGCCGTGTCTTGTGATAGCTGTGCATGCAGATGTTCATCTTTTCTAGGTGAGTACAGACGGATAAAAAACACTCTGAAACCAAGGGCGATACAGGTTTATAAATCAACACTTAACCTGGCAAGGTATTCACACTTCTGTTGCTCAATGTATCATCGTTTTTGTTACAAATGGTTTTGATTGGGATCGGCAAACTTATTTTCAAAGGAAATAAAAGCACATTGTTGAAACATTTGCCTAAAACTTGAAACAAATCTTTGGGAATATGAAAAAGGTAGGTTAATATTAGAAAAGTTTTTATAATAATCTCCCCTTGCCTCCTCCAATTATTTCCTCATTTTTATGCACCATTCTGCTCTGTGCTGGGATGGGAAACAATAAAATTATAATTATGTATCTTAGAATAGCCCAGCAATAATCTGGACATACATAAAGTAAGACAATCTCCAACCAGATGAGTTTACATTGTAAGCAGGCAAGATGGATGAAAGATGGGAGAAAAGAAGTGTTGTTATTCCCAATTTGCAAATGAGCAACTGAGGCACAAAGAGATTAAGTGATTTGCCACATAGGAAATCTATGACAGAGCCAGGAATCAAACCCAGAACACTGGACTCCAGTGGTCTACCCCAAAGACCATGTGACAAGGCAATAAATAGTCCACTGAGAGAATATCCCTATCTTGCTGATTGTGCAATGACAGAAATTGAAGACTGCATTTCAAGCGTACAGAAATAAAATGGAAACACTAAGAACGAGCCACTACCACAAGACAGTCTATTACAGTATTTCCAGAAATCTCTTGCAAGAGCATTTTTTATGAGATTGATGATCTAGTTTTACAGAGTCAAGTGGAAATGTGAACACTGATTCATCCACGACTATTTCACAGCAGAATAATGATTCATCCATGACTATTTCATAGCAGAATAATGTGTTGCTACACTGCAAAGACCCATACACTGCTGATAATGGTAGAAGAACTTTCCTGACATACTGGTGTTTCACATTGCCTGTCAATCAAAATTCCTTGCCCAAGATCCTTTCCTTTATGCTCAACAAGCCAATCAGATGCTTGTTGCCAAAGCCAATGCATTAACTCAGACACAGATCTTATACCATGCCCCACGCAGCAACAGAAGAAGTAAGAACAGAGGGAAACGCTCTGAGTCCAAAACCTAAACCAGATATATTTAAGCAAAAAGTAAGATGGCAATACAAACTGGAAAAAAAAATTGAAAGGGTCCCATTATGCAGATTCCAACAACTGAGAGCAGATTCCAATGTTAGGCATCTATAAAAAGGATGACATGGACATGTAGAACAAGAACCTAAAATGGTTATGCTATAGTGATGGATGGTGTATAAAACCCTAAAACAGATTGGGTGAAAATCCACTCTTTGCTAGGGACAATTGTTAACATGTTTGTTACAGCTTTGGTTTCTTCCATTCACATGGAAGAGCCCCAATAGCAGAAGCATGCCCTTTTCTAGGTCCATTACTATAGGCAGTAGATTTTAAGAAAATCCCTTTCTTCTTTCGGCTTAATCAGGCCCTCAGACTTCAACAAACCATCCTTTGATGTGCCAGGCGAAAGAACCCATCATCCCGTTTGCTGACTCCAGGGAAATTGCTGCTATAATAGAGCGAAGGCCACCTAGGGCTTTTCGGTTGTCACTGTGCTATTCAGTGATCCCAAGGGTGAATTCAGACCCTGGAGCTCCTTAATCACAAACCCATTTATCATCACTCTATAATGATAGTCTGTGGTTTATTATGCCTGCAATTTACGTGGCCTAGAATTGGAGCCCTGGATCTCAATCATCCAAAACTTTGAGGAAATTTGGATCCAAATTTCAATCTCTAGTTCATACACATTTTTATTTTGTGACTACACTTTGTTGAATCTATAATTAAGCTGGTTCTATGTATGATGTTCTTATTTATGCTATTTTCTGTACATCCAATACGATAACATGTGAGATCCTGTCTCCCTCTAGTGGTTGTCCTGAGTGAAGCTCATGCCTCCTATTTATGCATAGCCAGCAGAGTTGCTTCCTTAGCTCGGGTCTTGAGCTATTGATGTTCCGGGTCAGGAGTTTGAGCCCCACTTATGCCTGCAGGATGTGGGCATGATTTCTTAGGTATGGTAACCAGGCTGCAAAAATACCTAGTTCCTGATTTTCAGAAGTGCCTAAGATAGATAGGCAGAGGCAAAGAGTGACCAGAACTCCAAACTGACTTCTGCTGAGCATTGCTGATGCCATCGTCTCTGCCTTTGTGTTGAATGTCATGAAAATCATTTCTATGATTTGTCACCGACTGATTTTTTAGATGTCTGATTAATAATCAAATACGTCACTTTGGCTTTGCCATTAGTAACATACACTGTACAAATGGTGTGATCTGGATTTCACATGGGAAATCCCTGCTACTCTTTCCCCTCGCAAGGCTTTCCCAAACCCAAACGACTGAGGGACACCTAGCTTGCGCCCACTGAACAGCCACAATAGGCAGATGTCTGCCAACCACTGGCTGCAGACCAAATGCAAACAATAGAAACTGACCAATTTCTACAAGAAGGCCTTTCTAAAGCCATGGTATTGCCCTGGCCAGCCGAAAAGGCAGCACAGAGACCACAGTCATCCACAGCAGTCTCCTTACAGCAAGAGAAAACAGGGGCAGATAACAGCATGAGGCTACTTCCCTTGGTGGAAATTGATAATAAAACATTCAAAACAATGTTGCCTTTGCCCTTTATGTTGACGGATTGCTTGACTTCTATGAAAATGCCGAGAACAGCATTTTTTGAATAAACATATACGAATATTAATTTTGTTTCCAGTAGGAACACTGTGACCTATTTGAGTCTCAGTCTGTGGCAAGGGGAGAAAGTCACCCAGTGTTTTTTTCCCTGCCCACTTTTTGTTTTCCTTTACAAGGATCTCTAACGTATTGTAGGTTAAGGGTCTCAGCTGTTCTAAGGAGCCTTTGTCGAAATTTCAGTTGTAGGCATCAGTTATCTTCAAGTTCTTTTTACTCACATAGTAATCAGCATATTTCATATGCAAATACCAGGGCAAAGTAATTCCATGTACCACGTGGTTTACAAGGTCCTCTAACTGTTAAAATCCAGGATCCCTGCAGTGGGCATTCCATTGAATAACTCAGAGTTCCTGTGAAAGGGCACTATATACATCCTCACCACAATGGGAATTATTTGCAAATGTTGACATTTTGATGGTAACTTGTCTCTTATACGAGTAGAAATCAGATCAGAATCAGAGTTTGCATCCAATCTACACTAACTAACTCAGCTCCCTGTTTCAAAAACCAAATACTTGTTACTAGACCTGGTAAAAAAACTGGGGGGGAGGGAAGAGGGGGTGGAATTCCATGAAAAAGTTCAACAACATTTTCCCCCCCCCACTTATTTCTCATCAAAATGTCAATTTTTTAGATATGTTCCAACCAGCTCCGCTCGCAAGGAACTGCTTTCACACCACCTGCAGGCTAAGAAATAGTCACAGAAATTGATTGATAAGTAGGGTAACACTTTCAAAAGTGCCTTAGGAGCTTAATTCCCATTTTCAGAAGTGACATAGGCATGTAGGGATCTAAGGGTACATCTACACTGTAGAAATTCCCCCCATTCCCCCCAGCAGTGAGTCTCAGAGTCCAGATTGACTGATTTGAGCTTGTGCTATGGGGCTAACAATAGCAGCATAGATGTTTGGGCTCAGGCGGGAGCCTGGGCTCTGAGAACCGGTGAGGGGGTGGATCTGGGTGGGGCTGGTGGGCTGTGCTATAGAGGAGCTCAGATTGGATGAGCTGGTGGTTCCTTTCTGGTCTTAAACTCTCTGACTTTATCAACACTTTAATCCAACACTTCCAGCATGCTACTGTGCACTCTTGACCTTGGAAAGGAACGACTCCTGAAAGGGGAATAACAAGCATCCCAGTGAAATCAGAGTTCATAACTGCAAGGTGCTAATTTTTCCTAATCTAGTTTAACCCACTTTAGGAAGTAACAAAATATTAAAAGTATCACTTTTAAATCATAAAAAGATTGGCAGCCCCGAAGCTGAAACCCCCTCTGGTTCCATTACCAGTACGGAAAAATGCTCCCCGATCAGATAAGGATATTAATCCAATTTGGAGCTCTCGGGTGAGCACAAGGAAGTGGTTGGGTTTTTCCAGGCTTGCCACGTCCCAGCAAAGCATGAAAGTCATCGAACAAGACATGTTCCTAATGAGCCTGATCCAAAATCCACTGAAGTCTATGGGAGTCTTTCTATTGACTTCAGTGAGTTTTCGATCAGGCTTCAAATGAGCAAGATAGTGCCAGCTCCAAGGAGTGTTGGGAAAATCCCACTGGTTTTTGAGGAGAAGGGAGATTGGGCACTTCTAGATAATGCTTAGTCCAGCCGTAAGTTCAGGGGACTGGACTAGATGACCTCTCCACTGGCCTCTTCCAGCCCTACAATTCTATGATTTTTAAATATCTCCCCTTGCAAAGTTTGCCCTCTTCCTCACAAAGCAGTGGTGTCAATAACATCCTGTGGCAAGGGTTACGTTAGTCTGGGGTAGAATCATTTAAACAGGGCCATATACTACCCTCAGACCTAAGCATATAGCCTATTGATGTGACTGCGGGATTTGTTTGCTCACAGATCACGGAGAGAATGAGGCCACTATAACAATAAAACCTAGCTCTCATCATCTAAAGATCTCAAAGTGCTTTACAAAGGCGGTCAGTGCCGTTATCCCCATTTGACAGATGGGGAACTGAAGCACAGGGAGACTTGACTTGCCCGAGGTCCTCCCAGCAAAGCAGTGGGAGAACCAGGAACTGATCTAAAATCTTCTGTGCCATATCCACGAGCCCAGGTAGTGACTAAAGTTGCAATTTTTGAAAGAAAAGCTTCAGGAAATTATAAAGACCCTTTCCCACTGAATTTTAATGGGGTTTGAATGCTTAACTCCCATAAATGCCTTTAAAAGTCCTAGACTAAGCTTTGGGGTAATTAAGATACTGATATATTTGGTATCATTTTGTGGGCAAAAATAAAACTGGATACTTTGAAGACCACAGGCAAAACTTGCAAAAGTGCCTAAGTCCCATTTTCAAAAGTGACCCAGATATTTAGGCACCCAAGTCTCATTGAAAGTCAATAGGATTTAAGCTTCTAAATCACTTAGGGACTGATTTTCAAAGACAGCAAAATACCTTTAAAAATCAGGTTCTCTAGGCACTTTTGGAAAAGTTACCTCATATCTATTTCTGCATTTTGTTTGTCATTTTTGTGTTGAATTACCCCGCTGTCATGGCCTCTTGTGGGAACTACAAACACAGATTAGGTGCATGTTGCAAAATTATAATCCTAAACTTCTTGAAAGCATGACCCCTGTTCTGTCATCATTAGACTTCAGAGTAGATACCCCACTGAGAAGAACAGAGAAAATCCATAGCTCTAATTAAGCTGGTTTCAGTCAAAGACAGAATTGTGTATGTTCTAATTCACAAGGTTGCCTTTGGATCCTTGAGGGATAGAAATTGTTTGGGTTTTAGGTTGAATAATGGCTTGCATTCTGCAGAACCTGAATCTGTCATGGAGGGGATCACATCAAGATATCGAGCAAGCCTGGAATGTGACATTCCCAGCATTACGGGTGCCTGGTATCTTTTTAAAAGCTTTGCTACCATATAGCTCCAATGAAGAAGTTGGGTTTACAGGTAGTTTTTGTCTGTCTTGTCTATTTAGACTGCAGTGTCTTCAGGGGCCCCAGCTTGGGATGGGGTTTGTAGATCTTACCATAATACAAGTCCATAATGTAGTCAAATGAGGGGACTTTTTTTCTGGCAGCTGACGATTATCCCAATTTTAGCTAATGTTGAATGTTAGAAAAACAAGGCCATTTCCTCTTCCATTTTTCACACTAAATTTGAGGTCACCCACTGGCAGCCCACAGTTGGGGGCCTTGAGTGAAATCTGCAAGCTGAGTATTCATTTTCATACTAGTTTGCCTGTCTTGTGCCAGAAGGTAAACAGTCTGTAAGACTGTCCTGTCCATCAAGAGGCTAAAAACACACCTACACTGAGTGGAACCACTGCCATTCTGTAGCACAGTACATGGCTTAGCAGCTGCTTCTTCAGATGAGAGCAATTCCTTTGGCTTTTCCGCTTTCATTCCATCTTTGCACAGCTGCTCATGTCTAACCACAGATAAGCATGTTAATAGAGGAAATGAATAGCAATTTTACTGTCTTGGAATAAAAGCAGATGACTGGAACTTAATGAAGAGCTCTGTGAAACTTGCCAATGCCCATGGTATCGTGTTCAATGACCGTAAGTAGGAGGCAATCTGACTACAGAGTGGCAGTTTGGCTGGGTTCCCTCCAGTTGACCGCAAAGCACATGGCAGGAACAAACTGTGTTTTAAGTATCTCTTATTGTCAGGCCACAAAACAAGATGTTTGTTATGTAGGAAGTAAACCTCAAACCAACTAAATCACAAGCAAATTCACCAGTCCTTCCATGAAGTAATGCCGCCTCCTTCCCTCCTCACAGCATGTGTCTGAGCCCATGGAGTCAGGGAAAATTCCAATTCCACCTCACACAGCAGGGTGCTCAGCAAAAGAGCTGAGACTTAGTGGGTGGGGAGTTTTCAGATTCTAAAGAGACTTTCGTCGGGACCCTCATCTTTTGCTTTTCATGAATGTGTGGGCGAGAACCATTTTGTTCATATTGGTATTTGTGGAAATCGAAGCCCAGGTTTGTAGCTGAGATTTGGTTAGTCACAAAACAAATTGTTTTGATTAGTCTTTGCTCTTTACACAACATTAAAAATATAAGGAAACTGCCTGGAAGCAGTTAGATTTCATATAACTGAGCTTACGAACTATACACAATCATACAAACCCTAGTTACATATATACACTGATGCTCTGTTAGGTTCTGGCTAGGTGGCTTCTGCTACAGAAGACAGAGATGCCTGCTAGAAGGCTCACAAACTACCCATTTTCTATACACTAGAAAACCCTGTAACAACAAGGTCCTTATGCATGTGCCTAACTTTAAGTACATGAGAAGTCTTACAGAATTCATTACACACCTTCAATCCATACACAATCTGACTGCTAAATTCATCTTCCTTGCCTGTCGGTTTGATCATGTAACACCCCTCTTTGAATCCCTCCATTGGCTTCCCATCCAGTATTGTATCAAATCCATGATTCTTGTCACCACCTCTGCTGACACCAGCACTGTTTACAAAGGTGGGTAGTCCAGGCTAATCTTATGGCTTGCATAGTGAATTGTGAGTATTGATGAGTAAGAGGAATAAGTCAAAGTGATCATAAATATTGGTTGGTCTAGTCACACCTCAAAGTCTTTAGTTACTTCTTTTTTTCCTTTCTTGATGTCCTACAGTTGAAAACCATCCCGAGAGATTTTTTTCACTCTCCTCAGTTTTTTAAAAACAAAGAGGTTTGCGTCTAACTGCCCCATTGTCTAAGACCTCTGTATGGCATTTCCACACTGATGCCATTATTTGTGTGTGTGTCAGAATCACATAAAGTAGGTGTTCACTGTGGAAATCCTAACAAGATCTTAACAGCTGGGGCACACGCAGCAAACGTGTATTATCATAAACGGTGGGGTAACAAGAGGATTCCCAATGCACATGCATCAGTCTTTGCTACCATTTTTTAAGCTCACCTTAGCCTTCCACATATTATAATGTAATTTGTTTTAAAAAAGACAGTGGTAGTTATGTAAAAGCCAGGATTCAAAAGCCCCGGGATTCAAAGGAAATGAATAAGCAAGCACTTCTCTGGAAATCAACCCAAAATGAAGAGTAGGACTTGTGGCACCTTAGAAACTAAGGTCCCACAAGTCCTCTTCTTCTTTCGGCAGATACAGACTAACACGGCTGCTACTCTGAAACCCAAAATGAGACAGTTAAGCCTTGTTTGGTGGCCAGGAAAAGCTAGGTTGCTATGTCACAGCTGCAACTAACCCTCAATTTAACAAATGTTTTGTGACATCCTAACAATTGCTCGTATATTCTGTGCATGCCACAGCAGGGTAAAGAGTGTTGTTTGTGTGTCTGGGTTTTTAAAGTGCACGAGACCTGATATGATGTGCTTGTACATTCTGACGTGGCCAATCCATGCATCAGTCCACTGGTGAGCCTCTGATTCATTGCATACCATGAAATGACCCATGGACCTTCCAGCAATCCATGTGGTATATAGCTTGCTTGTATTGGCTTGGCTGAGGAAACCACAGTTAACTGCCTTGTCCAACACACCCAGCAGAGAGACGAATGAAGCATGGGTGACCGCCCCCCTCCCCACAAAGAAAACCACTCCCATAGAGCGGGGCCATTCCTTCTGCGACAAGGCAGCCTCTAATAGTAGGGCAATGTGTCTTGGCATCCAAATTTATTAACTTCCATAAAGAAAAAAAAAAAGAAGAGGGCATGGGGGTAAGCAAGTAAAGAGTCTATTGTGGAGAAGGGAAGCACCTTATTCTGACAAGCGACTGACTCTCTGGTGGTGCATTGGCTGTCGGCTCATTAACCCCTTCCAGCCTTCCCTGCATTCAATGCAGTCCACAGTCTGAGCTCTGAGGAGCAACATTGTCTTTTGGAAAGTGTTCAGTCCTCATCTTCAAAGGAATCCTGCAAGACAGCCTGGGAGCTCATCACTTTGCTTGACAATAAAAATCCCGTTCTTAAAACAGACACTGAATTTATGGTTTATTACAACAACCTGTAACTCAGGAATCCCCATTTTCCCTATGACTACAGGGGTGTTAATGGGCCACTTCACTTTGAATGGTCCCTTTGAATATGTGCTAACTACTTATGCTAATTTCTCTGCTCCACCTTGTATTTAGCTGTGACACTCTGAGTACATTTTCCAGGCCTGAGGAAGAGCTGTGTGTAGCTTGAAAGCTTGTCTCTCTCACCAACAGAAGTTGGTACAATCACCTCGCCCACATTGTGTCTCTAATATCCTGGAGCTGACACAAATACAACACTGCACCCAAAAATCTCCATAGGCAGCTCCATAGTCTGGTGGCAGCATCCAACAATGCAGAGCATCTGCCTGGGAGATGTTCCCGCAGGTCCTGCTCCAAAGGCCGTTGAAAATGCCTGAAGGACTCCTGTGCTTTTCCGTGGTCTCTGGTGCAGGCTTTGGGCATCTTCTTCTGGACTGGGGAGTGTTCTAGAAGCAGGCTGGAGTCAGACCATTTAATCGCATATGGACCTAAGCTAGAAAGTTCAGCTCCAGATCTGAATTTCTTGGAGGCGTTCACATCTGGGGATTTCGGTGCAAGCCCATCTCTAGTCCCCTAGCTGGGGGGACAATGGAGAGTAGCACTTTGTAAACGCTATGGCTAATCCCCATGACATGTCAGGAGAGTGCTGACAGCTACTAGTCACGTCCAGCTATCATTCGGCTGGCTGCTGTAGAACACAGACCTTTGTGAGTTTGGGGGAAGGGCGCGAAAGAGAAAGGCACACCTGTGAGCGAGGGAGAGACACACAGACCCTGAGAGATGCAGATCACTGCCATTTCCAACTGAACTCCCCAGTATCTCTCACAATTGAGTCCTTAGAGAGTGCTAGGGAAGGGAAAACCCTAAAAGATCTGAGGGTTGATCAATATAACTCCAATGATTGTCAGTAAGTATTGAATGCAAGATCTCCTGAGTGAAGAACATGAGTTCAGCTAAAGAGCTAACCCCTCTAGCTAGGGGTTGTTGTAAACTGTTGTAAACATGGGAGGGGGGTGTTGTGGACCACATACCGATCAGTGGGTTACTGTATCAATCTCCAAACGTGGATGTTTATTTCAAATACCTGAATCTCTTATATTTGTAAAAATGAGATGGAAATCTGACAAGAGCAGGCTCTCTGGCTAGATTTTTGGTGTCCCTTGCTTCTAGCCAGGCCTCCGTCATGGCAATTCGATCCTTTTGCTTGTGACCATGTCTGAATCAGGAAGTACCAAGGCCTAATAATAAAAACTAACTTAACTAAACAACTTGACTTAGAATTCTCTGCAAAGCTTTAGGTTGGGTCTTATTTAACCCAAATCACTTTCTTCATCCCTCGCAGCGAGGACTTTTTCTGTGGTCAGAGAGGTACAGAAGGAGGAGAGACCCTGTATGTGTCACTAGCTCATCCTAGACAAGCTACTCTGTTTGCACATTTTCTCTCTTGTGATTCCAACGGGCCCCCATGCCAGTGGCTGAGCTATATGGGGAGGTCCAGTTCTCCCCACACATGCACTTCCATGTTGGGGTAGGTGACTTCTCCAGCCAACTCATCCCTGTGGAAAAACAAACAATGAGGAAACGAAACAAAACAAACTAACAGCATCAAAAACAGAAATGGCGGAAAGGTGCCATATGGAGCACCGTTTGTTCTGATGCCACCAGAACAAATTCTCCCATCATGGATTTCCAGCTATGATGAAGGGTTTATTTGTTTTAATATATTATTCCCATTAAAAGAATCACAGCTGGGGGGCCAGATCAACAGTGATGCAGATGCCCTCAACTTTGTGGCTAACGTATTTACAGAGAACAGGAAGACAGGTGCAAAAACCATCATGGACCAGATGATCTGCACCTGGTGAAACTGGTGCTGTGCCATTGATGAGCTCCACTGATCAGCTGAGGATCTGGCCTGGGCACTCCTGTTTACGAAGCTTGCTGTAGTTAGGGTGACCATATGTCCCTGTGCTAAATATGGGTCACCCGGTAAAATTACTTGTATTCAAGCGACTTCAACGGCAATCAATCAGAACTATGCAGTACAAACGTTCAAATTAACATCAAGTTGACTGAGCCCCCGTTAAAAAGAAATACTGCATAGTTGGATTCTTTTAATTTACCTTCTTATCTTTAAGGCTTTCGGGTTTACACAGGGCACACACATCCCTACCCCCCCACGGGGAGAGATGACACACACCCCTGTACCTCCCCCGTAACACTGGGAGAGCTGACACACATGCTCCCGTTCACTGCTCTCACACAGGGGGCAGTGGTGGTGGTGACTGACCGAGGATGGGGTGTGGGGCCCTGCTGGCCGAGAGCTGGCACCCAGCGGGGGCTGCGCTGATGGACCAGCAGGGAGAGCGGCTGGCCTTGCGTGCTGCAGCTTTGCCCCACCACCAGCCTTGCACAGCGACCCCCATCGTCAGCCACTGGACCTCCCCACCCCACTCGCTGCTGGTGGGCGGGTGGCTGGCGAGCAGGGATCCAGTCAGCAGCAAGAACCGCCAGTACTGATGGGGGAAAGACAGAAAATATGGGACAGTTTGTCCATTTTTAAGTGCAGGAGGGCTTAAATATGGGACTGTTCCTTTAAAATTGGGAGGGCTGGTCACCCTATCTATAGTATTGTGTGTGTGTGCGTGTGTGTGTGCATAACATAAACAGGATCTGCAGATATTACAAAACTACAGGGGAGATACACATGGTATCAGGGAAAATTAGCATTCAAAAACTAAGCTTATTCAGTGATCAGAACCTACTTGAAAGAACAGCTTTCCCTTACAGTAAGAACGTAAAGTAATCCACCCACTGCAGTGGTGAGCTGAGTCTCTTAGATGGCTGCGGGAATTCACTTATCTGCTGTTCAAAGCCCAGGATGGCTGCATTTGCCATCGAGGTGAACTGTGGAATTGCAGAATAGCTTTATGCATACACAGACCTTGACTATGCATTTGGACTCCTGCACAATGCAACCCCGTGCAGCTGAGATGGACCAGGGGACTGTCATGTCCACAGCTCCACCAGGTGCATTAATGGGATGCCAACCCCTGGGCTCACCTGCTCGAGAAAAGCAAACTGGATCAGAATAAGAAATCTCTATACCTGGTAACAGGCACTGTGAGGCTTGCCTGAGATCAGCTACTTGAACTAGAGTGAGATGGAATCTGTTCTGAAATAAAACCTTATTTAGGTGCTCAGATGGTTGTTTTTATTTAACATCTTCCCAGTTTCATTTTAAGGCTTTTATTGCTTGTGGAAGACCTCAGATCAACAGCTTTGGAGACTAAAATCCTCGATCTGAAGAACAGGCACAGCACTTTCTGAAGCAGAGCCAGTTCCTATGTACCAAGCAGCCAATATGCCTTGACACTGTGCTAGGGAGCGTACGTCTAAGGATGAGACAGTGGTTCATTTTCTTTGCCTGTGGTGGTTAAAGCAAGTGCCTGGGAATCAGAAGACCTAGGTTCTATTCCCAGCTCATTCACTATGTGACTTTGAACAAAACATGCAACCTCTCTGTGCTGCAATTTCCCCACCTGCAAAATACAGTTAAATACACAGTTACCCACCTTTTAAAGAATTTTAAAATCCATTGGATGGAACGTGTGGTGTGAGGGCAGGTTTCTGAAGCAAACATCTCACAACTGCCAATTCTTTTCATAAGAGCCATTGAGTAGCCAGCATAACTTCTGATCACCACCCACACATCCTGGCTGGATTTGAATAACGAATCCAGGGAGGTGGAAAAACACCATCCTCAGAATCCCATGAGTCCTCCAGTCTTCTGACATGATCAGTTTTACTGGTGATGGGTGGCTTGAGTATCCCATAGTCCTTCACACCCTAGAACATTTTAGCCCACCTAAGAGCTTCCTACCTGTGGAATTGTGAAAACAGGAGCATCCCACAATGTCAACCAACAAGCATGACAAGATCATGTTCTGGGAGGCGGCTGTAGGGAGGGGGCATGGATATTATTGGTTTCTTTTACATCTCCCTCCTGCACTAGACATTTTAAATTGGTTTATATGAGTTACAGGCTAAGTTAAACATTTTAACTTGTCAATCAGCCCATGTTTGTTGACCTAAGATTGGCAGATAGGAGAGACAGTTATTAGGGAAAAAAAATGATCACAGTGGAAATATCCTTTTCTCGGCTTTGTTTCTGATATGTAGTCCTGGCGTCAATGCTCAGTATTTCTATTTCCCGAACCTGCTAAATAATGCTGTGAAAATAAACACGCTCAATAATTTCATCTCCTTAAAGAGACATGTGTGTGTTTAATACTGTTTAACTTGTTTACAGCAAGGAACTCACAACTCCTCACTTTTTTCCCTGATTAAGCCTTCCTGTGGAATACTTCAGCTCTTAAGGACGTTGGCCATCTGTATGTTGCTTCTCTTTTAATGGACTCTGCTGTAAAAAATGGTTCCCTTGGAGAAAGCGGGCAGGGAGTTATTGGTGGGCTGCACTCAGCACTCACTTTGCAAGAGTTCATGCAAACATTTCTCTCCACTTCGATGTATATAGGTTTGCTATGAGGTTCAGGTTTGAACAACCCCCCAGGTGAAAAGCGATTAGCGCCAGGGAGCGGGAGCCAGGGTGCCTGGATTCTAATCCCAGATTTGCTGATGACTTGAAGCACATGGGATGTGCAGGTGCTGGATATCAGACCCCAATCCACTGAGTTTCTCCCTCAGGCTGTTTCTCATCAGCACCAAGCAATGCCACAAATTTGTTTGGTGTCAATACCAACTGTCGTGTGACTTTGTTTGCAAGATCTCCAGGGACCTTAGTGAATCTTTTGATGAATGAGGTCTGGGTTTGTCATGAAACTAACACAGGTGAGTGTGGCCTAGTTTCAGGTTTCCTTGCATATTCTGGTCCCACCTTGCACAAAACAGAGAAGTTGTACTCATCCTAGCTAATAGAGAGGTACTGCAGCTGCTGAGAGCTTGGTTCACCCCTGTAGAACTTCACCTGGCAGGGCAGGAGGAAATGGGGGTAGAAAGTCAGGGGAGAGGGGTGTAGCTATGGACAGACTAATCGAGAGTGCTTGTCTCTCTCTCTCACCAAAAGAAGTTGGTCCAATAAAAGGCATTACCTCACCCACCATGCCTCTCTGGTACTTGGGTGCAGTATGGCCATGGGTCAAAAAAGAGAATTATATCTAGTCTGTTGCAGAAGGAACTTAATTCATTTCCCTAGGGCAGGTGAAAGTCACTGCATGGGAAGCAGCAATGACAAGTGTGCCCCAAAGTTACTGCTTATCCCCCAATACCACTGCGTGCCCCACTTTTTGAAGTGCGGGACTGGGGTAAATCGTGTGCAGCCATAGCTAGTGGTGGTGGGGGTAGGGGGGTTTGTCTATTAGAGAACTGCCATGAAGATTGGAGGGAGAAAGCGGGATCATGAGATGATTTCTTAGATGCCTGGCTGGTGTGTCTAACTCACATACTCAGGATCCAACAGGTCTCCAGATTTGGGATCAGGAAGGAATTTTCCCACAGGTCATATTGGCAGGGACCTTGGAGTTTTTTCCCTTCCACAGCAGAGTGAATGTGGATTATCTGCTATGTTCATCTGGGCATATATCTTCTAATCGATGGCTGGGGCCTTGGGCATTTGGCATCTGAATTTGGCCAGAAGGAAGAAGACTCCTTGTGCCACAGTTGTCCAGCTCTTATGCTTCCAAGGTTATGCTACTGCAGTGTGCTCTATGTGGAGACATCCTGGAACTGGTCAGAAGCTTCAGGCTAGTAAAGAAAGTCGATACCTTCTTCCTCAATGGTGTTAGTTGTAGGGAACTATTGTCCCAAGAACAGAACCGGAGTCCCATTGTCCCAAGGTTGTATTGGTTTCCAGTTTGTATCCAAGTGTTTATCTAGCTCTGTAAAGCCCCTCATTATTTGAGTTCTGGAAATCTTAGGTGTGGTCTACACACGAAGTTGCACTGGTTTAACTCAAGCTGCGTTTTTCAACTGGTTTACTTCAACGGGGACACAGCCCTGTCTGGGCACTTTTATATCAGTTTAAACTAAATTTAAGCCATTTAAATCTAATATAAATGAACCCATACTATAGTGTGCACCAGTTTAACTAATTTCTAGTGGGAATTGGGTATCCCATTTCCTGAAAAAACTTTGAAAATCTCAGCTTCCATGTCACTCCCTATTTATCAAAGCGGAAGCTGATGCCAGCTGGGGTCCTTCTGCAAAACTGTTGCTCTATGGGAGTCGAAGGCCCAAAAGTGTCAGTATTGTGAACTAGCTGTGATGTGGACACTTGTTTTTTAGAAACTAGGCTTAAAATAAACCATTTAATATGGGCCACCAAATAGTCATCCTGATTTCCAGCACTCGCTGGCCAACCCAGGCTGGATTTGACCACGCAACCTGGTGAAGTGAAAAGCTCCATGGGTGAAATCCTGGCCTCACTGAGAATGTCTAAACTATTAAAAAAAAAAAAAACCACCCACAGCTGTGAGTCTCAGAGCCCGGTCTACAGACTTAGGTTTGCCGGGCTTGAGCTACAAATAGCCACGCAGATGTTCCTGCTCAGGTTGGAGCTTGGGTTCTGAAACGCACGCTTTCCCCGGGTTTCAGTCCCTGAGCACCAGCCCAAATGGGAATGTCTACACGTCAATTTTTAGCACATTAACATGAGCCCCATGAGCCTAAGTACGTAGACTTGGGCTTTGAGATGCGCTGCTGGGGATTTTCTTTTGCTGTGTAGACATATTCATGGAAGTCAACGGGAGGGTTGCCACTGACCTCAGTGGAGCCAGGATTCAACCCCAAGTCTTCAGTTACCCGAACCATGTGGTCCGCATACAGGCACGCTTTTGTTGGTAGGGAAGACAGTGGATATATCATCCTCAAGGAAGGGCCTGTGGCTCTGGAATTGCTTCTCCCGTTGGTCCAGCACAGCCAGGGAGTTTACTGACCATCAGGTGTAAAGTTCATGTCCGCAGTCTTTTGCCTACGAAGGATGATGGTGGAACGCACTGAGGTGGTGCTGAAGGAGTGTAATTTATCTGGCACCGGTCAATATGCTGCTCTCTTATATTTGAACATGTGCCCAGAAATCTCAGTGACAGGCACATTTTATATATTTTAATATAAAAAGCTATACATTTGAAAAATTGTTGAATAATTTTATGGGAAAGGAATGTTTTCCCACATGGGGCCCCAAAGCATGGTAATAAGCAGGGGGATATTGGTATTTTTTAAAATAATATTTGAAAGGATTTGTAAATCCATATTTATAAGCATGGAAACCTCACGCAAGAGACCAAATTAAGACCTGATGGGAGGGGGGACAGAGCAAAGCCCCTGCTTCCACACTGGCAATTTTTAAATCTAGTTGGGATTTCCCCCCCTAAAAATATGCTCTAGTTCAAACAGAAATTGTTGCAGGGAAGTTCTATGGCCTGGGTTCTACAGGAGGTCAGAACAGGTGATCACGGGGGTCTCTTCTGGCCTTGGAATCTATGAATCCATGCCCAAACTAAATTTGGTGAAAATCAAGCTAAATGGACTGCTGAAGTGTCTGCCTGTCTACCTGGGCTTTCCACAGCATCATCAGAAAACAGATTTTTTTTAAAAAAAAGTCCTGTGATTTAATAATTATAAAAATGAGCTCTTTGTTCTACTTTATGCCAAAATTAGCTCTCTTCTTCCTGAGGTCGGGGGTGGGGGACAGGAGTTCACCCGACACCTCCAACCAACAAAAGGGAGAATGGGGGAAAAGTAATTTGACTGAGCTACCTTAAATTCTGATTAACTCTAACCCTTCCCCCGCCCCCCCCCTTTTCCATTCAAAGAGCAGAAGGATTATAGGTGCTGTAATTACCCAGCAGACCTGTACGTCATTTGCTGGACCACAATATTTTTCTTGCTCACTGTGCTCTCTTTCTTAGAGACAAATTTATTCTGTGGATGAAGACATGAGTTATCCTGGTAGACACTTTCCAAAAACACATTTTTATTTTAAAGGGCTGAGGAAAATCCTCGACGATGCCAACACAGCCTATTTATTTTGTTTCAGAAAGGTGGGGTCCCTCCTCTTTATTCTGGTGACATTTAGCTCTGCAAAATATCCCAGGAGCCAGATGAAAGCCTCAATGTGCGAGGAGGAAGGTCACAAGGGAGATGAGTTACCATCGTCAGCCCAGGCTGCAACTGCGAATCCACCTCAGAGGTGAACACACCTTGTTACAGTGGGTTTTTAGAAGATAGACCGTAGGATGAAATAACCCTGGGTGGTCCTCCAGGGTCAGCTGAAGGGAGATTTCCACAAGATATATGTCAAGAGGCAAGTTCTAAAAGGGCTTCAGTCTCCCGGTGATGCAAATCCTTCTCCTTTATCATTTGAATTGATTAGTGAGAGTTAAAAAAATAATGCAGCCAATAAGGAACTTGGGGGACTGGAAGTGTCCTCTGGGGTTAGAATATCAGGGTTGGAAGGGACCTCAGGAGGTCATCTAGTCCAACCCCCTGCTCATAGCAGGACCAATCCCCAATATTTGCCCCAGATCCCAAATGGCCCCCCTAAAGGTTGAACTCATAACCGTGGGTTTAGCAGGCCAAAGCTCAAACCACTGAGCTCTCCCTCCCCCAGGCTTATCAAGT
Organism: Natator depressus; assembly: GCF_965152275.1. Lineage (NCBI taxonomy): Eukaryota > Metazoa > Chordata > Testudines > Cheloniidae > Natator > Natator depressus. The sequence goes on from NC_134247.1 coordinate 4,772,677, forward strand.
CCAGCTCCCCATCTATCGCAGGCCAGACCTGTCATATAATCCCTTTCATAGACTGAAGCCCCTTCTTATATCGAGTTAGGTTGTTTGCCCCCGCTAGTCTTACTGGGAGGCTGTTCCTGAACTTCACTCCTCTGACAATTAGAAACCTTCTTCTGGTTCCCCACCTACATTTATTCATGGCCAGTTCATACCCATTTGCTTGTGCGCCAACATGGTCCTTTTGCTTAAATAGCTCTTCTCCCTCAAGTAGGGTTGCCAACTTTCTCATGGCACAAAGCCAAACACCCTGGTCCCACCCCTTCCCCTAGCCCCTGCCCTTCCCCTAGCCCCCACCCCTGCCCTGCCCCTACTCCAAGGCCCCACCCCCGCTCACTTCATCCTCCCTTCCTCCATCACACGCCCCCACCCTCACTTACTTTCACCAGGCTGGGGCAGGGGGTTGGGGTGTGGGATGGGGGGGAGGGCTCAGACTGGGGGTGCAGGCTCTGGGGTAGGGCCGGGTATGAGGGGTTTGGGGTGCAGGAGAGGGCTCCAGGATGGGGTAGGGGGTTGGGATGCAGGGGAGTTATGGACTCTGGGGTGGGGGGTGCAGACTCCAGGTGGGGCCAGAAATGAGGGGTTCAGGGTGCGGGAGAGAGCTCTGGGCTGGGGCAGGGAGTAGGGGGTGAGGACTCCGGCTGGGAGAGCAGGTTCTGGGGTGGGGCTGGGGATGAGGGGTTTGGGGTGCAGGAAGGGGTGTGGGCTCTGTCTGGGGATGTGGGCACTGGGGTGGGCTGGGGATGAAGGGTTTGGCATGAAGGAGGGGGCTGGGGCAGGGGGTTGTGGTGCAGGGGCGGGGGTGAGGGCTCCGGCTGGGGGTGCAGGTTCTGGCGTGGGGCCGGGGCTGAGGGGTTTGGGGTGCAGGAGGGGGCTCAGAACTGGGGCAGGGAGTTGGTGAGTTGGGGTGTGTGCAGGGGGCAAACTCCGGGAGGGAGTTTGGGGTCCTGGCGGCGCTTACTGGAGCTCCCAGGAAGCAGCCACCAGGTCCTTGCAGCCCCTAGGCACATTGGCGGCCAGGGAGGCTCTGCAGGTGCCACCCCCACAGCTCTCATTGGTTGCTGTTCCCAGCCAATGGGAGCTGTGGAGCTGGCACTGGGGCGGGGGCAGAGCACAGAGCCTCCCTGGCCGTCCATGCACCTAGGGGCTGCAAGGACCCGGCAGCTGCTTCCGGGAGCCACGCGGAGCTAGGGCAGGCAGGGAGCCTAGCCTTAGCCCCAGGCCCCTGCTGCGCCACGACCAGACTTTTAACCACCGACCAGAGCCCCTTTTCCACGGGGCATTCTGGTCGAAAACTGGACGCCCGGCAACCTTATCTCCCTGCCTGCTGTTTACCCTCTTGAGGCATTTAGGGAGCACAGTCAGATCTCCTCTCAGCCTTTGTTTTGTTAGGCTTACCCGTAATGAAGGCTGCTGGCCCTGATTACGAGCAGTGGGTTGACTCTCGGACTGTGCACCTCCTGAATTCTAGGCTCGGCACCAAGGCCAGTCAGCACCTGCCAGAAGTTGTTCTAATTTAGGGTGGCACTGAAAGTCTCCCTGTGGCATGGAAGGGAGCAGACCCCCCCGGGCTCACCCTTCCTCACATGTAGGCATTGCCCCCACACACTGGCTGGCTGCTCATGTGTGAATGCACAGGTGTTCTGGCAGTGCAAAGCTGTGAGGATGTTTAACCTGGGAGCCAATGAACCCAACTTTGCAGCCTCTGTGAGGCAGCGGAGCTGCCATAGCATCATGGAATCTCAGGGTTGGGAGGGACCTCGGGAGGTCATCTAGTCCAACCCCCTGCTCAAAGCACGACCAAGCCCCAATTTTTGCCCCAGGTCCCTAAATAGCCTTCTCGAGGATTGGACTCACAGCCCTGGGTTTAGCAGGCCAATGCTCAAACCACTTGAGCTATCCCTCCCCCCAAACAGGCTTATCACCCTCCCTGGGTGGGCTCGAACCGCCATCCTTCCAGTTAACTGCTGAATGCGCTGACCCATTGCGCGACAGAGGCAGATAGCTAAAGGAGCCACAACCAAGGGCTGGCCCAGGAGGCAATGGGTCATATTCAACCTTGCTGCAGTTCTGCCGAAGTCAATAGATTTGCACCTGAGATGGGTTTGGTCTGTTTGTTCCCGATTCCAAAAGGAAGGGGTTTTGGGGAGGCAAATCCTTCTCTTCTTAGGGGGACTGGATTATTCCATGTCTTCCAGGAGGTGCTTTTGAGAAATGCTTATAGGCTGTGCTTAGAGCAAAACAGGAGGAAGGAGAATAAAACAATAACACGCCCTGAAACTGATAGCAAGAAATGAGAAGATAGGGGAATGCAATAAATGAACAGAGACTCCCTTTGAAGTTGGCCAGAGCGATAATTGAACGTTTCAACCCAGCCCAGCCAGGGTTTTGTGTTTCATGCCTCTGTGCAGTTTTATTCTGAGTCCAGGGAGAGTAAGTACCTCTGTAGCGCCAATATGCTGGGGTGAAAGGAGGTGAATGGGAACTGGAAGGCATCCCAACAGAATGGGCCCTGGCCTCAGACTCCTGGGTAAAAAGAAAGCAACTAAAAAAGTGTGTGTGTGTGTGTGTGTGTGTGTGTGTGTGTGTGTGTGCCGGGGGTGGGGGGATGGGTGGGTGATCTAAGCAGAAAGTGATGAGCCATGCACCATCTCCACCTTGTGTCTGCTCCATGCTAGCATTCCAGCTTCTCCTGCTGCACAGCAAGGAGGTTTTTCACCAGGGAGAGTCACGGCCAGGTCTGTGGCTGCTGAAAAGCAGGCTGCACCATCAGAGCTGTGCAAACCCGACTGGGAGCTGAACCCTTAAGAGGAGGTGAGAAAAGCTCGCTCCCTCCCTCCCACTTTCACCTTTCCCCCCTTAGAAGCCAATTACAGCCAGGCAGGTTTGCTGCAGGGAGCCAGCAGCAGCAGGAGAGGGAAAGAGGGTGAATATGTCTTCTTCAGATGGATCCTCTGACAGCAAGAGACCCCTCTTGGCTTTGTTTCTCTGAAGCAGTGCAAAGACTCCAGGCATACTCCACTAGAGATTTTCTTTTTTTCTGGAAGGCAAAGCATAATCCCCACTCTACCTCTCCAGAAAGAAAGGGATGACAAACCTCACGAAAGCATCTGCAAAATATGCACGCACACAAATGACAAACATGCACATCCAAGTGCTGGGGTGGACTAGACATGCTTCCTTAGATCCATGGATCAGCCTGAGTCATATCTGCGGCAGTCCAGATGTCTGCTTCTGAAACAGCAAGCTCTTCGCAGGTGGGAGCATTCCTTACTGGTCGGAGGGAGTGGAAGGAGTGAACAGAGCACTGGACTGGGAGTTAGGAGCATGGCTCCTTTCTTGGCTCAGCTGCAGACTTGCATTGTGAATTTGGGCAATTCACTTCATCTTCCTGTGCCCTAGTTCCCACTGGTAAGATGGGGATAATACCGCCCTAACTCCAGGGCTGTTGTGAGGATTAATCCATTGTGAGGAATTCCTACACTAGGATGCTGAAGACTGGATAAGTACATGGATAAATTCTGCTTTTTTTTAATGTACTTCATCCATTTATGACTCATTTTAAATTAGCCATACTTATTATCTAATATATCATATATAAATATTCTAATATCTCATAGTTATCCTAATTACATATCTAAAGCAGTTGGCAGTATGACACCACCCAGATGTGGAGGAACCCTTCCTGTAGGTAAGAAGATAGGTTTAAGTCTGTCCCTGGGTGTCAAATTCCAACAAGGAAAAGGGAGCCCCAACAACCCAAATATCCCTAATATAATCATCTGAGCATCACGCTGGACTGCATAGTCTGACTCCGAGCTGCAAATTATCATGTGGGTCATTTGCAAGGGATGAGAGTCTGCTCCGTCTTGGCAGCTCTGTCAGGTCCCTTGAAATATTATGTCCCTAAGCAGATTGCATGCCAATATTTAGACATTAGTACACACCGACTGGCACACAATTAGCTTGTACTTACAGAGGGATGAAGTTTAATCAGCCCCTGGGCAAAACACACTGTGCTGCATAACCATTGTCCAAGGGACTCCTGTGGTTTCAGACGATGGAAAGGGAAAGCAGATCCTGAATGATGCAGACTTTCTTCCAACTGTCCTTTGGTCCAAGAGCTGCCAGAGGGTTTCTGGGTCTAGGACAGTGGTTCTCAACCTATTTACAATTGTAGGCCTCATATGCACCTCTCTGTGTGTTATGTGGGCCACATCCACACAACATATATACTACCTATATGGCCCTGGGGATGTCACATGGACCACATCTGTGTGCCAATTGGGCCACAAGCAGCCCCTGGCCACAGGTTGAGAACCACTTGTCTAGGAGGTGGCAGTAGGGAGCCTTATGCAACCTTTTTGGTTCCCCTCATTCTCTGTCGCTCCCTGCATCTTCCCCAACATCTCTTATCTTTTTCTGTCTCTCTTCCAATCTCATTCTTGTTATGTTACATCCACCTAAATGACCCTATTGGTCCCTTCTGGCTTTAGAATCCAAATCTATCTCCCTCCCTATAGTTAAAGAAGAAGATAAAGAAACAATCGCTCAGTTGAAATCAAGGCACTTCTAAACAGCAGTGCTTTGAGTGTGCACCCCGTGTTAGCTTGAATGCAAACAGGACAAAGATTTGTCATCCCAGGATGGATTTTTTTCCCTCTTTTTTAGTAGCACATACACAGATTGTCCTGATCAGCAATGCAGTTCCTCCATGAGTCCGACTCAGTGTGTTCCCTTGCCAGAACTTTGCAGCCCTTGCAGATATTTTCATGTTGCCACTGGAAATGTATTACAGACAGCTTTAGATAGGGCATCCAGTCAGTAAGCAAGTATTTCCTTTGCGATACAGAATAGAATGTTAAAGGCTTCCGGGACTGTAATTATACAAACACAATATAGCCCACTTTAGGGACGCTGATAAGCTGTGGAGCTGTACTTTGGGTTTACAAAATCTTTTCTCATTTCCACAGTGCATGAGCACTGCATGCCGTCGAGAGCTAACTCTCCTTCCCTGATCAGCCCATCTTCTAGTTGCTGTGGTGGGTCAATGTAACATCATTGTCCCAGCTTTTACTTTCATATTGATTTGTTTCCTATATATTTATTTTACCATTGATTCCCACACCTATGCTAATCCATCAGCACACCTCAGTCTTTTAGTATGCCCTCTCTATGTCAGCCCTGTACTCTCACACAGCTTTGCCAGTGCAGTTAAGCTCTGCCCTCTTGTGTAACTCTGTCCTGGTCTGCAGCACCCACTGGCCCTAGGAAACCTTTGAGGGGCTTCAGCCATTGGTTCCGAGTGAGTTGGCTTCTGTTCCCATCCAGGTGGGCTGAAGGTCAGGTGACTTGCCCAGGTCACATAGCAAGTGAGTGACTGGAACTGGAAAGAGAATCCAGGACATTCCAGGCTGCTGGTCCTTTGCGCTCTCACCAGTAGATCACACAGCTGCCACTGTGATCGACAAAACAGAGGCCAGCAATGACTAATAGCAATCTCCTATGTAGTGCGTTTCACCTATAGATCTCAAAACGCTATACAAAAAGAAGCCCATACCATTACCGCCCCCCACAGATGGGGAAACTGAGGCACAGGGAGGTGAAGTGACTCGCCCAAGGTCCTCCTGCAAACCACCGGCAGAGCTAGGAAGTGCATTCAGGTTTCCTGAGTCTCAGTCCAGTGGCCTGTCCACTAGGCCACACACTACCTCAGTGCACCCGTGGTGGTGGCTGTGCAATGGGATGTCTGTAAAATGCCCCTCTGTCTGTACTGGTGTAACTGATGTGGGTAAGTTTGAAAACACGCACTGTCCCTGTGATAATCAAGGAGAATTTAGACAATGCTGCCTGTCGGGCAGAGGGTCTGGAGAGGTACAGTCATGTCTCAGCAGCATGCAGAAACATTGCACGTTTTTTTTTTTTTTTTGGTGCAGACAGTGTAGAAGCCAAGTACCCTGTAAATGACCAGTGAAACAGATAGTTCACAGAAAGGAGCAGCTCATGTGTGACCTAGGCAAGCTAGCCTTATTCTGTTCAGCCACTCCACTTCTTGGGAAAGTGAGCCCCTTCTCCCTGCCCATCAATGCCTCTGGCAGCTTACCAGCTGGGACAGACATCGGCTGTGAGATCAGCCCATCACGCTGCATCCGTCCGGACTCCCCTCCTGGCAGCACCAGCAGTGTGGGATGACTGTGGAATAATCTTGGCATGCATGGACCCTGGTCATCCTGTAGAGAGGCCATAAATCTTCAAGAGTGTCTCAAGAAGCTGGCATTTTATTTGCTGTCCTAGTTTGCCTCCTTGATCCTGCTTTCATGATGCTTGATTTAAAGGGGCAGCTCTAAAACCCAAACTGGGGGCTATTGACTGGCACAAATAGGAAACTTGAATGGAGAGCTGCAAAAAAGCACATCAGGCACCGAGACAAGCATTTTCAGGTTTCTGAATGGAAAAGATAACTTCCCTGCTTATGCTGAAGTTATTTGCAAATAAATGTGTTCACTGTTCCACCTATAGATCTCGCGCTTTCCCTATAGATTTCCTCATTTCTTTTCATCAATAGTCACTCAATTTTTTTTGTCTTATTAGAGCAGCTTTGTTCAAGTGCATTAAAACCTCCTGTTCTGAAATACTGTCTATTCAATAAAAGAAATGAAAAAAGATCCCAACTGTCTGGAGGCAAAATCAGTACCAATTTTGCTTTCTGATAAGGATGTTTCAAGGCATTGGTGGATTGCTTTCAAACTGTAATGAATGCATGAGTGCTTTTTAGCCCATCCACCCAAAGTATCTGCAACATAATCTTGCATCCTACCAGACGCTGCATACACTGATGTCATGCTTTCATTTTAAATGTAGTTATCAATGCAGTTCACATTCTTAGGGCAACCCGGCCTTCCCTGCACCTTCCCTGAATCTCAGCAAGCCCAGGGGATGTGCAATCCTAACACAATTGGGCTGCTCAGATGGGCAGAAATCCATTACTCGGCAGTATGTGCAGGGAGAAAACATGGCTATTAGTTTTCAACAAATGGATGCTCTCCTTTTCAAAAGCTAAGCAGAAAGGACAGTGAAGTACATTGCTTAACATTTCAATAGAGAAGGGGGAAGGTTCACTGATCCTGGGTAAAGAGCAGGAGAGTTGAGATGATGAGAAAGATTTCAGATTCATTGCTCTATCTTTGAATTCCAGGAAGGTCCATAGCTGAAAACATGATAAGGTTCCTTGGTTACAAGAACCACATTTAAAAAGATAGATTAAAAAAAATAGATAAAGGATGGGTGTGGACCCGGTAACAGAGAGAGGTAAAGTGGCTGATCCAAGGTCACACAGCAGGTCAGAGGTAGAGTTGGGAATTGGACTCAGGTCTCCTGACTCTCACTAGACCAAGCTGCCTCACTTTGGTGCACAGGACATACTGAAGTAGTGTATAAATAGGGCCTTACCAAATTCATGGTCCATTTTGGTCAATTTCATGGTGATAGGGTTTTAAAAATCGTAAATTCCATGATTTCAGCTATTTAAATCTGAAATTTCACAGTGTTGTAATTCTAGGGGGTCCTGACCCAAAAAGGAGTTGTGGGGGGTGGGGGGGTCACAAGGTTACTGTAGGGGGAGGTTGCAGTACGGCCACCCGTACTTCTGCACTGCTGCTGGCGACGGTGCTGCCTCAGAGCTGGGCAGCTGGAGAGCGGCGGCTGCTGGCCAGGATCCCAGCTCCGAAGGCAGAGCCGCCCCCAGCAGCAGCGCAGAAGTAAGGGTGTCATGGTGTGGTGTTGCCACCCTTAGTTTTGTGCTGCTGCTGCCCAGCTCTGAAGGCAGTGCAAAAGTAAGGGTGGCAATACCATGAGCCCCCCTAAAATAACCTTGTGACCCCGCTGCAACTCCCTTTTGGGACAGAACCCCCAATTTGAGAAACGTTGGTCTCCCACATGAAATCTGTATAGTATAGGATAAAAGCGCACAAAAGATCAGATTTTACAGGGGAAGACAAGATTTCATGGTCCGTAACGCGATTTTCATGACCGTGAATTTGGTAGGGCCTTGTGTATAGACATATTGGCAGGGCAATTACTGCATAGACAAATGGAATAGGAAGAGCTCACTTATTTTATTTAGGGAAGAAATGTTAGAAGACCATCACCAATGTCCAGGCTAATTCACTATATTGTGGGATCTTTTTTTGAAAAACAAAAAACCCTCTGCCTGTTGCACTTTGTTAAAGATGAATCCAGTTACTCTGAAGGAGAACGCAAACTTGTTACTAGATTTTCTTTTCTTTTAGTAATGATATAGATACATCCAGGGAAATATTTCAGAAAGGAACTATTAAGTAATAAATGGAAATTACAGAGTGTAGTCCCTTACATCCTGAACTGCAAAAACTTGGTTCCAAGAATATTTCTCTTTCATCGATCTCCCAAACCACCTGCAGTTTATAATATGCTTTCTATTTCCTTTCAAAGTTTTGTTTAACACAAGTGCTTACAAGTACACATATACATGCAACTCAGGAGGCTTCTTGGTCTCATAGACTTCTGAAACAGTACTTTGGCTGAAAGGCACTCTAAAGAGATCTAAAGTTTGAGTTCTGATCTGGCATTTGGGCTGGATTCTGTTTATGAGTCTATGAAGAATAAATCCACACCTCCTTCTTCCAATACATCTATCCCAGTTTCAGGTAAACATTGTGGTCAATAATGTATAGGCTGTCTTCTGTAAATCATGATATCAAAGGGTTGTCACGAGAAAAATGCACTCACAAATACTGAGATGATAAATACTTAAAGGAACCTAGCATGCTCTGAGAATCTGCATTCAGATACAGAGGCAAACCGTTTCATTGATTCATAGAGGTTAAGGCCAGAAGGGCCAGTTAGATCATTTAGTCTGACCTCCTGTGTATGACAGACAACGACATTTCGCCCAGTTACCCTTGTACTGATCCCAATAACTTGTGTTTGACTAAAGCCTATCTTCCATAAAGGCATCAAGTCTTTGTCTGAACACATCGAGAGATGGAGACTCCACCATTTCTCTCAGTAGTTTGCTCCAAAGATTAATCACTCTCACTGTTAAATAAATTGTGCCTTGTTTCCGATTTAAGTGTGTCTGGCTTCAGCTTCTGGCCATTGGTTCTGGGTTTGTCTTTCTCTCAATCTTCTTTTTGATAAGATACACAGAGTGAGCTCTAAAAGTCTCTCATTGTAAGGCATTTTGTTTAGCCCTTGAATCATTTATATAGTGTTGATCTCACCAATGCTGTATATACAGGTAAAATTACCTCCTTATTACTATTCACTACTCCCATTTATAATCCAAGGATTGCATTAGTCCTTTTAGTCACAGCATCACACGGGGAGTTCATGTTCAGTTATTTGTCCACTATGATTCCTAAATCCTTTTTAGAGCCATTGCTTTCCAGGATACAGTCCCCCATTCTGTAGATATTCTCTATCGCCTTTTCCATTATTTTGCTTGCTATTGATGTCAGGTAACCACCCTATAGTTACCTGGGTCATCTGTTTGTCCTTTTTGAGTATTGGCACAACATTAGCACTCCTCCAGTCTTCTGAAATTTACTCTGTATTTATTAAAAATTAACCACAATATCCCAGAGGTCTCCTCATCCAGCTCTTTTGGGACTCTTGGAGGCAGATTATCTGGGTCTGCTGATTTAAAAATGTTTACTCCTATTCCAAGTTGTTTAACATCCTCTTTGGTTACTAATAGACTGGAAAGTAACTCTTCATCCTCATGTGATACATACACTTCATCCTGCTTCTTTCCAAATGCAGAACAGAAATATTTATTGAAAACCTCTGAGTGATTATTAACAATTTTACCATCTCCATCTAGTGATGGGCCTATACCATTGCTAGAATTTCTTTTCTTCCCAATATGCTTAAAAAACAATAGCACACCCTAGGCAAGTCACAGCAGTAGTTTCCTCGTCATCCATATCCTTCTGAGTTTCTAGCCGTATCGGCTCTTTCACTAGACTTGACCAAAAATACAACTTTATTTTGATTACAGAGCTTTCCTGCCCTTTGGGGAGAGGGAGAGAAATCATACTGTACATCTATTGTTTCTGACAGTTCATTTGCACAAATGAAACAAGCCATTCATCACCAGAAATCCATCAAATAGAAGCTGTCTTCAGCTTTGGGGTGCATAAAAATATGCAGTATTTCAGCATTATGGATTTACATCGAACAGTGTATCCAATACAATAAGGATTTGCCTTAGATCCCAGGGTAATATATTCATGGCACTGCTGGTTTTTTTGCCTCTGTACCAACCTTTTTGCAACTTCAGTTCTAACCTGCTTTATTTAGGCCTGTTAAAAATCACACAGCCTCCCTCTTATCTGAACCAGTGGCACGTTATCATTCTGTTTACAAATATAATAAAGCCAACTCTTCTCTATTTTCTAAACAGAATTTCATTTAGATACCATCTTTGTTCCAGGCTGTATTAAACATTAAGACTAGGATGAAGACAGCTGCAAACGAAAACAGGTATGGGCCAAATTTTGCTCTCTGATGCATGCATTTGATTCAGATGGGGGATATATATATATGATCATTTTCAATACTGAGAGATGAAAAGTCTATTAGACCCGGAGTCCATCTGTGAGAGAATTTAAAGAGATGAAATATATTTGGTGTGTTTCTCTGTATTGTGTTATGCCACATCGAACATAATGAAAATTCTCTACATTCATGTGGTTGAATTTCATCCAAGACAAAATTTCTCCATTTCCCCCAGCAATTATTTTAATGGTGGAATCACATCACAGCTGAACAGCGGGAGGAAAGGATGGAGAGAAACAGAGAATTCAGAGAGATACAATCTGTCATGTTTTTCTATGCCTATTCTTACAAGAGACATTATTAGGGTTCGCAAGGTTGAATTACACAGCGTGGCGACTCCATTGTGAGCTAAGGGTGTGATTCACCTGCTCGGGTTCACATACTCGCATGAGTTTGATAAATGGCCGTGGTAGCACAAATGGCTAAGCTATGGCACGTACATGCCCGTTGGTTTCAGGTGGGTTCGGAGCCTCTGCCAATGATACCGTGGCTACACTGCTATTTATACTCTCACTAGATCTCATTAAGCAAGTGTAAGTATGTGTACATAAGTAGGGGAATCACACCACACACTGTAATATGGACATAGCTTGAGATACCATGACAAGGAGCATTTAAATAAACAAACAAACAAGTTATCTATCTATCCATCCATCTATCCATCCATCTATCCATCTATCATTAAAAAATCTCTTTCAGGGAATACTCTTGTAACCCACTGCTCGGTGTATGTTATATATCTCCTTTCAGTGGCTAGTATCCACAGAAGTCTGTTACAGCTGTCAACTAAAGAAGTTGCTCCTTTCTCTCAAGAGATAAAGAATCATGCTTTTAGCACTGGAGATCCTTGGTTCAGTTCAACTGATGACCTGTAATGGTGGTCACTACACATTGCTTTACTTTAGCATGAAAAAGGCACTACTCAGAGATCTGTGAGGTATGACAAATAGACATCTGGCGGGAGCTGATCTGCTACAGTTTCAAAGATTGTGTTTCAGGCCAGAAAACCATCTTCCTTCACTGGGTTTTAGAGGACATGGGAAGGTTCTTCCTTCTTCTCAAGCACAGCTGGTTGGAAAAATTCAATGAAAAACAAATGTTGATGAAACATAGAACTGAAAATGTTTCTCTCTGTGTGTAGAGGGATGGATTTGTTGGCCTTGTTTTCTAATTGTTTCTACTTCAAAGATATCCAAATCCAGACAACACTACACAACAACAATTTTCTTTTCCTGGCAAGACAGCAACCGACGTACCATTATGGGTTGAGCTTCCCAGATGGCAAGACTGGGTGGGGTGCTATAAAGGTCTTGTTATTTTTACGCACAGCCAGTTGGAACCAGATAGAATGAAGCAGAGCTCCATCAGGCTCCATGGCTCTGAACACCAGAACCTTCAGCTTGGTGATTTAGAAGAAAAATGCTAAAACCCACAACCACCACCACCAAACTTTCACTTGCATGTTCCTTCTGGGCTGCTCTGCAAAGCCACTGCCCTCTTCTCACTTACATCTCTTCTGAAGACCCTCTTCTTCTTCTCCAACATCTATGCCGTGTATTTATTAGAACTGGTTGAAAAACAGGGGGAAATGTGACCAACTTTTTTTTTAAATTGTTTTTTCAAATTTTTTGCCAAAAATTCTGTTAAAATTTCTAAATTTGAAAAATTCTGGCCAGCTCTAGGCATTTATCTCATCACTAAGCTCCTTATCTGTATGGAGGGAGGGAATGCTGAATTTTGCGAAGAAGGGGGATAAAAACCTGGAAATTGGTATTCAGGAAAAGATGGGAGGGTCAAACTGTGGAAGGGAAGGTGGTAAAGAGGGAAGTTTGGGATGTTTAATTAAAAATAAGCAACTGTGTAACAAATCAGATATTTGCCTATATTGTGCTGATCTCTTTGGGCTATATTCTGCCATTGTTGGACTAGTACCTTAACTCTCAAGTAGTCCCACTGAAATCAGTCAGTCAATGAGTCTACTCATGCAGAAAGTTATTACTCAATTAAGTCCCTCAAAATTTGTCCTCTGGGAAGGGCATATGTTAGTAGGATCCTTTGGGACTCATGCACATAGTCAGTCAATTCTTTTGAAGACTGAGTTTTGCTCAGTTTTTCGACATGGGAGAAAATGTCAGCTCTGGCCGTCTCGCATTAGACCAACTACGTCCTCTCAACAATCAGCCACACACACGGAAGCAACATGGAGCTGGCTTCAGGTTCCAGAAACAACATCAGAGAGAGGGGCACTTCGGCACTAGACAGCAAGACGGGCGTCCCAGAAGGACGCAAATAATCACTGTTGTTCTTGTGTTGCCTCCAACTCCTTCAAAACGCTAGCCATTAAGGGGAAGGGGAGAGGAAGAGAGAAACTACCTCACAAATCACTCCAATGAGGCCCCAGGGTGAAAATGGAGTCTGCTTACAATTGCTAATGAGGTGCCAAGCAATTTGTTTCTTCTCCTACTGTATGTTTTATTTCTAGAGGAGATAAGTTCTGACTGGAGACTATTTTGTCTGATTGAATTTAGTAGGGATTGTGAGCCTTAGGTTCCATACTCTTGGCCTATGACCATTTTGGGTCTTTTAAAGGGATAGTCTGTTCAGTCTAAAAAGAGAGCACGGAGGGTTGCAGGCAATGGTGTCCTGACTCAACAGGACTGGAGAGCTTATCCAGGTGAATTTGTATGTGGGGTTAGCAAAGGAACCCAGGTTAGTGAGTGTCCTGGAAATTAAGGGATGGTAATTAAGATAACTACGTTGAGACTCATCTCAGAGTTCTTGGCGCGCCGTGCTCTGAGACTAGAGTGAGCTTCAAGTCACAGCAGGTTGTCTCAATTCAGCTTGGAAGAAAAAAACACCAGCTTCTGTTTACAGGCTGATCCTCAAACTGCTTGGAACCCTCAGTCCTCTTTGGGTAGGTCAGGTGCTTATCCAAAGGGTACAAACCTGAGAGGTCTGCAGAACCGGAGTATACATCTTGTGAGATCAGGCTGTCTTGTGAGATTACTGACACTTCCCGCTGGCCCTGGAAAAGCATACAAGAGCACCTCTTCTTGCTGTATTTTGGCATTCCTGCTTCCTCCACAGTCAGAACCAAGGGCTATTGGCCTGATTCAAACCCTGCTGAAGTCAATAGGAGTCCGACCTTTGACTTGAGTGGCTTTTGGATCAGGGATGAGGTGATATCTCTGTAGAGCACAGATATGGGAGCCTATCAATATATTTTATTGACAAAAGCTGTATTTTATTGGTGTCAGCACCACAGAACCAACACACTCAATTCAGATTCATGCCAACCAAGTTCTAATTCAGACCTTCTGTTGTTAGTGATGGCGCTTTGTGCATAATGGGTAGGGTGACCAGATAGCAACTGTGAAAAAACGGGATGGGGTGGGGGTCAATAGGCGACTATATAAGAAAAAGTCCCCCCAAATGGGACTGTCCCTATAAAAATGGGACATCTGCTCACCCTAATAATGGAGACTGAGTGGCAGGAGAGATATTACGACACTGGGATGAGACTGCAGGGCTGATGAATGGATGCTGCCATTAAGCAGGGACCACATTGATCCAACCAGAAAAGGAGGACTTGTGGCACCTTAGAAACTAACCAATTTATTTGAGCATAAGCTTTCGTGAGCTACAGCTCACTTCATCGGATGCATTCAATGAATTCAAGTGCCACAAGTCCTCCTTTTCTTTTTGCAGGGTACGGAAAGTACTGCAGTTCTGCTGTATAGTCAGTAAAAGGAAAACAAGAACCCCAATAGATTCCATAAAGCATCTTTCTGCAGTGTTCACAATCACTTGTCTGGGTAACAGGATAAAAAAGAACAAGTGGTAGCGACTAAGGTAGCCACCAGGTTTCCTTCCCTAGTGTTCCATTGCGTGGCTACTTTACTGGGACTGTAAAGAGAACATATTGTACTGTGTATGTATTAGCCTTCTGAATGGGTCACACCGTGATCTCTGCCTTGTGGTTTGGATTCCTTGTTTCTACTGGATTTTATTCAGAGTAGTTCAGTTTGTTTGTCATTATCATTTTTATTTTTATTATGGTAGTGCCTAAAATAAGCCAACTGAGATCGGGATCCCCTCGTATTAGGTACTTTATGGAACATAATAAGAGACAGTCCCTGCCCTGAAGATCTCACAAGGTTCTTGGAAAATGAATAGTGCTATACCAAGTATTATTAATGAATTGCTTAGCTCCAGTCTGGAGATTTACTAGGGCATGTTGCTACCTTGGAATGCTATAATTTTATTAAGATTCCCAGAGGCCTGCAGCCATATGGCACCAACAAACTAAAAGTATGAATAATACATGTGTGTGTTTGTGTGATGGTTCTATAATCTGAAAGATGCTGATGTGTGCTACTACAAATCATTAGCTCCTCAACAGCCACTCAGTGGTCTAGATATACCTTGAGTATAATAGTAATGGGAAACCGTCTAGATAGTAAGAATTTAGTTCAGACAGTTACCCTTCAGATGCTCATCCGACTATTATTGGAACTAATTTCATTTCGTATTCCTCAGGTGTTCTTGTGAGATTATACCTGTCTCACTTCCAACCAAATCCAGGATGGTGCAGAGGTGCAAGAAAATGAAAAATACTTAGAAATAAAAATTGGGTGAACATTTGCCAGTGTGTAAAAATAAAAGGTTCTGTTCAGTTTTGTTTACTGGTTTCAGGGAGGATTCAAAATTATTCTCATTTTTTGTGAGTCAGGCTTCCTATTCTCTGGTTGTGGTGTTTTGGCTGAATGAGAAAAACAACCAAAGGAATAATGGAAGGATTTTCTATTGAGTGGATGAGCTGGAATCATTTAGTACTCTATGAAGTTCTGCATCAGTGATCAGAGAATCCAATCCAAAACATCTTGGAGTCAACAGAAGCACTCCCTTTGACCTGATTGGGCTTTGGACCACATTCTGAGAGAGGAATGGTCATAGGATTGGTTTTCCTGGTGATGGCATGTATGGGGCAAAAGCCATTTCTTTTTCTCCTTTGCAAATCACATTTATTGTGATATGGGAACATCTGACAAAAAATCCTTGGTGCCTATAATTGAGGACAGTGCAAATGTTCCTCGACTGCATTGGCTTACTGAACCACATGGTCTATGAAATTTGCATGCTGCAATTCCAAACATCATAAATACTTAATAGCACATTCCAATGCCGTCCACTTCCCCAGGATACAGGAGGTTTAGTTTCAAAATGATCCTTGTTATATTCAATCCTCCATTCTGCTTTTAAACTCACACAGATCCAGCATCAGCTGGCACAGTCATTAGGAGAAAGACATTTATTAGGGGCTCATTGACATGATGCAGGAGTTGGAAGCTCATTGGCATAGTGCAAAGCACTCTTGCCTAGAGGTCAGAGACATAGTGAGTTAGTGGATTGATCTATCATCTCTGGAGGTTTTAACCTTACGTTACACCTGTTGTGAGGGAACAGTGGTCTTCATTTCTGGCCCAATTTATGCACAACCCTCTACCCCTCCAGCACAATTGGCTATCTCGGTTCAAGAGAGGCCCAAGCGTTGGATAACAGCCGTAGGCTGAGATGCCTTCCTAGAGCTCTGTGCAAGCTTAGTACTGAAGTGGGCAGGAGATGTTTCCATCTGAAGCTGAAATGCCCTGGAGGGAGGGAGCCAGAAGCAGAACAGCAAGAGAAAATTATGTCTACACACTGCCAAAGGTGATGTGTAGGAAAATGTGCATGGTGTGAGGTGCTATCCGGCCTTCTCTTTGATTCACAAGCACCCAGTTCACTCACAACATTTTCAAAAAGGAAACATATTTAAACCAAGTCTGTCCCCCCGCCACCTTGTGAGAGATGAAATGGAGGAAAGTGGTAGTAAGTGGCATATTTTGGTTCCAAGATAGTAATATTAGAGAAAATAGATTAGATAGACTGAATCAGGATCCAAACTTGCTAGCTTTGGATCATATCTATCTACTCATTCAAACTACCTTGAAGGTCTGGGATGCTAAAGTCCAGGGATTTTGTTCAACCCCCATATAGAGAGATGGGCTAGCCCTAAAGTTTGGATTCAGATTCACACGTCCCTACAGTTCAGTGGTAATTCGATCCAAAGCCTTTGCTTTCACTCATGTTGATACAGGTAAGGATCCAGAGGGCTAACAGAGCTGCGCTGGTGTGTGAGAGAGTAGATTTTGACCAAAGCCAAAATCTAATAGGATGTGATAGCTCACAGTGATTGCGACCAATTTACAGAATCATTACCAAGCCATCTTGCCACTTTCAACGGCAAACGCCAGCAAGAACATGAAATGGGATCTCATGCGCTCTTTTTGTGTGTGTGCAGACTGGTTTGGATCTTGAGCGACAGGAAGAGTGAGGAGGGGGAGCGGTGGGAGTGATGGGAATTAAAATGCCAGCTCTTTGCCATGCAGCACTCTGGGAAGGTTAAAAAAAAAAAAAGATTTAAGAAGTGACACTCTTGAAAGCGAGCCAAAGCCAAACCATCAAAATGGGACACTGTCTCTTTAAGTGCAAAGCTGCACAAGCGAAGGGAAATTAATTAAGTATGGGACGCTGTTATGGCGCCATGGAAAGAATACACAATCTGGGACCTGCATGCCAAATCTGAAATGAAAAGGAAGGTGATCTGTCATTTTCTGCTGTTTTTTTAAGACAGAATATATATTTTTGAAAGTTGACTAAGCAATTACCCAAATTAAAGAAACTGGAAAAGCAAACAGTGGTAAAAATGCTTTAATTTTTTTTCAGGGGTGGGGGAGATGGTAAATTAGTTGAAAAAATGGCCTTTTATTATCTTGACGCAAAGGGAAAAAAAACAACACACAACAAGCTTTAACTCTTTAATGACCAGCTCCTGAACGAAAAGACCTCTCCTGCCCTGCAGAATCAGAGGCGATTCCGAACTGGTTTCGTCCTCTTTTTCGTGGAGGTGATGTGAAAACGTGGACAGCCTGACCGCTCAGCACTAAACACTGGGACCGCTTTCAATGCACCTCCCTCCTGCCCTGCTACCTTGATCTCCCTTTGCACTTGCCAAGCCTCAGCATGAAGCTGAGATACAAAAAGGGCCAGATCCCATTACACCTGGTAGGTGAGGGTCTCGAAGGACTCCGCTGAAGGCAGTGTTGTGACTCACGATTTATGCTGGCGTATCAGAGCATGATTTGGCTCTTGCCTACCAAACACATGGTAGGTCTGCCAGTTGGCAACTCTGCGCAGCACCCTGATACAAGTCCAGCGCTCCGAGCCAATCTGGGCGGTGAGAGAGAGAGTGCCGCATGAATGTCTGCAGACAAGGGAAGGGACTTGCTGGGCTGGTGGTGGCGGAGGGAATGGGGGGAGGAGGAAGGGAGGGTATGCGTTCATGTTTTAAAAGAAACGGAACGCGGAAAGCAAGACACCCACAGTATATAGAGAATTGTTATGAGAAGCCCTGTTTCACACCTTCCATGGTTTATAGGCCTTCTGCTCCACTGCCTGCGATTTCTGGAGCAGTCCTGTGGTGCAGCGTGTTGGCTTTTGGAGCCCATTCCAGCTGAGAAAAGCTTAGCATGACTTCCCAGCCAGCTCTGCTGTTAGGCCAACTGGCAACACTTCCACCTGCAGGCCACCGAGAGTCCAGCTAGAGGCCCAGCTGAAGTGGGAAATGCTGGTCTCTTCCCACCACCCACCCTGTCCAGAGTGAGGGGAGCTGTGAAATGGGTCTGGCCTTCTGACCAGCTGGCTGGCACGTGTGCAGTCAGCTCTCTAACGTGTCTGTGATACTTTTCTTCCTCAGCTTTAATGGCCATTGACATAATTAAGAACCAGAGTTTGGTAGAGTTTTGGTTCCCCAACTCCTGTTCGCCACTGACCCTCCCAGGTAATCCCTCAGCAAATATGGAGTGCAGCATGTTTTGGAACCTAACCACTTCGCACCCTCAGCATCGCTCCTGAAAGAAAAAGAAAGAGAAACAGGGTCTTTTCTTTGTGTTTGATCAAGAATCGAGGGCTCCCGAGAAGGAATGAACAGGAGGTTTGAGGGACGGGGCAGTGAAAAGAGAAGAAAGATTTCAAGGCTCTGATAGTATCTTTTCTAAATGGATCATTCCTACTTCATTACCTCACCCTGCTCTGCAGCTGAGATTCAAGGAGAAGCCCCCCTCTCACGTCCCATACTGTTCTGCTTTACACTTCAGGGTTGCCCTGCAGCATTACAAGAGTTTGTCTTCCATGTCCCCTCTGCTTGGATCCCTACCTGAGACCTGTGGGGTGTCATTACCAGCTTCCTCTGCTTTCCTCTCTCTCTCTCTCTCTCTCTCTGCTCCTCAGCTGTGACCCATCCTGCAGTACAGGAGACTTGGGTTCTAGTCTGGGCTCAGCCACTGGGTCTTGGGGAAGTCACTTCCCCTCTATACCCCAAGTTCCCCATCTGTAAAAGGCGGGGTAATGATACTGACCTCCTCCACAAAGCACATTCAGACCTACTGATGAAAAGTGGCATATAATAGCTCGTTATTATTATTGTAGGAGCTGCCGGTGTTCCTGTATACCCTAGGGTGACCAGACAGCAAGTGTGAAAAATCGGGACGGGGTGGGGGGTAATAGGTGCCTATAAACGAAAAAGCCCCCAAAATCGGGACTGTCCCTATAAAATCGGGACATCTGGTGACCCCAGTCTACCTTTGTGTGCCACTCCCTGGCTCACAGACCTTGGAGTGTTATAGAAGCTTCTCCAAGGCTCTGCTCTTCAGCTCCAACTCAAAGCACACAAGCCCTTTGCACTCTTGCCCTGAAACTAAGCTCTAAGAGGATGTTGTACAGGACAGAATATCAGACCACAAGACGAGTAGAGAAACACCATTTCCTTTCTCTTTCATTATTTATTGAATCAGTGCCTTAAATGGCCTCATTCTCAGGGCAAAGTGCAGCCGTTCCCTCGGTAGTTATTCATCTGGTGGAAAACCATATCCCGTCTCCATTCAGCGGAAGAGTATATGCCGCTGAGTTAAAATAAAGGAGAGAATCTCAGCACTTCGTCAACTAACACTTGCTAACTTTCCTTTCCTCTAGAGGGTTCACATCCTACTGCTCTCTCCTTGAGAATGGAGAATAGCAACTGCCCAACGGCAGCCCACCCCGCCCTTTAATAGGGCTGATTTATCTTTTCCAGGAGCACCGGGAGTTTGGAGGGCAGTGAATGGAGGATGATATCCTCCTTAAGAAGAAGAAAAACAGGACACTGGGGGAGAGAGAGAGACTGTTACAGAGATTGTATGAGGGACCTGTTCCTAATAGCCCCTCAGTTCCCAGAATGCCTTCTGTCTTACCACACAGACCATCCTTGAACGGCTGACACTCCAAATGATAACAGACCAACTAGCTTGGGATTAATGTCAGGTTCTCTGCTCCTCAAGCGTGAGCTGGTTTCTGCTTGCTGCAGCTCTTTCTTTGAACAACAGGAATTGTGTTGGCATTGATGTTTGGAAGGAGAGTTCAGGGTTTCTGAAGCAAGAGGCCACTGCTACAGGAGAAGGATTCTCATCAGCAGGTGGCAGGATGTTGAAGCCCAGGCGAGAAGCTCTTCTAGCTTTTGACCTTGCCTTTCAGAAGAACACTTCCTTCAGGAACAGACCAGAGAGACACAAGGGTAACGTAACAGAGGGCAAGACAGTCTCTAGCAACTGAATGAACAGCCATTAACACCATGGATGTGAACGGTGGTTTACAAAGAAGTAAATCTCACCATCTGCCAAGCCAGTCTTATCTGAACGGCAGCAATCTCTGCTATTTATGCTGTCCTTGGGATGTCCTGCTAGCTTATACCAGTTGCCAAAATACATCAGTCTGGTCTGCCATGCCTGTCTAGCTGAGATACCTAGATGGTCCCCAATATCATAGCGTGTAAGCACCTCGCAATCTTAGCATATTTATTCTCACAACCCCAGTGAGGTGGGGAAGTACTGTTATCACCATTTTCCAGAGAAGCGAAGGGATTTGCCCAAGGTCACCCAGGAATTCTGTACTAGAGCAAGGAACTGAACCAAGCTCTCCCAGGCTAGTGCCATAACCACCGGGCTAGCCTTTCACCTGCAGTTCTAGTCCTGGGCCTTTTCTGTGCAGAGACTGCTCATCATGTTGGATGCTGTTAGTCCTGCAAAGTGTATAAATGTCCAACGGAGGTATGTGTGAGGCCCACTAAATGTTTCTTTTGGGGTTGAGCCAAAACCAATTTTCTCTTTCTAATTTCTGGCAAATCGAAAAGTTGAAAAACCAAACTGTTTTAGGTGGAACAAAATGTTTCATTTTGACAGAATCAAATAGTTTTGTTTCAATTTCAACTATTTTTTTAAAAATGCTATTGATTTTTTTTTAGAAATAAGGAACATCTGAAATGAAAAGTTGGTTTGAACCGAAAAATCAAATGTTTGGATATTTTTGGATTTAACTTTTCTGTTTTATTTTCACTGAAACAATTCTACCGAACTGATGTGGAATGAGCAAAATGTCTTGTGGTCACTGAATCTGCATGTTTCACCAAAAATAAAGTTTCTGCTGAAACACTTCATCCAGGTCTACTCCGAGCATGGGCGGCGGGTATCAAAGGCCAGGGCAGGCTAAGTCTCCCCTGACTTGAGTTGGAACATGGGCGGGGCCACAGCCTGAGGCCCTCCCTCCTTTCCCATCTACCCTGAAGCTGGTGGGGCCTCACACAGCTCCAGCCGGTGGCCTGGAGCTCAGGCCTGTCAGCAGCCAGAGGTGGTGCTGGGGCCAGCAGCTTGGCCTGGTGCTGTGGTGGGGACTGGCGCTGGGGGGAGGGGGACAGCCTGTGTGGCTGGAGCTGGTGGGCCGGGGCTCCTCTGGCTGCAGGGTGTGTGTAGGGGTGTGTGTGTTTCGGGGCTCCTCCAGCCACAGGGGAGCGGGGCCAGTGGGCTAGCCTCCCAGAAGGGGGGTTCACCCACCGCCCGTGACCCTGAGCCAGTTAATTCTTTGCCTTTCTGCGAAGACAGCCAACAAGGATGGATTTTGTGCTGTGGACAAACTTGTTTGCTGGAGATCATCACTCTATTGAATGTCCAGTACAAAACCACATGGCAATACTATCCATCAGTCATTACTGTCCAGGCAGTGGATAGGGCACTAGCCCAAGAGTCAAGAGGCCTCATTTCTATCCATTGACCTGTTATGTGACCTTGGACAACTCACTTCTTTGTGCCTCTATTTCCCCTTGAATTCTCTCTCCATCTTGTCCATTTAGACTGCCCTCTTCAGGGTCAGGGAGTGCCTTACTTACTATGTGTTTGTATAGTGCCTAGCACAATGGTGCCCTGATCTCGGCTGGAGCATCTAATGTGACAGAAATAATAATAAAATAGGGAAGGGTGAAAATCTCCATACCTCGTTCCCAATCACCTGAACTACTGAGAATCCCTGTACAAATTTAGTTACTTTAAGTACTCTCACACCAGTTGCACAGCCTTCTCCCCTCTCCCTGCATTTGTTTTTATCTGTGAAGCATCCTTCAAGGAAAGGCTTCAAAGGGATAAATTGGGGCCTGCTCACGCAAGAGAGAAAAATTCATCACTGTAATAGTCAGGCATTAGTTTGAAAATACTCATAATTGCTGCTGCAGATAAATGCTGTCCTGGTTTTTTGTTTTTCATGGATGGGTGGACAGCTGCTTCTACAGATTAATTTTAATCTCAAGGCTGGGACATGTGTTTTAGTATTTACATTTAGTTTTGTCTGCCTGGTAGTTTTCAGAGCCGGGTTCTGCCATTTCTAAATGCACTTTACTCATTGGCTCTTCAGCTTCATTGATGAATTTGTTCATGCTTAGGCCATTTAAGATTGCTCAGAGCTTTTAAATGACTTATCCCACGCCTCTAAAATAAAAGAATTAGAAATAGGAATGGGCAAATGGTTCCAAACAGGACTTCAGGTGGTGAAATGATTTGCAGCCTGGTCTTATATGTATCTGAACTTTTAGGTTTTTACTGTATTTTTATTTTCTATGGTGCCTGCCACTCCCAATCTCTATACATATCCCTGATCTTCCTATCAGCCCGGTCCCTGAAGCAGAAATATTAAAATTAGATTGCTTAGAAATCTGCTTAGAAATATTGAGATTAGAGCTGGTTGAAAAATGGAAAAAAATGTGACATTCAAAATATGTTTTCCATTTTTATTTATTTGACATTTGGACCACAATAATTGTTGACATTTTGAAAATTTGATTCCAGCTCTGTAGCTGGTCAAAAATGGGAGGGGGGAATTACATAAAGCATTGATCCCCATTTTAATCATCCAAATTCAAAATGTTGATAATAGTTATCAACATTTTAAAAAATGTCAACCAATTCTAATTAAATACTAGGAGAGAAGATCCTTTGAATGCTGGAGAGCTGTTGAACAGCTGAGCAGAGCAGAGCCTACCTAGCTTTAAAAAACACTTTCCCTACTGAAACAAGGATCAAGCCCCCCTTACCTTCTCCCCCTACCATTCCCAAGACTGCATAAAGAATTTTAACTGCACTGTACTGTAATGAGCTGTGCCCAAACTACTGGTTTCTGGACCACTGTTTATTTTATTTCTTTATTGTAATGAAACTCAGATGGCCGTTGTTTACACTAGCGCAGCCCAGCGAGAGCGTGCTGGAATCGGTCTAATTAACTACAAGTGGGTTTCAGAATTAGTGCAGAGGAAAGAACAAATTTTTAGTAACGACTTTAAATTGAAGCCCTCATTTATTTTCATTAGGGCCAGACAAAAGCAATATAATGTTTCCCAGCCCTTTCCACGCAAGGCCTTCGAATTAGCCCAGTGGGGCTGCATTCTGCTTACTTCAGGTCTTTCTTCCTCCCTCCAGGCTTATGGGAGGACACTGCTTCTTTTTTCCAGGATAACAAAAGGGAAATGCAGCCAGATTCAGCCATGAGCTTGGGATCAGAGAACAGAAGTAGAGCTGGGCAATCCGGACCATGCAAATGAAGTAAGTATTAACTTTTACTGCTTTAACAAGCTGCTTTAATGCTTGGTCCATCACACAACATGTCTGGTGCCTTGTATCATCTCCCTTGTATGAAAGGAGTAAGGTCTGTTTGTTAAAGCAAATGACCAGGAACTACAAGATTAAGTTGTATTTTCAAATCACCGGTGGATTGCGCCAGAGCCTGGTGAAATCAATGGATACATGTCCATTGACTTTGGATCAAGCCCTGAATAACTTTGGGTAAATCATTTAAGCTGTCTAATCTCTATAGGCCACGAATTCGGACTTCTTGTATGTTTGTGCAGCACCTACTACAATGGGGCTCTGAACTTGATTGTGTACCACAGTAACAATGCTGTGCCTCAGTTTCCCCAAATGTAACTACTATCCCAGTTTTACAGACCTAACCACCAGGGATACTATGAGGCTAACTTATTATTGTTTCTAAGGCAACCTGAGAGCTTTAGAAGGAAAGTGAAAAGTAACCATTGTCATTATTATTAGAAATTAAAAGTGACTTCTCCCCCCCTTTTCTTGTATAGTTTGCAGCCTCTACATAATTTTGCTGTGTCGTTTGCTCAAAACAAAGGCTCCAAATAATGTTTTAGTCAAAGCAAGCAAGCAGTGAATCAGTGCCAGTATGTCAGGAGCAACCATATAACAATAAATGTACCGGTGTGGGCATGTGGACAAAGACATTGCCTGGTAACATTTCCTTTTCAAGTCTGCAAAGAGTGTTATAAGCAACAGTGAGTTTTGAAGAGAAACTGATTTTAACAGTTGAAAAATACATTTACAGTCCCCCTTTGTAATAAAACATTTGTGCATGGCCTCAACCATGTACCATATAAACCTCTAATAGGGATAAACCAGTAGGTTAGCCTCTGTGGTCCATTCACGACCTGTCTCTCTGCTAAGAAAGCTAGGCTGGAAGTTTTGGGGCAGTTTGTGATCTGGTCACCTGTCCACTGGGAGCTGAAGTGAAAAGCCACCACATCCGTGTTACCAACACCATACATTCAAAAATCACAAGACTGTAACCAACTCTAGGTGCTTCATATTTGCTTCTGGGCAAATCCCCTTAGTGATTATGTTTTAAAGCTTTTCTCTGCAACAATGAGGGATCGAAACTGTCTTTCAAAAAAGTACTGAAAAATGAAAGCTGAAGACCTTACATACTCACGTGCTTCTGGAAACTGGGGGTTGAAGAATTCCACAAAATATCGCAAGACTCAGGATGAAATCCCAAGAGTTTAAAACACTGCCAAATGAGGGCCCTTATCCTGCAGCCTGTTGCTCCTCCTGCTGACGTCATACGTTCATGTTTCAGACAAACCACAAAGAGCAACATCGTCAGTCACTGTCAGCCTGGATTGAATTTGAAAAAAGGAATCAAGAGGAGAAAGGCTTTGTATCCCATTTTCAGTTAGTTCCCTGTGCTGCGAGATAACCATTAGGGAATTTTTAAAAAGTGCTGATTTGTCACTAGCTATGTACATTGTACACATCTGGTTTGTGCTGTTACAGTTTAGCATCAGCTTCCCAGCTAATACCAATACAATATATTGTCTGTCACATGTCACAGAAATATGGGATATCTGCAAATAGTTTGGGCGCTTGTATTTCAGGGTCACTATATTTTAAATATTACAACATTGTAGACTAACGCTTTCAGCTATCTTATTAAAATGCAACCTCAGTCAATTCAAAACCACAATTTATAAAAGCTCAAGTTATTTAATAATGAATAGACCTATTTGTATTTCTCCCCATATGAGCTTACGCCCACTCCCAGACAAGTCAATGGGAAAACTCCCCAGTTATGTATCGAAGAGTTGCATAGAAATATGGCATAAAATACATAATACCTAGAGTACATCTCAACTGTTCAAACATCCAGAAAAGGCATTAATAAGAAAGGATCTTTCTCCAAAAGGTATTTCCTCTTTTCTCCAATGTGGCAACATTATGAATTCTCGTCTTTTCAATGTTTATATTTCTTTATTAAATTTTTTTAAAAAAAAACCCATCTTTTTAGATACTGAAACATCCTTCCTCGTTAACTAATGTTTTAAAAAATATATTAGCGAACGTTTGTTAAAACTACTTCGAGTTAAAACACGCTCAGATTAAGCAGCAATATATATTATTTGCAACAGATCTGTTTTCCAAAAGAGTTCCTCTATGTTGGATGCAGTGTTGCCAACTGTCAGTAAATTTACGAACAGCTTGTAAATTTAAGTGCTTTCCAGAGAGGTATTGGTATGTGTGTAAAATACCCATTTTGTTCCTAAAACATGGCAAGAATTTTTTTCTGTGCTTGAAAAATAAGGGAAAAAAAACCCCTTATAAATAATATCACTGAAGTGATGATGTATTGGTTTCTATGAAGAAGAAAATAAACTAACTTATTTGGTTCTCTTCCTTGTCTTCCGTTGCTAGAAAGATAGTTACAGCTTGATGCAAAGTACTTTCAAGGCAATTACTCTCCATAGTTCTTATGACAGGTTTCAGAGTAGCAGCCGTGTTAGTCTGTATCTGCAAAAAAAGAAAAGGAGGACTTGTGGCACCTTAGGGACTAACAAATTTATTTGAGCATAAGCTTCTGTGAGCTACAGCTCACTTCATCGGATGCACGATTTATGCTCAAATAAATTTGTTAGTCTCTAAGGTGCCACAAGTCCTCCTTTTCATAGTGCTTATGGGTTACATAATTCCTCCCATGCAGATAAACTAAACTACAGACACTTCATCTTCTGCCATTATAGAAATAAGCAAAATTTGATAACATTGCAAGAGTTAATAAGAGGAAGATACTAACTCTCTGTGGTTCATTGTTCAACAACAACAAATCCAGATCTGAAATCTAAACTTATATCAAGAGTGGAGACTTCAGAGGGGAAATATACTTTTAAAATGTCAAATGTATTTTTTGAAAAGGTGCAAGCTTTATTTATCTCCAGGGAATCATATGGAAGCAGAGAGAAGGTACACGCAAAAGGGAAGTTACAAGCCTGGAGCCCTGTATCCCAGGGTAGATCTGAAGCAATTGTTCAGTGTGCTTTTCAACAGAGATATTTGCAAAATATATCTCTACTCTGCCCCATTAAAATTCAGACATAAAGATTGCTTGCTTTAGCCAGAGCTCCCCCAAAGAAACAGATAAAAGGCTTGCTTCAGCTATCACAAAGGCTAAAATCAAGAGACAGTAACTCCCTCTCCCTCCAGATAGCTAACCTCTGTTGTCTCACTTCCTGCAGGCTTATATATCCCAAACTTCAGGGCATCAGCTGCCTGTGGCCAATAAGGTTAATCTGTTTTCCTCTGGAAAGCACCTGAAAATTCATTTGCTGTTAATAAAGTGTGGGTGTGATCAGCTGTTTTGAGCAAGGGGTTTAAACCCATCCATGCCAGAGTCCTTTATCCCAGCACAACACAATCATTTCTTCACCTAAAAGAAATGTCTCCTCTCTACTCCACGTTGCCGATCTCTCAGTAGCCCTGTAGATCACTGCTCTGTTGACTATCCTGCACTCATTTAGTGTACAGAACTCCCATTCACATCCAGCTACTACTGAGATATGGAACTACCACTGAAGGTGCGAGGTAGATTAACCTAGATAATTTAAATAGATAGGCCATTGAAGTTTCAGGTATGGTATAAGTAAAGAATATTGACTGAGATTTTGCTGTACAAGCTGAATAGCAACCAGAATATAACAGACATAATTCTCTCAAACTGATGGCCTAATATTTGCATCAACACTTCAGTGCTATGTAATTGATAAACAAACAACGTCCTAAAAGAAAAGGAGGACTTGTGGCACCTTAGAGACTAACAAATTTATTTGAGCATAAGCTTTCGTGAGCTACAGCTCACTTCATCGGATGCCACAAGTACTCCTTTTCTTTTTGCGAATACAGACTAACACGGCTGCTACTCTGAAACAACTTCCTATTATCTTAACAAGGAAATATTATTACAGTCCTCCAGTTCCTACATGTTGCATATCCTCCACGGAGAAAGGATAGTTTAGTGGTTAAGGAGCTGGATCGGGTCTCAGGAGATTGATGTTCAGTTCTTAGTTCTGCTACTGACTTTGTGCTTGACCTTGGTCAAGTTGCTTACTCTCTCAATTCCCTGTTATGTACAGGGCCTGTCTCAAAGATGGCCTGGTCTCAAGTAGGGTCTGGAAATGCTACTGTAATGTAAATAATAACAGGCACACTTTGCACATGGTATTTAATTGCCTAAGTGCCAATTTGAGCATGTAGGATGTAGATACCCTCTTTAGGTGCCCATGTTTTAAAATTGGGCTCTCCACCTGATGTTCTGAACAATTTCTTTCTGCTTCAGAGCTCCCTGTATGACATACAAATGATCTCTGAGAGAAAAAAAATTGCATGATCTTCTCTAGAGGTGTCTCCACAGTGGCAAAAGAATGGCAGGTGAAGGTTTTTCAATACGATGGTGACAACAGAAGGAATGACCACCTGGACATTTATTTAAAAAAAAAAAAGAGTCACAGCGGGTTTTATTACCCAAAAAGGCGCAGGGGAAATGAATGGAGTTCTTTCTCCAAACAGGTGTGTAAGAAAAGTTCTAATCAGACACTGAGGGGAAGACAACCCCTCCCCGCCACAATCTTTGAGAGTTTTAAGAATGATCCTGGATTCAAATCCTGGTCAGGATTTTACATATTTGATGTCCCCCTTCCCCATGCTTAAAATTTCACCGGGAGAACAGTAAACTGATTAATACTTATTTCTTTGGCTGTATTCACTTTCTTGCATATTTATTCCCGCATTTACAGAGGCTACTGCTGCTGAAACCTCAGTCAGTATGGAGCCTGGCGAGACTCGCTACTTGCAGCAGAGAGCAGTTATGAAAACGTGTGTGAAACCTTTGAGTGAGTGAGAGTTCTTCAAATCTTAGGCTGTGATTTTCCAAGGAGCCTAAGGAACTTAGGCATGTCCAACTCCCTCTGAATGCCAATGAGATTTGGGCACCCAAATCCCTTTGAAAATTCCATTATTAATGATTATCCTTATTCCTGAGTTTTACAATAAACTCTCTAGAGCTAGAAGTTTGCAAGCCCAGCTGTAGGTGTGTATATGTACCTTATTAATAGGGCAGATCTGAATGTGTGTGTGTGTGTGTGTGTGTATGTCACACATACAAACACTATCTATCTATCTATCTGTGGATATATATATCTCATTCTCAGTCCTTCAGTTTCCCTTCTTCAAGAAATCCAACAAGAAGATCACTCTAGATGAAATGTCTCCTTTAGGAAAAAAAACATGGGCAGCTCTGTGAAAAGAAAACAAGGTAATAGTGCATGAATCCTTCCCAAAGTGCCAGAATAAGAGTAAGCTATCATGACTGCAGATTAAAACGAAATGTGATGCCACGGACAGTGTCCGCTCAGGAGAGGCCCATGATTATAATAGTATCCAACACCACTTGGTAGAAACAAGAATTGGAACACGGTCAACAGATTTCAGATTGTAAGCTCTTCGGGGATGATCTTTTTGTTACGTGTATGTGTGATGGGGGCATCTGGATGCTAGTAAAATAAAATAATAATAATAAATAAGTCATAATAACAACTAGTTAATAATAAGAAAGACCGGTAATGCTTGGATGCAAGACAGTTGACTGGGAGTTTGATTTTTAAAATAAAATAATAACAATAATAATTAATAATAATGAATATCTAGCTCTTCTATAGCACTTTTCATCAGTAGATCTCAAAGCACTTTACAAAGGAGGTCAGGATCATTATCCTCATTTTACAGATGGGGAAACTAAGGCATAAGGAAGGGAAGTGACTTGCCTAAGGTCACCCAGCAGGCTGGTCATGGACCTAGGACTAGAACCCAGGTCTTTGGAGGTCTAGTCCTGTGATTTACCCACTAGGCAACAGTGGCTCCGCTAAAAAAAAATATTTATTTTTAATTTAAATATTGTTGAATATGGTCCTGCTTTGGGGGAGGGAGTGTTATAAAAGACAAGTCTTTAGTGGACAGATGTGATTATACTTTTGATTTTCTACGTGGCACCTGGATAACACAGTGCCGGACATGTTAGAAACACACAGACCGATTAGGTAGACATTTTGTTTTTAGAGTTTCGCACCTAGATATCAGGCACTCTATGAGGTCCAGAAACCACATGCTTAACTTGAAGTACTTGAGTACTCCCACTGAAGCCAATAGACTACTGGGCGCTTGAAGTTAAGCGTATGGTTAAGTGCTTTGTTGGAGTAGGGCCCAGGTACCATACATAGACAGATAAGATGGCTGCCCTTAAAATCTTGCAGTTGCAATTTTTACCATGATTTATGCTCTTCCCTACATATAAATTGAAGAATTATTGCAAATATCATGGTAGCCATTTAAATAGTTAAATGCAGTAAATTCATGTTTTTAATTCCCTTGCCTAATGCAGGCAGGCATATAGACAGATACCCAAAGACAGATTAGATAGTAATCAAAGATACAGAAGTTTTATCTCCAGTACATGAAGGAGAACAGTCAAATAACCTTAATTTTAGAAGGGAACTGTACTGAACCTGCCCAGTGCCATAACTTTGCTTTTTAAGCAAAAGTCAGACTATGTCTGACAAAATGTTCCCCAAGGTCTGGGATGTTGTGGGTAAAGTGATCCATTTTGTAAATAGGAATCCAAATCATACAATATTTGTGGCTGCTTCTGATTTGGATTAGAAAACAGGTGAAAATTGAGATACTGGGTTCAACTGAATTCAGCTCTCACAGTGACACTCTTCTCGCGTGAATCAGAAACCGACTGTGCCCTGATGAAAACATTTGCACAGGCTTGTGTCAAGTGAAACCACAGACTATTGCAGGACTCAACTCCTTACGCTACCAAGATGCAAGGTCCAAGTCTTATGGTCCTCCAGGAGCAGCTGATCACATGGCCATTCATTCTGAAATCATTGCAGGCAACTTCAGGTAGTTGGAGTTTTATTACTTGCTCTAGTGGAAACCCAGAAGCTGGAGCTCAGTGCATCACTGGAAAATCAAGGGGGAAACTCTGTTTTACATTCTTAGTTTAAAAACTTTTTTTTTGTAAATCTTCAGTGTATACATAAGACCAAATTCATCCTTCATCTCATTTTAAGTCAGTGACGTTGGAAACTGCTCTACGGTCTGTTACTGATTTGAGATCTCAAACAGATCTTAATCTTTGGCATTTTGACCGTTTTTTCTTTTTGTTGAAGAAAAGCAGATGAGTTCCCCTTTGAGATCCTTTAATAGAATACCTCTTAATTAAAAGGAAATGACTGACAATTATTATTTATTGTTTTAATTATGTTAGCACCTAGAGGGCCCAAATGAATCCTGGAAGCTGTACTAATACATAGTATAGAATCATAGAATATCAGGGTTGGAAGGGACCTCAGGAGGTCATCCAGTCCAACCCTCTGCTCAAAGCAGGACCAAGCCCCAATTTTTGCCCCAGATCCCTAAATGGCCCCCTCAAGGATTGAACTCACAACCCGGGGTTTAGCAGGCCAATGCTCAAACCGCTGAGCTATCCCTCCACCCAAGATAGTAAGAGGCAGTCTCTGTGCCAACACACATCCAATTTAAATAGACAAAGTCTAGAAGGGGAAACGGAGGCAGAGAAACTTGCCCAAGGTCATATAGCAGGTCAGTGGCAGACCCAGGAATATTACCCATATCTTCTGAGTCCCAGTCCAGTACACCATTCTCTGGGCCACACTGCTGGAGTTTGGCTAACAGTTGCTTGAAAAACCTGTGACAATTACTTGAGCTATATGTCCTGCTGTAACAGAGATAGTTCCTTGGCTTTGAAGTGGGACCCTATAATGCACTGTATAATACTAATAAACATGATTATTACAAAAAGATAAGGTTACAGAAGACTGCACGTTGCCAAATTCTCGTGGACTGTAGCTTTAAGTTTTGGCTGAGCAGTGAGCCAGGGAGATTTTAAAATTCAGCAGTAGTAGCTATTCAGAGGGTTGTTCTAGTACCCATGCCAGGAAAAACTCAGAGTGAAAGGTCTAATTTATCACACATTGGGGTTGCAAACCTGTGCTCAGGGTACCAAGGCAATTGCTCGTCAAGTTTCAGAAAAGTCTGGAGGAATCCCTGACTTCGGAAGTGGCAAGAATTCCAATTTACTGTTCAGAACAAGCAGTGTTAGAGCAAGAGGTATGTACCCTTCCCACACACTCACACATATATGAAAAAAAAAAGATTAATTTGTGTCTGCGTTGCTTCGCCTTTTTCCCCCCCTCATTAAATAAGGAATAGCCTATTTTTGAGGCACAGCTGAGGTTATGAAAATGGTCTTTAATTTGAAAGTCTGGTACGGCACCCTGATGTGTTGACATGAAGATAAAATGGCTGGTGCTGAAGAGAATGTAATTGGAGAATCCTGCTAAGATCCTACGTGCTGAAATATTTAAATCAGAATCCATTTTATTTTTCATATTCCCATTCCCTCCCTCCCCCCGAGTTATCTGCAAGCAGAAAGAGGAGAACTTCTGTGAGTTCATATTGACTTTACGATGTTTCTCTAATGCCCATCAAATGTTTCTGAAGTCTGGCCCTGAATATAAAGCTCTTGGGAGCTACTTTAAACTTGTACATGGGATCTGGTTGGAGCTGTCAATTTATGGATCTCTTTGAGTCTCTGGGTCTGATGCAGAGCTAGTGGAAATCAATGGAAAGAGTCCCCTTTGACTTCAACGGGCTTTGAATCAGGTCTATAATCCTCATTTAATTTGAAAAATATCCCATATAGTGACAGATTGGTTCAGTTAACTTATGTCAGAAGGTGGGAGGACCTACAACCCTCCTGTGCTTGACCGTATTGGTTCATAGCATGCAGAAATTTAGTATGCAGAACATTTCTATCACACTGATAGGTGTGTCTTAAGCACATGCTTAATTGATTTGCTGAATAAGGTCCTAAACATGCCATCATACTTTCTGAGGAGAAGCTAACCAAAAGTATTTGAATTCACAGGAGAGAGACCTCTTCTTGATCCATTTTCCCATTGGTTTCAATACAATAAGGAAACACATCTCATTTCCCTTTTTCACTCTAAGGCTTGTGAATGTCTGTTGATACCAAATGGCTTCCATACGCTATACCATGAAATTGCTGCTGTCTAGTGCTTTCAAAGGGCTCAGAACTTTGGAGGAGAGGTGTTTTATCACAGAACAGTGCTATTAATTGTCAGAATTATTTGGTAATACATAGCTCCTTTGTACAGATCCTTTCCACACATGGTTTGGCAGTGTTACGATATGTGTTTTAAAAATAAGTGTGATGAGCTCTGCTGACTCTGTATTTCATACAGATATCAGAGGGCAGGGCTTTGTGGTCTCAACATGAGGTTCAAAATTCCTTCTGTAGATTCCCTGGAACCACAGCTTAACATCCTGGCAGAGCAGAGTCAGCCCTTCATCCTCCTGTGGTAGAGAAATTGAATTCCATACAGCTCACTGAGTAGTGAAAGACCTTTTGGACAGCACATTAAAAGCAGAGGTCCTGTTTCTTCAGTGCAGCCATTAAAGAGTCCATGCCACTTTTGGTAAGCCATTGGATTTGCTTTGGTGTCCGTGGCCAAAAGGAACCTCAACTCCCACTGTTGTGCAGTATGCGACGTGTGCCGCTTGGCTAAGCTGGTTGCCACCCACGCACCCTTCTACCTCGGCTATTGGCTGCATTTCAGTGGTGGGTGAATCAACTCCTTTGTGCATGGTTTGGGCTGGAAGGTGCAATATCAATGTTATTACATATGGTGGAATATATAATATTTCGATGTGGGTTATGACCTAACAGACTGAGTGACCACCGCCTTGGTTCTATTACAGCTGGATGATTCTGTGGCGAAACTTGTGCCCATTGTTAAACCTCTGTCTGGTTTGGGAAGGCTGAGCTGACAATAATGTTCCATTCCAAGACCGTGATTCACTGAATACACAGGTTTTCTCTCTCTGTAATAGACACACAATTATTCTCCTCTCTCTCTCTCTGCAGTTGGAAAAGCAAGGTGTGTTTACAGAAGGCAGTATAAACACCTAGAGCTTAGGCAAAGCTGGTGGAATATGGACTGCTGTCGTATTTTATTTCAGGTCATCAGGAAATGGAAAATAATGGCAAATCACACCCATCAGTTTCCAGTAAAGTGAAATTAACATTCTTGGCCCACAAAAGACTAAAATAAGTCCCCCATCCCCTACCCCGTTTGTTATTTAACTGCTCTGGTTTTTTGGGCAACTGAGCCTTTTCCCCTTTCCCTCCCCTTGCAGCCCTTCCCCTCCTTTCTATTGTGGATTTTGTCTCACAGATTGGGGCCAGAATCTCAGCTGGTGTAAATTGACATAGCTCCATTGAAATGAATTGAGTTTGAAATTAGTGGAGCTACATCAGCTAAGAATCTGGCCCTCAATTTGGTACTAGTTTGGGGTCAGATCCTCAGCTGGTGTAAATCATTGTAGTTCCATTTATTTCAAAGTAACTAATTTGATGTGCACCAGCTGAGGATCTGGCTGGTACAATTGTTGTTTATTATTTAACAGTAATTCACTATTAGCTGAAACAATGACCTGGGAGTGTATGGCGGATGATATACCGTCATGTAGGCATTAGTGATGGATGTCCTTCTAATGGCTTGATAATTCACTTGGTAGATGCCTATGCAAATACCCCACCCTGCACCCCCCCAAAAATATGGAGAAAGACTTTGGATGAAACTGTGGATTCTTGGATCATGACTTTCTCAGAAGACTTCCAGCATTCCCCGTGTTTTAGATGAGTGAGAAATACAAAAATCAGCAGAACTAAAATATCACAAGGAGACCATTCTCTGTATCATCAGAAACCAGGATGTTCAGAGAAATAAGAAAATTTTTCAAAAACGTTTCTGAGTTTTGCTTGGTTTGGTCTTTGGATGAAGGTTCTGGTCAGTTCTTATTCATACCAGTTTGCCTGTTTCTGCTCAACAAGGGGAATAGTGGCTATCAAAAGGAAGCTACATATCTAACACCAGAGCTTTGTAGTCACATCCTCAAGTATTTACCTTATAGCTGGTTGAAAAATGGAAAATTTTGGCAGAAGAAAAGTATCAATTTTTTTCCATTTCTTATTGAAATTTCAATTTGTATTTTTTTTTCTTATCAGCACTAATCTATATAAGCCTCGGGGGCATGCACACCTGGGAAGGACAGCTCACAAGAAAACCCTATCTCAAGG
Source organism: Natator depressus (assembly GCF_965152275.1). Taxonomy (NCBI): domain Eukaryota; kingdom Metazoa; phylum Chordata; order Testudines; family Cheloniidae; genus Natator; species Natator depressus. Next base: position 4,807,567 of record NC_134247.1, read on the forward strand.
TCTTCCTCCAGAATCAGACAACCATAGAAATGAAGACTATTAAGAGGAAAAAGACCAAGAACGGAAACTTTCTGAGCTTCAGAAAGTTTGGGTTCACTCTGAATTTAGAGAGAAGTTTATTGCTATCCACAAAGCACAAGCTGTAGCAGTGCAAGCTTCTCCAACACTGTCTACCTTTGTACCTCAAGCAGTCCCACAGGGATCACATTTAATGCTGAGAGTCTCTGTAGCCCATGGCCTCTCAGCTGAGATTGTCAGCAGGGGTGCTAATTAGTGCCAGTTGTGGTGGTTGGCTTATGTTGATGTAGACACATGTCCACGGAGAATTGCACTGACAGAACTAACTCATTTCACATAGATATTTTTATGTTAATGCTTTAGCTGTCCTTGATACTTGGAGTTGTTTAATTAAAGGAATCCTCAGAGGAGATGGGTGAGAACATGCATATACCTATAGAAACACACACACACATTATATATACAGTATGCATATCACATGTTAATCATAATTTCTCTGTAGATGCCAATCAGAAGAACAAGTTAAAGTTATCAAGAGGGGAAAATAAAAGAATCTCTGTTTTGAAAGGTAGGTGGACTTGACAAGTCCTTTTATTAACTCTAATTATAGAGATTCCCACAAATGGATGTCAAACATTTTCAGTGTGTTTTTCTAAAAAATGTCTGTGATGGAAAAAGGAAGAACTCCACCCCGGCAGAGCATTTCTTCTTGTTTGTTTTACTATTTTCACTGTTTTCTTTCTGCTAGAGAGACCAAGAAAGAGAGGCATTGGAGAAAAAAAAATCTCTGGCCCATATTCAAATTCCGGATGCCCCTCAACCTAATTGGAAAGCAAACAGTGACAATGTTTGCAGTACAGAAAGCATATGACATACCATATGTAAAGCGTTAAAAAGAGGGATTTAATAATAATTCTCCAGTCATGTTGTTGGAGACTTAAGACCTTTTATCTTCCTTAAAGCATGTATTATACATATCTCCTCCTTGCACTTTCATACAGGCAGAAAGGGGAAAACATGGCATATAAAAAGAAAGTTGCAATCCACAACTTCCAAGGGCCCATTTCAGCAAGCCATTCCTATTCATCAAATTACTTAAATATATTCTTAAAGTTACATGCCTTTCAGTCCCATTGACTTTAGTGGGACTTAAGCAGGTGCTTTGAGTTAAGCACCTGCTCATAAGTGCTTTGCTGATTGAGGACCAAAAGCATCTGATCCGTCTAATTTGCCTCTGTCTGCAAAATACGTCTTAATGCTTTGTATGAAGAACTCTAATAAAAAAAGCAATCATACTGAGCCATATTCCTTCCGTGATCACATATGGCTCCAGTGAGGTGACATGGGTGTAACGGAGAGCAGAATATGGCCCCATTTGTATTCAATAGGGCTCAGATCCCTAGGATTTAAGAAGGGATTTAAATGTCTATAATTCCCATTGATCTGGGACACCATTGAGGATCTGGTCCTAGTACCCAAAGATATTCCAGGATAGCACTCGCCATAGGAATAAGGTTAGCCATTTATGTTAACACTATGGATGGGTGGGCTACTTATTAAGACTTGAATTTTACTCCTTTAAAAAATGAATCCAAACCTTCTGTGTGGTTTGGAAATGGTTGTGGAAGGCTCTTCCAACTCCCATGGTTCCCTTAGTGTGTCACCAGCTTCCTCCCCAGCAAGGCTTCTGATCCCTCACTTGCCTACCACATGCATTGATTCCTCAACATACAAACGGCCTCATTCCCCCTCCCCCTGTAAAATTCAGATCCATTTAAAATTCCCAGATGGTTTGGGGATGTGCCTAGCTGGGGTCTGGGTTCATGCTGACCTCTACTTTTAAAGATATCTGAATGGTTCATCAACAAATAAGATTTTCTTCTTAAATGAGGATGATGATTGGTGATGGAGGTTAATCCAAATGTTTAGGCACATTTTGATTTTTTTCCCAAATATCAAATTTAGAGACTGTAAAGGCTGAAATTATATCACAAGATTATGGGTAAAATCCTCAGCGGGTATAAATTGACATAGCCTCATTGAAGTCATTCCAGTTTGCAGTGGATGAGAATCTAGCCCTATATGTAATGTAAACAAATGACATTTTAATTCCAGAGAATCAAAGAATTTGGATATAGAAAATACCTCACTGGGTGATCCTTCACAGTCTAATGCCAGATTCTTTCCTAAAGTATATTCGCCAGCACTTAATCTAGTCCAGTTTAAATGACCAAAAACAAGAGTGCTTCCATCACTCCCAAAGGAAGGAATTCCACATTCTAATAAAAATTCTGTTATAGTCATTTTTTAGAACACTATTTTTCTTTAAAAAATTTCTTTACAAATGAACACATACGCTAAGTAAAGGGCCCAAATTGCACGTTTGAGTAACTGGGTGAAACTCCATTGAAATCAATGCAGCTGTGTCTGCAGATAATTTGGACCAAATATTTTTTAAAGCAACTAGCATAATCCCTGACAAAATTAGGATTTAAAAAAAATCTTAACTGGCTGTCTTTAAAACAGTACATTTAAAAGTTATTAGTTGACTGGCTCATAAACAATTTTTTTATTTGCCAATAAAACAATAAGGATACCTATATATAGTATGGTTATTCAATTTTCAGAAAAAAATATTACTTGCCTTATGAAGCCTAGCAAAGACTAAAACACAATACCGAAAGTCAGCAGTTTCATTTAGAGGTAAGAGAATTGACAAATAAATACACCAATGCATTCAAAGTTCACAAAAGAAGCTTGAGCCAGTTATGGTCCATGTTGATGAAGCGCATTAAATCATAACTCTCCATCGAAAAATGACCTGTTAAAGAAACTGTCTCCAAAACCGAATATTCACTGCAGTGTGTTGTAGGCAGGATTTACTGTGCAAAGCCAGAAGGAAAAAAGCTTGGGGAGTGTTTGGGGTTTGGCTTGGTCTTAGGTACTTTAGTTAAATGTTTTTGCCAAATTATGTGGATCCTTCAAAGAATAAAAGATGTCTTATTTGGTGAGGTCTCTCAGGTGAATCTGTCACCCATCTGCCTGAGTAAGCAACAGTAGTTACATTACATGCCATGGGAAAGCATAACAGAGCTGGAAAAACCTAGTCACTGATTCAGTGTGGTACACGTCACTTTTTCAACTGCTGCACAGTGGCATTTCATTTTCAGCCAGCGGACAATCTCTGCACAAAAGAATAAATGGACACAAATCAGATGTCAAGAATTATAACATTCAAATACCCATCAGAGAACACTTCAACCTCCCTGGTCACTCAATTTCAGACCTAAAAGTTGCAATTCTTCAACAAAAGAACTTCAAAAACAGACTCTAGAGAAACTGCAGAATTGGTATTAATTTGCAAACTGGACACCATTCAATTAGGCTTGAATAAAGACTGGGAGTGGATGGGTCATTGCACATATTACTATTTCCCCATGCTAATTTTTCCCCTACTGTTACTCACACCTTCTTGTCAGCTGTTTGAAATGAGCCATCCTGATTATCACTACAAAAGTTTTTTTTCTCCTGCTGATAATAGCCCACCTTAATTGATTAGTCTCGTTACAGTTGGTATGGCAACACCCATTTTTTCATGTTCTCTGTGTATACAGATCTTCCTACTGTATTTTCCACTGCATGCATCCAATGAAGTGGGTTTTAGCCCATGAAAGCTTATGCCCAAATAAAATTGTTAGTCTCTAAGGTGCCACAAGTACTCCTCATTTTTTTTTGTTGCTACAGACTAACACGGCTACCACTCTGAAACCTATAAGGCATCATTACTCAAACCCACCACAATACATATAGACAGAGATTTGCAAAGCTGTCTACACGATTTAGAGGCCTAATTTCCATCAGGTGGTTTTGAAATCTCAGCTACATAGTCCTACTCTACTTTAAACTCCACCTTCGCTGCAGAGTGAATTCCATGAGTAACACTGAGCTTCTGTTAGAACGGCCCTCTCTTCCTGCATAAGAGGAGGATTTCAAAGAGCTTGGACTATACTATCCTGTGCCATTCAATGTAGTTTTTAGCAGAGAGCTAACTTTGCCAATCCATTGATGGATACAGGTGCCTAACATTGAAGAACATCATGCTACCATAATAATAATTACCATAATAATAATTACAGCTGACTAGAAATGGAGGTGGGAGAAACATTCATGAAATTTTATTTCAATCTTTTGTCAAAATTTGAATTTTTGATGAAAAATGCCATTGAAATTTCTAGATTCAAAGGCATTTCAACCAGCCCCAATAATGATTCAGACAGCAATTTTCATTCAAGCACCTTGAAGCCGTGCACAAAGAAAAATATAAAGTTCATGGCATTCTTATGATGTGGGTATTGTTACACCCATTTTTCACATAGGTAAACTGATGCTTGGATAAGTTAAATAATTTGACCAGGGGCCCCCAGGGAATCAGTGACAAATACAGGAACAGCAAGATGGAGCAGCCTTCTAAGTCGCCTGCTCTAGCTACAAGTCTGCACACATAAAATAGAGAATAGAACTGCAGGGTTCAATTTCTCTGTGGCAAAGAAGGATTCAAGTTGTTTAAAAAATCTCAAATCTAAAGGGTCATGAGTAACAACACAAGATGCTCTTCATATTGGGAAATGGGTGGTTGCTATATGAAGCTCAGTTGATATGATTTGGCAGCCTTTACTGAAACGAGTAGTCTAAGTGGCTTTCCAGGGATTACACACGTAATCAAGGATTACTTACGTGTCCGGTGTTTGTAGGACTGAGCCCATAATGACTTTGCAAGTGGGTTTGGATGTACTCCATGCCTTTGGAGGTGCCCACTAAATGATCGATGAGAGGTTTTGGCTCATGATACCATCGTCGCATCCTTGAAATCTGAATTTGTTTCCCCAAGCCTTTAAACTACCTCTCTATGGTCAGTATTTCATTTAAAAGGCTGGTAATATGAGTCTTTGTTTGTGTTTCTCTGTGTTTTTTTCCGCTCTTGCCTTCCTGTAACAGCTAAGCCGTAATGATTCCTGATATGGCAGTACTAAAATATGTTCTTTCTCCTCCTTTGCCCTTTTTGTACATTGCAAACGTGTGTAAACTCTTCCATTTAGCCACCAATCCCAGCGCATTTAAACATTCTATATTTCTTCATTGTTACTGTGGAGTGGGCCGGGTGGGTTTGTTTTCTCTTCAAACACCTGATCAAACTTATTTGTGTTTCTGAGGGAAAGCTCACAATTTTAGATTGCTAAAAGGATGTTCCTTTGGAGATATAGTGATACAATGTCGAGTTGGGAGGAAAACAGTTTTTTCCATTCTGTGAGGATTTCCCAGATTTAAAAAAAAACATTCCTACCTGAACTGGGATGAAAAGAGCTCAAAATTTTTCATGAACCAACCAACCAAAAACTGGGTTAGTAGCCCTATCTTTTTCAATAAGGGCATTGCAGTTTTAATGTCCACTGAGAAGACAGGACTTCCATTTAAATGGCTGACACTAGGTTACTTGTTCAATACTAATACAAAAGGAACAATGTCTGTCTATCTCGGCACTTATAAGGCTCTCATCAATATAACAATAGAGCACCCCATAATCATCAATGTTTTTTATCTCCATAACACCTTTGTAAGACAGGAAAATATTATCCCCATTTTACAGATGGCAAACGGAATGATCGGTTAGGCTAATGTAAGTTAGACTCATGTAAGTGTCTTGCCCAAGTTCAAACAAGAAGTCTGTGGCTGAGCCAGGGGTTGAACCCCAGTTTCCTAAGTTGCAGCCAAGTGTCCCCACTGAAGAAATGATCAGTGCCAGGCCCGCTGAGTTTTGGGACCTGGCAAGAACGACCCATTTAAAAGTAATGCAGCTGTTGGCCATCACAGCGTCTTTTGTTCATTACCAGTTGGGGTTGGCTGGGCTGATGATGCTCAAATGTTGTTAGAATTAGGAAGTCATTTTTTTCTTCAGGCAATAACAAGTTCTTAGATCTACAGTCATGACCAAAAAGTAGCGTGTTCTACTCAATTGTGGGGGGGAAGGAGGGGGGCCCAAACTGAAAAACAAAACAAAAACTTTTCGGTACAATTCTTGTTGGCATTGCTTGGAAACTCAGAAATCCCTGACTGAAAAAAATCAGATTTAATGGCTGCATTTTACAGAGGGGTGTTGGGGAGATCAGCATTTCACCACTTTCAAATGGTGATAACCAACTAATCTCCTGAAAACAAGCTACTTTACACCCATGGTAATGAAGTTCGCTATTCACAACCTGTGATATTCCTTAGGGTGTGCCAGCTAATCAAAGCCACAACACCCAACTGCAAGTCCCTTTGACAGTCTACAGAACTTGTAGATATTGATTTCCTATCATTTTGATGCTGTGGCTGGACAGGTGTTTCCTTCATAAATGTACTTGCTTTCCCCTCAGGGTTTCTCTCTCTCTCTCTCTTTTTATGTTGTGTTTTTTTGACAAATTCAATGTCTTGCATGGATTTAAGATAGCAAGATTAAATCCTTTCCTCCATTCCATTACAGAAATGTATTTTCCTAATGATCTCTATGGGTTTGATTGCTTAGGCTTTTGAGATCACATTTTGTAAGAAAAAACTGCACACTCACAAAGAGGTGCTGAAACAGGTATTGAAGTAACTACAAAACAAGTGGCCTCAAGGAAAATTCAAGGGGCTCATTCTCTTACTCTACACCTTATGTCGTCATTTGCATCAGTGCAAGATGAGTTGGGAAGTGGTTGTAAAATGCTACCATTCGCAATCAGCAGCATTTTACCCCGAGTTTGCGCTCATGTAAATTACAACACAAGGTACAGGGCAATGCAATGGGTCTGATTCTACTCTCCTTTATACCAGTTTTACACCAGTGAGTTTCCATTGTCTTCAGTGGAGTTATGCTAGTATAACAGAGAGAGAGAGATAAGGTAGGTGAGGTATTATTGTTTATTGGACCAAGTTCTGTTGCTGGAGGGTACATGCTTTTGGCCTACACGAAGCTCTTCTTCAGGTCTGGGGAAGGAAATTAGAGTGTCTGAGCTAAATACAAGATGGGACAGATTGTTAAGCATAAGAGGTAACACGTGTTGTAGATGGTCACTTGAAATGAAGTGGGCAATTGAGGGTTAGATTGTCATGCATAACAGGTTTGAAGTGGGCAACTAAGGGTAACAAGCAGTCTGGTGTGTTACAAATTGTTGTAATGAGCCATAGAACCACTGTCCCTGTTGAGTCCATGGTTGTTTGTGTCTAGCAGGGCTCTGAATATAGGTTCCCTGGCTCACCTTGTGCCGGTTTCCTTTGAGGATGAGTGTTAAAAGGTTAGATATAGGGTGATCATCTCATGAAAAGTGATACTGTGGTGAGTTCCACGGGTGATACTATGTGAGTTCATTTGAGAACATAATGATTGGTTTCAACCATGTAGTTGTAACAATGAGAAATATCAGGCCTGCCGTTCTCACTCTCTCTCTCTAATTCACCCATCTTCATGATAGCTAAGTGACAACTACCTCCATTAAGGAAATTACAATTACCCAGAGACTTCACCGTTTCCTGCATCAGGACTCACCAATGGGTCTCAATGTTGCCACCTCTTGCCATTGGAAAATCATGAGTCAGCCCCCCTCCACCCCTCAAAAATCGTGAGGATTTTTTTTTAATGAAATGTGGGCTCCCTTTATTTCCCTTCCGGTTTCTGAGTCTTTAAGGTGCTCTCAGGTCACACATCTGGCTGACAGTGGGAGCTCCAGTTCCTGGGGCTGGCTGACAGCAATTTCTAAGTAAAATTATTAAACCTGACTCATGGTCTCCGAGTAGAACTCTCAAATGCCCAGATATTTATTTTTTTCCAGTTTGGAAAAAAAAAAATCCGGACACTTGAAAATTCTATCCTGAGATCATGAGTCAAGCTTAATTTTTACTTAGAAATTGCATCTCTTGTAATTAATTGAGGAGGGTCTGGACTGTCCCTTCTTACATCTCTCCTTTCTTCTTCCTTTCCCCTCTACTTCTGTGACACGAATGTCCATTTACAGTTTTCTTTGAAACCCACACCTGCAGAAAATGATACTGAAGAAACTGTGAATATATTTAGGAAGACATTAAGGGATACCACAAAGTGTTGGATAAAAAATATACGCAGGCCAGATTTTCATTTGGTGTCGTTCAGCCCCGTTCCTGAGAAGTAAATAGAGCTATACGAAGTTATGCCTGATGAAGATCCAACCCTAAACCAATTGACCACAATTTTTTTGTTGGTATTAAAATATTATGTTTTTTTTTTATTTGTCTTCCAGACAAAAAGAGTGCTTCACTCCTGAGGTTTACGTTTGTTCAAGAAATGCTCGATAAAAATAAAATGCTCATATCTTGTACTTTCTCCTGAGCTCTTTTGAGCATGGAAAGTACAGACACACACACTATATACAGATACAGGCTGCAACACTTTGTGGTTTGTTCTAGTGTCCGTCTCTATGTTGCAGTCAAAGTAAGGATAAGGATGAAGAAATTCTCTCTGATTTACTGGCATTAGTTTCCATCCCTGCTGTTCCCAGGCTGGTACATTCTGTTTCAGAACAGCTTGTTACCTGACACCTAATTAGAAAAAATAGGCACACATAGGTGGTTATCCAAAGCTGCAGTCCTAAAATTAGGGCAGAACACCCTGGAATTATGCAGTTGCATCCAATTTTAGGAAAGAAGCAAGGGTGTTAACAAGGGTATTTCACAGCTGTGTTGGGAATCCTCTGTATGTTGTAAAGATAGGACACATTCTCAGTAGGTCCACATGGCCATGAAAACTGACATCTCCTTGAATGAAAAGGTGACCAGACCGAGTCTTGGATTGCATGTAAGGGAGGGTTTCAAACCATGATTATAAATTGGCCCACACCAAAACCATGGACTCAAACACTCTTCTAAACTTTGATCTACATGCATGCATGTATGTATATGGGTGTATGCCCACACATGGAGGTTGGGATCAGAATCTGGAGCCTGACTTGAATTTCACAATAAAACCCTATCTGTAATTGGGCAAAGCAAGTTTTGGCATCTGTAGACCCCAGAGATGGCATGTTCAAAATCTAGATTTCAGGCTAAACTTGGACCAAGTACTATCTTGCTCAATAAACCTATTTTTAAAATAGGGGGAAAAAATGATGGAGACCAATTAGCTTAAAAGGAAAAGACCATGTCCATTCGTTCTTTGGAATTGACAACAAAGTTGACAATTAGTGTCTTGTGTATATGAGTCTGATGTGGACACATGTCCATAAGGTACTAGCCCCTTTCATCTGAAATGCTTTAATGCCCCTCATCAGTCCTCCTTCTAATCGCCCACAGAACAGTGAGGAACAGGAGTGCCACATATGAATTTAAACATGAACAGAACAAAACTAAAAGTAATGGTCTAGGACCAGAAGTCTCACTGCCTATTCCTTTTTCTAGACACTGTTACAAGTGGGAGAATTTCATGGCACATCTGGAGAGCAATAATATTTAATGCTCAAGAAAGCAATAGGTTTGCATGGAGAAGCTGGTTCATTCAAGAGCTGTATGACTTGGCAGCTTTGGGGAGCGTTTCCTGCATGCTTGTCAACTTTTCTGGCAATATGTGGGTCGTTGAAGCCTGTGCTTTATGGATTCTGTAGCCTCTGGATGGCTTTGTTCTGTATGCCAAATGTGGAAGTACAGCCTAAGAAAACAGAGTTGGTACTATCATGCAACCTGGGAGGGATTTAGTCTCAATGTAAATGTTTCCAATGAGCAGATGTCTGAAAGTCACAATTTACAGTACAGTGATTGCTCACCATGGGAGGCATTATTGTGCTTAATCTTCCCCTCCATTACCATCATATCAGCAGCAGAGGGTTGGATTAATGTTAAATTGTCACACTGCTCTATAGGGTCCCTGGTTTGCCCTTCAGTTCTGGCTGGAGAACAATATTTTCGATTCCTGAATGTGAGAACAGAGAAGATCATTCAGATTCATCCATGGAACAAGGCATTTTGACTTCAGAGAGGGGAAGTTTTCCTTGCAGGTCCTCTGTATCCTCATGGAGCTCAGAGAATATCCTTTACTGCTTTCCCTCTCTTGAATCCCTCCATCTTCAGGGCCTCCCATTACAAGGTGGCGGAGGAATGGTGAGAACTCATTTTGGAGCTTGCCAGTTTTGTCCCTTAATTGTCTGGGAAGGTTAATTAAAGTGAGGCACTCCATTCCTATATCCCCCAGGGTGCATCTTAGCCACAGGAGTGATAGGCTGGGGCCAGGAATCAAATCAGATGATTCATGTGTGCTGTACAGAAGACTACCATGTGGCCGCCGACCTTTTCAAAAGCTTTCAGAAAACCACAGAGACAGAGGTTCGCAGGAGATGAGTTTTCCTAAGCTCTTATATACAGAATTTGGGCTACCAGCCAAATCATCAAGTTGAGCCAATTATTCCCCTTGCCCATCTTTAACTTTGCTCCAGTAAGCTGCACAAGTGGCCAGTGGCTGATTGCACTGTAGAGAATTGCTTCGCCCTGCAACCTCTACACTCTGGTAGCAGATGCCTTTAGTTTTAAGGGAATCTGCTGCTGTCCAGCAATCAGACATTTTTAGAGAGAACTTCTGTTCGGTCAGAAGATTTCCTCTGAGGAATGTTCTGTCAGCACCTTCGTCTCACCCCATTTATTTCTCTAATGACACCTTTATTAGCCAGGGGTTCTAGTCTTCCTTTTTGGTCTGTGTTTGTACTGCACCAAGCAGAACTGGGTCCACTTCATGACTAGGGCTCTTGGGTGCCTATGTTAATACAGATAATAAATAATAATAGTAATAACTTTCACCATATTCCGATCATTTCAGTAGTCTTCTATTGTAATTACTCTTTGTTAATCATCTCTGGCAACGTGCTCCTTGCTGTACAGGAGGGAGTGTATGATATGGTCCCTTTTTGAAACAGGGACTGGTCAGTTCCCCATGAACATGCTCAAGTTATTTTTTGTGGTGACCATGAAGCAGATTTCCTCCTAGAAGTGAATAAATGCTGAAATTTCTTATCAGAGTAGGTGCTGACAGCCATGAGTGCTGTTCATCACAAAATATAACTTGACCATATTAATGGGGAACTGACCTGTCCCTGTTTCAAAAAGGTGGTAGTCGCTAGAATGACGATTTGAGGTTAAACAATCACAGATAGCCCCTAATGTCACATTACTCCTGGAAGTACATTGGCTCTTTAAACAGTTACTCCAACAGTCATCAAGGTGGTGGTTACTCAGATTGTAAACTCTTTGGGGCGGGGACTGTCTTTTTGTTTCTGTGTTTGTACAGCACCTACTTCTGGTCCAAGACTGGGGTTTCTTGCTACCACCACAATACAAATAATTAAATAATAATAATTATTATGTACTTGTGGCACTTGAGAGACTAACCAATTTATTTGACCATAAGCTTTCGTGAGCTACAGCTCACTTCATCAGCTGTTACTCTGAAACCAATAATTATTATCATCATATTGCTGGAGACAGAGCAGGAAATCAATACCCAAATCAATTAAGAAAAAAATCTTCAAGAGAATTTCCGTTCATTCCATCCTTAGCACCTGAATGGAGATCACACGTTCTGCTACGGTCCCCAGAAATATAGCAGGGTTTAATTGCTGCTGTTTCTGGAATTATTCTAATCAGCTGAATCTTACTGTGCATTAAATGGGGAGCTGACCTCTGTATCATAACACTAAGGGGCAACTCCATGCTATCCCCACTCAGAATAGGTCTAACCATGCAATGAGATTGAAGTAAAGGGATACTGAAATGTGCAAGCATCAAAGCAGATTAAGATTGACAGGTGAGTGGTGAGTGACAGAGGGTTCTGAGAGCAATCTGATGTAGTTCGGCAATTGTGAAGTCTGACATTTAAATTGCAGGCAGCCATGGGCTCATTCCAGGAGCTGCTTGCGGTTGGACACAGTTTTGATCATTTAAAAAAGAAGGGGAAAAAAAAAAAGAAAAATCAAATTGTTCTCGGAAATCACGTTTAATGTAGAAATCTGGTTAGTATTAAATTGTAATCTGCAGTTTTCAAGTATACTATTCCTCGAGGAAAACATTTCCTGTTTGAGGACTGTGAGTTTTAAGGGCTCCCTTATTGCATCACTTCCTGTGTCAGACCCAACCAGCCTTCAACATGCATTAGGGTATTGATCATGTTAATTTCAAAATGATTGTTTTTTTTCTTTTAACTCTGGGCAATATTCCAATCATATGGCTCAATTTAACTTTAGAATAATAGGGCCAAGCTGGTATTTTCTACACTATAGCTAAATAGCGCTTTAATGAGAACGGGAATATCGGAGGCACTCGCCACTGAAATTCAATTTTATGAGCAAATCATATTCGCAGAGCAAAGCGATGGGCCATTAATTATCGATTTATACAGTGCTAAACTGATTTTAGAAGCAGGCCTCCCTTTAATCCAACAAATGCCCGTACAGGAATTGATGTTGCAAAATATTAACCACCCTTGGAACACAATGATCAGCCTGCACCCAATTTCAGAATATTGAACAATAATAATAATAATAGACAAAGGCATCTGGGCAGCTTAACTATAACTATATATAGTTAAGCTGCCCAATATAGCAATGTGCTTGAGTCAGTGAGAGAGTCAGTGAGAAATTCAGTGAGAAAATCGCCACCTCCATTAACATAAAATACACACAACACAAGAACAAGACTCATAAACCATTAGGGAAAGAGGAAGGAATCTTGAACATTGCCCCTGGAAGAGACCACAGATGCACTTTGTAAAATATTTAACAATAGTTCATAGAATATCAGGGTTGGAAGGGACCTCAGGAGGTCATCTAGTCCAACCCCCATAGTTCATAGAATATCAGGGTTGGAAGGGACCTCAGGAGGTCATCTAGTCCAACCCCCTTCTCAAAGTAGGACCAATCCCCAATTTTTGCCCCAGATCCCTAAATGGCCCCCTTAAGGATTGAACTCACAACTCTGGGTTTAGCAGGCCAATGCTCAAACCACTGAGCTATCCCTCACTGGAAGAGCTTCACACTGCTACATCCCTTTCTCCCTTTGCTATACCGAACCGAGGGAAGCTCAATTGTTCCTCAGTTTCAATTATCAGAGAGTGATACGTGGGCTTTCAGATGAACTGGTCCCATATGATTGGGTGGGGCAGAGTAGCAAAAGACACGGGGCTTGATTCTTTTGTTGCGTACACTGGTATAGTTCTTCTGATGTCAACTGAGCCGCACTGGTGTAAAATCCGTGTAAACCAGAAGAGAATCAGCCCCTAATCGCACAAATGGAATGTAATTTCTGATGTATTAAATACATCTATATCTCTTAAAGGACATATAACTAGACACTTACAGAATCAAAGCACCCAGTACACTAGGAGTACCTCTACAGGCCGGTCAAAAAATGGGAAATATTTTCTGGAAAAAAAAAAAGTGAACATGATATTTTCTCACTATTCCCAGCAGGAGCGCTGGAACAGTTTGTGTAATGGGGGTGCTGAGAGCCATTGAACCAAGCTGTAAACCCTGGATCATAGGTGCTGGAACTAGAGGTGATGGGGGGCTGCCACACTCCCTGGTTTGTAGCGGTTTACAAAGTGCATCTGTGAAACAAAACGTTTAATTTAACATTGATTGAAAAAGAAAAAAAATAGTCTTGAATCAGATGGACTCAAAATAAAAGCAGAATAGGTCTTTGATTTTAAGGGGTTTTTGGCTTGCTCGTTTCCCCTCATTTCTGTCCCCTTTACCCTCCTTCCTCCCCTCCCTCCATCCAGGAAAGAGGAAAAGGGAAGAAAATGGAAGGAAAAACCTACAAAAACAAACCCCCAAACCTAAAAAAAGTTAATTTTGATGCTATTTGATTTGAATCCAAATTTAAAATGTCCATTTCAAATTGTGTTGTCAAAAAATCAGAATATTTCAAACACCGTGATACGTTTTCACCAAAATATTCAGATTGTGCAAAAAGCCGTATTTCATTAAAAAAAGTCCAACCATTTTTTTTAAGCTAGACTTAGCACTTCTAGTCGACCCTCATCAACTCCACTCTGCCCTAACAATACTGCAGTGTCATTCTGAGATTACATGAACTGGAGACTGTCATAGCCGCATACATGGCCACCGGAAGAAAAGACCATTACAAAGCTAATTGTTGCCTTGCTCACCTTAAATTCTACATCCAGTTTTATGGCCTCTTTACTCACCGTGTTCCAGCTGAGATGACCACAGCAGAAAGAGGTGTATATAATAGCCCCTAGATCAGATTGCAGTCATAATTTCAGTCTACCAGTAATCATTCTAACACTGTTTTGAAATAAGGAGGGTTGTGAAATATTTAACTTCTGAGCCAAAGCCCTGTGATCTCAATTTTTTTTTTCTAGACCAGCTTTGTCCATTTCTAGACCTCATTCTTTATTACTTGCAATTGGACTTTCTTGAAAAAGACTCTTGGTTTCATACCATGGCTATCAAATATTGGATGGATCCAAGACAGTTCTTGGAAATTAAATGATTTAAATCCCAACTATCCTCTTTCAGAGAACAAAAGAAGTTACTCAGTGTAGTTAGATAAGGAGACTTGTTTTCTAAATTACACCCTAGCTTCAAGAATGCAGATCTATGGAAACTAAATTCTTGTAATTAGAGTAGAGGCAGCTCAACTTTTTCTTTCACTAAATACTTTCTTCCTAGAAAATGATATTGTTGATTATTCTGGAGATACCAAGTGCCTTTTCATTTTTAATAAATAATTTGCTTTGCTATAGGATACAACTGCTCAAACTGCAAACTGTTATTAAACTGGAGTGTGCTGTGGCTGAATAGACTAATTAACTAAAGTTCTCACGAGTGTTTTCGATGAAGGAAACTATTGCACTTAGGCTTATTGTATATTTCACTCCAATACTTTGTTTCCCTAAGTCATGATAAATCCAACATGAAGCAATGTTGGAATTCCGTGCGGACATATGAGTGTTATCTCCTACAATACTGGGAAATGTTAAATAGATTTCACAGCAACGGGACTTAGCAATCTATTGGCACTCCCGGTTACCACATGTCAAATGTGACATGGAATATAGCATTAGTTGCAAAAATGAAACAGATTTCAGTTGTAAATTTCCAACCTACAAAACCAAAGGAAAAATTATTCTAGAAATTGAATACCATACCCTGACAAGGTCTTTTTAGGTGTCGGTTAGCCCAGGCTTAACTTTAAGAATGTGCTTAAATTCAACTGTGTTCAGCAAAGCATTTAAGCATGGGATTAACTTTAATCATGTGCATTAATCCGACCCTTAATGAAAAGATGATAATGTGCTGACAACATTCTGATCCTGCAGTATGCTGAACTTCTTCAAAACCTATAAACTTCAATGACTCTCAGCACCATGCAGGATCCAACCCCAAATCTTCAATTTATTAAACCACTTGATTTTGCAAAGCAAATTCTGTTCTTTACACCACCAGTCTAATTTCATTGAATTCAGTGGGGTTACACTGTTGTGAATTGGGCATTGATCCTGCACCATTAAAGTAAACAGGAGCTTTGCTATTGACTTCAATGAACATAGGATCAGACCCTAAGAGCATAATTTCATGAAGTAAGTTTAACAGCTATGTAAGGAGATATGTATCTATTATGTAGCTATTAAAGCCCAGAAAATATGTTCCCAATAGTCAACTTGTCTTTACAACAGCTCTTTTAATAAAATATGAGTTAAATATCAACCAGAATGGCAAAATGCCAGCAAAATATAATATACATGCTAAATATACACACCTTTTTTTTTAGTAAAATACGTGGTAAATGTATTTCTAACATATTCAACAATGTATAAGCCATATGTTAAATATTACAAAATTGGTCAATTTTCATGCTGATTAAAATATTTTTAAATGTATTGTGTCACACCATATAATTTAAATAAAACGAAAATTGACCAATTTTGTCATACTGTGACTACGCTGCATTTTGCATATATTATCCCCTCCTTTATTTAGAGGTACATGCAATGCAATTTAAAAAAGACATAACAAAATGCGCAGAGATGATTTTCCGTCCATTAACCTTAAGAAAAACCCTGCCCGCTTTTGTTAGTGTGTGTAAAGAAAATGAAATCAATCAGAGAATTTCCCTTTTCTGTCTAGCCCTAATTCTGCTCTCTGTTTTGCTGGTGTAATTCCACTGCATTCAGCAGGCTATATCTTCAGTTAGTAAAAATCGCTATCACTGTTTCGAAATCAATGATGCTGCGGGCTGAGGTTTATTTTCCTCGCACCTGTACTGGTGCCGTATGGAGGACAATGGGCCAAATTATTTGCTGGCATAACTCCACTGACTTCAGAGTTTAGCCCAGTGAAACTAAGTCTCCTCTCACTCACCTTGGTTATGCACTCACCATGCACATTGCAAAATAATGGCATTGAAGTTAAGTGGAGACTACCTCTATAACGGAATCAGAATCAGACCTTAGTGTTCAGTGGAATCACTCTGGGTTTCAACCAGTGTGAGATAAGAATTAAGGGCCAGATCCTCAGCAGATCAAAATAGCTCCACTGATTTCCCCAGATAAGGATCTGGTGCTAGGTCCACAGATATCATTGGAATTACACTGGATTTACATTGGTGTAAGAGAGACAGACTTTAGGCCTCTGTCCAACTTTTTCTCTCTCTGTCTCTGCTTAACACAGGACAAATGTACAAAGTAAATCAAGCTTCCTGTGTTTCAGCTTGTAAAGAAACTTTTGCAGGCTAGTACGGTCATACCCTAAAAAAGAAAAGGAGGACTCGTGGCACCTTAGAGACTAACAAATGTATTAGAGCGTAAGCTTTCGCTAAGGTGCCACAAGTCCTCCTTTTCTTTTTGCGGATACAGACTAACAGGGCTGCTCCTCTGAAACCGGTCATACCCTAGAACAACAAAATCCACTGGCAATAAGAACGGAGAGAAAGCAGCTCATTTTCCAAGGGCTTTCCAGTCTGTTTTTTGCTTTGGCTCCAGGAGCCAGTGTTACAGACTTACCAACATTTTCATATTTAACTGACCAGAATTTTCATAATTGGTAAACACAGTAAAATAGCCGTGAGACATGGTGTTCAGTCAAAAGGGGGAAGAGAGAGAGAGAGGGAAAAAAACAAGTTCTTTAAGTAATTTACATTTGACTCAGGAAATCTGGGAAGGTGCCCATAGCAGTTAAGTGATCAGGCTCACGACTCAGAGTGATTTTTCTTGAGGTGTCACTGCAACACACAACTGCCATGTGTTCTTTCTTGGCTCAGCTACGCTCTGCTGATGCTCCAGAACTAGGACGGGCTGCTCCAATGTACTCGTTTTTCATCCATTTTCTTCACCAAAGGGAAGAGGACAAACATTTTGATATATGGGTGAATGTGCTTCCCCATCCCTGCCCCCGCCCCCACGCCCCAGTGCACCAAAATGATCTGCTTGGGAGGGGACTCTGGTCTTGGTGAATTTCAGGATTTTGCCCAGAGTGCTATGCCTGTGGCTATGATGACATCATAGAGTGGAGTTAAGAGCAGATTAGATGGCCAGTAGCGGAAAGGAATAACTAATTCTCAAAAGCAATTTCAGTCAAATTTGTCAGACTCACCCATTTCGCTCTTGATTTTGTATCTGCTCTGCTAGCTCCTAACTGAAAAACATAGTCCTGAGCCTCTAATGCGCTGTACCTTGCACCGTCCTTTACATCACTGCAAAGGAGCTGAAAATGCTGCCCATTCAAAACTGGAACCCATTTGGCATCCCCACACCTGAGAAAAGTAGAGCTGGTTGTGAATTTTTTGACAAAAAGGTTTTGGATCGAAAAACGGTGGTCATCAAAACCAAAACTTTCTGCAGAAAATGCTTGGTTTCCAGGAAGTTCTCAAATGGAAAAATTATTTTTTAAAAAAATTGAAATAGTCGAAACATCCCGTTTCAACATTTTTAAAATGAAAATTTTTAGTTTTTTTATTCGAAACGACTTGGTTTTGAAATGTAGGCCAATCAGAGTAAAAATGGTTCAAACAAAAAGTAACAACTGAAACAAACCAATTATTTTTGTGTTTTCAGTTTGTGAAAAGTTTCAAGAGCCCAACTTTCTGTCCCAGTTTGGGATACGAACATTTTTCAAAATTTTGAAAATTTTCACGGGACAGGAAAACCATTTCCTGCCCAGTTCTAGTGAAAACTACAATGGAATCTTCAACAACTGGGATTGATCAGAACTTAATTTTTATACCACATTCCAAAGGCAACACAAAGACCCTCTGTGCTAAACAGGGACTTTCAAGCAGTACTGATTCACTGGAGACAGGAAGAGCTACACTGATGGTAGCATTAACACCATCTGGGTTTTACCTGGTGGTCTCCTATCGAAGTACTGAACAGCTCTGATATTACTTAGCTAGGATGACCTAATGAGATCACGGTCTGAGGTGATACAGCTTCAGTAGAGGAAGAAATAAAAACACCTTCTTTTAGGAAAAAAATAATAATTTTGAGAACTGCAAAATTTCTCTTCACCCATACGCAAACAATATAATGGTTTGTACAGGGTATGAGGTTGAGATTTACTTATTAGAAAAACCATCCAGCGCGGATTAAATTGGACCCAGGACTATCCTGACCACTAACATCTCAGCACTGCCAAGTCAGACCAGGCTGCACATCGCAAAAGTGCCAAATCATGGTCTCATCCCTCACTTCCTCTTCTCCATCTTGGGTTTCTCCGCTTGGGAGCTTGGCAGCATGGTTGCAACAAGGTGTTTCAGCAAAGATTGCAAGATGTTGCAAGTGGCCAGCGATTGACCTGGCCATGCAGATATCCCAGCCCAGAGCCTTGGGGATGGGGTGAAATGCTGGGAAGAAGGGTAAGTGTCTGGACTGTAGCATGTATGTATATTTTTTGCTGATGTTATCGTGATAGGAAACGTCAGTGGGAAGGTCAAACTGCACCCCGATGGAGGGACATACCGTGCAATTTACTGATCTTTCCATTGTGATTTTTAGAAAAGGGAAGTTGATTTGATGGTCATTACAGTGAGGGACTGGCTCCAGTCAGTGGTATAGTGGGCAGGCCCTGTGCACCACAGCTCATTCATTGTCCATCATTGCTAAGTTGTCCTGTTGCTTCACTTCTGGGCCCACAGAGATCTCGGCTAGTGCAGCTCAGTCCTGACTCACAGAACCCTGATGCTCCTCCACTCCTGGGGTCCAAAACAGCTCTGCAAATGTGTCTTATTCCTGATCTACAGAATGTCTGTGCTATAGCAATCCCAAAGCTCTGTACGGCTCTTCTAATGTGTCTTCCTCCTGACCTACAGAACTTCTGTTCTATGCCGGTCTTGCCTCCTGCACCCCCGCCACTAGGTTTGCTAACACACCCCAGTCCTGACTCCTGACCCACAGCTCGTATCATATCCCACACCTGAAATCCCCAGATAGCACTGCGGATAAACCACAACCCTGAACTGCAGCACCATCTGCTATTCAAGTCCTGGTTCTCTCTTAAAACAGACTTTGCCGAATGTGCCACCCTGCCAATGTTCTTCAACTCTGACATGGAGGGTCCCTATACAGAGTTAAAAAAGAGATCACAGTCTCCAGGCCCATCCCATCCATGGATTAGCTTCATGTGGATACACATTCCCTTGGCAATGCATGACTACATACTAATTCATTTCACATAGGCCTCCAGAGAGTTTTTAATTGACAGTGGCTTTTAGATGATACCACCCTGGGTGGCAACGGATCAAGTGACACAGAGGGGCAAGATTCCACAGCCCTACTACCCGAGTTATTCAGACATAACAAAATTAAGAGAAGAACACAACTTCCCTATGGCAGGTTTCAGAGTAACAGCCGTGTTAGTCTGTATTCGCAAAAAGAAAAGGAGTACTTGTGGCACCTTAGAGACTAACCAATTTATTTGAGCATAAGCTTTTGTGAGCTACAGCTCACTTCATCGGATGCAACTTCCCTATGGATTCTATAAAAGGTTCATCCAATTTAATGCCGGGCCACCATTCTGCTGCTATTTACAAATCTGCTGAGTCTCTACACTTCAGAATTTTAAGTGCCTATTGATTAAATCCTTCCCCCCTGCCCCCAATTTCTGGCCTTGTGTGACCATCATAGATATCTTCAGGTTTTTTTTTTTTTTTTGAAGGAATGTGAAATAATTTGGCCAAATTATAGTATGAAACCCTATGTCCTGTTTTGTTCTGAGTTTTTCTTTCCTTTAAATGAAAGATAAATGGCAGATAATGACTCACTCATCTCAATCCACCTTAGTAAGCCCCACAATCGAATCATATTGCAAAGGCATTTAAGGTATGCAGTGCTGATGAAAAGTGCTTGTCAGGAAGGATAGAGAACAAAGGGCACCTGAAGGTTAGTAAATATTTTTCATGGGTTCTGTTAGCTGTGGTTTCTTTACTGGGGGTGTATACCAGTTTCAGCTTTCTAACTTCTCTGTCAGACACTCAGCTGTACAAGGGAGTGATTAGTTGAACTTCCAAGTTGAGGGCTATTGTTATAGGTATGGTTTTAATATACCCACAGTTCTTGGCATTGACATTCATTTTCTGACTCCAGGAAATCTTGAACTGTTTATTGATTTAAGGCAAGAAATAGAACATTGAGATGGAGCTAATTGGCAGGATGCATAATCCGCCAGTCACCTAAATAAGTATTTCCATTAATTGGGAGCTGGCTTTGCCGTTAAAAACTGCCTATTCTAATACCCGTAATTTCTTAAAGACTCTCTGTGCTAGGTTAAATTTTCAGTTTACATAACAAGGCAGATCATTAAGTATAAGTTTGCCAGATAAAGTATTGCTATCCTCTTCCAAGGTTCACAGAAGCGCTCAAACTTGTCTTACCTAAGGGCATCACCCCAAACTGGCCAGACTGAGGATGCCCATGGATCATACCTAAACCGTATAACATAGAGTAAATTTCAGCTTTCACGCAGAGGAATATATGGCGGAGACTACAGATCCCAGCAGTCAACTCTCCATCTTGGTCTGAGTGTCCGTATGTAGTCGGTAAGGAATGTGTCCCTGAAGACTAAAGACGGGTATATCACTGCACCCTGCCATGTGTTATTGCTGACTGCACCGTTTCCCACAAGACACAGCAAGCCCATAACTACTATATATGGACATATATAGGGTCTTCTGGCATAACTCTATTGACATCAGTGGAGTTATGAGAGTAGAGAATTTGACCCATAGCTACATTTTCTCTTAAATGTTCGCGTGTCAGGCAGTCAGGAAAATGCAAGGTTCCAAAGTGCTCCAAGCAGAAACAGCAGTAGAGATGGAGCAGAGTGCAAGGTTTATAATCTTTCCTTCTTCGGAAAGACACAGGCCTAAGTTAAATACATGAGAGATCCCACACTGGAAACAGAAAGCAACCTAGCAGTATCTCAACAATCGTTCTCCCAATTAAAAATAATTCCTTTCTTCCCTGCCTCTCATTTTACAGTAAATTAGATATGAAATCAGATCTGCTTTCTCCGCTCCCCTAATCTCTACTGACAGTTTAGCATTAGAAACATTTTGTTTGGGCCTCACAGAATCTCAAGAAGCCAACAGCACGAAACAAACTGAGAACAACTTGGAAGAAACTCCCAGAACGCTGTAGCAACAAAAGCCACAAAGAGCCATAAACTTGAGAGTGGAGACGTTCCCAAGCAAAACCATGGCAGGGGCGGGGGGAGGACAAAACAACTGGTTCTGTAAGTAAGTGATAATGTTGACCTTGGAGTGCACTTAAGTAGCATTCTTCAGTGTTGCTCCATCAAAGTCTAAGCATCGTCATATTGATTTACATCAGCAGAGGATCTGGCCCCATTGCAGGGATAACAAGGACACTTGGGTCTTCCCTTTCCAATGGACATTCATTTCATAATGTTGCCCTAAGTTTCTGGCCTATTTGCTCTAGTGCGATGATTATACTCACCCAGCAATACATGCTTGCAGATTTAGCCCCTTGGCAGGCAGCCAATCAGATTAGCTCATCTGAAGACATGATATAAATCAAATTTAAAAATAAAATACTTCATCTTTTTTGGAAACCTTGGTAAATTTCCACGGATGGAAAAAAACAAGCCCCATCTCTTTTGATTTCAAGTATTTCTTGGAATAAAAGAGTAGAAAAGAAACTGCTCAGTAAAAGAAACAAAATAATAATCAAAGTGAGACCAAACATCAACATGCAACCTTGATTAGCTAACACCAGTTTCTACTCAACAGCTAAAAAACACTAACCAGGGAAGCATAAAGAAGACGGTTCAGCTTGTGCCGAATGTCCACATTCTGTGAGATTGGTTCCTGAAGAGGTGAGAGTTGAAGTGTAAAGGATACACATATCTTGTTAATCTGAAAGCAGGGAACCCATAAGCAAATATTTCCCCTGCATATATAGTGTAGGCTCACGTTCTGCCCTGAGATATATACCTGCAACTTCCTGGGAACTATATGGGCCAGATCCCTGGCTCTAG
The DNA here is from genome assembly GCF_965152275.1 of Natator depressus. Lineage (NCBI taxonomy): Eukaryota > Metazoa > Chordata > Testudines > Cheloniidae > Natator > Natator depressus. Next base: position 4,830,126 of record NC_134247.1, read on the forward strand.
CTCCACGAACTTACAATTGCCAGTGATATGTGCCATAAGATTTCATTTTCTTATATAAGGGCAGATTTGGGCTTGGAGTAACTAGATACAGGTTCTGAGTCTCCTGTGATGTCACTGAATCCAAAACAAGAGCAATCTGGAGAAGAATTGGGACGATGACTCAATTCCCCAGCTAGCATAAATCCCGTGGCACCAGGAGAGCTACATCCATTTACATCAGCTGGAGATCTGGCTCATTAATATGTGTTTTAAAGTGGTGATCTGTAAGAGAGTGTATAAAATATTTTATACTGCATCTGTTTGCGCATACATATGCATTGTTGAGAAGGAAGGAGTAAACCCCTAAGGTACATAGAGTTATCTTTACTATAAAGTATAAACACACTATTAGAAGGTAATGGCCTGTCTAATCCTGTTATTTTCCCCCAGTACGGAAGTCCTCTATTATTTATCATTTAATATTTGATAAGTTTGCCCTGCAATTTGCCAATCACAAAGGCTGGCAGAAAGGGAAAGGCGTTGACTGACGGTGAAAAGGTGGGGAGTGCTTCTTTAATCTCTCGGAGGCTGTGAAAAAGCAAATACTGATGGCTGTCACTGATTGATGTAGGACTGCCTATGGCAAGATCCCCCTGAGCCAATCAGCAGTCCAGGAACTGCGTCACACCTCTGAAAATTAAGCAATAATATTAAACTGAATGTGATAAAAATTCTTATCTATCAGCTATAAAACTTGGTCAAGGGTAATGTTTTGGTGCGGTGGTGAGTCACCCACTTGAAGATAAACAGGTAAACTTCCCTTGTTCCTGCTATTCCTGTGACCTGTAAGTCAAGTTTCAAGAAACCCATTTCTATTGCCTTCGCATGTCCCCGACTTTTATTGTTATGTGTGACATAACAATATCTGAAAGATAACCTGCAAAAGTTCAGGTCTTCCCTGAAGGAAAGAATATACACATTCATTCATACACGAGCTGCTCAAAACATTTTCAGCAAACAGCTTTTTCATCCAAAAATGGTGCCTCATGGGAAAAAAATATACCTGCAACAAAGTTATCTGGGTTTGCCCTGAAAAACTAAGAGCTGTGGCCGTTTTTCAGTTTTCAGCAACCAAACCCCCCAAACGTTCTGGTTTCAAATTGAAACTTTTTGTTTTGTGGTTTAAAACCAAAAAATTTCAGTTTTTCATTGCCAGAAAAACAACTGTTTTGGTTTTCAGGTTTTTTGAGAAAAAACTTTTTTTTGAGGGGGACTGAGGGGACATTTCCTGGCTAGCTCTTCTATATACACATATCTGAGAAATATTGTACTCCGAACAGCTCTTTGATGATACTTTTCTTTACCTGTTAAAGTCACTTGCAGCTCTAATCGTGTATATTACTATACAACCAATAAATATGTAATCACACCTTTAATACTGAAGGAGTCCAAAGGGCTTTACAAACTATTTAATAGGAATAAGCATATGGTGGAGATAAAATCACTAGGTCAGATTCTCCTGCATGATTCAGCTCCCACTTAGATGGGGCAGAAATGCCAGAGTCGGGCTGTAAATGGCCAGTGGAGAATTCTCCGAGCAGAGAATTAAAGAAACCTAGTGGAGGTAGCTCATGAGTCCTCTTTCCCGCCTATGCCACCTTCGTGTAGGGGGCATCCTAAAAGAGGAAAGGAGCATACTGTGGGGTAAAATGGAGGTCTGCTACTGTGATTTCCCACTAGTGTAATGTCCATTTGGAATCTTATGTCAGTGCTGTAAGTTAGAGCAGCTTCATGATTGCTCTAGCTGACTCCAGGGCTAGTGCAAGATCAGGGAACCATAACGGCCTCCCTGATGCTCCTTTCTCTGTGCTTGGGCACAGGGGGTAATCAAGCCCACTAAGTACAAAAGACACCTAGAGATGTACCATGTCGGGCCTAATCCTGTGGTCCTTATTCAGGGTAAATTGAAAAATATTTGTAACATATTCATCAGTTTTGTTTTCCTTTCAGATATTTGCAAAGAGCAATAGCACTTGATCCAGCAAATGCTTATTGTCAGGCACAGCAACTTTAATGGGCATATTCAAGGTAGGAAGCAATATATCCCATAGAAAGGGCCTGCAGGACCAGGTCCATGGTTTGATCACCTAAGCTGGGCCTTCTGGACCCATGTACCTGGTCACAGGAGCTTGCAGGATTGGGTCCTTAATACTTACGCTTTCTCCTGCTGCACAGGTTCCCCTACTGCTCTGCTCCTGAGCTCAGACCTGCCCTGAACCATTACGGAAATGATCCTTTTTTGCCATATCCCACCCCTGTGCTCTGTTTGTCTCCCAGCACGTGCGGCTGCATTTCAGGACCCTGGTTCCCCATCTCTTCCCAGCCCTTTACGCTCCAGAATTATATAGATGCGCTCCCAAATAAACTAACAACAATATTAGCAGGAACGACACGTTTTGGTTAATAGGCACTATGCCCAGAGGCCCCCAAATGTCTTAACAGAAATAACTAAAATCAACATTACAATAAACAAAGGCAATGGGCCTATAAAAAAACCCAAACCCACTTTGAGCACTCCTACCACTTAATCCCATCTGTCAATAGATGGCTGCTCTGCGGGGACTGGTCAGCATCTTTCTTTATTTTTCTAGGCATCTTGGCTGCGTGCAGCACATAAAATGACTCAGAGTTCCAAAAAGTGATTTTGAAAGTTGCTCTCTGCGGCTGCTACATGTTTGCTTTTCTCTTGACCTCGCCACTCAGTTCTTGCTGTTGTTGCAAAACTAAGCGGTGGGTTGGATCCAAAAAGTGAAACTGCAGCTCCTTCAGAGTCTCGCATTTTTGCAAAAAGTCCTTCCTGCTTCCTGTTTGTGCTCCCGGCATCGTTTCCAAAACAAAATTTCCACTGAGACTGAAAAAACCCAGAGCCACACTGAGCCGGATCGTGAGCTCAAAGTCAGTACAACTACAGAAGAATCTAAGTGAGTTAAGTGCTCGAGTCTGAATTCTTCTATGTATCCAAAGAGCTGAGAGGCCTCAATCCTCCGGTATCTGTTGGGTGCAGCTAGGTGGATTGGTGTTTGTTGCTCATCAGTCCTGGGCTCTGGGTAGTTTAGAGAATGCTTTAAACTATGTCTGGATGGGTACATCTCCCACCCTGCTGAGGATGATGCCAGCTCACTCTATACCAGGAGCTGCAAGGATGGTTTGCATAGGAGTATGCTACTTGGGCTGTACCCCAGCTGGGGAGGCCAGGCTGCTTTCCAGCTCCTTTGCATCATGGGAATGTTGCAAAAGGACCAGAGCAGGGCTCAGGATTGAGTCTCTATGGCACAAAGTGACATTGTAAGCTTTACCCGGGGCACTCCGTGCAATATGCCTCATCCATGAGCAGGAAGTTCCACCTCTAGGGTGGAAAGCATAAGTTCAGTTTGCATGATCCGTTAAAAGCTTGGTTTCTCTACTGAGACTGGCAATGAGGGGTGTGAATTAATGCCAGTTAAGGTGGTTGATTTAGTGTTTTCCAATAGGAACTGGACTGAGACTAACAAGTTCATTTTCTAGAGGCACTGAAGAGCTGTCAGCAGTATTGCCAACCCCAAACATTAAAAATCATAACTCATCCAATACTCATCCATTATCCTGATTCCCATGAACAAACCCGCTGTCTGGACTGATCACACAGATCAATCAAAGGTATCACTGTGTGGTCAAGGGAGAGGCACTGGAGAGTGGCCATCAGGCTTCCAGTAGTTCTGCTTCAGGAAATTTAACCCTATACCTGGTAAATACTAAGCATGAAAGTGTGATTCAGTGGCCCAAACAACTGTCTAGAACCCCTGCTCAGCTGAAAAGATGCCGGGACATACAGCAACCGAAGAGGTCTTTAGCTATCATAGCAACACGTGGTATGAATTTTGCCTTTAATTTGCTTCACATTAGCTGTAGCCTCGCTCATTCGATTAGTAGTCTTCAAAACCACGGCAAGCCCCTGAGCCTGACTCAGCGGACATGAGGTGTCATTTGGTTTATTATTGTCACTTCTCAATGAAAGCAAATCAGTGACCAGAGTTACTCTGTTTCCAAAATATTCAGTGTGTGACATGCTAACGCGCAAATGATCTGCTGGGATACAGGCAACTGTATAGTCACATGTTGGGTACAGGATAATATATTAACAAGTCAAGACAGTTCTCTCTCTCCTTGAGAATATACAGTCTCCAGAAATGAGAAGAACATAATCTATTTTAGCACATTTGATTTCGATTTCCAACACTCATGTTTTCTTAATGATCTTTGATCATTTGCAAGCTCAGCTCATTAGAAGAGAAATCAGCAAATCGTTAGCTAAATTGCCATAATGATCTTGGGACTATCCCATAATATACTTTACTGCCATCTCTGAAGGTATGAAGCAAGTCAGTTGAAATTGGTTGGGAGCTTTTGAATGGATCAGTGGCGTAAAATTGCAGACACCTGGGCTGTGCACTTATGAACTTCTTTTACAGCCTCAATGGATGCCAGATGAAAGTTGCTTGGCCTAGCTAGATAGCTGTTGCAGGTGATGGTTTATAATGGCAATTGAGATAAGGGTGTGAGAGCTAGGGAAAAAAAAACATGAGGGTACTTCAGAAGTTCAGACAGTTAACTGTTTACTTTCTTAATACTGTAACAATTTATCTGGAACAACTAGTTCTGTAGTCAGGGAAAGAAGAAACAAAAAAGCTACAAGTTAGTTCTTTATTTTCTTGTTACCAGTTTGCTGGTTAAAATGCACAACCAGAGATCTTCTGCAATTACAGTATCAATAATCATTACCCAGCTTACTTTTCTTTTTGTAACACCATGTCTGTGGGTATCAAATTCCTGACAAATGGGATGTAACTGTGGAATGTAGTTTTATATTATGCCTTTCAAGCTGAAATAAATCTGCTTCATGACAGGGAGTTAGGTACCAGTAGTGCAATGGTTAGGGGCAAATATTTTTGCTTTTTTTTTTTTTGTAGAAACCCAGAAAATGTAGAAAGAAATAAAAATCCCCCTGCAATTTTTTTGCTTAAAAACAAAAGGCTATTTTAAAAAAAAATCAAAATCAAACCAAACATTTTTGACCAGCTCTAAAAATTACCAAAACAAAATACAATTGTTTGGACTATGCTGAACTTGTTAGGTGACAGCAAGCTGCCTGCTGGGTAATAAAAGGCTTTTTAGTTCTTATTATGCCCTTCTTAGATACATTAAATGGCTGGAAGTTAAAGCCAGACACATTCAAATTAGAAATAAGGCACAGATTTTCAACAGCGAGGGTGATTAACCATTGGCACAAGCTGCTAAGGGAAGTGGTGGATTCTCCATCTCTAGGTGTCTTCACATCCAGACTGTATCCTTTGCTGGAAGAGATGCTTTAGTCACACACAAGTTATGGGGCTCAACACAGGAGTACTGGGATGAAATTCTATGACTTGGGTTATACTGGAGGTCAGATGAGATGATCTGTTGGTTCCCCCTGGCCTTAAAAATCTATTTATTAAACAATGAATGTTTATTACCGTTGTGGCTACCTTGGATGTGGGTGCGCGCCCTGGGGAATTAGGACATTTCCCTTTTCCTGTAGCTCTGGTGTGGGGGGCATATTATAATTGCTTAAAAGGGAACCTCCATCTACTTTCCCATTAGCTCCCTCCACGAACATACCCACCGGTGATGGGCCACTTACTCATTTTCTTTTCCACCTTCACACTTTGAGAATGGGTCCAAGGGTCCAAGCTCCCCCAGCCCTCAGGCTGGCATGGCCAATGTTTGGGAGCAGATGAAGTGGGTGAGAAAGCTTTTGAGTGTTGCAGCCAGGAGCCTGAAATGAATGGTTTCAAAAGGGAGTTCCAGATTTACTTGCTGTGGCTCGGGGCAGACAGGGAAGTTAGTAGGGGCCATCCCACCGAGGCTGTTCACAGCTGAGCCCTTTCTCCTCACCGCATGAGGCACTCAGTGTTTGATCTGGCAGCTCTCTGGTCCTCTCTGATTTGTCATTACAAGAGTGAGCTAAGGTTTCAAAAGTCACCCATCTCTTTTTCCTCATTCTTTTATGTCTACCTCACTCCACCAAGTTCCAGTCATACTTCGTACCATGGCTGGGTTGCACTTCTTATCAGAAGGTTCAAACTTTCCAGTGCTCATACAGTCCTTGGAAAGGTGCAGGTGCCTGAGGACTTAGCAGGTCATTAATCTCTTATATGAACCATCTACATATCTTGGTCAACACCTCTGAAAGACAGCTCAGATAACATGGTGATGAGTTAATTATAAATGCAGCTAGACAGACTGAAGGTGCATAATCAGCATAGGGTGGGGGCCGTGAGAGTGTCATATGACTGCCCTGTGTAATGAGATGTTATATGAGGATAAATTCCACTTCTTCTCTGGGGTTGGATGGCTATTAATGTTAAGAGATGGCTTTGGACATTTCAAGTGCTATAAATATACCCCATTGTTTTCAGATCCACAGCCTACCATGTTGTTGATGGATACGTCAGCTCTTGTTGTTCCAAATGGGGATAATCATATCAGTAAAGGCTACAGGATCAGGCCCTTAAGTGGCTGTTGTCCTCTTGAATCAATCTCTTTTCCTGGTCAAATGAAAGATCAGAGCATTCATTCTTTAATTCTCCATGCATAGTACAATTCTTTGCTAGAGTCAACCACTCAAGAATCATAGAATCATAGAATATCAGGGTTGGAAGGGACCTCAGGAGGTCATCTAGTCCAACCCCCTGCTCAAAGCAGGACCAATACCCAACTAAATCATCCCAGCCCGGGCTTTGTCAAGCCTGACCTTAAAAATATCTAAGGAAGGAGATTCCACCATCTCCCTAGGTAACGCATTCCAGTGTTTCACCACCCTCCTAGTGAAAAAGTTTTTCCTAATATCCCAACCTAAACCTCCCCCACTGCAACTTGAGACCATTACTCCTTGTCCTGTCATCTGCTACCACTGAGAACAGTCTAGAGCCATCCTCTTTGGAACCCCCTTTCAGGTAGTTGAAAGCAGCTATCAAATCCCCCCTCATTCTTCTCTTCTGCAGACTAAACAATCCCAGTTCCCTCAGCCTCTCCTCATAAATCATGTGTTCCAGTCCCCTTATAATTTTTGTTGCCCTCCGCTGGACTCTTTCCAATTTTTCCACATCCTTCTTTGTAGTGTGGGGCCCAAAACTGGACACAGTACTCCAAATGAGGCCTCACCAATGTCGAATAGGGGGGAACGATCACGTCCCTCGATCTGCTGGCAATGCCCCTACATATACATCCCAAAATGCCATTGGCCTTCTTGGCAACAAGGGCACACTGTTGACTCATATCCAGCTTCTCGTCCACTGTAACCCCTGGGTCCTTTTCTGCAGAACTGCTGCCAACCCATTCGGTCCCTAGTCTGTAGTGGTGAATGGGATTCTTCCGTCCTAAGTGCAGGACTTTGCACTTGTCCTTGTTGAACCTTATCAGATTTCTTTTGGCCCAATCCTCTAATTTGTCTAGGGCCCTCTGTATCCTATCCCTGCCCTCCAACGTATCTACCTCTCCTCCCTATTTAGTGTCAGCACTCAGGAAACTCCACGGCTTAGGGGGCAGAAGATGGGATGCGGAATATTGAGTTGGTTTCTCTAGTTTGGAGCCAGCACAGGTCAATAGACAAAGAAAACTTTGTCTGCTGTAGTCTCTGCTCAGGACAGCACCACATATTAGCGATGAGGATTCAAGTGCATTGGCAGAACTGGAGAGGGAAGCTAATGCAAGGTCTCCTGTGTCTCAATATTAATTTCTCACATTTTTTTTGAGCATCAAGTTCACACTCCCATGAAAAATTGTACAAATGAAGATCATGCCAGTGTGCTCTCTCCTTCCTAGCCAAAGGCTACCAGGTAACCATTAAAACAGGCTTCGATAATTAGATGCAATAATGAACATTGTTTTCAGTCTGGCCACTACTGTCTGACCCATCAACTATGAAGGGATTATTGAGTGATTTATTATATTATTTATGTCATTTTAAAAAAATGGAATCATGCTTGGCTCCTTTGTTATCACCATCCCATGGGACTTATCATCACCGCAGACTTTATTATGCCAATGATGAACGGGCATCACATTTCTGTGACTAACCCTGTCAAGTGTGATGATGACAAATTCTGTTTCCGTTTCCCAGGATAGCACAGCGGTGTTGTTGCTCATTAAATTTATTTAGTGTCTTTCTCTCTTTTCTCCTTTCATTTTTCAAGAGGCAGGTGATAATGACAAATGTTTTCAAAGGGCTCTAGCTGCTCACTCTCAATGGAATCTGTGTGTGTACTACAAAAACAGAGGGACTATCCTTGATATCCCAAAAGTTGCTGGGAGAGGAGACTTCCAACCCAATTTTTTTTTCTGAGGACCAAAATTAAGCTAGCTGCCCATCAGACCTGAGGCCTAAGAGGAAGCCTGCTGTGCTCTTTATTCTGAATTCTCCATTTTGCCACATCTTGGGAGCTGTGGTGCAGATGTACTTATGGCCCTGATCTTGCAAATACTTACACACATGTTTAACTTTACTCATGTCAGTAGTTCCATTGTAGGATCTAAGCCTGTGTGTGGGTATACATGTGTATGCATATACATACCTATACCTCCATGTATACACCACACACTGGTGCTGACTCTGTGGGTGTTCCAGGGCTCAAGTACCCACGGGGAAAAAATAGGGGGTACTCAGCACCCACTGGGCTAACGGGGGCTGCTGCTCTGGTGGCCCTGGGGTTGGCTGCCAGTTTCAATGGCTGGCCCTATGCTCCCAGCAACTCTTTAGTGGCTCCCCCATCAGCTGTTCAGCGGGGCTGCCCCACCACTCACTCCTCTCTGCCCCCTGCCACTCTCACTGCCCTTAAGGCAGGAGGGGCAGAGAAAGGAGGGAGTGGCGGGCGGGAGGCACTCAGGGGAGGGAGTCTCTGGGGAGGGGGCAAAGCAGGGGTGGGAAGAGGTGGAATGGGGGCGGGGCCTTGGGGGGAGGGGACAGAGCCAGTGCGGGGCACCCACCTTCAAAATGAAAAGTCAGCGCCTATGACACCACATATACATATTCAGAGTGAGAGAGAAGAGAGAAGAGAATCAATGACTTGATGCCTGTTTATTTTGAAATTTGCTGTGAAAACAGAACATGATATCAGCTCAAGTAACTCCTTTCTTTTTGGCAGTTGCAGCTCTTCTTGAAATAAACAGGTAAGTTACAGGCCTCTGGGGGATTTTTAAAACCACTTGTCCCTCAATCATTTTTCCACTTTCCTGCTACTACCCTGTACGAAACAACTTAAATGATATTTATGTTCTTGCATAGTTGGCAGTCCGGCTCTGTGTTCAGAGTGGGATATGTTTTTTTGGGGTGGGGATAGAAATTTCCACTCATTTTGTATAATTACGAAATAGAAAATATTTGTAGATCATGTTTTTGCACCATAACTAACATGCCGTTGGATCTGGACTCCGACGTGAGCCTGACACATTTGCAGGAAAGGGAACTGCTGTGTGCGCAAAGTAGAATATTTACACTCTGATCCCATTTTGGTGACATCGCTCAACAGACACGAATAATTGCAACTTATGGGCTGATTTTCATCACTCAGCTTGTTTGGAATTCCCTGTGTTCAAAGCCAAACTAAAAGAAGAACAAAAGGTGCAATTCACCTACGCACTGGGGGAGCAGGGGAGATTTTAACAAAAATGCGGGAATTAAGACAAGCATATAAAACAGAAATCAAGGAGGAATTAAACATAGGAAGCTTTGTGCTCAAGCTGGCATAAACTGGCACTGAAATCAATCAGGCTGTACTGATTTACACCATCTGATTACACCATCTGAAGAACCTGGCTCCCAGGAGACATGCTTTTGCTGTCTGCCGCATCATCCTATATCACAAGGAGCTCCACTAAAGCCATTATTAGATTCACATGGGTTTATGCTAGTGAGATGGAAAACAGAATTTGCCCTGGAATTCTGAGTCCAATAGACATCTTCCCTTTGTACATGCGCATCAAACTCAAGCATAGGTGCCTGCCAGAAAACTGGCACCCAACAGAGGGAGCACAAAGGAAAAATTTATTTCCCCAATCCTGACCTTTCACCAAAGCGAGGCGACACCTGCATTGCAGACCCCTCCGTGCCAGAGTCTGTGGAAGGGTATTCCAAGATGGGGGTGGAGCTGCCAAGAGGTGCCTTTAAACCAGGCCTTGTGTTCTGCTTATAGAGCTTTACTGTGTGGCAGTGACAAAGGAAGCCGAAAGAATGTAGGTTGCATTTCAAGTGCTTGCATTTGGAGAAAGTTTGATGTGATGCACACGCTGAGTCCGTTTGATATGAAAGACACTGCTGGAGAATAAATGGCAGAAACACAAACATGCCATCTGGCAAAGTCCCCTTTCTGGCCATAACTGTGCTTTCAGTAGAGCAGTGGGGAATGAGTGATATGTTGCAGCTGAGTGCCCAATGGAAGATTTTAAGAACAGGTTGGGCAAACACCTGTCAGGGACGGCCTGAGCTGACTTTGTTCTACCTCAGGGCAGGACACTGGTCTGGATGAGGTCCCTACCAGTCCTATATTTCTGTGATTCTATATAAGGCTAGAAGTTATGGGCACAAATCCAACAGCAGCTAGAAATCCAGAGTGACTCCATTTGAAGTACATGGCCTTACTTCCGTCTGAATGAGAGTAGAGTTTGGTCTTATGATTTTTGGGTGTTTTTGAATTTTTGGATGCTGACTTTTTCTGTGACCTTGTCCAAGACTGTGAGATGGGGACACTGATACTTGCCCACCTCACAAAACATTGTTGTGAAGTTATTGGTTGAAAAGAGTTTTAAGGATGAACAAACATCATGCAAAGACCTGCTCCTGTGAGGTATTGAATGCTTCCCTCCCTGCCCCTCTGCCCCACAATGACTGGAACAGGAGATGAGAGGGTCAGTATCTTACAGGAAGTGTGGCTCAGTTTATGGGAGCAGGCTCTAATTGCCATTCACCAGTTCTTTATTACTGGTGGGTCAGGGTAATGGGCCTTTCAGAGCTGGGTTGCTGGTTTAAATGTGGCTCAAAATATACTCAAAGCCTATCCCATCTGATGGCCACCTGATGGTCTCTCTGACCCCTTTTCAGGTGCCAGAACAGCTTTGATTCATTTCACGACTCCCCCCGCATCCTAAGTGAGAAGATATACAATTGGTAGCCCTGAGGCAAAAATTTTAGCCACTCAGTTTGCGCCATTCAATTAGAATTGCTCTACAAACCTTGTCTTGTTGCTTTAATCCGTAGAAATAATATCTCCCTTTCCCTGCCATCCCCAAAAGAAGAATAAACAGTCCCAGATGGGACTTTTAAAATTCATTGTAATCTTGCTAAATTTGTGGATCCAGTCTTTCACGCTTGCTTCTGTAAAAATAGTTCTGTTTTACTGCTAAACGAAGGCTTCTTTATATAGCCCGTAAGGGCACTAATGCAGCTCTTGTTTACATGGAAAAATTACAAACAGGTTCTTGATTCTTTGATCCCTGTACTCAAGCAGCTTAACCTGGACCTGCTGTTGGTTCTGGCCGCGGGAATCAGATGCATGGCAATGGAATGTGTCGAGGACTTTTACTATTGTTGTCAGGTGGGGAATTAATGTTCCTTCCTTTTTAAAATACTCTCTGTGTATGTGCAGAGGCTAAACAATCAGCAGCAGACTGAGTTTGAACTTGTTTTTTTGTTTTTTTTTTTGGTGGGGGAATCCCCGGAAGTAAGATTCTTGTTGGGTTTCATCACAGCACTATACACAGGACTTGCTGAGGATTCGGGGGCAGGTCAGTATGACAGTTCTTTGGGATATACCCCAAACTTAACTGACCTGTTTTATATAGGCTTGGTAGAATTCAATTATTTTTTATAGTTTCCACAGATATCAATGTTTATTTTTAAGCATTTTATTATTTTTATCGATATAACTTTTCACAGTTGTGCAAAATAATGGGGCAGAGGAGTTAGACAATAATTAACTTTTTGAATCTCAACATCTACTGTCATTAAATAAAGCTTTACACGCTGGCTGTTTTAGCAGAGCTGTAAATACGCACTTTATGCAGCATTCATTACAAGAGGTTTTACACGTGTTAAGTTGGGACTTTAATAAGTTGTCAAGCAGCATTTTTGTACTTTGCCTATGCAAATTTTGATGATTATAGATGGAAATATTGTTTTGTGTGTATGGTGAAATCCATGTTTACCGATAAAAATGGAACCCTTCCAAGCCTAGTTATATATACATTGTATGTATATGTGAGTATAGCATCAATGCACATCAGGTGTGCCAAACAGTTAACAAGTCCCAGCTCAGAGAGCCTGCAAGCATAATACAACATGAATGGGAGAGCAAAAGGTTTCAATATTTAAAGGGTTAGTAAGTATCTAAGAAATGAAGTGGTTAAAGGGTCTCCAAAGAAGAAGAGGAATTTTGCATAGATTTTGATCATCGTTCATTTCTGCTACATCTGGGTCACTATTATGTGTTCTTTTCAGAGCTGGTGGCGAAAACCTAAAACATTTCCATGGAAAATTCTATGAGAAAAATTTCCCTTCAACATTTTTTGTCAAGAATTTTTGTTTTTTTTACAGGTTTCAGAGTAACAGCCGTGTTAGTCTGTATTCGTAAAAAGAAAAAAGAAAAGGAGTACTTGTGGCACCTTAGAGACTAACCAGTTTATTTTGAGCATGAGCTTTCGTGAGCTACAGCTCACTTCATCGGATGCATAGCATATCGTGGAAACTGCAGAAGACATTATATACACACAGAGACCATGAAACAAAACTTCCTCCCACCCCACTCTCCTGCTGGTAACAGCTTGATAAGCTGTTACCAGCAGGAGAGTGGGGTGGGAAGAAGTTTTGTTTCATGGTCTCTGTGTGTATATAATGTCTTCTGCAGTTTCCACGATATGCTATGCATCCGATGAAGTGAGCTGTAGCTCACGAAAGCTCATGCTCAAAATAAACTGGTTAGTCTCTAAGGTGCCACAAGTACTCCTTTTCTTTTTTGTTTTTTTACAGGATATTTCTAGATGAAATAAAAATATTATTTTCATTTCCGCTTAAAATTTTGTTTTATTTTTTCCTGGAAGCTGAACAATTTCTATTTTCATTTTGGGGATTTGGAATTCTTCACTTCCCACTGCTTACTATTTTTACATCTTCCTAATTTTTTTTCCACTAGAAAAACTTAGGAAGGAAAAATTAAAAAGTGAAAGAAAATGGTAAAAAATGAAAAGAAAACAAAACAAACAGATGAAAAAAATCTCCCCCCCCCCCCCCCCGGAAACAAATGAAAAAGTAAAAAAAAGTTTGTACAAATCCCTTTCCCACTTTTCAAGAAATAAAGAAATGAAACAGGGAATTTTTTTTCTGACATTTGCTCTTATTTTTTAACCCCCTAATACCCCAAATTCCCAAACTGAACATGAAAGAGCAAAATAGTTTACGTTTCCAAAAACTGAAACAAAACAACATTTTAAAGTCAAAATGAAGTTAAAATATTAGTTTTCCTTTTAAATATTAATTCAATACACAATTTTTGTCTCAATGTTTTTCATCAGAAAAAAAATCGAAATCAACATTTTGATTTAGATGAAATCACATTTTCTGATGGTAAAATTTTTCACTTGCAGAGTTTCAGCCAGGTCTTGTTATTTGCCCTCTGACTTTTCAGTTGAGCAGCTGCAGCATTGGATTGTCGGTAGGCAGTGGAGCTATACAGGGGCAACTTGCTTGTGTCCTGATCCTGCTTCGGACTTTGGGGCTTTTGAAAATGGGACTTAGGCACTTTTACAAATTTTGCTCATCGTGACTTGTTCACAATCGCACAGCAAGCAGTAGAGTCAGCAATAAAATTCAGATCTCTGGCTTCTCACAAAGGCTATGTCCACAGTACAAGTGACTCCCAGTAATCACACCTTTTCCCACACCTTGGGATTGTTTAGTCTGCAGAAGAGAAGAATGAGGGGGGATTTGATAGCTGCTTTCAACTACCTGAAAGGGGGTTCCAAAGAGGATGGCTCTAGACTGTTCTCAATGGTAGCAGATGACAGAACGAGGAGTAATGGTCTCAAGTTGCAATGGGGGAGGTTTAGATTGGATATTAGGAAAAACTTTTTCACTAAGAGGGTGGTGAAACACTGGAATGCGTTACCTAGGGAGGTGGTAGAATCTCCTTCCTTAGAGGTTTTTAAGGTCAGGCTTGACAAAGCCCTGGCTGGGATGATTTAACTGGGAATTGGTCCTGCTTCGAGCAGGGGGTTGGACTAGATGACCTTCTGGGGTCCCTTCCAACCCTGATATTCTATGATTCTATGATTCCTCCAAGTGTAGATGTCGCCGCTGTCTACCAGGCCTTGCTGCTCAGAGTCAATGAGCTGAGCTGAGTCCTGTGCTTGAAACATGTGTGATGCAAATGCCAAAAGGAACCAGACTATATCGGCATGCATTGTTTCTGCATATGAGCTGAAACCAGTAGTCCTTGATCATTCTTTACACAGACAAACCTCCCTGAGGTGCCTGCAATGGGAATTCTGCCTGAATCAGAGCAACCGTTTGGTTCAGTGGGCACTGAACCTCTAAGAAAGTTTCCTGCATGGAGGTCTGTAACAAGCCTGTTGCATTATACCGGCAGAATGCGTTTGGTCCCATGGCACTAAACCTCTGTGTAGACTGCTTTGGTGAGTATTAGTGTTAGTGAATGTATTCTTGAACATCCATCCTGAACAGAGAACCAGATATTATACTTGCCTTTCTGCACAGTACAGGCCACTGGTGTCTCAAGCATTTTGTAGACTTCATTAGTATTAGTATTATTCCGTACCTGGACGTGAGTCTTTGGGCCAGATTGTGAGCCAAAGTCCCCATTAACTTCACTGGTACTTACTGCTAAGTAAAGACTGGGCAAAACTGAGTAAGAACCCACTGAAATCAGTGTAGAGACTCCTACTGTCTTCAGTGGCCTTTGCATGAGGGTCATTGCCCTTTGACACCCAGTAGTGCCCTGATTGTGACTTTCCCTGAAGCTAGCTTTGTGTGTGTGTGTGTGTGTGTGTGTGTGTGTGTGTGTGCACGTGATTGTTTGATATTATGGAGGAGCAGGGCTAAATGATCCCGCCCCCCTGCCCCCGAAAAACATTACATTTGCTAGCAAGATAAATGTGTCCTAATTTGCTCCTTAATCCACCATAAAATAATACCCATTCGCTTCCCTTTACTCGCATCCCCACTGATACCCCCTTGGTTCAAAGAGCAGACAGACCCACACAGCTAGATTACACTTATCGTGGTTCATGGATCGCTCCTTATTTACTTAAACCTCCACTGCCTCCAGGGCCAGTGACGATGCTTCTGTCCTCAGCATCGACATCTCTGCCAATAACAACAAGCTCCGTTTAGTCTGCCACAGCTTCCTAGGGAGAATTGTTTTCTCACTTTCCTCCCTCTCCCCAGCCCTTTAAAAATGGCCAACGCCGAAAGGTTCTCCCCAAAGGCTCCAGCGTTAGTCCACTTAAGAACAAAAGCTTGACACATGTGTTTGATCTAAAGGGTCCCCCCACTGACTACTCCTTTTACAAACCTTCATCCCATTGCTGTTCAAGTCTGAATCTTTCCATGCAAGGAGTTTTATACACATACACGATGTGCTGCAAATATATATATGATTTGATTGCTGGTTCTTTATTTATGCATCTACACACATATATGGGCAAATACCGTGTTTTAATCCTCCAATAATTGGCTTTGGAAAAACAGTAGCTCATAATAATAATATTGTGAGTGGCTGGAATAAAAAGAGCTATTTAAATGATGGGCAATTAATCATGCATGCTTGGACTAATGAAACAGTGCCAGAAGTCACAGAGGGGAAAATCCCCCCCCTCAAGTCTCCTCCTGTCTTCAGACCCACCTAACTGGTAGTCAAAACAGACTTTCTCACTTCTAAATTCATCTGCCTCTAACACACAGGCAGAGCTGAAGCAATTGCCCAGGGGCCCGGGCGATTTAAAAGGGGCCGGGGGCCCCCGGCCACTGCCAGCGCAGTGGAGCTAAGGCAGGCTTCCTGCCCGCCCTGACTTCACGGCGCTCCTGGAAGTAGCTGGAATGGCCGTATGGCCCCTGGGGGGTAGGGGGTCTCCACGCGCCGCCCCAAGTGCCAACTCCACAGCTCCCATTGGCCAGGAACTGCAGCCAATGGGAGCTGCGGGGGCAGTGCCTGGGCCCCCCACCTAGGAGCTGCTGCCAGAGGGGTGTGCCTGTTGCTTTTGGGACCCGCCCCAGGTAAGCACCGACCCTCTGATCCCCTCCTGCACCCCAACCCCCTGCCCCAGCCTAGAGCCCACACCCCAACTCCCTCCCAGAGCCCGATCCTTCACCCCCTCCCACACACAAATTCCCTCTCAGAGCCTGACCCTTCACCCCTCCCGCACCCAAACTCCCTCCCAGAGCCTGTACCCACACCTGCTCTCGCACCCCAACCCCCTGCCCCAGGCTGGTGAAAGTGAGTGAGGGTGGGGGAGAGCGAGCGACAAAGGGAGGGAGGACGGAGTGAACAGGGGGCAGGGCCCCAGAGAAGGGGCAGGACAGGGGCATGGTCTCAGGGAAGGGGTGGGCAGGGGACAGGGCAAGGGTCTTTAGGTTTGCGCAATTAGACAGTTGGCAACCCTGCCAGGCGGGCATGTGGAATCCCTGGCCACGCCGGAAGAGCGTGCCCAGCAATGCAGCCAGCATCTCGCTGGGCACCTGGTAAGGAACACGACTTGCCTAAGGTCCTACTGGAAGTCTGTAACAAAGTAAGCAATTGAACATGGATCTTCTGAGCCCTAAAACACCATGTGAATTACAAGCCTGCCTACAATGGCACGTGACCCATCGGCAATTGCCAAAAGCAAAAATACCCGATGGCTAGAGATGGGACAGTATGTGGGGAGGGTTCCGAGTTACTACAGAGAATTCTTTCCTAGGAGTCTGGCTGGTGGGTCTCGCCCACATACTCAGGGTCTAACTGATCACCATATTTGGGGTTAAGAAAGAATTTTTCCCGGGGTCACACTGGCAGAGACCCTGGGGTTTTTTGTAGCCTTCCTCTGCAGCATGGGGCATGGGTCACTTGCAGGTTTAAACTACTGTAAATAGTGAATTCTCTGTAACTTGAAGTCTTTAAACCATGATTTGAGGACTTCAGTAACTCAGCCAGAGGTTAGGGGTCTACTAC
Source organism: Natator depressus (assembly GCF_965152275.1). NCBI lineage: Eukaryota > Metazoa > Chordata > Testudines > Cheloniidae > Natator > Natator depressus. The sequence goes on from NC_134247.1 coordinate 4,847,393, forward strand.
AGGAGTGGGAGGGTGAGGTTCTGTGGCCTGCAGTGTGCAGGAGGTCAGACTAGATGATCACAATGGTCCCTGCTGACCAGAAGTCTATGAGTCTGTGAGACCATCCTTCCTTTTCATTCTGGGAAACACTTTGGTGTTGTCACTCTCCGGCTCATGAATGTATTGATTATTTCTGAGCTGTAGGCCTGTGACCCTGTGCTCTTAGGAAAAGGTTTTCTTTTCTCTCACATGACAATATCTGAGACCACCACCTCTTGCTTGGGTGAACAGGAAACCTCTCAAATCTAAGTGGATAGTTTCTGCCTCGTCTTGTCACACTGGAACCAACACATGAATAAACTTGATCACTGCAGAAACTATAGACAGACAAGATCAAATAAATGTTATCCACAGCAAGTTCCTTTACATAAGCAGCCTCTTTTATTTGCCTCTGAGGTGTGGACAATTTGCCTGATTACATGGTAACCTGAATGGGAACAGGAGACGTGCATTGCATTTGTTAACTCCTGATAAAGTATGTCAATAACCTGTATCAACACTGTTGTATCAACCCCTCCTGGATTGTAACCTTCGGAACTGCATTCTTGTGTTTTGGATAACTGTATAATTGGCCTTTAACATTCAATCGCTCAGAATTCTTAGAAAGGGGCATTTGAGCCTTAGCAAGAAAAGAACTGAAAAGCAAAAGAATGTCACAGGTGTCACTGTAGCTTCATTTAGTGTAAGCCCTCAAAACATTTTACATATAGCTAGAGAAGCCTCACAACCCCTCTGTTTGATAATGTATTTCAATTTTCAAGAAGCTGCCATAAAAGAGAGATAGACCCATCAGTTCTCCCATGATCAACTCAAACAACCCCATCACTCTGGGAATATATACAGAAGTAACCCTCCTCCCTACCGTGACATATGAAATATCCATTTCATAGAATAATAACTTAGGCACAGACAGGTGGGGTGACTTGCCCAAGTTTAGACAGCCGCAGAGCTGGGAAGGGAATCAGGCGTCCTGGTTCCCCGACATTAACCATTAGATGAACTCTCTCCCAATAAGAGCTGTCTCCCCCCAACCCCCACAATTGAACTTTCCTCTCTGCTAGATCCTACTCTGAGGTCACCATCCTGTGTTTACAGGATGTATCACAGTGTAATGCCATGTGATGTCCCGATTTGAGCAACGCTGGACTTCGCTCCTTGACCAGCTCAGAAGAGAAGCTGGGCTGGGTGAAAAATGATCCTTTGGGTTTGAGTTTTTGGGGAACCAAAATACCTCTGGGTAAAACTTTCAAACTGGCCTGAAATTTTCAAACTTACTGAAATTGTAAGTCCTTGAATCCATATTTAAGCACCTAGTTGAGTTTGGTCTGATTTGTGAAGGTGTTTAGCATCCATAACACACAGCTGAGTTCAGCTGGAGCTCTGGGGCTCAGCACCTCTGATAACAAAGCCATACTTAGAACTCTGGAGTCCAAGAGATGACTAAGCTGTAAAGGGGAAGTAAGGTCAAGTCAACCCCTTACTTCCAGCACCGGAAACAGTCCTTGGATCTAGGCACAAAGGGATAAACAGATGCTGGGTACTGCGATTCCCTCGCATTAGTATGTAGGGAATGTATGATGCCTTGGCAATTCCCTTAATGATTCACTTGCCAGGGCAGTTGAGCTGGTGTGGGATATGTTGCCATTTGCTGTTAATACAGATTAGAATAAGGGTGGAAGCTGGAAGGAATGTGTGCTTTTTCAGAGGTGCAATTCCTGCCCTGCACTGTACCTGGGAGGATGCCCTTCCATGTAGGATGGCCAGCCCCAAATGTTCAAAAATCGTAAGTCATGTTCACCAAAAATCGTGAGATTGGCTTTAAAATCAGGAGATCATGTAAAAATAATAGATTTGGAATTCTTTTTATGGCCTTCTGCTTTTTGAGCCTTAGAGTGCCCTGGGGGGTCACATTTGGAAGCTTTCTCCACAGCCACGAGGGCTAGAAACTTACTTTTTCTTTAAGAATGAAGGCTGGAATCATCACATCTCCACTTGACTCCAGGAGCTGGGGCTTTAAGGAAAACAGCAATTATGACACGACTCATGCAAAAATCACAAGAGTGGGTAATGCTGTACCTGTCACCCCTTACGCAAAGCTTGTGGCGGCCACAACCTTGTGCTGAATTTAGTTGCCTGCATGTGGAATTAGCTGTCCAGATACCGTGCCTAATGTTAATACTTTGGGCCTGGGTAGTTAGGCAAACATTGTTAGAAAACAATAACGAAAGTAAATGGAATGTAAACTGATACGTGCGTGGGGCCACATTTTCAAAGGTTGGATTTTAAAACACATGGCCAAAAAAACCCTGCGAATCCACTCATTTCATAAAGAAACGTTAAAAAGCAGTCACACCTACCATGGCCTATTTTGCATGTGTAAATATTGGTTGCGTAGGTACCACGAGAGCACAGCAGCAACACTGGGGAGCAATCTTTAAAAAAAAAACCAACATGCACCCAAATTCTTCTCTGTTACGCTGTGTAGTCAATAGAGTCCCACCGGTGTAAGAGAGGAGAATTAAGCCTGGTCTTTAAGCCTAACACACTGAAAAGTCCACCGTCCACTCCCCCCCCCCACTCCCCCCAGCCTGAAAGATCTTTAAAAATACAGATGGTGTATCCAAAGAGAGCCCACCAGAAAAGAAAAATAATAAAGAAAGTAGCTAGGAAAGACGGGCCAGAGGTCTCTAGTAGCCAGAGTTTTCTTTCCCTGCAGTAAAGCATGGCTAAAACAACACAAACTCCTATGGCTTGCTAATTTTTCAGCCCAATATTTTCATATAATTTGTGTGCTTTATAAGCCTTGGAAAACCCACAAGAGGCCACACATGTCTGATGTAATCGTCTTTGAATTCAACAAAGCCCATTACCATGTCAATGAGGGGGATGGTTTCAAGGAGCAGAGGGCGGTCTGCAAAACACCCAGAGGGGATTTTCACTGCAGCTACTGAAATAATAAACTCCCCCCCCTGCCACCCCCCCATTCCAAATTTTGGCTCCAGCTGGAGAAATTTCAATAGTTTAGTTCTAATCGCAGATAATTCTTTTTTTATTGTGTCATTTCGGATGCTTGTTATTATACATAACAAACGTTGCTATGTTACTAGACCATAAAGCGTGCACTTTAACTTAGATCTGTTTGAGCAAAAAACAAAACTCTTTGCATTCTGGATCTTAAAGGTGTTGGGTTTTGGGGGTTTCATTTTTTACTGCAACACTTTAATCCTCTCCTGTGCTGGCCTTTTTTTCTTTCCCCCCCAAGCTTTAATTAAAAAAGATTAATCACTTACACTCCGATCCTTCAAACGCTTATACTCCTTCTTATACATAGGAGTAACTTTAGGTGCATGAGTAGCCCCCACTGGCTTAAATTGGACTACTCACATATGTTAAGTGTTTGCAGGATTGGGAACCTACGATGTATTTTTCTATTAAGGTCTAATAAAAAGGTGGAGCAGAAGGTGGAATATCATGACACGCCAAATTACTTCACTAACAAACACAGTGGTGGAAAAGAAAAACCAAGATAAGAAAAACCTTGGAAATAAAGGTTTCAGAGTAGCAGCCGTATTAGTCTGTATCCGCAAAAAGAAAAGGAGGACTGGTGGCACCTTAGAGACTAACCAATTTATTTGAGCCTAAGCTTTCGTGAGCTACAGCTCACTTCATCGGATGCTGTAACTCATGAAAGCTTATGCTCAAATAAATTTGTTAGTCTCTAAGGTGCCACAAGTCCTCCTTTTCTTGGAAATAAAGTGAAAGCAGCAAGTTATCACCTTAAATGCAACCTTCCCCCAAACACATTTTTGGTGATGCATTTTGAGAGTTTTTATCTAAGCAAAAGACTATTTTCCACAGGGTGCTGGGAAAAATTAAACAACTTCAGAAAATAACTGCAAAATTTGCCTACTTAAAACACAATTGAGCAAATGTTTGCACTGCAAATAAGAATTGCGCAACGTAAAAAAACCACACACCTTTCAGCAAAATCCTATCATTTTTAGTTTTTCCAGGTCTTTCAACTAGTATGTGTGAGTTTGTGGGGATTCCCCTTAGCTTAAAAGACACACATCGTTACTAACTGGCACCTTTTGTTGGAAAATCCGGGCTCACACAAATATGCTCTTCCCCAGAAAACAAGAAAGAAGCTTAGCTTTGATGAAAGTTTTCAGGTCCCTACTTGGTTTCATATCTATATTTCAAACACCAAGCTGCCTGAGTTACGCATTTGCTTTTGGATTTCGTCATGAAAAGCTTACACTCCCTGTGCGATAGGTCGACTTCCGTCTCCTGTGCCCCACATATCAAAACTATTTCCAAATCCTGGCCTTTCTCTCCTCATATCATTTCCAAGATCCATCCCTTTCTTTCCCTCCATTTCTATCCCCATAGACAAAACTCTCATTCAGAGCTCACCAACTCATCATCTGTTGTGACCCCAGGAAACTTCCCCTCTTCAACCCCCAACATCCAGGCTTCCTGTTGCACTCCATACAAAATGCTGTAGTTCAGATAACCTTTGGCCTGGCTGCATAGGCGGCGGGTATAATAGGCTACTAAGCCTCCCCTGGCACTGTCATTGCTGACCTGCCGCCTCGGCTTGGGTGGCCCCACCACTTCCTCTCCCTACTGCGCCCCTTCCCCGAGGTCCCCACAGCCTGCCACTGCCTGGCTGAGTCCTTCCTCTCCTCCACTCCACCCCTCCTCTCCGGAGGTCCCCGCCGCTCGATGCATCCCTCCTCTCCTCCCCTCCCCCATTGTGTCCCTCCTCACCCCCCTCACCTCCACGGGGGTGGAGGGTGGAGGAGAGGAGGGACGTGGAAAGCGTGAGCGGTGGGGGCCTCGCGCGGGAGGGGGTGGAGGAGAGGAAAGACGCAGCGACCAGCGGCAGGTGGCTGAGCGGGGAGGGGAGCGAGCGGGGGAGGGCATGGGGTCTAGGGCAGAGCGTGGCCAGGGGCCGTGGGCAGAGGAGGTGGAACAGGGAGCTAGCATCCCACAGGGGAAGCTTCACCTGCCACCCATGCCTGGCTGTCAATCGGTCAGCATTGCTCCCTTCCATTGCACATGGTGGTTGCTTCCAGAAAACAAACTAATAAGAAATCATAGCAGTTTTGTTGCTCCAGGGCCAGCACTACAAATATTGCCCCTCTCTCCCTGTCCCACTTAAGGGCCGTAAGGAAACACACCCCAACTCCCTCTGACTGTCAGTGTGTGCTTCTATGGGATTTGAGCACGCTCAGCACCTCCTCCCAGGAGATGCTAACCCTTCAGAGAAAAGCCACAAAAATAATTAGAGGCTGGAGCAAATGCTTCTCAGCAAGAGATGAAAAACCCCTCAATCTATTTAGCTTATTAATACGAAGATTGAGAGTTGACTTCAGTATGGTGTATAAGTGCCTTCTTGGGGGTATAGTTACAAGTCTTACAGGACTCTGTATGCCACCCGAGAGAGGCATAAAAAAGAAATTAAAGGCAGACAAATTCAAGTTAAAAATAAGGCATGCATTTTTAACAGTGAGGGTGCTGAACCGTTAGAACAAACTACCAAGGGAAATGAAGGTGTCTCCATCACTTGAAGCCTTCAAATCAAGAGTGAATGCCTTTCTAGAAGATAGGCTTTAGTCACACACACTTTAGTGGACACAATACAGGGATAAATTGGTGACATTTTAAGGCCTGTGTTATACAGGAGGCCAGACTAGATGATGTAATGGTCCCTTCTGACTGTAACATTTATGAATCAGGGCCCATATCTGACAAAAAAAAAATCAAGTTTTCAAGAACAAACCAGAATATCCTGGATATGGTTTACAAATGCTGAGAGAGGCCTCTATAATAAGACATAATCCCGTTGAAATCTGTTGAAAAACGGGGCACATTTTATAAGAAAAAAAAATCATCCAAGTTCCCGTTTCTCTTTCTGTTGATGGTTGAATGCAGGCCTTCATTCATTGTTGACCTAACCTGGGTTTATCTGTCCCATTGGTAAACACGGCCCTGAAATTGTGAGTTGTTTTGTGAATGACTCTTGCTCCTTTTCCCCCACAGAGTTTCTCTGGATCTGTAATTTACCCAAAGAAGTCCAAGTCCATGAGAAGTTTTCATAACTGAGTTCTGGGTGGGTTCCAAACTAGACAGAAACAGGGGAATCCTGCCCCCATTGATATCAATGGCATAATTCCCATTGTGAGTTTACCTACAACGAATGGGAATTTCTAATAAAGTCTAATTTACAAATAATTATTCTCTCTTACACAGAGTGCTTGCCATTAAAAATTCAGCACTGGCCAAAAGTTACCTCACGTAGCCATGGCTTTGGTACTGATCTAGCATTGCAATCTCTATATTAGGACTCTTTAAAAGAGCAGTTTCCAAATCTGTGCCAACACTAGTGCTCCAGATTTTTGTGATTAGCACTAGCTGCCTCTTTCTGCAACAATGGTGTATGCTGTTCACTGGGAGAATGGAGATACTGTATGAGAAACTCAACGTCAATTATGTTAATGAGAAGCAGTGGTCATTGGCTGGCACAGCTGACATCTTAGTCAACAAGTTGGGAACCAACGCTTTATAACAACGTAATGGGACAAACCCTTGCTTGTAGGATTCACAAGGGCATCCCCCTGAAGCCAACCAAACTGTGCAGAATTTGGCCCAATATCTTGTATTTCACAGGGATTTGCTTGAACAGTATCATCCGCAGGTCTGTCCTGTAATCTTAGTGACCTGGGCAGAGGAATTCAAGACTGGGATTCCAATTTGCTCTCAGGCCAGATGAAGGAGGCAACATGATTGGAGGTGGAGATTGGGGGGTTGTAGAGGAAACCATAACGAGGCTCTTTTTAGCGTCTGATCCAAAATTCACTGAAGTCAATGGAATGTCTCATTAATTCAACAGGACTTCAGATTGCCAATATGCAGAACATCGGGAGGGAGGGGGCGGGGGGATGGGTGTTGTCCTCCCAGTCTAAGAAGACACTACTGGAAGGGTAGAAAAATAGCAACTCGCCTGAGCACAACCATTAAGGATTTATTACAATTGGGTGTTTAACATGTTTTCTCATAAGTCCTTAAAGAATGTGACTGTATGCAGTAATCATTTCATAAATACTAATACCGCATTTAGAAACGAGGCCTTAATTTAAAGTATTACTTTTTTATTAGCAAGTACACGGTTTAATTACAGCAATAAAAATAGAGATTATTTAAGGTTTGCTGATGTTCTATTACCTGGGAACCAGCACCAGCCTTGCTTTAATAAGCAGCTTCTGAGGAGGTGAAATAAATTCCTCTGGCTAAAGAGGCAGGGGGGAGAGGTTTGCTGTTGGAAACTGACTATATTCTTTAATGAGGCTAGACTGTGGAATGACTTCTTCTTGCTGTCTGCATTCTGTGTGTGTGTGTGTATGTGTTAATTTATATGCGCCCCTAATTATTTCCACAGACCTGTTCTGAACAAACAAACAAACAAAGCAGCAGGCTATTCACCCAGTACTAAAGCTGAACTCAAAATGATTTTTGTTTAAAGTTTCTGGGGGAAAACATCACTTACTTTCACAAAATTATTGTTTTGATTGTATTTCACATTTGCAGATTGCCACTTGGGACTGGAACCTTCCCAAAGTTTTGTTTCAGTTTTTTCTCATGATTCTCAGCAGATTGAACAGTGGCTGGGAGTCATCACACCTGGTTTCCATTCTCAACTATGCTGCCAAGTTGCTGAGTGACAAGGAGCAAATCACACTCTGTGCCTTGGTTTCCCCCATCTAATCCATGAGGACAATACCGGGCTACTTTGCCTTTGTATTATTATTTGGACTACAGCGGGCCTAGGGAAACCAGCTGGGTTTGGGGCCCTATTGTGTTAGGTTCTGCAGAGACACCTAGGGGGCAGTCCCTGCGTTGAAGAGTTTTCAATCTAAATAGACAAGAGAGTCCAATGGTGGAAGAAGTGCCATTATCCCCATCTTACAAGTAGGGATCTAAGGAATAGATAGATTAGGTGACTTGTCTGAGATCACACCAGGATCTGTGGCTGAACCAGGAATTGAACCCAGGTCTCTTGAGGGCCAGTCAAATGCCATAAGACCATCCTTCCTTTATGGAGCACTTTTAGAGCTACAGATGAAGAAGCTTATCCACATTCAGAGCAATCATATTGCCTAATATTATATAGAAATTATACCACAGTGATCTATCGTTATATCGGTTAATGTAGAGTTTTTGACCAATACATATTTGAACGTCTGAGTTCAAACATGATCCACACCCTAACTTTTAACCAACTATGATCACAGATCTCAAATCACACATTCTGTTCATCACAGATTCTATCTGTATATTTTTGAGAGGGGATGACACATGGGTGGGAAATTATCTGTACCTCGGGAATCCCTCATGCCTTCTCTCTGGAGAGGAGAAAAAGGCCCCTCAAACATGAGAGCATGGTAAGAACAGGGTGAATATCAACTCTCAAAACAGAGAAGGAGGGAGGGAATTAGGACTGAAAGATGAAGGGAAAAACAGCTACTAGACAAGGAGGCAAGACTGGAGGAGGACAATAAGGGAAAAAGCTATTTCTTATCTGTCCTGTACACCTCCCTCCTTTGCATGGAAAGAACTATCTTGTAGCATATTCTGTATCGAGACTGGTGCCAGACAGCAGCACATGTACGGCTGGAGATATCTGGTGTGTAGGTGTTTAGTTCTGTGTATGCTAGCCCATAATAGCCAGGGCTTTTTTTGGTGGGAAATGAGAGGAGGAGAAGGATGAGCTATAGTGAGAGACATTCCTCTTCTAGTGCTTGATCCAGACCAAATACTCTGAATTCCTATCAGAGGGTCCTATCTGTCTTGGTATTAACTGGAGACCCGAACACTAACATTTCCTTCTTTCTTCCACCTTCCTAAGCCAAGTTGGGTAGCACAGGAGTTCTCCACCAGGGGTACATGTACCCTTGGGGGTATTCAGAGGTCTTCCAACAGGTACATCAACTCATTTAGATAGACACCTGGTTTTAAAACAGGCTATACAAAAAGCACTAGCAAAGTCAGTACAAACTAAAATTTCATACAGACCATGACTTGTTTATACTGCTCTGTATACTAGACACTGAAGTGTAAGTACAATGTTTATATTCCAATTGATTTATTTTATAATTATAAGGTAAAAATGAGAAAGTCAGCAATTTTTCAGAAATAGTCTGCTGTGAAAGCTTTTGTATTTTTATGTCTGACTTTGTAAGCAAGTAGCTTTTAAGTGAGGTGAAACTTGGGGGTACTCAAGACAAATCAGACTCTGGAAAGGGGTACAGTAGTCTGGAAAGGTTGAGAGCCACGGGGTAGCATATCCAGTCGTGAGACATGCAGATCATTACCTTCTGTTGCTATCGTTGATGTCAGAGTTAAAAACAAATACAATTTATATTGGAGCTGACATTATAAAAATGAAAGGAGCTCCTTTGCATAACAGGGTAATTAGGGCCTAATTCCAGCAGGTCTGTTAAACCATAAATGAAAACAAACAGTTATAAATTGCTTGAGTGGAATGATCCGAGGGCTTGGGGATTCAGGTATGGGAACAATATGCTGTGAGAGGCTCAGAAGATGACAGTGTGAACAGAGCAGACCTGAGCTGATGAGGCTGAGAAAGAACCCATAATCTGACCACTATTCCTCATAATTGTAGTGTGTTGATGGTGTGTGCCCCCAGTCACCTTCTTTCCACTTCACATCATGCTTTCATCAAGGTGACTTCCCCAAAAGATGCACAAGAGTGATCCATTAGCGAGAAGAAACATGGTAAACAAAATCACACAGGGAGGCCTATTCTTGCATCCTTACTTATAACCTACAGAGGGGAGAAACTGGGTCCATGGATTTCATGGATGGTTTTCCCAGTACTAAAGTAAATACCACCGACTTAAGTCTATCAGAAATTGTCAGCATTCATATTCCCAACCTGCAGAGATGATCCAATCTCTGTTTTGGGTGGGCTCTGTTAAGAGCTGTATAACATAAGAAGCCATTTGCAGGGCATACAAGACATTTTATTGGTCCTCCAAAACTCAGGAACTACACTACATATTCCTGAGGCATAAGCAGGGAACGCCCAACAAACCCCTTCCCACTGCACATCCCTTACCCCTAGCTAGGTGGGAGGGGGCAGAACATCTACAAAAATATCCTGACCCCGGAAGTGACCTGGCAACAGCAGTGGCATGGCTAGCCAGAAGCAGCAGGGAAACCAGATGCAGGGTGAAACCCTCAGGAACTGAGTACAGTGCTGGCTGCAGCAGGAGCCGGGGCAGACACATGCGATAGCCTTAAGCAGCAAAGTCCAGCAATGTGGGACTTCTGGGGAAACAGAGAGACAGGGCACTGAGCCAGTGCAGAGGGAACCCAGCTGATCTTGGCCGTGAAACTTGCAAGTGCCTATTTGTTTTGAATAGAAACCTGGACTGAAGAGGGCACCCCTTGGACTAGAGCCCTAACTCTTGATTGGACTGCCCCCTGGAGCCCAAATGTAAGCGGGGGAATAGTCCCGCTATTGTGGGGAACTTTCTTGGTTCTGCACTACCCTGGTGAAGTGGGCTAGCGAAAGGATCTGAGTCCTCGCTCCCACTTCCTTTACCCATTGGTCACCCTGCCCTTGAGGACTCCCCTTCCACTCTCCTGTCTGGCAGAGTCCTCGTAACCCCAACAAGGCTGGGCCCAGGATTCCTGGGGGACTCGACCCCCAACCCTGCTGTGGTCACCTAGGACAGGGGCTAGGGTGTCCCCACTCCGGGGTACTCTCTCTGCACTGGGCACTTCTCTGACCCACTGACCATTACATACAAGTTAAAGCAAATGCATGTTATTTAATCAACAATTAATTTTAAAAAGGATAAGGAAAAATGGGAAAGGTTAAAGGAAACACATCAGCCCACTCGGTGGCAGGGAACATCACAAACAGTGTCTCTGGAATGTCCGGGCAGTTCACAGTCTGCTCCTTGTAAGTCCCAGGCCCCTTCTCAGGCCCTGGCCGTGCTGCAGGGATGCTGTGGGTTGGACACTCGCTCTGGTGGTGGCCACACGCTCTCAGGCTCTAAGTGGTAGGACCCTTCTTCCCAGTGTCGCCCCTGCCCTGTCGGGGTTACGATCCAAGTCTGGCCTGCAGAGCCTCTTGGCTGAGGCATCTCCCTGTGCTGGGCCCACTGCCCAGGGTCCCCCTCACTCCCCCAGCTGCTCACCGCACCCAGCTCCAGACTGCTCCAGCCCCAGCTCCACCACTTGGTCTCAGCACTGCTGCTGCTGCTCTGCCTCCAGCTCCCTGGGCTGCTTCTTTGGTCCCTCTGGCTCTGGTTGCTGCAGCTCGGCTCCCAGGACAGGTCTGCTCTGCCGGCTGCTTCTGTGACTCTGCTCCCAGCACTGACCTGCTTCCTGGGCTGCTTCTCTGGCCCCTCTGGCTCTGGTTGCTGCAGCTCTGCTCCCAGGACAGGTCTGCTCTGCAGGCTGCTTCTGTGACTCTGCTCCCAGCCCTGACCTGCTTCCTGGGCTGCTTCTCTGGCCCCTCTGGCTCTGGTTGCTGCAGCTCTGCCCCAGGGCAAGTCTGCTCTCCCTGAGCTGTGCCTCTGGCTTTGGGGCTGCAGCTCTGCTCCCAGGACAGGAGCTGCTCTCTCTGGATCTGGCCCAGCTCTGCTCCCCAGCTCAGCTCAGGCCCCTGCTTTCTCCTTAGCTCGGCTCCACTCTGTCTGACCCAGGCAAATCCAGCTCACATGGAGGATGGGACCTCCCTGGCCTGCTGACTCCCTGATTAGCCTAGCTCTCCCTGTCATTCAGCCTGACTTGGAGCATTGGCCTCTCCCCATTGTTCCTGGGGGCTGTCAGTTCTCAGGTTCCTGATTCCCCATCGACGCTTCTCCCTTTCTAGTACTGGGAGCTAGCAACTAAAACACCCCCACTGAATGTTAGTAGGGGGGCAACAGTCTCCTTACACAAATAAGAACCGCTCTTGTTTCACTTTGAGCTGTAAGGGTTTAAGCCACTCTACACAGGGAATTTGCAAACATGCCCTTTTTTGCCAGCCCTAGTAAAATACCCTTTCGCTTCAGTCAAGTGCTGGAGTGGTTAGTGGGACCCACCAGGGCTAGCAACTACAGGGATGTCTACATTGTAATTAGACACCCGAGGATGGCCCATGTCAGCTGACTCAGGCCCACGGGGCTTGGGCTAAGGGGCTGTTTAATTGCTGTGTAGACAATCGGGCTCGGGCTGGAGCCCGGGCTCTAGGACACTGTGAGGTGGGAATGTCCCAGAGCTCAGACTGCAGCCCGATCCCTGGGAGCTAGAGTCAGCTGGCATGGGCCAGCCACGGGCTTTTATTTGCAGTGTAGACATACCCTACAGGGACTCGCTGCTGAAATACTTTCTGGACTTTGCTCCAAGTTGCAGTGTCCCTGGCACACAATTAGTACTTCAGAGGGCTCATGTACCACCGCACTGGGTAGCTATAATAGTTACAGTGACATCTATTGGCACTTTATCCATAAACTATTTACATATGGACTCCCACATAGCGCTTCTATAACAGCCAGTGTGTCATTCAGGGTTAACTCTCTAACCAGCTACTTAAGCAATGAGTATTTTAAAAAATTTAAATGTATGAAACATATTGAAATTATATCATCTGTTTTTCTTTTTCCCATCTTTACCTCTCTCCCATCAAAGATGAGGTATCCTGAGTATTTGTATTAGAAGTTTTACTCACACATATTCAACAAGAAAAACCAGTCAGACCGCTGTTAAACACCAACAGAGTAAATCCAAAAGGTAGTACAGTTCACTGTTAGAATACCACTGAATATAGAGCACAATAGGCATATTGAAACCTAATAGCTGGGATAAAGATATACAGGTCACCTCTTCCACTAGCCTGCTTAAAGGTGTACCCATAAATATTGTGGCAGACCTTTGCATTTGTACTTGCAAATGTTATGGGTGCAAAGGTAGAGATAGGAAATAAATATGGCCCAATGGAACGTGAATATGTTACTAACATGCAACAATGCAAGTTAATTCTTTGATCGCTTTTCCCTCCCTTTGCTTCTACATTGCTTTTGACAAGATAACTAGCCCTCTGCCAATCCCACATATGAATGCATGCAATTTAGCCAAGTAACCTAAGCTGAAACAAACAGCAACCCAAAGGACCTTCGGATCCTTATGGGAATTGGTAAACTCTCAAGATAATGGCAGTTGTCATACTGTAGAGAATTTTCCAGCTACACCATTTAGGATAGTATTACAATATGGCTGGCAAGCTATTGTTCTGCTGGTCGGTGTGTCAGCAGCAGTCTGCTGAAGCATCGATTAAACACGTGTGTTATATTAGAGATAATAACTGAACTTTCCTTTATGGCATTAGACACAATGATAGTTTCAGGGTTCTGGCTTTGCTATTTCCTGCAGCCTCATCTACAATTATGGAGGCATGGAAGCTGTCGGACTTGGAAACAAAGTGGGCCAGTGGGCTTCACAGCTGAAGAGCAAAGAAATCCCCATATATGGGTTTACTGATGGTGCTATTCTGAGACAAGCCTGCATCTGTACCTGTCACTATATGGGTTTTGGGATGGGCTGAACTGACTCATTCAAATAGTAATAATAATTATTTGCATGTCTGCAATGTCTTTCATCAGAGGATCTCAAAACCCTTTACAACCATTGGGCCAAATACTGTATTCATTACACTACTGATACTCCCCTCCATTTCTATGGGATATTTGGCTGAATAAGAACTGCAAGATTTGGTGCATTAAATGGACTGTAAGGAAGGAAGAGGTATTTAGGGAGCACTTCACTAACGAATGAAAAGCAGCCACCTCTGGGATGGAGCACAACAGTGTAACAGTGCACAGGATCATTACATGAACAAGAAGCCGATAATACCAGAGCCGATTGATCTTGCAGAGGGGAGTTTTAGGTGCAAGGCAATTGGCCAAGTTGGAATTTCGCCAGGCCACTTAACGCCTCTCCTCTCCTGAGAAGGGCAATGAGACCTTTAATGAGCACAAATGGTCAGGGTCCTTTGCTTTATACTGAATCTGCACTGAGACACCTCCACCAGCCTCCTGCCCCCGAACAGCAGGCTTCTGAATCCATTCAGAGGAAAGTGCACCAACTACGGAATCCCCACCCTCACTTTCCCACGCAGAGTTTGCTGAAGGTGCTCCTCGCAGCAAAGGACTGACGATAAAATGAGAAGTATCTCAAATCTTTGCCTAGCAAAAGTTAAGCACTTCTTTCTGTTTTTCAGACGTTCCCATGTGATTCCTGATTTCGGTCCAATCTGGAAGCGGGAGTGCTGAGCCTGGGATCACTTGGCCTCATGACACAATTGCAGCAAAGACCAAACGGCTTTTGGAGATGATTGTTATTACAATAAGTTACACTGTGCTAACAGAACCCACTTTGTCTAGTGACCGCAGGATTGGCAGCCTCTTTCCCCCCACCAGATTCCCCCTGTGCCAAGCCGAGGGCAGCCTGTGGAGATAGGCCATTTGATTTACTTCACAGTTATTCCTTGCAGGATGAAGGAAAACTAGAGAAAGGAAATTAAAACCAAACTCAGTGCAGACACACACATGCCTGTAGCCTGCTGGGTCATTGGCTGGCACTGGCAAAGGTCCATTGGATGGAAACTTACAGACTGGATTTTAGCATTCTGTTTGGAGTGCCTATCACAAGAGATCCAGGAGCGAAGGAGTCAAAGCAAGATGGGAAGAGTGGCGTTCTTTTCGTCACCTTATAAAAACCATCGCTTGTTATTTATAACAAAGGAAACTGTTTTGGGCCAGACCCTTAAATGGTATAAACTGTAGCTCTATTGGTTTTAGTGGATCTATGCTGATTTACACCAGCAGTGCACCTGGCCTCTTACAGTGTTAAATAAACATTTCCACTAACTGGTTTCAGAGTGGTAGCCGTGTTAATCTGTATCAGCAAAAAGAACGAGGAGTACTGTTATTTTCTGCATGCACCTCGTGACAGACTCGTAACCCACCTCTCCTCTCCTCGTCCAGAGAAATTGCTCCCGTAAGTGAGCCAGAGTAGCCCTGCCTGTGTGTCATGGTACGGTGCCTTTGGTTGCACAAAGAAGGACAACTTTATGGACTAAGGATTTCACATGCAAAATGCTGTACCCAATCCAACAAGCAAAGCCAGCTGAGCAACTTCCAGTGCACTAAGGTTTAAGGACAGGATTTCAAAGAACATTCTGTCTGAGCGGTGAAGCTGAAGACGGGAGATGGCTGCAGCTCATTTAATGTATACCAAATGTACATCTTACATTCGCATTATCAGCTTTCCATGTACTCCTCTCACAGCTACTTTTTTCCTAGCAGATGATCCTCTTGGAGTTTGAATAACAGATTATTGAACAATGGCTGCTCATCTCATTTTCCCTTTCATTAGAGCTACATCCATTAGCCTGAAACTGATCTAATATTCTTGTTTATAGGTCTTCCCAGGTAATGCATTTTTCACATGGATCAATACTATATGTATGGAAATCTTTATGTGGCCTCTTTGGCTCAGGCCAGGGACTTTTCCACATTTGTGTTAGGTGCTTCCTTGCAGGCAGATTGCCATTCATGTTTGTTCTCTGTTCTCTTTGGCTGCGTGTCCTCGGTTTCCTCCAGAGCTGCACATCAGTGGTTCTGGCAGAAGTGGATAACTAATGACTGCAGAAAGTCCTGTTTCATGCAAGGTTTATCTCCTTCTGACTGATAGCTAGGTGGATCCTTTCCAGGTTAGGCTTCCCATTTCCTGATGTCCTAGTATGTCAGACACAAGACTTATTCCCCAGCCAAGACTCTGGATGAAGTCCAGCCCCCAGGTCCAAGTTGCTGTGAAGAGACTAGGATAGGTCTATCTCCATGCTTTGCCTCTTAGGGTTTGCCTGTCTGGGAAAACTGACTGGCATAGCTATTGCAGAATAAACTATTCCAGAATAACTCTGCGTGTGGACACTCTATTCTGGAACAAAAGTGACTTTATTCTGGAATAATTACTACATTCACAAAGTGGAGTCTGTGAGGAAAGAGAGAGAGAAAGGGGGAAAGACAATGAAAGAAAGATATGGAGTAAACCTTCAGAAAAATTAAAGACAATGTAAATGGCTAAGAGATTAATAAATAAAATAACCTAAAGGGGAATGCAGTAAGAGATCTTACAAGAGCCCAGAACAGAACTAGAGACAACAGCTAGTACTAGCTGCCATTCGAAGTCCAGGGGCTCAATTCAGAATAACTCAATTGATATCAAATCCATGCCAGATCTGTAACCTTTCAATGGTGTTGAAATCTGATGTCCGTTTAGGTACTGACTCACATTGTCATTAAAATGGTATACATGAGAGCAGAATTTGACCCTGGATTTCAATTTTTCTGCCTCAGACAAGCTGGATTTATATGAGCATAAGGATAATGGTACATCAAGGTGAGAAGACCTCAAATGAAGAGTATCTCCACTTCCTCCATGGATGATCTTGCAGCATTAAAGTCAATGGGAGTTTTGCAATTGATTACAATGGGACCTTAAACCACCAGGATGCTGTGAAACTGACACATTTATGTAGGAAACAGTTTTAGGGCATTTTGGTTCCTCAAGTCCCTCATGGAATTAAAGATCCAGATGTCAGCAGCTGCAACTCTATCTGTCTTTGAGTGCACATCAAGGAGCTAAAGGTAAATGTACTCTGATTTGTGCCAGCAACTCACTTTGCAGGTGCAAACTGTGTCCACAGACATGGAAACCAGGCCCAAGCCATAGTCCAGAGAGTCAGAGGCTCATGAAAGTACCCGGTCTGGATCCACCCCAGAGATGCCCGGCATAGGAAGCCATGCTAAAAAATCTACTCTTGCTAACACGCTCTGTGTCGCTACAACACAATCAAACCTGATAGAGGAGGGAGTCAACGCAACCAGGTCGTTCCTGCTTTCAACATCTATTCATATGTGCATATAAAAGAAAAGAAAATACTGACTAAGTACATAAAGGGGCAAGAGTTACTTAGCTAAGTCATTTTCCCCCCTTTGCACCACTTTGGAAAATACATCATTTTAATTTTTTTCAAATCCCGGGCCCTGTATGTACAGTAAGAGCAAGTGTCTAAGAGCTACATTTTTTCCTCTTATGCTGTCGTAATTATGGTCTCATTAAGATTCCAATAAAAAAAGTCAAGAAAACCGTTTTCTTCTTCTTCTCCTTTTTTTTTTTTTTTAAGGAAAACAGAAGTGCCCACAGTGTCTCTCTACATGCTACGCTTTTAAAATATTTGCATTTGAAATTCCTCACTGCAAATAATTCCAAGCCAAATGTAAATATAACACTTAGATTACTCCCAGAAGAACATTCTTTTGACCATTAATCCTCCCAATTCAGAATTTTTTTTTTTGCAAGACTGTAATTTCCCCATATTGACTGTATCCTGCAATTTGACAGGGAGTGTGTGCTAGAAAAAATATATATCTTAGAACCCACTGGAGCTCACTTTGTCTCCTCTGCTTGCTTTTTGTCAGCTCCTCTGTCAACCCTTGGTGCTCTTACACAGCCCATGGGGGGAAAAGGTCTGTTTGTTATGACAGAATGACTGGGATGAGGTTCTTGGCAGGATGTTGAGTGGATTATGAGCTTCCAGGCATGCGAGACAAGGTGCATTAACATACTGTACTATAGCTGGGGAAAAGGAGAACATAGCAGAACTTTCAGCAGGAGATAGGTGGCAATGAACATTATCATCCTGGCCTCCTGAATCTATCTCTCTATCTATATATACACACAGATTTTAAAGCCAGATGGTCATCTATGATTATGATCATATAGTCTGACTTCCTGCATACACAGGCTAAAAAACATCACAGAGTAGTTTCTGCATTAAGCCTGAAACTTCTCTTTGAGCTACAGTATATCTTTAAAAAAGATAGCCCGTCTTGGTTTAAACACATCAAGTGATGGAGAATCCTCCACATCCCTTGTTAAGTTGTTCCAATGGCTAATTATCCTCACTGTTAAAAATCTGTGCCTTGCATCAAATGGATGCTCAACAGCACTCTAGTGCCTAGAAACCCAGTGTCTCTTGGAGATAATGTGGCATGAAAAGATCCTCAAGAAAGAGGTAGTAAAGGAATGTTTTCCCCCTATGTAGATGCATGTTGGACCCTGGTTTACCCAGCATGGACCCTGGTTCACCCAGGGTCATATTAACCACCTGCAGCCAGGAAAAGAATAAAATAGCTAATGACTAGTTCTCTTATGCAGGTTGTGTTTCAGATTTAGATCTATTTACTTACTCCTTCAAATTGTGCATATGATATTAATGCTCAATGGAAAATTATAGAACTGGCCAGATTCAGGTCTTGAAAAGTAAAGTGAAAGTTCACCCTAACAATCGTGCCCCTGAACTCAAGCCTAGCCTGCTGCACCCCAGCCCCATTATTCCTGAACCCATATATAGCTCTGCTGATGCCCCCCAATTATGATCTGCAGCAACCCTGATATTTGAGTCTTCCCCTCCCCTTGCACATCTCTGCTAAAGCACATCAAGCCTAACCTGCAGCATCCACTGCTATTCTAGACCAGGCACTGATTTCTAATCATGCTAAGCAATATTTGGACTTTGTAATGCCCACAAACACTTAGTAAATTTTATTGTAGGTGTGAATCCCTCCCACCTCACTCCCCCCCAAAATTCATCACCACATATGACAAGGAGGGATTCTAAATACCAATACCCAGAGGTAAACGATTCGTACAATGCTGTTCTCTCTGTTTAACCAGCTAATACTCAGCTACAACTGTAAACACATTTCTTCATCATCAGAGTTGAATATTTAATCTATCCATTGCTGCAAAGTGAAAGAATCTGTTTTGATTTCCCCAGTGACTGGACACAATGCTATGACACAGACGACCGTGGTAAAATACTGAGTCATTCTAGTAGAGAAAAATAATTGGGTTTTCTAGCACGTGACAATAAACTCTGAAACTATGATAGAGTTCCTGCCAGGGGCTGTTCCAATGTAAGCCATGCTGCTTCAGTGATGCACATATCGGATTTGATTGGTAAGACTATGGGAATGAGTACAAAGAAAATGTAACGAAAAAAATGTCACTTGAAGAATGCTCTCAACCATTTAAAAACAGAGGAGGATGTTATCTATTATTTACATAGCACAGAAATTGGCTACATGGTTTACATACACGGATGAGAACAAGGGGCCAGAATCTGATCTTGGTTACACCAGTATAAAGCTGAGTGGATTTACCCCGTCTTCCTCTGATGCAAGCAAGAGAACAATCAGATGCATGCCCTGTGTTCTGCATAGTCTGCTTGTCTTTCATTTCAGTCCCTTTTGTATAAACTGTCTAACCTAAGAATATTCAGCGATAGGTTTTGGACTGGGAGTTATTACGCGTGTGGTTTATGCGTGGACATGTGTACAGGGAGAAGCCAGCGCATATAAGCAGGCTGGTAAACAGACCCATACAAGTACTGCAGTTTTGGTAATACTGGTTTTGTACTACAGAGCTGTTTTCTCATCAGACATGATCCCTGACTCAATACATTTCTATCAGCCACCATGCCAGCAAATTTGTTAGCCCTCTGGGACATCTGGTAGCAAGTTTCACAAATGAATTCTGTAATGGTAAAACTCCAGCTGAGCTTTTTAAGACATAGGAGCAAGTTTTCACTGTCATCTGAGAAGGGTATTAATGATGCAGAGTTAGCTGCAGGGGTATTTTATTCTCTCTTTTTTTTCTTTCCTTTTTTGCAACAACTGCATTTCATCTTGTATGACCATTTCCTGAGCCAAGGCATGTATCAAATTGTTTTTCAGAGCCCCACATCTGTGAAAAGATCCTCTGAAAAAATTGTAATACAGTAAACCATGGTAATTGCAGCATTGTGGATTTAAGAAATGCATTGGGCATAGTGTGAGACATTAGAAGTGCAGTTGGGCCTAGCTTCTCAATATCCCGAGTAAATCTGTAATGTACTAAAGCAGGCTAAATAACCTGAAATAAATTATTTTGACTGCTAAAAATATGCTAATTGCACCAGTTAGCAGGTTGCCCAAATAATTGACTAATAAGGGGCTCTACCAGTTAGGAACTATAGTTTATTATGTTGCATACTGCAGGTATAAGCTCCAACCTTACAAGTGCATGGAGCACTATACAAAAAAAAAAAACAACCCTGTCTAGCGGATTAAAATAGGGAGTCAGAAAGGTCCCTCTGCCAGAGTGCAGTGGTGTGGTGTATGGTTTAGATTCTTTATCTCTGTGATCTGTCATTTATTCAGTTCAATTGCTGTAAGAACTCAGAGACAGTTTAATCTGATATCAGGGCTGGATCATACAGAGACACCCGCTTCCGCACTCCTGAAAGCTAACCCAGGCAGGGAGGGAGAGAATGTGGAAAGGTTTTGCTGATAAACTGATAATGCATTGGGAGTAACCTGGAAAGGCTAGTGCCCATAGCAGCTGATGTGATCTGAATTGGACAATGGAGTTGTAATATACCTTTGATGACTCATGTTTTCCTCTCTTGTGTTCTTCATTCCTGACCCTCGGGTCCCGGGCTCAGGAGCAGATGCAGATCCAGTGTTCTGGTTGTGCTGAGGTCAGTGCAGATACGTGTGATTTCCCTTGTCTGTCTAGGCGTCAGCGCCAGAATATGGCAGCCTGATAAAGAGGTCGTTTACCAGTCCCATATTGTGAAGAAGTTTGTGCTCTTCCTGACTGTTTGTAACTCACAGTACAACAAAGTATCGGTTTGGTACTGGGGAGAGCAGGCTTACAGGGAACAAGCTGCTATGATACAATTTCTTTCCCTATGTCTAACACCCCCTGACTCACACCCCATGTATTTACCCTGAGAAGCACAGCTCTGACTCATCTTGTTTTCACTGAGGTGTCTCTTTCGGGTCACATGCTCCTAGCTGAGTTAAGCTGACACACTTTACTGCAGATCTGATAAGGGCCAGCTTGGAAATCTCTTACATAACTGTGGAGCGGGGTTACTCCCCTTGGCCGCAAAACTGAAGTCCATGGAACTGTTTGCATGCGTAAGAATCTCAGGATCTGTCCCATTGTAAGTGGCTCAGTCTGAATTCAAAACCAGGATCTTCCCTGGGATCTCAGTCTTCTATAACAACCATGAGACCTTGCTTAAAGGCAGCAATTTGTTCTGTGTCATGAAGAGCCAACAAGACTTAAGGTGAACTTTGATCAAAGTAGACTTCAGAAGATACACAACATCTCCTGACATAGGAGACTAACATAATGATTGGCTCCTGTTGTGGGTACCAAGCCCTCACTGGGGAAATATCATTGCCAGGATACACACCACCTTCTTAGGTCTCCACCTATGGCTGAGTCTGGGCTGCAATACTGCTGCAAAACCCCATGGACTGGGATTATCATCATTTTTCTTAGCCTTATCAGACTCCCCTTTAATCCATACAAAATGCAGCTGCTAAGATCACCCCTCTTGCTCATCACTTAGATCATATCACTCCTCTCCTAGAATCCCTCTGTCAGTGCCCCGTCCATGATCACATCAGATTTCACTTTATTGTTGCACGTATGCACCAGAAACTCTAGGTGTATGTCTACACTGCAGCTGGGAGTGTGCCTCCTATTGCCAGTAGACAGACTCGTGCCAGCAGGGCTGGGGCTAGCATGCTAAAAATAGCAGTGTGGATGTTGTGGCTCCAGCTGAGATACAGCCTAGCCACTGGAGCTCAGACCCAGGGGCTGGATCCTCAGCTGGTGTAAATCAGCATAGCTCTCTTGGGCTTACAGGAGCTAATTACCTGGCCCAATACCTCTATGGCTAAATTATTTTAGATGGGCACCATCAAGCATCAGGGCCCTGATGCAAAGTCCACTGATTTCAATGGAAAAACCTTCACTTTGGATCGTGCTCTAAATCAAAGAGAGGATTTACAGTGAGTGAATATAATGTACGTGCCTGATATTCCTCTCCAATGTAAATCGGGAACAACGCCATTAAAATCAGTAGAATTACATAGCTGTAAATGAGAATCCTATATATGAAGCCAATATATTATATATATAAATAAAGCATCTTCATTTCCCTCTCTGGCCATTAAATTGATGTAATTCCCTAACTGAAGCAAACACTTTCAGATTACAGGAGTAGAACAAAGTGATACCAACTATGACAGGAATGCAGCTTCCTATGGAGGAGGATCTGTGGCCAACAATATTTGCTCCGTCTTGTTTTTTCTGTTCCTAAAGTGTCAGCAAAGAGGTAGCCTTTCTTGGGAGTGGGATGATGGGTGGTTTGGAGCAAGGATCAAGTTGGTGGCTCCTTCGGCCTTCAGTTCTTGCCAGACTGAACTTTTCTCTATTGGCATCTTTTCTGGACATCAGCAGAGAGGTCAAAGATTAGAGAGGCCACGGAAGGCCAGACTCCTCTGTTTCAGGATTAAACCAGACAGGCAGGGACAGTGTGAGAGAGGCTGGTGTGATGGTAGCCATCATGGCCAACATATTCGAGATTGGAGACCTCCAGAGATGATAGCATGAGTCTCTGCAGTTTGAGCTAAATAGCCTGACTTTGTAGCTGGAAACTGTAGTAGACTCTCTCTCCGCTCTGGGCACAGAGGAAGACTTGTAATTCTCTCTCTCTCTCACCAGTGTGTAATGTAGGCACTGAGCTGCAGTTGCCATCCTGCACATTTTAATAGGAACAAACAGTTCTAAGTTAGGAGAAAATATTTTGAGGAGATAAAACCTGAGCTCACGCCACTAAAATTAATAGGTTTTTTTTTTTTTTTTTTTTGCCATTGACTTCAGTAGGAGCAGGGCCAGGATTTCCAAGTTCCACACCAAAGGGGTAAGTGAAAATTGATTTGCAACATGTGCCCCTTGCATATCAAGCCTGGATTGGGCTCAGAAAGTCATGCTTGGGACTAGCCCCGCAGTAAATTACTTGTGCTGCCACAGAAAGGAAATCTGCGATCCTGAACAGGCTCCATTACTCTTCAAGGCTCAAACCTGGGGCAAAGAGAGAAGAGAGCTCCTTGCCTTGACCTTAGGTGACACCTTGTAGCTGTTACAGTGACAGCATTAACCAGACTCTGAAGGTGTGCTGCAATCCGTGTCTGACAAAGAGACGGAAGGGACAACAACAGGGTGCGTGAGAGAGGGTGTAATAAAGGGGAGGGAAGTGAAGGAATCCCATCACATACAGGATCTATTGCTTTGTAGGGAAAAATGTCTTAATTTCTATGGTCACTGGGCAAAAATCAATGGAAAGTAGAGATTAGTTCAAGCTTCAAAGCATCTGAATCCAGACCCATTTTTTCCCAAGGTCTGGGGCTGTTTATACCTGACCCATTATAGAGATGGGGCCAGCCAGAAAGTTAGGGTCTGGATCTGAATCGGAACCTCGGCAATGTTCATGGGTGTTTGGAACCCGAGTTTTGAGTCAGGTCAGTTGCGGATGTAGAGGAATCTATATATCTGGCTTCTTTGCAGCATTTTTATAAGCATTCACATAGTGTATTGATCACAGCTCTGTCCAGAAGGGGATTTGAATATTTAAACAGAGCACTTAACCAAACAGCAGCTGGCTCCCACCTCGGGCAACGTCAGACGGCCGCAAACAATATCCATCTATGCTAGGCTGCCACGAGCTTGCAATCCTCCCCCTCAGGAAGATGGTTTATGAACTGTGTACGAGTGTTTTCATTCGATGGGAGGAATGTTGTTTTCCTAAAATCAGGAATTAGGACTGGGGCTCATTTCAGGAATCAAGGTGCTAAGCCTCAGGAATCCAGCCACGCCGACTCACAGACAGCATCGGAGGCTCTGAGAAACAGCAGTGCCAACTGCCAGGAAGCTGGCTGCTGAAACTGTGCAAAGCTAATTGGTGCTTTTCTAAAGATGGCTCTTGTGTGTTAGCAGAAGGCGTTGCATGCGTTCCTCTAGAAGAATTTTGGGGAAAAGACTCTTGGGGGTTTCTTTTCAAACCCTGTGTTCACTGGGAGCAATTGGGATGGATCATGTGGATTGATCCTCATTTCTTTCCTCCACAGTGAGAACTGGTTCTGATGGGATTGGCAATGGCTCCTCGCCCCTTATGCCACTGCCTGGAGTGCAGAAAGCACATGAGCAGGGCTCTCTAAAGCTCTTCTGGACCATTCTGGGAGTGTGGTCTTTTTATTTTTTTTAAAAAAGGTGTGTTATGTGGCTGGATTTAATTAGCAATAAAAGAAAGGGTCTAATAGAATTAGTTTGTTCCAGACATACTGAAAGACATTCCTGTGTCAGTTGTTATCTCTTTCCCTTGCTCTGCCAGTCCCCATTAGACATGATATGTAGCACCCTCTGCTATTCCAGTTCTCAGCATCCCAGGCAGCTCTGCGGATAAACCTCAATCCTGATCTGCAGCACCCTCGGTTGTTCCAGTTTTAGGTCTGCTCTGCTAATGCACTTTGCTCCTGAACCTATCATTCCTGCCCAGAATGCACGCAGTCCTGAGGATGCACCACCATCCTGATTTGCAGCCACTCCCAACTTTTCACTTCTAAGACTCTCTTGAACAGAAGGTGCTAATCGCATTGTTGTTTTGCAATGCAGACAAATACAATTACAATGGGAGCAATCAAATTCATCTCCTCTTGTAATATAAACCAAGGATTTAAATCATCTATGGTGTATAGTATTTACACTGAACAAAGTAATAGAATGAGTAACTTTGAAAACAAACCCTTTGATATAATGTTTCATGCATCAATGCTAAAAAAAACACGTATATTGCAAAGAATGCATTAATGTTAAAAAACAACAAAAACAAAACAAAACAAACAAACAAACAAAAAACCCATGCCCTGGCTTTGCTGAAATGGATACAATGGTAATATAAATTAACCAGTCTCTAGAGAATAATTTAAAAAAAAACACCCAAAGTGACCATTTTTGCATGGAGCCAACAATTATATTTTCCACTGCTGCTGAGTGAACTTTTTCATTTTTTTCCCCAGGCATGAAGCATTATCAGACCCTGACCTTGCATGAAATGAAGTAGACTCATGGGATACTCCCTGTTCCCGAGAGAGAGAGAGAGAGAGAGAGAGAGAGCGAGAAGCCACTCAAAATGCTTCACATTTGGAGACACATCACTCATCTCTGCATAGCATTTCAGATACAGTTGCAATATTTGTCATTGTAAGGTTCTTGGAGGAGATAAGTCCTCCCAGTTTCCCAGCTGCTTCCCCACTTACATGATGCTTCAAATATATCTCTTCTTAGGTTTCTAAGGAAACAAAAAGATACGGCCAGCTATGGACATTGCCTCTTTTTTGTAGATTCCCATGCACCATCTTTATGTTCAACCTCTGTTTACCCATACCAGGTTTTCCTTTCATCCTACCATCCCCCAAGATGGCCTTTCCTGCCAGATTGGCCTTTGTCCTTTCATTCTTGGTGCTTCTTTCCTCACCCTGCAGCTAGGAGGGAGGGTTGTGATTAACGGGGAGAAGTACCAAGATAAGAGTCTACCACTCTTTGAAGGGTGCAGACTCCAAAGAAGAAGATTTGTTTAGGAGGAATGGAGGGGGAGAGAAGTGTTTGCTGGAATGAGATGAAAAAGGAGAATTGGAGGCCACCATCAGGAAAACATTTTGGGTCACGAGATTTCTTAGCCTGCAGAATAACCTTGCAATGGAATGGCTAGAAGCCTGCTGAGGCATTTAAAACTGTACTGGATAAGGCTCTCAGAATTTCTGCTAAGGAACAATCAGGCACTAGCTTCTAAATTGACTAGGGGCTTGAGACTGCAAAGTGCTGAGCTCCCTTCAGCCTGAATCCAGCAAAGCATTTAAGCGCATGCTTAATTGTGAGGAAAGGCATAGTCCCATTGACTTCAATTTAAAGCATATTCATAGTCTCCCATGAGTTCTCAGCATCTTACAGGATTGATCCCAAAGGGCCTAATCCAAAAGCCAAGGGAGTTCTGTCATTGACTTTGATGGAAGGAGTATATATAGCTCCTAAATGACTAGGTCGTCTCTAGTTCTAATTTCTATGATGAAATGGCTTATTTGTTTAATTGCTGCATCCCAGCCCAGGGGCTATTGTGGCATGAAAAAAAAGTCCCCTGTGTTTGAGAATTTGAAATGTCCTTACAGTCTTATGGCCTGGAGCTGCAGGTTAAAGCTGAGTTGTCATGAAATTGTTATCCACATTTGCCGATGTATTTTGCAGAATAATGTCACCACAGACTGGCTGTGAAGTTCTATAGGGTGTGAGCAGCTAAAATGTTCTATTACCTAGGCTTTCAGGTGCACCATAGCCATGTCCGAGGGTGGGCAGGATGGGATAATATGGTCAGTGTTTGATAGACTTTTTGTGTTGCAAATCCAAGCTGTCAATCAAATCTTCCTAAGGTTTAAAACATCACTTTTGAAAGGGGACGAGAGTACCATGGAAACTTTAGGCCTGACATCCCCGTGGGGGAAAAGTTTTATTATCAGACCAAGCAAAGCCCAATGGACAGAAGGGGGCTCTGAGCTGGGGGAGTGTAGACTGTAAATCCAGTTAGTTTCCAGAGTTTACTCAACAGTGCAAACAAAAATAAACGGGTGTCAGCTTGCCTGGTTAAAGAGGGCCATGAAAGGTGACACTGTGTCACTAATCCCTTGTTGCTATTCATTAAATACATCCTCTAGGCTGTTAATCTTCACACCTTCCTTTGGGGGCCACCAGGCAGCAAGCTGGGAGGTCTTGACCATGGCAGAGGATGGCAAGAGATGCCTAAGGTCAGCTCGAATAAACAAAAACAAGACCATTGGAGCTGTAATAAGATCACGTGTGAAGAATGCATGTTAAATATGATCCAATTAACTCTGCTCTGAGAAGCAACTAGCAGCCCAGCACATCAACAGAGGATATCCCAGAATGCTTAGAGAAACATGACAAGCTGAGCTCCCCCATTGCTTTCCAGATGGGGTAGTTCTACAAAGTGGGATAGCACACACACAAAACCAAGGCTCTGGAGGAAAGCACGGCTGTGTGAAATGTGTGAGGATAAAGAAACAGGCACGTGCACAATGGCAGAGGATGTCTCTGATGAGCCCATAATGTTAAACACGAAGAGAAGAAAAGTGGCTTGGATTCCCACTTAGTCAGTTGGAGGAAAGATTAACATTTTGGGCTTTGTCCTTAAAGGCATCGTACTCATAGTCCAGATGTAGTAAATGGAAGACATGCCAAGAGGCAGACATGCTGGGACTATGTATGAACTTCTGGGGCACAAAAAGGGAAGCCGTTTCCCCTACTTTCCTTGAAGTTGGGTCTGGCTCAGACGAAGTCTTGAGTGTCTATCAATTTCCAGAGCAAATCTGCTGGCCAGTGTGAAAAGTACAATTTGCATCAAATGAAGGTTCCAATAGTGACCCCATCCCATATAGATTTAACTAGCAGGGCCTGCTGAAGGGATGGATCAGGCCCCTGAATCTCAGAGCTTTGTCCATGCCCCCTTTGTTCTGTCATCTCTATTGTTCCAGGCCTGACAGGACTGGACTAGCAGGGAATGCTGCAGGCCAGACGTGAAATACATTGTACAGGGAACCCCAGACTGGAATAGAAGAAGAGGGAGCACGTAATGCTGAAGGTCAGCAGAGCTGTGAGAGGCCCAAAGCAGGAATAGCAGGGTTGGAAGAAAGGTGCATTGGAACAAATTTGTTTAGGGAGCGCAGGACAGATACAGCAGCAGATAATGAAGGTAACTTTCATGTGCAGTAGCAGAGCTGTACCATGCCCTTTAATTTCTAGTGCATTTGTTTCTGATGATGTTTCGTACTAAATTAATCAAATACATTGTAGCCTATTCTAATGACATTGTATGGGAGCTCGCTACAGCTCTTTGCTATTAATCCATTGTTGTGAACTGGGGAACCCCTTGTGTTTGTGTGTGGGAGTTCTGAAGTGGGGGGAGCGTGTCAATCAGAAAAGTCTCAAATAATGAGGCTCTACCCATGAGAAGCAGCAACCTGGGACACTGTAGGATAGAGCTACTAGGAAAGGTACATTCTGGGACCTAGATAGGTAGTGTCCTTTTATAGGTCTCTTGCTCTGAATTCCGCCACTGGCAGACTTATGTTATGTTTTTACCTAATAGGCTATTTAGCCAAACAAACAGGGTCATAAGTGCTCACCGCAACTTCGTGTTGTTCAGGGCCATGCTTGAAATCCAGCTCATGTAAAAACAAACGAGAAATAACATTTGGAAGCCTGACTGCTGCAGTGTCTTCCCCGGGTGCTACTGGGCACAAGGTCTGTGGAATGTGAGACATCTCGGGTTAGACAAAATGGTCTTTATTCAGGCATCTGCTTATCATGCCCCCCTCCCGACCTGCTCTAAATATAGGACTCCAGACCTCGCCTTCTCTTGGATGTGGAATGGAGGCAACATTTTCTAATACAATGTTTCCTCTTCTTGTAGACAAACATAGTAACACATCTGTAATGAGGTCCAAGAGAAGACAGAAAAGCTGACAGGGTATAAAATTTGGCCCTGTTTCTTTTCTAGACTGTATCTCCCTATGTGAACTCCAACTAATTCTTTATTTTTATAATAAAATGCCCATTTGTTTTATTTAATATTAAAACAAAATAACTTTAAACACTTGGCAGATATATTTAGTCACAGTTTTTATTGCAGGCAAGAAACAACAGCTTTATAGAAGACATGCAGTAGCACCGGGCTTGTCTCAAAATGAGAATCTCGATTCCTACCACCAAATAAAATAATTTTATTTTGCACTTCTGTTGTGCCTGTCCTCCTACAAAGAAGTAATTAATCATACCTTCACAACACACCATGAGGCAAGTATGTGTTAAAGTCCCCCCATTCTAAAGATGGGTACACTGAGGCACAGAGAGGGAGTTTGGTTTGTTGAATGTTACACAGAGCCAGTGGAAAAACCAGGAACAAACTCCTGACTCTCAATCTCCTGCTTTAGTATTTAGATTACTACACCATCTGTTGACAACCATGCTTCTCACTTGGCCTAACGGGATGTGCTACCCCAGTCAATGAGAGTCAGGTAAGACCAGTGGTTCCCAAACTGGGGTTCACAAAATGTTACATGGGGTTCTTGGGAAAAAAATCCCTAATGGCAGACAGAGCTGTCCATAGGGACTCTGGGCAGCACGGGACCAGCAGCCCGGAGCCTTGGGGACTTCCAAGAGCTAAGCAGATCAAAGCAAGCATATCTATCACACTGAGGAGATTTAAACTTCAAGACTCCTTTTATGAAATAGAAGGGGGGGTGGGTGGATATTTTTTTCTGTTTTTAAAATTAAATAGGCTACTAGTATTGTTTGTAAAATGATTATGAAGGACAAGTTTAAGCTTTGTTGTAACGTGCGTTGTTTGCCTGGACTGCTCAAGACCTGAATGCTTGTGTAGGAGGAACTCTTTGAGTTGTCTTCTCAAATACCTTCATGCTGTTTCACATCTGATACTCCTTGATGAAACCTAGGAGCCAGAGGAGTGAGTATGGAGGGGCAACAAGGGTCACGTGCCACCTCCGCGTCGGCTCTCCCCCCCAATGGGTCCCTCCCTTTTTTTCTGGTGGCTCCCACAAGCTCCCCCACTTTTCCAGCAGTGACCCCCCCAGGCCCTGGGATGCGCAGGGGCTTCACCCCCACACCTTTTTTCTACTGGTGCCTCTGATAGGAGCCTTATCTTATAACAGGCTTAATCAAAAGTGATACCAGCTACAAAAGTGAGATTTTGGAAGAGTGTTGCCGTTTTCATAAGGTAGTAAAAATACTGTAATGATAAATAATAATTAATAAATAGCGTGTAATAAGCATGCCATAAAAACAAACTTTATATTGCCAAGATCACTGCTTTTATCATTTATGCTGAGGTAAGGGAGAAAATCCCTGGACATATTTATTTTTAGGAGGGGGTTCACGAGACTTGACATTTTAGTGAAAGGGGTTCGCATGTTGTTAAAGTTTGGGAATCGCTGGGTAAGACTATCAGAGAGAAAAAATATAAGTCACAGGCTGCCTGTCGGCCTGTGAAACTGGCAAGAAATAAAATGTTCTGAAAAATTAGCTTAAAAAAGGTTGATCTATTCAATGGGGTCATCACGAACTGCCTGCATCGACAGAAAGCAGTGGTGATTCCAGCTGGTGTCAAGTATCTTGGGACATGAACGAAATGACCCTGCAGTGACAGAAAGAGGACTTTCCCTGCAGATTTAGGCATTAGTTCAATGTACCAAAAGAGAAAACACCCGCACTACCCTTTCCTAGTGTTTTAGTACAGGAGTCCATGATGACGCACAGACCCAGCAAGCCCACCATGAGAAGAGAGATCTGCTTTGTCTGATGTCACCGCTATTACCAAGTTTTGAATCAGGATGTGTGCATGTGTGTGCGTGTTCGCATGCACGCGCAAAGTGTATTTGTGCCAATTTTCTTTGCAAAAATATATGCAATATATTTATTATTTATCTTTGGTAAGAACATATGGTTCCACTTTCTGAGGTTGTTAGTCTCCAGGGTTAATGACATACAACCATATGGCCAAGAGTAAAGAGTGATGGAACCAACATGCAGCTCAATTAATCCAGTGGGGAGGGTGTGTGTGGAGCAGCTGAAATGCTCCCCTTTGGTCATAAAATGTCATTCTAGTGAACCCTTGAGTTGACATCTGGGCAGATGTTAAAAGTTGCTTTAAAAAAAATCCAAAAGTTCCAAATGTAAATATTATACATGAAAACATTTACAAATGATACAGTCTTCTTTATCCTTCTGAGGCTGGGGTTGTCTCCACACCACTTACATCTCAGCTTTTAAGGTTTTTCCCGTGACATACTCTCAATGTGTCCAGTGACAAATGATGTAACGTGTAACTAGACCATTGGGGCTGTTTCAGTAAAGCCCTGAGTTTTGTTAAAGATAGCCTGCAACTTTTGTTTTCTACCTAGTTCTGTAGAACACAAGTAACACAGAGTCACACACAAACACCCACATACACACAAAGCTACATTCAGTAACTTTTAGGTATTAACAAACTGACAAAAGCAAACAAACCAGAGATGTGGTTGCCACCCCATCCTTATCTCATCCTGTTCTGTCTAGGTACTGCAGCCTGTATACTACATGAGTGTATATGCTAAAGGGATCTATTCCCATACATAGGCATCATGTGCATACATTGAGAGTAAAGTGGAAACCAGTTGATTTCAACAGACTTACACCAGTGTAAACCTGGAGAAAAGCACTAGTGAATCAGGGCCCATTACTCCACACCTTCAGGAATTTTGCTGGCTTAAAAGTGTGATTATATTCTGAGAAGTGAGTCTCTAAAAATGATGAGGGACTTCAATTGTGTCCTTCCACAATTAATTCATATCAACATTTGCCCAAGTCAAAAGATGATGTCTTCTCAACTACTCGTGCTGCAAACTGAGGTCCAGATATGCAAACACTTATGCACATGCTTAATTCAAAGAACCTAAGGACAAGTATTTGTCGAGATTACTGAGACCCTGCCACACCATGGTTGCAGTGAAAACAAGGCTTTTTTTTATTTCCTATTTACACAGACTTTTACTTCTGTGCTCTAGGACCCCTAGTGACCCCTCTAAACCTTCACAACTGGCACTGCAGTAATGTCACTTAGGAGCATGATTTTTTTTAAGTACATTTTTATATCAGCAGAGCCTTAGTATAGATATAGTTACACTGGCAAAAAACCCTGCTTTTTCCAGTATAGCTTATTTTGTTTGGAGGACTGATGTAAACTAGACCAACAAACCCTTTCTACTCTAGACAAGGTTTAAGTCGTCCCATTGACTTAATTGGCTGAAAGTTAACTGTCTGCAGAAGTAGGGCCTCAACCGAGACCATCAATTCAGATTGGGTTCCTTCTTTCTGTGACATCACAAAGATGTTGCAATTAGAGCAACTTGAAATGATTCATGTTTTGAAACGTCAACAATGTTTTTGACCAAAATTTCAAATTTTGATGAAAAATCATAAGGAAATATTTTGACTTTTTTTTTTTAAATTCCTTCCACTGTCCATTTTTTTGACTTGCCCTACCTACCATCAGAATTTGGCTGAAAATGCTTTTGGTGTGAGGCAGAAGAGAGACCCAGCTCATCTATATAATAAGAATCCAGGACTGCCACTCTGTGTGTCACTCGGAAGCCCAGAATGTCTATTGAGTCATCATGAAGTGATGGAAACAGCTTCAAGTGTAGCTTAGATCTCTTTTTGTTCAGAATATCACCAGACTGAATCACAACCAGGTTTCATGGTCCATAACCATCCAATTTCTCAGCCATTTTGACTTTGCAAATTACACCCATGTGTTTTTATAGCTATAGTAAGGCATGTCTGTATGCCAGCCCAAGAGTCCAGACCATTCTGATATCAGAGGTAACCCAAACAATCAGCACCATTACTCTACAGCTAATTTGTATGCACCAATGTCATTGGTTGTGTGGGGGAGACTGCCATTAAACCTTGCTGAACACCATATTCAGGCCCCTCATTTTCATGTCTCATCTGAAAGAGATCATTTTTCTTTAGTAGAGTGTCCCTAACACCCTCCACTTAACTCCAGCACTGACTCATGCCACCTATGGAATCCTTGCAGCACCCAGGTATTGATTAGAGATTTCCCAGCCACCGAGGGTATGTCTACACTGCAATTAGACACTTGTGGCTGGCCCATGCCAGCTGACTTGGGCTCCCGGGACTTGGGCTGTGGGGCTGTTTAATTGTGGTGTAGATATTCCATCATGAGCTTCAGCCCAACCTCTGAGAGTCTCCCACTTCGGGTCCTAGAGCCCCAGTGCCAGCCTAAGCCGGGACATCTACACTGTAATTAAACAGCACCTTAGCCCAAGCCCCATGCGCCCGAGTCATCTGGCATGGGCCAGCCACGAGTGTCTAACTGCAGTGTAGACATACCCTGACTGGCCCTGCTTAGCTTTAGAGAGCTCAGCAAAAAGGAGGAGTCAGTGCATATTACAAAGCCCGCTTCTCTAGAAAAGGAGAGAACCTCTGATTTTCTTTACATAGTATTATTTCCTGCATAGCTGAAGGTGCTAAAACAAATCATGGACGTAGAGGTTCAGAAACATAATTTGAAAACACAAAGCTATTTTTTTTCAGTGTCAGTGGGACAGGAAAAATGGTTTCAGTTAAAATAATCTGGGAATGAATGTCATGCTCATGAAAGTAGTGAGAAACCAAGAGCAACTGGGTGGTTAGGAGTTATTTATCCACATACAATTGCAAGCTCTTACTTCATATATATCCAAATGTGCACCTGCAATTCCACTCCTGCCTGCACCCAACAGCTGTACCGTAGCAGCTGTGTCCTCACCTGCATCACCTCCCTGCTAATTCCAATCCTGTTTCTCCCAGAGCAGAGGCCGCTGAGAATACACAGCTGTAACTGCTTTTAGCATGGCAGACAAATGGGAATTAGGTTCCAAACCTATCAAACCCAGTTTACCTGCCAGAACTAGAACACAGGTTTCAAAGGTGTGAAAGACAAGTGTGCCAGACAAATGTGATCTCTCTCCCAATGAGGCTAATAGAAATGATGCCACTGACGTCACAGGGAGACATTGGCCCTACACATCACAGCTCGATAGGTCTCCATTTTTTCCCCTGCAAAATGTGTTTTTAAAAAAATAATTCCTCCCAGGCTGAAATCTTGAATTTCACGTCAGAGTAAGACAAGCAGGCATGAGCCTGAGGAGCGAGTGGCATGATTGGTAATACTTTGACATGTTGCTTGGCTCACTTGGCAGTCCATGCTCTGGAAGGGCAGAGGGATGAAATAGCAAGTCAGGATGGAGGTGGCTTGGCAGAGCTGTTTGGGGGGAAATGCACCACGCCAGGCTCTACGCTGCCTGGCTGATTTGTGAGCTAGGCACATTGCAAGATAAACAGCTGGGCCACATCCTGTAGATGATTTCTCTGTTTGCCCACCGCATTTTTTCTTTTGACTTGTCTGAGCCTCTGCAATCCTTTTTGTGAAGCTGTTTCCAATGTTACCCAGAGCCTCCATCTTCAGATAAAAGTAGCTCTCAGGAAAGGTGGTTGCTCGTGAACCAAGATCCATTCCTGTATGTGAATCTGAAATGGAGCATTATTTCACTCATATAAAAAAAAGCCCCATATCCTGGGATTTTAGGCACCTTTGAGGAGGTGAAAAGAACAAGGACATAAATGGGAAAACCAGTAACTTTCTGCCACACTAGGAGATAAGATAATAATCAACCCAGATTTCAAATTCAAAGGATCTGTGCCACCTGCCCAGCAATACCAGCTCTTTTCTCCCCACTACCTCAACCAAAAACCTGGCTCACGAGATGGGCCATTCAGTGTCCTGAAGGTTAACAGATACAGACTATTTCAGACTGATGTGGAAGGAAGAGATCCGAAGTTGAGGGGCCCTTTAAGAGAATGCTCCTCCCCTCTTACACTGAGGAGGGGCCTCTGTTCTGAGCCTCCATGCTGATTGCAGCTGGCCTCATGGCATGGGGAGGGATGTGATCTTTCCAATAGACATGTCCCCATGCTACTCAGGGCTCTGCAGATCAATACCTACATCTTAAACTCTGTTTAGATAAAAGGAGGACTTGTGGCACCTTAGAGACTAACAAATTTATTTGACCATAAGCTTTTGTGAACTACAGCTCACTTCACCGGATTTACACCTTTTCTTTTTGCGGATACAGACTAACATGGCTGCTACTCTGAAATCTGTTTAGATATGTGCAGTATCAGGGGGAAATATTATAGTCCCTCAATTGAAAATATCCTGGACTTCATCCCACAAGAGAAACACCCCGAGGCTTTGTGGTCTTTAAGCACTACTGTTATTGCATAATAGGTACC
Organism: Natator depressus; assembly: GCF_965152275.1. Classification (NCBI taxonomy): domain Eukaryota; kingdom Metazoa; phylum Chordata; order Testudines; family Cheloniidae; genus Natator; species Natator depressus. Next base: position 4,882,403 of record NC_134247.1, read on the forward strand.
AGATAATAGCTGCCAACAGGAGAAAGCCACAGTCAGTTTGGGATATAGAATCAGAGATTCAGCTCAGTCCCCCCTCTCCTCACACCCTTCCTTCCTCATTCCAGGTGAATGCAAAGTGGGATTACTCTATACATGCTGAAGGCTTTGTTTGCTCACAAATCACCCTCCAGTCAAAAGAAGGCCCATTCCAAGGAGATCTGGATGCAGATCCATAAATCAGCCATGGGGAGCTCCCTTTGAACACTGGCCGAACATGTTGAATCCCGAGCACCTCTCCAAAACCCTGCTCATCAGAGACCCTGTGAGCTAAAATCTGATCACCTGCATTAGTGGCACAATACCCTGCCGTATGCCATTAGATTGCCAGGCTAGGTGAAGAATCATTAAGCTCCAAAATAAAAGGGTCTCAAATCCTGCAGGCCTTTGATCCTATAGAGTATTCCTTACTCCCTTGAATACGCCACGGAAATCAATGGCACTACTCATGGGACTTTACTATTCAAGTGGGTAAATTGGGGAGGCTGGAAAGGACAAAGCAGAGGAGAAGAAGCCAAGAAAGACGGGGAAAGACACAGACACTGTGAAAGAAGGTAATCTGTGGGACTACTGGCATTTAGACCACACTTGCTGCTTATCCTTCACTGATGTGCATCACTCACATGTCACAGTGACAGTCACTTTGGAAGAACAGAGACAGATGTTTGCAGGTATGGGACCTAAATTGGCAACTTATTAATATACGGCAAGTCTCTCTCACTTCTTACTGAACGTTTGATTGCTGGCTTAGTGACCCAAGTAGCTTGTCTCCTGCAGAGGAGTGTTTAAGGGTACTGTGATTATTGTGTATGTGTATCCGCTACAGGTTGGGGACTGACTGGCTAAGCAGCAGTTCTGCAGAAAAGGACCTGGGGATTACAGTGAATGAGAAGCTGGATAGCAGTCAGCAGTGTGCCCCTGTTGCCAAGAACGCCAATGGCATATTGGGTGGTATTAGTAGGAGCATTGCCAGCAGATCGAGGGAAGTGATTATTCCCCTCTATTCGACACTGGTGAGGCCACATCTGGAGTATTGCATCCAGTTTTGGTCCCCCCACTACAGAAGGGATGTTCACAAATTGGAGAGAGTCCAGCGGAGGGCAACGAAAATGATTAGGGGGATGGGGCACATGACTTATGAGGAGAGGCTGAGGGAACTGGGGTTATTTAGTCTGCAGAAGAGAAGAATGAGGGGGGATTTTATAGCTGCTTTCAACTACCTGAGAGGTGGTTCCAGAGAGGATGGTTCTAGACTATTCTCAGTGGTAGAAGAGGACGGGACAAGGAGTAATGGTCTCAAGTTGCAGTGGGGGAGGTCTAGGTTGGATATTAGGAAACACTATTGCACTAGGAGTGTACTGAAGCACCGGAATGGGTTACCTAGGGAGGTGGTGGAATCTCCATCCTTAATTAATTAGCCTCTTACATTTTGTATGGCAACTTCCACCTTCTCTCTATGTGTGTATATATATATATATATATGTCTTCTTACTATATATTCCATTCTATGCATCCAATGAAGTGGGCTGTAGCCCATGAAAGCTTATGCGCTAATAAATTTGTTAGTCTCTAAGGTGCCACAAGTACTCCTTTTCTTTTTCCATCCTTAGAGGTTTTTAAGGCTCAGCTTGACAAAGCCCTGGCTGGGATGACTTAGTTGGTGTTGGTCCTGCTTCGAGCAGGGGATTGGACTAGATGACCTCTGGAGATCTCTTCCAACCCTAATCTTCTATGATTCTATGATCCATACATATGTATGTATAGTATTAAATGCTTATTCAAGGCATCTTTCTAAGGCCTTAGTCAGCTCCTTGGAGTTTCTAAACCAGAAGGTTCATGTTGCTTTACAGCTTCAAAAACTCAGGTGCGTCCCCCTCACTGAGGGAATACCCTGCAAGGATTGAGAGAGCTGAATGCTTTCCTCCTTTCCTCTTTTGTCTGCACCTCTTCCTCCATGGACAGTGCTAATGACACTGCCCCCGGCCAAAAGCCACGTCAAACCATGTTAAAGTTCCCACTGGAAAGAGAAAATACAACCGTCTCCTTTCCTTAGCTACCGGAGATACCTAGCTTCCCTTCATAGTCAAAATGACCATGTCATCATAATCACTGGGAACACCTGTGTGCTTACAGTGAAGCATGTGCTCAAGGGCTGCTCTGAGGAGCAGTGGACTTGAGCTCATGTTAAGTGATTTCCTGAATCAGGGCCCATGCCCTTGTGAGGTTGGCAATTTTACAGATGGAGCAACGGAAGGGTAGAGGTAGGTGGTAAGTGACTTTAGCAAGTCATTGGCAAAGCTAGGATTCAAGCTAAGGTTGCAACCTTGGCTCCATGGAAGTCAATAGCACTGCAGGGTGTCACTGCAGGAGTTCCTGGCTCCCATTGCTACGGACTCTGCAGGAGGGTTATCTTGTTTCTTCCCCCAAGGACCTGAATGTGCGTACTAATAACAAGGAAAACTTTAGGCTGCAATAAATGTCCGCCACCCCTCCGTTATGCACTCTAGGACCCAGAACTGTGCAAGGGACACCCCCTTCTCACTGAGGCCCCAGGGCCCCATGCAGCATCTCCTCTCCTCCTCACCATGTGAGCTTTGGGGAAGAAATTGCAGGGAGGAGCCAGCCGGAGCCTGAAGGCAGCACAGCAGCGACAGAAAGCAATTGAAGTCTCCCGACTGGGGCTTGTGCGATCAGACCAAGTGGCTGGAGCAGGAGTCAGAGCCAGGAGGCAAACCTAGAGTCAGAGCCAGAATCAAAAGTTGGGTCAAAGGTCAGCACCGGAGTCAGAGTCCTGTGGATCTTCACATCCAGTAGCGACTGAGGAATGCTGATGATGTCATCAGTACAAGGCAGGAGTGACAGACACCAATGATGTCATCAGACTGTTTTCAGCAGTTTTTTCTCTGAACTCTCTCTCCCCTATGCTGATTGGCTGTTTCCTCCAACCCCTCACATTCCCCTCTCAGGGTCTCCAGCCCCCCGCCCCCTTGTCTTTCCATCTAGCTACTCCTCTCCGAAAGGATTTAAATAAAATAAAACAAAACAAAAAACCCCACAGAACTAACGTGAGGTTTGCTGGCAGCGCATTGTTCCCTCAGCTTGTACGTTCCATTCCTCTCCCCGACATTTTGTCGATCTTCTTTGTTTGACTGTAAACTATTCTGGGCAGAGACTGACTCTTACGTTATATTTGTACAGCACCCAGCGCAATGGGGCTCTCTTTTCAGCTGGCCCCCAGGCACTACTGTAATAATAATGATAAATAAAATAAAGAGATTAAAAGGGATGGGGGAAGATCTTTGGGCACCTAAAGGTGCACACAGTAGCTTTCCTAAATCCTAATAGAGTTAATGAAGTTCCTAGCTCCCATTGGCTAAGTTGCCACAAAGCTCTGGGAAATCTCACTAACTTCCTGTCACACAAGTTGGCATCTGCAGCACTAGGTGCCTAATGACTTTTGTAAATCTAGTCCCTTGCCTCACACCTGCCTTGATTTAAATGTTATGAAATTCATGAGAGACCTATGAGGACACCAGATCAGCAGGTAACTGTGCAGAGCACTTGACAGTTTCTAACAACATCACTTCTGATTCTGCTTATGAGTTGCCATGAGCTGAGTTGTTATGGAAACCATTCATCTCTTGCTGTGATTCAATAAACCTGCGATACCATCTCCTCCTGTGAAGTGCACCTGCCAGAATTCATGCCCCCAGATATGCCGTGCGAGCTGAGGGAAAGTGAGGAATGTACCGTGGGTGCATTCCTGTTTGACAAGAAAGGGGTTGGAACTGCCAGAGGTTTATGAGTGTAAAGTCACGTACGTTGGGATCTCAATGCCAAAGAGCATCAGAGTTTAATTTAAAACTGCAATTCCTTTAAAGCAGAAATTACCACGTTAAGCATGATAACACAACATAAAGCCATGCTGGGATGAATGACTCCCCCAAATTGGATATTTATGTAAATAGACTGTACTGGAGCAAGAGAGCCCCTATAGGCTAGGTTGGTGTGTCTGGTTTGTTTTTCTTCCTCCTGATTCTTCGAACAATTCTGCTAATTGTTCATTATGTTTTCTCCTTTGATTGCCTCCAGCTTTGAACCTATCCATAGTTCATCTTTGTGAATCCTTATTAAAGATGTTTTGAACTGCAAAATGCCTGCATAGTATACACCCCTTTAAAGAAAGGGGAGGGGGAATGTTTTTTTACCTGGTTCCTTGAATGATTATCTCAGAACAATCAGACCTTAGAATGCCTTCTTTGGATTTGGTTTACCCACACAGAATTTCATGACAATGAGAAATGGAAAGGGTGGTGACATACTTTGGTTGGACATGGTGAAGTGGGATAATGCTCTTGAGCCTGACTGGCTAAGAATTGCCGCATGGTTTCCCCAGCATTCTTTAGAGGTCATTATTCTGTATTATTTAAGCACTGTCAATCTGTGTAGTGGTGTACAAGTCACAGAAGATAAGGAGCAAGCACCAAGGAGCTTACCATGTAGACAGAGAGGGAAAACACTAGATGCCCCAGAAGAATACTGAGTCACAGAGGGTTTTCTTGTCCTCTAGTTTCCCTCTTTGATAGAGTAAGACAGAGCATCAGTCTCGGTGGAAGACATGGATTTTTAGGTGAGTTGTCATGAGCTGAGAAGAAAGAAGAAAGGCTGGGTGTCCTGGCACACTGGGATGAGGAAGCAGTTCCAGGAATAGGGGTTAGAGTGGGAGAAAGCTCCCACAGGTATGTGACAGAAATATTTTCAGGGGTTGGTGAGGTGATCTTCACTAGGAGGGCGAAGAGGGCAAGTGCGGAGAACAGAGATTTACAGGCTGGGACAGAGCTTTCTAGGTGAGGACAAGAAGGCTGAACTAGATGTGGAAGGATGGAGGAAGTCAGTGGGATGATTCCAAGAGGAGTCAATAGAAGGTGCACTTGGATGAAACAGAGAAAAAGAGAGACATACACACATCCTTAATTGTTGTTAAGAGCTACTGCTGTCTAGTCTAAAGATGCCCACTCAGCTAGGATGGCTGCAATGTTCTTGTATATCACAGGAGAAGCAAGGGTCTTGTGTAGTGAATCCAGTGACAGTTATTTTGCTGGCTTTGTAGAGCCTGATATCTCAGTGTTTCTTTCCCTTGCAGTCTAGCTCCCAAAATGGTAACACTAGGAGCTATGTCCCATAAGCACTGGCCATTGAATAAGTCTACAGAAGGTTATGCCAAGCTAGAAGTTGCACAAATGCAAATCCGATGAGTCTTCCTTCACCAAATCCCACTCCTCAAAGCTAAGCGTATGCTCACCAAGATCTATACACAGGAGAAAACCCTCCCTATCAACACTGGTGAGCATGTGGTCACAACATTAACCAGAGTGGAGCAAAAAGAATTAGGAAAGCATGACACTAGCTATTTCACAGGATGGAATTAGTACAAGGAAGAGTTGATGCATGTGATATCATTCTGATCTTAGTGAAAATTCAAAGACAGCCTTAAATCTGGAATGGAATAAATTCTGTCCTTCACCCAGTGGCCATTCCTTAATTCCATTTTCATATTTCATCTGGATCATAGCTGTTTGAAAAGAGAAAGCAATGGTCCACCCATGGTAGATTGATAAATTGGAATGAGTCACTTATGTCTAAAGCAGACACAAGAAGCTGAAGTATTGAGGGTGGATTGAACTTAAGTGCTCTTTGTGTTTATTTGAGTTAAACAGGTCCACTTTCCCTCCGTTGACCTAATAGCAGAGAGGAAAGTCTAGAGGAAAGAAAAGTCTGACTTAGTGAACAATTTGTGTGACAGGCAGTCACCAAATCAGACAAAATAAATTAACAAAAATTTAATTAGCTTGTAGCATTCCTGTCAAAACTGACAACTCGAACATGGAGAAAAGATCATGTTTTTCCCGAGGGAACATTTTATTTTTTTACTCCATATCTGAGAAGGAACCTAAAGTCATGCAGCTATTTATAGGCTTCACAAGGCCCACAGTTTCCTGTGTTGTGGGAGGGTTTGAGAGTGAACACACAAATGAATTGGATTTTCTTCTCTCTGTGTGCCGGTGGATGCAGACAGGATCCTCTATTTATTTACATTTTGGCTGACAGTTTCTTCAACTGGCTAAGCCATTTTTCTGTACTCGCCACTGAACCCCAGACCTGGACTTCCCTCACAGGTTCTTCTCTCAAAGCATCATCTGCCGATGGAGCCAAATGCCAAACTCCTTACTACATCCTGACTATATATTTTCATGCTTCACATCAGAGAAGAATGAAGTCTATTGAAATAACTCAGACGGTGAATTTATTCAGAGGTGAAGAATTCTCCTAAGACAAAACCAAAGATATTTCAGAAGATGGTTTTACTACCCTGTCCTCAGTTCCTCCACAAAAAATTTACTTCCCATTCCCCCCGCCCCCAAGTCCAATACTCACATAAGTGACGATGAATCAGGTTATGACTGCATTGAAAATATTTTCTATATATTGAAATTCACATGAATGGTGCAAATAGTGCAATATTAGCTGCACACCCTCAAGTCTAGTGCAACTTTCACAGCCTTGGATGGGTTAACAAGACATTTAATAACTGCCAGCTTGGCTGACACTGTCAGCCAAATGCAGGTATATTGGAGGCAGGGATTTCTTGCTGTATGCTACCTTCATAATGATTTAAGGTTTCCAAAATAAGCTTCTAATTACTTTAATAAAATAATTATCATAATGTCAAATAAGTGTCAAGTGATGATTTAGGTTAAAAAATTTATGACTGGTAGTAAGTTCACTTACATACATGTCTATGGTATAATAGAACAGAATCTGAGATTTTTTTCCCAATGATCAGTTGCTGTTTACAAATCATACAGAGCTTCATCCCTGCAAGATGTCGAACACTCTCACCTCACATTGAAAACCAAGGTGGGGAAGATTGAAGGGCAGTTGAAACTTCTTCCCATGTACCCTGGTGGACTGAAGGATCAAATCTAAACTAACTGCTGTCCAGTGATGAATGCATGATACAGGTCTCCCTGCACATCTAAAGAGGAATGCCTGTGACAGAGAGGAGTGACTTTTTTCATCCCCAAAACTTTTTTTGGGGGGGGGGGGGATGGAGAGAAATGCAGATTCAGGTCAACCAAAACGTTTAGCAAATTTGTATCGATTTTGATGAATTGTTTTCATCACCCTTTGTCCCCGTGCCTCCTACCAAAAACTTCAGAAGAGTTTTGTTTTAATAGTTCTGAAGCAAAATGTCTTGATTTTTCAGGTTGAAATGACATTTTGTTTTGAAATTTCCTTCCTTTTGAAAAATGATTAAAAATGCCCACCATGGAACTGAAACACTGTTTTGGGTTGAATAGAAATGTTTCATTTGACCAAAAATGAGGGTTATGTATGTATGTATGTATGTATGTATTCAGATTTTTTTGGAACTGTCGGTGAACCAAAAAAATCCATTATTCACACAGCTTTACTTTGCTACAAAGTGAGCAAAAACTCTGCAAGCTGTAACAGTTCATACTTTTAGCTCCGGAGGTCCCCGGTTCCATTCGCACTGTGTTGGCCAGGAGGGTGGCGGTCACAGGACCATCACTCTGGAGTAGGATCACTGTAAGGCAATGAAAAGCCCTATTTCCATCCCTTCCTAGATGTGAACTTGCTGCCTCTTTAGCCATCTGAGTCTGTGCTGGCCTGGAAAGAAGTGACTCAATCATGGAACTTCCATGGTGGCATTTTTGGGGGGAATGTTCTCTTACAAAACATTGTCTTTGTTCTTCATTGAAAAATTAGAAATCTGCAAGCAGCTAGGACCATCCAAGTGGAAGCTTTGTATCTCCAGAGCTGCTCTGCTCCACCCAATGCCACTGCCCTCCTCTTCAGTGTAGCTCCACACCAAGGCCATTAACCATGGCTGCCGCTGGCACCTCTTTTAAAGGGGCAGAGGTCCTCACCACAGCTTCAGCAGGAAAGATAATACAACTTCTGTCCTTATTACATTTCTGTGGTTCTGGTGAGTTCTGGAGGTCACCCCCGGTCCATGTATTCCTTCCCCGGCCTTACTCTTTCAAGTCAAATAGGATGCCCTCCTTGGGGTCCAGGAGAAAGAGTCAACATTGTCAAGGGTGAATGAATCCCCAGCATTTCCCTGTGAGGGGAAGGAGATCCCCACATACGAGGTCCCCTCTGTGAGCAGATCCCTTAGGGCACAAGCAGGCCCTGCTTTTTAATATTGTGGCCACTTATACTTATTTTTCCAATCATTATTATTTATTTGTATTGTGGTAACACCTAGGAGACCAACTCCTGGACTGGGACTCCATTGTGCTAGGCACTGTACAAACACAGAATAAAAAAAGATGGGTCTTGCCCCAAAGAACTGACAATCTAAGAAGGATTTTCCAAGGGGCGCAAGGAAGGTAGGTGTCCAATTCTATGGTGCCTGGGAAAGCTGGTCCCCTTTGAAAGTCCTACCCTGGGCTTTGGTACTTATGCTTGCCATTTTTTCTGGAACATCATGTCAAACTGTAACTGAGTTAATGGGCTGGCTGGGTCTGTATACATGGCATATCTAGACACAGCCCGTAATGGATGTGGGGTCTTCCAAATGGTAAGGATCCTGCTTCAGAAAGTAAGTCTGAGCAGAAGTGGAAGAGGGTGGGCTTCATCCCCTGAGGGGAGAGGGAATCTGTTTGTCGAGCAATATATAGAGCTCACTCCCAGCGTCATTATCCTGGGGATGCTGCATGGCTGTGCTAAGCCACCAGATCATAGAACAGAACTATCATATTAAAGTTTAACTAAGTTAATTTCATGCGTCTTATTAAGTAAATAAAATCCCTGAGCCCTCTGTGTTTCTTATGCCCCAGTCTTGGATCTGAGCCACTAGCTTCCTGATCTGTATGAGAGAGGCAAAAAGGAGTCTCTTTCCAAACTGGGAACCAAGCGGTGATTTGTGACATGTCAGGGATATTTAGGAGAAAATTATGGTGCACACAGCCCTGGAGAAGAGAAATCCCTCTTTTGGTTGGGAAGGGGTAAATAACTCTTGGAAATCTAACACATTTTTCCCCCTGGGTTTCAGAGAACTGTAATCCGCACCAAGATGGAAGATTAGTAACTTGCAATTCAGAGAATGTCACATAAAATAAAGGGAACAGATTACCCCAAGCAAAAAATGATACTAAAACAAATCACTAAAATGCTTGCTCTTTGTTCTCCGAGGAGAAATACTGAGTGAACATTTACTTAGCAATTAGGACTTAGTGGCAAAACTTTCAGTGCAGTGCTGGGCAGAAAGTCAAAATCTACATTTTAAGGAGATATTTTAAGTACCCTACTATGTACAGAAGCCTATATGGTTTTTCTTTCACTCTAACACCACACTTTGTCTTCATATAAATACATGTGATAAATAGAGATAAATGCTAAAGATGGGTAGGTATTCTGGATAGATCATTTGCTCCAGCTGCACTGTTTATACTTCTAGGATTTCCATTCAAACCCCAGATACAGTTGTGGGAAGGATAATGAAATTTAGCTATCAAGGCTTCATTCATGGAATAAAATTTGCCGGAATAAGATTTGGGGAAAAAAGGAAAAAAAATTAGACATTTTAAGTTAAATTAAGAGAACAGCTTTGTTTTTTCCCCCCATCTCCTATTCCTTCCATATTTAAAGCCACTGTTAAATATATTGAAGTTTAAACAGGTGTTTCACGGGTCCTCCTCTTGTGAAATTGTTATTCTGCCATGCAACAGCCATTCCATAATTTGGGATGGAAGGAGAAGGCCGTGTGTTCCAAGGCACTGGGCAGGTACTCAAAAGAGATAGGTTCTGTTCTCTCCCTTGGCTGTACTCTGTTGTGGGGAAGTCACTTTATCTCTCTGTGCCTCAGTTTTCCTTGCTGCTTTTTCAATCTTGTGTACTTAGACTGTAAGCTCTCTGGAAGAGGGACTGTTTCTTACGACATGTAGGTACAGTGGCTAACATGTTGCAACCTCTAGGTGCTGCTTCAAAGAATTGATAATAATAAGGCATAGTTTGCCAGCTTATTATGGGCCTGCTCCTGCTGGCAACTAGATCAATAGAAAAACGTCTATTGGCTTCAACAGGAGCAGGCACCAAGATGGAAAAAATCAGAGAGAGAGAGCAAGAGAGAGAGAGGATAGATGATTTATACATAGGCAGTTGAACTAGACTAAGCAAAGTAAGGACGCAGTGTGGTCTAGTGGCTAGTGCATGGAACAGATCCTCAGAAGGCCTAGGTTCAATTTTGAGCTATACTGGCTGACCTTGGGTGACTCACTTTGCCTCCCTGTGCTTCAGTCTCCCCCCCGCCCCCTTCAAAGCAGGGTAATGATACCGACCTCCTTTGTAAAGCACTAGGAGATGCACTTCATAAGAGCTAGGAGGTATTATTATAGATAAAGGAAGAGAAATACATAAAGAGAGATTGTGTGTGTAGTTTTGTTGTGAAGAATATTTCATAAACTAACCCCTCTCGCTGCCTAGATAGCAAGTGTCTTGTTTTCTTTGTTAATGCAATTCATTTATTTCTGCTTTACAGTAAATGCAACAGTAGAAAAGTTTCCATGAAACCTTTTTCTTTTCTAATGCTGCCCCTGATACATTAAGCTACATTCCAACCAGCTTCAAGGACATGTTTCTGAATCCCATTCAAAATGCTGACAACTGTTGAATGTGTGAGGGGAAATGATTCCATGATTCTATGAAACGGACTGGATTCATTCGGGCGGTTGTACCTTTAATCTGACATGTTTAGTAACAGCTCCACAATGCCTGCTGAGAATGTTCCAAGAGAAAAAGAGGGAAAAGTGGCTTCCAGGTGATGCCTAATGAATGTTATTCTGGAATTGTTGCAGCACTCCACTGGAAGCTAAAGTCGAACAGGAGAAATCACTTAAACCCTAGGGGCAAGATCCTCTGGTGCCAATCAGAAGCTGAAGGAACTAGACTGATTTACATCAGCTGAGGATCTGGCCCTATGCTCCTTTTCTTGGATTTGTGGCTCTTTCATTGAAACATTTTTGTTACATTATATGAAATATGAAGCACATGGACTCTGATGGATATTGTTGTCCAAATGGCCAAACGTGGAACCTTGAATCCAAACCTCTTCAGTTTTCAGGAGGATATGGAACCAGATTCCCAGATCCAAAGCCACCTTTATGGTGGTTTATTTGTTCATTGTTATTTGGTACTTTGTCTGATCCAAACTAGAAGGTGCTGATTTTCCGGTCCTACATCTGATGCAGATGAAATCTCATGAAAATAGCTGCATGCACAAACTGGGATCACTGAGGGCAGAACCAGTTTGGCCTTCCGTGCTAAAAGCACTAGGCTGAATTTTTATCTCATTTAAATCTAGAGTCACTTCACCTACCTTAAGGAGTGAGACACCGAATTTACACTGGAGAAAAAAGATATAAAGAGATTAGAATGTGAGCCACCACATTCTACAGTACTGCTTAGGAAATTGCTCTCATAATTCGGAGGGAGGAAAAGAAAATGTGCTAGCCTAACCATTCCTTACACTTGTTTTCATCTTTTTCCTGCCTTTTGTTGACAGAGGAAGACAACTCTCTGCCAGAAGTTTGGTGTAGAGGGAAAATTATCACATTTCAAAGTATAATGCAACTTTAATCACTTTGATAACGTTCTTCTCCTCCTCAAAATTTGACACGATCAAGGTCTCTTTAACAATTGCCAGTGAACATATCTACAGCAGCACTATCTGGGGACAGAACTGAACATTTGTATTTGCTACCTTGAGTGCTTAATGTTACAATGTTCTCACTGGAGTTTCAATGTGGAGGGAATCAGCCCTTTATCTCCAGCCTTTGCCTGCCTCAGTTGTCAAATATAACTGGAGACTTTATGAGATTTCACCATCAGTGCCCATTACAATACGTAACACAGGCTTTCTGTGCAACATCTACTCCCTGGGGTCAGACAAAAAAGGCCGAGGGCTCCCTCCCCGTATAAAGCAATTGCACTGTATTGTACAGTAATGGGCTTAAACACTGTAGCAACACCACTGTAAGTGTAGGGGTTTGACACATTGCTCCAGAGAGGAAGAGTTCCTTGTGGTTAGAACACTGGCCTGGGAGACAGGAGATCTGGACTCGATTCCTGGCTCTATTCCCATAGACCTACTGTGTGACCTGGGAGAAGTACTTTAATTTCTTTGTGCCTTAGGTCCCCATCTGTAAAATTCTTTCCTATCACCCTTTGCCCACGTATCCATTTAGATTGTAAGCATGTCGGGCAAGGAACATCCCTTACTAAGTGTATGCATGACATCTGGCACGATGGAGCCCAGATCTCTTTTGGAGTCTCTGGGTGCTACCATACTATAGAATAATAACTTGTAGACAATTGAGGAGTTTTTATCCAGGTAAAGGCCACTATCCTTATCTCAATGAACTCAGTGGCAAAACTCCCAGTGGGGCTAGGATTTGGCAGTAAAAGCATCATGTTTAATCTGCATTATCAAAGTGTAGCCACTGTAGTTCACCATGGTGCATACTCCTTTGTCTACTCAGTGAAAAGGTGCAAAGTACAGAACTAAGCAATTCACAGGACACCCCAGAACCCTTTGAGGCTTGTCCAGAGCCGTTTCTTACTGCCCCGTTGCTTAGCTGCTAGGATTGCTTGCCGCTTTGCAGGGCTGGAAGAAAGAGAGAGACAGAAAGGCACAAAAGCACCTCTGGAGTCTTTTGTGATAATTAAAAAAGGTACAAAGGAGAGATACATTTGGCTGGCTGTGAATGAATCGTATAAAATGGAAATGGGAAACATGTGCAAACACTTTAAATGCAAGATATTTGAAGACTTCCCTTGTAAAACAAATAGGGAACAAAATAAAACCAGGTTTCCCTCAGTCAGCACATAATCATTTTCATGTTAATTTTTATCTTGTTAACCCAAAAATCTATTAGAAGAAAATTATCTGCTTGAAATCTAGCTTGTGACTCATGCTAAGTGGTTCTGATATTCTGAGAAAATAAATCTGTGCACTGTTTATACAAGTCTGTTCAAAATTACAGTGTGTAAAAGAAATAATGGGTTTGGGTGACTGTACATGACAAATGACCAGGCTTCTGATGTTATTCACTTTGGACTTGTCTACACTAGGCTTTTTTTTTTGTTTTGTTTTCTTAAAATTCCCCACTCATGCTAACAAAGATTGCTCTTGGGGCTGGCTTCAAAGCCCACTGAAGGTAATGGAAAGACTCCGATTGACTTCAGTGGGCTATACATTAGGCCTTTGGAGAAAAGGTTCTGGAACAGGGTTATGTGGTCAAAACATCAGCAGCCATCCTACACTAACCTCCCATCATTACTACCTCTTCTGGAATTGCAGTAGTCACAGCATGGGATTTTAAGACTGAGGGCCAGATCCTCAGTGTGAGTAAATTGGTGTCTCTCCATTGAGGAGGCCAATTTACACTAAGCAAAGGGGTTAACCCTTTAAAAGGTCAATTGTAGACACATGACAAGATTTTTAAAAGTGACTAGAGGGACCCGGTTGTTGGGGTCCCATTTGTGACAACTGCAAGGGGCCTGATTTTCAGAAAGCACTGAGCTATATCACACCCCCAAAATCAGCCAGACCGTGGCCTGCAAAGTATCTCAAGCTGAGCACCCAAAATCTTTAGACACTCTTGAAAATGCTGGTGATGATCCTTATTAAACCTGCTCTCTAGCCAATCCCTGCCTATTTAAACACACAATAGCTTATTTTATTTGTTGATTTATATTGCCGGGCACATGGCATACATTCAAAGCAGGCACTGTATTAAGTTAAACAGCCTGTGACAGGCAGTGCAAACAGCCTTCTGTTTTGCACAGCCCAGGAAAAAACCCCTGACTTTGATCCCTAGTCAAAGGAACGCGTGACTAAACGCTGTGACATCTGAGAGTTTAAATGCAATAGGATGGGTATTTGTAGGTTGTCTGTACAGATATGGAATATTAAGTTAGTACTTGGAATATGTTTACTGAAGTTTTATCTCTTGAGGCCTTGCTCTGGCACCCAGTGCAGTTATCGGGAGTGAAATTCTCTGTTTTGTTATACTGAAATAACGTCATTGAAATTAAGCAGGAGGAAAAATGATACATTTGAAATCAGTGGAATGACACCAGGGTAAGAATGAAGAATTGGTAGCTGAGCGTTTGCCACTAACCTCACTAGGAACATGATTTGTCCCTGTGTATTTGCTTCAATTTTCACAAGGATTAAGGTAGAGTCTCTGCTTGTGAAGGAGTGATTTGCAAAATGAACGGCAGGTAGAAATCTGAGTACTGGCACCTCCAGCCTGCTTTGTGTCTGTGACCAGGAAGTTAGAGATGCCAAGACTCATGTTTATGATTGTGATTCGTTCTGTAAGTGCAAAAGGAGGCCACCCTTTGAAAATGTCTCCCTTTATAGAGGTAAGCCATTAATATCCGTTCACTTTTATTGAACATCTCACACTTTCAATAAAACAGTATTAAGGGTCTGATACTGTGCCATGCTGGGAAACTTCTGAAACTTAACGAGCACTCTCAACTCTCTTTGGAAACAGCAACCCATGGGCATGGGCCCTACATGGATATTTGGGGTCATTAAATAGAGGTATGACTATTTACATTAGAAATGGGAGGACTTAAGGCAATCCTTGGAGGCAAACGCAAGATACTAAAATGAAAACCACCCTTTTGCAGAGGATCAACAAAAGACCTATGAGACATTTAAGTCCTAGTTTGAGAGGAAAGATGCCCTGACGTTGATGGAGTTATACCAGCATCAAAGAAGCGTAACAGTCCAGAGAATCAGTCACAGCATTTTGAAGGCTTAAGTGGGTCTTATAGTAAGTGGGGCACAGGTCCACTTATATTGGTCCCTGCACTGGGGTGAACACCACCTTAGAGGTAAGCATAGCATCACAGAAGTGAAGGGCTGGAAGGGACCTCAAGCAGCTATTCAATCCATCCCCCCCATGCAGAGGCAGGATCAAATATACCTGTTTCAGCACTAAGCATTGCATCAAAGAAGTCAGCACAGACTGGGTCCTACTTCAGGCCATTCGAACAATAACGAGGAGTCATACTGAACAATTACATTGTAGCGGTTGCTTCCTGGTGTGCTGGTGAGGTTGCCGTTGCACAAATCAGAGCCTTCATGCATCCTTTCCTATCTCTTATTATTATTATTATTAGAAGAAGGAAGGGAATTAAGGTTCAGATATGGTTTAAACACTCCTGTTTCATTTCACAGGTCCCGTCAGTCTCCACACATTCCTGCTGTCGTTCTCAAATACATTACCATAATAATAATCCAACATCCGTGGTTGATCCCCGGCCAAAGACTATACTTAATTTTAACCCTCTTTCTGCTAGTGTTTCAGCAGTGTCAAGTAACAGGTGAAGGAGAGATTCAGGATTGGGAAATCTGAACAAATATACAGCAGTTCTAACTGATTAATAGAGCTGACAAGTGGAGTGTGTGGGCTAAAGGAAGCCTTTTCAGGCAATGGGGAGGACACAAAGCAGATGAGATGTGAACCGTTTTGCTCCAGGCTTGTTTTCTGCCTGCCACATTACTGTTTAATTGAAATAGGTGCCAACATCTGAGATTTCCTTACAGCAGATTCTAGCACATTGGCAACTTCCTCCTTCTTAAAGGTCCAAACCTCCAGTTGTAGCTAGGACCAGCGGTAATCACATGCTGCCTGCTTTGTGGATTACAATGTGGTCATCATGTTGAACTCTTACATAGAGAGACTCTAACCATTTTTACCAGAAACTGAGAAAATATATCTAAGTGTCCTCTCCTCCCCACATTTCACAAGAATAAGTTATTGCAAGGAATTCACTTTGGATAAAGTGTTCCATTCGCCTAAGTACCTGGCCCATTTGGGCAATCGTCAGCAGCGTTTAAACCCACAGCCTTCAACGCTAAAAGTGCAAGCCTCTCCTCCTCAAGCTAACAGATTACAGTCTTCAGACACACTTGACTGAAAACACGGGGAAGAATCCTCTTGTTTTCAATGGATTTTGGGTCAGGTACTACTTCTGTGGTACTTTTATGTGGACCAGCCACGAGAGAGAGGGAAAGGCAGAGAAATCTTTGGGGCATGGGAGTAGTTTGGGGAGCAGAGTGCTGGAAGATCAAATGCTAAATCATTTTCTTCTTTTACTGTTGTATTTAAATAATGTTTTGCAACATCCAAAGCTGGCCACAAATTTTCTGTAAAAATGGTTTTTTTGGTGGAAATTAAGATTTTTTTTTAATTCAAAATCAATATTTTCCCTGAAGAAAATAGAAAGGAAATATTTTGCCTCAGGTCAGTTTGACATTAATATCTGCATCCACCAGAGCTGCCGTGGTGCCTCATGGGAATTGTAGTTTGGATGCTTAATTTTCACAGTCCAACAAAGCTGCCTGACCCATCAGGGACAATATCTAGTAACACAGTGGATTTAGGTGGGAGACTGGACAGTTCAGGGGACTGATACTGGGATATAGGCTATTTCTTGTGTCTGTATAACCGATTCAAATCCACTTCAGTTCATGGCTCATTTTTTTTTAGCTATATCAAGATTTTTTGTTGGTCTGTATGAAATGTGTTGGTGGTTTCCACTCCAGTTTTACTGGACAGATGTTCACATTACAGAAAATGTCATTTTGGATATTGTTTATTTGTATTACTGGAGCACCAAGGGTCCCAATCATGAACCAGGGTACCATTGTATTAGACTCTGCACAAACACATCACAGATAGATGGTATCTGCCCTGAACAGCTTCCAATCTGAATATAAGATGAGAGACAATAAGAGGATACAACAAACAGATGGTCGCAGCTGAACCCAAAAGATACAGATTGGTCAAAGCAGTTAGGAGATGTCAAGAGACCTCTACCTCTGAACAACACTGCCTGTCTGGGATAAATCTCCAAGTCTCAGTTCTCCCATATGTGAAATGGTGACAATGATCCATGCTCATCTTTGTATAAATGTTTGATGTAACCGGATAAAACAATACACCATGTTCATTCATTATTTGCATTGTTGGAACTGGCCAAAATCTGAATTTTTTTGACATTTCAAATTTTGAAATAAAGAAAAAAGGAAAACTTGTAATGAAATTTTCACAATTCACTGCCATCCCCAGTTTTTCCCCACCAACTACAGAGCTGGCTGATTAAAAAAACAAAACAAAAAAACCTACAAAACCAAGTATCAGAGGTGTAGCCATGTTAGTCTGGATCTGTGAAAGCGGCAAAGAGTCCTGTGGGTGATCACCCACGAAAGCTTATGCTCCAATACGTCTGTTAGTCTATAAGGTGCCACAGAACTCTTTGCCACTTTTACAAAACCAAGAATTTTTAAAAAATCATGAAATCTACCCCTCCCTTATTTTTGATCAGCTCTAATAATTATCAGACAGGACTGCTAAAACAAGCTCCACTTGTGCACACAAAAGTAGCACTCCGAGATTAGGAAGGGTGGCAAATTTGTGTAGAACCAGTATGAGAAGACTATATTAATTGACGTCCTGGCAAAGCTAATATGATTTTTTCCCCCTTGAAATCTGGGACTGAACCAGAAAAACAGTAGGAAACTAAATCTGGATATTTAGGCACAAGAAACACGTGGGATATAGAGGGTGGGAGAAAATATTGCCAGTTACCATGAAAATGCGCTTGTGTTCAATGGCAATTTAAGACTATGAGGCTGAATACCTTTGTGAATTTCGCTCCCCAGTTGAAGATTTGCTTCTGTGGCTTGGCTGGGTGCACTGGACTTGTTTAGCAACCAAGAACACAGATGCTGCCCTCTTTTCCCTAGGCAAGATACAGCCCAAACCAAAAAGAAATGATAGTTCTTGCCAGAAAAGAAAAACCACAATCTGATTTTGCTGGTGTGGTATGTTCCACTGCACAGCTCAGGATTAAAGAGCAGCACCAGAAAGCCAATGCTTCCTTTTTCACATATGCTCCATCAGACCCTATGTTAAATAGGCATTCAGTGGTTTTCATCCAGAGCCACAGATGGCAACAGTCAAGTGTGATCCCACCTGGATTCAACTGGGGCCTCTTTCACCAGCTTTTGGTGTGTACCACTGAGAAAAAGTCACTAAAAATGGTTTGGGGGAGTTAAGCATGAAATGGATACAGGAACAAATGGGGGAAGGGTGGGAAAAGCAACTTAAAATTATTGTGTGCACTCTGAAGACTGGGCTGTTACAAAGTGACAATGTCTCTATTTGAGAGAACAGTTGGGTGAGACAATATCTTTTATTGGACCAACTTTTCTTGGCGAGCGAGACAAGCTTTTGAGCCACACAGAGCTCTTCTTCAGGTAAGAACAATGGTCCTCAACACTAGTAAGAAGAAGAGCTCTGTGTAAGCTCGAAAGCTTGTCTCTCTCTCCAACAGAAGTTGGTCCAATAAAAGATATTACCTGACCCACCTTGTCTCTCTAATATCTGGGGACCAACACGACAACAGCAGTGCTACATACAATATCTCTGTTTGCTTTATGACAGGAACACCACACTGTCCGCAATGAAATCAACATCACTGCCTTCTTTGGAGGAAAAAGCCAAACCAAACCTAAAGTGAGTGGCTATTCTTGGATGAAAGTCACTGTACTTTTCACTCTATGTAATATGAGAACATACCAAAAATATTGGGGGAGAACTCCTTATTAATTCTGTTTAAAATGTAGGACATCCCACACAACGGGCTCTAATTGGCTACCTTGCTATCTGCTTCAGCAAAGGGGCCCAGGGGACAAGCCGTAGCACTTTTACCCTGTTAGATCAGGGTTGAGGACCATTATTGGGGAAACACGCGAGAAGCTTCCTCTGCTGCTGTCATTGCAGCTGAGGAACTGACCCTTAGTATATATATAATTCACTTTCTACAAATATTTGAGCATGCAAGCTGAAAATTCACTATAGATTCATCTGGGGTAGGCCAGTTGGGAGAATTCAGTGTGAGCTCCTGCACAACACAGACCATAGAATTTCACTCAGTGATCTCTATCATGGGGGGAATCTAAATGACACAATCAAGCTCATTAACTGGTGGCTGAATTCTCTTAGGAACACATCCAGTCTGGATTTAAAGACTCCATGTGCACTTCTTTGGATCAGCTGCTCTGAAGTTTAACTTCCCCCCTGGTAAAAAGTTGCATCGTATTGGAATTTTTCTAACATCGACCTCCAGACTCCTGTCATGCCTTTCTCTGCTACTTCAGAGCCTTATAAATCCAGAATCTTCCCCCCGTGTATGTAAGCACGTCTATTAGTAAGTCACATCCACTTCAATGTTAGTTAACTCAAGGGGGGGGCACAAACACAGCTGAAGCTAACTGGAAAAAAGCAAATGAAAATTTGCAGAAAATGATTTATATTATTCATTCAGCTGTACCCAAAACACAACAGGATATGAGGATGGGGACTCAGGGGTGAGCAGGAAATTAGGACAAGACTAGAAAAAATGAGTTGGATAATGTTTTGGTCAGACACAGTTTTGTATCCACAGCTGAAGGTAAAAGCTAACTGTTTTGTGGATTTCTGGTTTGTTGTGTTTGTCCCATATGGGAATCTTTCCACTAATACTGATGGACATTAGATTGGACCCAAAATAATAAAGGTGTATTAGCAAGGATCGACTTTGCACAAGCTACTCTAAAATTCAGTTCTAAAACTTCCCGAGAAATTCCCTTCCACCCTGTCGCTGTGCTGTCTACAATGAGCAAATTGTGTGCCTCATCACTGTCACTTCATTAATTCACGCCATCGTGCCCATTGCTGTTGATTGTTCTTGGGAAGTCTAACAGGTGCATCTGTTCAGTTGTTTCACCTGCTGTCAAATGGCATTTTTCAAACTGCTGAGTGTTCTAAGGAGAGATGCCAAGGTGGGCACTATCACAAGACCAGCTGTACCAATCAGCCAAATAAAGCAGAGCGCTCTCTGCCAGCTGCTCAATGGAGCTTAATAAAGTGGTAAGATTTGCAGGGAAGTAAAGGTAAAGAACTTTGCAAAAATTGTGTATTAAAGTTAGATGTCACTGGTAAATGGATTTGATGGGTTTTTGACAGACAACTCCTTGTCATTTATGATCAGTTAAAACATTCTTCACTGTGTTCATTTGGGGATAGGACCTGGAATGTGTGAAGAACAAATCCTAAATCTGGAGTAAATTGATGTAGTTCTATTGAAGTTAATAGTATTTTGCTGATTTATTGCAGAGGAGGAATTGGCCTTTGGAATGGTGGGAGTGGAAATCAGACTCTGATATCACAGTTTAGTAGATGATAGCCATCCAAAATTCAATCTAAAAGGAGAAAATTTGCCTCTCTCAATCATTAATGACCTTTCATCATATTTTTATAAGTCCTTGGTTTCTGACCTGTAGGCACTTCCGATTCATCAGCCTCCAGGAAAGTATGTTTTCACCTTGGGTGTTATTATCCTAAACAGCTAACGTCTAATTAAACAAATATCTCCCTCTCTGAAACGTGTCCTGGAAAAAAAGCCTGAAAAAGATATTCCAGGAATATACACCTCTCCCTCTCCCCACCCCTCAAAAATCCCGATGACTAATATGTATGGAAAATACCCTGATTTTCTGCAATTAAAGAAAGACAGGTCAATGTTTAGAATACTTTGACTGCAGACATTAAAGGCATTTTATGGTTGCAAAACCCCCAAATACCATCTTTAGAAATGTGGTTGACCAGAATAAAAGAATTGTGAGAAATGGAATATCATACTGCCTGTATGAGATTAACAATTGACTGTTTTGAGGAAAACTGGGAGGGGCTGATAGAAAATGTAGTGCTATAAAACATCGATAAAAGCAATGGACCAGATAGCTAGCTGGAATAAATCAACATAGCTCCATTAACTTCAGTAGAGCAACACCAGTTTATACCAGCTGAAGGTCTAGAATATATATATAAAATTACTGTAACTCATAGCTATACTGCCTTAACTCTGCTGTTTCCTCCTAGCTTTTTCGTTTTTTTCTAATACTTACATATGAAAACAATTTGTGCTGTCAACAATTCTGTTCATTGCGAATAGAAATGTAGCGACTGAAAGCTGGTATTGACTGTCTCCGAGATTTAAAATACTAACTGATATGCAGGGTGAATTTCATTGCACACCACCAAATTCTTATTTAAAAACAATAAAGAGACTTACTTTGTAGAGCCCTGGTGGCATTTGAAGTGCCCAGAACTGCATGTGAACAAAAGGCATTGAACACTGTGACATTATTGGCTACCTGTATCACACCGTTCCAGTAAGTACCACCTCCAAACCAGTAAAAACAGTTCAACAACACACGTATTGAGCTAAATATTTTGACCCAAGAAAGATCAGCAAGGTAACTGGCATGGATTAGAGTAGTCTCCCAAACCCCACTGGTGAACATTGCAGATCTGAGGACCAGTCAATGGAATATGCATATCAGTAGGAGGGCAAATGGGGGTTAGGAGGGGTAGGCTAGTTGAGGCGGGGTAATCTTTATGGATCTGGGGAGGAGTCAGACCTTGCTGGTTTTGTGTCTGAGCTGGGGAAGTGGGAAGAGGAGGAGGATACCAGGAGAGAGTTAGAAGGAACACAGCTCAGGAGAGAGCAAAATGAGAACTTAAAATGTACACAGTAAGCAACGATCTTAGGAGAGATGGAGCTCTGATTTTAGGGATTCTGCAAATCCACTGGACCTTTTGAATATGCAGATTTTCAGTGAAATCCTGGACCCATTGAAGTCAGTAAGAATTTTGCCATTGACGTCACCGGGCCGAGGATTTCACTTTCTGAGTACAATTTCCAAATTCTCCTAGGACCCTAAGTCCCATTTGCAAAAGTGATTTTTAGACACCTAGGAGTCTAATTCCCATTGACTTTGAAATAGGATTTAGGTGCTTTTGAAAATGTTACTTCTTAGATATACTGTATTTTATTATGGAGAGATGAACAAATATAAACAGAGATGGAGAATAAAGAGGAATCGAAAATTGCATCGTACTTTCCAAAGAGGATCCACAAATTATTCGTGAAAAAGTCACGCTTTGTGAGCACACTGGAACAAATGCGCATATTGAGCTGTCCCCAGGTGCACATCCTTCGGTGCCTGTATTTGGTAATATTTAATCGAGATGAAAATAAGACCTATACAGCAGTGAAAACATCCCTGACAGGATAATGTTCAATTTAAATAAACAGTCTTTAATGAGATCTGTTATTACCTGCCATTTTGTCATGTTCCAGCATGCAGTCTTAAGTCTAATGTTTCTAAATGCTGTCATAAATCTTTTCAACCTAATCTGCTTCTGAAAATTTGAGCTAATGTCTCTCATGCTTCATAGTAAATTATAGCCAATGTCACAGTGTGTGGGTGAATCTAAAGCTCTCCTTGAAAGCCCCATTGCACCAAAGTATTTTTTTTTCCTGATTTTAAGAAAAGGTTGTGAAGCGTAACAGTTGAAACAAGCAGGTCTTGAGGTGAGAATGTTGGGCATACCATTTTTGTTAACAAATATTCAGTAAGTTTTACAGTTCTTTCAATGTTAATCATTTGAATAGGGCCGGATGGTGCAACCCTTATTCACACTGAGTAGAAACTCAGTTACTGAGTTTAATGAGACTATTTGTATATGTGCTACCTACTCAAGGTGAGAGTTGCAGAATCAAGCCTAGGATAATTAACATTTAAATATTACGGGCTGGATCTTCAACTGGTGTAAGTTAGCATAACTCCACTGACTTCAGTTATACAGGATCTGGTCTTCTAGCACAATTTATGCAGAAGGATCCCAAAGTGCTTGACAAATTATACCAAAGCATCACTTCACCACTGCTGAAATGCAGCCACCTCTTGGGTGGGAGATGTCATCTCTTTAACAATGCACAGGACTTTGGAGGGCTGATTCTGTTCAAACCGAGATGGGTGAAATTCCAGAATAACTCCGTTTATTTTAATGGACTTATGATTTACTTATGTCGCTGTAAGTAAGACGAGAGTCAACCTATAGGATTTTAGTCAGGGTAGTAGGGCTAAACCCTTACATGTGTGTGCAAAGCATCATGGGATCTTGAATCATAGAATATCAGGGTTGGAAGAGACTTCAGGAGGGCATCTAGTGCAACCCCCTCCTCAAAGCAGGACCAACACCAACTAAATCATCCCAGCCAGGGCTTTGTCAAGCTGGGCCTTAAAAACCTCTAAGGATGGAGATTCCACCACCTCCCTAGGTAACCCATTCCAGTGCTTCACCACCCTCCTCGTGAAATAGTGTTTCCTAATATCCATGTGGGAGTTTATATCCCATTTTAAAGGTGGTTCCCTCCAGCAGCAGATCCCCTAACACCATTTTGCTGGACTGCACACAGGCCTTATAGCCTTCTGGGCGTTAAGTATTACTATCCACAATTGGCACCTTAGAGACTAACAAATTTATTCGAGCATAAGCTTTCGTGAGCTACAGCTCACTTCATCGGATGCATACTGAATGCATCCGATGAAGTGAGCTGTAGCTCACGAAAGCTTATGCTCGAATAAATTTGTTAGTCTCTAAGGTGCCACAAGTCCTCCTTTTCTTTTTACGGATACAGACTAACATGGCTGCTACTCTGAAACCTACCCACAGTTAACATGCAGAAATTGAGACATAGGAAGGTGAAATCTCTTGCCATATTTCGCAGAGTAAGTCAATGGTAAAATCTATTATTAGAACTCAGGAGCTCCTTGCTTTTAGTCACATGGTCTACCCAATAGCTCATAGTGCCTCATTACTTTAACTGTGTTGCATTCTTTGGCCTTAGGCTTATAGCAAAGGGGCACCCATATGCCCATGATGTGCCAAAACTCAACAGGTTAAGTTGATCTAAGTGTCCCAAGTGTCCCAATTGATGCAGAGAAGAAATGACTATAACTGCACGAATGTACTTGTGCGCATGTGTTTGGCATTACGTGAACAGTGGTTTTATTATGCATAAGCATGTTACTGGAGAAGAACTCAGAGATGACCAAACTCAAAATGAAACATAGAAGGGAGAAACTTGTTGCAAGGGAACCTTTTGACCTGCTCAATTGAAAAAGGTGGTTGTATATCCTCCCCTCTGCCCCCCATAATTGCCTTATTTCAAAACATTCGGTACAGCTATTGGGATAAGGTGAGGCCACAGCTTACCTCTAACTTTGCTGCTGCTGCTGCTGAAGCTTTGTGGTGGAACGAGGAATGTATGGGGCTGCCCATAAATGACATAATGCAGGAGGAGGTGGGTGGGTCCTTTATTTTGCATGTTTGTGTCAGTGTTACAAAGTGTTACAAGGGGAGAGTGGGTCTTGGAAGTTACCCAAAAATGTGTTACGTAATTTATGGACAGCCCACATCCAACAACAAGCAGAACAGACAATGAATGTGTTATGGGAAAGCTCCAGAAATAATGTTAAAAATGAAGTGAGTTGTATAAAAATATAAATATCCCAAACTATTCGAGATCCCACATTATTAACACAATATATTTGACTTAGGGTCAGATTCTCTGCTGGCTTGCATCTATTGAACCCAACGGAGTTATGCCAATGGAATGTCACCCTTAAAAGGGACAATCATATATTTTTCCAATGGTGAATTGAAAGGTATTTGAATTGCCTAGATTTTAATCCAGAGTTCTGTGCCTCTCCTGAAAGATTTGACCTACTGTTAACTTCAAAACAGTAGAAGAAATTTTAAACCTTAACTGACAGGTGAGTGATTTCATCCAATGGAAAAGGAGACACATGGAAAACTTAACTCAGCTTCTTCTGGGCATTGGACAGCCTCAACCACACTGTCAGTGCTGTGCAAACAATAAAACCAATAACAATAATAATGCCTTGGCAGTTAAAAAGCTTTTATGTTTGTCTTCTTGTACTGTTTAAGTCTCCAGATACGTTGTGAGAACAATGCAAAACAGTTTATATTGTTTTATTCAAGGAATAATTGGAATTTCAACTTTCCTTTAAATCGGTGCAACTTTACTTTCCAATGAGCTATCTTTGAGTAGGGTAAATACCAAAAATGCTTTAACAACACACTATGGGATCAGTAAGCCCCTGCCTCCTATATCTGAAGATGGCTTTCCCCAACCCTAATGTGCAAAGGCCACACGGGATACCCCCATCCCCAGACCATTGTAGGCTCAGCAGTTCAGCTGCATTTCAACACTTTGTTAAGGCCACCATGGCTGCCACCTTGATAAATGCAGTTGTTACTAGGAAAGAACAAAATCCTTTAATCATTTTCAAACATTAAATTCCATCATGTCTGGCCCATAAATGTAAAGTTCACTTTCCAGGAAGGATTTACCAAAGTTGATACCTTGTGCTGGCAGGATGTTAAGTGCATGTTTAGCAAGAGGGATTTTTTTGGCTTTTGATGCATTTGCCTGCACAAATAGAACAACGCCCTAATCTGCTCCCAGTGGCTAAGGCTGAACACTGTCATTTGTTGATTTGTTTGTCACAGGCTTATTCCAGGATGGATGGTGCTGTACAACAATGACTAAACTCCAAATATGTTATCCTTCCCCGTGCAGTCTTGAAATTGTTACGTCTGTGCTGGTTTCTCAGAGGCTACATACACCATCTGGTGCCGAACCAGTGGGGTCAAATAATGTTCTCACCATTTAGCGTAATTAACTCCAACCGCCCGTCTGCTGCAAGCCCCCAGTGCAGCCAACACAAGCAAAGCTGGGCCAAGACGAAATTTCTCCTCATTATTAAACCCAAATCTAAGTACTTGTCTGTCTGTAAAAACAGAGCAAAGGGAGGAAAACTGAAACCAGCGAACAGGGTCTGAGGTTTCAATAAATGTCAGAGAGCGTCAAGTCTGTTTGGATTGCAAATTATTGCTGGCTGATGGTCTATTATTTTACAACTAGCGATTGCTGTCAAGGAGGAGGGGGGAGAAAGGTTTCTCGAATCATAGCCAGAAGGGAACAGAAGTTACAAAATACTGTAACAATCATTAAAAAAAAAAAAGGTACTTGAATGACTTTAATGTTTGCTAAATTTAGACCTTATATAAAGTGTGTCTCAAGCACCAAAGTCGTTGCCCTTCGGCTCCAGCTGAGCTTCGAATCATCATGATAAGGTCTGCTCTGCCTGAGGTGATTTGCTCTCCCCAGGTCCTGCTTCCAAGCTCCGTCCACCATAGAGTGAAGTCGGCTGACAGGTCTTGAACATACAATAGCGCTAAAGGCCCCCTAACTGCTTCAAGGCAAGTTAATATTTTCCCAAACACACTAGAGGGATATACATAAATCATTTCAATGGCGGTTAAGGCCTGTTTGTAAAGGAACTAAAAATTAATGGGTGATTATTCCCTAAAATACATCATCAGATTACATGGTCCTGTGGCACAGGTTCCCTGCTGATCATGCACAGCTCAGGCACAGACTATTAAGAACATAAGAACAGCCACACTGGGTCAGACCAAAGGTCCATCTAGCCCAGTGTCCTGTCTTCCGACCGTGGCCAATGCCAGGTGCCCCAGAGAGAATGAACAGAACAGGGAATCATCAAGTGATCCATCCCCTGTTGCTCATTCCCAGCTTCTGGCAAACAGAGGCTAGGGACACCTTTCCTGCCTATGCTATTAGAGGGGAAGGATATAGTTGGTGTATTGGAAGGGAGAATGTCGACAAAGGGACATACAGAACAGGGGGGTGGCTAAACTTTCTTGCAGTGACAGCTGAGGAGAGAGGCAGGGAGTGGTGAGGTAGCTCGTACTATGCTGTTTTCAGACTTAGAGTAGGACAGGCTCCCTATTTCTGATGGCAGAAGACCAAATTGGGAAGAGAAAGTTCCTGTTGTAGAAATTTCAGTCTCGAACACCTTAGCTGGGACTTCTCATGGAATGCCCACCCCAACAAGTTAGAGAGGAACCATAAGCAAAACCATTGATCAAAACATCCAGAAGTTGGGAAAAGGTTGGCTTCAGATCTAAATTTCTCAGTTGGAGCCTTCTTTCTACTGGGACTGAACCATGCCCCCAGATCTGGATCTCTCAGCACTTTGAAGCTTGGGTCCATCTTTAAGAAAAATGTTATTGATGACTGAATACAAATATGCTACAGATCCTGCAACTCTGAGAAATACAACAGCAGAGAGAGACATTTTTTATGGCAAACAGTGGCTGCTTTAAGTTAGTGTTTTAGATGGTTCAATATAACTTATGACTGATTATTCATATGGGTACTTTTGAAAGTGCCCCTCAGTCCTTTGCTGTGTGTGCTACCTATCTCCTAGGATCCTGGTCTCACCATTTTGGATTCCCCCTCTACAAGAATGTCTTGCTACACAACCTAAGTCATCAGAGAAGATGATCTTCCACACATCCTTGAGTTTGAAAACACTGAAGTGCTACACCATTAAATTAACTGCAGTGAATAGCGCATGGAAAGGGGTTGAAGAATTATATTTTCATTTTTCACCCTCTCCCCCTGCCATTTTCCAATAGAAGAGAGGGATTTCACTCAGGGAGAGAACTGCCACTGTTGGCCAAACCCATGTGTTGCCTTCTTGTAGTGCACAGCGCTAGCAGAAATTAAAGATGGGCAAAGCACAGGCAAAATCTAACGTTATGAAATGAATGGAATGCTGGTACACTAAAGGAAGCATTTTGGCTGGTCTGTATTTCAGTTAAGGACTACAAGCGTAAATTTTAAAAAAGCCCTACTTTTCCTCCTTTCAACAGCCTGGCTTCTTTCCTTACAGTTGTATACACTTCTTTTCTGTTTTATAACACATTCTTCTCTGCCAAGCACACACCCTTCTCTTTCAAGTCCCTTTTCTTCTTCTTCCAGCAAGCCATACGACCCGTTTAACAATACTCAACACCCGCTGTTAATTGAATTGTTCATTTCTGTCCTTTTTTCCCTCTCTTTTCCCCCACCCCTTGTCTGCCTTAGGGACTGGACACCTAACTGCACTTTGTGCCTTGGAAAATGTCTCCATCTGCCCCCCAGTTCTATAACCCTTATTCAGGCTGAGTAGCACTTATGTAAGTAATCCTATTAAGTCATAGTGAGACTGCATATGTGAGTAAGTGCTACTCTGTGGAAGCCTGTCATTTTATTCTGTGTCCATCACTGTGATATTTGAGCATAGGTATCTGTGTAAGAGTTTCAGAGTAAGACTATTTAAGTGTTCTTCAGGACAGGGGACATGTCAGTCTCTGGACCAGATCCTTAGCTGGAATAAATTGGTTACCTTTAAACTACAACAGTTGACACCAGCTAAGGATCTGGCCCATGATTCTTTGAAAATGCTACCTACATTAACAGCATCATAGGAATGACTTTTATTAATAGAGTATTTTCTCATGTATATGACATAAAAAGGACAGTAGCACGAAAAGAGAGAATAAAGCACATAGTAACTTTCTATTTAATTTTTTCACCTGCATTAAATTGAAGCATTCATTCAATTCTAAAAATATAATTTTTGAGAAGTAAGGGGAAAAGGCTCACATGTCAGTGAAAAGGATTCATAAGAATAAAAGAGTGATTATATTCTCAGATACCCTCCCTCCCCTGTCTCTCTCACATTCATGCACACAGCAATTGATTATAAAAACTGAAACTTTCAATTTTGCACCAATAATATCCTGAGAGGGCCTCCTCTATTTTACACTACAGCAAAGGAAAGAAGCCAAAACAATCAACCTCTCTTGTATAGAATTTAAAATGGGCTCTGCTTACACACAATTTTGTACACCCCTGGTGCCTGTGGAATATGGTTCTACCCGCCACACTACTCAGTCTAAAATGTGATTGTGCCCTTGAAGTTTATTTTGGCCTATTATGAAACCAATGAAGAAGCAAGAGGAGTGAGAATTCATTCAAGAGCTTCTCCCTCGAACCCCTTCTGCACAAGTGTAACAAGCACCATTGTTTAGATAGAAAGAACTGGTTGAAATTTTTCTGATAGAACAGATTCCACTAAATTGAAACATTCTGCAGGAGTGTAATGATTTAACCAAAAATTCTGATGAATAATTATAACAATGATTCATTTTGATAAGGTTGAAATGTGCCATTTTGACTTTCCTGTTATACTTCGTAACAATATGATCAAATAAAATACAATATTAAAGTCAAAATGTCTCAAAATGAAAAAAAAAAATTGAAGCTTCAGATTTCCCATGGAACAGGAATTCTGGGTCCTGAGCAATGCAAGATAGAACCTAAAACTCCCTTGACTTGGTGGGAAAGCTCCTGTTTGAATGTAGGTGTATGAGGAAGCCGTGTTACATCCCCTCAACCAGGTGTATGTAAAACTCAGTGGAGCATGCGGGAAGACATTGGAAGCACTTCTAGCAGAAGATCCCAAAACACAGCTGGGCAGACAACTGATATACATCCTGGCAGTACTCATGGCTGTTTGGTAGGAGAAACATATGGACACTTGCTGACAATGTGGTCAGTGACTGGCTTTATAAAAGGTTGTCAAACAATATTTCTTTAGCTGCTTGTCCTTAATCATATGTCACCTCTCCTGCAGAAAACACTCTACCTCTATTGACTGGAAAATAAGAGAACCAGCTCTGGAGTTTTCATAAGTCATGCTAGAAATGCCACAAACACAATGGGCACTTGTACAAGGCATGCCTTTGTCCGTATTAACTTCAGTTTGCAGGAAGAAGGCTCCTGCAGCCCTCAGGTGCAAAAGTTCAGTACTCTGCAGCCAAAACAATCTTGGGCCAAGTCTGTCAGAGAGGATAAATCAAGTGGACACCTTGAGCAGCCTATTCCAGTGCTTAACTACACATATAGCGAGAAAGATTTTCCTAATATCTAACCTAAATCTCCCTTGCTGCAGATTAAGGCAATTACTTCTTGTCCTACCTTCAGTGGACATGGAGAACAATTGTTCACCATCCTCTTTCTGATGGCCCTTAACATATTTGAAAACTGTTATCAGGTCACTCCTCAGTCTTCTTTTCTCAAGACTAAACTTGCCCAGTTTTTTAAACTTTTCCTCATAGGTCAGGTTTTCTAAACCTATTCATCATTTTTGTTGCTCTCCTCTAGACTGTCTCCAATTTAGCCACATCTTTTCTGAAGTGTGGAGTCCAGAACTGGACACAGGACTCCAGCTGAGGCCTCACCAGTGCCAAGTAGAGTGGGACAATTACCTCCAGTGTCTTACCTACAACACGCTTTTTAATACAGCCTCAAATGGTATTTGCCCTTTTTGCATCTGCATCACATTGTTGATCATATTCAATTTGTGAGCCACTACAGCCCTCAGATTCTTTTCAGCAGCACTACCACCTACCCAGTTATTCCCCATTTTAGAGCTGTGCATTTGGTTTTTCCTGCTTAAGTGTGGTACTTTGCACTTGTCTTTACTGAATTTCATCTTGTACCAGACCTACAACTGACCCTTTGGGACCCCACTAGTTAAGCCCTTCCAGTCTGACAGAAAACCTATGATAACTACTCTTTAAGTAAGAACTTTAAACCAGCTTCAATAGAAACTAAAGGTTATTCATTAGAAATTGTTGAAAAACAAGGGGGGGGATTACTTTTTTTTGTTTATTTTCCCCCTTGTTTTTACAACAGAATTTTTAAATTTTTTATACTTTTCCCCCATTAACTTTTCAAAATTTTACAGGTTTTTGGCTTGACGTTTGAAATTGTGATAGCATATTTCAATGACATTTGAGTTGTTTTGACCAGATGAATTATTTATACCAAACCTTAAATATGAACTTGTATAGAGATAGTTCCTTAAAGATGTTCAGAGAAGATCCTTCTCTGAAATCTCAATAAGCTGGAAAGATCAAATGAAATCCCCTGTTCTATGAAATAACTTTTAAAGTCGAAATGTAAAGTGTTTAAATGGAACAAATATGCCCATCCCTAGCTTCTCCACCCAGTGAGGTCACTCATTGACTGGCAGCGGGATACAGAGAGTTTTCACCTTTAGCTGATGGATTCCAGTTTAACTGAGTGTGTCAATTATTACCAGAGGACAAATTTTCAACCGGCTTCTACGCAATGAGTTGGTCTAAGTCTAATGGCGAGAGAATGGCTAACAGAATGGCTAACAACTGGCACCTCTGTTGGAATTCTCAGCCAAGAGGCAAGGACTCAGGCTTGAATGGACATTGCAGATGAACTATTAATAAGAGGTCCTTCTATGAGAGAAGTGGGGAACTTTACACTGTTGCTGCATTCACTACATTTATTACATATATAAAGGGCATCAGTCTCCAAGGCCCATGACTTCTCACCTTTTATCAACACTAAATTTACTTAAGAGATGTACTTAGCTCAACTATTGAATTTTTAAGCCACATCTTTGATGGAATAAGGTCCTGGAAAATAGAAACAATATCACAGTCTGATACATGGGAAGATTTTTTTTTCTATTGTTTGTCTATTCAGAGGGACAATAGATAGATCCAGTGGGGAAGGTGTGGACTGGGAATCAGGAGACCTGGGCTCTCTTCCCCACCCTTCGCTTTGATTTGCTGTGTTATCTTGAACAAGTTGTGACTGTCTTGAGATAATAGTGGCATTTTTACATCTACATTGCACAGGTGTAAATGATAAAACAGGGTACGAGGAAGTGGAGAATAAGGCCATTAAAATCCCCATGTCACAGTTCAGGGCAACTACACTTGTATGCCTCCTCGTGATCCACAAAGGACATCCACTCTAGACTCCAGGGTCCTCAGCCATCACCTCTCCTGAGCAAAGACCCATGTCTCTCTCTATTGATCAGGATTTTTCCCTGTCTATGCCGTGATATCCCAAACAAGCCAGACAGCCTAAACAGGCCAGAGTCTGCACTTTGCTTTCTCTTCAAAGGCTACCAACAATATAATTGCCAGAAATTAGGAGTTACCATACAGCACTTTATACACAAGCACATTTATCCCTAAGGTGAAAGGGCTACAGGGAAAAAACATTAAAAACAATAACAGAAACTATATGCCTGCTAACAGTTTACCAGAGGTTACCCATCAATCTCCTGGGACTCCCCAGAGGCCAAAATTCTTCCAGCCCTTCCCAGGAAAAATAGGGGTCCCCATTGGACAGAAGGTCCTGCCCGCTTGCTGTATCACAAAGAAGGCCCTGAGTCAGTTTAAACTCAGGCTCTTTATCCAAATGTCCTTTCTGTGTTTGTTGGTCCTGAATCCAGTTTAAACTAGTATAAGCGAGACTCTCTAGAAGATGGTACAGAATGAGTTAATTTGTTTAATCACCTCCACTGTGTTTAGTTCCTGGAGGGGCTGTGGTCTCCCTCCCCAATGGCATTACATGCCATCTGTGGCCCACAATGGTACATAAAACTTCATACAGTAAGGTCTCCCCAATATATTGCAAGAAGTTGCCACGTCTGTCATACCTTTCACCTTGATTTTGCCCTTTGTATCCATAGGGCCAACAATATTTGCCCATGTTTGGGAAGACCTTAGGTATCCATACATGAGAAGTGTTGTATGCACCACTAATCATTATGAGCTATAATCATCCCTGATGGCTACCAATACGGTTACACCAGAGATGAAACTGCCCCCATTTCTTGCTTCATTGAAGGTTAATTTAACATGCACAGACAGGACTGAAAGTCTAAGAGACCCCTAGAAAGCTTCATATAATTACAGCCACAGCAAGACCCCTATGACTAAACACGTACTTTTATGGTTAAAGAAAGAGTAAACAGAAAAACCTCTTTGAGTTAGCTTGGGTTGAGCTCCGCTCTTTCATTTTGGTGCCGGTTCCCTTAGGATGCTAGATTAACAGCTTCAAATTTCAACAGCTTTTTTCCCACTGTATTGGGATTAAAGGGTTTAATTAATTAGTTTCTAATTTGCTCTGTTTAAACCATAGGATTATATATCCCATCTTGGATAGAGTAGGGGCAGAGAGAACTTGCAGTCCATTGCTTAAGAGTTATGATCTGACAAGTGGAAAGGAGTACTTGTGGCACCTTAGAGACTAACCAATTTATTTGAGCATAAGCTTTCGTGAGCTACAGCTCACTTCATCCGAAGTGAGCTGTAGCTCACGAAAGCTTATGCTCAAATAAATTTGGTTAGTCTCTAAGGTGCCACAAGTACTCCTTTTCTTTTTGCGAATACAGACTAACACGGCTGTTACTCTGAGATCTGACAAGTGATTGTGTAATAAAATGGCACCCACTTACTCAACTGGTCTCTTCCCTGTGGGCTTGGGTTCTGAGCTTTTGACGGGTATATTAGATCTTATATCACCCTGTATGTCTGCTAGCCTACCTGTCATTCCCTGTCTGAGTTCTGTGGGAGGGGGTCTGTCTTCTTTGCTATTTGTCTGTCCAGTGCCTAGATCGATAGGACCTGATCATTGATTTGGATTTGTAGGTATTTTTGTAATGGAAATCATAACATTGATAATATATTGATTTTTATGTCAAAAATACATTCCTGCATTAAGCATTTCAGAGCTGACCAACTATGGAAGGGCGTGCTGTACGGAGCGAAAAGGAAATACAAGATCAACAAAACTGTTAACTAAGTTCCAGCTGCAAAATCTTTTCTTAGAGACATACAGAGGTGTCCCGGTGGCACAGTAACTACACCTAGAATGCATCTCCACTGGGGAAGGGTCACCGTAGATGAGGTACAAATGTGAAAGGTTACTGTCTGGATTTCAGGGCTGAGGCTGAATTTGCTCAGCTGGCAAGCTAGATAACTCATCTTGTTAATTATAAACTAAGCAGTTTTTATTAAAGAATCATGTGGACCCCAACAGGGTTACCCAAAGTGCCAAAGGCCAATACTGTTCCTAATGCCGTCAGTGGCAAATATCCTACTGATTTAACAAGTGCTGGAATTTCAAAGGCACCATGTTATAAATTAGAACTACACTTTAGAAATCCACCCTAGATAAAGTTACTGCAGTAAACAGCGGAGATCCTTTATGAGGGAGTTGTCAACAGGAGGAAAAAGAAATAATGCAAATTAAATAAACGGAACAACTTTAGATACATTGGTTACAGGAAGAACCAACATCACAAATAAAGTGCAGGCTTAGAAGAAGACTAAGCCCCTGATCCTCCAAATGCTGCTGCATGTGTGGAACATTACACCAGTGTGAGTAGTCCTGAGGAATTCAGTGATACTATCCTCATGTGTAAAGATACGTGCGTAACTGCTTGCAGGATTGGAAGCTAGAAGAATTGGAATGGAAATCTCACGAGAGTAGATTCACACACTAGAATTTACAGCTGATTGGAAAATTCTGAAAAAAATGATCAAAATTGCAAGGAAACTGATAAAAATATTTCATTTTTTTCTACCAGCTCAACTACGTTTTCTTCTGGTTGAGTCAAAAATACTATTAGAATAGCTTCTCTGGTGCTAATTTGCCACATCTGCTATCTGTCTTGCAGAGAATACACAAGAGAAAAATATTTGAAAACAAAATTGCATTTTTTGGGTAATCATAATATTTTCCATTCAAGGTTCAGTCCAAATGCCGGGTGAAGGTTTATATCTTATGACATGGTTAGTTCACCCCAGTTTGGGACAAAAAAGATTGAACTAAGACTGAAACGAATGCATGATGGATGTACTCTTTCTTCAGCTGTATTCAGCTTACTAAGCCACCCATTGGGCTGGCCACCCTCAGCTCAAATATTATTTAATGCGGGTGTAAAAAGAAAATAATAACACTGTAATCTGAGTGTTTCATGCTGCTGCTTTGAATTCACCTCTGGCCTTCCAGCCTCCTGCCTAGTCACGATTCATTTTCTCCTGACAGGAGGGCCACAGCTTTCTCAGGACTTCTTGGGTGGAAGAAAGTTGGTAGGAAGAAAATCCACAGTGAGCTATTAAATGTGATGGGAAATAATACCCTCCATCACTGGCCTAATGTACTAAATGTACTGATCGCTTTGAGAGTTGTGCTTAGGTCTACAGCTGGGAGCACAACTGTAATCTGGGAGCAAAACTGTGATCTGACTTTTTTTTTTTAAATGCAGCTAATGGTGAAATAAACCCCCTGTGCAGTAGTGTTGAGTAGTCCCATTACAGCAGTAACATATTATAAAGGATTGAGTTTCATGACAATTAGCTTCTGGCTGCAGTTTATTACCCCATCTGAGATTTAAAACACAATTCCCTCCCACCCCCCAATGCATTCCAGCAATGCTTAAGTATCTGGAACTGACACTGTAAAACAATAATAGAGTGACAAATATCTGTCTGTCTATGGCTCACACAGTGTGTGGGTTTGTTTTGAGAGAATAAAATGTAAAATGAAGTTGCATCATTTAAGAAAACAGCTCTCCCTCTTCCATTCCCCGCAGATTAAGGAATTGGGTGAAAGCAATTATAAATCTATTATTTATACCCTCAGTTAGAGTCTCTAGCTGACACCAGAGCATTACCCCATTGTGCAAGGCACTGTACTAAAAGAAAAAAAGGCAATCCCTGCCCAACACAGTTTACAGTTTAAAAATAAATAGACAAGCCAGGTAAAGGGTTGGAGAAAGGAATTGTCATTATCCAGATGGGTAGTGGCACAGGAAGATTCAGGCCATGTCTATAGGTACAATGCTGCAGTGCATCTGGTGAAGACGCTCTATGCTAACGGGAGAGAGTTCACTTCCGTGAGCAGCATAAGCTGTGCACATGAACGCTTATGTCGGTGTAATTCATATCACTCAGGAGGGGTTGTATATTCAGACCCCTGTGTGACATAAGTTTTGGCAACATAGGCTGTAGAGTAGACATAGCCTAAGTGACTTGTTCAGGTGTTACGAGAAATCATTGGCAGAGGCAGGAATTGCACCCAGGTCTCCTAGGTCCCCATCCCATGCCTTGACACCCATGCCATCCTTCCTCTGAAACAGATTCTTTGAGAAACCAAAGGAACTTTTGGTGCTCCCCCCAAAAAAGTAGGGGAAAATCTATTGATAATAGATTGATGACCATTAATATGACCATGGTATGAAGGGAGAGAGGACAATAAAAGCTATATTTTAGACCAAAAATACTTTGATCGTCAAAAGTATCCATCAGATTTTGTGAATGAAATGTCTAAAAGAGCATCCCACTAACTAGTGGAGAAAAGGCCTGTTGATAACATTTACCACGTAGATGAGTGTTCAACTACCTTTGGTCAATTGTGCAGTAAGTATCCTTAGTCACACCTGCAAAATTTGCAAGCACATTTGTTTAGAGCTTGCTCCTGCACCTTGCACCCCCAGTGGAGTCTGAGTCTTTAAGTGAGCACTGTCAGCTCCCATTAACTTCAGAAGGAACTTAGCGACATATTTTTAGCACCTCTTGAGATGTTCTAAGTCAGCAGACCAAACCCTCCGTGTGTGCCAAATGAGTAATGCAGTTCAGTTCTTTTAGCTGCCATGACGTAGAGTAGATGGAGCAACACAGATTAAAGAAACAGGAAGATTGTGCAAGGAAAAAGATTCCATATATTCTCCTTCAGTTGAAGTCGAGTGTACTCTGGAACATGTTTTAACTAAGCTCATTATTTCTAGGGCTCAGAAGATAAACAACATCCAGGTATCAAAACTATTTCATTTCTAGTGAGCAGATTGTAGTAACATTGAAATATTGTGTATGCAACAACCTGTCACTCCAGCATCTAATATTTACACCCCATTGCCTGCACACAATCCTTCTGCGTCCAACGGAGAAAGCCTAGAGCCATCAAAAGGAATCAAAACAGACTCAGGAAAAAAAAAAACAGAGAAGTTCAGGAGCTGTCAAGGTAGATCTGAAATTTTATTAATGGATTTCAGTGAATAGCATATTGATAATAGAAGGTGCAGTACAAACCAGAAAAACAAAGTACCTGCCAAGATTCAGCTTCACAAAGGCTGGTTGGGAAGGCTTTACCTCTGAATTGGCTGAATCCATCTGTAACATTACTCTGACACACAAGTACTATGGAGAATTTGTCTCCCCGGTGTGGAAGACTGCCTAGAAGTACATCCCTAGGGGATGTCAGACCTTGTCTGTACCTGGGCTTTCAGGAAAAAAAAGCAAATGACAATATAAGAGATACTCAGGATTGTTTGAGGCAGATCCCTTGGGCTCGGGGGAGATGCTTACGAGAGAGATAGGAAAGAAGTGGTGTGACGGCTGAAAGGAGACGATTGAAACAATCAACCTTGTGCCACAATAGCAAAAAGATGTGGGCCACCATTCACATAAACTGAACTCTGAGGGACAACAACCAAGGTGCATCACTACCATCTCTCTCAACCAAGTCAGACACTAACTCATCTTGTGTGGTAAACCAGCCCACCAGGCAAAACCCAGTATAAACATATTAAACATGAACATTGCTCACACCTCAGAGACAGCAAAGTCCACAGTGAGCAGCTCAACACTGAGGAGCTGACAATAGCTATGAAAACCCTCGAATGAGGAAAGGCAGCTGGACTCAGTGGAGTATCAAATGATCTGTTACTAAAGTTCAGGATGAAAGCACAGAAATGGCAACTTGACTTCTTTAACTTTTGTATGGAGAAAATGCAGATACCCAGGCTTTGGAGTCAGGACAAAATGGTTGAACTACTCCAACTACATAAAGACCCTATCTCTGCAAAGAGCTACCAGCAATATCCTTACCCTGTCATCCACTCCTATAGCTTGTAGGTGGAGCAAAGTGTAGACTAGCACCAGTAGTTGAAGGGACAGCTGACTGATGACTAAGCCAGTTTCCTCCCAGCGTGTTCATGCTGTGGCCAAGATGCAAACTTAACTCAATAAATCAAAGATGGCTTCAAAACCTGCAAAATCATAGGGGCTATGGTTGTTCATGTGATGGCTGTTTACTACACTGTGAGCTGTCATGCACTTCTACTGAGATTGGCAAGAATTTTGAGAAAGAGTAAGATGGTCCAGGTCAGTACTGCTCTGGCTCGGCCATTGACTGTTTGTGATGTTGGTCATTCCACCTCTCAGTTTCCCTTCTCACTTTTTGCCTTTCTTGTCTATTTCATCTGTAAGTTCTTTGGGGACAGGGACTGTCTCTTCCTGCGTTCAGATTGCATCTAGCACAACTGGATCAGATTGCATCTGGCACAACCCAATCTCAATTATGGCCTTTTGGAGCTGCTGAAATATAATGAACAATAAAACAATTAGAACAGTTGTACTGCAAGAAATGGCAGTCAAGTGAAAAATCTAAGGATCAATAGATTAAAAAACAAATGGCAAGGATTATTCCCAGATGACTTGGCCTCTCTGAGGAAAAGCCCTTTAAAAAGACTTTTAATTTAGGAGAGGCATTAAATAATTAATAATATTTTGTAATGTTCAGAGCAGTTCAGTTTAACCAGGACAGACTCTGGCAACATGAAGCTACATGTCTCCTAGGAACTATTAATATTAAAAACAATGTTAAGGTAGTGGCATTTAACTTCACTTTTTTAACTCCAGTTCTTAAAGGTCACAGAATGGATTCAGTTTTCCAGCTTCAGCTTTTCCCATCTATTTTACTGGATGGCAATTAGGTCATTGGGCCACTTGCCTTGGAGACTGACCAATGAGGTCTTAGTTTTAGTCTAAATATAGCTGTCCTTTTTTTAGCATTGTTAGTCTTCCCACTTTCTCCCCCCCCCACCTCCTTTAAAGTGAATTTAGTGCTGCTGAAAAGTGCCAGATCAACATCACTGGAAACTGGAGTTCCAGCACTGCTCTGTTTATCTAGAGAATCTCCTGTGTTTATCCATCGCACATTGGCAGCACAAGCTAATTTTGCACCACTCTGCCAATCAGCCTCAACCCTGTCTGGGAGGAACTACGGTAGGTGAGTCTCTTTGCCTTGTTAGCCGAAAGCCTCCCTGCTCAGACAGCCAACAAGTTTACTGAGTGCTCTTGTTCTGGTTGTTTTTCATCTCAAACAGAGGTCCACTAAGGCTGGACTTGCACCTTCCATTATATTTACATGCTTCTTCTATACAGTGTCTTTAAACAGAAAGTATTGGGAGAGACATTTACGAGTGGCATTGCTCTTCCACCGGGTTAGCCAACTCTGAGATTTGCTTAGGCCTGGATCATCCCTCTAATATCCTGAGACCAACATGGCTACAATAACACAGCCTACAGTATTTTAATTAAAATGTAATATCTCTGTACCACAACTTATTATGCTCCAAAGTAGTATTGCGTGTGTCATAGTAAACACTGTAATTTGCACTTGTAATTAGAACTGCATGTTCCATTCATCATAGCAAAACTGCAAGAAGGTTCTTGTGTTGTCAATTATCTCCTAGTTCCGCAGAAATACATTATGTTGATAGAGGGCACAGCATCTGGCAATGTTCGAATGTTTGTCTAAGCTCTCCACATTCACATTTAGGGTAATTTCTCAGCTTCTACCTATTCATATTGTCACCAGTCTTTGCCACCCCAGCTCTCATTCAATGTAGAGTACACCAGTGTTCTCATTCAAGGTCAGTGCCTAGAAGAGGAAGTTGTTCGTTGTTCTGAAGAAGCCAGGGTCTCCAGAGTCATCAGAATTTCTCACCATTGTGTTACTCTGTGGCCTTTCATGGTAGTATTTTCAGGTAAGGGATTTTCAGCAGCAAAGCTCTTGCTGGACTTTGGCCTCTTCAGTGGTGGAATATGTCCATGCAGTGGGTGTCTTGGATTATGCACCTGTTTTTGTCTTTCCTTTCTACTGAAAGCATCCTGCTTCACTGATGATGAAACAATCCTACGAAGCAGCATAACAACAGTGGGCCACTTGGTTGCAAAGCCCCTGTGATGAGCCTACAAGATTGATTGAGTTCAGCATCATTTTGTGTGTATGACTTGAGCATGACCATACTGAGCACAGTACTCTGCAGCTGAGTAACACAAGGCTGGTTACTCTCCATTTTTTGGAGTCCGCGCCCCATTTTGTATTGGACAATTTCTGGAGTACACAGTTCCTAGAATTCACTTCCTTTGTCATCTTCTTGATGCGTTCTTTGTACTTTAACATTCAGTCTAATGGGACTTCAAGGTACACTGGAAGCTCATAGTGCTCAAGGATTGCACCATCCCACAATATCTGGAATTCTTTGTTGGCCTGATGGTATTTCAGATGGAAGGCGCACACCTGTGTCTTGCGAGCATTGGCATTCAGAGACCATGAGTGATATTTTCCTTGTGTGCTCAGGAAGCCTGGTAAAATGCACTCACTGTCCTGAGATATTTCCAGTTGGGTGACAATGCAAAGATCATCTGCATAAATGAATCTTCATGTATTGAGGAATTCTGTTGGGTCATTTGTGTAGACAAAACAGCCCGGGAGCTAGCACTGAACCATGGGGCAACCCATTCCATCGCTTGCCATTAACTTTTCTGGCCATCCTTCTCAACTAAAACCCATCAATTCTCACTCTGGGACTCCCAGTCCAATTCAGCAAGGGTGGTTCAGGTTGGACATTAGGAAAAACTTCCTAACTGCTTGGGTAGTTAAGCACTGAATAAGTTGCCTAGGGAGGTTGTGGAATCTCTGTCACTGGAGATTTTCAAGAGCAGGTAAGACAAACACCTGTCAGGGACGGTCTAGATAATACTTAGTCCTGCCTTGAGTGCAAAGGACTGGACTAGATGACTTCTTGAGGTCCCTTCCAGTCCTATGATTTTCAGCTTTTATCAGCCTTTCCAATTTATTTAGGTCTAGATTGTACCACCTTTACTCATCTTCACTAGCTCCCTATTCCACAGACACTTCCATTGATTTGAGTTGGATCACTTGTGGAGCAAGATACTGCTAAATGTGAATAAAGGGCTGAGGGAATTTGTCCTTCAGATTCATGTTTGTGCTCTGAAGTCACCTAGAACAAACAGGCCAGACTTCAATAAAAGTACTACTGCATCTGATGATGGCGTCACCTTTCCCACTGAAATTTAGAAGACTATGCGTACAGGGGATTTGTACTGAGAATGTATCAGTCTTTTATAATGGTGGTTTCTTTTCTTAAACTCCCTCTATGGCTTTTCATTTTGTCATCATACTAGCAAGCCATCCTATATGGAAATACTATGATAGGGTAGTCCACATTCCCGCACCCCACCACCCATAAGAGAGTGTCCCAACAGAAACACTTGTTGACTTATTTCTCTGTAGCAAGAAAATAATGTTCCTTCCACACTCTGAATTCCATTCAGAGTCTGAAATTCACACTGAACCCTAGGTCTCCTACATCTTTGTGACAATGGCATTAGTATACCTTATTCTTGAGAAGAAGGAATGCTATTAGGGTCTCAGAGCAGGCTGGTGTAGTAAAGCAGGGTTCTACAGGTAAAAAAAGGCCCAAAATATAAACACTTTCAGTATCACAACAATTTCATCTGGGATGATAATTTGGGGTCCAGGGTTTTGCATACAACATTAGTTTAGATCCACAGATTGTTCATTCATAGGCTTAATTAGAGTCCTAACTCACCCGATCAGAAGAGTTCAGGGTTCTAGACAAAGATTTCTTAGCACCCTAATACAACCTCACTCAGTATAGGGATGATCATCAAATTCATGGAATACTGACATTCATAAATATCAGCTTGTACTGTTATCTTCATATGCTCATATTTTCAACGAGCCTAGAAATCCAGAAGTTACCACTAGAATGTCTTGTTAAAACTTGAAGATTTATTTAAAAAGGGACAAGCATCATGTATCCTTCCACTAAAACAATAGATATGAAATGAAAATAATAAAAAAAGAAAACTATGCATCTCATATCTAATGAAAAGGCCCTTTAGGCCTTTGTCTAAAAGTGGCAATTTGCATTCTAACTACCTGATTTTTTGAAACAGCCTCTACTTTTGCCATCACAGTTGAGAAGAAGGTGTGTCTGCTACCATCTAACCTCTTGATTGTACCTGAAGATTTAGCCATGCATATGTTAGAATCAGTGCCCAGCCAAATAGCAGTCTCAAAATTGTGCTGACAAAATGCTGGATGAGACCTTTTAATAACTGGTTCTTAATCATCACACAGGTGTTTAATTACTGGGTTGCCACTGACATGTATGTAGAACAAAGTCATATCAGCTCACGCTGGCTAATTCTTCTTTTCTGCCCTGTTAATGTCAACATCAGAAAGTGGAAAAGCTTCAGTGATTAACCTTAGAAATGTCACTGAATCATCAAGGCTGTTCTTTCATGCATAAGTGTCATGAAGTTTCCTCCTAAGGGTCAAGGACAAGAAATATGGAATTAGTCCAATATCCAGAATTCAACAAACCAGCTGCCTGGAACATAACCATTGCACCACTATCCCCCAGTGCAACTTCCTCAATTAAGCAAGTGAACCGGCAATGGTGCACTCTGTCCTAGGCCTTTATAGCTTGCACAACCTTCCTACACTCCTAATGAGAAGGCCGGTGGCTGTCTCATTAAATATACAGGTGTGCTTGAAAACAATGACATATGCCAGGTGGTGATGGGGATGGATTCAGGTGCTTATCTACAGAAATGGAGCCACTAAGGTTTGCTGGAATTCAATTCAGAGGAATTCCTTTTGAAATGAATGAGGGGATGGAATTGAGTATATTTTTAAAGGTTGTGGGCTCACTACACTATTGCCCTACTCCTTCTGCAGTCACTACACCAGTGCCACGTGAGTGCAAATGAAGTCAAT
Organism: Natator depressus; assembly: GCF_965152275.1. Lineage (NCBI taxonomy): Eukaryota > Metazoa > Chordata > Testudines > Cheloniidae > Natator > Natator depressus. Next base: position 4,925,126 of record NC_134247.1, read on the forward strand.
AGGACTGCTCATGTGCTTAAGGGTAGACAAGTTCACAAAAGTTTACAGTATTCAGGCCCCAGATTGTAAGATCTTTGGGGCAGGGACTGTTTCTTACTACTGTGTATGTTTATACAGCCCCTAGCACAATGTAGTTTGGATCTCAGCTGGGACCTCTAGGTGTTATTCTAATGCAAATTAATGACAAATATCTCATTAGAAACTATGGTGTACCAAGTAACAGAGCAGGCTCATTTTCCAATAAGCTGTTTTAATACCAACTGGTTAGTAAAACAATGCAAGTAACATCCCTATCTAATTACTGTATTTAATCACTAATACATATAAAATGATTACTAAAAACATCTGTTAACATACAATAGTACTGTAAATATTGAAATAAAATGTATATTTAAAAACCTTTCACTGAAAGCCTGAACAAAGGTTTATGGCCCAAGCCAGCATTAAACATTATTTGTTTAAAGCACAGTTACGTTTTCACATAAAACACTGTCCAACCCTTCATGGGAAAAACAAGAGCTTTTGTCATTGTGCTACCAATATAGTTTTAATTTCCCAGTAACTGCACTCTTGCTGTTTGCATTTAAGATGATCAAAATTTTTTTTAATAAGAGCCTACTGAGCAAACAGGCTGGAAATCGTCAACCCAGGAAAGCTAAAAAAGCTTTAAACAAGTCCACGGTGAAGAAAGTTAGCCAACACTGGTTTGAAATGGCTGCCTGTGTTCTAATTAAAGCAAAATTGCTCAACCCGGTATTTTGTATTTCCAAAGACTCTCTCCTGTAAAAAAAAGGATTAATAACCTTTATTAATACTGGCAGGATGGCCTGATAAAAAGTTAGATCCTACATGATTAATAATGAAACTTGTGAAGATCTGTTTTGAAATATGTGTCTAGTTTTAACAGGATTTTTTCCCCCTTGGGTTGAACGCAGTCTTCAAACCATTGGCCTAACCCAAGCTCAGTAACAAGTGCCAGAAGGAGGGGGAGTGGGGATGGGAAATTGCCAAGCTGATGAAACAATATTCCTGCTTCTTGTTATTGAGATATACATTTTCCCTTACTTCTCTTCTGTCCACCAACCAACTTCTTCATGCAGAAAGAAGCCCTAGGACAGGTTAGAAGGCAATGTTATTAAAGGCACAGGGTCAAGGTTGGTAGGTCCGGAGAGACTAAGTTACCTTGCTATTTTGCTTTTTAAGATGGAAAATTATAATTCTTTTCAGCCCATTTGGATTATGAATTTATATGTCAGAAACCAAGGCCAGCACCAGTGCTATCATTCCTGCAGCAACAAATGTGTGCATATACCCCAGTCCTCATGAGCAGCCCTACAAAAATAAAGCCAATTCTTGGTTCAGCATTACTCTCAACAACTCTCACTTGGATAACATGTAATTCTACTTTGGATTTATCTAGTATCATCCGTGTGAAGTTCAAAAAGTGTTTTAGACACATTCATTTAACTCCAGACTCCCCAGTGTTGAGATGCTCATGAATTTTTCAACAAAATAGGGTTTTTTGTTTTTTTTTCAGAAAATGCCGTTTCGAAGAAATACACTTTTTGTGGAAACGTAACAGTTTTGACAATGCTTTCTTTGGGAAAGATTTTTCAAATCCCAGATAGAATCATGGAAATGTAGGGCTAGATAGGACCTCAAGAGGTCATCTAATCCATCTCCCCGCATTGAGATTGGACCATGTATACTGTGATAGACCCAGGCCAGTTGGGTACAGCAGATTAGCAGAAGGCAGGTATACTGGCCACTGGATTAACAGTTTTCTGTTCCCTGACTGACCAGAGCAGGGGCTGCTCCAGGTTAATGAGAACACCTGACTCCAATTAACCTGCAAAGAGTCAGGTGAGGCCATTAAGCTAATATGGCCACCTGACTCTAATTAAGGCCCCTCTGATAATATAAAAGGGCTCACTCCAGTCAGGCAGAGAGGAGCTAGGGAAGAGGAAGTGTGGCTGAAGGGCTGGTTAATGAAGACACCCTCAAGTCATTGGTAAGGGAGCCCTAATGTAAGGGTGAAGGAGGGAAAAGCAGGAGAGTTGTGGGGAAGTGGCCCAGGAAAATGAAGCAGCTCTGGCAGTAAAAGGTTGACTGCCAACAGCTGCTACCATTTGGGTCCCTGGGCCAGAACCCAGAGTAGAGAGCGGGCCTGGGTTCCCGCCAGCCCACCACTACAGAAACACCTCCTGGGAGGGGAAAACAGGTTCCTGGCAGGACAGGAGGCTAAACTGTTATGGCATGAGGCCGTAGGAGCAACAGAGACTGTGCGAATTCTCTCACCTACCTCCATGGCTGGCTTATGATGAAAAGGGCTCAGTAGACTGTATCCCTGGCCCTAGAGAGAGAAGGGCTACATGGAGGGTTGCAGTGAGCCTCTGAAGCTAGCATAAACCTCCTGGAAGCGCGGGACCCACGGGGACAAGGTCAGAGCTCTGCCACAATACCTAGACCATCCTTGACTGGTGTTTGCCAAAGAGGAGACATATCCATACAAGAGGACCTACCCTCTAGGGCTCTGCAACGATCATACACCCTTATCCCACCACCTAGATACTTAAGAACTGCATAGGGGAAATTGAGGCACCCCCACAATATTCAGAGAAAAAAGTCCCTCTTCGTCACACCCACATCCTGCCATGTTACTGGGCAATCTGCTCTGCCTCTTCCTATTTTTTCATGAAAAACTTTAGAAGCATAATGAGAAAAAATGTTGAAATTTCAAAAAATATCCATGGGACAGGAAAACCACTTATCACCCAGGTCTACATTATCCCCATTTTACAGATTGGGAACTGAGGCATAGAGGGGTTAAGTGGAGTTGTCCAAGGCTACAGAGGAAATCCATTGTAAACCAAGAATTGAATCCAGTTCTCTTGGGACCCAGTCATATTTAAATCACAAGATGATCCTTTCTCTCAGGTGCTCTGTTATAGCAATGGGGTATGGTAATAGTTGTAATGGGTCCTGAACACTTTGTGACAACTTTCAACACCTTCAGCATTCATCCAGCTGCCCTTAGGCAACATCTAAACTCCCACTTGGACACATTTTCCTCTTAATTATCTCCTCTTAGCTCCGTGCATTGTTGTTACTTCCTGGGCCCATAAGAAGCGTGAAGGTGAATGTGTGGTGTGTTTCTCTAGGAAACGCTCCACGCCTTTACCTGCAATAGGCTGATCATTCGAGGGTGTTATTGTAACCCTGTTGAATTGGCTGTACCACATAATCCTGCTGGGGGCACTGTGCAACTGCCGTGTTTCAAAACCCATGAGCCTACTGTGGCAATTTGCTCATACAATCAGCTTTTATCTAACTAGACTGTGTGATCAAGAGGTCAATTTCTATTCTGTCCCCCTCCCCGTACACCCAGCCTCACATATTCACTATCCTGGGCACGTGACGTGGGATGGAGGAGAAAGATCTTTCTGCAAGTATCTTCTTTCTTGATTTTATGGTATTAGTAATGTGATATTAACTGCCTATCTTTTACATTTAAGATAGTATTTTCGAAAGAGCCCAACAGCCCATTGAAATTGAGTACCTAACTCCCTTAGCTCATTTGAAAAGTTTAGTCAAGGGTCAGAAGGATGATTAGTGGATATGGCACTGGCCTGAGACTCAAAGAGACCTGGCTTCAATTCCAAGCTTGGCCAGTCTTGCTGTGTGACTGTGGGCAAGTCACTTTGCCTACTCTACCCTGTGCCTCAGTTTCCCATCTGTAAAATGGGGACTGTACTTGTTCTACCTCACAATGGTATTGTGGGGTAGCATTTATTTATTGTGAGGTGCTCAGATACAATTGTGATGAGAGCCATGTAAGTACCGAGATATAGATAGAAAGCTTTAGCGCTTAGTCATAGATCCCTGCTAGCTTTGGAGTCATCCTAGAAAGTAGTGAATAATGTGGAGGTTCAGAAGACATCTTCTGAACTAGCTTTGGCTGGAGCTTTGTTGCAGCACAGAACATTAATTATATTTACTTTTAACTCCCTTTCATAACAAGTGGAAAGATGGGCTGGGGGAGGTAGGATAAAAATAACCCTTTAATAAGATCTTCTACGACTACTAAGATTATCATTAACCAGAGATGTTTCGAAAACTGGTGGGGGAGGAGAATGGGAAGAGCAATTACCAAAATATACACATATTGCAATGTTTAATTTCTCATGAACACTCAAATGAGCACTCTGGCCAGCTGTGAAACTGCTCTATCCAAGTCACTTCTGAATATTTGTATTTTTTTGTAAGGCCCAGAGTGGGGGAGGGAACGGGGACAGGGACTGGGGAATCTACTTCTAAAGATAGTGAGGGTTTCTCTAAGGATTTTCACAGTGCCAGCAAGACTTCAAACAGCTTTGGTTTCCTGCTTTGGCTGTGGAAATGGTCGTGGTCTGGGTGGTTAGACATGAACAGGAGCTTAGATGGCCTATGTAGTCTGAAAAGAGAGGAGGACTCATGCTGGGAAGGACTGGCAAAGCCATTGAGTGCTGTAGCTAACACACACGCACTAGGGCTTCGTTTCAGGAGCTGACTCTCATTAGCTGCATTTCCCAGGTTCTTTACAGGATGGCGGGTTTTAAGAACGCATTTTACCATCTATTTAATGCAACAATATTAGGCTAGATTTGGCAAAGCAGCTTCAGACATTAAAACTTTAAAATGAGCTTTTTCAGAGCATAAAATCACAATTGGTCCTGCTAGTACAAGGATAAAATAAATGTCTATTCACCCTAATTACTGTCAAACTTGTGATTTTTTTGTTTTGGTTTCTTTTATATGTAGTAAAGCCAACTCAGTTTTATGGTATAGGGTGCAAATGCTTACCATATAATATTATAAATCCTGCAGAGAATTAGGCATCTGCACATTTTCCCTGGCTGTTTCTTACTTTAACTCAAAACATCTGTTAACCCTGGCACAAAAGAAAATAATGTGGGCAAGTCTGATCCCACCTCATTTCCAATTAAACTCTGGGTTTCCAAAGTCTCTGCGTATTTGCAGCAGGGATTGTACATGCTCGGCGTGGCTGAAGACACACTGCAGCAGCCTGTGCACATGTGGGTCTCAAGGATGGATTTTGGGGGCAGAACATGCACTTCTTTTGTCCATGGCAGTCTCCCGAAAGGAGAAGAATAAACGTTGGGAGGAATCACAGATGGAGAGGAGTTAAAGATGGGAAAGATTAAGTAGTCCGTCTACCTCGGAACCAGTGCAGGATGGTCCCCTAAAATATCTTCTCTGGTGCACTCACCAGTCTCATTTAATGGATGTTCCATCACCACTTCCATTGGATCCCTATGGAATAGGCTAATAGAACCCACTCTCAAGAAGCGTACGCTTATCCTAATATTCCCTCTTAACTTCAGCCTGTCATTCCCAGGTGGAATCCACAGTGAGGCTCGAAACTGAGCTGCCACCTCTGACCTTGTCTAGACCTGGTCTTCGTTACTACGGGCTTGTCTTCACGGACGGCACTACAGCAGCGCCTCTGTGGCACTTTAGTGAAGACGCTACCACGCCAACAGGAGAGTGTCTCCCATTGGCATAGTTAATCCACCTTCCCAAGAGGAGGTAGCTACACTGCTAGGTCGGTATAACTACAACGCTCAAGGGGGTGGAATTTACACACTCCTGAGTGACGTAGTTATACCAATATAAGTCCACAGTGTCGACCTGGCCTAAGTCCTCATATCTGACTGACTACTTTAGTTATACAACCCTGGAATAATACTAAAGAATCACTCCTCACCTTATTTTTGGCTCCTTCAAATACTCGTAGCTAGTTATCAGTACCTTTAATCTGCATTTGGTTATATGTTTGGTTATAGGCTATATGCAGTTTTGACTACCTTTCCTCAAAGAAACCAATCTCTCCACACCCTTCAGGAATTTGGACAGGAATTAATCTTATGCTAGCCATTTTGTGACCGGGAATACATAAATCATGCGGCTTATTCAAAAGAACTCCTCTTTTGGTACACTTCAAGTAACCTTTAGTGTGGAGCTACCTGCCTAGCCACTGGGAAGCCCAACAGCCGCATCCAAAGAGCAGCATCATAGCAATATAGCATGAAATACTGTAGAAGCTCACAGTATTGCTGCATTTGTTTTCCTTGAAAGCTTATCCAGCCCTGTGGGAGATCTTGAACCTTCTAAGACAGTGCTATCAGGAATGACACAGCAGAGGTGAACACTGGAGCAGGAAATTAGAAGTTGGTCAAATTTAAAAAAAAAAAAATAGCAAAGAAATCTGAAATATTCTCCTGACTCGTCAGGGACGAGTGGGAGGGAGGAGCATGTTTAGACCATATTTGTCAAGTTTTGCTTCTCTAACCTGTCTTTGCCTTCCATCACCCTTTTTAAAAAAATTGCCTCACATTAGATGCAAGGTTTCCTCCCTCGTTGGTTTGATGAACTCTGACTGAGAAAATGCCTAGAAAATTCTCTTCTAGACTCTCATTTTCAAATGCAAACAGAACGGCAACTATACGGCTGCATTCACTTACACCCTGTCTGACTTGCATGCGCTTCTCAGGGAGTCAGTGCCATGAAGAGCAACCCCCGCCCCCCGATGCAATGTAGCAGCAAGGCAGGACCACGATGAAGCTTTATTGCTATAGTGTTGCAGTAGCGCTCAGGTGCACCCGTTGCGCAGCAGGACCCCATTGTGCTAGGCGCTGTACAAACGCAGACCAGAATGTCGCCGCCCCAAGAGAGCTTGGATGCGGTCATCTGTTGTGATGCTACTGAATGTGTGCAATAAGTAGAGAGCCTTGAAAAGTGTCTGGTTCAAAGCGAATCTTTTTGATAGGGTCTAATCGAAACAAACGTTTTGGTGAAAAAATATTTTCAACTACATTTTTCATTTTTTGAATGAAACTTTTTGCAGAGGACTGTGAAGATTTTGGGAGATTGTTTCATTTCAAAATTGTGGGTCCCTTTATCTCAGACACACACTTTTTAAAAATTATTTTCCAAGTTTTGTCAGACAACAGCATCAAAATCTTGGAAGTGTTTCTTTTACAAGTGACAAGTGTTTTTCCTCCCACTTTTCCATAGTTGTACTATCTCCCAATGGGAAAAAAATTGAAAGGAGAATCCAGCCAAGAAGAATTTTGCAGGAAAAATGCCAGGTTTGGGGCTAGCTGTAGTAATAACGATATGTGCGTGTAGTATAGTATTCAGCCAATAGATGTCACATTGATCAGGGTTGAAGGACAGTTCTGGGACCTGTTTTTTTGGAAGGGTGGAATGTTACTGATAAGATAACATTTCATGTCATTGCCATGTTTAATTAATCTACTTCATTCCAGAATGCAAACAGAAAGTCAATGGCTTCCCTCTTTGCAATGCTAACATCCATGATTTGGCATTGGCCTGTGTCTGCCAGCTTTTATTTACACACCATTTGCACTTACCACCTGGAGTGGGGTCAATTTCGGAGATTTCAGAGAGAGTCAGACCTCCCACAATCTGCCTGGACACACTGTAGGACGCAACCTGGGATGACATGGCAAAAGGTCACAGGACTAAAGTCAGGGCAGGAGAGCATTCAGGGATACATGATTCATTTCCTTAAGAATGAAAAATAACCTCTTCTTTAAGTCCATTCTCATGACTCAGCTGTGAGAACCAAAGGCTAATGAGGGGAAATTGGTCAGGCTTTTAGGCTGACCAGCTGATATACAGCCAGAGCTCTCAAAGGTTCTGGACCCATGTTATTGAAAGTGACTCAGTATTTATTATTTGTATTAAAACACCTAAAAATAAAAATCAATGTGTTCAAAGCTAAGCTACTCTTACTAATATAAAAATCCAGAAAAAAGTAATACAATGTCCCATAAAAAAATCAACAAGATTCAACACTGGACTGGAATTAAATCATCAAATGAGTTAAATAATTAAATTAATACTAGAAATAATAAGTCCTTCTACATTTTAAAGTGGATTCTAAGAAGGTGGCTATCCATTTGGTTATAAATCCTGGCTAAAGAATTTTATCAAAATCAATTCAATTTTATAATGCGGAGTTGGTTAAGTGATGATGATTTTATTAGAGAAGAATTTGGTTTCAGTATTATTATAATTACCCAATTAGCTAATAAAAACCACAGTCATAAAGCGAATTATGAAGCTTCCTTCTTGTTGTGTGGTGGTTAACCCTTTCCTTCTCATCCACTAAGAGAGATATAATAATCCAGACTTTAGCAGACTACTCTTGGTAAACAAAAGTTTGAAACTGGCATCTGTAAATTCTAGTAAACACAAGTTGTCAAACTTTTCAGGACTTTTTAACACAGGACACACTTTAGTTATTTTATGAGACAATATTTAGTGATTTAAATTTGGGGAATTTTTGTTCTGGAGTCTTCCCTGTGTAGCCTTTATGATCACACACACGTGCATGCCACACTTTCACACCCTAAAATCAAATGATATAAAAAGGCTGGGATATCTCCTAGTTAATATGAAGCAAGGGACAAAAAACAGAAAAAAGGAAAAATAAGAAATTAAAATAATAAGGTGTTTGACCAGTCTCTCCCTGCACCTGGAGGCCTGTTAGCAAGGTGCACTGTGCAAGCAGAACATCACAATCTAGCTTCTTGTTCCAGCTTCTGCTCTGCAAGAGTCCAGAAGACTGTAAGAGTTGAAAAGTTCACAAAGGCTGGAATAGCCTGTTTGTTGATGTCTTGACTTCCTTTCCCCAAGGTAGCCAGATCTTGGAAATTCTGAAACATCAGTCTTCCTTTAGGTGACTTCTCAGCCCTTTACTTGAATTTTATGGTTTGTGATCTCAGCACCATCAGCCTTGCTGCACCTTCCTTGAAGAATTCTGGACAACTCAGGTGTGAGGGCCTCCCTTGTATCTATGTAATTTGGTCCAATCGTGTTATATTTAGGTCATCCTTTGCTAGCATCAGTTTTGGGAAAAGTCCTGTTTAAATCAGCTATTTCAAACATATTCAGTGTTTTACTTACTGTAAATCTGAGTCTCTCACACACACCCCTCTCCCCCGCCCTCAAAAATATCAAAAATCCAGAAACAAGACCACTTTGAGGAAGCTGGTATGGTCTTACACAGGTGAACAGGTCTTGAGGTGACATTGTCGGCTTTAGGGACAGTTTAACACAAGAATCCTGCAGTGTTCTTTTTCAACAACCAGTCACTCATCATTCATCCATTAGCAAAATAAAAAAATATTTGGGAACAATGTTATGACCAGTGTCACATCAGGGAACAACGTTCTGACCAATGTCATTGTTTTTTTCCCAAACAAGACAATTTACAATAATTTTTCGATTTTGGAACTGGGCAATAAATCAAACAGCTCGTCTTCGGGAATCTTCGCCTTGCCAGAGAATGTTACTTTAAAACCTGTCGAGATGAAACCCATTTAAGAAAGATTTTTTAAAAGTTTCCATAAGGCCTGTATTCCCATATATATACAGCATTGCCGCTATAGAGTAATTCGCCAGGGAGTCTGCTGCCAACCTATTTCCCCAGAAGCACATAGTGCTCTAAAGGGGGCAGGATCAAACCAACGGTGAGACGGGACTATGGTTTCATCCACCTACACACCAGGTAGCAAAGCTGGCTGGCCAAGCTAGAAGAGGGGTAACCTGCTGTCAGCAAAGCCGTGTAAGCAACAGGTACATTGCTTCTACATGCTAAAGAGCTACTGGATACCACTGGTGTTAACCATAGGGCTCTGCAGCACCCTATCTTATGGGCTGGACCTAAATCACTGCCCTTGTTCACTAGAACCCCCATCGTCACGCTTTTCAAGTTATTCACTCAAGGCAAAGGAATTACGCATTTCCTGGTTTGTATTGCATGGCGGCTTCTCTTCCAATTTGTGCAGCAGCGTTTAGGTTCAACAAGAACAAAACTCCCTCGTGCTGCATCCTTCAGTAGCATACCAAGTTCAGTGGAGCCGCTAAATCTGGGGATTTAAAATATTCCCCCCACCCTCTGCCTCCATCACTCCCTCCTTTTTAGCCAGACCAACACCTTTTTAATCCACCTCCGCAAATACTGATTGAGTAGTTGTTTGGCATGCAAAACTGTGGGGCCTTGCAGGCGATGCCACAATATTGAGTATTTTGCAGGTGCCCACAAACGTGCTAGATGCTTCACAGAACAAGTAGAAGACAGGGCCCTACCTCAGGGCCTAATTGTGCCTTTAAGGCACTGGCCCACTTTGGAGGTCAGGAAGGATCTAGATAAATCAAGCTGGAGCTCAGGTAGGCAGATTACTTACAATTTGTGACATAGACTTGTGCTTTACCGTGCCATAAACCCTGTAACTAATAGGGCTCATATTGTATTTCCAGACGTAGCTGAACAACGGGAAAGCTCTAAGTCACAGTTTAGAAACTGAGGCTACTAATTGAGTTAATCTTTTTCAATGAGTCAAATAAGAGCCAATGCACAAAGTGATTATATGGTGCATTTCTTTGCCTGTACATTACCTGCACGGAGATCATTAATAATGGTTCCTCTTAATGTCAAGGATATAAATCAAATTCAAGATCGGACTGCAAAACCTCTGAAAGTCAGACATCTGGCAGAATGTCCAACTCCTATGAACCGAGTTAGGGTTCATGTCCAACCTTTTATGTACCCAAAATTCTATCTTTATATATGTTTCGAGGGAGTGTTGTCTAGTGGTTTCAGCAGGAGACAGCATCAGGATGCCAAGGTTTGATTCCCATCTCTGACCTGCGGTGAAACCTTAGAGGTGCAGTCACTTGCTCCCCTGCCTCATTTTGCTTTTCTGTCAAATGAGGACAATCTAACTGCCTCATGGGAAGTTGTGAGGTTTATGTAATTTTGAATACTTGGGATCCTCTCAGGAGCAGTAGAAGTGCCAAGGGCTATCATTTTTGTTTTAGTATTATTTATATTGAGGTAGGACCTAGCAGCCAGGGTCCAGGACTCCATTGTGTTAGGTTATCTGCTAACAGAGAACAAAGAGACTGTCCTTGCCCCAAAGAGATTACAATTTAAGTATGACAAGAGAAAATGGATGGATACATTTTCAATGGATGGGGAGTACAAGGAAACAGTGAGATGATACCGATCAGTCTGTCACTGGGAATACAATTTCCATTTCCCCAGTATATCCTACAGCTGAATAATGTACAGGGAAGCTCAACCAATTAGCCACAGCCTCTCTGGGTCAAGCTGGAGGGGAGAAAAAGAACAATGGGAAGAAATAAGATACCTCAGAATCTACTGTGCAACTTGGTTATTATTTGCTAAATTCAGGTTCCCTGAACAATGCATCGAGCTTGCAAACGCCTTTATATGAAGATATATTGCTTGAGAAAATGGTATGGTATGATATCCATTTCCGAGTGCACCGTCCATCCTTCACACTCTAAACATGAAACTACAACCAGGATTGATACAATGCTCTTAGTGGCACTATAAAAACATAAAGCGAACCCCTCCTGTCCATTTGTAAGCTGCCCAGAGGGCGCCTCTAAATTGAACCACTGGATCTTCTGTTTTTTTAGCCACAGGTCTTGTAACGAGAAGAAGAGTTGCTCTGTCCTAAATAAAGTGTATCAGACACGGTAATGAAAATAAAGGCAGCTTAAGGGCATGGTACACATTTACTATTGAACAATGAAGCAGGAAAGAAACCCAAATAATGTTCATTAAAATGAAGAATAGCTCCTCCCTTCATAGAACTCTTTATTATCCTGGGACATTCCCATAAGAGCTACAACACTTCAAGTTAGGAGCAGTTAGTTCTTCCAGATGAGAAGACCTATAAGCATAAATTAGAGACTTGGAAATGGTTCAGCTTGTGGTATATTGTGCATAAAGGGAGAATTTTATGTTTAACGTAAGGAAAATAAAAGAGACCTGGAACCGTGTTGCTTCCTTCCGCGGTTCTTCATTTTCCAAATAGACAAGACTGTTAAAGGATTCTGAAATAGTATTTGTCCTAAATGCATTTCCTGAATAAAGAGTTACTATAATTATGGGCTGGCTGTGTGGGCTAGTGGACAGCACATTGTACTGGGGCTTAGGAGACCTAAGTTAGAGACTTATAGTGTCACCGAGGTTGAGGCCAGAAAGGACCACCAACTCAACTAGTCTGACCCTCCTGTATTTCACTGGTGAACCGAAATTAGACCAAAATATTACAGCTCACAGGAGACTAGACTGTTATATGTCACAGGCAGAGAATATAAGGGACCCAGGTGCACCAGAGGAAGGAGATAACACCCCCCCACACCCAAAGAAAAAACCCTCTGAGAATGTATTACAGAGAAAAAAATACCTTCTCCCTTCTCTGCTATCAGTTCTATTCCCTGCTTGACCACTGACCTGCTGGGAAACCTTGGAAAAGTCACTTCATCCCCCTGTGCCTCAGTTTCCCCAGCTGTAAACTGGGGATAATGACACTGACCTCCTTTGTAAAGCACCTTGAGAACTACTGATGGAAAGTGTGATGTAAGTTACCGATAGGTATTATTATCATTTTTAGAACTACCACTAGATGGCAGGCAAAATACCACCGGTCTGAGGTGAAGCAGATAAGCATATAATTTCATCTTCAGAAATGTGTAACCTGCATTTTAATTCATCAGAGCAGGCTGTGTGCAAGGGCAGATGCCTAATGACTCAAAGATCTCAATCTATTTAGCTTAACAAAGAGAAGATTAAGAGGTTACTTGATCACAGTCTATAAGTATCTACATAGGGGATAAATATTTAATAATGGGCTGGAAATTGAAGCTAGACAAATTCAGACTGAAAATAAGGTGTAATTTTTGTTGACAGTGAGGATAATTAACCACTGGAATAATTCATCAAGGGTCGTGGTGGATTCTCCATCACTTACAATGTTTCAATCAAAATTGGATTTTTTTAAAACAAATGATACAATCTAGAAATTATTTTGGGGGAAGTTCTAGGGCCTGTGTTATACAGGAGGTTGGACTAGATGATGACAATGGTTTCTTCTGGCCTTGGAAGCTATGACTCTATGAATTTGTGCATGAAGTCATGGTAAGGGCTTGAAAAGTAGAGCAATGCAATTGTGCTAGAATCAATTGTGTACATATTACCCCATCACACAGCTCTTCCCACAGTAAGTCTAAGTAATACCATAAATCTCTTCAAGACACATTTATGGTATATATGCAGATGTGTTGAGTCGTCCTTTGTTTTGTGTACTGTATAATTACTGCTGCTGGTTCTGGTTTATTTCCTTTAGTTCTAATGTGGTGGTCTGTGCTCAGCCTGTCACAACCAGAAAACCAGCTCACTTGTTTCTTCTTGCAAAGATTTTTTGCCGTCTTTCTTTTTTTTTTTAAAAAAAGAACCAACAAAACCCAAAATCTTTAATCCGATGTTGTAAATGTCTGCAGGCAAATTCTATGTTTTAGACAAAGGGGGGAAAAAAAAACACCCTCCAGGTGCAGAGAGAACACTTGGCAAGAAACTTGTTAAACTATGTCCCTCTTGGAGCTGAACTAAAGAAACTGGATTAATGATTATATAAGTAGACACACATGAAAACAGATTGACTACAGATAGGAAAACAGGTGAGTACAAACAAGACATGGGATTAAAAGAGAGGCTGGCTAATTAACTTGTTTTTTAAAGTGTTATAGATCTGGGTTCAATTGTAGGTGAGGTCAGAAGAAGTGGAAATATGGTTGCTGGTTTCATTTTAGCTCATAAAACCACCATACATGCTGGTACTACCAACTTTCCCTGCTCCAGAAGTGGAAGCTAACGAGAGTAAAGTCTCAGGAGTAGGAGCAGATCAGAAATCCGTGTTAGGGTTTTAAACCTGTAGCCTTTCACTGCAGTATCAGAGAGCCTTACATGTAAAAATCATTAGCAACATTGACCTTCCTACTTAATTGAGTACTTGTCCTGTTTTGGAGTAAAAACTACTTGGAATAGCATTTTTAAATTAATTTACTGTTTTTAGGTTGATTAGTTTCAAGCTACTGTTTGGTTTTTTTAGGCTTTGGGAGTTTATTTTATTTTTTCTTGTTTGGGATTTTTTGGCTAGAAAAGGATGTCATGTTGCATGTGCCATTCGTATGGTGGAAAGTGCTTTGAAATCCATTTAGAGACCTGGGAGTGGAAAAGATGGGAGTCTACAGGTCTGGATTGAGCTGCAGGGGTCAAAGACTGTGTTAGAGGGGAAAGTGTGGCAAGTCAGGTTTCTAGTGTACTGGCAGGGCTGCACGGAGTGGGGGGAAGGAGGGGATAGCGCTCAGTTTTCTTCCCTGTTCTCTATTTCTGCAGCCAGCAATCTCAATCTCTCCATGTTGTGGGCAGTAAAAATCAGTAAAATATGGAAACAGACAAAATATGGAATGATAGTGCAACTTCTGGAAGATGATTGCTAGGATGTTGGTTTGGTGTAAGCATACGAACATAAGAATGGCCCTACTGGGTTAGACCAAAGGTCCATCCAGCCCAGCGTCCTGTCTTCCGACAGTGGCCAATGCAGGTGTCCCAGAGGGAATGAACAGAGCAGGGGATCATCAAGTGATCCATCCCCTGTTGCTCATTCCCAGCTGCTGCATGATCAAGTACGATACAGAAATACTAATGAATTTATATAGTGTTATGTAGCTTGCCACAGTCTCCACAGCAGGTGAGAAAATGACCAAGATGTTTTACAGGCATTTCTCTATTCCACCTTCTTTAGCTTTCAGTGCAAGAATTCCTCAGATTCATCTCCCACCAATTAACAACAGTTGTTTAGCCAAATAGGCAAGTACAGATATTTAGAAACCAATGCGAGTGAATTGTGCTAGAGTTCAATACCTACTCCCTTGTATCAGCTTTTCATTTCCCACCCTCTGAGTTAAATTGGGCAACAGTGTCAAGAAATATTCTCCATCCCAGTCAACATCAGGACTTTCCAATCATACCAAGTGCCATATCTTGTCAGACCCATGAATGAACAGCCCGAGGCCTTTCACAGAATGGCGGAAGTTAACTGTGTGACATATGTAGTGAGTGAAATGACTTTTCCTTAATGAAAAACCATTATAAAATCATTCTCCATATTAACATAATTCTACTATGCAGCAATTAGTGGCTCACTGCAAATTGCACGAGGATGTGGCTGATAGCAAAGGAGGGGATGCTTTTACATGTGACTACAAGAAAGAACTAGCATTAGGAGATCTAGGCTCTGTTCCTAGCTCCATCAGTGAACCTCTGTTTTTCCATCTGTAAAATGAGAATAATAATAATGTACTTCATGGGATGGAAACATAGAATCATAAGACTGGAAGGGACCTCAAGAGGTCATCTAGTTCAGTCCCCAGCACTCATGGCAGGGATAAGTATTCTCTAGACCATTCCTGACAGGTGTTTGTCTAACCTGTCAGGAATAGTAGAGAGACAAGGTGGGTCAGGTAATATCTTTTATCGGATCAATTTCTGTTGGTGAGAGGGACACGTTTTCTGGGCACCAGCTACAAACTACACTACATACAATGTATGGGCTATTGTAGGCTTCATTATTCTCTGTGAGAATTTGCTTTGAGATCATCATATGGGTGATAGAAAAACTGATGGTGCCATCCCCATACGGAATGTTAGTACCCAATTTATTTACAAAGAATCAGTTCAACTGCAAGATTCCTGAAGTCAACCTGACTATGCAAACCAGATTACAGATTACTACTCCGCCACCTGTGAAACCTTTGATCAACCTACAAAAGACAATAATGAGCAAATGAAATATAACAAATGGCAGGTTGTATTATTGCCGGAACCAAAAACACCTCCAGGACCATTTTCCCACTCTTAGCTCAGCCTGACCTCAATGAACTTTTTTTTTCTTGCTGTTTCCCAGAGTGCCTTGCTGCACCCTGGGCTCTTAAAACATGACTATGGGAATTGTTTTAACTAGAGCTCTTCCTGAAAGGCAGTTATTATGAAACTTAAAGAGATGTGTCTCTGATAAACAACACACCCACCTTCCTCAGCCTGCAGCCTGTTTGGAGTGGCACATGGCCAGAAATGATGCAGCTTTGAGTTTTGTCAGCAGGTTTAATTTGTGTTCCTTTCATTTATGGATGGCTTAATTTGTTTTGGAGTGGGGCTGCCTTTTCCCCATTAGAACCCGAGGAGATTACCCATTATTGCAGCAGGTAAGGTAAGATTCTCCCACAAAGTATCAAAGTTCCATAGGAAGGTGTTCAAAAATGTTGGGGAAACGTCCCAAGAGTTGAAGTTCAGTCTGGATGGTTAGTGTTGCTCATTGTTTTGTTGTTTGTTATTCACAAATCATGGTAAGTGATTTGCATGAAAGACACATCAGCCCTCAAAAGCGTAAGTCCAAATGTTGAGGTTTAGAGTCAGATCTTACACTCTGTGAATAACACTGTTATGCTGAAAGGGGCTAGTGGCTGCCAAAGATGATCAAAGATCTCCTTAAAGTCAGCAGGGATGTGAAGCATTATTTCCGGCTCAATAGAAGGAGCAGTTAAGCCCCTTTCTGTAGTAGATGCAGCTACAAACAGTGGAGGGACCACCCCAAGGCACAAGTCAGGTCAGAGCTAAGCCACGTGGGCTGCAGACTGATTGCAAATTCGGGGGCTAGGAGATGGGTTTTGCAGCCTGCATGTATTAGAGGCAGAATGACAGAAGAAATCCTGGAAAAACAGCTGTGAGTGTGACCCTGAGATGAAGTGGAGAGACAGAGATTTCTGGGCACAGAGGTCGCTTGAGTGGCAGATCTAAGGATTTCTGAGCAAGGAAACTGCTTGGTGTTGTTTGTTTTTACTGTGTTCAAGGAAACAGATCTTTCTGTATGTTTGTTTAAATAAACAAAATTGTGTTAAAATATATATACCAGACTGGAATCATTAATTTCTCATCCCATTATGTTTCACAGCATACAAATAGAGAAGTTAGATTAAAAAAACATAAAACACTCTTGCTGGAAGGTTTCAAACTAACATGATCCTGCTGCTTAGAATTCAGAATGATAACACACAAGAAATGGAAAAAAAGATAGAGACAAAACAGGCTGCTCCCTAAACCAGAATGGCATAATTAATGCTACCTTACTCTAGGCTTTCAGTCTGCAGCACACTGATTCGTCTCTGATCACATGCTTCCCTACGGAGCCCTTTGCCTGCAACCAGGGCCAATACACTACACATGGAACAAGCCTACAAGGACCTGAATATTGCTTAACTCAGGCCAGAGGTGTAATAATACTTATAGGGATCAAATTTGTAGAAAGGATTACCTCTAATGGAAAATCTGCCTTGATTATGAACTGATCAAATCAGTGGAAGCTGCCATCTTTTCACATCCTTCTCTTACCTATTGCCTCTGAAAGGTGGTATCTTCTGGATGAGGGTATGAGCACATTTTCCAAACAGCCTTGGACAATGTTTTGAAATGCCATTTCTAGACGTTCTTGTTCCAAACATGGAGCAAAACACGATAGCACCCATGGGTGACAAGTCGGAACATGACTAACTTGATGCTTTGCAACTTCTGAGGCACTTCATATTTAAACATCTCAAAGCACTGTCCAACAGTAATTAAGCTGCTTAACATCCTTAAGAAGTTTATATTGTATTGTACACATTTTACGGAGGAGAAAATTGAAGCACAAAGAGGAAAAATGTTCCGATATTCCCACTAATTTGGTCTGCCTTATTTTTTTAAATTCATGATTTTAGGCACCTGGGACCTAAGTCCCAAAGAGGATGAGCACCCACAGGTTTTTAGGTGTCTCACGTTGGGCACCCAAAATGAGTTGGCATTTCTGAAATGTTTGACCCAAGATTACTAAGCAAATCAACTGCAAAACTAAGAATAGAACACACAGTTGTTGGCTCCCGGTCCTTTCCTCTAACTACTAAACATATTCCATTCATGATAGTGTTTGGATGCAAATGCTCAAAGTCCATGCTGTTTGTCTAATTTTTAGCTTGTTTTCTTTTTTTTTTCCCCTTATCTTTTTGGTGAAGTCTGGCCCTGGGTATAAAATGTTTTCAATAACGAAAGCACGCTGCTGCTAGTCTGAATGTGCTGCAAAGTGCTAGACTTCATCCACAACTACTGTAATAATTCTTACAGCAATCATTATGATACTTCCAGATGTTGGTACATGTATTATGCTTTCCAAGTACAACTCAAATCCCACATGTATCCCAAAACCACATGGAAGGGGAACGTTAGCTCTGGGGGTGGACAGTGTCTGTGTAATTTCCTTAGCTTTCCACAGTCCCATTCTCCCCCCCGCCACAGATTAGTTTAACAACTGCAAATAGGCATGAAGGATTTGCTGCAATAAAGATAGCATGTTGCAACAAGCAAATCTTCGAGAAAGCCACCTTGTTTCCCACAGATCTTTTCCATATAGCTTACTATGCTGCGCATTGTCACCCCACAGATCAAGAATGGATTTAACACTCTAATTACGACGATACACCTAAGATCATGATCATTTTTAATATTCCTGGGTTACCGGCATCTGATATTTTTGTGTCTTTTAAGAAACCTTCAAAAGGAAAACCAAAGTCTGGATTGCAAACAAACCAGCAATAGATTTAGGCCCATCTTTATTTAGCTTGTCTCTGGCTTTATTCGGAAAGCAGACTTCCCTTGATCCTGCATTGTATTTTAACCTCAAAAAACCAAAGCCCATAACCCAAAATACAGAAATATGGAAGCCTGCAAAATGAAAGTAGCATGGAGAAGTCTCTTCAACTGGAGGATAAAACGACTGAGCTGCTCTGGAGTTTCCAATCAAAATAGACAACACTGTCATGCCTGAGTCCAGACCCGAGGTGTTAGTAATTTACACCCTCTTAGTTTATTAGCTTCTGATGCCCTGCTACAACTGGATTACAGCTCTCCTGTGGGCTGGTTTTAGAGTTTGTGGCCCAAGCAAGACTAGATGACAACTCTGTGTCAACGTGAAAGCTTGTTTCTCCCACCAACAGAAGTTGGTCCAATAAAAGTTATCTCCTCACCCACCTTGTCTCTCTAGTGTCCTGGGTCTGACACAGCTACAACACTGCATACAACTCCCCCTATGGACAGTCTTTGGAATTACTTTGCACCCTGAGCAGAACTAAGGCCAGAGCAGGAAGAGTTTTTAGCGCTCGTTGAGTTGATTTTAGACTTCCCGGTGTCCTGAAAAACACATCCCCCATCGTCTAATTTTAGGACTTCTGTTGGCCCAAGCAAAACTCCAGGGTCTCAGCATGAGCCGTCTTTAAAGCCCCAGTTGTGTCTGGTGAAAATGATGTCTTCTGTGGGGGCCAGATAGCTGAGTGTTTAGCTCCCTGCTTCTCCGAAATCCAACCCAGATCTTCCGCCTGGCAGCGCGGTGCTGGGCCACCTACCTAGCTTCAACTTGTTTTGACCATGAATCTATCTGAGCTGTTAGCAATGTTGACATCAATTGTTGAGGTTAAGTGCTCTCTTTCCTGACAAATATTTTCATTTGACATTCATCCATATGTCAGTGAGCAGGGAGCAGCAGGTCTAAACAGGAGAAGGATTGAAATGAACCCAATTTGCCACCTTGCAGCATCGTATATTGATGAGCCAGCCAGATAAGGGTCTTTCTTCACTGAAGTATACAATCAGATTGGTCATGGAAGTGACCTAATGTACTCATTTGGCCTCTCATGAACCCCATTGTAAATCCAGAGTATTCAAAAATGCACAATGGTGTAAACGTGGGAAGAATAGGGCCTCCGGCGTTTAAAAGAAATCCCTTTTCAAGTTAATGTGGCTGATTAGAAATGTGTCTTTGTCTTGAACAGGTTTCAGAGCAGCGGCCGTGTTAGTCTGTATTCGCTAAAAGAAAAGGAGTACTTGTGGCACCTTAGAGACTAACCAATTTATTTGAGCATAAGCTTTTGTGAGCTACAGCTCACGAATCCGATGAAGTGAGCTGTAGCTCACAAAAGCTTATGCTCAAATAAATTGGTTAGTCTCTAAGGTGCCACAGTTACTCCTTTTCTTTTTGTCTTGAACAGGAGGATTAGAGCACACATGAGAACAATCCTGCTCTAGAGCAACTATTTTGTATAGGGATGATTAGAGAGACATTTGTGCCAACTCAGGAACTTCTGTCTTCTAATTCCAGCTCTGACATTGCCTCTCATTATGGTCTTGAATACATCCTTCCACCTCTCAGTCTCCATTTCCCAGCTGATAAGATGGGGATAATATTTACTGACCTCACAGCAGTGAGATGAGCCTTGGGACCTATAAAATCTTTAGGGGGTATAAAAAGTGCTAGTAGACAGTTTCTCCCCTAGGCAAGCACATCCCTTGGCTCCCACATAAGATTTTTTTGGGAGGGCGGGGGGGTGATTCTTCAACCTGTGCTCATAATGGCTGAGAATAGCTGCAGATGCAGCTCACTCAGTCCAAGCAAAGGAAGGAGGAGTTAAATTCCTTTTATTCAACAGTGACCTCAGCCTGCAGCGAAAGGTAGGATATCAAAGAGAATTGTGGTAACTGTAATGGAAGCCTTGGGTGGTGGAAGAGTGAGATAATGCATTATTCAGAACATACTATAATTCCTCAAATTTCATCCTCTCATAATAATAAATAACAGTAATAATAATAATAACCCCCTTGCTCTTTTCATCAGTAGATCTCAAAGTGGTTAGTATCATGATACCCATTTTACAGAGGGGGGAAACTGAGGCACATAGAGAGGAAGGGTCACCCAGCAGGCCAGTGGCAAAGCTGGAGGTAGAACCTGGTTAGAACTTACACAAACCTGCTGAGGTGCTTGAAACACCCTAACAACAATTAAAATATGCAACGTCATAAAAATACTTCAAACCTGCCACAGACACGTCTTCTGAAAGTGATGGGTTTGCATCTGGATC
Organism: Natator depressus; assembly: GCF_965152275.1. NCBI lineage: Eukaryota > Metazoa > Chordata > Testudines > Cheloniidae > Natator > Natator depressus. Next base: position 4,946,030 of record NC_134247.1, read on the forward strand.
CATGGAGTGGGGAGGGATAGCAATTTGGAGCCAGGAATGTCAGTAACTAAATATATGCACCAGGGTTGGGGGTGGGGGGGGGAGATTTTAACACACTTAAAATCAGGTGGGATGACATGAGATTGACATCAAGGTGAAAACCTCTCCAGGGCCTGCCACAGCCACCACCTAAGATATGACAATGCAATTCCTGGCATAATGGCCGGTCCTCTATTATTCCAGTAGTGTCTAGAAGCCTCAATTTACAGTGAAATGCTGTTATCTGAGGCACTGTACAAACACCTGGTAACAGACTGTCCCTGTCCCATAGTGCTTACAATCTAAATAGATAAGACAAACAGGAGGAGGGAGAAAAGAATAATTATTCCCACTTTATCGACGGGGAACGAAGGCAGAAATTAGGAAACTTCCCAATATCACACAGGAAGTTTTTGCCAGAGCCAGCAATTAAATGCAGGTCTCCTGAGTCCCCGTCCAGTGCTTTAACTTCAAGACCTTCCTTCTTCTCAGTTGACAGCATCTAACACATAATTCCTATCAAAATCTCGGTACCTTTTTTCAGTCCCAAAGAGGGAAAACATCTGTTATGGAGGAAGCATACCCATTTATGTAGACAGGACTGTCCTAATTCAGCAGCTTAGCAGCTGCTTGCTTGACTCGTTGTGTGGACTTGTTTCCCTAATAAAACTGCTTTGCTGACAAGGTAATGAGAACTAGGTATCAAGACCGATAATAAGGCCTTCCTCCTTCAGAGGTTGTTAAAGGGAGACTGTCAAGGCTTGAAATTCACACCCACCATCAGCTGTGCTTTGGTTTTGCAGGCCCGCGCTTGTGCAGGTGTCACACCATCCCTTTGCCTTGCCCACCTGCTCCCTTCATTTGAGCCAACGGCATGTTGAAACTGAAAAGGCTCTTGCTGGCACCTGGCAGCACCCTCAGAGAGTGTGAATTTTGGGATATTTCTCATGCACGTAGCCGATAAACACAGAGGGGCTCGGGGCTTCACATCACAGGTTGTGACACACTGCTGCTCTGGTGGTAGGCATGGCCATCCTTAGCAACGACTGAATTGCAACAAATGAATGCCTGCAGAGCCAATGCATGTTGAATTTCACAGTGATACATTCTCTCTCTGTTTAAACTGGTTCTCTTGTAAGTAAAGAGACCACTTCATAACTGGGGTTAATTTTTACTATACATGTAGCCCTACAGGTGTTCCTGATACTGGAGATTTAATTAATCCCTCCAGCTCAAAAAGCATCCAAAATTAAATATTGCCTATTTTGTTTATTAGAAATATTAACAAGAGCAATTGGCGACCAGAGATGGGTTACTGGCATGGTGTTTTAAAACCTGGATCTATTTATATCAGGTGAGGAAGGCTGGATATATCAGGACAATGGATGCAGGCATCTCAAATCTCTTACTTTTGAAGCATTGGTTCACATCCACATAGGCAATAATGGGTTGCTGGGAGTTGAATTTAATTCTTATGCAACTTTCTTGCATCGTTTGATCTTTATCTCTTGCAGAGGAGGATCTGAAGATTCTGTAAGGAAGCTACCTACTAAAATAGGGGAGGTTTTTTTAGATTTGTCAGGACACAAGACACAAAACGAATACATTAAGTGGTCAACACACAGGATACAAGTTTCTTTGTTGTGTATTTAAACCTAAAAAAAAATGTCTGCCATACAATTAACCTCATTATCAGTTGGAATGGAGTCAACTTAGGCCTCGCTCACGCAAATTTCATAGGATGATTGCACTGATTAATCCATCTAGAAGAAGGTTCTCACACTTAAAGGAAGGCTCAGTGCAAACCACAAGGGCGGGGCCCATTTTGAGAATGTCTTTTCTTAAATATCTCAAAACGAACCTTTATGTTGTTCTAATTAATTGCCTGATGTGGCCAGGGAACATACCAAGGAAACCAGTTCCTTCTCTACACCCTGATTAGTGCTGTTGAATCATGCTTTGTCAGCTATCCTAGTTCTGTTGTCGATTCTAAGGCTAGAAAGGACACCTGTCATCATCTACCCTAATGGCCTCCATGACACAAGCCACAGGATTTCACTCATTAATGCCTTCTTCAAGCCCAACAACATGTGGTTGAACTGCATCAACTCTTCTGGAAAAAGACATTTGGTCTTGATGTAAAGTCTTCACCTCCCTTGGAATTCCAATGCTTACGTGTTCTCACTGGTCTAAACATTTTTCCATATTCCCACTTTGAATTTGTCTAGCTTCAAGCTCCCAGTCACTGAACTTTGTTATGTCAGTGTCTGCTAGATTAAAGAGCCCTCTAGTACCCAAATGACCCTGTATCTAGGTGGTCAGTGTCAAAGGAAACCCCTGAGAGGCAAGCACCTCTAGATGGTAATGACTCTCTTCCCCACACTTTTGGACAAAAAGGGACCCAGATCTCAGCTGTGCCTTAATTTTGCAAACCAGACCCCTGAGCTGATGTTTTGTAGACTCAGATTCCAGGCCAGCATTGTTTTTGTGCTCTTTCCCAGTGAATGGCCACCAGAAGCCATGGTGGCCTCTTTGCTTGCGTGACTGAGTGTGTATAGTGGTGGGACAGGGCTTGAGGAATCCAGTGTAAAAAGCCATTAGGGAACCACTGCCATTCTTATCCTGATTGTGTGTGGGACTGTTTGAGTGCCTGCTACTGCATCACCGCACACTAGAATAGGCCAGCCCCAGGAGTGATTGGTGACCCTGATCTACCCTCACCATAGTGACCCCAGCACAGCTTAATGAGGGAGCTTTGGTCTGTTGGCTTCATTTTATGGCTATGAAAATTCATTCCTTCTTCTCTCTTCCTCACCTTTTCATTCTCCTCTCCCCCTCTCTCTCCTTTCACCACCACTTTCTTTTCCTTCTCTTACTCAGGTCCTTCGACTGCAAACTCTTCAGGGCAGGAACTGTCCTTCTACGTCTTTGTCCAGCACCAGCTGCATTGGGGACCCACTTTCATACAGCGCCTGCTGGTGCTACCAATGATGAAAGAACTGGAATGGCCAGAACAAGAGGGCTTGGGTTTTTGTTCCTATTTTCTCACATACTAGGAAAAGTGTTGTACGGAAGAGACACAGTCAAATTAATCTCCTGTTGTGAGTGTCAATTTTCTGGATGACTGGGAGTCTGTAACCTGTACCTGAACCTTCTTTGTTGCTCAGTCTGTGGGAATTATTGCAGTGGAAGACAAGATAAAACAAGCCCATGCTGACAGAAGCAGGAGAGCTGACAGCCCAACGTAATTCAGGAAAACCCACAAGCTCAGTCAGGCACTGTAGCCTACGGATATTTAGGGTCTAATTCTGGGAGGTGCTGAATACCTCCTGCGAGGCTTGGAGCATGCTCAGCTCCTGCTGAAACCTTGCACCACAAAGGGAATGATCCCGATCATCTTGACTGGTCACTTGCACAACTAATTTCAATTCCCTGTTTGGAAGACCGAGCTCACTGATGAGCAAACATGGTGCTAATACAAGGAGCATAATGGAAGGGCTGGAGTTTTGAAATGCGATGCAACCTCCCACATCAAGGACCCAATCATTCTTCTAAATGCTAAATGTTTCTGTTTAGCTGAGGTGTTAAGGGTTAACACACATGCCAGCAACTTGAGACAAGCTGGGTAGAAAGTCGCCAGGTATTATTATAAATATTCATCTTTATATAAATCAATACAAAAAGATCTGATTGTAGGCACAGAATTTCCCTTCTGGCATCTCTGTGTTTCTGGCTATAGCTAAACCTATCTAAACGTTTCTTATTTGTGGGTAAAATACACATTTTAAAATAAATACTCCCCATATACATACACAAAAAGGTCTAATCCAAAGCACATTGAACAGAATGTGAGTCTTAAATGGCAGGCTTCCATGGATTTTGGCTCAAGCACTATGCAATTACTAGCTACAGTTATTACCATAGTCCCTTTATTAACTGGAACTAGGGAAAAAACAGTTGATCCCGCCCCCCAACCCCCCGAAATTCTGCTTTTCAGTAAGTGATGAATTAAAACAAATTCTTTATTGCAAAGAAGTCAGTCTTACTACTTCAGAATAGCAGCCATGTTAGTCTGTATCCGCAAAAAGAAAAGGAGGACTTGTGGCACCTTAGAGACTAACCAATTTATTCGAGCATAAGCTTTCGTGAGCTACAGCTCACTTCATCGGATGCATTCAGTGGAAAATACAGTGGGGAGATTTTCCACTGCATGCATCCGTTGAAGTGAGCTATAGCTCATGAAAGCTTATGCTCAGATAAATTTCTTAGTCTCTAAGGTGCCACAAGTCCTCCTAGTCTTACTACTGTAGACTCATTTTATTCACAGCAAACTGTATTGCAGTTTTCTTTTAAGAGCATACTGGCAAAATAATAATATCTAGATCTTATCATTATCCCCAGGAATGGGGAAACCGAAGGGCTGAAGTGACTTGCCCAAAGTCATTCATCAGGGCAGCTGCAGAGCTGGAAACAGAATCCTGATCTTCTGTGACCCTGTCCTGCATCCTACCCAATGGACCCTGCTGCCTCGCTTAAACTAATACAAAATAAAAGGGCAGATTCTGCCCTGGCAATGAGACTTGGATTAGAATCACCGGGGATTCTCGCTCTCTCTCTGGATATCATACGTGAGCAGCCTAACAAAAGTACACAAAAAAGATGTTGCAATGTCTCAGTGATCAGTCAATCATGAGAAATACTTGGGACCCACTCCTCCAACCCTGTACTCACAGAAGTGACCACTTCTTATACACGTGGTTTTAATTGGCTTCAAGTGGCACCATCACCATCTTAGATGGCTCTGATTGCTGTAGTATCTGGGTACCTCACCACGTTTAGTGCATTTAGCCTCACAGCACCCTTGGGAGGGAGGGCAGTGCAATTATCTCCTTTATACATATGGGGAACTGAGGCACAGAAAAACTAAGGGGCCAGATTTTTTGAAAGGAATCTAGGCTCCTAAACAACTTACTGAAGGTGTCCATGGCAAGTCAGGGAATTAAAACCCTGTCACCTGAATCCCAGATGAGTGTGTTAACCACTGGATCTTTCTTCCACTCCAGTTCCTCTTAAGGGTTTACAGATTCTGATCCTTAAATAGGAAGGGCAGCGATGAAGGTTCCATGGTTTCTGGGAAGCAAATGAAATATACTGAAAGGTAAACAGCTTTGGAGAATAAAGAGACAAGGTGGGCGAGGTAATATCTTTTATTGGACCAACTTCTGTTGGTGAGAGAGACGAGCTTTCGAGCGGACACAGAGCTCTTCTTCAGGCCCGTGTAAGCTTGAAAGCTCGTCTCTCTCACCATCAGAAGTTGGTCCAATAAAAGATATTACCTAGCCCACCTTGCTCTCTAATATCCTGGTTCCAACACGGCTATAACAACACTGCATGCAACATTTGGAGAATAACAAAAAAAGAGGGCAAATCTCAATTCCTCTCTTCCCTTCTTATTTACCTATTAAACACACTTTATTACATTCTCCAATAAAAGGCCCAGATATATTTTTAGACATCAGGTAAAAAAAATTGACTTGTACCCCATCATAAAGTAATTGTAGAAACAGTCATAAAAATATCCCTCTTGGAAGTAATACGTTTGCACCTGCCAAAAATGACAGCTGTTAATTAACGTTTAATTACTCTTCTTCTTTTTTTTTTTTTGAATATTCACTTTGATGTTCCTTTGAGTTTTGGCCCAGAGCAAGTTGCATCTCAGAGTCACGGGTGACTAGACACAGAAAGAAAGCCATAAAGACACGGGTGTGTTGATATTCACTGTTCAGCAAGGATAGTAGGAGCAAACCAACAACAGAAGTATATATATATACACTGCAAGAAACGATATACATATTCAAACAATTAAAGAAGAAACATCTGAAATATATACGTATTTAAGATGTTTCTTTTTCATTGTGTCTAGAAGTAAAACTAAATATCAGTTGTGATGAAACACGAATCCCTGATGTTTATATCATTCAGCCTATCTAATGTTGCATCTTGCAAAGTGTTGGTTCACCTATCTCTGAATATATATAAAGCATTGCAAGAGGAACCCTGCTTTCCTCTCTGCCCCTGTGCTTAGCTCCCCAGCCTACTGCTAGGATGCATCATTACAAGAACTCCCTGTTTGTCCATCTCCCTAGAGTTCTGTCCCCAAGCTCAGACCTGCACGACAGGGATCTCGCTGCATCCCTAGCTCTGAACTTCTGTGCAGCAGTCTGGTCTTCGCCGGTACCCTCCTTGTATCTGTGCCCCAACTCAGAGCAACCTTGCAGTGCTATAGGAGCTCCCCTGTTTTCCCTTCTGCCCCTGTGCTCTGCTCCCCTGGCTTGGACCAGTTCTGAATCACTACAAAGAGTTCTGTTGCTTTCCCTAACCTTGTTCTCTTCCCCAGCCCAGACCCGCCATGTGACATTATGAGATGTCTCCCACTTCCCTCCCCCCACTAGCTCACTGCTTCTGTCCGTCATGTTTTCATAAAAGGAGTTCAATAATGAGAATAAATGGGATGCATCTGGACTCCTGACACACATAAACACATTAATAGCACAATAGCTATTACTCTACTAGCCTCTGCAGATAACATTAATGGAACAATCCCACCACACTTCATGTTGTTAATCCCTTTCTCAAATGTTGAATCCTTTGAACATTTGCACTAGTCTTAAAATCCGGGGCTGTTCAATGACAGAACAGAAGAGAACAGCCCTCTCTGTAAATCAAAACAGTATATCCTTTAAGAAGTTAGAGAACCTTTACTGGAGAAAGAAAAGAAAAGTTATGGATCTTTAGGAGGTCAGGCGAAAATGCCTCGGAGACCTATTTGACTTGATCCATGGAGGTTAGTGTTTATATTTTTGCTATTTATGTGTGAAATGGTATATGAATGCAGGGTATTATCTGATAATGTATTACTATATTTTGCCAGATGTTCTCGTGAAAGAGGCAGAGAGAATGCATCTTGCCAGGATCTTTCAACTGAACAAAGAGAAATGACATTGAAATCAATTGAAAGAGCTTTTGCTCTGGGAATGAAGACTCCACCTAGGAGTAGCAGATCATTTGCATGGGTGTAAACATTAAAAAAAAAACAGGTAGGAGGCATGATTTCCTCCTGATGGAGGAGGTTCCCCATTTTCAAAACACTTTCTTGCGATGCGGCCAAAACCTGCCACTAGTTGGAAATAAGTGACATATTTCATACTACTTTGACTTTAAATTTAATTTGTACTGGACTATTGAATATCCCCATTGTCTGCATTAGCTATGGGGCTGCCGAAGCAGCAGGCATGGCGAAGATCTCCAAGATGCTTTGAATGAGCGTTACATGTTTTGGAAGGGGTGATAGCTCCTCAGAATGCAAGGAAAGCCTATTTCCAAAAATATTACATTAGTGTTCATTGTGAAATGAAAACAAAATAACTTAAGAGAAGTATATAGGTGGCCTTGATCCAAAGATCACTAAACTCAATGGCAGTCTTTCCATATCAACTTCAGTGGGCTTTGGATTGGGGTGCAGATCAGTCTAAGAGCTGTCGCTACATACAGTCCTCAAGGCTTGATTCTTTGGGGTCTTTTCTCCCACACTACTCCCTCCTAGGGAGCTCCCCTCTCTCAGTCTTGAGTTCACATGCTCCCCCCTCCCTTGCCCATCACAGAGGAGCATATAGCCATGGAAGTCCGGCAGAAATAACCCAAAAGGGAAATGTGCCTTCATGGGGATTTTCCCCCTCTTGCTGTAGCTGCCAGTTTCCCTGCCTGTACTGTGTGGTATAAGTGGGGAGAGGTTAAGGAGAAGGTGATCAGAGATCATGGGCTCTGTGCAGTGCATAGAGATGGAAGATCTCCCCCCAAATGAGCAGAGGCCAAGGCCCACAGATTGCAGAGCATCTGACTCTAAACTCCTCCACCGGCCTAAGTCAGGACAGTTCCCAGCAATCGCAAAACAGCTAGTCTCTCTATCCTGATCCTACTGGTTACCTGGAGTGACCGCACTCCCCCTAGCCTCTCCAGTGAGGAGTACAGACCGGGTGTTAATGCTGTTCAGAGCAGTCTCATTGTAGACATGCAAATGGGGCTGCTGACCAATGTACGTGGAACAAGCTGTACAGAGCACTGGTTCCCTGACTCCTCTCCTGCCCACAGGCCACCTCTCTCTCTTTTCATCTCCTCTCTCTCTTTTATCCCCTTTAGATATTTGTAGACAGTGACGCTATCCCTCCCGAGTCCTGGAACTGAAATATAATGAGGTTATTATCCATTGGTTGGTCATCTGCAGAATTCCTGTTATTTAATATTTATAACACAGTAGTACCTAGAGGTTGCATTTGGGTTTAGAGCCCCCTTCTGCTAGATAAAATGGTATAAACACATATGAAAACAGAGTTCCTCCCACAAAAGCTTACGGTTCCTCCAAACAGCTTACTTTGAAGTCAATGAGGCACTGTGCCAAAGCAGGAGTCTCTCCATGAGGAGGAAGATGAATGACGGAGGACGTACAAATAGGTTTACCCATTATTGATCATATCAGACAAAGCCAAAAACCCTAGACAGCGTCCCACTAACACTGTCCAAAAAAAGCAATCTGGATGGCTTGGTGAACACAGCAGGACTGCAGAAAGATAATATATCTCCACCTGGTCACAGTAAACCTTATAACTGAGCAATGACACCACACAACTTGGAGCAGTTTGAAAGAAAATGGGGGAAAAAAGCTATTTCAAAACAAATAATAGATTTACCCCTGTTTATAGTTTTGTAGCCATATGATATGAGTATAGCGCCACCCTCACTTAAATTTAAATGTTATTGAAAATGCACAAAAAAACATTATCTTGTAATATTTACAATAAAAAGAGCTACGAAAATAACTCTGCACAATACATCCAGGTTCCTTCATTTTATTAACATTTAGAAGCTTCATTTACATATGTATATATTTAGTTTTAAAAGTGAATAGGGTGGAGGGGAGAGAGGGAACAAAATATCAAGAAAACTTGCAACAGGTTTTTGCTAAGTAAGGGTGGAGCGGAAAAAGTGAGCCTGGCTTAATTATCCACACTTAGTCATAAGGAGTAGGAAACACAGGTTTTTTTTAAAAAAAGGGCTAATTGGAGTTGGTTTTCACATATATACGTATGTTAAGGTGTTGATTTCCATCACATAATATACTGGAAGAACATTCAACTTGAAGTACAGAGTCTCTGGCCTTTATATGAAATAATAAAGCATATGAACTCTTGGATGTATTTGTGTTCATGGAAGGTTCTGTTTCTGCCTAGGGTTTTTCACACTTGGTTTTCAGGATGTTAGCACGTCTGCACAAGAATGGCACCAATACATAAGAAAAGCTGCAAAATACCAGGCTGAAGGCCAGTTGCACAATCTGACAAAGAGAAGAGGACTTTTCCTTTTGGTGAAAGGTCTCTAGCTGTAGGTATAGATGTCAAGCAACCACAAATCCCCATGATAGGTAAGAATGACCACAACAAACCTTATTGCCGTCAGAACAGAATGCAAGACTCATCTCTTTGCCAGAGCCCTTTTTTTTCTCCCTAAGAAGGGAGAAAACAAAGGAAAGAAGCATGTTCATATTGAGGTATACACACACACACACACTCACACTCTTTAAGGTGCTCTGAAGCCATGCTTACCATATACTGTAGATACCAGATAGATAAGAACCATCTAATTGATCTCTCTCCAGAAAGTTGAAACTGTCTGGTGGACAACTCCTGTAACACAGGTCCAGGATAGAGGTTGCAAGCACAAAGGTCAAATTTCAGGCATAGGTACGGTATTAAAAAAAGAGGGGAGTAGTTGAACTGTGAGGTTTTTTGGGAGTGAGACTGTCATAGCTCGGCCTAAGTCAATTCAGTGAAGAATCTGGCTCTGTGGCTGAATTCTTCCACTCCCCCGTCCCCATCCACACACTTTGCCTTTGCTAATTTTGGGTGTCTCCTCTGTTCCTTTCTCATGTCTTGCCATGTTCGAGTTTTAATTACACATGCTGTTGGATTTGTTGTTCTAAGGGGTGGTGTGTTACCGACACAGGTGCCATTTGAGCAATCTCCCCAGCAAGGTGCCAGATGGAAAGTCATCACAGAATTGGCACCAAAACCCCAAACAAAACACCTTGTGTGTTTGTATTTGCAGGAAATGTTCCTCCCTTCTCCTGTCCTTTCTGCCCCTCTTGTAGGACTTAACCTCTTTGACCACTGCGGAGATGCTTAAAGGGAACATTAATTGGGGGCGGCTGAACGGAAGATGCTGGGGAACTACAACTTAAGAAATGGGGTTGACTTGTGGGCAGCGTAAAGTAACAGACAAGTGCATAAACCCTTCCAGGAGTTCATGTCTCTCACCTTCCCCTATGTTCCATCTAAAAAGAGCAAGATCCCCTCTATACCATAAGGGGTTTTAACACAGATACCTGTTAGCAATACCAGACAGCTATGTCATCTCTATTGCAATATCTCAGGGACAGCGTTATGATTTATAAGGCCCTAAAATGTCAGAGTGTCTCTCATTTACTCTGGTGCAGCTGATAAAGGGGAGTTTGGAGACAAGGAGAGGTAACCTCCACTGAAGCAGTCTCCTCCTCTAGCCCCACAGCAAGAACGGGAGGTCACATCAACCCACAAGGGTTGCAGGGTCCCAAGGGAAACTGCATCGGAGCGGTCATTTATGTTGCTTCTGCCTGATGCCCACAGTGAGATAACAGCACTATGCACTTCGATTGTGCCTTCCCTCCAAAGATCTCCAATGTAAATTAATTAAGCTTGACAGGAGCTTGTGGAAGCAGGAATTTTGTACAGATTAGTCCTTTTGTCAGCTCTTCCATTGCCATTACTTTCCCAGTTCTATGCTGTGCAATGTGACCCCGCAAGCCAGTGTGATGTATTGGAAGGTTTGCTACTGAAGCACCCAGGAAAATAGAAAAATAAAATCAGTGTAAAACTGACCTACAGCAAACAGCTGCAGCTAATTTAATACCATCATGATTCCACCTCCTAGAGGAAGGACCAAGGCTGGGGCAGCTGCTCCATAGCTCCATGAATGCTTTGTGCATATGGAACAATAGGCTGCACAGTAACAGGGAGAAAGCTGCTGAATAGTCCAGAAAACAGACGTAACTGAAGGGCACTCTCCAAAATGACCTTAACTAATGAGCACATGTGAAGCTGAGATGAGCTACAGCATGCTTCGCCTATGATTTTGACCTGGTGCAGCCACAAGTCTGGTACTCACCTCCTGAATACACTATTTCCGTGATAAATCAAAACGGATCATACTAAATGTCATGTGTGGTCCACAACATTAGCAAAAGCTTGAGTCATCTACCCACTCAGAGAAGAGAAGCAATGGTGTTGCAAGGAGTTTTGGAACAAGCCTGTTGGAAGCTAACCAATCATGTGGCCAGGGCCGTGGTTTGGGAAGCACATATGATTCATTTTTTTTAACCCCGTCAGCTTAGTCATTTCCCTTTCGGAGAATATGTTCAACACATTCATTAATGATCTGGAAAAGGGAGTGAGCTGTGAAGTGTCAATGTTTGCAGATGACACAAAATTATTCAAGATAGCTAAGTCCAAAGCTGATGGGAAAGAGTTAAAAAGGGATCTCACAAACCTGGGTGACTGGGCAACAACATGGCAGATGAAATTCAACACTGATAAGTGCAAAGCAATGCAGAATGCAGAAAATAATCTACTCATCTATAATGATGGGTTCTAAATTAGCTGTTACCACTCAAGAAAGAGTGGAGTCATGGAGTCATTGTGAATAGTTCTCTGAAAACTTCAGCTCAGTGTACAGCAGCAGTCACAAGGGCTAACAGAACCTTAGGAACTATTAGGAAAGGGATAGAAAATAAGACAGAAATATCATAATGCTATTCTATAAATCAATGGTGCAGCCCACACCTTGAATACAGCATCCAGTTCTGGTCGTCCTATCACAGAAAAGATATAGTGGAACCTGAAAAGGTTCAGAGACAGGCAACAAAGATGATCAAGAGTATGGAATGTCTTCCAGACAAGTAGATACTAAAAAGATTAAAAGTCTGACATAGTTAAGGAGGGATATCATAGAGGTCTATAAAATTATGAACGGTGTGGAGAAAGTGAATAGAGAAGTGTTATTTAGCCTTTGCCACAATACAAAAATCTGGGGTCACCAATGAAATTAATAGGCAGGAGGTTTAATACAAAACAAGAGAAAGTGCTTCTTCACACAATGCACAATTAATCTGTGGAACTCATTGCCATGGGATGTTGTGATGGCCAAAAGTATAAATGGGTTAAAAAAAAAGAATTGCATAAGTTCATGGAGGACAGGTCCATCAATGGCTATTGGCCAAGATGTTCTGGAATGTAACCCCACGCTCAAGGGAACCCTAAGCCTCTCACTGCCAGAAACCAGGAGGGGAAGATGGGTGGATCTCTCCAAAATTGATCTTTCTGTACACTTCACCTGAAGCTTTGGTACTGGCCACTGTCAGAGCTAGATACTGAGCTAGATGGACCATTGGTCTAACCCAAGTATAGCAGTTCTTAAATTCTTATGTTCTTTTGGTGCTGAATAAAATCCTTCTACAACTCATCTAACTTGTGCAACCAGAAAGGGCAAACCTACCCAAGAAGGCATTGTGAGCAAACCCTGACCCAGATTTATATTCATCAGATGTTTGGCAAAGGGATTCTCTCTCCAAGGCCCTTTTGGTACTCAGTGCATTAAGGATTCAACAATTTCTAGAGGCCTTGATAATGTTTGCGGGTGGCTCTATAGCCCAATGTACACTGAGCACAAAATAACTTTGCAAAAACAAATAGCGTTGTGAAAAATGGCTAATCTATGCTTCAGGTTTTTAATGTCCTTTGCCCAGAGCAGGATAAACTGGTCTATGTTCAGTTATTCTCCCTCAGTTTCTGGAGGCTCGCTATCTGTCTTAGGTTTCAGAGTAGCAGCCGTGTTAGTCTGTATTCGCAAAAAGAAAAGGAGTACTAGTGGCACTTTAGAGACTAACAGTCTGCCACTAGTACTCCTTTTCTTTTTATCTGTCTTAGGTACTTCTATGGCCCCCATTTCTGTAGTACCTGAGACCCCCACAATCTTTATCACTGACCTGCCCTACAGCAGTGTTGCAAGGATAAATTTGTTACAGTCCTTGTTTTACAGAGGGGGAACTGAAGCACAGAGAGACTAAGTAACTTATCCACTGTCACTCAGAATGTTGGTGGCAGAGCAGGACCTGAACCCCCCTCACACTGCCTCGTACCCTAACGAATGGACCATCTCTCACATGTGGGGTAAAAATATCAAACGAAGGACAGGATGCAAGATGATTAGAAGGGCATGAAGCTGTGAACAACAGCATGTCAGCTTAGTTTCATGATCCAGTATTCCTTATGTAAACTATTTCTGAGTGAGAGAAGCACAGATTTGTGGGGGACAGGGCTAAATTTGTGTCCTGAATCTTAGCCCCATTTACAGATTGACACGGGTCCAATTTGGAACAGCGGATCGGACTCTGCTTGAACTTTGAGGAAGTTGAGATCAGAACTTTGTAGCCCTATCCAATCTCTAGTAAAATGACCATACTCCTTTTTGACAGGTTTCAGAGTAGCAGCCGTGTTAGTCTGTATCTGCAAAAAGAAAAGGAGGACTTGTGGCACCTTAGAGACTAACAAATCTATTTGAGCAAAAGCTTTCGTGAGCTACAGCTCACTTCATCGGATGCATGCAGTGGAAAATACAGTGGGGAGATTGTATATACACCGAGAACATGAAACAATGGGTGTTACCGTACACACAGACCTCGGCCATTGTCTAGAACTCTCCATTCCTCTAGGCCCCAGTTCAGCAAAGCGCTTCAGCTAAGCTCCCATTGGTTAATGAGGGCTTCAGTGGCACTTAAACTTGTGCATAAGTGGGAATATAGGAACTGCCAGACTGGAAGGGTCCATCAGGCCCAGTATCCTGTCTCTGATAGTGGCCAGCATCAGAAGTTTCAGAGGAAGGAGTAAGAAAGCTGCAGCAGGTAGATGTGGGATAATCTAATCCCTAAATTAGATCTCATCGTAGTCTCTAGTAGCTAGATAACTGGCTTAAGCTGTGAAGCCCAGGGTTTAATATTCCTTCCAATATTTTTTAGCCTCAGTTATAACTCTGTGTATTCTTGATATCCATAGAAACATCCAATCCCTTTTTGTATCTTTTTCAGTTTGTAGAATTGGGATAAAGTTAAGTGGAGGCCAAAGTGTTTTGCTGAAATGGGACCTTAATCTGTCATTTTTATGCCTCCAGATCTAATCACCAATCGTCCCTTTTATGCATTCGCTTGGTTTCTGCTTGCTAAATTCACATACAGACAAAAATGCAAAACTCTTAACACTTTCTCCCCCAAAACAAAGTCAGCTTGAACTCTGTGTGCTTTTTCCTCACTGTGCCTTCTTTTCTTTCCAGCCAGGGGCAAAGCGTGATTCTGTTGACCATCCTCTCTACGAATCAGCTATGCTGTTGTGGAACTTTTATTGGCAATAAATATTTTTATTGCTTAGATTAATATGATTTAAAGCATTGCACCTAGTAAATACTGTGTGCTATTTGCTTTAGCAACACCTATGGAAAAGGGCAAGCTGGGACCAAGGCAGTCCCAGGACCAGTGGAAGTACAGGCTCTGCACTGCTAGAGGGGGGCCTGGAAGAATAATGAACAGAGGTTATTCTTGGAGGGAGGTCCACCCAGCAAGGGGACTCACCATTGGTGTGTGCTACTACCATGTGTTGTAATGTTCCACTTCACTGACTATCAAAGCTTTCTACAAGCTCGCCTGCTGACTTTTGACCAGGGGATCCCTTTCAACGTGGGGGAAATCTGCTGAGGGAAAGAAAGAGGGAAAACATTTTAAAAAAGAAATAAATGGCAGTTGGTTTTCTGGTGGTCTCATTTTTATTGCCTGTGGATTTGATGTTTGAGCTCTGCCCCGCCGTAGTGGCTCGGGGCTGATGTGTATTGTTACAGGATATGAAGCATGGTTTATACCTGCCTGGGCTATTGTAATAATAACAGAGATATTCAATAAGAGACTTTTCTGTAGATTTTATATGAACACACACACACACACGGTCAAAGAAAAAAAAATAACTTGCTTACAAGATTTTTTTCCCCATAAATGAACTGCTTGTGAATAAGATAAATGGGACATGTTAAATTCCATTTTTTTCCTTCCCACAACAAATTCCTTGTTCACAACTATCTTTGGCTGTTTTGCCTTCATGGCTGTATTCCTGAACCGAGAGAGTTGATGGAAGCAAAGATGCTCATGTAAGGTTTCCTTCCATGCAGTCCAATGTTGCCTGAAGCCATTGCACTTATTTTATGGATTAAATGCCAGAAAAAGTCTGCCCCGGCAGCAGGGGACGTGTTTCTCTTCTGTTTACGCGTTAGCCTCAGAGCTAGAAGGTGTAAGAGGGAAAAAAAACTGTCTGATCCCTGTGTAAGCGAAAGGGGAAAACTAATTCTGTCAGGCTTAATTGATATAAACCATCATTTTCACTCCAGTGCAGTTCTGGACACTGTTCTACATTGTATTGTTTGCCATTTGCATTCTGTCTGTGGAAATGATAGTAAATGGTACAAATTTATTTATAAAGGGCGGAGAAATTGTGAAGGGTAGAAAGGGTAAAAAGTGGGTCATCCTGAGCTGACAACTCTGATTGGGTAGAAAGTCTAACACTCCACCTTCTTAACACTATCCAGACACTCAGGAGTGCCCACTGTACCAGGCATTATTAAAATACTAGTCAACGCTTCCCCTTCACACACCTAGTTGCCTAATCTGCATTCAGAGTTATAATAGGCACCTCTTTCTTCTGAATTTGGTCCATTTGCCAACACCTCTGAGGCAGGTCTTATTAATGACCCCATTTTAGAGATGGAGGTGGAGGCGGAGAGGTTAAAAGATGGGCCCCAAATCAGTAGGAGGGATAGTGATACAGCCAGTATTAGAACTCAGATGTTCCCAATCCGCAATCCAGCGCTCACGCTACAACATCTAATTCTCAAACCTGGAGCTGTTAGGAACAAGTGACCAGCTCAGTGTTTAGCTGAAAAGAACCTCCAAACCGTAACCTTTCACATCGAGAATATATCTGAAGAATTGGCTCTCCTGACTTTCAGTCTCATCAGCTGCATGCATATGGGGCATAAGCAACCAGAGATCCACATGCAACAATTGTGAAAACAAAATCACATGGAAAACTTGTAGAGTGCTGTTCATACTGGCCCTTTGAAACTCAGATGCTCGTTCTTCTTTTCTCCCAATTACAGCCTTCCAGGACTCACATTATACACATGCTGCATCCTAAGTGACTCTTGTAAAAGTCATGAGTGTGACATGTACCAGAACGTCCTGAAAAATCATGCCAGAGGCATTTCTTGGGCTAGACCAGCAAAGCTTCATCAACTTCTGTGTCACGACGAAGAGCTGGATGCAAACTTTCAGCTAAGCCTCAGAAGAAAGGGGCCTGCATTGTGTAATGATGATAAAATATTGCCATCTGTTGGCATCCTGTGTAAGCAGACTCATAGATACTGTATATTTATTTTGCTTCTGTACAGGGGGAGGAAGGAGGAGACACTGGTATGCCAAGGGCAATCATTTCAAAGGATACTGGGAAGCCTGTCCAGGATGGACGCGTACATCAATCACATATCAACTGCAAGGCCAAAAATGACAGATACCGGAGGTGCAAGGGACTTATGAGATAAGCCTAGGTCTAACATCCAGGAAGCTGTCATTTATGCATTACTTTCATCCCAAAACAATAAGAGATGTCTTTCTGAACACTCTCGGTTACAGAAGAAAACATTTGAAAATGCAATAAACCGAAGAAAGAAACAGCAACCCCGTAACATGTAATTCCGAGAGTTGACTGAAAATGAGAGACAGAATTTTTGGAAACAACAATTAAAAAGTTGTCCCTTTTGTTCACATGTTGTGGGAATTCCACATTTTTTGATGAGAGCTATTACTACCAAAGACACAAACAATAGAAAATTTCCCCCAGTTCTACAAATACCTCTGCACAAAATATTTGCTTCTTCAGCAGCCCTTTGCTAACATGGTAAAGTGAAAGTGACAGAAGCAAACTGTCATTATAGTCCTTTTGCCTTTCATAAAGTAAATATTTATGGGAATGATAGTGACCTACATACATATTAATATATTAGTGATGGACACATACTGTATACTTCAGATCCAAGATTTTGAACACACCAAAATCTTGAGGGGGTTTAGACTGGGGTGGTCCACAATACAGACAAGATACAAAATTTGGAAGCAGATCCCATTGTCTATACTTCAAGTGCGCTCAAAGTTCAGTAGGATGTTAGGATCCAAGGTTTTGAGTCCCACCCATCTCTCACTTAGACTGAGTTTTTCTTTCAGCTAGAGGTCAAAGGGCTTTTCAAACCTGGCAAATTGTCATACACATCAAACAAGAATTCCTTCACCCACCTCTGAAGTGCAGCTACCTGTGGGATTGAACGCGGCAGCTAATAATCAAGATCACAACTCCTCTACACACCATTTTAGGGCAGAAGCCAAAGAATGCTGTAACCAGCTGAAGCTGCGGGGAGAGTTTTAGGAAGGTGGAAAATAAATTACCTGAAGTAGAATTTAGCTAACACACCCCGGCTAGCTTCCCTGATAACCTACTGCCCCTTGCAAAGCTCTGGAGCAGAAAGGAGTGGATGTTCTCAGGTGGACATTCACAGAGCTAGGGCATTTGCCCGTGGGAAGACATAGGTTTCAGAGATATTGTTTTGACTGGTGTTTGTTAAAGCTAGAGAAAACCCTCTGAGTCAGACATTCCATATAACTTCACTGCCTGAACTGCCAAGAAAATGCGTTTCGTATGAGCATGGGGCTTTCCAATATTCTGCTGGGGCTTCTCAAACAGCACCTTGTTGGAGCTTGCAGAGGGGTAGAGAGAGAGACACACACACCACCCACACCTGAATTCCAAAACACCAACACCACCAGCCCTTTAGCATACCTTCACACTTCAGGGCTTGGTTTTGGATCCCAGCACTTCCTTAATCGGTTAAAATATTCATTCCTTTCCTGAAGGGATGAAACTCCAAGTAATAGGTTGGAGAACCAAATGTGGACAAAAAAATATTTAAGCCTCCCACACTGCCCTCAGGGGGAAAAGATATCTGGATCTGTCTGCCTCACTGCAAAATCCCTAAATGGAACATTTCCGAACATTGCCAGGCAACTTTGATTCCGTTGTGCAGCCTCCTCCCACACTTATCCTA
The DNA here is from genome assembly GCF_965152275.1 of Natator depressus. Taxonomy (NCBI): domain Eukaryota; kingdom Metazoa; phylum Chordata; order Testudines; family Cheloniidae; genus Natator; species Natator depressus. The sequence goes on from NC_134247.1 coordinate 4,964,378, forward strand.
AGTATATCTCGGTCCCTAGCATTCTCCATTTGTTGAAGCAAATTTGAACGGACATTTCCCCCCCCGCCCGAAGGTCTTCAACATGCTCATATGAGGGACCTGATCCTGCTCTCATTGAAGTCACTATAACAAAAATCTCACTTTCAATTGTGTTGGACCAGATTCCAGGAAAGAACCAATTCTATCCACCACGGGTCACACTCCTCCAGCATTCTCAGAGGCACCACAGGGTGAGTTAAGGCAGAGGGCTAAGTTCAAAGAGATTGGAGATTCCAAACCCAAACACTCCATCCCTGCAGTGGACTTCCATCTAAAGATGCTCACTGTTCACACTTCACACAAGACTGAGAAACACTGTTGAACTGCTAGAGAGGAACAGCTGTGGATAGCATATGGACATTACGTCAAATTTCAGATACATTTCTGGCCCACGGTTTCTATTGCTGGCGTGGCCGCTGATGTGGTATGTAAAGTTTTGGCTAGTTAAATCTTCTGTAGAGTTTGGCATTATTTAACATATTTCCCTGAGACACTGAGGCATACAGAATTGAGTATTTGTAAAGCGATGGAATCTAAAAAGGTAGGGTTGCAACCAGTATGAGGAACTTTCATGTTTCTTTACAGAATTCCCCTACTGTACTGTACCCTGGTAGAAAACTGGTGAAGTGAAGGCATACTTTGCCCTGCCTCTGGACACACCCCATATTAGGGGGAGGCAACTGATACAGGAGCTGGCCACTTTATGTGAGCTGAAATTCTCAGCTTTTCAGTTAGGGGCAGATCTTGCCACTGAGCACAAAGATGGTGGCCAGAATGCTAACGAGTGGCAAGAGGGACAATTTGCCCCTCCTTGGGTATGTATTTCTAGAATCAGACCCTTAATGAGACAATATGCTCCCTTAAGTCACATTCCTTGAAAGGACTACGCCTGTGTCAGTGATCAAAGCTTTAATGGCGGTGAGAAAGCAACCAAGGTGAAATTATCTTTTTTGACGGACACTTGAGCTTTGGAAAATCTCGAACTTGGCCGCCTCACAAAAAGATTTCATCTATCCAAGGATGGGGTTGAGCTTGCAGCTATCAGACATTTTCTCCACTGCTTCCCTTTTCCTTTTAGATGCAGGATGCATTACCGCAAGACACAGCAGTCTGGGCTCTCCCGTTAGAAAGGAGACTGTCAACAGCTTGTTAGGATGTTTTGAAGGAATAGTCATAGGAGTAATAAGAAGAAGGGGTAAGGGATAGAAGTGAATTTGGAGGAATTCACATCTTTATTAATAGTATTTTAAATGTCTATAGTGCCTTTCAATGGACTCAAATGGGTGATCTAAAGAACATTAGCTAATAAAGTTATATAGCAGCCATGAAAGATTAAGGAGTCTGGTGGTACCTTAATGACTAACAGATTTATTTGGGCATATGCTTTTGTGGGTAACAAAACCCCTGAAGAAGTGGGTTTTTTACCCACGAAAGCTTATGCCCAAATAAATCTGTTAGTCTTTATGGTGCCACTGGACTCCTTGTTGTTTTTATGGATACAGACTAACACGGCTACCTCCTGATACATGAAAGATTAATGTCCTACTCTACAGGTGGGGAAACACTAAGGCACAAAGAGGTTAAGTGAGTTGTCCAGGCCCATTCAGTAAGTTAGTGGAAGAGCTAAGGACAGGGCTCCTTGATTCCTAGTGTTGTGTTCTGCCACTTGACACATTTCCTTGCCTTTGAAAAGAAAAATATACATCACTTTCCATGTTGGTGTCACAGATGCAGAAGTGCCCTGTCTGTATGACAAAGCAGCTCACACTTGACTCTGTGACTATACCTGGCGGCACTCTCACCTACAGCTCAGGAGGTTATGATTTCAATCCCTACACCAGCATTTGGGCACATGATGCTGAACCGGGGGCAGGGGAATCTGAGCTCATACTTAATATTGAAGAACACCTAGGATGGAGCCCCACTTGTATTTTTTATTTCTGCATCTATTACCTGCTCCTGCTGCTCAGAAAATAGTTACAAAAATATGTTTATTGGCAGGGTGGACCTAGGTGGGTAGAACTAGTGTGTTAATCTTGCCCTTCTGGAGACTTGGGTATCTCAGTTTACAGGTAGAATGAGTTTGGTAGTTATTAGGATGACTAACTGTCTCTGTTCAAGAAAGGCTGATAACTGGAATAAGATTGCAGGTCATAACTGGAGTGCATTGGCAGTACTGTCTGGAACTCCAGATAGAGTTCTTGTAGGTCAGGACTGATGAGAACTGGCAATTCTATGCTGCTGGAAATTTGAGGATGAGAACAACAGGAGGTGCTGCCAGTCGGAAAGGAAGTGCATTAGGAGAGCTATCTGGGCCCCACCACTCAAGTAGCAGTGACAGAAGAGCAGGTGTAAGTAACTCCAAGGGAGTTATTAGTTGATGGAGCGGGGTCTAGCTTACAAATTTGACCCCGTGAATTAACATGAGTGACCGTGATATGTGACCTATTGCTTAAATCAGCCTCTGCACCAGATGACTGGAGGGCAGCTAATGTAATGCTGATTTTTAAGAAAGGCTCCAGAGGCGATCCTGCCAATTACAGGCCAGTACCAGGCAAATTGATTGAAACTATAGTAAGGAACAGAATTATCAGACAAAGATAAACCCTATAGGATAGGAAAGAGTCAACATGGCTTTTGTAAAGGGAAATCATGCCTCACCAATCTCTTAGAATTATTTGAGGGTGTCAATAAGCATGTGGACAAGGGTGATCCAGTGGATACAGTGTACTTGAATTTTCAGAAAGCCTTTGATAAGGTCCCACAAGAAAAGCTCTTAAGTAAAGTAGGCAGTCATGGGATAAGAGGGAAGGTCCTCTCATGGATCAGTAACTGTTTAAAAAAAGACAAGAAAGAAAGGGTAGGGATAAATGGTCAATTTTCAGAATGGAGAGAGGTAAATAGCAGCATCCCCCCGAGGATCTCTCCTGGGACCTGTGTTGTTCAACATATCCATAAATGATCTGGAAAAGGGAGTGAAGAGTGATGTGCCAAAATTTTCAGACGATACTAAATTATCAAGATACTTAGTCCAAAGCTGACTGCGAAGAGTTACAAAGGGATCTCACGAACATGGGTGTTTGGGTGACAAAATGCCAGACGAAATTCTATGCTAAATTCAAAGTAATGTACACTGGAAAACATAATCCCAACTACACATACTAAATGATGGGGTCTTAATTAGCTGTCACCACTGAAGAAAGAAATCTTGGACACATTATCGATAGTTGTCTGAGGGCATCAGCTCAATGTGCAGTGTTAATCAAAAAAGCTAACAGTGTTAGGAACCATTAGCAAAGGGATAGATAAGACAGAAAATATCATAATGCTACTATATAAATCCATGGTACACTTATTGCATCCAGTTCTGGTTGCCCTATCTCAAAAAAAGATGTGTTAGAATTGGAAAAGGTACAGAGGACAGCAGACAAGATTAGGGGTATACAACAGCATTCAGGTAAGGAGAAATTAAAAAGATTTGGACAGGCCAGCTTAGAAAAGGGAAGACTAAGGGGGGAAATGATAGAGATCTATAAAATCATGAATGGTGTGGGGAAAATCAATAGGGAAGTGTTGTTTATCCCTTCACATAAAACACAAGAACCGGGGGTCACCAAATGAAATTCATAGGTTTCAAACTAACATAAAGAAGCACTTCTTCATACAACACATAGTCAACCTATGAAATTTGTTGCTGGGGGATATCGTGAAGGCCAAAAGTATAACTGGGTTCAAAAAAGAATTAGATATGTTCATGGGACATAAGCCCATCAATGGCTATTAACCAAGATGGTCAGGGAAGCAACCCCATGCTCTCGGGGTCCCTAAACTGCCAGAAGCTGGGACTGGATGATAGGTGATGGATCACTTGAAAATTGCCCTGTTCTCTTCTTTCCCTGTGAAGCATCTGGCCGCTGTCAGAGGACAGTATACTGGGCTGGATGGACCATTGGTCTGACCCAGTATAGACATTCTTATGTTCCTACAGTTTAACTTTACCTCTTGCCCATCCTTCCCCTGAAAAAGACACATGTATATTCAGTTTGTTTGAACTCATTCATCTTTCAAACTAAGGATTTGCCTGACTCTTAAAGAATCCTCAATTTTCACCCAGTGAAAGATAATGGATTGATGGACCCAGAGATTGAATGGGCCTAAAACATACCCATCCCGAAGCAGACACTTCCCTGGTTAAATAAATGACTTAGCATTACTGTGGGGAACTTGTCATTATAGGGTTCTAATGAGATCATGGCTCATTGTATAAATTATAAGGACACTGAGCCTAATGCTCCTTTGACTTACAACAGTAAATGAAGCGGTTGACTCCATGAAGTCAATGGAGTAACACCAGTGTAAAACTGCTGCAAATGAGAGAAGTAAGGAAGCACATACTTCCTTTGATTAGCTGGAGTGCTGGATTCTCCTCGCACATCAGTTTTACCTGGTTCTAGCTCCAGTGACTTCAACTGAATTATTCCTGCTTTACCTTGGTTTGAGCAAAAGGAGACTCCGGCATAGAAATACTAAACCAGACACTGTGAGACTTATAAATCTGCCTGCCCTGGGGCCAAATTCTGATTCTGAATACATTAATGTAAATCCAAAGCATTCCTCATTCACTGTCTGAGCAACTGTTAATGATTATGGCTGGTCAAAAAAATTCCATCTAACATTTTTCATTGAAAAACTGGGTATTTGGTTAAATGAAAGTTTTCATAGGAAGTGTCTGCTTTCCTCAATTCTTTTAAAACCCCAAATCCAAAACTTTTTGGCCAGAAACAAAAAATAAAATAAAACTGGTTTTCAGCACTTTTTGGCTGTTTTTTTCCCCGATGAGAAATTACTTTCCAAAAAATATACATCCGACCAGCTCTAATAATGATACTTGTCATCCTCTGTGAAGCCCTGTATCAGTCTCTATACAGTTACACCACCATAAACCGCCCCCCCCCGCCCCCGTTGACTGGTTTGTTCTTCAATGTAAAATTATTGCGCAACCACATTCTTTAATTTGACAGTGACACTTGGTTTACAAAAGTTAGTTTAATACCAACAAGTTTAGTTCAGATTTCAAGTTTGCCTGGCAAACTGATGTTTTAATGGCTTTGACACTCCTGTTTAAAACTAAAATTCGACTGTGGTTATTTCATCTTACAAACATCTCTCTTTGATTTAATTGGCTGTTCAATGTCCTTTAAAAGAGGCATTTCTCTTGGTAAACTTTATAACTGGGGCTGTCTAACTAACCTCTTTTTTTTTCTTGTTGGTCAATTCAATTCATCTAAATTGCTCCTTTGTATGAGAACCTGGGAAAATATAGTAACAAAGCAACTTCAGAGGATGTGGTTATCATGAGATAATCAACCCCCTGGGGAAATTAGATGCACCTGGCTGAGCTGTGCCTTGTTATGCCATAGGAGAGTGATTAACTATACAAGCCACACCTCCCTTTATACCCCAGTCATGCCCTGCTGCAAATATTAACCACTGTCCTATAAATACAAATCCTTAATAAATCAGCATTCGTGACACAAGTGACGCGATTGTCCACAAAAAGAAAACATGGCCCACGACACGGGAAGTTACAAGATGCTTGTATAAATCTGCTTAAATCAGTGAAATTATTAGTTACAAAACCACAGTTCAGTGAAGCTAGAGGCAACGGTGGTTGTTGGGATTTGTGGCATATGACATTGTCATGGGGAGTATGTACCCCACACTGGCCCAGTGACCAAAGGCACTGCCAACCCCTGCTGATTGGAAGCCTCACAGCAAAAGGGAGGATAGAAGGGCTGGGAAGCAGAGGGGCAGGGCAGCTACCAAGGGAGCGAGCAGGCTGGAGAAAGGAACTCCTGCCAGCGAGCTGCAAAAGAGCTGCCCTGAGACAATGGCCCAGGAGGGGATGAACTGACCAATAGGCTGGAGAGCCTGCAGAGATCCAGGGGGAAGTAGGAAGAAGCTCAGGGCACTGTCAGAGATGACGAACCCTGACCCTGCTTCTTCCCTAACTTGAGGGCACTGAGCTGGAACCCAGTGGAGTGGGTTGGCCTGGGTTCCTCTACCAACTCCCTGGCATACTGGAGGTGGAGAAAGGGTTTTCAGACTCCTGGAACATGGAATAGCTTGACAGCCCCACTGGCTATGTGAGCCCAGGGACCATGCCACGCTTGGCCAGAGGGGGTGCCATTGCACTGACACATGGCCTCACACCCATGCTGTCTTCAACTTGGGAAGATCATTTTCTGGGAGAATACTATACTCTGTCTCTTATTCTGTGAATGTACAGTGCCTGGTCAGAAAAAGACTTGATGTTAGCTACGGTCCCCTACATGCAACAGCACACACACACACGCACACACACACACGCACATTCTCATTCAGGGAATCTGTTGCCAGGGCTACTTAGGGTATCATAGCAAAATAAAGTACAAGCTTATTTTTGTAGCATCTTTCATACAAACTATGTTCTCCAAATGCTTTAAAGAGTCAAATAGTCAATAGTAATGAAAGAGAAACAAAAGAATTATAGGCAAAAGGGGAAGTGTATGCTTCCAGAGAAGATTTGAATGCAGTTGGAGAGTCCACAGCCATCGAGATACAAGGAGGATTTTCCAGATAGCAGAAGCTGCAGATCAGAAAGCTCTTTTTCCAACAGCAATGAGATGTAGGAGAAAAGCAATGGAGGCGACTAATGCTAGAGGGTTCAAAGGAATGAGGAAGGGAGCACAGTATCAGTAAGTGGAACTTTCTGGATATTTTAACACTTGACCTATAGCTACATTTAATGGAGAAAAATCTTTGTCACCTAGCAACTTTGCTATGGTTAGAACAACACACCCATCCCTTGTCCGGGAAGAGCTCGAAAATGGTCCAAATGGAAAATATTTTCACTGGGAGTCATCCCTTGATGCCTAAGCAAGGAGAAAGGAGATCCTACTCGTTTTGCTTAGAGCTTCTTTGTAGCAAATACATCTTCTTCCCGTTTTTGATTAGCGACTAACAAGCTGTAACTCGTATTGGCTCACCATGAGGCCTTCAGTTCCCATGACCTGGCCTTTGGATTTTTTCAAATAGACACCTGTAAGAGATGAATTTGGTTGTCATGATCTTACCACCCAATGAAATGTAGCCCACTGCTCCAAAACCTACTACATTTGATGCTAGCCTTGGATGAGAAGGACATAAAGTACATTGCATACAAATTGAAGGCAACTCCTGCTTAGCACAAGAGATCAGACACCTGACGTCTTTCACTGAAGTGTGGCTAGCATTTTACTGCAAGACTCATCTTGAGAGCTGTTTTTCAAATACCAGCTACACTGAGTTTCCCAACCTCACATACCTCAAACTGACACAGTATACTTTGGAAGGGTACCAGATTCTAGTAATTAAACTATTATCTTTTTTGGTGTGCTGTAGGCCTCCTATCCCTGAGGAATGCATTGTGTATTTTAATTAGCAACAAAGTTTCGAAAGGAAATATGCATGCAATGCTGGCTTGAACAGCCAGCCATATGTGGACCTGATTGTTGTAATATTCCCAAAAGAAAAAAAAAAGTCATTCTCTTGAAATTAAAGCTACACAAGTGTCTTTCTTTTCAACACAAACACCAAATAATAATAATGAAATCTAGAAAATCATCAGTTAAGCCAAAACTAACCTCCAGACTAACCTTAATTATTGAGCCTTTAACTCCCCCAAATGCATGCACGAGGAGTTGCATCCAGTTTGCAACTACCCAAAGTGCACACAAATGCAACACCTTAACTCTGACCTCAGCAGGATTAATATGTTAATCTGACTGATTTACTGCAAAAGTCTGTGGTTAGAACTGCAACTGACCCCACTGCAAGGTGTCATTGCAAGTGTTTTGGTACAGCAGTCCCCTAGACATTTTGGTAGCATGCCAGGTAGAGGTCATAGAGTCATCGAATTTAAGGCCAGAAGGGGTCACCAGATCATCTAGATGGACCTCCTGTATATATCACAGGCCATCACCACCAGCTAGTACCCGTACACTTAACCCAACAATTGAAATTGGACCAAAGTATTACAGTCCACAGGAGACTAGACTATTATGGGCCACAGGCAAAGAATAAGGGGGACCAAGGCCCACCAGTGCCTGTGGTCCCTCTAATGGTAGGGAAATGATTAAATGAGATATCAGATAGTCCTGGAAAGTGACCTGCACCCGTATGCTGCAGAGGAAGGCAAAACAACCCCACGGTTACTGCCAAACTGACCTGGAGGAAAATTCCTTTCCGACCCCACATATGGCAATCAGTTAGACCCTGAGCATGTGAGCAAGAACCAGCCAGCCAAGCATCTGAGAGAGTGAATGATCGGAGCCACCACCAGTCGTGAGGAATTTTTTGACTAAATGTTGTTGCTGGAAAACAATTGATTTGTCAAAGGTTTCACCAGGAAGGTTTCTCAGATCCAGGATGGAATTTCTGGTCAAAACCACAGAGAAAGAGAGAGGGGGAGCCCAAAATAGCCAATATCCCCATGGTTATGGCATCACTTGGGATGTATGATTCCCTTAGGTTACTGGTGATTCTGGTGTGTCTCATTTTCTTCCACAAACAATTCCAAAAGGTCTCTGTTTCATTTCAGTGCAGATTGAACAAAAATGTCGAAACATCACTTTTTTTCATGACACAGAAATCTTGTTATCTGGCCAGCCCTTGCTAAGCTAAGCACTATTGGTGCTCCTATCACTAGGATCTTTGGATTCTTCCCCTTATTGGGTTCCCAAAAAACATTTGCACACTTTGTGCAACTAATAATTCCTTTACTAGACCTATCAGAAATAAACAGTGCAATCCTCCTAGGCACAATTGCTTTAATGGTTACACAGAATAGATTAAGTAACAGTTCTTAATCCAGCCCTTAGGGCCACCCAGTCCAAGGATATAATAAGTAATAACCTTCTTCATGGGCATTCCCTGCCAGAAATGTCTTTTTTTAGAACATTAAAGGGGTCATGAACGTCGGTGAAGCAAACTGGCTAAAAATTCAAACAATTATTTGAAGAAACGTCTATAGTACTGGCTCATCTTCAGTAAGTAATAATGTTGGATGGGCAAATGACCGGAAAAAGAAATGGATTGTAAATTACATTTTACATGTTCATAAATAGAATAACTAATCTGTAGTGAAAAATTTATCTATGGTTTCCAGTGTAAAAAGAAAGATACTAACCTTATTAACTATAAGGCTAGCAATGTAAAGAAAGGTTTTACTTACCTTAATTTTATAGCACCCAGAATAAGATAGGCATCCCACTATACACATAAAGAGCTAGGATCCCTGGCTCAAGGACCTTACAATCTAATCTCCGATCTGATTCAACAAGCCAGTGTTATAGCAGGCATCATGAGGTGGCACTTTTACAGTCTTCTAATTTCTTTTTCTTACCATGCAAGCAAATGTTCAGTTTTGGGAAGACATGCTGTGTTGTTGATAGAACCTTGCATGACCTAAAACTATGTAAAGGCAGTGTCTTGAGAGAGAAGCTGAAGCAAATGCAGGATTGTTTGCTCTCTGCCTTGGCCTCTGGAATCCATACTTTAGGCAGAGTTGTCCTCTGGGAACAGGGCGCTTGTGAAGAGCTGAGATTGCTGAGAAGGGATTGCCTTGCATGCTGTTTGATCACCTTCGTTCCAGGACTGGTTGATGTATATAACTTAGAATACACTCTGATTCCAATTCACTGATTTCTCCTCCACTGGGAAACTGACCTGCAAAGCTCTGGATTATCTGCTACACTCTGCAGAGGTAAAGCTGATGTCAGAACAGGACACTGGCATCAGAAGAAAGGGACCGCAGCAATAAGATTACTCAGTAAGTACTTGTGTTATCAGCGTTTACCCTGAATGCAAAAATGTAATTGCAAGGAGCAGTCAAAACTGGACACATCTCTCAGATGGCATCTCCAGTTCAGAATGGGCCATGAAACTACAGGGGTGTTAAAACTGGACCTCAGGAATGTAGATAGCCAGTTGCAGCAGTCTCATTTGGCATGAAAATGGTAGAAAGACGTTAAAACCCTATGTTTCCACCCATAGCTCACCCCATCATGTGACAGTGATCAGCACAGACATGCCGGGAAGCTGTGGCTTCTATCCACAGAGGCAAGTTCTGCATGGGGGGCGGAGGCTGCACAAAAATGAAAAGTTGCCCACTCAAATACCTGTAAGTGCAGATGCAATTATTAATTAATTAAAATGTTCTCATGGGAAAAAAACATGATGAAACCACATATTTATTGTGCAATGCTGTAACAAAGTGATATTAGGACACCAATGAATAAACCCTTCCCCCGCTTGCTTTTATACTCTCCTTTGCATCATTGGACATCAGGGTCTTGTAAGTCTATCTACCCCGACAGTTCGAAGATCCTGCATGGTGATGCAGAGCTCTTCTGCTGACCCATCTAGCAGCAGGACCAGGTGGGTCCCTTTAACTTCACTTCAGGAAGTTAAAATGCGGAGAGTCTCTCTAGCCACCTGATGTTCTGGCATGAAAAATCCTTGGAAAGCAGCCAGTTCAGGAAGCAGCTGAGGATAATAAGGTTTGTTGGTAAAGTAATGGAAAACCCCAGGATGCTGAGTGAGATGGGTGATTCCACACTTTCATAGTCTCCTCTAAGTGAAAAGTGAAAGTGAATGTGAGCCCCAGCCACAAAGTCTGGACCCACATCTGGATCTCAAGTGAATTGAGAACAGGCAATGAAAGTGATAGATGTGGAAGGAGGGATGGAACTTGGGAAAGGGTTATTCCACTGCAGGTGAAGTTATCACTAAAGTAGGCCCCATTGAGTTCCCTTTCTAGCCCCTCTCTTACTAAAGAGACCATCCACCTTTTATTGCAGAGAGACACCACATAGGATGGGGGTTTACACATGGGGATCTCACTGCAGGGTCGGTGTCCTAGGAAAGAATAAAGGTGGCAAGGCTGGGAAATTCAGGCAACTCCTTTCTTTTCGCACAGGATTGGCACGTTATGCCAAAACTGCTGTAGGGAGCTGTTATTCCGGGGGAAACTTTTGGTGGTGATTCAGCGGCAGAGCTGAGTTGGGATAGATGGACTTTCACCTTTCAGGATAAGGTGATGAGGTGGAAGGCATGGCCTGCGACACTGGCAGAAAGAGTCTACTAATAAACATGGCTTTTAATGCTCTACATTTATGTTTATCCTCCCATTAAAATATTGGTCATGAAACTGGCAAGGGGGTTGGTATTTCATATGTTGTGAGCCAATACAATCTGGCTCAGAGAAGTGCAGTGGATTTGCTAGTTAAAGAGGAGGAATTGGGAATGATCTGGCAACAAGTAGTTTGATTATTTTGTTTTTTTCCAGTATTTAAAGTGTTCAAGTGATGAAAGATGGGGAGGGAATGTCCAACTATTTTTCATCTGAATGGGGAAAATTGTGGGGGAACTGGTAGGTGGAGAAAAAGGAAATGGATTACCCAAGGTCTTTACTTCAGCTGCAGCTTTGCAGTCTTCTTTCCATATCTCAAGTGCTTTGTGGTATATTTTTCAGTGGCGGATTTCAGCAGTAATATATGAGCTTGGCGACTTATGCAGAAGAAAATGGAAGTGTTAAATTGTGTACAGGTTATTGTCTTACCAGAACCTAATTGTACCATTTTATCGGGGTTCTCTTTAAATATAGGGCAATCCAGTTATGAGTATTCCATGGTGAGCTATGGATAGAGGTAATTTAAGGGGTAAAGGATAGAATAGTAAATAAGGGCTTCCAAAGGAAAATTATTTAGGACTCTGCCAGATAATGGAACTTTGTTTACTTTCCTGTCTTTTTAATATGATCATTTGGGGTTTATTGTCAAGTTCCCTTGCTGTAGCGCAAACCTCCAGTCTCCAACTTGCAGCTCTGCCACAGTCAGAACAATAGCAAATCCATTATGGAGAGCATCCCCAGGAACATCTGAGACAAATGCCTCTACAAGGAAGGGGAGGCATTTGTCTCAGATGTTCCCGGGGATGCTCTCCATAGTTAATGCTGACAGGTTTCAGAGGGGTAGCCATGTTAGTCTGTATCAGCAAAAACAACGAGGAGTCCTTGTGGCACCTTAGAGACTAACAAATATATTTGGGCATAAGCTTTCGTGGGCTATAACCCACTTCATCAGATGCATGGAGTGAAAAATAGAGCAGGCAGGTATATAGATATAGATATAGATATTACAGCACATGAAAAGATGGGAGTTACCTTACCAAGTGGGGGGTCAGTGCTAATGAGGCCAATTCAAACAGGATGGATGTAGCCTATTCCCAACAGTTGACAAGAAGGGGTGAGTATCAGCAGAGGGAAAATTACTTTTTTTTAGGTTTCAGAGTAACAGCCGTGTTAGTCTGTATTCGCAAAAAGAAAAGGAGTACTTGTGGCACCTTAGAGACTAACCAATTTATTTGAGCATGAGCTTTCGTGAGCTACAGCTCACTTCATCGGCTGCATCAAGTACTCCTTTTCTTTTTACTTTTTTTTAGTGACTCAGCCATTCCCAGTCTTTATTCAGGCCTAATTTGATGGTGTCAAGTTTGCAAATGAATTCCAGTTCTGCAGTTTCGCATTGAAGTCTGTTTTTGAAGTTTTTTTGTTGAAGAATGGCCACTTTTAAGTCTGTTATTGAGTACCCTGGGAGACTGAAGTGATCTCCTACTGGTTTTTGAATGTTACAATTCTTGATGTCTGATTTGTGTCCATTTATTCTTTTGCGTAGAGACTGTCTGGTTTGGCCAATGTACATGGCAGAGGGGCATTGCTGGCACATGATGGCATATATCACATTGGTAGATGTGCAGGTGAATGAGCCCCGGATGGTGTGGCTGATGTGGTTAGGTCCTATGATGATGTCCCTTGAATAGATATGTGGACAGAGTTGGCAACGGGGTTTGTTGCAGGGATAGGTTCCTGGGTTAGTGTTTGCTCATGGTTTCAAGTTCAGCCGGTATATCAGTTCTGGGAGTAAGCAAAGGAATTCACCCCACCATGTGCTGAATATCACAATGAGACAAAACAGTTCTGCAGCGGGATACTAAGGCAAGTTATTCCACTGTCATTGCCTGACCTGGGCACTCCAAGCACAGAGAGCCAACTTCTGACACCAGGAAACCTTAGAAACAATTTTCTTTTCCATTTCTCCAATTGAATGTGAAGAGGGTGAGTAATTTTTCCTTAAAAAATGAGAACAGCCTATATCCACAGCAAACAGAAACACAATCCCACTAGCCATGCTCCTGCCATCTGACATATATATGCTCTTTTGTTCAACCTGGCAGACTATCATTTCCTTGCAAAGGCTCAGGAGTAAATTTATAGAATCACTTAAAGCCCTCCCTCTGAGGCTACTGAATGAGGAAAACGATGCCTTGCTCATCAAGATGAGGATACCTGAAACAGAAACAAGAGCTGCTCAGGAGCCTGTGGGTTTGAACTTCATTGTAAGGAGAAAAAAAAAACAAAGTTATATATTTTTTAAAGTTCTTTGCATACAGATTAGCTGTTTTGTCACTCAGTATCCCTAGTTTCCCTGTAGTGTCTCTTGAAAAGTGCTGTTTCCCAGCTTTTGGTGGCAAAAGCAACACAGTGGATCACTACAGTGATCTCTTAATAAGCATCTGCTAGGATATGCATAGTGCCTTAGCACTGCAAAACTCAGAGACCCTCTTATTAGACTTCTTTGCTTCCTACATGGGAATCAGAATTTTGCCTGGACCCATTATAAGATGAAGAACTATTTGGTAAACATTAGATGCACAAATCAGTGGGGTTGTATTGAGTTTAAGTCAAGGAAGAACTTGGTCCAACTAGATTATTTTCCACTGATATGACCGAGCTGTAAACTCTCATTTGCTCAATCCAGATTTTCTGGATAATACTAATACTTAGAGAAAATGTATATGCAATTGTGAAAATGAGCAATTTATTTAAATATAAAAGGTATAATTAATATAAAAAACTAATTCAGCCAGTAATCACCATGGGCTATATATATATATTCATGCCTAGGATTAAACTCACAAAGTCAATGGGATTTACCCCAGAGATGAATTTGGCCCCATATTTCTAGCTAATTTTAATGACTGTCTATCTTCAAAAGGAACTTCTTGTCAGACTTGGAAAATCCTTGGAGATAGAAGCTTTTGTTCCCCTAATAGAATCTCAGAATATCCCACTAAGACAAAGATCAGGAAATATTAAACAAACAAACAAACAAAACCCCACACAAAACCCCTGCCACCAGCTCACGTTCTTTATCATCAGTTCCTACACTTGGCTAATTGCAGAGAGTTCATCTGATGCTCCAGCAGGTAGTGGGAACAATGTTAAGATACACACTTGATTTCTCCAGCTCATATATTCCCCAATTCATAACCCAGACCTGTACACAAGAATTCAGCATGGTGTCATTTAAGCTTGTCTTTTCTGGAAATATCCAGTGATGTCCAGAAAGAACTAGGTGTGTAATGTCAATGTCTCTCATTATTTATATTGAACCCCAGGTGTGCAGTGCTTTGATTAACAGATGTCTGTGCATCATTACGGTAATACCAGTTGAGCGTCCACACTCTACCCCCTAGGAGAGCCTTGAGGGAGGGCGGGGTAAAATCACTTCAGGCCACCATTGTGCCCAGGCTGCTCCAGGGGCTGAAATAGCTCCTGGCATAGTTTAAGAAGTCTTCCCTGGCCTGTGAGTGCAATACTGAGAAGAATGCCTATGGCACATAGTTCTACCTCTCTGCTCCCTCCATGGTTCACCAGCAACCCCCCTGCACCAGCTCTTGCAGGAGGTCCTTATTAATCTACCACAATGCCTCCCACCAAAGATACTCTCCCTTGCCCTGCTGTAGGTGTCTTACAGCCTCTGTATGCTGTCACAGCTATGTATAGGGCCGGAGTGGGGGCAACAGTCTCATCCAGCATCTCACCATTCCTGTAGGGGTTTCCATCTTGAAGGATCTACAAGCTTTCTGAGAACTTTACAAGTGCATGGATCACTTTGCTGACTGCTGAAATGCAGCTATCTGTGGGGTAGAACATGGAATCTATCGATCTGTTCCAGGCTACAAGACTCTGTGTGCACCTGCTGTGGGATGCTGAGCCCCTCCTTTTTCAGGCAGTCATCTGGCCACAGAAGCACACAGCAACTCTACACAAAGGGTTTATGGGGGCTCATTGTAAAAGAAACTGTCACCACCGAAATGGTAGAGAGAATACAGAAAATTTGCCAAAGTTGGAATGTGGCCAGGTTATTTGTTTTACATCTCACCCACAAGAAGGAACCCAATCAAAACCACCCCCTATAAACAAAACCAGTAATAAGCTATCAACTGCTAAGTTTGCTTCAAACAGAATAACAAACTACAATAATATTAAATATGACTTGAACCACAAAAGCAAAGGGGTTCTATTTCCGTGCTCTGTCAGCACATGGAATAAAGCCTTGACATGAAAAAGAAGACATTTGCACACATTGGGAGACCAGACTCAACATTGTTTTTTGAGTGATCACAGAGTGCAGACACTGGAAGGCAGCGTGATACCAGCAAGTCCTCTTGAGCAGTCTGAATTAAACACGAGAGCCTTGGTTAGGGCTACATTAGCCGCCACCTGGACTGTCATTGAAAGGTCAAAACAAACCTAAACAAGGCTATTTTGGGGACTCAGAAAATTCAGTTAACTTTTTTTTGGAGACAAATGTATTTTAAAAGGAAGAAAATCATGGTGAGAAGGGATATCCTTGGGGTATTCCCAGACTAGCAGAAGCAGCAAATATATTTATTAATTATTATTATTAGGTATAGAACAGCTCACTGCTTTCTGTAGTAGCTCCAGGAACATGTGCCAGCTGCTATCTTGTCTGCCACAGGTGACTGGACTGGGAACCTCCAGAGCTAAAATCATAAACCCTATACATCTTGAGTTATCAGGCCAGTTCCTATAGTTGGGAGTTGTAAGTGACTTGTATCTTCTGATGACTAGGCACTGGGTGGGGAAGGGAAACACACATTGAACAG
Organism: Natator depressus; assembly: GCF_965152275.1. Taxonomy (NCBI): domain Eukaryota; kingdom Metazoa; phylum Chordata; order Testudines; family Cheloniidae; genus Natator; species Natator depressus. Next base: position 4,980,470 of record NC_134247.1, read on the forward strand.
TGGGTTTCAAAAGCGCTATGAAAAATGGTGCAAAGAACTCGGGGGTTTATCTGAGGAGAACCAGCTGAGAATGGATAAATGAAAGGTCATGGTGTGAAAGTTACAAACCCTCAGAGAAAAGGTGATGGTGTTATAAGGTAACCTTTTCTGATGTCTGCCGTTGCAGACTCAAGAGGTGACAACAGCAGAAGTTTCCAGTTCCACTACCTTGAAGAAAGGCTTGTGGGAGATATAAAATGCATTTCTTTCTCTTCTGTGTAGCATGCAATACATACAAGCACTTCAGCAGGTTATGATTATGGCTTTCTCTAACTCAGCTTTTCACCTACAACTAACCTCAGCTAGAATTTCAACACTCATCCTTATGAACTCCAAGGATGAATCAATCCTAATGTGTTTGCAATTGTCTTATTTTTGAAACATTTATATTTTGCTTGGATGTTAACAGACATGTATTTTCTTTTTCTTTCTTCTTTTTTCCCCCTTCAGGCAAATGCATGAGATATGGCCCAGTTTTTCCCTTCAGAAAAGGCATAATGCCACTGCTGAGCCATGATTGCACAGTTGTTAAACAGCAGGGATTATCAGGCAGGACAATATTAAGTGGTATTTAACAGCAAGACCAAAGTTCCTTGTCAAATGCTTGACTTAGTGTTCCTTGATTGTTAGCATCCCAGCAATGAGACCTTTTGCACTGAACCATTTTTCATTTTGACAACAAACTACTGCAGCTATCCAATGTTGCCTTGCTGGAGCTGACAGCCAAGTATTTCTGTGGCAGAAATATTACTACATAGTGGGGCTCAGGGATGGAAGGTAGACATTTTTTATCCCTCTCCTTTCAGAGTGCAATGGCATTCCAAGCAGTAGGTGTTCTGAGTCACTGGCTGGCTAATGTATTCAGTATGATCCTCTGTCTAGTCATAACAATGGTGTAGGGACAAAATCAAACTCATGATGCAATCGTTTAAATTACATACTACCTTCCTTTAGATGCATCTTAATGGAAATCTATGGTCGGAGGCAAAGGGACACTGAGGGAGGCTGAATTACCTCGTTCGGCATGAATTTCTAAAAGGTTTGGGCAGGGCACTTGAAGTACCTTTAATCTTCTACCAAAGCTGTTTTAATAAGGCACTAAAAACAAGAGTGGTTATGAAAGGTATGATACGATGGGAGCAAAAGGCAGGAAATAAAAAAAAAAGAAAGAACTTAATGAAGGTTTAATCTTCAAGGGAATATGGACCTTAGGGTTGTAAATCTCATGGTGTGGTCCTAAATTCTAATGTCAAAAGCTGGCATCTCGTGCCAGCAAATCTTACATTTGCAGTAGACAGCCCAAGTTTTAAAACTGGCTATTTATATTCTGAAAAGACTAGATGTGATAGTTGGGGAAAGCTGAGAACTACTTTAGTTTCAAGGGTCTTTTCTAGTGACAGATTTATTAGGGAGTTTATTGCTCGTTTTTTCTTTTATACATACACACACACACTCATTTTATATATACAAAATTTAACTCAAGGCTGGGAAATTTTTACCAGAAATTCTGAAAATCTGCAATTGAAGGGGCTCAGGAAGAGACAGGTAAAAGCAGAATGCTTCTCATCACAAGTCAGCATGAATTTGCTACTTTTAGCTCTGATACGTTTATTTCAACTGCCTTTTTCTTCATTTGTCTCTTCAGAAAAGAAGTGGATACCCATCTTAGACCCATCGGACAGGCTTTGTCACTTTAAGTAATCCCAAATGGTCTTTGGGAAAGAAAATGGATGGTCAGAGCAGAATTTTACACAAAGGGGGGGTCTTTTTTTTTAAGCAGGAAAGAGTCAACTATTTGGATTGGTTGTATCTGTTTGTATCCTTTAAACAGAATATGTGACTTGGTGTTCATGCAAACTTAATAGAAATGCAATAAAACAAATCTGGAAAATTTCTATTGAAAATAGATGTGAAAAAATTGGAAAAATCATGACAAATTGTAATCTTTTTCCTGTTCCTAATCATAATGTTAACCTATTATATGCATAGATAAACAGCTGTGTCAATATCATTGTCTTCATTTACTCTTGACGACTTCTGCATCCAACATATTATCTCTTACCATTCAAGATATATTTAGCGGTCAGTTGGAAGCTTGATCTGGGAGCCAACTAAGCCATGGGGTTTTTTTTGTGCTTCTTGCATCACCATAAATAATGAGGATTTTGCATTCCAAGCTTTAGTGACAGTGTTATCAACCATGCATCAGGCAGAATGGCATTCAGATGTTGAGCCAGTCACAACCAAACAACATGGCTCAGATGAATATTTACTGATTATTCTGCACTATAAATATAACAGTTCCTAAAATGTATCTTGTGCTTTTCATCAGTAGATCTCAAAGTACTTTCCAAAGAAGGTCAGTATCATTATCCCCATTTCATAGATTGGTAAACTAAGGCAGAGAGTGGCAAAGTGACTTGCCCAGAGTCTCCTACTTGGCCAGTGGACAAAGTGGAATAGAACCCAGGTTTCTTGAGTCCATTCCTCTATCCACCAGGCATCACCAAAAATCCATTGAATAATTTTAAACTATGAATAAATTGGAGGAAGTTTTGATTGCCCTAATGATATTCCCAAGCAGAGAAATAAGCAAAATTCATTTTAAAATATTCATTTTTAAATTATTTTCTCAGATCTATTGGCAATTTTCACGTTATTTTATTTATCCAGCACATGAGTTCTATACCAAATCTTAGACAGACAGGCAGACACTGAAAGATCAACATCCCACAAGGAAACAGTTCATAGAATGCGTTCGTAGGGTCTGATGCTACTCCCTTTGAAATCAATGGGAGTTTTGTCACTGATTTCAGCAGGAACAGAAGCAGGCCTTTAATGGAGGAATTAAATGTTTTTAGGCTTGCAAGTCCATACGATGACTGTACTTTTCGTTAGACCTATGTCCAAGAAGTCCTGCAATTGAAGCAAAATATGCTGCCTGTATTGATGGGAACCAGTGAAAGATCCAAGTTTGTAACTAAAATGTAGAGTTGCAAAGGAGACTCTCTAGGGATTCCCAGTGACTGGCACATTAGAAATTAGTTCAGTTCTTGAAGTGCTCAGTAAGTATACATAGTCTCCCTCTCTGAAGAGCATTGCCTTAGCTCTTTACAGAGAATATGGCTGCCACATTTGACTTGAGCTATTTGAAAAATTCATAAAGCAGTTTGTTCTTAATGAATTAAAACAACATTTAAAATAAGTAGCTACCCATGAAATAATCATTCCTTTCTAAAAATTGACCCAGAAACTAACACTCTAGGGTCCAAACATCTCTAATGCCAGAGCCTTAGTTGGAATCCAAAACAAAATCTGAATTTTCCAGTTGGTCCTTATTTCTATAGTGAGCAAAACTGAAGCCATGGATTTGAATAACCCCTAAATCTGAGATCTTTGAAATCTGGAGCCTGATCTAAATCTGAATTTTGTGGCTTGGGCCCACCTCTGTTCCTTTCCCATCTTTCTCCTGTATAGAGACACTTGTTTTTAAATGCTCACTGCTATATCTTCTGTTGGTGAAAGAGACAAGCTTGCGAGCTACCCAGAAGTTGGTCCAATAAAAGATTTTGCCTCACCCACCTTGTATCTCTAACATCCTGGGACCAACATGGCTACAATACTGCAAATGTTATTGGTATTGACAGGCTCAGGGATGAAAGATACTGGGAAAAGTTGTTTGCAACTAATCTATCTTCCTCTCCCCCGCAGTTCTTCAGAAATGAAATTGTCTGTACCTTATGGCAAATATCCCTAAATTAAAGCAGGACGTTTACAAGGATGAAATTAAAGGATGTTCTAGCCCCTCCCATCCCCAAGGGAAGTTGTTTTAATCAATCATCAAGGTGACTTAGGGCTTCCTGCCTGGCTCTACCCTTGGCAAAATTCACCTCCAAAAACTGCATGAGGCATTGGGTCTTTCCAATTTGTCTACCAGTGGTGGCTATGTCTAAAATTAAAACAATTCAGCTGTGTCCTAAAATGAAAATCGACCTGTGGCTATTTCCTGTAGTGGAAGAAGCTTCAATGTTGCAGGAGAAAACGAGACTGAATTTGTAACTGAGATTATTTTGGCAGTCTGTCAACGGCCGACAGGACACCATTTCGTACTGCCTGAGAATGTAGAAATACCATAGTCCACGTGCAGTTAAATAGGAGTGATGGGGCTCATTCATTTTTTTCAATGAACCTTCATACAGCACTCGAAGTATGTCGATGGGAGTATTCAAAACTGGGTGTCTGACAACAATAGGCCCAGCTGTAGTGATGTGTTTGTGGTGTAGTCTCAGCAAAGACTGGCTGTAGCTTGAAGGGGTACGTTGAGAGCACCACATTTTAAATATCTAAGGATGATCCCTCTAAGCCAAGGTTGAGACACCCTGGCCGGGAGCAGTGGACATAGCTTGTAGCTGTCCGTTCTGTACCTTCACAGAGCGGAAGATTAAGTGAGGTACTTTTGCAGTATTTTCATTATTTAAAATGTCAGCTACTTGGATAATATATTTTTCTATTACATTTTTTTAATAAGTGCAGTTTTTATACACTATATCTACACACAATTATACACACATGATTACAATCTTGCCAGGTAGTTTTAGATCATTATGTACATAACTTGAATAACTTGACTTCTGTATTCAAGTAATTCCCCCTATTACAATCAGCAGAGCACAGGAAAATACTGCAGCTCTTTAGCTATCCCTCCCTATGCACCTCAGGTACAATTCATGCGAGGCAGGGATAAGGACTCTATATATTTGCGTTTCATGTTAGAATCTATCTAGAGGGACAGATTTAAAAGTTGTTTAAAATATGACTGTGATGGGGTGTCTGCCCCACACTGATGGAGAAAGGGTTAAAAGCAGCCCTGGGGAGGCTGCGCAGCAGACAGCCAATCAGTGAAGGGCTGCAGTTTGCCACTGAGGCAAGTGGCTAGAACCTTGGGCTGCAGCTAGCCACAGAGGTGAGTGGCTGGACAGAGGACTGCTGCTCCCCTGGAAGTGGGGGGAATGGAATCGGGCATGGCCAGAGGGTTGTGTTCCTGAAGAGGATGCCACGATCCTTGAGGCGACGCAGGTCCGGAGCAGCAGTGACAGCAGGTGAGACACCACTGGAGGAGGGCGCCCTGTGAAAAGACTGAGCTAATTCCCAGAACAACCAGCAGGAGGCACCACGGTGGTGAGGCAGAACTGTTACAATGACACTATATATTTTACATATATTGAAATATATGGCATGATACAAATTCATTTCAATAGTCAGATTAGCCAGTTGCAGTGCACATGTCCAATATATTTTAAAATATACGTGCAATACTGTCTGCATCTCAGAAACCTGTAAGACATGCATGGAAAAATATATTACTTTACGAGTACCCGTACAACTGTTTCATCAATGCTACTTAGTGTGCACCTTCCTTAAGGAAAACCTCAAGATGTCACAGGGATATTTATAACTAACAGATTTTGATTGGAAAAATCGGGGGAGGGAGGACGGTTGTGTAGAGGAAAAGATCCACAAGCATTTGCAGACTAGATGATCCATAAATCAGTGATAAATGGTGAGCGCTAACTAGCTTTTATGTGACATGAATTAAAGCCAAGCATCCATTACCCAATGGTCGTCAAACTCTCTACCAACCCCCTACCCCTTTGGTATTTTTTCCCCCTCTATGCTCTGAAGCCACAGGTTTGGAGGGTGCCCAAAGCCAGTTGTGACCATGTCAAAATCACCTAACACCCACAGAAATTTTTTTAATATGAATTGGGCTTTAAAACCTTGCCTTGAGAAAGTAAAATTGGGCCATAGTCAATGTCTCATTTGTTTGCATCTCAGTGAATACCGTAACCTGCAGGGTATCTGCTACCAAGGAAATGTAACCATGAACCCACAGTTAAACGGCTTCCAAAAAGGCCCTTTTCTCAAGGCAGAGCTTTTAAAATGGGCAGGCAATGCAATCTAGCAGCAGACATTTGAAATATACACAAATATACAAGTCTTTTAGATAAACACATTTCCAGGGAGCTTTTTGATGAAAGCGATAAGTTACCTTCACTACAACAGCATACACTGTATTTTATTACCCTTCAGTAGACACTTATCAGCTATGAGAGCTAGGTGGTTTAGGCTAGGAATCAACCCTGAGGGAGGACTCCACAGCTCACAGTTATACAGATCAACATCAACTTGAGACCCACTTTTATTTCCATTTATTAAAAAAGTCTGTTGACCTGCTCCTGCAATTTCAAATCCATTAGCATGCTGCCCCCTTTCAGAGAGGAGGAGGGAGAAAAAAAGAAAAGATAATCATAGTTTTTATGGGCTGATTGTGGATGGCTAAGCTACCGGTCTCTTGGTTTTGAATGGAAGGTCCATTATAGATCCATTACCCTATGTTTCCAATGGAATCACAGCTATGAGATTGCATGGGAAACAGCTGGAAGTGGCTCATTCTCATGGAGGTTGAGGAAAGGGTCAGGTCTCCTGGAAGCTGAATGTGGTATAAATGGTATAAATTATGGGCTTTCCTCCTCCTTCCAGCATAATTATGCCTTAAACACAGGGAGAGTTTGCATTCTGTTTTATTGGGCACCAGATGCAATTTGGAAATCACATCGTAAGTAGATTAGCGTGGGAGTTCTCAGCCTCTTTGCTTTGCTGCCATGTTGTCCAAAGCAATATCTTTGTGTGACTCAGTATCCAACCAATATGCTGGCCAACGGGCTTCATAAATTCTTAAGAAGCTTTTTTTGCACAATGATGTGTGTGTTTCTCTGCAAACACACACATACGTAAAAATAACCAACTTTTCCTCACATTTTCACTGAGCATTTCTGCACAGGATCTATCTTCAAGTCACTTTACAAGCAGTATCTAAAATTCACTAAACCTTGCAACATGTCCCTATGACAGAGCATCCACACCTCCCATTGGACTCAATGGGAATTGCGAGACTATTTTAAACCACTCCATAGTATTGGTTTCTGTATTCCCATAGGATTTAGGTTCCCCTCTTCCACCATCTTCAAAGAAACAAGGATTTGGATTTTTAACAGTGATGAGTTTTCTTCTTCCCTTTCGACGATGTTTGCCTTACTCTTTAAGCTTCTCCTTGAAACTCATCCTGACATTCTTTAAGACTTCCCTTTAAGCTTTGCAGATTCTATTCTACCAGATAAAAAAGGGCAAGTATCCCTTTAAGAGTAGACGTACCGTGCAGTCTTAGTGCCCATTGCATTGTTACTCTTTCCTTGGTTCTCAGCTTTGATCCCACAGCTGTTCATCCTCATGCCAGGGAGGACGGCCCTTCCTTGCCTTAGGAGAACCACGTTCGGCTGGAACACATCATTCCCTATCCAGCCATCGCAGGGCTGTCTCTCAGCACGTACCCTTGATCCATTAAGGCCAAGGGAGCACTTCTGCTAACAGAACCTGTTAACAATGAACTGTTGGCATATGGCACTACAAAGATGTTTAACATTCCAGCCTTTGATGCCTTTTGGGCCCTAGCTGAAAGACATCACAACTTCTCTCCCAGCTTGGAGAGGCTATGTGGTGAAGGAAAGAGCCTGAAAAAGCAACACAATTGCACAACAAATTAATGGAACGAGATTGCCCCACCCTAATGTTTTGGAAAGCGTGAAAAGGCCAGCAAAACAGCACAGTCATTCATTAAAAATCCTTTTCCTTCTCTTTTGCACTTGTTGATATGCCTCCCCTTTGTGGCAGCCTTGGTGAGGGAGCAACAGGGAAGGAGTGAGAGTAAATTTGAGATCGATTTTGCCTAGCCCTTATATAGATGCACAGTCGGGGTGGTGATAACACAAGGAGCGTCCCTCACCCCGCAGCAGCCTCCACACACAGATTGCAAAACCCCTGTGAGGGCCAGGCAGAATTGTTATCCCTATGCTCAGGGGAGATGCGGGGGTTGGTTCTTCTCCATTCTGCAGACACACAGCCCCCCAGCCAGGCCAGAGTTATTTCTGTGCACCATGTCCCTATCGGCAGAAGTAGCCAGCTGCACAGGGGCTGATAGGGTGCACTTATTGCTTCTCTGCACACAGGAGTGCATGGGCACATTCTGCTTTCATACCACTTCCAATGCAGACCAGTGCCTACATGGTACAATGCCAAGTTATTACTTAGGACTTGATTCCTCAGCCCTTACACACACTGAGTAGCACCTACTCATGTTGAGTAGCCCTATTAGGCTATTTTGGGTTGCAGAATCCAGCCTGCCCCTAACTCAGGCAGGTAACTGTTAGTTTAGCATAACAGAGTCACCTACTACTACCCAAGTCATTCTGGCTGACAGTGGATTTGAGTAGCTAGCTATATTCACCACTCGTGACAGGGAGCAGAACTCCATTGGCTCCAGCAAAGAGGTAGCCACTTTTGACATCAGTGGATTTGATCTAACTTTTAGAAGAAGGGTATTATAACACAGAGTTCAAGGGTTTGGAGAGTCCTTGCTCCCAGACCTGTGCTCCCGTGATTGGAATGCACTTCTCCTATAACCTATTTGTAGGTGATGAGTAAACTTTGTGCACAGTCAAATCCTTACTGATAGGAGGACGTACCATGTTTAGAAGCAACATTTGGGAATGCTACCTGTACATTATAGCTGTTCACAGGAATCAGAGAAATGGACAAATTTATTTTGGCAGAAAGCCTTAAAATAGGCTTTCACTTGTTAAAACAAAGGAGTAAAAACAACAGTTAATTAGTCTTATAATGACTCCTTTTTTACCCCTTTCCTACCCTTTTTTAAATAAAACCTGATGATGCAAAGTATTCCTTGGCTTCTTGCTCTGCAACCAACCGGCTCTCTGTGGAAAGGGCTTCTTTTTTTATGGCTACATATTAAAAGTAAACCAACCTGTGCCAGGTTTGGATAAAAGGCTATTTATTTTCGACCAATTTGATAGCTGCAGTTTTCGGTAATTGAATTTTCTGTGGTCAGAGAAGCAGTAATCTTAGAAACCAAATAAATATTTTTTAATAAAATGGAACACTGCGAAACCCTATAATAATGTCAAAAATGTAGCCACTTATGGATGGATAAATATTTTAAGAAATTTACATTTCACCCAACGCTTTAGGCCTTTAGCTTCCCTGGAAATTTCAAACGACACAATATTTTATTTTGGGGAGGGGGTGGTGGTGAAAATGCTGTGTGTTTAGATAAAGCAGCTAACTACTAAGCCTTAGCTGGACACCAGCTTCACAATTTAAATACTGTTTTGCCTTCCAGGATTCATGCAGTATTTGCTGGGTCATCACGGGGGGAAAATATACCTCTTCTATCTCAACGCTTTTGCCTCAAGCTCTTGTGGAAAAGGGTGGAAAAGCCATTGCAAGTTTCCATTCTTGTGATTAATTTTGTCATTGTCACTGAGTTGTATTTTTTGCCAGGCTAATAACTAAATACACAAAAAGGTCCCTGGAAGTCATGGTGAGCCTTTCAGACACAAGATAGTTTCTACTGAATCCTCCAAACCCTTGGCTTTTGAGCCATTGAGCCTCAACAGACACTGACTCAAAATTATTATTATCCAGCTGGCGTTCTCTGTTTGGCCCAAAGACCATCCGTGAAGGTGATGAGGAAGCAGGAAGGAATGGTGGAGAAGTTGCAGGGGTCCACAGAGTAACCTTGGGTACTTAAAGTCATTGTCAAGGGCAGAATTGGGCATACCCCATTCTGTATGGTTCGCTATGGCTTTCATGAAGATGGTAGATTCATAAACAATGTCTAAGAGCAAAAGGTAGTTTCTGGTGATATGCCTAATATTCTGGATTCTGAAATGCTTAAATTTATGGTTTAGGGTTCTTCCTTTCTCAGGATATATTTCCTTTGAGTAAAATTATTTACAAATCCCAATAGATTGGCCCTGGGGTAAATGCTGAATTTTGTCCTGGTCTAGTTCTTGTCATTTGTGTCATAACACCTAAATGGTGCACTCACAAGAGTGCCTATATGGTCGTGTCCGAGGTGTCACTATATATAATCTGCAGATTACATGGGTGTCAGTTGTATGTAAATACCGAGATTATACGGTCAACGATGTGTTTTGTGCAAGACTCAGTTGCACTCTGACTGTTGGCCTTACCAGTTTTCTTTCTTACAGTGACACCTGCTGGTGGATGCAGATCCTTGTAATTTCTGAGGCAAACGGACCAATTGTCAAATTAAACTAGAGCTGGGGGTTCTCAAACTTCATTGCATCGTGACCCCCTTCTGACAACAAAAAATACGACACAACCCCAGGTCGGGGGACCAAAGCCTGAGCCCGCCCAAGCCCCGCCAACCTGGGCAAGATGGGGGCAAAGCCAAAGCTCTAGCACCACCAACCTGGGAGAGGGGTGGGGTGAAGCCTAACCCAAGGGCTTCAGCCCCAGGCAGGGGACCTGTAATCTGTGCTCCACTGCCCAGGGCTGAAGCTGAAACCTGACCCCACTGCCCAGGCATGAAGCCCTTGGGCCGGCCCTGGGCCCCAGCAAGTTGAACACCAGCCCTGGTGATCCCATTAAAACAGGGTCACCTTGGGGTCCCGATTCACAGTTTGAGAACAGCTGAACTAGACTAGTGATTGCAGCTCATCACTTGGCTCTGTGACTAAGAGCCTGATCCAAAGACTGAAGCAAATGGGTAAATCTTTCCATTGACTTCAATGGATGTTGGATCAGGCCCAAGTCTCAGATTCTGACCATCCATTAGCAAACCATGCAGAAAGGGGACTGACAACTTGGGAAATAGATTCACCTGCCTCCAAAGCCTTTGCCCTTCATGGGGGGTTGGGGTAAGGAGGTGAGAATGTTTCAACTTTGCAAGGGGTCCGTTCTTCTGAGGTGCTGTCCAGGGTGCCCCTCTCCTATGACAACGTTGTTGCCTGCACAACTTTACTCAGACTGGCAGCTCCCCACCTCCACAAACTTCACACCTGTGCCCTTCTTCTCCTTTCCTGGGAAAGACCATGTAGAGAGGAAGTTAACAAGCCCACAAGCAGCATTGACATAAATGGGTTTTCAGCCTGTGTAGCATGACAGCTGTCCCTTAAACCCACCGCATCCCAACTGGTCATGCAGGGATGCTTCTTCAGTCTCCTTCATAAGGATGGAATTTGCCATATTGTCAGCTTCCCCAGCCACCGTTTCTGTGCCCCCTACTTGTATGTTTTTGTGCCCCACACCTCCCCATGCTTCACAGCAAAACTGGGCAGCGGGGCCTTATGTTTCTTTCCCCCTTTCCATGAGTGCTTGTCTCCACCTGATTGATCCATTATTCAATTAAACCAGCCCCAGCTCAGTAATAACCACCACTCTTCAGTCTGCGTCTCTTGTTATGTCGGTGAAAACCTAAACCCAGGTGGTTTTCAGCATGACACTGGGTGGAAATCAGGTCTGAAATTACCTGTTTATTAATGATGTGTCAGGAGAATGACATGCTAACGGCCGGCACCAGCACAAGCAGTGCTAATGCAGAAATAACAAGCATGCATTATACACAATATGTATTCCGCAGAACTATAACTTCTCATCCCCTGGGACACAATTGAAACCCAGATGTTTTATCTCAAGATTTCAATCCCATGGAGCAAAGATTTTAAAGGAAAAGTTAAAATATATGTTGAAGTTGGTATTTTGCTCTATTGCCTCACTGGGATTCATGTGGGAGAAAACAATTAGCACCAGATGTGCAAAGTATTAGAGTCACATCAGCTAATTATCTAGACTTGGGGGTGGGCTGTGGTGGCAGAAGGTTATTTTGCAACGTATAATATTACCCTCGAAAATAGCATTTAAATAAGAGATGGAGACTGGCGTGCACACTGAATTGAGGATAAGCATTCACTGTCACGTTCTGGGGTGCAATTCACGCCAGTAAAGGGCTGTGTCACCATCTGCCCTGCAACCCTGGGTGCCTTAAATGATCTTCTGCTCTAGACCACAGCCTGGACACCAAAAGCCAGAAGGTGAGCATGCAGAATCCTGGTGGCTGTGTGTTGTGCAGCCCTGGTTCAGTGCTTCCAACCCCAGCAACCTGCACAATGCAGCTGCCCCAGCATGGTTCCTGCCAGTTTTGGTTACACCTACCAAAATGACCCCAACACACTTCCAGTCCTGAATGTCCCCCAAACCATCTGCCTTCTGCTGGACCACTCAGAATAATAATAATAAAGTTTGCTTGCTCCTTTAAAGAAACAATACCCAGAAGTTTTGTACTTTAACTGGAGTTTAGAATTACTTCAATTTAGACACAGCACTGGGTTGGGTTAGATTAAAATAAAACAAGTTGATTAACAACAGGACCTAGGTTAAGTGAAGCTACATAAAAGAAATAAAGGCATAGATGATTATAAGCAAATAAAGGTGAAAACACATCTAAAAGTCTAAAACTTAACCTAGCAAGTGTGGTCTTTGTTTAAGAGGATTTAGCTCACTAGTTACTCTTGTTCCAGAAGGGATGATTGTCTCTCAGTCAGGACCTTCCACAGAAATAGGAGATGCTGGTTTTCCTTGTCTTCTTAGGTGAAAGATAAAGATGGAGTCTCATTGTCCCTTATAGTCTCAAAGAATAGTCTTTGTTCTCAACGTTCGTAAGGCCTCCTGGAGCTTCAGTCTCCTGTGTCTCTCTGGGGTGCACGAGCCATGTTAATATTCTGTGTCTTGAGTTCAAACTCTAGACAACCCCTTCAAGCTTTGTTTATGGCTAATATGTAGATTGAGGTAAATCCACATTCCTTTGTCTAGGACAGACCTGTCATTCAACTTTACATAGGTGAGGCTGTCTTTGTAACACACGTTGTGGTAACATTGTGCAGAGGGAATTCATAACTTTACATATAAAGTTAACATATGCATTTTACAACGATAGTGTGCTACTAATTTTCAAATGATACCTTACAAGCCATATTTTGGACAAACATGATTGCAGCAGCACGTAGAGGGGTGAATACAGGGGTGCTTAGGATCACAGTCACCCACTTGAGTCCCCAGATAAATTATATTATTTCTGAATACAGTTAAAAAAACCCATAAATAATATGAACACAAAGGGAGGGGTCTTCTTGTCCCCTTGATAGAGATATTTTCTATCTATTTTATCTGTTTCTATTGCACCTCTCACCGCACTGAGCAAGGCAAAAGGAATCCACAATCCATAGCACACTTCAACGTGAATTCTGCTCTGCTCTTCCACCAGGTCCTAGGAACCTGTTCCAGGATGGTTTCCTTCATTTTTTTCTTCCTTTCATGCCTGTCGGTGTTTACCAGTCTTCTGTTATTATGGAAAGGTTTGGGAGAATAGATGAGACTTGAAGGATGAGGTCAGAAAAGCTCAGTTCAGCCCATCGTGTCATTAAAGATGCCATAGGGTCAAATTCAGACATCAGTGAGGTGATGTTTTCATGTGTAACAGGTGTAATGGATTGATCCATTGTTATCACGTAGGGGGAAGCTTCATTTTTTTTTTCATTTTACAATGAACATTTTAAAAGATTGCACAGGGGCCTGTTATACCACCATGTGCACCCATAAAGATGTTTTTTCCATGTTACAGGGCCATTGCTTCTAGGGTTTGATGAGATAGCTCCATTCACCTTCATCTTCCTGTCATAGTTCATTAGGTCTCTGGGAAAGCTTTCCTATAGCTGGATAAACTACTCACAGCATAGTCGTCAGTGAATTTAATCCTTGTTCTCTTCAAAAGTTGTCCACTAACAATGTTATTTTTATGGACTTCATTCACAATTTGCAACTGTCCAATGAATATTTTATGTGCAGCCTACGGGATGCTCACAGTCAGGTGAGTACTATATTCAGGTTAGCATTTGGTATTTGCACCATGTGATTTGGAAACCAAGAGTCTTGCAGTATTATTCCTGCTTCCTAACTGCATGGCCATAATGTTAATAATTTCTGGTGCAAACACCTCACACGAACATGGGTCTGTGAACAGGAGCTTCTCCCAAACATTCATGGGAACCAAAACATTTATCTGGCAGAATATTCACAATCAATGAATAAAAAGGAGCCATGAATCCAGTCAAATTCACTGGTTTTATTAACACAAATGTTTGAATTCCTTCTTCTCTCCCCCCCCCACTACTGCTTGCCTTGTTCTCGTTCTTTAAAAGTCCAGTAAGAAAAGATATCTCTGAGTAAATTTGTTAATTAAGCCCTGGGGTATTATGCAAGATTTGTAATTCGTTAATCATCTAGAACAGAATGAGAGACTGAATGAGCCAAATTCGTCTCTGGGATAATGCCATCAACTTCAAATTACAACAGGGCTGAATCTGGGCCACAATGTTTCCCTTACCATACCCCCCACCCCCGGAATATTTCTGCAAAGGAAATCACAGGGCCACTTTGTATTCAGCCCTGAATAGTAATCATGATCTCAGTACAAGCTGTATGGAAATTTGAAAGGCAAATTTTTACCTCAAAAACATACGTTTTCCACCCAGCCAGAGAGCAGTATGCCAGCTCTGGCCCACGGATGAAGGGAGAGCAAAACATTTGCCTGCTAGGTCCCATATAAAAAACAGAACAAAACAACAAAGTGATCCATGCTGAGGGAAGGAGACATTGGGAATGTGCCAGAAACCCAAGGGGATGCACATGATTTGCATAATCAGGTACATAAATTTACATAATATCTACATCAAAAATAAAAGCAGGCCACCTTTGTGTTTGCCTGTGTATGTATTTAATAAGGGATATAATGTGATTAAGTGACTGAATACATTTAGTTTTCCCCTTCTCCGCTAGTTTACCAGATCTAGTGATTCTTTCCCTCTCTCAAAGTTGTCAGAGTAATAGAGCAAAAAAGAAGCTAGGCAAGAAGCATGCTGTCCACACATCAGTCACCATAGTAATATGCAGGGGATTACCTAATTGGCTGCTGACCCAATATGTGTTCTAGGCACATTACAATGAGATCACTCCTCAGGGTTACAAAGAGCCCCCAAGAACAGCCGCCCACTGGGAGTTTGGTGTACTGAATTGTGGGACTATGTAGCCCTGCAACTGTGCAGGCTGTATCTCTACATCTTGGTTGTGGTTAAGTAGAAAGCAGCCGCACCCTCACTGAAATGGCTCTCCAATGTGCAATGAAGCTTAACATCAGCTTTTTTCATATGCAACATCACGGGCTGTACAGTCCACGAAGTCACAAAGTCACGCTGGCTATTGGGTCTCCTGTCTCAATCATGGTTTTTGTGCATCTGAAGAACTTGAACCATGTTAAGTCACAGAGGAGAGTGTATGACTCCTGCAGATTGCATGCAAGGACATAAAGAGGGAAATAAGCTAGGGGTACACATTCCCACTTCATATCTCCAACCAGGTCCCCCTTGGCCCCGCACACACACTTTGCCCTTATACCACTTGCAGGTCACTAGTTCACCATGACACATTTAAATCTAGGGCTTTATTCCTGGCTGGTCACCGTGGTATCTAAAAACTGCTGGATGATTTCAGAAGAGCCGAACAACGAAAGACGTGACTAAAGAGAGATTCAAGGGCATGGTACTTGCAAGAACTCTCTATGAATAAAATTGTAGAAAAATATATCCCTTAACCTCTAGTCTTGAACAACAAATAACAGTATGAGTTTAGGGCAGTGCAAGCATAGGTCTGAGTTAATATAGCTTGTCAAAGATTTCTGAAAATCTAAGTACACTCAAATGTGATTTTTTCTAAAAGAGCTGCTCTAGGAATTATTTAGGGGAAGTCCTATGGCCTGGGTTATCCAGGAGGTCAGGTTGGATGATCACATTGGTCACTTCTCTAGACTTTAGCAGACCCAATAATACCGTATTAAATTTGTGAAGGAGCCCTTTTCAGCTCTACATGAGCTCAAAGCAAAACTCAAGGTCCAAACACCCATGATGAGAAAGTGGAAAGAGGTTTCCACATAAATCCCTGTGAACGGAGGTAGTCACATTTGGTGGGGCTCTCCTCAAGGAGACATCTACTTACTCTTCAAGATTGCTCTGAATTCAGTTCCAAAGCAGGCAAACAATAGACTTCTGGGTGGCACCCAAAGGGCATTTTTTAATCCAATGCTTTGCTGGATGAATTGTTAACCAGGAACAATTTTTTGCCTTACAAAGGTAGATTGCATGGTTTAGCTATAATGCACTGGTGGGTGGGGGGCGGGAAGAGGAGAGCGTTTATATTAAATTATTTGCACAATGACACCCACACCTTTGAGAGGCAACAGTATGGTGGTCCATATAAAAAAGTATCTGATGTAGCCTCTCCATGCCTCAGTTTCCCCACTGTAAAATAGAGATAGTTCCTCTGCCCTACCTCACAAGGGGGGTATGAGGACAAATTCTTTGATGATTTATAGACTTCAAGAAGTGACCAATGTGATCATCCAGCCTGACCTCCTGGATAACCCAGGCCACAGGACTTCGCCTAAATAATTCCTAGAGCAGATCTTTTAGAAAAACATTGCATCTTAGTGTACTTAGATTTTCAGAAATCTTTGACAAGGTCCCTATCAAAGGCTCTTAGGCAAAGTGAGCTGTCATGGGATAAAAGGGAAGGTCCTCTTATGGACTGATAACTGGTTAAAAGATAGGAAACAAAGGGTAGGAATAAATGATCAGTTTTCAGAATGGAGAGTGGTAAATAGTGGTGTCCTCCAGGACTCTGTACTGGGACCAGTCCTATTCAACATATTCATAAATGATCTGGAAAAAGGGGTAAACAGTGAGGTGGCAAAATTTGCAGATGATATAAAACTACTCAAGATAGTTAAGTCCCAAGCAGACTTCAAAGAGCTCCAAAAGGATCTCTCAAAACTGGGTGACTGGGCATCAAAATGGCAAATGAAATTCAATGTTGACAAATGCAAAGTAATGTACATTGGAAAACATAATCCCAACTATGCATATAAAATGATAGGGTCTAAATTAGCTGTTACCACTCAAGAAAGAGATTTTGGAGTCATTGTGGATAGTTCTCTGAAAACATCCACTCAATGTGCAGCAGCAGTCAAAAAAGCTAACAGAATGTTGGGAATCATTAAGAAAGGGATAGTTAATAAGACAGAAAATATCATATTCCCTCTATATAAATCCATGGTACGCCCACCTCTTGAATACTGCGTGCAGATGTGGTCGTCCCATCTCAAAAAAGATATATTGGAATTGGAAAAGGTTCAGAAAAGGGCAACAAAAATGATTAGGGGTCTGGAACGGCTTCTGTATGAGGAGAGATTAATAAGACTGGGACTTTTCAGCTTGGAAAAGAGATGGCTAAGGGGAGATATGATTGAGGTCTATAAAATCATGACTGGTGTAGAGAAAGTAGATAAGGAAGTGTTGTTTACCACTTCTCATAACACAAGAACTAGGGGTCACCTAATGAAATTAATAGGCAGCAGGCTTAAAACAAACAAAAAGGAAGTATTTTTTCACACAATGCACAGTCAACCTGTGGAACTCCTTGCCAGAGGATGTTGTGAAGGCCAAGACTACAGCAGGGTTCAAAAAGAACTAGATACATTCATGGAGGACAGGTCCATAAATGGTTATTACAGGATGGACAGGGGTGGTGTCCCTAGCCTCTGTTTGCCAGAAGCTGGGAATGAGCGACAGGGAAAGGATCACTTGATGATTCCCTGTTCTGTTCATTTCCTCTGAAGCACCTGGCATTGGCCACTGTCGGAAGACAGGATACTGGGCTAGATGGACCTTTGGTCTGTCCCTGTATGGCCGTTCTTATGTTCATCTTCATTTAAAAATTGCCGGTGATGGAAAATCCATCACAACACTTGGTAAATTGTTCCAATGGTTAATTATTCTCACTGTCAAAAGTATACAAGCTATTTCCCATCTGAATTTGTCTAGCTTTAACATCCAGCTATTGGATTGTGTTATTTGCCTGCTAGATTGAAGAGCCCATTATCAAATATTTGTTTCCCAGGTAGATAATTAAACTGATTTAGTAACCCCCTAGCCTTCTCTTTGTTAAATAAAATAGACTGAGCTTCTTGAGTCCATCACTCTAAGACCTTTTAATCAAATTTAGGGTTGCCAGGTGTCCAGTTTTCAACCGGAAAGTCCGGTCCAAAGGGACCTCTGCAGTGTCTGGTCAGTACTGCTGACCAGATCCCAAAAGGCTGGTTGCCACGGGACCTGGCCTCACTGTTGGGTGGGCTGGGAAGAGCAGCTGATGCTGGAGGAGCTCAGCTGATTGACTGGAGACAATCTTAGGAACTGGCTCCTAGCTCCGGCAGAGAGGCAGTAGGTACCACCTTCTCAGTCTCCTCGGGCCCCAGTTCTCTCCAACTCCTTGCTCTGAGGACCACTTCCCCCTCTGCCCCTTTGTGCCCTGATTGCCCCCAGCCATTCACTCCAGGGACTGCCCACTGTGTCCTGCTTGCCCCAGCCCCTTGCCCCAGGAACTAACCCCTGTTCCACCCCACCATGCCCTGATTGCCCCTGGCCCCTTGCTCTGGGGAACTGAACCCCCCACCCCTCCCGCCTCACCATGCCTTGATGGGGCAGGCAGGCAGGCTCCATGTCAGCTCCTCCCAGACCAGCTCTGCAGGTGGCAGGTGAATCCTGGGGGTGGGGGAAGCGAGTAACAGGGGAAGGGTGGAGCGAACGCTGGGGGGGCCTGTAGTGTCTGGTTTTCAAAAATTGGAAAATTGGCAACTCTATTAATCATTCTTGTGGCTTGTGAGGTGCTCAGATCTATGGTAATTGGGGAGCATTGAAGTCCCTAAGAGATGGATCCATGAGCCATTCACCCTGAAGAGGTAAAGCACAATTAGCCCAGAATGTTCCCTAGCATTGAGGCTGGAGTGGCATCTGTGAAGGACATCCCTAGAAGAACTCCCTAGCCCTCTATTCTGATCAGCATTCACAGAGTTCTGCATTGCCCTGGAAAGGGAAACCCTTTGAACACCCTTGCTGACACCTCTTCCTCCTCCTCCTCCTCCTCCATCATCTAGGCCACACTTAGAAGAATTGGATGAAAACAAACAGGGAAAAGCCAGCCCCCAACTAATTTTAGCCAGTAGGAAAGGAGATTCCGTACTAGAGCAAACAATGGCATTTTCAATTCGCCCTAAGTCTTCCCTTAAGCATTTCAGGCCCTATTAATAAACAAAACAAACTTGTTTCAGAAAACAGATGAGTAAACATCTTTGACAGCCATTTTATTACCGATTCATCTTCCTTCTGCCCGCACCCCTCCACTGCTACTCACTCTATCCTTATCATTGCACCGGCCATCGGGGGGATGTGTCACAGTGACTGTCCAAAACCAAAATGTGTGACAAGGTCAAACAGCATTTCCAGAGCAGTGTGGGGTCGCAAGCATCAATTCCTTCCAAGGAACAAAAATCTCTATCATAACGTGGGGGGAAAAGAAAGTGAGAAGAGTGAAAAAAGAGAGAGGAACGAGTCAGACTGGCACCAGTCAAATAATTTAGTGTGCAGGTATTTGATTTGATAGAAAACCTGCCTTGATTTAAAAAAAAAGGTTTCTGACAAGGTTGTAATTCATTGAGAGGAGCCAAGCCCACGGCGTGGGTTTGACGTGCCACTCCAAGCTAAACCATGACTGGTTTTAGGTGATCCCCTAAGAGGGTAGCATGTTGCAGCTGGCAAAAAAATAAACAAACCTGAGCCCTGTGCTAACAGATTTTTTTTTTTTTGATTTATGCCATGAGCAAAGGAAAAACAGTGACATATTTGTGAGTCCAGGTTTTGGTTGGCCCCTCTCTGCTTGCAGCAACGGTGTCCTGCTGAGGAGATGGACAGTGCAAAATCCGTAGCAGACAGGAGCCGAACAGACAGGGTGGGAGAGCAGACAAACGGTAGCTGGAGGTTTCATTTTGCTGAGGTACATACACCCTCCCCCCGCGAAGTCTGAGCCTCTGCTGACGTGCTGTTGAAGTGGACCTGGCCAGGTTCCTGTTGCCGTGGCTTTTTGGTTTCTTTTGTTAATTCCTGGTTATTATTTAATTCCATCCTTTGCCTGTGTGTACAGGAAGCAAGTGATATTGCAGCTGGTATGCTGTCTATATTATCTGCTCTCAGTTGTCTGTTTACTAAGGATTAGGGCAGGGGTGGCCAACCTGAGCCTGAGAAGGAGCCTGAATTTACCAATGTACATTGCCAAAGAGCCACAGTAATACGTCAGCAGCCCCCCATCAGCTCCCCCATCCCTGCTCCCAGTGCTTCCCACCCACCAGCAGCCCGCCAATCAGTGCCTCCCCTTCCCTCCCCACACCTCCTGATCAGCTGTTCCGTGGCGTGCAGGAGGCTTGGGGGCAGGTGGGGGAGAAGTGAGGGCACGGTAGGCTCAGGGGAGGGGGTGGGAAGGGGTGGAGTGGGGACAGGCCCTGTGGCAGAGCCAGGGGTTGAGCAGTGAGCACCCCCCGGCACACTGGAAAGTTGGCCCCTGTAGCTCCAGCCCTGGAGTCGGTGCCCATACAAGGAGCCTCATATTAACTTCTGAAGAGCCGCATGGGGCTCCGGAGCCGCAGGTTGGCCACCCCTGGATTAGGGTGTCCAGATGTCCTGATTTTATAAGGACAGTCCCGATATTCAGCACTTTTTCTTATATAGGCACCTATTACCCCCCACCCCATCCCGATTTTTCACACTTTCTATCTCGTCACCCTACTAAGGATTCATCTTCTGAGCCCAACCCCATATAGTTTTCAAGCCAAATTGGAGTCGCCGTATGTATGATACATTGGGGTGGACTCAGGCTGAAGGCACAATTCAGCCTCAGGTGCATTGTTCAATGAGTTTGGTGGTGGAAGGCCTGGCATAGAATCATAGAATATCAGAGTTGGAAGGGACCTCAGGAGGTCATCTGGTCCAATCCCCTGCTCAAAGCACGACCAATCCCCAACTAAATCATCCCAGCTAGGGCTTTGTCAAGCCTGACCTTAAGAAACCTCTAAGGACATAGGGAGGTGGTGGAATCTAGGTAACCCATTTCAGTGCTTCACCACCCTCCTAGTGAAAAAGTTTTTCCTAATATCCAACCTAAACCTCCCCCACTGCAACTTGAGACCATTACTCCTTGTTCTGTCATCTGCCACCACTGAGAACAGTCTAGATCCATCCTCTTTGGACCCCCCTTTCAGGTAGTTAAAAGCAGCTATCAAATCCCCCCTCAGTCTTCTTTTCTGCAGACTAAATAATCCCAGTTCCCTCAGCCTGTCCTCATAAGTCATGTGCTCCAGCCCCCTAATCATTTGTGTTGCCTTTGCTGGACTCTCTCCAATTTTTCCACATCCTTCAGGTAGTGTGGGGCCCAAAACTGGACACAGTACTCCAGATGAGGCCTCACCAATGCTGAATAGAGGGGAATGATCACATCCCTCGATCTGCTGGCAATACTCCTACTTATACAGCCCAAAATGCCGTTAGCCCTTTTGGCAACAAGGGCACACTGTTGATTCATATCCAGCTTCTCGTCCACTGTAACCCCTAGGTCCTTTTCTGCAGAACTGCTGCCTAGCCGCTTGGTCCCTAGTCTGTAGCGGTGCATGGGATTCTTCCATCCTAAGTGCAGGACTCTGCACTAGTCCTTGTTGAACCTCATCAGATTTCTTTTGGCCCAATTCTCTAATTTGTCTAGGGCCCTCTGTATTCTATCCCTACCATCCAGCATATCTACCACTCCTCCCAGTTTAGTGTCATCTGCAAACTTGCTGAGGGTGCAATCCACACCATCCTCCAGATCAGTAATGAAGATATTGAACAAAACCGGCCCCAGCACCGACCTTTGGGGCACTCCACTTGATACCGGCTGCCAACTAGACATGGAGCCATTGATCACTACCCATTGAGCCCGACGATCTAGCCAACTTTCTATCCACCTTATAGTCCATTCATCCAGCCCATACTTCTTTAACCTGCTGGCAAGAATACTGTGGGGGACCGTGTCAAAAGCTTTGCTAAAGTCAAGGAATAACACGTCCACTGCTTTCCCCTCATCCACAGAGCCAGTTATCTCGTCAGAGAAGGCCACTAGGTTAGTCAGGCCTGACTTGCCCTTGGTGAATCCATGCTAACTGTTCCTGTTAGGGCACAAGAGCCCTAATCCTATTTATGGCACCAGAACAGGCCCAGCACAGGCTGTGGTAGGGAAAGCTGGCCCCTGTGAGATACTTTGGCCATTGTGTCACTAAACCTGACTTGGAGAGACCCATTCTAAAGCACAGCAGGGGAGTTAAATTTCCAGGGCCCATTCAGCTTTTCATCGCTCTCTGGAGCTGCTAGCATTAGTTCTTCCCACCCTCATGGGGGGATTTGTGAGGAGGTTCATTAGCAGTGTGATTTCTGGAGAAAGCTTCACAGTGTGGAACAGATTCTATTCTCTTAGAAGAAAAACACCATCTATGGATGGCTCTTTGTACTGGAGTATCTGAGAACCACACCGATAGGTAGGGATGCATTGGCCCCATTTTACAGATGGGGCACAGAGTAGATTACATGGTTTACCCAAGGCTACTTGATAAGTCTGTGGCTGAGTGCAGAATTGAACCTAACCTAGATCTCCTGAGTGCTAATCCCGTGTTCTATCCACACTACACCCTTCTTCCTGGATAAGGATAAATCAAAGACTTTTTAAAAAAGATATTCAGCTATGTTTCCTATTCTCTTCTGAAGACAAATTGGACCCAAGTAGGCAAAATTTATCTGGAGTCTAGTAAAGGAATTAAAACGCGTCTCATAATAGGAGAGTAGTGGAGCAGTGGTGCACGTACACACCCCACACATGCATCTCTTTAGCCTAGAAACCCACTGTAGGATGACCCATGGCTTACAGATGGCGACTGTGGTACACCACACTGTTGTCTTGGTCTTGTTTGCATAGAAACATCCCTTTCCCAAAATACCTTACGTCATCAAACCACAGCACAAAACAAGGCAGGAGCCTTTCCTCCGTTCTGCCAAGAGATTGGTGTATATCTGAATACAGTGGCTCTGATCCAGTGGTGTCTCTTTAACAGCCTCCATGCAGCTTGGAAAAAACACATCAAGCTGCCCATGCTGCCTTTCCTTTACTGAGTTGTTTGTTTAGATGGGAGAAGGGGGCCTCCTACAAAAACACGGTCCCCTCTCCCCCAAGTTATTATCAAACTCAGAGCTATTGAAGGGCTGGATGCTAGTTGAATTCTGGATCCCTCCACTCCATTGCGGCAGAGAGGAATCCATTGCAAACAGAGTATAGTCCTTGTTGCATAGAGCCCATGAAATATACACTAACATCTCATTTCACTGAGCATTAGCACCTATGTTAGAAGCACAGACCTAGGAAAGGGCTAGTGAATTAAACATTGCAGAATGGTGTATGGACCCTGAGAATGAGCAGATGTGGAGAAGATGAAAGCTGGGGGCGTTTTTGATAAAGTTTACCCCCTGAAATATTGTGTGACTAATAGATGTTGTGTTTCTTACTGTTCTACTGGGGGGATTTTTATTTGGCTGTTGCATACATGCATATTTCTCATTCTGTTGTATATCTTTTGGTAGGCTGGTCAAAATGGGAAAGGGTTACCCATGTTTATTGGTGGTGGCTTACTGGGTAAAACAAGAGTCAAAAAATTATGAACCTTTATGGGCTACATGCCAACAGAGCAGGGCTTCCATCAGTTCAAGTCTAAAGCAAAGAGGCTTGGTATCCTTCAGCCAAGTCCAATGTAAAGGCCTAAAGTGCGGCTCACTCCAGCCAAGTTCCAAGATAAGAAAAAAAAAAAAAAACCCAACAACCCACCACTCTGCTATCAGAAATCCCCTGGCTTCCTATTTACTTCTAGTCCATTTCACACACCCACTCATTATCACAGCCCTCCTCTCCCAGAGCCATCTTCCCTCACTGACAGACTCAACCCCCCTGCAGACCACAGCTCATCCCTTTTAAAAGATCTGTGTGTGGGCAATGAATTAATTCCCCACAGCTGAGCCAGCCTCGTCACTTTGCAAATCCCTGTGCTCAGGGCAAGCCACTGTGATTTTCTTCTCCCTTTTTGTTTCCAGCGTGCTTCCCGCTCCTGCTCTCCTGCAGCAGCACAGAGCTGGAGCGTTGGAGTTGCAAACGCTGAAGGAGAGCACAGAGTTTCAAACAAACCTTCTGCTCTTCACTTATTTTAATTTCATGAACACATTTTTTATTAATATGAGAATTTTTAAATTGAGCTCTTCCAACCAACAGCTCAACCCTGGAAATACAGAGGCCCAGATCCACAAAGATATTTAGGCTCTGAATTTCCACTGATTTCAGTGAAAGCCAGGAGACTATATACCTTTGTAGATCTGGGCCAAATAGGCTTAGCTTTGCACATGATGAGAGTAGCCCCACTGATTTCAGTGAGATCACTCAGATGCACAAAGTTAAGCATGCATGTGTTTCTGAATCAGCTCCTAAGCTTTAGTATCTTGCAATGTCTTTTTCAAAGAGAACCCAAACTAACCCAAGTAACATTTTGAATCCCAGTTAGTTTCCATGACAACCTACAAATATAAATGTCTGTTGCACAGTAAAGAAAAGAAAAAGTGTGTCAGTGTTACTGTTTTTATTTTAAATGATAGAAATTAGTCAATATCCTTCTGAGCCTTAAATAGCAGGATTTTTTTTATTTTACATGTTGTTGCCATGCCAACAGGGTGCAATCCTACTGCTTTTTAAAAACAACACACGCACACAAATAAAAAGACTGATGTTCTTTTTCCAGAGCTTTTGTCCTCGCAAGCGTAGCTACTTGAATCACAGCACAGCAGCAGCGTGTGTGTCTGCGTGCGTAAGCTTTAATATCGTAAAACTGTAATATACCAGTGTGTTTAATATTTGCTTTGGCAATCCCGGTTCCTCAAATCTCCTTTTTATACTAATATTTAAAATGGGAAAGGATTATAAAAGAATGAGGATGAATTAAAGTTTCAAAGATTTTACGAGGCTGGCAATTCAGCTTCACTAACCCTGTGAATTAGAATTTTGAAAAACGTTGTCCAGTCTGATTCCTGCTGAGAAACTGATGTTACAATCTCAGGCAATCTAGGGGACGAATCATGTTTATTCTACTCACATGAGCAATTGCATGAATCAAATGCACAGAACTGAGCTCTAACTTTCCCCAGGTATGTTCATCTTTGAGTCTTTTGTGTAATCACTCGCATTTAGAGCCGAGAGAAAAATGTGTTCTTTCTTTCTTTCTTTCTTTCTTTCTTTCTTTCTTTCTTTCTTTCTTTCTTTTTTTCTTTCTTTCTGTCAAAATTCTGAGGAAATTTTAATTGAAATGTCAAAGGTCCAAATTTTTCAATCAGCGGGTGGAAAATTAGATGGATTTCTCAAAAATATTTTGCAAGAAATTCGTTCAATTTTTTATTTCTTTGTGACTTAGACAAAAGGAAAAAATAGATGAAAAATTCAGATTCAGTGAATTCTGACCAGCTCAACTCAGCCTGAAGGGTACGACTTCATTGCAGTGCATTAGACCGGTGTCCTCCTTCAAACTATGGTACAGATGCAGCACCAACAGGGCCCTACTAGGAGCTATTCTAGGACTTTGCTCCGTCTCTTCGTTTTTCTGTCTGCTCTTTTCTTTAACTCCTGGGGCCCAAATGGGTCTGATAGGGCTTCTCGACAGGGTGCAGCAATGCACACTAGAGGGGTGTGGATTCTAAACTGCACCAATGTGTTGTGCATTAGCTGGCCCATGTAGACCCTGCTGCTCAGCTCTAAAGCTTCCCTAGCGTGCACTAACATAGTACTGTTTACGTGCACTAGGGAACTTTTAGGGTCTACATGGAACAATTAGTGTGCAACATGTTGGTGCACTTTAGAATTCTTCTTCTTAGCTTCTGTGCAATGTGCCTCGGGTGGCCCGTGACCAGGAGCGCACTGGATGGATCATTAGCTTCCCCGGCTTGGGCCAGGTACGAACGGGGAGTGCCACATGAATGCTGATCCATGCCCCCCCCTTTAGAATTCACACCCTCCAGTACACATTCTTGCGCCATGTAGATGTAGACATTCCCATGGAAACACACCTCATTGCTGCTGAGCGCAGCACCATGTGTCCCCTACATTCTGCTGTGTTTCACTGGACGGACAGCTTAAAATGGTGACAAGGGGGGCCATGCGGCATTGAAAGAGTTATTTACATTTTTCTAATAACAAAAGGCCCCAATATCTCCACCGGCATGCTGCTTTACTGTGCTGTGGACAACGGCAGGGTTAAGGATATCAAGGAGCTTTTCATCTATATGCAAAGTCCGGAGGCACTCAGAGGAGCAGAATGACTCTGCTGCAATCATTCCTGTGTGCCAAGGAGTTTTTGTTCCCCAGCCCATGCCAAGAAAGCCCTCTTTGGAGGATAGTACTAAACTGAGATCTTGGACTTTATACTCTTTAGTCAAGAAAGTACATTAATCAGGAAAAAAAAATATGGTTAACACAATCATGTTTCACGAAAGGATTAGAGTGTCAAACCACAGAAAGTCTTCTCTGGTGGTTTGCTGGTATCTGTGGTCTGACTGAGCTGATATTATGAGTAAAACAGACTTCACTGTTGATCTGTATTACCTTCCATGTGTAACCTGTGGGCTCAGCCTCAAGCCCTGCTCCTGCAATACATAGGGCAGACCTGCTCCTGCTTCCCATAGAAGTCAATGGCAAAACGCCCATTAACTCAATGGTGCAGGAGCAGGCCTTTATGGGAGTGGAACTGCTGAGCCCATGCAGAACCCTAGTGACTTCGCAGGGTTCAGCACAGGTGTAGCAATCCGCCTGCATGCTGTCAATGGCAGGATCTTAGCATGTTGTTTGAGAAAGGGTGAAGGTTATTGATGGGGATGGCAGGGGCCTACTTGGCATGGTTAAACAAGGAAGAAACTCAAGCAATATCATTGTACTATAGCCTATAGGTAAAGACATTTGCTAGGTAAGGCATAGGTATAAGGTAAGGCAATAATGCAATGATCCTACAAGCCTCAAGGCCTGTAAGACAATATCTCAGCTAAACTAATCAAAGCATAAGGCCCCAAAAGTCTTAGTATAAGGAGCTAACCAAAAGTAACCCTAGATCATAAGACATCACAAGACAGTATGCTGTAATGACTAAACTGCTGACAGGTAACCACAAAATGCTAGTTTATACCTGCATGGGATATTTTAAGTTAGGGACATCAGCAGATGTCTGACCAAGAGAATGCCATGGTAGCTAGTTGATGTATATGTTAATACGCTTGAGGTAAACGGACTAGTAACCTATGGGAGAAAGACACCCCAACATTAGCAGGCTGAGGAACTACAAATTTGGAAAAAGGGAAGAACCCTTATTGAATATTCATTAAGCATAGTGGAGTCAGCGTAACATATTATAGAAGTTGTATCCCAGCCTGTGTGTTTTGGGAGATGTTGCCCTTGAGAAATGCCAGGATGATGACCACTGGAGATGGTGATGATGGTGAGTGGGGAGATGAAGAAGACGATAACTAACACTTCTGCAAGGGATAGTGTGAAAACATGGATGCTCAGATCACTCTCTGTTATCTCTACTACCTTGCTGGGTTGGAGTATTTGTAACTTTGCCAACCATGTTATTACAATTACAAAAGGTTTTTTCTAAGTGTGAGTGTGGCAACCGTGCACATCAGGGTTCCCTATTAAACAGGAATTCGAATAATACTGGCCCTGATCTTGGGATAAGAACCAAGTAAAACTCAGAGTGTTCAGTGGGAATTTTTCAGTCATCAGTATAATTAATACATAATCAATAGGTCAGGCAAGAGTACAAATGTATGAAACACAGAAAGTGAAATTAAGTGTATACAGAGGTAAAACTGACCAGTCTAATGTCACTGGTGAAGCAGAGTGAAATAATAAAATAAAATGATGATGATAATAATAATACCTAGCTCTGATATAGCACTTTTCATCAGTAGATAGCAAAGCACTTTACAGAGAAGCTGGATACCATTAACCAGATTTTATAGATGGGGAAACTGAGGGACAGAACAGCTAAGTGACTTGCCCATAATCACCCAACAGGCCAGTGGCAAAAAAAGAAGAAGAACCCACAGAAATAGAAATGCATAAAGGAAAACAGGTTGAAAAGCAATTTGTATGTATTTTTTAAAAAATCAGTTTCTAATCATCTAGTGTTCTGTTATATTAAGAGAGATATGAAATGGTTCTTAAAATATATTATTTCCCTCTTGACAGTATCCTTTAAAATGATGGGGTTATGTTATTGTTGCTTTTGTCATTCTGCATATACTAAGGGATGACTTTTAAGATTCTTTTCTAGCATTTTTTATAAGAATTAAAATAACAAGCCTGAAAGAACAAAGAAGGCACTTCAAAGACTCCTCTCCAGAAGGAAGTGCTTTCTAGCAAAAAACCATGCACTTCTTCTCAATAAAACCTTTGTCAGGCAGTTTCTCTTCTGCCTTTGCTGCCATATGGTTAAAGACTCAAAAGCAACTGAAGATAGAAGAGAAAAAGGATCCCCGTGAGGAAGCTTCATGTCCCAGCAAAGCCCTCTCTTTGTCCTGAGTGTTTATCTAACATATCATTACAGATAGGTTTTTTTTTCAACACCACAGACTAAAGGAACATATACCCCTTTATTGCAGTGAAGTTACTTTAAACAGCCCTTGCAATTAGTACAGCTGTTGTTCACTTAACTAAGAAAGATCTTGAGGGGATTTCTGTGGCAATACAGAATGGCAGTTAAAACCAAGGGCATTTTTACAGAGTACTGTGTTTTTCCCGGATTTCTGCTGCTGTCGTCTACGGGTACATCTACATTGCAAATAGAAAAACCCACAGCAGTGAGTCTCAGAGCCTAGGTCAGCTGACTTATGTTTGTGGGGCTGGTGCTATGGGGCTAAAAATACCAGTGTAGACATTCCTGCTTGGGCTGGAGCCTGCACTCTGAAACCTGGCTGGGGATGGGTGGTGACCCAGGCTCTGAAACTGGCTGCCGCAGAGGGCTTTTTGCAGCATAGGTGTACCTTAAGAGGCCTATCCAGCTCTCGATGAAGTTGGTGGAAAGGTACATTTGAATCCAATGCACTGTGGAATTCTAAGAGTGGAGAACAGTGTCTCAGGTGGGCAGAGAATGTGACCAATGTGCTTGTCCCTTTAGGAGACCCAACCAAAAACAAATAAATAAACCATGCTGGTGGCCTACCTGTAGTCTTCTACAGCACAATATGGGATATTTAGGTTCAATTCTCTTTACCTTCCCACCTGCAGTGGCTGGATGTGTTGAGGAAGCAGGACATTCAAGCAATGGAGGGACAGAAGGAGGGGTGCCTTCTGCCACTCAACCCAGATTAATCGGTTATAAAGACTAGACACAATCCCGACCCCCAAAAAACCATGATCTAAGACCTTACAGCTGGGAAATGAAAATGTGGACATTTGGGCTATCCGTTCTCCACAGCTTCAGTGCAAGTATTGTAAAAGTTAACTGCTTCTTGATCCCGGAATTTTTCAAGTCTCAGACCAGGCAACAGTGGCATCTCTGCTCCTGTCAGTCACTCGCCATTTCTAGTACAGTGTGGAACTCTCTTATGGAACAAACTTACCTGGTAACCAGGATTTCAGTTTGCACAGAACAGCACACTGAAATGATCCTAAACTTTTGTTCCACTTCACATTTTTCACGGTATCCGAGTTCCCTATAAGCAGGCTCTACAGTGCCTCATACCCTTTGCTGTAGCACGAGTGTGTTTCTGCCTAGTGCCTGGCTTTCTTTCTCCACTCTAAAAGTGTGATGCTAGGAAATATTTAATGACCAGTTACATTATGAACTGTACCAGGACATATCCTTGTGTCTTGGAGTAAGGGGGCTACGTGTTACCTACAATTTGGTGGCCTCAATGCAATCGTCTCTCAGGTTTCCTCTGACAGATATTACCCTTGACAAGTTTCTCTTCAATAGCACGCTGCTTTTGACCCCATCGCACCTGGCAAGCCCACCCTCGCATTTCACCTCTGATCCCTCCCCAATGTGGCTGACATTTTGCAATTATCAGCAATTTGTGAGCTTTATTTTTGTTAGCACCAAATTATGCAAATAATAGATCTATAGCTTAACAGCTTTTACTGGGCTGTAGAAGTGGGGGTGGGTAGGTAACATAAGGATGGTCTTGGAAGTCTGGGTGCAGTTTGGACGAACTGAAAATGAAAGGCAAGAGAATACATTATTCTATGGTGATCTCCTTTGGAAAAGTTTTGTGTTTGGTATAGTGAATTCTTTGTGGAGCTGGGACGTGGTCCGTACTCCTCGCTGTATGACTCCCATGACTGTAGTGGAAATTACACACAAAAGAAGAAGGCTCAAAGTTCTAACCACCAGGGGTGAAATCCTGGCCTCTTTGAATCAATGGGAGGTTTGCCCACTGTAAGCTCTTTGGGGCAGGACAGTCTTTTTGTTGTTTGGTTGTACAGACCTTAGTACGAAGGGGCCTTGGGCTATGACTTGGGCTCAGTAAAATAAATAAGTAAATAAGTAAATAAATAAATAAATAATAAGACAACGACCCCCTGCTATCCTGGTTGTTCAGCCCTTCATCCACCCTAGATAGAAAAATTCAGCTTCAGGAAGTGTAGTGTGAAAGCTTAAAAACCAAAGTCTCTCATGAATATTTAAGATCTCATGGCACTTTTAATAAGAGTAGGGTAAGAACAGGAGTTTGTTGTGGCAACCTTGGCCAAACTGTCCTTCCAGTCTCACTACTGCTGTGATCGGACAGGAGGCGTGCAACTTCAAATGATGCTGAATGTCTATACTGTGTAAAGCACACAGGGATGTAATGTGCTGTGCAAATGATCTTTTCCCACACCATCATCAAAAGCAGACAAAAGCACTTAATCTCTGAGAGTAAAATTAATCCCTATGCAGAGGGCCGGCACAAGACACATCCACCAGTTAAAATTCAACTTTAGCCTTCAGAGTAGGCTTTGCATTGGCCCTCTGTACATGGATGAAGTTCTCTCTTTCTCTGTATTTCAGTAGGGCCAAGGGCTGGGAAGGCAGAAAAGAAACAGAACTGAAAAGATCCATATCATTTCTTAAGATATATGTTTTACAAAAAATATGTTATCAAACTGATTTGGTCTAAAATACCAAGTGTAATCTTAACTCATATTTTGGAGAGGACGTGTTATGTGGTTGTTTCTCTCCTTCAATTTTCCCTTCCACCTCTGTGTTTGATAGCTTCCTCCAAGGCTCAAATTTCAAAATTACCATGTGAGAGGCTGTCCTCATGATATTTTCAACCTTGCTAATGTGAGGAAGGATGGAATCTCTCTCCAGCCCCAATATCCAGGACAAAAGAATGCAGATGAAGAGTGAAGGCTTGCATATTTATCCCAAGTGGACCCCCAGACACTGTTTAGTTTCCTCATCATTACTATAATTTATAGAGAGCTCTAGATGTATATTCTGCAATATGAATGCATAGCAAGACACATAGGGCAATTTAAGTCAGTCAGTCCTGAGAGCCCAATCCTATTCCTAGATGTGAAAAAGGCAATTCTCCCATTGACTTAAATAAGAGTAGGATTGATTTTAAGGTCCGAAGGACTCATTATGATTATTTAATTTGGGTTACTGCATAACTCAGACCATAGAATTCTATCCAGTAACAAAGTAGAGTCAAGCGTTTAGATATTACCCATGAGTAATACTGAAAACAAGTCGTATCGAAACAAAGGGAAGCAATTCAGAGTTGATGCTGGCCTAAATACATTGCAGGAGAAACTCCAAATTGCTAGTATATGCAGAGGGAAAAGTATTACACTGTATTTTCCACTGCATGCATCCGATGAAGTGAGCTGTAGCCCACGAAAGCTTATGCTCAAATAAATTTGTTCTTCTCTAAGGTGCCACAAGTACTCCTTTTCTTTTTAGAGGGAAAGGTGTTACCAGGATGCTGGAAATGGACCAGAGCAAAACCCTACAATTGAAATTTACAGATTTTTATCTCAACTTCACAACATGGCTCTGTTTGTAATGGATACACTGGTAGCTTCCTACGGGGTGAAAGCCTTTGATCCGTACTTGGCTTAGAGTGGCAACTCTGTGCTGTCACTGCTTATGTTGTACCTGCTGTGGACAGAGGATTCTAAATTCTAATGCTTCTAATCCAGCACTTTAAAAAACAAAACAAAGGTCCCTATTTTTCCCTCCTGACTCACACTGAGTAGTACATTACTGCGCCCTCAGTGCTGATTTCTCCATCCTTCCGACAACAGACAAGTCCTGCCCGAGTCACATGACCTCATCAACTTCCCGGCGACAAGATTTGGACACGTTTAGAACAGTTAGTGCTATTTTTAGCCCACTCTCGGGACATGTGGGGCGGAAAGGGTCTGAGGTTCTGTAATGCTTTTCATAATTTCATAATCTCAGTGTCGAGAAAAACCACTCCGTTTTGAATGTCACTTCACATAATCACCGCGGGTACAGCCGGATTAGCTGCGGTAGTCTGAGAGGGCATCATCCAAAGAGCCTCCCTCTGGAAGGGGTTGCGGTGACTCGTGCGGCTGAGAATGTAGGGCCCACAGGATGCTTTCTGTGGGCCCTTATCTCGGTTATGGAAAGACACTCGCTTCAAAGTGTTCCGAAAGAAAGAACAAAAACATCCACAGCAGGGAAAAGACACAGTCATTGCAGCTAAAGTTTTCTTTTTGCTACTGAGGCATCACTTTGTAGTGCATCAGGATCATAAACACTGGCGGTGTCCAGATGGTGTGTTATGCCAAAGGACTAAATTCACTGCTGGAGTAAAAGTGCACAGCTCCATTGACTTTAGTGGAGTTTCACCCATTTACACCAGCATTTGGCCCAAGATTTTCAATGTTGCCATATTTTGTTTTATTTTAGGAAAAATAAAGAATGACCAAATACCTACAGTCAGATTTTTAAAGGTTATGGGGAACAAATCCACCTGCCAAAATGTTCATGCACTTACATGACCTTACAGTTGCATACTCAGATCAAGTATTCATACAAACAAAGGACCAGGAAGTGTCTAGGTGCTCAGGTGCATATGCAAATTGGTAATCTGCACATTCAGTCACGTTAACTGCAAGTTGAAATCGGTCATGCAAATGCATATGTGTTTCTGAACAATTCGCTGTGCAAATGACATTTGGAAAGGCAGGGTCCTAATATGTAATGTCTTTAAAGTGTAACTGTGGTGCCTGATTGACAACCTGGGAGTCTGAAATTGTCTAGGACAGGAAAGGCCTGGGTGGGACCTGCACGAGTTAATGTTGCACCCGCCTCATGAATGCTCCTTAACTCAGACACAAAAGAAATTTCCTGGCCCATTTGGTTCTTGGTCTTTCAAATTAAAATTTCAATACGAACTTGTTTTCTCCTGAACTTCGGCTTGGAAGCTGAGCCTCATTTGTGACAAGCTCAAGACAGAGGGGGGAAAAGGGCAGGTATTGTTTCCTACAGAAACAAAAGCTGCATGTAGATTGAAACACGCACACACAAAGGAAATTTAAAGTAGCTCTTATCAAGATTCCCCTTGATGTAAAAGGTCTGCCCAGTTTGCCAAATACCAAATTTGCTTCCAACAAGGCTTGGCGTTGCTCCACCCATGAATATATACATTTAAATGCATAATACTTACTGCATGTCAGGCTAGTGAAATGTAAGATGAAGAAAAATCTGAGATGTTGTGGAAAGCGGTGAGGGCTTGAAAGGCCTCCTGGAATAAAAATCAAATCTCTCCCCAACCAGAGCCGTATTTTTAGGAAGTTGACTGAGAAATGTTTTCTTTGCTCCATTTCCATGTTTACTGGGCTACAACCTCGTTACACTCGATTGCATCAGAAAACATGGAAACAGTTCTACAAATTGATCTGGCCACAAGATCTCAGAGGAATTTGCTGTCTGTCTCCAAGGAGTTTGCCCAGCATAAACAATCTCAAATAAATACAAGACTGAACCGAGTGAGTTAGTAGCTCTCAAACAAGCTTCAGAAATCAGAATAAAGATGCATGTGTTCAGGAACTTTGTTTGGATGGGACTTTATCATGACACAATTCTCATAAGATATTAGAGGTAACGATTCATGAGAAAGGACAGAAAATAGTGGACACCATGGTCAAGGCTGCTGTCTTCCAATAGGACTACAAAAAGTCCTGTGACTGGAATAATAATAGAACCAGAATAAAGATAAAATGCATTCACTTTGGGCTGGAGGTGCCATTCCTAGCTCGAGGAGACATATTTGAACTAACGCTGATTGAGCTAGACCATGAGCGAAATGTAGACATACCCTAAGTCTGCATGTCTTCCACCTAAACAGAGAAATCTAGCTCAGGTTTAGGTCACATCACCCCTATGCCTTTCTGTTCTTTTATTCTGAAGATCTCCATTGGTTATAATCCCAAAGTCACCTCTGAAGTGTTGTCAACTCTCTGGATTTTACCACGAGGGCAGTAACATTTGCTGTTTTTCCTGAAACCCAAACTCCTGGAGTCCTGTGATTAGTTTTAGTTTTCATTAGTTTATGTATTTCAAAGAATCCCTATTGAGGTTACAGGGACAAACCATCCCGATGTGTCGAAAGAATAGTAAATATGGCAGACGACCAGCTTGGTTTAACAGTGAAATCCTTGCAGATCTTAAACATAAAAAAGAAGCTTACAAGAAGTGGAAGATTGGACAAATGACCAGGGAAGAGTATAAAAATGTTGCTCGGGCATGTAGGAATGAAATCAGGAGGGCCAAATCACACCTGGAGCTGCAGCTAGCAAGAGATGTTAAGAGTAACAAGAAGGGTTTCTTCAGATATGTTGGCAACAAGAAGAAAGCCAAGGAAAGTGTGGGCCCCTTACTGAATGAGGGAGGCAACCTAGTGACAGAGGATGTGGAAAAAGCTAATGTACTCAATGCTTTTTTTGCCTCTGTCTTCACGAACAAGGTAAGCTCCCAGACTGCTGCGCTGGGCAACACAGCATGGGGAGTAGGTGGCCAGGCCTCTGTGGAGAAAGAAGTGGTTAGGGACTATTTAGAAAAGCTGGACGTACACAAGTCCATGGGGCCGGATGCGTTGCATCCGAGAGTGCTAAAGGAGTTGGCGGCTGTGATTGCAGAGCCATTGGCCATTATCTTTGAAAACTCATGGCGATCGGGGGAAGTCCCGGACGACTGGAAAAAGGCTAATGTAGCGCCCATCTTTAAAAAAGGGAAGAAGGAGGATCCTGGGAACTACAGGCCAGTCAGCCTCACCTCAGTCCCTGGAAAAATCATGGAGCAGGTCCTCAAGGAATCAATCCTGAAGCACTTACACGAGAGGAAAGTGATCAGGAACAGTCAGCATGGATTCACCAAGGGAAGGTCATGCCTGACTAATCTAATCGCCTTCTATGATGAGATTACTGGTTCTGTGGATGAAGGGAAAGCAGTGGATGTATTGTTTCTTGACTTTAGCAAAGCTTTTGACACGGTCTCCCACAGTATTCTTGTCAGCAAGTTGAAGAAGTATGGGCTGGATGAATGCACTATAAGGTGGGTAGAAAGTTGGCTAGATTGTCGGGCTCAACGGGTAGTGATCAATGGCTCCATGTCTAGATGGCAGCCGGTATCAAGTGGAGTGCCCCAAGGGTCGGTCCTGGGGCCGGTTTTGTTCAATATCTTCATAAATGATCTGGAGGATGGTGTGGATTGCACTCTCAGCAAATTTGCAGATGATACTAAACTAGGAGGAGTGGTAGATATGGTGGCAGGTAGGGATAGGATACAGAGGGACCTAGATAAATTGGAGGATTGGGCCAAAAGAAATCTGATGAGGTTCAACAAGGATAAGTGCAGGGTCCTGCACTTAGGACAGAAGAATCCAATGCACCGCTACAGACTAGGGACCGAATGGCTAGGCAGCAGTTCTGCGGAAAAGGACCTAGGGGTTACAGTGGACGAGAAGCTGGATATGAGTCAACAGTGTGCCCTTGTTGCCAAGAAGGCCAATGGCATTTTGGGATGTATAAGTAGGGGCATAGCCAGCAGATCGAGGGACGTATCGTTCCCCTCTATTCGACATTGGTGAGGCCTCATCTGGAGTACAGAGTCCAGTTTTGGGCCCCACACTACCTGAAGGATGTGGAAAAATTGGAGAGAGTCCAGCAAAGGGCAACAAAAATGATTAGGGGTCTGGAACACATGACTTATGAGGAGCGGCTGAGGGAACTGGGATTGTTTAGTCTGCAGAAGAGAAGAATGAGGGGGGATTTGATAGCTGCTTTCAACTACCTGAGAGGTGGTTCCAAAGAGGATGGTTCTAGACTATTCTCAGTGGTAGAAGATGACAGGACAAGGAGTAATGGTCTCAAGTTGCAGTGGGGGAGGTTTAGGTTGGATATTAGGAAAAACTTTTTCACTAGGAGGGTGGTGAAACACTGGAATGCGTTACCTAGGGAGGTGGTAGAATCTCCTTCCTTAGAAGTTTTTAAGGTCAGGCTTGACAAAGCCCTGGCTGGGATGATTTAATTGGGGATTGGTCCTGCTTTGAGCAGGGGGTTGGACTAGATGACCTCCTGAGGTCCCTTCCAACCCTGATATTCTATGATTCTATGATTCTATTTATTTATTTTTAAAGTAAGTATTTAATCCTCATGGATGTAGGGAAAAGTTGAAAACTTGACCTTGAAGGCACAAAAAACAGTAAGCATTTTTAAGGAAAAACTGTCTAATTATAATTGTTTAAAAGATCTGATGATTTCTAAGCCAATCTCATAATTCTGGGGAGCCTGACTCATCATTTTTGAACTTTGGGGAGTTGCAATACTGTCTCGGGCTCATACAGATTTGCTGTTTTCAAGCTTTCTATTATTATATATCTTTTTAATTAAAAAATCCAAATCAGAAAACTGAGGTTATGGAAAACATAAAAAGAAATTCTCCATGTCAGTTCTAGTTTCCTCAGTCATTTACCATGTGTGTTACATTTTGGATTATTTCCCTACATTTGGGATTTCTTCGCTTCAGAGATATGAGAACCGTCTTTGATGCTTGCTATACCAGGTAGAGCAAGTATCATAGACTTATGTTCTGCACCTATCAGTCCCTCTTGCTTTCAAGAAGGTATCAGCTACCAATAAATCTTGGTGACATGATTCTGGTTTGTTCAAGCCTACGTTGTCTAGAACCACTTCTAAAGACTGGCAGCCATTTTTTTGTTGTTTTTGAATTGCTCAGAAGTTAATATCACTGCATAGCATGAACCGAACTAGAGGAAATGAGTGGATATTCTTATGGCAAAAACGTCACATTGAAATATCCGTGATTTGAAAATGACTCTTCTAGAACTGAAATTATGAGAATATGCAAATTCTGAATTTTAAATTTCCAAGTTGCCTCTTGCTCATTGTTGCTTGAAAAAGGACTCACTTTAATTGGTAAAGGGGATCATTATTAAACAAAATAATCAAGAAACATGGTGAATTTTTCAGCAAAATGTGCCCATTTGTGAGTTCATAAACCCTATTCTGTTTGAGGTGCCCAGTTCTACATACCTTACTCCAATTAGCCAGCACTTACTCCTGTAAATCACTGAGATTACTCACATGAATAAATATTCATCAGACAGAGGGACGGTTGCAGAAATTATCCCCATGAAGGTCCACCTTATGCATCATTGATTTTGCACACCTGCCAGCATAGATTAGGAATCAAAAGCACTCATTAAGGAACAAATCTTGCCCCTCACTCTACAGCCAGAGGAAGTCCCCAGCAGCAGATGAGAAACAGTTCTGCTTTGCACTGTGAGGACAAAAAAGATGCATCATTATTATTATTTCTCTTTGCAAACTTTTCTGAACCTCGGAATATAAAGGGGCATTCTTCTCCTGCACGTTTGCAAAGCCACAGTACAGTAGATTTTGAGGGTTTAAATCCAACTCACAGGACTGGCTTCTTTACTCTCAACATAAATAAATATTAAGGATAATTAGCAAATATATTTTTACTATCATTTTAATTGGTGCCAACCTCTCTATCAATAGAGCTTATGCGATCCACATTGACATAATAGCAGAGCACTTAACAATCTATTTTTCCTCAGAACACCCTTGTGATATAGGGAAGTGCTATTATCAGTGGGGAACTGAGACACAGAAAGACTAAATGATTCACCCAAGGTCACATAAGAAGTCTGTGGAAAAGCAGGGAATTGAACCCAGGTTTCCCTACTCCCCCAGGCTAGCACCCTAACCACTGGATAACATTTCCCCACTCTGAGCTTCTCACTCAAGTTTGTTGCTGTGCATAGACATCTTTATAGCTCCTTGTATCAAGTAGAAAACAAGCAGCATTCCCAAGCTCCATCCTTTGATGTATTCACAGGAACCCTCTTCCCTTTGCCGTGCACAAGAACAGTGTTCCCCATATGGGACAGTATAACTGTGGTCCAAGAGAGGCTTAATAGTATAGAATCATACAAGAGAAAATGAGGGAATACTATGAGGGAAAATGTCATAACCACGAGGTCTAATAGCCTGTGGAATAATCTCCAAAGAAAAGATATTGTGGTTTTGTGGTTTTTTACTGCCTTTTAATCAAGGATCTCAGATCACTTTACAAATATTAAGCAAGACTCACGGCATCCCTCTACACTGGTAAGTATCATGACCCCATTTTAAAGATAGGGAAACTGAGGCAGAGTTCAAGTGTCATGGCCAAAGCTGCAGACGGAGTCAATAACAGCACTGTGAATGGAACCCCCAAATCTTGTTAGCCAGATCCCTGCTCTAACCACTAGCCGCCATTCTGTGAGTATGAACAGTTGTTTAAAAAGAAAAGGAGTTGGAAGTGGCTGGATAATCACTTGACAGCGAGGCCGTGCCTGGTGCTTTCCCAAAAGAATGACGGCTGAGCAGGCTTAGGTTTTGGCACTGGATTTTGTTCGCTCCTAGAGGCTGGCACACAGGGATAATTAGAGAATGTAACATATACACACACGCATACATATATTTATATCATTTATATATATCCACACACGAACACACACAAATACCTTTCTTCCCTTCCAACCTGTATGTGGCACGCTGCCTTGACAGTCAACTAGATGAACATTTTCACCTGAATTGGAACAAAGTGTTTTGCTGTTTTCTCTCTTGCGCGCTCGCTCCCTTTATTTTAATCTACAAACCAGTAATGGGTCTGCAGGCAGGCTGCCAGGGCACAGCTTGGATCCACCTGGCCAATGCTGGGATCCAGTTAAAAACCAAGATGAAGAGGAGGAGCCAAAAGGTCATTTCGGAGCCAAGACATCCGCCCACCATGTCCAGACCTTGTACGAGCGAGATTTATGGGGGCTCAAGGCTTCCATCTCTCTCTGCGGAAGAGCTTTTTATTGCCCTGGATATCAGAGTGAAAATATTTTAAAAGGCCAAAATTATGAACACTCACAGCCTTGCTCTTTGCTAAAGAAACAAAAAAGGGAACTGCAGGGGGAGAATAAACCCAGGCCAAGTGCATTTTTAATGCAGTAATGGCACTTTTTATTTCTGGTCTAAAGGTTAAGTGGGAAGTGCGAAGACGGGCTTTAGAACCCGGAGTCTTTGGAGTTCTCTAGTAAAGCACAGAAGACAGCAAGCCATTCATCATCTGACTCACGCTGATTGTCTTCCTGCAATAAAACAATTACATTTTAATTGTCCACTTTGCACGTTTCAATTAGGAACCTGGTAATTGTTATTCACACACTAAGTGCTTTCTCCAACTCTGCATGTACCAGCCAGCAGGACCCACATGGCAGCTGTAAGGAAAGTCTTTTTATCCATTCTCCCCATAGCTGATTTCTGGCCTTCCCCTCCAGTGTTGTTTCTTCAGTGGTTCAATCAAAGCTTCTCATCAGCCATATTTTCTCCATCTCCTCCTTCAGACCTATTTTGTCCATAGAGCCTTGACATGGTTATCTCTACCTGGGCACTGTGCCCTTCCCATCATTTTTTGCACTTCCCCACTACCACTTTCACATTTGTCTGAGTAACAGGGCATGCAATGCTGACCCATTAAGATGGATTCCAGGTTTGTTCTGCACCTGGCTTTAGCTTCTCCTCTAGCTGTTGCTCAGGCCCTTTCAATCTTCATGTATCGCCTTTTGAGAAGATATGGAGTCACTTTTATGAAGACTAACCCTTCCCAGGATACTTTGTGGTGGAGCTGCAACTCCCATCAACCCCAGGAACTATGATGCTTAACATTCCTCTGGACAGAATGAGGAAGAGGGAAGTACTGGAACTTAATGTAATAGGGTATGCTGGCCCTCTACAGTGGGTTTGAGTCAAAGGCCAATCTCTGCTTACCCTACTCATATGTGTTATCTCCTGGGGTATAAATCCTGGGGAAACTTCAGATATATGTCACTGCACCTGAGATTGGAATTTGGCCCATGGATTTCATTTGGAATAACTATGAAAGCAAGATGCCCGAAAACTAGCCCTTCAATTTGCAACCTCATCAGAGCAGTGATAATGATTAACATTTTGTCATTGCTTAGAGACCTGAATCACTCAGAGGTTTGTGTGAGTGATGGCAGACTATGGCTTTGCATCAACAAAATAATATTCTTTTCCAACGTCTTACATGAAAATAATAAGTAATAATATTGACAGCAGCTTTACGAATAGTGGCTGCATTAACAATTAATAGTGGTAGAAGGGGAGATCCCGTGGTTAATTCAGATTCATGCTTGCAATTGAGACACTGGTACTTAGCAGACAGTGGCTATTGGCCAGCGTTGTGCTACAGGAAGGAAGAGGCCTCTTCTCGGGGGAGAATTATAACTACAAATTGGAATGCAGTAACAAAGTGCAGGCCTGCGGACAGGGTCAGTAAATGGCATCACTTCTGCTCTTTGGTTGGCCAGAGTTGTGGCTGAGCAATGCAAGGCACTCCCCTGTTGCCCCAGGGGCTGAGCACTTGGCCAGCACAACGCCCCCAGCTTTTGCTGGCTTGGGAGATCAGGATGCAGAGTAGTGGCTGAGTACACAGTATGGCAGTGCTTCACACAGTCAGTGCTCACCAAATAGTAAACAGGGGGAGATGAATCCACAAAAGTTCTGTTTCACATTTAGCCATCTCTGGAGAATTCATGACCAGGAGTCCTCCCCTGTTCTGAGGAAGGGGACCCACAGTGCAAGTTTCTTGTGTTAAGTTAACCAAACACCACCCATGTAAGAGAAAACAGAACTGACCTTCCAGTAACTCTGAGAGCCTCTTGCCTTTCTTGTGCATTTCCTGTGTCACAAACTACATCGTCAGACTGCACTTCCTGCTAGGAAGTACCCGAAAAATAGTACCTTTCAATGAGAGAGACACCAACATTTGCACTTATGGGTCCAAATCTTCAGCTGGTGTAAAATGACATAACCCAACTCAAGTCAATGATAGCTTTAGTGATTTCAACTGAGTAACTGAGGCCAGTTTACACCCACCAAGGATCTGATTCATGGATTGGTGAGAAGTATTTCTGAGGACATTCTGGAAAAATGATTTTTCATGTATGCAGTGAAGTTTAATTTAGCAAACAAGGTATGACTGATCACTACAGAATTCTGTTAAAGGGACAGGCTATTCTTCTGGTCATCACTGGTTTTCAGGGCTTTTATAAGACTTCCCTCTCTGAGAGTTTTTCTTGGTGTGTATAGTATTCTCATCAAAGAATCCCCAGGCGCCCTTTATTCCATTGAACATATTGCAAACTGTAAACAGAGTCACTCCCTCAGTGTGGGGGAAGGGAGGGAGGTTTGGAAGAAGTGGCGGTTGAGGGAGAAAGGAGGGCAGTGACTCATTTTAATCTCCTTGTGTATACAGACTGTAGGATTTGAGCAAATAAGGTGTCAGACATCACCTAATGGAGGAAATTAGAAAGCCCAGATAAGATAAGTGCAAAGAAACAGGAACTTTCTAGCGATGAGAGCCACAGCAGCCTACAGATCAAATAACAATAGGAAATAAGGAGCCTCATTGAAAAAGAAAAACCCAACAACCCTAAACTTAATAGCAAAACAAGTTGCAGTCACCAGATTAAGTGGCGGAAGGTCTGGGTTGCTCAATTCAGTTCAAGATCCCATGCTAGCAGGGCCTTTTACAGGGCCCTTCCATCTCAGCTTGCACCAAGCTCGTTTTATCTTGTTGACTGTTTATTTTAGCCGTTTTGTAAAAGAACAAAAGAGAGAGAGAAAAATGTTGGAGATGTAGAGCCTACCAGAATCACAGCTGTCAGTCTGCAGTGTTGCTATTCCTGAGAGCGGAAGAAAGGACCACAGGGGAGAAGACTGTTGACTTCATGGAGAAAATATGTCAATATACGATGCCAAAACCAAACTCCTGACCATCTGTGGTCATTCAAGAGCGCATGGCACATTTTGCAAGAGCATGGGTGTTAGCCCCAGTGTAGAGGCCAAATCTGAACTTGGCTATTCATATTCTGCCTCCCTAAAATACCGCCTGGAGTTTCAACTGGAAAAGTTATTTCTGCTTTTCTGTCTTGAGCTATTGCACAGTGTTGCTGTTAAAATGGTGGCATGTTGCATCTCAGAAGGTGCTGAGGTTCAGCAGTTGATGAGTCATCCCTATATACATAGGGCTTGATTTCCCCTCTTTCCCCGGTTTCATACTGGTCTGACTCCGCTGAATTCAACTGAATTCCTCAAGTGTAGGCAAGAGGAGAATGAAGTTCACAACAAGAAAAATGCTTTGGGCTCCTTCAGAAAGAAAAGCTCTATTATTACTAATTCAAATAGTTTTTGATAAGTCCAAATATGTTAATGTGAATTGGTAGGAAAGCGGGTACTTAGTATAAATATGAAATTTCCCCCCATGGGGCGCACTCATGTATGACTCTCTCAAAGATCTGTGAATCCACATTTAATGTAGCCATCATCAAACTCCTGTATTGCAGGCATCCGGCTAGGGCAACTAGAAGGAACTCTCTTTGAATCCATCAACTTTACTGTTTGATCATCTGGAGGCGTCTCCAATGAGCGATGCAATACTTTCCTTCACCTCTAAGAAACTAGCTCTGGCCATGCCCATTGTCATTTAATCTTGAAAGACAATTTATTATATTAATTATATTATTATTATTTATTAGAGCACCTAGTAGCCCCAGTCATGGAACAAGACCTCATTCTGTAAGGCGCTCTACAAACACAGAACAAAAAGATGGTCCCTGCTATCTATCTATCTATCTATCTATCTATCTATCTATCTAGGCAGAACAGAGGCAACATAAGGAGGGAACAGAGGGAACATAAGGAGACACTACTGGTCAGTATGACAGGCACTAGTCTCAGCACACTGAGGATCATTAGCCCTGTTTTACACATGAGGAAACTGAAGTTAAGTGAGTTGCTCAAGGTCACCCAGCAGACCAGTGGCAGAACCCCTGTCTTCTGAATCTCAGTCTGTTTTTTTAAAATGTACTAGGCCAACTAGCTCTCTTTAGTTTGTCCATGGTGCTTGTCTCCATGGTACCAGACTTTAGTTGTAGTTTTATAGAGGGTAGGAAAACTCTTTGTCAAATGAAAGATTAACTCTAGTGTCCATCAATATTTCTTCTACCAAAGGATCCCTGGGGACAAAGTAAACTTCTCAGACTAGATGGGTTTTAAGTTTAATTAGACACTCAGAACTAGCGATTGCTGAGCTGCCAGCTTCTAGGGTTTTGTTTTGTTTTTAGCACAGCAAATCAAGCCCTGGTCATTCACCGTTAAGCTTCTTGCCAGCATCAAATTTGAATTTTTCAGTGGTGCAGAATTCGATACAGCATCATTGGGATTAGAATGAGGGGAAAAATAAATTCTCCTTACAGTTTCAGAAACAATAAATAGACAAAACATTGTTAAAAACAAAAGCTATCTAAATAACCAAAGGCTACAGTCCAATACAGCCAGACTAACTTGCTCTTAGACGTTGTATAATTCCTCTCAGATCTGGAAAAGTGATACAAGAAAAAATGCTCACCAGCCAAAGTTAACATTTGCACAAAAACAGTGAGTCATATAAACTGGGATTTCCTCTCCTAGCCACTTCTTATTGGCATATCATCTGAGTCGCAATCAAATTTGATGCAATAATTTTCATCTGATAGTAAAAAAAAATGTATACTTCTGGTAAGGAGTTGGTTTTTGGCCTTGATTCTTCTCACAAAATGTCCAGCCTCTGAATTTTATAGGAAGAAATAATCGTGCCATCCAGGTTTCCATAACATGCTTTATTTCAGGTATTCAGACTGCTTTGGTGCACCACTTCCTTGCCTCAGTCCCTTTTACAATCTCAAAATGTGGTATAAAGACAATTTAGAGGGGTATTTGCAATTCTCAGAAATCGAAGCACCCAAAATCACTACTCCTGGAGCTGGTGAGGAAATATATTTGATTTTCTGAAAAAAACAAAACAAAAACCCCCAAAGCCTTTTAGGTTTTGTCAAAATTTTATGGATTTTTGGGGGTTCTTGTTGAAAATCTATACCCCCAGAAATGGAAAAAAATGTTTTTTGGATGTCAGAAAACAAACAGTTTTTGATTTTCATGTTTTTGTTTGCTTGGTTTTCAGACAAAAACTGACACATTTTGACAAAAATGGAATTTGGGTGTTTTTTTTTTTTCAAAAACATTGGTATTCAAAAAACCA
This sequence comes from Natator depressus, assembly GCF_965152275.1. Classification (NCBI taxonomy): domain Eukaryota; kingdom Metazoa; phylum Chordata; order Testudines; family Cheloniidae; genus Natator; species Natator depressus. The sequence continues at coordinate 5,025,177 of NC_134247.1, forward strand.
TTTTTCATTGAAGAGAAAAATATCAATAGAAATTTTTCAATCTCCTCTACCAGTCACTTTTGAAAATCTTAGATGAATTTGAATAAATGAATTTGAAAATAATTTTGAAATTAAATAGTTATTTAAAATAAATCAAATGAAAATAATTGTGAAGCTTGACATAATAGAATCATAGAATCAAGGGACCTTAATTGGTCATCTAGTGCAGTCCCCTGCACTGAGACAGGACTAGATATTGTCTAGAACATCTCTAACAGGTGTTTGACTAATATTTTCTTAAAAACCTCCAATAATGGAGATTCCATGACCTCTCTAGGTAATTTGTCCCAGCGCTTAACCACCCTTGCAGTTAGGAAGTTTTTTCCAACATCTAACCTAAGTCTCCCTTGCTGCAGTTTAAGCCCATTACTTTTTGCCCTGTCCTCAGTGGATAAGGAGAACAATTTATCACCCTTCTCTTTATAACAACCTTTTACATACTTGAAGACTGGCATCATGTCCCCCCTCAGTCTTTTCTTCTCCAGACTAAACAAACCCACTTTTTTCAATGTTTCCTTGTAGATCATGTTTTCTAGACCTTTAACCATCTTTGTTGCTTTCCTTTGGACTTTCTCCAATTTGTCCACATCTTTTCTGAAGTGTGGTGACTAGAACTAGACGCGGTACTCCATTTGGGGCCTTACCAGTGCTGGATAGAGTGGAAAAATTAGTTCTCATGTCTTGTTTATAACACTCCTGCTAATACATCGCAGAATTACGTTTACTTTTTTTTTGTCGCAGTATTACATTGTTGTACATATTTAGTTTGTGATCCACTATAATCCCCAGATCCTTTTCTACAGTACTTCTTCTTAGGCAGCCATTTTGTATTTGTGTAATTATTTGTTTCTTCCTAAGTGTAGTACTTTGCATTTGTCCTTATTGTACTGCATCCTATTTATTTCAGACTATTTTTCCAGTTTGTTAAAATCCTTTCAAATTCTAATCCTGTCCTCCAAAGCACTTGTAACCCCTTCAAGCTTGGTATCATCCACAGACTTTATAAGTGAACTCTCTGTGCCATTGTCCAAATCATTTATGAAGATATTGAATAGAACTGATTTCAGGACAGATCTCTGCAGCTCCCCACTTGATGTACCCTTCCAGCTTCACACTGAACCATTGATAACTACTCCCTGGGAACTGTTTGTCAATCAGTTGTGCTCCCATCTTATAGTAGGTTTGTCTAGGCCGGGGTCAGCAAGCTTCGGTACGCAGCCCATCAGGGTAATCCACTGTAGGGCCGTGAGATATTTTGTTTATGTTGACCGTCCACAGGCACATCCCCCCCTCCCCCTACAGCTCCCAGTGGCTGCAGTTCACCTTTCCCGGCCAATGGGAGCTGCGGGAAGCCACGGGCCACAGGGACGTGCTGGCCACCACTTCCCACAGCTCCCATTGGCTGGGAATGGCGAATCATGGCCACTGGGAGCTGCGAGGGGCCGTGCCTACTGACAGTCAACGTAAACAAAATGTCTCATGGCCCGCCAGCAGATTACTCTGATTGGCCACGTGCCAAAGGCTGCTGACCCTGGTCTAGGCTATATTTCCCTAGTTTGCTTATGAGACGATAATGTGAGACAGTATCAAAAGCCTTACTAAAGTTGAGATATATCATATCTACTGCTTCCCCCATCTACAAGTCTTGTCACCCTGTCAAAGAAGGATATTAGCAGTTTAATCAAGATAAATTCCCTCACCTCCATAATGACTCTTAGCAAATATTGTTAAAACAATATGTTTTATTAGTTTTCATTACATCAGCTCTTATTAAGGAGAGATAAGACATTCTCCCAGACAGTTTAAAAATACATAATGTGCTAAAAATATCCTGGATAGCTGATCTGTTTTTGTGCCTGTCACACAGAAATGTTCAGAGTAGTAATTTAAAAAGAAACACTACTTGAGTTACTGAATATACCAAGTATATCCAGGTAGAAAATACCTTATGTGCTAGTGAATGTTCTAGGTACTTCAAAGTAGCATGCACCTGCTGTATTGATGAACGTACTAGGTATATCAAAGAACAGAACAATATCATGTGAATAATGTAACTAACCAACACAGTGAAAATTGCAAATAATTGCAACAGACTTTTTTCTGAATGATTTCTGAATGCAAAGAATGAGTCACTGGTTATCTGATCCAAAGTCTCTTGCAGTCATGGAAAGGCTCCCATTGATTTCATTGGAGTTGGATCAGGCCCTGAATCCTAATGAATTTTGAATAATGATTAAACAATAAGATTTCACTGTGACGCTGGCAGACAACATGCCAGCTCCTGACAAGGCCCCTAGGCCTCACTGAACATTGACAAAGGCATAGCTGGAAGCCAGCTTGGCTCACCTATGTGTTCGTAATGTTGAAATAGGTATTAGATTTCTAGAGATGAGTTTAGTGTTTGGACTTTATGATAAGCTTGTGAGTTGCTGCCTGCATTAATCTCACTTATTTAAATATTACCTTATAACATGAGAGACAGATATTATGTTTTGCTCTATAACTATAAAAGTGTTTGCTATGAAATGGGAACCACCGCCCACCTCACCCCCCAGTCAGGAGAGCAGCATTATGAAGTATAAAATGCTAGTTTACCCAAGAGGTGTCATCTTGTGCCCAACAAAAGAAGGACTATAGACACCAGACAAACCATTGTGGAACATCACTGGACAAAATACTTTGTGAGCGTCCCCTCTTCATGGGTGTGGAGGGAGAGCAATCAACAAAGCCGCATCCCATCACAGTTTGACCTCAGGGAAGAGAATAAAAATCCCTGTCAAGAAAGAATTGTTATCGCTATTCTGCTTGGAATTTGGAGACGGCAATATTTCCAGGCATAAGCAAGGGATCTACAAACTGCTTAGCTTGTGTTAGACCTAAAGGACATATAGAGCTTGCACATTACAACAGCTTCTCCTACTTTTTGAAACCTAAGATTGCAAGTCATTTTTGTCCGTATGTTTACCTGATTGAATCTTGTAAATAAGTCTTTTATTTTTTTTCCTTGTTAATAAATTTTTAGTTAGTTTTTTATAGGATTGGCTACAAGCTTTGTCTTTGGTATGAGATTTGAGTCACAAATGACCTCAGTGACTGGTCCATTGGGACTGCAAGTAACCAGAATATTCTTGTGATTTTTGGAGTCATGGACTATCTATCACAAAGGCAGGCTTGCCTGGCTGGCAAGCTGGATGCCCAAGGGGACTATTTCTGACTCCATGTTAAGGCTGTTCTAGAGCTTGATACTCATACTCAAGCTCATACTTGATACGCGGTTGGTGACATCTAAGTATAGAGCTCACAACCAGTGTGGGGTTTGTGCCCTGGCGTGTAACAGTCTGCCTGAAGTTGGCATTCACAGTCAGATAGCCTGATATTCACAATCTGTCTACAGCTGATTCACAAGGTGCACTTTTGGTGAATATTTGAGCACTGAAACTTAAAATTCACTTTTCACAAGTATTTGAGCAAGTGAACAGCCGCATACACAGTAGGGCTGGCTGAATACTTCCAACAAAAAAGTTGATAATGTTGAGTAATGGACTTTTTTCAAAAACAACATTTTTAATGAAACAAATATTTTCTTCTCTTTTTTTGGCATTTCTTTCACTATCAAAAAATTGTAACAAAAATCATTATCAACTTTTTTCATTTTCCAAAAACCTATTTTTAATCTTTGAAAAATTTAAGTAACCATTTTGCTAACAACACTTTTGATCAAAATTTGACCTAAATTTGATTAAAACCAAAAATAGTCTGTTTCTAACCCTCTGAAGCAGGATCAACTCCATATTTTTAAACTTTTTTTGTGCGAATTGTTTATTTTTTTGATCAGCTATAAACAATGCTGATAGATTCTAGCATTTGTGCATACAGATGACTGAATTTGCATGCACAAATCTTATTCAGCCAAATGGGTTTTGCACTTGTAAGTTTGATCTTTTTTATCGTCAGTCATTAGAACCTATCTCCTGCATGTGCAGCTTGCATCCAAATACCCAGGAAAAGTTAATTTAAGTATAAGTGCTCAAATAAGGTCTGAACTAAAGCCCATTAAAATCAAGATCCCATTAACTTCAGTGAAGTTTGGACCAGGCCCATGATTCATCAGAACTGATTGTTCATCAACTGTCTCTAGACAGACTGTGAAATTCTCATGTATTCACTATTGATAAAAGAGTGATTAATTTTATTATTAATTCAGCCAGAAGCAGACCTAGGAATTGAATTCTTTGTCTTCTTCATCCCACGCCAGTATGTTAACCACAAGACCAGGCTTTGCCTGGGACATGGTTATTTCCTTTTCCATCTAAAACCAGAAAATATGGAGCCATGAAAACAAACTAAACTAACCAACCTAAATACAATAACCATTTTTTTAAACCCAACAAATGGTTAAATTTGAGTTTTGGATGCTTCATATTTTTTGCCAAACCAGGTAGATCATCTGAGTCATATACACTGTTCCCAGGAAGTAGTGTCCAGTACAGCTGTGTTTTGTGGTATCTCAATAAGTAACGCATGGCATCACTGGTAAGGTCAGGGTATCACTGGCTCTTGCCCTGCACACATATGGAATGGGAACCATCCTTCTTGAAAGACAACGGTGCAAGTGCCAAAGTAGTTCAGATACTGTGGTTCAGTCTGCAGTCTTGTGAATGGCAGTGTGGAGTGACAGTCCTTGCCACAGATTATGGAGGCATAAAGTTCAGGCCAGAAGATGGAGCTGGTGCGCTACTAGCATTTGAGGCCTGATGCACTTTCCTCTTCACTCACTTCACTTTCCTGTCTCTCAGCCATCTCTTTTCAAGCGGAATGACTCCTTGGTGCCAATTTTGAACATTTTCAAGTCCCTCTTGCAAATGTCCTTGAACCTGGGCCTAGGGTGGCCCAGTGACCTTGGAGCATCTGCAAGTTCACCATACAGGCAATTTCCTTTGGACTATATGGGGGGAAGAGAGAAAGAGAGTAATTCATTTCCTACGGACACTACCTGGACATATGTAATTTTTGAAGGGCACACAACTTAATGACTTTGCAGTTCCTGCTAAAGCCAAGAAGACTGAACTTCAAAATAAAAGTATGAGTTACTTTTCTCATTCCTGTGCATTCAAATGCTTTGAATGGTTTTGCTGAAATAGGGACAGTGAGCTAATGTCTATAATAGCACATGAACAAGTCTAGGATATTTCCCTGCATTGCTTTCTCAAAATTTCCCACTTTTATTCCAAATAGCCCTTATTCCTGCTTGGCTTGTGAAATGTTCTCCTGCATTAATGTACAAGAGCCATAATCACGTCTGGCTTATGTTTGGTTGCTTTTTGCTCCCAGTATATTAGAAAGCCTCTGATTTTTGGTACGTAGGCATAGTATGGCCAGTGGTTGCTCATTGGCTGCTCTGTGCCTAGGTGGAGTCATACATGAGCCAAACTAACCAAAGCAGTCACAGTCAATCTACCAAGAGTTGCATTTTTTTACTGCCACAAGGAGTAAATGCTTCTTCAGTTCTGTTAATGCAAGGCAAGACAGGGTGAGGTAGGAAAACCCACTGGCTGCTAGATTTTGCTCTTTTTTTCCTCTTTGTTTTTAAATAAACCCTCCAAACTCATGATCCTCTGTGACAGTTTCCAGTCCTGCTGCCCAATTAAAAGGGGCTGACTCAGTTTGGAGATAAACATCCCTCTCAAGGGACATCCCTCATTTTACTTTCCAAATTACCTAGTGGGCACATAATGTTGGTGTCCCCTTACATTTATAGCTGAAAATTACTTAGATCAGAAATTAAAAAAAAAAGTAATGAAACAGGTTCTAGTCACAGTTCTTCTCACTAAAGGAAGGAATCCCACAGCATATTAAGTTTCCTGCATGGATAATTTTGTTGTGTTTCTCATTTGAGGCTTTGTCAGATACTGCATGCCACATTTGGCCTTGGTAGGTTGAGAGGGATGAATACCCTTTCTACTTACCCAGTGGTATTTTAATAGCCACTGCCAGGTTTGGTTGCAGACTTAATTCCTGGCATTAAGTGGACATTCAGTGGATCCAAAGTAGCTGGCCCAAATCTGATATCCCTTCTTTCTTTATTTTACCCTGTTGAATTATAGTTTGCAGAGTCAAGGCCCGGCACTCCCGTACCACCCTAGAACAACAAATCAACATGCACTGACAATAGACGCCAACACAACTATAATCAAACAAAAATATCTTGATGTACAAAGCCAGATTGTGACTGGCCTCTGTCTGGGTGTACAAAGGTGTGTGTGTGCTTGCCTGTGTATTTGTGTGTAGGGTGCATGCAAGAAGTCTCCTTCTGTACTCCCTGTCACCACTGTCCCCTCCATGTTCTGTTGCGGGTGAACATCACATCTTTGCCGTCTCAGAGCTCACTGCAGACTCCCTCCGCCCCCAGTTTCTATTCCATGCTTTTGAAGATCACAGCAAGGCAAAGAAGGTCAGCTGGCTTTCCCGCGAGCTGAGCCTGAGTAAGCAAAGCATGGAACCGGAGGGGAAGTCTTAGAGAGCAGAAAGAGCTAGAAAAAATTAGGATTGTTCATACCGTTGGTAGCTAACGAAGCTAAAGCAAATAATATGGGCTGGATTTGAAAGTCAATAAGGTTTGGGTACCTAAATCCCCTATGTTCCTTTGGACATCCGAACTGTGATTAATAAATCTCGTGTTCCAGGGTGAGTTAATCAAAGCACAGGTAAGGAAAAAGCCATGGCATTCCACAACTGGAGAGGTGCATTATGTTTGGGACTGGGACTTGCCTTCTTTTGAAGCAACAGGCATTGTTGCCTGCCAATGATGGGGTGCTGTAGCAGATAGACCAGTTTTGTGGTTGAGTAATTGCAGAGCATCTGTTTTGACGGGCTGGTTGCTTATCCAAACCACATCAAGCCCTTGGAAGCTTTTGAGGTTCACCCATTCCTCCTACAGCAAAAAGGAAAAAAAAAAGGCTACAAAGAAAAGGGCCTTTATGCAGCCAGAATCTGTGCAAGGGGATTGTAAATAAAGGATTAACATTAAAAGAAAATAGTTCTCCCAAGGAATCCACGTCAGATGAAGACACAACAGCTTCACTCTGCACAGGACATTAATTACAAGACAGCTAGGTGGAAATAAAATAATTAAATGATTTGTGCCAATTTCCCCTCCTGATAGTTTGGAAGACGTGCTCTGCTAGGCTTAATTCATTTCTCTCTGTGTGGAAGTAGGGCCTTCATGGGAAGACCCTGGACAGAATTCTGTCTGCCGTGACGCACCTCAGAATTACCCAGCAGCTGCCATGCCAAGCAGTAGTACCATTCCATCCAGAAACAACACAGAGCAGTCACTCAGGAGGACCACACGACGCCACGAGACACAGGGTCGGAAAATCTGATGGGTGGCGAGGCGATTGATGAGTGATGGTGATGAGCAAAAAAAAAAGCGGTGGGGGAAGGTGGGGACTGGGTAACAGCAACTGGGATATTTATTTCTCTCTCTCTCTCTCTCTCTCTCTCTCTCTTCTGTGGGTTTCAGAAGAGAGTTGGGTATGTGCCAGCAGTGGATTTCCCAGGTGATTCCTCCTCCCTCTTTCCTCCACTAATCTCAAAGCCATCAAAGAAGTCTTGAAACTAAATCAAGCATTTCACATCCTTGCATGCCATCCAGCTGTTTGCTGTGCAGTGCTGTGAGGCCAAAGCTGGCCTGGGCATGTGAAAATAGACAGGAGTCAAGTGGGAGCGTTGCAACCAAACTCTGGGATTAACCATGGGGAGAGCAAAATAATGAAACATACATTTTGCTTCCAGACCACATGGGACCACTGGCCCATCAGTTCCCGTATCCTGCTTCTAAAGCTCAGTGCTCCTTGTCTGCAGAGGAATGCACCTTCCTTCACGAAAATTCATTTACTCGTTTTCCAGTGCTACCCATTCGAGGAATGGGGGATTCATTCTGCTATCAGTTTATGGTCCAAATGAAAATTGATTCATTGTCTAAAGAGAATAATGTTACCATAGTTACTGCTTTAGTCAAGGTCTGATGATAAGGAATTGCCTCCAATTTTGCACCTATAATAGGTGCAAAATTTAGCATGAGAATTTGGGAGCCATGTCTGAAAATCAGGCTCTAAATGTGCATGTTGAAATTTAAAAAATCTAAAGAAACCACTGCCACTCGACCTTCTGTGTGATGTCAGGCAAGTCACTTCACTTCTCTTTCCCTCTGTTTTCCTCCCACCTTTGTCTGTCTTGTCTGGGAGTTAGGCGCTTATCTCATTTCGGTGGTTTTGTAAATCTCACTGGATTCCTATCTGCATTTTTCGGTACCTAAATACCTTTGTAAATCTTGCACTATGTGTTTGTACAGTGACAAGCACAATAGGGTGCTGATTTCTTCTGGAGCTGTTAGATGCTACTTTAATGTATATAAAAATCATCAGGTTTTTTTCTTGTGTTGATCTCTGCCACACTGCACCATAGGATCACCCTTGCGAAGTTTACTAAGATGTGCACTCATTTTTGATAATTTTGTTGCATTCTTGTGAAGATCAGATATGTTTTTATGGCAGCAGTTCCAGGCTGTGCTGCAGATAAACATGGGGTACCTGAGAATGGGAATGTGCCCATTTTAGGAAAATAAAACAAGAAGCTGCTTCTACAGCCCCTCTAACGTGTTTGGTCAGATCTTTAACGGCACTGCAGGTTTTTGTCCCCATGGCCAGGAATGGGTTGTTTTTAATGAGCAGTTCAGGATGAAGCTATTAAAATAACTCCATAAAACCTGCAACTGAGTTAGACACTTCACAGCTAAAAAAGTATTCAGAGGTAACTAATGTATGCAAATAAAACCACAGAGTCTGGGTCTCCCAGGGCAAGTGTTACCATGCTCCCCTCCCACTTTCTATTTCCCCACTTATACCCCCACCTGTTCCCCATATCTTCCCTCTCACTGGCTCGCTTTCTGTTTATTATGGCAGGGCTTCGGGACCAACAGAGAATGGGGTTCCATTGTGCTAGGCACTGTACAAACACCGAAGGTTTGTAGGATAGTAAGTAAAGACCTTACTATCTTTTTTGCACCCCCCTCTGTTCTTTACCATTCTCTTTTACCTCTTCTCTTTTTATATTTTATTTTATTATTTATCTCTCCTCCACATTTTACTTTTCCTCTTTCACTACCGCTGTTCCCTTCTCTCTCTCCCATTTTCCCTCTCTTTACCTCCCCATCCCTTCTTCTATTCCTTCTTCCCATTTTCACTTTTCTCTTTCTCTCCTTTCCCACTCACTCTTTCCCCAGCTAATATAATTTCCCTCTTCCTCTGTTCCTCTTTCTCCATCCACAGCAATGAGGAAATTGGAAGCAAGAGAGAAAGAGAACAGGAGAGAAAGAAAAATTATTTTACAGCAAGCATCTGGAATACCAGTAACTCCATCAAAGCCTACTGTAAATGGCAGTGTTTTGTATCATTACCAAAGAGTTACCTAAGAGATCCTTGGGCTGTTTTAGGTCCCACTGGCCAGAAGAGTAGAGGTGCCCTTATTAGGCAATGCAGCTAAAGACAGTAGAAAGAGACAGTGTTTGAATGATGAGTTTAACCAATGGGGCCCTCACTTGATATGGGTGTCTAAACACCCCCTCTGGAGGAGAAGGTAAATGTCCAAGACAAGCTTTACAGCCAACATTCAAAATTTTTCTATGCCAGTTCCACTGTTAAGGAAAGTCTGGTGTTCCTTTATTTATTTTTAACTCTTTTCCTTCCACATCATTTAAGAATTTAGCTCTCTCCAGTCCCCCCCCACCCACTTCCAAGAAACAGAGCTTTAAAATCAACAGGGCACCTTCTGGCTGAATAAAAAATATGTAAATTGCGGCGTTTTATTCCAGTTGGGCAACTTTTGCTTTAATAAATAAAATGTTATGAAGGGAGGGTGGTCAGCTTGTTTGGAAGAAAAACATTGAATGGGTGCGACTCAGCTTTCCCTGGCTTTTTAACAGCTATGAACGGCTTGATATTCTTGGCTCAGGCCTATTATTATTATTATTATTATTTTTTCCTTTTAAAAAATATGAGGCAGTAGGCTTCCTCCCAAGACACACTCAGGTGGGGCTGTTTCTAACTCCTGACTTTCCCCTGGGGCACCTCATTTCATTAAAAAAAAAAAAAGCAAAAAGACACCTCCCCCATGACACACTCAATAAAACTCAGATTGCTCTTCTGTTTCTCGCTCCTTCCCTCCTATGCCACTGCCGGTTACATAGCCCTTGTTACAGCTGTCTGGCTTAGTCCCTTGGAATGGCTGTAATATGGTGCAGATACTAGAGTGGTGACATGCATCACCTGCATCTTGCGAATCAGGGTCCTGCCATGTTCGCCAAAGGGAAGAAAGGTCAAATCCTGCTGTTGTTCCCTACGACTCATTTCATACGAGGAACTTCATTGAAAGCAAACAAGGACGGGGACCATAGTCTCCTGCTACAGCAGGATTTGAATAACTCCTGATGGGTAGTAGTAAGCCCCTGAAGATCAAGGAGTGAGGATTTCCATTGGGACATCTCCAGTGAATAAAGTGAATGCGATTTGGCTCTTCATCCGTAGGTTCCTATTCAAGAAAGCACTTAAGTGCATGCTTAAATTTTAGCACATGCTTAAAATGATTCACTAAATCTGAGGCTTCCTCATGCAAAACTTTCTTTGACTTCAATGATTGTCCCATCTCGGGGCCAAACTGTGAAATCCTTAGTCAGCTTTTACTGAGGCAAAACTCCTGTTGGCTACCAGGAGAGTTTTGCCTCAACCAAAATTAAGTTAAAGCTGAGAGGAGAATTCAGGATTCAGCCCCGAGTTAGGGACTGATCCAGCCTGCACTGAAATGAATGGAAGGGCTTCCATTGACATGAATGAGACCTGGATTGGACCTTTAGAGCTCGTAGTAGGGGCTACAAGATTTGGCCAATATAAGCTATATTATATCTTTTCAAGATGTCCATTTCCATTTCATATCTGATTATAAATGGCATGGACTTTCTGATAAGGTGGGATTCAGAAGTTGGGAAAAGAACAAACATAGTTAGTGATAAAGTATTTGCTAAACTAAGAGAAAACAAGGAGCAATAACGAGAATAGCACAATTCCCCCATTACAACCTTTGGTAGCTAAGGATGGACAAACAGGTTCAGATAAAATAAGAACCACGGTTCAACCAGACACTGAACCAAAACTCTGGTGAAGTTCAGACATGGCAGTTAACACATAAATGTCCTCTTTGGTTAATTCTTGTTTGCTGTGACCAGAACATCTCTCCCTGTGTAATTTCTGATCCAAGAGAAACCAAGAAATAGTGGGAATCTTATTATAAATTGAGAACTGATCTGCTCAGGATATTTACTGCTCAATTTGACTAAAGATGACCATAGAAATTCAGCTAAGCTTAAAATAAATTTCCAAACTCATGCATGCTGTTCTGAACTAGAATGACATTTGAATGTTTTGAGATGTGCCCATATCTGGTGAATAAGAAGAGCAAACGAAACTCTTGTGGTGTATACGTATGTGGGAGGTCAGGTGGGGGGGTTGGTGCAATCAGTTCTGTTGTGTGGGTTTATCTTTTCATCTAGAAGTTTAACAGTATGGAGCATATCACTGACAAATATGTATCCCAGATTTTTGTGTGTCTACCCTGGTTTTTATACTGGTGCTATCAATGATGTGCTTTCTTAGTACCTCCTAAAGAGTTAAAGACCAAATCCACAAACAGCCAGTGGCCTAAATTTCCTCTAGTCTGATTGTCAGTTACTTTAGTATAAAATATCAGCGAACACGATGCTAATGTCAACAGGTTTCATAGAATAGAATATCAGGGTTGGAAGGGACCCCAGAAGGTCATCTAGTCCAACCCCCTGCTCGAAGCAGGACCAATTCCCAGTTAAATCATCCCAGCCAGGGCTTTGTCAAGCCTGACCTTAAAAACCTCTAAGGAAGGAGATTCTACCACCTCCCTAGGTAACGCATTCCAGTGTTTCACCACCCTCTTAGTGAAAAAGTTTTTCCTAATATCCAATCTAAACCTCCCCCATTGCAACTTGAGACCATTACTCCTCGTTCTGTCATCTGCTACCATTGAGAACAGTCTAGAGCCATCCTCTTTGGAACCCCCTTTCCAGGTTCCAAAGTACTGTTTGAGGTTTCTTCTTCACAGCGAGTACTTTGGCTGTGGAATCGAAGGGATGTGTCCTGAAACAACAGAGCTGCCAAACACAACCTTCCCAGCTTCTTTCTTGGGAGCATCTTCCCCAGACACTCTTCTCTGTGGCTACATGGAGCCTTTGACAGAGGTCATGTTCACAGAGCTGTGCTTTGTACTGAAGTATGTTTGTTCCCCCCAAGGTGAATCAGTCAGGGGAGAGAAGGAGATCATTTCCCAGTGCATGTTATAGATATTGTAGGGAGCCCTTCCATGACACTCATGCCTTCAAACTTGGGCTGAAAAGTGGGTAGAAAGAGTAGCCTGAATTTCATGCTTTGGCTTACAGTGTCTGTGAGGACAATGCCAGCTTCTCCAATGTCTCTCACCATCTGAGCTGGCAGTTCCATCCAAATATTAGCATGAGCAGAGCATGCGGCGTATACGGCCTGCTTGTGTCAGACCGGCATCTGTGAGGTGGATGTACAACACAAAAAGGAATTCAAGAGGGATTGTGCCTCGGGATGAGGCAGACCCTTTCCCCTAGCACACTGAGGAAGCATGTGTACTGTCCATCCCTATGCGTGACTATAACATCGATTAGATTGTAAACTCTGCAGGGCAGAGGCCCTGTGTCTCTGTGAGTTTGAACACTGTCACTCACATTCAGTCAGTGTGACCACTTGGAATGAGCCACCACTTGTTACGCTGCATCCCGGGGTGGGTGATCGGCAGCAGGGAATTGAACCTGGGCCCTCTGGGATTTTAAACCCTAAACCTCTATTGCTTGAGCTAAAAGACCCACTTCCCTTAGCCAAGGCAGGACCAGGTTCATCAACTTCTGTAGGGCCCTTCTCCTACCAGAGTGCCTGTGGATCCAGCACAATGGGCCCTAGAGGTAAAGCCTGCTTCCCCGAGGAAGCTGACTGGCTCCAAAAGCCAATGTGACTTGCATCCCCAGGGGAACTAGAAGGGAGTACACATAGCTAGAATCCCGATCCCAGCACCTTATGTTGTTACACTGGGGACAGGATCTGCAGCACATGGACAGACATAGGGACAGCCAGATCCTCGCTGTCTGTGAGTGCACACTTGGATTTGATGGTGTGACGGGGTGTGCAAACCCATGCTGGGCCTGAAGGATCTAAAGGACAATACTGGGCCCAGGTAGTCCCTTCCCTCCAGACCTGCAGAGTGTGCTCCAAACAGAGAAGAAGCTTAGAAGGGAGCAGCCCAGCTCAGTCAGAGAGAGGTGCGGGAGGAAGACAGGGGGTGCTGAATAGGACTGCATGCTGTGCCCTGTTAGGGCTGAAGCTTTCATTGTTTTTTCCTTTTTTGTTGTCACCTTATATTGGACTTGGAGCTGTGGGGGAGAGATGGATGGTAAGGGGCAACCCAGGGAGGGGAACTCCGAGGGCACTCCAGGGTGCCGGACAATGGTGACTCTCATAGGGCCCTGGGTTGGAGCCTGGTAGACTGAAAGGGCTTGGGCTTCCCTACCAACTGCCCCTTCTGCAGGAGGGGCATAAGCCACATTCCAAGCTCACTTCCTCTCTGATAAGAAGAGGGCACGGACATTGCAATCTGAGGTAAAACTTAACCCATGCTCAGGGACGGAACTGGACTGAAAGACCTGCCCCCTGAGAAGCAATGGTGGGTGCACTACCCACTAGACCACTTGGCCCTCCAAGGGCTCTGTTACAGAGTGCTCTGGCCCCAGTGCACCTACCTGAGGACAATTCATTTCTTTCCCTTATCACTAAGACATCAGCTCAGGGTAGCACTTCCTTCTCCTGTGATGTGGCCATCATGGAGCCCTCCACTGGCTATCTATTGAACCGGACACACAGGGCAACCTCTGGCTATATCCTTTTCTTCCAGGCCATTTGGGGGGCAGGGGAAGGTAGCAGTAATCAGCAAGCAGGGTCATTACCCTGTAATAAACCGAATGAAGGAAACACAAATGAAAATGCTACAGTCTTAAGGGGAAAGTTCCAGAACATGAGCAGGGCATCTCTCAGGGATCAGAATGTGCTAAGGAATTAATTTTCAGGGTCCCTATATGTGAAAAAAAATACTTCTGTTAATAATAATAATGCTTAGCCCTTACGTACTGCTCTCATCTGTGGATCTCAAAAGGTTTTGCAAAGGAGGTCAGTATCAGTATCCCCATTTTACAGATGGGTAAACTGAGGCACAAAGCAGGGAAGCGACTTGTCCAAGGTTACCCAGCAGGATAGTGGCAGATTAAAGTGGCATGACTAAAGCCAAAGCTCCCAATTCCCAATCACTGCTGCTTGTTTTAAATGAAAATAGCACATGCTGCCATTGTGCTGAGAAGAGAGTGCACCGGCAGTTTCATTCACGGGATGGGAGTGAGGCACTGCCAAGTATCATTATGAAAATTCTTCCTTTTCATAAGATATTAAACTCTCCCCTTGGCAGGTCCCCTGACGTATTCAAGTGTTTTTAGTGAAAATACATGATGTACTGAATTTTTTAACCTCAGTTCATTTTCTCATTATATTAGTCTGTTAATAGTCCTGAGAAATATACAGGAAAACCAAAGCTATGTCTCCAGGTCAGCAGGGATCTCTGACTCTGTACCAAGGGTGACTTTTGGCAGTGGATGGATTGGAGAAAATGAGGCATGTTTATTGAAGGAATAAAGTTTGAAAGGGAGCTGGTGCTTCTGAATTTAAATTACAGATGAGCCTGGGTCCGAAATCCAGGTCAGTGTCTGGATCTTCAATGCCTACCTGGTGTTCTCTACTCTTCCCCTTAAAGTTCAAGGGTTTTGGAATCTCGGGTCTTGATTTGGGTCATTATTAGAGCTGGTGAGGAATTTTATGAGAAAATGGCTTATAATTGAAAAATGTCAATTTGTTGAAACCAAAACTTTTCATGAGAATGTGCCGGTTTTGACAAAACTTCCAATGAGAAAGGTTTCTTGTATCCAAGATGGAATTTCTGGTAAAAAAGAGGCCAAGACCCACCGCAGAATAGCTTCTAGCCCAACAACCATAGCACTTATCTGGAATGAAGGAGAATGGCAGGGCAAGGACTTGAACCTTGGTTTGGCACAGCCAGGTGGGAGCCCTAACTATTGGGATACCCTGGAGTGGGTCTTTTGCTGTTCCCTGCCCAGCTCTAGTCATTATAGAGGTAGAGAACTGGCTGTGCAATTTCGAACCAGCTCTGGGATCAGATTCTATCCCTCCCATCCTCCAAGTTCAAGGATGTTGGGATCCAAGATGTTCATTTATCTCTATGATAGGGTAAAATTCCCCTCTCTGGAAACCGTAACTAAATAACTGATGTATCATTTAAATCCCACTTAAAACCCTGAGGATGCAAGTCATCCTGGCTTGTAGAACTGTAGCTACAAGCTTTGTGCTCCTCCCCTTTACAAGGTGACTTTCAACTACAAAGCACATATTAAATTAATAAATGTGACTATTTCAACCAGACACTTGATCCTAAGAGTTACAGAAAAGAATCAACACCACGTTACCTATGAGTCCAATCTAAATGAATCCAATGTATGTCAGATGTTGAATATCAAACTCCCATTACAAACTGCTGCTGAACAATCTGCAGGCCAAGACTTTTGACCAGAAATTCTTTGCTGAATAATTTTAATAGACAAATAAATTTGAGAAAATGGAAAGTCGGTCATGAACAACAACAACAATGAGAAAACGATGTGAAATTCATTGAATTAATTATTTGTCATGAATTATCTACCCTTTAAGCACACGAACAACTCCAGTGAAATCCAAGGAACTAAGCACGTCTGTAAGTCCTTGTAACTCAGGGTCTATCTGACCCAGCTAGAGAGATGCGCTAGATTAAACACCAGCTTCTTCTCTAAGCCATTTTTAGAATCCTGCAAAGGGTTAACATAAGTTAATATGGACCTGACTTTTTTTTATATATCCCCTTGAGGTTGGAGATTCGCGGCTGCCACAGAGCACCTCAAGGCAACCTCTATTTGTGTGTTTCTAGAGAAGAAGAAAAAAGTTCAATTTTCCAAAAAATTCCCTGCTTCCTCTTCCCTGCCCGTGCTCCTAACCATCACTGTATATGTAGTTAATTGAAATGGTGTTTGTTTTATCGTGAATAACGTTGCAATTGATGGAGGCAGTGGACAGCAAGACTCCAGAGTCATTTACATACCTATGCATGGGGCGGTAATTTCTAGGAGGCTTTCCATCCCTCTCCCAGTTTTTTTTCCCCAAAGAACTATACTCCCCTGTATGTGCATGTTTGCATATATATATAGCCATAGCTATAGATATTCACATTCATATAGATCTCCCCACAGCTCAGCATTCTGGTTGCAACTGTCCATTTGCTCTTAGCCGGGATCTTAAGTTACCTGTGGCAGTAGAATTTCTGGCACTCTTCCCTCCAAAAGAAAAACAGTCTTACTGGGGCAGTGCTCGCTTCTCACAAGGCCCTGATTGTGTGTGAGTGCCGAAAAAGAAACAAATGCTGTTTAATTACATTGGATGCTTGGTGGCTAGTTCACAAATCTTTTATTTGTTTTGAGAAGTGCAGCAGCACTAAATTTTGTGTGCATTCAGGGAGCCTAATATGCCACTTACAGTAGTGGAGAGGAGACGGACTAATTAACTGGGCTGCTGTCAAGCTAATAAACTAATGGAGGGCTTAAACAAATAAAAAAAATTAGAGGAAGTAGACAGGATGGGGGTGGGGGATAAAGACTCTAGACGTTAAGTCTTCTGACATGCATTTTCGCCTTCCACAAGAGGTTTTCCTCAAGCACCCAGAATTTTGCAGACAAAGTTTTATGTTGTCTGCTTCAAATCCCGCTTTTAGGAGGCAAAGTGTTAGCAGATCCATCCTGGAACGTGTCACCAGAGAGGAGCATTTCCCATCCTGCCCCAAAGAGTTTCCAGCTCATCATAGTTGTTCATCTTGGACTAGGTTCAGATTCGAATCCGAGAGTGGGTGGACAGTAATCTGCATTAAAATCTCCTCTTTGCCAGGGTGAGACGTTGCATAACGCTAAGGAAAGTATTATAGTATCCCTGCTAAGCTTCATATCTGAAGTGTCAGATACCGACAACGTCTTAGAGACAGAATGCTACTGGATGCATGGGTCCAGTGATGTGCCTCAGGGCTTGTTTATGCAGTGTGGCAATGCGCACTTTGGGGGTATGATTTCTAAAGAGCACTATGTGTTGCGCATTAATTGACCCGTGTGGACCCTGCTGGTGTGCACTAAGGATTCCCTAGTGTGCTTTCACATAGCAATGTGCAACACATTAGTGCACTTTAGAAATCACACCCCTGTAGCATGCATTGCCACACTGTGGAGACGAGGTATTGGTTCCGCTATCTCAGACTATTAGTTACGAATATTTGAGCAATTAGTTATGAGGAGTTCATGAAGTACAATATCTAAAGAAACATACATACATTACAGTGGGGATGAGCTCAGAGAAAGTGACCAGATCTGGTCATTACCGATTGTTACATGAGCATGGATCTACATTTGACCTTTGCACTCTCTGCCAGTCTCTCCCATAAATACTTAATACCACAGTCCTACTAAATGGATACTAATGGGACTGATAATGAGTAGAACTGTCATTTGAATTTGTTTTTTTTTAACAAAAAATGAATTTTTTTGAGAAAAAAGTTCCGTTCCTTTGCTAAATGTCCAGGATTTTTTTAATAAAAGAATTAAAAGAGGATTTTAAAAAATAATTTTTTAACTAAAAAAAATAAAATGGTAAAAAAAAATAAAACTGATGGGTTTTTTTCATTTTTTTGAACATTTTACTGGAAAAGAATCACTTACCTTTCACCTAGTTGCTGGTTTGAGCTCCTCCCCAGCTGAGATTAACCAAACATGGCTACTGTTTTCTTTTGTTAAACCATCTGATAACTCGTGGGTGGCTCATGTGACCTGAATGATTTGTTCTCAGTCTATGTACCAGTGGACAACGGAGTGCATCACAAGAACAACCACTGCTTTTTTGCCACCTTGTCAACAGTCTAGGCAGAAAAGCCAAGGACTTAATCGCCAAATAAGACTGAATTACTCTCTGATTTCTAGAGGTGATACCTTTCACCAGAATTCCAACACACAATTCCCTCTAAACACTTGAGAACGTTTTCTGGATATTTACTATCGTCCCTCAATACATAACTTTACCCTCTCCTCCCACTCACCAAAGAAAATCTCTCTCTCCCCATTAATCAGCATCCTGATTCCTGCCCAATTAATTAGGAGTGAAATTCATCCCTGTGTGGATGACTTAAGCAGGACTTGCACGTAGGCCAATGCACACCGGCGAGTTTCACTCTAAGCAAGGTCACACAACTTATTCAGTGCTTATGCAGACTAGCTGTTTTTATGGTGAAATCTATGACCGTTTCCCCTTTTGTCTTGGTTCTTTGAATGATGAATAACCCTGATGACAAGGCTCATTGGGTATGTCTACACTGCAAAGAAAAACCCATGGCACCATGTCTCAGGGCTCAGGTCAACTGGGGGTTGAGCTGCAGGGCTAAAAAACATTGCAGGGTACACATTCCCAAGTGGGCTGGAGCCAGGGCTCTGAAACGTAAAAGCGAGGGTCATTGAGCCTGAGTTCCAGCCCAAGTAGGAATACTTACACTGCTACTTTTAGCCCTGCATCCTGGGCCGCACGAGCCTGAGTCAATTGACCTAGACTCCGAGAATTGGTGCCACAGGGGGAGAGGGGTGTTCTTTGAAGTACAGCCATATCCACCGAAAGACATATACATAAGTCCATCCACCACAGGAGCTTTTGGGATCTTTGAATGATGGTAGTTAGAGATAGAAGAGAGATATTCAGTCTTCAGGTCCAAGTATAACTGAGCAGTTTCCACACTCCTATTTCTGCTTCACTGTTCTATTTTTCATGCAAATATAACCCGTATGTGTTTTTAGTTAGGACAGGTAAAGAAGCTTCTGTTTACAAACTATGGTGGGGATGATAGAGAGAGAGAGAGGACATCCAGTGAAATGATGCCTTTGGATGGTTCATCTGCAGCAACTGACTCCAGGACCTCTGGATCTATAAGCAGGAGTCTCCTACATAAAGTAAAGGACCAAAATCAGTAAAAGATCATTTATTTTCCAGAAAAGGGTTAACAGGATAATTTGATCCATTGCGCATGATCTTTGATAAGTTTGAATAAAAACAAAATTTGAATGCAGGATTTCTCCAGACATAAGGCATCCCCCTAATATGTGGGAGAATAAAGCAAACATGACAGAAACCTGATTCGGAGCAGTTCTATGTGGTTTGTTTATGTTTGAAGAGAGGTATGGAAACTGGTTTGCCAAAATAAGTCACGCATATCCTGACATGGGGTACGAGCTTTCCCCTAGTGTTCAAGTGTTTAGTTATCTACTCTGATACTTAGGAAAGAACCAAATGAAGCGTGTGTCCACATGGTACTGTATGCTTAAAATGTGAGTAAAAGGGAAATGCATTGTCATGTTTTAAATCCATTATATAGCTGTTCCCTGCTGTAACTAATTAGACAGGAGAGCTGGTTGAATCATTAATTGTGAATAAGTGTTGTATAGTCAGCCTTTCCGTTCTGTTTGCAAACCATCCCTGATTTCTACAAACACATTTCTTATTCGTAAGAATTTGGTGGCAAAAATTGCTTGAGCAGAGATCAGATAATTGTTTGCTTGTGAACTCTTCTCTTTGAATATTCATTACTTACCATTTGCAGAGAGTGATTGGTTTCTAAAGTCACATGGTATTTATTCTGCTTCCTCACAGGGTAATTAAAACTGTACACAGGAGCATAACTAATGGTGAATAATGAATAGTGAACAATGCACTTGCCAGTCTGCATTTTCATTGGTATTAAAACGTCATGAAAGTTCTTCAAAGCACAAAGGTATCCACAGGGACCTGGCAACTTTCCAAACATTTGTGAACAATGAATAATCTGATGCAACAGGTAGCACAAATCTGAGCTCTTTGCTTTCATTTGTAAAAATATTTGGAAATTTGTGTTATTTGACCAGCTCAGTTAAACAGACATACCGATACACACGTGTCAAGGCAGATACTGCTGGCTCACAGCAGGAAAAAAGTGACTCCAAACCATAAAGGAAAGAGGTTATTTTTATCACCGGCTGATAGAAAATAATATTTCTCAGCCACAATGCTAGATGTGTGACTAGGCTCTGAAAGTCCCCCTCTAACACTGGCTGTTCAGTGTGTACAGTGCTACCACAAATATGGAGCCTGCAGCCAGACTCAAACTGTAGCAGGCAGGGAGAGCTTCTAGACCTTCTTTCCTAAGCTTTTGAACTCATTGCCACTTCTCCATTTAATTGCGCTCAGAATGAAACGCCAGCCCGGAAGCCGCTGAGATGTCTTGAGTGGATTTGACGGCTCCACATGGGTGTGTCAGTGAGTCAAAGAACCAGAAAGATTTGACAAGCCCAGAAAAAAAAGAGAGGTTTTTTTTTTTCTTCTTGGAGATTCCTGCATTGCCTTTGAGTTTCCTTTAAACTTGGAAAACTTTGAAAGTGTCTGAGGTAGCTGGGTATGTTCTTCCAGCTCTCCTCTTTCCCTACCATGTAGCAGACAGATTTTGTAGCATGTCACAGTCAGGGACCCAGTGTGCCCTAATTTACATCCCTGCTACCTTCTAGCTGCCAGTGGGGTTGCGTTAGCAGACTGTGGTTCTCTGTATTGTCGGGGGATCCGATTTAGCACTAAGGGATAGGACTGGTTCAAAACATTTTGCAAGAAACATTTCAGAATCATGGAGTTTAAGTCCAGAAGGGACCTCCAGGTCATCTAGTCCAAACTCCTATATACCACAGGCCACTATACAGCACACAACTACACCAAGTCAACAACCAGAATGAGTTCAAAGTATTAGAGCCCTCAAGAGACTAAGTTATTGTGTGCCAAAGGGAGAAAACAAGAGGGATGGAGGTACCCCAAATGCCTGAGGCCCCTGCAATGGCAGCGAATTGATTAAGTCAGTGTGTGACGGGGAGCACCCTCCTCCCAATTAGAAGGCGGCTAACAACCTCCTCTGAACTCAACTGTTACTAAACAGGCACACCTGCAGAGCCAGCTCCAGTTGGAGGAAGCAATCTTAAAAGAGAGAACTTGTCACAGGAAGTGGTGGCAACCAGGAGGAAAGTTGCCATGCCTCTGAGTTAGCCAACTCTTGCCACAGAGTCACCAGGAGGAAGACAGCTTGTAGACCTCTGCCACCCACAAGGAGTCGCCAGACTAGGTACAAGATGATTGCTGCAGGGAGTAGTCAAAGATAAATTCTGACTCAAAGTTTAGCAATACCTAACTGCCATAAACAAGCCAGATTACTAAAGATTCACTTACAGGAAAATTCAGAGACTGAATGTCCCCTTAATTGAAAGATCCTCTTACCTGTGAATTCTGAAATACAGGAGGAAGCTTCCCAAAGGTGGAAAGGACTTTGGAAGGGAAAGAGACTCTGAAAATTCCCAACTGGGACCTAGTAAAGGTCCATCCCATCACAGAGATGTACACAGATGATTCCAGCAAGTGACCCTTGTGCTGTGCTACAAAGGAAGGTGATAAACACCAAACGTCTCTTCCAATCTGATTTGGGGAAAATTCCTACTCAGCTCTGAAAGTGATGATCAGTTAAAGCATGTGAACTTGAGCATGTGAACAAGACCCAGAAGCCAAGTCCTGAGAAAGAGCATTCTTGGTACCACCTCAGAGCATTAGCCAACCCCTGTTGGACAATGTGCTTTTGTTGATATCAAATTTTCTGTGGGATTTCAGTGAACTCACTGTCACACTCACGAGGAGCTACAAGTAGACTTTTGATCGACAAACCCCCAAACTAACTGTTTTGATCAGATGTTAGTCATATTGCTTAAGGCACTTCTAGAAAGTACTCAGATGATACAGTGAGAAGGGTGGTAGAAGAGAAGAGAATAGGAATCTGTTATTTCAATCCAAAGGAAGGTTTTGAAATTCCCAAATCAAGTTTTTTCAGAACTTTTTGCTTCATGCAAAGCTTGGCCCTTTTGACTTTTTGTCTTGATTTGGGACACAAACATATTGAAATATTGGAATTTCCCATGGGATGAAAATCCCATTTTTGGTCAGCTCTGCTAATAGATATTCTTACTGAGCTGGAAGCTATAGAGTGAAGGGCTAATCCTGCCAGTGTTTATTCTTCCCCAGAATCTCACTGGTTTCAATGGGATTATGTCCTGTATTAAGCAAATATGTGGAACTGTCTGTCAGTCTGGTCACACACAGACAGGGAATAATCAGCCCTGCATGTTTCACTTACCATCTACCAGCATGCTGCTGCTGCCCCACAATTGCTCTGCTCACTGTAGCTGAGAGTCTCTGCTGTGGTTTTAATTATAATGGTGGGTCACTGCTTTCATCCTCTGCTGATTCATATCGAGTGCTCTCCTCTGCAGATAGAGCTACTCTTCCTTTTATCCCATTCATGTGACTGTCTGCAGTGCACCAGCCTGCATCAAAGGAAATGGGCTCAAGTCAGCATTTCTGGGTCTCTTAGAGGAGCTTCACCGGTGGGGTGCTCTGGTCCGAAGAGGTCACTCACAGCTTATCAAGGGCTATGTGATGCACTATATGAGTGCATGGTGTTTTTTTAAATGAAAGATAAACATGCAGAGTAAATATTTACCTGTGAGTTTCACATTGTATTCTGCATCCCCTCCCCAAACCCCTCAACAAATAACCTTCCCATTGAAATGAATTTACATTGTGTCCCATTAAAAATGAGGCAAAGGGAATTTAAACTCTCTTTCTAATCAGTAGAATTGGGCTTCATAACCTACAATCTGTACAGTATATATGCTGCTGGAGTACAGTGGATTATCTATAATGCTCACAAGAAGAACTCATCAAACTATTTGTTATGAATATTATGTTTTGTCAGCAAATCATTGGCAACCCAATCTTGATTTCAGCCTACAAATTGCTGGCAAACTCTTTGCTTCAAATGTTTTAGACATGTAGTATAACTAATTACATGAGGTTGCGGTCCTTATTAGGTACCTGAAACAGGAGGCTAATGAATGATGAATAATGAATAACAACATTTAGTTACGGACTTTTGGACAAATAGCCATTCATACTAAAGTGTGTGAAATTTGGAGATTTGTGAAAAACAGCTAATGGCTTCAATGCAGCAAAGCACTTAAGCCCATATTTAAGTTTAAGCTTGAATCCCTTCCTATCCAGCAAAGCACGCATGATAAACATTTTTGCTAATAAAAGCATTAAGTTTTACAAGAACATCTGAAAATTTGACCAGCACTGGTTGCTAAGGAGTCACACCCATGTGGCACAAACTGGAAGCATTGGTAGCATAATAGAGATAGCAGACCCTTTTTGGGAATGGGATCCTGATTCAGCTATTTACTTCCCACCTTAGTCCAGCAGACCACAGATTTATTTACTATCAGTACATGACAAACTGCCTTTCTATCATTCCCGACTTTTTCTGGGGACTAGGAAAACAGGTGAGATTGAGAAACAGAATTTGGCAGGCTTCGAAGGGAGTTTTAAGCTGGAACTAATGGCATTCTGAGTTATTGTGATATGAATTAATGGTAGAAGCTTTCTGAGCAATAGGACAGAACAATGTTTTAAAATCAGAACAAAATAAGTAAATAAAATTCCAATACACCTGGCAAAATCTTTGTGATGCAGCAAAATTTTCCAGACATTTTCTCTCCCAATTTGCCCTTCCTTTCCTTTTGGAAGAACAATAAGATTCTCACATGAACATCTTAGCTACCCTGAAATAGGTATCCATCACTTTGACACACTCTCAAATGACTGATGCCTTGCAGGAGGCATAGACCGTGCACTATATGGTCAAAAATTGTATGTTCTTTTCTTTTCTTTTCTTTTCTTTTCTTTTCTTCTCTGTTCACTTGTGTAATAAATGAATTGCACACAGATCCAAGATGGAGTTTCCAGCCTGAAAATAAAGATCTGCATTTGGTATTGCATTTAGTCACAGATAAAAATTAAATGTATAACACTTCATTTTGTAGGATATTAACCCCCTGAGAGGTGAAAGGGAGACCTTAAGTGAACAAAACTCCTCAGTGTAGAGCAGGTAAAATATATATAGATGCCAGTTTTGCCTGTGCGTGTTACAATGGTGTTAAGGTGACTAGCCCAGCTCCGATCGGTTTATTTAACTTTCTCAGCACTAATCACAGCACTCTGGGATTAATAATTACTTAATCAAATAATCGCATCGTGATGCCAACACCATCTTCTTTTTTTCAAGGAGGCTGGAAACAAGACTCGTGAATATGTAAATTGGAACTGATTAGAGGATTAGGTTTCACTTTAAAAAAAATTTTTGGAATAAAAACAGCCTGCAAATCCCCCTAAACCAAGCCAGGTCTCTGAATTACAACACCAGCGCCTGTCAGCTGTGATAATTTCACTTCATTAAGTTCCAGATATAAATAGAGAAGTCTCCCCACCCGCCCCCTCCATGCACCACCTTTAATAAGAGCAGAGACTGGAAACACAGAGGTTTATTGATCCACTCAGCTGTTTGCTATTGGGTCTTTGAGAGTCTAATGTAACAGTGAAGCAAGACTGAACACCTTATACCTGTTCACTCATGCAGCGAGGGACAATTCATCTCTGTCAAACCCATTTTAACACTTTCACTTAGGCTGCCAAGGAAGCCTTGCAAGAATGAAAGCTGTCAGCTACCCCCAAGGACTGAAATGTAAAACAAACATACTTCATGGGTCCTGCACAGTATATAGCACTGAATAGTACTAAATAGGAATAAGGCCAACATTTGCAAAGTTGGGTGTCTAAAGTTAAGCAGCTAGATGCATACAAAGACACCCAGATAACTGACCTGATGTAGTGCTAAGCTGCCACAATGCCCACTGAAGTCAGTGGTAGCTGCATGTGCTTGTGTCTGAAAATCAGGCTACTTCTTCATCTACCTCAGATATACATATGGCCTCCATTACATTAATATTTGAGAACCTCATAATAGTTAATGTACCTCACAAAACGCCTGTGAGGGAGGGTAGTGCTATAGATGGGGGAAAGGATGCAGATCGGCTAAGTGACTTGCCCAAGGTCAGGAATTGCCCTTGAATTTTACAGTGCAAGAAGGGCACCATATACAGATATTTCCCTGAGGGATTTAAAGATTCCTATTCCTACTTTTCAGCTCTTTGTAAAAATTAGTCACTGACTTTTGGGTGGATACCATTAGAAGAAGGAGGCACAGATGTTTGACAGTGGGGGTACAAACTTCCAAGAGACATGGTGGATTCTCCATCTCTTTGAATCTTCAGAGCAAGTCTGAATGGCTCTCTGGAAGAGATGATTTGAATAAACACAAGTTATTGCACGCAGCATAGAATTGGGGGAGTTCTATGGCCTGTGTTATACAGGAGATCAGACTAGATGATGTAATGATTCCTTCTGGCCTTAAAATCTATGAATCTAAGATCCAGAGACTCCATAGAGATGACTAAGGGCTTTCAGACAAAATGCATTATCAAGACAAAGTCACTCAGTTAGTACAGTGCTGGCATCAGGAAGAAACCCAAAGAGAGATAAAGAACACAGGAATCTCCACGGTCTTCAGTATTGATGACTGAGGCAATGGGGTGTAATGTATTGGCTTGGTCTAATTTTTCAGACCAGGGTTTGTTTTTTTCTTTCTTTTTTTTTTTATAAAGGGTTTGGTGTTTTTTGTTTTGTTTTTGTTGTTTCTTCACAGTATCTGTAATTAACCCCTCCCCCCATGAATAACAAGTTAAAATGGAAAAAAAGAAAGAAAGAAAGAAAGCTCAGGTTCACGACAATGTGGCAATATGATTGAATGGGGGAAAGGGAAGCAATCTACTGCACATGTGGCACTGCAAATAAAGCTCTCTTTGTCTTAAAGCTAAGAGATCTTTGGGGGTTGGGAACTGAGTGCTGCTCTGGGCACCTCGAAAGACCTAGGTTCAAAATTCGACTTAGGTCAAAAGTGAAACTGAGGTTGGAGGGTCTCTTAGTTTAATCCCTATTGGGTGTCACAAAAATCAACACAAAAATTGGCACTGTCTAGTTTGAGTGACAGTCTTTCTAGGCTAAGGAAAGAACCCTGAACTGGAATAGCAGGGATTGCTGTAGGGCAGGATTGATGTACAGTTGTAAATCTGGTTTGGAAGGAATGGGGAGTAACCCAGGACTGGAGAAGTAATAAGTGATGCAAGTCAGAACTGCAATGTACTGGCAGAGCTATATGCTGGGGGAATCTTGCACAGAGCCTACCTACACCAAACCTAATGCCAACCAGTTATTTCTATTAATCCCTTATTTTTTCAAGCATTAATTTTATACAGAAAAATAAAAATAAACAGACTTGGTGACCAGAAGGCACAGGGGATTAGAAATGGGATATAAAGCCTTTCACCTTGTGGTCACAGTTTTGTTAGCTAAGGGAGACATTGAGCTTTGCTGAAACACACCTTTACTGTATTTATAACTTGATTCTCTCCTAGGGGGCAGAGGGGATGAAAACATGGTGGATTCCAGGCCATGGGGCATAGAGGAAGGATCAGTCACCTTTCCACATATAGGGGCATGATGCTGTACATCTGTTGTAATCCTCAGATGGAGAGGCAGAAAGGGGTAGACCTATGAACTGTTAAGCACTGACAGAGGAGTTGATGCATCCTGACTGTACTGTTTAGTGCACAGTCTTTCTGTGTTGTCCATCTGGCTCCCCAGGGCAGCTGCTGACCAAGCAAAGTGAAGCTGTGCTGGTAGGTGGGGTGGGTTGAGAGCTGCAGGTTGCCAAGAGACAGGGTGGAGGCCATGCCAATGGGCAGGATTTTTAGTGCATCCCCTGCATTTTGCCTGGATGTCAGTGGACTTGTCAGTGCCGGGTGTCCTTAACAGAGTGATCTGTTGGAAGCTCTGACAAAGAATCAAGAAGGAGATTCCTGTCCTCGAGGAGCTGAGACTCTGCCTTCCTTCCCCTTGAAAATGTACATCTGAGAAGATTTTGCAGCTTCAGAAGGGAAGAGCCAGTCCAAGGTGGCAACAATTGAGAGCATAGGTGCTGGAACTAGGGGTGATGGGGGTGCTACTGCACTGCCTGGTTTGAAGTGGTTTCTATCATATACCAGGTTTACAGTTTGGTTCAATGGCTCTCAGCACCCCTAATATAAAAATTGTTCCAGCCCCCCTGATTGAGAGTAGTGGAGAGTGGACATGTTCTACAGGGGTAACTCTCAGGTGGGAGTGGCAAGTCAGCCACACTCAAGCCTGGTCTACACTACAAAGTTAGGTCACCTTGTGTTGACCTATTTGTGCATGTGCCTACACTCAGATTTGTCTCTAGCCAAGGTAAGCACAGCTCCACTTTGTTCTCTCAGCAGCTGCCCTGAAGATCCTTTGGCAACACGGTAAAACCATCTCCCCCGACAGCACTGAGCCATGGTCGACCACCTGAAGTTGATGCAGTACGAGTGTAGGCAGTATGTGACCTCTGTGGACCCTAACAGACTTCCATCATTTGTTCCAGAACGCCCAACTGCGACTGCTCTGGTCACAATCGTGAACTCCACGGCCCAGGGGTCATGGAGACCAGAAGCCCCCCTGCTCTGTAAAAACCTTGTGTATTTGTGAAATGCCTTTTTCTGATTGCCCACTTTGCTGACACTTGCCCCACAGTGGGCTGAGATCCTTTAATTGGCAGGCTTCTGGGGGGGATGGACTGTGTTTTCTTACATGTCTGAAGAGCCATGCACACATATCTTATCATACTAACAACACTAATCATTTTCTTTATGATCCACCTATGGATTGAATCTGCTCTTCAGAGGTAACAAGCTCAAAAATACAATTATTATAAGCGTTATGAGGCCTGAATCTATTCACACTTACTGGTCCAAATCAGAGTAACTGCATTATAGTCAATGGAGTTACATCTCATACACCTCTGAACCCAGCCTGGAGTTTAACTACAGATACAACAGGAGACAATCCCATGGCCCAGGTATCCCTAAAAAATCCAGGAGACACAGAAGAACTATTGCACTTGTGTGAACAATTGTATTCGATGGATTGTAACTTGCCTTTCCTGATTCACTATAAGAGTACATGGTCTAAATGCAGACTCAGACCTGGGATACTTTGGTGCAGACATTTAGTATGTTACAGTTGTGTATGAAAAATCAAACAGCATGGCATCTTTCCAGACTGGTACTGTGGCTAAGTGACAAGGAGAAATTGAGTGAAAGACTTGGCTGCATGCTCAGCCTCTGTAGGATCAAGCTAAAAGGTGTTGGTTTTTTTTTTTAATGTCACACTCATGGGGCTTGTTATATGTTACTGACTACTATACCAATTCTTATGGAATTAGGAGGACCTGATGCTCTGTGGTGGAGTCTTAGCCACTAAAACTAATTCTTATAAGCACCTTGTGGATTGTGGATGTTTTGCAGCCACTGTTCAGGGGACCCTGATGGTGATTTCCTGGGGGAAAAAAAAAGCTTTGCTGTTAAACTGTAATAACGCCGCTCAGAAAACCTTGATGTTTTTAACAGTATTCCCAGGTACTTTAAAGCTAGGTGTGCTTGAGATTGGAGTCTGGGAATTAGAGAACACAAACTTCATTTATTCAGGAGCAACTGGAAAACGTGAATGTGTTTCCATGGAGATGGGGTTATTTCCTTTCCCACAATTCAAGGCTTTTCCACAGGTCCTGTTTCATTCTGGTCACCCTAATGTTTTGGTGAGGGGGATTTTTTGGATTTTGATCTCGGCAGTTGGCTGGGCTCCAGGAAGAACAATGAAAAGGTCGTAAATCATTTTAATAGATATAAGAAAAAAAGAAGGTAGGGGAATGGGGAGATTGAAATACGGCAGTCACAGCACATCCATCAAACACAGAATACTCTTCTTGGGGTGGAGGGGAACACACCAATTAAGAAAAGTTTAGAGCAAGCTGTTATGGTGTTATAAGTGGCTCTGATGCATGAGATGCCATTTAAATGTATTATATATATATATTCATTGAGAGCCAAAAGGAGTCATTGTGATTTAGTACATTAATCTCGGGCCCAGTTTTCCTTCTCGGTGTGGTGCTACTTGTGAGGCAATATGTTATAATTTACCTGGTGGATATCATAGGTGTATAGAAGAGATCTAGCTTCCTTTGAGGCTACAGGATGGTTTGATATTCCCAAGGCTCCATTCTCCACTCTCTGTGTGAGAATCAAGCACATGGCACATGCTGTAGAAAATATGGCTTCTGATCTTTGTAACCCTAATGCATAAAACTTCATCAGCTTCTGTGGAGTTAATCTGAATTTGTGCCAGTGTAAATCAGAGCAGAATTTGGGCCTATACATGGAAAACATCAAGTGCAAGAATCTTGCTCTGTAATTATACACTAAATGTGGTCAGATAATACTTGTCAAATAATGTATTTGTCAGATTTCAGCACCTTTTAAAAATGAACTATTTGGTGGATAATTATTTTCACTACATACAAGTGTTGAGAACCATTCTTTTATAGAACGGACTACAGTTTGCAATCTGAAGAGAACTGTACACATTCAAACTCTTGATTTGATTGTAAAATCTTCAATGGAGTAACTATAGTATGGCGTTAGCTCCACTGGAAAACCATGGGAGACGGTGACAGTCTAACAAGCAACACCAAGCAAATTGGAATAATATTGGTTGAGGGATCCCAAGTCATTTTACAAAGCAGTTAGGTAGCTCCTGTGTTAATACAGTGGCTCTGTAAGTTAAAGCAGCAAAAACTGAGTCAACTCCGCAAATGGTGTAAATTAGCATGATTATATATTGTGTATAGATTATCTAGTGATTTCAGTAGAGTTATGTTGATTTACATCAGTTCAAGTTCTGGACCTGTGTGTTCAACAGTAGCTAAGACACAGTCTAAGACATTAGAACTAGAGATGAACCCATGTAGCAAAGTTCTGATCCAAAATTTGGTCTGGTGTTCCAGCTCAGGCTATCATAGCGATAGAGCTGAATTGCAAAGTTTAGGTCCAGATGTGAAGTTCCTGAAGTCTGAGGGAAGTTGTATCTAGTACTCCCATTTCGGTCCATGTCTACTTTGAATCTGTTTTTACTGAGAAAATGATGGAAATGAGGATACGGGGGGAGAGGGGGTTGTTTTTAAATGAAAAATTGACTTTAAAAAGTGTATGGAAAACTTTTGTTTCTTTTAGAATTCATGGGAAACATTTATCATTTTCTGGCCAGCTCATTATCATTCTGCATCTTATGAAAAACATCTGCAGATATCTAACTTCTACCTACTGGGCCACCAGAGACACTAAAAAGCGCACTGGGCTTGATATTACATCTAAAGAACAGCACTTCTGAAAAGGCAACACACCCTCTCTGGTGCTGTAAGACAGCATCAGCTCTGCAAAGTAGCCTAAGCAATCCAAGGTGTGAGAGCTCAACCAACAACCTCCTGACTCACAAATAAGATGGCTACCAACAGGTCCTTTGTGATAAAGAGGAGAACTCTGATGTAGGAGGCAAATCAAAGCTTTACCTAGAGTGACCTCTTCCATTGCACACAGGATTAAAAAAAAGAACATTGCCAAATAAAGGCCATCAATTGACTTATTAATTGTGCTTATAGCGTGCCAGTCGCTTTAGCATTTAGGTATCTCTATATTGTTGATTGTTGGAAAGTTGTGTAATGGTGTTTGTTTTATTATTTATTTGTATTACACAAACCCCGAGTGGGTCCGAACACTTGCAACCTCTAGTGATATCAATGGGAATTCACAGCAGGTGCTTAGCATAATGCAGAATATTTTGTATTCATACTTTGACCTTTCAGAAAATGAAAGCAAATTTGAAATGGGCTTGTAGTGATTTTTGAGCAGTGTAACAGGGAACAAGAATTCCGGAGCATATTTTTAGTTTAAGATTGATTTTTTTTCAAGTCTACTCTAAAAGTACAGTATACACAACCTTTCTCCTCAAAAGCTGATAAATGGTTTAGCCATTATTTAAAGTTCGGGAAAAGGCAGCTACAGAAATAACATTTTAATGTATTCCAGATTAGGCTGCATGCTATATTTGTAATAAAGACTTGTTTCCAACATTGGTTGGCAGATCACTCATACGAACAATTATCCAAATAGCTATTAGGATATGATTGCACTCATTTCCAGGCAATGCAGGAGTGCCAGAACTCAGCTTGGCTGGCAGTTGGATTTTGGTTTGACTTTTGGAGAAAACCACAAGAATTTGTCAGTCGTCTTGGCTGTAAGGGAGTTGCCTTGTCTTGAGGCTATTCTTTTTCCTCTTCAAATATAGAAGACAAACTTGTTTCATGTTTGGTATTAATTCTTTTTTTTAATTTTTATTTGGTTTTGTTTTAATGGCAACTGAAGGAAGAGACAAAAAACAGGTTGAGGGAGGACAGTGTGAAAAAAATCCAAGGGAAGAGGAAGAGGGATGTGAGAAGAGACTAGTATGGATTCCAGAGGGTAAAAGCCAAAAAGGAAGTCAAAGGTCACAAGTTTCTGGTTCTGGCGGAAGGGAGTTTAAGGGAGAGAGTATTTAATGCCAGACTAAATCAGTGTTAGTTGGGAATGGAGACTACCTCCTTTTATACATTAAGCTTGTGTATAGTTTGGCAGTTCTGAATCATATTGGCTAGTTTCGTCAAATACTGTAGTCTAAGAACACTAACTGCCTCAGAAAAAAAAACATATCCCTTTGTCTCATGGAACATGTTCTGGGTTGATATGACGTACTTGCTTAAGACACAGATGAGCTGGTCATCAGGAAGCCTTTCCATATTGAAAGGTGATTGAGGTACACGATGGTCTATAAAATTCAAAGGCTGTCAAAGCTGTTTGTCCTTGTTATAGCTAAAAAACAAAAACATGTTAATTATTCTTATTCAGTCTGGCATGGTGGTGGTGGGAATAGTAATCAAGATTTCTAGCTCTCTTTTCTCCCAGCACTCCGAACGATTCCCTGTAGGACCTTAAACAAGTCATTTCCCTTTTCTGTGTCAGGGAGCTGACTCTGTTGGAATAATTAACATTTGTGAAGTACTTTACTTTGATATCTGATTATTTCAAAGTATTAATTGATGATGGTGCTCAAAGCTTCTGAAAATCACCCCTCCAAGGAAACCTCTCCTTCTCTTTAGCTGGTTATTGGTGCGGATAACACTAAAATCATTTTACCCATACGATGGATGATCAAAGACACACCTGACTGTCCTTCTGGTGATAGGTCTAGTGAAAATGACTTCCTTTAGACTACGAGAGTAACCTACCATACCATCAATCCACATGAAACTCAGATCCATATGTAATTGCCATGTAACAGGAATGTCAGCCCATTGCTAATAAGACAATTTTAACATCTTGTCCTCACTAAACTCAGTCTGGGTCCCCCCTAAAGAGTTTTCCCTGGGGCAAATACTGCAGTGTTTTCTGTGTAGAAAGCCTTTCTTCCTGGCTATGTCCCAAAAGGGACTGCACCACCAAAAGGGCTGAGGTATATCTTACCAATGGAGCAGAAAATTGCTTCAAGGCTAATTGCAGTAACATCTTGGTGAAGCAAACACTGTAATTAGCAATAAAGCAGCACCCCTGTCCAATAGGCCTATTGAGTCCCGTATATGATCTTGCTCTTTGGTCCAAAGGAGAAATGTGTGTGTATGTGGAGGACGCATACAGAGGTAATCCCCAAACAGCATGTTAATGATGAATGTGCTGGAGCTGGCATAAAGTGGAACATATGCTAATAGGAGGTTCTCGTGTTCCTTCAAATCCCTCTTCCCCCCCCCTACATTCTCCCAAACACTGCATTATATTTTTAGCTTTTTTATTTTCTTGGAAAAATATATAAACTGCAGTTATAAAATGTGTTTAAACAAATGAAATGGAGCTAGCAGGTGTACGAAAAGTCCTAAAATGCTTCCCATGGCTGCAGTTAAAAAAAAAAAAGTAAACTTAAACAGTTCCATTGCTGGAAAAAAGTCTATATGTACAGTGTAAATGTCACTTTTCTATACCGCCCAGTCATTCCTGTTTTTGAGTCCTAAAACATATCAAGAATCAATTTCCATCACTTTATTCATGTTTTTGTTCTTCTCATCTCTCCTAATTTAAGGAGTTATTTCTCTCATCAGTGCCTGTGGGGGAACAGCACTCAGAGAAGTTCCATGAGCATAAACTCCAGCTGAAATTCCTAGCACATTTTTTGGAAAGTAAATTTCCAGGGATGTAAAGTTATATTATCATCTACTTATTACTTTTACTCTCACTACAGATGGGCTAGAGATGAAAACTCAGGCTCAGAATTTGGGATTGTTTTTATTCTTATTTTGATTATTATTATTATTATTATTATTTATATTACAGTTAGGCCGAAAGGCCCCCGTTGAGGCCCATTGTTCTAGGCACTGTATGAACATAGGAAGAGATGGTGCCTAAGAACTTATAATCAAAGTAGACATGCTGGCCAAGAGATGTAAGGATATACAGAGAGATACGGGATTTACTGGAAGTCAGTAGCAGAACTAGAAGTCGAACCCAAGTCTTCTCAGTCTCAGTCCAGTGCCCCCTTTGTTGGATTACATCGTGTCTGGTTGGTTCATCTATTATAGAAATAGGGACCATTTGTGAAATTTAAATTTGCATGTGGTTTTGGATTCTGCCTTCTCCTTGCTCTCCCAAAGCTCAGAGGTTTGGGGATTCGGGTTTCGGGTCAGGGCTATTTCGAGTTCTAACAACTGCTGTGCAATGATAATTTGGGAATGGGAAAGAGACAGAGAAAGAGTTTCATTGGCTAAGTGAAAAATCATATTTTGCCATTCACTCACAGTATGAGATTTTCTGTCCATATCGTCTAAGACAATTCCTTTCCTATCCTTTGTCTATTCAGTGATTCATCCTTCTTGTCTTGCCTGAAATATTCCCCTCTTCATCTTCCATCTCAGAAATCTTTCCCTTCCCATGCTTGTCTTCTTTTTCTTTTTTTGGAGTGAATTGGTAGTAAAAGCCAGATGAACAGCTGTGGAAATTGAAAACCTTTATGTATTCACAGATCACGTACAACTCCTCACATGCTGGTGCACGTTTGTGTCTCAATCTTACCTTTGTCTCTAGGTGTGACTCAGTCTCCATGCAGGATACTTTCAGAATCCCAGAGAGGGTGCTACTTGGGTAATCATTTTTTGTGATATGGACCCATCTTCACTGGTAACTGCAGTGATTCACACATATTCGTTTCACGCAGGCCATCAAAGAGCCATGAGATGGCAACGATTCTTTGTCACTTTCAACATTCTCCTTCATTCTTAAAAAAAATATACCTACATTATTTTCTGCTAGGGCTCCAGAATTCTGCTATAATTCCTAGGTGCTCTCTAATTTCTTTCTGGCAATCAA
Organism: Natator depressus; assembly: GCF_965152275.1. Classification (NCBI taxonomy): domain Eukaryota; kingdom Metazoa; phylum Chordata; order Testudines; family Cheloniidae; genus Natator; species Natator depressus. The sequence goes on from NC_134247.1 coordinate 5,059,882, forward strand.
GCAAAACAAAATACATTATTTTTAAATTAAACAAACCTTGATTTTTTTTCCATGGGAAATTACTCAGAGTGCAGTAAAAACGTGTCACATTCACATTTCCAAACTTTCTAAAATGGTTTGGTTCTCTGAGTAATTTCTTTTTTGGTGAACCCACAAAGTTCAAGTAGGATCAGAATTTATTGAAACATGTTTTTCCATTTCTAACTTATTTCTCTTAGTCCAAGACATCCTGTTTAACTCTATTTCCACCCTGACAGAATTGTTACAAAGATTCTTCTTTCTAGCCAATAAAGATCACAATTATTATCTGAAAATATTCACTAATCACTTTTGTTTTCAATAACAAATAATGCTTTTGACATGCATACCAGCTTTCCGCCAAGAATCTCAAAGTACTTTATGACAGTAATTAAGCTTCATAACTACCATGTGACATATCTGAACTAGATCCTCACCTCCCTTTACATCATTTTACAGCAGCTTCTTCTCTGGCCCATTAATTTAAATATTATTATCCCATATTACTAAAAGTGTGCTGAAATGAACATTAATGTGCCTATGTTTACACATGAATATGGATGGAGTATTTACTTTGCCTGTCAAATTTCCCCTTTGTAGATCATTGTTATTCGAATGGATAATTCACTCTGCCACTGGTCCACAAAGTTAAAGAAACATATTTGAAATGCATTTGAAAAGCAGATGATTGATAGTGGTGACAACTTCTGCAAACTAATGTGGATTCCACTAATTCCTTAAAATGGGTATGCTTGTGAGAGGAAGAGTCAGAGTGGATGATAACTAGATAATAATGCCAAGTGTCAGACATAAAAACAAAGACAAACTTCAGTGACTTAAGGTATTCTAGATTCTATAGGAGAGTCAAAAAGGTTCTCCCCCTTTGACTTCAATGCCAAAACTCCTGTTGACTTCAATAGGGCCAGGATTTTGCCACAGGTATATATTGTGTCATAGAGTACATCTACACTGAAAAAAAAATCACTGCAACAGCGAGTCTCAGAGGCCAAGTAACCTGACTTGGGCTGGCGCAATGGGGCTTAAGATAGCAGTATAGATGTCCCCCCTAGGGCTGGCGCCTGGCCTCTGAGAACCTCCCTCCTCACTGGGTTTCAGACCCCAGGCTCCAGCCTGAGTGGGAATGTCTACACTGCAATTTTTAGTCCCATGACAGGAGCCCCACAAGCCCGAGTCTGTTGACCTGGGCTCTCAGACTCACTTGCACAGTTTTTAGAGGGAGGGGGGAGTTTGCAGTGTAGACATATCCTAAGTGTTTTGCTTTTACATAGTACCGCTCAAATAAGAATCATAACATGATTTAGACACAATAAATTAAGCTCCACAACTTAACCATTTTACAGATCAGTTAAGGGAAAGTGAGGTTAAGTGATTTGCCCAAGGTTATGTGGTGAATCAGCAGCAGAGCTGAGAGTAATGCTTGCCAGACTCCTGCTCTAACCACTAGATCACCCTGTGTAATCATGTGTAATTGAGTATATAAACTGAAATTTTTCTGGAAGTCTTTTTGTTTCTCCTTCTCACCCTCTTTGAATAGAATTAAAAACCTGACCATTAAGAGCCATTAAAAAAAAACCTCACTAACGCCCCAAAGCAGAGCAAAATTGTGGCTTCATTGTGCTCTGCATTCCAATTGGCAGATGACATAAGTAGAACACTAAAGATTCAGGAGGGAAACTACTTATGACACATGATCCATATGTCGTATAAAGCTTAGCATGATTTGTAGTAAATACATTTAAAGCAGTGGAGCAATATATTAAAGATTGTCCACATGCACAGACAAATGAAGGCTCTTTAAACAAACTGGGTGAGAATTCTTGGCTCCCAACTGGTGTCACTGCTCCAAGTCCCTGCTTCGTGGTTTGGAATCCCAGTCCGCCGTTGGCATTCCAGTTCGCCCTCTGCCTGCCACAGCTAGATTGAATTTGCTATTTCTGGACTGCAATATTGAACAAAATCCCGGTGCCTCAGGTAGGGGATGTTTTACCATAGAGGAAGAAATCCCTGTCTGAAGGCTCCATCCCTTGAAGAATGGAATCTCCTAGCTAACAACTGGCAAACCTACAGTATAGGTATTAAACTGCAGTCAGTAGCTAACATACAGATGAACTGCTATTTCATTTCTCATATGGAAAAAAAAGATGCATTTCCTCAAAATGGTGGCCAAAACACGGTAAAGTGCATGCAGAAAGGTAGCACAATTTCACGTCATTGGATGTTGAAAATCAGTCCTCTGTAGAGAGTCATCAGAAAGCCTACCTGCCATATAAATCCCACACTGGAGGATTGAAGTAATGCATCAGCCTTGAGCTAGCCCTCTGCACAACAGTGACTTTCACATACTAGCTACTCTGAAGCCAGTGAATGTGTACCAGATAACAATTTCTGCCCCAGAGTTTTAAGTAAATAGCTATATTTTGGGTAGTAATGGATAAACCTTACGGGGCTGGAAACAGGTCTGCAGACTGTTGTGACCAATAATAATATTTGCATCCATTCACCACTGCTGCTTCTGGGAAATGCTATTTGCTCTTCGCAGAACCAGCAAAGGTAACTGTATCCAGGAGAGGAAGGGGGTTCATCCCTGGGCAGGGACAGGTGGAAGACATGAGTGGATTTTGGTTAAATTATCTGGGATTGAAATGAATGGATCGTGATTGTGGTAGGTAGGATAATGAGAAATTAAAAAAAAATCCTATTTTGTATAAGGTCCCTTTAAATGCAAATAACTCATTTGTAGCCACAGGTTGCACAATATGAAATTTTCATTGGCTCGGGACCAAATTAGGGACAAAGCTACACATGAAACCTGCTCAGTTGACCAATGTTATGATTGGTTTTCATCAGCGCTGTCCTCAGAATATTAGATATTCTGGCAGTTATTAAATAAGGCAAATGCACACAAGGAGCTCTTTAAGGTAAAAGTAAAATAATCTCTATTTTCTCTTCAGGAGGTTTTGGCAAATATGAAAAGATGGGAAGAAGGGAATCTGAAGTATATGCGAAACAAAAGGTTTAACAGTCTGTCTAACCAAATAGGTATAATTAAGTTTTACTTTAGCCCTTGAAAGACCCCAGGGAAGTTTGCGGCTTCCCAGTCCCTGCGCATATTAAGCAGGGGATCATATAACTTTCATGCAATGTTGGAAAAGTTCACTTTTTAAGAGTTATGTTCTGCTCTCATGTACAGAGGTAGAAATCTGGGGTAACATCACTGACTTCAACAGAGTGACTTTGGATTTATATTTGTGTGTGGTGACAGAAGGCAGAATTGGATCCACTGAGTTTTCTGAAAACACAAGCTGAAGCAATTTAAATCAGTAGAGAGATGTCTCTTTTGCTAAATGAGGGAGAGTCATGGCCAGAGACCCTTATACAAGGTCTAGGGGAGCAGAGCTGATCTACTGATGGGGAGTACATATTAAACTCTATAAAAAAGGTGCATAAAGGTCACTCTGACTGTATTCCCCCACCTCTTCCAGAGACATCAGCTCCAATTCTCCACTACTGCCGAATGCCAGTTCTCCACTATATCCAAACTCTGATCGGTTATCGTGGACAACAGCAGCCTTGAGGGACTAGCTGTATCTCCCACATCACCAGCCACTCAGCCCTGGATGACGTTAGAGCAGCAGGAGAACTACACAAGTTTCCACTGCTGTGTAAGCTCCAGGACTTGCACCGGTGGGGGATCAGGTATGGCGGAGCTTGGCTCCACTGTGCCTGCACCCCATTCCCAGTCCATCCCCCTCCTCTCACTTAGACCCGGGGTGGAACTTAATGGGCAGAGACTGAAGTTCTTGTGTCTGAGGGAGGTACCGTGCCTCTAAGAGTTCCTGGTGGCATGGCAAGTGGGGAATATGACATAGACTTGCCCCCAGCATGTATTGCCTGTGACAGTATAACAGCTGCACTATTATAAATGAATATAATGAATAATAATTCCCTGAGATAATTATTAATGGCCTCTCATAGCAAAATAATTGTTGAAGAGGTTACTCCTAGTGCTAAGGCAGCATTGTCCAAGAACGGGTTGGGTTTACAAGTAGGTATTATTGGCTTCTTCTAAATACACTTATCTGCCCAATATAGCCAATGCTTCTCACCATGAACACAACTCAATTACTTAAGTTATTTAGTACAGAGGACCTAGTGTCACATCTTCATCCTGTCTTTCCTTAAGACTTAAAACTATCAGCTTACACTAAACTTATTGATTCAGTTCAGCACTAAATACACAGGAGAAAATCCTTATCTGGCACAAACGATTGTTGCCCCACCGAAGTCAATCAAGAAAACAGAGCTAACCTAGAACTGGTTGAAATGTCTCATTCCATATATTGTTTTTCAATAAAAGATGGCTTTTTTGTGAAGATGAAAATTTCCATGGGAATTTTTTTTAGCTTATTTTTTCAGCTTTTTCATCAAGAAATGAGAAAAGCTGGAAAATCAGTTTTCTTTTCCATTTTCAGCAATGGCAAACTAACAATTTTTGAAATGTTTTTGTTTTTTTTAACCAAAAACTGATTCCCCGCCTCCCGCCAATAAAATCCCTCCCCAGAAATTGTAGAAAATGTTGGGTGAAAACAGGTTTTGATTTTGGCCAAATATTTTGCTGGGAAAAAATTCCTGACCATCTGTCTGCGACACCAGTTTACACCAGCTAAGGAGCTACGCTTGTGTACTCAGGTTAAAACCAGAAACACCTCACACTCGCCCGTTCTCTGGCTCCTGGAAAATATGTGCACACATTGTGGGAAACCTGAATATGCTACTGCTGGCATTTTCCCCTCGTGACAACCAGAGAGCATTTTCCAATTCTGCCATGGCATTTCCCAGTTTAACGTTGCCATTTGCACCAGTGGTTCTTTCTTCCGGGTATGATTCAAGTCATATGATAGTGCCCTCTGTTGATTAATATTAGAACTAGTGTCAAAATACTGGTGGACAGAGCTGAGGAGAATAGGGGAACATTTTTCTCCATGATATTCCTTTAAAGTTAAAAGCTAATTTCTATATGAGTATGTTTCTACCCCTTTGGTGTTAGCTTTCTTGGAACATCTGAGTGTCCGGATTCACAAGGGAATACTCACAAGAATTTTTAAGCTGTAATGCTCCCATATTTGCCAAAAGTGAATTTTGTATTGCCTACTTTAGTTGATTATAAGATTCATGGTTAGTTGCATAAGCCGTGTGGTGTTGTTCCTGCTCCTTGATTGCATGATTCATGCAGATAAGAAGCATAATGCAGGTTGTGAATAATTCTGACAGATACACAAATGGAAATTCAAGCAAGGTTGATTAGCAAAGTTAATTACAGCCATTGGAACAGACCTCTTAAAAGAAACTTAGAGAAATACATTCAAACAAAATCAAAACTATTTTTTTTTGTTTGAAAGTATTTCTCTAGGTTTCTTTTAAGAGGTCTGTTCCAGTGGCTGTATGTGCCTCTACAATATAGCAGACGTACAAATAGTCACACAACGTAGTTGCATAATTTATGGCACAAAATGTATAATGCATGTTCGTTGCAGTTGGAAATGCAAATTCCCGGCAGACCAAGAATTCTTTGCGGAAGAAATAATTTTGTTTGATCAGGACTTCTTTGGTTTTTTTTTCCATTTTAATGATTCTCATTGAAAAGGGAGGCATGAAAGGTTACCTGCCTCTGTACAAAATCTACTCATGACAGTTTGCAAGGATGTCTTTGGAGGGAAGTCAATATTATTATGCCCCATTTTACAGATGGGGAAAGAGGGGTGACAAAGTCACATAGGTGTCTGAACTTAGAAGAGTTGCCTATCCCTAACCATCTAGTTCCTTTCTATGGCCACTAAACTACATTCCCTCGCTGTATTCAGACCTAATAATACATAGCCCTAACAGACAGACATTCACTATAGAATCTTTTTTGTTGGGAAAATATAGGCAGAAGGGGGAAAAAATCATCCGAACAAGCAACAGTGTTATCTGACATGTCCTTCTCAAATGATGTTCAATCCTTGTTCATTTACATTTTGGGCTCGCAACCAGAGATATCTGAACTCTACGAAGCAGAGCACGATCGTTGGAACACAGATGTAGCCTTTCCCAGTCTCCCTCCCCCCAACAGTTGTGGTTCCTGAATGAGCTGCTCTTTACTGTGCATGTAGGTCACCTACACACCAAAGATGACAGAGGGAACTACAAATAGATGTTTTGTACAATGCAGTCTGTATGGTACATTCCTTAAAAGTGTGTTGTAAATTATTCCCCACCCTAGTGCTGGCTATGATTTTATTATGAATCGCAACATATTTGGTACATTTCTTAAAGTCCCAACTCCTGGAGTCCTGTGAATCTCAATTTATATTAAAAGTAAGTGTCTAGTCCTCATGGTTGTGGATAAAAGCCTGAAAATGAAACCTGAGTGTAACCTACAGGTTCAAAAAGCAGAAGTGAAACAAAAAGAAATTGAAATGTATTTTTTTTTAAAATTCATGATTTTTAGGCACTCAGAAGATTTTGGGGTCCTGACTCAGGATATTAGAATGCTTGAAGTTGGCAGCATTGTCATCCCTGGGCTGTCAGTGGCTTTCCTAAGTGCAGAACACAAGAATTCTGACTTCCAGTGACCTGCTCTAACCATTCCCCCTATATCAGATTTTCATCCTTTAGACCTTTCCTTCTGTGATCAAGTTGGCAGACAACTGTGTCTTGGAATGCAAGGCATGGAAGAGAACAGCCCTAGTTTATTTATATCTGTAGATATGTAAATAGAGGGGAAAGTATAACATCCAATAGACAGTGGGTTACACCATGGACTATATTAATGAACAGTTTAATGCACAAATGGCCGTGTTTGTATATTTCAAAACTCTACCATTTGTGACATAAAACTGACCATAAACATACTCCATAGTGTAACCCACTGTTCATTGTGTGTTAACCATTCCTATCTAGTGGCAGGTCCACAGAAGATATGCGTGTTATTCCTTTATCTCAAGTGGTGACAACGTATGCCTTTGGTGATGGAGGTCCTAGGTTCAAACCCCTGTGATGTCATTTGCTACAGTAGCACTTCCACTGTTGCCTACTGAGAATGGTAACGGATGGCCTTTTATAAACACATCTTTCTCCCTTGTCCTTTAGGTTACTCAATCCTGCTCCTCTTGGGTCTCTGGTGGAAGCTATTTCTTCAAGGATCTTTTCCTTCAGCTTCGCTGTTAAAAAGCCTCCAACCCTTGACATTGCTGATGCTTTGTCTAGTGCATTAAGTCTTTACTTTGATCCCTCTTGCATCAAGTCGATTCCTCCTCCAGCCTGTTAGCCCCTTTGCTTCTCCCTCTGAGCAACAATCCACTTCTAGGACTGAAAGCATAAAAATCACCCCGCTTATCACATAAGGGTTAAAAACACGATAGGTGGGCGATTACTTTGCCTCCCCCTGCCTTCTTTTTTACAAGCTTGGTTGAAATTGTGAATAGAGACTGACAGCTCGCCTGAGTGTTTGTGGTTCAGTTTGAAACCACAAGGTCCAGAAGCACATGGTTTAGATTCAGTGTCTTTCTCTAGCTAACATGAACCATTTGTTCAAGCAGCTTGGTTATCTGTTGGAGAATAGCTTTGCACTGGGATCAACCTTGATTCACCCCAGATACATTCAGATGGAAACCAAAAAAAAAAGGAGGGGGAGGGGGGAAATTTCCCAAACAAAAGCCTGCATTTACGTTTTCTCGTTTATTTGTGCTGTCTGTAAAGGAGCTACCAATATCCTGCTTGAAAAAAGTATGAAAATGCCAATCAAAAGTAGGTCCAAATTAGAGAATGCTTTTTTCCATATGCATAACTTTTTTTTTTCTAGCTAGCTCCTGTAAAATAATAATGTCATGGAGGGCAGGGACAGTAGAGACATTTCAGTGTCCCTGAAATATCCTTAGACCAACATTTCAAATTTGGGTGCCTAAAGTGAGGCACCTAAGTTCATAGTAGGCACTTAAGAAAGATCCCCATTCAGCAATTCATTTCTCTTCATCAAAACACATAAGCACATCCCATTCAATGGGCAGTGGGACTGAAGCATATAAGCACGTGTTTATATGCAGGTAAGTGCTTTGCTGAAGAGGGTTGGACTAAAGCATGTGATTAAATGCATTGCTGAACTGGAACTTAGTTATTTTCAGAGGGTCTGAACATCACATCAAGTTGGAAAATGAAGGTACCCAACTATGGATGTATGTACCTCACTTCTAGGGGCCCACGTTTGAACATCTGGCTTTACTGCACTGCTGCAGAGTACTTTATGGGAATTAGCTAAGTGAGGCTGAGCCAGCACAAGGTCTATGCACCAACTCAAATCCTGGCTAAACTGGTCATCGAATAGTACTGGCCCTCTGCATGGGATGATCGTAATACAACACCTGCATAGAGCAGATATGATTATTACCATTGTACAGAGAGGCAAAGGGAGTTTCCAGGGGAAACTGAGGCCATCAGTGGCACAGTTAGGGTTAGAAGTCAGGAATTCCTGGTTTCCAGTCCTGTGGTCATTCCTCTTGGTCATGCTGCTAATATCACATCACCTACCGTGAGGTTTTTGCCTGTGTACCACACATGTTCTCACTGTAATGTGTCAATTCAATCTCATAGTAAGACTCTTTCCAGCATGGCAAAAACAGACAAACAGACCTAACCTGCCAGAAATACAGTGGGAAGGCAATGACACAAGTAGCCCAGTATCTACTGTAGCCCAGCATAGAGCAGGACAAACCAAAATACAATTAAATTATTTCAAATAATTCAGCCCAAACCCTTATTCTGAATGCCTTTGCATTGGTGTCTTGGTATTTGGTGCTGGCTAAGATACCTACTCTTACAATAGTGCCACTAAGCTATGCTTGTTAGCCCAATTTTTTAAAAGCATGCTTTTGCATTGCCTGAGTTGGTTGCACAAAGTACTGTATGAGCATCCATCAGTTGTAGATTTGCACACACACATGCCTTTGCAAGGATGCAACTCTGACATATGGGAATAGGTTTGGCATTTTGACATGATAAATTGGAGAAGGTTCAGAGAAGAGCCACAAAAACGATTACAGGTTTAGAAAACATGCCTTAGAGTGATAGATTCAAAGAGCTCAATCTATTTAGTGACCAGATAACAACGGTGACAAAACGGGACAAGGGGTGGGAGGTAATAGGCGCCTATATAAGAAAAAGTCCCAAAAAACGGGACTGTCCCTATAAAAATGGGACATCTGGTCACCCTATTTAGCTTAGCAAAGAGAAGGTTAAGTCTGTAAGCACCTACAGTGGGAACAAATATTTAATAATGGGCTCTTCATTCTAGCAGTAAAAGATACAGCATGATCCAATAGCTGGATGTTGAAACTAGACAAATTCAGACTGGAAATAAGGTGTAAATTTGTAATGGCAACAGTCATTAACCACTGGGATAATTTACCAAGTGTTGTGGTGGAGTCTCCATCAGAGACAATTTTTAAAGCAAGGCTGGATTTTTTTTTCTAAAAGATCTGCTCTAGGAATTATTTTGGGGGAGTTCTATGGCCTGTTTTATACAGGTAGTCAGACTAGATGATCACAGTGGTCCCTTCCGGCCTTAGAATCTATGAATATGAATTTTGTGCTTTCAGCATGGTCATTCAGTGTGCACTCAATAATGCATGTATTTTTGCGTATCTTGGGTTTGTCTTGATTAATATAAAAGGGTTGTCACCCGGCTACCATGTGCTAAAGTACAACTTGCCTTGTCTACACTAGAGTTTTAGAATGTTCTGTGTAGAACATGCTTGCTAACAGGTTCTAATAAACCAGCTTTTATCCTTGTCGACACAAACCCCAAAAGAGGCCAGGATCATGGTTTTACGTCTTATCTGAAGCATTGGGGGAAGTGAAAAATGAAGTAATGCAATGGATTACTGTGGCTTGGCAACAAACCAAGCATTCAGTCACCCCAAATCACAGGTATTAGGGGTTGAAATGAACTCTCCTAAAACAATTTCCCATCATCTGAACCTTGGAATTGTTTGCTTTATCTTTTTCTTTGGTGGTATAAATGTGGTTCCTGGCTATCAGATTACAATAAATTGAACCACCTACTGTACTCATAAGCTAAGTGCTTTGGAGGGAAGAAAGAATACTTCTCTGCTATGTATCTCTGCCTCCTAGTTCGGAATAAGTGACCGTAAAATCCATGTATGTGTGAAACCACAATATATTCCCCTGTTCTTTCATGAAAAGCCACTCACAACACAAATTGGTGTTTGGAGGAGGGAAAATGGCCATAAGATTGTATACCATGAATTTCCTTTCTAGCAAAGATGATTCCTGGGAATTGTTTTTAATTTTATTTGTATTTTACTATTATGGGAATGTTGACTGTGCTTCTAATGATACCGCCCCTTAAACTACTATATAATCACAATATAATATATATTAACAAAAAAATTCCAAACCTTCAGAGACCTGCAGCAGTAGCTGCGAAGTTAATGAAGTGAGCGTGAGGCATTGCGGGGGGTTGATACTCCATAGGTACAGGATCGGGAAAAGTGGTTTGGCAACCTCAGAGCTGAATGGAAGTGCAGATTTAACTTTCACTTCTGTTGTTTAAGTCACTTGGCGAGGCATCAAGAGTAGAGCTATGCTGAGCTGTTCACCAGAGATACAAACTCTGGTGAGTTACATTCCCCTCCCCTCCCTTCCCTTCCCTTCCCTTCCCTTCCCTTCCAGGCCCCTTGCCCCCAACCCACACAAGGTTACAGCCTTTAACCTCACAAGTTCATCCTCTGCAACAGAGTGGACCTAAAATAATGCCCCAGAGGTTTGTATTGTGAAACCAAACATACAAAATAACCTGCTGAAAATGCTGTAGTTTAATAACTGGAAAAGGCAAACTGTTCCAAGCACTCAGGCCCAGTAGCGTTACTGAAACCATAACGTAATGCTTGTATTAAGATTGCTACATCAAAAGCTCAGTAGGACCACAGGGGTTTATGTGTGAATGCCAGTGTGTCAACATTTAGGGATAACAGAAAGATATGTCTGAACTGAACCCCCAAAGTGCATTTCATAATTATTCTTAATTTAGTTGGCCTCAATCCAAGCTCTTATCTTTTGGGAGTCAATGCTGCACCCTTATCATTCACCCTCAAAATATGCATCATTCAAAACCTCCTGAAGAGAGAGAATGTGTCACTGAAAATGTGTTTTATGCTCAAATTAATAATCTCCTGTGCATACAGAAGGAAGTAGGGTCCTCAGAAATAATTTATCTGCTCTTCATTGAGGACTGAAGAATCCATCTCACTGAAAGCGGTAACTCTCTGTCCAACAGTGTGAATGCTGTTATATGTAGCATCACAGAGATAAATGGCAACACTGCCCTTCTCTGGTTAAAGTTGTGGTCAAAGAGGATATCACAACAAAGGATAGGTTTTCAGGCATGCCACTACTTTTCTAAAACATTAGGAAGGAAAGGAAACCAAAATTGGCTAGTTCTTAAAACATTTTGTTTCCATTAGTGTGTTTCGCTTGCAAACGTGACTTCAGATGTCTGGGATTATCAGATGCCTTTTGGTGGATAGTATTATGACAAGTTATTTCTATTGATGTTTTCCATTGGCACAAATTATGTTTATGGAAATACAGAGGGGAACATAAGAACATAAGAATGGCCCTACTGGGTCAGACCAAAGGTCCATCTAGCCCAGTACCCTGTCTTCTGACAGTGGCCAGTGCCAGGTGCCCCGGAGGGAATGAACAGAACAGGTAATCAGCAAGTGATCCATCCCCTGTCACTCATTCCCAGCTTCTGGCAAACAGAGGCTAGGGACACCATTCCTGCCTATCCTGGCTAATAGCCATTGATGGACCTATCCTCCATGAATTTATCTAGTTCTTTTTTTAACCCTGTTATGGTCTTGGCCTTCACAACATCCTCTGGCAAGGAGTTCCACAGATTGACTGTGCATCGTATGAAGAAATACTTCCTTTTGTTTTAAACCTGCTGCCTATTAATTTCATTAGGTGATCCCTAGTTCTTCTGTTATAAGAATATAAGAATGGCCATACTGGGTCAGAGCAATGATTCATCTAGCCCAGTATCCTGTGTTCCAACTGTGGCCAGTGCCAAATTCTTCAGAGGGTATGAACAGAACAGAAACAATGATACCCTGTCATCCAGTCAGAGGTTTAGGGACACCCACAGCATGGAGTTGTGTCTCTGACCAGGGCCGGCTCCAGGGCGGCACTGAGAATGGGGTGGCAGTCTGTGTTCCGTGGCGGCAATTCGGCCGCAGCTCCGCTGCTGTTCCCACCACGGCGGCAGCAATTCAGCGGCGCCTGCTTGGGGCAGCAAAATTGGTAGAGCTGCCCTTGTCTCTGACCCTCTTGGCTAATATCCATTGATGTACCTATCTGACACAAACCTATCTAATTCTTTTTTGAACCCAGCCATACATTTGGCCTTCAATACATCCCCTGACAATGAGTTCCATAGGTTGACTGTGTGTTGTGTGAAGAAGTACTTCCTTATATTTGTTTTAAACCTGCTGCCAATTAATTTAATCGGGTGACCCCTGGTTTGTGTGTTATGTGAAGGAGTAAGTAACACTTCCTTATTCACTTTCTCCACATCATTCATGATTTTATTGTCCTTTATCATATCCTTTCTCAGCTGTCTCATTTCCCAGTTCCAATCTTTTTAAGCTCTCCTCATATGAAAGCTGTTCCATGCTCCTAATAATTTTTTGCCCTTCTCTTTACTTTTCCCAAATCTAATATATCTTTTTTGAGATGGGGTGACCAGAACTGAACACAATATTCAAGGTGTGGGGGTACCATGGATTTATATGGTGGCATTATGATATTTTACGTCTTATTATCTATCCCTTTCCTAATGGTTCCTAACATTCTGCCGGCTTTTTAACCACCGCTGCACAATGAGAAAACATTTTCAGAGAACTATCCCCAATGACTCCAAGTTTCCATGCAGTTTGCAGGCATATCTCTCTCGTGAGTGTTCCTTTTAATTTTCATTTAACCAGCTTCCTCATTTTTGAATAGTTCCTCTTTCTGATGTTAAATGCTACTGTGGTAGATTTCTTTGGTATCACCCCCCATTACCCCCGGGGTGTTAAATGTAATTACACTGTGGGTATTACCAAATGGTTCAGCTATATTCACTGCTTGGACCAGACATTGTGCTCCACTTAAGACAAAATCAAGAAGTGCCTCTCCCCTTGTGGGTTCCAGGAATAGCTGCTCCAAGAAGAAGTCATTAATGGTGTCTAGAAATTTTATTTCTGCATCCTGCCTTCAGGTGATATTTTCCCAGTCATATTTGGGGATACCTGAAATCCCCCATTATTCTTGGGTTTTCTGTTTATGTAGCCTCTCTAATCTCCCTGAGCATTTCACAGTTACCATCACCATCCTCGCCAGGTGATCAGTAGTATATTCTTACTGCTATACTCCGATTATTGAAGCATGGAACTTGTATTCTTAGAGCTTCTATGGTACACTTTGAGTCATTTAAGGTTTTGACTATATTTGACTCTACGCTTTCTTTCACATATAGTGCCATTCTCACTGCCTCCCCTCCCCCATGACCTACTCTGTCATTCCTATATATTTTGTACACTGGTATTACCACATCCCTTTGATTATCATTGTTCCGCCAAGTTTCTGTGAAGCCTATTATATCAATATCCTCATTTAATTGGCACTCAAATTAGTAGGAAGAGACAGGTAATAATAATTGGGGATTAAATTATTAGAAATATAGATTAGTTGGGTGTGTGATGACCGGGAGAACCACGTGGTAAATTGTCTGCAAGGTGCAAGGGTTGTGTTCCACTAGAGACATCTAGATAGATTTATGTACCGTGCTGGGGAGGAGCTAGTGGTCGTGGTACATGTAGGTACCAATGACATAGGGAAAAGTAGGAGAGAGGTCATGGAGGCCAAATTTAGGCCGCTAGGTAAGAGATTAAAGTCCAGGATCCCCATGGTGACTTTCTTTGAAATGCTTCTAGTTCCAAGCACAGGGCCAGACAGGCAGAATTGCAGGGTCTCCATGTGTAGATGAGACAATGGTGTTTGGAGAAGGAATTTACATTTACAAGGAGCAGGGGGAACCTTTTGGGAAAGGAGCCACCTATACAGGAAGGAAGGGCTCCACCTAAACCAAAACAGAACCAGGTTGCTAGCATATAAAATTAAAAAGGTGTTAGAGGATTTTTTAAACTAAGCGCTGAGGGAAAGCTGAGAGGTGCCAAGGAGCACAGGTTTCAGGGGGGGAAAAGATAGTTTCCGGCTGAGATTTTACTTTCCTACAAATTAAGCTGTCTGAATGGTGCCAGATTTGGTAATGTAAATTATTTTCTGTTACCTGTATATATTTCTTAAAATAAAATTAAAACAAAAATTGAACCAGATTTTCCATTTTGTTCGAAATTTCCCAAATTTGAATTTTTTTTCCCTTCTGAAATGGCATGAAAACCAAAAATTTCAAAATTTTGTGTGAAACAAAATTGAGACCAAAAATAATTGGGTTGATCAAAACATTTTGTTGTGATTTTGACCTTTATAATGTTTTTAAAAATTATATAAAACACAATGAATTTCAGTTTGAAAAGTTGTTTCAAAATGAAAAATTGAAATGTTCTATTCCAAAAAATGTTTAAACTGGAACGTTTCCAAATTATTGAAATGCTTCATTTTGGTTTTTAGCGTAAACAAAATTTCCTCAAAATTGACATGGTTTTCAATATGCTTTGATTTTTTTCAATTGATTTTTTCACTGAAAAACTATTCTGATTAAAATATTGTGAGCAGCTCTACCCATGAAGCCATTATTACATCAGGGATCATTCAGGGATGCCCTGGTCAGTTACTCCTCTCCCCTTGCACTAGGAACAAGGCTGGCAGTTAAATCAATGGGTCTACTCCTGTGAGTAATACTTGAATGTACGTGTTTGCAAGATTTGGCCCTTTGACTGTGAGCTCTTTGGGGCAGAGACCTTTTGTACAGCACTTAGTGCAATAGAGTCCTGATCCTTACTGGAGCACTTGGGCACTAATATAATGCCATTGATAAATAATGATAATGACGACACAACAGGGAAGAAATAGACTCCATCAAACAGAAACTATAAGGGAAATGTTAGCCAGCAGAATGTAGTTACTCAAACTAGAATTTCTAGTAACAAACTAGAATTTTTTTCCAGATCACATAAGCTGACAACCTTTCCTTGCAAAAAATAGTGCCAGATTTTTCATGACTGCAAGTGATCAGAAATCAGAATCAGGGTTTAGCGCCTTACAGGAAAGACACCACCTCCAGCACAACACTTTCAGGAGAACCATTACACAAGGGTAAGGAAAGTCCCAATGATTGCTATGGTATTTTTATCCTTCTCCCTGTTTCCAAGGCAGGGTACATCAGTTGTATATGCTCCTCAGTTACCTAAGGCAGATGATTAGGAAGTATAAATGTCTAGCGCTGATCTCTCAAGAGAAAACTGTCAATAGAAGCGTTGTTTAAAGACCATATGCACTTACCACCGCAGGTAAATGCGTACATGACATAATTGGAAAGTGAATAAGAAACAAGCAAATGAAATATTTGCCTCCTCTTTTCATTCAGTTTTCTACTTAAGCAAATTACCGGCATCATTCCCATGCATGTGGTGCAAAGGGACCTGAATCCTAAGTGGAACCTGGCCCTGTTTCCATTTGCACATCTTGGCTGTTAAGGTTCAGTAGCATTGTTTCCAGTCTGATTTTCTCTATGTGGATCCGATCCTGTGGAGAAGCTGAGCAACTCAGTGAGTACCTGGAGTAAAAGGTGCACGGGAACTTGCAGAATCAATCCCTGTGTGCCTCTGCAACCACTGTCTGTTCTCTGCGGTGAACAGGTTCCCTTAGCTATTGGACATAGCAGCACTTCCCAGGATGAAGTCCACAGTCTGAGTACCCTCAATTGGAAGATTGGGCCCTGATTGATCTGAATCACTATTTCATTTCTCGATTGCACAATGGGCTCATTTTGCAGCGGGGCTGAGGTGCTTTCTGCAAGACAGAGAGAGGAAACCATTGTGTTTGCAAAGCTGTACAGTGATGAACCAGAGGCTTTATGGTTTAATGTAACCTTCTGGACCAAGGGCCATATCTTATTTAAGGAGGTGTGCAAAGACCCGTGTGAGCACAGAGGAGACTGGCGGTAGGTGACCTCGAACACCTCAGACAAACATTCAACTCCAGGTTACAGCTAACTGGAATCCTGAGGTTTTACTGGCTTAGGGCCAGTTTGAAACCCACTCTAACCACCCTAGTATTTTATAACATTGTAAAGACCGTATTGTTTGAAACATTTCAAAATTTTAACACACAATCTGGCAGCCTCCCAAAACCATCTCAAATGAGCCAAAACTATCACCAGCCACCCACCTTCCTGTCCATTACCCTCTGATTAATGACATTCCACCTACAGGGTCCGCCATTAAGAATATATCTACTGAGGGACCTCTGCATAAATAAGATCATTGAGACTTGTAAATTGTCTGTATAGTTTGCAGCTGTGTTTTATATAGAGGTGTCTCTTTTTATAATGCGGTGACCATACAGGAGGGGGTTCTCAGTGGAGAGAAAGAGAGAGATCAATGGTCCTACCATCTCGTAAAACCTTAATTGGACACAATGAAGCATGAGAAATGTCTGGAGAAAACATTTGCTTCATCGTGCCGGCTGCACCATAGTGTGCTTCTGCAATAATTTTTGTGTTGCTTACCAGTTAGCATCATACCTTCTAGGCTGAAATATCCATTGTAATAGTCATTGTGAATAAATTACCCAACAGATTTAGCCTTGTTTTTTAAATATATTTATTGTCTTTTATAGATGCTCCAGATGGGACAGATGTTATGGGACAGATGTTATTCAACCAGATTCAGCAGTGGCCATGATGTTCCATTTTGGATTCTGGAACAGCAGGGTATTTTCCAGGTAGGAAGTTCAGAGACACACTGCCACTGGAAATTATGTTAAAACATCAATCAGAACTGGCATTAACCGGTGAATGTTTCCAATGAATCCAACCTTGTTTTTTATAAATAGCACTGGAGGGGCTCTATGTGTGGGATTGGCCTCAGCAATCAAGTGGGCTGAATGTACTTCAGAAATAATATTCGTCTTCTCCTCTGGCCTCCAGAGAGGTTCAGTCCCAAATCTTATCTCAAGGAAATAACTGGGGGCCTGACACTGTCAGCCTTCCTCAGATGGATAATTTCATCTTCTACAAAGGGAATATTTGTGTGAGGAAGAGTTTTAGAATCAGGTCTTGGGCTATGATGGGCTCTCTGTTCTCTTCAGGAGGTGCAATGCTTGTATTGAATTCTGAGGTGGTCGCTTGCTTTTCACTCAGGCTCAGCTCATTGACGTCAGAGGGAATTTGCCAGAGGACTGAATAAAAGCTTAGTATGCTTAGGAGTTTGCCTTTGTTAGTAGGATATTCCAGAATGCATTGCCTTGCGTTGCCTAAGGCTTGCTGGTGTTGCTCTATGTGTAAGTTTTCTGGGCATGTCAATATCAACAGGAATCCGTTGCCTAGGTCCCATTTGTGTCTTTGAAATCTCTTTCTCTGTCCCCAGCTCTGGCCTGCAGCCCCCTGCTCTAGGTGATTTTGAACACGTCAAGCACTGTGGCTATGTCTATGCTGCGGTAGGGCTGCAGCATGGCCACAGCTGGCCCAGGTCAGCTGACTCAGGCTTGTGTGCTCAGGCTGCAGGGCTATAGAATTGCAGTGTAGTCATTCATGCTCAGGCTGGAGCTTGGCTCTGAGACCCTCCCCTCCTCATGGGATCTCAACACCTGGGCTCCAGCCTGACCCTGAATGTCTACATTGCAGTTTTATAGCCCCACAGCCTGAGCCCTGCCAGCCTGACTCAATTGACTTGGGCTCTGCGACTCCATGCCATGGGCTTTTTATCACAGTGTAGACCGCATCTTGCCCTCCAGACATTTTAATCCGGCCCCTGAGCTCCCATCGGGGAGCGGAGTCCAGGGCCTGCCCCGCTTCAGTGCTCCAGCCAGGGAGCAGGATCAGGGGCTTGCCCTGCTCCACGCGGCTCCTGGAAGCAGTGGCATGTCCTCCTTCTGGCTCCTACACATAGGGGTAGCCAAGGGGCTCTGCATGGTGCCCCCGCCCCAAGCGCCACCCCCGCAATTCCCATTGACCGGGAAGCACGGCCAATGGGAGCTGCAGGGGCGGCACCTGAGGACATGGCAGCGCACATAGCCACCTGGCCGTACCTCCGTGTAGGAGCTGGAGAGGGGACATGCCGCTGCTTCTGGGAGCTGCTTGAGGTAAGTGCCACCCAGAGCCTGCACCCCTGACCCCCTTTTGCAATCCAACCCCCTGTTCCCCTCCCACCCTCTGAACCCCTCGACCCCAACCCGAAGCACCCTCTTGCACCCCCAACCCCTCACTGCACAGCCCGCAGCCCCAGCCAGAGCCCTCACCCCACCCCTGTATCCCAATCCCCTCCCCCAGCCCGGAGCCCCCTCCTGCACCCTGAACTCCTCATTTCTGGCCCCACCCCAGAGTATACATGGCCCGCCATACAATTTCCATACCCAGATGTGGCCCTCGGGCCAAAAAGTTTGCCCACCCCGGTGTAGATGTACCCTCTGTGACACTTATACCAGTGTATGAACGCACTATGTCAGCTGATACAATATTACAACCTGGCATTTTGGCTTTGCATGTAGTACAAGGAACCTCTCGTGGCGATCTAAAAGCTTGCAGCTGCAGTATTTTTTTGGCTATATAACATTTTCTTTTCTTTTCTTTTTTCTCATTTTCCATTACTCTGTTACTAGCAGAATTGAAATACAAAGTAAAAACATGAACAGAGCATGCACTGCTGTTAAGTCAGAGATTCTGACTTACTGAAATACAATATAGTTTTTAAGATACTGGGGGTATGGAACCAACTATTAATAACATACTTGAAATCTTGATGTGGTACCGGTGATAGATCAAGACGCCAGGAGCCATGTTAAAAGTACGGACACTAGATAGTAATATGAAACCTCTAGTACCAAGCCATGGTATTGTTTCAGAATTTAGATTACAAACCATTTAGGAGATTAGTCTCAGATTTCAGTGGGCAGAGCAAATTGCAAGTTATTTTTCCATCCATACTGATTATTTTGTCAGCTTAAACCTCACTACAGGGAACTTTCTCTGCTTATTGTAAGTAGGGCTGCAGTTCTTACTCAGACACACTGAAGCCAGCTCGGTTTTGCCTGAGAAATGGCTGTGGGATTAAGCCTCAGATGTGTGTAAAATCGTGTGTCCAGACCCACTATGGGACAAATTCTGTTGATAGTTTAACTTGGTCAAGATTGTTAATCAGTTTAGTTCACAGCAAGGAAGATTCAGTTAGGTATTAAGAAAAGCTTCCTACTGTAAGGATGGTTAAGCACAGGAACAGGTTAGTAGGGAGGTTGTGGAATGCCTCTCATTGGAGTTTTTTAAGAACAGGTTAGACAAACACCTGCCAGGAATAGTCTAGGTATACTTAATCCTCCCTCAGTGCAGGCGAATGGACCAGATGACTTCTTGAGGTTCCCTTCTATGAGATCTAGGCCCATTTATATTATTGGTGGAGTTTATCTCAGTTAGTTTTGCCACTGTATTGTACTTAACTTTTACTCATCATGGTGATTTCAAAACATTTGGTTGACAGTAGCTTTTATACAGCATGAGCTCTTGAAAGTGAGGGACCAGTAGCATTGGCTTGTGTCAGATGCAGTTTGAGCAGGAAATATGCAAGCTTCCCCCAACAGATCCACCAATACACTTCAGTTCTGACATGCAGTATTCCCAGCAATTCCAGTTCTGGTCCCTCCTTGAGCAGAGACCAACAGTGGTGTTCAGTTGTAGCAAAGAGAATAGCAATTTTTTGATGTGGACAACATTCTTTGTGGCCTAGAATAGGTGATACAATAAACTCATTTTAACACATAACCCAAGCCAAAATCTGAATGAAAATCTCAAGAGGAGAAAGACTAATGCACCAACTATCAAGTTCAGTTTTTTGTTGAATAAATCAGTACCCAGAACAATCACTGGGCTTATTCTGTAGGTAAATATAATGTTACTCTTGAAGGCGAACTTGACTATTTAATGTCATTTACAGATGTATCACTAATAAAAAAATGTTGTTTTTACAGAAACATAGGAGAAAATATTAAAAATAAGAACATCTCACCTTCAAAACATTCTCATGATCATTAGAAAAAACCTTTCTTGCATGCATAGATGGAGGGGAAAGATGGTTAAGTGTCACTAATATCACTTGACATGTATCATCTTTAACTTATCTAGCATTATGAGGTATTTTGTATGTATATCTACATGGGTATCCTTTAAAATAAATTTTTGTGTTTGTGTGTGTGTGTGTGTGTATGTCTAGTGAGTGACTGTCATATCATTTTAAACATTTACAAACTAAGATATGCAGTAGTCATCATACAGCTTGGAAAGTCAACATTTTGACTCATTGATTTCCATGTCCAATATGTAACAAAATATGTAAACGGTTACTTAGACTTCATTACTTTTATAAAAGGTTCAATTCCTCAACTGCAGTAAAAATATGAGGGAATTGTTTACATAGAAATAATGGCAAAAGTGTTTATTTTTCTCTAGAGTATTTCTTCCCAAGGCAAGAACTCTATTTGATAAGTAGGCTGGACCCCCACTCATCTCTTTAGACCGTTTAGAGCATATAGGATTTATTAGCATGGATTTCATGTCTATCGACCTGTCAGGATGCTTTTGCTTCAGGCCCTAGCTAAATCAGAAGTCCATGTAGGAGGACCAGATATGCCGATATTAAGGGCTTTGTCTTATATAGTCAACTATTACTCGCCACCCTGATTTTTCACACTTGCTATCTGGTCACCCTAAGTCCATCTATATTCATAAAGAATGTAAGCACATGCTTAACAAATTCTGTCCTACTTTTTATCTATTTTTTTTAATTATCAGCATTTTCCAGCCACCAGTAAAACTCATTAAAAAAAAGCATCGGGGCGGGGAGAGGGATTTCTCAGGTATATTAACAGAAAAATTATTTCACTTTTTTACTTTAATGTTGAACTCTTCCAAGGAGCCCTACTGACAGCTGATACTGTTTAAAGAGGCTTACAGACTAATGATATGGTATCTTAGACTGAATAATAAAGGTAGACATCTCGGGCACCTGTGAAGATAGTGTGATCTTGTTTTAGTACCATATTATAAACAGAAGTAGGACAAGGGGCTCACTTGGTAGAATTATATTTTCTGGCTTGCAGCCCTAGTAATTTGACTCAGTAATTCCACAGAAAACAAGAGGAGAATTCATCCAGTCTTGCCTAGCTGCACAGTGCCTGCTGAACTGAGTAATCCAGATAAAGGCAGTATCACAAAAATTCTCAGAAGTCCCCTTCCTGTCCTCACATACATTTAGACTCTTGACATGGTCAGATAAAGTTTATTTTAGTTCCTTCTTTCATCACGGCAAGAACATACAATTTAAATTTAAAAGCTAGTACCTAAGACGGAAGGTGGGAAGAAACTTTTGGGATGTCGCTTTATACTGTTGTTACATTACCCCTTAAAGGTCATTCAATTAAGATAGAACAGATTTGGGTAATATAACTTTCTCTGAATATTTTTGTCTTTTTGAGTTGTGTGTGCATGGAGGGGAGGGGAGTGGAGCACTGACTATTACATAACACATTTTTTTCAAGTGATCTGGTTTTCCTGAGGATATATACATATATCAAAGGGAAAATGAAGTAGCTGTTGAGACTACTGGAGTAGTGTCATTTCCAATTCACTGCAACAAAGTTGGAGACTTCTTTAGAGTGCTTATAAGTTATTGATGTGCAAGTTAACAAGCCACATGCAGGCTAATATGAGGCAGGTGATATAACTGTTCCTTGAAACAAACACAAATACTTTGAAACTGGTGTTAATATGTGGACCAGTCCTGGCATGGATTTGGAGCCACTCTGTAATAATTTATGGATCATGTATATTGATCTGGATATTGGGATCTTTATTGTATGGATACATTGGTTTTGTTTAATACAGGGATGTGGAGGAAAATGGGGAAAATGGCACAAGATAAGCCACTTTTTAGCAAACACTTGAGAGTTTGTTAAGAGACAATGCCAAGATAGGAAAAAGGCCCCACAAACAAGAGATCAAAACAACTGTCGCAGGTTTAAAAAGACAGAGACATGGGACTCCACAGGTGGTTTCTAAACAAGATAGGCCTGCTTACCATCAGAGGACAGTAAGGCTTTAGGTAGGGTTGCCAACTCTCTAATCGCACAAACCCAAACACTCTTGCCCAGCCCCCTGCCCCGCCCCTTCTCAGGGGCCCTGCCCCCCACTCCATCCCTCCTCCCTCTGTCACTCGCTGTCCCGCAACCATTCACTTTCACCAGGCTGGGGCAGGGAGTGGGGTACAAGAGGGGATGTGGGGTATGGCTCTGGGAGGGAGTTTGGGTGTGGGCTCAGGGCTGGGGCAGGGGGTTGGGGTGCGGAAGGGGGTGAGGGGTGCAGGCTCTGGGTGGCACTTATTTTGGGTGGCTCCCGGAAGCGACTGGCATGTCTGGCTTCTAGGTTCAACGGTGACCAGGTGGCTCTGTGTGCTGCCCTTGCCTGCAGGCACCGCCCCCGCAGCTCCCATTGGCCACAGTTCCCGGCCAATGGGAGCTGCGGAGTCGGCGCTCGGGGCGGGGCATGGGGGCAGTATGTGGAGACTCCCTGGCCTCCCCTGTGCTTAGGCGCCGGACATGCCGGCCGCTTCCAGGAGCCACGTGGAGTCAGGGCAGGCAGGGAGCCCTGCCTTAGTCCCACTGCATAGCTGACCAGACTTTTGGCCTATTAAAATCTCCTGGATTGCTTTTAATAGTCACCGGGAGATTGAGGCTAATTCCGGTAGACTCCTGGCCAATCTGGGAGGGTTGGCAATCCTGCTTAGGTAAGATAGACATGTGTGTAAACTGTTTATTGTGGAGTAAGAACAAACCATTTAGAGAAAAAAGGGATTTTAAAA
The DNA here is from genome assembly GCF_965152275.1 of Natator depressus. NCBI lineage: Eukaryota > Metazoa > Chordata > Testudines > Cheloniidae > Natator > Natator depressus. The sequence goes on from NC_134247.1 coordinate 5,083,044, forward strand.
CGAGAAACAATACTTTGTTTTAAGAAAGCTTCCCCCACCCCCAATATACATTACTGGTCACAGACACCTGAAGGGAAGAAATGCAGATGTTTGAACTCAATCAGACCTGATGGGTAAGCATGGTTAATGCACAGGGTACCATAGATCAGGGCTTGCTCTAAGAGAATGGAACAAATCCATCCTGAGATAGTTTAAGGCATGAAGCATGACACCTTGGAGTGGGGTGAGGGCTCTGAAAGACCTGAAAGGGAACAGAAATTTATCTATGAGAAATCGTATGCTTAGCTCCCCTTCCTAACCCATTTCTGCGCTTCTGTACCTCACAGAGGTGTTGTGAAGATAAATACATTTAAAATTGCAAGGTGCTCACATAATATGCTGACGGGGGCTATATAAGTACCTTTCAGAGAAGGTAACTTCTTCATGACCCCATTCTGCAATGTTACTCCATGTCCCCATGACTTTCTGAAGGAGACACAGGTGGAACAGGTTACTTCTGTTGAAGATTTCCATTGTGAGACAAAATAGCCTTATGGCAGGTGCATATGCATATCACCATCCAGGATTTGGTCCTATATATAAATATATACACATGTATATACCCATATGGATATAGGGAAATATATATATATATTAATAATGCTTGACTTCTGTGAGAAGCTACAGGGTAGGTTTTCATTTAGCAGTGACTCATCTTTCTATCTTTTTTTTCTTCTTACTGCTTCATCCAAGAAACTCTGACTAAGTCAGCTTTGCCACGTCCCAAGTGTAGCCGGGATTCCTCACAGCTTTTGATGCAAACAGAGACTAGTAATTCTCCTCAGAAATAGCAAGAAATTGCTATTTGTGGGCTCATGCTTTACGCAATGATGACCTTGGCTGAGGCAACCTAAACAGAATGGGCCCCAGCGCATGGAGTCGATGCCATTGTGGTAAATAGAGGCAGGGCCAACAGGGCATGATTTCAACATGCATTGGCAAATGAAACCTGGTTGGGCAGGGGCACTATGCTCGTAAGCTATATTTTCATAATGACAGGCTGGGAACCTGATGACACTATGTCATAGTAAGACAATCCAATTTTGTGTCTCAGCTCCTTTTTTTGTTTAAATACAGTTGCTTTTTACACTACATATATTACAGTTGTTAAAACACATGATAATAAAACACGATGAATGGTAGAGATAGGCTGGAAGGGAAATGACAGATACTTGTCAACAGCTCTGGATGACACCAGAGCACTTCAGGTTTTGATTGTGGCTTTGTGGCTGATCACATAATGCTTCTGTTTGGGGACATAAACCAGCTGTTACCTGATGGGGGCTAGGAAGAAACTTTCCTTTGGGGCAATTTATTCCACTCTGAGGGCTCTAGTTCTGGCCACTATCAGAGACAAGACACTGGACTAGATGGACCATGGGTCTCATCTGGTATAATAAGTCCTTTGTCCCCCCGTAGTCCCCACTGCCGCCCCTCCCGCAACCACTGTTTTTTTATATGAATGTACTAAACAGCCTTCTAAAGGTGGAGTGATATTGGCACCAGATTATGTTCATTTCTCAGGGGGTTGTGCAAACATTGTTTTACCCACAGTTTGGTTTCATGTGGCTTTTTTTTAAGGTTTGTTTTTTCTTTTGGTTTAGGAACATCCTTACACTGATATTCAAATAAAGCCACCAGTTTTGCCAGACTGGGGCTCAAAAAACAAATCCAGAGTCATAGGCACAGATGGAACTGGAGCCAAATGTCCCCAAGGTTTGGAGAGATTCAGATTTTGTGTTCTGTTTCAGCATGCTGTGGAGTTAGGCCTGAGCCAGGACATTTGTAACCCAAGATTCAGACTCAAACTTTCCCACAGTTCGGAGCAGATGGGTTCAGACCAGGAAAACCATAAAAAAAAAAAATCCACCAAGTTTGTCAGGGTTTCTGCCTGAAACCATAAGTTGAACGAAAACCCAGACCAAGGCAATGTAAAACTCAGTTCAGATGCACCAAAAGGCTAACAACCTTCCGTGAACCTGGCCCAAATTTCAGATTTGTAAGGTTGTCCTGGCTTTGGGTGCCTGTGCAAATTATCCCTAGGTAATGGTAAGGGCAGCCAAGGCAGAGCGATTAAGATGTTGATTTTAGGCTTTAGAGATGATCACAAGACATGACAAAATCAAATCAAACATACAGAACCCTTCCTCTTGTTGTGCTCTGGTGATAAGCTCCCAGATCTTAGGCTCTTTCTACATGACTTTGGGGAAGCAGCAAGCCTCCTACTACGACCTGTGTCCTAGTGACTGGCTTTTGGAGCTTGGGCTTTCCACCAGTCGTTGTTTCACTAATCACGCTCCACTCTATTCTATTCTAGTTCTTATACTACACTCATTAACACTGTATCCAAGTACCTACAAATAGCTTTGATAGCCCTGACTGTTGGACATGGATACTGTGTGCAAAGATCTTGTTTCAAGTGAAGTTAGATTTTACCCAAACTATTCACAAGATAGGGTAGCTGTATGTAGAACTCGTGGATCTTCCAAATTATTCACTGTAACTTTACTAGGTCTATTCTGGGGTCTGTTAGTGGGTAGTTTTTATCATTGTCCCTCTCCAAATCTATTTACATTATGGTTACTTCACTCGGAACATACTGTGTGCTCTTTAGCTATTCCATATTGTTTTATAGCAAGAAATATTAACTCAGAAACACACTCAAGGTACATTGTTTATGTTAAGGTCTCTCCCTGATTCTCAGCTTTCTGTCTTCAGGACAGTTTTGTTAAGATGATATTACATCTCCGGGGCCTACTTCGTAGCAGCATTAAAGTTGTGATGAATAAAACAACTGTGGTGAGTCTGCAATAAATTAATTGCTCCATTTTATAGGAACAAGAGAACTAGCAGGAGACTTGAGGCTGAACACAAATATGACTATTACTTGGGATCCATGGTTGAAAGAGTGGGAGGAAAGGAGAAAAAAAAGATGCCATAGTGGGTTCAGAAAAAAAGGGAAAGAATTTGAGAAACAAATCTCTGCCCAGAGCATTGTGGTTAATAATAAGCATTTTGGAGTGTCAATTTCCATTTGCCTCAATAAATGGGAAATCTGAAGTTGCTCTTCAATGTTCAGATTTTAATTTTACAGGGATGTAATGAGCTAGTTGCTATGAGAGAGTGCCATTCTTCTTTACTGGATAGAAACCGAACTGCTCAACTGTGTTTCCTAGGCCCTCTAACTGCTAATGGAGATTCTCCTTAAACTCAAGAGGCAAGTGCCTTTTTGTTTGCTTGTTTTTAAGGTAGACTGAGATCTATCCCTGCTGTGACTGTAAAATTCTACTGACAAATTCAGTCTGGCAGACATGCCTCAGAGCTGTTACGCTACTGTCCCAGAAGTGAGATCCATGAACCTCAGATGCTCAAGGATAGGTTTTGTCTAAGAGGAGTAGGTAATGAATTGACTGATGTGCAGCACTCCCCTCTACAGGGCAGAATCAGAACTCTTTGTCATGTACTCTATATTGCTCAAAGCCATCTGAGATTCCCCTTTATTTCCAGCACTTTGGACTTTTGCTTTCAGAGCTTTTGGTGAGAGTTTTCTCTCTGGTGCGACCACGAAGTTCAGTGTGGACATGATGTGCAGCATAATGAAAATTTTGAAGATACTAGGTGACCACGTATTTATTACAATAATCTCTCTCTATCATAAGGCCAGAATTTGCCACCTTTACTCACGCTATACAATACCTCACTGTGGAAATAGTCCCATATTCATCAATGGGACTCCTCTTGGAATGAGGTGGTACTCAACGTGCATCAAGGTAGTACCCTAGCCCTTAGTCTCCAAGTAACCTCAACAGCTGGCCTCTTGTGTCTTGGTATATGCCATTTTTCAGTCATTCCCCCACCCAGAGGGAAAAATGGTATGTTCTGGGAGCGATTGCTGGGTGGAAGTAAATTCTGCAGATGCACCGTAATTGTTTGACAATGCACAGTTTGTTTGCAGAGGGAACAAGCCTGAGTTGTCAGAGGCCATTACTGTGCTGAAGAGAAAAAAATGCAGAAAGAAAGAAACCTTGGCAGGGAATCTCTAGGCAGGACAGCGGTTTCTCTCTGAAATTCCCTGTGTCTGCAATGCCATTAACACTGACTTCGCTTGGGTTGCGCTTGCTTTGTTGTTTTCCAGTACAGTAAGTGGTCCATGCAGGCTGGTTAAAGGGCCCTCTGCCCGCTAGTGAACTTCAGCCTCGTTCTTTCTTTTTTTAAAATAAGCATGTCCTTCTTCTGCTGTTGCCACTGCCTCTCAGCTACTCCAGGAGAGGTAAGAGAGCAGCTACCCTGTTGTGTGCAAAAATGCCTGCAGGACATAGGGTGACCAGACAGAAAGTGTGAAAAATACGTGACAGGGGGTAGAGGGTAATAGGAGCCTATATAAGAAAAAGACCCAAAAATCGGGACTGTCCCTATAAAATCGGGAAATCTGGTCACCCTAGCAGGACAGAACTCTTGGGAGAGCAGGGATAGGAAGGAGGAAGGGGGGGAAAGGGTTATTAATGTGCCCAGTGTGGCGGGAGGGGGGGGGAATCAAGCAGACTAATAATATTGGAAACTGATAACCCCTTTCTTGCCCTAGAATGCTGGGCAAAGATGGTCTTATGTGGGCAGGGCATGGCTGCTGAACAGATTCCACCGTACAGAGAATGTGAGAGAGAGGGAAGTGTAGGTGTACTTTCCCAGAAATCCCATATATGCATATGAAGGGTCTAATTCTGAGCTGGTGTATGTGTCTTCGCAGGGATTTAAGGTGACGTATGATGCCCCATTACTGTCCTCCACAGGCTAGTCTCATTGCAGACCACAGCCGTGGGAAGCAGACCCTGGGGAACTGTCACTCCCTCCTTCTACACAAGTGACCAGGGTCTGGGCATGGGCAGAGCTTTGGGTCCACTTCCCCATGGTGCTGGCCTGCACAGCTGAGTCCATGCATGGGGTGAAAGTAAGCAGTGACAATTTGGTGTCTGCTTTGCCCCCAGGGCAGCCTAACTGTGGGCTGTCCTTTACTCAGGGCAGATTGCAAGGTGCCAGTCTGTCCATAAATAAGAGCGAGGGCAGACAGTAAATTACTACAGCTAAGCACATTTCTCAAAATAATTTGTGTGTGGTACATGATTTTGGAAAAGGCTTGTATGAGCTTCTAAGGTCTTTGGGGCTGGGTCCCTCTTTTTGTTGTGTGTTTGTACAAAACCTAACACAATGGGGATCCTGGTCCATGAATAGGGCTCATGGGCCCGACCGCCAAACAAATTAATACGTTAATAATAGTAATAATTAATAATATGAAAGCTCCCCCTTCTTTAACTGTTGACTTTTCTTCACTTTTTTCATTTTTAAATAGCACCTTTTTGCCAAGGGATAACAGGCCCCAAATTGTACACTCCTTAATAGCTGCTTATTTTTTTGATTAGTTCATATAAAAATATACCCACAAAACCAAAATTGGTGCAGATTCTTAGCAGCTTTTTCAACCCAGCATAAGTGATCATTGCCATTGATGATCATCAGCGTGCTTTACCCTCAAATACACTTTCATCAGATAGCTCTTTCGTCTGAAGAAGAGCAGACTGAAATTTTTTGAATTTCAAACTTATGAGGAACAACTGTCTCTACATTTTGAATTGTGGTGAAAAAAAAAACAGGAAACAATAAAAACAAAATGTTACAAATGTTTTGTTGACTGTGTTTTTTCATCCGTTCTCATCTCTACTTTTCAAAAAGCATTGCAAACATTATTACTTATGCCATATGATTCCTATTTTGAGGTAGATATGAAATAGTGTCCTCATTTTATTCATGAAAAAATTGAGGCACAGATAAAGGTGAAGTGACTTACCCAAAGTTCTCTTACGCTTATGTTTCTGGTTTATATATTTTTAAACACTCGGTGAGCTCATTGGCAAATTGTTTTTCCAGCATCTTGTCCCAAGCCTGGGTTGGGAATTAGAGGGCGTGTTTGGCACAGTGAATGATGAACTGTGTAATAGACTGATAATAGTCAACTTCTAGTGGTAATTCTGAAAATGTAATGGATGCTAAAACTGAGAAAATTCTTTTCTATCTAGCAACAGATAGATATTAGAATTCAGAGCACTCATAAACAATGCCTAAGAGCAACTACTTAGATTAGGTCTCAGAGTTCAGACACCTAATTTGCTATAAAATAGCTAAGATTGGGAAAAGTATTCATGGTACTAGATTGCAATTAAACACATGGGGGCAGAGGCTCAGTTGGTGTAAATTGTCCAAGCTACATCATAATTTACACCAGCTCAGGATCTTCTCAGAGAGAGAAAATGAGGCAACTGTACCTGACTTATTTAATGGAAAACCCTTCCAAATTTTCTTCTGGTTCTTAGCAGTCTTCTTTGGGTGGGATTGTCCTTGCTTTGGGCCAGAACTTACTCAACAATGAGTATACCTTATTCCATAACTAGTCCCCACTGACTTCAACAGGACTACTCCTGGTGTAATGAGGCACTGTTCAACACAAGTCAAGGGGATCACAGCTTCAGCATTTGTTGGTCACCTTGAACCTTGTGTGATCCGAGTGAAAAAAAAACCTCCCATCTTTTAGAGTTATACTTGTAAATAATATCCGGTACACTAGGAGTCTTCCTCTTCTCTAGTCTTTAATATTCCCCTCCAAGGGGGAATACATATAGTCTTAGGTGAAGATATCAGCATTGATTTAGCATAAGCAAAGCTCATTCCCCTTCAATTTGAAACCCTTGCATTAGACATAATAACTTTTCTTCTCTTTCACAGAGGGAAGCTCTTACTGCACAGTATCCAAAACGACCCTGTCGAGACATTGGCGGTGGTAAGATTTTAACTATTTTCCTTGGACGTTTTATTTTTTCTCTTTCTAGATGGTGGTTGAAGTGATAATTAGTAAGTTCTGGTATTCACCCAAAAATGTTTCATTGCTGAAGGCATATATATGTGTGTACATAGATGCACGCATTCACATATTCTCAGGCTCCCATTTTGGGCAATCAAGAGAAACAAACAAAATAATAAAGCAGACTGCCCCCGCCCCGGCCCCCGAGTTTGTAAGCATGTGGTTATAAAAGAGCATATCAAATGGGAATGTTCTCACATTTATATAACACTTTTTATCCCCCCAAAAAACTAAACTACCAAACATGTATAGGAATTCACTGCAGTGCTACTGAAGTGGAGCCACATGTGGGGTGGAATGCAGCAGTTTAGGACAGGAAGTTAAGAATACCAAATTTAGTTGAAACTGGAGGATAATTGAAGGAGGTAGAATAGAATGTAATTGACAAAGATGGATTTTTCCCAAGACACCAGGGCTAAAAACTCTCTTTAATTTGCAATATGTTCAATGGAATATTTAAAGGGGTTAGAGACTATGGTGATAGACTTTATAGTAATTTAGGAAGGGAACACAAGTGGCAAATTGGGACAATTCTACCAGCATCAGATAGGTCTTCAGCTAAAAATCAAAGTGTTTCAGGTTTTTGGGCATTTGGTTTTTTGAAGAAAGCTCAAATTTTTATCAGAAAGCAGAGACTTATCATGATTTTTTTGGTCTTATTGAAATCTCCATTTTCTGTCAAAAAACAGCCCTAATATTTTACCTGGAACTGGGATAACTGACAGCTGTATAGTAAGCTATGAGCTTGGCATTTATCACAGGTTTCACAGTCTCTCAAATCACTTTTGTACAGTATTCAACAAAGCCTCCAAACAGGTATTTGTTTCAGACAGACTGAATAAGTAAATAAAAGATCTACCTGGAACTAAGTAAATGGCCATATTCTGCTTTCAGTTGACTCTGGAGTAACTCCATTGAGTTCAGTGGAGTAATTCTGGGTTTTCCCTGACATCTCAGAGAGCAGACTCTGACCTTCTGTTTTGTTACAGATGGATTACTTGCACTCTTAATTTTCCTTTTTGTTGAAAAAAAGTGTTTTCTTTCTCTTTTATTTAATAGAACTAAGACACTTTTTGAAAACCACTCTCTGCATTAATCTGGCAGCAAGGAAGCATACTGAAGCCTACTTTTGGAGAATAAAATCTGACTAGAGTTTTCCTTCTTTTAAAAAAAAAGTTTCTGTGACATTTGTTAGAAATATTACTAGCAAATGGATCATGTGTTCCATTGCTCGGGAGATGCAATTAGATTTTCTGCAGGTTTGTAAAACAAACTATGGTCTAAGTGTGTTGTCATGGAACCACGGGTCTGATTTCCAGTTAGATACCTCAACTTTTAATTAGGACTCTAGTACTTATTTTGGTGCAACCGTTTTTTCAAATTGCCTAAGGAATTTGGTTCTCAAATTCCCGTTAAAGTTATTGGGAACTGGACAGCCAAATGCTCTAAGTAGAGTTGAAATTCTTTGCAACATAATGTTCAACGGAACTCGTAGGCTAAGAATAAGAAAAATTTGCTTAGTGGAGAAGATTTGAGCATTGAAGGATTTTATCCTCCCAACACCCCTCTAAAGTGAGGAATGGGAAAGTGAGGCATAGAGTAGATTAAATCATAGAATCATAGAATGTAGGACTGGAAGGGACCTCGAGAGATCATGAAGTCCAGTCCCCTCCAGTGAGCCAGGACTAAGTATTAACTAGATCATCCCTGACAGGTGTTTGTCTAACTTGTTCTTAAAAACCTCCAGTGACAGATTCCACAACCTCCCTAAGTCATTTGTTCCACTGCTTAACTACCCCGACAGGAAGTTTTTCCTAATGTCCAACATAAACCACCCTTGCTGCATTTAAGTCCATTACTTCTTGTCCTGTCCTCGGTGCAGAAGGAGAACAATTTATCGCCCTCCTCTTTATAACAACCTTTTATATACTTGAAGACTGAAAAAATTGGGTTAGTTTAGTTTGCAGAAGAGAAGACTGGGATGGGGGCAACATGATAACAAAGTTTCTTCCTAGGTCATGTTTTCTAGACCTTTCTCTAATTTGTCCACCTCTTTCCCAAAGTGTGGTGCCCAAAACTGGTCACAGTACTCCAATGGAGGCCTTATCAGTAGTTAATTGAGTGGAAGAATTATTTCTCATGTCTTGTTTACCTCACTCCTGCCAGTGCTAATACATCTCAGAATGTTGTTCACTTTTTTTACAACAGTATTACACTGTTGACTCATACTTAAGTTTGTGATCCATTATCACTCCCAGATCCTTTTTCTACAGTGCTCCTTCCTAGCCAGTCATTTTCCATTTTGTATTTGTGCGATTGGTTATTCCTTCCTAAGTGTAATACTTTGCATATGTCATTATTGAATTCCATCTATTTATTTCCGACCATCTCTCAGTTTGTCATTTGCACAAGATCTCACAGGGTGTCTGTGGCTAAATGGAAATGGAGCTGAGGTCTCCAAAGTGTCAGTCCAATGCCCTATCCAGCCTTCCTACCCTAAAATGGGATCTACTGGTCAAAACTCTAAGTGGAGGATAGAAGAAAAAGGATGGTGCAGTAGTTAGTGTAGTACTCAGGATATCTCAGTTCAGTTCTCTACTCTACTCCTTGAGTGACCTTGGGCAAGTCACTTAGGGTAAAGTTTTCAAAGACGTCTTAGTGTCCCATTTTTAAAAAGTGACTTAGGCACTTAAGTCACTCTGAAAATTGGTCTTATGTTCCTAGATCGCTTAAGCACATTTGAAAATCTTACCCTTATTGTCTCTGTGCATCAGTTCCTATTTGCAGAATGGAGTAATAGCACTTTGCTGCAGAGGGGTTTTGCGAGGATAAATGCATTAAAGATCATGAAGTGAGCAGATAATTATGGTAACTGGGGCCTGATAAGCACCAAAGTAGATAGACAGATATCTGGCTCCAGCCAGTGGTACCAAGAGGACTGCTAAATATTACTACCAGTTTGTAATTGAGCATGGCCGGTAGCCCAGAGTCTTCCATATATTTCATGCAAGTCTTTTTTCGTTTCCCATTTGATTTATTATTTTGCTAACACTCCAATTCCTGTGGGTCTTTAATCTTCGCAGATGTCTTCAGTAAGGAAGGGACCCTCACCATGAAACTGGTAAATGTGCTCGAGATTGACACGGTGTTTTCAGATATCGCTGAAACTTTCAACAAGCAGCATGGGGATCACTGGGCCATGAAGGAAGCCATCCAAAGGCTGAAAGAAGTCTCTGGCTGTGCTCCCACTAATAGTCTTGCAGCCTGCATAGAGAATATAAAGCAGGAGCACGGTAAGCAGGCAAGGGCTAAGGGTGAACTGAAGCCTATGGTAAAACAGTGATGACCAAATGCTCAGACTGAACTAACTGTGCCCCCCTGCAAGTTGATGTGGGCACAGCATTGGCTGGGCTCTATAGAGAATCTGTCTAGTCCCCGTGGCTACTAGGAAGGTTAGCAATGAAGAGTTTGCATTTTACAAGAGAGCAGCAGAGATTAACAAGCGTATTAATAAGGATTAGTCCTCCGAAGCTGTGTGTCAGACCATGGTTACCTTCACTTTCCCCAAAACAACATGTTTCACACCATTCAGACCGAGGGCTATGTTTCTTGGGGGGGGTGTAGGGAACTGCTTTGCATAAAATAAGAACACGGCACCTAGTTTGATTCATCCTTTCACAAGGTTTCAGATGATCAGGGGGTGAAGGGGGTCACTGTTCCAGGATAGGAGTCACCCCACTTGTGGGTGGAGTTGTATTTACACTGTTTCTTGTTTCTGCTGTCCTCATGAAGTCCAGGAGTGGGACTGAATCCAGGTCTCCCATGTGGCATGGCAATCCTTAGACAACAGAACCAGCCCTGTTTTGAACTTCCCAGTTATTTAACAAAAGCATATGATTGATTTGCTAATTCTTGTAAGGCCACTTCCTGGTTTTCTGTCGCAATGTGCAATCAAGATGCGAAGAATTTTGGACACCCTTTCCCACCTACCGTGCTTCTAGGTTGGTTCTGCATTGTAGAGGAATAAAAAATTTCCCAGCCAGGTTCAGTGACCTAAAAAAATCTGTCTCAAGTTCTCCTCCCCTCTTTAGATTTGGCTTTCTAGTGCAGTAACTCTTCACTTGGCAGTAAATCCAAACCTTCCTATGTAATGTTAACCTTCTGAGCCACTGCAGCAAAAAAGAAAAACAATCTAAACAAGGAGCTAAACAAATCCCATATGGAACTAGAAGCACCATGTGTTTGTGATGCCAGTAATAAGAAGAACAATGATGCATCTCATGGAAGATTAGACCAGATTTTCAATACACTTTTTATAAAGACTCACCCAACACCTGATGGTTTGCATTGAAAGAATGGCAGGTAAAAGACAGAGGATTAAGGGTCAAATTTACTCTGGTTTAACTCCAACGACTTCCCTAGAGGGAATATCAATGTGTTTGTACTAAGGATGAATTGGTCCGCATGTGTTTAAGCAAGTGGCATGGAGGAGCTTGACTTACTACTGGGAAATGGCTCTATTGTACAACACACGCACACACAAAACTCAACCACAGATAAGGAAGTTGGAAAGAACCTAATTTTATGTCATTCCTTTCACAGTCAGTCACTGTGAATAGCTCAGTGGTGCCAAGTGTTTAGGTTTCTAGTGACAAAAGCATTTAGACATCTTTCTTGGACCAAAACCAGAACGAGCTAAATCCCAAGATATACATTGTTTTGTCTTTTAGGTGCCTGCAATGTACAGGTGCACATGGAGGGCTATAGGTTTTCACTCGTTGCAGAAGAAAAAGAAATGCCTGAAAAATTGGAGCAGGCCCAACGGCAGGTAGGGGAGCTGAATCATGCCACGAACGGTGTCATTGCTATGGAAATGAAGCTCCAGGAAATGGTCCGTTCTGTACTTCAGCGTCAAAGTCAGCTGGAGGAGACAGTGAAAGCTGCAAACCCAGAGTACTTGGACCAAGTACGGCTAGAAGTTAATCTGAGAGAAAACTTCCAGAAAGTAAGCCTGGTCAAAGAGCTCTCAAAGCAGTATGGAGAAGATGCCAGCAGGGTGCTGAACGAAATGGCCCATTAGCTGGCCTGACCCTATAAAGGGGCTCCAGAAATAGGGATAGAATTGGAGTTTATGCCCTGCCTTTTATTACCCAAGGATTGTATACAAAATGATGAATTAGAGCCCATCCTGGTAGTGCAGTCATTATGTGGACAACAAATATGCACTCAGCAAATAGCTTATGGGTAGCCCTAGGTATTAAGTTTGTTCTGCTCAGTCAAGGAACCTCAGCCAGGGCACAAGGATTTGTCCCCAGAGGGCCTTTGACTTCCATCTGGAAAATCACAGATGGACAGAAGGTACCTCCTCCCTTTAATATAGCAATGTCAACACTTGAATTTTAATGCAGGATTTCAACCCGTACTGTGTCTTTCTGGCTGGAGGCCACCCCTTGATTCCACTTTGTGCAAGGTGAATTCCTGAGTAGCAGGTTAAGTCAGCTTTCCAGCTGCTTTGCCGCACCAGAGCAATGCAAAGCAACCAGAACTAGGCCAGAGAGTGTATGTGACTTGTCTAAGACAACCTGTCTGTCACAGTTTGTATTGGAATTCAGTAGAATTCCCACCCTTATTTTCTAGTTCAAAGTAGGCTGCCTCTCGAATCTAAAACACAGCTAGTGTGCTAAAACCAGGTGTCCAGATTAAGGGTCGGAAGTACCCATTGAAGGTATAGAGATATACTCTACATGGTTTATTATTGTTACAGATAATCATCTGAAATTAAAGGCACGTATCTTCTGTGCTACTAGTTGCTTCTTTTCCTCCTCTCTCCTCTCTTGAAATTCCCAGAGGTGTGCATGCTTCCCACTTTCATTGAGACAGAACCTTGAGGCAGACAGCACATTACTAAAATAGCACGGGAGTGTTGCAAGTTGTTATTGAGATGCATCAGCATAGCGGTACAGGGCCCCAGGACTAGGATCACAGGAGTTGTTACAGATGAGGATTAAACTGCATTGGAAAGGTTGACAAGACGAGGATTTCAGGAGTGCTTCTCTTTAGCTATAAGGTATATTAACATAGATGTGTGGGGATTGAAGAGCATCAGGAAAACTGCAATGAGGGATGAGGACTGGGACAGCATGGATTGGTATGATGAAGGTCAGGTGTGAGGGGCATTGCAAGACTGAATCGATTAGCACTGTATTGGATTATTGACAGCACTATTCCACTACTTCTACAAGAGCACTAAATGAACTCAAACAATGGAAATAGACAACCTGCAAATCTCAGGTGCTTGTCATGAGAGTAATGGGATCTCGGCTGAACCGTCCGCAGGGACGCTAGCCTTTGAAGTCCAACTGGATCACAGCTGAAGTGCCTCACACACACTCAGCTGAGCCTGAGGGGGAAGGAAGGTCAGAATAATTCCATAACACTTTAGATCAGGAGGTCTGTCATTAAAATGGGCCTCTTTGGAGAAGGGACTGTGTGATTGGGGGAGGGTGGGATGGTTTTGCAAGTGCTGGACCTGGCCGGTGGTTGAAAAGCTCATTGAATTTGTCACATTTTTGAGAGACGATGGAGAGAATAGAAACCACAAGTGAAATCCTATCCAGAGCTCCACAAATAACAACAAAGGGAGCTCAATCTCTGGGTTTTTAGACTGTCACTTCCATACTGTTGTCTTAAATTTTGTTCTCATTTGCCGCTGCTCATCCCCAAAATACGTCAGAGAGCCCCAAGAGACTTATCTTGCCCTTAAATGTCCTCTCACCATTCCTCATCCCATCACACACCTCACTGGGGCAGCTTGCTGCAGATTTCTTTGCTCTCTCAGTGGTGAGCTGCTCTCTGTAAATATCCACCAGACTCTGTCCTGCCAGAAATCCAAACTATTCAGACATTTCCTTTTGGAGTTTCAGGATGCCCATTTGCTAGACGCCGGCTTTTCACAAACTCACCAAAACCCAGCAGAGAAATGCTGATCGCTATTATTATTTTCTTGAACCTAAATGCAAGCAAATGTTCCTGCATTCAGATCAAACTGGGCATACATCTCCCTTTCCTTGCCTAAGTCTCAAACTTTCTCTCTCTCTCTCTCTCTCTCTCTCTCGCTAGTTCTTTTCATTTTGTTGTTGAAGGAATTTGGGAAATAAGTACATTGCCACAGCTATTTCCTGCTGCTCTGCTGGTAACATCTTGAAAACTGCAATATATGCCTCTGATAGCCTTACAGGCATGCGTTTTTCAAACAAATGGGCATTTTCAGTTGTCAGTGGCTCCCAAAGCTCACCTTCTATATTTGCTTTCTTGGCGTGTTGAGTTCTCTGTGGTCTGTCACTGCCCCTCATGAAGGAAAATAACCCAGATGCTTTACCCCAACAAATCCTGCATTCCCTGATTATCACAGCAAGATAGCTGTGATGACACTGTGTTGTCTGCCAGGGCTGTGTTGCATTGTGGGTGGCTCTTCCTGATGAGGGAGGGGGTGGGTGAGTGTGTTAGTCAACAGAAGGAGAAAAACTGTCTTCTACATACTGTCTTTATGATCCTTTTAATAAAATATACATAATGTACACAAAATAAAGCATTAGTTCAGCTAGTTTTTGTGACATTTCCTCTGCGTTTGATGCTATGTTTCAGATGCATTCTCCCATGCCCGACATTTTTAATAATAAGAGCTGAGTGGCTGTGCTCAGTGCATTTCATGAAACATATATGGGCTATATTAGTCTTATGTGTCCGGGAATTCTCATATAGGGTTCTTTTGCTATTGTTACACTCAGACACAACACAAACCTCATAATATCTGTGGTTAATTTAGTCCAATGCACTCAGACATGTCAATGGCTATTTGGAAATGTACATTTTGGAACCCACCAGCATTCCTCCCCTGCCGCCTTCAGGAGAAGAGGGCTCTCCATCTTGATTCTTTGAATCTAACACATACAACAGGCCAGATTTGGACCGGGGGTAAATTTCGAAGAAAAGTTGTTTCGTCAAAACCAGAATGGCGTGGAAAAATGTGTCAATTTGCATTGAAGTTTTGATGGGACAGTTTCTCGAGTCCAGGGTGTATGAGAGAGAAAGAGGTAGAAAGAGATCAAAAGCCTGATCTTTTGGAGCTGAAAACAGACGTTCTGACACAATTCCATTTTGCGAAAACCATCGAAAGATTTTATTTTTGTTCAAAAATATATTTTGAAACCTTGAAAGTTGTCGTGAAACAGAATTGTTGTTTTCTAGCCAGGTCTAGTAACTACGGATACAAGCAATCCCATTAAAGTCAAATGAGTGTGATTGCTTTTCATGAGTAAGTGCTTCTCAATGTGTGTAAGGGCTGTAAAATTTGGCCCATGACAGGAGTGGAGTCAAGTGTTCCTGCCCATTTGTCCTGAGTATATCACAGGACAGAGCAAGAGGAAGGCTTGCCTGGTGGTTAGGGTGCTAGCCTGGGGCTAAGGAAACCTGTGTTCAATTCCCTACTCTTCTATGCACTGCCTGTGTGGCCTTGGGCAATTCAGTTATCCTCTGTTTGCTTCAGTTCCCTATCTGTAAAATGGAGATAACACTTCAAAGGGGTTTGGGGAAGATAAATACATTAACAGTTGTGAGGTGCTCATATGCTATGGTAATAGAGGCTATGCAAATGAGCTAGATGGGCTTTTGGGATTGGAGAACCTCAGAAGATTCAATTCAGTTTGGACAAGTGCCCAAAAATCAGTTGCTCACATATACTAAGGAAACCCCTTGGGTCTGCAAAACAAGGATGGAAACCTTCTGAGCTTCCCAGTACTCACTGCTTCTGGTCAAGTTAGGAGTAGGGCATCCTTTCTCACAGTATTATGGTTCTTCTGTTTCTGCTCATGGCCCAAACCTGGGAGAACCAAGTCTGCTGCAAAAATAAAAATAAAAAGATGGGGGTGGGAATCTGATCAACCGGAGTTTTTCAGATCTTGAAAAATAATTTGGCTTAGGATAAAGCTTGGAGTCAGAAGGGGGATTTAAATATCTCAATCCTTGCTGAATCCCTCCCGGTTTCCTCCTTCACATCTGCGGTTACACACTCAGGTTCCAGGGATCGCAAGGCTGACCTGAGTCTGAAGCAGAAATGTGAGGCCTCCATTGCTGCTCCGTCTTTCTAGGAAAAGGGCACTGCACACAAATATTTGGATCCCTAATTGGCGTCATTAAAGAAGCTGGCCATCTGGAGCCCGCTCAGTCTAATTAGTCATCAACGGGGTGGTGTTTCTATCATAAAAAATCCTCCACTCTTACCCTGTCTTCACACAGGGGCGTTTCCAGGCTCTCTTCTCTGCTTTCATACCGTGGAGAGTGGATGTGCTCCCATTTAAAAGCCATCCGCCCTGGAGCTCACAGGCCGGTAACTTGTTACTTGGCAGGGCTGCCAGGCCTGTCTCTGTAAATTTCAGCAGGCTGGAAAGATTGCAGCTACATATGGTAAGGGAGCCAGAAGCATGTGACTTACCCCACCCTCATTTGTAAGTCACTCTGATGTAAGGTTTCCAAACTTCATAACCCTGCAAAAAAGCTAGTGATGGGAAAAGCAGGTGAGCGGAATAAGCAGGGTGAGAAGAAAGGGGGGGAAAAAACCTGGACAACAAATGAAGAGGGGACCCATGCATTGTAGCTGTTTTGCATGAAAGTTCTGGGTTTTTTAGTTATTCACTTTACTTTCCAAAACAGTTTCCCTCTGGTCACCATTTTCCTCCTTGCACTAGAGCTGCTGTTTAACAGAAGTGGAATTAAGTGGATTGAATGAATTTTCACGCCTTTCTGGTATTAGGACAGTAAGTCTATGACTTCCTGCCTCCTGTCCTCTTTACGTTCCTCTTGGGCTCATACAGTTTCTGCATAGGTGGAATAACCAAATGTAGCCATTCCAGTGCCTTTGTCACAGGCTGAGCTTCATCTTCAGCCCAAGAGGGCTCACACTGGGTTTGCCGCTACTAAACTAATAAATACATAAACCAAAACAAGAACAAACCACAAAAAGTGCTTGATTAAAAATAAATGCTAGGAAAACTTTGAAGGAATGTGGTCGGGGGGTGAGAGACTGCAGCAAATAAATCCTATTTCATCCATCAGCGGTGAAGTAACAATGGAGGAATCAATGGTGAATGGACTTGTAAAGGCTTAGAGGTTTCTCTGAAATTTTCTAAGGATATCTTCTTATGTGTGGTCCTTCCACAATTTCTTGCTCTCACCTCCCCTGGAACACTCCATCTTCCCACCTCTTAGAAGCCCTCCCCGCTTCTTGATGATCTGACGGCATAGACTATGTCCAGATTCCTTATCCCATTCCTGCCCAGAATACATGACTTCCCAATCTGTAAACAGAAAGATCTCTAGCACACAGTGTAGGTACAATCAGTCAACAGAGAAGGCTCCAGCGTACAATGCAATAAATATTTAGAGGTGGGCCCAAGATCCAAAGTTCTAATCTGAATCCAAACTTGTTCTGTAAAGCAGGTGCTTGTCAAACTCAGGGGTTTGGTTTGGTTAAAGACTGGGGACCTGCCACTAAGCTCAGATCCAAATCCAAATTCAGTTGGAGTGTTGGTTCAGACACATCTCAAGTTTTATGATTAATCTTCCTTTATTTTGAGGGGAAAAAACAACTAGTTTCTTCCTGCCAAAGAGGAACTTCAGAGTTCTAGACACAATATTAAAAAATATTATTCTGGCTTGGGGGAATAGAGTTTGTATCAGTTTATTAGCCATTATTAATTATTATTATTATTATTATTATTTCACACCACCTCTAACATATAGGAAAAGGCCCATAAAGGCAAGACACCAAAGGAACTTTTCAATTTCATACCCATCTGCACTAAAAATCCCCATCATTTTTGAGTAATAATAAAACAAAGAGCATTTAGGAGCAGCAACAGCAGAAGGCTAATGTAAAGTGATATATTTCAGGCCCAGGGAGTATGGTGTAACTTACTCTTGCCTCTGCCGCTTGTTTATTGTGTTTGTCTGGTTGCCCAGGGAACCAGCTCACGCCGTTTCACTCATTTTATAATGTTCCTGTAAATGTTAGGTAGGGTCGGGATTTATTATACACTGTCAACACCTAAAATGGAACGCGCCGCTTAGCATCGTTTATTTGGCGAGACGCCTCTCCTCACTCCTAAAAAAAAAAAAAGTCTTTCTTATACAGATATATATGTGCATGTGTACCTCTGTAAAAATAAATAAACCCTGTCAGTTTTCCAGAGGAGCCTTCGTCCAGGGAGAATTGATGTCGGGTGGTATAAAGCTTGTGTCAAAGGAACGTCTGAGCTAGACGGCAGGCAGTGACCTGCTATTGGGTGGGATCTCTGACTCACGTTATTTGCAAGAGGTGAATGTTTAGGGGACAGAGGGAAACATGTTTACCAGCAGTGTTTACCCTCCCTCAAAAAAGCAGCACGACCCCGTCACGGCTGTCGCAAAGGCCTCTGTTGATTCAGGAGATGAGTCATCAGAATTATTAGGGCTGGAACGGGCTGGTTTCCTTTCCTTCATCTGTCCCCCGGCATGACTGAGCAGATTTGATTGCAGACTAGCGGCTGGTGAGGTGAAAATGGGCTTTTTGGGTTGTTGTTTTTGGGTGGTACCAGCCAAGCTGACACATTCCATTTAATTAAGGAGGCTGTTAACCCTTTGAGTGCTAAGGATGAGTGCAGTAGACATCTATACTCCTTACCGAGGTCCTGGCGGTGAGCGTACATGTCTGTAATCCACACCTCTTCTCCTTCTCCCCCAAACTGGAGCCTCACTTTCAGCCCAGCTCCTGCTTCTTCCCTCCCAATGCCCATAGAACAACAAGTCCTCACATCTCTCTGTCTCCTGCAATGAGTACCACACCATCCTCTCACAGACTGGTAGAAAGCTTCATGGCTCTCCACCAGCCTTCCCACACAATGCCAAGTGCTAGCTCTGTATCAGCTCCTTCTTGCTATTAGCTCCTGATGCAACTTCCCTTTCCACTACAGAGGGGTTGGGACCTGGCCGCGCATGAAGGTTGGTCATGCTGGGAGCACAGGCCAAGGAAGGAGGAGGATCTGTAGTGGGGTGAAAGTCAGGAAGGGTGGACTTGCTTCTCTCTACAATCCCAAAATGGCTCTGCCTTTCAGTGATCAGAAGCCTGCTTCTCCTTCTTGGCACAGTGCTCCCACCAATGGCCAGGTCCAAACCTTAAGAAACTAGCCCATGCCCAAAGCACTAAACACCTAGGGATCAGCCATTGCCCTAAGAATTAAGGTACAACAGATGTAGAATCCCAAACAGGTTTAGCAATAGTAAAGGAAAAGGCGATACACTAGGCAAAACTAATGGTGACAGCGTACAGCCCTCAGAGAGGAAAATCACATGGGGGCATGTGGGCTTCCGCTTGAATGGTCAACTGCACACAGGATAAGCTTTCCTTTCATTAGTGTCAGGGAAGCTGGGCTGCCCAATAAGCATCGGATTGGGGAGTGAACTCAGTCGCTTTTTGTGTGATGCTGCGTCAGATAACTAGTCTGTGCCTCACTTTGCCCATCTGTAAAGCAAGGCTGTGTGAGGTTTCATTAATTCATATTTGCAAAGAGACTTAAGGTCTTTGCACTTACAGTATACTGGTATAGTGTCTTTAATCAAAGTATGTGTGTTTTGTGTGAATATCTGTGTTTATACCGATGGGTAGCTCAATGAAATTGTTTATTTGTCTCAAGTGAAACGGGGATTAATAGTTCCCCCCCCCGCCCCTTCTTCTTCTCCTCTTTTTTTTTCTGATGAACATTTTGTAATGAAAGTGCATGTTGCATTCACAATTATCCATAGCATTTTTTCTTAATTTCGTGTTGAAATTAATGTAATTGATTTGTGTATATGTATGTGTGTGTGCTCATCACAATAGTAACTCCTCTAGTTAAAGCTACAGCACACACCCCATATATCGTATTTAAGAAACATTTGTCCTCAACTGTTGGATCAACACAAGAAAATGTGTATTTTCTCTTTTATTAACATAGAAGTTTATTGTTACAGGGAAAATACACGGCAAAGCTCCCTGTTTAATCAGTCTAACATGCAGCACATGTGACAGCAACAGTGGCAGGACTGTGTCAGTGAAATCACAGCTGCTCCTTTTAATTAGCTCCTAATTTGCTCTCTGGTGCTGGCTAATTGGAACAATTTGCCTGCAGAAACCTGTGAGGTCTCAGATGCTAATTGATTTTGTCTTGTTTAATCAGCCCCGCAAGAAACAGACTCTGTTTCACCCACTGTTTCTTACCTTGAGTGCTGGCATTGTGTGATACAGTGGAAAGAAAATACACACACACACATACACTAAAGTAACCCAGCCATTCACTGTCCAAAATCAGATTACATCTCCAAGCCAACTCCCTGTATTGAAGGTAAGACTCCACAATTTACTGGTACAGCCCAAGAAAAAGACCTCAAATGACTCTGCAAAATGTTTGTGTATATATATCAAATATAAAAAGGCAATACCTTAAACTCATTGCAGGTCAACAGTGCTCAGAGATGTGGGCTTGTGAGCATTTTTCTTCCTTGTGCTTGGTGGCCAGATACGGTTCAGTGGAAAAATAAGTCATACCTCGCAAGCACAGCAAAAAGAGAATAAATCGTAAAACAGGCTATTTAATTTTCTTTTCAAAAACTGTTCAGGTTCTCAATGCTATGATTTAAGGAAGCTCTGTTATTCTATTTCCAGATAATTTATATTATTAATTATTATTATTATTTATTTTATTATTATTTGGTATGGAGAAAGAATGGAAGAGGCAGCTCATAAAATACTGATGTGTTTAATAATGTCACTATTTGGGGATGGAGACTATCTTTAGTGTCTCATATCAAGCTATGAAATATTTTAACATTATTTTAAAACCATCTGACTGTTGGTAAAAATCATTGGTCAGTGTCACCAGCCTATTAAGTCTGCTTTGCACTGATCCCTTGATACCAAGCAGACTTAACTGACTGTCTCAATCGTCTACTTCAGGATATTTCAGAGAACACCAGTCTGCACCTTCTGTGGTGCAGGGCTGGTGGAGATGCATCAAAATAGCTTGTGACTCAGCCCTTCTGCATCAAACCAGTGTTCCAGGTAGCCTAATATTCTTTCTATGGCAGAGGGTAGCACTGGGAGCTTCAGAAGAAGGTGCAAGAAACTCTGTATAGAACAATTATGGAATGCTCTATCCATATTTTTTTAAGGTCAGGCATGACAAAGCCCTGGCTGGGATGATTTAGTTGGGGATTGGTCCTGCTTTGAGCAGGGGGTTGGACTAGATGACCTCCTGAGGTCCCTTCCAACCCTGATATTCTATGATTCTATGATAAGGGAAGTTTCTTCCTGACGCTCTAGCCTCTAAGAAAGAAATTTTCAAAGATGCAAAGAGACAGCTGAGAAAGCTCTTTGGTGCATGGGCCATGATTTTAAGTTTTTACAATGCTACCCCTATCCAAATTGTACTACAATTACTAAAGGTTAGTTAAGTGCACAGCTCTCTTTGAATGTTAATGAGTGTTGGGTGTCTAACCCTCCTCTGTGCCTTTAAATATCTCCCACTATGTATATATTTTTTAAAGTTTACCTATTTAATGAATCCTTGGTTACATCTCTTTGTGTTTCCTTTCTTTCCACTTGCATAGACTTAGAGTGCTCCTGTGAAATTACTGATGTTTCTAAGGTTCTTATCATGGCTATATGTGAGTTATTGTAACAAGGGCAGGTGTCACCCATCTTTGGTTACAGCTTAGTTGGGCTATTGACCTACCAACAAAAAAGAGCATTCGAAGGATGTGGTGTGCTGTGGCTCTTTCAAGGTGACTTTCCCTGCTATTGCCAATGGGACATTGGGAAATGAAAGCATCTTTGCAACTGGGGCAGGTGAGAAAGAGATAAATGTAATTCCCTTACAACATCCTGAGCACAGACCTTACAAAATGGGAGCTCAGCTAAATCTGAACTGGTATTTGTTCACCATAAACCCATCCCATGTGCTATTTCCAACTAATGGTTTTTTTGCACTGTTGGTCAATGGGACTGATCACCATGCGTGTTTCCAGCATCAAGTCCAAAGACTAATGACACTGATTCAATTGTAAATTTCCATTTCCCATTATCAACATAAAAAAAGGAAGCAGATTGTAAGTCTATACAAATGTATAGTTCCATTGTAATATATCTATCATTTTAAACACAGCCCTGTTGCTGACAGCTACTGAACTGCCAGGGATAGACTGGTAAAGTACTTAAAAAAGAAAGAGACATTACATAAAACAATATCTCCAAATACATTTAAAGAACCTTTAAAGAACTTTGAAATATATTTCTCAAACTCCTACGTATATTTCAAGTAGGTTGGTTTTTGTTGATGAAGTGAGCTGTAGCTCATGAAAGCTTATGCTCAAATAAATTGGTTAGTCTCTAAGGTGCCACAAGTACTCCTCTCCTTACCTATAATTCCTAATTACCAAGGCTTTTGTGTAAAGAGAGGTCTTCCCCTTTTTAAGCAACCAGCTTTCTCATCCCATGCTGATATCACAATATATAGTTTGTGACATCACCAGGTGTCATGGGTGTCACTACTACGTAACAGTGGCAGGATTTGTGTGGCATCACTATTGAACGTGCTTTTTAAAAAACATTATAAAACACAAGTCAGTAGATTTAAATTGCTATATAAGAGATGACTGGGGTTCTCACAACAGTCTAAGACTTGAGGACACTGGGAATTGTGGTCCATTATGAAGTAAAATTCGAAAACACCACCCTAAAGATGTGTGAAATTATTCGAGCAACAAGAATATTTACCTAACATCAAACATTAACACCTGTTAAAAATTGCATTATGTTTGCCCTGGGATAGGTGTGTAAGAGGGAAGAGAAGGAACAATTATCTCTTCCCAAGTTATGCACTTGGTCAGGAGACCAGTCATCAATTTTTGAATGCCTATCTAAACACGGTCTGATTTTCAGAGGTGCTGAGCACTCACAACTCATAGGAGAGAGAATTGGATTGTGGGGTACTGATTGCCTCTGTGAACCCAGTCCTCCATGATGCAGGTCTCTCAAGTTGAGTATGCAAAAATTAAGGCATCCTAGCTTAGTGGCCATTTTTGAAAATGGAGGCCTAAGTAACTTGGCCAAGATCACACAGCAACTTGGTCTTACTGCTGGGAATGGACTGCAGATCTCCTGGCACCTACTCCTGGGTGCGAACCACGAGACCATCCTTTAATATCACGTAGAACGTGTACATGTTTCTGTTGTCATATTTTAGGGCTGAGCAACCACAAACAAGTCACAAAACGAGCACAACCCAGGCTGTAAACACTTCTAAAAAGACTGCAGAGTCCATCTTATGAGGGGGAGGAATCTTTGCTCTGGAGGGCTGCATATGAATAAAATATGGGAATTTGGCACTGGCACATTTTTCATAGACAGTAGCAGATAGGGGACTGTAGATTTGGATCTGGAGCATGGACGGTAAGTGGGCCACCTTAAGTCTAGGTTTAGCTGACAGAGCGATTCCGTTGAAAATAGGAGAGGGAAACATGCCCCTTCTTTTATTCTGGAGAATTAAGCTCCAGTGGCCTTCTTCTCAGCTCACACAATGTTGAAACTCACCATGCACACAGTCCCCATCTAACAAGACATGGGAGCCCCATGTAGTCACTTCTTATTAACCTTGCCCAGTGAAACAGAAAATGCTTTTATATTAAACTTACTAACAAGCTGCAGACTGTGTTTCAGCCAATGGTGCAGATTAATTTTGTAACAACCAGGGATGTTCTTGCATTTGTTCTTTTTTCTCCACCTTCCTTATTTTTTTTTTCTTTAACCATGTGGTTTTTTTCCTCACAAAGACAAGGTCGGTGGAGGTACTAGAGTGGTCCTACATACCTGCAACATGGAATCTCATTCCTGATACCCAGGAGTACTCAAAAGAGCAGAAAAGCCATCAAAGCCAAGTCTCTGTGCAATGCATGAACCACAGCTTCCAAAAGCAGGGGAATGGAGAAGTAAGGGCTTGCAAGTCTGTTGGTGTTAAGAACCAATGAGGCAGAAGAACCAGAGACATGTGAATTGTGAAGACAGATACTTCCTTCCCACTGTCCCACTTTCCACTTTTCCTTCCCTCTCTCTTCTTTACTTGCTGGAGTAATTTAAAGCCCTACCGGTTTTCTAATGGCACTCTTAACAAAGTTATGAATGGCAATGTGTGAAGTGGCTGTTAGGAAGCTCTCCTGAACATCCTGTTAGAACTAAGAAAAGATTAGCACAAAACCAAAAATGAATCGGATTCAGAATAAATTGAAAAATGCAAGAGGATTACCAAACCCCTAGCCTGAAAAAGCCTCTGATCAGGAGACAGAATTGGGAAGTTTCTGCACAGCCATCATGTCTTGCTGTTTAATCATTGAATGAATTTAAACATCCTTTGTGCTATACAAACACATTTCACACAACCGCACCCAAGCTGTGTATGCAACATACCATAAGTTGGCTTTGATTTATAAACTATTTAGCAACTAACTTAATCAAACACCCTTGCACTGTTATTTAAAAAAAAACCAAACAAGTAATATTCAGGTTTTCCATGCACTCTGCAAATGAATGGCCAAATCCCAAACTCTTAACTTAACCCCAATCAAGGCAAAAGTTTGATTTTAAGGAGAGTCAAACACTTAACTTCAGTTAATGAGGCTTTTGCCTGAATAAGGATGGCGTAAACATTGACAAACGCTTGAGGACTTGGTTTGAAAATAGCAGATTTTAGGACAAGGTGAGCTAGGAGACAGGGTACTAGCTCTTCACCTCTGAAAGTCTTGGTTTAAATTCAGGTTTTAAGCCACAAGCTGTGGTACCTAGCTCTGTGTCCATGTCACAAAATGTTACTATAAGTCAGGGATTGGCAACCTTCGGCACGTGGCCCTCCAGAGTAAGCCCCCTGGCAGGCTGGGCTGGTTTGTTTACCTGCCGTGTCCTCGGGTTCAGCCGATTGTGGCTCCCACTGGCTTTGGTTTGCCGTTCCAGGCCAATGGGGGATGCAGGAAGCAGCGACCAGCACATCCCTCGGCCTGCACCACTTCCCAGAGTCCCCATTGGCCTGGAACGGTGAACCGCAGCCAGTGGGAGCCGTGATCGGCCGAACCTGCAGACGCGGCAGGTAAACAAACTGTCCTGGCCTGCCAGGGGGCTTACCCTGACAGGTTGCGTGCCGAAGGTTGCCAATCCCTGATATAATTTGACACTTTTCATCATGGGAGCTGGTCTCTGTTAAAAAAAATCTAGTATAAAATTATAAAAGCTGGGGATTCTTTAGGTCCAGATTTAGGTTCATAGTCAGAAGCTGGGGGAACTCATATTTATTCCATAGACAGAGACATACCCACCCCTTAGATTAATATCTGGGTATTTGTGGAGTAGTTATATCAAAGAGATGCAATTCGGAATCAAAATCCCAGATCCAAACGTCCCCAAAGTATGAGGCCATTTGAAATCCAAATCCATTCCATACAGTAAATGGTGTAGACTGAACCAAACCCATTGGATCCAGCATCTCCAAACTTTCAGGTGTTTGAAATCCAGATCCAAAAATTATGACTCGTTTATTGATTTCACTAGGTGTATGATGAGGTTCCCCTATCTGAAGTGTCTCTTTCTGCAATTCATTGGCCAAAAAAAAAAAAAAAGCACAGAAAGACATAGTAAAGTCAGCGTTTCAATTCCTCTTCCAATTTACCGTGGACAATGCCTTATTTTGAAACCTTTTGCAAGAGGGGAGGAGTGATGTTTAGAGGAAAAAGAACAACCCAACAGAAAATAGTTGTCTCAATCACAACCTCTTTTCTTACTGGAGAGATGTCTCCTAAACATTTCTGTGGTGATAAAGTAACTGACAGAGATTAGGAGATTCTTGAAGATGACAGAGAGGATTCTGGAGAGGACTGTAATGAAGACTAGACTGATCAAAATGTTGGAATTCCAAGCCAAGCAAGACCCAGTCAAGAGTCCAATTGCAAGGTATTTATAAAACCTCACTCCAATAACCTTGCCCATTTTACCATCATACATTAATTTGGGCTTTTTGGTAATTGTGTTTGATAATTAATAGTTAATAATGGAAAGTAATCATAGCCACTGCCATTGTCCTCTTGTCCTCCTCCTCACTGTGTGGGATGCTGTCATGCAATTAGCATTATCTCATTAATTAAACAAGTCTACAATCAAGGGCCTTGCAGGTCTATACTGGAGATAGATTTTTCTTCGTTTTGTCTCAGGAGGCCTGTTTTTGTATTCATAAATATCATAGCTAAAGTTCTAACTTGAGCTCTGAAGCAAGAATAGGATCATTATGTTGCCGTTTAAATATATGTAGAAAGACATCAGGAGCAGCAAGATACTAGAATACTAGTTGGGTTCTTATAGTTTTGGATTATAGTGCCATTCCTTTTACTTTCTTTCTTCCCCGCCACTTTCCGCCATCATACAGAAACTTAAATTAAGACACAATCTAAACTACCGTTGAATTCATGCTACACCTTCCTTGTGAAACCAAAATTCCCATTGACTTCAACAGGAGTTTTGGGTTGGTAAGAAATACAGGATCAAGACTACTATATTTAACTTTAGGCACTGCTTCTGTCCCATTCTCACTTATCCCATTGCAAGGAGAAAAGGCTCCTTGATGACTGCTTCTGTCCATCATATAAGCCGTTTACAGCCTGTTGCAGGTTAATGGGTTCTGTGTTTTGTCCTTATCCAACTGTCCCTAATGGATATTCTCACCATACTTCAAAACAATGACTTAGTCCGCACCACTGTCATCATCCATGTCAGACATTCTCATCTCGCTGTGGGGTGAAGGCCTCTTCTGTTTCACTCATATCCATCAATCACTCCCAGCCTCCCTGCAGGATCCTGGCCTCTATCTCAGCTGACATACGGGGTAGACTGTGCCATTTTGGGGGGTGCAGAGAGGAACTGCACTTGTAACAGTGGCTGGAGGCATTCTATCTGCAGTGGACAGAGGTAAACAAAGCACCTCTGTAAGCGCAGGAGCAGCAGCTCCTAAAGTTCACCCTTTAAAAGGCTGTAGTGTCCGCGCCCTCCTGTGCTGGCCCCCGTCATTGCAGAAAGGAGGTAAGGCTATGATAAACAGAATTCATATTCAACAAGCAAGAGTAAGAAGGCTTTGTCCCACAGATCAGGATGCTGTCCAAGGCACAGAGCTGACTTGGCAGGGAGAACCGGCCAGACAAGTGACAGCAGAGTTGATATCACAGAACTGGACGATGTAGCTTCACATCAGAGAGAACATAGTGTTGCGGACATGTCTGGATTGGAGCAGTCAGGTGGGAGAGAGCCTGTGAGTAAGAGAGTCTAATGAGACCTGAGAGTGAGTGGGGGTTTAGGCGAGTGGTGGTTGTTGTATGACTAATGGGTCTGAACCTCAGTAAGTGGGACAGTTAATACTTAGAATTGTGGAGTGGGCTAAACTCCTGATATACTGATTGGGTTTTGCTCATTTTATTATGTGTAAATATCATAATAATACTTAGCTCTTATAGAGTGTTTTTCATCAGCAGATGTCAAAAGTACTTTACAAAGAAAGACAGTATCAGTCTTTCTATTTTACAGATGAAGAACCTGAAGTACCAAGAAGTGAAGTGACTTCCACAAGGTCACCCAGCAGGTTAGTGGCCGAGCTGGAAACAGATCCCAGGTTTCCTGAGTACTCTGCCCACTAGGAAACACTGTCTCCCATATATATGTGTGTGTGTGTGTGTGTGTGTGCTTATCATGTATCTTTTGTTTGTTCCCTTTGTTTGTTCTTTTCCCTTGGACTCCTCAATGGTTGTATGTATGTGTGTGGGCAGCAGAGAGAAATAGATGCACAACTCTGGATGAGCACTTGAACCATGTTATGATTTATTTTAGGAAAGGACACCCTAGAACAAACCTGGCCCTTTTTGTTACTATTGGCACCTGACAGAAGGGTTGCAATATATAAAGAACGTTTTTGTCCCACCAAAACCAATGGCTTGTGCTCCCCCTAAAGTATCTGCAGCAGAAATTAACTAGTGTTTGCAGAATTCTCTGGGATTTATGATAGATTATACAAAACCTGCTTTTTTAAGGCAGTCAAGCAAAAGTCACTGAAAATTCCATCCATGGAAGGCTACCAATATCTTAGTATGTCTATCCCATTTCCCGACCAAGACCCCACATTGGGTAAAACCCTGAACACCTTACTCATGGGGCGTGGAATTAACTCATGCACAAGGCCTGTGATCAGTAAAAGGCCTATAGACTCAAAGTCTGTTTCAAGGTCCTCTGAACACTTAATAATGGTCACAACAAAGACCATGGAGTAATATTGACCACCTATAAGAAAGGACTGATGACTTGGGGTCATTCCGGTGACATCTGTTTTAACAAAATAGTACTGATCCATACACTGTAGCACTGCTTTTAGTGAACATTCTGGATGCAAAGGTTGACAGTGTGACAGTTTGAGGATATATCAAAGTGTGCCTAGTTTTTACAGAATTTGAAATCTTGGTCTGAGATTAAGTTTCCTGGCTGGAATCCAGTTGTGTTCGTTCCTTTTAAAAAAGAAAAGTAAACATTGTGGCTAATTAGACACAAATAAATGTTAAAAACTGTGTTAAATTAATATCAAGGATCTAATTTCACTTATAAAAATATCTATTTATAATAACTGCTGCAGTATACTAGACTAATAGAGCCTGTTGTAAGGTGGTACTGTTGGGGACCATAAATTCATAACACTGTAGCCATCCTTTTTCATTAAGAGTCAAATACACAAAACCAGGTCATTTAGAAGTAGGTTTCTTGGGCTGCCATTAAGCTATCAGGTCAGATCCTGAACTGGTGTCAACTAACAAAACTACATTAGTTTCAGGGGAGCTACACTGATTGAGAGCAGCTAAAGACCTGGCCCACTATGTCTGCAGATGATGGAGAAGGACCAAAGGAAGTGTATGACCATTCTTATAATGGATGTTACCTTTAGTCATTAGTAGGCAGTAACACAATGGCATGAGCTAGATATGAAATGAAAAGCCTTAGCCCTAAATTTCATAGTCTCTTAGGGGGGTTAAAAACAGGCCCCTAATGTTGCTTTTTTATTTTTTTTTTCATTTTATTTAATGTAACAAAAAGCAAGTCCATGTTAACAGTAGGCAAAGGGGACTGTGTCTTGTTAGCGCTCATTTTGGGGATGCCAAATCTGCATGGGCCATTGTCGTTATTATGGCTTAAAGTTGGCTAAGGTCATCCTGGTTCATCTGTTTTATACATTGGTAGCCTTCTACTTGTTACTTGCCAAACAAACCTTTTTTATTTTTGCACACGTTTATGTTGATTCTGTGGTTTTGAAATTGGATTCTGGCTCCTACAAGCCTGTGTTTCCACAGTAACTACAGGCCTTATCTGCTACTGCTCTTTGGCAGACAGACAACAAGGCCTTTCAGTTTACCTCTCTCTCTCTCTCTCTCTCTCTCTCTCTCTCTCCCTTTTATTTTTTACTTTTTTTATTTTATTTTATTTTTTGGTTTTACTTTTCCTAACTCCTGTCATTTAAAAATCACATAATTAATTGAGTACATCCTGTGCCACATGGGGTTGCCATGGCTTTGATGTCCCAATAGATCATTTTATAGAGCCTGGGTGCCATTTTTAAAAAAACACAGCACCAGGCGCCAGGGTAAAGGCTTGTGGAATTTAGCATATCCTACTCCAGGTATGATAAAGAAACCTTGGCACCTTCTGTTTGTTTTTACTAATTTCCTTTCCAAACTGCCTTTTCAATATATAGGAAATACCTCAGGACTTAAAATTTGTTATTTTCTCTCCAAAGTTAATTCTGTCCCCTCCTCCCTCCTCCTCCCATCTCCCCCCCCCCACCAAAAAAAAAAAAAAAAACCAACAACCCAGCTTGAACTGCTTCTTCATTTGGTGGTAAGTTTTTCTTTTTCTTTCCCTAAGTGTGGTCTAATTTAGCATCATGAAGCTTGGAGCTGTTACTGATCTCTGCTACAGCGGAAAAAACAACCAAGGGGCTGGGAGGGGGGACCTTGACAGGCTCCATTAAACCTTAAGAACAATAAATGATCTCATCACCTTCTTAAATACAGAAAAAAAAATACAATCATTTACTTCAGGGAAGGAACGAGTCTGATGGGACAGGTAATCAAGTCTACCCTGAAAGGCACTGCTGCTGGCACAGATGAAGAAGAATCATTCTTTCTCTGTGCTGAGTTTATACTAGTATGTCTCTCAGATAGATAGATATTTTTTCTGCTATCTATCTATCTATCTATCTGTCTATCTATCTATCTATCTATCAAAAACATGTTGATGAATTGTGTGAGAAAAAGGAGTGGAGGAAGAGATAGGTAGAGAAAGGTGAATTCCCTTCTAGAAAAACAATCCATTCTTCTAGAGTACTCAACTATTGGGATAGTACCTCTGTAGTGTTTGGACTATTGCTATAAAATATGGTAGCAACTTTTCAAAAGAGAATTATGGGTTCCTGGAGACAGATATAATATTAATAATCATATTAATAATGTTACATTGCTATAATTTTAAAAGCGAAACGTCACTGTGGACCCTTTTGTAACAAGAGGCTGATCCAGTATTAAATCCCAATAGAGAGCATCTCTGGTATCTAGAAAGATGGATAGTAGGTCCTACAGGATTTAATAGAAAAGTGGGATCCTTTCTGTAGAATTTTAAAAATCAATCTATGGCATTTCATAGAGAATTATGTCCCTGCCACAGAAGGCTTTTTGAAAAATGATTTCTGTATGATGGATTCGTGTTTCACTGCTGGTGAGGGTCTATTCCAAATCCCACTGAAGCAAAGGGTACTGGGCAATGATGTTGTCCATAATGGTATTAATGGAATACAATTATCTGTTAAATATAGGGGATATCATTTTCTATTCTCTATTAATTCTCTATTCAATTATATAGCAAAATATGACATATATAATATGATATTGTATTGGTTCATGCCTGCAGTTAACTATACCTATATATACAAAATGATTTTTATAACATTATGATATGACAGTATTGTAATTAATATTTTATATATCTCCAGAAATCTATGATGCCCTTATTTTCAAAGGTGCAGTATTCTACAGTAATGGCCCCATGCACTGTAGATTACAATAGGGCCACTACAATCTTTTGACTGATTACTGTAAAAAAAACTAGCATTTTTTCTCCATAATGGTATTGATTACTCACTTTTCTTCCCTATCTCTGCCTGCCTCCTTCTCCTCTCCTATCTATTTGCTACTAACTTACTTAACTTTCTGGGTAACCCACCAAACTGCTCTAATCAAGAACATACAGGATGATACATAATCATCTAATTCCAAATTCTCCCAGTCTTACTCATACATGTAATAAAATAATACACTAAATAATAACAGTGTTTCAATGGGACTTCTCAGGTGAGTAAAATGTACTTGCCTGAGTAAGTGATATAGGCATGGGCTCTATACACACGCAAGAATCCCTTCACCCACCTCTGAAATTCAGCCACTTCTGGGTCGTGGGCAGCAGCCAGGCAAACCACTGATGCACAACATGCTGTTCAACAGCAGGGTTAGGTGAACATGGAAGGGAGGATGGTAAACATTTTTAGAGCAAACAAAATGTGATTGTTAAAGGTTTCCTCCAAAAGAGCCGTCTGGACCCTGCTGGAACCAAAATCTATGCTATCAGGACACACCCTTAATAAAGAGTAGGGATTTCCCACAGTAGCTGGTCAAAATTCCACCTTGCAACCCTACTATCTACAGTGTGCAGGTTGCTTATCTGGCTTTCATCACGTGCTCCAGAGTAGCTACAGTCCATTGATGCTATCTATGTGTACAGTGCTTTGGGATCTTTCCACTGGGGCAAAAGGCATCATGTAAATGTGAAACGTTATTGTTATTATCAAGTCATTGCAGTAGGCTGGGTTGTAATATGACATGTTCAGCGCTATGGACTGCCTTCAGGCCTTCTGAAGGCGGTCTGTCCTTAAACACTCTCTATGCCTTTAAGTGTATTTCTTTATGCTATGCAGAGTTTTGAAGAGTCACTTTGAACTTGGGTGATGCAGTGTAGCCAAAAGTATATTAAATAGTAGATGAAGAGCATGCTAACTAGTAGCAAAGGTACTGTAATGAATTCCATGATGGCCCCATACTCATAACACATTTGTTTAATGGTGCAACCAGTATTTGGAATCTTTTCCTAGCAGCTTCTGAGTTCTTGAAGCAGGATTTATTTTGACATCACCACAAGTTGGCAAAAGTCACCAGGAACGTCTGAACTTAGCTCAGTGGGCTGTCTTATGGTCCCACTGAGGTCCATCAAAGTTTTGCTATTGACTTCAATAAAAATGAAGATAATCACCCGAAATGAGCAATTCAGTGATCAGTTAATTGGATCATGAT
The DNA here is from genome assembly GCF_965152275.1 of Natator depressus. Taxonomy (NCBI): domain Eukaryota; kingdom Metazoa; phylum Chordata; order Testudines; family Cheloniidae; genus Natator; species Natator depressus. The sequence continues at coordinate 5,115,511 of NC_134247.1, forward strand.
TCGTCCTTATCTTCAGGGCAGAATCTTACATAACTAACTTTCCTCTCGTTTTTCCTCTGGCCTGTCTTGCAACAATAAAGAGATTCTCCTTCCTCTCATCTCCCCACTGTGCTCTGCTCTTTTGTTTGGACCTGTCCCACCACCACATTACTGCTTTCCCATCAGGTCCTCCTGTTCCACTCCCCAGACCAGACCAGCACTGATCCCCATCTCCCTCTTTTGCTCTGAAGCACTAGAAGGACTCCCCCTTCTTTCAGTTCATTCTGATCAGTGACTATGAATGGGCACATGGGTGGATGAGGCACCCCCATTACAAGTATAAGTAATGAATGTTGTAAGTCAGTGATACTCAGACCTCAGTGGTTCAGGGGTCAAATTAGCAATCAACATTACTCAAAAGAGACACAGTAATGTGAATTTATTGTTTAATTTACTGTAGTACTATGTATTCATATTTAAACAGTATGACCTGGGAGATATATATATCATTCTCACAGCAAAATGACTGACCAAGTATTATAATTTTATCAACTGCATGTGGTTAATAACATAGTAAAAGCATCCTGATTGGTTAATAACTTAGATTGGTTAATAATTAAATCACACAGTGTTTTAATATCACACGCTGCAAAGAGCCACAGGAGACACATTAAAGAGCAGCTTGCATCTTGCAAGCCTCAGTCTGAATATTGCTGTTGTAGACATTCTGAATGTCCTGGAAATCTTGTAAAAGTCTGGCAAGACTCTGATTTCTTTCTGTTTCCTATGAAAGGCCCAGTCATGTCAAAGGAAGGCTTTTCTAAGGTATTAAGTTTGGAGGATACCAGACACCCAACTTGCACTTTTTCAGATACTAATTGGCAATCTCTCAGAGTTCCAGGATGACTGTCTTCCATAAAATGATAGCTAGTTGTCGCTGATGGATCCTCAGGTGGCTAATGAGATCAATCTGAGATCCACAGATCTTGTCACAGTTGGGGCAGATTTTCCCAGTGGAAGGGATGGTTGGCCTAGTATCTGCCAATATTTTGGTGGGATCCAAACATGTAAGCTAGTTTAATACCCACACATCCCTACTGTTTTTACCCCCTGGTTCAGCTCAATGGAGTAGGTAGAATCCCCAGATTGCCTTCACTATGTGGGTTCAGTTTTTCTCTGCTATTGTTCTTTCTTTCTAATGACCTCTTATAGCAAGGAAGCTAGTGCTGTCATTTCTGTGCTTGCAAGATACGTTAAGGAATTTATGTCCACAGATCATTTTTTTCTGATTAATCACAATGTTTTCTGAGTATTAATCAACTGAGAAATAACTATTTACTATAGATGGGCATACCAATTCAGGTAAAATGGCAACCAGCTCAAAACTAAGCCCATATATCAATTTGAATTTCCACTATTTAAAGACTGGAAAAAGTTTGGTGAACACTTTTTTTTTAAAAAAAATATATATTCTTTTGCATCTCCTAATTTCTTCCAAGACAGGAGTTAGAAAAACTGCAATGCCAAGATAGATCTTATTGTCTAGGCATTTCTATCCTTAATGAGACCACAAAGTACTGGAACTCCTGCAAATAAGCATTTCCTCACAGATTTCTAGTCTGATTTCCAAACTTTTGGAGGTTTGCCCACCACTGTGTAACTATTTTGGCTTTATTTTAGTAGCATATAAAATATTCTGTGTTACACAGACCAGGCCCAAGGAAAATCTCAGTGTCCGTGCTCACCATGATCTCGTCTAAAATCCATTCAAGTCAACAAGAGTGTACAGATCATAAGGGTGAGTGGACTTCAGATTAGGCTATAGCCTCTTGAAACACTATTTTAATTGTGCTGAAAATTCAAGCCAAACGTTTGCTTGACCAAAAGAGACAGCAGTGGGAGCAGGACTTGCAATATTGGGGTTCAATTCCAAGCTCTACCACACAGACTTCCCTTATGATCTTGGACAAGTTATTTTCGCTTTAAATTTATTCTGTAAAATGGGGACAGTCATATTTCTTTTCTCCCACCTTTTGTCTTGTCTATTTAGACAGTACACCCTGCTGGCAGTGCTATGAATGTGTGGAGCACCTATTGCAATGTGGTATTGATCTTGGTGAGATCATCGAGGTACTATTGTTATCCATACTCTACTAACAACTTGGCCTAAATTGATAAACCTTAACAAAACTCTGACCCAGATTTGAGTTTGTAACAAAACTTGAAAACAGGCAAGTTTCACATTGTTTTTGTGATTTTGTGACAAACATTGAGCACCAATTCCCCTATGTCTCTACCAAAGTTTTAACAGGATTGAATGCAACAGTTAATGCCATATGTTGATATCTCAAGGGTAAGTTTATTAAAATAAGTGTGGCGGGTTTTTTGTGATAGTTTCTTAATCTGTAGGACTATTAGGAGACCTGTAACAAATGGAGACCATAGTTGCCAACTTTAATGCGTAAATAAACACCCCAACTTTCACAATAAACCAAAAATCAAGCTAATCCCATTTCAAAACAAGGCAAAAATAAGCCAGTCCCTAAGAACCCCAACTTTCTATGTGACTAGATTCCCCCGGCGTGCAGTCTAGGAGTGTGGTGGGCCCGCTGTGCACCCCTGTGGGCGCACCATGGATTTACATAGTGGCATTATGATTTTTTTGTCTTATTTTCTATCCCTTTCCTAATAGTTACTAGCATTCTGTTAGCGTTTTTGACTGCTGCTGTGCTCTGAGCTGAAGTTTTCCGAAAACTATCCTTGATGATCCCAAGATCTCATTCTTGATTGGTAACAGCTAAATTAGATCCCACATTATGTGTAGTTGGGATTATTTTTTTGCAATGTGCATTAATTTCTTCCCTCTTATCCCATGACTACTTAGTTTTCTTAACAGCCTTTTGTGAGGGACCTTGTCAAAGGCTTTCTGAAAAACCAACTATACTATACTGACTGGATCACCCTTATCCAAATGCTTCCTGACACCCTCACGTGATTCTAATAGATTGGTGAATCATGACTTCCCTTTACATTAGCCATATGGACTCTTCCTCCAACAAATTGTGTTAATCTATGTGTGGTTTAGTCTTACTCTGGTCTTCTCAATTTCCTCCCCACTGTCATTGCCCTCTGGATGTTTTGGGGAAAATAAAGGAAGTGTTGCTTTTATATATTTTCACTTTGCATGTTGGGTGAGTCATCTGGTGGTACTAATTAAAAAAATCAGTTCAGTTCTATTTTGAATATCTCTTTTAAAAGAATGTAAGTCGAGAAGAAAATATTAAAATTGCAGAACAAGGGTGTTTCCTACATTTTGGGGGTAGGGAGGGTTGCCATTCATGCTGCACTCATAAGTCTGCAGAATGACAGAATTAATTTTTTTAAAAAGGAAAAGGAAAATACATGGTAAATGCTTAAAAATGAGACAACGAAAAACAGACAGCTTCAGGCACCCAGCTTTAGAATTTTGGGCTGTGTGACATGATAATAAAGGTCATATACTCAGAGTCAGAGCAGGGATTAGTCTTTTGCTTTAGTACCATTCTACCTCTATTGAGCTGCCTCTCCTTATGGCCAGAGGTCATGCTCTCTCCTGAGCTCAGGAGTTCACTCAACCGCAGGCAGACAGCTGGTAGGAAATTGGTGGCAACTGTACGGTTATCAGATTCTGTGGTAACTTTAGGCAGAACTGCCCCAGACAGCTGTTAAATAGTCTGCAATCTTCCCCCAAATCAAAAGCCCTAAGGTTCTGCTTTTTCTGAATCTCAGGAAGCTCTGAGGAAACTCTGGAAGGCATTTGGAGATAATACAATAGTCCTGAAGTTGCTCTAATAGCTACCCAGCAACTCTGTTGTTATTCTTCAGCTCATTGAGAGAGACTCTCCCTCCTGCCCATCACTAGTGGGCCGACCTCTACACTTAGCCACTTGGTGAGAGTGGTGAAGAAGATTTGCTCCTGTCCGAACAGGCTAGAAAAGCAAGAAAGACAGACCTTGAGATTAAAGGAGTAAGCTATATCTCAGGAGTTCTGGGTTTGGTTCTGTCTGGTTTGGGGCAAGTCACTTCATACCTCTGTCCTTTACTTCCCCACCAGTAATGTGAGGGATATTGAGGTTCTGCCTCATCTCTTTCGATTTCAAGCTCTTCAGGGCAAGGATTCTCTCTTGTTATGTGGTTGTACAGTGCCTAGCACAGTGGGGCCATGATGTCTGCGGGTTTCTTAAGTGCTACCGAAATACAAATTATATTAACGGCCACAGTGTTGACTATAGCCATGTGAGCAATAACACCAAAACAAGCTGTACCTTCACAAACCAAAGATTTGAGTTCTAATGCTTTCTCTGAACGTGGTCTCTTGGCTTAGGACCAATTATACCCCACTCTAACAACACCCCCTCTGTAGAACACTGAAAAATCTCATTTTCCCCCGTGTAGTGTGTCCTGAGGGTGGAAGGCTCCATATTTTCTTCCATCAGCAGCAACTATGTAGAACGGCACCATGAATTAAAGCCAGTAAATGCCCCTATTTCCCAGCTCTTGCCTTGAGCCAGACCATACGTATTCATGAATAATTCCCCAATAATTAAATTCTTTGGGTTTTATTCTCGCTCGCAGGAGCAGAGTAATTTTGGTTCCCTTATGAATTAGATTATCCTGAAAGGTTATGATTCAGGCGTTCCCTTTTTCTCAGATGTGACTGTTTCAGACCTTGGGACTGATAGGGCACTGCACAGCATGAGGGCTATGTTTTCTCTGTAAATACAGGCCTACAAAATCTCAACAAGTCAGCCCTTGTGTGCCATGCAGAGAGATTGATGACAAACCACATTATTTTTCCCCTCCATATAACAGCCCACAATTACAACTGTACTCTCTCCAAACACTGGCTTGTTTCTGTCCAAGGTGCAGTACGAGCTCACTCTGATATCTTTGTAAAGAACTGCCTTTAACACTGGGTAACCTTATTTGCAGAAAATGCTTTTTTTCCCCTTTCTCATCCACAGTAAACTATAGGACCTGATTCTGCAACACCTCTGCAGAGCAACCGTTACTCACGAGTGTTGGGAATGCAGATAGTAAGTACTCTTCCGTGTGAATAAAGATTGCAGGATCAAGTCTATAGTGGGGCAAATCTGTCGTCCTTCCTCACATGCAGTAGCAGTTTATTTGGTTGTACATGGAAAATCAAACCTTTTCTGCTTAGACCTGCTCAGATTGTGACTCTATCCTCAGGAGGAGGAAATAGATTAGGAGCTACTCACCCAATTTTCCTCACTGAGAGCTAGTGGATCAGGTGGGTCCAGGAGAAGAAGCCTTAGTTGCACCCTGCCCCTGCTAATTTCTAGGCATAATTGGCCAGGTGCATGCTCTATGGAAAGGGGTGAAGTAGTTTACTTGTCTCCCTAGAAGAAAGGTGGACAGAGAAGGAATCATGCCTGTGTGAGTCACAATTAATTCTCTGCCCTGCTTCGCTGATGGTGCATCTATGTCCCATCCTTTACCATGGGCAGATTGTGACGTTACAACCTTGCCCTCTTTGAGTAGTGCCGTTGATTTTCTTAGGCCTTTTCGCAGAGTGGGATTAGCATGGGGTTTTGTTTCTCTCTGCGTATGGATTGGTGGCATATCTAAAACACATGCAGCATTTAATATGGCACACATGTTTGCACATTATGGACATGGCATGACAACACGGTTCTGAGCTCCAATAGAATGCTACTAAATAGGATCATAGACTTTAAGGTCAGAAGGGACCATTATGATCGTCTAGGCTGACCTCCTGCGCAATCTTTTTTCATTCAAGTACAAAACGGCAAGGCCAAACAGTTTTGGGTAAAAGGCAACTATTTCCCCAAAGAAAAGGGAAGCAATGCTGTTTTGTTATCCCTGACTCTTTTGACCATTGCATCAGCTTGCCTTATTTTTCCAATGCCATTCTCATTGCCCTGACGCAGTATTTGGGTAGAGGTAATCATATTGCAGCGCTGGAAAGCACTGATTGTTGAATGCTCTGATGACATTTGCAGAAGTACCGCCAGCTTCCAGATAACCGAATTCCCAGACTCAATTGCAAACATCTGAGGAGAGACAGCATCTGAAAGCAACTTTTCTTATTTTAAAATAAAATAATGCACATTGCATCAAACATTCATCAGAGTCTACCCATTTGTCATGAAACTGCTATATGGTGATATAATAAATAATCATGACATCCTGTACTTTGAACAGCACTGAAGATGAATGCCATTTATTTGTAAAAGTTTTCCTTACCCATGTTTACTGTTATCAAATTGAGAGAATTCTTTAAAAAGTCAATTTACTATTTGTTTATTGTGTGGTTTGGATGTTGTCAGTCCCCCCACCCCCGACCCCACCCCATGCACTAGCACATTTCTTCAGAATTTGGGCTCATGACAACAGTCCAAGGGAATGTTTCTAAATGTTAAAGGTCCTATTTGTATTGATTTTTTTCTTTAAACTGCATGAAAATTTTCTGTTCATGGTATATTTTTGTAAAAGCCTATTTGAGATTTCCAGCTAAATTGTGGAATTTGAACAGACTTGAATAATTTAGATTAGGTGTGGATAAGAACGTAAGCTAGTGGATATTTTATCCAACCCATATCACCACACGTTATTGATGTCTGGCCATCACTAAAAGGTTCCAGTGAGACATATCTTTATATATCAATGTTTAGAGACCACACGGACAACTCCTAAGCCTTTATTGGATATTTGGCACACTTGTACAAAGTTTTTATGCATGCTGGCCTCATAGGCATGCATTATATTTATTCACATTCTCTTGAGATATTGCGTGGCACAATAGGTGCATCTAGAGGGTATGTAGCTCCAGGAGAGGTGCTCAGGTGCATAAGGGAGCAGTCCAAATTTGCTGTAGAAATTTTAATCTGTGTAGATCTTGGAGACTGAGGTTAAATGATCCGAAATCTTGCATGCTGAGTCACATCTGAACCAGTACCAGAATATGGACCCTTAATTATTTTGGGTCAACCAGAACCCAAAGTGAAGGTATGTTTTAAGATCTGGGGATCAAAATATGGATTTACCACCTCCAATATTTCAAATTGGTTCTAATTCTTATGGAAAGGTAGGCCAACTGTTATGCTGGATACCAGAGGCACCATGCACATTTTGAGCAGCTGCAACATATAAGAATTCTATGCTACGCTAGTTATTGTATATGTTTTGCGGTCTGTGGGAGGGGTAGGAATTTCAAAGGTGTTCAGCAATGGAGCCATTGAAATTAGTGAGAGCAAGATCAGGCCAATGCACTGAGGTCAGATTTTTAAAGTATTTAGGTATGGCTGCACTCAGTATTGCAGCATCTAATTGATTTAGGTGTCTCAATCTCATTTTCAAAATGACGTCCGCACTGAGGAACCTAAACTCCATTGACTTTCAATGAGACTTGGGCTTCTAAGGAACCTGTTAGAGAGCTTATTCCTTCACTCTCCCACTTCCCTGGTCCTTCTCGCATGAACAGAGAGCAACAATACCCAAAGTCCGAAGGTGCAAACAATTCGATGTTTATTGGGGTGAACTTCCAGCAAGCTTAAATACAAGTTCCTTTTTCCTTATTTTCGAATCCCAACTTACTTCCTGTTTGCCCCTAATTTATATAGTAATATTCTTAGCTATACCTTAACCAATCATTCTACTGAAATTTAACTAACCAATCCTAACATATTGTAACATGATTAGCTAACCAATTATATCCCACCACCTTAATTAGATTACACCCAGCAAAATTAATTATACAGCAGACAGAAACAATCACAGAACCAGACAGAGATTATACAGACAAACAATAGCAAAGTGGGAACTATAATGACAAAACAATACAGAAGTGAGGATTTCACATCCCAGCTATTGATAAGTGAGTTCTTGCCAGACAGGATGCTATCAAACTAAGTTTCCTTTTACATTTTCTAGACACTTCCCTTTCTCTGGAGGTGACAGGAATACAATCCTGTCCTGATAGTGCCTGACAGCCCAATAGCACCTTATTTCAATGTGACTAGTTTGGAATGTGAGGATGTGACTGTTCGCTTCCTAGCTTATGGCTGCCTCTGCTGCTTAGCCAAAGGCCTTAGCCTAAGAACAGGGCCTCAAACTGTCACAGTAAGAGAAGGCCCTTACACCAGCAGACAGTGATTTTGATTCTTTCTTTTATACCTCTAGAACTAGCCAAGTGATAAGAATACCCCTAAATTCTTAAAGTACAGGCCTTTGCAGACAGGCCTGAATATCTATATCCTAACAGAACCTGCGGGCATTTTACATGCTTTTTAAAATCCCACTCATCACCCATCTATGCCTTTAGGTGCCTGTATACCTTTGAAAATCCCACCCCCTTTTGATCCCTCATTTGTTAGAACTCCATTTTTGTACACCTCTTTGAAAAGTCAGTTCCCAGCATTAACCTACACAAGGCCCTGTACTCAAGTTGCATTTGACATAACTGCAGAGGTGACGTGCACAGAAGCGGGACCCTCTGCAGCAAACCCTGCTGAAACACTTTTAAAAAGGAGTAGCACTTGCAGATTTTTTTAAAAAAATATGTAATGACCTAATCTACAAGACCATCTGCAGGCAGTTTGGGGGGTCTCCAGCAAAGATGACAGGGCTCATGCTGTGACTTAGTGGAGACCACTGAGTTGGGATAGGGAGGTGAAAAGGGAGGGAAGAACCTACATTGTATTTCTTTTTCCTTTTAACAAGAAAGCAATAAAGCAAAAAGCATTTCCTACAGGTAGCCATTAAATCATTCAACACGCAGCTCTCTTGAGATTGGCAAGGTTCCTCTTTCCTTTCCAGAATGGACTTTTACTAACCATTTCTCATCTAATGCTCAGTGTCTTCACCTGGCTCTCTGAGGACTTTTACCCAGACTTGCTCCAGCATGACAGCACCACAGCTCTTTTTGAGATGGACTTTGGCCCATGCATAACTTTCAAAGAATTTTTCAATGGGTCCCCAATGACGCCAGCCAAAGGCTCTGTTTTGCTCGTGATAATGTGCTAATGCTCCGAGACCTGGCATAAATTTTCTCTATGCATCGTCATTTGTCAAAGTCACAACATGGGGTTGGGATGGGGGGGGGGGGCGGGGAGGGGAGGAATCTTGGCTTTAGTTTTGTTTTGTCTCCCAGGTGACTTCCCCCTCCCCCACTCTCTGTCTCCTAATCTCTAAAACATCTGATTATACAGAGAGGGTACATAAGAAAAATAAAGGCTTTAGTTTTTCCCTTCTGTCTCTCTCTCTTTGTGTATGTCTGTTTATTCTTAACATTTTTATAATGGAAAATAAGAGTTCATTAAGGGAGCCTTCACCACATTTTGGGTTGGAAAATGCTTCATAAGATTTGGTTAACTGGCTCTCATTCCAAGTTAAGGCATCATTTGGACCGATAACATTAGATGGAAAAACACGGTCATTATTTGAAGTGGGTCCAACGGTTGGTGTGATTTGTTTTCAATCATCTCTGCAGGAACAATCTAACAGAGCATATCAAAATGTTCACTAAGGCTGGTTAAAAGCAAGAGTGGGGAAGAAATCATATAACCGTTTTCAACGTATTTTGCCTTTGATTTTTCTTATTTAAATTTCTTCCAAATTGCAAATTTTGAAATTTGAAAAATTTCAACTACCTCTGGAAAGGATTGACAACATTTATAGGTGTGTTTTTTCTCAGTATTTTCAATTTGACCTGTCCCTCTGCCCCATCTGACACCCCGCCCCACAACACACACACACCATCACCAAATTTTAAATGTCTAATGTTCAATGATATCCAGTGATATCTGTCAGCCTTCTCCAAATCCCTTCTGCAGCCATTGGTGAAAAACAACAGCAATCAGTGCCATTGGAAGGGGAAAGAGGGTATTTGCAGCATAGATCATCTTTTTGCAACCTGGGATGGGAATCTCAACCATTTTTTCACACATTGGTTGCTGGACTCCTCAACCCAAGCCTGGTTTCTTCTTCTATTAAATGCAGTGCAACCTCAAATGAGCAAGACAAAATTGCTTGCATAATGGAGGTACCCTTCCAACAGAGGTAGAGCACACTGGGCCAGATTTTCGGGCTCCTCCTCTCTTACTCATTCTCCCAAATTTTGTGTGCATTTGCCGTGATTGCATGCACACTTATAATTGTGCATACGAATTACCCATGTATGGGCTAGAATCTCAACTGTTCAGAATCAGCATAGCTTCCCTGAAGTTAATACTGTAGATCTCTGCCAATGTACACAATCTGAAGATCTGTCCCTATATGTCCATGTCAGCATTTGTGCCAGTGTGTTCAGTCACCTCAAAGATGTGAAACTTATCTGCACGCGGAGCTATACAAATCTAGGCTAATATATTTGTGGATAGGCTCTTAAGAGGGATGGTTCCCTAAGAGAGGTATCGTGTACTGATTTCATTGTGGTTACAAAAAAAGAAAAGAGAGTACATTTCTTGGGCATCTTAATCTTTGGAGTATAGTTGCAATTGTTATAACCGATCTACCGCTGGTTTAGAGGGAGATTTTACTTTCTGTGTTAAAACATTCTCACACATGCACATCACTGATCCAGAGGAAGGACTTACATGCAGTGGATGACATTATCTGATGAACAAATCTTTTAACCTCTTTTAGATGTCAGTTTACTCGCTAGTACATGAGAACCAGAGACTGATGTGTGCTGAACTTTAGGTCATATTCTCTCACTGACACAGTATTCTTACAACCATAGATAGGTAGGTAAGCAGATAGATAGATGGATATGAAAGAAAATAATGTTTTTTAATATGTTATAGGTTACGTTACTTATTTATTTCATTTGGAAGAAACATGAAATTAGTTTCTGAAGCTTTGTTTTTCTCCAATAAACAGCACAGGCTAGATCCTCAGCTAGTGTCAAATTATGCAAACTGATATAAATTGATGTAAAAAGTGATGCAAAATTGTTGTTAATTGATGCATTGAAGTCAGTGGAGTTGTATCAGTGTTGTCCAAATATAATATCCAACTATTACTCAAGTATTATTATATGCATTTGTTGAAAACCCAGGGTCCAATTCTGCAACCCCTTTCTGTGCAATTAGTCTCCCACGGGGACTAGCTTTTTCCCCCCTACTCATGTTGAGTAGCACTCATTCACACGAGCAGCACAGTTTTCAACTTTCACACGGTAAATCTGCACCCCGACTTTCACAGTAAGCCAAAAATCAACCTAATCCCATTTCAAAACAAGGCCAAAACAAGCCAATCCCTAAGAACCCCAACACTCTATGTGACTAGATCCCCCTGGTGTGCCATCTGGGATTGTGGTGGGCCTGCGGTGCACCTCTGACTCTCTCCCTGCCTGGCCACTGCTTGCCCCCCCTTGCCTCTGCTTGCTGGGAGCCGATCAAAAAAAAAAAAAAGAAGCAACAAGCTACAAGCCAAACAAACAACAACTACAAGCCCAAAACTAGCCAACAAGCAACTCACAAGCCAATTAAGCCAAAACCAAGGCCAATTTCTATGTTTTTTTTTTCATGGTTTTGGCATGTCCGATGAGCAGTGTCGTTAAAAGCAATGGGATTATTCACATAAAGTGATATTCTGCCACTGCTTCTTTGAGTAGTACCTTACATTAACCACAGTGAGACCAGTTGCAGAGCAAGGTACTACTCTACATTAGTACGGCTAGCAGAATCCAGCCTGTAAAATCTTGCAGAATGGGGCCCCTAGTCTGTAACACATAAATTTCATTTAAACCATTAATGGATGGGCTTTGCAACATCTGCTGGGAACAACTGGATTTCTATAATGACCGAGAGAAAGCACAGAACCTCAAACTTGGAGAAACCAGGCATTTAACCTCTCCTTTGTTGCATTCTGTCATTTGATATGTAGCTGTTTTGCTTTTAAATATTATATTTAATGCTGATTGGTCTCTCTGCATTGAAGTGGCACAGTTCCTACTTTCAGCTGTTTAACAGGCACCAAAGCTTTATCTTCAATATATCCTAACAGGCTGTATCCTAAATCATGGCATGAAATCGAGCACATTTCTGTGATTGTTCTCTGTGCGTGAGCCACATCAGTTTTGCTGGCAACCCTCCCAACCTCTGGCATCCTTCCTCAGCAGCCTGAAGTCCAATTAGACTTCACCTCAGGTAACTCTTCAAAGGAAAATTCTAATAAATTTAATGTGATGGGCGACATGTCAGGAAAAAAAAACACCCCCTCCAACCCCATTAAGTCTGGTTTTAACCTGCAGTGGAAAACAAGCCATGGGGTATTTCCACAAGATATCTTGGAAACCATACAATGGATGGAGGGTAAATGGATGGGGAGGGGGAGTTCTTCGCCAAGGTCTGCTTCTAACTGAATGTTCATGGGTTAGGTTTAGTGTTACATACCTCTGCTGACAATTTGCTACACTTGGTATCAGGAAGATTAAGGGGGAAATGTTAAGAGAGGTCCCTTACCTGAGCAGAAGGGCCACATGAGGCTGGAGGTTTTTTTGACAGTTTCCCTTTTCATCAGACCTAATTCTAAGCTCATTTATGCCATTGTAAATACCACTGACTTCAGTGGAGTTACTTCTGATTTATTGTGGCAGGAAGTGAGATCAGAATTCTAAAAAGGTACTTTCTTTATTTTCTCCTTCCAGGATCTTTGTCATGGAGAACTGCAATCCAGGCTAGCTCTCCAGTCCAGCAGAGTTGTGTTCAATACAGGACCAGAGGGACTGGAAAGGAGCAAAGACTGCTTTAACCTACCTGATTCTGGGGCTGGAATTTTACTGGGCTGGTGTCTGACATCAGTTAGAGCCACCACTGGGTGGTTCTAACTTAAGTCCAAATGCCCAGAGCCCTATTCCAGCATCCAGGGATCACGAGGGTGCAGAGACATCTCATAAAAACACTGCACCAAATACAGGGTGTGGGAGAGAGAGATTTCTTTGCCACTCAGAATCCTTGTACGCAAGAGGAGTCCTCAGGGGACCAGATGTCTGCCAGTTCGATGGATGCTCTGCACTGTTGGAATGGTGCAAAGCAGTTGGTGTGGAGCCAACTATTGAGCCCAAAGAGTTCGATACTCCTCTTGGTCACATCAGTGTACATCAAGAGTCATTGACGCTAATAGGAATTACTCCAGTGTAAAATGAAAATAAACTGGATCTGAAAAAAACCAACGTAATGACCATTTAACTAGCTCGTAATTTCATATAAACAGAGACGAAAAGAAATAATTAAACTGGAATTACCCTTAGGAAATTCACGCCTCTGATACCTGATAAAAGCACACATTATATATATATATATATATTTTAAGAGATTAATTTACTCAAACCAATTACATTAATGCACATAATTACATGTTTATACAACACATTACATTCAATTTTTCTTACAACATATTAGATTTCATGTCAGTTACCACTTCTGAAAAATGTAGTTAGTTTAAAAAAATCCTAGTTTTAACAGTTAACTGTTAAAGCTAATTGTAGTAATGTACATCATTATGTTAATTAATGTACCTATTATTTAGCATAGATTCTGTTTGACGTAATACAAAATAAATAGTTTTACAGTACTTCAGCAGGAAAGGCTGCAAACTCAGGAACCTTGCTAGAGATATATCCTTTTGAATATGTTTGTCAATAAAGATACTGTCTGATATTTCTGGGTAAATACAGCAGAATAAGCTGTTACCCACACTGTGGTTCATTATTTCAGTACATAGTGGGCCCCTCTGTGTAATTTTTCTTCACAAACTCATATGGAGTTGAGTTAACGATATTTAATGTACCAAAGAGATCCACACTTCAGATTTAAGAGTTCTAAGATTAAGAAGAAATTGTCTAAAACATAATGGATCAAAATTTTGAAAGTGAATCTTAGAAGCAATTGCTAACTCTGTTTTCTCTTTACTTGAGCTGGTCCTTTTTTGTTCTAATTAGGGAATTTTGATAAAACTTTGACATTTGAAAAGAAATCAGGAAAAATGTGATAAAATGTTCACAATTTTTAAACCTGTTTAGAGCAACTATAGAGGTAGTCAAAATTTCATCCAAAAATGTTAAAGTTTAAAAAAAAAAGGGGGAAAATGTTCATTATCATTCTTGTGAACTTTCCCTTCCCTCTCCCCCCGCAAACTAAATCTTGTATTTAGTGCTGCTTTATAACATTTACAATCAGATTTCCAGTTACTAATACTTGTGGTTACAAGTTCAGAATATTCTGCAACATTCACGTAAGCACCATTGATTTCAGCTGGGCCTACTCACTTGCCTAAAGTTAAGCACGTGCTTGAGTGCTTTGCTGAATCAGATATATGAAGATTCTCACTAGTATAACTTACTCAGTACAATATCCACAGAAAAAAGATACATAAGGGACATGATAGAAGCAATTTAAAAAATGAATTAACACTCATGAATAATTTTTTGCAATACTCTTCCAGCTCTCGTGTCATTTGTTAAGAACTAGGGTGACCAGATGTCCCGATTTTATAGGGACAGTCCCGATTTTGGGGGCTTTTTCTTATATAGGCACTATTACCCTTCACCCTTGTCCTGATTTTTCATACTTGCCCTCTGGTCACCCTATTAGGAACCCAGACACATGAGCCATAATATCCAAAAGGTTTTAGTGATTGTGGGTACCTCAATTTTTAGATGCACAATTGGAGACATCTTAAAAGGCCCTGAGCGTCAGAAAATGCTGAGGAACCATCTTATGAAAATCAGGCCCCTTTCAGGAGCCTCAAGTGGGATACTCCAAAATTAGGACCATCAAAATCATTATTTTGACAATCTTGGCCAATATCAATAAAAACCATAGGTGCTAATTTATTCATTTCCCATTGATCAGAGAGAAAGGTAATTTGATATATTCCTTGATTGTGCATTTCAACATCTTGGAGAACATTTGTTTAAGAAAGAAAGAAAGAAAGAAACAAAGAAAGAAAGAAAGAAAGAAAGAAAGAAATTGGTTACATTATATTTAGATTTGGAAGAATTTGTTTTTATTAACATAATTTTCACAGAGTATCAATTCTAGTTTTTAAGCTTTTTTATTTTTATCAATTTAAAATTTCACAGATATTATGGGGGATAGATAATGAGGGGGCCAGACAATAATTATTTAATGACAGGAGATGCTGAGATTCAATTAATGAAAGGTTTACGGCTATTAAAGTACAAATTGTCAACATTATGTGTCAAAATATACAAAGTAAATATACGTAAATCAAAATCTAATAAATTCTCAAGTAGCATTTTTCTTACTTTTCCTATCTGTAAATGTCTATTATTGATGGAAATACGTTTTTTTAATGGTAAACGTTGATTTCACGGTACACACACAAACCGACATCTACCAATAAAAATCTAATCCTTCCAAGCTTAATTATACAGTAATTTCCCAAGGCATCAGTGATTCCAGACACCCATTTTTGACAAGAAAACAAAATTACCACACAGTTTCTAACATCAATAGTCACCTTTCCTCATGCATAAAGCATATGAGCACATTTTTGGCCAAAGGTATTTGAACAACTGAAAATGGGAAGGAAGAAACATAGACATGTTTTAACTTTCTGACAAACCGTCTTGATGAACGGATTCCCAGCACCAGTCAAAGAGTGAGGACAGAAAAATGGTTCCCAGTGGTGCGGACTGAGATCTCCTCAAATAACAGAATGAGTGAGCAAATCAAGGGAACCACAACTTTCCTACTGTGTGGACAGACCACAAATAATGGAAGATAAACAAATACAAGAAGGAACTATTTGTTTTCCATACACATTTAGTTTGTCAGACATCAATATATTTACAGTTTGGCCTCTTATATCTTCACTAGTATAAGCTTATTTTCTTCCTTAAGAAGCTTGAACTTGGATTTTGCGTCTCAGTCCAGTTTGTATTGGGTTTTGGCTTTGTTTGAGAGGGGTTAAAATGAATGTTTGTAAATCAAGCTGTATTCATATAAATCATCTCTATATGGGGGTTTGCCCCAATGTAGCAACACCAGAGACTAAAATCCCAATGCAGGCAAGCACATTTGTGCTAATTTCACAACACAAACATAACTGGGAACATTATTCCGTAGTTTTTAATATTTTAAAACTAAATAAATTAAAATAACAACAAAGGCACCTATCCAAAGCTCTAAGCACCCTACCATCATTAGAAACACAATAAATTCCCAGCAGCATTAAAGTAGCTATTTCACAGGAACTCAGCCAGACAGACAGATACATACAGAACCTCCTTTGCAGCCCCTATGGTATAGTACATTGTCATCATGAGGTCCTATTTCCTCAAAAACAGAAGCATATATGAGGTGCCATGCTGGAAGAGACCAACTGCCCATCTATTTCATTATCATGTCTGTGGCAATCATTTAGGCTGGAAGCTTTAATTACATGTGGTGTTGAGTACATGCGTAACCCAATGATCAACGTCTGCTATGTATCCCCCTCAGTGCCCAATCCACAGAAGATGAAAGTCTGTTACAGGCCCGAGCTGCAAAGCCTGGTTCTTTAGCAGAAGCTGCACAAACTCATGCTATTAGCTCTGGAGGTCCCCACTTCAATCCCCTGTGTCAGCCATGATGGCTGCCAACACATATGTGACAGGAAACCTACCCCCACAGATGACCCTAAGTGCCTCTGCAGTGTGCCATTTGTGGACACATTCCTTCTTTTAAGTGCTCTCATAAAAGTTATATTAGAATTGGAAAAAGTACAGAGAAGGGCAACAAAAACGACTTGCGGTTTGGAGCAGCTTCCATATGAGGAGAGATTAAAAAGAGTAGGACTTTTCATCTCGGAAAAGAGACGTCTAAGAGGCACAATGATAGAGGTCTATAAAATGGTGAATGATGTGAAGAAAATGAATAAGGAAGTGTTATTTAGTCCTTCACATAACACAAGAACCAGGGGATACCCAATTAAATTAATAGGCAGCAGGTTTAAAACAAACAAAAGGAAGTACTTCTTCATACAACGCACAGTCAACCTGTGGAACTCATTGCCAGGGATGTTATGAAGGCCAAAACAATAACAGGGTTCAAAAAAGAATTAGATAAATTCATGGAGGACAGATTTATTAATGGCTATTAACCACGATAGTCAGGAATGCAACTCCCATGCTCTGAGTGTCCCAAGCCTCTGCTTGCCAGAAGCTGGGAGTGGATGAAAGGGGATGGATCACTCAGTGATTGCCTGTTCTGTTCATTCTCTCTGAAATATCTGGCATGAGCATATCAGAAGACAGGATACAGGGCTAGATGGACCATTGGTCTGACCCACTGTGGCCATTTTTATGTTTTTATGTGCTGACAGAACTCTGAGTTTAATATGATTTCCTGGCACATCAGCACAACTCATGCAGTTCCTTAGCTGTGGCAAATTATAGGTTCCCCCTTTTCTGTTTACCAGGAAACACCGACAGATGACCCTAAATGCCTGTGCAGAGTGTCACTTGTGGACACATTCCTTCTTCTCTCCCTATCCCCACACAGCTGTTCTGGCAGAACCCTTTGGTTTAAGTGATGGGGATTACAATGAATCATGGGCCCTGTAGGGGGCAGCAAGTGGGAAAATTTCAACCAATTAGCTTTCCAGGGCTCACCAGACTTAACTGACTGGGTCCAGCATGAAACCTGTGATGCTTTTTTGGGGGAGGGCAGATTGTTTCTTGGCATTTTTTTTTCAGTTCTCAGCTGGGGTTATGGAGAAGAAATATATGTATCTAGTGTATCCGTGCTGTAACAGTAAGTACCTGCCTTGAGAAAGGCAAGTGCTAATACAATAGAAAATACATACAATCAGATGACAAAGCATGTGACCTAGAAAGGGAAAAGACATCTATCTTTGGTACTTATATGGCACCCATCTTCATAAGATCTGAGCATCTCACAATCTTTAAAAAGAAAAGGAGCACTTGTGGCACCTTAGAGACTAACCAATTTATTTGAGCATAAGCTTTCGTGAGCTACAGCTCACTTCATCGGATGCATAAGCTTAAGCTTATGCTCAAATAAATTGGTTAGTCTCTAAGGTGCCACAAGTACTCCTTTTCTTTTTGCGAATACAGACTAACACGGCTGCTACTCTGAAACCTGTCACAATCTTTAATGTGTTTAGCCTCATCACACCCCTGTGAGGTAGGGAAGTGCCATTATCTTCATTTTGCATATATCCTCATCTCAGGCACAGAGACATAAAGTGATTTGTAGCAGAGAAGGGAATTGAACCTGCATCTCCCAGTCCCCAGCCCAACCATCAGGTAACCCTTCCTTTCTTGCAGGCATACAGCATGCATATATTGTATACAAATATTATATATACAGGAAAGTCAACCTTAGGTACTGGAGATATATACATATCAGCCTGAGTAAAGCCACTTAAATATTAGTTCGTAAAAGTCTTCAAACAGTTAGTAAATCCTGGGCTAGTCTTCAACTCATGTCCCTGAGATAACAAAGAAAGAAAGAAAGAAAGAAAGAAGCAATCCTTTTATCCCTCCAGCCACATATGGTAGGTCTATTTCTTTCAGCAGATGTGAATAAAAATAGATATATTTACAATTATAGTTGGTTACAGAATTGAGGATAAACGAACAGAGCAGCCGTTTTCATCAATGCTAATGCCATAATAGTCTGGATTATGCAGTGTGCTCTTGCTGTAATAACATTCGTTTGCTGTCAGCGCTCCTGTGTAAAAACAAATTAGCCGGATGATTAATGAATATCAAAACCAGCATGTGGATACTCCTCTGTGATGCTTCAACCCAGTGTGAAATGGGCTGCCATGAGAGCTGTCTGTACTGTCTGGACATAACTATGTCTCTTCTGCAGATGCTGGGATGGAGAAAGGGGCTTTCTAGCCACATTGTCTTTTACTGCTATTTTTATATGGCATCACGTCTTTTTTTTCCCCTTAAACAAGGTGTGTCAAAACACATGGTTCTACCTGGGCTCCAATCTTGGCATTGGAATCTAGTGGGCATATTCTTGTGCCCCCACATGGGCCTATTGACCTCAATGGACTCTAGACAAGCATAAAAGTCCACTCCTGTGGATCCAATTACAATCCCTTGAGGGCAGCATTGTGGCAACAGGCACTATAGAAAACAGGCAGGCAGACAGACAGACATCTAGGCAGGGTTTCTCAAATTTCATTGCACCACGACCCCCTTCTGACAACAAAAATTACTACACAACCTCGGGAAGGGGGACTGAAGCTCGAGCCCCACCGCCCTGGGTAGAGGGGCCAAAGCTCAAGCTTGCCACCCTCGGGGGGAGGGGAGAGAAGTGCCAGAGTTTGAGAGCTTCAGCCCTGGATGGTGGGGCTTAGACTTAGACTTACTGGGGCTCGAGGCTGAAGCCAAACACCAGCCCTGGCGACCCCATTAAAATGCCAGAGATTGATTCTGTCAATAAAAACAGTATGGAGCCAGTCTCTTGTCTTTTCTCAGAAAGGAACATGGTCCAGTGATCAGGGACCTAGTCTAGGACTAGGAGATGCAAATTCAGTTCCATATTCTGCCACAGACTTCCTGTGTGACCTTTGGCATGTCACTTAATCTCTCTGTGCCTCAGTGCCCCACACATAAAATGGTGATAATAGCACTGTTTTGCCTCATGGGGTGTTATGAGGATGAATATTTTAAAGACTGAGATGTGCTCTGGTCCTATGATGATGGGAGCGATGTAAGCACCTGAGAGAGTTTCAGTAGTCTAAATCCAGACACACTCCCTGGACTTTGCTGGAGCTAATTTGGGTTTTACATTAATGCAAGTGAAATAAAAATCTGTCTCTCATAGGACAGAATGTTTTAGGTAGTTTGAAAAGTGGACGGAGTGTGTGTACTCCCTGGTTCTAGTCCTAGCTCTCTCACTGACTTCCTCTGTAACCTAGTAAGTCACTTAACTTCTCTATGCACTAGTTTAAAAACACCTACTGATTTCATAGCATTGTTGTGGGATCTAATTAATGGTGCTTATGGAACAGTATAGAAGAGCAAAATATTTGAATAAATTATTACAATGGTGATATTTTAATGTAGTATATTTGGGATGACTTAATCAATGAAGAAAACAAAATCTGTGCTTCTAATTAGAAAAAATGTCCTAATTTCCAGGACACGTTCAACGGCTGAATAGATAAGAACATAAAAATGGCCTTACTGGGTCAGAGCTGTGGTACACCTAGCCCAGTATCCAGCCTTCTGAAAGTGGCCGGTGCCAGATGCTTCAGAAGAAGTGAACAGAAACAGTAATTTATTGAGTGATCCATTCCATGTCGTCCAGGCCCAGGCTCTAGCAGTCAGAGGTTTAGGGGCATCTAAAGCATGGGGTTGCTTCCCTGAGCATCTTGACGAATAGCCATAAAAGGACCTATCCTCCATGAACTTATCTAATTCTTTTTGAACCTTCTGGCTTTCACAACATCCCTTGGCAACGAGTTCTACAGGTTGACTGTATGTTGTGTGAAGAAATACTTCCTTGTTTGTTTTAAACCTGCTGCCAATTAATTTCATTGGGTGACCCCGGGTTCTTGTGTTATGTGAAGGACTAAATCACACTTCCTTATTTACTTTCTCCACACCATTCATGATTTTTATAGATCTCTATCATATCCCCTCTTAGTCATCTCTTTTCCACACTGAAAAATCCCAGTCTTTTAAATCTCTCCTCATAGGGAAGCTATTCCCTACCCCTAATCAGTGTTGTTGCCCTTCTCTGTACTTTTTCCAATTGAAATATATCTTCTTGGAGATGAAGCAACTAGAATGACACACAGTATTCAAGGTGTGGGTGCACCATGGATTTATATAGAGGCATTATGATCGTTTCTGTCTTATTATCTATGGTTCCTAACTTTCTGTTAGGTTTTTTTTTTTTGTTTTTTTTTTTACTGTCATTACATATTGAGCAGAAGTTTTCAGAGAACTATCACAATGATTCCAAGACCTCTTTCTTGAGTGGTAACAGCTAATTGAGATCCCATCATTTTGTATGTGGAGTTGGGATTATGTTTTCCAGTGTGCTGTGCATTTATCAACTTTATAAATACTTGTAGTCTGCTTTGGACTTAGCTCTCTTCTTCAGTAATATTGTATCATCTGCAAACTTTGCTACCTCAATGGGTACCCCTTTTTCCAGATCACTTATGAATATGTTGAACAGCACAGGTCCCAGTACAGATCCATCCATGACCCCACTATTTTCCTCTCTCTACTGTGAAAACTGACCATTTATTCGCACTCTTTGTTTCCTATCCTTTAACCTGTTACTGATCCATGAGAGGACCTTCCTTCTATTCCCATGACTGCTTACTTTGCTCAAGAGCCTTTGGTGCGGGACCTTGTCAAAGGCTTTCTGAAAGTCCAAGTACACAATGTCCACTGGATCACCTTTGTCCACATATTTTGGTACCCTCAAAGAACTCTGATTGGTGAGGCACAATTTCCCTTTACAAAAGCCGTCTTGACTCTTGTCCAACATATCTTGTTCATCTATGTGTCTGATAACTCTGTTCTTTTGCTATAGTTTCAATCAATTTGCCATGTATTTAAATTACGCTTTACCAGCCTGTAATTGCCAAGATCACCTCTGAAGCCTTACCTGGTGCAGAGGCTGATTTAAGCAATAGGTTACATACCACAATTAATAGTTCTGCAATGCCATATCTGAGTTCTTTTGGAACTCTTGAGTGAATATCATCTTGTCCTGGTGACTTATTACTATTTAATTTATCAGTTTGAGGTGTCAGCAGAGGAGGTTTTGGAACAATAAGGACAGGTCTTCAGATTCGTCACCTAAAAAGAATGGCTCAGATGTGGGAATCTCCCTTATATCCTCTGCAGTGAAGACCAAGACAAAGATTTCATTTAGCTTCTCCACAACGGCCTTGTATCTCTTTAGTGTTCCTTTAGCATCTTGATCGTCCAGAGGCTCCACTGATTGTTTGGCAGGCTTCCTGCTTCTGATGTATTTCAAAAATGTTTACTATTATTTTTTGTGCCTTTTGCTAGTTGCTCTTCAAATTCTTTTTTGGCCTGCCTAATTATACTTTTACACATAACTTGTGACAGTTTCCTTTCCCTTCTCTTCAGCAGGATCTTACTTCCAATTTTTAAAGGATGTCTTTGTGTCTAACGACCTCTTTCACTCTGTTGTTTAGCCATGGTTATATTTTTTTTAATGTCAGGTATACATGTAGTTTGAGCCTCTATTATGGTGTTTTTAAACAGTTTCCAGGCAGCTTGCAGGTATTTCACTCTTGTGACTGTTCCTTTTAATTTCTATTTAACCAGCCTCCTCATTGTTTGTTTAGTTCTCTTTTCTGAAGGTAAATGTTACTGTGATGAGGTTATTTTTTTATTCCCTCTCCCCCCCCCCAGGATGTTAAACTTAATTACATTATGGTCACTATTAGTAAGTGGTTCAGCTATACTGACCTTTTGGATCAGATCCTGAATGCCAGTTAGGACTAAACCAAGAATTGCCTCACCCCTTGTGGGTTTCAGGACTGTCTGGTCCATGAAGAAATCATTGATGGTGTCCAGAAATTTTATCTTTGCATCCTTTTGTGTCTCATGTGTTAGTGGGAGCTTGGGAGAAGCCAGCATGTTTGTGCTGAACTTTCAGTTGTGTCATATAGTGCACATGAATAAGACCAATGTGTGTTTTCTTTATTAATGAAATACCCCTAAAAAGCTTACAGCCAAGAAGAAAGAAAGCAGGCATGTGTTCTGTTGCTCTTTTGACGCGTTTTCCCCCCTTTATTGTATTTTCTTTTTTAAACATCTACCTTTTTTACTACTTCCTAGATCACATACCTGAACGGAATCAGAGCGAAATCTGACCACAGAGAACTGGCATCTGTCATCAAAATATACCTCCAGAGATCTTGTGTTTGTTTTTCTTACTGTACATATGTGGTCTGCAGCATTGTGGGTACTTTTTAACCTTTTTGTGTGAAACATCCACCTCTCTGTTTCATGAGGGCTTTAGATGGTTCTGTGCAATGCCATCCAGTCATACACAAGTTATAAACGTAGTGTGTTTCATTTTCCTGTAGCACTCGATTTAGACTTTTCACATACGGTCAACGAAGGAAAAGAAATACACGGCTGCATTTCTCAGTTAAGGAAATGCTTTTATTTTAGGGAATATCTTCACCATTGAAATCTTGCACATTTTTATATTGGTATAAAAATTGTTTCCAGTATGTATATTCACGAATAAGGCATACTCATGTGCATAAAGATGCAGGATCTGGCCCCTGAGACCTCAAATAATTAAAATGGAAAGAAATTAGAAAACTATCTTTGCTTTTCACCAAGGTTTGCTGTTTGTTTACTTTTTTTACAGTCACCAGCCCTGGCTTGCTTCACTTTTATATAATCATTTTCATTCACAGGTTCTCCTGCACTAGCTCATTCTTACTGTCTGCAATTTAGAATGTTCCAGAGGAATGCTTTATATTAAAAAAAAACAAAAAATATTCTTTTCACAGACATTAAAAAAGGACGGTTTCTAATTATAAGTTTGTAAAACCCTTTTAATGTTATTATATTACTAGTTTCCAGTATCACTCACAATGTGAGTGTTAGGTGCTGTACAAACATAAAGGAAGGCATGGCCACTGTCCCAACGGGTTTACACTCTCTTTTTAACAAAGCCTAAATGTCAAGTTTTAAAACTATTTGTGTGTCCCTTTGAACCTGGGGACTAACACTGTTTGATTCTGGTTCTAACAATTAAGACTATAGCACAGCAATGGGATAGACTAACTTCCCCTCTGAAGTGCTAGTTCAAATTTGGTTTAAGTCGATAGTGTCAGGCAGTCATTACTGGGCCAGAGGCACAACTGGTGTAAATCAGCCTAGGTCCACTGAAGTCAAATGAGTTATGCTGATTTACACCAGCAGAAGATTTGGCACATTAAATTTGGAAGGCTTCTCAGTGGCCTATTTGAAAGGAGCTGATGGTTTCTATCCTGGTCCTAACATACAAGGATCTACATTTCTGTTGGCACTAATTGGCAACCTTGGAAGACCCAGTAGAGAGGTCTACTGAATGGGCTACATAGATTGAAATACCTCCCCATCTCTGGAAAAGACCTCTCCAGGTCAAGGTTGAGATACACTCATGCTCAGGGCAAGGGAAGTGTTTATTGTTGCTATCCCTACTGTATGTATTCTGTGGCTACACAGAGGACTTCAGTTTCAGAGACTGTCAGTCTAAGAACCATTCACTACCTTAAAATTTACTCTGAAAAATAAAGCTAGTAGGATATATTCTATTTCACAAGACTGTTGCAATAAAAATGAAAAGAACATATCTGACTGAGGGCTTCTTCCCTTTCGGTACATGTGTGTTCGTTTTGTTTTTAGTTACAATGACAGCCGCAGCAGCAGTCAGAGGCAATGACAAAATAATGAAGAGAAATCAATTTGAGTCGTGCCGATGGGCAGACAACCAGGCTTGTTGGGAACAGAGTGGGAATTTGAGAAATCTCAAGGCATTGAAAAATTTGTTTTCCATCCCTTTTCCTGCAAAGTGCCGTTTTACTCTAAACGTCTGCTCCAGGATCTCAGCTGCATGCCATAGCCCTGCCCCAAGCAGAGGCTCCGGATAGGCTTTGCACAAATTTGTTATAAGACATGCAGATTGTGCTTTTGCCTTCTGATTGCCATTGGTGAGCATTAATCTAAACTTCCCCTTTAAGGAACATCAGCCAGAAGTGTCTTGTGCTTCAGGTTTTTAGCATTTATGGGGTTAATTTGTGTGTGTGTGTGTGTGTGTGTGTGTGTAGAGAGAAGTAGTTATATAATATAAAAAGGCCCTTTCTCATATCCCTGCAGTGTGCAACAGGACTCCACATATAGCACACCAAAAAAATAAAAAAATAAAAAGTCCAAACGCTGCCAAAATCTACATTTTCATTTGGCGAACTAGTTAAATCTATTCATAATCTGGTGCCTGAATCAAGTTTCAGACCAGACTAGACTGACTTGGCTCCTGGTTTTTGTTGCTCAACCTGTCTCTGACTGAATTTAGCTATGATGTTACATCTTGAGCTGTAGAAATTTCTAATAATGGTAGCCTGTTTTCTTTTGCCACTGGAGGCTACATAGCCCAAGCTCCAGCATTTCCGTGTTGAGGTCCAATTGGAGCCAGTTTTGAACTCTTTTTTTTTTTTAAAGAAGCCCTCCTTGTTGGTTTTGACTGTTTTCTTTCTTTCTTACTTTCTTTCTTTCTTTTGTTTAATGTTCACTCTAATGGCTTTTCAGAAAGCAGCATTAAACAGAAAATGCACAGAAAAAATGACCGGTGTCAAAAATACACAAGTGAGGAGGCCCTGGCGAACTTTCTCAACGCAGTATTAAAAAGTCACCAGCTTCAGTGTTTGCTTCATGCTGAGGAATGCCCTTCCCAGCCTGGTGCTGCTGCTGATAAAACAGATCAGCTGCAGGTTAGGGGTACCATGGTGATTGTTGTGGGGTCATCTGTTGCTTAGGAGATTGTAGTACAGAATTCCTTTTGGGTAGTGGGGAAACGAAGCAGAGCTGAAAACTAAGAAACTCATCTCCTGGCACAAAACACAGGCCCTCCACTAAGAATAAACAAACTATGAATACTGGCAAAAAGAAAAGGAGGACTTGTGGCACCTTAGAGACGAACAAATTTATTTGAGCATAAGCTTTCATGAGCTACAGATCACTTTATCGCATCCGATGAAGTGAGCTGTAGCTCACGAAAGCGTATGCTCAAATAAATTTGTTCGTCTCTAAGGTGCCACAAGTCCTCCTTTTCTTTTTGTGGATACAGACTAACACGGCTGCTACTCTGAAACCTATTAATATGGGGCAATCTGCACCCTTAAGGTCGTCAAAACCTAGGTTTAGGATCACATCTGTATAGCTCCAGCAACACACAGTTCACATTCCCTCCATGGCTCTCTCCTGGCAATTGAATATAATAGTGTGAAATGACGAAGGATACACAATAAAAGATAAACATTTAATGGATGGAAAGAAATATGAAATATGGGGCCAGTGAGAGTCACTGGAACAATGCCAATTGATACCATCTGAGGATCTGACCCCAAAATGAAACCTCTTGTTGATAGTCTTTTCACAAAGCCCAGAAAGTGCTTGATTAAAGCTTTATTTCAGGGATGAGAGACATAAGGGGGACACACACTGCCAAGGGGGATACACACTGCCAGTTGCTAAAGTTGTAATGCAGTGAGAGAATCCTGCATACATGCAGTATAAGCCCTTGGTGGGAACTCTAATATCATGGAACCATCTCATCCTGGCTCCTCTCTGAGACTTTGGAAGATCTACAGCTGAGACTTCCCACAGAGAATCCATTCCAGGTTTTATATAAGACCCAGCATACACTGAGACAAGACATTTTTGTCCTTTTATATAGTTCTAGGAAGGCCACAAGAAATGTTGGGTACAGCAACAGCCCTGGGTACAGAATTAAAGAACATGAACCACATTCTTATCTTAATTTCACTGTTGTAAATACAAAGTAACTCTATTGGTTTTTGTAGAGTTACACAAATTTACACCTGTGTAACCCAGAAAGGAATTTGGTCCATGAAGTGTATGATGTAATGACTCTCAGCAGTCCAGGAAGGAGTGGAATCTAGAATATGGGAATCTAAAAAAAATAGAAGAAAGATTTTTTCCCCCAAATAAAGTCATATATTTCACTTGTATGGCAAGCCAGGTAATGAGAATGGATTTGGGCAATGTGACCATATAAGTTGATTTTACAGAATTTTATTACGGAAATCTCTCTCCTCTATTTTGTTTGTTGGTTCCTTATGGGATTTTATAGCTGTGCACCTTAGAATAGAATATATAGAATATCAGGGTTGGAAGGGACCTCATGAGGTCATCTAGTCCAACCGCCTGCTCAAAGCAGGACCAGTCCCCAACCTTGGCATATCTGATGGTCTACACCAAAATCCAGGTGGTAGCAAGGGCAACGTGATGGTGTGAAGCCAGTTTTTAATGGTGAAAAACACCGATTACAATGAATCAAAGAAATCACCCTGCGGCAAAGAGCCAATAGGAACAAGGCAATATTGGAGTAGGGATGCTTTACTGATATCCAAGCAGTAGGGATGGCACAATTCGTGTTGATTGATACCATTGTCCATAGAGGGATTTGGGGGAGGGAAGCAAAATGAATTTAAACAACACCCCCCAAATCAAGAGAGCTACATAATTTGAATATGCCGACAAACATTTAAGAAGGGCCTGAGAGGGATGTGAGCTGGCGTTTTTTCAGAAGCTACAGAAGATCACAAGCTCTCACTGGAGGAATCCTTCCTCAGTCTCTGGACTGTAGCATGATGAGAGGAAGTGGAGAAAAAAGAATCAAGGTTTCAGGAAGACCTAATTATGTGTGACACTAGGGGCAAGTCTACACTACAGTACTACACTGATGCGCTGGTGAAGACATGCTATGCCGATGAGAGAGTAATTAAGTAATTAAGCTCCTGTCAGCTTAATTACTTAACCTTGGTGAGAAGCAGAAGCTATATCAGCGGGAGAGTGTCTCCTGATGCCATAGCACCGGTGCGGACTGCATGAAACTTACATCGCTTGGGGTGGGGAGGGTTTTTCACACCCTGAGCGACGTAAGTTAAATCAACTGAGGCTGTAGCGTAGAACTGCCCGAAGGCTCAGGAACACGTGCTGGAGCAGCGTGTGACTCTGCAAACACAGGCCTCTTGGCATGTAACACTGGTCACTATGCACACTCAGTAAAGACCTTTATTCTACAGCTCTGCCTGCCTGCTGCGTCACTTATTGCTAGCAAAACATCGGTGCTACTGTGCTCTCTAGAGAATGGTAGGGACCTTTATACAAAGTACGGTTCCCAGGAATATCATTTTTAAAGAGGTCACAGGCTTTTTTTCACCCCATGCTTCTGACATGATGATCTGGAAGGATCTTACTTGTTAAACCAGTTACACTTGAATAATGGGTATTCCAATCTAACAGCCCAAGTACCTATGGCTGTCTAGTACATTACACTCCTCTGACCATGAACTCTACTTTGTAGACCAGCTGGCAAGAAAAGGAGTTGGGGAAGACTTAAGAAACAGCCTCCTTCCCCCTGGGAGACCAAATGCCAAGTCTCCATGACACACCTTCCTCCCACTTGTTTGTGGGAGCCTTGAGGTTATTTCCCCAACTGGGGGTGTTTGAGGAGCCATCCCACATGAAAGCAAGAAGCAGCGTGCCGCCAGCCCACAGGGCCTGTCTGCTCTCATGCTGTTGACACAACATGATGTTGATCAAGGGGACAAGGAGGGCACACAGTCCAAAGCTAATTTGGACTATTTAGAGCAAATGTAATCTAAATAAGAAGCCAGGATTTGGGTTTGGCTGGGGGTGCTCCATCTTGCCAAGTTTGGGTGGGTTTGCATTAAACTGAGCTTTTTTTTTTTTTCTGCCCAACCCTAATCATTACATTCTGGCATAGAAAATTAAGCTACCACACCTTTAATGAACTTAATTTCCTTATTCTGACAGAGTTCCTATTTCCAGTGATTCACTCTTTACTTCTTACACACTTCTTCTGTAAGGGTTACTTGTTATTTTTTTGCCAGACAGGTCTCAGTGGCCAAGCACTGGACTTAACCTTTTCCTTCCTCATTAGCTTGTTGAAACACGCTAAATAATAAAAGACAGCGTTTTACAGAAGGGAGTCTGGCAACATTTTCAATCTGCAGGCACCGTAGTAAGGAAAGAACGTTCTCAGAGACTTCTCCCTCCTCTCAGACCCATAGATCCCAACTGCTTGGGTCTCCAAATATGTCACCCTGCAGACCACCAGAAAGCATACTGCAGAGCAATGAGGAACCACAGATCACTGCTGGAAATCTTTAAGGACAAAGTTGCATCCTGCTCTATAAAAGTGTAGGACAGAGGTTTCCCATTGAGTAAGGTACTATGCCGTGCAAATGACAGTGGCACAATCTGACTCTGAGAGATTGTCTCATTGGCCCCCACCCTCCCATTCATTGTCACATGCACCATCTGCCCCCCATTCGGAATCACATCCGATTTGTGATATCTCTGTGGTGGCCATGGCAATTCACTTACATGGGAAAGCAACATTAGGTAAACATGTCAGCACCATGGGACCAGCTAGTTCTCTGCAAACCACTCATGATGTAAGCACCACAGTTTGGTAGCCTTTGTTCTTGGGTTTTCACAAAACACCACTGGGTCCTATCAGCGTACAAATCTGAGATCTCTCTATTGATGTTGTAGGGATTTAGGACCCATTTCTCCATGGTACCTGGTATAATCACTATAGATTTGAACACAAGGTGATGTTCAGCAGCTTGCAAGCGCATACTCTAAGCATAAGCATCTCCACTGTTTAACCTGATTTTGGACAGTCTATTTCCACCATTTCCTCTTCTGTCCCCATAACTATTCTCTCTGTGCAAACCCACCATTTTTGGAAATCCTATCACAGGTCCCCTTGGAGGCACTGCCTCTGGAAATGCTTCTATCCAGCAAGGTGGAGCATGGTTCCAGTATGAGCCGCCCTTCCTATTTAACTGGTGCATCGTACAGGCTCTGTGTTCCAATTGTGAGGGGGCATTGCCCCCTGGTGGACAAAAGTTGAGGGGTGGGAACGCTTTTATTGCTGTTGTGGTAGCCAGCTAAGGAGCATGTTTACAAATCAATGCATGGGACCTACAGACCCAATAAATCCCATTCAGAAGTTACAGGGAATTTATTTGCAGCTGCTTTGAAAATTTGCCCCATAAGGAGTCTGTACACATTCTGAAGACCTGAAACACACTTTGAATCAACGGTGTCTAATATAGTCTGTGACTGCATTTTAAAGAATGCTTTCATTGCAAGAACTCAAATTATTAAAAGTACAGCACACTGATATCAATTATGTATTTATGAAAAATTATCTTAACATAGGAATACTGTGTCCTCTCTCTCTCTCTCTCTCTCACACACACACACACACACCCTACCTACCTATCAAACTTCTGGAATTCTCTTAACATCTGGCACCTGACAGCAACACCTAGAAAGAGTAACTCTTGTCCCTTTATTAAATGGAAGAGTGAAAATTTGCATTAATGAGAACAAATCATACTGCTCAAGAAATCATTTCTAAAATACAGTATACATATTGATAGAACACACTTAGATGTCACTATATAGGAAAATTCAGAGACGTTTTTATATATGTCACTTTGACAGGCAAAGAAATATGCACCTTTGATATGTCTTGTCTTCGCTAGTTCTTCCTCAGATTTTCCATTCCTATTATACTGTCAATTGTTCTGTGAAATGATATTGGAATTTAGTAGATTATGGATAAACTATAAAACTGAGGGCCTGAAGATTAAATATCCTGTGGCCCTTAAAGGACTAATAAAAATGGGCCAAACTGTGATATCCTTACTTACATTGAATACTATCATACACCATGAATAGTCCCTTTGAAATCAATGGGATTACTTGTGAACAAGGTACTCTTCAATATGAGCTGAGGGTTAGTATCAATGTCCTGGACAAATTCCAGTTTGGATAACATTTTATCTACCAAAGTCATCCCTGTGCGGTTTTAATTAGATAAAGAATTCTTATATGGTTCTTGTACTTTGTCTGTGATATTGCTTAAAGAGGTGGATGCATTTCAGTGTGGGGGTAAGTAATTCTCCTATACAAATAAGTACGGCATATATGTGGTGAGAGCCAGGTGATATCTTTCAGAGCTAGGTGGTACATTTCTTGTATTCTTGGACCCCTTGACTGTTCAGCTTGTAATAGGTCTGGAATTATTAAAGGGAAAGGGGGGCAGGAAGGTAAGAAGTAAAAATTATGAGATGTAATGGACACTGAGTGAAATTCTCTGGCTGTGTAATGGAGGAGGTCAGACTAGATGGTCATAATGGTCCCTTCTGGTCTGAAAATCTGGTGTCAAATCCTGGCCTCACTGGATTCAATGGCAATGGGTTTCAATGGGCCCAAGATTTCACCCCCTCAATCTACCACACATGCACTTTCCTTGCTGTTCCTGGTGGCATCACATAGAAGTTCACTGCCCAAAAGGTTGCCTTTGCCCCATATCAATATTCAACATTACGGGGAAGAAAAACAAACCCACAAAACCCCAATGCAGTTGTGTCATGAGAACCAAGTGTTTCTTGACATTTCTGTCAAGAACGTGTCCAAAGAGTGCTTTCTGATTGAGGTATTAAATGAAATGATTGTTATTTGCCTTCCGGAGGGAGAGTTTACTTTCTTTTGACCCTCTTTTGGAGTTCTTCATTTTAAGATAAGCTCAAATATTGACAGAGCTGGGCTGAGATTAAAGCACATATAAAAAGCATTAGTGTTGTCCAGAGAAAACACACACACACACCTTGCAGTAAATTCTCCCAGAGTAAATAAATGGCAATGCAGATACTTGAGAAAACACTGCTGATTTTTACTGGTGTATATTATTTAATGAATTACGATTCCAATGGACTAAACACAGAGCTAAGATCTTCACCCTAACTCCCTCCACACAAACACATTACCACAATCATTCCCTCCCCTGCCTCTTTGTGTGTATGTGTGTGTGTGTGAGAGAGAGAGAGAGAGAGAGACATAAAATTATGCTGGCTTAATGAAAAACATTTGTTTCCTATTCCTCTCCCAGAGGGAAAAAGAGCTACATTAAGTTTCTCCCAGCCCAGGCCCTACAGACTGGGATCCTGCTACCTTTGTCCCTAGTTATTGGTAGAGTTGTGTGGCATGTTTGCAATGAAACCATGCAAACCGGCCTGACTTCAGACTTCATTATAAACCCAAAACTCATGTCTAGGGAGAGGGTTGATTGAAGCCGGGCTTCTTTCAAGAAACATTGGGGCGAAGTATGCTTTTGCAAGTTTGTTGGGCTGAAGCCAATCTCCAACAGATATGCTCGTCCCCTCAACACTCAGGATTAATCCACTCAACCTTTAGTTCTGCCCCCATCAGGATTCAATAAGGGCTAGCTTTTGGCTTTGTCACAAGCCTTGAGTAAGGGGAAGCATGTGATTGGACTCTCGAGAAGCAGATCAGAAACCAGGGTAGTGTCATAGTCTGGCTCCTGGTTCCTGCACTGCTCTGGGGTGGAGAAAATAATCTGTGGCAACCCTATATGTGTTGCCAAGTACTTCACTCTCCATGCTGGCTCAGGTGCACTGGGCAGCACATGGAAGGATGGAGTCAAGGATCTGCATGGGGTGGGGTACAGCAATTCTGGGTTGCAACCCATGATATGGTTAGCCCACACAGGGGCGTATGGTGGTAAATAGTTCCCTGTATGTGTTTCTTACATCATGTGTCACAATTGTACCCTCATTTCTTTACATGCTTGTACTAGTCCCGCACACTTCTTGGAATCAGAAATCAATAAATAATGGCCCGACTTCTGCAGTCCTTTGTGGAACAAAACTTCCATTAAACTGAAGCAAATAATATTGCTACCTGAATAAATGCAGTTCATAGAAAAAGTTGGAGATGAAGGAAACGAAGCTTTGAAAACATGAATATGGGGCTAAGGGCTGAGGTGAACAGTACAATGAATTATTGGCAAATTCGGATTAAAAAGTAAATTTTGATTCAGTCACATCCATGACCAGCAGTGGGCAAATAATGAGAAAAATTGTGGATCAGATTTTTAAAAATTGTGACATAAATCAATAATTTAATGTATATGGTCACAAATTATTCCTCCAACTGAGCAACTGTCTAAAAAAGGGATGGTTGAAAAGAAGAGTTTAGTTTACGTGTATGTGTGTGTATCAGAAGAGAATGAAATATTCCACAGAAAGATGACTCTGCCATGTTACAAATGACCATTAAGAGAAATAAGGGTCACTTCTCCCCAGGTATCAACAGGAAATTCTATTTCATTGAAACATGGATATGACAATCAGGCAGATATTTCAGATCAAATTCTCCACTGATGTCAGTGAGTGAAATTTCACTGAAATCAGTGGAGCTGACCTCATGTACCAGCAGTGAACTGGCCCTTCTCTCTCAATCTAAACAAAACCAAACAGGCCACATCATCAGCTGGTGTAAATTGGGGTGCAAAAGCTGAAGTCAATGGAGCTAGGTCACAATAATATCAGACAAGAATCTGACATTATTTTAGGGTTAGCAAACATGTGGAGCCAGAGGTTATTGCCATGTTCGGCACTTGCTTGCCAGCTCTACAGTACTTGATTCCTCCACAGATAAAAACTTTGCAGATGTTAGAGACTTATGCTACAGTACTGGGCATGGATTTTAAAAACTAAAGTGATCAGAAATAAGTATTCTTGTTTTATTAAAATATTATATTTTTTAACACACTGACAAGGTTAATCATCTTAATAGCCACTGATGTTTACATACCACTGTCTTGGGCAGCAATTATTTATGTTATTACAAATTTGAGGCCACTACTTGTCCTCTTGACCCCATTCCAATGTACCTTTTTCGTGCCTTGTCAGTGATATTAGGGCATCAATAGTTTCTATTATAAACAACTCTCTGACTGTTGGCTGTGTTTTTCCTGCCCTTAAAACAGCAGTTGTGTTTCCTCACCTTGGGGAGCATTCCCAGGAGTCTGAAGTCCTTGGAAATTGTAGGCTTCTTTCCAACTTACCCCTTTTTTTGGCTACAGTTTTGGAACAGGAGTCGGCTGCAGGGAGCTGAACGAGCATTTATCAAAATTGTCTCTTTTTTTCTATGAGAAAACTCAGCCCAGGTTGTATTCCTAGCACAACACCGGGACTGTGCTTGTCAAGGTTCTAAATGATTCTTTTTCATAAATGCAAATTCTGGTTTCCCTCCCATTCTCATTTTACTCCATCTCAGCACTGCGTTCAACGATGTCAGCCATGATGGTCCTTTCTGTCACCAGACTATTTACTTCTGTCTGGTACAGCTTGAAACTGGCTAGACTTAGTAACAACCCAATATGATTGGTGGCCTGCTATATGATGGATCATGGGCCATTTTTATTCTTCCATGAGGACCTTTGAATGCCCCAGGAAGGTTCCATTTGGGGCTTATGCTTGCTATTTATTTGTTTTGCTTGGACTGTATTTTCACTGTAGACACAACACTGGATTTATTTCCTCTATTGATGATCCACAGAGATATAGGTCAGTTAAATGATGTAATTTATGCCATTACCTTGCTGCCAGCAAAACACATGGATTTGCGTGTCAGTTTCTACAGTTAACTTGAAATAAATTGGTTGTGCTCATGACTTTAGGTGGCCTTAACTTGATGTCCAAACTGTTGATTTTATTTCTGATGAATCTATACTTAACTAGAGACTTTCACTTTAATCTCTCTCTCTCTCTCTCTTATCCACCAGCCTCGTAACTGAACACTTTATGGTGTCTTTAATATCATTCTCAGAAAGCTTCTACTATCATGTCAAATAAACCATTGGACTTTGTGTTTATTTTTGTCTGCCACTGAGGGATTCACCCACAGTTTTATCTGCTGAATACGTTAGAAAGAATATAAAGATCAGCCGGACTGATAAACATGTTGGAAGATATGACTTATGAGGGAATGTTAAAGGAATGTTAACTTCTGCAGCTCAAAGGAAAGAAGGCAGAGGCATAAAAAACACTACACAAATACTCAAGAGAAGATAAGATAAATGACAGGAGGTGACTTAGTAGAGGTTGAAATAAGACTTATTACAAGAAATAATAGCCTTAAAATAAAGAAGGGTGAACTGACATCAGATATAAGAGAGAAATACTTCCTACCAGTAAGAATAAATGGGTAATGGAGCCTCCTATCAAGGGATATTGTTGGGGAACCATTACTGGAAATTTCAAAAGCAGATTAGATAACAAATTCAGGGGGCAATAGCGTAGAGGATAAATCTGCATTAGGTACATGGTGGTTGGGCTTGATAACCTATGACATGCCTTTGAGTTCCATCTCTATGAATCCATTATACATTAGAATATGTAATGCGATATTTGCTAGCTTGCAGATAAATTAACCACCAGGCTTTAGCTTGTCCAATTCTTTGCGGCCGTCCATCCACCTAGCAGGGAGAAAAGCACTTACTGCAATGCTGGAAAATACTGACTGGCTAATGATACATGATCCCTATCCTGACAAGCTTACCATCTAATTAAAGAAAAGTTCCAACAAGCAAACATAATAAACTATAGGAGGGAAAGGGAGAGAGTGAGGATAAAAGTGATAAGACCATACCTTCACATGGGCTCACTATGTACGTAACATGATACTTCTGGACAATTTCAAAGTATTTTATTTAAAATAACACTAAATGGCTAGTCCCATCAGGCCACGAGCTAGGTGTGGCCACCAGTAGAGTCCTAGTTGCTTACCCCAGCAGTGAATTCCCCCCTTGAAATGTGGGATGCTAAGCCAAACCCAAACTTCAACCCTATTGAGGTTTTTTATAACACTTCTCGAAAGGTTCCAATTCTACTGGAAAAATCTCATACACACGACATTTATTAAGTGGTTTCATGTTTTGTCCACAAGAAAAGCTTTCCCCCCGTGTTTATCTTTTTCATAGCCAAGTTGCATTTTGAAACGACGAAGCCTTGTTGACTGTGACCTTAAAAATTGAGATGGGGCCCAAACCAAACCCACAGATCCAAATGCCCCCAATCGTGGTCTGATTTGAGTTTTTGTGGCTCAGATCACATCTATGTGAAAAGGTTCCTTTAAAAAAAGACTAGTGGAGTTTGACCCAGGTGATGGCCCAGATATTAAACCATTACCCACAGCCAGTGGCTGAAATTACCTGGTGCAGTACCACAACTGAGGAGTAATTTGGGGCAGTAGAAGGCTGTTGGGAGTTCCCCTTCACAAACCAGATGGAATTAGGCTAAGATTGTTTAAGGTGTAACCTTTCTTTTTGTTTAGGTTAATTCCAGCTTGGTTTTAAACCAGTTTAGGTAGATTATTGTAACTGATCGTTCTAATGTCCCTGGATAGAAAGCAAGCTCTGCCGACAAATCTTTGGGAAGTGTTGAAACTTGAATAATTTCAAACGTGTAAATCCTGGTGCAACGAACGACATAAAGTTGCTTACTTTGGACCACAGATGAGAGAAAACTTTTTTTTAAAGGAAATGAGTGAATAAATAAACCAAATAACTAAAGAAGGAGAAGAAGAAAAAAACAAACAAAGGGAGAGATAAAAAAAACAAGCAAACCTATTTCCATGGTTTTGGGTTGGGCAATTTTCACTGTCAGTCAAGCCATTTTGCAGATGGGGAAGTTGAGACACAGAGAGGTTAAATCATGAGCCCAGGGTCCAGGTCACACACACAGTGAGTCAGGACTAGAAGAGAACCTAGAACCCAGAAAGAACACAAGAACCCACAAGAACATAAGAGCCCAAAAAGAGAGAGAGAGAAAGAAACAGGCTGCTCTCTGAGGCAGAGAGACACAACTCACCCGACCTTGCTAAGATAGCTCTTTCCAGATTGACTCTGATTGCACACTTTGCTAAGGAGCTCTCTAGCTTGCAAGCAGGACCAGGAGCCCCCCTTCCCCCCACCTTTCTTAAAGTGATAGCTTGCAATTCCAGCATAATCCTCAATACATCACAAGAGCCAAATTGTGTCCTGACTTACACACTGGTTTCAATGTGGCCCTATTGAGTCCAAAAGGCTTTACATGGGGGTAAGTTAGTACATGATATTGTCTGTCCTGTGAGCTCTCTGAAATTCTTGACTAAAATTAGCATAATTTCTGAATCAAACAAAAAACAGATATTTAGGTATTTTAGAAAGTTTGGTGTTTTGGTATTTTTGTTGTTGTTGTTCTTTTCATTATCATGCTTCTTTTAGATGTTTTAGATTAGCTAAAAATCTCATGAGATCTGGTCAATTTTAAATACCTCTCACTTTTGTCCAAGGAGGAAATATCAGGAAAACAGCTACAAGAAGCATGATAATGAAAAGAACAAATAAAAAAAATCATACTAAACTTTCTAAATTACTTAAATATCTGTTTTTGTTTGATTCAGATATGATGCTCAAATTCAATTACATC
This sequence comes from Natator depressus, assembly GCF_965152275.1. NCBI lineage: Eukaryota > Metazoa > Chordata > Testudines > Cheloniidae > Natator > Natator depressus. The sequence continues at coordinate 5,152,630 of NC_134247.1, forward strand.
GAATTAAAGTCATCTCTACTTTTAGTGAAATCATTTTTCCATCACTAACTCTGAGCCTTCTGCTGTCATGTTTTAAGCCAAGATCATTTCTGCCCCTCCTTGAATTGTACACAGACAAGGGAAACTAAAGAACAACAACAAAAAGAACAAAGCAAAAAACATTATAAATCCTGCTGCCTACAAACCAGAGAGATATTTAGAATTTTTGTCACACTTTGCGAAAAAATGCTTTACTTGTAGTGTTGAGCTATTGTAATGGTATACGCATATTAGAAAAAAACATAGTGTGGCTATGCTTTATGACATCAGTAATGATCACAAATCTGTGTAACTGGAAGGTTCATTGCACTGTAAATATAATTCTGCTAACATACCTGAATTCTATTACTATCTGTATTTGGAAGAACATTAAAGGGTAATAACAAGTACATCACTCATGTATCTCACCTTTTGATTATACTAATTAGTAGTAATTACTGAAAAGCAAAACCACATTGTAATTATTCTGTAATTACCATTTAATTACATTGGTATTACAGTACCCTTATCATAAAATGTGAGCAGAATTCCTTTATTCACTACTCCATATCAGCCCACAATTTTTTTGGTGAGGGGAGCACTTAGTGCAGCTCTCTCCATCCTGAAACTTCTTCCTCTTGGCCCCACACACTTGTTTCTGTGTGACCCTTTTTTCCAGAGCAGGGAAACTAGCTAGTACACTTGGGGTATGTCTACATAGCAATTAAACACTCGTAGCTGGCCCCAGGGCAGCTGACTTGGGCTCATGGGGCTTGGATTGCTGGGCTGTAAAACTGCTGTATAAGATGTTCGGGCTCAGTCTGGAGCCTGGGCAATGGGACCACAGGAGGTGGGAAGGTTTCAGAGACCAGGGTCCAGCCCGAGCCCAAATGTCTACCCAGCAATTTTTAGCCCCGCAGCCTAAGCCCTGTGACAACTGAGTCAGCTGACCCAGGCCAGCCACGGCCATGCCTCAGGTCTTTTATTCCAGTGTAGATGTGCCTTTGGAGAACATCCCCGCGCCACAGCCTCTCTCCTCCTTCCCCTCAGTGCATGGAAGAGAGCAGAAGGGCCAAGATCTTCAAAAGTAACTAGTAATTCTGGGTGCCTTAATTTTGGGGCCCTCAACTTTAGATACCTTAAAGGGATTTTCAGAAAGTATTAAGCAACCCCATCTCTGAAAGTCAGGTCCCTTTAAAGCAATCAGAAATTAAGACATGGTAAATTCAAAAGTGGCTAGCAAAGTCTCTTCATGAACACAGGCCTCTTCTGGCTTTCTACAACAAGGGAAAAGGTTACATGTGGAATCCAAGACTCTCTTTCCCCCAACCCCCTTCTCCCCAAAAAACTTTTCTTCAGGATAATGCAGATGCATGCAAAATAACAATAATAATAATAATAATTATATCCACATTAGCTTTGACAAGCCACTAGATTATATACACCCACATGATATTTTAGTTGAAAACAATCCCATAGAATGGGAAGTTGAAAGGAAGGTGGGCGACTCAGCTGGACTTTTAAATATTTTTTTATGTTAAGGAAATTTAGCTGAGCACGCACTTCGAAGGGCTGCTCAGAGGCTGATGCTAATTGCTCTGCCAAACCCCAAAATAACTTACAAATGCAATGGGACAAGGGCTGCTTGAAGAGTATTTGTTGAATATTAAATGCAGTGAATTGAGGAGAGGTATCTTGGCTTCATGAGATGGTCCTATTACATGCAAATCTGTTTGGTATTTGAAAATATTTGGCCTGGATAGAGCAGAGTAGAATAGAACAGAGCAAGCAAAAATAAAATGTCTATTGATGGATTATTCCCAAACTATCTAGCATTCATAATTGCAGAAATACAGTGGTATGCACTAAGCAATATGGGTGGCATGTTATCTCACAGGATGTCTTCATTCTTGTCTTTTATATGCTCCCTGTCTTCCCCTATGGTTTCAAAGAGAAAACCAAGGAACTTCCTACCTGCTGTCAGGTACAATTTGCATATATCTCAGAGAAGTTCTATCAAGTGCCCCAGACTGTACCAACCAGAGGTTACCCATGCTTGACACTCATGGACTGTTTTAAATGGGCTGCATAACTGTAGAAAGGGTACTAATGGGATAGCTCAATAGCAGGGGATATTCAATATGGAAAATGACCACGCTAACCTTGAAGGCAGGCCCATGTTGCACAGAGAAGAGCTTCCTCCTGGAGTCTTGCCTTGGCTCTGATGAGAGAGGCTCTAACCAAACATCTAAGACCCAAATGCAACCCAGCTGGGAGCTGGCAGCACAGGACTAAACTGGCCTGGTGGAGTCGGGGGTCTATGAACCAGGTTGGGCCTGGCAGCTGACAACCAAAGAAAAGCTGGGCACTGGCCCAGCTGAAGGGAGCTTACACACCAGAAGGCTGGAGCAAGTCCACTCCAGAGGGGAGCTCCTGTGCCCACTTGATTGAGGTGGGATTGTAGCGGGTGAGGCCATGGGAGGGCTTTCACTGGAAGCCAGAATTTTGGGGTGCTTCAGCTCCCTGGACACTTAGTCTGTTTTCCCCAAATAAAAAATAGTGGCATTGCCAGGTTACCAAGACTGCCATGTGTAGTTGTGAGAGGGAAAAGAAAAAAAAACAAAAAAACCCATTAAAGGTGACCAGGTTATTTAGGTGTTAGTGTCCTAGATCAGGAAGTATGATTCCTAGGTGGGCAGGCTTGAGCTCCCCTTCCCCCATGTCTTTTAATAAAATTGTAGTCAGATTGAGCATAATTTAAATTTGTGGTGAGATTTGGTCTGTGTCACAAAGCTAGAGAAACAAAAGAAAGCAAATATTGACTTCTCCTCGTAATGCTTGACAGTAATTGCTGACGTAAAGAATGGGCATGGTTTTAAATGAATGTGAATGTCCTGGTTGCCTGAACTATGCATTTGTTTAAAATACGTTAATAACAGTTTGGGGAAATCAGCTTTCCACCTCATCTACTTTTACTCAGAATCCTCTTTATATTTAGGACTTGTGTTCTGGATACAATGTGCTGATCATCTGGGACCATGTACAGAGGGGAAAAATCACACTATCTACTGACAGGTTTCAGAGTAGCAGCCGTGTTAGTCTGTATTCGCAAAAAGAAAAGGAGGACTTGTGGCACCTTAGAGACTAACCAATTTATTTGAGCATAAGCTTAAGCTTATGCATCCGATGAAGTGAGCTGTAGCTCACGAAAGCTTATGCTCAAATAAATTGGTTAGTCTCTAAGGTGCCACAAGTCCTCCTTTTCTTTTTACTATCTACTGAGGCATTATTTAGAGACTTCAAAGAGAACAGAGTGCCAGAGATATGAATACAATAGTTCTAAAACTATTTTATCATAGGAGGCTACCATTTCCCCCAGCAGTGAATACACGTACATTCACACATAGAGACCTTGAAGGTGACTACAGTTAATGAGATATTAACTGGATCTACCATCTGCAACTCTCCAGATTATTGATGTAATTCCCAGGGGCTCCAACTAAGATCCAGTTCTGATTGAGCTGGACGGTGTCTTTGGCTACAAGAGCTTACCACCTAAATATACAGAACAATCAAAATAAGCCCTGTCTCTATTTTACAAGTGGCAAACTGAGCCACAGAGAGCTTAAGTGACTTGTCCAAGGTCACGCAGAAAGTCTGTGGCAGAGATGGGAACAGACCCCCAAATCTAATCGAGGGCCTTAAATCTTTCTCATCTAAGAGCCTGATATAAAGCCCATTGAAGTCAATGGAAAGGCTCCCATTACTCACAGTGGATACTGAATCAGGTCCTAAAATTATTACTCTGAGAATTTTTAGTCCTCTCTTCTCAGGAGTTAGCAACAGATTTTAAACTAGGCTCAGGGAGTAAATAAAGGCTGGGAACACTTCACAGAGCTTTCTTGGAGCTGGGTCAGTGTGTCATCACAAAAGACTCCAATTAGAAAAGGAAATGTGATAGGGTTAGCTGCTAAACACTGTATCAGCAAAATCACTTGATCTAGAGGCCATAGAAATTAATAATTAATCTCTTAATGCCAGACAGCAGAATAATTCAGATGGCCCAATGCATGCCAAGAAAAGGAGCAGTGTAACCCAAGTAGGTCTGATTACCAAGAAAGAAAGGAGGGGCAGTTTCCTTATCATTATCTGAAGTTTTCATACAGTTTGTTCCCAGCAGACTTAAGAGTTTATGGCAGGTTGTGGCATTACAATGGCAGAGGCACTGTATTGGATATTTCCTGGGGGTAAGCAAGCAGTCAAATCGTCTGCTCCTGAAAGAAGAAAGGGTGTCCATTGTTACCGCGAAGAAGCCACCTATTTGGACGGGCGATATAGGGGTCTGTCACGTTTCACATCGTTCAGTCGACTAAAGAAACAGTCTATACACACTTTCCATCCTTACTTCTTTTCTCAGTTTACCAGCTACAGAACAGGATCTGGGTTTAGTGAAGATGTAGATCTGAATATCAGCAGCACACTGATGTCACTACGGTCCATGACGTTCTTAACATAAGAATTGCTCAACTGGATCATACCCAGTGTCCATCTAGTCCAGAATTCTGACTCTGACACTGATCAATAATAGCTGCTTCAGAGAAAGGTGCAAGAAACCCTTCTGCAGGCACCTAAGGGATATCCTGATAACCCCTGATAGTTAGAGGTTGGCTTAAGCCCTGAAGGATGAGGGTTTATATAACTTCTTGTGTATTTTCAAGCATTTGCTGTTATAACTCTGGGTATTCTTGTTCATAAGTGACATGCATTTAGAACCCTAAGTCTCACTGAAAGTCAATGGGACTTAGGCCCCGAAGTCATTTAGGTGCTTTGAACATGTTACCCCAAATCATTCATAACTTTGGAAAACTGAAGTGCAGAAATATTACAGTGATGAGAGCCAGCTAGACAGATTTTGATTCAAACCCAGTTCTGAAATGCACAGGTCAGACCCAACTCTAAGGAAATCTGAGGTATTGTGAATGAGGAATTCTAAATTTAGCGAATACTTTGCTAAATCACAGACAACTTTTTCTACTTCATGCATCCAACTGCACAAATAATTAAGAACAACAATCACACAGGGAAAGATAGTTTAAAATCCTGCATTACTCTCTTCTCAACTACTGCAGCTTACATTTTGCAGACATCATTGCCATGCCAGCTCACACCTTCTAAATCCCAACTCTATTTACATGATGGTGGGGCATATAAATACAGGAATGAATTATTCTAACAAAGTGACCTACTGCCACCACTTGATCAGCGTAAGCTTTGCAGGACAAAGTGCTCAGTTTGCTTGCAAATACCACTGAGTGTAGCCAGCGAAATGGCAAAGACGTAATTGTAATGAGTCTGATTTGCTGCGCTGTGCACAGAAATACGTGTTTTGTCTGTCTGGGAAGATCTTTCGTTGTTGTTAATATAACACAGAACTCATGTCTGACATGGGATCTAAAGGGAAAGGGTGAGCAAACGACACATAAACATATAGACAATCTCTGGAATTTCACACTTATGTGCTATCTAACATGCACTGCAGATTTACAGTGGTCTACCTGTTTGCCTTCACTATTTTTATTAAGAGATTTTTCCTCCTGCAGCACTACTGAGGGTGATGTGGTGTACAAGAAATGTGATAGTGGGAACAAATAGAGAAGAAAATGTTGAAAAGAATTCAAACAAAATATCAGTGCTGCTGTATTATGTGACTAATGGCATAAGACATTTGTTGACAGACTGGTCTGTAATAATTTCATGAGCAAGCAAAAGAAGCACCATCACTTGGAAAATGTAAAACTGGATTGGACAAGGTCATGGGGACTATAAAGCCAAATTTTCAAACTTGGATACCTAAATCTGTGTTTAAACAGCTACGTGCTGATATGCCTGGATGCCTGAATTATCACTTAGATCCTTAAAACTGGTACTTACATGCCTGGCTGTAGGCACATGGGTTTGAAAATTTGGTCAATATAGTAAGAAAGAATTCTGTCATTGAACTACTCTTAATAACACAGTGAGAACACAGGGGTGTTTGAGGAGAACAGCTAACAGGGCACATCGTGACCTATCCATACTCCAGAACATCACCTTTGCTGCCGCTAGTGCATGGCATGAAGCTGTATGGTGGCTTTTTTGTCACCCAGGTATGCCTTGTGTTGTTCCCTGAGGGTAGCTTTCCAGCTGCTTTGCACAAAACAGGTGGACAGAAAGATATTGAACTGTCCCTAAAGCTTCCAAAATAAATGAACACAGCCCAAAGGAATACAGAGGGTGAAACATGGCCTCATTGAACTCAATGGGATTTCTGTCATTAACTTCATTGGGGCCCAGATTTCACTCTATATTACTCCCTGCCTGTTCTTTATTAAAGATTTGATACTCTAGGAGACCGATTCTGCAGCCCTAACTCATGCTGAGTATCACTCACTCACATGGGAAGGAGAATGCTTCTAGAACTGCAGTATGCCTCTCATTCTATAGCTTTGCAAGTATCTGCAGCAGTGGAAAGAACCCTTGTAAAGGGGTTACAGTATCAGTGTCTAGGTCGAGTTCACTGATTTTTTTTTAATTTCGTGCCGTTTAATTGACCTGGCGGCAGGAGCTGTCTTTCCAAGAAGAATTTGTACAGCACCTAATCCAATGAGGGAGTCTCCCATAGTCTCTGGAACATACAATTTACAAAAATTTTCCTTTGGGTTTATTCATATCAGGGAGTTCCCTTCACACACGTGAAAAAAAAAAGTTTCCTTCTTTCAAAAATGACCTGGTAACTACTAAAATGATACTAAAGGGGCTGTGCCAGAAACAGCCATGCTAGAGCCTGAAAGATCAGAAAACCATAAATGCAAACAGAGAGCCCATTAAAACCGTGTGGTAAAATGGAAGCACTGGAATCTCTCCAATATAATTAAAAAACGATCCAGGGCCCGAGTGAGTCTAAGGTTTGTTTTTTGTCTGTTTTTCATGATTGACTTATTGTGGCTCAGGAAGAAAATGCTATAATTTACAGAGCCGGTGGACATTTTGGAAGCAGAAAGATGGTTTCATCGAAAAGTGGACTTCTTCCCCAAGATAGAAGTTGCCCACATTGCTGAAGGACTTTGGTTAAAATTCACTTAAGAAAGTTTGTCAAAGGTATTATTTTTTTTTAAAAATGATCAAACTGGTAATCGAAGGTTTTTGTTTCCAAAACCAGGTTTGTAATAGTATTGGAAATGCTATTGAAATGGTTTCTTTCAATAGGTTTTTCAAATTGTGGAAAAATTGTAGAAAGAGTGAAAACTGGGCCCATTTTGAACACTTCAGAGTGAGAGCCACGGTGACATTTTTCAGGGAGACTGTTTTATTTTCTGAGCAGCTGTAATAGCTAATCATCTGAAAGGTGCCGTTTGCAGTACGCAGTGCTAGAGGCCCGGAAGCACAAGCTGGGGAAGGGCTACGTGGGAGTGAAGTGGGTCAGCAAAGCCATCATGAGCACAAAAAGACTTTTCCTAAGCAAAAGCCAAACAAATGCCAGAGCATCAGCTGTTTTTAAAAAAGCTTTTTGCTGTTTCAAAATTTTGCACAGTAGGGAAGAAGGAATGGAAACGGGGGGAAGGATTTACTTTGATGCTCCTCTCAAACCTGTTCTTTAGCTTTTTCTTTGCTTTACCTAACCCCACCTGACATGCTTTGCTCCACAGCTCTGCCCTGTGCTATAGGTTATTATAATATTAATCATTTGTATTAACATAGTGCGGAGGGGCCCAGGTGGAAACACATGTCCCATTGTGCTAGACACTGTATATACCCCTAGTCAGAGACAGGACCACACAGTGATATCCCTAGTCACACTGAGTAGTATTTTTAATGTTGAATAGTCCCCCTGAATTCAAGATAAGGTACTATGCAGCATGAGTAAGTATCACAACAGAGCCCTACACAGACAGACAAAGGGTGAGAGAAAGGGTGCATTGTCATCCTCATTTTACAGATGAGAAACTGAGGCAGACATCGAGTCTGCCAACCCTCTTCGTAGGCGTCAGGCTTCAAACCTGAGCTGTAACTTCAAAGCACTGTCTATGTACAGCTATTTTTAGAGTGCTAACACCCCTGCCTTCTCACTACCCGAAGTCTCTCAACATTGTCTGGGAGGCTTACTCCAAAATGCTGTGTAGACATACACTCTGTTCCTTGAGTATTTTCTGGATGTCCAAAGCCAATTCAGTCCCTGAGCCAACCCTACGGCTAAAATTGTGTGCAAATCTATATACCAGGTAAACCACAACCTGCAAGTTTAATTTGTTTTGTGTCTTTTCTTGGGTTTATTATTAACATGTTGTTATTAACTAACTGCACCTTTGACTCTTTGCATTGCAAATGTAGTCAAATGCTTTTCACAGGCTCCATGGTGCTGAAAATAAAACATAAAGAGAATTAAGGAGGACAGCAAGTAGTAAAATAGGAGGTGTGGAAGGATAATCTAGAGGATAACACTCTAGATTGGGATTCAGGACACCGAATTTCAATACCTGAGTCAGCTGTAGGCTTCCTGTGTGACTTTGGACGAGTCATTTAATCTACCCTGTGCCTCAGTTCCCCTTCTGGCAAATGGGAATAATACTTCCCTACTTCACAGGAGTGTTGTGAGGATCAAATCTATAAATAAATGCAAGACATACAGATGGTCTGATGATAAGACCCTTGGTGGATATAGCTGAAGGTGCTCAGTATGTCCTAATGTGATGGCCAGCAGATTGGCCAACACAGGGATTGCACCAGGGACCTCCAAAGCTAAAAGTCATGACCTTGCTACAGCTTGAGTTAAAGAGCCAAGCATGTCTATCTGGATTACAGACTTTTGTCTTGTGCAGATGGCCACAGAGAGGGACCTGTCACCAGTCACCAGTGGATTACACTAAGATTAGGTGTGGCAACCAAAATATAATTGTCTGTTGTTACGGAACAGAAAAGAAATTGATTTACTGGAGGCGGACGGTGACAAGGGAAGGAGGACAAGAGGTTCCTGAGCTATGTGTTAAAGAAACATCTTAATTACACTAATGGCTTGATTTTTTTTAAAATGTAATTACAAGCCTTTTTCCACACCTCCCCCGGCTGCTGATTTTGTATGAAGTGTATTCACACTAAATATTACCTACGGTATGTTTATTTACACAGATGTAGTGTATTTGAAAATTTTGGGGGGGTGAAGGGGGGGCACTGGAGCCAGAACCCAAAGCCCAGCCCCACTCCAATGGTAATTTGTGGTTTTTCTTCCAACGCGTAGTAGCCACAAAGAAGTCTTAGAATTTGTTGGTCAGAGCCAGAACTGCCCTGTTCCTTTATATATAAAACACTGAGCCTTTACACGCATAACCCAATAAATATTTCATCTGGTTTGGGGGCAGAAGGGGTGGAGGGCAGTGGAAATGGTGGATCATAAAATCAAATCACAGCTCAAACTGTACTGCATCTCCGAAGGTTTAGTGTTATCTTATCTAGCACCTCTAGCATGTAGAACACCACATGATCAGCACCTTTGGAAATCAGGCATGTATCATCTCCCCAGACAGAAAACTCTGCAAAGATGAAGTTAAGGTTGAGCGTACAGATCAGTAACTGAATGGTAAAAAACATGATAAGCTCCGGAAGTTCAGAGCTAAGGTTAATCTTTATAAAAACAATCAAGATAAAGAAATAAACAGTTAGGACACTCAAACAACCTTAACCTCTTCCCTGATGCCATGTGTTACCAATTAATGCATACTAGTATTCATGGACCCAGATTAAACAGATTTCTTAAGAGACACTCTCTCCCACCCTACCCCCCACCATATATTTTTACCCTCTGGGGGTCACTTCAACTAGATTCTCCGGTACAGAGCAGCTACTTCACTTCCCATCTGTGGTGGAATCTGGCCAGGCTCGAAAAGGATCATGTCAGTGGAAGGGGAGTTTTTTGGTGTATAAGAGGCTGCTATGCCATGTCAAGAGGAAAGAGTGACAACTGATTGTATGTATATGAGATACAAACCACACTGTGACAATCCCTCACTACTATTTTGGCCCCTTGGGATATGTCTCCAATCTAAAAAAAAAGAGTGGAGAAGTGGAGGGTGAGTCTCAGAGCCTGGGTCTTTGGGCTGAGGCTACACCACTAAAAATAGCCCTGTAGATATTCTCTCTCAGGGCTGGAGCTTGGGCTCTGGGATTCACTCCTCTCATCATGTTTCAGAGCTCACGCTCCAGCCCTGAGAGGGAATGGCTACATAGCTACGTTTAGTGCCACCGTGGGAACCTGAGTCTGCAAACCCAGGTTCTGAGACTTGCTGCTGTGTGGGGTTTCTTTGTTTTTTTTGCAGTGATGATGTACCCTTGGAGGTTAGAGCGGGTGGCATAAATTTGACCACCCCGATGCTGCTCTAACTCAGCGGTTCTCAACGAGGGGTCTGGGGCCCCTTGGGTGTGGGGTCGCAAGCAGATTTCAGAAGGTCCTCCAAAATAAACTAGAGAGCAGGGCCAGCGTTAGACCCCCTGGGGCTCGGCGTCGAAAGCTGAAACCCAAACGATGTGGGGCTGAAGCCAAAGCCCAAGCAACTCAACTTTGCAGGGCCCCCTATGGTGTGGGTCCACAGACAATTGCCTGGCTTGCTACCCCTTCACGCCAGCCCTGGCTTTGAATCTACTGGGTATACAGAGAAACAGTTACTGTGGCACAAGTGGGCCATGGAAGTTTTCATAGCATGCTGCGGGGAGGCCTCAGAAAGAAAAATGCTGAGAACCCAGGGTCTAACTCACACCAGGACCATGTTGAATATGGTAACCCAATGCTTGGAGAGATGCAAAGGCGAACTTTAAATCTGCACACACGTCGACCTGTGCCGCAGCCAGTCCTCAGGACGTGACCACACAGCCTCTAATTCTGTGTCTTTCCGTCAGGTCACTAGACAACAGAATTCTAATGTAAGCCCCCCAAACTGAAGGCAGGCGCAAAATTAAAGGGTCAAAATCATAAAGCAAGATGAAGACCCTTTGAGAAGCTGGCCCTCTGAGTATGCCTTCATTCTTGACAGGAAATCCCTCACTCCATCACTCACTCCTAGGTTTTTTTTTATAACACCAAGAAGTTATATTTATACCTGAATACATGCTGCTCTGAAGAGAGATTTCAAACCACTGGGTTCATTTCTGTACATGTGAACCCAAATGAACCCAAAGACTCTGGGTTGGCAGAGTTATGAATAAGCAATTAACCACCACTCATCAACTGAAAAATGTCTGAAGTCTATTTATGAAGTTAAACTAAACTAAACTAAACAACTAACTAACTAACTAACTATATATATATATATATGTATGTATGTATGTGTGTGTGTGGGGGTTATAATTTTAAAGAGAGCAAAATCTTTTAGAGATTCTCCTTAGGTTTGCTACCTCATTAAGATAATATATCATAACTTATTACAGAACACTACACTGGCACACTGTCTGCTGCAAATAGGGTGTGAGGAATCTTTAAATGCAAATCATAAATTCTTGAAGGGCTCCTGTAAAAACCAAAAATGGACAGGCAGCCAATAAATGTAGTTAAGCCCTATTTTATGAAAAGCTGAAACTAAAATGATAAAGCATGATGGTCTCTATTATGAAAAAGAGGTAGAGGAACTAGGTCTGTATTCTTTGAAGTAGCTGAGAATAATACATTAAGTGAATAATATTATACAGCACTTTTCATCCAGAGAAAACCCAAAGTACTTGACATGCTGTTTGGCATTGTAACACACTGACAAAGTGTGTTATGTGTTTCTTTTTGTGAGCCATAGAAGATACACCTGATATTAACACTCAAGGCCAAATTTTCACAAGCTTTTAGGTGATTTAGGATCCTTTCAATAGGACTTATGCTCCTTAGTCACTTAGGCAGTTTTGAAAATTCTGCTCTTGGTCTTTACGTGTAAATTGTGAAGGTCTGTGCTTTGGACCAAGAACTGTCAAATACAGTCCCTGCTGACAATCCAACCCAAGGGATTACTACACAAGATCTCACTCATCCAATGTCCAAACAAAGTGTCTATTCCAGCTGTTGTGCAGAGCTTTATATACATTATCAATTTAGAATGACAATCTTTAAATGAAAACCTCAGTGAGGTATTGCATTTTAAGTTATACAGGGAATAGAGGCAATGATTCTACTTATTTGCCTGTATTCATTTCCAATGCAAGATCAAATGCATTAAAATGGAGCTTTCAAGAGAAATTGTTTTCCTATACCACATAGCAATGACATGGAATAAGTCAGAAGCTAAATGTATTTTAACATTGAAGGAGGGTGCCTGCATGCTTTCTGTCACAATCATTCCATCTGTAATTCTGTCACATTTTATTGATCAGGAAGATTATAACTCCTTCCCCAGGTACATCCCGACCCCAAATTACTAAAGTCTAAATGCAAGCTTTAGCGGATGTCTAGCGTACATAGAAGAATATCTATTAATTTAAGAGAAATTCTATTGTGTTCTTCATTCTGCTAATCTCCCCCTACAAAACCTGGCCAGTGTGGTTGGAAGATGATAGTTTACTAATATAGCTCTCTGTAAATATAAAGAGGACAGTTTTATGGAAGAAGTAAGCTATAGAAAAAATGTAGGAGTGGAATCCAGCATAAAGGATAATCAGCTTCAGTGCAGAAGTCACTTACTAAGTGGCATGGTTAACAGCTTCTGAAGATTTAATGTTTTATCCTCTGCTTAAACTCCAAGTGGCCTCTCATATCACTTAGAGACTAAATGTTGCAGGTAACTATGCTATCTCCTCTTGCTCCATTAGCTGTATGGGCTGTCAATCCTTCTCTTGGGAATGCTGTGGATCTTGTATGTTAATTGTCTTTAGTGAATTTCAGTGCTGATGAAAAACACCAGGATCAGGCCCTATGGCAACAATAGAGCTATAAAATCCACATCAAGCAATCAGTGCTAGAGGATAACAAAGTAATGGTTAATAATTATTCCCTTAGTGCAGATAAAGCCTGTCAAGCTCTTATTGGGGGAAGCTGCAAAAGGGTTTTAAAATCAGCCTACTGGTGGTTCTCTCTGGACTAGAAGGTTAGAGGGTTCTGGGACTGCTCTGATTTATCGGGCTTTTGTTTATTTTTAGACAGCATTAATTGGTGTAAAATAACAAACAGTCTTTCAGAGATCTGCTGGCAAACACTTTCCTGATGGCTCTGGCTTTTGGGAGTCACATTGGGGGGGGAGGGAGGTTAGTAGGCAAGGCCACTACATTTAGATGTAATTTATTTACTCTTGAGATCCTTTCAACCCGAAAGGGAGAAAAAAAATTTTTCCAAAAGAGGCCCATGATACCTTCTCCGCTTTGCTAAGCCACAGAAGAACCATATTTGGTTACAAATGGCCTTTGCTCTAGCCATTTTAAAAGGCTACAAAAAATTAATCTGATTTAGAGAGAAAATCCAGTACTTCCAGCACATGAAAAGTTTTTCTGATAGATAACACTTCCACTTACAGGAAAACCCTATAGAATTGAATGGAAAATGAAAACCTGTTGGATTCATCTCTTTTCCCTTCTACAAGACTATCCCATTAGAGCAATAGGATAGCATAAGAACAATAGCGTAGGACAAGGTATGCAGTTATACTAGATACTTTCATGCCTCAGGTGTTTTACGATGAATGAGATTAAAGGTTAGTTACCCCAGCTTTGGAGCCGGCTCTGGCTATCATCACTGCTCAGGGACTATGTATGTGTTTTTTCCAGGGTTAGGCTCTCCTGAGCCCTGTATTTTAACGGAATAATCCACAAGATGGCATTGCCAACTTTTTTTATTTTTATCATAAGTCTTATGATGTTTGGTGCTTTTCTAAAAGCCCCAACTCCTGGAGTCATGTGATTAAAAAAAGCTGAGATGTTCATGTAAAGGAAGTTTCTAACCACCTTCATTTTCAAGAAAACCTTGAAATCTTGACTTAAGTGCCATAAAGGTTCAGAATCCATAAGGTTTCAGAACCCAAAATGTAATGTTTTTTGTTAAAATCTCATGATTTTAAGCCAATCTCGTGATTTGTGCATGCTTGGGATTGGCACTACTATGTCAGATATCACACATATTGAAATCAGAGGGATTTGGAAGTGCCAGCACCTCCCAGGGTAGGTGCTCAGCAAGCTGCTCACCCTACGGCCAAGTCTCACAGTCAATGAACCCCTTCTGGGGTAGCTAAAATCCAGCAAGTTCTCTGCCCTCACCAGGGTCTTCAGCCCCATCTCTGGGCCCTTTAAGGCCCACCCTTCCTTTCCAAAGGAGCCTTGTCCCCTTCTTGGGGCATAGTTTACTTTCCCACTGGCCAGTGGAGGAACCAAGTCCCAACCCCAGAACTCTATAAACAGCAGCCATGTATCACTGGTTTGAGTTTGCTGATGCTATTCCCTGGGCCTTTTCCCATGCAGCCCCTTTCACCCATTACTTTAGGGCTACAGTTACCAGGTCCTCATTCCAAGGGCCAGTAAATCAGCCCCAGTTCCTTTGCTCAGAGCAGAGCACCCTTCCTCATCCATCTGGTCCCACCCACCAACTGACCTGCTCAGACACTGCCGCTGCTTTTATCTGGACTCTGACTGGATGCTTCTATGCAGCCTCTCTAGGCAGGTCTGGAGGAACCACCTTCACTGCTCCTTTCCTGCGGCAGGATGTGGTAGGCTGGCAGGGCCTCCAGAAGCGGGCCACAGGGGTGCTGGAACAATTTGTATAGGGATGCTGAGAACCGTTGAACCCAACTATAAACCCAACTGTATGTGATGGAAACCACTTCAAGCCAGGGCCCCAAAACTAGTTTCAGTGTCTATGCGGGGCCCACAAAGGGCCTGGTCCACCCCGCCACAGGTTGTCATTCCATTGTCAGCATCTACCAACTGTAATGTCTCCTTTCCTTCCTCCTCCCCATTCCCACCAGCCCCAGTGGAATCCAGATTTAAAATAGCAGTGGAGGTTTTCAAAGGCACAAAGGGCAGGTTGCTTCCCAGCTCCCATTGAAAGTCACCTAACTTCCTTAGGTTTCTTTGAAAATCTCATTCATGGATTAATTATTATGATTACTATTATTATTATTTTAAATAACAGCCCTTCAATTTTTTCCTGGGGCAAAGGCCTCTGGGGCAAGAATTCTGTTGAAATTGTTCTTCTGACCTGGCTCACACCGTAGCAGCACTCGCATCTAGAGCGGGATAATAATTTGCTTGCGGTGGCTGTAACTCAGACTAGAATCTATGTGCCAATTTTTAATATAATGAGTAATTAACAACACACCTAGGGATGTTGTGGATATTCCTGCAACTGCAGTCATTAAGTCAAGACTGGACGACAAGATAGGCCACAGCTCAATCAGTAGCTATGGAGTTGATGCAAAATATACTTAGAGGAGGTTCTTTGGCCTGTGCTATGCAAGAAATCAGCCTAGATGATCATAACGGTCCCTTCTGCCCTTAGAATCTACCAATCTGTGAGTATTTGATATTCCAAATGTGAATTGTTTTCTTTGGACATAGAGGTCACTTGGTAATGTTCCTGATCCCTGATCCAAGGAGTGTAACACTCACTTATCAGGTTTCCAAAACAAATATCCAAGTGAGTTCAAAATTCATTTTCTCAGAATATTCTGCAATGTTTTGCTTAAAATGTGCCTCTTTGCTTGACCAGCCTGCTGGTAACCTCTTTTGCTAGAATATTTGCAGAGAGTGAACACAAGTGGGACGTTTTGGATTAAACTGCTTCAGGAGTGTATTTGTGGAAAATAGGTTGTAGAATGCACCCAGCCTGATTCCCATTGTCGTTACTGGAGCAGCAGACTGAAAAGTACTCTCAACTGACAGAGCAGAGTCCAAAGTTTCATCTTCCAAAATACTCCCGTCAAACATCATGCTCAAGTGTTTGTTTTTCCTTTTGTGCCTTTGCTGTCAACTTTTGAGAGCTCTCCAGACTTCCAAGTCAAGTTGCTGGTCATTAGCTCTAAGGAAACATGGGCTTAGTTCATCCGCCATATCAATCTGGGACCCTTAACTGTACCTGTCATGAAAAGACAGAATCCAATAAAACAGCTAGGTAGTTACAGTCTCCATTAGGCTTTGGGTAAATACCTCTGTTTGTTTTTACACCCCAGCCCGTGCATTTTTTCAGTAAGAGTCCAAACACTTGTGGGAAGACAGAGTCAGACTGTGAGCCACTTATCTTATTTCAGTCCCTTATGTAACATTTAGGACTAGACTGCGATATCCTGAGTCACATTACTCCTCAAGTAATCCCACTGAAATAGTTTTATGGAGTGAAGTGCTACAGAACGTGAGTAAGGGCATCGGAATTTAGCCTGAAAAGGCAGGTAACATTTTGAATTGGGGGGTATAATTCCAACTTCGGGGGTGCCGGATCTGGTGAGTACAATGCAAATCATGTGTGCAGCACACCCTTGGTCTATTTAACCTCTAGTACAAGAAACCTCAAATGCTATACAATTCCCAGCTGCCTTTATTTAACCTAAGGTATAAAAGTTAGCCTTGTAACCCTTATATCTGTCACATGCTTAACTGAATATACATATAAAGTGCAATATATAGTAAATTTCAAATGGGCCAAGCAGGGTTTTGATGACAGGGAAACTCCAAGCATTCCTCAGATTAGTGAAAAGTAAATGGATTTGGTTAATTGCTAACTCCTAATTATTATGGTTCATATGGTATCCAATTAAAAATGGAGAATAATATAGTTTTCCTACTTATGGGTCTAGAGCTCTAATCTGAGCCACCTATGTCTTCACACTTGTATCCAGAACATCTTTCATTTCTATTAACACTTAAAAAGTAAGCCCGGCTACAAGAGTCTGTGTTATGGCTCCTACAGTTTGTACATTTAGAAGAGTTACTTAACCCAGAGATCTTTTGCATGCCTCAGCAGATGGAATGGACTGCGCAGAGAGTGATCGGGTGTAACTGCATCACCTGAGCACAAGGAGAAAGTGTTCCTCGGGCACTGGTGTGCTGTGTAGCTGTTTTAATTGCAACTTTCTGCATACACATGGCTATAAAGAAAACAACTTCAGGAGGTGGAAAATAAAATAATGTATATAAACTCTGGAAAAAGCTAAGGGACCAAAAAATGAACCTGGAGGAGTCCTGGGCTTTTAAATTAAGGATTTCTTTTAACCTATGCTTTTAAAAATCTCTATTAAAAATAGCTGACCAAAATATTATGTTAGTAGTACTGTAGTTTGGATCTTTATATACTGTTTTGTATTCTTTATTATGATAAAGTTCCAGATGGACAGAAGACAGCACTTCCATCCACACAGAGGCCATCCACCTACACACACACGAGAAGGAAGTAACATTTTCTTATTTCAAGGAGAATGCCTAGGACAGGGGTGGCCAACCTGGGGCTCCGGAGCCACATGCGGCTCTTCAGAAGTTAATATGCGGCTCCTTGTCTAGGCACCGACTCCAGGGCTGGAGCTACAGGTGCCAACTTTCCAATGTGCCGGGGGGGGGGAGAGGTCACTGCTCAACCCCTGGCTCTGTCACAGGCCCTGTCCCCACTCCACCCGTTCCCGCCCCCTCCCCTGAGCCTACCGTGCCCTCCCCCCAGAGCCTCCTGCACGCCACGAAACATCTGATTGGGAGGCACTGGGAGCGGGGAGAGGGGATGGAGCTGATGGAGCTGACATATTACTGTGGCTCTTTGGCAATGTACATTGGTAAAATTTGGTTCCTTCTCAGGCTCAGGTTGGCCACCCCGGCCTAGGATAAAGCGGTTCTGAAAATGCTGGCTTTGTTGAGAGCTAATAAATAATAATAATAATACCTAGCGCCTAAACAATGCTTTTCACCAACAGATCTCAATTGTGGTATTTGAAACTGAAGGCCTGATCTGTTGCCTATTGAAATCAATGGGAATCCTTCCACTGAGTATATTGGGTATTGGGTCAGACCCCAAAACATAATGGTAGTTAATGCAATCGAAATAAGACTGATGTTCACAATGGAACCTACCATTGATCCGACAGTGTGACTTCATCATGGTAGTTTCTTATATCCAGGCAGAATGACTTGCGTCATCTTGAAGCTGCACTGCTTTGGAAGGACTTCTTACAGTTTTTCTTTTAAAATCATCATTCATATGATGCTAGCAACTAATCATAAGCTCTTTAGAGTAGGAGCCATCTTTGTGTTTTGTGTGTACAGTGCCTCGCACAAGGGGTTCTGGTCCATGATTGGGCTCCTATTCATTATTGCAATACAAATAATAATACTAATAATTAACAATTATTCATTGATTTCTATTCATTGTTGCACAGCTGTCCTGTGATTAACATCTCTAGAGTGCACTGGAAAGACAATGACATTTTCGTGATTATTTTATGGATCTGGGCTGGCCACTTTAAAAAAAAACAAAGAAAACTATCACTCAGAGCCTTATCTGCTCAGCTTCTCCCATCTATCCGCTCTGAGTGCTTGCAGCTGTCAGTTACAAGTTCATCCAGAGATCCCGCTCCTCTAACTTTCACTTTTTATTAAAACGTCTACATCTGGAGATTTGTTTTTACTGCCGTATGTGAGAGAGTAGGAGCAAGAGCAAAGCCCCACTATGATTTATGAGAGTAATTTACTGTTGTGGATCAATGTGAAATCCCTTGCTCCATCCTACTAAGATATATCTCCTCTCTCACTCCTTCAGTCTGTCTGTCTGAGTGCATGTGTGTTAACGACAATGAGTTCCATTTTCAAAAGAGTCTAAGTGATTTAGGAGCCCATGTTCAACTCATTTATTTGGACATTTGGCTCCTAAGTGGTTCAGATGCTTTTGAACGTTTGACCCTGTATGCATGCATTTTCAGCAAAATCTGCACTGTTTTACAAAGTGTACAATCCCATTGAGGTCAATAGGGTTGTTTGGATGCAATTCACCCAGAATCTGATCCCCTGGTTTAAAATCATGAAAGAGAACTGATGTGCTTTTAAAGTTACATATGCTCTGACTTGATGTGCCCTTTTTAAAGGTTTCACCACAACAGCACAGTACTCAAAACAGTGCAGTGAATGGTCCAAATAGTACCACTGCCTACTTAATTACCACCCACAATGCAACAGTTGTGACAATGATGGGAGAAAGAATAAATTTTTATATGAAGCCATCATTTTCATTGCAATAAACAGCTCTGGAAAAGCATTTCCAGATACATTCGCTACTTCCAGGGATGGTAATAATAGACACACTATTCATGCAATCATTGATAAACTCTGTATTTTTAGTTCAGCACTGCTGAGCAATGGACCAGATTCAGATGTTAGTGGCTCTGGAGTAAATTAGTTCAATGCAGTTACTCCAGATTTACACTGATGAAATTAGGATCACACTTAACTGAAGTTGATTCACTGCTCCACTACGCTAGCATGACTTCATTAAAATCAATGGAGTCATCTCAACAGACATGGTATAAGTGAGTGGTGAAAGAGACCCTTTGTCTTTTTAAAATTGGGTTTAAATCACTCTGAGTAATGTTAACTCTGCTATTAGCACTGAATTGGGAGTCGCGTCAGCTTTCAGGATCTTATAAATGGTCAGAGAAGCCCAACCCCTGTAATTCAAAAGCAGTAATTGTATTGTGTTGCACGGGTGGCCAGGACTGTGCTTTGTGTCTGTAAGAGAGACCAGGTGCATTATGAATTAAATGCCTTTTTCTCTTCTTCCCTTTCAGCCTACACCATAGGCATAAGAATATATCCTAGCACAAGCCGAAGTTCCCTTCTCCTATGATTCATTCCCACCTGTTGTTCCCTAATAAATCCATCCGATGAACATTCATTAATAATGTGACTTCTAGAAATGTTGATAACGTGGCCAGAGCTGATGGAAATGTGTATTGTGTCAGACACCTTATCATTAAACAAGGCTTTCATCTGCGTAGACAGTGCAAAACTTCAGTAAGACACTGGATAGCTAACAAGATTTTTTTATTATTTACTGGCCTTTTTAAATTCAACCCAGATCAGAAGAGAACAAAAGTTATTACCTGCTAAAGGCTATTTGATGCCCTACTTGAGTTGGTGAATCTCAATCAGGTTTCTACTAGACAGCCATCCATATAACAGAAACAAACACCACAGCCGGCACCAATTAGTACATTGATTGGCAAACTCACCAGAAAGGCCAAAGACTGAATGGATATGGAGTTTTTAACCCCATATTTGCCTATAGGAGTTCCCATCCAGACCAAGGTGATGGAATGACAAGGAGAAATAGTCACAATCATTCTCTTTGCTGTGTTTGTGTCATGGAGAAAAGGAAAATTTCATGGTCCAGATGTGTCAACCTGGATCTTTAAGTGAGCAATTGTAATACTTAAAATATTCCTGACTAGTTCTAATGGTTGTTTTTGTTTGTTTGTTTCTTTGTTTGTTTGTTTTTTGAGGTTTTTTCATTGGAAAATGCCAGTTCATTGAAACCAAACTTTTCAGAACATCCTATTTTCACATTTTCAGAACAAAAATGTTCTGGGTTTTGGTTTGAAACAACTTTTTGTTTTGTTCGAAATTTAAGTTAATTTGAACATCATGTTAATTAAGGAAAACAAACATATTTTACAACAAGTCAAAATTTGAAACAAAACATTTTGAAATTACCGAAACAACATGTTTCCAATCAACTTACATGAGAGGAAAGTGATCAGGAACAGTCAGCATGGATTCACCAAGGGAAGGTCATGCCTGACTAATCTAATCGCCTTTTATGATGAGATTACTGGTTCTGTGGATGAAGGGAAAGCAGTGGATGTATTGTTTCTTGACTTTAGCAAAGCTTTTGACACGGTCTCCCACAGTATTCTTGTCAGCAAGTTAAGGAAGTATGGGCTAGATGAATGCACTATAAGGTGGGTAGAAAGCTGGCTAGATTGTCGGGCTCAACGGGTAGTGATCAATGGCTCCATGTCTAGTTGGCAGCCGGTGTCAAGTGGAGTGCCCCAGGGGTCAGTCCTGGGGCCGGTTTTGTTCAATATCTTCATAAATGATCTGGAGGATGGTGTGGATTGCACTCTCAGCAAATTTGCAGATGATACTAAACTGGGAGGAGTGGTAGATACGCTGGAGGGGAGGGATAGGATACAGAAGGACCTAGACAAATTGGAGGATTGGGCCAAAAGAAATCTGATGAGGTTCAATAAGGATAAGTGCAGGGTCCTGCACTTAGGATGGAAGAATCCAATGCACCGCTACAGACTAGGGACCGAATGGCTAGGCAGCAGTTCTGCGGAAAAGGACCTAGGGGTGACAGTGGACGAGAAGCTGGATATGAGTCAACAGTGTGCCCTTGTTGCCAAGAAGGCCAATGGCATTTTGGGATGTATAAGTAGGGGCATAGCCAGCAGATCGAGGGATGTGATCGTTCCCCTCTATTCGACACTGGTGAGGCCTCATCTGGAGTACTGTGTCCAGTTTTGGGCCCCACACTACAAGAAGGATGTGGATAAATTGGAGAGAGTCCAGCGAAGGGCAACAAAAATGATTAGGGGTCTAGAGCACATGACTTATGAAGAGAAGCTGAGGGAGCTGGGATTGTTTAGTCTGCAGAAGAGAAGAATGAGGGGGGATTTGATAGCTGCTTTCAACTACCTGAAAGGGGGTTCCAAAGAGGATGGCTCTAGACTGTTCTCAATGGTAGCAGATGACAGAACGAGGAGTAATGGTCTCAAGTTGCAATGGGGGAGGTTTAGATTGGATATTAGGAAAAACTTTTTCACTAAGAGGGTGGTGAAACACTGGAATGCGTTACCTAGGGAGGTGGTAGAATCTCCTTCCTTAGAGGTTTTTAAGGTCAGGCTTGACAAAGCCCTGGCTGGGATGATTTAACTGGGAATTGGTCCTGCTTGGAGCAGGGGGTTGGACTAGATGACCTTCTGGGGTCCCTTCCAACCCTGATATTCTATGATTCTATGATTCTATGAACTTGATCTGATATATTCCCCCCAAGATTTTCAATTAATGGAAAAATTCAAGATTTCAACTTTTTGTCCTGATTCAAGACAGGAAAACATTTTGAAATCTTGAAAATTCTTCAGAGCCAGAAAAAATTATTCCCACTCAGCTCTGTTATTCAACCTCTAAACAGAAATGATCCCAGTAGAATTGAGTTATTGGCAGATAATTAACTCTGAGGGAAAGAACATACGATTCTGGAGGTGCCATCCCTTGACATACAATTACATATAAATGACTAGTAGTTACTATGGTAGCCAAAGTCAATGAACCTGGATTTTTTGCAGGATGTTGCTTTGTATCTTCTGGTATATTATTATTAATGATGGGTGAATCACAAAATCTTCATGTTCATTTCAGCATTCAAATGCTTGAGTCGGCTATTGGAATGTAGCCAATCCTCTTTGGTCTGCAATCTTCCAAGAACATGTATCTTTTAGTGTGGTTGATAATAAAAAGGATAACTTTTCAAACATTAATAAAAAAAATGTTGGGATTTGGTTTGGTTAGAATTTTGGGATAAAGTTCAGAATAGTTCTTATTTAATAACCCATCCATAATTATTATGGGAAGAAAATGAGTTGGTCTTGTATGAGCCACAAACAACAAGTGAAATAGACTAATAAAATATCATCTAGTTTCATTGATCAAGCTGGCAAGATGCTAATAAATAAGGAGATTTTCTCCACAAATGGGACTTAGTTATTTGGCTCCCACTGACTTGCCTCCAACGGCTCCCTGTGCCTTTGAAAATCTCCCTCTAAACTAACAGCATAAATGGTAAGAAGCCAATGAGATGTTTCACATACTTGCAGTTTTAATAAGTTAAAGGATGGCTAATAACACAGAAGAAAGAAATTACTATTTTTTTAAATATCTGATTTTTATCCTGACACTGTCCTTTAAATTAAATAAATGAAGAAAAAGGCTGAATTTGGACATAGTCACAATCTTTCCTATATACACGGAAAGCTGCAAATATAATACTGTTTTAAATGATCATAAATCAGTCTGAATCCCAAAGCATATTTATTATAGTTGGAATTTAAAATAATAAAATGAAAACCTTTCACAATATTCAGAGTGGAATTTAATGGAAATAAAATGAACCTCTACAGTTTGACTTTGCGCTTAATGCATTGTCATATTTTTGGACCCAAGACACTTCTAAAATGTTACTTGAAAAGTTGTAATAAGTGCATCAAAGTATAAATCAAGACTTTTTTTTTCTGGGCTTTATACACGCCTGGTGGTCTCACTTTACTACTCCTGCCCTTATATATATGAACACCATCTCCAGTTTCCGGTGTCAAGGCTGGGTAAGGCCAACTTCTGTTGGTTTCCTGGCTTTGGTATCTAGTCTGCCAGCCACCCCAATTCTAGGGCCATTTTACAGATGGGGAGCTAAGGTACATTTCCATATGCTGAGAAGTAGTTTGCAATTTTGGTAATAGTATAATCCTCCTTTTTTTTCCCTTTTCTCCACCCACCTCATCCCAACATTTCTGAAAATCTTCCATAAAAACTCCATGGAACAAATGACTTGCATTTCTCTAGTTCCTTTTACCCTCTCTTAAGTCCAATAGTCCAGTTCAGCAGATGCTATTATAAATATTTTCCAATATCATTATTAACTATTTAGACTATCATTTAAACCATTTAGAGAGTAATTATTTGGAGTGAGAACCTTACACAATGTAGCCAAATATAGGATTATCCACAAACCCTCATCAAACTACCACCAGCTACTAAATTAAGTTTCTGTTTCCAGAGAGGCGTAAGTTTGATTCCTTTGAAAAATATTAGCAAAAAAGTTAAAATCTAAGTTTGAGGGTATTTAGGGAAGTTTTTGGGTTTTAATTTTGATCAGTTGGTAGTAGAACCCAGTCCTGATGTCACAAACAGATGATTCTGATATCATCTGGGAAAGAAATAGCAACAAAATGAAATCTTAAAAATGGAATGACCTGTTTTTCATGCAAATATCCCTAAGAATTCAAAAATATGCGGTTACTGAAATATGATAATATAAACAGGATTACTTTCAATATTAATATTTTCCACGTAAAAGACAAATGGGTCTTTAGAAGATACATTGTAAACAGAAACATTTCACAACCTTATTCAAAACCAAACCTCCTTGGTTTTCATTCTAGTGTCACCATTTGTGAGACTCTGATACAGAGCTGCATAATGTAGAACTTCCAGTCAGATGCTTTTCGGCTAGGATCTGTGTGAGACATTTACAAAACACAAAATCCCAGGCAAGGCTTACTGAGAGATTCACTCAGGTTCACATTCAAGCCAATCTGGGCCAGGGTTTAGGTGAAACTGGGTCTCACATCTGGTGGAAAACATGCATATGAAATATGGTGCCAACATTCAGTGATTTCATCTCAGGTTTGTTCTGAGGTTTTGGGTTAATTCAAACCTGAAATTCAAAGCAGAACCCAGGATTGCCAACTGAGGTGAACCCGAACAGTATATAATGTTTTCATGGACCCCAAAGCACCAGGTTTCACTCAGCTCTACTTTATTACTCTCTTTGTGTGGATTTGAATAGAACTTATTAAACTCATCAAGAGGTGGACGTCATTCAAATGTCTTCCTTTGACTAAAAGAGGTAGCTGTTTAAAAGGGCAACATTTGTTAGCACTGACAATATCTACAGCCAATTAGAGTGAAAAGAAAGGAGCGTAAAAACAACAAACACACCCAACCCATTGATCTCTGGAGTCAAATTTCCTACCAGCCAGTCAGCTGTGCTACAGGTTCAAGTCAGTTCATGGAGATCATAGAATCGAAGGGACCTTGGGAGGTCATCTAGTCCAACCCCTGTTCAAAGCAGGACCAATCGCCAATGTTTGCCCCATATCCCTAAATGGCCCCCTCAAGGATTGAACTCACAACCCTGGCTTTATCAGGCCAAAGCTCAAACCACTGAACTATCTCTCCCTTCCACCGCCAAATGGTTCTGCATCTCCCAGAATGAGGAATGGTGCAAAGAAAAATAAACAGCCAGGGAAAGGTAATGTTGGCAGAGCAGGGAGAGATGAATGTGCTGAGATGATGTTTCTGCATCTGCCAGTCATCTTTTTTAACAGGTATCCCTTCCACATGCCCTACTCATTCCATTGTGAACCTACAACATAGTCTCAAAGACCCAGTAGTCTCCAGAACAACCTTACTCATCCCTTTGTGGGTGTCATTTACCAGATATATTCAGCTGAATATGGGTTGTTAACTTTTCTTCCATGAATTGCCCTTGTGGAATATATGTCCTGCGCCAATGGGGTACGGGGCATCTCAGAAACATCTGCTGAAGGATTGTTTCATCACGGGTTTCTAACATGGAAAAATAGTGATACAGCAATTGTTTTTCTTCCTTTGAGCACATAATTAAACACTGCCCATTAATCAATGTAAAATTTACACACACACGTAGGCATCATTGGTCCAGTACTTTGCTTGTGTGTTTTGGCATTCCACCATAGATTTATATAGAACTACATGAAATTTCACTAGGATCACATCTGAATTTGGCTGTAAGAGTTGAAAACGTTAATGCATAAATAGTGATAACTCACATATCCAGCAAACAATCATGTCAAGGATCCCATGTCATTTCTAAGTGCAACTGGTCTAACAAACTAAACATTTTGCCCTCATCTGGTATTTCTATCCATGGAAGAATATTTCTACTGAAATAACTCAGAGGAAAAACTGGCCAAGGAGGAGATGAGGAGAGTCAGTGTTGCTTGCACTAGTGATTTTATCACAAGTCTTGTGATATTTGGTGGTTTTTCATAAAGCCCCAGATCCTGGAATCATGTGATTATGTGAAAGACTCAACTTTCTTTTAAAAGCAAAGTTTCTAGTTCTCATGGTTGTGCAGAAAAGCTTGAAAATGTGAGTCTAAACTTCATAAACCAGAAGGCAAATAAAAATGTATTATTTTAAAAAATCTCATGATTGCAATTACTATTTTATATTTTGATTGGCTAAAAAATTCAGTGACGTTCATGATTGTGGGGCCTGACTTCTTGATTCTTGAATGCTTAGAGTTGACCATACTGTGGAGTACTCACAGCCTCCTTTCATGTAACCCCATCACAACCCGATGTCACTCTATTCTAGATTAAAAAATTCAGGCTGTTGGTGATAGCTAGCCAGCAAATACAAACTGTTCAATGGATATGTACAGCACCTGGCCCCCCACGCTTGACCTGTGGAAGACACAGAAGTTTACAAGTAAACTCTTTCTTGAGTTCCATGAAGGAATGAATGTGATAATGCATTGGAAGGAATAGTTCTTCCCATTCTGGCAGTGGTACTGAGCAATGATGAAACAACATTTGCTCCAAGCTCACCAGTTATTTTGCAAGCAACTTCCATGCAATCCTGGTATCATAATTACTCAGAGCGAGTACTAGCCTAATAAAGGAGCCCCAAATATGAATATCTAACTCACACTATTATCTGCACTGTGAAAATGCTTCTGTGTTCAGGAGAAAAATCTGCTGATAGACCATCCTTGCAGATCGATTTCTGTTGAATAATATTCTCTTGCAGCAGAGAATTGCTTACGGGTACCTTCCCTCTATATAAGGGAGTTGGCACTCCCATATTCAGAGCTTCCCAAAATGTGGCCAAACTCTTCAGCACATGTGTATCTCTGCCTTGCCGAATGGTCCCTTTAGTCCTGTTTGGATGTCAGGTGGTGTACAGCTATCTCCCGAGGTGATGTGCTAGTCTCTTCTGTAACACAAGCCCCATGGCTGGGTATCAAAGTCGATGTTGCCAGCCCAGTTCAGTGGCAGAATCAGATTTTTTTTCCCCCAAACAGCTCCTCCTCATGGATATGCTTTGTGCATCTGCATCTGGAAAGGAGCTTAGTCATTTATTTTTCCTCTCGGTAGGCACATTTGTAGCTGTGGGTGGCCTCTCCTGTTTAAAAATAAAGCTAGGAGAAAGCTTTGTTCTTTTCAGACCAAAAAATAGAACATCTGCTCTGTGCTGTAAAGAATACAAATGTAGCCAATTTTCTGGAAGGATCCCCTCCTTTCTCCCCTCAACTTTTTATTTTATTTTTTGCAAAGGGGTAGTGGGAATGTTAGCAGCAGCCGCAACAACAACAAAAGAAGCTTAAAAGCACAGAGTGAATTGCTCCCTTTTGAGAAAGCATTTTGAACGAGAAGGGCCGACTTACAGGAGAGCTTTACCTCTGCAGTAGATGGTTGCTTCAAATGAAGCCTGGGATAAAAATGATCAATCGTGACACCATCAGGTGGCAGTTTAGAGGCTTCTGTGAAAGAACTTGGATCTCCAGTCTAGTTTCTAGTATTCTACCATCCACATCACATTGCCATCAAGAGGGAGCCAGTTGCACTGGTGGGTAATCTCAGAAAAGAGGCCAAAGATGAATGGACATAAACAATGAAAACACCTTTTATATCTGGAAGCAGACAGGCTCATTGTCACAACAATATAGGGGGAGTTTGCTTCAGTCTTTCAGCTCTTTGTTCTGGTGAAGCTCCTTTGAGGCCCTCATTCTTGGGAATTTTGGAAGCATGTTTACCTCCAGTTCCAAGTTATCTGTGGTACAGAATTTGTCCCACTTGTATTGACTTCTAGCCCCATCTGAAGACATACAATAGAAGCAGAGCAATGTCAGGAATTTCTTCCTACGGCTCCTAACTTATGGCAAACCATGCTGGCAACCTTGGCGAGATCTCACCAGCACTAATTCAGATCTCTGGCCAGCAGCTCTCTCCAAACCGACAGTGATGTTCATTATTCATGGATATTATGGCACAAAGCACCAGGCATGGGTGGCATGTAATGGAGGCTGGGGGAGTGTCAGTGGCAGATTTTGGTCTCCCAGAATAATCTTCCCCCTAGCACGGCCCCAAGGCTGGAGGAGCTCTCACTCCCCGCTGTGTCCCTGGGGCTGCGATGGGGCCGTAGAGTTTTTCTGGTCTTGGGGCTGCAGCCAGGGGTGGGAGGGTGGAGAAGAGTGAGTGGGGGCAAGGCCTTGGGGGGAAGAGGAGGAGTTGGGGTGGAACAGGGGTGGGGCCACGGGGAAAGAGTGGAATGGGGAGGGGGCCATGGGCGGAAAGGGGGCAGAGTCACGTGGGGAAGGGGCGGAATGGGGCTGGGGCCATGGGTGGGGCTGCGGGCGGAAGGGCTAGCCTCCCCAAGGGGAAGCTTCACCCATTCCCATGGTATTGGGGATTACTTCACCCCACTGGTCTTTCAAACCAGGACACGTTGGCTTTTGCCTTCCCATTCACCATTTTATCCCACTTCATTTTACAATAAAATCACCCCCTTCTTGAGCTGAAAGTACTGTCCATTTGCACAGTGCCCATACGTTTATAAGACATGCTACTGCAGACTGAACAAATGTAATAATCACATCACAGGTATATTGACCCTTCCACTTCCTGTCATTTCTGATGGAAGGAATGACTCCTGGAGGACGTTTCTGGTACGACGTGCCGCATCCTGCTAACCTGAAAATATAGCGTGTGGTGCCACTGTCCCTTGATTTACTCCCTATTCAGCATATCCGTGCTTAACCTAGCTCAGTACATCCAGCATAAACCCCATTTTTCTGCCTGAAACTTGGCTAACTGGTGGTAATAGATGCTTCATTCTCACACTCCTCGAGCTGGAACAGGACTTTACTTTTAAAATGACATTTTACAGGCCATTAATCCATACTTTGGACTTGAGCCTTTAGCCGTTTGCCTCCCTCGTGACCGAGTTATTTACTGAGCATGAAGAATAGCTGTTTTTCACAGTCGTTTAAAAAGACGTTGCACATTTTTGAGGCATTATGGAGCATCATAGCAGCCTCCATGATATGCAACGGCTTGTATCCTTAATCCACCCTGAAAGATATACAGTGCATTACACTGAATCATGCCGATGTAATAGAATGAACGTTATGTAATGTCCTTAACATGCAATGTGTATTATTCTTAGTGTTCCTTGGCTACTTTCCCTCTAATGGCTGTATATGCTATTAACACTGAACAATTATAAAAGCTTCTTTGGGCTGTGACAACGTTAGCAGAAGATCTGTAAGAGTCCCATTGACATGGCTCTGGCCATGAATGGCTCTCAGACCAGTTCCATAATTGGCTGGGGGAGGTGTGAATATGTAATTATCCCGCAGTGCCAAATTTTCAACTTGACCTAATAGGTGGATAAATATTTCTTGCACATGCAAATTATATCATCAGTATGTGGAAATGATGGATTCTGTCACTTGTGTGTATAAGATATAGTAATAATCAAACAGCAGAATGGTTTACACATGCAAATTTGCTCATCCATTGATGGAGACCATCTTGGAAATATGGCCTTTACTTACTATCTAAAACCAAAAGTAACTAAACTTGAAATAATTTAAAAATATAAATTTTAAAAAGTCAGGGCTCAGCTATCAAAAAGAAGAGATTTTGAACTGGGGTTTCCAATACATCCTTAATACACCTGTGTTATGAACAAGTATTTCTCATGAGTCTCAGAACAGGGATTTAATGCTAAATGCACTATGAAGTGGGTTAAGGTCATAACTCAGAGCTTCTTTTTATTGGTTCAAAATGTATCTTGGGCATTTTGGTCTGCAAGTCTAGTTATAAGCAAACACTTGGACTATATAACATCTTCTGACTAAACATAACTGTTCCATATGCATCTCCTAGTCACATCAGCTGGTGTCCCCATGCAAATTTTCATGCCAGTTACCCTTGCACATTCAGCATAGCTTGAGAAAATGACCTGGACATCCTTTCCGTCTCTTGCATTGTCAGCAAACAATACTGCAGGTAACATTCTGATTTCCAAATCTTTGTTGCTGGTAATAATATGAAAAACAGAGAGAGCTGAAATTGATGTCTCCCCCCGCAGCCTCTACCCCCACCCTGGCTAAATCTGGGATTGATTGATTGATTAATTTTAAGAAATAACTCTGTTTGAAGAATAGGAGCTCAATATATTGTGTAGAATCATAAATACAGAGATGAAAAAAAACAGTTAAGTTTATATGATTCATTTCACTAGCAATGCAGGGTTGTTCCCTATGTCTCTGTATATGTGTATTGTCCAGGATAGAATTTATGGACCAAGAATGGATGTAGGGAATACTGACCAAAAAATAAAATAAAAATCACTTTCCTGGTAATAATGATGATTTAATTTACTTAATTTGAACAGGGTATAAAAATGGGCAGTGAGTGAATGATGGCTCAAAGGGACATTGGAATCACCACACTAGAACAGAACAATGGTCCATCTAGCCCTTTAGCCAGTCTCCATCAGTATGCTGGAGTAACAGATGCTTCAAAACAGTAACAGATGCTTCGCTTCAGAAGAAGCTCAAGAAACTTGCACTGGAAAGATAAGAAATAACCTGACCAAATGTTAAGTTTCTTCCTTACTCCCATTAATTAGAAGACAGCATTAATTTCATGTTCCCTATGTTAACTCCCTCCACTTTTGACATTCCTTCGGGCTGCCTTCCGCATCTCAGTGTCTTTATCTTCAGGGTAACTAAGCATTTTCAGGGCACTTTCTGAATCACTAGTGATGTGGTGAGAACAAACAGTCTAAACATAAGACCAAGCTATCCAAACGGTAGTAGTAAAGTTTTGCCACTTATCCCAAGACAGTGGCAAATTAAAAAGCATGGGATGATGGACGAGAAGTCTCTCCAGAAAGATACTCTCAGCATAAGTTTCCATGGTTTCGTTTGTGTTTTGGCTTAACAGGGAAGAACTCCGTGGCAGTGTGTTGTTTTAGTGGTTGGTGTATGACATAAAGTGAAAAACCATAAGTTCAAAGTGTCTAGCTGTTTACTGGAATCCCACCACCCGAGAACTGGCAGTTGAGTGCAAGATTACTCATCTGTGTTAACTCTTCGGATAAACATTTTCCTGTTGAGTGTAAGGTTGGGCGGCACATTCCCTGACAAAACCCTGTGTTCAAAAATAAACAGAATGTATGTCTGAATTATGGGTTTATTTTTTAAAGATATATTTAGACAAGGGTAGCTCATCACTGCACGTTCATTCTCCCAACCAGCACGTTCTCCATCTGTGAGGAGATAGGACACCTGAAAAGATAAATGCTAAAGGAATACAGGCCTAAACTTTTAATAATGAATATCAGCTACCTTGAGTGGTGAGAATGGCACAATATCATACCATGCTTTGGGAGACATGAGTTTGAAAATAGTCTTGTGACTCTGTATCTGTGGGAATCTGGGAAGGAAAGAGAACTGGCAGGCCTCCTGAATTTGCTGCACTGGTTTTTCTATGGGTTTGAAGTGGGAAAGTTATATAGTGCCATCGAGGAAGAATCTCTTAGAACTCATACATTAGAATAAATCATGAGCAACTCCACTGGCATCAATTACATTTTGCTGATGTAAAACTAGTGGAAATGAATCCAGAATCAGCGTAAGATGTTGAGAAAAAAATCACCGGAAGATTCAGTGAAATAGGCTTTATTCCAGCAAAAAGGATGCACATTTATAAATGAGAAGAATTTAAGATATGACACAACATGTTATTGGATTCCTCTCTACAGTTCTATGATGTAAGGCTGAGAGAGACTCAAAATCTGTAAAAAGCAATCCTACAAGCCTGAAGCATGTTTTATGAGGGTAAACATACTGATGAGTTAGTTGGTTTGTTTTTTGAGGTGAGGGTGGAAATAATGATAAGTATGCCCAATATTTAGGGTATAAATCTAGAGCTAACACCACCCTTGCATATAGTTAATGGTATTTCAGTAGGGGAGGATATTTCAAAATGGGGCTAAGGATGCCCTGTCTTGATCTTCATTTCACTGGAAACATTCATTCGAGTGCGGACTGTTCATTTGAGTCGAGGGCTGGCAGGACCAGGCTGCACATCTGAAAGCAACACATACACCTGGAAGTGCTCCATACATAAATGATTTTTACTAAATAAATGAATAAAGAGCAATGAGTTGAATGAATTTGTGTCATCCTGGCCTTTTTCCCATTTGGCTTCCATAGGGGTAATTTAGCAATGCACCCATGGGAAACAATGACCAATGATCTCAATCTGTTCTTTCAGTCCTTTTTGTGATATGATTTGAATGGTTGTAGCATGCTATCAAGGTAAAAACTTAGTACATGTATTGGACGTTGGGTCTTTAAAGTGCTGTACATCACTGATGAAGCAATAATGCCTATATCCTAATGCTTTGGGTGTTTTAGGAGCCCAAATCAGAAGAAAAAAACGGTGAGTAATGTAACTTCTGGTTTTAAGCATATTTCGTGCAGACTAGGAATATTAGCAAGCTGCTGATTCCTGATGGAAAGATGTTTCCCAAAGTACCTACTGTGGGCCCCTTTGAGTTTGACCTTGCTACCTAACTAATGTCTGACCCCATAGCAAATACCCTGGTCACCGAGAAAGGAAAGGAAACAAGTGAAGAAATGAAGTAGTCAAGGTCCCCAGACGTGAGAGGTCATCTGGGCCAAATCCTCAGCTGGAGTGAATCAGCAGAGCTCTGTTGCCTTTAATATAGTTAATACACATGCATAAAATAATAACAGTCCCTCTCCTATGAGCTATGCTGATTTATACCAGCTAAGTAGGTGGCCCACTGACTTCAATGGTGTGTGATTGGGCCCTCATCCACTGTACTAAATAGACACCTACTGAATGGTTTATGGATAGTCTGTATAAATGCCCTATTAGCCCATCTCCCTGTATAGTACTTTGCTCTGGCCACATACACAGCTGCTAACGATGGCCATGCTGATTACCCACAGGTTTTCATCCTGGTACATCCTACCAGGAACCCCACAGATATTTCAGGTTTTGAGACCAATAGAACTATATGGGCAAGATTTTATCATCTTTCTGGCAATCTAGACCCACCAGAATAAGAGGAAATTTATCCACTGGCTTAAAGCCAGAATGAGTGTACTGACATGACCTAAAATGCCAATATTTCCACCAGCATTCCCAAAGCTAACATTTTAAAATATATTTATTAAGCTAACGAGTCCAGTTAGCCACTATGTCAAAAAAGCATCCCCCATGTTCTCCTAAAACAACTTTTTAAAAAAATATGGACAAACATCGTTTTACAGGTTTGTTAGCTCTCTGGCAGGTGCCCCTGTTTAGAAATGGCTGGGCAGATGTAAGAGGACCTGCCTTGACTTCTAAATCTGCCAGCAGAACAGTATTTCTCTTTCTGGAGGAGGATGTGCTGATAGAGTGTAGGTTGGACCTTGCCAAAATACAGCATGGTAATGCAATCAAATACCCCTGATGACTCATGCTAAGTTTAAGCCTCTTTCCTTGGCTTACCAAAGTGTTCTGTAGCTGAATGTTTTAGTACATAGAAAAGTTCAACTGCTCTCTTGTTACAGTGCGGGGAACTGGACTGGATGACCTCTCGAGATCCCTTCCAGTTCTATGACTCTATTATTCTATGATTTAAGATTCTCTCCCCCCCCCCAGTATAAGGGTTCGCAACACTGGCCAAAATCAATGGTAGCATAGTCAGGTAGGAGCACACATCAGCACTAACATATTTACTTATCTTCCCTTTGAGTCATAGTGATAGGCAAGGGGAGGCTGGTCTGACCCTTTGCTC
Organism: Natator depressus; assembly: GCF_965152275.1. Classification (NCBI taxonomy): domain Eukaryota; kingdom Metazoa; phylum Chordata; order Testudines; family Cheloniidae; genus Natator; species Natator depressus. The sequence continues at coordinate 5,186,311 of NC_134247.1, forward strand.
TCCCCACCCCCACCCCCATGCTCCCTACTTATACTCATCAGCTATCCAATCAACATTATCCACCCAATAATAAGTGTGTTATACCGCACACCAGCAGTGACTTTAACCCTCAGACCTCTGGAGCCCTGAATCCTCTACCTTACACAGGTGGGATGTATATAGGCTTGCCCTTATGCCTACTCTCAATCCAAACCTTCAGCACCAGTATTAAATGCCGCTTCTCTGAAGCTAAGTAGCCAACTGTGCCAAATTATTATGCTGTTTATTTCAAATTTGTGAGTTGATATCCATGGGGAGCTAGATTGATACTAATGTGGAAACCCCCATTTTATGCAGAAACTTGGGCTGATTTGAGACTTTCATGTCTAAAACTTTTGTACTTTTGGTTGCATTATTAAAATGACAAATGAAGATGAAGGCTAATACTTTCCCTTGCATATTGGTCCCACGGATAGGGTGACTAGACTAAGACTCAAGTAGCTGGATTCTGCTCTTAGCTCTGCCACTCAACAGACCTCTGGGAAATCATTCCTCAGTTTCCCCATTTGTAAAAATTAACCCAATGACATTTATCTTCCTTTGTAATCTTGCACAATTTTTAAGGTTGGCATGGACTCAGGAAGGCTCATGGGGATACAGATAGCTAAGGCTGTCTAGTCATGATTGATCTGTGATGTCTCTCTTTTCCAGTGCACAACTTGCAATACCTTCAAGAGGCCTGATTTTCAGTGTTTTCTGAAAAGCCTGGACAGACATCACAAAACTGCTCAGCCCTGGCAATGTGGCTATGGTGTTTTCGTGCTGAATACTGATTGGCACCTAAAATGGCAGTCACACCTATCTTTTCTGGATATTCCAGAATCACCCAGCTGGAGGAATTCGTACCTGACTGTAATTCATGGTATGCCTTACAGTCTAGTTAGAACATATTATGCTCACCTCCAGCTAGTGGAGAGATGACAAACAGGCCAAAGAAGAATGTTCACGTTGATTTAAAGCATAGAAGCTAGAGCCAGTACTTTATCAATTCCAGTGGAAACCAAGGATCATGCAGCTCAACATTATTAATCACTGTGGACTAGAAAATTCAAGGCTTCCATTAATTTCCTTGTCCGATTCTGTTATCTTCTCAGATTTTCTTGTCATTTCTTTAAGACTTTCCTTGTAAATTTTGCATTTAAAGCTGTAAGAATGCCATTAAAAGATGGCAAGAGGCCTGTACTTTTCTTGTAATGAATTCTCAAATTACACTGGATTTTCCTGTGCCAAACAAACTGAAGCCACACACAATTATCCATTGGCTGTACTGAGCAGACATTCTTTGGTAGGACCTTCTCTTTTTAATGCAATGAGTACAAGAAGTTGGTTAAGGATTCTGGATTTTGCACACTTTTGTTATTTTATGTAAAAGTAAAAGTGTAAGAACAATTACAAACACTCAACATGATACAGTTACCAATGAAACACACTTATCCTCCTTCATTTACACGTGGAGACCTTTTGTTTTACCCTAGTGGGAAAGTTCACTTTTTTGGACCCTTTCCTCAAACACTTACCACCTGGTATAGGGCCAGATTCTATTGCTCATGTTGAGTAGACTTGAACCCCAGGTAGCCCCACTGATTTCGAAGGAGCAACTTGCCTAGTTGGTAACAACTCTGAGGGTGGTAGAATTTGATCCTTAATAGATTATCCTTTTTGCTGTAGCACAGAGTAAGGAATGACTCATCATCCGAAGACCCTTTCTCTGAGAGGCTCAATCCCTTCCTGTTTCTCCTCTTACTCCTGTGGAAAACAGGAATAATAATTGACTTTCATCTTTTGCCACTACTACCTCTCCATCCTCAGCTGTATTGGCTACAGTGTTGTGGGAGTGGAGTCAAGGATCCACCAATTATCCCTACCTCTCTAACCACACCTATCTGTCCTGGCTGTGGGAGAAGTATCGGGTATGGAGCCCCAATTTCCCCCTCCTCCCATGTTCAGTAGAGATGAGAGGGGGCTGCAGTGGGTGAGAAGAGGGTTTCTCTCACCTTCCTGGCAGTAACTTAATTAGGACCTGGTCTTGAAAACTCTTACACAACTAGTGATAAAAACTGGTTGTAGACCCAGTGATGTCACTAGGACTACTCCTATCGTAAGTAATATCCAACATAGTATTGCTAACCCCAAGTGTTTAAAACTCATGAATCAAGACCCCAAATAACGCAAAGCCTGGCTTCAAAATCATGAGATGTTACATAATAATATTTTCAGGAGCTTTTTTGCTAGATTTGGAGCCTTTAGGGTGCACCAAGGTCACATTTTCAAGCTTTTGTCTGCAACTTACTCTAGAAATTTAGTCTTCTTTTTTTAAAGAAAAGCTGAAACTCTCATGTAATCACCTGGTTCCACAAGCTGAGGCTTTAAGAAAAGTATGCCATCTATTGTCATAGAAGTGTGAGAGTTGACAACAATGCTCAGACCTAACTGTGCATCAGGCCTAACCATGGAGAAGTATTCAGACAGAGCAAACACCAGGGCCAATACATATGCATGAAGGTCCAAAAGGTCTGCTCCCCAGGAGTTTCCCTATCATTGTTATATTAAGGTGGTACGAGACGAGATCTTCATTCTCAGGTGTTCCAGGTGAGGCCAATATGTCAGGTTACAGTCCAGTTTTACTCCCAAATAAGGGACAACTGGGTGAAATGGCAGTGGCTGTCCTTGCACATGGATTGAGGTGGGTCAATTGACAAGACAATTGTTTAAATAGAGAGTAGTTGCCACTGTCTTGATTTCATTGACAATTAGTCTCCGTTGCCAGAAGTAAATCTTGGCTGAGATTCCCTTCAGTCCTATGGAGGTCACATCTACTGTCGAGCACAGATGTCATCAGCATACATTCCAGGGAGGCGGTGTGTGTGTGTGTATACTGAACAAAAGAGGAAGCAAAACTGACCCTTGTAGAAGGCCAGTGCAGCGACATTTAAGGCAACAGTTTTCTCACTGATTTGCAGGAAGAAGCTACATTTGCTAAGCGTTTCTTGGGGGAGCAGCCACCGCACTAGGCTTGTTGACGTGGAGCTGAATTCAGCCACTCATAATATTATTGGCTGCTTGGACTATACACCAACCTCCAGTCTACATGTGCTAGCAACATAGCTCCACCTGACCTTCTACAAGGTGCCATTACTGTTAAGCCTGTTTGGAGAGCTGCGACAGATGAAACCGGTCCACTACATCTCCAGTTGACTGATGCTCAATTATCAGACAGAGAACAATACGCTGTGCCACTTTGAAGGACTTTTCATGTTCGTGGCGGAATCTCATTGCCACAGACCGGGATGTGACACCATGGCTGATCTCTTGATACTCCTTTGCTACGGCAGCTCACATGCTCTTGGAGAACAGTGCCACTGGCCCTTTATCATGCACAGATGATCAGCACTGCCAGGGAGATTAAATTATGTGAAGTAATATCTTTTATTGGACCAACTTACGGAGTGGAAGCATTGGTGGGAAAGAGTCTAACACACTAAGTAAATTCAGGAGTCTATCACTGTACCGGCCTCCTTGTCTATTTGATAGTAGATCCTGGTCTAGGCTCAACAAGCTACTCTCTGGCTTGACCAGAGTTGTCACAACCATGTACCATGTTGGCTTGGTTTCTTCCACACACCTGTGACTGTGGGGCAGCATTGCAGACAATAACTCATGTAGTGGAAAAGTGCCCAACCCTATATCTGCAGGGTGGTCTACAGTGCTTACCCTCCCTTGATACAGAGCCTATCCATTGGTTTCAGGACTTGGACATCAAACTCTCATGTCGACATACAAGAGATAGAGGGATCAGACCTAACACACATAAGGGTTTCATAATGCAGCCCTTAAACGGCTACAGTCTGACATGGTAAAGCACTATATAAATGCCAAGTATTATTATTAATACCTTTTAACTGTTGCTCTGTTCCGTTTGCTGGTTACACTGAATGAGGAAAAACTGCATATTTTGTTATTTTGTTGTTAATTTGTGTTGTTGTTTCTCAAGTCAGTGGTTTATAATAAATATATATAGTGCCCTGAGGGAGCTTCTGTTTGGAAAACAGAGTTCCTTATTCATCATTCATCTCACTTAGAACCGCTCAGCTTTGTTTTACATTCCAATAGCCGGGAACTTGAACCATTCACAATTATTGAGCTGTTGATGGTGTTTATTTTTCCATAGAAATGGAGTCCAATATTTGTCACCAGTGTGTTTTTTAGTTTGGTTGGGATCTTTTAATATACAGATATTCAGAGCATTGGCAGGATTCATTTATATAAATATAAATTACTCAGTAAATATGCCTAATGTAGAGGAACCAAGCTACCAAGTAAAATGTATAACATGTCTGGATTGTATCACATACATATCAAAGACAAGATTATGTCTGTATAGCCTTTTAATGGAAAATGGTGGTGTGGTGGCCACCATCCTCACCAGCACCAAGATTGAACTAGAGACATCCAAAGTTAAAAGCATGACTCACTAGAACCTGAGCTAGATGAAGCCTTCTTCTGATGTAACTAGGACTTTTAGGGCCCCTTTTCCTGACATAAAGTGGCCAGAACTTCACCATAGTCTACCTAACTGAAAGATGATCTCTGTAAGCATACTATCCGATTGCCTCACAATCTTCAATGTATTTATTCACAACACCTCTGTGGGATCGGTGATCATTATGATTCCTATTTTACATAGGGGGAACAGAAGGACTAACTGATTTGCCCAAGGTCACACAGGAAGTCTGTGACAGAATAGGTAACTGAACCCAGGTATCCTATGTCCCATAATAGTGCCTTAACTACTGTACCATCCTAGTCTTTCCATTGACTTTAATGGACATTGGATTGGGCCTCTAGTTCCAGCGAGAATCTGGAACTACAGAGGCTATGGTGAAAATTGAAAATAACTGAACAACATTAATTGAGGCAGACTTGTATTTATAAAAGATGCTCCTCCAGGTTGGGGAGGAATTCTAGGAGAGTAGAAGAAGAAAGAAATTGGCAATGTTTTTTTATTTTATACAAACAAGTTTGCCCCTTCTCTAAATGTTGTATGTTCATTAAGGAGCAGAAAGTCATTGCAGCAGGCTAAAACTATTAAAGAACCCCCCATTTTCAGTCTGAGAAATCACTAAAATACACACCATGGCTTTAATTTGTGTCTGTACCATCTTTTGTTTTAATCAGATGCCTTGTGTAATCTCCCTGTTTATGAGACGCTTTTGTTCCTATCCATGAAGTGAGCACATAATATTTTACAGGTTGGGTTCCTTTGATAAATCCACCGCTAACCCTGATCTCTTTGAAAATCCTTTTATTCTGCTTCCGAGTAGTCTATTAAAGAGCTCCCAGGCCGAACATGGACCTAGGCAGTAGGATATCTGTGTAATAAGCCTTAAACTGAAAGCCTTGCTCTGCTTCCCCACTGTGAGGGCCTGCTGAGACAGGCTTCTTTTAATATTGCCTTAATAGGCCCTTCAAACCCAGTTAATTAAGTTCAGCATATCTAGTCAGGCTTTCATTGCCTGCATGTGTCTTGGCAAATGCGGTGAATATTCATGATCAATATGTGTCTAGAGAAAGTGATTAAAAACATTGGTAAGCAAATTTGATCAGCTTTTATGGCTTTGATTGCTCCACATGTTTCTAATGGAGATCTTATTTGTATGGATATATGACAGAAGAAAGAAAGAAAGAAAGAAAGAAAGAAAGAAAGACTTGGAACCCACTTCGTAAGTTCCTGCTAGGGCAGCATAAGGCTTATAATTGAAAATAGCATGGCCTATAATTGAAAATAACATGGCCATACAGTTATAAACCTGAGGCCTGCAAAGGAATGCAGGCCTTAATATTGACATGTCATTAAAGCCATGGGCTGCTGTGGCTGTTAATCACGCAATTATACTCTAATTATCATCACCACGGCATTAAAAGGCCTCCCATGGTCAAGAAAGGGTTGCAACCATTCACTTTGACAGGTGATCCCTTCCACAAACACAATGCCAACAATAGGCCTTGGTGGAGTTATCAGCATGACGTGGGTTGTATCAGAGTCTGGGACAAGGCCTGTTGGGGGTTTTCAGCAACCCTGACATAGTAGATCAAAGACAGGGAAACAGCTGATTCCAGACTGGCTGGTGTCTGCCTGGTGTTTCCTCTGTCAGAGGCAGATGTAGTACCATTTTATTGATTATTCATTCAGCGTTCATTCTAAAATGAAAGTCTTGGCCTTGGGGAATACTGCAGGGGGACTTTCATACTTTGAAGGCACTTACAACAGAGATATGGATAATCTGCTCCTTTCACTGACACCATCAGATGAACACTGGACAAAGGAAGTCTATGATTCTAGTGAGCTGGATCTAAAGTCCCAGATGTAAAAAACACCCTGTGGAATTTGGGAAAGTTTAGATCCAGAACTGACCTTTGCAGATCAGGCCCATATGTGATTATAGGAATGTCTTTCAGAATTGAAAATTGCCATTAAAGTGAATCTTTTTCCAGTAGCTTGGTGTTGTTTTGAATATATCCTTGAGCCAGAAAGAAGTCTGATGAATGTTTTGAGGATGGTCTTCTGAGATGTTTTAAAGTGATTATTTATTGTTAGCCATATAGATCAAGAATAAGGAATCAAAACACAAACGCTTATAAAATTTTAGGTGATAGAATTATTTACTTCACAGATCATAAGAGTAAAAATTATAAAGCATCTTTCACCCACAAGATTTTCAGTGCACTTTATAAACTATATGTGGATCATTCCACTATATAGCTAGAGAAAGTCTAGCTATACAGGGACTATTCTGCCCCCTTTGAAGAAAAGTCTTATAGCTTGGGAGATGGAAGGCTTTCTTCACCAGCAGTATTACAGTTTTCAGGAGGGTCAGTGAGATATAAATTATCTATATGATATTGCAGGTGGAATTTGGACTGGGTAAAATGCAATTATTAGAGTGGGCTTGAAAAACCCCCTCAAGATCTGACCAGAAGTTTATATTTTGACTTAGATATTAATCCAAATTTGGCTTTTCCTTGTCTTTTAAATTTAAGCAAGATACTTGCTGCCTACTTAGTATTAAATAATTTCTTTTGGCCATATTTTGAAAATTGTTGTCCCTCCCTGGAATTCTTCTATGGAAGAACCATTTGCGTACATTCATTACATACATATATTTCTTGGTAGACTTAATGCCTCTTAGTCTCTATTGCCTGGTGCCCAAATAAAAGACTCAGAGGGTATGTCCATACTACAATAAAACACCTATGGCTGGCCCATGACAGCTGACTCAGACTCAGGGCCACAAGCTGCAGGGCTATAAAATTTCAGTGTAGATATTTGGGCTGGAGACTAGGCTCTGGGACCCTCCACCATCACATGGTCCCAGAGTCCAGGTTCCAACCTGAGCCTGGATGTCTACATTGCAATTTTATAGCCCCGCAGCCAGAGCCCTGAGACCTCCAGTCTGCTTATACGGGCCAGCCAAAGGTGTTTTATTGAAATGTAGACATATCCAGTAAGACAATATCTGTGCTGCAATCTTAATTATTGTCAGGATGTTGAGGATGTGCAGACTGCATTGAGCCAACTCTCTTGTCGAGCTTGTTTCTTTGCAGATGAATGAAGCTCATGTAAAACACCTAGGTAAATTGAGACTAAGGGCTTGTTTGCAAAGGGAAATCCAAGAAATTGAATCTGAATTAACTAAAGGCGTGAATTTGAAGTGAATTAGTTAACCACATTAAATCATCCTGTGGACACTGTTAATCAGAATTAAATTCAGTTTAGTTTAATTCATTTGGGAAGTGAATTAAAATAAACTGAATAAATGCCATTTTCATTCTGAATGAGGGTTAATGTGGTTTAACTAATTCACTTCAAATTCAAACTTTTAGTTAAATTCAGATTCTCTTTCTTGGATGTCCCCATGTAGGCAAGCCTTAAACTGCTATTAGATCCAAATTAGTTGTCACTTTAAATGGGCAGTGGAGCATTGAGCCCAATAACCTGGCATTAAAGGATGCTAGAGTAATACCATAATTCTGTCAGCCTTTACAATATCAATTTCTTTTCCTTAGTTTTAACGTTGCATTGGGCTATGTAGGTATGCAGTGAGTCAGCCTGTATCAATTTCCCTAATCCCCACAAAATGATGATAATTTGTTCAGCTGTTCTTTTTTAACAGAGCAACAGAGCAGATGCGTAAGCAGTGTATGGGGTGGGGATGGGTAACAGTTTCAATTTGGGACCCAATCCATAACCCAAACTCAAGGGCTGGGTCTATATTAATGCTGGCCAGGAATTTTCCAATGAAATGCTTTTTCCGTCAGAAAATGCCAGTTTGTCAAAACCAAAACTGTTTCCAGGAAATGTTGATTTTGATAAATCTCACAATTTGGAAAAAAAAAAAGTTTTGAAATTGTCAAAATGGGACATTTGGATATTTTCAAAACAAAAGCCGAAAACATTTTTTGGTTCAAAATGACATTTCATTTAGAAATTTTAACTAATGTATACAGAAAGGTTAAAAAAAACCTAGGTCAAAATCGAAATTAAACTTTTCAATTGACTTGATCCTTTTTTCCCCCTCTTTGAAATCTCAACAATTCTCGTGGAATGGGAAAACCATTTCCAGCCCAGCTTTAGCCTGTATCCAGGGATTTGAACCAAAACCTGCCCAGAAAGTATTTGGATTTGAGGTTCCACTTTTGAACCCTTCTCTACGTCAGTATGATTGACAAAGAATAGGAAGGATTCTCTTAGTGTACAGGGACTCAGGAAATGCAGGTTTATGTCTTCACTCTGTCACAGATTCCCCTTTCGGAATATGGCCAAGTCACTTAATCCATTCTGGGCCTCAGTCCTCAAGGAGAATATTTTGCTACCTCACAAGTGTGCTGTGAGAATAAAATGCATTAAAGACTCTGAGATACCCAGAAAATACAAGGCTGAAGGCTATGTAAGTGCCTGGATAGATGATGACTGACGATGTAAACTATATGGGCCAGATCCTCAGCCATTGTAAACATACATTGCTTCACAGGCTTTGCTGACGTACACTAGCTGAGGATCTGGCCCTATACATTTTAGTCTACTGAGATTATACATAATTTTTCTTCCAGAGATTTCAAGTAAACCTGTTGGAAAAGTGACCACCGGGACACTGAAGAGGATTTTGCAGCAGGTATCAAGCAAAAGAAGCTGATTGACAAATAAATAGGCCCTTGGCAAATTTAGCAGCAAGTACCACCCAGATTTTAGAACTCCCTGGGCCCAAAATGTAACACGCATTGCTACTTTACATGGGGAGGGTGAAATCCTGATCCCATTAAAGTCAATGGCAAAACTCTCATTGATTTCAATGGGGCCAGGATTTTGTCCATAATTACCTCAATTGCGTGTGCAGTCAAGGTAATGGTGTGCACAAGTGGACAGTCGTAGAAGCTGTGCAAAGTCTAGTGAATTGAGAAGGCATATCTATGGTTATCTCAAGACATAAGGCTAAATCCTGAAGTTCATATTCAGTCAAAATACCTATACGCATCCCTGAGTAAAGACTGATTAAGGACTCAGGGTTTGGCCCTTAGTATCTCAGTATATTATAAGAAACAAATCTTGCTGTGAGTATCCTTTAGTGTCACAGCCTGTCCTCCTTGTTACCCACAGGAAATTCAGCTCCCAACTGCACAAAAACTACTGAGCAATGAAAGGGTCTTGAAAACATACGTAATGTACAGAGTTTTTAAAACAGATCACTGGTAGCTGTGGGTGAAATGTCCTCCAGGCTCTTTACTGTGATCTGTTACTTGTTCAATAGACTTTTTATTTGTCACCCTTATATTGGTAACGTTAAAAAAAATAGACTCCTATGGAAAAACTGAGAATTAGATTCTCCTCTCAGTGACACTGGGCAAACACACGGGCATCGACGGAGTTGTATCAAAGGAGAATTTGTCACCGAATTAGGACTTTCCCTTATCCACTGAAAAAGCTACACTTCAACCAGGGTTGCCAAGCCTCCAGGATTGTCTTGGAGTATCCTGGAATTAAAGATGATTTTTTAATTAAAGATTATGTCAGGTGACGAAATCTCCAGGAATTTGTCCAGTCAAAGTTGGCGATCCTAACTTTAATAAATGCTTTACATAAGACACAGTGAGTCTCAGTAGATAAATGGAAGGACCTGTATTAAGGACATCTGCATGAATACAACTGCAATGATGCATTCATAATGGTGAAAACCGCTAATGATGTGCTGAGACCATGGTGTTCTGAAAGAAGGTTGATATGATACAGTTGCAACCTACCATGCTGACTAACACTGTTTCATTGTTTCCTTACGATCCCACATCTCCCTGTCTATCTGTAGCCATCTGTTGTCTGATGCTTGGATTGTAAACTCTCTGGAGGAGGGGCTGTCTCTTTATTCTGTGTTTGGACAGTGCCTAGCACAATCAGGTCCTGGGCTATGACTGGGATTCTGAGCTGTGGGTGTAACACAAATAATAAATATTATTCATGTTTTATTATTAAATTGCACTGGGACAAAGTAGAGTTTACACTGGTGCAGATAATTTTGTCATTGTTTACACTGGTGCAGATAATTTTGTCATTAGTGTAAACTCAGTTTTGCACTGGTCCTTCATCTCTACATTAGGGGATGTGTACCTGTGTATTTGCAATGAAGTAGCTACCTCGGTGTGAATTTCCTCAGTGTAGACAGGGTCAGAGGTTCACTTAACTCATCTAGTTTAGCATGTGTTAAAATCTGCAATGCCTTGTCTACACTTGAATTTTAGATTATGCTAGCTAATGCTTTCGAACAACATGCCTTCACATTCTAGCGAAGACAAAGCCTGTTTGAGTGCTGAGCTAAGCTTTAAACACACACACACACACACACACACATACACACACACACACACTGTAATGAACTGGAAGCACCGGAAGCAACAAGGGAGAAGCTGGGCATATGGGCACTGGAATACAGGCTGAATACGCTCGAGTCAGAGCGAAACTCAGCAACAGACACTCTACTAGGTCTTAAGGGCCAAGAAGTCAGTGGTGCCACTGACGTAGTGAAAGGAGGGCCAGACGTAAGAACAAACCCTCGGCTGACAGCATGAGCAGAGGAAAAACTACTACGTGACTAGAGAATGACTAACTTTAGGCTCCACAGAACTTTGTGGCTTGGACACCTCACTGAACATTTCTTTCGCAATCTGACATTTCTCGCTCTGATTAATCCTTGTAAACCCTCGGCTCAGCTGACGTGGCTGAGCCCATCTGAACCCTTTGTTAAACTTTCTGAACATATTTCTTTTCTGCACACAAAAAGAGGTATCCCCACATCCACCCCATCCTTCATGCTAAAAGACTGTTTTGTCAAATCCAAAATGAAACTCCAGAAGGTCTGGTGACTTGGAAATAATCCCCTGAAGGATTTGAAGCACTTGGATGTGCCGTGTGCATTGTGACAACCCAAGGATGTGATTTCCCACCCCCCGTTCTGCTGTGCAGTGGTGTTTCATAAGTGCCGGGCATTAAATTAAAAAAAAAATTAGACAAACTCTGCAGTGTGTGTGGACAGCACAGTGAATAATATCTCACTGAGTGGTGTGTTACCAGCTGAAAATATCTTCAATGAAGAGAACAAAAGATGGGCCCAGAGCAAAACCCGAACCATAGATTCAAATGCCCTTGAACTCTGGAGTGATTTACATCTGGACCTAGCTGTTCCCTTTCCCTATAACTTTCAGAAACCACAAACACACACACACACCACCATCATCGTCTCCCCTCTCCCCCCAGTTCTAAGTACCCCCAAGCTCAGAATGCTCAGATCCAGATGTGCAATATTCTACTTGGCCCTCTCTTTAAAGGAAACGCCAAAAGAGAAACAGAATGAACAGCGGTTTCAAGATAGAAAAACACATTCTAAATACAGTTTCTAGGAGCCTGCTCACCACATGTGTGAAAACCAAGAGTGGTACAGGAGAGTGGAACAGCTTGGAAAGTCAATTCCAGTGATGCAGATACCAAGAGAAGGTACAGTTGCCACTTGCCACCTGGATATTTCTACTGACTCATTTCCTAACCCATATATCCAAATGGCCTGATGCACAAAAGACAATATTTGGGTTTCAACCAATTAATAGGAAGGAAATTGGCCCTTCATTCCAAGATAATTAATTTCTTGGGAGCAGAATCTTTGGGGCTCTCTAGGAAACAGTACATATCACGGGCAGTGCAGAGGATTTGGGGAGGGAAATGGCTAGCCTTTACGATTCTGAAGAAAGCCTTATGAGAGTGAACTGATGCAGCGATGTCTTGCTGAGTCTGCAGACAGACTGTTTAAAACAATAGCTCACTGAGATGAACACGTACTCTAAGCAACTACTCATGTCCTTTTATTGCCACAACCCTTTTCCTTTAACCCCAAAGACTTAAGCCATATGCTTTCCTTAGCTCTGTAAAGCACCTCGTACACTTTTTAGGGCTGTATTAATTATTATGATAAGAACTACACATAGTCATGGACTATAAAGGTGGATAGAAAGCTGGCTAGATTGTCGGGCTCAACGGGTAGTGATCAATGGCTCCATGTCTAGTTGGCAGCCGGTATCAAGTGGAGTGCCCCAGGGGTCGGTCCTGGGGCCGGTTTTGTTCAATATCTTCATAAATGATCTGGAGGATGGTGTGGATTGCACCCTCAGCAAGTTTGCAGATGACACTAAACTGGGAGGAGAGGTAGAAGCGCTGGAGGGTTGGGATAGGATACAGAGGGACCTAGACAAATTGGAGGATTGGGCCAAAAGAAATCTGATGAGGTTCAACAAGGACAAGTGCAGAGTCCTGCACTTAGGACAGAAGAATCCCATGCACCGCTACAGACTAGGGACCGAATGGCTCGGCAGCAGTTCTACAGAAAAGGACCTAGGGGTTACAGTGGACGAGAAGCTGGATATGAGTCAACAGTGTGCCCTTGTTGCCAAGAAGGCCAATGGCATTTTGGGATGTATAAGTATGGGCGTTGCCGCAGATCGAGGGACGTGATCGTTCCCCTCTATTCGACATTGGTGAGGCCTCATCTGGAGTACTGTGTCCAGTTTTGGGCCCCACACTACAAGAAGGATGTGGACAAATTGGAAAGAGTCCAGCGGAGGGCAACAAAAATGATTAGGGGTCTGGAACACATGAGTTATGAGGAGAGGCTGAGGGAACTGGGGCTGTTTAGTCTACGGAAGAGAAGAATGAGGGGGGATTTGATAGCTGCTTTCAACTACCTGAAAGGAGGTTCCAAAGAGGGTGGATCTAGACTGTTCTCAGTGGTAGCAGATGACAGAACAAGGAGTAATGGTCTCAAGTTGCAGTGGGGGAGATTTAGGTTGGATAGTAGGAAAAACTTTTTCACTAGGAGGGTGGTGAAACACTGGAATACGTTACCTAGGGAGGTGGTGGAATCTCCTTCCTGAGAAGTTTTTAAGGTCAGGCTTGACAAAGCCCTGACTGGGATGATTTAATTGGGGATTGGTCCTGCTTTGAGCAGAGGGTTGGACTAGATGACCTCCTGAGGTCCCTTCCAACCCTGATATTCTATGATTCTATGATTCATTGCAGTGCTGTGTTAATACTGAAGCCTAATTGTAATGTTTGAAATTTCAACATTGTTAACTATTTCTTAGCAAAAACCTCCAGCGACTTGGGATTGTGTATAGAGTTTGAGACTGTGGACTGACCTTCAGTAGAATAACATTCCCAAGCTCCCTTCCCCTCCTCCCCCAATATGGTCTCTTTTTTGCCTGTGTTATGCCTGGTTTGAGGATAAATGGGGAAAAAGTCATAAAGAAACAGCGTCTTCCGATATATACTAAGTGTTTACAATACATAAGACAACAGGTGAATTGGAAACATAATAGGAATACTGAAATGTCCTTTAGAAAGGAAATGTATAAGAAGGCACATGATAAAATACACAGACTAATGAATGGTAAAGAGAAGATAGATCAGGAGCATCTATTCTCATGGACACTTAAACATAAGAACAAGGAGACATACCATGAAATTGAAAAGTGCCAAATTCAAAACTAAAAAAGGAAGTACTTTTTAAATACAATACTTAATTAGACCATGGAACTCACTCCTACATGATAGTGCTGAGGCTAAGAATTCAGCATGATCAAAAAAGGGGATTGGACATTCATATGGCTAGCATGAATATCCAGGATTAGAAGAGTTACTGCTATCAAAAACAATAGAAGGGCTCTAAAACCTCATGGGTCTAGATTTAAAACAATCTCTATTAGGGATTATGATAAGAGACCGGGGGGCAGATTATCCCACATCTGCTTACTGACGATTTTCTTCTCCTAAACAGCTGATGCTGGTCACTGTCAGACACAGGATACTGGCCTCAATGGATCACTGGTCTGATCCAGAATGGCAGTTCCTATATTTGTACCTAAGGGTACATGTGGGTATGGAGTGAGTTGCCTTCAATTAGTCCCACTGGAAAAGAATTTTCATGGGAGAACCTCAACCCTCCCTAAAATAATAGATCTAGATAAGTATGGAAGGAATGGCATACGATTGGCACTTCCTACAATAGCAAGAATAAAAGAAAGAATTTTCAATTTACATAGACAAGCCTGCCTGTCTATATCTTATTTGAGACCCCCAGTCTGGAGGCAGCAGCTGTCTGATGACATATTACAAATGACTTGTTGCTGTAATGTATCATCGGAGTCCCATTGCCCTAATGATGCATTACTGTAATACATCATGAGATCAGTGCCCAGCAGGAACAGGAGTCCTGGAAACCAAACAGCTCCATACATTTTCACACAGTCCCAAAAATAAATAAATAAAAATTGTTTTGAATTTCTTTTCTTCTCTGTTCAAGACTTAAGCCTCAAAAAGTGTGGATCAGAACAGGCATTCATTAAACAGGCTCTGATGGTTGCATAAGTCTCCTAAGTCATTAAAGGTTCTAATATAGTAGATTACCTATTGCTAGTGCTGCTCAGTTAGAATAAATTATCTTTAATTAATTTTTTAAGCTTTCCTGGTAGTGTGTCAGGAACTTGAGTTTACATTCAAGTAGAAACCTAACTCTGGGAGCTCGGCGAAGCATGGTTCCCTCTTGTTAAATTACGTGGTTTAAGGCACCAGGGATGTGACATAGTGACTCCAGTCCAGTGAACAAGAGAATGCACTCCAGAATTTGATGAGCACTCTGCTGGGTTGCGAGAGCCTGATTTGCAGAAAGGCTGAGCACCCATAACTCCAGCAGGAATCAGTGGGAATTGCAGGGGGTCAGCACTCTGAAAGTTAGATTCTAAGAGGGCGGAAGGTGCACTGGATACAAAAAGAAAAACAACTCCTCTTCTCAAAAAGAAAAGGAGTACTTGTGGCACCTTAGAGACTAACCAATTTATCTGAGCATAAGCTTTCGTGAGCTACAGCTCACTTCATCGGATGTATACTGTGGAAAATACAGAAGATGTTTTTATACACACAGACCATGAAAAAATGGGTGTTTATCACTACAAAAGGTTTTCTCCCCCCCCCCACCCCACTCTCCTGCTGGTAATAGCTTATCTAAAGTGATGACTCTCATTACAATGTGTATGATAATCAAGGTGGGCCATTTCCAGCACAAATCCAGGTTTTCTCCCCCCACCCCAACAGGAGAGTGGGTTTTGGGGGGTGGGAGGGAGAAAACCTGGATTTGTGCTGGAAATGGCCCACCTTGATTATCATACACATTGTAAGGAGAGTGATCACATTAGATAAGCTATTACCAGCAGGAGAGTGGGGTGGGGGGAGAGAAAACCTTTTGTAGTGATAAACACCCATTTTTTCATGGTCTGTGTGTATAAAAACATCTTCTGTATTTTCCACAGTATGCATCCGATGAAGTGAGCTGTAGCTCACGAAAGCTTATGCTCAAATAAATTGGTTAGTCTCTAAGGTGCCACAAGTCCTCCTTTTCTTTTTGCGAATACAGACTAACACGGCTGTTACTCTGAAACTCCTCTTCTGGTATCTTAGTAAGATGAAGGTTTCCTGGCCATCTTTTTTTCAGGATCCAGTTTGGTAAGGAAATTAAGCACACCTAACTTTAAACATATAAGTTGCCCCACTGACTTCAACAGCACTCCTCCCATGCTTAAAATATTCGGCACATGTTTAAGTACCTTGCCAAATCGAGGCCTCATTTATAGTAAAGGGGGGGAAGACAAAAGATTGTTGCTCAAGTCTGCAGCACTTCGTCATGGCTGGCAGCCCTTCTCCCATGAGTAGTTCCATTATCTTCAAAAGGACGACTTGCTGCAGTAAGTGGGAGATGCTGTGGGCAAGGGTTGCACAGTTGGGCCTTAAATGTGAAACTCTTAATCCCCATGTGAGAAATGTAGGGAGCAATGCAGAACATGTGTGCTAAATTCTCCCCTTCCACCCCGTCCCCCTGCCTCCTGGGAGGAAAGGGCCAACTAGTGTATAATGGGAGAGGTACGATGTTTTTCTGGCAGTGTGTAATCCTGCCTGGTCCCATTTTAGAAACAAGGAATTCTGCATGGAGTATCTACAGTTACACCAGACAAGTGACTCAGGGCCTTGGCACCAAAACTCTGCTCTAACTTCTTCTGAAGTCAATGGGAGTTTTTCCTTTTACTTCAATGGGAGTGCGATCAGGCCCCATGATCCCATGCAGGTGCTTCTATATCCTGGCACTTTGACACCATGGTGATCGGTACCATGGAATACCGTGGATTAGACTAGACTGCAGGGAGATAGAGAGATACCATTATATGCAGTAGGCAGGAATCCTATACTCAGTGTTAGAAGAGCAAATGGAGACAACATCTTTATTCCCCAGGCGAGAGCATAGTGCCTCACAGGTTATTAAGCAGTGACACCTCTCTGCATGGCAACAACAGGAGAGACCATGCTTAGCAGCTCTAGAGCACATTTCTTCCAAAGATCTGAAAGCCCTCTGCATTACAGTCCATTTTACACATGGGGAAAAGTGAGTTACAAGGAATTGCCCAAGATCTAATATTACGTTAGTGACAGAGCCAGCTATAGAAATCTGGAGCCCCAAGCTTTGCTCTAACCACCGGATCAGGTTGCTTGATCTGGAAACGAAGAGGCTTTGTTTTCATTTAGAACTAACTACCTGGTACACTTTAGCAACCAGGCATAATTAGGTATAACTAACATCAACTGAGCTCACGAAAGTATAGGTGCTAAAAGAGGAAGGCTGGTTTATGGCTAGTCTTTAGATAAAACCCTTAGTTTCCCCAACACAGAAATCAGATCACTTTGACACACATAGGATTTAGAAGACAGACACATGCTATAGGATCCTAGCTTATATATATATATATATATATATATATGCATTATTCCTTCTAGCATCCTTTGGTCCATGGGAAGGGCTATTCAGTGAAGTCAGGGGTGCTATAAAAGGAAAATAACCATGAATAAACAAAAGAAAGAAATGGAACAAGCTATTCTCTCTTTATTTGCAAACGTGAACACACCCTGCTTATTAGCTCACTGGAAAATTCTTCAGGCCACCATCGGATGATTCTGAGGTACCTGTGTAGTTTAATTGGAAAGTGCCTGCTGCAGACGGTTTTGGAAACTCAAAGGGGGAATTGCCAACAATTTCTTAGAAATATATTTTGTGGTGCAGTATCAGCGAGCTGAATTTGCCTTGGAAATCCCACTACAGCTCCGGCTGCATGATGCCAACTGCAATTTTGTAGTTATTTTTGATCCAAGATTAAGTGCCTTTTAAAAAAATAATAATTCTGAAATGGATTTTAATTGAATGTGCTGCCCTGCTCGAGGTGCACCAAAATGATTCGGTTGGGTGTTTTTCTTTCCCAAATCCTAAGGGGGACGTTCCCCTAGACCAACATTAGACTGGTTTCCCCCGCCTCCCCACCCCCAACCCCTTGGTCAAAAGATCCAGTGTGTGCTAATTCTGTCAAGCTCCCTCTCACTCAATCACTCATATACAGTGCCCCTTAAAGAAACACTGCAGAAGCCAGAAGGCTAAGAAATTAACCAAATGAACTACTGGGGCTTTGCCCTTACATACCAAATACTGAATTGCTGCCACCTTGCTGGTAAAATTAGCCATGTGTTTCAAAGGGCTCCCTTTACTGATCGAGTATGTAATACAGAAGTTGCTATGCTACATGAGACTAAAGGCCTATCAGTAATCAGTAATGATCAATACTTGATGAATTAATGGAGGATCTAACACTCTCATATAATTAGTTAATTAATCAATTAATTAATGGGGATCTAATACTCTCATATAATTAGTTAATTAATCAATTAATTAATGCACTTGCAGCTCAGTCCTTACATGTGCTGAGCACTCTGCCCCAGTCCAGGAACATGCTTAACTTTAAGGACATGAGCAGTTCCGTTAATGTCAGCACCTTGCAGCCAGCCAGGATCGAGTCTCTCATTAAATGTTGTAAGGCCGTGTGTCAAAAGAACTTTCCTTCCTGACCTCTGCAGGCAATAAGTTTATATCCTGAAGCATGAAATAAAATGTCCTTGGTATCTTTTAACCTAGTTCTAAATTCTGTCCTGACATAACCCTACTGGAGTCAGATCAGAATTTGAATTGTAGCACAAAGGGCTCCTGATCTATTACTGGGGTGCTTAGATGCAATATAAATAATAATATTATGAATTAATAATTAATATGGGTTTGCATCACATGTAATTCATGTTGCCATTTATCCCTTTATGTTGTCCAAAGCAGCCAAAGTTACAGACTGTCATATAATCATCATTCCATGGTTTTTTAGATTTATTTTTTAAATTCATTTTTAAACTGCTAAGTCATTTGTCTTGATCTCCTCCTGCACCAGGGTGTTGTGTAGGTTAACTGTATACTGAGTAAAGCAACTTTGTTAGCTGATGGCTGCTCCTCCAGATAAAAATTCTTTCTTTCTTATAAAGAAATAAAACCTGAAAACACAGGTTCCCCCCATAAAACCTCACCTGTGATTGAAAACAAACAAGCAAAACACAAAATAAACTATTCTTCTTGCAATATTTCTCAATGACTTGGTAGTACAGTTCTGAAATCCATGGGACGTATCAATATATGTGCAAATGTTCCAAGGGTTTAACTATTCACATGCAAGATGGCTTTGTAGGGAGAACTCTGTGCAGATAGGTTTTAAAATGTAACTACAGATACAAGCAACTAACATGCAACAACTTTAACCGACAGTGACATTCTTCTCAAAGGGTCAATTATGCCATCCAAGATTATGAATAAACTGAGAAACTTTTAAACCCACTGCCAAATCTAGTTGGTTTCATTAGAATTAGACCTGCATTGTACTGCTTTTGAAGACAAAAATATAGAGAAAAGATATAAGCAAGTGGGTGAGGAATCAAAATAAATAATTAACACTTTGAACTCTGTGGAGAAAATTCCCCAGAGACTTAAGTATTATTAAGAAAAAGTCAGTATTATTACCCTTGTATGAGTGGGGAAACTGAGGCAAAGAGAAGTGCACTGACTTGCCCAAGGTCAGGTGGTTAAGTAGCAGAGTCAGCTCTCTTGAGTCTCTCAGTGCAGAGTCCTATTCGCTTTCTTAGTGAGAGCAAGAGACTTCCTATCAGCTTCTTCGCTAGATTCTGTGAGTCTGTGGCCAAAGTTTGTTAACATCACCAGAAAGAAAAAGGTTTCAGGTCCCCAGCCTTCTGCAGTCCAATTTATGTCCAATTTGCAGACTTTCAACATAGCAGCCTCACAGTTCATAAAATCAAACTCAGCGAGGGCTAAGTCCCTGGGTAATGGATTTAGGATCACTCGAGGTGTTACTGGCAGTTCATGATGGGTAACTTTCTTGTTAACGAAAGTCCCTTTTGCTAAATGAGTTCCAGGTTTAAGTCTCCCTCTGCCTCTCTCTTTTTTTGGCAGCAGCACTGCTGTGGATGGGGAGTGGGGGAGGAGGTGGTGTAGGGCTTTATTAGCCTGTGCAAGGAGAGTTTTTCATTGCAAGGGCTGCAGGGAGCAGAGACAGAGGGAGGGAGAGGGAGAGAGAGGGAGGGAGGGAAAAAAAAAAGGTGGGATAAGTTAGTCTTTGTGTAAACGGAAGGTGCTGAAAGGAAGGCAGTGTGCTGGGGCCAGGGGATCGACCCTCTGGCTCCACTTGTCTACACAGGGACTATGGAGACGGCCATGTGCGTAGACCGGTGCCTTTTGGTTTCCGCAGGTAACTGCAAGCTCTGTAGGGAATACGTCCAAGGAGAGAAAACCACAGATTGCATATGGGCGGGGGGGGGGGGGGGGGAATGCTTAACTTCTACTGTCTGCTCCCAGTGTCCCTGTGCCTGGCAGCCCATTTAACCACTCTGCCCTCAGCAGAGGAGGGGGTGTGTGTGTTTGTGTGTGTGCATGTGTGCGCGCGCACACGTGCCAGGGGAGAGAGGGTCCCAGTCAATTGCTGAAAACAGATTAATTATAGATGTCATATTTCTGAATTTTCCAGTTAAAAAGTCTTGCTATTTATCCGGCGCAGATTATTCCCTGAGCACATTGCAGGGAGGAGATACATCAGTTCCAGGGCATTAGCAAACTCGAGGGAACCTTCTGGCATCCAAAGCAAGAAACTGGGGTCTCTGTTGCTTTCCGTTGTTCCCTCAGTCTGACAGGTTTGCAAACCCTGAGCAAATGTTATGAAAAGGCCAGTGGATAATTCTCTGTTTCTGCCTTCTAACTTGGCTTCAAACCCACCCCGGTCATTCCAGGTTCCAATATAAAACTGCCCTCCTTACCTGCTCTTCCTCCACTTAGGAGCCGAACCGAAGGCCATTGAGATTAAGAGAAAGACTCCCATTGAGGACAGAGGGCTTGGATCAGGCTCTTGAAGCACTTACGTAGTTCAAGCCAGAATCCCCAGCTGGACTATACTTGGGGAAAGAACAGTTAGAAGTGGGGTGGAAGGGTCTGCTTCTCAGGCTGTTCTAATTGGCAGGCTGCTATGGCCCTCAGAAGCAGAAAATAGCCATCGCAAAGTAGACTGGAGCAACACCCCTTCCTGATGCCTCATTCCTCTCTGCCTCTGACCTGCTCCCAACACATCCCTTACACTGAGAGCTGCTGGCCTGCCTCCTGGACAGGCCAGAGAAGCCAGGGAAAGGGATGGAGGAGGTATTCTTAACGGGCTATTTCTGCCTCCTTTCAGTTCCCTATAAACTACCAGAGCTGTATAAAAGGCCTTAGGACCTAGAGTATCAGGTCCAGGCACTTCAGCGCTCTGTTCACATCCTGCCTCTTGCTCTCTTCCTTTGGCTTGTTCTCAAATGGAATAATCTGTGTGGTCCTGCATTTTAGGGGTTTCGTCATTGCCCTTACGTCCAAACAAAAGCTATTATTTAATCATGGTAGTTGCCAAGGGCCTGCACCAGGGATCAGGTACTGTGAATCATGGCAAATCAGTCTCAGAAAATAATACAGCTGAATAGTGGTTTACTAAACAGGAACAATAATTATTATTACAGCAAGGTGAAATTTTTCAAATATAAGTTTTTTCCAGCAAAAAAATACAAATTTGGTTCAGCTGAAACTTTTAGCAAATACAGGTAGATTTGGGTGAATTGTTTCAACTGAAAAGAAAAGAAAACTAAACCCAAATTTCCAAAACAGCCAAAACGTTTTGTTTCAATATTTCCAAAAAGGGAATGCTTCAGCTTTTTTATTCAAAAAGATCTTTTGTTTTGAAATGACCTTTAATTTTATTTAAGAAACCCAGAAAAATCTCCTGGCATCAAAAATGAAATGTTTCATTTAATTTCAAATGAAAAAATCTGTTCACCCTGAATCCATTTTTCTTCTTTTTGATTAGCCAAAAACGTTAAAAAAAATTATTTTCAGGTCAACCAGAATTTTTTCCCTTTCAAAATGGCCAGTGAAAAATCCATTATTTGAACATCTCGAATGATATTATAATTATTTATTTGTATTACTGTAGTTCCTAGGCGCACTACAAACTGTCCTGGGAGATTTTGTATTCATACATTCGACAGCCCGTAGTTGGTCATGAGAGGAGCAAGAATGCTCAGATTGTGGCTGGCTGTAGAAAGAGGAAGAGGAGCTATTTGCCTAATACCTCCTACTGCAAACAACTGAGCAGGGAGAGGCCAGAGACAAACAAGAGAGCTGGCCCTTCGTCCTCCCACTCCCTAGCCAGAGTATCTGTTGGCCAGACATACAGAGCAATGGCAGAGTAAGGGATGAATTGTTTCTCACTAAATTCATTCTCTGGGGTAGCGCAGCAACACACCACTCCTCACCAAGGCAGACTGTCATTCAAGCATCTTGCCCTGAAGCTACAAACCAAAACATTTGGGGCCAGACCTTTAGCTGGTGTAAATCAGTGTCAGCTCCCTCAACTGAGGGTCTGTGCATGAGATTTTAGCCAGGCTAAAACTGAGAAAAAGCCTTTTTTACACCAGGACAGGAAGAGACCATGTCTTTAGGGCAGAGCGGCCTTCCTAGACATTTTTTTTTAAATCATCTAGCCTCAGATGATTTCTTTCTTTCCTTCTCTTTCTTCTGTTTTGCTTCCAGAATTGGATGGTTCCTTTAGAACGATATGTCACCAAAAAATCAGCGAAGCAGCATTTGGCTGTCATTGGTTTCCTCACTCATGTCGTTTCCTTTGAAATGGCGACCTTCCCGTTTCGTTTTCTTGTATTGAACAAAACAGACCATCATCCCAGAAGCTATTTACGTTCGTGTGCCACATTGCAGAACCCAATCCCTGATCCGCTAGGGTAGGGTGTGTGGTCCTGCAGGTCGCCTTATCCAGTGGCAGAAGAGATGGAGTCCTTGCCCCCATCCTACCCCCCAGTCCAAGTCACATTTAGAGGTAGAATGATTGTTTGTTCAAAGCCTTGACTAAGGGACAGTGCTCAGCACCAAAAGGAGCTCAGAGACACACAATTCCTTCTTTGCTTCATCCTTGCCCCTCGGGGGGGGGGGGGGGGTTCATTTACTGCAGTCCTTCCCAGGGTGCAGTTTACTTCTCCCTTTACACTGGCTAAGGGTCTCCTCATTGGTGCACTGGGGGGCAATGGAAAGGGAAGTGAGGCAAATATTCATCCACTGGCTTGCAGGGAGAGTAGTAGCTCCGTGCAGTCTCCTGTTCCTCGACTTTGCCTGGACTCATCATCCAGGCAAGGCTCATGGTGGGAGGGAGGGAGGGAAGGAGGGTCTTTGTGGCCCCTTGTTCCCCTGCAAGGCCGTGACGGGCTCCAGTAATAATTAAGCCCTGAACAAATCAGTGGCACTCTTAGTCATTGTCATTTTGCATTTTCTTAAAATCTAGTTTTAGAGACAACTGGCTGGATTCCCACCACTAACTTCAGCTCTGGTGTTGTCTATTCTCTCTTTCTCTTTCTTGCACTTGATAATAGGAAAACAAAATGCAGAGAATTTATATATGTTATATATACTAGACTAGATGGACCATGGCTCTGATCCAGTCTTGTAATGCCTGCTGTTCACACATTTTAGGCTCTCTAGTGTATGAATTCAAAATTTCCAAGGACAGTTTGTCGTGCGCCTAGGAACTACCGTAATACAAATACATGAAACAGAAATAATTGCTGTGATCTTCTTTGCAACAGATGCTCTCCTGAGATCCAGTCTCCCATTCACCTTTCTTTCTGTTTTCTCTTCTAATTCTTCTCCACACTCTCATGATCAGCCATAATTTTTTCATAACGTTATCTATGCCTTGACCTGCAGTCTGGCCACATACCACAACTCGCAGGACCAGGGCTTTAGAATGTCAGCCCCACAGGGCAGGGAATGTCTCTTCTTATTCACCTATATTATTAATAGTTATTATTTGTTTTGTAATAGTACCCAGGCACGGACAAGGACCTCATTGCGCTAGGTGCTGTACAAATACAGAACAAAAAGATAGTTCTTACCCCAAGCATCTTACAATCTAAGTAAATCACCATGTACAACAGCAACACTATGTGTAGTCCATATGCATGTTACAGTATAATTATCCAGCAGTGATCTCTAATGTATATTAAACAAAAAATGATGATTTAGATTCCTTACCTCAAGTATAAGGCATTTTTTAGATGTTAGCCAATAATCATAGTCTATTAAGGGCATGAATCTATAAATGGAACATTATAGTAATTCAAGTGGAGAATTGTATTCCACTCCATTTTGCTGCTATTTGTTTTGAGTAACTTATATAGTCATTTGAGCCTTTTTTCCTCCTGGAAGGGTGCAGCGCCTCTCACTGCGGTTATGCCAGCTGCATGTGTTTGCTCAGGGAGTGCGCTCCCTGTAGCACAGCTGGGTATTGTCTTTCAAGCTAAACAAATACTTTTACAAAAAAAAGAAAGAAAATTTCAACTTATCTTCCTTTTCCCCCATGGCTCTGTTTTCTCTGGCTTTCATGACAAATGTGGAGGAGAGCACATGCCCCTTGCAACTAGCTACCTCTCAATTTGTTTTCTGGCAATAGGGATGGATGATCTCTTATAAAAATACCACCTCCAATTTGAACTGCATGAAGAGTATTTTTGTGAGTATTTAACCAGGATAATAGTAATCTCCTTTGTGTTCTGAGAAATCATGGTAAAACATCCATCCTTTAGAGTTGATTCAACTGAAACTGAACTGTGTGAGCAACAGAAACTATGAGACTGGATCAGAGCCATGGTCCACCTAGTCTAGTATTGTGCGTCTGACGATGGCCAATAGTGGATGCTTCCTAGTAAGGTGCAAAATGTCCCCCAGAGGGCAGGCAGGTGTGGCATAATCTGCCCTTCGTGAAGCTCTGACCTTAATCCCCCCTAGTCAGAATTTCTCTTCAACCCTGAAGCATAAAGTTTTATTTCCCTTCCAAAACTTTTGTTAGTATGAATTATTTTTAATCTGAATATTCTTGATATCTGCCCTTCGTGAAGCTCTTACCTTAATCCCCCCTAGTCAGAATTTCTCTTCAACCCTGAAGCATAAAGTTTTATTTCCCTTCCAAAACTTTTGTTAGTATGAATTATTTTTAATCTGAATATTCTTGATATCCATATAAAAGTCCAGTCCCGCTTTGAATTGATTCATGGATATCAGGGTATCACCTTTTTAGTAATGGCAGTTGCTCTAGCATTTGTTTAGCAATTCTGGTTTTATCATTACCCAGTTGTGTCAGACTAAAATTTGAAATAGCCCACATGCTAATTACTATACAAAAAAATCTTTATATTCAGTATGGATTTCAGCTTGGTCATTCTCACTTACTTTTAGTGCTGAATATAACTACTTTGGACCCAGTAAGAGATGTTTTTATGCCAAAATCAAAATCAAAATAAATAAATTTAAAAAGCTTGCTGTTACAAAAGTAACATTTGTGTATATGGACGAGGGCCTGATATTTTGAAAAATAAAATGTAATAGTTGGAGTTGTTCACTTTAAATGTTAGCTACTGTTAAAGGGCAGGCATGTTGGCTAGTTTTTAAATAACTTAATTGCTTTTCAAAACATTTGTGGTGAGAAGGAAACTCAAAATGAATGGGACAAAAGCTCCATTCATATTAATGGGAGTCTGCATTATCACAGAGCATGGCCTGACCAGAGGCAACGTGGTCTAGTGGATTAAGCAGAGAACTAACAGTTCCTCATTTCTAATCAGGGCTCTGTCATGAAGTTACTTTGTATCTTTATCCATGTCTTCTTTGTTTTTTCGGATTCCCCATCTGTAAAATGTGGCTAGTAATATTTACACACTGCACGAGTAGCTGTTTTGCCTCGGCAAGCAGATTGTGAAAATCTCAAATGTATTGTCATAACAAAATAGTGTTTCTCTTCTCTGACTGGATAACTTCTGTAACTATACAGCTGGTCAGAAAATGGGCGAACGTTTCTGCAAAAAATTGTCCTTGTTTTCCATTGGAAATATTATTATTTTTTGATTGGTTGTAGTAATTAACCAACAGCAGCACAAATTTCCAGTTGCACAGCTGAGTGTAAATTTGTAGGCAGAAATACAAACTGGTGTAAGTTAGTTATGCAATGCAACATTCACTTTAAATGAATATTCAAGTGATTGGGCATAAAATTTGCTTTTCATTAATATTTGCGCTCGTAGGTCTTGTTGAATGGAACATTCATGGGAAGTAAACCCAAAATATGTGCAAACACAATTAAAATACATTTAAAAATTCAAACAACTATTTACAGAATTAATTTTCTTTTTTAGCAGTATTCCCCAGCTCCAGATGTGGATGTTTACACCTTCAAACTCCTACACAAACATTGAATAATAAAGCACTATGTAGAGTAAGCATGTAAGTATGGTTGACTATACTGAGAGATCCATCAGACGCTAGAAAGATTAGTGGGTGATGCAAACTTTGGCCCTCATCCTACAAAAAACACACACACACATTGTTAACTTTGTTTCAGAGGGACTCCTCACACTGTGCAGAGTTACTCACAGAGTGTAAAGTTAAGCATGTGTGTAAATCTTTGCAAGATCAGAGCCTTTCTTTCAAATGAACAATATCCCGGAGACTAGATGCCTTGCAGAACCTCTTTCTATTGCATGAGTCCAACTCCCAGGTTAATGGTTACTCAGATCTTGTTAGGAATATTTCCCTGCTGTAACTCAGACTCAGCATAAGATTTTTTTGTTTTTCTGTGTTTGTCGTTAATAATGCGCACAAAGTCTATTTGCATAGCACACCATAATTCTTTCCATTGGCTTCAAAGGGAGAAGGATGGAGAAATGATATTAGTTGTAAACCTTGTTTCCATCTTCTCTGTTTTATGTCACTTTATTTTAGTAGCGTCAGTCCAAATTAAATGTTGGTTAATGTGGTTGAGTTTTACTATCTGACAAATGCAGCCTAATAATAGCTTGGGAACAAATAACTTAGGAAAGCACAGTCTGTATTGATATTGAGCTATTTTGAATACCAACTTTCCTATTCTCTTATCTATATATATATACATATAAAGTAATGAAGAACAAAATAAAGGTGAACCAAATTGGGACAATGCATCCAAAATTCCCACACACAGTCCCACAACACTGGGGGTCTGGATAAAGTGGGATACAAATCAAAACGATGCCTGGCTTTGATGCAAATCTAAAATCTGACCAAGCTTTTGCAAAACAAAAACCATCTCACAACTTTGCGGAGGGTGTGTGCCAAAGGAACAGACACAAGTGTATCACATCAGGAAATGGCTGCGGTCTTCTTATGTCACACCCAATTTAGTATTCATAGAACACTGAGTCCCAAACACAAAGTCCCAAATTTACAAGGCTGAAACAGTCCCAAACCATGCTGGCCATTCTAAGTACTGAACCAGGAAATCTCCAAATTCAGGGCAAAGAAAAAGGATCCTGTGGATCCAGCAAGCCAGGGTCATGAGTTGTTACCTAAGCTAAAGAAAGAGCATCTCCTGCTTGTTCATCCACTATGGAGTTTGGGAAATCCTTGTCCCCACTGAGTTTTAATCTCCAGATGAGAGACTAATCTATCCCCTGCTGACAAGACCATTGTTCCCAACATTACAGTCCTGTGAAGAAACAATCTGACATCCAGAAATAGCTGGATCCCCTTAATCTGGATCTCAGAGTTGACAATATTTCAACCAGTAAAACCTCTTTCCTTGTGTTTCTAGACCTACCGAAATTAACCAGAATGATACTGGTAAAGTATACTTTTTTTCTAGGAAACCAAACATAATACAAAAGGAAGGGTGGTCTTGTGACTGAGGCAGCAGTCTAGTGTTCAGGAGATCTGGGTTCAAATCCTCTCATCTTTGCTTCAAACCTCCCACGGTTAATCATTTAATCTCTTTTGTTCCCCATCTCAGTTCCCCAGATTTAATATTTCCTTCAACCCGCTCTTTGTTTATAGTGCAAACACTTCAGGACCCGGACTTTGTTTATGCATAGCACCTAGCAGCATAGGGACCCAATCTTGGTTGTGGCTTCTACATGCTGCTGTATAATGAGTGTGTATACATACATTCTTGATTCCTCTTTATAGCCACCTTTGCAAAGTCTGAAATACTTTCTCTACCGAAGGGCTGCTTTTTTTAGATATCAAAACAAGGGGGAAACAAAATATAAATAATGGATTAAAGAAAAAGAAAACAAACAAAAATATCCAACAAGTCATATTTGTATAGATACCGCAGGCTCTTGTGAAGGAAAAATGCGTGTAATGGACAAACCTAAAACAGAAGGTTGCTAGTTGCTTAATAGGAACATCTATTTGTTTGTCTGTCTATAGATGCTGATATACCACATCATGGGCACACAAAGTACTCTGCTCACATTTGTATAAACAAGAGAATTGCACTCAAGATGTTTCTGCCTCCCAAAACCTCTAAGCAAGGGAAAGAGGCTGCCCTGGGATCTTGCCCACACTACTGCTTGGATCTTGCTCATGCTACAGAAAGCACCAAAGGACGGCACATACTCTACTTACTGTGCTAAAGCCACCTAGGAGAACCCTTTCTGCCCTAGTAGCCTATTTTGTCTAAGGAACTCTGAAGGGTTGAAGTTAAAATCGAGTTTCAGTTGCAGCTTGTTTTCCATCCTATGGATGTTTAAAATAGCCTGCCTCGCATGAGAGTTTTAGGGTTTGTCTTTTTACCTTGGAGAGAGACACAGTAGAGAGAAATGTCTGCCCATCTTCTCTCTTTGTTCTCACTGGCCAAGACTGTTAACTAAATGTGATTCTAAACGTCTTCAGCGTTTCAGATGCAGAATCACCTCCAAACTGGGCTACCCTGTGTTGTGTCCATTTCCAGGGTGCGTGACTATATTCTGGCTCCTTAAATTTCCCTGCAATTTTATTTGGCTACAGTATTCTGCACTTCAGTTGCCAGACTGCTGTGTATTGTTGCTGGGCCCTGTAAAATAATTACTGTGTTTTAGTGGTTGGTGATCTGATTCTATCTCTCTATCTTTTGATCCCGTGAACAGTTACTAGTACACGTGGTCCCACTGCAGCTTATGGTACTAAGTGTACGGAGAAAGAAGGTACGGGTGGTAGCATCTTGCCATGGTGGTACCTTGGGCTTAATTTAGAGGTGATTTGTAACACGAAATGGATTAAATAACCCTTTACTCAGTTTTCATTGCATAGACAACATTTAAACCACTTACCAATGTTTAAGTGATTCTATGAGGTTGCACAGATGTAGTGTAGGGAAGAACATGATCTAATGTCTCTAGTGAAATATCTTTTTACTCCGTGAATCAGGGAAGGTTCTCCCTGTTTTTAGTGAGAAACTGTGTGTGATCTTTACTCATGGCTGTAAATTAACTCAGAATAACCTTGTGTTTCTTTTACCTACTCACTTCCAAATACCACCAGCCTCCACTGCTTCTGGGACTGAGAGCCAGGGGACATTCAGAGACATGGAGTGACTCCCTTGTAACGGTCTCAGAGAACACGTTCATTTTCAGCAACTATAACATTCAGGAAAGAATCTTGACAAAACAAATGACTCCCCATAAACATGTCTAAGGAAATTAAGATGCTACAACTGATCTGCTTTAATAAAATTATGCAGTCAACTCAGTTTCCAAAGTTAGTCACTGTATTTTCTGCATTGCGCCATGCAATTAATCCTTCCTAAAATAAACGGACTGATTAAAATTCCATTATCCTGACAGTTCACAATAAACCTTGGGACCAATGATCCCCTTTCTTTTTAACCATTTAAGCCATTATAATTAATTCTGGTTTTATGTCATTTGCTGGTAAATGTTACGATCACCTTACTAACTACTTAAACAATTCCAAACAGTTGCACCCCTTCTAAAGATTGCAGGCAGTGGACAATAATTAAACTATTTAACCTGATTCACATTTCAGACAGTTTCCTTTACATACAAAGCTCAGTGTTGAACTGCCGAGTTCTAGTTTGCTCACCTTTTGGGGGGATAGCTAATTAAATGATCACCTTTTAAAAACTCTTTGGGAAAGACAAGAAAGTTCCAGGCTTTGCTTTTGTGATCGCATTGGTCTCTAGTGAAAAGGAACTCACAAAAACATTTTAAAAACATGTTAAACATGCTAAATTGCAGAAATATTTTAACCAATGTTCTGCAATTTATTTTTGCTCACTTTCCCCATCATGCCTCCTCAAAATGTCTTGTGTTTCATGGAAGGCAATTCTTATGGCTGTGAAAAGCACATAAAATTTTAACCCTTTGAATACTTCCATTTTTGCTCAGAGCCAGGCATGCTTACACTGCAAATGGTCTTATTTTAAGAGTAAATGTTTTGTGAAAACAGGACCAGTCTTAAAATCAAACATTTGCAGCATTTTGGAATTTCATTAAGCCCCACTCCACCACCCTTGCTTTCTTAAAAATCACCAGAACTACTCATGGAGTAAGGTCCTCATCATAAGTAAGTGTGCCACAATCAGGCCGTTTGTAAATATTCTGCACACTTTTAGTTCTGACCGACCTTGGTATAGGTGAGGTAGGTGAACTTCAAAAAGTTTGTATGTTCTGTTTAGATCAGAACCCAAAGGTCTAACTGCTTGTCCAAAATTTACTGTAAGATTTTGAAAAATCTCTCGGTCTCTTTCATTTCCTACATCTCTTTGCATGCCTCTTCTCCTTTCTATGTGCCCATCCTTCCCTTCTACCCAACTTCTTTGACCCTACTGCTTTCTCTCCCTGGCTTCTTTTAATTGCATGCATCTGGCCATCAATTCTCCCAGCCTTCCTTTTCTCAATCCCTGATAACCCTCTAACTCCTGCAGCAATCCTCCCACATCAATCAAGAAGCCTCTGAAGTTTCTCCTAGGCTAGCTGCTGCCTTCATACCATGCATATGCAGTGTTCTGTGGATCAGGGAATTCCCCAGAATACATTATATGGCCACAGTCTGAAGAATGTGTTGAAATTCTTCTGTATTGTATGATACATGCAAGATGTGAAGACATCAGCTAGCCTAGAAGAGATTTCCAGATCCCTGAAAACAACATCTCCCTTTCCAATGGTGTTTGTGGGTTCTCCATCATATTAGGGAGACATTTGGGGTAGAATGAATTTACAACTAGAACTGGTGGTAAATTTTTTGTCAAAACAGTTTTCCATCAGAAAAATGCCATTTTGATTAAACTGAAACATTTTGAGAAATATTGATTTCCACAAAATTTGGCTTAGAAAATAAATTGGGGAAAAAATTAAAAGTGTCAAAATGTCCCTTCTCTTATATTTTTTGCATGAAAAGCTTCAATTTTTCATATCAGAATAACTAAATAAAAAAGTAAAAAATTACAATGAAATGCTTCACATTGATCAAAACGAAACATTTCAATTGATCCAAAAGTAACTTTTTTCCCCAAAATTTCATTTTGTAAAAAAAACGGAAATTGTGTCTTTTTTTCTCAATTTGGGATATATATATATTTTAAATCTCAAAAAAATTTTGCGGGGTGGAAAAATCTGTTTTCTAACCAGCTCTACTTATGACTGGGCAGAAAGGTTTCTTATCCAAACCAACTCAAACCTTCAAAAATGCTTGGGTTGATGTCAATGTTTGGCCTGAGGTTTGGTTTGGCTGGTATTTAGTTTTCCATAGTAGTCACCCATCCCTAGTAGAGATACAGCTCTGAGATGGAATAAAAGAAAATGAAACTCTGTAGAAAACACATATCCCAAAATGAGCTTTTATTTTAAAAAAATATAAAATAAAATCATTAAAAATGTTTCTTATAATGAGATCAATTGTTGCATTAGCAGATGCTATGTGAAATGACCAAGTACAAATCTGATCTAGAAACATCAGCCATAATAATATTGTCTAGTGAAAGGGGTGAAAGAAAAAGGATTTATTAACTTTGTTTGTGTTGATAAATGAGCCTTTCTGGAGACTCGGAAGTTATTTTTCGAACCATTTTTGCAGCTCTTTAGTGAGCCAGCAACAGGATCCTTTTGGGATTTCACCAGCGTCATTCTCAGAAACTTTCTTTCTAAATCTCATGAGTTGTGCTCAGGTGCAGAGATTTAAGGATGTGCTATTCCTCACATCAGCTGCACAGGATGGACTCTTGCCCATACTGTCAGCACCTTGTGAACAAGAAAAGGCCTTCTTTGTGTGCTTTCTCAAGGCACTACAACGAGGCTATCTTATTCTGTTTCAAATTAAAACTGGTGGTGATTTCCACTGGTTTTGCTTTGTAAAAACAACTTTACGTTCTTTAACTGTTCTCCGATTGCTGTGCACTGTGGGAGGGTGCAGGGATATGCAAATTGTATTGTCTCACTTTGCTTCCCTAGTTTTTCTTTCCTAGCAAGCCTGGAAATGAAGAGTTGGGGCTTTGGACATAGGCACGGAGACAAAAATGAGCAGAGATTTGGCTACTTGATTTGGCCATAAAATCAGACCTTCGGGGAAAGTGTGCTCAGCAAGCAGAATGGCTGCATCAGTGCCTACAAAAGTGCTATCATCCTCCTCCATCTGGCTTCTACAATAGATCACAGTCAGGGAGCATCTCATTCATGATCATTAAAGAAATACTCAGTTGTAAGGCTACACTACATCAATGAGTTTTGCAATAGGGTCCTGATCCAAAACTCACTGAGGTAAATGGAAAGACCGACACTTAC
This sequence comes from Natator depressus, assembly GCF_965152275.1. Classification (NCBI taxonomy): domain Eukaryota; kingdom Metazoa; phylum Chordata; order Testudines; family Cheloniidae; genus Natator; species Natator depressus. The sequence goes on from NC_134247.1 coordinate 5,219,018, forward strand.
TTCAATTAGACGCTAGATGAGATCGAAATTACACATCAATAGACAGTGCTTTGTATTTAAAAGCCATCAATTTACTAATGGTGCCTACACCATAGTATCTGAGGTTCTATAGATTCTGTCTATAAGGAACAGTGGATAAAACATGGCTTTTTTTTAAAAAAAGCAAAAAATTAGTGTTTTCCAAATTTTGCAATTCTTTGAATAAAAAATCAAAACGCTTTTGGCTTGCAGATTTTTGGTTTCCCCCCTTTTTCCCCTTTCATCCTCCCAATTCTCCTTTCCATCCCTTTTACCTTTTTCTGAACATGTCGCCAAGTCCCCAGAACACTGACTGAGGCAGGGGTCCCATAGAAAAAACACTGTGTGACCATTTAATTGAAGACTCTGTCATAATAATGTATATGTGCAAGGGGGCCAAATTGGAGTTGCCAAGCTCACTTTAATTCTAGCATTTGCTAAAGTTTGAATGCTTGATTTTGTAACTTTAACAATGTTCTTTTAATGCCGTTTTTGGGTGTGTATGTGCAATAAAATATATAAGGCAAATTTTGCATGGCGTGCATTTTTCAAGCTTGCATCTCTGACAGCTCTGCAGAAACATAAGCACTGGGTTCAAACAGTCTTCCTCACAGTTCCCAGGAGCATTGTGGAGTAAGTGATGTGATCAGGCTTTAAATGGAAAACAGTCCAAACAGCTCTGGAATATAATTATATGAACACCCACATACACACAGGCTGTTTCTCCTTCCTTTTCCTCCTTCCTCCCATTTATTAATGTATTTTGCAATGTGGTGAGGTTTTCAGACTATCCTTCTCAAATATATAATCCCTGTCATCATGGTTATTCTATGTAATTAATGATTTTCCTCAATTCCATATTTTTGATTAATTGCATTCTACTGGGAATACAGAATCTTATAGGGGACAATGTCTTTTAATTGATTTTATTTATAAAAATGTGAGTGCACATTGTATAAAACATGTTTCGACGAAAAGCAAAAGGAATTTAATCATCACATTTGCTATGCATCATTAATGTGAGCTGTTCACATTGGCTGAAATGCAAAAATGATTACATTGACAGTATTGTGTTCAGTTTGCCTTTTGTTTCACTCTATCTGGTTTGTATGCAATAGGGACTTCACTATGGTGATTAGACAGACTTGTTTCCAAATGATCTATTTATACATCTATAAATCAAAGTCATTTTAATTCCACAGGTTTCAAAAAGGAATTATTCTTGTTAATCAAAAATTTTAGTAGAAAATATTTTGTTTTTTAAAAAAATAGATTTTCAGGTTTTGTTTTGTTTTTTTCTCCATTTTTCTTTGTCTCCCCTCTTGCCCCATTTTGTCACTGTGAAAGCTGGCTGGTGGGGTAGGGTAAGAAACGGGGGGAAATATGAAAGGAAAATACATAACTAAAATTCTCGCCATCAGAAAAATGAAAACAGGAAACAAAAAATGAAAACTATTTTTATTCATTTTCAGGTTTTGTTGAAATAACAGATTTTTTTTTTAAAGTTAGCCAAGAACACTGGAGCAGAGCAGAGATGAAGGAAGGGTGTGTGTGTGTGGGGGGGGAATTATATTCTTTAAAAGGGGTGAAATTCTGGTCCTAATTAAGTCAATGGGAATTTTGCCACTGACTTTAGCGCAGTAGGGAAACTGATGAAGCAATGTGATGCTTTGATTTAGTGACCGTGAAATTTGGGAATCCCAGCACCACAGCTACAGAAGAATTAAAATTCTCCACTCTGAGGGCCATATGGTAGTATAGCTTTTTACATTGAACTCCCCATTGAAAATAAGTGAGATTTCTGATTTTTAAGCATTAAAAATCTATATTATGGAGATTTTTTATGGCTCTCATCACATAATAGGACATTGTCCGGCACCCTAATACCAATTGATCTGGAATGAAGTTCCAAGCAAATTGTGATGGAAAAATGTCTGTCTAGCTAATCTCTCTGTCTGTTCTTTGTAGATTCTTGTACTTCCACCATCATCATGGTATCTGAGATCTTTACAGTAATGCATTAAGCAATGTGACTAAATCTGATAAGTGTGATCCACCCTCTTCACAGGGGAAAATTTTCTGGGCAGTGCAGTGATTTTGTTTTGGTAGTTGTTGTTGCTGTTGTTGTTTTGGTGTGTGGGAGTGGTTTATATACACAGCACTGTGGGTGTTTGTATTAAAAAAACCGGTGCCCAAGGAGTGTGCCTTGCACTTGGACTAGAAGGTGGTGAGGATTGTGATCATGCTTGGTTCCTGGGAGAGTTCGTTCCAGAGTGTCCAACCAGCCCCCTGAGAAAGCTCTGCCTTTTGCATAGTTGTGATCTACACTTACGGTAGAACCTTCTCTTGTGTCTAAAGAGCAGAATCAACTATTGTCCTCGTCTCAGAGTTTTAGACAATGTTTTGGTTAACCTGAGCCTAGGCCGTTGAGTATTTTGAAGATCTGGGTCTCAATTTTTATCTTCAATGGTAACATGATGGACAGAGAGACTAATGGCCAATTGAAGATATAGAAAATAGCAGAAAGGAATTTGACAAAAAGAGACAAACTTTTTACTTTATTTTTTCAAAACCTCTACTAGCCAATTCTCACTGATTAATTTGGCTTTCTAGCTCTCTGTGCTGTTTCTTGTAAAATTAAAAGCATACACTGCTGTGTTCTGGTGGGAAACATAAGAGGTCAATGGAGCAATATAGTGGAGAGAATATAGGGTTGGGTTTTCAAAAATGCCTGGTAGTAAAATTTTCAAAAGCATCTATGGGAGTTAGGCTCCTAAATTATTTAAGCACTTGAAAAAATTATGTGATTTATATTTACACAACCCATGGACTTTCGATGGGACTTGTGCTCCTAAGTCACTTAGGTGCATTAAAATCTCACCCATAAATTTCACCCACACATCAGGAAGAGTTTTTACTATAGAAGTAGGGTTTTATTTAATGCCACAGATTGACAGTTGTAATGCTGTCCAAATTAGAAACACCTTTCATCTACAAGAATCCCAAAGAGCTTTACAAACTTTGCAAATCATGCCACTGATGTATCCCCATCTTGGGTATTTAAATCCTAATTCAAACTTCAGTGGGTTGCAAAGGGTATGTCTACACTGAAAAAAAGAAGACCCACAGCAGTGAGACTCAGAGCCTGGACTCCAGCCCCAGCCTCTACCCTGCTATTTTTAGCCCTCGAGCATGAGATCCACAAGTCAGTTGACCCAGGCTCTGACATCTGGAGACTGGGGATGGGTGGGTCTCAAGGAAGAATGGAGAAACCATCAGTCCCTGACTGAATATTGCATCCTAGTATTGATTGTGACAGGAACAACTGTGGTGTAAACAGGACAACACTGTCCTCTCAAGGGTGAGAGCTTCTTCAATTATTAAAAAAAAAAAAAAAAAAAAACAAGGCAAACTACCTTGGAATTTGAGGGGATTGAAGTCACATTTTGAACAGCTAAATGCACTAACACCCTTCAAAGACCCAAAGGATGAAATATTAGTCCCACTGAAGTCAATAGGAGTTTTGCTTTGTCTTTAATGGGACCAAGATTTCACCCATAGGGTTGACCCTTAACAACAATGAAATCTGTCTCACTTCATCCCTCTGCACTTAAAAACATCACAAAACTTTGCTTCTTTCCCAAAGGCAGTTTAGTTTGACCATTGTTGGCCCTATGTTTATTACCTTCCCCTTTTGGTTCCTCTCTCTCTCTCCCTCTCTTTTTAATGGGACCCCTTCATTTGATTGTATGTGCTTGTATTTTAAAAGGGTGATATTTTACTATGTTTTTTTTTATACTGCTTTTTCTTTTTGTTCTGTTCTACATCATGCAGAATGCATTGACAGGGGTTTAGGGATTACATACAGAAATAAAACAATTTACACAAAAGTTCCCCCTTATGCTTCACAGCATATTTGTAAATATGAAGGAATACACTTTGTAAAAGTAATGAAGTTTGAGTAAAGTGGGGCCTCATTAAAGCACATTACTATCAAATCTTAGCTGAAAACTAGAATGAGACCACCAGAAGTTTTTATTAAGAATGTTATTGGGTTTGCTGATTTCTGAAGTAAGCATGAATCAGGTTTTACTATATCCACACCTAAATTATGATACACAGTTAAAACTACCACCAGGATAATCCATAAATACTTAAACCATTAATATAACTTTGGCAGCTCTTGCCAACTCCTTTCAAAGATAACGCTGCTCTGGTTCAGTCTCTAAACAACCATTAGGCACCCTACAGAATTGATATTGGAAATATTCTGATTTAGGGTTTCTTTCTGAACTCCCCCACAGATTTATATTTAGTCTGTGTTTCTGTGCCTATTTTATAAACACAGGCACCCGAGACAAAATAATAATAGCGTGAAAATGACCAACCTCACCGATGGTGAACATATTGATAGACATTTTAGCTTATTGTTCCGTGGAAAGTCTTCAGGGCCAGGAGAAAAGCATGGCCTTTGGTTGAAGCAATGGTCCCTAATCTAAGATTCACATCGACTTATCCAGCACACTGATATTTTAGGCAAAAACCAAACAGATAATAGGGTTATAGAGAAGGATGTGAATTTCATCAGTCATGCATATCCACTGGATAATTGACTGGACCACCTAAATGTTGTATTTTGTTAATTTAGCTAGGGCTGTATGTCAAAGCTTTTCTTAGCAGGTCAATTTTAGATTTTAAAGCTTTTATCTTTCCAGAGTATATTTCATGTCCTTAAATCAGTTTGTGGTATTATTTGTCTGGTTGGACTAATGCTGTTAAATTAATTGCTATCTGCAGTAGCGAATGTTATTTACTTTTTTAAAGGGAGAAGACAGAAAAGATCAGACATGATATGATGGTTAATGCACATAGGAAAGAAAATCATATTTTCCTTTCCATTTACAGTAAACTAAGCAATAAGCATTTTATGTGTCTTCATTTAACTGCTCATTTGATTTTCCAGCTGGGACTGTTACCTCTGCATTAGCAAAGAATCACTCTTGGAAAAGACTAGATGTTAAATTATACTTTCAGATATCTTGACAAGCTAGATTTGGCAGTGTTTTCTCAGAGAACAAGCTAGACTATATATTTCAGAGAAATTAAAACCATATGGTGACACCTAAAAAAATAATAATCTGGAAGCACCATTGGAGTTTGCAAAATGCATATAAATTAAATATAGTCAAATTTCTTTAGAAAGGGTCAATTTGGACCAGCTATAATGCTTCACTTGTATTCCAAGAACTGTATTACCAATGTACTAATGCTATTAGCCACAATAGGAGGTAACTTAATTTGGGATGATTGATTGAGTTTCTATTAATAGTCTGTTCATCTCTATATCAAATACAATGTTTTACTTTGGCTGCCTTCGACTTTAGTGATTATTCTTCATATTATTATATGTTGACTAGAGCCGTTAATCAGGATTGGGCCCCACTGGTCTAAGGAAATGTTTCAAATTTTATAATTGATATAAAAGCATTGTGCATTTGAGGCCTGATCAAAAGCCTGCCCATGGCAATCAAAATATTTTGCTTGGCTTTGGATCAGGCCTTTATATAGTGTTTTATATCTTCCAAATGTTTTTACACATATTAATTAATTAGTCCTCACACCTGTGGGGAGGTAGTTAGCACCATTCCATATACATTATTGAATTAAATACCTTCAGGTATGAGGACTAGTTAGCTAATATGTGTAAGACCATTTGGAAGATATAAAGTTTTATATAAAAGTCTGGATCCAAAGTGATGGGATCTAACTGCCTTAGATAGCTATTATCCCCATTTTGCAGATGGGGAAAGTTCTGGCACAGCAGGTGCATGATTTTAATTAAGCCCTAAAGTGAGTCAAAATGGCATATCCAGGAGTTATGACTGTCAGTCCCCATTTATAGCTAATATAGACCACAATGCCACCCAAAAACCCTAGGGCAATCATTTTAACTGGGCCAGCATTTGTTAGCAATTTGAGCCTATGCCAAATCAACGAATGGGATGAAATTCAAAATAAGAGTGGCATTTCAGTCACTACAAATTAAAGAGATCAGTGCCCATGATCCCACAAGCTGGGACTGACTTGTGTAATTGTTAAATACCCTGGTACATTGAATGACAGTAAACTACTGAAAGGTAGCGGCATACAGAACTTATACAATTCAATACGTTCTCTAAACTTTGGTATGTGGGGTCTGCTCTTCCACGCTTGCTAGTATATTGTCTTGTCTAGTGGTATGCTCACCTTTGCTACTTATGTATTTCTTCTTAGATAGTATGAGTTCCTCAATATTTAGTCTCAGAACCATCATTTCTGTGTTCCTTCTGTTGGTGGAGTTGACATCAAACTAGTAAGCCCAAGTCTTACCCTGAATTCTCCCATCCATTCCCCTATATAACTTTTTGTCTTACTAATAAAATCATCAGCATTCGTTGCCTATAACCCTTTAAAAATTCTATATACATTATTTTGATACTATCTTTCAGTTATTTTTTGTCTTTACTCATCACAGATCATCTATCTAAAGGCTGAGTCTCTTGGACACATGGTGATACATTGTTCAACTGAGCAGCTCAGGCCAGTTGAAATGAGCTAGCAGAATTACCTCTTCTTTTAATTCCATCTTGCTGGTAACAAAAAAATGGGAATTTTGTAAACATGATGCAGATTTTCTTTTTTCCACTTTTTGGTCAAAATTCAAATCATGAAAGGAACGCTTTAAAAAAGGAGCTGACTTCCCCCAATGAACAGGTTGCCTGCATTTTCCACTTCCAATGGTCACACATTTCTCAGCACATTTGTGTGCGTGTAAACTGGAGTAGGCGCTGGGTAGAATTATGATGTCACAATGATGTCATTTCCCTTTACCGGTTACTGGAATCCCTATGTAAAAGAAAAACATGTTTTTCTTCTGCAGCAGCTGCTAAGCCACTGAATTTTTATGGACTCCCCCTTCAGTTTCACGCACTTTGCTATCCCACTGTAAATCTGTAGTGATCCCATTGCAATCAGTTGAGTTACACTGGTGAAACTGCAAGCAGAACTGGGCCTAATCGGCTATCACTATGCACAAAAGTCTGCCCAGCCTTACACATCCATTATAATCAACAGAATTCCATAGCATGCAAGGAAGGCCAGAAACTGGCCCTGAGTCAACAATGATGACTTGCATCTGATGAAGTGGATATTTACCCATGAAAGCTTATGCTCCAATACGTCTGTTAGTCTTTCAGGTGCCACAGGACTCTTTGCCACTTTTACAGATCCAAACTAACACGGCTACCCCTCTGATACTTGAATGATGACTCGGAGTCAGTCGGCACCTGGACCTGCTGCATCCTGAGTTTATCTGAGAAAACAAAGCATCCTGCCTCACAATCATATTAGGAATCCAAAAATCAGCAAGGCATGTGACAAAATGCTTTGCAAAAATCCATAGAGCGGAAAAACGGATTCAGGAATCGAAGCACTATCTGCAAATGCAATGTTAATTCAATAGAGGGACGTTGGAGGAGGCATCAAGTCCACGTTTACTTGGATCCAGTGTCCCCAGTATGCTGAGCACTTGGGACCTGATCCAAAGTGCACTGAAGTCAATGTCAGTCTTTCCATGGACTTCAATAGACTTTGGATCGGGTCTTTGCAGAGAAGGGCCATGGTCTGAGTAGGTCTGGCCCTGCAAGAGAGGAGATGAAGTCTCCCCCCCCTTTCTGTGTCAGATACAATCTTATTCATTAAGCTCAGAAGTGGGTAATGTTAGTATTTAGAGCGCCTCTAGTTTCCCAAAGGGGATGGATAGAGGCAAGATCACACTGCCCCCTCCTCCATGGCAAGCTGAGCTGTTCAAGCTTGTAGTTCTCCCTGCATTAGCTGGAGACATTAGAAGTCTTGACTAGGGAAGGTATCCTCCAACCTCTACCCATAACACAGGGTTTTTTTGCCTTAAAAGCACAACCCAGCACCTTATGTGGTCAAATATAAAGCTTATGTGACTAACATTTTGTAAGGATCCGCGAGATTAAAAACTGGGGTTTGCAGAGTCTGGGGGAGCTGAGGTTCCCATATCAGCTACTGGGAGGCCAAGCAGAGTCCCTGCAAACAGCACTGTGGAGATTAAGTGATGTAGGAAATACCCCCAAAGGGGCTGAGCAATAGGACCCTGCAGCCCTCTGATCAGCCCACACTTACTATTTAAGGCTGGGGGGTGCCCTTGGAAGTTTTCTGGACAACGATGCAGACTCCTAGCTTGCTGCAGCTCCAGACTTCATCTTGTCTTGCTTTCCAATCTCCAGTGTCCGTCCCCGGTCTGACTCTGACCCTGACACTTGCCTATTGATCCTGGCTCTAGCAATTACTGTGATCCCTGCTTGCAGACTACTGTCTCGTGGCTGTCCTTGATTCTGTGACACCAGCCCATCAGCGACCACTAGGCCAGACTGCCTGCGCCTTGGGCCCTTAGACATTTGATCAAATATGTCACTATATAAACAGCATTATTTGGGATAGGTATTGTTTTCATATGGGAAACATAGTTTTCATTTCATATTTTCTGTTAACAAGAAAGCATGTAAAATGTTTTCAGCTGTATTATACTCTAAAAAGCAAAGCCATCAATTTCCCTTCTCCCCCTTTCCTGTAAACTCCCAGTGTATTTACTAATTTGGCTACGATGACAATTAGTTCTGTGCTAAGGGACTGGATGGATTTCTCTTTTTTGGGTCCCTTCCAGCTAAAATGTTACCATTTCAAATACAGAAGCCTCTGGTTAATGAACTCCAGAAAGTGTAAAATACGACGGCCTTGCAGTTACATGATCACCTTTCCGAACAGAAGCACCAATATCTAACAAGGCGAGCTACTGTTCCACCCTTTAGAAGAAGCTCATAAAAAGTGGGTTTAATTTGACTGGGAAAAATAGACCAAAAAAACGTGGTGTAAGTTCCCTGATGGAAAAACATGGCTTCTATTATGAAGCATTCCCACCAAATGTCTTGGAAATTAGGCAAAGTTAACATGTCCAGTTGGAGCTGGGCCAGGAAATGAACAGTGGATGTTCTCTTGTAAAAATCCTGAAAGCTGCAAGTAACCCATAAACAGTTTGTAGAATGAGTCAAAATGGACTGTTTTATGTTCCCTAATGGAAGTACAGCTTATTTGTACATGGATTCAAAGTAACAATGTGATGTCATCAAATGATTTAAGGTCAGAAGCATAGCAAGAATCAATATACAGTGGTGGATGGAAACATCCTATTCTTACTGAAATATTTAGGAGGAACCACCAACTCTCAGGTTTGTTTTGGCCTTTTTGAGCTAGCATTGGAAAACCTCAGCAACTATATTACTGGAATTATAAGATGGGAAGGTTAACCATAAGTCTGAGTAGGGGCAGTAAAACTTTTATTTGGTTCATAGGAATGGAAAAATTGCCCATACATAATCAAACCATTGATCAGTGGAGACCTATGGGGCAATGGTCTTGATGCTTCATAGGAGGGTGAACACCCTCTGTACAAATTACCTGGCCAGTTGCTCAGTGGTCTCACTTGAGATGTCCCCAAGTCATGAAGCTCAGCTCCACAGTACAAAGGGGTTTGAATCTGGTATTCTGATTTGGATTTATCTCATGGAAATGGTCCAAACCTGAAAAGTCTGGATTGAGATCTGAACTTCCCCAGTGTCTGAGAGGATGTTCAGGATCATTCTTTTGCAATGACATAAAGAGGTGGGAGGGGAACGACTTCCGAAACCCAAGGGCCATCAGCGCATGCTCTGAAACATGAGATTTGATTCCCTTTTCCTGCAACACGGTCTTAATCTAAAGGGGATGTCGTGGGGGTCTGTGGTGGAGAAACAGATGGTAGGAACATTAACTGACACAGAGAGCTGAACTTTCAAAGTCTCAAGAAACATGTGAGCTATGAAAAATCCTTGCACATCTTGCAGACAGAACCCAGAATTAGGGTGCACAAACTGTATGCTCACAAAGAGGTAATCCTAAAAGCAAGCACAAATTTTTTCACACACAGTAGGATACCCACAGATTCTGGAGAAACTGAACTCACAGAGAAAGAAACAAAGGTTGGTTCATCATTGGTCCCTGCGAACAGACTCATAGATACTGCTAAATTTGTAAAGTTCCAGACAGCACAAATCACATATATATGGATATTAATCAGCTAAAATCTGTTCGACTTGCTGACAATGTACAATGCTATCTAGTGCTACCTAATATCATGGATTACAAAGGAGCAGATCTCAAGAGGTTCATATTATACGTTTGGTTAGGGCAAAGATCCAAACATTTGAATGCTTCTCTGAATTTATGAAGCCTTCAGAATCAGGCTGGAAATCTCTCAAAAACAGGCTTTCTTGTGATAATTCCAACACTTAGGAAGGGAATACAACAAGAACAAACTTTCTCATAGAGTTTCAACATTTCCAGGTCAGATTCAAGCCAAGACCCTGCAGTGTGTTGAGGAAGGATCCGAACATTTCAGAAACCTAAAAGAGGTTAGGTATGAAGGAGATCCTTGAATCAACCGGTGTTAAAAGGGCTGTTCTTATTTATCCCAGATCAATTTACCCATCCTTATATTAGCTGATGTGATGGGCAAATATGATGCACCTATTAATGAGGGAGGCCAATGTACGTGGCTTGGCCTCCCTCATTAATAGGTGCATCATATTTGCCCATCATATCAGCTAATATATGCAGATAGGTGTTTAGTAGAGAACGGCCTGATGCACCAGAACTCAAACCACCAATTTAGGATATGGCATTGGGATTCAAACCTGGTTCCAAATTTGATGCCACTATTTATACAGTCCAATTTTAGTCTCTGTTTGTATAGGACCGAGCACAATAGGGTGCTGGTTCATGATTAGGGCTTCTAGGCATTAGAAATAAATAATAATGATGGGCTGAATCAGAACCCACTGTCCAAATATGCTCAAATATTTATTTTGAGCAAGAGGATGAAGAGGCTCTAATATTAATAAAAAGAACCCAATTAAATACTAATAATTAGGTGTTCTACAGCTGCTTTTCTACATTGTTATTAATATGCTTTACATAGGAGAGTAAGTAGCATTATCGTGATTTACAGATGGAGAAACTGAGGCACAGTGAGGTGAAATGTCTTGACCGAGGGCACACATCAGCTCAGTGGCACAGTGGAATAGATTCCAGATCTCTCGACTCCCAGCCCAGGACCCTATTTAATAGAATGCACTCCTTCAAGCCAAATGGTACAGTAGTAATTCTTATTTCTAAGGCTAGTCAGGAAGTAATAGATATTGTCAGTGAAAATTCCTCTGACCCAGCCCCGAAATGAATTTTTTTTCCAAAGATTTTGTGGAAATCTTCAAGTTTTTCAAAGAAAATCATTTCAGTTTTTGAAAACCAAAGGTTTTTTGAGCTCTCAGTTTTTATCAAAAAAGTAGAAATTTTCAAACAAAATATCCAACTTTGATGGAAAAGTTTTGACCAGCTTCACTTACTCATGTTTTCAAGTAGTGAAGTCATTTGTCTTCAATCCCTGCAACAGTTTTTACCATAGGTTCAGTAGAACAAGTCATTATTTACACACATTTTTGGACTTTATGGCAGTTGCCAGTTGCACGGTGGGTGACAGGTGTGGATAGGCTTGAACCATATGTTATAGCTTGAAAGCAGATAATTTAGGAAGGCCGTTTATTTGTATAAAAATTGTGCCTACTCTTACCTACCTGCTAGGCATGGCCCTTTCATGAATCCAGCCCATGGTTACAAGAAAAGCCAATTGGAACAAGGTGAGATGCCAAGAACAGCACTCACTGGATGGGAACATTACTGTTTTATTGTAGGAAAATACCTGTACTGCACTCATAAAATAACTATTAAAAATTTAGGTAGGCTACCCTTTCCACTCCCTTTCACATACACATACACACAGAACCTGCCTTTCTTCTGAGCCACAATTAGGGCCAAATTCTTCCAGGTGGTTGTGCCCATATGCACACCAGAAAAACTAGGAGCCCAGGAGGACGTTAGGGTGGAATTTTTCCATTTCCATTATGGTTCCTCAAACCTGAAGCCGAGGATCAAGGGATGTTGCATGGAACACAGTAATGAGCCCTACACACAAATGCAAATATATAATCTGCATGGAGGGTTAATAAATAATAATAATCTCTTGACTCAGTTTGGCTTTTAACTTTTGCATTATGTCTTACAACAGATAGACATAACTGTGGACGATTGAATTGCATATATACTCTGCAGTCTGCTACTATTCATAGGTCTTCTATGACAAGACTCAAGGTTAGACCTTTTAAATTCCATCATTTATTAGTTATTATTAATTATTATTATTAATGTATGAGTTTGTTCTGCTACAATGTGAAGATTTACAATGAGTTGCATCCCCTTGGTTTACTAGGCCAGAGTCATTGCAACACAATAGTTAATTTTGGCTTCTAAATTCAACCTCTGTCTATCCTCTCTCACCACCAGAACAACTTCTATTCACCACAGAAAACATACCACAAGCTGGCCCCAATATGGTTTCAATATCCCAGGCCTCACCCATCCCCCAAACCAGCACCCTCCACGAACAGACCACATCCAAATTTACTCATGTCTGTGGAGGGGTACTGGACATTGGCTTTGGTAGTTGGGCCGAGTTAAGGTTGTGATGTGTTGCCTATGGGGTACAGTGGGTGCTTTAGGGGTGAGATGTGTGTTTCTAGGTGGAAGAATAGAGGGACTTATGCTTTAACTTTTCATATGTGGTTTTGTGTTAGATAAATTATATATATACAAACATTAACTCAGGTACAACATAGTGGTTCTATGTATTACATTATACAACAGTGGTATCCTTCTTTGTAACAAAAAGGCTGAAATATGTCATTGACAACTTGTCTTTCACGTCTCATCTAAGTTTCTAATGTTGATTTAAGATTCTTTAACTATTGTACAAAAAGGACAGTGACCAGGTATTTTTTTTCGTAGATTTTCTATATATCACATTCTTCACACTTTTTGAAAAGAAAATACATTTGGAAATGAGGGTAGATTGTTCCTCTGGTGGCCTGATTCTTCTCTCATTTACATTGGCATCACTCCACTGATTGTCAGAGAATTTGCACCAGATTTACACCAGATCCTTTTGTCTTGTCTATTTCAGCAGTGTAGAGAATCTTTAATGGAAAGGCCCTTTAAAAATAAAAAAGTCCCAGGATGTATAGCCCTCCCTTAAATATTACAAGTGCATTAAAGAGAGAGATTCAGGAGGTGCATATACACATTCATTCTCCCCTTTGTCACTCTGTTGGACTGAGTTGGGCTGGAGCTGAACAGAAGCCATTAAATAAATAAGAAGTTTAAATGCTAGGTTTTGTCAGTTGGCTGAAACCAAATATACTTGATAACAAGGGTGAGCTAAGACGAGTCTTTCACACATTTCCTCAGGTAACAAACCCCTGGGAAACATTTGAAAAGGATGCCCCTCCCAGTTTTTTTAAAGGAGCTTTTCAGTGATTCCCTAGGTTGTGGTTTCAGAGCCCAGTACATGGGACAATCCAGTGGTTCTTTGTGGGAATTTTTGTATGGGAGTTACTTTGGAACTTGCTTTCCCTCATTTACAGATCCATACCCCCACCCTGTGGCTCCATCTGGCCTATAAACCAGGTGGAAGTCAAATCTCTTTCACTGTAGCTGGCTTTCACAGCCTTGTCCTGCTGAAATCAGCTTAGCATCTGAGCTGAAACGAGGACATGGGATGTGTGTCACAGGGACAGACAATGCAAAGAGAAAGACAGCACAACTCGTCTTCAAGTCAAATGACTTCATATCAACCTGGTGCTGCCTTGGGTACAAACAATAGAGGGCCTGATTCTTCTTCCACATACAGCCAAGCAAATGAAGTAAAAACATTATTTCAAAGGAGATACTCTCGATTTATATATAATGCCAGTATAAATGGCAGTGAATAGGAAAGTACAGAGTAAATGGAATCCTGTATTTAGGCTGCTTGTCTCATTGAATGTTAAAAGCTCTCCTAATAACAGTGTCCCAATCTCACCATTTCATTTTCAATGTAATTCATTTCAATTTTCTTTTCCAATCAGAATACATGTGGGCTTAGATCACTGAGATCAACTGTTCTCTTGCAGCCTCTTACAGTGGTTTAGCATAACAGCTTCTTGTGAACTGCTACAACTTCTGAGACCTGAGTGTTCTCCATAGAGCCAGACAGATTCCAAATTTCAGTTATGCCAGTGCAAACCCAAGGAAACTCCAGTGACCTCAATGGATTTAACACTACTGAAACTCCAGAGTAAGTGACGTAAGAAATCAGTGACATTGCATCTGATTAACACCACTGTAATTGAAAGCAGATTTTGGCCCATTTATTTATTTACTTACATCATTAAGATTTAGATCCTGCACATACTTTCTCCCATTGCTGTCAGTAGGACTGGTCAGGTCAATAAGGTTACCAGGCCAGATGTTGTGAAGGGGTATAGTTGTACTGACTTCAGTAAAGCTAAGCTTATTTGCATCAACTGAAGATCTGGCTCTTTGTACTTAGGTACAAAAGTGTCTGCAGGATAGGGCCCTTATTAGAACATTCCCTGCCAGTGATCAAAACAAGTTAACAAGCTTTGCTATATGTTCTCTGCTGGCACTGTACATTTGTTAAGGAGTAGGAAATACTGAGACACTGTTACAAAACAATTTGGAAAAGATTAAAAATAGAGGGACTGGTTATAATATCGCTAGTGAAAATGAGATCAATATGGGAAGGCTACAAATTATGGATGGAGTATAGACTGCTGAGAAAAAGGAATAGCACTTTGATACTGACTTTCATCCAAGATATGCTACAAACATTATTTAATCTTTGTCGTCAGTGAAAGCTCAGGGTCACCATGTTATATACTGAGGTAATCTGAGGCTAAGTGACATTCTCAAAGTGACAGGAAGAGTCTGTTTCAGAGCTGGAAGAGTTGTGGATCCTTGCTCCCACCACTAGACATTAAGAAATATTCTGAGAGTTAAGAAGCATATATCTTTCTCCAAAAGATTCCTTGGTCCCTTCTTGTTCTGAATTAGTAGAAACCATCACTGCAATCACTGAAAAGTCATTAGAACAGCAGACAAAGTCGTCCCAACTGGCTGTATCACACAATAACAGTTTTGGGAGGCTAACACCTATTCCCCATTCCCACTTGGGAAGAGTGAAAAGTGTTACATCTAGCCTAAACAGCTCAGTTCCTATTGGATCTCCCGAGCCTTCTATTATATCCTGTGTTATCTACAGAGCCCCTGGACTCAGCATAAATGTGGGAGCAAAAGGGGATTAACTGAATGGACGAAACAATGGGTGAGATTCTAACTCTCATTGATTTTAATGGGGTCAGGATTTCACCCAAAGATAGGTCATGCTGACAGGATTCTGTGTGGTGGAATGACATGGCTAGAGTAATCCAGCTGGATTCATAGCACTAATTTGGTTATTTTAGTCACAACACATTTCAAGTAATTTAATTTGTTCTCAGGAAGGTGGGTACAGAATGGAAAAAGTGTTTTCCCCCTGAACAGGCATTCCAACTAAGAATAATCATTAATAACATTAATAACAATAACAACATCATAAAAAAATTACCTGACCAAAATGAAAAAGTTCCATTAGGAAAAATATAAGGAAGCTGAACACTGGGATTGCCTTCAATTTAATATTTTCCCCCACCTCCCACCTCAACCTAGAGACATAAAGGATATTTTTGAGGTTTCATTTCAAGGGGTGTTTATCTTCTGGTCTTTGAGAGTGATTTTTTACCTTGTAAATAATTGGAAAGAAAGAAAGAAAGAAAGAAAGAAAGAAAGAAAGAAAAATCACTGGCTTTTATGAAGTAAAGAGAAATGTATCACACACCATTGGTTATAAATTGATTTCTTAAAGGATAAGGACCTATAAAGTGAATCTTTTATGTGTCTTGTCTCCTCATTCGACGTTTCCTAAAGGTCAGAAGATACACAATCTAAGGTCGACCCCTAGGGTGTATAATTTGCAACACAGTCCCTTCATTTCAGAGCTTCCCTGCTACAAGGCACAATTATGTTTTCCTTGGCCCGAAGAACTGTATGAAATAAATTATTCTGCAGCCAGTCTGACAGAGCTGGGCATGGGGTACAGAGACCTGGACAATTTCCCAGTGGCCTCTTGCCTAGAATTTGTTCTGAATGCGTGAAGCTGAGCAGGGATTGTAAAAGACACATGCGGGTAGTGTATGTGTTAGTTCCTATTTCAAGTTTATCTCTTCATGTCATAAAAGGACAATGTATTATGTCTTTGAGTTTCATTCAGCAGCACTGAATAAGACTCCTAACAGAGATTTAAATGGGTCAGGATTTAAATGTATGAATCTTGATGGTTACTCTGTATCCTTATTTGCTATCATATATTTCATGGCTATATAGTTAAAATGTAGTGGCCAAATTCATCGCTGGTGTAATTCCATCAAAGCCAGTCTTGGTCCCTTAAACATTATTTTATGGTGATGGATTATAGGCAACAGTGGAGAACTGGCATGAGAAATAACTGTGTACAATGCTCCTCTTACCATAAGGGGAAAAAGTTACATCCTTTTCAAAAATAAATAAATAAATAACACTGTCAGCTTTGGACTTCAGGCATTATATTATTAGATATAATATTATTATACGTTAAATGAGTAATTCTAGTCTATTCTACCCTGGTCCTTGTGCTGAATCTATCATTGTGGTATCTGAATGCCTCCATGCTATCTAAGTGGCTACAAAAACTTGAACCCAATCACTCTTTATATGGCAAGGTAGATAAAGACATGGGCCCGACTCTTATCTTTCTTACAGTGGCATGACTACTGATTAACTACAGTGAGGTTAGTGAAGTTCCCTTTTAATGTGTAAAAAAAAATCAATCTTTTTTTGAAATTAGGGCACTTTTTATGTGTGTGTGTGTGTGTGTGGCGGGGGAATGATATGAAATGTAAAATGTTTCTCGATTCAATGCTTTCTTGGATAAATTCAGCCTTATGCACATGTGGAGAAATAAATATTTGAAACCCTGATATAGCTTGTGCTGTAACTATCAGAAGTTTCCAGCCTTGCACTTTACAGTGAGATGTTAAAATGCAAAAGAACAACACAAAAGAACCTGTGCAAAATGACACTGATTCTGGAATGGGGGAGAGTACATCAGGGGATTTATAAACGAATATAAACAAATTTAAATTAAAAATAAAATGTAAACACTTTCTTTGTTCTAGTTTCCTACCTGACCCACATAGAATTATATAGAACCCCAATATGAGATTGAAAAGTACCTCTCATTTGACATATTGGATGGAACTTTCAAAAGCACTCAGTTTTGGCCTAACTCTGTTCCTGGTGATGCTATAATCCGAAGAGAGCTAAACTAAATACATGCTGAGTGCTTCTGAAAATCCCATATAAAAGCATAGGATTTGTCATGCTGTACCAAACCATTGGCCTGTGGTGTCCAGCCTCCTCCAGTGGCCAATATCTGATGCTTCAGAGAAACGTAAGAGAAAAAAATGCAGTTAGCCAATTGTTCAGTGTTAAACGTGGGGAGGGAATGCCTTCCTGATCACTTTTGACCCAGGGATGTAAGATTTGAGGGCTTTCTCCTTTGTTCTTAGGAAAGACAGATGTTATTTATTACTGGTCACAAAATTACCTTGGCAGCTCACGTGTTCAATGGTGTTTACTTTGTGAATTCTGCTGTTCTCCAGAGCCCTTTCTTATAAGGAGCTGAGCTCATGCCTCGATGTCCTATCGCAGCTGTTCTACTGGTTCAGAGTGTATGTCAGGAACAAAAGACGCCTTGGGAAGTAATGGAGCTGTAAGACCTAGTCAATCATTATTCAGCACAGTAGCAGTGACAATAAGGTTTGTAACAAATGAACATAAGAATGCAAAAGAGAATATTTTCAAGTTGACAGTCTGTTCATAAGTGGCCCCAGGAATCCAGCTGCCACAGGGATTTGCTATCAGCACTTGACACTCTCTGCTGTATATTCTGCATGTTTCTTGAGAAACCTGGAAAATAAAATATTAACATCTGCCCTATATGTCTAGATAGCTGCAGAGCAACCTACAGTCGAAAAAAATGCCCTGAAGTGTGTGAATGGCTTCCACACAGGAAGGTTAAAAAATCCAGACAAATCAAAAACACTGTGTAGCTAGCAAATGCTAGTAGATACCTAGTTGGCATTGGCTTGGGCATTGATGCTTGAAAAGACTAACATATTGAAGCTTCACCTTGGCAGCTTCACACTATGGATTGCCAGTGAGATTCAGAGTCAGAGACTGGCATGTGAACTGAAATAAAATAAATATGTTGCATAATTGGCTAGAGAAAATGTAGAAAGAAAAGCAGAACGTGTAGTTGGATTGCAAGAGAATCTGTGGATGAACACAGAGAATTTGATTTTGCTGCAAGAAAACAGTCTAGGGTCTCTCTCTCTCTCTCAAGTTATTTTGCAGAATTATTGAAGAGTAAAAATGTTATCGCAGGATAGAATATGATTTCCAGAAGCCGTTTCTTCAGCTAAGTCAGACAGTGGCCACTTTCTCTAATGTGAAAACATGACTTCTACATATGGGGCAATGTTCGATAACAGTTTCAGACACTGAACATTTGACAGTCACAGGTGCAAGGTGTCTTCTACCTGAAGAACATGGATTTTAGTCTAGTGGACCATCTGCTGTAATTAGCAGCATGTGAAGTGTACCATTGACCCATCTTGCTGTATTTTTGCAAAACAATTAATCAACATCTATAAAATGCCACAAGATAATTATTAAATGCAAAAAGACCCCAACACCACAAAATGAAAACAACCCCCCAAAAAACCACAACTGTATCATACTGCTGCTAATTTTTTTTCACAGCTGTCTGAATTTCTGGCTGCCTTTCCTCATGAACATCCATTCAAATAAATAGGAAGTCAGGACAGAGCAAGGATCTCTTGCTATTTGTTGGGTATAACTTGTACATTATTAAACAATAAAATGGATAATATTCTGTAATAAGCCTATAAAGTTGCAATGAAGTTCATAGTTAATTCTCTTGCACCCTGTGGTTAATCCACAAAGACTTTTATGTCATAATTAGAGCCAATATGATAGGGATCAGTGCCTCGAAACAGTATGTAGTTCTTGAACTATGGGAGTTGTGAATGCATTGGTCAAGGGCAATCTATGTTATGGCCCAAATGAAGGGCACTTTCTAGTAAAGTTAAGGTGTACTAAGGGCATAGCTATCTTATTATTTTACTCAAGGTATCTCCTCTTCCAGCTCCATATTGGGCTATAAATCTTTCCAATGCCTTCCCGTGAAGGAAGGGAATGCAAGCTGACACCAAAATGCCTGTTCGAGATTAGGCAGCCAAGTTGCAGTGGCAAACCAAGATGGCACTGGATTCCAGACTGATGCGAGTCCAGTTATTCCCAACATCAATCCTGCAAGAAACTCACTGAAAACTCCAAGACATGGAAATGATAGGACAGCAGAGGGCTGTGAAGTTGATGGATGATTTTATGCACTGGACTTGACAATGAGGTAAGAATTTCCAGTCTGAGAGACAGGCCTAACGCTACATTTTAGTTCAAATTGTTGGATCCAAGGATTAAAAATAATACTGTGGCCTCATTTTCCATATCTGGAAAAAAACGTAATCTGACAAGATGCTTCTACAAGACGTTGCTGTGTGTAGTGCAATGTCCCAGCATGCAGAGTCTAATAATGAAAAGCAAAGAAGCAAAGGAGCCAGACAGACCATTGCCAGTTCCTCCCAAGCCTACAGCATGTTCTTCTCTAGGTGTGGATTCTCAATGGCGTTTTGGGATGTATAACTAGGGGCATTGCCAGCAGATCGAGGGATGTGATCGTTCCCCTCTATTCGACATTGGTGAGGCCTCATCTGGAGTACTGTGTCCAGTTTTGGGCCCCACACTACAAGAAGGATGTGGACAAATTGGAAAGAGTCCAGCGGAGGGCAACAAAAATGATTAGGGGACTGGAACACATGATTTATGAGGAGAGGCTGAGGGAACTGGGGATGTTTAGTCTTCAGAAGAGAAGAATGAGGGGGGATTTGATAGCTGCTTTCAACTACCTGAAAGGGGGTTCCAAAGAGGATGGCTCTAGACTGTTCTCAGTGGTAGCAGATGGCAGAACAAGGAGTAATGGTCTCAAGTTGCAGTGGGGGAGATTTAGGTTGGATATTAGGAAAATCTTTTTCACTATGAGGGTGGTGAAACACTGGAATGCGTTACCTAGGGAGGTGGTGGAATCTCCTTCCCTAGAAGTTTTTAAGGTCAGGCTTGACAAAGCTCTGGCTGGGATGATTTAGTCGGGGATCGGTCCTGCTTTGAGCAGGGGGTTGGACTAGATGACCTCCTAGGGTCCCTTCCAACCCTGATATTCTATGATTCTATGGACTCAGAGCTGGAAAGTATAGACTCAATACTGTCATAATATTCAACCAAAACCCAAGGCAAAACACTGTTACTGCAGCATTGCCTAATCTTTACATAGTGGAGCTTGTTGAACATAGATGAAAATATAACACCAGTCATAGCAGGTACAAAAGTTGTGACCTTCTCCGTTCCAGACTCCAGTAATTATCAAGTCTTTCAGCTGCCTTCCTTGTGTTGACAATATATCCATGGTGCATCTGGGACTATTATTATTACGGAACTGATACTTCAGGGTTCTGAGCATCTCCTAAGAGGTGCTTAGCTCTCTTAACTCCTTCTGCCTAAGTGTTTAGCACTTTTGAAAGTCAGGCCTCCTATTAAGATTGCTGAATATGGACTTTGGAATCTAACATTAGGTACCAGTTTGAGGAAATCTTGACTCAGGACATTTCTGAGTGTATGAAAAGTATTTTTACCAACTGTGGGGAAGTAAAGAACCTTTTGTCCTGGAAATCTGCTTTCTGTCCATCAGTCTCTATGAGTAGGACCGTTTAAAGTGATTGAAGGTTTTGGTCTTACAGAAAAAATTCTTCTTTAAGAAAATAAGAACAGCCATACTAGATCAGCCCACTAGTCCATCTAGCCCAGTGTCTTGTCTCCAACAGTGGCTAGTCGCAGAGCTTCAGGGGGAGTGCTAGCACGTCTCTGTGGCCCCTGGGGGGAGAGGGACAGTGTGTCTCCTTGCGCTGCCCGCGCCCACAAGCGCCGCCGCTGTAGCTCCCATTGGTCAGGGGCCGCAGAGACGTACTAGCAGCCAGCTGCTTCCGGAAGTGGCATGGGGCCACAGCATGCAGACAGCCTGCCTGAGTGCCTCACTGTGCTGCAGGACTTTTAGTAGCCCAGAGTTGGAGATCTCTGCCTCTGATTTATTTTTGTGGGGCCCCCCTTGAGCCAGGGCTCTGGGCTGCAGCCCCTAAAGCCCCTGTATTAATCCAGCCCTGCCTACAGGCTTAAAGTCAAAACTTGTAGAGTTTGGCCCTATGAAGCTGTGAATGTATTATTGGACTTATTTTGAGATGGGCTACTTTATGCAAACTGTGGTTTAAAAATATGAACCTATAAAAATAAAATATACATTTTCAACTAATTATAGAAAATGTTTCAATAACTGATAATTATTTCTGAACCCTAATGAGAGCAAATAATGCTTGTGATTTTTCTTGAGAGTTGGTGCTGTGATAAAATCCCAGTGGAGTAATTTTGAAGTATCACCGAGAAAAAACATTTTAAAAAATCCAGGCTCTATTTGTCGCTGTGTTCCTCCAGTTTTATGCCAGCATAATTCCTCTCAGATCAGGCCTTCTATTCTGA
This sequence comes from Natator depressus, assembly GCF_965152275.1. Taxonomy (NCBI): domain Eukaryota; kingdom Metazoa; phylum Chordata; order Testudines; family Cheloniidae; genus Natator; species Natator depressus. Next base: position 5,240,888 of record NC_134247.1, read on the forward strand.
GATGCATTCAATAAAAGTAATTGAAGGAAATATCAGTAATTTATAAATCCTCTGAAACAATTTCTTCCAAAACCATTCAGCTAAAAACATTTGACTTACACAAAGCCATGTGCTAACAAATAAAAATATGCGGATCAACGTCAGTATCTCATTGACATCTGAAGATACAGGATAAGTTCATTTATAATTCTAGTGCTATTCAGCACTCTGAAGTACATTTTATAACAAGTCTTTTTAAAGAGATTATATCGCACCATCTGCAGGAGCTGAGGTGCACACATATTAAAAGATTTTTTTTTCACACAGTAACCATGCAGCTTATTAAAATACTAACATTCATCTTCTATTCCAGTCCTCGTCCACAGTGAAGATCTTATCATTCATTTGACTTGTGAATGCGTATGTAGCTGACACATTACTAAATAAGAGAAGGATTCAATTATGCATCAGATGTTGTGCTTTTTACAGTTTGTGCCTGAAATGGTTCATATTCAAGCTTGTTTGACAAAACTTTTTACATATCCTGCAGCTATCTCATGAATTTGGTGTAGCACATATATTCAAACATTCAAAATTTGGAATTTACTATGTAAAATATGTAGTAAGGCACATGGAACTAATTTAGTGTCTCACTTAGGGTTTGTGTACATGGCACTGCAGTCCATACTACAGTGAATTGTAGCACACCGTAACTTGTTGTACTGTAACTGCCCCTAGAAGACCCTGCTGGCGCGGATTAAGCGGAACCTGGTATGCATCAACATAGTCCTGCTGGAAATTTGCATGGTCGCTTTAACAGCTTTTTGTGCATATGGGTTCAGCCAGTTAGAGAGTGGGGATAACACCATGTGACTTGGTAATCAATCACACAGTGCAAATCTGGATCAGAACTTTGCTGCTCAGTTTTATACGTAATTTATATGAGTGCTCTCCACAGAACAGTGACCTCACAGAAGGCCACATGGGCCACTGAAGTCCCACATGAAAGGCTTATGTACAGCTCTAGCGGTGGTATCTCAGCCCAGTTCAAGCCCTGCCTATATGCTTTGCAGTACAGCTCTGCATGGGCTGTGCACAACTTGTATACCACAGAGCATACCTTCCCCGGCGTCTCTGAATCCTGTCATAGAGGTTACCTCTGGGGAATTAGCGCAGCTGGGGTCGGGAGATGCAGAGATCCACCTCTGTGAGAACCCAGTTGTCATTTCCCTCTGTGCTATGGGGGAGCAGGAGTGATGCACCCTCAGGAACGTAAGTGGAGACACAAAGCACCTCTGCAGGCATACCATACCTAGAGGGAATTCCTTCCCACCCTCCCATAACCCCCAGAATCTGTTGGTGCTCAGCCTAAATACTAGGGCTATGTACATGGGGCAAGATTTGCCCCACAGTGCATGCCTTTCACATACAGTGTGCCAGGTGAATGTGTGTGAAATGTTTCAATTACCTCTAAAATAATGTTTAACATATTCCAGACGTATGGCATTAAGCAAATGCCCAAGCAGTATTCGAAGCATATTCTGTTTTTCATTTTAATAGATTGTAAGCGTATTAAACACATGTTAAGAATATATTTCATATACTGCATTTGTAAAATATTATCAGATTTATATAGGCGGAAGCCACAGAGCTACCACAGGATGGGCCTGGGAGTAATACCATTTTGTAAGTTAACCTTTTCACACCATTCTATCATGGTTTTTTTAATAAGAATATATTAGTTAAAACCGAAAGTATTCTTTGACCACAATTCTGAACACTGCTGGCTGCACATGGTGCAGTGTCTGTATAACTGGCACCCTAGCCCCGTGAGTTCAGGACTCCTGGGTTGCCATGCTGCCACACAAGTGAGGATAGCAGAATATTGCTGCTAACATCCTCTCTGTGGCTGTGCGATCCAAATTTTGTTCTGCAGTTTAGGCATTTAATCAAACAATTGGAGAGTGTGAAGCAACTTTACAGAGAGGGAATATTGTACCGCTAGCAACCCAAAGCAGTACAAAGATCATTGTGAATTCAGAGATCAGCTCAGTCTCATTGTTAAGGTTTGTAAACTGTTGGAGGAAACCTGGATGGCTTATGGTTTTGCATAGAAGCCATGAGGAACGGTTTCAACTACTGCTGGGTCCTGGATCTGGAAACCTCAAGGCTGTTTTCAATCAGAATCCATTCTGGACCTGGATCTGATCTTTGGGCTCAGTCATAATACCAGATGTCAAAACTCAACTCAAGAAAGCAGCATAGGAGAACTCTACAGAACCAACTTGCAGGACAATGCTCAAGCTGCTCCAATATATGGTGATATTGCGAGGGAGAGGACCCAGGTTCAGAATTTACAGGAATGACCTCTTGCTCTTCAGAAGTCAGGCCTGCTATTCAAGTGGCGTTTGCTACTGCCATATGAGGACGAAAGAGGTGTCTGGCTCTGTTTGTGATCTCTATTATCTGACCATTGAATGTCACTGATGGACAGCTGGTTGGAAATTTTTAAATTCAACATTTTTTAAATTAAAAAAATGCCATTTCTTCCAAACTGAAATTTTTCATGGGAAAGAGTTAGCTTTGATGATTTTCTTGATTCAATTAAAAAAAAAAAGGTTTCAAAATTGGCAAAGCAATACATTTTCAAAACTAAAAAAAAATTCCAGTTTTCTGGGTCAAAATGGTTCAAAATCCAGTTTTCTGATTCATTTAGAAATTTAAGGTAATTAGAGTAAACAATTAATAATGGTCATCATCCAAATAAAGCATTTCAAAATGATCAAAACCAAACATTTAGATTGACCTGACCCAAAATATTTTTGGGTGTTCAATTTGAAAACAATTTCAATATTTTGACTTTTCATCACAATTTGGGTTGGGACAATTTTTTAGCATCTAAAAAAAAATTGTAGGATGAAAAACTGTTTCCTGCTCAGCTCTGCTTGATGAGTTCCAGAAGAAGCTCAGTCTAGTCCTACCTACTGGGAACTGAAACCCTATAATGGGCCTGGTTCTGATACCACATTGGTGTAATCTCTGTAATGCCATTGGAACTACTTCTGATTTACATCAATCTACATGAAACTGGTGTGAATGTTTAATGCAAATATATAGCTGCACAAATATTCCTGTTATGTTTGCAACATTTTCCCTGTCCACAGACGTTCCTGTACACAACATCACACTCAGACCAATGTTCACAAAAAGGGAACAGAACATGTAGTAAATAGTGACGGAGAGAATCTGTGGCTTTCACACAAATGAATATTCACAAACACTTTCCCACTGACCTGCATATGATTATTTAATGCGGCTGGATGGCTAAATGAATGTGTTTGCTGGCTGTGAGAATTTAATGTTTCTGAGAGGTCATCATTGTTACTGAGAGGCAGTAGGTTCGAATGGATAGGACCCTGGACTACAGATATGGGTTCTATTCCTAGCTCTTCCATCGATCTAGTCTGTTACCTAGGGCAAGTTACCTCACCTCTCTGAGCCTGTTTTCCCTCTTACCCATTGTCTATCTTGTCTATTTAGATTACTGTTTGGGGCAGGGTGAGTTTTGTGCAGCACTTAGCACACTGGGGCCCTGGTCTTAGTTTGGACCTCTAGGCACTATTATAAAATAACTACTAACAACAATATAAGTTTCGTTAGTTGTTTAGGTGTGTAGACCTTCTTGTTTTCCCCTTGTTTACATCTCAATTAACAAATGAAATAATAAATATTTAGGGATGCAGTAGCCCCACTTCCACTCAGGTCTTAGAACCAGCCATATCTGGTGTCAGAGATTTGCCTTTGGGGACCATGCCATTTGTGTAGAACACTACATTCTAAAGGTGAGGAGTCAGGGTTTTCCTTGCCTGGGTGTTTTGCTTAGTATTTGGAATCCAGTTTCTTTAGAGTTAGGAAAGCAAATCCATGTCCTCCTCCCCCACCTTGGAAAAATACAAGAGAGAGGAGAAAGGGAAAGGGGAAGGGGGAAGACGTGTATGTTCACCCAATGAAAATACAGCTAAGGAAGCAGACAACAGCAGTAGTCTCCGTGCATTTCTGTGCCTGTCCAGGAAAACAGCTGGAGCCAAAAGAGCTGAAACAATTTGCAGTGAGCCGTAGAAGTGTGCTCGTGTGTAATTGGTGGGGTTTTCACAAGGCTCTTTCACATGCCAAAGGAAATGTAAAAAAACCCCGCAGTGATGTTACTGTCCCCACCTTCAGTTGGCACTCCTGCGGACCCTGGCTCTAAATTTACATGTGATGCTTCTGCTTGTTTGTCTGGGGGTTCTTTTATATCCACTGCCTCCTCCTAATTATTTTCATCTTTTTAAAAATCCTTTTCCCTTGCCAAGTAAAGTGGGCTGTTATAAATTTATCCTGGTGGTGGTAAACTGCAAGCTCTTTGTCATCTGAGCTTTGGTTAGGACACAAGTTTTAGTTGGGAGCCAAAAGAAAAAGAAAGCATAAAAAGCCTAAAATAGACAAAATTAGGTTTAATTTGGGTGGTTTGTGGATATTCAATAATTTGTACATGATCCCTTTTATATTCAGTGAAATATCTTAATATACACATTCAAGAAAGGTGCTCATGAAAATCAATTCAGATGAGAGGGCAGCCTGTTTGCTTTTTAATAATCTACTTCACACTAGAGAGCAGAATTTGGAATTTCTCTCTAAATATTGTATCACATTATCATCTGTCTGTATGTTTGGGCTACATCTCAGGCAATAAATTCATTGAACAGAGGCTCTAACATGCTTTTCATTCTCTTCAGAGAAAATACTTTAATTCCCCATGTCCCCATATTCTGTGAAGCCAATGATCCTACTTTTGTACTAAGAACTGTCACCTGGACAAAAATTCTGTGTTCAGATTAGTGGACTCCTCTGGTGTTGGCACCTGCTTCAACAGACGTTCCATCATGACTTTGATTGTAAGTTCTTTGAGTCAGGGACCATTTGTTCTGTGACTATATAGCCCCTTGCACCATGGTCACTAACTACAGTAATACCAATTTCAGAGTGGTAGCCGTGTTAGTCTGTATCAGCAAAAACAACTAGGAGTCCTTGTGGCATCTTAGAGATCACACCTTCTTGTCAACTGTCTGAAATGGGCCACTCTCATTACCACTTCAGAAGTTATTTTTCCTCCCTTGGTATCCTGCTGTCAATTGAATTGTCTCGTTAGACTGACCTCACACTTAGTAAGTCAACTCACATCTTTTCATGTATTTATACCTGCTTCTGTATTTTCCACTCCATGCATCTGATGCAGTGGGTTCCAGCCCACGAAAGCTTAGGCCCAAATAAATTTGTTAGTCTCTAAGGTGCCACAAGGACTCCTCGTTGTTTTGGTAATATCAATTGTTATTATTTTTGTTAAATTGGCGTGGGTCAAAATTTAGCAGGATGTTTCATTGCGGGAGGCGGGAGGGAAGTATCACACATTATTCAAGTCATATTCTTTTATGTCCTGCCTCTTAAAATGAAAATAATAATAATACAGATACTAAAAAGGGTAAAAAATGTTGTTTGCATTGCCTGTAAAATGGGGAAAGCCACATGATTTGCATCCCTGGCAAGCCCTTTGGTCTATTTCTAGTCAAAAGAACATGTTTGGGATATCTAAAGTCAAGGCCCTGATTCTTGTCTCACTTGCTCCTGTTTCAAATTGGTGAAACTCCATTAACTTCAGTGATGTTAACTCCTCATTTACATTGTGCAAGTGAGAAGAAAACCAGGCCCACTCTCTAAAGAGCCCTGTGCAGCAACGAGCTAACGTACCCAAAAGCTTCCTATGTCTTTTTACAGTAGAGTTTATTCAGCTACAGGAGATACACAGGCAAAATGGCTTTGGTAAAATAAAGAACTGTGCTTCTCAATCACACTCATTAAAAAGGCAAGTTTACATTTTTTGGTTGTTGTTTTTCTTCCCAAAGGCTGCCTATATTTCTAATTTCAAGCTGGATCAAATATTAGAAATTCTGAAACTCAGTCAGGCTCTCTCTAGTGGTTGACTCTTGCTACTTTTGCAAAGCTAAATATTCTCCTTTAACTCAAGTGGGAGAGGCCTGCATTTTCTGTGCTGAAATCCCTGGGTTTGACATTCAATGCAAATTTCTCCATTGACTTTGATGAGAATAGGAACGGAGTTCTTATATTAACTCTGTGGACAACGCTGTCGTATTCCTATTAGGCATAATTCATGATTGAAATTAGAGCACCCCAATGGAAGTCCATTGAAGGTAGGATGAATACATGTCCCAGTTTATTTTTACAACATCCATTAGGCTATCTCATCTATATCATAAACTAGTATAGTCATTTACAGTTATAGTAGCTAAGTAACGAGGAGTCCGGTGACACCTTAAAGACTAACAGATTGATTTGGGCATAAGCTTTTGTGGGTAAAAAACCCACCCACTTTGGGTTTTTTACCCATGAAAGCTTATGCCCAAATCAATCTGTTAGTCTTTAAGGTGCCACTGGACTCCTCATTGTTTTTGTGGATACAGACTAACATGGCTACCCCTCTGATACTTAGTAGCTAAATACTATTTAATACATTCTGATCGCCTACTTGATTGCTTTTTGAAGTTTACCAAAACTGACTAGTGGGGCAATCCTAGAATGCCTTAGAAATTATTCCCAAATGTCTCATTTACATACATTAACTCTTTCTTTTTTTTATTTTTTTGTTCTGACCATGATAGATTTTTTCGCTCTGTGATTCCATTAGAGGTCAACCTCCCTGGCATTTTCTCAACATCCTCTTGGGGGGAAAAGCAGGTGGCAAAGTCGATATAATTTAATTTGCTTCTAGTTTTAAAATTATACAGTAATCACACCACTGTGAAGTAGAGACATGGCACTCATAGATCTTTAGTTTATATACCTTGCATTTTTGGCTTGTCGGGTTTTTTCCCCCTGTTCCATTCAGACCCAATTTGCCCTTTTCAGCTTCATGCCCAGGAGCTTAAAGGAAAGTTTGTAGATTACAAATTTGAGTAAACTGCTTTTCAACAGTAAACAAGCAAAAATAACCACACTGGTGCCAGTACCTAATAAATATTAGACCTGACGTAGGTTGGGGTTTTAACTTGGACTTCTGGGTGTTGTTGCGTTCCAGTAATCAAGTTTTGCTAGGTTTTTTTTTTTTTTTAATTAATGACTTGGCTAGTTTGATGTTGTACACTAGGCTTCAAGCACAGAGCTCATTGTATTCACGATGAAATGACATGGTCAAAGTCTGAAACCTGATTGGTCTGACTGTAACCATGTCTTAAATAAACAGAACAACTCACTTCAATGTATTCATTTTCCTTTTCTAAGGAGGGGCGTAAGGTTGAGGGGGAGCAAATTTTACAGAAAAGAATACCTTCAGCATGTTTCTTCTCCACCCCCAAAATTTAGTACCGCTGATGTACTCAAAGGTAAACTTTCTGTTTGAATAATAACCAGACATTCATCAACTGTGCAACGCATTGAGAAAGTTCCACATTAAAAGTTAGAAAGCTGCCAGAGCAGGAATTATTTTGCTTTAGGCAAAACTTTGGGCTAGGTTTTTTGCCCCATACACATGCTGGGTAGTACCTTACTGCATAAATCTTGGGACAACTTTCAAAATAAGGTACTATTCACTGCACAAGAAATAAGGGAAAGGGTAAATATTGGCCTTTAGAAACTGAGGGAATCCCCCCCCCCCAATCCAATGTGTAAATGGCACAGAGGGAGGGACAATACCCTGGATAAAATCCTGAGGCAGCGCAGCATAGTGTTCTGAAATCTGGGAGGGCTCTGACCACCTAAGGATCTGCCCTGAGAACTGTTCCTCAGAACAGTGGCTAAAATAAGAGAGTCTGAATCATAAAGAAACCTGAGTGCACACAAACTATTTCTGAAGACAGCTTTGAGTGCCATGTTCTAAAAACAGGTGATTCTACTGGTATGGAACAAGAGGCTTTCAAATCTGTTTAGCTGCTGATTCTAAAAGAAATACTAATCAGGACACAGGACCTCTTCATAAATCTTCCCTGCTCAAAGGGCCAAATTCTGAAACCTTTACTCAACTTGGGTAGTAGTTTAGTCCTCTGGTAGTGCCATTGGTTTCAGTGCGATTATTCATTCGAGTTGGGCCATAAGAAATTAAGGGTTATGGGCCCAATCCAGCAAACTCTTATTCAACAGAGTAGTCTTTACTCATGGAAGTGGTCTTATTGATATAAATGAGATGCCACAGGGGCCTCATCCAAAGCCCATTGAAGTCAATGGAAGTCTTTCCACAGAACAGGATCAAATCAGGAAGTAAATAATTCTACCTGGACCTGCCTGTACTATAGTCAATGGCAAAAATCACATTAACATCAATGGATGCAGAACAAAGGTTCATTGTGTCCTGAGATAACTTGAAAACCATTTGGAATGTTGAAAAATAAACACTGAATACTACTGAGATTATCCACAATATATACCATAACAGAGTTTCATAATACTATTGGCTGCGATGAATCTTTATTTCTTTGTTTAAATTGTAATTTAAAAAAAATAGAGTTGGGGAACTTCTGCAAGAATATGACAGTGAATATTCATTTGAATTTTTAAATACTGTCAATACGGTTTCCTTAACATTGTTTCCTTGTGCTCCCCCATCAGTCGGTCTCTATCAATCTATTGTTTCTTGGCCCTGCCCCAAAGATCTGCCAATCTACGGCTATGACATCTTTTTGTCATTTTTGTATATTGCCACTCTAATAGGGTCCTGGACCTAAGTATTACCACAGTAGGTAGAAAGAAAGAAAGAAAGAAAGAAAGAAAGAAAGAAAGAAAGAAAGAAAGAAAGAAAGAAAGAAAGAAAGAAGTTGTTTACTTCAACTGTATGTACTTCCAATTTCAGAGTAGCAGCCATGTTAGTCTGCATCCGCAAAAAGAACAGGAGTACTTGTGGCACCTTAGAGACTAACAAATTCACTTTCTGTGAATATTCTAGCAGGCGAATACACTGGCTTTGCAGAATAACAGTGAATTTTAAGGGGCTATTGGAGAATTATTCATTATTCATGGAATGTGAATTCTGAATTAATAAATGTCAGGAGACTGGATAAAAAGAATTATGCTCATTCATTTGGTATTGTGTGACCTACGTGGACAATGAAATCTAACCAACACAGCCTCACCAGTTTTGAATGTCAAGTTCCTTTAACCAATTGATGAGGCTCAATCTCAATTCCAAGAATTATTTCTTCAGAAAAAAATGAGGAATTCTTAATCTACCCATAGGAAACATAGTACGGTGGGGGTGGGGGGGGGATGGGGAAATTACTGAAGAAACTAATCACTGGGAATCATTTGCCCTAATTTTCTGACAGCCAGAGGTCTCTCATCCCAGCATTGCTTTGTCTTCAGGAAATCTGCATCCACTCCACATAAGGCTGTGGTCTAAGAAGGGTTGGGCATGTTTATTTGTACTTAGACTGGAAACCTCCATAAACAAATAAAAACCCAGGTGCAACAAGAAGTGATGCTAAGTGATTCAACAGGTGGCTCCTAGCCGACTGAGTCAATACTGGCCCGGCAAGGTGCTAGGACAAACTGTGCTTCTGTTGGTGCCATCTGCTAGAGGAGACATAAAACAAGTGGTTGTTTGTAAAGCAAAATAGCATGGGACCATTTTTGTCATATTTCCTTTTTTCCCCATTGTCAGGTTGTATGCTTTGGGCATGCACAGGGGGAAATGGGGCTGTTGGAATCCACTCCACAGTGGTAGAAAGAAAGTACACCTGGTGTAATGGAAAAATGAAAGGAGTACAATCTGCCCACAACCCCAGCTCTTCCAAGTGTTCCCGGAGCCTGCCCAGTGAGCCCAGAAAGTGGGCAGGGCCAGGGCATGCAGGAGATGGGCTGATTCGCCTTTGATCTTGGGAACTGACTGGAACTTAAAGCTGCTCCCACCTGGTGGAGTCATTGGGGAAGGGAAGCAGCAGTAGCTCCATCTACCTTTCACTGTGGTGTAATTTCCCCTCTGATGTAACTGCCCCTCCTGGTGGAGGAAGTAAAACATTGCACATGCCCTGCAACCATCAGAGGTGAATCAAGCCTCATATTGATGTTTTTTGCTGCACAAATATTGTCCAGACAAAACACAAATCATTACCACTGGTTGCCAGGATGTCTCATCCACTCCAGAAATGGAAGTGGCATCTCATTTGGTGGTCAAGCTGCAAATGGGCAAGGAACTATGGGTATGGGTGTGATCTCAGCCTTCTGGCTGGTATTGACATTGGCATCCCTGAGATGGAAAAGCCAGGGGCCAGTCCCACCTTCCTTTTGCATACAAAACACAATGGAAGCTGAGTTGAAACTGCTGGTGTGCAAGGAAGGCAGGCCTAGGCCCTACATTTCTGTTCTGATATGGACTGGTCACAGCTCCACTCACGCTGTCCAAAGCCAAGCTGTGACACTGATTGCCAGGATGAGACATGAAGGCTAACGTGGCTTGCAGTGTGGCTGCCATGCTGTTTTAAAAAGATGCTTCGTGCCAGCACGACTCCATGACTCTATAAATCTATTGTCATACTTCATTTATTTGCCATTACATAATTTCCAGCTGCATAAATCAGCCCTCTGCGTAGAGACCAATTTTCCAGAAGCCTGGCAGATTCTAGTCGACTCTGAACATCACTGCTGGTCAGTTCTTTATTGCTTCCTCAAAGACTTAAATCTTTTTACTTTTAGAAGATACCCCTTGGTCTAAATAAAGTCTCCAGTCTCATTCAAAATTGCGTATCCTCTTTTTTTTTCCCCAACAGAGGCAAGATCTGTGTGCTTTCTTATTAAACTATTTCATTCTTGGCACAGTTTATAAAAAGGCCGTACTTCAGCAATTTAAGCTTTTCTTCCTGGAGGCACAATACCCAGACAGGAGGAAAAGTAAGTCAAGAAGACAAAATAAACACATTTTTCAGGAAGACTCTAAGCCAACTGGAACTACCAGTGAAGGTTTGAGAGACTAGCTGCTTATGATATGTGCAAATGCCTGCCTGCAACGCACACACCACGGAAGCACACACAAGATTGCTGTGTTTTAGAGGACTGAGGAACTGTGAAGGCGCAGCTGGAAAACTGAGGCAGACAAAATAATTCTGCCCCTTCTGCTCCACTAATAGGCCATGCACAATTCAGGAGCAGTTGTGCAAGCCTATCTAAAGGGAGAATTGAGCTCCTATTGTTCAGACAAGAGGAGAAGGGGACTAGCTCCAGGTTGAAAGTGTAGCTTTTAAAATAGTCTAAATTACCCTCCCTCTGGGTGAGCAATCTTTAAGGCTGTACACAATTTTTGCTCTCCATACTATATTTAAAATAGTAGGTAGTGTGTATGTCTTCACCCACTTAAACACAAAGGTTCATTTTGGAGATTGTGCCAAAGCAACTTCATCCGTGGAGGTGATCCACTTTTCCTAAAAAAAACCCCAAACCCTAAAAAAAAGCCCAGATGTGTACAGCTATATATTAGTTTTGGAAATACACTGGTGATAACTGAAACTAACCGTCATTGACTTCAGTAGGACTACTTGTGTCTCACTCATTGACTTCAGTGGGAGTAATCACTGTTACCAGATCTTCATCTGAGAGGAAGAGAAGCAGATTCCTACCAAACTGTGGGTGGAAGAAGGCATTTCTGATTGGCGTCACTATCAGGTCATCCAGGGTTAATGAATCTAGCAGAACCTCCAGGCTCTATGCTACTTAAATGAATGGGGAAATGGGAGGGAGCTGTCAGCGACCTCAAACCACTGTAAGCAAACTGAGGGTGTTTTGGTCCAAGGTGCTGGGGGCAAAGGGAGGAGTGAATTCCAAAGTAGTGGTCCCTTCAAAGAGAACTGAATGTCAGCAGCTCCCTCCTTTTAAAACCCCTTTGTGGAACAGTTTGAGTTCTTCTGGTGATCACAAATACGGCAGCGCTGCAGAGGGTGCTAATGCAAGCCGTGCTCAAGTTTTAACTACTTTTACTGAAAATGTCACCGCATGTGTAGTTTAGGCCTTAGAATCTTATTCCATGTTCCAATGTGATTCACAAGGGAGGTAGAAATACAATTATGGACTCAAGCCCAGTTCGAAGTGAACTGAGAAACATTGTCTATTTAGATAACTCTGCAAAATAAAAGGGGAAAAGAAACCTACCTCTGCATCCTTTCTCTTCCTCTATAACTGAAATTGAGTTTGAAGTTCAGGTTATGCAACAACATAGCATTGTCTCATTTTATTAAGGCCATCAGCTTCTGGAGGTCTTGGGCTTGTTATTGCTCTCAATTAACACACTTCTCCTCTTTCTCTCTGGAATCCTTCCTGCTGGTTTGCATTGTAAGAAAAACTCCATCTCACAACCTCCGAGATATATTTCAATTTGTGAAGCTGTAACCCACCAAACATTATCCATGCTGGTCTCCATCCCAGCATGCCACGTTAATTAGAGCGAAATTAACAGAAGGAAAAAAATCACATTGCTTTTTTTATTTTCCTTCTTATGGGCTCGTGTGTGTGAAGAAATCTTTTCTTTTACATATTAAGAAAGAAAAGAGTCAGCAAATGAAGCCAGACAGTAGCTGTGTCTTTTGGCAATGGGAGTAATCTAATAAAACATCACCTTTCAGAGACCAAAAAAAAAAAATCACCTCTCTGGACACCGGGTAACGTCACCTCAGCACGAAATATATTCCACTTTTGGTTTGTGTTTTTTGGACCAATGCAGCTTAGGATGGTTGTTATCCCAAGACCATGCCACCAGAGTTGGAATTAATAATATAAACGGTGAGCCCGAGCTCTGATTGACAGCCCTGATTCTGTTAATACCCTCTAGTGAGTCTTCTACCACGGTCAGAAGTTAAAATTTATTTTGACAAGCTTTCTGCTGGTTACGGAGGCTAGAAGCTTTATACTGGGGTATCCCACGATTAAATATCTGGCATAGATTATCAAAAACTATAGGGGTAGGCAACTAAGGCCTCTTGATGACAAACTAGATCCTGCAGCGCATACAACTTGGTTTTAATTAAGTTATTACTTTCTTTAATGGGAAGTAGCTGTGCCTTTGTTCTTGTGCAAGTCAGCAGACAGTTACTGAGCATGGAATGTAAGCAACTCAATTAAGTAAAGGCTGCCTTGATGGATGCTGGGATGGACATGGAGTTCGCCCCCTAAAGTACCTGCTGGTTTCTGTTTCACTCAGTGGCAACTGCCTCTCTGCTGAAGGATTCAGGATTTCTGGGGTGACAATGTCAAGGCACATGAATTTCAACCCTGTAGGGATCACAATGAGTAATTCATGATTAAGATGGGAGCTACTGGGCTTAATCAATGGAACCATAGTAATTAAAGACAGAACGATCTATGAGCTCATCTTGTTTATTCTCCAGCCATTGCGGGATTGCTCTTCACAGTTTCTTTTCCTGTCCTCTGTCCACTCCTGTTTCCAATGCTGCATCAAACAAGATGGGTATTTCAAAGAGGAATCACACAACAGGTTTCTGTATTTTGTCTCTGAATAATCTGTTGGACTGATGGATCCAGCTATAATCTATGGCTAACGGGTGATACCCCTCCCAGTGAAGAGAGGTGAGAAAGGCCTGTTTGTCCATTAACTATCACATAATAGAAATACTGCATGGGGTGAATTTCCCCCATCTTGTCTAGAGAACAAGCACTGACCTAGCAAGCGAGGTCACTATCATTAAGAAATACTTAGCCTGATTCTGATTTTGCTGACACCCAATTTACCCCAATGTAACACCACTGACTTCAATGGAGTTACTGCTGAGCTCAATCCAATTGTCTTTTTTCCTTTTATGAAAAATAAATAAACAAAAACGTAACTAATAAAAACACCAAGCAAGCACTGAGGGACCAAAGCTGCAGGTGAGTTCATAGAATCTCAGGGTTGGAAGGGACCTCAGGAGGGCATCTAGTCCAACCCCCTGCTCAAAGCAGAACCAATCCCCAATTTTTGCCCCAGATCCCTAAATGGCCCCCTCAAGGATTGAACTCATAACCCTGGTTTAACAGGCCAATGCTCAAACCACTGAGCTATCCCTCCCCCAGGTTGAAGTCAATGGCCCATTGAGCCAAATTTGGGGCCCCAGAACATCATATTTGGGGCCCCATTTCACTTTATTCACACAGGTGTTACAGATGTTTGGGGGGGCCCTGACCTTGGGGCTCTAGTACAACTGTTCGCTCTCCCCCGACCTTGTCAGCCCTTATACCCTATAAGAGCATGCCCTAAATAAGCATTTTAAGATTGATGGCCCCTGTGAAACCTCCCTGCTTTTGCAGAATGGTTTCAATCAAACCCGCATACTCTATTCTACATGCTGCTAAAGAAACTCCACTGTTTTATTCTTAGTTTGAAGAGTCAGGGTTATTCGTCAGTACTGAACCTACAGAGAGTCCTTTCTCAGCATACGGAGAGAGCATTATTGCACAGCAACAAACAGCCTAGAATAAAGCAATACCACAGCACTATTTAGTGGGGATCTGGATGACTGCACTGAAGCACAGACTTCACATATGGTCACAAGAGTCCCTTGTGCAGAGAGCTAGCAGCCCAAATCTTATTGCAGGCTATACACTTTACATTTAATTCATCAACAAAGAAACAACTTCCATGAAGAGTTTACTGGAAAAACGAGGAATCAGGCTGATTTCAAAGCCACAAATGGAAGAATTGCCTCGATTATAGTCTACATATGCCTAGATCTTTAGGCTGTCTCTCATCACTTTGCTTCACAAGGTATTGCTGAACTCAGAGCCTCTGATGTTAGAACCACTGAGGCGATAGATTCTCTGCGTATTCACTTGTTTAAAAAAACAGCAAAATCAGTTTAAGTGGCAAAGGCAAAATGGCACAAGGGATGCTGAAGGAAGGCCATCCAGGTGCTCTGCTACACTGACTGACATTGACACAGATTCAAATACACTGGAGCCTGGAATGGAAATTCAAAACTATTCAGGGCAGCTCAAGTCCACATTCACTGCTCTGAATATTTAGAGTGGGAGCTGGCTATTATCTGCCTTATGGTAGGGCTTGGATGTCCCAGTCAAGATCAAAGCCTCATTGTGCTAAGCACTCTACAAACACACAGTGGCTGCCCTGAAGATCTTTTAATCCAAATAGACAAGAGAGGAAAAAAGGCTGGGGAGAAAGGAAGTACTATTAGTTCCATTTTACAGACAGGAAACTGAGGCTCAAAGAGAAAGTAAGTGATATACCCAATAGGGGGTTTGTAGTAGATCCAGGAACTGAAGCCAAATCTCCTGCATCTGAGTTCAGTGCCTTAACCATGAGACCGTCCTGCTTCTGCATGGGTCATAACCAATACCAACAATATTCAGATGGAAAATAGATGATGGGTAAACATGGGACTCAGGTACCTAAGGACATGTCAACACCGCACACTAATCCTGGGATCTGACTCAGGTTTGAGTCCAAGCCCACCTTCTGTCCACACACAAATCAGTCTGACACTGCTTAGCAAGCACTCAGGACTTGGGTCCTAGGACCCTGCTAGAGGGGTAGATCAGAGCCTGAGTCTCATTGAGACTTGGGTCCACTCTCTGACATTTCTCAGTGCGGACACATCTCAAGCCACAGAGGTGAGTCAGAAGATCTGTATAGTGACATATGTATGTGTTAGCATGGCTGTGAGAACTGCGTTCAGCAACTGTAAGCCCAGGTTTACACTCCATGTGGACACTCAAGAATGGGCTCGGAAACAGAGCCCACAAGTCTTGTTTTAGTGTGCATTGTAGACATGCTTTAAGTGACGTAGGAACTTTTGAAATTTTTACCCAAAATGCAGGGCTCAGCTTCAAGAGGATCATGTATGTGCTTGAACAACTTTTCCAGTATATTAGACATTACTTGTTTATTAGGATTATATAAATATCTATAGAGATAAATAGAGATATCTCCATTTTTATATTAGAAGCTATTAGATTCCATTGCTTACCTGTGCCTGTTCCCTTTTCTTTATTTCTACTTGCATTTTGTTTACTATGATCTTGTACCAGATATTAGCCTCCTGTTATCCAGGTATAAACTTGAATTGGCCAGGTAGTTTCCAAAGAGAATGGAAAATTAATGGAAAATGCAGTGTCTGAAAAATTTAAATTTTCCACAGGAAAATTTAGATTCTGCCAAAACATTTCAATTTTCCATCAGGAAAACCAAGAGCTGAAATATTTCATTTGAGTCAGTTCAACATTAAACTTCTTCTTCCCCTAGTGACACTTTGTCTCATGGGAATTGTAGCTCAGGTACTTCTTGGCTAGGTGACAACCTCCCTGAAGAAACATGGTCTCCCTTATCCAGTTGCATGGTGCACCATGGGAATCACATGACTGTAGGTGCATCATGGGAGATGTAGGGAATGTCAGGCCTGTTTAAGAGGAGAAATAGAGGGACCTGGTTAAATCCTCTGAGATTTATGGCCAATACTCATCAAATTTCACCTTTTGACAGGGCTTAAAGGTTTTGCACAGCTGTCATAAGTACTCAATACTGCTGAAGAAAAGCTATCTAGGTCACTGTTATTTGCTCTTCAAGCACCGTGCTTGATATTTTACTTGGACATTGATTAATATTCAGGTATCGTTGAAACAATTATGAAATTGCACCTTTAGTATGGGAAATGAAAACCTGATCCCTAGATACTACTAGACTATGTAAAAGGAATACGTTTTAAACTAAATCCTTTGTTGGCCCTGAGACTAAGGTTTCTCATAAAAGACAGCAGCTATGGGATCACTGCAATAGCATGGCTGAACTAAACATGCTTAACAAAGTTTCCCTTTGTCAACAGTGTTTTGCTGAAGTTCCCTTGTAACAATATGAGTATCAGACTTCAGGCCAATCTCCGTAATTCTTTAACTAGAGATTTGCACATTATTAAACAATGGTTTTCTCCAGGGCTGAAAAGCCATCATACGGTGGAATGTTCTTCATCATAGAAAATTCAGACACTCCCTTCTCCACATCAGAAGACCACTGTGAGGCATGCCAGTGTGGAAGAACAGAAATGGTAACTGAAGTCAGAATAAATTTCAGCTGAAATACTTCTTTTACCACATCTGCCCACGGAGTGTGTGGGGAAAGGCACGTTACTTGAAGTCAGCTCAAACTGCTTTCCTAACCATTAATTAGCCTCTAGTTATAATTATAGATTTTTGCAGTGGCCAGTGTTGTGTCCCTTCTATAACTGCTTAGTGCAGGCCAGGAATTAGCGAGACACTGTGTGATGTATTTAGTCTGTGTTAAATTAGTCGGGGAGCTGGAGAACCAAAGAGAACCACAGGGTCTGTCTGTGTCCAGTGAGCTCAATAAAGAATCCCCTTTATGTTCCTCTTCTCTACCAGAAGACACACTGCACTCACTACATTTAATCATGGTAACCCTGATTTGTCACAGTCCTTTTGCTTTTGGCGAATGTTCCCCTTTCATAGTTTGGAAGAGAAAATGTATTTGTCTGCTTGAATCTCTCTGATTTTCACCTTGGGATTTGATCAAGACTATCACAATGCTGATCTCAAATGAAATTCTTCCATGTGCCTTTGGCAATGCACTAGCCTTAGAGATGGTCAAAACTTTGTCATGGAAATATTTGGCTTTTGAACAAAACTTAAAATTTTCGTGGAAAATTTCTTTATGACAAAAATGTTCTGGGTTTTGTTAAACACAGAATCAAACATTAAAAGAGCTCTGTTTATGGCTTTCAGTTTTTTTATTTCTTCTCATATTTCATTGGGGAGGGAGGGGAGGGAGTGAAGGGGGGAAACACAAAAAGCATTTTTTTTATTTGAAAAAATTATGTTTTTTTTGCGGGGGGGGGAGAACAAAATTATTTTTGGTTTTCATTTAATCAAAAAAAAATACACATATTTTGTTTGTTTGTTTTGCCCTTAATTTTTTTTCAGAAAATATATAGCAGTTTCAAAAAGTTCTAACTGGGCTGAAGAATGGGTAAGGTGTACTTTTCAAAGCCAGTCCTATAAACCCCTTAAAATGTGCTTCCTAAAGCAAAGTAACAGTGCAAAGAAAGCTATGATGGGCCTAACAATTAATCTAATGCCAGGTTGAACTGTAGATATGTGTTTTAGATCATTAAGATGGAAGCCCAATGAATTATGAAGAGTGTTTTCCAAGGAACGCCACTACGTGGCTGGCAATCGCAAGGTTGCAAAAAGCTTCCGTGTCATAAGATCACCAGTGATGGACATAAACCCTCTTAAGGACCCAGATAGACATAGACCAGATGGTGTGGTGATGATGATGGTGATGATATACCAGCACAATACCATGGATATTTAAGGGTCATTGGAACCTCATTGTGTCACAATGAAACAATGCTCAATAGCCCTCAAAACTTCTCATTGCTTACTGATTGTGTTGTGGTCTAGTAGCTACCAAAAAAAAAGAGACATTCTATGTACAAAGCACTAACGCATATTAACATAGTTCATCTGCTGCACCAACTGACGATCTGGCCCTCTACATTTTATCGTTTTGTAATTAAACCTCATCAGTTGAAAACTTCCTGCTAGTGGTAATGATTGCTGGATTTTGGCTCTTTGATCTCGGTGTGTTAGGTGTTTAGCCGAAGCATTGAATTATTGTTGAAGCCTCAATTTATGAGCACATGCTTCATATCCTCATTTTAAGTCCCAAGTGGAAATGAGTTTGTTGGGTCCTCATCTTATTTTGTAGTGGATATTGGTTCACATTAAAAATATTGTCAAAACAATTGAAACATCTGGCACTGTTGAGAGTCTCTGAGGATCAAAAGAAGCTCACACCTGAAATAGCAAAGTTATAAGACAGATTTAAGAGGATCTATATTGAGTGCTTGTCTTCCTATTAGGAGTGTTATCTGATCATCACTCTTATTTGCAGAAAAATAATAGGAAAACTAATTGCTTTATAATTTATTTGGGAGAATCTACATGAAGTGAATAATTGAAACTATCAGTGCAAACTTCATATCAGCTAACAACTCTTTGTGTCTTGACTATCTATTTGCAGGTTACCTACACTGCAGAATGAATCTCCAAACCTCTGGGATTAAACGGATATTTTGGGTGCAAAAGTAGCACATGACAGGGCATAGGAAATGTGTCTAAGATAGGAAGGAATGTTACACACTGGTCAGTATATGCAATTGTGATGTGACAAAGCAGTTTCAGATTTTACGAACTTATTCAAAGGTCATTTTGGCAACCGTTCTACTGAGCCTGTTCTAAAACAGTTGCATCAAGATATCTTTTTTTCTTTCTTTAAGGTTGCCTCCACAACTTCTAACGTTATCCTCTTTCTCTTTCATGGACATAGGTGCAAACATAGGCCGTTACAATGGTTTTGCTTATAGGCAAACTCCCATTGGCATCAGGATTTGGCGCTGAGGCTTCATCTTGAATTCATTTGCGTGTGGCATTTGCATGCTGATTTCTTTGACTCCTGAATGGTTCAATTTCAAAGCACATCTTTCCCTTTTATCTTCAGCTGAATGAGACATCTCAATAAGCGCCAGATAAAGACGGAAGTCCTTTCTCTGAAATCACACAGGCATGGCCAGCTGTGATGAAAACTGGCTGAAATTTCACAGGCTGCTTGTCTGCCCTCAAGCTGGTGCATTAGTTCCTTTCATTTTGGAGGAACAGAGGGGGGGAAAAAGACATTTCTTGCACACATGGTAGCCAAAACAGCTGAGCGTCTTCTGCTGTTTATTTTTCCTTCCAGAAGTTATTTTTGATTAAAACACACACAGAGCATATGTAGTGACTAGTAACAATTAAATACATGATTTGCATCAGATAGGTTATTAGGTGATAAAACACTCATTATATTGGGGATAAACATTGCCTTTTGCTTTTGGACCTTTGAGTTGCATTATTCAGTTGTTTGACAGTAGAATGCCCTTGTGCTATTTTTCTGACTTCAAGAAGTCCTGCTTTTATGCTTTTCCCTTCAGATATTCTGTTGAATACAAGCAACGAGCTGTCTGGCACTGAAAAAATAAAAGCTATTTTTGAACCGATTATCCATGAGTGAAATTCTCTCTAGTTTATAAAATAGTCAGCAGGCCCAACAGGATGGTTTTATAAAGGCAAGGCTCTAATTCAAGGTTAACAGAATGTTCCATGTTTAAAATAATACCATGAAGAGCATTAGAAAGATTGACCACTATGGGCATACCATAGAGGGTTCAGCCCTGGGCAAGTAATAATCACACCCAATCTGGCAGTGACACTAGAAATGGGCCAGAATCTTAACATCCACATATGCCAAAAAATCTACACAGTGAGGTAATTCCCCAAATGATCTGCCCTGGAGGAAAGGAGAGATTAAACTTTTTTTTACAATGTTATTGAAAACATATTGCGATCCAGCCCAAGAGGTCTTGACACGTGGAGAGTAGTTTAAAACCTGAAAGGCCAAGGTGCTTGTTGGGATTATAGAGTGTGTAGACTGAATAGTATTTGCTGATTTTGGTCTCGTTACAGCCCTGTGTTGCAGTTTGCACAGATTCTAGTTTGGCATTAGCTGCTCTCTATAAAATCAGTGAATTAGACCCATTGATGCATCTTTGGCCTTGCTTTGCACAAAGGTTTGGGTGTAAGCACAAAGGCTAATGATGCTGCCAGACCAATGCCATTTCACGAGCCATTCGGCAGGACAATAAGGATACATAGTTGCCCAAGGAACTTCAAGTGGTTAAATTCCTTAGAAGAGGGAAAGTCAGATGGGCTCATCTCAAATAAGCTGCCCATCTGGGAAATGTCAAGGTTTCTCCTAATGTTTTTAAGGTTTTGTAATGTGGGTGATCGTTTGCATGCATGAAAATAGCATGGGAATGCAATATTTCCTAAGGTATGTGTGGTGAAGCCCTCTGGTCCAGCTGTATTTTCCTTGTCATGTTCTTGAATTCTGACACCATTTAGAACATGCCAGTTCCTACTGTAGAAAATGCATTTTCATTCTGTTCCTCGGATGAAAAGTGCATTAAGGCAGAAGAGAGAAACAGCAGCTTCTGGACCTATCAGTGAGGTCTCCTTTTTATAACATATCATTTCACCGGGGGATGGTGGAGGTGGGGGTAAAACTCAGCTTGACACCATCCTAAAAATGAGAATGTGAAAGTCTGGGCTGGATGCCACAGAGGAAGAAAGAGAATGATGACAACATTACTGTCACTACATTACCACACGCTGTAAATTAAAGTTAGTGGTAGGGAGTTTAAGCACTATTCCTGTCTGATTCATTAAAAAAATACAGTAGCTGTGTGGGCACAAAACTGTTTTTTATGTATCTGATATATGATTGGAAATGTGTATTATGCTCTATCCTGAGGGGCAGAGGCCTGTATTTTCGGTTAGTCCTAGATTTGTATCCATTGCTTTCTGAGGGCAGAACCCCACACCTCTGAATTTTGACATGCTTAAGGGAAAGCCTCTTTGAAATCTGCAGGCCAGATCCCCAACTGGTACAAACTGATATAGATCCATTGAAGTTACTGATTTACTCCAGGTTAGGTTCCAGCGCTATGTCTGTGAGTGTCAGGAGGAGAAAATATTAACCATTAACCCGGGTTCCTTGCTGTTCAGCCCTGATGGTTTTCAGGGCCCCAGGGTAGTTAAAGATCCAAAGGAACTTCTTCAAAAAAAACAAAAAATGATACAGTATAAATGAGTCATATGTCCACATGGTGGTTAGCATGACCACTCATGGAAGTTGAAATTGTAGTATTACTTAGTACAGGCTACACGATCCAGCAGGAAATGGGGTGTGGGTGGGTGGGAAGGGGAAATAGAGTATGGTGGATTGGTATGTATCTGTTTATCTACCTACCTATATGGTCAACCATCATAATATTGGAGTGTCTTCTGCTCGCTGTCTGTCCTCTCCCCTCAAAATCCCGTGTGTGTACAATATGCTACAAAGACGGTGATGAGAAGCTGCTGAAAGAACAGGACAATAGCAAAATGTACCCATGAATAATTATCTGGCTGCCCTTGCTCCTATTTATGAGCTTTATGCTTGGGTGGTTGCTGCCATGTTTGATTTTACAATACATGATGCTAAGGGAATTTGAAAAGAAAAGAAAAGAAAAGAAAAGAAAAGAAAAGAAAAGAAAAGAAAAATTGCTTTTTATATTATTTTTGAAATGATAAGAAATCTGCTATACACAGTGCCCCCTTTTACCTTCTTTAAAATATGTCCACATAAATAGGAGGAGAAAGCTCATCTGGCAGTGAAGCATGGAAACTAAAGTTGGAAAATTCTTCTTGTTATTCTTTACGTCTGCAACTAACATGATATTTCTGAGCTATGTGATTCTAAGGAACAGCGGTGGGCGCTCGCTGGGTGTCTGCCCCATTTAAAATAAGCAGCTGCAAGCTTCCTTGCTCTGCACATTTACACATCCTGTCCAGAGACACTGCTGCGGCAGTCTCCAAAATGTAGGCTTTTTGGTGAATAAATCTTTACTTGACCAGACGAATGTGGTTGTGAGAGTCTATAGTGGGATTTCACAAGGGATCTGTCCTCTACCTTTCCCGGGAGCAACTTGTCTGCTGAGTCTCAGTTTGGATCTTCTGAATTCATTTTTACAGCAGAGTATGTAAAAAGAAACAAAATCCAGGAGTTAGAGTAAGAAACCATGAGAAAAGTTCTGGGTCTAAATCATGGCTCTGCAGGTGCATTATCCAGGAGAGAGCTCAGTGGAACCTTATTCCCTCCTATCTGATGTACCCACACAGGGACAGTGTTGCAGGACTGCAGTGAGAAAGACATAGGAAAAGGCCACCAACAGGTCTGATATTAACACCAAATCACCTCCAACTCTATTAAAGGGTTCTGGGCTCATCCAAAGAGTTTTTACCCGAAAAGGGCCAGAGGTTCCATGAAGTCAGCTGGGAACTTCTCTACTTGCCATTGATTTTATGTGGAAACCAAGGCATTCAGATAC
Source organism: Natator depressus (assembly GCF_965152275.1). NCBI lineage: Eukaryota > Metazoa > Chordata > Testudines > Cheloniidae > Natator > Natator depressus. Next base: position 5,263,879 of record NC_134247.1, read on the forward strand.
TATGATGATCTGTGGCATTATAAAACCCTAATCTAGATCCAGATTGATACCCCTCCATTCAGTCTAGGTTTTTGTTTTTACTATTTGGCATCCTCCATTTGTTGTCCTTACACTCTATAGCATTCAACAATATTTGTCCAGAACACTACTCCTAGTAATACTCTTACTGAAGTGTTTTGAACCCTGTAGCATAGTACTATTGATATCATTGGACTTTACCCCCTTGGGAATAACGCATTGCAGTGGCTTGTAATGGAGAGTTGCTCACTTGGGCTTGGAGTGCAGGTGAGCTACACAAAATGCAAACTCTCCAGTCTTTCTGGTGAATCCTGGACACACTGGTCATTTACTTTGTCAGTGAAAGCCAGTTCATTCAATAAAAATGCACAAAATCCAAGATACCATATGAAGACCCTCCCCCACTTAATTTAAACAGTGTGCCAAATTCTGCTCTCTTACACTGGTGACACCTCACTGAAATCAATGGGTTTGCACCAGTCTAGCTGCAGAACACAGTTTGTCTAACAGTACTATTTTCTGGTGAGCATGAACAAAGAAAAACATCATGCACACAACAATCTCACAATTAGTAACTGTACAATACACGAGACACCAAGGTTTCAGACAAAATAAATACACACATGAAGGAACAAGACAGACATATTACTAATCCCATCAAACGCCCTCTGCAATTAGATACTTCAAGAAACAGGACCAAATTTCCTGAAGTGTCTTACACTTATCATTGACTTGTCATTTGAGATTTTCCAAATACACTTCGGCTTGAATACCATTCCCACTGACATCCAGTTCTTGATGATTCATCTATTAACAATCACTCTAGCCTTTGGAAAGGAGCAACCTGTGTGCCGCTCATCTCAAAGGGATGAGGTTTTGATCCTAAAAATCTATTCTAACCACAAGTAAAAAGAATCTAGGATCTAAAGAGCTAGTTCTCAGCATCCTCAGTGCTATGTGACAGAAAAGCCCAATGGCCTGTGTTAATTTTTACACACACAGATGTTTTTAACCTGCAGCCACTGCATGGTTCGGGCCAGAATTACAAGTGCTCAGGACCCACAATTAACACCAAATTTTCAAAGCTCAGCTCCCATTTAGGCACCGAGATAAGGGCCAGGTTTTCAAAAGAACTTTAGCACTCAGTGTGTTGAGCATTTTTGAAAATCCAGATGCTTATTTTGGTGTCTAAATGGAATCTGACCTCTTTTAAAAATCTCACCTGGATTGGGGGTGCTGAGCCCTTCCGAAAATTCTGCCCCTAATTTGCAATCTAATTTTGCCTCTCTGTAGACTGTATCTGAAAATTCTACATAAGGCACATTGATGAAGTGAGCTGTAGCTCACAAAAGCTTGTGCTCAAATAAATGTGTTAGTCTCTAAGGTGCCACAAGTACTCCTTTTCTTTTTGCGGATACAGACTAACACGGCTGTTACTCTGAAACCTGAGAAAAAGATGATCATGGACCCCACAGAACCAATAGGGGGATGCTGTGGTAGAACACACCATGTAATGTGAAATCAGAAATATCTGAGCAGGGTGTGTGCAGACAGGACTCACCTTTTTATGCAGGATTAGGAAAGTTAAGTGTTTATGGACAAAATTAAATTTATCGCTTGGATTTATTTATGTCTGCAATGGAGTATGTAGAATTCCATATAAAACAAAGTGGATTATATGGAAAAGAGTTTCCTTATTAACATTTTATGGGATTCCCGAACAGCATGCATTCTAGGCATTGTAATATACCACTGAGAAAAGCAAGGTAATAAATGGAATAACATACACAATGCTTTGTGTATGCAGTCTAATCTGATTGTCTGGGATTAATTTCAGCGCTATGGGATAAACTATATTTATCATGCACCTTGATGCACCTCACCTGCATATTGGTACCTAAACATACCTTGTTTGCACAGATTTTAACATTCCAAACCTCTGAGCAACTTCAAGCCACCGCCTTTTAAAAAACCATAATACAAAATAAATTGCCCAAGCAATGCTTCCTTCTTTCTACTCCAAACATGGAATTTCCCTTAAAATTATTGTGTCCTTAGTCCCAAATCAAGAAATATTCTGCATTAAACCAGTTGCAAATTTACCTTATTATTCACAAATGTGCTATAGCACAAATAAAATAAAATAAAATAAAATAGGACTTCCCCTCTATAATGGGATATAGGTTTTGGGTCAGATCTTCAGCTGATATAAATCAGCATAGCTCCACTGAAGTCAATGGACTCGTGCCAACTAATTATATGTATTACAATAACAAATAAAGGTCCTAATTGAGATCAAGGTGGCAGTATGCTAGACATTGTTCGTACACATAACAGGAGACAGCCTCTGCCCCAAAGGGCTTATGGTATAATACAAAAGACAGACAAGTAGAAGGAGGGGTAGCAGAGGAGGAGATGTGAAATGATTTGTTTGTGTGTAAATGGTAGAACAGAAAGTCGAACCCAACTCTCCTGTTTCCCAGTTCAGTGTCCTGGTGAGTGCTGTCTCTACTGTCTGGCCCTTTGTTTCTTACCGTGGGAGACTGTGGGACAGTGGACCCTAAATGCACCCCGTTAGATATGGAACAGGAATGGAAGCAAATTTTCATCTTTTTTTCAAATATCATATGCTTTTTCTGAAAGGCACGTACAAAGCGCTCAAGATATGAAAGACTTTGCAGGCAAAGGGATGCAAATAATAGTGCCAATATAATGTTGGAAAAATGTTGAAAACATTTATAAAATAATGTTTCTCAAATGTAAGTGTCAAATACAGCCTATATTATGGCATGAACTGGCCTAATCATTCAGATGACTCATATGACTCACTTCACTACTTGTGAATAGAGCTGAGGGGTTAGGAGAAGGAGGAAAAAAAGTGAGGGGGTGGAATTTGTGAACTTGTTTTGCAGTCCTCCCCCCCCCCCTTTTTTTTCTATTTCAGTCATTCAACATTTTGAAATTTCAACCAGGTTTTATCACTGGTTAAAAATCCCAGGGGGCCTGGGGAAGGAGGGGAGAAATTTGAAAATAGTCATCATTTTTCCTGATTTTTTAAAAATTTTGAAATTTCATCAAAACTCAAAATGTTTTGCCCAATTCTACATGTGAATAACATGGCCAACCCACATCCAAGCCAATAAAGTCACATAATCTTTTCTTTTTTTCTCTTGCATGCTTACATTCTCTTGAATGCATATGCACATGGACACACACACTTTTTAAAGGGCTTGGAGTAGAGAAACTCTGTCCGCTGTCACAAAGATAAAATTAGAAAACGAATATTTGGGTCTTGTGCCAGTTCCAGCTCTTAAATCGGACTCTGTTCAGAAATGTGTTATTATGAATGCTTGCCCGGGGTTAATAAATGAGATATTTTTCTGAGATTTGATTTCACCAACTGTCATTTGAAAGACTGCTGTGGAATTTTTAATATGGCATTGTTCGTATCAAGCTGCTCAGCGTGAGACAGCTTCTTGGAATCATCAAATACATTCATGAAAAGCATTCGGAAGGTCAAGCACATTAAAGTATAAGGTTGGACATAATAATAGCCATATTTAGATGACTCAACTGCTCTAGGCTCTCCCCCCAGCTGAATGGCCTAAGCAGCCAACTAAGAGTTTCTGTCACGGTCAATGTGCCTCTCTTCTATTACAACCTGTAGAGCTGGTAGAAATGAGCTTGAAGAAGAGGCATCTGGTGGTGAGGAAAGAAATAAAAGCAGCTGTGGAGAGACCACTGAGGAACATCCTCAAGGATGGATCTCCTATGCTATGGTGTAACATACAGTGCATTCCTCTCTGCGCTATGGACACTGCGCTTACTTATACCTCTTCTATAACAGATTTCTAGGAAGTGATGGGATTTGCATATACTAGAATCCCTCAGTAATATTGACAGCCTGGATTCACTTTGATATCCATTTGAACTCTGTCATCTGTTGCAGGCAGGTCATCTGTATACCAAAGTGACCTGGGAAGCTGACATATAGGGAGAGGACATTCAGGAGTCAATATATCAAGGGTGAAGGAAAACCAATGGGACAGATCTTCAGATGGTATAAAAACATCATAGCATATAAAAAACAATGATTTCTAATCAACCAACTGAGCATTTAGGGCAAGATGAACATACTTCTCTATTGCCGCCTGGTAAAGATGAACAAGCGTGTGCAGCTTTAAGAGAAGGCATTCAGCAGGGATGAAAGAAATGGAAAGAGCAGCTAGTCATGGATACAGGACAATTTTTTCCCGCTAAGGATCTACCCCAATATCCTTAAAAGTCGTTGATGAGGTGGGCTATATAACAATCTCCCTTAGAGAAATCTGAGGCCAGCTCCACTAATTCCTGAACACAGAGACCAGGGAGAAGGATCTTGCATCTTGATGAAGCCCCTGACTTCAAGCTTGGAAGAGACAAGGATTTGATCAGCACAGAGTTATTATCTTCCCCACTCCTTCAAACTCCTGCTGAAAAGCCTCAGATTCAGAACCTGGAGCTAAGTGCATATGACCACAAATGACCTGGGATAGTCCCCCTGCTGTCCCAGCAATGATGAGATCCAAAATCGGTTTTGCAGCACCCTCTTTGCAATTGCAAAGTTTTAGAACAAATGTTTACCAACCAGGAGGTATCACTTGATTTCTCCCCACCCCATTCTGAAATCCACAGTATTTCAAATCTGCAAAAACAAACACTCAGATAATAAAATAAAACCTGGTAAAGGGGAAAAAAATAAGTCCAAAAAGATTAAAATAATTTTAACATTTTTTTAAAAAATCTTGTCCTCCAAAATAACCCTCTACTGCCACCTTGAGGAAGGGAAACATTATTGTGCACCCTGCTTGCTAACAGTGCTTATACAATTGTGTCAATGTCCAGGAAAACTAATGGCTGATTACTGGGATTCTTTTATATTGCTATGTCTATCTACATATTAGTGTGGAACTGCGGTATTTTATTTACTTATCATTAGGGGAATGGAATGCAATGGATAATATTTTGTGCTCCAGAAATTAAAAATTGTTTGAGCCTTTCAGGTGCAGATGAGATCAGATTTAGTCCTATTTCAATTATCTGACTAAGCCTCTGAGTTATTACACCAGAAGAGTGACTTGCCAGCAATGCTATTAGACCAAATCTTCAATTGGTGGCAATTGGCAGAGCTCTACTGAAGTTAATGGAGCTATGCTGGGTGATCTGGCTATTGTTGTCAGTGGCTATTGGTACGTCATGATACAGTGACATATCTCATAGTATTGGAATCATAATCCAGCAAGACATTCAAGAACCAACTGGGTATATTATAGGGGTGTATGATGAAGAGGAGGGAGTTCTTCAAAATATGGGTTTGAGAGAGAGGCTAAATTATCCACATAGTTGTTTTTTTTTCTCTAGCCTTCAGATCTATGGCTGTATTACAGCACTCTGTTCTCTCTAAAGTACCCATCAAACATGTCAGCTAGCTAACAGTGAAGGCTCTTCCTTTTTACAGTCCTATTCCTTGTTGTTGGTGTGATTTTAGTGCTTCTTTCATACAGCATTTTCTCCACAGATATGTGACACTGGTGACATATGGAGGGTGCGTCTGAATCTCATCTTGCATATTGTGAGATGACTTGCAACTTGTGGGTCACAAGTCAATGCATAGTAAAAATGGCTAAAATGTGATACATCCAGTTAGATCACCATTCACAACACTGGCAGCCCAGCTCTTATGAATAACCCTACGATAACAAATCATTGTATGTGTAATTCCTGGTAATATGTTTATCACTTTTTAATTTCAATCTTCTGAGGAATAGACAGAAACAAATCTGCACAAAAAGTATCTCAAAAGTATCCTTTCCACAGGGCATGGAGGGCAGGTAATTAGTTGTAGAAAGTGATTTTATTTTCCACTTAAAGTTGAGTTTGCAAGAAGTAAACAGCTGCTAAAGATGGCCTGTACTAAATGCTTCCCTAGTGAATAAGTGTTAGCACAATAATTGGGTCCTAGGCAAAAGGCCTACATAACGTTGGTGTCTTGGCTTTGCTATTATAAACTGTCTGCTTTGCTTCATTTCAAAACACTGGTGTCTGAAATTAATCACTGTTTTCTTTTGGTTGATACTTGTTTGCTCCACTTCTTAGCTTCTAATGATTCACGGCATTGACTCAGAAGTCTGTGCCAAGAACTGCATCACATTGATATGAACAAAACTCTCACAAATTCAAGCTGGCCCTCAAAATCCATTAGTGCCCTAGGAAATTCAGGAGTTGGAGTCGTGGCAATGGAGAGGTATAGATTTGGTTTACATATGTTGACATGAGGATCTCAGTTGCACCACTTATGAGAGTAACCGCACTTGGTGATGAGTGAGTAGGTTCTCTAAGGGGGAATGGAAAAATCAGAAATGGACCCTGTGTGGGAGCAATACACTAAGGTGCTGACAGCTTAATGAATAACTAGACTGTTATGACAGTAGGACACCTTGCAGTTCCAAAAGCAAATATTTGAAATCATATGCAATGCAGGAAATGTATGTATGTAGAGAATATGTGGCTTACCCATATCACTAACAGATGGGCTACGTTTTCACTTTAGAGGTTTTATTTTGCACAATGGTGAGTTACCGGGGTAAGAGTGAATCCATGGCTAGCAACATATGACCTAAACATGGGACAATCAAAGTCCCCTTTTTATGGTAGCCTTGTAGCTCAGAGGGTTGGTAAGAGCTAATGAAGCCATTTGCCTCTAAGCCACCAGAACAAATCTGACCCTGATCCAAAAAATTCTTGCCAGCTTGTGTGATGGCTGACGTGAAAAAAGTTGGGGAGCTCCATCCAGTTTATTGAAGATGTAGTTTCAAAAAAAGGTCAGCATAAATTGCTGTGTTGAGAACTGCATCTTTAAGTGATTTTGCTTCCTGAACAAGTCCAGGGAAAGGCCTTTGTTAGGCAGAGGTCAATGGAACTGCACCATCGAATAAAAAGGATCTCTTACAAGCACCATGGGCCCAGGCTGATTACTGAATACGACAATGACAATTGTTACCCACATGGTCATTTTCCTGGAAATCTGAGGATTTAAATAGACCATGGAGACTGAACTCACCTCTTACACCAAGAGGTGTTTCCCCCAGGTCACGTTTGAGGAGCATTAGCAGGGAATTGTGTGAGGGTCTTTCACTGTGATTAATGTATGAGTTTGGGGAATCAGTGGACTTTGCTTTCCAGGGTTATCATCCAGAACATTTTTCCCGCCTGAAATGTACTGACACAAATAAAAATAAAGTATCTTTTTATATTAAAGCTATCTAGGCAGATGATCTTACCTGCAGTTGTTTTCACTTCCTAGTACGAATAAATGAACCTTTTGAAGCCAATGAATTTTGTGATCTTCTTGGATTATTTGGGGGTGGGGATCTCATAGGTTTTGCAGAACTAGCTGGATTTGGTGAACCTTTACTCCCTCACATTTTAAACCTTTGAATTTTTCAAGGATAATGCAATTTTTTAATCGAGAAAGGCAAGCTGATTTCAGCTTGACGTTTAAAAAAATCGCATATTGTTTTGCCATAGAAGACTTTGCTATGTGTTAGGAATAGGATAACTTCTCCATTCCCAAAAGCTAAATTGGCTACAGTAGGTGCCGCATTCATAGTATCTTCCTTAAGAAGCAAATTATCTTTAGAAACTGACCCTGGGTGACTCTAATGAGTATCAGAGAGAACAAGGTCAACACCTTAGGAAGGTATAGGAAGGACAGATTAACCCAATGCAGGTCCTTTAAAGAGGGTACTGAGTTAAAAAGGAAAGGATGGGGATCATAGAAAAATCAAGGTGCTCCCATAAAACTACAAATGGAAGAAACAATTAAAGCTTGTAAACATATCATTAAGGTATTTTATTACTGATCCAATTCTAATGAGTCAATCTGGGAATGGAGTTCCACGGTTCATTCAAAGTCGGATTTTATACTGAATATAGTATACTATGCCAATAAAGATGTTGAGCAAATGTTCAATACCATGTGGCATACATCCTTTCAACAACAGGCTCATTCCCTTCCATTGCCTTGCTTGCAATTGCCTCTTCTTTACTTCTTGAATGTTATGCATGCCTCTGTTAGCCTTGTGGGAGATGGCTTTCCACTCCCACATGTATGATATGGTTGGGCTCAATCCTTGGGGACAGAAAAGTCCAACCCAAGCATTTCATATGAGGCTGGCAAGGTAATTGTCTCCTGCAGCTGTCAGGACTAATTATTCAATGCAAACCAGGTCTCAGCATTCATAGCTGCCTGAGGCAAGCAAAATATCCATCGGGCTACAAATCAAGAATGCAGCATCCTCTTGCATCATGAATCAGTTAAATTAGACAAGCAATTCTAGTGCTAAGTCAACATGGCTTGTGTAAACATCAGTTTGGAAACTGTATTTCAATGGTTCGCGTCACTTTATTTTTAGAAGTCAGTTTAAAAAAAATAAAATAAAATCTAAGTGAATAAACTGCTGGGGTTGGACAAACCAGTTTGGATCAAATACACACCAGCCTGAAGCCTTCACACAAAAAACTCCAGCTGAAAATGAAACCTTTTTTTCTTTTTTCTTTTTTTTTTTTGAGGTTTGGAAAAGTTTGGTCAACTTTTCAGAGCATGAAATGTGGAGATTTTCTCTCATTTTGTTACAGACCTGAAGCAGAAATATAAGATGCCACAAGAAAATCTGTTCTTACTCATCTGAAACCAGGAGACATTAAGAATCTTGCAAGAAAGCTTGTTCACTTGAGATTTCCAGACCAAAGAGGTTGGGATAAGTTCAGATAAGCCTTGGGAAAGCAAGCATCCAAATATAGAGATGCTTACACCAACCAAACTGAGCTACTGAACATTAAGAACTTGTTAGCACCTCTTGTAACAGGTTCTCTTTACATGTATTAATTAAGAGGCATGGTCTGCATTTCTGTGAAAGATTTGCCATGGAGCTGCAAAGAGGGGTGATCTGTACCTGCCGATAGTGGGGGGCCAGAGCGAGGGCAGTGGTTTCAGCAGATGTTACTGAGCATGTTCAGCCCATGTGAGCATGCTCAGTACAGGCCAAGCAACAACCCTGGGGGGACACGTGACCCAGTGTGCCCCCTCCCCCATCACCTCTGGAACTGCACAAAACATTTGTTACGAAACATGATACCAGGCAAAAAGTTACCTGTTTTCAACTTTCAGATCTTGAAACTTAGCCCAGTTGTCTCAAAAGAAGAGACAGGCTGAGGGTAGTGGGGGAATAATATATTGGTGGGAACCAATGAAATCAATGGGATTATTCATGTGTGTAAAGATAAGCACGAGTTTAAGAGCTTTGTTGGATGAGGTCCAGAGTGCTCAGAATTTTGCAGGATCAAGCCCAAACCCAGGGGAATTTACTCAGATACGTTTCATATAAAACCAAGGAGTTTTGCTCTGATCCTGGGGATTCATCCGAACCTCAAATGTTCACTAAACCAAAAGAAAGATCCCATGTGAATCCTTGGAATTACTAATTAATTGAGTAATTATGACTAATTACTTAATTGTTTTACTGTATAGCAGCAGTGTGCTGAATTATTCAGTGGGCTTTGGATCAGGATCTTTTAGCCGATAATAAAAGCAAATAAAAAAATAAAATGTGTCCTTGATTTCAAAATGTTTAGTTCATTATCTCATGCTTTTACAGGTTGTTAGAATGGCTATTTGTTAGAACAAGTGCAGCAGTAAAAATTACTAATATTGTTTTTTAATTTGTAACCGGTGTGATTTTTTTAAATAGACTGTGCACTGTGTCTTTCAACTCCCTTTGTCAATTTTAGTGAAATATCTGGGGTGCTATCACTGCAGTTATATCAGGCCCTTCCACAATTTTAGTGGGTGTATTGGCCTGATAAAGTTTGTTGCAGACAAAAAGTTGCCTTGTGGGCCTGAAAAGAATTGCGTAGGGAGTAACCAAATACAGATATAGGGAGTTGGACCCAATATGCTCAGCCTCTAATATCCTGATATTAAGTATCATCTTATATAATACATAGTCCCACTGAAGACAATGGGACTGCTTATATTGTAAAGTGCTGATCAGCCTGAGATCAGAATTTGCCCCAAGGATTCAATTTCCTTGTCCTACCAAAATATAAATGTGTGGCCAGCTTTTAAAATTATGTTAGGACTGTGATCTGATTCTCCATCTTGTTCTTCTCTGCTCTAGCTTCAGAAGCTGCCAACATCAAAGAGTTTTTACATAGGGGGTCATGTTTCAGAAACTGTGTACTGCAGCTTCCCTTTCTCCCCATGGGGAGTGTCTAGCTTCAAACATCCATAAATCTGCTTCTAATTGCCTTGCCATTGGTTTGGCTCAATTTAACTAAATGTTTGGCTTGATTGTTAATACCTGTACATGGAACTCCTTTACTGCAATACGTTTCCATGGGTCTGGTGGACAAAAATGTTCACTTACTGTAAGGTTTATGATCATCTATAAGTGTTGTTCATTTCTTTAAATAGTAATTTATCTCTAGTTCAGTATACAGGGTCTCAGATTTGGAACTGAACTTTACAACTTCTGTTAATCTCTAGCAAGCATGGAACATCAGCCATTATATTTCCATGCTGGTCAATAGAGGAGGAATATGGCCTGTTGACGTAAACCTACCAGTGCCACAGTGTCTCAAATTCATAATCATATTCCAGAGTCAACTATCGGCAGCTCGGTGGGAGTTACTGAGATATTTATAGACAGATAGTCATGTGGAACCAATAAAAGAGCACTTACTACCCATATGTAGTCATGAATAGACTCAGATTCATATCTGACTTAGCATTTCAGTTATGAATACAGCAAAACTGAAGAGGACACAAGGCAAAAAATATATAAATAAATGATTTTGTATAAAGACTAAGTCATGGAGGATGAAGGAAAAGAATATAATGTTGAGATGTTAAAAGGTAGTTCCCGTATGAGTATCCCCCAACAGCCTCCATCTGCATCAAATCATTCACATCTACCATCTGTCTGGCATCATTGATATTCTTTCAAGGTAAATATTTTCCTTCACTAACTGGTCCAGTAATGGGAAACTAGCCCATTCACACCATCTTAAGTAGGTGACATCTGTGTGTGTTTTTATAATACACTTTTGTAATACACATTAGTACTCAAAACTTATTCTCCTCTCACCTACACAAGCTTTACACTGATGTAACTCCACTGGCCTCTGCTACTCCTGTTTTACACTTGGAATAAAAGCCTAGTGTTTTCAGATATAACACTGCCAATAGACTACACAGGCTTAATTGTATTTGCTAACTGTGCACAACAGCGGCATGAAATAAACATAAGCTTTGCATTATCAGCATTGCATTGTCAGATCTGTGTTTAAATAATCAAGATATTCTCTACCAAAGAGGAGACAGCTAAAAAAGATTGAATTCAGAGGTTTATTTTATTTGTGTCTGCTCCAGATGAAGACCAACGTCAATGATGAGCATTCATCTGGTATCATAATAAATGCAGCCTTTCTGATCTGAACTGGAATAGACTATAAGGAAAGTAATGGGGTATACGAATGGATAAGGAGACAGAATATTTACATTATTTTGGAACATACAATTGAGGCCAAATGTGTGTGCATGTGTAGCAAAATTCTTACCATCTTTCCCTCTCAGTGAGGGAAATTCATCCTTGTGCAGAAATCTGTCACACTACCTACACACAACAGCTGATCAAAATATTCTGAACTATTTTTATTTAATTAAATAATGGGGGCCCCACTGAAAATAAGCTTTTGCAGGGTGGGGAAAGGAGAGTTTTGTTTCATCATTTTTTCTCCCCAGCTCCTCGTTTTTCTTTGCCACTATTTAGTGGCAAAATGGAAAAGAGAAAGAATGGAGGGGGAAGGAGAAATAAAGAGAACAGGGGGAGAAGGAAAAGAGAAAGAAACGTGGGGGAAGAAAACTGAAAATTGTTGTTAAAGTATTACACTAAATGAAAAAATGTTCCTTTTTTGTAAATATATATATTTATATATTTATTCGTCTTCTCCAACTGGGCAGGCGCATATTAAGTTTCATGTAGCCCTTCTATATAATCCTAATCAGTTCTGTCATATACTTTTCACTGTCTAATGACAATATAATTTTGGCTTCTTTTGACAGCATTAATCCCATTAACTACTTGGTGAATACTGTTTATGGAACTATGCTCTTTAATAAATGTAACCCAATTGCTATAGAGGGTAATCACTTTTCCAAATCTGTCTGCCAATAACTTGGCCCCATTTTTGAAGATCTTTATTCAATAATGAAACTAGCTGGTGAATACCATGTTTATCATTAGGCTGGATGTCTTTAAAATTACAGTAATATCGGAGTCATAAAACAATTTTAGAAGATTATTCAGTCTTATGATATCACTGAAGATCCATTTGCAAATAGGAACCAAATTTCACGGATAAGCGTTTCCAAAACATTACACAAATAATTAACATTCTCTCATTTCCCCTTGAGGCCTAGCTTTGATTACCTCTATAATTTCTCCAGCTTTCATTTCTTTGCTACATATTTTTTAAAACCAACTTTTACAATTTAATAGGAAATAATGTGCCTGCAGCAGAATTCTATCGGGTGGTTTGCAAATTCTATCAGAAGATATCATTCTCTATTAAATTCTATAGGATTCTTTTCCCCAGTAATGCTGCTTAACCCAAATATATGTAGAAATGTATGTTTTACTTCTATATTTTTTAAACAGTGTGTAACAGCATAGCCTCCTCTCGGGTGCTTCCTCGTGGCAGTCCTGCAAGTGGCCCCTTGCCTCAGTTTCTCTTTTTTTGGTTAAACCAAAGGGGTCCCTGCCAGCATGTCCTCAAGTTCTTCAACATAATTTATCAATAAAACACAGTGCAAGCATCCGTAACCAAAAGTCCCACAACATAATCCATATCACCCAGTGCATATCGTCTTTTTTAGTCCATGAACGTCGCAGAAACCAAACTTCAGCATCTTCCACCACCCCTGGACTCTTCTTCAAACCTCCTCTGTCCCTCTGCCAGGACAGCCACCCCATCCCTTCCTTCTGAGATGCAACCCTGCTCTTCCCAGTGGGAACTTCCATGGCCTCTCTCCTGGGAGCCTCCCATCGGTCCTCTGGGACCGAGCTACCCGGCAAGGAGACACCAGTGCATAAGCTCATCCACTCTTCCCCTTTCTTCTAGTCCTTAGCTCTGGCTCCTTGGTTTAGGGATGCCAGCCAGCAAGCTCCTTGCTGCTCATCTGCCTTCAGCTCTCTTCCAGAACCAGCATCTCTACTGGCAGCTTTTGTCTCCTGGTCTATCTCCTGACTGACTCCATCTGCTTTTAACTGACTCTCTCATAGCTCCTCAGATGCTGCTCCAGCCTCTTAATTGGCCCAAACAGTGGTTCCTGGACAGGAACAAGAAAGCTGAGTTCAGTTTCCTTTAAGGGGCCAGCGACCTCATTACACAGTTCATAGATGCATGTGTTTTTTGAAGGGTAACATTTTCAAAAGTGCCTAAGTGACTTAGGAGACCAGGCCCATTTTTAGAAGTGAGGTTGTCCTCCAGGAACTCTGGGGACCAGCTAAAATGTTTGAGGCATGTCCATTACTTGTGGCTTTGTTGAATTCTATTCTACCATATATGGCACTTTGGAGAAAAAAGGGAAATTACCAGATCTCCATGCTTTGCATCATCTAACCAATAATGAACAAATATTACACAATGATCACCAATCAGATCTTGGAAAAACAAAGTAATGATGCTTTACAAGCCCAAATCATTCATTGCAAAGAACAGGATGGAAGAGTACACCAAGAAAATATCTCATATATCAGAAAGGAGAAGGACGATGAGTTTATTGCTTGCCACTTGCTCTGAATTCTGGGAAAGTGGCAAAGTGTATGCCAGCAGCATTAAAACCCGATAACCAATCTGAGTTCACTCTCCCCTGTGCATCCCCTCCCTACTCCCACTGTACCCCAGACCTGAAGTGCAGACAAAAAGTTATCATTGCCAGTGTCCTCAAAGATGCCCACACATTCTCCCCATGGAGCAGAGAGAGAGAGAGAAAAAGTCCACTTTGTCTGGACAGGTATCAGCTTCAAGCTTGTCTTATCTTCCCACACCCACGAACCTCTCCATGTGGGACCAGGGCTATCACTGCACAGTGTGCAGGGAGAACTCCAACTCTCCCTTCTGGGAGCTGATAAGGGGGGATGCATGAATTACCCTTTTCAGCTGAGCTCAAGTTGTGCAGCCAATCGTTATCTCCAGTCTTAAGGAAGGAAAAGCAGAAGCCAGTCTGATATTCTGTAAGTCACATGGGGGAATTAATAATGGGGGCTGGGGGGGAGGAAAATTGTGAAAGAGCAGGCTGATAAACTGCCAAACAGATGTGAGGGGAAGGATGGATTTTAAATCTTTATTTCTTCCTTTTGAATTTTACAGATGCTGCTTTTGGGGGGGGGGGGGCGGGTATTTTTTTCCAACTACCATTATTCACCCCACTGGTGCCTCTGAATTGGTTGCACGGTGGGCAGAAGGGAGAGCTGGGAACAATAGCCAGAGCTAGAAACTCTCAGACGGGAAGCTGAATAGAGCATTATTGCAGTCAGATTGTAACGGCCAACTCTCTTTACGCATCCTCGGCTCTAGTGGGCAGGGCTCCCCTCTTGGTAAAGAGGAATATAATGTTGAGATGTTAAAAGGTATGAGTATCCCCCCACAGCCTCCATCTGTATCAAATCATTCACATCTATGATCTGGCCAAAATCTCCCTTAGATTGAGCTTCCCTCACCGTCTACCCCATAAAGTGGAAGAGTCCTCCAGTCCTGTTGAAAAGACCAATAGTTTCCCCCACACTCTCATTAGTCCCTTTAATCTCCCCCTTTTTAAAATCCCCAGGTCATCTTTCTTCCTACTTTAATCACTCTCCCAATTTCTCCTGCTGACCTTTCAAACAGGAGTGACAATAAACACTGTCCTCCACCGCTCTAGGATCATCATCTCCCATTTTAACTTCTCCTTTCATCACAGCACTCATTGTCTCACCGGTTTTCACACATCTAGAATACAATATGGACAACCCCACAAAAGTTTGAAAAAATTAATCAGATCCCCCAAAATCATGAAATTATTTACAAATGAGTTTAAATCATGGCTTTGTTTTTTGTCTTTTGTTTTTTCAGCTTCCCTAACTAGCTCCAATGAGTATATTGGAATTACAGTGCATCACTCTTGCAAACGTATAGGACAAGGCAATTTTAGATCCCAATACGGGAGCTTTTCACTAAGCAAGATGGAGCCCTTGTTGTTCTAGGCACTGTACAAACACATAGTAAGAGACAGTACCTGTCCCAAAAAGATTACAGTCTGGTGCAAAGCATAATGCGAAGTTAATACTGTGGGAACTGGGACTCACCAAGCTCATCTCATCCAGAGGGTACCAAATATCCATTAGATGGGAAGAGGGTCTGACCATCACTAAACTCTATGTTAGCAAACACCAACCTCGAAAATGTGGCGTCATACTTCATATTCAACATCAAGAATGACAGAAGCCTGACCTCATGTGTATGTGTCTGACTACCATTGCAACCTCTCAGCTGGTTGCAGAGTAATGTGATTGCAAAGTTTTACACTGACGTCCATGAACAGTCCTGCATAAAATCCCATGGAATGATGTGGCACAAAATGAGGCTGGAACTGCATGATGCATTCAAGTTATGCTGTTACCAATTTAGGCCACTGAATTAAGTCATCCAAATTCTGGTCCAATCCATCTTTGTGCAACTTTACTAAAGTCAAGAGTCTGACCCACAGATAACGGAGACCAAGATCGAGCCCTTTCCATTATCCCTTTTTCTTTTTGTTTAATTTCAGCTTCCACAAAGACACATGCCTATCTGTCCTATCAGTGAATAGATAAATAACAACCAGTTATTATCAAGTTAAGACCACATTTTTTTCCAGTGAGATATCCACCACACTAAAGGGTGAGACAATATTCAGGAACCTATCAATAAAAGGAAAAATAAAAAAATACATAATTTTATCTCAATGAGAGAAGTAGACTATGGCTTGGTAATATGGAGTAATATTACTCCAATACTATATATCTATATCTATCTATCGAGGGTCTGATCCAAAGCCCATTCAGTGGCGGTCTCTCTGCTTACTGCAAGGAGTTTGGATCGGGTCCATTATGTTCTTCCTACAGGTGAATGATCCGCATGGAGAGACAGAGGAGAGAAAAACATGGTGACTGCTACTCACTCAGGCCGAAAGAGGAGGGGAAATCATAGTAAGAGGAAACAGAAGGAAGAAACAGTATAGAAATGAATATCCTCGTTTCCATTGAATTCAGTGGTGTGGGATCAAAGTCATAACAAGCAGCTTAGTAGCCGGCAAGTCTGTGGCAAACTTGTTCCTGTACAGCAAGGGGAAAGCAGAGGGAGACAGTATGGTGTTGCGGGATGTGGGGGTGAGGAGTGGTCCGATGAAGAAAGAATGGGAGGAGGCAGTTATACGGGGAATCAGAAGAGAGAAGAGTGTGTAGCTGTGAAGTGAACGAGGGTGGAAATGTCAGAAATATATTCAGGGAGTTTCTGACAATCTGCTATATATTGTCCCTGCTTAGCATTTGTTACAACGCGTGAAGAGACATTCACTTACCTCTGGAGGATGAGAGAAAACAAAAATGGGGAAGGACACACATCTGTGTATGTGGCTGGGAGAAAACCACAAGACATTATAGCAGACACCGTGATGCAAGTCCTGGAATAGTGGATAGTGCACAAGACTGTAGCACAGGAGACTTGGGATCTGTTTCCAACTCTACCACTGGACTGCTGAGTAACTCAGGGCAAGTCACTTCACTGCTCTGTGCCTCAGTTTCCCCACCAATAGAAAGGGGATAATGATATTGACCTCCTTTGTAAAGTGCTTTGAGATCTGTTGAAGAAAATAATTATATAAGAGCTAGGTATTATTTACCACAGCATACATTTTCATATGTGACTAGCAATTTTGACCACCTACATTTTCAGATGGCTAGCTTGAGACACCTTGAAGGGGACTGATTTACAGAGTTTGCTTAGTTATCTGAGGGATATGACTTTAAAGTTGTCTAGAGTTGGATAATTCACATCACTTTTGATGTAAGTCATCCAAATTCTTCTCTCATTCATCTTAATGTAACTTCACTGAAGTCGTACCCCTCAGATAATTAAGAGTAAAATCTAGCCCTTTTTTATTTCTGCTTTTTAAAATTCCACTTTAAGCTTCCACAGAGACCCATGCCATGTCCAGGTGAGGGGATGCGTGAACTTGGAGGAATTACTTGACATAGGCTGCTCCTGGTACCTGCTTGCTATATCAAAACACGTGTTCTGTAGATTTGCTTTCCTGGCTTTCTAGCATTCTGTGCCTGTTTTCACTCAAGTATTTATTTCTATAAACAGACCTAACCTTAGAAACAATATAATGACATCCTTCCTAGGGGAAAAAAAAAGTTTCCTCAAATTACTCCGGAGGGTTTCCGCTGGCTTTTTATTTTCAATAATCCTAGAGGTAAGTGGCCACTTTTGAACTCTGCCCTTTGCCCTTTTTATTTTGCAACCTGGACAAAGATCAAGCCCAGAGTCAAAAGTGTCAGCAAAAATGGCTGTGATATGCGTGTGCTTTGCTTTATGAAGGTCTCCCTGATTTTGTTTACAGAGTTCAATATAAACGCTGGGTTCAGATTAAAAGCAAATGTTTAAGTGTCCTGTGGGGAATTCCATTGCAGAGGATGGCAGCTTCTAAGGCAAGATGCAAAAAGCAAGAATCAACAAGGGAAACCTGTGCAACAAGTAAAAGATGGGGGCAGGGTCATCATCAGGATGATGGGTGGACACTGGGGTCAGAGAGAGGTCAAGGGGTAAAGGTGGAGAAGACACAGAGGAAAGGGAAGCAGGAAGAAGATCCATATTTACCATATTCAAAACAAGAGGAAAAGATCAGCAACATACTCATTCAAAATGACGGTGTTTAATGAAAATCCACTCAGTGAAGCAGTCAAGGCAAAATCCAGCTATGAGCAAAGCAAAACTAGTGCTCTGTTGAAAATAATTTAATTGACCATATTAAAAATATTATCCTATCAAGAAGAAGAAGAAATCAAGGATGTGTTCTGGGCAGGTGCTGGAGGTATTGTAAGAGCTGGTGCTTCTTACACCAAACGGCACAAGCACTGAGAGAGATGAAAAACCATTTACTATAAATCAAAGTGATCCAACTACCTATCTACTTCTCCATCGATCCATCCATCTCATTTATGATTTAGATGCATGAAATTCTACATCCTGATCTTCTTTTACTTGTTATCAAGGCCCCAGTGCAGCAAAACACTGAAGCAAATACTTAACTTTGAGCACATACTTAATTATGCACACCGTCAGTGTTTTGCTGGATCAGGGCCCAGGAGATTAAATAGTTCCTTGGGTAAAATAATCTACTAAACATCTTTGGTGATATGTCTTTTTAAATGGTTTGAGTGCATTTTGCTGTTCAGGGAAGGCTCTGGGATCACTGGACATAGAAATGTTCCATTTATTCAGTGAACAAGTGCAGAACAACTAATGCAAACTTCCCTCCAATGTGCCTATCCCCTTTTCTTCGGGTGCTCACTCCCCTCAGAGCTGGCTAGAAAATGTCCATGAGAATGAAATGTCAACAAGAAGTGAAAACCCATTTAGTGATGATACGAGCTACATATTGTATCGTGCCTTTGCGGTTAATAAGTAGGGCCCTACCAAATTCACGGCTAGGAAAAATGCGTCACAGACAGTGATATCTGGTCTTTTGTGTGCTTTTACCCTATACTATACAGATTTCACAGGGGAGACCAGCATTTCTCAAATTGGGGGCCCTGACCCAAAAAAGAGTTGCAGGGAGCTTGCAAGGTTATTTTAGGAGGCTCATGGTATTGCCACCCCTACTTCTGTGCTGTCTTCAGAGCTGGGCGGCTGGAGAGTGGCGGCTGTTGGCTGGGCGCCCAGCTCTGAAGGCAGCGCCCTGCCAGAAACAGCGCAGAAGTGTGGCAATACCGTACCAAGCCACACTTACTTCTGTGCTGCTGCTGGCGACGGCTCTGCCCTCAGAGCTGGGATCCCGGCCAGCAGGGAAGTAGTAAGGGTAGCAGTACCACAACCACCCCCCCCCCCCCCGCAACTCCTTTTTGGGTCAGGACGCCTAAACTTACAACACCATGAAATTTCATCTAGAAATAGCTGAAATCATGACATTTATTATTTTAAAAATCCTATGACCGTGAGATTGACCAAATTGGGCCCTATTAATAACGGTGGACTTCATCCATGAGCTCAGCCACAGTCCAAATGCCATCCCCCACCCTAGAGGAACTCCGTTCTCAGTGTCTGACGTCCATGATGGGGAAGGTGATGGACATTGGGCGCTCTGGAAGCAAGCTTGGGGGCAAGTGTGTGTGCATTTCTTATGCAGTTAACTAGTTTACTGAAATATCTACAGGTGCCCCCTTGTTCCCTTTTTACTACGAACATTTTCATGGCTCTTGGAGCAGCCGTCCTTGGAATGATTGTTGTCGGAGCGGAGAGAGTTGGAATGACACCCAAACTTCCACTGAAGTAAGAGGTAGATGTCAACAGGAGCTGATCATTCCCTGGTAGGGTTGATCATCCCACAGGTTTAAGGAATTACATGCATCAGCGTCTGCTTGCATGGGTGAAAACGCTGCGGGTGCAATGAAGGGAAAATTTGAAAATTTCCTCTCAAGTGTCTTAACGGTTAACATGATTTTGAAAAAGTCTGCTTCAGTGTGGTATGTGTACATTATTCTGTGCAAAAAGCTTGTAGATATTGCAAGCAGACATCCAACTCAACCACTGTTCCTGCAGCAAATGACCTGGAGCTTACTTCTGATTACAACACAAATCACTTCCCATTTGATACAGTTAAGCAAGTCTAATGTCCCATGTACAGTTTAAAATATTTTTTTATTCCCTTTAAATGAAACAGGCAACTGCAGAGTCCCAAGAGAGTCTTTAATGGGTCACTTAACCACCAGGTGACTGGGCTGCGTGCTGCTTGCCCTTTGTGAATTGTTTCCATTTTCATAGTGCGGCATCCATTCACGTGTCCCATGAGCCTGCTTTGAAAAGTCCAGCATTTACCAAGGATATTTGCAGATTTCATTTTACCCTGGCTGTCAAACTTTGTGTATTTTTCCAATGTCAGAAAGATTTTTAGATCGAGGAAAGAGATAATGTGATGATAAGAAGACACAAATGTTTTAAGGTAGCTTTTAAAAATATATATTATGTATCTAATGTAAAGACACTTTGTGTTTTTCTATAAAGCTCAGGTATGTGGTCATGGAACACACACCATGAAATGCACCCCGCCCCCCCAAAACATAAAAGCGCACACACACACACACACGCACACACCATGCACTGTTGGAACGTTTTCTTATGCTAAGGCACAATCTTTACTTTCTTTCCCACCAGATTGTAAAACCCAATTTTTATTCTTTCTTTAATGGCATGTGCTAATTATACACAATGACCTTTGACCTTAAAGTGCCTTCATTTGTGGTCACACATTCCTTTCAACAGCAACACATTGTCTCTCAGGCCTTGCAGTCCTATGCCACAGCGATCCCACCAACGTGTACAGTATGAACCCTGATTAGAGGAGTCAAACTTCCTGTTCTCACTTAGGCAAAACTACCGTTGAGGTCAATGGAAGTTTTGCCTGGGTAGAAACGTTAGGATTTGTTTTATATATTGGCTCCACCACTGATTTCTCATATGGAAATGGGTAAAACATTATGACAAAGAACACACCAGGTGAGAGAAATTCAGTGTCTGTCCAGGAGCCATACCAGGCCAGGCTTTTATTAATATCTCCAAGATTTTACCAGGCTTTTATTAATATCTCCAAGATTCAAGACAGCTATGAAATCCACAAAATTCACAGCTAAAGTTAAGATCAAAGCTGTCCTTAGAGTCCTCTGAAAATTCTCACCGTTAAAAATCTGAGTCAGAAAAGGTCGCTCTGCCTGATACAGGAAAGTCCCTTCAAGTTCTGTCTGTGGAGAGATCAGTTAAAGAGCCAATGGTAACAGAACTTCTGGACGTGACTTTCACTGGACTCCACATGGCTTGTAACTAAGGCACTTGCTCAGAATCCAGGAGATCTGGGTTCTATCCTTGCTTCTGCATGACCTTGGACAAGTTACTTAGTACTTGATCCTGCAAGCCCTAGTTAAGCAAAGCACCTAGGTCCTTTAACTTTAAGCATGTGAGTGATCCCATCCCAATTCAGCAAAGCATTTAAGCAAAGGTTTGATTTCCTGAAAAGGGGATTGTTAGCTGAACTGCGGCCTCTATACCACAGGTTCCTATTTATAAATGGCGGATGCCACTTCCCTGCCTCCCTGGGAGGTTGTGAGGATAAACTCACTTGCACTTGTAATGCACTGAAATTCTGTGGTGGTGGGGACATAGAAGTGACTACACAGACAGGTTGAACATACGGGTACTTAACCCCCTCCCCCCGGCTTTTTTTGCATTAAAATTCTTTTCCTTTTGTGTTGCTATTTAGGTTTTCTTTGTTTTGTTTTGTTTGTTTTTGTGTGATAAACCTACTAAGTAGATGCACAGGACTGGCATATATTTATTCAGGAAAGAAAAGGAAAGCAAAGAAGAATGGCAAATGAGAAAAATGTCTTTCTAGGTGTTTTGTAGCAGTAGCCTAGTTTTGATGATAAGCCTTTAAGCCTGTGGGTTATTTTTCTTGGGTGTGTATCTTCCAATCCGCTCCTTCACCACCTATGCTGTACTGATGCAGGTTCTCCGAAAAAGGCCATTTACTTGCTCTGTTGTCAACGCATCTGGATGCCTTGTCAAAACAATATAATTTTACTTTGTAACTTTTTGACATTGGTATTTATTGCACCTGTCTTTAGTCATGATTTATGACTTGTCTGGTGAGTATTACTCCACAGCTTGGAGTTTACAATATGAGATAAGTGAAGTATTTGAAATCCCAAATGGGCTACAAATTTATAGATGTATATTTCCCTCTCCTCTCCCAATCCTCTCTTGCTTCCCTGCTCCCCTCCCCCCCGCACCCCCAACAAAAAATGACAGAAGCATTTTCTTCCATTCTTCTGTGTGGTAGCACTCGGGATAACCTGTAGTTCTTTGGGGGGAAAAGATGATAACAGATAATACAATCTTCCTTCTTCTTTTATGGGGAAAATTTCTCAAGAGGCAGATGTGTATCTGCTTAACTGGGAAAATATAGCTTAACTGGGGTATGCTGATTACAAATAGAGTATAGTAAATTGATCTCTTTAAGGAACTCCTCTGTATTCAGTGTAGAGTGTTTTTTTAATCATCAATAAATAATACATGCCTATGCAACATTATGAATATGTGAGTGACTGTTACTATGACACAGTAGGTTACCACAATCCTGGAAGCACATGTGAGAACAAGCAGTTTTAGTCAGCTTCATCTTCTGGCTGACTGTGTTTGTATAGCTCCTTGTAAATTGGGGACCCGATCCTGACTGTGGTTTCTGCTTGCTACAATATTGGGTCCTGATCCTGCATGCACTTATGTACTTGCTTAACTTTACTCATGTGAATAACCTCGCTGAACTCAGTAGGACTACTCACATGTAATTTTAAGCATATCTGTAAGTGTTTTCAGGATTGAGGCCTAAATATTTAATAACAACAACTATCTTAGTTTCTGGAAAACTTTTTTTTTTTAACAAAACCTAAATTTCAGGCCTAACTGAACTTGATGATATCTCTTGAAAATATAGTACCTTTGAAAGGTAGTTATTATTCTATTTTTGTTAAACTGGGGCTTTCAAACTTGCTAGACTTTAAACAAATCCACGCTTCCTTCCCAGTCTATAATCTCTTCCAATCTAATTCTACATTGCAGTTGTAACGCAGACCTGTCGACACTGTTTTCAGAGTGTGATGTTGCAAACACAGGTATGACTCCACATCACTGTAAGTAATCTCGGCTCTGAGCCAAGTTGCAAAAGCAACACAGAACGACAGAGGAAACTCCTTTGTAAACGTATGTCCCCTTTTTAGTTTTTTCAAGCTTGCTTCAGTGTAAAAGTTTCTTTACTGCGAGTGAATTTAAACCACTTGGGAGATGTTTATTAGCAAGTTCCATGTGTCCATTGTATATCAACACATCCATATCAAATAATGTGATCCAGCGTTTTGAAATAAAATGACTATAATCACTGAGGACTTCAGAAGGAAAAGCTAAGTGCTTCCATTCAGCACAAGCCTCAGTGTTCTGAGAGCAAAACAAGTTGCTTTGTGAAGGGGTAGGTGGAAAATGATTGTATCTGAGGGCAATTAAAAATGCCACCAATCAATCCATTGTCTCCAATATGGCTAGAGAACCAAACATGTCACAGCAGTAAAGGCCGTGACTTCCGATAACAAAGCGGCACAAGGCCTGGTATCACAAGACAACGCATGTCGCCTCTTCTGCCCCAAACCTTGCACGGTCTCATATGCTTTGATAGGCTGCCAATGAAAACACTGGGCAGGCGTCAACCGTTCGGTTGCCATGGTCACCTAGTAAGCTGTGGCACTGGGAGCACAGATTGAGATCAATGGAGCCTTAACTAAGGCCCTGATTCAGTGGCGAGTTCTTGGATTAGATACCTTACCAAGGCACATTGAAAACAGCAATAAATTTGCTACTGAACTCGCAAAGAGAGAGCAATGTGTTCCCTGAGTGGGGAAAGAACAGTGTTGTTGTTTTTCTGCTTCGAGATTTTTTTTTTTTTTGGAGGTCGGGGGAAAATGAGGCTGCTTTTGTTATAGCCAAAACTAACTCAAAGTCATTTAGAGGTGGCTATTTAGAAGGGGAGGGGGTTAAAAAGATGATGACAAAGCTTTGGAACCATAAGAAGAGAATCCATAAAACAGAATGTGACTGGTGGCAAAACACCCAGAGACTTCAAGGCCAGAAGGGACCCTCATGATCATGTACTCTGACCTCCTGCACATCGCAGGCCACAGCATCTCACCCACCCACTCCTGTAGTAGGCCCATAACCTCTCGCTGAGTTACTGAAGTCCTCAAATCTTGCTTTTAAAGACTTCAAGTTACAGAGAATCCTTTACCATAGTTCAAACCAGCAACTGACCTGTGCCCCACACTGCAGAGAAAGACAAAAAAACCAACAACCCCAGGGTCTCTACCAATTTTACCTGGGGGGAAATTCCTTCCCAACCCCAATATTGAGATCAGTTAGACCCTGAGCATGTGGGCAAGACCCACCAGCCAGATACCTCGGAAAGAATTCTCTGTAGTAACTCAGAGCTCCCCCCATCTAGTGTCCCACCTCTGGCCATTGGAGATATTTGCTACTAGCAGTAGAGGACGGGTCATATGCCTTGGTAAGCAATCTCATCAAACCATCCCCTCCATACACTTACAATGTTTATCTTAAATTATTAGTAAAATTAATCCTCCCCCACTCACAGTCTACCTTATTGTCTTTTATAATGCTGTAAAACTAAGCCGATGCACTCCAGAAATCAATTGCAAAGAGCAGAGAATATTTCTTATACATCCCTTATGAAGCCATCCTGTAGCAACTCTTTAGACGACTTTTGCAGCAGACTGGTCCTTGAGGAAATGTCTACAAGATCAGTAAGGTGCTATTTATTTTGTTGGGCCAACACCTCAGTTTTGATACACATGCTCTGAGCCCACAGAGATCTCTGCTTAAGATGTTAAGAAGTACACAGAACTATTTCCCATTCCTATTAATTTTTAGCTGTAGACTTATGGTATGTCTTATCTATCAATACTGGCTTTCTAGCAAGTCATTAAAAATGTCTTTATGTAAAGCTGATTAATGTCACATATGAAGATGAACCGTAATGTGAAGGGGAAAATAATGTAGTGTGTATCATTGGAGATTTAAGTGACCGTGCACATCTGAAGGTGCTACGTTGTAGAAAAACCAGATATCAGTAATACTATATTGACAATAGAGTGAAGTCATAAAGTAAGTTACTTCCAGGATAGTAATTTGGTAACTAATTCTACTTTCCTCTTCCTTTTAGTTTTGGCTTTCTCGGCAATGGGTCCAATTGTAATTTCCACGCTGTCTTCTTCTTTGTAGGTATAGATATTAGAAAACATTTTTCAACTAAAGATTTTATTGATGAAAAATGGCTTTTTGACCAACATTAAATGCTTTGCAGAAAAAAAACCAAAAATAATGTTTGAAGAATGATTTTTTTTTTCAGTTTCGGTTTTTCATCAAAGAAAGAAAGAACAACCATTTTGAGAAAGGCTTTTAAAATTATTTTATTTTTAATTTCCAACAAAAATAATTCACAATTTTTGACCAGCTGTAGTAGGTATATGAGGTACCTGCAGAGTCAGAGAGCTATTGCTGGAAAACACAATATAAAGACTCTGATCTAGGTTCCTATCTATGTCATTTAAAATAACTCCCTAAATTCATAAATTCAGGGCATGCGTCAAACTACATATATGCACTAGCAGGTTTTTTTTAGTAATAGCCAGAAATTAGAATCCAGTTGGGTCTGGGAGAATTTATTGCACCTAAATAGTTGCAAATAATGGAATCTCAGTTGCAAATAGCTGGTTCTATATTTAGAACAGAACTTTAAACTTTTATGATTTCAGTTCCTTAAACATGATGGGGCCTGGACTGCTGCATTTAGAAGTAAAATCAACATTTTACTGTCTTGTAGCACCTCAAGCAGAATGAGAATGACTTTAAAGGAAGAATCTTGATTGTTTACCCAGGTCAGGTTTGCATCTAGCTAGAAACACATTTTCAGTCACTTGAAAGCATAATCAAATTGTGGCCCTTGGTAAACAATGACAAATCAAATATTTTACAAAGCTTGAAAACATTTAATGAAATGCAGTATGTTTACAAAATGTACTAAAGGTTTTTATGAAACCCCAAACACCAGTAACTTCTGGAAAGGAAATTTATTCCATGAAAATCTGGTAAATTGGGACCCTTATCCTACAGTCAGGAAAATCCCAAAGAAGTCCAAAGAGAATTTTAATTGACTTCCATGGGATTTTTTTGACTGTAGGATAAGGGCCCAATCTACCAGAACTTTCATGCAATATATTTCCTTTTCTCATATCTTGGTGCAGTTGAAATCATAGGCAAAATTGTATTGACTTCAGTGGCAGAATATCCTTCAGGAGTTTAGAAATGGGAGAACTCCAAGAAGTCCAAGAGAATTTCAGTTGACTTCAGCCTGCAAGATTTGGCTGTAACTGAACTACAGTGAATCTGAATGTCTTAAAACCAATGTCCTGCATGCACAATAGATTATTTTCCCTGTCAGGGTATGATGCTTCCTTACCTATTGTTCCTTCTTGTAGCCAGAACACAAGGAAAATCTCTTGATTAGTTATATAACATCCTCAATACCTACTCATCCTTTACGAGCTGGGCTCTGCCAGTGAGTTGCCAAAGCCTGTGACATCATCACTGGCAGAACATTAGCTTCAGATTAGAAATGGCCCAATGACATCACCACTCAGCTTTTCTATCTAACAGATGGTTTCTGTATATTGTGCAATTTTAGATCATTATTCATGGTTTGGGTCAGTATAATTCAGGAAGCCAAAAATCTGCCAAGAAAAATTGACCTGGAACAAGTTCAAAGAGACAAAATAATTTTATTGATTAGACTCCTTAGTTTTCATTTTCCTGCAGGGCCATCATGAATCATCAATACATGATAATACCTGAGTCATTTCAGCGTCAGCTGAATTAAGTACTTCAAAACAAGGTAAGCTTTGAAGGATTAGACTTTCAAGCAGTCTGAAAACAAGATAGCTAAGAAGATTTGCTGGGCAGTGCTGAAAATGGGCCAGAAACTATTTACTGAGGCAAGTGGTTTGTTTGAACTGGAGTTTTATTTATTTTCATATTATACTTGTTGACTTCATATCCTCCTTCAGCTCGACTCAGGGGCTCAGGAGAGGCATGGTTTTCACCAGTGCGAATGTAGGCCAGAAAGGAAGTACCTTTTGAGAGGCCCCATTCAGGCACTGGACCAAGGCTGAGATAAAGCACCATGCTGGCCGAGGAAAGCCAGCTTGGAGAAGGAAGCGGGAAAAAAGGAGAGTGGTGAGAGAAAGAGGAAAAAAAAAAAACCTTTTAATAGGAAAGTTTACAAGAGAGCACAGCCATACAGAAGCTTTCATGTAACAAATATTCAGTGGGGAGCGATGAGTGATAGTCTGCATAATTTGGGACTCATATACATGTCTGTCAGACACATGCATGAGGCACAGAAAGAATAGGAGTGCTATTGATGTGTGCTATGATAGCAGTCGCTTTCCTTCTGACTGATCAGCTCCAGAATCCTCCCCTAAAGCAAGAGTGCTGTTCACCTTGGAAGGAAAGGGGAGCAAGGGGGGAGAGACTTTTTCTTTCAGATTGCCCCTTTCACACCAACTTCCAAGTAACTCTCACCTCTGCTAAGATTTGCCAGAATGAATACGGCATGTAGGAATAAACAAAACACAATGAGACTTCATCCTTTTAAATACAGCTTTCAGAACTCCTTTAAATGTTTATTAAAATCAGTCACAACATCACTGTACAGTAGGCAGTATTATGAAACACACTTTCCAGATGGGTAAACCGAGGCACAAGAAAGTTGTCAGCAAAAGGTCTTTGGTAGGAAGTAGCTATCAGGGATCAGATCACATTGGAACTATATCCATTCCATCATTGGTGGATCTAGCCCAGGAGTTCTGACTCACAGTTTCCTGCTTTAAGAAAAGGGGTGGAACTGGGGAGGGGCAGGAAACAGGTTTTCTTGGCATTTACTGATCTGGAATCCTTCCCCTGGGCCATTTAAAATCTGGATTTACAGCAGCTATTGGAAGGAGGACTCCCACCTACACACAGAATTATGGTAGAATAGTCCCAGATTTGTAAAATTGATGCGTGAGGGGAATGCTTAAATCGTTGATAACAATATACTCTGAACAGTTTCCTGTCATTATTACCCCTTTGCCCAGCTAACTATACCACAGAAGCTATCATTGAAATATGTGATTTCAATCATCAGTTTGGTCTTCATGCTTGTGTTCTAACACAGATAGGAGTCCAATTGGCTTGAATACATTCAAGCAGCTTCCAGTGCCAAAATGGCCAGAGAACCTGCCAGCAGAGAGCATTTGTTACCCCCACACCACGACTGAAGCGCCACTGGTGACCCCACATGAAGTGGTTTGGCACAGCACAGTCTGACCACTTCGTCCCTAAAGCAGCAATAAAACCAGCACTTCTCCTGCCCCAGCCCAATCAGTTTGTGGGTTGCACCAGCTGGGTCTGGACTCGCTGGTGTAGCTTATGGGCAACATGCATAGAACGGTCTGGTGGCTAGAGAATGGCAGTCTGAGTTACTCTGGTGGAAACCAAAGGGTGAGGCAGGTTGCCTGGCTCTAATTAAAACAAAAGCTTAGACTGTGGGTCCCCATCGTAGTGGATGTCCTTAGTTGCAAAAAAAATTATTAGGTAAGAATACTAATACATAACATACTCCAGAATGCATCTGATGAAGTGGGCTGTAGCTCACGAAAGCTTATGCTCAAATAAATGTGTTAGTCTCAAAGGTGCCACAAGTCCTCCTTTTCTTTTTGCGGATACAGACTAACACGGCTGCTACTCTGAAATACTCCAGATGCGGCATTTGGCTCTACAGTAAGTCCTTTGGACTATCTATGGGCATTGTAAAAAGGCAATGAAAGGAATCCCATCCAGCCCTCCTTTTGACAAAGGCAGAAATTAGAGGCAGAAATGCCATTTAAATAAATCAAAATACCAGGTAGACTGAGAAATTTAAGGGAAAACCCAACACAAAGTGGAAGGGTGTTCATTTTCTTACTCCTCTATTGATGGAGTTCAGTGCTCTCCCATTTGTTTTCAACTAGAAAGTGAGTTATGGGTGCAAAAAACAAACAAACAAAATTTCACCCAGTAGACATTAAGGCCTGTGATGGTTATGATTGATCACATGATGAGTTGGAACCTGTCACTGCTGTGTCTGGAGTAACAAGCACAATTTGGTGAGTTTCACAGGATAAAGATTAACTTCTGCTGTTTACTTGCCTCCAATGTCATGAAGAAAAAGAGCTTCTGGTGTTTTGGGAGCCCTACTCCAACTGATGTGACTAAGACTAATCAAATCTTGGACACAGAACCTCATTCCCATGTGTAGTTTTGATAGATTCATTTTAACTGGCACATGCTATTGCAGTGCAGTTTGTGAAGAACTTGAGAACTAGAAATACAGACAACTCTGATGAAAAGCTAAATACTCTCCTTCTTTTCCATAATTCTGTATGTACCATTGGACTCCTACAAACCCCCAAACTCCAGTGTTTCAAAATGAATTGAGATGCTTAACAGTGGTCTTTCAAGGATTCATTTAAAATGGGTTTCTTCTTTTTGATTTTTTTGTGATTTAAAATAAGGGTTGAAAAGACTCGAAGAGGCAGAGTGTGTGTGTGGGGGGGCATGGAGAGGGGGGAGAAAAACTTCATTTATCATATCTGTGCATTAGTTGTTGAAATTAAATAGGGGTAGCAAATAACTTGCAAATAAAAACTGAATAATCTGACTAAACATCCATTCTCTTCTCAAATGTTCAATGTCCATCTCTTGTCTCTAATGACATCACAAGTTCATTAGTTCTCTAGTCACCAGAGAATGCTACAGGGTAAGCAAGACTTGAATTTTAAATGTACAAACCAAACGGAACTAGCAAAACTATTAACAAATACCTTTCAGTCCTTCTTTCTCCATCACAATGAAACACACTAGAGCACAAATCCATTGCCCCCATTACCCCCTTTTGCTGGTCACGTTAAATGAGTGGATATTGTGATGGTCTAATTTTTAAAGGGTTTTCAACCTGTACTCTATTTTCATGCATGTATCTTTTGTGTGCAAGGAATCATTTATGAACACACGATAGAATTATCTGTGAAAACTATTTGCAAAACAAGGTATACATTTGTAAATGATTTCCCATGGACAGCTATGTCCGCACAGTTGTCTGTGTGCAAATAAACACTAGGGCCAAGATTTTTTAAAAATGCCTAGTAGAGCTGGTTGGAGCATTCTGGACAAAATGTTTTTTTCATCAAATATGCCGTTTCATCAAAGCCTAAATATGTTGTGGTTTCAAATAATTCTTTACCTTTTTGATCCAAACAGAGACACTTCAACATAGTTCCATTTTGCAAAAATGTATGAAGGGGGTTGGTTCCAGTATGGACCCCCCAAAAAGTGAAATTTCAAAACCTTGAAACCTTAAAAGTTGTTGCGAAACAAAATTGTCATCCGCAAGTAAGCTCTAGTGCCTAGTAATTTGAGGGGCCCAACTTGAGACACTTAGTTTAGAGGAGCCTGATTTCCAGAAGGTTAGCGTGAAGCACTTCTTGAAACTCTGACCTCTCTAACTTCATTCAAGTTGGACACCCAAAAATTGACAGGTTTCAGAGTAGCAGCTGTGTTAGTCTGTATTTGCAAAAAGAAAAGGAGTACTTGTGGCACCTTAGAGACTAACAAATTTATTTGAGCATAAGCTTTCGTGAGTTACAGCTCACTTCATCGGATGCATTCAGATAAAGTGAGCTGTAGCTCATGAAAGCTTATGCTCAAATAAATTTGTTAGTCTCTAAGGTGCCACAAGTACTCCTTTTCTTTCTTCCAAAAATTGAGATACTTCAGGTTACTATTCACTTTTTAAAATCTTGGTCATACATATATATATACAAAATTGGCCTTGAATGTCCAGTGGGTCATGTGAGGCCCGTGTCACTTATTAACACTCTGCAATGACCTGGTATTCATGACCTGGTATTTCAATCTCAAAGGAAAAGGTATGCACTCCACTTTTTCAGGTGGACTGACATGGATATCACTGTGTGATCACCAAAAAACGATGCTAGGTCCCTGAAAGAACAAGTGGGCTTTGTCCAACATAAATGCCCGGGGTGACCAACCACTAACCATTTACAAAGGCAGTGCGAAAATGATTAAAACACTTGTGTCTCACATTTAGGATTATCGCTGTATTATATTTCATGTGTATGTGATGATTATGACATTAATTACCAGCACTGACTAGACCCAGGCATAATAGTGGCTGGTTCACTGGAGTTCTGCTATTATAAAACATTCTGACAATGTACATTCATCCTACCCACAACCCTGTACTGGAACTGCCTGAGCAGAGATTGCCAATTGTGTTGAACTTCTCTGCATTCTCATGTTGTGATATGGACAAATGTACACTCAATACCTGAACAAGAGACCAAAAAGCTCAGTCACATCTGACCTAAATCTGGATTTTTAACCCATGTGTCCTAAGGTTGAATGGTGTTGCATACAATTCACTGACATGCAAGGATTTTAAATAATCTAACTTAATGAATGTTCATCTTAGATATTAAAATATGATTTTTGAGGTGATTTCACTGCTTCTTTCTGTCTGTCTAAAAATAGATATATCCAGATATATCTTTAAAGTGTGATTTTCATTGTCTAAAATACAGCTGATAATTCCTATAATTACGAAAATATTTCCCCTTTCTGAAGAATGGATTTGCATAGATAGTTTACATTTATCATTCGGAAATACATCTTTTTTTAATCCCTCTGTCCATCTTTGGATTTTGTACAGCAACTTTTGCTGAGCAGGGCAAATGCTACTCATTTGAATAGCCTCAGCAATATCAATGTGATTACTAACATGAAGAGGGTAAGCAAGATGTAGTTTTGTTTTGTTTTTCTTTGAAACATCATGCCTCATACATTAACCACTTTGCTAGAGCATCAGCAAATGGCTTTCAAACTGGACAGCGGCCCTTTCAGAATGTCCCATTGCAGGAAGAAAACAGGAAAAAAAAAGTTTTTCTTATCAGTCGCATGAGGATCAGCCCAGGATTTCTGCAATATTTAACACACCACACCAAGGAGACAGCATGGATTTGGAAGAGGGATGTCTACAGATAAGGAGTTTCCCTTGGCTATTTTTGCCAAACTATGCAGCATGCTGACAAATTTTTGCTTTATCTCCCGTTTCTATGTGTTTTGTCTCTGTTTTCATGCTCTTAAAGGAAAAAAAAAAACCTTGGGTGGGAAATGGAGACAGAATATTCATGTATACTTATATACTTAATGTATCCAGATATTTGCTGTTGCCTTTGCAATCTGGTGAAATATTGGCCAACTGGGGGTTCTTCTTGCATGCCTCCCCAACAATGACCCTTGAGAACTGGAACAGAGATGTATTAGTTATAACCCAAAGGGAGCACTCTGTCTCTTGAATCCCTTGGAATAAGTTGGTTTTTCTTGCCAGTTTGTAATTGATTGAGTCATCACAGGTCAGTGATGCCTCATGCGGATAAATATTTCCTTTGAAAACGTCAGCCTTTCAAAAACAGCGTAATAAATTCCTGCGTGTTGGGTCGACGCAAATTAGCGAGACTTTAATGCTAGCAGCTGTTTTGGAAGGTGCTCAAAGACCTAAAATGTTACTAGCCTTAACAGATTCCCCATTCTGCAGCTCTATAATTGACGTACATAAGAATCTTGCTCTTTTCAAGAGCTCAGCCATCTTCCCTAGAGGTAAGTCTGTTCATTTCTATGTGCCTCATTACCATCGTTTGTAAAATCGACATACTAATACTTATCCCCTCACAGAGGAGTTGTGAGGCTCACTTGTTGAGGGGTCTGTTATGGCTCATAGAACCGCACCCCATGTTACTTGCTGAGAAAAGAGGAGGTTCACTACCCAAACAGTAGAGGTTAGAGGTTTTGTGTCTATGCAAGTATCATAATGCCTCCAGGAGGTGTGCTGGCCAGTGGAATTTACAAGAACATGAGTCTGTGTGTTCAGAGAGAACAAAGACTCCTCAGGTCTCATGCCACTTCTGGCACTAATCTTTGCAAAAGGTTGGGGCAGAGGCCATGGTCCCTCTGCTCTTGCCAGTTGAATCAGACAAGGAAGAAAAGATGGTATACCAGTAGTGGGGCTGCCACTCACACCTTCGAGCTCTATAATGCAATGTGAGAAGATGTGGCTCCATCCTACAATTGGCATGTACAAGATATTTTATGTATCATTCTTATCGGATGCGTGCTGAACATCAAAATGATGCATGAGGTTTATGATCCTTTTGTGGGAGAGGGAGAGAAATTTCTTTCTGATTGTGACAGGACCTAGCATTTGTATATTTTGGGAGACAGTGGAAAGATGATGTCTTCTTTAATTGCATCAAAATTAACAGTTATAAAATTCAACACCAAACACTAGTCAGGGAGTCAGAAATTACCAAGCAATATTTTTTCAAGGCTTATTTATTTTGGTTGTTAATGGATCAAAATGGTTCCCAGCTGTGCAAAGTTCTCATTATGCTCATTACTTATAATGCACCTCACAATGAGATGATTAATTCAGCACACTTGCAGGCTCTTGGTTGAACACTGTTGATTAAGCAATTACGTTAATCCACTTCTGTTTGTTTTCTCAGGGAGCTGAGAATAGCTGGGGCCATTTTCTTTGCAGAATTATTCCACGCACAGAAGAGAGGTTTCACAAACATTTACAAATGCCAAATCCGTCATTACCGAACAACATGAAGGTGAAAATTGCAGTCAACCCATCTCTACTGTATTTGTGGTCTAAGAATTTTTTTGGACTAGCGTGGTTTTCATTCCTCACATTTTGAATCAGATCCTTAGCTACTGTAAATCAGCTTAACTCCAATGCCTTCAAGAGCGTTATGCCTATTTGCACCAGCTGAAGATTTGGACCCTTCCTTAGAGCTGTTTATAATTTTGCCATTTCTATAGTGAATCCTAGCAGTTGACCTAGTGGGCTAGTGGCAGCATAGTATACCACCATGTAAGGACTCTAAATACAAGAAGAGATAGCAGAGTCAGTTCTTTCTAAATACAGTCCTTTCCAGCTCCGCTACTCTCCGGCTGGGCAACCTTGGGCAGGTCAGTATCACCTCTCGGAGCCTCCGTTTTCTCATGTGTAAAGCAGAGTTTATGGTACTGGTCTCCTTTGCAAAATGCCTTGGGATCTACTAATGAAAAACTCTCGCTAAAAGCTAAGCATTAGCAGTAGTAGTTGTATTTCCCCAAAACTTTTTTGAGATTTAAAAGATTCATGTATGTTCTTCTGCCTGCCCTAAAAATTATTCCGCACCCCCTACTGATCTTTGTTTTTTTTTCCGGGTTGCATGCAAAATTAGAGTTTCTGAAATGCCCAGAGAAAATCTGGTTCTACAGAACTGTCTGGTGCTGGAAGTGAAATATCCTGAGAAAGTTTGTTGCTGTTGTTTTTGTTAATTTTGCAAACTAGGGTTTTCTGCTTTTACATGAAAGGATCTTGGGTTATCAACAAAAATGGAAATGGAAATATTGTGGAGAGGAAAAGTACGTAATATATTTTAATGACCTTTACTAAGCTTAGCTGAGTGTGGCAGTGTTTTTTTAAGTATATTTGTCAGTTACCTACAGAGATGGATCTTGGAAATGATTCCAATAATCCAAATATGGCCTGTCCTATTCAAGATACTTGACTCTCTGGGTGTTCGAGGAATGGCTAGCATTTGTAACAGTTGTCATTTACTGTTACGCCAGCTTAACAAGCCATGATGGTGCACTTCTGTAGAAAAAAAGGAAAGACAGATCTGACTTATACCTCAATAGACTAAACAGTGACCCGCAGCAGTGCCCAGCTTTAGGCTGGCCAAATACTTGGCAGATCTCATGAATAATAGACACCTAAAAAATGTTAACAGTCTTCCCACCCATCAGAGCAGCCAAAACCAAAATGCAAAACATTAACCCAGGCCAAATCTGCACAATGCCGGCTTCTTATCCTAAAGGGCCTTCGATTACTTTTGAGCTACCTGTTTTTTTGTGTTTTTTTAAAAAACATATAGAAATAAATCAGCAAGATTTTGGGCTACCTTCTCAACATCTTTATGTTTCTGACATTATTCTCCTGAGCTTTTGCATTTAAGCCTGGATCCAAATCAGCGTAAGTCTCAGAGATGTGATATTTTCTGAAGATAGATGGCCCACTAACTTTATTTTAGGAGGACTGATTTACTAGCTACAAATGAAAAGGATAGTAGCCTGGATATCCTGAGTGTGGTCTATTCTATTCTGTTCAGGTTTACATGCAGCCCTTGTCACTGTAACATCTGAATGCTTTCCAGAAGTTCATTAAGCAACAGGACTT
This sequence comes from Natator depressus, assembly GCF_965152275.1. Classification (NCBI taxonomy): domain Eukaryota; kingdom Metazoa; phylum Chordata; order Testudines; family Cheloniidae; genus Natator; species Natator depressus. The sequence continues at coordinate 5,299,295 of NC_134247.1, forward strand.
GCAACATGAACATGAGCTTAATTTTTTCTTTCTTCATCTCTCCAGGGGAAACAGTGTGGGTATTTTTTTATTTAATATATTACATGTACACTGTGTCATGTGATTGTGTTATCACAGGCAAAGCTGAGGTGCACCTTCCAACTGGAGAGGAAGGTGGTGGCACGTGTGGTGGTTCTTAGATCATGCTGCAATTCTTCCACCGTCTTGGACTGACCGTGAGAAAGCTTCATCTCCTGCACAGATGAGCGTTGCTCTACTGTGCCTGAGGAGTGAAGATGTCAACCCACAGTTCTCATCCTGAAGCTTTAAGGTGTCTTTGAGGACTGAAGCCTAGGCCATTATTGTTTTCCATTTTAGACCTGAGCAGCTAGTCAAAGTTCAGGATCCTAGGGATGGAAGAAGAAATTGGTGGGTATTTTCTTTGATGCAATCTTGGTTATGTACAAAGTCCAACCTCTCCGAATGCTGGAGGAACCAAGAACAAAAGGAGCAGTTACTTAGCTTACGGCCCTACACCTCTTTAGCCAACCTCAAGATATCTCTCCAGCTTTCTCTAGGGTCACACTGCACTTACAGTCTATTGTGTGGCTTTCTTGCTGGTGGCTTCTGTTTCTCTCAGTTTTCACTCCTCTGCATCTGTGTGTTCTGCTGCCCCTCCCCCCCACACTCTTATCCAACACAATACTCGCTAAAGCCCATCTGCCCACACAGGCCAAATTCCTGGTTGAATTCATATAACACTTTTGTCTGAGACAGGGGCTTGTGATTAATTTATCCTGACTGTTATGTTAATTGAAGGGTGAGTTCACGCCCTTCAACCTCAGCAAGATTTAAACTCCTCACATAACAAGGTTTCACCCAGCTCATAACATTATTGTTCCTTGAAGATATGGGCTGGGACTAATTTGACATGATATTCTATGGTAGGGCAAGATCCTAACAGAGAATCATTCCCAGAGCTGATGGACATTTTTTTATTTATTTTTTGTGTGTGTGGGAAATGTTCATTTCTATAGAAATATTCCTGCTTTGGGATGAAAAGCTGAAAACAAAAAGTAAACCAAAAAAAGTCAAAATCCCACACCATTTCTTTCCAAAAAAATGTACAAGAGAAAAAAAACACTTTATTTCTTTCAAAATTCCACCCCTGCAAAATATTTACCATTTTCTGACCATTTCTAATAAATTTTAACTTAAAAAATAATAATCACCACATGGAGTTATTCCTTTGCAATCCAATTTTATGTTCCCTTTCTTCCTATGTTCATCTGGACCTCATGTCCATTTATCTTACACTAATATGTTTTATGTATGTTTGTGAGTTAAATATGCCCCTCTCTTGTGTTGGGATTTTCAACAGTTTATTTGTTATCTTCTTTCTTTATTAAGCTCAATACTAAATTGTGTTCTCACTTTTGGATGACCTGGGGAGAAAATATTGCCAGCATTCCAAGTTAACAGCCCGCTGCAAACCCAGTGGCCAAACTCCTGTTGACTTCAACAGGAGAAAGATTTTGTCCTAATGTAATACTAGAAATCATGAAAGCTCCAATGAGCAACAGAAGGTGTTGAAGGGGGTCAAGAAGTGTGAGAGACATGAAAGGTCTTTTTTTTACAGCTGGCTCTTTTCTCCTATCGACTGTATAAAAAGGGAAGGGGGGCTAACGAGTGAAGCAGGATTATGAAAGAGACACGCTTTCCATCCATGTTCAGGAAACCAGCGAGACAAAAGGCACACAGCAGCGGCCACATGGCAAGGGGGCTTCAAAAAACAGGCTGCTTCCTCTGAATCCCAGGATCCATCGCCTGGTTTGTTTTTCCAAGGAAATAATTAAAGCTGTGGATTACAAAAAAAAAGCCTTAACAAAAGACTGACCCTTCCTCCCTCTCTCCCCCACCCCTTTTTTTTTGGTTCCTCCCCACTTAAGAGAAAATCATTTTCATATTCCCTCTTCCCCTCTCCATACAGAATGTCAGACCAGACCCTGTAGTTAAGATTGGTTTACATCCCAGTGGAGGCAAATATTTAAGGAAGCTTTTGGCAGTATTATGGATTATCGTGCAAGGAGATGGTTTTATCATGAGGCTTCTAGGATATTATTGTCCAAACAAACACGTGCTCTGCCAGACTTGATCTACAGCTGCTGTTTGGAGACTTATGAATTCCATCCATATTTTAACCTCCTTACACTCCTGGCCTCCGCTCCCCCCCGCCCCACCCCTCCACCATTTTGAGCCCTGAATAGCCTTCTGTACTGTATAACTTCATTTTTTCCATCCTAGAAGATATCATCACTGGGCTCTGAAGACTGACTTTCTGTCCATGACTCTAGTTCCTGCATCATCTGGATTTAGGAAACTTTAACATGCCCCCAGTTCTTTTTTCCAGTTGATGAGAGACAGGATGCTCCTCAAATTTTTGATTTCAGGCTATAGCACTTCACTACTGATCATACCTCTGGTATTTCAGCTCAGCACTGTGAACATCCCCAGAAATATCCATGTGGATTTTTGCCTCCTCCCTCATACACAAACACACATGGTCTGCTTATTAGAGATGGACAAATTGGTTTGGATAAAATAAGAACGGGACAGAATCAAACCTGTGTGTGTGTTTAATAAAAAAAGCTCAGTTGGTCCTTAGCCATTGTTTTCTACTTTCAGATCATTCTGTTCATCTGGGTTCTAGCAGGAAGAGGAAGCAGAAATGACAAAATGAAGAGAGGCTGTTTTGGCAGTGTTAGTGGCCCATCTACAGTGGGAAGCATCAGAAATCTCATTAGACAATCGGTTTTCATGAGATTTCAAGAACTAGTTTGCAGAAACAACAGTCATGAATGGTTCTTTCTTTCTATCCAGTGTTTTAAACTATGCTTATCACACCAGAGTATTGGAAAGTTTCACAAGGAAATCATAACCTGCAAATCGGCCAGTAGTGTAATTTTCCTTCCTACTTCCCATGAGGCAGTTAAGAATACTTTCTTTTTGTTATCTCTTTTCCTTTCCTTAATTATTCTCTCTTGTCCTGCTTCTCACTTTGCACTTGGTTCAGAAAAGTTGTATGACCTACAATTTCAAAACTGCCTCATGGATGTTTCAGCTTTTGAGTGGCCAACTTGAGAGAACTTAAAAGGGCCAGATTTCCAAAAGCATTAAAAAACAGGCTCCTGTAAGTATATGTCTTCCTGGCAGTGTTAGCCGAGGCTCTGAGCTGGGTGTTATCCCTAACTGCCCTCTCATCCACACTGAAAAAACTCCTCACCTGAGTCAACAGTGCTTTCAACCTAGGCTAGCTAGAACGGCTAAGGGTATAGCTTAAACCCACCCACTTTACAGTGAGGATGCAGGCTAAATTACTCGAGTAGTGATAATCCTCCAATGCCTTACCATAACTCTCCCAGTGTGTACAAAAAGAAAGACAAGTTCTCCCATGATTCACTGGGAAAGACTGAGAGTGGCTCACCTTACAGTTGTATAACCCCCTTTCCCCCCCGCCACCCCCATGGGATATACTCCCAGAAGTCTAGCTTCACACAACAGGGAGTGCATCACCAGTGTGGATTCAGGAACTCTGGTAGGGCTTAGCAGTGTGGCTGCTTACACCTGGTGAGGCTAACCTGGTTGTCAATTACCTGGGTTAACTCTTCAGTGAAGACATACCTTGAGTTGTCTCACTTTGACCACTCAAAATTTGAGGCACCCACAATCATAGGGCATTTAATGTTCGACCAATATCTCTAGACACCTGAACTTTGAGAATAAAACATCATTCTGGCAAACTGGGTATGAAAGGGAAGGGAACCAGTCTTGCTCCCATTCAGATTAACAGGAACAGGAGAGAGACACAGAGGAAAAGCAGAGCTGTGAGAAGTTCTACAATTTAACTTCATAGGGGTTTGTGCAAATATTTTATTTGGTCTCAAGCCACATGGCTTTACACCCCCAAATTAACAGTTAGGTTTCACTTGGTCTCTCATGGAAACTATGCAAAATGGTACATTTCTCCCAGTGTCAATGAGAAGCCCTCAGTCTTGGCCTGCATGACTTGAAACTAGGTTAGGTTCATTTGAAATGTTTGTGAATTTTTGGAAAGCCCAATCTGAGTTTCAGGTTTGTGATCAGCCTTCCAACCTGATGACTTGGGAAATTGGCCAACATGTAGACATAATCTGCCCCTCAGATTTTGTGTTGTTTGTTGCCCTAATTCATCCCTTGACTTTAATTATGTCCTCAGATTTTGCCAACTCGGCAAACTTTTCTCTTTTCTAAAGTAAACATAACAAAACCAGGCTAGTCCATGTGATACACAAATACTCTTACATACGTTGCTAAGGCAAATGCATCAGCAATTAATGCCATTGTAAATTGAAGGGGCCATAAATTGCCCTAATAAGAATTAGGATTGAGTGAACAGGTCCAGATAAAATATAAATCCCCAGCCCTAAACCCATCACAAATTAAAAAAAAAAAAAAGATTTCTAAGATACATGTTTGATAACTTTTTTTCTAGCTATGGACCTGAGCTGCAAAGCTCAGATCCAAACCCAAACTTTCCCCTAGTTCAGTGGTTTTTGAGCACAGCACAGATTGAGATTTAAGAAGGTCTGATCCTGATTTCGATATAAACCTTCTCCAAATCTGAGGGGGTTTGGAACTGGGATTCTGCTGTGGAATTGTAAGAACAAATCAACTCAAAATACTAGGTACTAACTGCTCAAGGCTTTTCAGGTTTCTCTTTGCTTGGAGAAGAGAAGACATACACTTCCCTTTAAGTAGCCTTCCTGTCTACTGCTATAGAGACAGCCACAGTAGCACCCATGTAGGTCTCTCTTATTTACTGCCACTGTCTAAGAAGTAGGAAGCCTTATATTTGGTTTCCTGAAGGTCACATGACTTAGAGGAAACATATGACCTGTGTCTACAGCTCCCAATTTTAAAGAGCCCAAGAGCCATAACAAGTGCACTGGGATGTGCATATTTGCTCCAAGGTCTGGTGATTTGTCTCTTGTCCTTGCCCAGTTATGACATCCTTTGCACTTGTGTCCCAGACCAGAAGCTGGACATCCAATATACCATGAGAAACATTGTTCTTTCCATATTTCTGGCCTTATCAGCCAGGAAGCTTCAGAGATCTTTCCTGCCTGATTTTGCTGACTCAAGACGCTTGAAGAATTCATTTAAGGTTTGGTTGAGCAAAACAAACTCTTCAGGACTTATTTAAATTGAATGAAACTCAACCTCCAACCCCTTTGAGATTCACATATTTCAATACTAAGTGTTACAATCTGGATGTAAACAAGGATCTCTTTCACTCTTTCTGGTGCTGGTCCTTGAAAAATGGACTTTCCCTTTACCATCAAATTACAACTTGGAGCAATGTGTATTTCTCCACATTTTCCAAGGGGGAGAGGGCCTGATAATAATAAATTTGTTATTCTTTTCTCTTAATGGCTGACTCCAACAATAAATCCCTGACACTGGTCAAGAATCTATAACCTCTTTCAAGGTGGAATGAAGAATATTTATATCCCCACATATAAACTCTGACCACCACCACACTGGCCAGAACAAAGAAATAAACAACAACATAATCAGTGACCCTCTTTCCTTATTTCTTCCCTCCACCCCTTTGTTATTAATTTCTTAGATCACATGTTTGGGAAAACTTCAATCATACTTAACATATTAGGTGCTAGTTTAGCACATGAGGCACTAAACTAAGCCGTAGGAAAATTAACCTTTTGCCTATAAGAAAAGGAACTGCAGAAATATTCACCGGGTTCTCTATATAAGCAATGGAAGTTGGGATTATACAGGACTTCATAAGAGTTTGCATAGAGGAAACCAAAGTGGTAATTGCTTGTTCTGGTTCATTTAGTGCTCCATTAAGTTTTTGTTGTTGTTGCCATTGTTAAAATTTGCTGCCCAGATGTATGCGTTTGCCTTTTAGAAATTATACATCTGGTTACAGATTGCATCTGTAGTACAGTATCTGAATGTGCGTCCTAGTAAACTGGTGTGCATAGCTGACACCTTTCAGAGGGGATAGGGACTGTATGATATCAAGGATATGTCTACACTATGAAATTAGGTCGAATTTATAGAAGTCGGTTTTTAGAAAGCGTTTTTATACAGTCAATTGTGTGTGTCCCCACACAAATGCTCTAAGTGCATGTAGTCGGCGGAGTGTGTCCACAGTACCGAGGCAACCGTCGACTTCCGGAGCGTTGCACTGTGGGTGGCTATCCCACAGTTCCCGCAGTCTCCGCCGCCCATTTGAATTCTGGGTAGAAATCCCAGTGCCTGATGGAGCTAAAACATTGTCGCGGGTGGTTCTGGGTACATATCGTCAGGCCTCCATTCCCTCCCTCCCTCCCTCCGTGAAAGCAAGGGCAGACGATCGTTTTGCACCTTTTTTCTTGAGTTACCTGTGCAGACGCCATACCACGGCAAGCATGGAGCCCGCTCAGCTAACCATCACTGTATGTCTCCTGGGTGCTGGCAGACGTGGTACTGCATTGCTACACAGCAGCAGTTTATTGCCTTTTGGCAGCAGACAGTGCAGTATGACTGGTAGCCGTCATCGACGTAGTCCTGGGTGCTCTTTTAACCGGGTGCCTGGGCAAACATGGGAGTGACTCAGCCAGGTCATTTCCCTTGTTTCGTCTCATGGCGATTGAGTCCTACCGGCAGTCTTTTAATCTGCAGCCAGCAGAAGACAATGGCCAGTAGTCATACTGCACCCTCTTCTGCCAAGCACCCAGGAGATTACGATGGCTAGCGGTCGTACTGCACAGTCTGCTGCCAGCAAGATGTATAAAGATAGATGAAGTGGCTCAAAACAAGAAATAGACCAGATTTGTTTTGTATTCATTTTCTCCTCCCTCCCTCCCTCCCTCTGTGAAATCAACGGCCTGCTAAACCCAGTTTTGAGTTCTATCCTTGAGATTTTGAGTTCTATCCTTGAGGGGGCCATTCAGTTCCTCGCAAAGCCACCCCCTTTGTTGATTTTAATTCCCTGTAAGCCAACCCTGTAAGCCATGTCATCAGTTGCCCCTCCCTCCGTCAGAGCAACGGCAGACAATCGTTCCGTGCCTTTTTTCTGTGCAGACACCATACCACGGCAAGCATGGAGCCCGCTCAGATCACTTTGGCAAGAGATTAGGAGCACATTAAACACCACGTGCATTATCCAGCAGTATATGCAGCACCAGAACCTGGCAAAGCGAAACCGGGTGAGTAGGCGACGTCAGCGCAGTGACGAGAGTGATGAGGACATGGACGCAGACTTCTCTCAAAGCACGGGCCCTGGCAATGTGGGCATCATGGTGCTAATGGGGCAGGTTCATACGGTGGAACGCCAGTTCTGGGCTCGGGAAACAAGCACAGACTGGTGGGACCGCATAGTGTGGCAGGTCTGGGACGATTCCCAGTGGTTGCGAAACTTTCGCATGCGTAAGGGCACTTTCATGGAACTTTGTGACTTGCTTTCCCCTGCCCTGAGGTGCAAGAATACCAAGATGAGAGCAGCCCTCACAGTTGAGAAGCGAGTGGCAATAGCCCTGTGAAAGCTTGCAACTCCAGATAGCTACCAGTCAGTTGGGAATCAATATGGAGTGGGCAAATCTACTGTGGGGGCTGCTGTGATGCAAGTAGCCAACACAGTCAAAGATCTGCTGATATCAAGGGGAGTGACCCTGGGAAATGTGCAGGTCATAGTGGAAGGCTTTGCTGCAATGGGATTCCCTAACTGTGGTGGGGCCATAGACAGAACTCATATCCCTATCTTGGCACCGGAGCAGCAAGCCGGCGAGTACATAAACCGTAAGGGGTACTTTTCAATAGTGCTGCAAGCTCTGGTGGATCACAAGGGACGTTTCACCAACATCAACGTGGGATGGCCGGGAAAGGTTCATGATGCTCGCATCTTCAGGAACTCTGGTCTGTTTCAAAAGCTGCAGGAAGGGACTTTATTCCCAGACCAGAAAATAACCGTTGGGGATGTTGAAATGCCTATAGTTATCCTTGGGGACCCAGCCTACCCCTTAATGCCATGGCTCATGAAGCCATACATAGGCAGCCTGGACAGTAGTCAGGAGCTGTTTCAATTACAGGCTGAGCAAGTGCAGAATGGTGGTAGAATGTGCATATGGACGTTTAAAAGCGCACTGGCTCAGTTTACTGACTCGGTTAGACCTCATTGAAACCAATATTCCCACTGTTATTACTGCTTGCTGTGCGCTCCACAATATCTGTGAGAGTAAGGGGGAGATGTTTATGGCGGGGTGGGAGGTTGAGGCAAATCGCCTGGCTGCTGGTTACGCACAGCCAGACACCAGGGCGATTAGAAGAGCACAGGAGGGCGCGGTACGCATCAGAGAAGCTTTGAAAACCAGTTTCATGACTGGACAGGCTATGGTGTGAAAGTTCTGTTTGTTTCTCCTTGATGAAACCCCCCACGTCTTGGTTCACTCTACTTCCCTGTAAGCTAACCACCCTCCCCTCCTCCCTTCGATCACCGCTTGCAGAGGCAATAAAGTCATTGTTGCTTCACATTCATGCATTCTTTATTAATTCATCACACAAATAGGGGGATAACTACCAAGGTAGCCCAGGAGGGGTGGTGGAGGAGAAAAGCACCAGGAGGGGTGGTGGAGGAGGGAAGGACAAGGCCACACAGCACTTTAAAAGTTCAAAACTTTAAAACTTATTGAACGCCAGCCTTCTGTTGCTTGGGCAATCCTCTGGAGCGGAGAGGCTGGGTGGCCGGAGGCTCCCCCACCATGTTCTTGGGCGTCTGGGTGAGGAGGCTATGGAACTTGGGAAGGAGGGCGGTTGGTTACACAGGGGCTGTAGCGGCGGTCTGTGCTCCTGCTGCCTTTCCTGTAGCTCAACCATAAGCTGGAGCGTATTAGTTTGATCCCCCAGCAGCCTCAGCATTGAATCCTGCCTCCTCTCATCACGCTGCTGCCACCTTTCAGCTTCAGCCCTCTCTTCAGCCCACCACTTACTCTCTTCAGCCGCTACCTCTCCTCCCGGTCATTTTGTGCTTTTCTGCACTCTGACATTGTCTGCCTCCACGCATTCATCTGTGCTCTGTCAGTGCGGGAGGACTGCATGAGCTCAGAGAACATTTCATCACGAGTGAGTTTTTTTTTCTTTCTAATCTTCACTAGCCTCTGGGAAGGAGAAGATCCTGTGAGCCTTGAAACACATGCAGCTGGTGGAGAAAAAAAAAGGGACAGTGGTATTTAAAAAGACACATTTTATCGAACAATGGGTACACTTTTTCACGGTAAACCTTGCTGTTAACATTATATACATAGCACATGTGCTTTCGTTCCAAGCTCGCATTTTGCCTCCCCGCAGCGTGTGGCTAGCCCCTCCACCCTCTCCGTGGCTAACAGCGGGGAACATTTCTGTTCAGCCACAGGCAAACAGCCCAGCAAAAACGGGCACCTCTGAATGCCCCCTTAAGAAAAGCACCCTATTTCAACCAGGTGACCATGAATGATATCACTCTCCTGTGGATAACACAGAGAGATAAAGAACGGATGTTGTTTGAACGCCAACAAACATACACTGCAATGCTTTGTTCTACAATGATTCCCGAGTATGTGCTACTGGCCTGGAGTGGTAAAGTGTCCTACCATGGTGGATGGAATAAGGCTGCCCTCCCCAGAAACCTTTTGCAAAGGCTTTGGGAGTATATCCAGGAAAGCCACGAATGCCAGGGCAAATTAATCATTAAACATGCTTGCTTTTAAACCATGTATAGTATTTTAAAAGGTACACTCACCAGAGGTCCCTTCTCCGCCTGGCGGGTCCGGGCTCCAGGTCCAGGGTGAGAAACGGTTCCTGGCTGTCGGGAAAACTGGTTTCTCCGCTTGCTTGCTGTGAGCTATCTACAACCTCATCATCATCACATTCCTCGTCCCCAAAACCTGCTTCCGTGTTGCCTCCATCTCCACTGAAGGAGTCAAACAACGTGGTTGGGGTAGTGGTGGCTGAACCCCCTAAAATGGCATGCAGCTCATCATAGAAGCGGCATGTTTGGGGCTCTGACCCGGAGCGGCCGTTCGCCTCTCTGGTTTTCTGGTAGGCTTGCCTCAGCTCCTTCAGTTTTACGCGGCACTGCTTTGGGTTCCTGTTATGGCCTCTGTCCTTCATGCCCTGGGAGATTTTGACAAATGTTTTGGCATTTCGAAAACCAGAACGTAATTCTGATAGCACGGATTCCTCTCCCCATGCAGCGATCAGATCCCGTACCTCCCGTTCGGTCCATGCTGGATTCTGGGACTCCATCTTGATCACCTCTGCTGATGAGCTCTGCATGGTCACCTGCAGCTTGCCACGCTGGCCAAACAGGAAATTGAAATTCAAAAGTTTGCAGGCCTTTTCCTGTCTACCTGGCCAGTGCATCTGAGTTGAGAGTGCTGTCCAGAGCGGTCACAATGGAGCACTCTGGGATAGCTCCTGGAGGCCAATACCATCTAATTGCGTCCACAGTACCCCAAATTCGACCCGGCAAGGCCGATTTCAGCGCTAATCCCCTTGTCGGGGGTGGAGTAAGGAAATCGATTTTAAGAGCCCTTTAAGTTGAAAAAAAGGGCTTCGTCGTGTGGATGGGTGCATGGTTAAATCAATTTAGCGCTGCTAAATTCGACATCAACTCCTAGGGTAGACCAGGGCTTAGAAGAGTTCCCAGGTGATGCACTGCTCAGTTGTGTTAAGATATAGTTCCAGTAGACACAAATCACAGTAGAGCTCTGTGTGCGTTTATTTGTTTTTGTACCTGAAAAGCAAGACTACTTGTGTCAACAGTGGAGATTTAAGTTTCAAGGCTTAATCTTTGGGTTCTTCACTTTCTACTACTTACTCAAAAACTGAATGCAACATTTCTAAACCACTTCAACCTGATATACCCCATTTAGCCTACTAACTCTAAAGAAGCCTTTCACGGTGCTCCCAAGTGATGGGCATCAGCACTAAATGTAGCATGCGGTAGCCTCTTGCTTTGAATTTCCTTGGGGGCCTAGAGAAGTTACGTTGTTCCTGTTGGCTGATGAAATGATGAGACAAGAAGCTGCCTTGTCTAACTCAGCCAAACTTGGGTCACAGCTTCAGAAGCTGCTGTCAGCAAGAAAGAGTAGATGTTCAGACCATTAAAATGGCAATGTGGGAAAACAGACAGCCTTCCTTTCATGCTAGCAAATGCAAAAAAAATTAATTTCTTTCTGCATTGCAGTGCATTACAAATAAACAGACTTATCCCACACAGACGTACCACAAACAATTCTCAAAAGGTATCACAGTCTAGTGGTTAAAGCAGAGGATTGGCAAATACCAGATCTGGTTCTAATCCACGTCCGCTACTGTGTCAGTATGTGACCGTGGGCACCTCTCTCTGCCTCGGTTAATTTCTCTGTAAAACTGGGGTAATATTGAAGTGTTCAGTGATGAGTGCTAGTACAAGAGAAATAATAACAGAGACATCTGATGTTCTTTAGAGACTCTGGGACTCTACCAGGTGCAGGTCTTGGCTCAAGCTTTATAAAAGGTCACTTTGCAGTACCTGTGTTACAAATAACAATTTAGAATACTGAACAAACTTATAAGCATTGACATCTAATTTACCGTTCACTGCCCCACAGACACCTCACTGGTGTGCTCTGAAAGCTATCTATTTTGCTTTAACACAGTCCTGTTTGAAACAAGGTGACACTAACACAAACTAGGTACCTTTCACAGTAGGCCAGCAGGGTCTACACAGGGCAGTTAGAGAGTGATATGTTAAAGCACTTTACAAATCAACCCCTTGAGTGTGCTTTGCTGGTGCTCTGCAGCCAGTTGTTTCTAGTCAATTTCATTTTCTTATTTTCAGGGATCAGTAGAACAATGCTTTTGAGAATGAGTCATTCTATTAAGATTTCAATAATCCAAATGTAGAACATAATAATCTAAATGTAGGGCCCAAAACTAGATCATAGTGCCCCTCTTTTAAACCTCGTCCAGTTGGATACTATTAGCACTGCTTCTTTTGTTGCATGGTCTCTTTACTCCTTTCTCACTTTGATCCAAGAAAGCTCCCATCTTGAAAACATCAAGCTTGACCTGAAACCAACAACAAGCCACATCTGATAACAAGTCTCCATGTACCTGTGTGGTCTGATGTCAGAGAAATAGCTTGGAAATGGGAAATCAGATGCAATTACATGATCCTTATCTCCCCCCACTACCCCATAGAGGGCACATGCTACTGATCCAGAAGTAGCACGAAGTAGAAACCTGCAAAAGATTTTTCACGAAAGCTTTCAGAACTTGTAGCAGAAATTAGCGAGGGGCCCCAACCTAGTTATTAACTATGCAAGCCTATTGTTTATTTTCTTACAGGAACTAAAGGAGAAAGTATCTGTGCTTATTTTTCTTTACTTAGTTAAAGAAATTGTATAGCTTTTTGAAAGGGTTAAATAATTTCCTCCCTTCCTGTGCTCCTAAGGTTTTTCTTGTATGTATGTGTGAGGTTCCCCACTAACCACAGCTCTGTCCAAAAGGAAATTAAAATGAAATACATCAGGCATGCTGGGACTTCACACTTCAGAGACTTATAAAGCAATATCGCCTGTTTAAATTGATTGTCACTTTAACTGCCCACAGCTACTCTTCAGGAAGGGAGCTTAAGGTTTTACTATTCTTAATGGAACAATATCCCTCTTCCAGTGGCTTAATTTAGGTTGCGCTGAAATTCTTCTGAAGAACAGAGCCATTAATATTTCATTAAAGATCCCCATGATGTCAGAGGTAGCAATGCAAAGTTACTTAGTAAGTTACAAAGAAAACTCCTTTTTGCCTTTGGGAATCACTAACATCCTGCTGTCTGTTAACATTACAAGAACCACCATATGAATTCTCTGCACTGGCCATGACTGTGTGTCTCCCAGGCCTCTCTCCGTATCCTCAGAGACTATATTGCTACTTTGTCACTCTAGTTCATAAAGCTGTGTCTTAGTGATGGAAAGTTATCAACAAATAAAGAAGCCAATGACTCAAATATTGCATAGCCCTCCTTTATACAGTTGAAAGTGTTTATTGCACAGAGGGGATGTGCACAGGATGTAATTAAAATATTTGTGTTTCAGCAATTCCACTTTCTAAACCTATCTTTTACAAATATGCAATAGAAAAATGTTAATATAATGCATGGAAAAGGAGAACAGAGAAACCACAGTGGTCGTAATAGATGACTGCCTCTAATCTATAGACATGCCGGTAAATGGCACATATGGTATGAAGGCTGCAAGATACATCTTTAGCTGATGTAAATTTCATAGTTTCATTAACTTAAGGGAACCATGACAGTTTACACAAGCGAAGGATCTTCCACTAGAATTCTTCTTTAAAATCAGAGGCCTGTACTTCTTGAATTAAAGGAAAACCTCCATTATTAATCAGCAGAATTAAAGCTATGTGCTATGTACTGCCCAGCCACTAGAGAGCACCATAAACCAATGAGGAGGCCAAACTCCATCCAGCATGGGGCTTTGGTGCACAAATGCGCTTTAGTAAATTGCAGAGTACAGCAATAACGGAGGCTCCCAATTCCAAATAGCTTATTTTCAGCAGCGATCTCAGGTCTAATACTAAAACTCTGGCGCAGGTTTTCTCAAAGTCTGCTCTGTAACCTAACCTGCTGCGGAATGTATGAGCTGAGCAGATATTATCACATCTATGCAGCAAAGGGTTTAGCTGATCATTTGTAGGTCAGATGAGTGGTCACAAGAGTAATAATTGGCAGAAAATGCTGCAGGCATGGTTACTACTGAAAAGTTTAGTTTTAAAATTTAGAAGGCAGCACTGTTTTATGCATACTGGGGGCTATAAAACAGCATTCATATAAATCACAATTATTATAGAAACAAGTTATACGCAAGATGTTTTTAAGCCTCTAGGCCTAGAGGGTCAGGAAATAACATATATACGGATCCCAGTAGAAAAATACAATGACAATGTGTTCGGACAAGGGCCAGGTACCGAAAATATATTTAAAGAGAGAGGATATAGATATAGATATTGATATACTGCCAAAGTGAACTTGTGTGTCAAAATCAGTCAAAGAACACGGAGGCTCTTGGGTTAATGAATTTCCTGGGAATTCCCTATGTCCTTATTTGAAGACTCTGTTAAGAAATCAAACTCTAGATGGAGTTACCAGCACAGTGGCCCAGCAAAAAGTGTTTATGGTGCTAACTTTGCCCTTCACATTGAGTGCTGGGTTGGAAAGCCTAGCACTGCTTTCATGGGCTGTTAGTGAAATAACCACATGATTGATAGGATAAGCCTGCTAGCATGGTTTCTTTGGAGGTGGGATGGAATGGAGAGTCTTTCATAAAAAGAGAGTTTTTAACTTAACTTCTGTGTGCTGCTCCTTTTGCATTGGTTCTTTATTGTTGTTTGCTTTCAGCAAGAAGGAATCATGGGAGCCTTATGCAACTGATCTAGAAAAAATATTGTGATGTTATTAAAGGGGAGAGGGAGAGTAATATCGTTAAGCAGTGACCAAATTTGCTTGTAACAATCAATTCATTCTCAGTGAATTCTTTTAATCTGAGCCAATGCATTGTTATATGGTCCCTTCTTTCTCTGTATGTGCTTGATTCAAAGCCCATTAATGTCAATGGGAATCTTTGCATTGACTCCAGTGGGATTCAGATAAGGCCAAATATGAGTCTTCTTGGGAGCTAAAGATGCTGTGAGTTATATGGATTATAAAGGCAGGTTGACTGGAGTCTACAGTGAAATTAAAAGCTGTCCGTTCAAAGTGGGCATCTGCTTTTCTTGGGCTAGTGCAACTGTCCATTGCCCTCCAAGGCACAGTTACATTTTAACAGCACAGTCTGGCTCTAAGCAGCGTAATTTTACCCTTCACCCCCCCTTGGGTTGTTGGTACTATCTCCTTCTTAGAGTTGAAGAAACTGTGGCACAGAGGGATTAATCACTTGCTGAAAGCCAAAGAGGGTATGTCTACATTGCAAAAAAAACCAACAACACAGCAGTAAGTCACAGAGCCTTGGTGCACAGACTCAAGCTCACTCTATGGCACTAAAATCAGCAGCGTAGACTGGAGCTTGGGTTCTGAGTGTGGGGGTGAGTCTCAGATCCCAAGTTCCAGCCAAGTGGGAATATCTACACTGCTGTTTTTAGTGCCCTTCTGCAAGCCCCAGTCTGTAGACCTGGGTTCTGAGGCTCACTGCTTGTAGCCATCAGCCAGAATCTGTATCTAGACTGATTTCAAGGCAGTAACAGATCCTTTGAGGGTCACCAATTTGTTGTAGGTTTAGCATTTTAAAATAAGTAAAGGAATGCCATGATTGTTTTCTTTTGCATTGCAACTTGATGTTCCTGTTCAAAATGTGCTGTGTAAATTAATTCTGTTTTGTGTGTGAATGAGGAATGTGTGGGTTAAGAGTTAAGTGTGACGGCCATTGCTGAACCAGATGGTCTAGGGAGGAGCCAGAGACAGACGCAAGGGCGCCAGGAGGCTGCAATACGCCCCTATTGAAATGTCAGAGGAGGGCAGATTGACGACTCTAAAGATGAGACAGGCACCTATCAGTGGGGACAAGATAGCGGTGATCAAAACCAGCATGGAATAGCTCCCTGAGGAACTTGAAGTAAAGAATGAGAAGGACAATTTAAGAAAACAAGCACTCATCAAACAACAATTGATTACAGCATGACGGTGTAAAACTCATTGGTCCCAATGAAGGAAAATCACTATATAAACAGGGGGCCTTGCCATGAAACTTTGGGTTCATTCTGCCAAGACTTCCTCAGAGCATCGTGTCACGACCAACAGAACCCGGCTCCTGCCTACCAGAGATTCACCTAGCTGGCCACTAGGTTGATCCAGACTCTGGACTGGTAGCTATAACATCGACTGGGGAGGACAATGTGTGCGTGGTGTTATTGAAGGCATATGCTAATTGTTGTCTCTTCAATAAACAGGGCATATTGCCTTTTCCCCTAAAAAAGATCTCCTGTGCTTCTTATAAGCATAACACTAGCTCCAAGCTAGGGGCCAGGATCCTGCAAAACCTCCCACGCATTTATATTTCAGTTCCACAGCAATGTGAGTAAAAGATGTGTCATTACTCCAGACAGCAAAGAAAAAGAATCCCAAATCAATGATATTGAAATAATTCTTGTGATTTTTAAGCCAATCTCATGATTTTTGGTGTCTGGCTCACGATTTTCTGAATGCTTTGGAATGGCAATACTCTGTTTAAATTTCAGCCTCAAGGCGGATTCTAGGGGCAGGAAAGCAGGATGGTCGCCCTGGGTGCCAGCTTCCAGGGGGTGCTGCCAAACCGCTAGTCTTTTTAGTTTTATTACTATTATTTTAGTATTATTAATTATTATTATTAGCTCTGCTGTGATGGCCAGCTTTTTTTTTTTTTGGCTCAGCCATTGCAGGGAGAGGAGGGGAGCGCTGCATTGAAATTTTTTCCCACTTTGGCCAGAGAAACAACTAAGATGGCTTTTGTACAGCCCATTAGTAATGTAGAGGTCAAGAAGGTCTGAATTCATATTCCAGGTTCAGGGGGGTGCAACCATTTTTGTGTTTGGCTCAAGCCCATGTTCAAAATGCATTGTGTCCGGGGTGACTGTTAAGATAAAAAGTGAAAATGCACTAGAAAGCCCCAATCAAATGCAATTTATAATGCATATTCAAAGCCCAATTATCTTTAGTGGGACTCTGAACAGAGGACTGCTGGTGCAGGACAAACTGAAGGAGCAAGCCCCAGCAGGGGCAAAAGGAAAGGTTAGGTAGGACTGATACAGCACTCAACACAGAAGACTGCTCTTGCAGGACAAATTGAAGGATCAAGCCCCCACAGGAACTAAATGAAAGGCTAGGTAATTGTGATAAATCCCCATTTGCTGGAAACTTATTTCTCTCCACCACCCCAACAGAAAACAAAAGCTGAATATATTAACCAGCATTTAAAAAAAAAAAAACCATCAACTTTTCTCTCAATTCTCCTCTATGGCAGAAAAGTAATTAAAATCCTAGCTGCTGACTCTTTCCCCCGGGAACAAATTTTTACTGGAAACTGAAAGGAAAGGTGGTTCAACTGTGGAAACATTTACCAGCTGCAGGTATAATACTGTGTCTGTTGTCAGAGTGAACATTTCATTGGTTTATTTCTGGAGGATTATTTAGAGGGTTGTGGTCTTACATCCAGGCCTCAAGAAAAAAAAAAAGTACAGCCTATGAGGTGTGCCTTTGCACTGCAGAATAGTGATTTGTTATGTGTTTGTCTGAGTTAAATATAGCAGCAAGTCATTTTGCACAGTCCGATATTTTATCCTGTTAACTAAAAAAAGAAACTCTTGTTTGGATAGATGAAAAAAAAAAAGGCTGAAGAAAACCCACAGCTCCTGGGTTTGCTTTCCAGGCAGGTTCAGGTGCTTAGCATTATAAAATTTACCCATCAATCAATAAGCAACTCAATAAGTTTGGACAGCTTCAACAATCCCATTCTGATTTTCTCTTTTGATTATTATCTTGATGGTTATTATTATTGCTGCAGTGGAGAACGTTACCTTTGGAGATGGATTTATGTCAGACTTGGGTTTCACTCGCCTAAATCTTTTTTTTTGGAGGGGATTCAGGAAACAATATATATGGGCCTCATGGGAAGGATTAAAATCCTCCCAGTGTGGTGAATGGTTCACTGAACATAATCTAACCTGCACTGCCTTCATGGGCTCAGGATAAAAACCAAAGCGAACCCACTAATGCTTCTGTTTTCCCATTTGGAGACTAGAAATGATCATTTGCAGTATTCTGAAGCAAGGTCCTGTATGTCAAACTTGTGTAACTGCTGCCCAAATTGGCTGCCAAGTAATGCTTCTGCAGACTAAAGGCTGCTTTCCCTTCCTAGGAAAAACAATGGACTGTAAGTGTTGATATTTCAGCAAGAGTAAGAGGGACTTAGAAAGAATCATGCTGTGGATAGGGCACTGTACTCAGGTGCCCAGGGTTGAATTCCCAGCCACTTGCTCCTTGTGTGACCTTGGGCAAATCACTTAATCTACGCTGTACCTCAGTTACCTATCTGTACACTGAGGATAAAACTCTCCTACATCACAGGAGTTTGGGGAGGGTAAAAATCAATGACTTGTTGTGAGGTGCTCGGATAATATGGCAATGTGGGCCAGAGAGATAAACAGAGCACACAACCTGATATTTCCCTCCCTTCATCTCCATTCTGCTGTGGCAGAGGTGAAGCTGTCTGAAAAACACGCGGCAGTACTTTTGTGCTGGACTGGAATTTCTGGATAAGGCTCAGTACCAGTGGCAGGTCTGTCTTTTAATAGTGCTCAGATAAAATTAACCTTCCCTTATGCCCTGTTGTCATGGCATGTAGAGTGGGTGGAACATATAGCATCCTTGTGACTCTATGGACATTTATGCAGCACCTTTCAACTGAGGAATTCATAGGGCTTGGAATGCCTGGTGTGTGGTAGGTATTAGACAATTCTAGAGATGGGTAAACTGAGGCACAGATTGAGAACTCAGAATTCAAGAAACATGACTCCATTCATCCTCCTGGTGCTTGTATGTCTTTCAAATTCACTGCAAGTCGCTTTGGTCATTTGAAAGCCTCAGTCAAAGAGTCGTGTGGGCACTACACTCGTGTCTTTCAGAAAAATCTAGAGGGTTTATTTTATTTCATTCCCCTTTAACCTGAACATGGCCTCTGTGTTCTATGACTGGTGCAGCAGCCATTGGTTGGCTTCACTGAGGAATACCAGCTTAATCCCAGTATCTCTGAAAGATGACTGGTGCAGCAGCCATTGGTTGCGATTACAGGCTTCGCTGGGGAATACCAGCTTAATCCCAGTATCTCTGAAAGACATCCAGTGAAGATATTTATTTTTCCTCAACAAGATTTCATTTGGCTCTGGTCCAGGGTTCGGTCTTTTCCCTGTACTCCTTGTATTTTCCTGGAGTTGCCCACTTTTCTTGACTGCCTGCATTCATGGGTCTGACCTGACTGTACACACAGCAAAGTTCCTCTCTCTGTGAAGAGGGGAATTACCCATCATTCATCTCACATCATTCTGCTAAAGGGCCATGTCCACTGTTTCATTTTATATCTTCCCTGTACCAGTAAAGACAGCTATAAATGAAAGTTTAATCCTGGAGCTACTTTGTGCAATAGTCAGCTTCTTAAATATGAATTCTCTTTACAATTGGTAGAGTGATACAGACACATATAAAACACCCCCTGTCCATTTGGCATGAGAACATTTACTGAGCGAGCTGAATTATATATTACTTTACAATAAGCATAACTATTGTCCCCTGAACAATTCAATGAACCCACAGATCTACCGCCAGTGAATCCAACAGAAGAATTTTGACAATTCTAGGCTTCCCAAATATAAAGTTATTGTAATGACCTTCTGCTCATAGAGTGTGGCTCCTTAAGAGACCCTTGAAATCAACAGGAGATTTTCATCTACTTCAAGGATCTTTGGCTCAAATCCATAGAGAGAAGACAGTGTGAGACTTCTTTCCCCAGTGGTGGTACTCAGTGTATGTGTGTGTTTGAGAGAGAGAGAGAGACAGACACAGAGATGCAGTCCGCCTCTGAGGAACACAGATGTATCTTTGCCCTCTGCTACAAAGCAGAACAAGTGATCCGGAATAAAACCATGAGTGAAATCTAAGAACATGTTAGCTTGTGTGGGGGTGAATATCAGGCATGCATTTGGAGGTATCATTTACACATGTAAATCCGGAGTAATGGCATTGACTTCAGTGAACTTACAAGGTGTAGTGGAGAAAAGAGTTTGGTTCCCTGTGCCCAATTCTCCTAAACCTAGGAGAAGGTAATAAATTGCCATATTATAAAATGGAACAAGAAGAATCAGTTCTTTGATTTCACAAATCATAGAATATCAGGGTTGGAAGGGACCTCAGGAGGTCATCTAGTCCAACCCCCTGCTCAAAACAGGACCAATCCCCAACTAAATCACCCCCAACTAAATAACCTGCCATGAATATAGAAAGGAAGCCAAATGCAGACAACGTCTACACATGAAGCTGGGGGTCTGATTCAGGTAGATGTACTCGCGCTAGCTCTCGTTGAGCGAGCATGCTAAAAATAGTAGCGTAAATAAGCAGTGTCATGAGCTAGCAGGCCTGAGTACAAACCCACCTGACCCTGGGATTATGTACTCGGTGCAGCTAGCCCATGACACTGCTTGATTCTGCCCATGATATCGCCACCTCATTATTATTTTTAGCCCTCTAGCTTGATGACAGCGAGCATGAGTATATCTACACAAACTAGGAACTGCACCCCCAGCTCCCAGGGTAGAAGTAGTCAAAGACTGTGGATGGAATTCAACTAAAAGGATTCTCTGGAAAGGAGCAAAGAGACGAGAGTGGCTTTGAATCTGGAAATTAACGACACAGCCACCGAGTTTATGACAAAACAAGAGTTATGCACCAAGCTAGTGATACTGTGACCATACATGTTGTGAGGACAGTTCAGCATCTGTTATATATTTAGGGGGAATAGGGGAAAGAAGAAGATGCAGCATTGAAGCAACTGAATATTTTTATCTGCCTAAAAAACTGGAAGGGTAGAGTTAATTATAACTTTCATGGTGAGAAGATGAGGTTGGTAACTCTCATTCACCATGAGCTTCTAAGTCTTTGATGTTCACATATCACTTCAAACTATCCAACTTACCCAAGTGTAATGGGGTTCACTACTCACTGCTGGTGTGCCTCCACATGGCTCGTCTGGGGATTAGCTCACCACAGGTCAGAGGCCCCTTCCTGCAGTCACTCAGCCCTTTGTCTCAGTCTCCTTTACAGGACTCAGGGTAGTCTTCTTTGTGACTCAGCCTTCCAGCCAGGTCACTTTAGTTACCCCCTTACAGGGGTCTGTCAGTGTCCCCCTGGACAAACCGTCCCTCTGCCATTCCAGATAATCCTCCATTCTACATCCAAGGTTGTGCCGCTTCCCTGGTGGCTGGTAGGGGAACTCTGGCCCACCCTCTACTCTGGGTTCCAGTCCAGGGACCCTATGCTTTGCAACAATGGTCGACTTCCTCCCAGACCTGGTTGCTCTTTCCCTGGGCTCCACTCTACTTCTACCTATCCTCTGGCACCTCTGGGTTTACCACCCACCTAAGATTCCTCTGCTCACTGTAGCTGCTTCCTCTGTTGGGTTCTTGGCAAATTCTAATCTGACATACCTCCCTTTTGTCAGGGAATGACTGCAGACTGTTGTCCTCTGCAGTCCCCTTCTGGTCTCAGCTTCTTAGCTTTATCAAAGTCCCACCTGTTCCTGCCCAGGTGAGCTTCATCCTTAATTAAGCATTGTTGATCCTTGGCTCCTCTCCAGGTGCAGCCTTTGTGAATAATTGGCCCATCTAGCTTACCTTAATCCCTTCAGGACTGGTGTTGGGCGAACACCCCATCACAATAAGATGGGTAGTTTTTTATCTCCATCTTTAGTAGTGAATGTTCTTTAGAGGTACCTATGTTGTTGAGGCCAGATGGGACTCTCTTAACCAGTGAATAAATATACTTAATAATGAATTCAATAGGCTGAAAAAAATCCCTTTTAAATGTTGTGCTGTGATGGCAAAAAGAATACTGGGAAAACACTGCTTAAAGTTGGCGAAGTTACTGGTATGCACTGGGCCAGTGTGAGATTCTTTAAATAAGTGCATTCATCAATGAAATGTTAGGGTGACGCCACCAAGAAGGAGTCCAGAGAAGACTCAGTGGTTAATAAAATCCAGCTTTTGTACACTCCGTAACTTACAGTTAATGGCTAAGGCTTGTAACAATGCAGGAGTGAGCACTGAGCTTTCACACTTTTCCCCTATTCCACAAAAATGGCATGAGTTAGGTTTTTTCTTATGCTTTTTTCCCCCCGTTGATCTTCCTTCTGGCACAAACATGTCAAAAATTATATATAATGTATTTTGTTTTTGCCCACCTTTAAAAAATACATGGTGTCTTGTGCACTAAGCCACACTGACCACGAGTTGGAGAGAAAACATATTAATATGAATTCAAATATTTTGCTGAACGCAAGATGTAATTACATTTACTTGAGTGCACTTACACCCGGGAAGGAACCCATACTTACGGAAAAAAATAAATTTCAAAGGTGTTTTCATGGCTATCCTCGGGGAGAAGGGGCAGGGGGAGGGAATCACTTTGCTATAAATATAATCACCTTTGCTCCTTTTAAAAAAATGCAAAATTTTACATGCCACATTCAAATCCTATAATTATAAACAGCCATTGCAAAGCAATAGTTCATTAAATGAATGCACAGGGGTTCATGGAACAACTTTTTTTACTAGGAATGCTTTCTGGAGAAAACATCCCAAAATAGGGGACTACGGATTTGGGTTCTTCAGATCCCTGACCAACTCCACCTCTGGACTTCTATTCACTTGTAAGCAATTTTAACACTTCCCAGATGTTTAAGATGAACCTCGCTAAGAACAGTGCAGTGTTTCCTTCCTGGGGAATTCATAACTGTAGAACATAAGAGATATGACCAAGTGAGATGCCAACATCGGTTTCTACAAAGGATGGCCTTTGAAATAAAAAAAGACTGGAGTATCAATAGAATTGTCACAAATGGCTGGATCCAACACTCATTGAAGTCAGTAGAAAGAGTCCTATTCACTTTACTGTGTTTTGGATCAGGCCCCAGTCCAGCACAGCATTTGAGCATATGCTTACCTTTATATAGATGAGAAGTTCCATCAACTTCAATAGGGCTACCCATCTACTTACAGGTAAGCATGTGCTTAAGTATTTTGCTGGATTATGGCCTAACAGAGTGGAAGGAAAGAATCTCTATGAGAAAAAAATACTACTACTCAATTTTTCTGAATGCCTAAGGGCTTGTCTACATGAACAGCTAGACTACGGCAAGCTGGAATGTCAATCTAGTCCACTCTAGCCTGCCACAGAGCAGCTGTCTATGAGCACCCTGCTGACCGCATGTTAACAGTTGGTTAGAGAGCTTTGACAAAACATTCTTTTAGCGTTTTGGACTGCCACTGCACATCAAGTGGATGTTTTCAAAGAACTATCCACGACTCCAAGACCTCGTACTTGAGCAGTAACAGAACTTAACTATGTTGAGTAATTTTATATTGTCAGCAAATTTTGCCACCTCACTCTTACCCCTTTTTCCAGATCGCTTATGAATATGTTGAATAGCACTGGTCAGTACAGATCCTTGGGATACCCCACTATTCACCTCTCTCTCTACTGCCCATTGATTCCTATCTTTTGTTTCCTATCTTTTAACCAGTTACTGATCCATGAGAGGACCTTCTCTCTTATCCCATGATTTACTTTGCTTAAGAGCCTTTGGTGAGGGACCTTGTCAAAGGCTTTCTGGAAGTCCTAGTATACTATATTCACTGGATCACCCTTGTCAACATGTTTGTTGACTCCCCGAAAGAATTGTGATAGATTGGTGAGGCATGATTTCCCTTTACAAAAGCTATTTTGACTCTTCCCCAACAAATCATGATCTCTACATGTCTGATAATTCTGTTCTTTTCTATAATGTCAATCACTTTGCCTGGTATTGAAGTTAGGAGTATCGGCCTGTAATTACCAGGATCGCCAGTTGAGCCTTTTTTTTAAAAAATGGCGTCACATTCGCTCTCCTCCAATCAGCTGGTACAGAAGCTGATTTAAATGATCGGTTACATGCCACAGTTAGCAGTTCTGCAATTCCATATTTGAATTCCTTCAGAACTCTTGTGTGAATACCGTCTGGCCTAGGGACTTATTACTGTTTAGTTTATCATTTTGTTCCAAAGGTTCAGATAAGTGTCAGACAAGCCTTACAGATGGCATAATTCAATCTGCAGTAAAATAAAAGTCTATCATGTTTGCAGTGGGTTTTTTCCTAACCCAAATAAATGACTGGAGTTTCAGAATGATCATGTTATTGTTTGCATTTCTTATAGTGTTTATGTAAGCTCCAATGTCCAGTAGTACATGAATTTAGTGCCTGGGAATTGTCAATGTTTTTTAACTTTTCTTTGCTTTTACAACCACATCAAGTTGAAATAACCTGTAAAAACTAAAAAGAGATGGTTGGTTTTGATATCTATGATATTTGTGCTTCATCTCTAGCTACCTAATTTAACTACTGTTTTCTAAGCTTCATGTGATATTCAAGAATGGAATACTGATTCCTGATTTTCTATGTGGGGATGAATAAAAGTTCTAAATTTGTTTTGGTGCAATTCACATGGTCATATAGTTTGTTGTTTGTGAGTAATGCAATTGATGGATGTTTTTTTCATAAAAATCAAATATTTATTATTTGTGTAGTGGTGGCGCCTAGGAGTCCCAGTTATGGAACATAGACTTGTACAAACACATCAAAAAGTCCCTGCCCCAAAGAGTTCACAGTCCAATGCTTATGGGATCCTGAAAGTTGAATGAATTTTAGCACAAATGACCATGCATTTTCATTCTTACAATCTTTGAATCATCCCGTTAGGTATCTGAAACAATACCAAGCGACCAGTCAATCATCGGGAATAATGAAACACAAATATGCAAATAGAGAATGGTAGCTGAGCAACCAAAAAATTGAAATTGATTCAACAAAACTCTACAATGGAAGCGTCTGTAGAAATCAGGATTGGTTTGTGAACCAAACTGAGGGGCTAACTTGTATCATCTAGCATTCATCAGAAAGTTTTTTTAAACTCTGTTCATGAATCCTAATGAAACTGAGTAGTGATGAGCTAATTCCAAATAAATGGTTGAAAAGATCACTTGTCAAATTGCAAATGAGCCAGGTAGAAGGTATATCTCCTGTACTGAGTCCAACTGAACCGGATATTATATCATTGCTAAACAAGCAGCGCTTTCTAGGCTTCATTCCGACACATCCTTTTCTTGTTCAGTGAGACTCTTGCAACATAGACAGTGTAGAATTCTACCTTATAGCAACATCCGGGATCTGTTTCTTTTTGGGCAGGGTGCTTTTTCTTTCCTGTGATTTAAACGGGATGTTCAAAGCCTGGGAGAAGGACTAAAATAATCAACAATTTATCTGACAGCTGAGACTACATTTTCCTACCTGTCAATGAACTTCTGGAAAGCCACAGACTATAAGACTGAGGCAATGTGCTAAATGAGACACATGTGTGTAAAAAGTACTGTCCCTAAGTGTTTTCAAAATGTCAGCATGGCTGAATGTACTCAGTCCTGGTGAATAAACTTCAGTTCCTAACTTGTTTTAGGTTTCCTAGCAGCTTGAATGACTCATGAATATTTAACAAATGATAATACTGTGCACTTGTATGGAGCCTTTTGCTAAAAGATCTCAAAACATTTGATGCACATAAATTATTTAAGCCTTGCAAATGCCCCTGTGCGATACATATTATTATCTCCATTTTACACATGGTCCAAAGTAGCCCAGATCTGTCAGTCTTCAAGGCACACTGCAAAGGTCTTCTTTTCCCTGAGGCTTTTGGGTAAGGCACAAGCTGAAGGCTGGGTATATTATACATTGGGGACAGTAGTAGAGATGGGGCGTTTTATTTTCTTCTCATTTATGGGAGAAGCTGCTTTGTTTGTTTGTTTTGGTTCATATTTTTAAAGCATGGCAGAGCTATTTTGAATTAGATGACTTTTTATGTCACATAAATAAATAAAAATATATGAATGTGGAATATCAGAGGTACAGAGAAGTTATGATCTCCCTGGGAGCTGCTAGTGTTCAGTACCTCTGAAAAGTTAGACCACTTATTTAAGTATCTATATATTTATTTAGGTGTCACCTGTTTGAAAATGTTGGCCAAAGTGACTTGCCCAAAGTCACAGAAAAAGTCTGTTCCAAGAGCACCCAGAAGCCATGACTTCGAGCCTTGTGCTTTAACCACTAAAAAATTCTCCTTCCTTTTAGGAATAGGAGAGTAGTGCTGTTTTTCAGATGCTTGCACCGTTGATAACCACAAAGGAAAAGAAGAATCAATGAGTTAGGCTACCCAGTAAATGATTAAGTGTTCTACCTGCTCATAGTTAGGAGGGTAAATGCTTGATTTTTCCAATCACATACACTCTGGTACTTCTTCATAATAAAAACAACTGCTAGTTTTAACATTGTACCATAGAGCTGCATGTGTAGGTGAGGGTTTTCAAGGGTGCTAAGACACTGAACTCCAGTGAAATGTGGCCACCTGACTCCTGAGCCTTTAGGACTACCTAACAATCAACATTTAACAAGACAGAAAATCAAGGAGGGTGAATGTGTGTCTTTTGCTTTTTACACAACAAGAACAATATAGTGAAATCACACCAGCTGTTGACTATCTATACACAAACATGCCAGGCTTACCTACACAGATACAGCTGCTCTAGTTGGCTTCTGTAGCACAGAACCAAACGAACATCACTAGATGGCTCGTGTATTGAAAATATACTATTTCTATATACTACCATGTATAATGCAAATTATCATCTCAGTTATTTTATGAGTAAGGGAAGCTATTATGGAACACACCTGACATGGTGAGTTTGTGCCATCGTTAGTATAATTTATTATTTGTTTCTAGCAGTGCCCACAATGTGCTATGTGCTTTCCTGACAGAAAAGAGGGTACAGACTGTGACCAAAAAAATCCAGACTAACTCACCACCACTGTTCCAAATTTCTTCAGGCATGGGGCCAGCTTCATAGGCCATTAAAGCCACTGGGAATTCTTCTATTGGCTCACTGACCATTGGCTCAAAGCTCCAGACTCAAGTTGGTCAAAAATTTTCCCATAAAATATTTTTCTGTCTAATTCCATTTAGACAAAAATCAAAACTTTGTGTGGGAATGTGTTGATTCTGATGAAATGTTGTTTAGAAAAGAAATCAAAACAGAGAATTTTGATAATGTCTAAAGGTTCCATTTCAACATTTTCAGAAAGGAACATTTTGATTTTTTCAATTTGAAATGGCATTTTGTTTTGTAATATATTTTACAAAGTATAATATTGAAATGATCACAGTGTCAGACTGCAAGCAAAAATGGATGTTTACCTTACTGTCGTCGTCACCACCGTCCTCCATGGCTGAGATATGTGGACTATTTATCAGCGCCACATATAATGCTTGGACCAGTTCTACCCATGATGTCTACAGTGGATAATGGGAATTAAATAGCAGGATCTGGTTCCCAATGGTCTTTGAGTGCTGTAACATCACAGGCATTGTAACTTTTATAGTATGAGCGCAGCTGAGATGGTGTGGTCACGTGGCCTGGATGTCTGACAGTAAAATACAGAAGCTACAGAAAATTGAAAACTGGACCTCATTTTAGGGGTAGACAAAGCAAATGTTATGAAGACACCCTCAAGTCCCACCTTCCATCTTACAATGTTGACCTCAACACCTGAGAGCTCTTAGCCCATGGTGAGACCCAACTGTGGCTGCTCTGCCACCTCAGGCTGAAAGACTTCGAGAGGTCACGGACTGCTCTAATCTAGGAGAAATGTGCAAGGGGTAAAGCTCATAGCAGCTCACATTTATGTACAATTGGTTTCACCTGTGGCACTTGTGGAGAGGACAGCAGGTCCAAAACTGGTCTTTGGACTCATCTTAGGACCAAAAATAAGTGACTGTAGCTCATCACTGAACTCAGCATAAGTCTCCTTTATCATCATCATCATCATTATACTGTAAATTGAAATTGAAATGAAATGTTTCAATTCTATCAAAATTGAATGCTTTGATTAAGCAGAAATGAAACTTTTCCTCCCAAAAATGTAGTTTTGCAGGAAATTTAAGAAGTCTTTTTTTTTCCAGATTAGAACAAAATCAAATTATGAAATTGCTGAAGTTCCGGGGAAATAGAAAATCCAGTTTCTGCACGGCTCTACTCCCGACACCGACATGCCTGTGCCTCTTCACCCTTATTACCCTTCTGGATCGTACAGCCATAATTTAACTGGAGGGTTGAATCCACTGGATCACCAAAACTCAATTCAATGCAGCTGAGGAAGGGGAAGGCAAAAGAGGCTTTTCTGTAACCCCTAGGATCCTGGGGTTCAGCTTAGAGCAGCCATAATAATACTTTAAGTTGTGCCAGTTGGTCACATCCCCCTAGGGGCTATTATGCAGCCAGGGATCACTGGAGAACTCTAGCTCCACACCCTCTTGCCATGCTCCCAATATAGCCCTTACCCCGGAGGGTCAAAAGGAGGGGATGCAGTGCCAGCCACCTCAGCTTGTTTTCCCCCATCCCAGGAGAATCCTCATCTTGCTTCTTCGTTCAGGTAGAGGTCCCCTTTTACACCATGAGAGCGGCACAGATGGGACCAAATGGGGCCGGGATCTACTCCCTCATGTGACAATGATCTTGGCTCTAAAATAAGCTGTAGCTATTTTTTGTTCGTCTGTTTTACCTTTTACATTTGACAGTTCAAGCACTAAAGGCAGGTTCCCTTCAGAGGCCAATATTTGCTGTGGTAAAGTCCAGTTTGCAATTTCTGTTTTTATTTTATTTATATTATTTTGTCTAGTTCATCTTGATACTGGGCTAAATTCTCAGCTGGCATTAAATGGTCCTTGCTCTGTTGACTTCAGTGAAACTACACCCTTTTACACCAGCTGAGAATCTGTCTGCCCAAGTCTTATTTTCAACCAGAACTGCCTGTGACAGCTTTCGGAAAATACCTAAATCCCATAGAGAATTTGTTTACAAACACTACAAAAATAATTACAGCTTATTACAAATACTAAAAGTGGTTTAAAAATTGTATGTGCATATTTGGGGAACAGACAGTCTATACTTGAGTGAAGATTCAATGACATTTTACCTCAGACTAATATATTTTGTCAACTTATTTATTTGTTTATATATTTCCTAAGCTATGTGTCTGTGGCTATTTCCTGCAGTCCAAATACCAAGTGTCCTTCTTCAGCACTGTAATGGTTTCTGACGGATACATGGAAAAGCACCGCAGCTAACGTCACAGCCAGCCAAAGGACCCTGACATTTTAGCAGAACTGCTCTCTGGTGACACATTCCTTGTGATTTGCAGTTGCATTTATTATGTGTTATAGACCATTTCCAGGTTCGCACAAGGAAGACTCAGAAGGAACCCACTGTTGTTGGGAAAGCATTTGGTGTGAGATCCTCCTCTCAGAGATTTTGAGGTGGTAAAATTTCACCCAGTTACTCCTTCATTGAGCTGAATAATTTGTGTTTTACTAAAGCCTTTCTTTCCAGTCTTGATCTGATGACCTCATGAGATGGAGAACCCACCACTTCCCTTGGTAATTTGTTCCAGTGGTAAATCATTCTCACTATAAACAATCTGAGCCTTATTTCTAATTTGAAACCATCTGGCTTTATGTCCCAGCTATTGGATGCATTCGTGCCTTTCTCCTCTAGATTAAAGACCCCTTTAGAGCATGGGGTTGGGCATACACCTCCACTGCGCTGTGCCCCTTGCAGAGTTAGCAATGTTAAGTCATGCAGGCTATACAATAAACTCTTGGAAAGTTGCTACCTGCCCTCACATCATTCAGAGTTGTTATGCTTTGACACATCACATCAAGCCATAAGCAATATAGTAAGCTCTCAGCAAGAGTCATTTCACAGGCCAAAATTGGATTAATTGTCCTGGTCTTTCTGGAAGTACACCACTTTGTCCTTCTAACTTCCACAGATTCTTCCCTAAATCTACCCAGGTCTCATTCTCTCACCTCTGTGTTTGTACAAGTTTCTCCGTCTTTTTCTACTCTCCCTTAAACCTCTTTTGAAACATTCTTATTTTCCCAGGTCTCTTTCTGCTGTTCTTTGGCATCTTGAGAGAATGTGGTGTGAACATCTGGGGGAATAATAAGGGCTTCTAGATTCAGGTCCCACCTCTGTTACTGACTTTCTCTGTGGCCTTGAGCAAATCATTTAGGCCAATATTTTCAACCATGAGTGTCGGAAGCATGTAAATCCACATGTAGGAAGCATAAATACCATTAGGCTGCAAACATTGACCTTAGCTTCCCTGTGTCTCAATTCATTCACCTGTAAAATGGTTATAATCACCTTCTGTGGGTCTGGTGAGGCTTATTTAATTAATTAATATTTGTAAAGCACTCAGATTTGTAGATGTAAAGTCAGAAGGGACATCTTTAACCGTGCAGTCTGATTTCCTGTATAACAAAGATTTTCACATAGTAATCCCTGCAGCAAAAGTGCTGAAGAGAAGACATTTATATTGTTGTAATTGTTATATCATTTCACTCTTCAAAGCTCTCTTGGCTTTTCTCAGCGCTTCTTCAGACTTTACCAATCAATGCTGCCACAACTAGCCAAAGTTACCAAGAGTCTTCTGGTCCATCTTCATGCTCTTGAGCAATTTGTTCTCTATAATATCCTGTATTCCTCTTAGGTGATGTCCCCAGGCCTTCTTCAGGGCTGGATTTCTGGCTTCTTAGTGACCCTCTTCCATATGGCTGGGCTTTTGTGACCCTGTAGGCTCCTTCCCTGTATGACACTGTCTCTTATTCAAACTTCTTTCTGAAGCTAATCATATATATGTCCGAAGGTCTCTATAACTTTTGCTTGGAACTTTAGAAGGCGTAATTTTTATATTAAACATGTGTGTCTGATCCTTGACTAAGTGAAGATCCATGACAAATCCCTAAATATTTCAACTAACATCCCTTAAAGTGATAAAATTTGCTTGCCAGAATTTTCTTTGCTTGTTTTCCCTTCTTTTACTTTATCTACTTTAACTAAGAGTGCACGGTATATTGAACCAAGATAACAACAGTGCACAAAGTTCAGTTTCTGAGCTGATCCCACAGCGGCCAACAAACATTGTGCCATATTTAACTCATTGTAAGTCAAAGTATACTCAAGCTACAAATACGGTACGTGATCTATTTAACTTAAATTAGGTCTTCTTGGATGGTTCCTTCAATCAGAAATATATACCCATACCTGAATAACTCAGAAGGATAATATGAATTAAGAACCGAATTAGAAGTATTAATTCTAAATCTGTGCATGTTCAAGTTCGATTTTTACCATTATATTAAATTTATAATATATGCTATTAAAAAAGTAGAGATTCTTGGACTGAAGTTTTTAACTGATAGACTCCATGTCTGCAAACTGTAGGCCATGGAATTTATAATGAACAGCAATTTACAGGCACAAGTACATTCATGTTTTGGGTACCAGCAATATTAGGTATGAAGCAGAAATTATTTTCCACAGTGAGACACATATGTGAGGTAGATGTAGACCAGATAAGATAGGACTTGGGTAATATCCACCAAAGCCATGAGCATGCCATTCATAAATCTAACTGTAATTTCCTCAAGGGCTGTTGGCTGTTGTTTCTTTGGCCTGATGCTTTGCAGTATACCACTGTTGGCATTTGTGCTGTGTATGTAATTTCAAGCTGGATAGTCTTGAAACCATTTAACTTGTGGAAGTAAATTGCTTGGAGCACTATGAAAATATCATTGAGATCATGTGGTTTTTAAACTCTTTTTCTCTGTACAGTGTTACCGAATTATTTCCAGCTGCTTCTAGCCACTTAGGGCATCCATGGCCTGCTGTCCTTGCAATGGTAGATCTAAGCGTCATGTGCCATTCAGGTGATGCTTATAAGGGTGGATGGGTTTGAATAAAATAAGATAGCTCCTAAAGTTCCACTCTGAGTGTTTTTTTTAAATCCTTGAAACATGTCTGACTTTTTTTTATTGGGAGAGAGACAGGAGGGCATTTACATTTTCTCAGACGTTTCGACACACTTCTTTATGTTGGCTTTTGTACGGAAATAGAAAGTGGAAATACTTCAGGCAAGGCTATCTTTATTTATTTATTTTTTGGTTTATTTCCAACTAAACACAAATCAGATAACATATGAAGTTTGTTCTTATGCTACATCTATACTAGATGCATAATTTTGACAAAGCGTCAGATTAAAGAAGGCTTTGAAACTCCTGGATGCTGATCCAAACTAAATAAAACTTCCAGAAATGTCAGATTCATTGAAAACAGGCTAAATTCATCCTGAGCGATATGTCACTTAAACCTCCAGGATGGAGTTACATCAGGCATAAATTTGGTCCAGTGTGTTTAGCATTATTCTAACCTACCCATGTGCAAGGTTGTGAGACTGTTGACATAGGACACACGGTACAAAGCTCTGAAAAAGAATCTTACTGGCACTATTATGTCAATGGATTGATAACTTCTAAAGATATCCACATTATTTTTGGATGTTTGTTCTGTGAGCAATTAAAAAGATAGGCCCTCACAATATCTGGTTAATAAGAATTTTGGACACAACCCAAACTACCAGTATGTCTGTTTCTACCTCTTTAACAACAATCTTTTTTTAAAAAAATGGCAAGCTGAAGTCCTGATGTAAATGGATATAGCTCAATTTTGTTGGGAGTGTAAGATGGGAACCAGAGTCACAACTCCACCGAAGTTAGGTTTAATCAAGTTTTGCCTTTATTTAGTACAATTTCAGACAGAAATATGATCACTAATAGTGTTCAAACACATATTTATGTCAGACAACAAACAGATAAAATGGAGTAGGTAGGGTGCCCAAGTTACTGCATTTCAGGGAACCAGGAAGTTCTTCTGTACTTCATGATGGTTGATGACATCTCTGATCTCTGGTCTGGTCTCTCTGTCTGGTTCCTTCATTTTTCTGGGCTGGTGTTTCTGCAATTTGGACCTTGTTCACCTGAGTCTTTGTATACTTTTTCTGATTAGACATTTCTTAATTTTTCTCCAATCAGCTTCAAGCATGTTAAGCATTTTCTTGTGTAACCCATACAATATGCATGCACAAGTTTCAGTTCACACAATTTTGCTGTTTTAAGACAATATCTAGGACGTTCTGTTCCATGTAATCCTGCCCCTGGGTTTTCCCACTAAAATGGGCTTCTCATCGGTACAGGTTTGTGTACCTTTCATCTAAAATCTTCGAGCACAACAGATTACCTTTGTCCTGCCAGCAATAACATGATTTTAAGCAAATCAGCAAATCCATATATGAGAAGAGAAGAATTGGTAAAAGCACAGTCATGCCAGCAAGGCCTTGGTTTTAAGTGTTACCTCATCTAAACGCATTCCCCATTCCTAGTTATAAATTATTAAAATATAACTAACCAATTACTATTTAGTAATTCTTCAATTTTTATAATATACAATATGTGTATCATCATAGCTAATTTTTATTTGAAGGGGGGGAATTATGTAAAACACAATGACCCTTTTATGTCAACATTTCTTATCTTCTTTCAACATGGGTTTTTGGGATGTTTTTCACATAAAGTCCAACCTTATGTTTGTGAATCATTACAAAAAGCTGCACTAGTAATTTTGCGCTGCATTTTGAGGGCTGTCTTAATTTCAGGATCTTAATAATCAATTGTCCCTCAAGAGTTTACTTCAACTGAGCTGCACTCGTTTACATCAAATTTGAGTCTGACCCTAACATTCTATATATAAGAATAGCTCCAGAAAACACATGCTGATAAAGTCTAATGGGACCTCATCAGCCTTCTTTTATTGTTATTATACTCCTTCCAAAAACCAGATTATTTTAAGTTTCATGAGAGGCTTGTTCTCCTTGAGTAAAAATAAAATAATATTGATGATAACGGGAGAGGAACTGTTAATTGATTTTAAACACTGGTGGTCTTGAATGTTGCCAATATTAATGATAATGATAATATATTTACGTAAAACTTTTCATTCCAGAACCCATTAGGAAGTGACTACAAATCATTTAATGAGAACAGCAGCCAGATCTTGGGTGAAATGTGGCAGTTGTTTAACAGCCCGGACCAATACCTCATAGTACATCAGGACAGCTTTCCAAATGAAACTGAGGAGGAGTTTGGGGAGACAGGATGTATTATTGAAGTTGGAATTTGGCCAGGTTCCTAGGATTTATGCACCTCCTTTTCTGAAACTTACCATAAGATCTTTAAAGATCACAAATGCCCAGGGCAACCCTATGCAGAGTCTTTCTGGTGCTCTTACTGTGATCCAAGATGAATGTCAAAAATAGCATGCTAAAGAGGATACTTTTAGCAACCAAAGCTAGCAGAATATTAATAGATGGTAAAAGTCACTGCAGTCATGAAACCACTAAAAGCATGTTTTCAAGTGCAAGTGTTTTTAAGTGGTTTAAAACTTGGTGAGTTGTTTATAAAATGGGAACTTTTCAGACAGGCCTCCAAGACAGCCCACATCTCCTGGTCATCTCTTCCACTTCTTAAAAAAGGAGAAAATGCCAAAATGGTTATTTGCATCACAGGTTTTCATGTTTTCCTTTCAGAGCCATTACTCAGGGAAATGCAAGCTTCCTGCATGGGCAGCATATCCAGTGGCTTCTAGTGGAACAATGGCACAAACCATGCAAATTAGTCCTCAGCCACCACACCCTTGCTATTCCAGTGCTGGGCATCCGCCAGGCAGACACTAACAACCTTGCCACGTTTCATAGGCTTAACTGCCACTAATGGTGAGGGTGACATCCCCCTATGCTTACGACCCACCCAAACGCAGACTTTAACTTATTTCTCCTGAGATAACAGACTAAGGCACTACTTGTACATCCTGCCTACTTGAAGCTGTGTAAATAGCTGATTTTTCAGTTTGATGACGGAAGCAAAACATTTATTAAAAAAGAAAAAGGTTCGGTTGACCTAAAACCGATTTAAAAAAAAAGAAAAAAATCTTGTGAAATGAAACATGTTGTTTCATTTATTTTTAGAGAAAGTCTTTTTGTTTTGTTTTAACTTTAAAAAAAAAAACATAAAATAGCAAGTATAATTCAAAATAGAAAGTTGTTTTCAATAAAAAAAATAGAAACAATTTGACTTTTTCCACACACAAAAAAAAGTGTTTGCTTTTTTTTTATTGGCCAAAACAATTTGGCAAATTCAACATGAATCCACAAAATGTTTTGGTCAACCCAACGAACCATTTATCCAAAAATTTTCAACCAGCTCTACTCCTGGTGAGAGTGACAGCTCTCATCATGGACACTTCATTCGGGTGGCCTTAAGACATTTGTTTATTCTCCATGCAAGGCCAGGGCACTGGAGGGCTAGAGCATGGGGAGGAAAGGATGCTAGATGAGTCTGTGCTTTTTAAACACAGAAAAATGTGATGACCCATTAATTCTAAAATATTAATTGATGATAGTGGTTTCCAGTGGAGCTCAAGGGGCTGATTCAAATCCCACAGAAATCTATGGGAGATGAATGTAGATTAAAAAACAAACAGACAAAAAACCTTTGGTTTTCAAGCCCTAATACTTTGGCTGTCACTGTTAGCTCTTGTTAAAAATGTAAGCCGCATGATCTCAGCCTAGCTTGAATATAGTTGAGAACAATCTCCGTGGCCATATTTAATTTACCCTAGGAGTTAGAGAAGAGGAAGAAGGAAATAAGTGGAGTATTAATAGTGAAAGATGTATTTTGCACTCCTGTAAGTTAAGGACAGATGGCAAAATTCTGCCCTCATTTTATCCCTGTAATCTCATTGGCACAGTGTGTATCAACCTTAGTTCTAAATGTTCCTTCCTTGACTGGTTTGCATCACAACCTTAAAAAATTATTCACATTTTTTTTTTGAAAAGAGCAACATATTTTAGGCACAAATGAATAGCACTTTGCTTCTGTTGGAAGCAATGAAAACTTTATTAAGTTACAGGGTGATTCCCTCCCCTCCCTCCTTGTTGTATTGTTAACATGGGAGATATAGCCTTCTCAGTGTCCCCAGCCAAATGGAAATGTTCCTGGGACTTGAAATCAAGCAAAGGACTGGGAATCAAGGCTTCTAGAATCTTTTCCCAGCTTTGCCACTGACTCAGCATGTGAACTTAGATAAGCCATTCAGCCAATATTTACCTCAGTTTATTTATCTATTAGGAGTGTATAGCGATACACTTAAAGTCCACATAAAAATACACTTAATAGTGAGCTACTGTCCCTCGTAGTGATTATGTGAGGCTTAGTCTGTAACATTTATAATGATCTTTGAGATCTATAGATAAAAATTGCATTAAGTTTTATTCTCTTATTAAATTCAGAATCCCGCTTGGAGGACTTAAAAATTAAAAATAAAACCAGTGTTTAAGTCAAAGTAAGGCTTCAGGTGCAGCTGTTATTTTTAAAATTACGATGGGCTACGGATTATTGAAATGGTTTCAGAAGAGCTGGGCGTTTTCTCAGCTGTACAAAATCGGCAGAGTCCCATTGACTGATCCACTTAATTCCTCCTGTTATTGATTCCAGCCACAGAGTTCCATCCTGGTCTTCCTAAAGCAGGGCTAAAAAAAGGGGTACTAAGTATAATACTGACACAGACTCTTCCAAACACTCTAATCCTCCTTGGCAGCATTTGGTAATTATGTGGCATTTCTGTTTATTTTAACAGACTCTTATCTCCAGGAACAACTCAGTTAATGACCTCACTCTCCCAAAGGCCAGCTGTGACATCATCAAGTATCCCTCATGCTTCCTGATAATTTTTAACCCCTGCCATAACCAGTTATAAACACCACAGAGGGACTTTGGCTTGCTCTGAAATCTTCGGAGATACTGTCACTTTCCGTTACGGGAAGGCTGTGGGAAATGTGGTCGTCGTCGTTTTAGTTATAGATACTTCTTGCAGAAACTGGAAGATACAGCGTGAAATTATCTTTCCTTTTACCTGTGGGGCTGAGCTTGAAGCAATCCCATCAGACTATCTGTTGTGCTTTCAGTATTACCTGATGACGTTCTATCTATAAGTACATCTGTGACGTTACTGTTACATTAACTGATTGCAAAATACCATTCCTGCTGCTAACCCGGTTGGCCTGGTCCAGTTCTAGTTGGTGTGCTATTATAGTCTGCCTGACTAAATATTCTTTGCAGCTCCAAATGGATGCAATATTCTTTACTCCCGAATAAGATTGCTATGTGCTGCTAAACTATTGTTTCACCAGATCCTGAGCTGGGGTAAATGGGCATAGTTCCATTGACTTAAGCTGAAAATGCGAACCGTTTCTTTTCACCATAGAAGTGGCTTCATATCAGTGGCCCATGATGTGAGCTCTACTGTACATTTGTAAAGTACGTTGGGGTGAAATGTGTTGTATATAAATGTTTGTCTGTTGTAAGTAAATTCTTTGGGTCAGAGACCATTTTTTTAAAGTACAGCGCTTAACCCAGTGAGGCCCTGATCTGGATAGGGCCACCTCACACTACCACAGTGTAAACCAGTAAACTAATTATGTTTTAACTTTTCACTGCAAGCTATATTCAAACTCTTTGGAAGAAATGCCCAAACTGTACACACTACGTGCAGTCTCGATGCCAAAATCTTATTTCTCCCTTCCTAGAAGCGGCATGAGGACTTGGTATTAAAATATCCAAAGGACGCTGAATGAAATTTTGTTACTGATATACAGTAAAGGCTGCTCCAATGGGACTCTAAATCCTCAGCAAGTTTCCCCTATAGCCAATGTACTATATGGGGAAGTTAATGTTCTGAATGTATGTACGTTCTTTTTCATAAAAGTTTGGCACCTTGGAAAGCTGGAGATATGTAGACCCACCAAGATACTGAATGTATTTTGGGCCTGATTTTGACCCAGTAATACTGACCTATTACTGCCATAGAACTACCACTAGGGATCATGACTTGGAAATCTTCCAATTTCTGGATATGCCGTTCCCGGCACTGATAACCTGACTGCAGTTGTAGTGTTGAAGGGATGCATGCAAGTTCTGATGAAGTAGCAATCATGGAGTAGACATAATATACGCCCTTCATTCCCAGGTTGGTTACAGATTGTTGGCATTGATTCCTTGATCATATTTTGCATAATTCAAATCACTGTCTTTTAACACTAGTGCTATGGGGCAGGATCATCGGACATAGTGTTTAAAAAAATTGTCTGATTAAGGATTAGATTACATTTGAAAAGTTCCAACCCTATATTATTTTGCCAGTTTTTATCTCTGCATCACCTTTATAGGGCTCTGGGGAAAAAATTAGCAGTGGATTTTTTTTCTCCTGACAGAAAAGATCCCAAATTGTTCTGCTGTATGTAAGTTTTGTTTATATGCACATTCTACACCGAGGATGACATTTTGTGTCTGTGTGTGCGTTGGCATGCAGGTGGAGAAGGATACCAATGCCATCTAATGAATTTATACAACTACTCTACCAAGATCTAGGTCATATTCCCTATAATCATGTTTTGCTTTCGTTACTGTCTTTTGGTACTAAACAGGTCAAATTCATTCCAGGAGTATTTCATTATTTTAGTGGAATTAAACCAGAGACGGATTGTCTTCAGCCATTAATTGTGAGACTCAATAATATTGTAACAAAGGGGCTTGGAGAGCTGGGTGGCTTAGTGGTTGGAGAGCTTGACTTCTGGCCCCCGGCTCCGTCAAAGTGCCTCAGTCTTTAAGGTGGGGGAGGGGAAGCAGGGGAATCTGGGCTCTTCCACTCCACTGGGTCCCAGCTCAGGGTCATGTCTAAATGAACCCCTGAGTAGAGGGGCCTCTGAGTGGGGAGTCTATGTCCACTGCCCTGGGCTACTTCCTACCACTGTCTCTTCCATTTGGGGCCTGGCCTGTATAGTCCAAGTCACTGTGGTGGCTTGTCTCTAACAGTGCCCCCTCATGGACCTTGTGTGGTGTCCTGTTGTAGTCCCTGGTTCCTCCATGAGTGGCAGCCATAAGTTTGCCAGGGTTTCTGTGCTTCAATCTCCTGGTTTTCTCTTAAGCCTAAGCCTCTTCCTCAGTCTTCTCTGGCCAAGTAGACACTGCTTGTGTTCTGGTGGCTGCCTTGGCTGGCAGGCTAC
This sequence comes from Natator depressus, assembly GCF_965152275.1. Lineage (NCBI taxonomy): Eukaryota > Metazoa > Chordata > Testudines > Cheloniidae > Natator > Natator depressus. Next base: position 5,338,243 of record NC_134247.1, read on the forward strand.
TGATCCTTCTCCTCAGGTAGGGAGGCAGCTAGCTCCTGCCTCTTTGGCCAAAACTGAGCCAGTTCTCTCCTTTTCTCTCTGCTCCAGGCCTGGCACTGGCTGCAGGTATAATGGGGTGGGGCTAGCTGAGCCCAAAGGCTCTCTTCAATGCCTTCCATGCCAGCAGGCAGTTTCCCCACTTCACCACAAATACATGCACTGCAAGGGACAGGTTTTCAGCCATTATCCTCCATTTGTGCACGTGGAAAATTACAAACATACACAGCACCTTCCCTTAGCAGGGAAAACTCCTGTGCATGCCGTACCATTTCAAGATGTCCTTTAAATAATCTGACACCTGCTCCCGAGCAATGGTGAGCTCTAATGGATCTAATGGACCCAAGAGGATCAATGCATTTTGCAGGTGCAAATGCTAATACTTGCATGCGCACAAGAGATAGATTATTGGAAAGGGGTTTACAGCTGTTAGAACTTTTTAGCAGGTGTTTGCAGTAGTAAAGTACAGGAGTAATTTTATGCATGAGCAAATTTGGCAATACAGAGTTGGAAGCCAGATAGAGCCCCAGTAGAAAATTTACCCAGAATGTGTTTTGACAAAGCTGCATTCATTCATTCTTAGAAATGCCTTAGAATCGTTACCTTTGCCTTCTTTAAAATATATCATATTATCCAATTCAAGAGCATGGTGAAAAAAAAACCCTAATATGAATCACAAGTACAAACCTGAATTTGGAGTGGACTAATAGCTTTAGGCTCTCGTGATTGAAATTCACATTTTATAATGACACATGGGAAGAAAAACAGCCACAGGTGTGGAATGTCCAGTGACTGTATCTGTTTCTTGGTTAAGAACATATGGCCCGAGTTTGCTAGTTAAATTTATTATTACTCACTAAGGAACACTTTTCATAGGATTTTAAGATAAAACTGGTTCAGAAACATCATGATCAAAAATACTGGCTTGCGGTTAGAAACTATGACCAGGGGCCCAACATAATGTATGGTGTTAGTTATTCATAAGTGTGCAATGGTGCATGAGCATTTGGCACTAGAATATCAAGTGTTAGCGCAACTTTGCTGCAGCTGAGAGTCATTATTTCCAGTGGCAATGGAAAACCGTTGCGGGATCTCATGGGATATTGTAGAGAATGTTGTGGCAGGTACAAAAATTTAACCCTTGCCACTGCTCTATCTGAAATTTCCAGCCAAGGCCAAACTCTACTGGGGAATGCCTGCAAGTTTTGGAAGTTCAGGACCCTTTTGCCACCAGTAATATTTATAGCTTAGAAACCAAATAAGCATTAAAATCTCAGCCCCTGCACCTATGATTTCTAGGTAGCCTAAAAGATGCTGGCTTCCCTGATGGAAAGGCAGGATGAAAGCTAGGGAAGCAGCACAGCCCAAACAAAAGAGTCAGATGGACAGATCCACTTTCCCAGACACACCATTCTTTCTTGGTCACAGAAAACAGATAGCAAACGTCAGCATGTCAGAAGAGATATTCCCCCGTCAGAGTTTCTCAACCCAGCCTTGATTTCAGTGACCAGCCCTCTCCAAGGCACACTCTTATTCCTGTAGCAGCTGCTGAGAGGTGCTCCTTTGTGCAATATCTGTATGTCTGAGTTTCTGTGAGCTCCTCGTTTGCTGGGGAGAGGCTACAGGCTCTGTACCCCACCATACAGCAGTTTGGGTTCCCCACAACTGGAGCGTAAGAAAGATGCCGCCAGGTTTTTCAGAGCAGCCAGGCATATGAATAGGTTGTTGAACTGACACCACCTTGGTCCCTTCCCAAAATCAGAGGTTAAAGACACTTCTGCCGGTCATTCTGTTCCCATCTACCCCACTGCAGGGAAATACAGGAAGAGCTCCCATTTCTCCTAACTTCTGGACATAGGGAGAGCAAGCGAGGGAAAGGGAGAGAATGCAAAAGCACTCATTGTAGGAAAAGAGTCCCAGAAGTAGGGAGGGATAAGCAGGAGGCAGGAAAAAAATAAGGGGATACAAACCAGATTGAAAAAATCAGGACTCTAAAATACTAATACAGTGATCAGTCTAATACAAACTCCACACCAAAGGACACCTAAGGCAAAGATTTGGGGTGCCCGTAAGATACATTTAGACCCTAAGACTGGGAAATGTTACCTTGTGATTCAATCAAAACTCTCTGTAAGTTAACTGTGATTCGTTACCCAGTTTATATGGGGAATTCACTGCCTTACATGGGACAGAACATAAGAATGGCCATACTTGGTCAGACCGATGGTCCATCTAGCTCAGAATCCTGTCTTCTGACAGTGGCTGCTGCCAGTTGTTTCAGATGGAATGATCAAAACAGGACAATTATTGAGTGATCCATCCCCTGCCTTCCAGTCGCAACTTCTGGCAGTCAGAGGTTTAGGGACACCCAGAGCATGGGGTTGCATCACTGACCATTTTGGCTAATAGCCATTGACGGACCTCTCCAAGAACTTATCTAAGTCCTTTTTAAACCCAGTTATACTTTTGGCTTTCACAACACCTCCTCATGAGAACACTGGACACACATTATTTTAAATATGCATCTGTTCTATTTAAATTACCCTCTTGAAAATTAATAAAAATAAACAATGGATATATTCTCTAAAGAAGTTGTATTAAAAACCGTCCAAACATTAAAATAATAACATGAAAAATAACCTAGAAAATGTTTCACTTATGCCTCTTTGTAAAACCAGCTGAGGATCAGAAATATCATTTCAGAAACTATAAACTTATTTGCATTTGCAATCTGGTTTTTTTTTAAACAAGAGTGATTGCTGCATTTTCTTTTTTCGAGATACATGCTTACTGTGTAGACGTAATAAATAATAATAATAAAAACCTTTATAAGGCTCCAATTTTGTTATCATTAATAAAGCCAAAATGGAGAGGTGGGGCCACATATGGTGTCAATACACTTTTATTAAGTGTAATAATTCCCCTTTTCCTGACGTAGATGTGCTAAGACAGATTTCTCTTCAGAGATTTATGCACTGGCTGGTGTATTTCTCAGCTCTGCTGTTTGCCTCATCTGTGGAACACAAGTGCCCTCTTTGGGAGGACCATGATACTACAATAATAGTCAGGGGTGGTGGTTTTGTGATTTTATTTACTCATTGCTTTTTAAAGTGAAATGTGTAGAGTAAAATTCACCCAAGAACAAGTGGCCCATTCAAGTTTATCTAGCATATAAGCCCCACTTAAGCTCTATACTAAGGATTGCCATGGAACTTAGCACCCTCTGCAGCAGAGCTGATTTTTGGAGGGGGTGATCACTTATCCCCTTGTTTGATCTACAAGAAAGTTTGCTGCTTGTTAGTATTTGTTATTTGCAAGTGTAACAGGAATATCCTGAGGGCAAATAGATACATGTAAACAGTCAGCTTGAGTCAACCTCTCTCATTCTTCTTGGATTTTGGCAAGAAACATTCCTCAGAGTGTGGCAATATCACTGCTGAATGATACGTGCTAGACATAATTTGTCTTTATTGTTGACAGCCTTATGAAGTAAGGTAGGGAAAATGTTAGTCTGGGAAAATATGGTCTCTCAAATTCTGATGTACATTTAGGTTGGGGTTTTCAAGGCAGCCACAAGGAAATTAGATACCCTACTCCCACCGAATGTAATGGTATACGGACACCTAACTGCTTTAGGTTCCTTTGAAAATTCCAGTCTCGCTATTTAATTGCCGCCGAATTTAGCAAGCGAGCATACCAGGCAGATATCTGCCTTCTGTGCTGCTGAGTGTACCAAGTATGTACAAGTTTCCCTTCAATGTCTAGTTTTAGTTTGCAAAAGGAACATGCAAGGAAATCATTCAACGAGAGGGTTAATTATAAGTTTACAGTGTACAGATTGGCAGGATCTAATGTCAAAATGCAATTATTTTTCTTAATTCTTGAAACTTTTTATTAAGGCAAAATTATAATAAAATGTTAACATAGTACATTGTACATTACTTGCTCAGGATCAGGTTCATATTGAAAGAACCTGGCTAAAATTCTGGCTTGTCAGGTGAGGAGCCCACCTCCTCTGAGCACACCAGAAAGGGTGGCCAAAATTCTAAGTATCTATCCTCTTTTTGGTGCTTGTCTTGTGTATGTATATGGGGTGAAAGCTTTGCCATTACAAGAACAGCCCATATTTTTCTATAATTCAATTCCATAGGAGGAGGGGGGTCAAATTCTTCCAATAATGTATAATACAGAGTCTAGCTGCTGATAAAAAACACATTAATTGGTCATTCCGTTTAACCTGCAGATCCTTTACTGGAGTACTAAGTCAGCCAGTCGGGATACCTAGGAAGTCGGCATTTTGTCATAAGATGAATCTCTTCAATAATTTCCTCCCAAAACTGTCTAATTCCTGAACACAGACACCACATGTGTAAGTATGGTGTTTCCCCGCAAACCCTCAGACAGAATGTCTCCCTGGTACCAAAATATGATTGATCTTAGCTGGAGGCAAATGCCATCTATACAGTAATTTATAATGCTTGACTTTTTGCACATATGAACTTACTGCTAGTGAAATTGCTGGCCAACATCCTTCAGCCTTGGAAATTAGGGTTCCCAATTTATCTTCAGAACAGTTAGAATCCAGGCAATGACAGTGCTACTATAACTGACCCAGAGGTACAGTCTATAGGAATCCCAGCACAGTGTGTGTGTGCGCGAAGAGAGAGAGACGTTATGGTGTGGAATTTACTTGGAGGGTTAGTAGTGGACAAACCTATGGGTTAAAGGCACTACAGCTCACTGATGGTCACTTTCCATCCTGATGGATAATACTAGCCTGCTGTACGTGAAAAGCTCCAGTTCCCATTCAACATCTGCTTTAGCAATCTCATCAAAACCAAAACAATATTCTACCAGTGACTGTGGTACAACACCACAACCCCCTCCACTCCCGCCTGATATTGGGAAATGCCCCACTGTGCTGTAAACCTTGCTCTCAGCTCCTTCGATGTATTACTCCCTGGCAAGTCAGGGGGCTCTCTCAGTTATGTATTAATACTCGGAAAAGATTCACCTGGGACTCTGAAAATGAGCAATTTTGCTGAAGCGAAGAAACTTACAGGAAATCATTAAAGAGATAGCCATGACGTTCACTGAAGGAGTATGCAGATACAGACAATGCATCAGATAAGAAGGAAGCTATAATATTTAGACTGTATTAGCTATTGAGTAGGGGGTGAGCATCTGCACAAGCTAAGTGTAGCTGACAATGGCTAACACCGTTCGAAATGAAGTGTAATTCAAATTGCTGCATGTAATCTAACTAATATTGTATAACCCAGCAGTTCTCAAACTGTGTGTTGGGACCCCAAAGTGGGTCGCAACCCCGTTATAATGGGGTCGCCAGGCCTGGTGTTAGACTTGGGGGTACCTGGGGCCAAAGCCCAAGGCCTTCAGTCCTGGGTGGCAGGGCTCAGTCTACAGGCTCTGTGCCTCCCCCCCCCGGCCCGGGGTGGCAGGGCTAGGTCAGGCTCAGGCTCCATTCTCCCCTCCTGGGATCGTGTAGTAATTTTTGTTGTCAGAAGGGGGTCACGGTGCAAAGAAGTTTGAGAACCCCTTCATTGGTAGTTAAATGTCTTTAAGGACATTGTGCCATATACAGCAGATGCCAAATTTATGTTGCAAGTTAATTTGCAGTCACACTCGCTTAGAATGAGGAGCACTGATAAAATTTCATGCTGATCCATGCAGGCTGATTTACCTTAGTGATACTGGGACTTTTTGGTGAATGTGGTAAGTTCTGGTGGTGTGGTCAGTGCAAGGTGTGATTACTGCTGAAATAATTTTTACTGCAATAACAGCTGGTTGGTTGGCTTTTCATACAAAAGCTTGTCTCTCTCATCAAGAGAAGTTGGTGACTATGATATATTTGGGACCAACACAGCTACAACAACCCTGTATATAACTGATCTTCTGTGTCACTTCATCTTTCTGCGCCTCCCTTTCCCTTCCCACCTTTTGCCTGTCTTGTCTACTTGAATTGTAATTGCTTCAGGGCAAGGACTTTCTCTTACGATGAGTTTGTACAGCACTTGACACTTATCACATGTGAAGCTCCATCTGTAATCATTGTGTTAAGTGGTACTGTAATAAACGTAATAAATAATAAAAGTAACTGCCACCCTTGTGACAGTTTGAGCCATAACATGTAGTAGATGCTCTCTTAATAAAAAGACAAAATGATTATATGATTATATGGCATGATTGTTTCATTAGAACAAGGGGAGTGGGAAGTGAGTGAAGGAATGGAAGAGAAATATACACACAGGGAGAACTTGCTGCTGTTGAAATGGTCTGCGAAATCACCGTTAAATAGCTAGACTCCCATTCCTGAAAGAGAAAGCAATAATCAAGGCGAAACTAGCCAAGTATGGTTCAGATTTTCCTGCTGTTAATCTCACCATGAAGCTTTTGTACCCCCCATGTAAGATCCCTCCCCGTATTTTAAGGTCACATCTGTTTAGGGCAGGGGTTCTCAACCTTTTCCTTTCTGAGGACCCCTCCCCACCCCCGCACCAACATGCTATGAAAACCTCCATGGCCCACTTGTGCCACAATAACTGTTTCTCTGCATACCCAGTAGATTCAAAGCCAGGGCTGGCGTGAAGGGGTAGCAAGCCGGGCAGTTGTCTGGGGCCCCACACTACAGGAGGCCCTGCAAAGCTGAGTTGCTTGGGCTTTGGCTTCAGCCCCACATCGTTTGGGTTTCAGCTTTTGACGCCGAGCCCCAGGGGGGTCTAACGCTGGCCCTGCTCTCTGGTTTATTTTGGCGGACCCTCTGAAACTTGCTTGCGCCCCCCCCCCAAGGGGCCCCAGACCCGTTGCTGAGAACCGCTGGTTTAGGGCACATAATGTTTTTTATGACCGTTTTTGAGAGCACTGGCCAGCTAGCATCTGAGGAAACCTGCACTGAGACCACTGGATATTTGGGTGATGATTTCCTCTCTCTTAAAGAAGCAGAGAATTTGGCCCCAGCTAAACCCATGATCTACACCTCCACAGTCAGTATCTGATCTGGAAACCAAAGAACAGAAAGCAGTGTGGAGCTGCACTGGCAGAGAAGCAGAGAATCTCGAAAAATAGCTGCATATATTAACCTTTCACGCCAAAATCCATCCCGTACCTTGAAAGTATCAAAGCCACTTCAGGGAAAATGAAATAAAACATATTTTCAAAGATGTCATGCATTTTAAGGGCAGAAGGGCCCATTGTGATCCTCTAGTCTGACCTCCAGCAAGCACAAGCTACAGAATATCACTGAGCGATTCCTGCAGTGTTTGTGGATTGCTCTTCTGTTCTGCCACACTACTGCCGTGCTGTCACAGGCTCTCTCTATAGTATGAAGATATTTGAGGGATAAATCAAGAGGTCTCTTTTCTGCTTCACCTGGTCCAAACTTCCTCCCTAACCGACTGAGTGACATGACAATGCAATGTTTGCAACTTCATACAGCTCACCTCCAAGCAGGCGCGAGATCAGGGGGCTGACCTGGACATTGCTGAAGGCGTCTCAGACTAGCAATGGGATTTAAAAGCAGCAACAAGAGGCTGGTTACAGCTGGAGCTGCTATTTATACAATTGTCTGGGCAATGCATCAGCAATGGAGGATAAAGAAGAGAGAGAGGGGTGTGCTCTTATCACAGGATTGGCAATCAGGAACATCAGGGCTCTAACTGAGCCCTGGCACAGGCCCTCTCTTGGGCCTGCAGCAAATCGGTGATCCTCTCCTTCCTCAGTTTCCCCAAGTGGGGATATAATACTACTTCCTTACCTACATCACAGGAAAGCTCTGAGTGTTCATTATTTCATGGGCTTGATGCATCCGTCCCTCGTAGGGCAAATTACATTCCCTTGTGCAAATGACGATAGATCTGTCTCAAGGATGTTTCAGTTCTGGGGAAAAGCAAGTACTATATACGCTGGGGATTTCCTTGGGACAGGACTCCATACTATCCTAACTGCCAGAGCTGATGGGGAATGCACTGGTTTAGGGCATCAGCCTGCCACCTTGACAAGAGCCACGTTTGTGGTGTGTTGTCAGGCTCCAAGCCCCATGACAGAGTTAGGGCTGTGGGTACTGTGTATGGCTGTAATCCTATTCTAGGCAAACCTTCAGTCATTGGTTCTTTGTGTGTCTGCTAAATCTCTTGCAAAGAACTTTCTATAGAACAAGTAAAATATAGTCTTCAGGGGAAATTAAGAAAATGTGCATGGCATGGGTCTGTGAATCAGATCAAATGGGTCAAATTCTCCTTTCTGATAAAGCCCCATTCATATCAGGGAGGACTTGAAACTCAGCCCATTAAAAAACTGCTGGGGTTTGTGGTTATTTAACATGGTTATGCAAGCTTGAAGGTTCTTTGCTTTGAGCTGGGTTTTCATGTTTTTTGTTGTTGGGCTTTGGGTGTTCTTTTCTTTGAAAAAAAAATCTGTGTGTTTCTTTCTTCTTCTTGTTTTGAATGTTTTTTACAAATAAAAATACTTAGCTCCTACGTAGTGCCGGAAAGTGGCATCCCCACCTTGCACACTGAGGCTATGTCTACACTGCAGACATCTGCTGGTGTGGCCATGTTAGTTCGGGGCATGAAGAAGTGTGGTACCTGAGCAAAGCCCCTAGTGTAGATGCAGTTATACCAGCAACACTATGCTTTTACTGCTATAGCTGTTTAATTTAGGGCTGAGTGGAAGAAGCTATATTGACTTTGCCAATATATACTGCATCCACACTACAAGCATTTTGCTGATAGAGTACTATAATATGCCTAGTAGACACATGGCTTGCGAACCCAAGACAAAGAGAGGTCACAAGGCTGCCCAGGGTCACTCTAAAAGGGCAGTGGCAGGAATAAAACCTATTATTGCAAGGAATTGTGCCCAGCTCTGCTAACCCTACTGCTCTGTGAACTTCAGTGTGCTTCCTCATTAATTTTTAACTCTGGTTATTAACGGATATACTGTTTCAGCGCTTCTTTAGAATGATAAAATATATGTTCAGAAATTTATAGAAAGATTGATCACCTTTCGCTCTGAACAAAATAAAAATTGCTTTTTCTTCTCCTAAAACCATTTACAGGCTTTGCTGTAAATTTAATCACTGGTGAGCTTCAAACTAAAACCAGGGAAAATATAAATCACAAAAGAACTGCTGCCTTTCACGAAGCATAATCATGTTATATATATATATGTTCATGTTGTGGTGTACATATGCACAGCCTATGCAATCTGGTGAACATATTTTAATGTCAGAGAAATTATGATCGCGACTATTTCATTATTAGAAACATGTTGAATTCAGTGCTTCTTTAATTGTTTGTGATCAAAATTAAATGAATCTGAATTGGAGCTGAACGTATCCTCAGAACACTGGATTAGTCAATTGTTACCTCTTTATATTCAGAGGGTAGCTGTATTATTGTTACACAGTGAACAGTTTGCTTTATGAAGAGCAGTGGACATCTCATGGAAAACTGGGAAGAATCTTTCATCTGGGTACAGTTTTGCATAGAATTTCTATGTTTATTTGTACTTGTCCTTTATTATAATTAGCATCTGCAGAGATCTTTATATCTTCAGACATCATGCAAGTTTTACCTTAGACTTAAATAGAGACAGGATATCACCCACAGGCCTCAGCTTCTTTCCCCCCACCACCTCTATGTGAAAGTATGACCATATATGACATTAGAACAAATGTGGTCTGGTGGAAAAAACACAGGTATAGGTGGTAAGAGCTCGAGGTTCTATTCCTGATTCAGCTATTGATTTGTTGCATGGTTTTGGGGAGGTCCTGCTGGGATTTCTTTGAGAGAGGAAGGATAGTTCAATGGGTAGGGCACCAGTGTAAGACCTGGCAACAAGGTTGCTGTAAAATGTGGATAACAGCACTTCCCTACCTCTCAGCAGCATCGGAAGGATAAATACCCTAAAGACTCAAATGGTAAAGGTAAAAGAAGCCTCTGACAGCCAGCGCTCACTTAAACTAAGAATACTTCTTGCAGCTCAGTGTAATAAACAAAGGAACTAAAAACAGACTCTCACTAGCTCTCTCCTTACAAATGACTTCTAGCTCCATGCAAACTCAGAGAAAATATGACCAACAAAGCTCCCTCTTTTTATAATCTCTCTAAACTGCATGAGCCCAGTCATAATTATCATCAAAAGTAGCTCACCTGGGAATCATTGCAGGGAAAGGAAGACACCTGCCACAGATACTCTATTCAAAGCTGGAGCATTCGTCCTCCCCCATGCCAATCACTTAAGGAGGTGTATACTCTCCTTCAGAGACCCAACAAAGATCTTGCATCTGATTCTTTATTACCCTGCTCTTGCTGTACTTATTTACAAGTGGATATAAAATGGCAGGAGATCACAACAGAATTGTTTTGTGCCTACTTTGCACGAGTGTAAATGATTGAACAAGGATCAGAGCAATAGAAAATCATGTCCAAGATATTTATTCCAGCCCCTTGTTTACATGCAAATATCCCTCTTATTAGACAGTGCAAGAAGAGAATAACAAAAACACAGCACTATCTCAGCTATGAATTCTCTCAGAAGTTTTCCATTCAGTTGCTCTTTTAGGTAGACAATCAAAATTTGGTGCCGCTTTTAGGCTAGCCAAATATTATGGAACAGATCTGGAAATAATTCAACCTCAAGGAGTTAAAGTAACAAAGTTGCAGGGCTGCTAAAGGGGAAATTAAGAGCCTCACCACTATGACACAGAATCTGGGCCCGATTCTCTATTGGCCTCTGCCTTTTGGAGTAATTTACACCAGTTCCAAGTTAGTATAAAGTTGCTACAAAATGATAATGGTAGCATTTAAAACCCAATGCCATAAATTACTTTACAAAGTGCAAAGCGATGGAGAGTCAGGTCACCCTTGTCGAATTCAAGTCAACTGAGGGTCAAATTGGATGCATCAAATTAAGAGAACTGACGTCTGGGAGTCATACTGGTAGCGCCATCATTTATTTTCAGCCTCCTGTGCATGCATTTTTCAATTGATATTCCTTAAATAACGTTAATTTGGGGTATGTTCAAGTACCTATTAGAGCAGGGAAAACTGAGGAAGACACTTATTAAAAAGAGGCTCTGGCACATGTGGTATTATTTTTACAGTCACTCAGTGTGTTGATATAAAGTATTACATTTGAGTCAAACCTCGTTTACGTGAGTAGTTAAAGTGAAAGCTGAGCTGTCTTTGCGTTGTGGCTCAAATGGCTGGCCAATTAGCGGAATGATTAGCCAGACTAATATCAACAGAACCATTCCTGTGTCAGTTTGACAGTTACATCACCACACAGGTTTCAGCCAGTTCCTGAGGGCTTCTGAATCAGACCCACGCAGACGGCAGCAGGGCAAACTATCCCTCTGGAGAAGGCATATCTTGCAAGCTTCGGTTCAGAAAAGCCAAAAAGTGATTTCTTATGGAGGCCAAATATTTGTCTGGACATTTTTTCACCGTTTTCTAGCGTTTGTTCTAAACATGTGAGCTGTTGTTTTCAGCCTCTCCTTGTGGAAAGGTGGCTGAAAAATTGTTTGTTTTTACGGGGAATTTACTTGACCTTGAATGTAGGGCATTACAGGAGCTACTGAATAGTGGTCTATCCTTTCGATATGTTTGCAGTTAATCATCGCAAAGGAGTCTTAAAGGTGCACTGAAGTATTTATTTGTCTTGTGTTAAAAAACTGTTTAAGATTCCAAGTCATTAGCAGAACACGCCAGATGCTCAAATATTTACAAACATACACAATTCTTTTAAAAAATCAAAAATTACCTCCTTTTTCATTGACCTTTCATGATTTGATTTGTTTTGGGGTTTTTTTCTCTCCCTTTTTGTTTTAATTTATTTTTTTTCTCTTGTCATATGGTGCTATCTATCTAAATATGACTGTGTCCTCTTCCTCTGGGCAAGTTAAATTATTTTCTCTCTCTTTGGCTTAAGCTGAAGATGTTAGCATCCAACATTTCCATCACTCATGTGGTTCTTATTGCACATCAGCTACAAACCACTATTTTGAGCCCAACTGATGGCAAAACTCCCACTGATCTTATAAGTCTACGAAAGCCTGTCTAATCAATGGTGTCAGAATAGTCAGAAGTGACTGCTGATTTGATGATCAGAACTTAAGACATGTTGAATGGCTCTGCTTTTCAGAAAGTGCTAGGCATCCCTCTGTCAGAAAATGAAATGCCGTTTAGCAACTACAGCACCCAAAATCACCAGTCACTTATCCAGTTGCATTTTGTCAAGGCTCTGATGTGGATACTATCATATACCAATATATGGAAGAAAGCTGTAAATATCTCTGTTGATATAATTAATTACACCTAGGGTCAATGATTCTATGTTACAGAATATGAAATGGGTTTTGTGTTTTTGCTGGTGACAGAAGCTTAAACAGTTTCATCTTGTGTGTCCTACCCAGAGTTCATAAAGAAGATCCAGGATTCTGCTCAGATTATGTTGAAGAGCAGGCTCATTAATGTCCACTGATCATATATTTCCACTGAATTGTTTGCATCCAAAGGCACAAGACCCACTTCGGGGCTTTATCTATATGTTTTTCATTTTGTCCTTCAAGATTAAAACAAGGATATTGGTGGAATGTAGGGGATGCCGCTTGCCAAATTAAACCAGAGTAGATGTATCATTATGTATGTCAGAAATTCCACCCGTTCCTGAGAATTTAGCATGGAAGGAAATTGTAGCCTTTGAATATGGCTGAGCAACATCATGTGGTAACTGTTCTGTTCAAAGTGGACAGGTTGCAGATAGCTTTCTGTCTGACTAGTCGGGTCTTAGACTATTCTGTTTCATGCAAAACTAATGTGAGAATTAAAGTGTATCTCCTGTGATTTCATCCCGGCTTCATTAGAGAACCCACCGAATTGATGTTAGCTGAACCTTCTTCTGTTTGGAGCTGAAGATCTCAATCAGAAAGCCGAGAATATCAAGCCTACAGTATGTTATTAATTTCAGAATTGCTCTCTGTCAGTTTAAATTCTCCCCACAGGTTTTAAAAAAATCCACATTCTTCAGCGACTGAATTGCAAACAATTAGAATGGTGGAAAACTCGCAACAGTAGCTTCTTGAGAATCTTTCAAGCTGCAGACAAATTTCAACTGAAAATCTTCTAAAATGGGGATCTGGAGAAATAAAAGCAACAGAAGAGATTTACATTTCACAACAGAATCTGTTGGAAACAAATCCAGAAAACAAATGTGTGTGTTCTTGGTCAGATGAGTCTAGCTAAAAAGTGGTAAATGATCTAAAGTGATGGGAAAAAAGTTCCCCATCAAAACCTATAAAGCCACCAAATGTCTTCCTTCAAATCCTTCTTTAAAACTAACGTAAGCCTTGGTGCTAGCAAATCACTTGCCAGTGGCCACGCAACTGATGTGTCAAGAATGCTGCTCATTATGTTGATGCCACTGCTTGTGTTGTTGTCCCACCGCATTTATTTGTTTTATTCACCTGCTGTGTCTCCTTCGTAGAGCTGATTTCTAAATTTCATATCTTCAGTGACTTTTTTTTCCCACTGAATGTTAGATTTTTAACAAAGGGAACCAAAAATTGGTGACAAGAATTTACATTTAATTTTTAGGGAATACAACCAGCTCTAGATCTTTTTTTCCAGAAATTGATTCATTTTATTGAAATGTTGACTTTTTTAAATTTTAGAAAGTAGTAATTAAAAAATCCTGTGACATTTTTTACTGAAAAAAGAAAAAGAGGACTGGTGGCACCTTAGACACTAACCAATTTACTTGAGTATAAGCTTTTGTGAGCAGCACACAAAAGCTTATGCTCAAATAAATTGGTTAGTCTCTAAGGTGCCACTAGTACTCCTTTTCTTTTTGCGAATACGGACTAACACGGCTGCTACTCTGAAACCTGTCATTTTTTACTGAGTTTTTTTAACCAGTTCTGTTTGCTGGGGCCTGATCCAAAGACAACTGAAGTCTGTAGGAGGTTTCCATATATGTTTAGATAGAAGTTTTATTGGATCAAGGGTTGTCTTTTTCTTAAACTCAATGAGACACTTAAATTTATTAATTTCCATACAGTAATGGATTGATCGGTGTATTTGTGTGAGTGAAAGGGACAGAGCTAAAATAGATTAGTTCATATTAGGTAGAGGTGAATTTAGTGAAATACAATGATTTTTAGAGTAAGAAACAAACACAGGGTCACTGGATAGTGAAAGCTGACAATGTGTGGCTTGTCCTTTCAAACAAAATAGAGAATATTTCCACATTGTCCAGATGGGAAGAACTAATTTTCCCAAATCCAGAACCCATTTGAAAAGACTGAATTATAGTTTGAAGCCTGATCCTGCAAAACATAATTCCTAGGCTTAATTTTATATACACAAATACTGTGATTGAAGACAAGAAAACTTTTCATGTGCCTAACTTTAAGCATGTGCATAAATGTTTACAAGAGTGAAGCCTTAAATCCAGAGCTGGTTGAATATATTTAGATGAACCAGCTTTCCATTGGAAAATAATGTTTTATCAACATCACGTTTCATGGGAAACGGACAATTTCAACTATATTTTGCATTAAAAAAATTCAAAATGATTCAAAATTGAGTGTTTTGTTTAACCTTTCTCATTTTGTTTCAGCTCTCTAGTCTCATGTCATTTAGACTGTTATATTAATTATACTATATTTAATATTATCTCTATATACATCACATTTAATATTTTATATTACAATGTTTTCACATTATCAACATGAAGCATTTCAATTCTATGGTTCTCAACTGAATTGTTTCTAAATTTCTATTGCACACAAATTACAAAATTTTGACATTTTTTGTCCCAATTCAGGGATCCAAATTTCAAGATGTTGGAATTTCCCATGGGAAAGAAAGTCTGATCTTTGACCGGCTCTACTTAAATCACAGTGGAAAGCAGTGTGTCTTTGTGGATATGGCACAGAACTGGGAATCCAGAGACTTGCTCTTGATTCCCAGCTGTGCCACTGATCTCCTTTCTATGCCTCTCCCCCGTCTCTGTCTTGTCTATTTAAAGCCCTTTGAGGAGGCTTTCTCTCTTACTGTATGCCTGTACAATATCTAGCACTGATATTGGATGGGGAAATTAATCAATATTTTTATATCAATAATGCTGACTTGGAACTTTTAAGACTTGAGTTCATGGCAGACTTATCTGAAGTGACGACAATGTTCAGGGGTAAGTCCTATGCAGAATAAATCAATGAATAAATGATTCGTAGCTCAGTAATAAAGAAGTATCTGGTGTGAAGAAGATGAATATCATTCAAGGGAAGACACAAAAAATGAAGAAATGTAAAAATCGCTGCATCAATATTTATTACTGAGAGTTACGGACAATCCCCACTGTGGGAGTTATGAGGACGCAGAAGCTGGTTTAGAAGGCTACAATATACTTACTTTCCAAGAGATATATGATGTGCCTTCTTGTTTTGATTGCTCACTACCATTCATGTCAATGTCTTTTGCAGGTAAAATCAACTACACTGACATTCTAAAGACAATGCCTAACCATGTTGTTGTATCAAATTTAAACCCTTTGTCACCCTCTTCAAATTTCTGCAAAAATCTGCCTTCCCTCTTTTCCAAGCTTCATGTTTCCAGTCCTCCTGGATCTGCCAAGGCTACCAGTCTTCCCTTCACCTTTGTCTACTTGTCTTTCTATCTTTACCAGCTTCTTGCACAATCACTTCCATGCCATCTTTAATGTAGGCCCCTGTGGTAGGCTGGCTTTCCTGAGCTCATCCACAAGGTCTCTACCCTATACATCCCTGTTGAAGACTCACTTCCACAATGCTACTCACAGGGAATTGAGTTGGCTTTTAAATAACTTACCTCTTGTTTCTGTACTTTCCCTTCACCTCTGTCTATTTGTCTATCTATCTTTAGATGTTGAGATCCTTGGAGCAGGGAGGAGGCTCAGGAGCATCTTTTGTAAATAATAAATTATAGTAATAATTAATAATGACTCCGATAATGACACTTCAGCATGTGATTAAAACTGCCCCAATTCAGGACAGTACTTAAACACATTCTTAAATTTAGTCACTTGCTGAACTCCCACTGAAGTCAAGCCCATGTTTAAGTGCAATAAGGATGCTTTTCTGAATCAGGGCCCAAAGTAGTGACACATGGCCATTACATTGCACAGTCTTTTCTGGTACCCACAGCTCTCCTTCAACACAATTAACAAGAATTATATGCCAGGTGCCAAGAGAGATGCTGGGTAAAATTTTTGAAAGTGTCTAAGTGACAGGAGTTTAAGTCCTATTTAGGGCCAGATTTGCAAAAATATTTAGGTGCCTAAAGATGCAGATAGGCACCTACTGCGGATTTCAAAAGCACCTAAGCAGGTTAGGCACCAAAGTCCTATTGAAATGAATAGGACTTAGGCACCTAAGTTGTTTAAGTGCTTTTGAAAATCCCACTCAGTGCCTATCTACATCTTTAGGCACCTAAATACCTCTGAAATTCTGACCTTAGGAAGCCAAGTTCCATTGACATTCAATGAGACTTGGGTTCCTAAGTCACTTTTGAAAGTGAGACTTGGACACCTAAGTCATTTAGGTGCCCTCCAAAAATGTATCCATTGTGTTTCTACATTACAAGTAAAAATTAAACTTGAGTCCCTCTGAAAAAGAAGGTATAAATGTCACTCCCAAAGCAATAAAATAGAAAACAACTGATGCTCTGCAAATAGCTTGTGTTATTGGCACCATTTTCAAATAGTCTATTCTGCAATGCTCTGAAAGAATTAAGGTAAACCGTTGGGGAGCTCCATGATGCATTATCACTTCCATGTAGTTTATCATGAGCATCAACATGGATGTCTGGAATATCTTCTATGGCATTTGTCTTCAGGTCTTCCTGTTAGGACCCAGTCTGGATTTTATACTGTTAGATTTGGAAAGGCTGGTTTCACAGCATTATTCTGGAACCAAAATCTGGAGCTAGTAGTTCTTGAGGTTAGGTCATTTTCATGCACCTTGAATGTGTAAACTGAAGCCAAGGAGGCATTTCTGACCTCCTTCTCCTCCACAGTGGAAAAAGAGAGGATAAGTTTATGTACTAATCAGAACTGAACTGGTATAATGCCATGACCAGTATTTTGGACACAGGTTCCTCATTAGTAAACTTCCTTTTCATTGATACACATCTATTTTCACATGCAGTAGATCTGAAAGTTAACGCATACAAATTACCTTGAAACATATTTTTACCAGGATGTTCTTCATCTTGTCTTGTCCAAAAAAGATGACTTCACGTTAACATCCTTTGGTAAGATAGGAAGCTGAAAGCATATCTGAGCTCAGAGCATAGAACCAAAAATGGCTCACAATTCATAAACTAACTCTTATTTAGAAAGTTGCTAAGTGTGTTCTGTTGTTAGGCAATAAGCCCAATTATGTTAGAAATGTCTGTGAGCCATGTTCTTTTTTTCCCCCAAACTGACATTGACTGAAATCTTTCCATTAGGGGAGTTTATAACAAGCAGAATTAGGCTGTTGCTTTTAGTTCAAACAGATACCCCTTCATTTCCTCTAATTTTATACAATGTAAATAAATACTCAGTGGCGATTAGAGACTACTGGAAAGCACTGGATGCTGATCATGTGTTCTAAATAAGGCACTCCCAAAAAAAGCAATGCCTTTGGGCTGAGGAAGGTAATTGTCAGTTTCTGAGCAGAAAGGTCGAGGGGAGCAAGTGGGCTTTTTCCTGTATTTGTCTGAGAGAATAAACATAAGGAGAGAAATGCTCGGCTGGAGTCAAAGAAATCCTCAAATAAAGCAAAAGTATGAGGAAAATAGAGGACTCTGCTGTTAAATCTTGAGAGATTTATTTCAACTTAAAACTGCTGTGTGATATTAACATTCTTCAGTCAGCTGTAGTGTGTGCTTCTCTCCCATGGACCCGTAAGGCCTTTCTGAAAGTTGAAAAAATTATGATCTAAAGAAAGCCAATGGTTGCCACTGAAAACTTTTAAGTTGTTGAAAGTGGAGGTACAAACTAGGGAGATATTCATTCTTCAAATGTTCAGACCTCTTCTTCCAAGTACTAAGAACTGGCTTCACCTGACAAACATTAACATTTACTTCCTATAAATGAGGTTCATAGGAGATTTCCAACTGAATTCTGAATGAATATACCTACAATTAATAGTATGACTACTACATGGATAAGCCAGTCTGTAGGGTGGTCCAGAGATGTCAGCTCACAGAAATTTTAACTGAGGATACCAGGGCGGTCCCTTTTCATATATATGCAAAATAGATGAGGGCTCAGTTCTAAAAGCCTTATTTGAAACTGCCTGGTAATTAATAGCCCTCAGGAGGACACACGACAGAGTCAGTTTTGAAGCTTGGCTCCAGGGAACGTATGGTTTTCAAACTTGAGCCTTAGATATCTACACCATTCCTTTATACTGGGGATAGTGTGGAATCACAAACTTCTACGTTCTTATTCAAACTGCAGCTTTTGACATGATCTGTTTGCCAATTCAAATATATGAATAATCAATTACTAATAAAAATGGTTTTATTGACTGTAATGCACATGGAAGGTAACATCTTAAAAACTTCAGAGGTTGGAATCCTCTGTTTATCCACAGATGAGCAGCAGCAATGCAAGCTGCCCCACTCATAATCTTCAAACCTTCACTTTGAAAGGTGATAGAGAAGTTCATTTTCCAACCACACTTACTCCTTGACTGTTGTGCTGAGCCTCTCAACAAACCTGCTAATTGTGGTGGCTCATGTTGTGATATGGACCCACTCCTGCACATCAAGGCCCAAGTCCTGCAAAAATTTGAGGACTCACTTAATTTGAAGCCCCACAGAGTTTGAGCTCGCACATACGACTGCGCAAGATTGGGGCCTAGGAAGTGAACTGAGATTACAGGCCCATTTCACAAAGGCTTTTCTACAGCCATCAGGCAGTAAAATCTTTGGTCACTTCCGACCTAGTCTGGATTTGAATAGGTGGCCTAAAGGCATAAAGGCCAAGACTATAACATGGTTCAAAAAAGAACTAGATAAATTCCTGGAGGATAGGTCCATCAATGGCTATTAGCCAGGATGGGCAGGGATGGTGTCCCTAGCCTCTGTCTGCCAAAAGCTGGAAATAAGCGACAGGGGATGGATCACTTGGTAATTACCCGTTCTGTTCATACCCTTTGGGGCACATGGCAATGGCCACTGTTGGAAGACAGGATATTGGGCTACATGGACCTTTGGTCTGACCCAGTATGGCCGGTCTTATGTTCTAATACTCTATAAGTAAAATCCTGGCCCCATTTAAATCAATAGACAAATTCCCATTGACTTAAAGGGGCCAGGATTTCTTCCGATATCCTGTTACCAACCTCTTGAGTCATCCAGGCCTCCATTGACACATTATGTAAATCATGTGGATTTCATAATCATGATTCCACTAGCAGGATCAGCTCCTCCGGGTCAGCAGATTTAGTCATATTTTGGTCATCAACAGGGATGACTGGAGATGGTTTGGGAAGATTCAGGTGCTTCACAATATGTGGATGTTTGGAGCTAAACCTCAGTGTTTTTACTTGCAGGGAGCCAAATACCTTCATGTTGAGAAGCACCTTTCCAAATCAACCTTTCAGACTAGCCTATGCATCAGTGGTATCCTTGTCTTTCCTTCATTTCTTCCCTTTGTTCTGCCCCAGGTCCTTCCCTAGGGGCTTCCTTCTTCTCCATTGTTCACACATTCTTCAAGCCCTTCTTGCTGTCTCTTCTGCTTACAATGGTCTCTCAATCAATATATGCTACTTCTACTTATCCAATGAAGCGTTCCATCTAGTCCTATGACTCCCATGATGCACCATGACATTTGTTGATTTTTAAGAAATAATGGGGCACTGGGGAAGTTCCAGGAGACTGGAAGAAAGCTAATAGCGCACCAATTTTTAATAAGGGTAAATGGGATGACTTGGTAATTATAGGCTGTCAGCCTGACGCTGATCCTGGGCAAGATAATGAAGCACCTGATACAGGATTTGACTAATAAAGAATTAAAAGAGAATAATACAATTAGCACAAATCAACATGTATTTATCGAAAATAGCTCCTGTCAAACTATATCTTTTTCTGACGAGACTACAAGTGTTGATAATGAATGTGTTAGGTTTCATAGCGGTAGCCATGTTAGTCTGTATCAGCAAAAAGAACGAGGAGTACCTGTGGCACCTTAGAGACTAACAAATGTATTTGAGCATAAGCTTTTGTGGGCTAAAGCCCACTTCATCAGATGTATGCAGTGGAAAATACAGTAAGAAGATATATATATATATATATACACAAAGAACATGAAAATATGGGGGTTGCCATACCAACTCTGTTGGCGTGCTATACTTAGACTTCTGTAAGCTGTTTGACTTGGTACTCCACAACATTTTGATTAAAAAACTAGAGCACTATAAAATTAACGTGGCACACATTAAATGGATTAAAAACTTCATAACTTTTAGGTCTCAAAATGTAATTGTAAATGGGTAATTGTCATTGAGAGGGTCTATTTCCAGTGGGGTTCCATACGGATTGGGTTTTGGCTCTATGCTGTTTGCAGATGTCACAAAAATTGGGGTAGTGGTAAATAATGAAGAGGACAGGTCGCTGATTAAGAATGATCTGGATGGCTTGGTAAATTGTGCACAAACAAACAATATCCATTTAAAAATGGCTAAATGTAAACGCATACATCTGTGAGCAAAGAAAATGTATGCATACTTACAAATTGGGAGACTCTATGCTGGGAAGCAGTGACTCTAAAAAGATTTGGGATAATCAGTAGAACCTGAGCACCTTATGTGATGCTGGGATCAAAAGAGCTAATGTGATCCTGGGATGCATAAACAGGGGAATCTTGAGCAGGAGTAGAAAGGTTATTTTACCTCTGTATTTGATACCGGGTGCGACGGCTGCTGGAATACTGTGTCCAGTTCTTTTGGCCACAATTCAAGAAGGATGTTGATAAATTGGAGAGGGTTCAGAGAAGAGTCATGAAAATGACTAAAGGATTAGAAAACATGCCTAATAGGGATGGACTCAAAGAGTGCAATCTATTTAGCTTAACAAAGAAAAAGTTAAGTGGTGACTTGATCACAATCTAGAAGTATAAACACAGGGAACAAATACTTAATAATGGGATCTTCAATCTAGCAGAGAAAGCTAGAACATAATCCAATGGCTGGAAATTGAAGTTAGACTGGAATAAGATGTAAAAAAATGACAGTGAGGGTAATTAACCATTGAAACAATGTATCAAGGGTCATGGTGGATTATCCATCACTGACAATTTTTAAATCAAGTTTGAATGTTTTCGAAAAGATTTGTTTTAGGAATTATTTTGGGGAAGTTTTATGGCCTATGTTATACAAGAGGTATGACTTTGATTCCAAGACAAGAAGAAACCATTGTGATCATCTATGAATCTGTGGCCATGGGGAGATGCTGATGCATCATCAGAGATATAGTTCAGTGAATGAAAACATGAGGCACCACAGAAGCTGATTTGATGACAGATTTATGTCGAAATCATCCTAAATGAAACAGTTTGGTCAGATCTTCATGATGAGGGGAAGAGGGGGAAGGAAAGTCAACATTTTCCTGCAGAATAATTTGATTGTACAGAAACTGCATTTTCTGTCACAATAAAACAAAAACAAAACAAAAAACAAAACATTTTGGTGGGAAATTCTTGACCATCTCTAATTTTCATTTTTTAATTAATAAAATAGAATTCTTTGAAGAATTGAACAATTTCATATTAGACAAAATGTCATCTTCTTCTTTTCAAATTATTATTATTAATTTATTATTATTTATTTTGACCAGTTCTAGTGTGTGTCATTTCTGAAAATCGATCCCATAGGCCCTGATCCTGAAAGCACACACATGCTGATCTTTACTACCATGTATAGTTCAATGGGGTAGGGTATCATGTTTGCATGGTATAAATGTTTACTGAGTTGGGGCCTTAAACAGTAAGCTCCACTGAGCACAGTTCACCGAACATCTGATTTTCAGAAATTCTAGGTAGCCAAAACACCATCCTAAGTCAATGGGAGCCGAGATTCATGGACACCTCTGAAAATAATGCTCTAGCTATTGTACAGCTTGCCATACAGTGTACAGATAAAACATAGGTCCATATAAATAATAGGAATGCTACTTGTGGAAACGTTTTCCAGTTACAAATAAAGTCCTGCCCTTCAGCACCCAGCTTGGTACAAACAAACTCAGAATCATTAAAGAAATTCATAGTTTTCAAAATAAAGATGCAACATAAACCCAGCAGACTGGCTCTACTGTATTTCCATTTGTTTTCCAAATTCTTTAATGCAAGGCACAGTCTTCCTTTAATTTTAGTTTTCTTGGCTAGCTCTAAGAATTTTAAAGAGATCATAATGATCCTTAAATCACAGATAACTGAACCCATAAAATGCAAACTCTGGTCTCCTCATAATGTAATCTCTTGCCAGCTCTCTGTCGGGAATGATATTCAGTCAATTTGATCTTCAATAAATAATAGCCTAGGTAAACAGGTGAACTCACAGTAGGCAAACTAATCCTCTTAACTGTTCCCTAATGCAGATGTCTCCCAGGGCTAGCAGGACAGGCAGTTATGAGATTGGCAGGCCCTACAGCTGTGTCCATTGCACTTTTTCAAGGACTTAAATAGTCCTCAAGTGTGATTTTAAACATCTAAAGCATCCTAAAATATTACCACATCCTAAATGCAATAAAGATTGTTCCAGGGCCCTGCAGTTAAATGGAAGACCCAATATCCTTTAATGGCTCTACAAACAGAAAAAGAAAACTACATCACATTTATAGGAGAGTATTATAGCGACTAAGGTACACCTCCATTTTACTTTGTGCCAGGGAAGGAACTGTGAACTAAATATTTTGTCTTTTGCATGCCAATATCTGTTCATTTCTTGCCATGATTTGGGACTGGAGCCAGCTAATTAATGCTGGAACTAATTGGATCAGTACAAAACTAAACTTTGGGTACTTCTAAAAAAGAAGATATAAATGTCTCTCCCAAAGGTTGGGCATATATTGTACTGCTTGCCAGATTGGAAAATTCAAACTGACCCTGGAAGAACTTAGCTTAACTCTAGGCTTCTTCTTGTCTCAGAAGCTGATCCCACTGTGATATGAGTTCTCTGTGATTTGCTGATAGCATCACATTTATTTCCCCTAATAGCTGATACTTTAGAACTGACATGTGCGTCAAGGTCACTCCTTAAATTCAGCACCACATTTTCCCATGTTGTATCTTACCCAGGTGACCATATGCACACAGATGGTAGAACTCTTTTACAGGCAGCTGATCCTTAGGAGAGTTTCACATGAGTGACAGCATGACGAGTGTAAAGCTGGTTCTGTGCACACACTTAATGGGGTTGCCTATTTGATGATTTGTGTACTGTCAGTCTTGTACCAGTAAAGGAAACTGATACAGTATGTTGAATCCTGTACAGTGTCAAAGACATCTAGGTACACCAATTAACATTCCACTGGAAATAAACCAGGGACAGACTTCTGTGCATTTTTATGAGGGTTTACTTTTAACAGATGAGAAGGGAAAGCATTATTTTGGTGGCTGAATATACCAAGATTATCTTTCAAAATGCGTAAAAATGCATGTTTCTCCTAGATCTGAGCCCAATAAAATTTTGATTGATGTGACTGATGTTTTAAACATAAGTTTGACAAAACGTATCAGGAAAGCCGGCCAAAGTCTATTTGAAACTGACAAACTCCCTCTCTCTCTCTCTCTCGAAGACTTGACTGACTGACTCTGGGTTATCATACCTTTTAGAATTTTATACTCCTCTGAAGATTTGAATGAAAATACATGTTATCATAACTGATGGAGAGCTACCTTCCTGCATGAATGGAGCAGGTGACTAGCTATTATCACCTAACTGAGAAGCACTGTATTGAATATTCTTTATCATAAAATTTTAAGAAGTGTGTTTGAAATATAAGGTTAAGTTGCTTCATACTCAATACATGTGAGATTTAAACCTCATTCCTTTTAACTTTCCACCTCACCGCCTTTTGGTGACATTTGTCCTTTAGGTTTAAGCCGCAGAAAGGATTTGCTTGGGTATCCCAAAAATAATTATATAAATATTGTGTGCTATATCTGAGTTGGGTGGAAATCTGAACCAGGCTAAACAGGTTGAATTGGATAAATGTTGGTCAAAAAGTTGTGGGGTTTTTTTGTGAACCTTTTTTTCATAAAAAAAATTCTGAAATGTGTCTTTTCTTGACCAGTTCTAGTATTTGAATCTGCTGATCCCAGTCAGAAAATTGTTAACTTGAGTTTGCCTGATGAGTGAAATTCCTTGTCACTTGTCTTTGTGCTCCCCAACCTTAGGCAGTGGAAGCCGTGTACGTGCACTCTTCTTGTGTGTTTCCTTGGCTGGCTGAAGGGCCAACAAACATTAGAAGAAAGCATTGCCCAGATTCAAGTATTGGTCAAGAATTAGAAGCATCAAAGAGAGAATCGCAACCTTAATTGAACAAAATGAAAAATTAAAATCCCGCCGACACACACATATAAACAAATGATGGCTTGATCCAAATTCCATTGAAGTCAATGGAAAGACTCCAGTTTGCACAAGGCCCATAATACCTTGTTTGCAATAATTACATTCTTGAAACAATTGGTTAATAAGGCCTGTCTTGTGATGTTACACTCAGTACCCACAGAAATGTAATATTTAGCAGCCAAGCTTTTCTAGAAAATTCCAATAGAATTTAACAAGGATCAGATTAATTGAAATTTAATCAGATTCTACAGAAATTACTCTATTAAACTATAGAATGTAATGATCTTCCTATAGATTTTTAAACCTACATTTATTCCTAAAGGATGGTATAAAAAACCTATTAAAAGATTTCTATTTTCAGTCACAAGATATAGGATTTTCCCAGAAGGGAAAAGATTCTTTCATCAAGGCCATTTATAACATTTATAAATGATCACTGCTGTTTCAGGCAGAAAATAAACCCTCAGATTCTGAGTGGAATCCTTGGCTGTATTAACAAGAGGGAAAGATTCTAATCTCATTTACACCAACATAAATCCAGAGTGCATCCACTAAAGTCAATGACGTTTCATCATTGTTACAGAAGAATCAGTCTGAGAAAGAAAGAAAGAAAGAAAGAAAGAAAGAAAGAAAGAAAGAAAGAAAGAAAGAAAGAAAGGTTATTGCCCCTGATGCAAGTTTCTCCCTGTGGTTCACAGTAAAGCATTCTCCCCATCTGATTTCCCTTTTGTTCGCATATTAGTTACATGATTTTCTGGATCCTGTCTCCATAATTTCCCTCGTTGTTATGAGCTCAGTATGTTGCATTAGGGTGAAATACAGGTAGAAAGGGACTATAAACCTAAGCTGGGATGGAATTTGCCAAAAGTTATCTCCTTGAAAAGCTGATGAGATATCAGGGAGGTCTCATGCATTGGTAGGTGGCATAGTATATATAACACAGTGTTGGCCATTGTAAATAGAATAAATGCAAATGATGGAATAATTTGGCATAATTCTTTCACATACCTCCCATGTGGTCTGAAAGAAAGCCATTGTTAGAACCAAAGCAGCACTGTAGCAGATAAAGAGTATAATAATTTGCTAACAAATACTGAATAACATTAAAAATAATTGCAATTTTTTATTATTATTCCAGTACAGTCTTTGCTCCCTGGTGTTCTACAGACAAGTTCCTGCCAACAAAGTGAAATACTATCGCCCGGTATTTTGTTTAGTTGCTTGCCATAGCAATGAACATTGAGCAAAGCTCCTACTGAGGTTTGCTAAGCATTTCAAAAGCACAACGACATCTATTAATATCAACTTTCATTTTCATGTAACTGCAACTAGGGAGTCGGACTTTAAAATGGATTGATATTATTTACCAGTAAATGACAGATTGACAAAAACAGGATTGTTCATAAATATTATTTTATAAGCGCCTTCCTTGACTTCTGAGCCTTCATGTAGCTCCTGGTCTCCACATCTTCAACTGTTAACTTTGAGTCGATTTTCACAACAAATTGTAATCAATTTCACACCAGTTTTTCATCATCACAGAACCAGGGATTTTCTTACTGATGGTTCGAAGATGTGACAGGAAAATTGAGCTTGGTTAAGAAAGTCCTGTCTCTTTCAGAGTCAGATCCTGGCATCCTTTGTTCCTCCAGAACTGGTTTAAACAGCCAGCTGGGTGGTGGAGTACAAAGGCACAGACTGTTCTACACCACCCACTACTGGCCTCCAACCATAGGGATGAGGAGTGGGTGTGGCCAGAGTGCAATGTGCTCTCTGGATGGTGTACAGACCTTTTGGGGCCATAGTCAGGCAGGTGTAACTTAGAGCAGCCCCCAGGCTGCTTTAAAGTTCTGATGTGGCCAAAACTACACTCGAGTGTGCCATCACATCCTAGGTGTGCCAAGGAGAGTTTTGGTGCAACTGAGAATCTAGCCCTCAATGTGCAGGACTTCTGTGGATCATTCAGTGAGAGATACAAGTTCCTTATGGAGCCAGTTAGCGCCCCCCACCCCCGCTGCTACCACACCCCACCCCACACCCCCCACGAGTGCACAGCCGAGCTTTCCTTCCCCTAGAGCACTGGTAAGAAGTGCTAAAAAAATCAAACTGGTGAGGATCCCAGGTGAAGACTATTTCCAATCAAATCACAGCTTTCAATGGCCAGATGCACCACCACTAGAGCTGTTCATGAAAATATCGCAAGGGTTTTATTCTTTCATCCTTGGCACAGTGTATTTAATTCAAAAAATAGCTCAACTACTTATGCTTAAACTGTCAGGTGGTTTTTGGTTTTTTTTAATCTAAACCACAAAACAACATTCCCCCTCCTCATACTTCCATCTTCAGGCACATACCAGGCACGGATCCTTTCACCCCGATAGAGGAAAGTTTTGGAAAGAGGTGAGCAAATGAAAAATCATGAGATTTAGCCACAGTTGTTGCTCTCTCTGTTATATTTTACTGGGCTATGGAGCACACTATTCCAACCAAACTGGCTTGTTTCTCATTGGATGGCTTGTGTTAACCTTGGCGTCATGGGGGACATTCTTCCTTTTACAGGTCTGGATTTTGTAGCAGCTTTGATGCTATATTATCTAATTCACTAGTGAATTCCCCTGTCTGCTCTTGATTCCCCCCTCTCTTTTACTGTAATCTTCCCCACAGAATTCTGTGTGGTTTCAGGGAATTTGCCCTGATCCTTCCTCCTTCTATTCCAATATAATTCAACAATCCCCTCTTCGTTTACTTACACCATCAGCATGGCTCACATCCTCTCTCTGCGTCTCCCTCTTGATTCATTATATAACTATGACTCCCTCTTCAAACACAGAACATCTGGGGATGGAAACGAGTGGGCATAATTACTATACCATGTGATAAGAGCAGAAAATTATGTTGTTGTTATCATGGCAGCTTCTTTATGCTTCTCTTGCTTCCCATTTGGCAATAGAGATTATAGAGAAATATCTGACAGAGGCACTAAGGGCAACTGGCCCCAAAGAAGCAAGGGTCATATTCTCAAGATGGCACTTTATAGATGACCTTACCAAACTAAGGCCTTGTCTACTCTAGCTATGTAAATCAATCTAAGTTACATGAGTTAAGTTACGTAACTCAAGTCCATGTAACTTACATTGACTTAACGAGTCTACGCTTTGCTGTGGCGACAGGAGACACTCTCCCGTTGACATAGCTTCCGCCTCTCATTGAAGAGGAGTACTGAAGTCGACAGGAGACTGCTCTCCTATCGCGTTCTCGCGTCTTCACCAGACGCACTAAATTGATGCCCGCTGCATCAACTGCAGCGGTGCCGATTTAGCCCAAAGTGAAGACAAACCCTAAGTGTACTATCTTACAAATCCATGATGCGTTGGGTTGGTTTGATGGAAAAGAGATAGTACCATGGGCTTGATCCTGTAAACCCTCTACATAAAAAATTTTCATTGAAGGCAATGGGAGTTCTGCAGAGATGGCTTCCAGGATCTGTCTCCATACTTTCTTCATGCTCACAATGAACAAGCCTACAGTACTATAGATACCCAGTAAACCTGTATGCATAGCCAAATTATCAGGACTTAGAGTCACCCAGCATTGCAGGTAGCTTGGCCACCACAGAATTACAAAGCAATGTATGCACACTGGTGGGGGAAATGTTGAATAAGGGAGCAGATTTAATATTTAAGCTACCAGGGGACTTTTTCTACACAATAGTGAGACAGATATAAATGATTATTCTGTGATGTTCTTCCTTTTTCAGCATTCACCAGGGTTGAAAAAATTTGAATATTTTTTAAACAGAGGGACTGACATAAAGACACATTCTTCCCTCACTGAACGTTAATACTGTACATTGACTTCAAGGAGACTCTGCCTTCGTAATGACTGAATCCAAATTGAGTAAAGAGCTCAGGTTTTAACCTTTAATTGTTACAGTGAGATTTCTTGACATAGTCTGTATCCATTTAAAACATTAGAATACTTCAGAAGACCTGCATAATTTGCACATAATGTAATGGTCAGTCTGATGCATGAAAAATGAATATTGGTATATTTCATATACCAACTAAGTGACCTGTCAGGCTTACACATACGCAGATCTCAAAGACGTGTACACTCCAGATGGCCACAGATCTTGACTCCTGACAAGGCTCATCTTGTTAGAAGAAAGAACATGCTACATCACAAAACTAAAGGGAAACTAAAACCTCCTTTACTGTGCAGGGGATGTTTGTGACAGCGGAGGAGATAGAGCATTCATGCAAAAATATGTATATATTCCCAATTTCCCGCCATCCGGTATTTGTTCTCAGGAACCACAATCCCCTAATCATGAGGACAAATTCTTCAGACTCCACACATGTTCAGTGGGAGTCTTGCTGAATTAACGTCCGCAGAATTTAGCCTAGGGTCATTAAACATGGGAGAAAATGGAGAACTAGGTTGTAGGGATCTTACAGCCCTGTGAGAACTTAACAGAGGGATTGTGAATGCATCCTCTGGTTTCAGTTTGTTTTAAGAATGTACATGGGAATCCACAGTTCTGGTCTCTACTATTTCCATCCAAGATGAGAGAATTGTGAACACAGGCATGGCCTCACAAACCACACAGTGAAACATTTTTCGCCTCTTTATTTGCTGTACAACTCTGGCTTCTTCACTAACTTCAGGGCTGGATTCGGGGAAGCAGTGACCCCACATTAATTGGCAATTAAGCTTTCTATATTAGTGCAGAAGAGAAAATCCTCTCTTAGGAAGTCAGATAAATGTTCATCAAGACAGTCATGAAAAAACCGCTTCCCAGCTTCCCTCCATTGTACTGCACAGGTTCCGTTGATTTTAAAATATTACAGGCCAATTTTACCCTTGGAAATGCATAAGTCTTTTTTTACCATAGGAATTTAGTTCTCCATATCACTGGGAAGTGTGTGCATGCATTATCTGAGGACAGAAATTTAGCTGCTGAAGTGTGACTCTCAGTGTAATAGTGAATATGGCTTGATCCCAGCCACATCCCAGCTGTCAGATCCCAGCACCAAGAAAATGATTTCGTACTCTAGATTCAGTGCACTAGGCTCTGGCATGTGTTACCAGCTGCTTTGTATGTTATATCCAGAGTGTTACCTACGTACCCAAGAGCCCTACACGTACCAATAGATGTTATTGTAAATTGCACTCAACCCAAGACCTGTTATTGTAAGTGGCATTCCATTGCGTTCATTTGGCCTAAATGTCAAGACAGATTAAAACAAAAGCACCATTATAAATTTCAATCCTATTAAAAATAACGGCACCAAATCTATTTAAACAAACTCCCACTGAATGCTCATAAACTAAACAGCTGTGTGGAAACTATTCACATCTTTATGGTAAGGTCCACTACTAGTTCAAGGGGAGAGAGATCTTGCCAGCCTCCACTCTACTGGAGTTTGATTGGCCACAGGCTTCCTATTAATTAGCAGAAACATCAGTGATCTCGTAGGTTGCCCTTTATT
Organism: Natator depressus; assembly: GCF_965152275.1. Taxonomy (NCBI): domain Eukaryota; kingdom Metazoa; phylum Chordata; order Testudines; family Cheloniidae; genus Natator; species Natator depressus. Next base: position 5,368,390 of record NC_134247.1, read on the forward strand.
TCTGAGGTGTTGCTCACTATCCTTCTCTCTCAGAGTCTCCCCTGATGTTAAAAAGTCTGACCTCAGGCTTTGGGGATTCAATAAATCAATAAATCTGTTACCACATTCCTCTGATAAATACTTTCTCAGGATGTTTAGTAGAATTGAACAGCAAAAGGAACTGCGGGTAGCAAGAGTGGCCAAAAAAACATTCACATTAGTGCGTTGATGTTCCCGCAACATTGGTGTTACCGGAGCTGGCCTCCATGGGATGCAGCCTGCCTCCAACCACGTGTGTGCTTAGTTATGCCATTAAAGGTGCATTGACATTCACAAGATCAAAGGTGACCTAGAGAACTCACGAGGAATAGATCTTTGTGAAATGTTTTCTATGAAACATAGGAATTTATCAAGCCAGGGGCCCATTTACTCCAGTATTCTGTCTCTGCCAGTGGCCAGCACCAGAAACTGGAAGGCTCAAGACATGCTGCAATAGACAATATTGGAAAATCCTGCCCCCGCAGAAAGTTTCCTCCTAATGTCCAATATTAACAAGTTAGTTCATGCCTTGAAGCATGGGGGGTTATATCCCTTCCAAACCTTATTTTTATTTTTAATATTTATGCTTAGAACTGGATATATTTGCTTTCCATTTAAATGTCCAATCCTTTTTTGAATCCTGCTGAACTCCTGGCCTCTATGAAACCCTGTTGTGATCATAGAATCATAGAATATCATGGTTGGAAGGGACCTCAGGAGGTCATCTAGTCCAACCCCCTGCTCAAAGCACGACCAATCCCCAACTAAATCATCCCAGCCAGGGCTTTGTCAAGCCTGACCTTAAAAACCTCTAAGGAAGGAGATTGAGTTCCACAGTTTAATGGTTCATCATGTGGGAAATTATGTATCAGTTTTAAATCTGCTGTCTTCTACTTTGACTGAAAGTCCCCTTGTTATTGTATTATAAGAAAGCATGGTGAGGCTTAAAACACTCTTATGCAATTTGCATTTCAATGCCAAATAGAAAATTACCCTGTTCTCACAAAGCTAAAATTAATTTTGTATTTGTAAATGGACTCATTTTCCCTTCAAATAGATATGTTTGCGCCTCAACTGGTGAAATTTCATTTGCAAGCATTGAGCAAAAGTAGGTCCATTTTTACGCAAATACATAATATATTTTCAGCAAAGAAGTGCAACTAATAAAAATTGTATGCCCCTTTTAGACATCACCCAAAACAAAATCATTGCCATTTTGTCAAGACAATGTTCACACTCAGTCCCTCTCTGAAATGTAGCCACATAAGCAATTTATATCTTTCATGCTGCAGTTCCCACAGCTTTCACTGGGGAAAAGATGGTGTGTTTCTTCACCGTCTATGTAAAAGTACTAGAAAAGACACCAGTCACAAATTGCATGTGAATCCAGACTGTGAACTACCATAAATTCAGAGATGTTCAGTCCTAGTATTTTGGTTTGGTCCCAAATCAGACTTGGATCAAGATTTCTAACACTGCCAATGTCAGTAGGGTATGTGTTGGTTTATGGTGTATGTTTTTGTGTTGAAATCAATAGTGAAATATCAATGGGAAGAGGACTGGGTTACTAAACACTTGGGAAGAGTTGGAAAAGGTAAGAAAGCGGAGAGAAACCTAACACACACTTTTTACTGTTTTTCTACTTTCATACAATGTTTTACCTTTTTCTCCCCTGTTCCAGAGGGGCAAAGGGCTGGGGGAAGAGAAAGGGGGGGAAATCCAATAAGTAAAAATGGTATACCATTTTTTTCTGTTTCCTAAAAACCTGAATGAAATCACATTTTAAGTTGAAATTAAACTAATATTTTTTGTTTCAAAATGTCCTTTTGAAATTAAACAAAATGGCAATCCTTGTTTTGTTTTGTTTTGTTTCAATATTCCTTGGAAAGCCTGAAACGTGTTGGTTGAAAATTTTCAAAAAGGGATTTTTCTCATAAAAATTTCCATGGGAAAAATGTGGGTTTTCAAATCTACTCTAGCCACAATCCTTCTATTAACTAGAAGCAAAAGAATGAAAAGCCAAGGGGCTAAAATGGTTATGTATGGCCAATGGCTAATGGTTAATTATGGGTTAGTAGTTAGAACTGGGATCCCCAAGGTCAGGTCATGTTTCTGGCTCTGCAACTGTGCTGCCATGTTGCTCTGGGCTAGTCATATGTAAAATGCATATAATAGCCATGCTTGCCTATAGCACTGGGGTGTAGTGGAGTTTTATTAAGAATGCCTGTAAAATGGTTTTAAATATTCAGGGGAGAGGTGCTGGAAGCACACAAAATATGCACATATTTTACCAAAGGAGTCTCAAACTGTCAAAGATGTTACCTTCAGCTAGCTCTGCTTCACTTGAAAATCCTCAGAAATAGAAATCTGGTAAAGAAAGAAGCTGATAAATTGGACATAGATATATGGAGAGAAAGGAAACCAAAGACCTACAAGACACATGTCTTTATTTACTCAGACATAAATCAAACAGACCAGGAACTTGTGCAAGTAAATCGGACTCCATTTGTATGTTTTTCCTGACACATAAATCTGGCTGTAAGCAGAATGGCATGAGCAACAGAGGAATTGAACTCCCACCGTGACTAATGTTTCACTGGATCTGGACTGATAACTTACCCTACAGAGATGGACCTGGCACCACTATAGCATGCCCTGGGAGCACCAGAAGTAACGTGTGTGTATGTGTGCATGTACGTGCAAGGGTGTCTCAGACGCTGAAAGTAGAATAGCATGAATAAGAGATGTCATACATTATTGTACGTCCATCATTTCTTTGCAAGTCTTGATGTACACTTGCCACGATGCTGGAGACCTAAGGAGAACACTGACTACCATGTGTTTGTCTTCTCTTACTGCATGCAAATAGGGCATGCAGTCTCTGGGAGGAATTCAGGACCTGTATAGCTCAGACAATGTTCCTGAATATCTCAGGATCATGAGATGTTCTCTCAAGATTCCCAGCTTCATGAGAATAGCAGTTCTTGCTGGATTTCAGTGTGTGTGTGGGAAGGTAGGAGGGTGGAGTCCCTTTCTAGTTCTGGATGCAACAGGAGCAAGACTAGGCCCACGGATGTGAATCCATTGGCCGGTGTGTTGTCACTGCACAACATTGTTACCCAATAGCTCTTTGGTGAAAGAACGAGCTGGACATTTCAGTCCCATTCTTCACAAGTTGGACAGGTGTCAACTTGATAGAAACCACCATCAGTCAAGCACTAACTGGCATGGCTATTGTTAGCCAGGCAACCTTTATCTCCTTTCAGGTTTAGCTATGAAATGTTTGCACAGCCAGAGTAACAAGGCCTTTCCAGGAGAGAAAATTCTCCTTTATTTACTTGTGTTTTGCAATCCAAGCTGCTGAGACCGCAAATCTGACCATTTTATAATTTGAGGAGACCTTAGGTGAATCCAGTCTCACTCCCAGGAATGTTATTTTTTCAATTTGGCAGACAGAAATTATTTTCATAGAGATTCCTCTTGCTTGCAATAAGATGGAGAAAGATGGAACATGAGAGAGGTTTTACCCTTCTGGCTGACAAAGTCTGCCTTGAACGAAGAAAAAAAAGAGATCATACAAAATATTATTAATGATGAAATCCACAGTTTTTATTAAGCCAGAACATTACTTAAGGTCACATCCCCTGAAATCCTTCTTTGACTGATGGAGTGGTTTCTTCCAGTTTAAATGCAGTCACAACATTATCCCTAATGTAAACTGGCAACATGTATATTTTTGCAGTTGGTGTTGGTAAAGCATTCCCAGGAGTAGCAAATAACTTTCCACCATGGAAAAACAAATTCTACCCTCCCCACCATCACCTCGAATTCCACTCACCTTTTCCAAATAGTACATTCAGGAGGAAATCCTGATGATGTTGTATCTACTTGCATTGAAAATCTGGCTACCTTATTTGGTCCTGTTCAGTTGATATATGACATTTTTTAAGTTAAAGTTTTCCAGTTCTGAATGTTCATTAACTATGTCTCCAATGAGGCTTTCTGGTACTGTATCAAATCCATTAAAAACTATCTTGCAGTAACGGAAAATGAGTATGCAGGTCCATTAAGAATAACAAAACAGGAAGTTCCTCCAGGGTGCATTAAACACTACATTAATGCAGTCGGACAGGATATTGAGGCCATGGCATTCAATTGCTGTGCAGCTTTGAAGGTTTGGATTTGGGAATAGACTTACAAGTAGTTTTTTTGGGCAGCAGGCTGACAGAGGTATCAATGGGTGATCACATACATTAGATCAGTTGATGCTGAGTGTCTGGGGAGTATCTTATAAGTATCCCCAGAATGTAGCAGCCGTGAGGGTTAGTTAGAATATTAAGGTAGCTCTCGAGAATAGTGAGATCTGGTCACACTGTCAGCGACAGAGAAGGGATTGTCTGATACAAGTTTCCTAAATTATGAAAATGGACAGTTCTGGCCAGCGGTCCTGGAACAATTTGTATAGTGGGGGTGCTGAAGGTAGAACCTATGTGTTTGGTTATTACTACTTCAAGCCAGGGGGTACTACTTCAAGCTCCCACACCTATGGTTCTGGATAACCTGGGAAAGGAAAATTTGAGCATTGATGGGATTGAGGGGAGAGTGGAAAAGAGTGGAAAGGGTCAGGGGGAAGGAACCACATTTAAAACGCAGACTGAGTATCATCACTGAAGCCAATGACAAAGCTCTCATTGACTTTAATGGTGCAGGATCTGGGCTTAGAAGAGAGATATAAAATTGATATCTTTGTAAATGATTGTAGATAGTAAAGGCATTTGGAAAAGTATAGTATTCTGAAAACTGATGAAGCCTTTTTTTCTGGAACTAGTAATACAGGTTAATAATACGTCGATCTTCCATAATATCCCTTGATTGGCAATGAGAAGGGCACAATAAACAAGTATTTGTATCAGTCACTGGCTGATGGCTCTAGCAGTACATAGACACACACAATAGCCCACATCTCGCATGACATCTTGCAACCCGTACGACCATAACTGATTCCTAAAAGGGACCATGGTAGACATTTATTTCAGTTGTCTGATTCTGCTCCCATTAAAATAAATGTTCCGTATCATGCGATCATTTATTTTGCAGAATTCCCATTTGAGGTCAGTGAGGAGTTCTGCTTAAAAGCTTACTGCAATATGGTTTATTGATTTTAATGAAAACCACTGACTTCAATTAGAGTAGGATCTGGCCACTGGACAAAAATGTGATTTTTTTAATCAATAAAAGTTGTATCATAACCCAGTTTGCTTTACCGATACCTTTTAGGGTAGAATTTTGAAAAGCATTCATCAATGACCTAAACTTCCACTTAATGGGAGCAAGGGTTAGACTAACACTGAATGGATTTAAAAATCGGTCCCTTCTCCTATGCTCAGATTTAGATAGATAATTGATATATCTATGATGACTGACTGGTACCTATACAAGATCCTATGAATGTCATTTGCGATCTGAAACTAGGAAACCATGTACAGTGTAAGTTTATACACATATATATATATAAAATCAGATGGAATCATATTTATGGTGAATATCTAATCTATCTATCTATCTTTTTATCTATCTATCCTAGTGTTTGTACTGTTCATATAGCATGTTCCTATCTATCTAGAGATATGGATATATACTAAAAATGGTTAAAGTCGGCCAATGATTGTTACGGAGTTCTTAATATTTCACTACCTAGTTATCTGTGTTAATTCAGATAAAACAGGCCAGTGAGGGAATATAGTCCATGTGCTAAAACTATCCGTGAATGATGTCATGGTCAAATTGAGTCCTCTTTTAAGAGTTTAAAAGGTAATTGAAAGGTTATTATTATTTTTTTTTTAAGGAGTTAGCGTCACTTTTTCTAATGGGAAGTAAATGAGATTCAGGTCACACTCAGGCCAACTCAGGATGAAGTCATAGGGTGAAGAGAGGGAAGATGGAGTTGAAGATTAATTTGATTAGGATTTCTTAAGATAATATTTGATTTTATGAGGGGTTTAAAAGCAACACAGTTCCCTTGCTTCAGCTCTAAATCTGAAGTGCAAACTCAGGCTATGCTGAAAGGGACAGAATTTTGTTTTGGAGTTTGATGGTCACAAAAGGGAGACAAAATTAATACCAGTTACAAAAAGAGTCTGTAAAGTGTTAGCAGAATAAGGAGTGTGTTTGATCAATTATAGATTTAACAAGTAATTTGATATTTGAGGTATTCCCCCATTATGATTTTGCAATACTCAAATTGAAAATTTTTATTTAACTGGGGAATATTCTGTTGTGTTTTAATTAGATTATTAATTTAATTATCTAACAAAATAAATATCCCTGTGCGTTTGTGAACATATATTATTTGCTGCAAAACAATGATCTGAAAACCAGTTTGCAAGAAAATAGAAAAGAATTTGATCAAAGCTATCCACGTCTCAAGCTGAACTTTGAGTTTTGCTACTGACTTCAGTGAGAGTGGGACTAGACACTAAATTTGGCTGGGTTATAAATCAAATTGAAAATGACAAGATTTCTTCAGAAACAAACTTGTCACTTTCAGTTCCCTTCCAGAGTTGGGATTTTAAGAACCCTCAGATTCAAAGGTTGGTACAGTTCCTAAATGCTTGCCAAGTATGTTTAAAACTGACATCAATTTTCTATGCTTTTGGGACTAAAAGGATAGAGGAATATCTACTATAATAACTAGAAACACCATAGATAGATAGATTAGATTAGATTATAGGGGCTTGAAATTTTGTGACAGTATCACTTTTACAGTAGCTGTTAATGACTTATATGGAGATGCCTTTTCAAGTAGAACTGAGTCAAACGGTCACAATAAAGCCCCACAATATGCAACACCCAGGTTTCATGTGTTTATCCAAGCCTAAAATTCTGTCCATCTTTTTCAAGAGCACCACTCATATACACTGGCCATTGAAGTGATTCAGTTGGGAGCAAACATGGATCCATTTACAATCAAACTTTTTGAGTTTGCATTAAAAAATTAATCATACACAATTTTCAGATTTCCATAGATTCTTTGCAAAAATCAGGGGGCCAATGCCGGCTTCAGTGACTTTTTTTTTTCCTTTTTATTTTGAGATAATTTGTTCTTATTTTGTCATTCACAAAGAGAAAACTGTTCAGAAGCCTTCAGCTGCAAGAGTAACTACATAATGCATGGTATTTCGTAAACTAAAACAGTGTTCAAAAATGCTTCCAAACCAGCCTTTTTGGTTTTTTAAAAGTAATGTTTATCTTTTTTATATTTTAAAAATAATCAACTATCAAAAATATTTTCAAAGCCAGTGAATTCACTGTTAAAATTGAAATTGCCTTGCTGACCCACCTGGGTTGCCCTAAGGTTCAAAACTACTGAGATTATAAAATTGAATTTTCAAAGGAGTCTAAGGAATTTTGGAACGTAGGTGTTGCCACTGTGGGTCAGACCGAAGGTCCACCTAGTCTTCTATCCTGTCTTTGCCAGTAGCCAGTACTAGATGCTTCAGAGGAAAGTATAAGAAACCCACAGTAGGTAGATGTGAACAATCTGCCTCTCACATAGGTCTCATCCTGATCTGTATTAGTTAGAGACTGGTTTAAGCCTGAAAGCCTGCGGCTGACTATCCCTTCCAAAATCAATTATAACAACACTGAATATGTTTGATATTCATAAACCTAGATGCTCAGTGAGGTACCTTTGAGAATCCCACTCATGTTGTTTAATAAGACTATCTACTCTGCTGAGCCCTTTCCCACATTCATGTCAGCTCCCAGCACCCACTATTCATACAGCTACACTGACTGCCAGTCACTCTACAATCTTTTTTTGTATTCAACATTCTTCATTCCTTGGTTCCTTTGTTTCTGTGTAGTTCAATTCAAGTTTAGATTTCTGCAAGGATATATACCTTGCTCTTTACACTGTTTGTGCCTAATGCAGTTTCAATGAATTAGGCTCCTCCTTCAATTTGGCTCTACTTTAGGAATTTCCTTTCAATGGTACTCCAAAGGCCAAAGAATGACTTTCCTCTCTCCTGCACTGCTTTCATACTGGTATAAATCCATTTACTTCAATGGAGTTACTCCTAATTTACACCAGCATATGTGAGATGAACCATGCCCCACCTAAAGTCCTTTGAATGTCAGGTCATTCTGAAGAGACTAGATCATAATAGCTTTACTGGTGGCTGGCAGAAAGTCCCATATGACAGCAGTAAGGCTTTTTCAGTGTGATTTATTTTAATTTAAAGTGGTGACAACCAGTAAACAGCTCAGATGAAAACTACATCTCACAGGAACACATGAGAACAAAAAGATCTTTCTTCCAGGTATACTAAGTGCCTCTTGTAACTTTTAAGTGGTTTCCTGAATCAACAAAGTGAAGCAAGGATGTTTCAGTTAAGTAAATGTGCAGTGCAAATTTGTAGGTATCTTGCAAAGAGGAAAAGAGAAGAAAAGTGAAGATTCTAACTGAGTCTGTTTTTACCAGAAATGAGCCTGAACCCGACTTTCATCTCTGAACAACTGAGAATTTGGGGGTAATTTGGATCCAAATCCAAATGTTGCCACTTGTCCCTCTCTGGCTATAAGGGGCCTTAACAAATTCCTGGTTCTGAATACCACAAATTGTAGTGAAATTCTGACCCAGCCTGAGATCCAAATTTCATAGCATGGTCACAGCTATGTGTTCCTATGAAAAGAATCACAAGTTTAATCTTAGGCATCCCACCCAGGGTGTGAACAATATTCAGATATATGAAGGGCACAAATGTGTTTTCTGATGGTGAGAACATTACCTCACCTTGTTTAAAGTTCAATAACAATTGGAACAATTATCCCCAATAAAGAGAAATTGTAGGGCCCCGATCAGGAAATCTTATCCAGTGTTCAAATGCTTATGTTTAAAAGTTTCGAAAGGTAAATACAGAATCTTCATCAGTATTGTCCAAGCTCAGATTGTCCACAACTAGGTTAATCTCAGGAGCGTGGAATCAAAAAACAGGATTACTCCAACATGAGTAAAGTGCATAAATGTTCTAATAATAATAATAATACCCAGCTTTTATAACATACTTTTCATCAGCTTGTCTCAAAGCATTTTACAAGGGACATAAGCATCATAATTAGACCTGGTCAGGAATTTTCCAATGCAGTTTTTTCCATCAGAAACTGTCGATGTGTCAAAATTGAAACTCTGCATGGGAATGGGGCAGTTTCGATGAATCTCCCAATTTGGAAGAAAAAAAATAGAAAAGTTTTGAAATTATCAAAACTTCCCATTTCAACATTTTCAAAATGAGAAGTCTTGTTTTTTTGGTTCCAAACAACTTTTCATTTTGAAATTTTAGTTAATTTCTACCCCAAAAAGGTAGGGGTAAAAATGGTAAAAGATCACAGACAAAAGAAAACATTTTCACATTACCAAAACTAAACATTTTGATTGACCCGATCTGAATCTCTTTTTGGATTATTGGTGCATGACAATTTTTCATCACAATGTGGGATGGAAAAATTTTTCAGTACCTTGAAAATTCTCATGGGATAGGAAAACCATTTTTTTGCCCAGCGCTAATCATTTATCCCTATTTTACAGAGGGGCAAACTGAGGCACAAAGAGGTGAAATTACTTGCCCAGTTTCACACAGCGGTTTAGAAGCAGAGCCAGGAATAGAGTGAAGGTCCTTCTGAGTCTTGGTTGAGTGCCCAAGCCACACCGCTACTCTCGCTCAACAATGGGGGTTTAAATTTCCAGTCTCCTCCAAAGAAAATCTTATTACAGTGTTTATCCTCATTGTCTGTCAGCTGGAAAGGGTGAACTCCCTTCTCCCCCAAGTCAGGCCCCACTTTCTGGTAGGAATGGAATCCTCTGTCCCCTTCGTGATCTAACCACTCTGTTATGGAGGCATCTGCTGAAAAGTTAATTACACATGGAGACCCTGCTGATGCTGCTGCTCCTGACAAAGAGGGCCTCTCTGCGGTTACATGGGGTATAAATACTCCTCCCACTCAGCAGGCAGGGCAATGCTGTGACCTTGATCTGGCCCCAACTGCACCCTGCCCTTCCCGTGCATCCCTATAAGCTTTCCCCCTTCTACCCCCTCTTACAAGAGAGCCCTTAAAAGGGCAATGCCCCTTGGTCTTCCAGCTAGCCAGACAAATACCCAGTCACACAGAGGTTGCAGTGGGCACGTTTTAGCAGTTTCTCAGTGTACTAGACTATGGCTTTTGTCACATGGCTGCTTTGAACACGTTTCCAGAATGATGTGAAAGTATCAGTTCTGACAGAACGTTTCAGTTTTAACTGTGGGAAATTTGGAAGTTTTCAGTAGGAATCGACATTTTGAAACTAATGAAAATTTTGTGTTGTTTTGATTGAATATATCATTTTATTGCACAAAGTACCCCAAAAATGAAACACTATTTTAAGTGAGTTATTATATTGCCAACATTGAAGCACCTCATATTGGTATCTGGTAGATAGTGGAACCCAGGCATTCATCTATGCTACTGGTCATAGTTACTGGGTGAGCTGTACCTCTGAGCTCTCCAGGTCTCTTTGAGTTCATCCCCGCTCTCAGGTCTCTGCCCCCTTCCCCTCACCTGGCCTGGGGTGGAGTCACATGGTCCTTCCACTCTTAGACCATGCCCTGATTACAGCCCACCGTGGATCAACCATGACTACCTCAGCAGGCTTGACTTAGGATCAGACCCTGTAGTTTCTATTCCTATAGGGTGTAATGACAGTAGTAATTAGAGACTAAACAACCTTCCTGAGCAGAGTATGATTTATTAAAACATTTTAGAGAAAACTTATCTTAAAAACAATAAGCCAGCCTATATGCATGCCTGCTTTTCCCTAAGACTTGCTGTTCCCTGGATCTGGGAACTCCCTCCTAAGAATTTCTCTCTGTGTGTCAGCCAGTCTCCTTAGGCACCTTCTGACAAGTGACCCTCTTTCTTCTCCTGGGAATGGCTTTTTAATTGCTTAGTGTACATTCGATCTCCAGTGGGGGGGGGAAAAAAAAGACTTGCAACCTCTTGGAATCATGATTGTTGACGCTAACAACTTGCCCCATTGTCTGTCGACTGTGCTAGGGGCTGCTCATCTCCATGTATTTTGTTGCTTTCCTGCTTGAGCTTCTCACAGCCTCCTGTTAAGTGAGACCAGTATAAGCACACAGGAAATTCTAATATCTTCACATAGTTATACAGTAACTCAACCCCACTGACCAGATTATTTGCAATATTCTACCACATTATATATCAGTGTTCTTAGATTAGTACATAGCCTCTCCTTGTCCCGCTCAGCTTATATGATGAGTCCAATTACCATAGTATTTGAGCACTTCCTATTCTTTTAATATCTTTAGCCTCAAAACACCCCAGTGAGGTCGGGCACCCCTATTGTCCAGATGGAGAACTCAGGAACAGGGAGTCTAAGTGATTTACCAAGATCACAAAGGAAACCTGTGACAGGGCAGGGATTTGAACCCAGAAGTTCTAAGCCCTAAACTTGTGCCCTAACTCCTTCTCTCTAATGTAGAGTACTGACCAGCATCTAAATAAGACATGCACCATTACTCTTGACTCAATAATGGGAAAGGTAAGGAGGAACCAGGAGATCAAGTTAAAGTATATTTTTCTTAAAACTATGATGGTCCACTAGGCTTGGTCCTAATTTCATTTAGGAATGGGAGGGGAGTTCAGGAAAACAAATGGTGCTATCCAAATTAAACATGGGTGGAAGTCTGTATAATGAATTGAACTGACCCAAGGATCATTTTGCTCATCCTTAATTTTGTGAAAATATTTGAAGTGTAAATTTCGGGGCCAACTGAGAACTGCCTCTATTTGCGAAGCACCACAAAGAATGTTTGGAGTAGAATTTTGGAAATGTCCTTGAATAATGTGGATTAGTGGCTGCCTGTGTAACTTGAACTTTGCCATGATTAAATATCATGAGTAATTTAAAATGAAATCCAAATGATGGGACTTAAGCAATAAAGCAATAATGTCTTCAGAGAATAACAAACTAATAGCCTAAGACTAACAATATTCGGCATAAAGCAAGTGATAACAAAGGCTCCCATCTTCTCTTCCACTGCACAACCTGAATATGATGCTGAGCACTAGGGAGCTCCATAGGGTATCTGCATGGGAAGAAATCTGAGGCTTGCATTCCCTCTACATGGTGGCCAGGAATGGAAAACGGGGAGATCCTCATAGCAGCAGATTCTTGGGCCCAATCCTCAGCCTGTTCATGCCCAACTCCAATCTGACTCTTGCATACTGGTGTTCAAAGAGCACAGCTCTATGCAATTCAAGGGATACCTTCCCCTTAAACTGCCTGTCACCTTGCCTCCCTTGCATTGCAGAACAACACAAGTTCTGAGGCGGACAAGCATGCCTCTGGATCAGGATTGATCCCCAAAAGCAAGATAATGACACAAATGAAAGGTTTTTTTAACATGCATCTGTTGCATTTTGTGCTCTTCTACCGCTATCTAGATAAAACAAGGGTAAACAGAGGGGAGTAGTAAAAGAACCCATCTCTCCACTCACATGCACACACACACCTGTGGGAAGAAAATAAGTGAACATGGGAATGATTTAGAAGGATGGAATGGAAGCTAAAGGGTTCTGAGGAGGGTATGCAGACAATGGATAATAATCCTCTGATTTATTAAAGAATATAATGAATGGGAGGAATGAGAGCACCAGGAGTTTGAAGACTGCTTGTGTTAACAGCAATTGCTAACTTCATTTCTGGAGGCTGGAGCTATCAAATACATGCAGAGATTATACAGTTACCCAGGAGCTCCCCAAACTCAACCAACTGAAAGGGCAAACAAAGATCCCTGAACAGTCACTGAGCCAAATTCACCCAGGCAGGAAAATCCTAAGAGTAATTTGGTGGAGTTACACACATTCACACAAGAAATGAATTTCAAACGCCAGATCCGATTCTCCTCTTGTATCAGTTTTACACCAATGTAATTCCATTCGGTTTAATGTCATTACTCCTAGCTTAACCTGAGATAAGTGACAGCAGAATCAGGCCCATTGTGTTTTAGTTTCTGTGGTGCTGTAATTTTTGGATCTGTGATTTTAGGTTTTGTGGGTCTTTTGTTCCATGGCCTGTGGTGCTGGGTTTTACTCTTGGGGCTTTAGGGGGACATTTTTCTAAAATATTTAAGAGCCCAAATCCCAATTATTTTTAATGGAGTTTGTGTTCTTCCATACCTTGCCACATCTGAAAATCTCTTTCCCCCCCACCCCCCGCCCCCCGGGATCTATGTTACTATGGAATATAAGGTGCTCTGTCCATTTAGATCCTGAAGTACTGTGGTTTTTATCTTTTTTGCAAATGACTCTTAGATTATTCCAGGTTTCAATTTGCGGGTAAAAGAAGCAGCGACTGGCTACCCCATAAGCATTGATCAGTGGTGGCACTTTCAACCACCTCAGTATTTTCTCCTGCCCAAAGTATGCACATTAATTTGGAACTGGTGGTGCATCAGCAAGGATTCTGAGCTGTCTCGGAGTTAGTGCTCGACGCTTCAAGCCAGTAGAGTGCCAGGAACAGTCTGAAATCAGACAAAAAATTAGGACCTTTACAAGCAATTGACAGATTTACTACCAGGCAAGTTGTGTTCTCATTCTAAATCTAAAAGAGGAGGTGGAGAAGGGGGCAGGGGAAGGAACAAGAAAAAGAAAGCCATGAATCTTGCATATCATATGTAAGCTCCAGGGGCACTGACATTCTGTGCCAGTGTCTTATTTGTGTGGCTATTTCAAAAGAAAAAATAAACAGAACAGGCCAGAGCTGCCGATTAGTATTCTGAAGCTGTACGGGATCTGGCATTGCCTTCGGCACAGCCGCCACTTGGAGCTGCTCAAGCCAACTGATGACTAACAGCTGAATCCTCAAACAGCCCGGCAGCTGAGTTTATCGACCTGAGGTGTCATTCATTGAAAGCTCGTTTGCTCTCAAGCGATACAGGTTGATTATGGAGGAGGAGGAAATATGGATATTTTGTTTTCTCATGAAAGGGGCTCATAAAAAGTCTTTGAGCAAATGGGATATTAAGCTCCAAACACACATTGCTTTTTTAGCAGAGTATAATTCAGCAATGTAGGCTCTATGGTTTTCGGGGTTACTACGGCATTATGTCAGAACATGATTTAAATGTAATAACAATTGTTTGGCTTGTGATACAGAAGGAACATGTGGTACCTTTTTACTGTTTTACTATTTTTATAAGCTAAACTACATCGGTTTTTTGTTAGTTTAAAGTATCTGTGATTCCCAGGGAGAACTTGCAGTCAAGATGTCCATTTGTTTGTTTTTATGTTTCAGATACATATTCCCATTTGAATTTTTTTTAAAGTGGCTTGACTTCTAATGTACTTGCAAAAAAAACCATCCTGGTTTTGTCACCAGCACCCTGTAGTAATTAAAAATAGGAATTAAATTACCTTACCCTATTGGCTGTCTGCCATGAACCATAAAATGTATGACCTATTCAAGAATACGCTGGATATGGGGAAAGAAACGTCCCATGTGTTTGTTGCTTCTTGAGGTATGCTGATTGGAAAAGGAAGCCTCCCTGGTAGATATATCACAATGCCTTCTCACTTTTGTATAGCACTCTTCAAACTCCAGTTATGTGCTACTGCAAAAGTCTGGGGGCATTCATCAAATTAAAGAACAGAAACCAAACTATGAGACTCGTCTGACCAATCAGAGCTAACCAACATGAATGCTAAATATGGAAGATCATACACTTGCAGAGAACTCTGTGAGAGGTATTTTTGTTTGTGTGCTTGTTTGTTTTTAAACGGTGTATTTATTTTATATCCAAACCTCAAATCCAAATACCATCAAACTACAGGACAAATGAGAGTCACGTTTGGATTTAAATCACGGAATGTTCTAGCCAGTGTCCCTGCACTGGGTGCAATAATAAACAAGAGATAAACCACAACCTAATTCTTTCTCCCAGCTGGTCAGTTCCACAAGCTGCAGGTTATTTTCAGTGTGGATATGGATGAAACCTTCTGAGATCAGCTGCAAGATCTCATCACTATCAAATCAGAACAATAGCTCTAATTTAGACTGACCCCCGAACTCTAGGCTAAACCTGATCTCCTTCATCCATCTCTATTTCAAAGTTGCTGGTTGTTAATTAAGGAAAAGATCAAGCCAATACACACTCAGAAATAGCTTACACACAACCTGTGTCAGAAGGATGCACTTTTATGGACAGGCAGTCATTTGTAATCTTATTCACAAAGGGTTATGAGGTCTTTAACTTCCTCTTGGACAACCAGCCAATGACTCCGCCAAAGAAAGGTGCTATATGAAGAACTGATCATACACTAAGAATGGACTACAGTGTTTGTATGTGAGATCAGTTAATGGTATGTGAGTGACATTTAGTGGATTTCATTTAGCAAAGTGTGTGTGAAAAAATATCCCATTACTCTTTTTTTATAGATACATGCTAGCATTCCTTTTCACTGCACAATATATTATCAGATATAAACTTAGGACTTGTCTACACACAGAAATTTACTAGCATAGCTACACCAGTATAAATATACTGCTATAGTCAGGCACTGTTATGTCAGAATAAGAGTGTCTACATGGGGATTTATATTTGTACAAATTATAGCGATATAATTATACTGCTACCGGTATAGTCATGCCAGTTGATTTCCCATTGTAGACAAGCTCTTAGTCCTGTTTCATTTCCTTATTGTGGACTGGATTCACAGCCTACTGAAATCAGCAGAAAGAGATACATACTCTGAGGGCATATTCTTCCCTCATTCTACATAAGACCATAAGAATAGTCATACTGGGTCAGATCAATGGTCCATCTAGCTCAGTATCCTGTCTCTGACAGTGGGTGGTGCCAGATGCTTCAAACGGAGTGAACAGAAAAGATCAATTCATCGAGTGATCCACTCCCTGTCATCCGGTCCCAGCTTCTGGCAGTCAGAGGTTTAGGGACACCCACAGCATGGGGTTGCATCCCTGATCATCTTGGCTAGTAGCCAAGATGTATCAGTGGGTTACTGGCAGGAAACAAATGGTGAGTATCTATAGAAATCTGTAGCTTGGCTTGAAGAGATCTACACTGCTGATTCAAGAGCAGAACTTTGCCCTTTGTGTCAGACTTGGAATTAGTAGCCTACAGTCCAAAAACCAATTTTCAAACAGCAACACGGCTTCATATCTTTAGTTCTTGCAGAATCAGAATTAGCTCAGGTGAAGTGCTTGCATTTGAAGATCATATGAACCTTCCCTGTTCAGTCTATTCATCAGGCTGCAAATGTCATCAGAAGAGGCTTTCTTGTGAGATTTCCAGTTCTTGATGGTTTCAGTCAGGCTGAAAATACTACAAGAATAGCTTTACTTGGGGTATTCTCTTACCTTCCTTTGTTCTCCCAGCCAAAACCAGAAAGTGAAGAGACATGCAAAAAATAAACAAAAGGAGCCTCCCATACTGTTCAGGACATCCAGAAACCATTCAGGCTGGGTCATAATTTATTCAGATTTACTCTCCACCCGTCCCTCCTTTCTTGCACCGTGACAACTCGTTTGATAAATTGCCACTTGTCAGCCACTCGGGCAGATTGCTTCTCCTGAGGCATGGGATTCTGCTGTGCTGAAGATATTCTCTGTTGTTGAAGATGCGGCTGAAAGAGGGTTCCACGCTGCTAAATATTTTTTAGAAATGGAAGAATGAAACCCCAAATCAAAACATCGATTAGTTCACCATGTTATTAGTGGTTAAAAAAGGAGAAGTTGTAATATTTTGATCTGATGTGGTTCCACTTGTTTCTAAAGAGGGTTAAAACTTTATTTTCTTTTTTTAATAGTAAATTGTAAGAAGCAGCCTGCTACTTTCTCTTGCATCAGATGGGTCATAAAGACCCAAAGCTCGTTAGTGCCCTCTACAGACCCATAGATTTCATCTATATACAGAAGCAGTGAACTGGCTTTTTGTGTTGCTGTTCTTCTTTCTGTTTCTCAAGTGAGCTGCAATGTACAGTCCTTTAAACGAGCTTTCAACACTGCATCAATCATAAGCCTTAATGGTCAAATTCGGCTTTTTTCCTTGTTAATATATTGGCATTCTCTTCACTAACAGAATGCTTGAAAGTACGGTCTGTGCAACTGGAGAAGTACAGGGCTATTTCATTTCCAACTTTATGCAATATCTGGCTTACACATTGAAAGGAGAAACAGAAGGCACAGTTCTACTCTAATGCACTGATGCCCTATCACCTCTGCTTGCAGCCAATTGCAGCTGGTTGTGAACAACCCATGAAAAAGAGGGCCTGAAAGCACCTAATTAATTTGCAACCTGATAGATTATTATATGAGATTTACACAAAACACAACTGGCACATGTGCCAGTAGAGACAGTAAAAGAGAAAGTAAAAGAATAAAACCTCTACTCAGCTCATATAGCCACTTTCATCTGGTAGAATTTTATAGCACTTTACAAACTACAGGGCTGATCCTTCTTTCAGATTAGTGTAAATGGGGAGTAACCTCAATGGAACCCAACTGTAACTATGAGACTAATCTGGCTAAATAGTTATAAAATAATTTAATCTGCCAGTGAAATAGATCACTGTGGAGGAATGCGACATCTGTTCTTTGGATGGCTCCTCTTTAGAGGCAAACCAAAACTTCAGGTGTGTTTACCTATGCCCTTGGCAACACTTAAGTGTCCCACCAAGAAGCAGCATTTCTATAGCTCTTCTGAACATAAGCCAATATCCTGACATTCCACTGAAGGTTTTCATACACCCTAGAAGTGTAGTGGATCATCATTGAGAGGTTTAAATATCCCATGTCGCAGAAATTAGGAGTGTATCTGTTGGAGTAACACATTGCAGGTTGCATGCACATTTCTGAAGGTGGAAATACTTATTGTGATGGCTACATTGCAGGGGGTATTTCGTTTGCCAGGGGAACCTGCATTTGACATGGGACACTAAGAAGCTGGCAGCTACCTCCTCTCCCCATGAAGACGTGTGTACTCATGGTTAGGGGAGGACAGAGGTTTTAAGTTAGATGCACATTTTGTTAATCATTCTTTTTATAGTGCAGACATCTCCAGCAGACAATGTTTGGGAAGATTTATCAGATTTGAGCAAGAGTATTATTGCGCCAGAACTTCTAATTCACGGTGCCCTGTAAAACAACCCAAATCAAAAGATTATTCCTAAAAGAGCTATCTTCCTGGGAGATGGGGGGGTATTAGGCTGCTCAGCAGATAGTTTGCTGGGTGTTTTTCATGTGCACGTGAGTTGACTCAGAGTCCACGCATTACCAAGTTAGTTCTAATCCTTAACAAAGACAATATTTGTTTGTTTCCTTACAACTCTTCCCTTTTTACTTTTGCCACAGTGTACTTGAATCATTAGAGATGGTGGGAAAACACCAATTATCCCTGCAGAAAATGACTTTTTAACATTTCTCCACCACAAAATGCCAGATTCTCTGAGGGAATTTTAATTTAAAATTGTAATTTTTTAATTGATTTGAAATGACACATCTAGATAAAAAAAATCATTTTGAAATATCAGAATGTAACAAATTTGTTTTGTTCTCTTTCAGCTTAAACTGTCATTTTGTTTTGTTTTTTGGAATCCAAAAGCTTTGGACTTTGATTTTCAGTTTATGGATTTTTTTTTCTGCTTTCTCTCCTTTAGTTTTCTTCCTTTTCTGCACTGGGAAAAATGGAGAAAAAGTAAAAAAGTGTGCAGAGTGTGTGGAAAAGTTCCAAGTTTTCCCAGATGATAAATAATAAAAATGTGTGAAAAGTAGGGGAGGGGGTCACATTTTCACACACTTTTTTTACCTTTTCCCCTTTTACCTAGTGGGAAAAAAAGGGAGGGATTTTTAAAAAGGAGAAAAAGTGTGTGGGGTGGGGGGGGTGGGGAGGGGAACAAAACCCAAAACTGAAAAAGGAAACCTGACATTCTTCAGTTTACAAAAGGCAAATTAAAATGTCATTTTAAGTCATAGTGAAATGAAAAAAGTCTGTTTTATTTTGAAATGTTCATCCAAAACAATATTTGTTTATTTCAGATTTTCTTATTGAAACAATAAAAAATAAAATTGTCAAAATCAATATTCTCCCCCTGTCCCTCAATACATGTCTCAATTCAACCACATTTTTCCAATGGAGAATTTTTTTCAGTTGAAAACATTCGCCTCGTTCTAGAAACCAGGCTCTGCCAGACCCTGACACATAGTTATGGACCCATTCCTCACCATGGGTTATTGGGGTGTAATATTGAGGAGACCCATTTCTTCTGTCTTTACCAAAAAGCCCTCTATTGCAGCCACCATCCTTTCTCATGAGAGAAAATGGATGGCCAGAGGTGTTGCTGATAAGCCATGGCAGCACACTTCTTCCAGGTTGCTCTTTTGCAGTGGTCACCAGCCCTTTAGCCTGGAGAGCAAGGAAGTGAATTGGGAATCAAACCCAGGTTCTTGCAAGGCAGAGTAGAATACTATGACTAAGCACCACAAGCATGAATAAAACCTCCGTCAGCACCACAGTTGCCAACTTTCATGAGGTAAATAAGCACCTGACTTTCACAATAAACCCCAAACCAAGCTAATCCCATTTCAAAACAAGGCCAAAATAAGCCAATCCCTAAGAACCCCAACACTCTGTGTGACTAGATCCCCCTGCCGTGCAGTCTGGGACTGTGGTGGGCCCGCTGTGCACCCTAACTCTCTCCTTCCCCTACCCCTGATCAAAAAAAAAAAAAAAGAAGCAACAAGCTACGAACCAAAAACTAGCCAAAAAGCAATTCATAAGCCAATTAAGCCAAAACCAAGTCCAATGTCTGCATTTTTTTCGTGGGTTTGGCATGTCTGGTCAGCACCCTAAATTTATACAGAGTTAATATATCCTCTGGGACCAGACAATATCTTGAGCACTTTAAGGGCCAACAAACTGTGGCGACTAACACTTTCAACTGTCCTTGCTTGGAAAACAGACCTGTTTGACCAAGGGTGGGTGAACAGTATTGGGGGGAAAATTATCCAGTTAAATACTGTGGGCTCAGAATATTAGCCACACAAAAGCACTCAATTTCAGGATATTTCCAGTTATGACTTGGCATGACATGTGCAGAGGAAGTTTTACTCTGTAAGGGAACTTAATCTGTTACCATTTAGAGGTTTATCGCACACACACACACACACACACACACACACACACACACACACACACACACACACAAATGAATTATGAGGACATAAAGAATACACGTGCAAAATAGCTGCTGACAATAAAATAGGATTATATGGGAGTCTTGTCTCCACTTACTGACAGAAAAGCAAAAATCCACAGACGACAAGTTTAATCCAGCTGTGAAACGCTTCTGTGGAGCTCAGGTTTATTGTTTCTATTATTCTTAGCATGCTCCATACAGAATATGACAGGATTATGACAGACAGCTATGAGTTAGAGTGGATGTATAGCCTGGGTATCGTCAGTTTGAAAAGGACTTCTGCATACAGAGATTTTTTTTTTAATTTCTCATACTCTAAATAAAGAGAACTCAGAATGAAAACAAATGAACGTGGAGAATCCAGTTTAATTTTGGGAGAGGGGGTGTTGGTTGATAAGAAATGTGAGAAGCATGAAAGCTCCCCTGGCTCAAAATGATGTATGAGGACATGTATGTGGTTGGAAACTGATTTTAATTCTACCTTCCTTTTTAACCATGCCCCTCACTTTGCTTCTCCAGAAATATATATAGATATCTCTTGATATTGGTCCATACCTTGTACCCGGTGAATAAAACAGTCCTACACGACAATTCTATTCTGTTGTCCCGTGTAGTAAGAAATCATTTATTTTACAATTATAGCACTTTCCTACCAGTTGGCTCTCAGACAGGTTTGCAATTCTACAGAACTCACTTGGTCCACCAATTAAATATAGCAGCCTCTGGGGTGAAAGAGCCACACCCTGACCGCTATGAACAATGTCAGTATACAACGGTTTAGGGACAGGAAGTTATGATAGCAAATATCTAGAATAGATGTTACTTAATATTAATTATTAATTGTTGTTTATTATTAATTATTATTGTTGTTTCTTTAAATGTTTTGGAAGATTACCTCATGCTTCAGGGTTAATCCACATCCTCATCTGCTACTGGCCATTGTTGGTGACAGAACTAGACACAGCACTGGTCTGATGAAGTACAGTGATTCCTATGTTCCTAAGACATTTTATAGACACTGGGATGAGAATTGAAGGGAGAAATGAGTAAGGGAGAATGTGATTACCCAAGATTGCACTGAAGTCCTAGAATCATTATTCCCCTAATTTATGAATCCTGTGAAGAGTGGGGAAAAACTAATCTAATATTTTCCCCATCTCATTTTTCCCAACTTCTAAGAAGTTATCTGCATAAGCCTTTCCAAATCATCCTGGTGTGGTATGGAAAGTGAGCAAGTTATAAACTCACAGTTACACATTTGCAATACTGTTGATAGAAATGCAATAGCAGAACTGCCTATAAGGGCAGGTCACAATACACTATTTGCTGTGCAAAGAGTAGATGAAAGAATGAAAATTTCAAAACAAATAAAAAACAGAATGGAGCTTTAAACATATCCCTAGATGAAGTAGGGAGTATTTCTGTTTTAATAATCAACTGATTTATCATATCACAGATAACAAAATGACTCCATGACTCATGTACTTAATGCTGTTGGCACTAACCAAGTTTCCTGTCTGTTCTTCTTTCTAATTCTTTTTGTTGTCATTAAAACTGTTTAAACAAACTTGACACTTCGAGGACACCAATTAATCTTACAAGCAGAAGGTAGCCAAAACCACTAAATTATAATAAGCCTTACTCAGAATCTGTAGATACCTGTTTAGGACAGATGAACTGCCCCAAAAGTCAACAAAAGAATGTTCCTAATGACAGAAAGCAAAAAATAACAGGCAAACACTGAAAGGGAAAACAAATCCAAACCGAAAAAAAAAAGCACACGTGCAAAAAAAATTTTCCACCCATGCTGTTTTCTTTATGTTCGCTGGTTCAGGGCTGCTGGTGGAAGATGGATACATATATTAATTCTCCATGCAGAAAAATAAACAGTGGTCTCCATCCTCTGGGATTCAGACGTCTGGTCTCAGCTGTCCCTGTGGAATCTTCCTCCATTGCCTAATGGTCTTTGACCACAGCAGATCCTTTTAAGGGATGCTGTATCATTTTCTAAAGCCTCATTTAGACTCACATAAAATAACATCATCCTGTCACACTGAAATGATTTCAACCCCCCTATTTTAATTTCTCATAACTAATTTAAAACACAGAGATGAATTTTAAAAGAGAACGAGAGAGAGACAGAGGAAGGAAGGAAGGAGGAAAGGAAATGGGACAGGAGCTAACTTCTAAAAATTGCCTTAAATGATGGGTTTTAAAAGTCCATTTTAAAGAAAATTTGTGAATTTTCCCCTGTTTTATTGCAGTTACTTATACAGCCTAAGAAGATGAGATGATGTTAGATGCATCATTTCTGGATGCTTAGACAAATGGAAACAAAGATCCAAAATATTTTGTAGTTTATCCATTGCTGCTCTCAAAACACTTGCTGATTTAGATCATGGGGACATGATTCTAAGCTCATTTAAATGGGAGGAAATCAGCAGTGCTCCACTGCAGCTTGTAAATGAGAGGAAAATAAAGCTTTAGTACTGCAGTGACTCGGCAGGCAAACAAACGTTCATGCAAACATTCCTGGCCATTATTTAGAATCTTCCCATTTGAGATTTAAACGTATATGTACCCTCCGGCTTTTTCATGTATACGTTACACGATCTTCAATTAGCTTACAGCTTGGCAGAGTGTGCGTAAGCAGATGTAAGGGATTCTCATTGCAAGTGAGTCTAGATTAGTATAAGGGAGCCAAACGTATACATCATCTCTGAATTTAGCCCTTTATGATGGCCACAACATCAGAGTTGTGCCCTCCTCTTTACAAGAAAAATGCCATGACATTGTTAACATCCACCTGGATAGCCACCAGATATAAACAGGGAAAAATCTTGGTCTAATGATTCAAATGGAGGATTTTACCTCTAACTGTTCAAAACTCCTCTTGAATGACATAGATTGTCACAATGCTGGAAATGCTGGAAATGGCCCACCTTGATTATCATACACATTGTAAGGAGAGTGGTCACTTTAGATAAGCTATTACCAGCAGGAGAGTGGGTTTGTTGTGGGGGGGGCGGGGGGGGGTGAGAAAACCTGGATTTGTGCTGGAAATGGCCCAACTTGATTATCATACACATTGTAAGGAGAGTGATCACTTTAGATTAGCTATTGCCAGCAGGAGAGTGGGGTGGGGGGAGGTATTTTTCATGCTTTGTGTGTTTAAAAGATCTTCTACACTTTCCACAGTATGCATCCGATGAAGTGAGCTGTAGCTCACGAAAGCTTATGCTCAAATAAATTGGTTAGTCTCTAAGGTGCCACAAGTACTCCTTTTCTTTTTGCAAATACAGACTAACACGGCTGTTACTCTGAAATTTGTGGCAGTTGTATTTCTAATCCACTCTGCACCATAGTATCTGGGTGCCAAATATATATATATGTATATATATATATATATATGGGGCGGGGGGGAGTGACAATGTTATTACACATCTACATATTCATACATAACTTAAGAGAGATTTAAATACCCAAATTGCTATTTCAGAAAAGTCAGACTAGCAGACAGAAGACCCATGTTTATTTTATCTGTACTTGGGTCTGTATGATTAGTCCTGCTTTCTTGCTCAGGATGTGGAAAATTGCAAATTTTAATTTTGCTGCCACACTATAATTATTGCAGACATGAAACATTTTATACACTTCTCCAAAAATATGGTCCATGATGTTTGCACAGGAAATTCTGGAGTGCAGGGAACACCCTAGATCACATCCTTTCCATGCTTGTAACTCAATGTCTTTGAAAATCAGAAAATAGATTTTTTTTATTTCCCTAGTTTGTAAGTTGCATGAAACAGCTAGTTGAGTCTAGACATTGCTCTTTTGCTCATGCTGGCTATGCAGTTTTCCAGGATAATGTCTGTGTATTTTTCAAAATGTTCCTAGCTGCCTTATCAAATTAAAAGACTGTGTTGTCTGGTAATTTTCCTCCTACATCTTGCTCGCTCTTTCTTCATTCTATTTTTAACATGCCTTCATTTGGGTTGTATGTTCCTCCCTTGAGATTTCATAGCACATATTTATGATGGGCTTTGTAGAAGGGTGAAGAAGGGTTGCAAAGATGTGAAGTTGTACTCAGAACTATTCTGAGCAGCTACTAAAGATTAATGGACGTGGAGATTGTCTAGATGAGAAAGGAATAAAAGAAAATTGCTAGCATGGTCTGGTAGAGAGGGAACTGGAGTGGGAGTAAGGATACTTGGGTTCAACTTCTAATTCTAGCTCTGCCTCTGACCTGCTGTCACCCTGGACAAGTCACTTCACCTCTCTGTACGTTTATTTTCTCTCCCACCATTTGACAGTCTTGTCTATTTAGATTGTAAGCCCTTCAGGGCAATGACTGTCTCTCCCTATGTGCTTGTATGCTGCCTATCACATTGAATCCTCAAAGTGCTACAACAGTTGAAATAACAATGAAGCTTGTTAGTAATTTGTCACTGTGATCAATGAGCTATAGTGGAAGACTAGATATGGATGCATTCCTATTGAAATTTAACCTGCAAACAGAGGGGTGATCATAGACCTGCAAGAATCTGGCTAATGTGAATATCCACGACAACTCTGCACTGCTATTACCATAGGTTATTATATGTGTAACAACCCCCACCATGGGTCATCAGCAAAGAAAGACCCCAGGACCTTTAAAATCAAATCCTAGGCCTCTGCCACTTGAACTGAAGGAGAACCTCACCTAACTGGTAGCAATAGCAGGCTCTTATCATTTATGCAGACCTGCCACTAGAGGAGGACATGGTACACAAAGTCAGCATGTCACATATACATAGAGCTGGTCAAAAAAGGGGCACGGGGGGGAAAGTCCATATTTTGTTGAAAAATTCAAAACCCAACATTTTCCAACCTGTTCTACATAGGATTCCGGAGAAGAATCCTGAGAACTTTTAGCAAAATTATGGCAATATTCCGTGAGCTGGTAAGAGAAATCGTGGGACGAGGTGCTGTACACCCTTAACTCCCATTGGCTTTAAAAGGAGGTTAGAGCAGGCTGCACTTCCCATAATCAGGGTGGAAAAGTCCTTCCATTTATTAGCTCATAGGATCTCAATGCACATTCTTAAATCATTATTTGAAACAAGAAGACCCTCCCCCAGCAACAGGATAATTACGTTTTCAGATAAAGATGCTGATCAACTTTTTTTTTTGTACTCATGACTTTTACACTTAAGGCCTAATTAAAAAGTCACTGCAGTGAGTTTTTCAAGGCACTGGGACAATATTTGCTGGGAGAAAATATCATCTATTGCTTTTGGTGTGGTTTCATCTATCAGAGGACAAATCACAGCAGGGAACGTTGCTACAGCTGTACTCCCCAAGTACTGTGGGATGTCACTGGACTGGCTGAGGCTCATGCCCTAAGCTGCAGCTGCTGGTGTCATTATTGGCAGAATAGGGGAGGTGACAGGAGCAAGTTCCTTTGTGTCAGGTTTCTGTTTGTGCTTTCTCCACCGACAGATGAGATGACCATCTTATAATTAGCAGCAAGCCAAGCCAGGTTTCCTGTTTGTAGCCTTTAGATTCTCTTTTACTGGGCCTGAGATGTGCCTGTTACAGGAGTGCTCTCTGTATATATGTAGTTAATTAGTTGATAGATAAGGTACCAGTAGATGGTGCTCAAGAGTAGGTAGAAAGAAAAGGAGTACTTGTGGCACCTTAGAGACTAACCAATTTATTTGAGCATAAGCTGTAGCTCACGAAAGCTTATGCTCAAATAAATTGGTTAGTCTCTAAGGTGCCACAAGTACTCCTTTTCTTTTTGCAAATACTGACTAACACAGCTGTTACTCTGAAAAGAGTAGGTAGCACATTCCTGGGTTTTGCAAATGATTTACTCTCCGTGCTTTTTATATCAGCTCTTAGCAGAAGCCACAGCATAAGGGCCTGGTTCTCTGTTGTCCTGTACCTTAGACAGTCATTTATAGAAGTGCAAAGTGGATGTGTAATGCTACCATATGGATGTGGTAGAATTTTTCATGCACTCTTCACTCACTTTGCATCTGTGTAAATGACCACACAAGGAGCCAAGCAATGCAGAATTAGGCCCAAGAGGACGAGTGTTAGGAATGTGGTGCACCCATCAGTTGAAGGAAGGGGAGACAGAGAGAGAATGTTTGTGAGAAAGTCAGGTAGAACCTCACAGCATCTCCTCTATCATATTAAAAAAAAAAACCCAATAAACGAGCTTCAATACATAACGAAGTCAGTAATGATAATAGTTGGACTGCGTATCTTCACCACAGGTGTCTTTTCAGTTGTTAGGGCAGGTAAACTCTTTTTTTGCCCAATTTTAAATCCCCCTTGAGCTTCTGGAAGTTCAGACGGAATTCACAGTTGGGTTCATTCCCTGACTAGGAGTGTGAAAAACAGAAAAGGAGTTCAGGGAGGATCCCAAGTTCCAGGAAAAAGAGAAGAGATAGCAGGGCAGTTGGGAAGACAAATACAGAGAGACTGTGAGGAAAGGAATCCATCCTCCTGAAAATCCATACATGATAGATACATTGGGTAGGTTCCGCTATCTGTGTGATCCTACTGCACAGATATACTCCTCTGACACATACTGTAGTAGGAGGAGGAGAACATGAGAAGAATTCTACAAGTAAAGCATATGTTGATTACTAGAACTTGTCCCCGAGGAACCGAAAGCAGGAAAAATGTCCAGGAAAATGGAGCTACTGTAGTTTTTGTGCTTTTCAAAAGTGTGATGGGGTCTTTCATCTCTGCCCAAGTTCGGCAGTTTTCATTTCCACACAAGGGCACCTTTGCCAGGGCTGCACATACCCTCATCCCTTCAGCCCAGTATGGTATGTTCATGTCAGCATTAGATATGAGCCCAAGTCTTGGTATGAGACCAGAAACCAGACTGCTATCAACTGAGCATTTATGTCCACAGAGCAATGAGGCCTCAAGTCAAGATGAAAATGAAAACAAGCTTTCCCCAGCAAGCTTTCCCCAGCAAGCTTTACCTAAATATCAAAGGCAGTGTACCAGGAGCAGTTCCAAAATGTTACTTGTGATCCTGATCTGCCCTAGAGACAAGAACATTACTTACAGAAACTTCCGTTGTAATGAACATATATAACTTTTATAAGGGCTTACCCTGCCAGTTACTGCACCTAGGGAACCTAAATTTGCATTTAGAAAATGGGAATCGTGGAGACATTTTCTTGTTTTTCTTTTTCTTTCTTTCTTAATGGGGCAGAGAGGGAAATTGGTCCCATTTGCACGTTAGAATCTGTAAGATATGACAGAAATTGACATGTTTGAATAGTATAGGTTAAATAGATCTCACAATGCTTTGATGTATGTATTTACACCCCTCTGAAGTACTATTTACAGAGGGGGAACTTCCGTGAAGAGAGAGACTAAGTGACTTGTCCACCGTCACATCGGAAGTTTGGAGCAGAGTAGGGACTTGAACAAAATGTCCCAGACTAGTATTCTACCCACTGGACCCTCCTTCCCCTTCAAGAGAAAGTTAATGTTTCATCAATCGGATTAGTTTCATCAATTCCCTCCCCCTTTTTGGTATTTTATTGCCATATTCCACTCATGGAGGTGAAATATTGTATCACAAATTATTTCCTATCATGGGGATATTAGAATATAAAAATCCACATTCAGTATTGAACATCTTCCTAGAAAAGAAGCTCTAGCTCAACTGCTAGATCTGGGCTTGATGCAGGAATCACTGGGTGAGATCCTAAGGCCTGTATTATGCAAACTAGATTACCACAATGGTCCCCTCGGGCCTTAAAATTGATGAATCTATGAAAAGATGAACAGCATTTTAAGCTATATCAGGGATTAAAGCTGTCATCTGAAAGGGTTTTTCTGGCTTCAGCTCTCCTTAAGTTTCCCATACAGATGTTTGCATTGTAGAAACATTATTATAAGTCTTCAAAGTTCACATTGGGCCAGATCTTCACCTGGTACAAATCAGCACCAGTAAAGTCAATGGAGCTATGCCAAATTCCACCAGCTGAAGATGTGGCCAAGGGTCCTATGTCTTTGTCATGCCATAAGGTAGTCTGTCACACCTTGGAGAAAGAACCAGTATGTGATAAATAGTTCCTGAGAAAGAAAAAGGCGTTTAACTCAATCTAGCTTTATGGGAAAGCAACTGTTGATGACAGCCAGCCAGGCAGGGCACATTACAGATGGTGTTTTTCATGGCTGTAATCTAATGTCATAGTTTTTGCAGAAGTGGAATTAAAAATCTTCAGTGCTTTGTGGTGAAGACAGACAGATGCCTTCCTGCTTTAATTCCTGAGTGGCCATAACATGTTCGCTGACATTTCAACTTGATGTTTTAATTGGCTTATTTGAATAAAACTCAGACAGGTTATGTTGCTAGTTTTATTTTGTGTCTCCCAGCCCAGCAGCCAACAAAAAGAAGACAGCGGGACAAGGAGGGGCAGTGGCTTTTCACCTCACCAGTTTTCCCAGTGTTTTGTTTAGTTCTCAATGTATTTAAATTCATGCCTTGTTAAATTAGAAACTGCATCCTGCAGGGATTAAAGTCAATCACTGTGTTCCAGAAGAGGGTCTCCTTCATTCCTCCCAACTGTCCAGGAAAAATGTTTTCTTTGAATAATTTTTTTTAAAAAGTCTTTACTTACTCTAGTCCCCCAAACTCCTGCAAAATGTGCAACTATGTATGTTATGACTGAACAGTGTGCTGCTGTATTTGCCCTGAGAGTCTGGGCAGGTTGCCCCTTAACCTTTCCAAAACACAGAGGCTGGTTCAAAGGCAGGGATGGTATATCTCATCTAAATGCATATTCCAAATTGGACTGCAGTAACTTATTTACAGCTCCTGCTGCTTGACTGTAAATTAACTGACTCTGTAGCAGTCGGGCTAGCAAAATGCTCAAGTACCGCTATAAAATGGACCTCTTCTGTAACAGAAATGAAGCCATAAACTGGAGAGCACTTGCTAACCTTTGTAACTGCAAATGTCCACTGCAAGTCGTTATTTTTCGCTGGATGAGTAGTCCCGCTAAAGGCAAGAAGTAAATTACGAAACGTGCCTCCATTTATAGGTACTGTGGAAAGTTATTAAGTCCTACCTGAAAGTGGCTCCCTGTTGTTATGTGTGTCTACAGTTAAAGAGATGTGCTGGATAGCGACACCAGGATTTTCAAAAGTAGTTGATCTTGTTTTACAGCATTTTGGTATAAGATGAAGTTGGATCAAGCATCTCAGGTGCTGACAGAAGCAAGAGAGGGATAAAATGAGGTAATCTCTAAGGATAATCAAAAAGGCATCGATAAACTCTCATTTAATCTATTGTTAGCTACTTTTTTACCACTGCCCTGGGCACCTTACAAATACAGATTAGTATTTGTAAGGTGTCCAGGGCAGTGGTAAAAAGAAGTCATATAAAAATTAGAGGTAACAGTTCCATATGTCTAAAATAAGGACTGCTCTGATTGTTAAAGCTTTGAAGCTGGTGGGAATTTTCCAAAATTTGCTTTTTGGACTGAATTTTTCATCAAAATACCAAATTTTGATGGGAAAAAGCCAACAAAAATAAAGTTATTGCTAACAAAAAAAAAAAGTCAGGGTTTTTTTTTTTTTTTTTTTTTTGCATTTAATGACCAGCTATGAGATGGTTGAAATCTTTTGAATGTCAACATTTCTTTTCCTTGCAATTCCAAAATTGAAATGGGGGGGGGGGGAGAGAGAATAAATAAAGAGATAAATAAATAAAATCAGTGCATTGTTTTAATTTTTTTCCAATGTGTGACCTGTCTCTAACTTTGACCAAAATCTTGAAATAAAACAATCCTGAACCTTCGAGATTGGAGGGTTTTTTTTCTTTAATTGCCAGACATTCTTGTCACTTGCTGACTGCGCTGTACTTGTTAACACTGCCCCTTCTACTGGCTATCAGGCCAACCAGCTCAACGGTGTGTGATGATAAATATGGCTGAAGGGCTCACAGAGATTATAACTGGGCATGAAGCTCCTTCAGTACAGTCAAGGATCTGTTTCTGGAGCAGGAGTTTTCGGTTCCATATTCATGGCCAGATGTCCTGCTCAGGAGTGGTGACTGGGATATCTGAAGTCTCTGAGGTGCTGTGAAGTAATGCAATCATTAGAGGCTCATGCAGTGTTCAGGTGGAGAGAAAGTGGGGACTCCCAACATCCTGTGAACAAATCTGCTTTGCATTATTCCTAACCTGGCTACAACCACATAGTACAGGCAATGTCCCAAGATGTTCTCTTTGCACGAGATATCTACATTTCAGACCACAGTTTGCTGGCTAAACACTTTGCTGCTCATCTCAGCCAAACCTCTGGACCTTTTGAAGTTACCCATCATGAGTCAAAACGCCCTTCTTCATAATCCCTCTGGTCTTTTTTATTTTGCTCTCCCATGTGAGCCTCCATAGAAAAGGAAAAAAATAAATATCTTGTCAGGGTCACATCTCATCACATCATGCCAATGCTACAAGCGAATTTGTACCCTGTGGTTGAAATCATGGCCCCACTGAAGCCAATGGGAGTTTTGCCATTGATTGCAATTAGACCAGGATTCACCCTGTGTTTATACAAGTTATGAAAACAAAAACCACCCAACATTCACCTCTGCATTTTCAGTGACGTGAAGTGGGAAATAGATGTCATTAGCATCAGCTGGTTTTATCAGGGCTAAATGTCTGTGTAGCACCTTGTGAATAGAAGAATAGAGAGCTAAACACTGGAGATTGCTACAAGCAGTTAAAATGACATTTAACTTTTGCTTATTAGCTGTTTATTAAGGATATGCAAGAACATTACACCACAGATATTTTCATAGGTGACCAATTTCCATTAGTAAAATATTGATCCAGAGGCCATTCATGTGTCATAAATCTGATGCATCATAGCTGAGGGAAAAGATGAGTAAGCTGGAAACATTCGAACCCGGAGCCGTGGTTGGCTAATGCTAACCCCAATGACAGTCCCTGAATTGCAAGAAAGGGGGAAGATGAATGGGAAGCAGGAAGGTTTGAACAAGTTTGAGTCCAGAGGACAGCAGTTTGATCCAGAGGTATCTTATGATTGCTCAGCTTTCATCCTCCCCGCTAATGACATAAGTCTACAAAGCACCGGCTGGGAACATACCAATCAATTCCACCCTTCACTGATAGTTCAACTGGTCAAAACATATTTTCAATGGAAAAGTGGATTTTTGCAGAACAAAAGTTTTCACCATAATTGTTTTCTTTCATTGAATTGTTTTTAATTATTCCTTGGAAAAAACAAAAATCTCCAGCTAAAATATTTTTAGCCAAAAACCAACCAACCAACTAACAGAAACCCCTACAAAAACACCCCAAACAAACAAAAACAAAACACAAAAAGTCAGTTTTCAGCAGATCTGGGCCAAACCTGTTTTCTTGTTTCTCTCAAAATTATTATCCTGAGGGAATTTTTTTGTTGACTATTGTGACAAACTACTCAATTGCCTCCATTCTGCGTTATTATATAATAGCATTTCTTCACCAGTTTATCCACATTTTTCTCTGGAAGGGAGAAGCTGGTCTTGGAAGAGAAGCTACATTAGAGACACAGTGTGGTCATATGACTTAGACCATAGAAGGAGTCAGACTGAAGATTAGAACATAAGATTTCCTATTACCCATTGCTTGCTCAGATCACTAAAACATACCTCTCTTTTTAGAGCAGGAACGGGAAAGGCACAGAGCAAACAAAAGCATAAGACTTGAACATTGTTAGCTTTTATCTAATTATTTAATTGTTTTTAAACATATTCATCTGAGACCCGTTAAGTGTTCCTGGCACTTTGCACACATGGACAGGAGCTGTTCCTTGCCCCAAAGAGCTCCCAACCTACATAAGACATGAGAAGACAAAGGACACAATTCAAGAGAGGAAGGGGGAGGGGGACTAGTGCCAAGAAGAGAGGAGGGATGGCTTGGAAAGATGTGTTTTAAGTAGGAATTAGAAAGCCAGAGAAGATGCTTGGGGGAATGAAGAGGGGCAGGATGTTCCAACCTCAGGGGCCAACACAATAGAAACTATGAAGTTGAAAGAAGGAGAAGAAGCAAAAGAATCAGTAAGGTGAGGAGTGAAGAGGATTCTATGCACTGAGACAGGGAACAGGAGGAAATGAGAGCAGAGACATCTATGGCAGGAGGCAGAGAGGTGTCAAGTTTGGTTTAGGGTCAGTAATAGTAACAATACTTCCTTACACTATGGAGCTGAAACAGCCAGGTGCTGAACAGCTGAGTTTGCCAATCTCCTGTTTATAGGAATGGCCAAGAATGGGAGTTAAAGATGCTGAGCACCTCCCAGGCCTTAGGTCTAAGATCAATACATTCTAACCAGCCCTCACTTTCAACAGCACTGACTCACTTCCCTCCCTTTCTTTTTTCTCCTTTATATTTATATGTCGGTTTGCATGTCTCCATCTCTTTATAAATAAAATTGGTATATATATCTATAGACAGTGAATACATATCTACACACACATCTTAAAGGAATATCAACTTCTGTCTTTTGTACTCTGCTTTCTCCTGTACAGTAATGTCACCCTCAGCTATCCTGTGCTCTCCTAGTCTTACCCACCTGCTTAGTTTGAAATGGTATAGATTCCCTTACCCATGGATCCCTGCCAGTTACAACCTTGTGTGTGTGTTTAAGGCTCAGTGACACTCAGTCTTCATGGTGGTGGCATGGAGATGAGACCAGAAGGGAAGATGTTGCCCCCATACGTTCTAGGAGGTTAGTGACTAAAGTGGCAGGTGTCTCAGGTACAATGGATCAAGCAAAACCTGAGAGGGAAATGAGTTTGCTAATCCCAGGCTAGTGCTGGACATGCAGATCCACACACAAAACCGCCACACATAATTAGCACAGTTTGGCATCCATCTCTGTCAAAGGGAAGGTCAGGGCTCAGTTAATATGGAATCTGAATTACTCTTCACCCTAGAGAAACAGGCTTTCTCTGGCTAGGTTAAGGTCACTGGTAGGGCAGCATTACAGAAGCTCCACCATACACTGCTACCTTCAACAAGAGAGGAGATTTCAGATTTGCCCTTCCCATTCCCTGAGTAGTAATCAGGAGCACTGTAAACACACTCTCCTTACTCTGCTTCAGTCCCTTCGCATAAAAGATTCTGCTCCTGTGGACAAAGCTGGTCCAAGCTCCTTTTGCTAGCCCTTATCAATCTTATCACCAATGGACTCATAAAACGTCAAACACTGACGTGCTGGTTTCCATTCAGACATTCAATGATGTTTTCTCTCTTAGTGCTTACATACATTAAGGGACAAAATGGTTAGTTCCCACTAATAAACTAAGGAAATATATGGACGTTCCTTACAGTGAAATTCTACCCAGGCCAGAAATGTGGGGCAATAACCTGATTTGTGGTGTCACTTGTTTTCTTTTTCTTTCTTCTTCTTTTGTGCTTCTTTGGCACTGGAAAAAAAATAACCTACAGGATAAATGTTCAGTTAGGTGACCTTCCCTTTTGCACGTACAAATTACACCCCAAACAGGGAGGTCTTTTCAGACTATCTAAAAATACATTCCAAATTCCAGAGATAATCCAGTAATAAGAAGTAGATGCCCGACCTTGCTGCCTGAGTAGCTACATTAACTTTAGTGGGCCTGATTTTCCTCTCACTCATATTGGTCACTCTACTGAAGTCAACTGAGGTACAAGACTGTAAAACTGATGTAAGTTAGAGGAGAATCATACACAAACTGAAGTCCAAGGATAAGATCATTAGCTTGCATCAACTGGTGTATTTCCACGGAAGTCAAGGGAGCGATGACAATCAACAAAAGATGAGAATCTGGACCCATAAGTTAACTCATGTGATTAAGGGCTGCAAGATTGGGCCTAAAGGTAATTGATCTAGTTTGGAAATAGAAATGACCTGAACCTCAGTCCTTCCCCTTGATCTAGTTGTAATTCTGTATTAATGTTAGTCTGATTCCCTCCATCTTATCAATCAGTTCTCAGGTTAAATTATTCATGTCAGGGAATCCCTTTTAAAAGCTGGTGCTGCTGA
The DNA here is from genome assembly GCF_965152275.1 of Natator depressus. Taxonomy (NCBI): domain Eukaryota; kingdom Metazoa; phylum Chordata; order Testudines; family Cheloniidae; genus Natator; species Natator depressus. The sequence goes on from NC_134247.1 coordinate 5,402,740, forward strand.
TTCTCTGAAATGTCATTTAAATTATTCGGAGTCTTTTGTTGGTCTGTTTTTTTAAGTTAAGAGGTAAAATAGTAATGACCAACAAGTAAAACCCAGGAAAGGTTTTTTCCCTCTTTCATCAACAATTAAGATGAAATGAGATGTGGGCAAATAAAACTGCTCAGTGCATTTGGTCACAGTTTGATCTGACAGCTTTCAAAAGTATACCACTTCCATAGAGGCACAGTCCCTTACTTAGCAGAAGTCACTATCAGAAGTTTGATTCTGACTATCCCTTGTCGGAATGTAGCTGTCCCTTCACGATGGGTGAAAGTGTAAAGTGACAATCATGTCTTTTATTAAACATCTTGCTTTTGTGCTCTGGATTTTCATTTGTGAGGCATACCTCATGGTTTTTTAGTTGGAAGACTTTATTGTACTGATGAAGATTTGCATTCCTTGATTTCTGTCAACTTGCTGAACCTGAAAATTTGCAATGTCAGCGAGGCTACCTGCATGAATAAAGTTACTTGTGTCTAAGTATTTGCAGACTAGGGCCCTGCCAGAGAAAGCATACAATCAAGACCTCTGATCCTGTTCGCAGTAAAGTCAATGGAGCGTTGTCATGCACTCCAATAGAAGCTAGCCCCAGGATACCAGTACTTTTGCTTTGGTTACCATTCTAATAATAGACTGAGGATTATCTACTATAGTTCACCACAGGTGAAAATGTTCATTAAGACTTGTTCTTCTTATCATCATTTGGGCACCAGAGATAGTGATCTGTTACCCAGATACGTCACAGTATTTCCTCAAGGCAATTTGTGCACTAGATGATCATTCCAAGGTTCCATCTGGTTATAGACCTGATTTTTTAAAAAATAAAATGATATAGCAAAAAGTTGAAGACATGAAGAAGAAAGGCAGAGACAGAAAAATGTTTTACATATAAAACGTTCCATCAGTGAGCAAAATCTTATTTTCAGATTTAAAAATTCTAGTAACCTACTCTTACTCAAAATTCTGCGCTAAGACATAAATGTGCTACTCCCATTGACTTGAGTAAGAATTTTATAAGAGCAGAATTGGACTATATGTGTTGAGACTGAGTAAGGGAGAGAGAGAGACCCTATTCTGTTTATACTGAAGAGAGGAAATTGTGCTTTACTGTATTGTTTACCCTTCCCTGTACTTTAATTTTCCCTTTGTTTAATATTTCAGCAGAAGCCATTTATCTTCCCTGGTGATCAAATAAATTGGGTGGTAAAACAACGGATATATGACTCACTGAGAGAGGGAGAATGGTATTATAAGGTAGACTGGGAGGATAAAGCTTGGAAATCCAGTAATGTGTGATTTGCTACCTCAAGCTTGCCACGGGGCCCGAGGGAAAATATTGTTTTTTCATTCCAAGTGAAAAAGATAAATATGGGTTACCCTTTGGCAGCACTGAAGTGCAGGGGATTCCAGGTCTGAAAGCTGATATCCCACTGCCTAAAAGAACCATATCCAATTCAAGGCAAGGTATTTTTTCTTTGACCAAGATAACAGGTAATGAATGTGGTGATCAGTATCTGATTTTCTCAAGGCAGGGTAGCTAATCTGATTTGAGAAGGCTGTTTGCTTGGGTGAGAACCAATAAATGTGAGACAAAGCATCAGGAGCAAAGGGATGTCAACTGAAATTTAAAATTCTGTCTTCTGCAGTATGGCACCAATCCAAAATCAGTCGAAGTCAGTGAAATTCAGTGGGCTTTGGATTAGGCCCTATTGGAGAGTCAGTCAGATACTTGATTTTGCAGTGAGCTGCCTTTTTCACTGATAAATCCAGTGGTTGGGGTTTTACATTAGTGTGAAAACACAAATTATAAAATGCACTGATGCTAAAGGAAACAGCTCAATCTGTCCACCAAAGGGCCACAATCCAGCCCCAAAGGATTATATTGTTTCATCAAATCATTTGACTGAGATAGGAGAAAGCAAATCCCATTATGAAGAACCCTTTAGAATATGAGTGGTTATAGAATTTAGAACTTCTCTAGAACTCCTTAAGTCATGCTGATTCTACTGAATCATGGAAAAGTTTTAGAAATGATCAATGTAGAGACAATTCTGTCCATGTACAATACATTTTTTGTCTTTCCCTTTCCCTTTATTTTATTACAAGGGACATTGAAAACAACATACTCCCCTACCCCCAAGAGGTCATATTAGAAAATCCTTCCTTACGGACTAGATCAGGGGTTCTCAAACAGGGGGTAACGAGGTTATTACATGGGGGGGCCGCGAGCTGTCAGCCTCCACCCCAAACCCCACTTTTTCTCCAGCATTTATAATGGTATATAAAAATGTGTTTTTAATTTATTAGGGGGGTCACACTCAGAGGCTTGCTATGTGAAAGGGGTCACCAGTACAAAAGGACCACTGGGTTAGATTCAGTGCTTACTGAAGTCAATGAAAAGACACACATTGTCTTCAACAGGCTATGGACAAAGCTCTGTGGGATGGAAGTTTAACTCTCTGGTGAAAGTATTTTTGTTAAGTAGCCCCGAAACCACATTTGCATAAATTTGGAATAATCAACTAGAGTTTTATGTTTATAATTGTTATTAAAAATGAGTAAGAGTTCTTATACAGAGCTCTTCATCTAGAGATCTCACAGAGCTTTACAGAAACGCTGATTCTCATTTTTCAGATGGGGTTAGCTGAAGTCAGAGAGACTACATGACTTTTCTACAATTACCTTACAAGATAATAGCAGTCAAGAATATAACCTAGTTTTCCTGCATCCTAAGCTAGCACTGTATCTAATGGACCACACTGCAGTTCAACTGGCTTTTCCTCAGCTAGTTGTGATGACTATAACAGAATAGTTATAACATTGACTGACAGAAGGCCTGATTCTAGAAACCTATTCAGACTAGCAGATCTGACACACATGAGCAGATTCATAGTCACTGCGACTATTCATGTTGAAAGATAAATTCCAGAAATTGTATCCACTCCTCAACTTTCTTTCTTTCATTATATCTTTGTCTCTGTAGAAAGAAAAGTCAAACAATTCTTAAATCCAATAGCCAAAAACATCAGAAATGAGGTACTAGCTGTTGTGAAGCACACAGGGCAAAATTCTCCCATTTTTTCTAATCCATTTTGCCTATTCTAATTTTGTCAGTGGGAGTTCTGTTCACAGAGCAAGTGAAGATTTTGGGTAGCATGATTGTAGAACAGATTACAAGGGAAAATTCTATTCTCTTGAGTAAATTTACAAATGAAAAGTAACTGAAGAAGTCTGTTATAAATATTATCAACTAACCTATTTTTTTCGTCTGACCTGAATTTTGTAGTTTGAAGATGATTAGTCAAGTTAAGAAAAGGAAAATGTAAGACTACCACATGCTTTCTAAGCACCAGCCTTAAAATTTCCAGAGTATCTCATCTAAACACAGGAATATTTTTCCCTATGAGGTTGTATTTAAATATTTATTTTTAAACGGTGAAGTGCCTTCATATAAAGACACAAAAACCATTGTTTTAGTTGGCAGGCCCAAGATGACATACAATTCCTAAATGTGGTTCAGACATTGACACATTATTTTTATGAGAAAAAATGTACCCTATGTTAGGATATAGATATTCAGGCCTGTCTGTAAAGGCCTGTACTCTAAGAATTTAGGTGTATTCTTATCACTTGGCTAGTTATAGAGGTATAAAAGAAAGAAACAAAGTGACTGTCTACCGGTGTAAGGGCCTTCTCTTACTGTGACAGTCTGAGGCCCTGTTCTTAGGCTAAGGCCTTTGGCTAAGCAGCAGAGGCAGCCATAAGCTTGGAAGCGACCGGGTCACCTTCTCATATTCCAAACCCCTCACGTTGAAATAAGGTGCTATTGGGCTGTTACGAATACAATCCTGTCCTGACAATGCCTATTGCCTCCAGAGAAAGGGAAGTGCCTAGAAGATCTAAAAGGAAACTTAGTTTGATAGCATCCTGTCTGGCAAGAACTCACTTATCAATAGCTGGGATGTGAAATCCTTATTTCTGTGTTTGTTCTATCACTGTAATCCCCATTTCCCTATTGTTTGTCTGTATAATCTGTGTCTGGTTCTGTGATTGTTTCTGTCTGCTGTATAATTAATTTTGCTGGGTGTAAACTAATTAAGGTGGTGGGATATAATTGGTTACATAATCACGTTACAATATGTTAGGATTGATTAGTTAAATTTCAGTAAAATGATTGGTTAAGGTATAGCTAAGCAGAACTCAAGTTTTACTATATAGTCTGCAGTCAATCAGGAAGTGTGGGTGTGTGTGTGGGGGGGGAAATGGGAACAGGGAATGGGGGTGGGGAAATTGGAATCATGTTTGGCTAAGGGCAGGAATGGGAACAGACACAGGTGTAAGGCTCTGTGGTGTTAGAGCTGGGAAGAGGGACATTAAGGAAGGAAACTGGAAACATGCTTGCTGGAAGTTCACCCCAATAAACATTGAATTGTTTGCACCTTTGGACTTCGGGTATTGTTGCTCTCTGTTCATGTGAGAAGGACCAGGGAAGTAAGTGGGTGAAGGAATAAGGCTCCTAACACCCTAAAACAGGAACTCAAAATATTTGATTATTTTTTGGGACTGGATTCGGGGTCAGAAATTGATGGTGGTGTCTCATATTTTTGGAGAACGGATGATTTGGGAAATAAGAATGCAAATCTGCATACGTCTATTAGCTACAGTGAGCCAAAGTCTGCCCTCACTTATATCCAGGCAACCCTATAGAAATTGGTGACATTGCTAAGTGAAAATGAAACTGCTCAATTCTGTGATATTTTGGGTAGTCAATAAATTCTGGGATGTGATGCATCTGTGATTAGGACAAAGGAAAGGTGCTAGCAATTATATTAAAATGGAAAAGAATCACAGACAGAGGTTTGTTTTAACATCGAACAGAGAACTTTGTGAGAAGAAGGAAAAAATAATTCCTTCCTCACTATGTTTCACCATAGAGCTTCTGCATCAGTCCTTCCCCCAGCCCTGCTCCTGCCAAGCTTCCTGTTACAGTTTAAAAGAAACCGTACATACAACTTCCCATTAGCCAAGGACATATTGCAAAACAGTGCAGTCCCCAAGAGATTACTTACCTAATCACAAGTTAGTGCACATGACACTAACCAATCTATACCTCATGCAATGACTACAGTTACGTTTCAGAATGGAGTTCTTTTTTTTGCCTTCTGAAACCGTATACCACATACAGTTGTCAGGGGTTTTCAGAACTACTGGGTCAAACTCTGCTCTGTTACATCTGTGCAGCCCATGGAAGTCGAACAATTTGACTTCATTAGCTTTACACTTGGTTCTATTTCCTGTGATGAAGGAGCATTTCCTGTCAATGATCTTTCTTTTTTAAAGGCAAACACTCCCACTGATTTTGGTTAGTTCTCGGAGTACTGAACGACATCAGGGGGCATAATTCTGCCCCAACTTATCCTTGCTGTGATAAAACTTCCTTTAGCTGCTGCAAGTCATGAAGTCTTTAACAAAGATCTTTTGCTAAGGTTTTATTCTTGTAAAGATGGGTATGTTTAAATGCTTAACCTGCTTGCTTTGCAGCTGTACTCACACGAGTATCAGAACTGAAGTCACTGGGACCACTTGCAGAAGGCAGGCAAGTAAGGCTTGTTCCATGGACTTTCAATGGGACTTATATGCCTAAATCCCTTAGACAGTTTTGAAAATAACCCCTCCCCCCACCGCACAATGTGAATGAAAAAAAAGCGTAAAATTTTCAAAAAGGTATGTCTACCCTGCAAAGAAAACCCCGCAGCACTGAGTCTCAGAGCCAGGGTCAACTGACTTGGGCTCATGGGGCTTGGGCTGTGGGGAGAAAAATAACAGCATAGACACTCCCACTTGGGCTGGAGCCTTGGCTCTGAAACCCAGCAATGGGGGAGAGTCTCAGAGCTTGGGCTCCACCCTGAGCAGGAATGTCACACTGCTATTTTTAGCCCCGCAGCCTGAGCCCTGCAAGCTGTAGTCAATTGACCCCGAATTAATTAAGTCAATTGTCCGTGGTCACACCATGCTCATTGTCTCGATGGAGTGCGTCCTCACTAGCAGTGCCGGCAGCGATGCACAAAGCAGTGCATCATGGGTAGCTATCCCACACTGCAACTTGCTGCAGTGTTTTGGGGAAGTTTGTGCGATGCCTCATGGGACCAAAACACTGTCGCCAGAGAGAATGGGAAGGTTGCATCGGCATCCCATAATGGATTGTGCTCCCTCCCTCATATCAACGGCAAACAATCCAGTGGCTTTCATGCCTTAAAACTGCTGCGCGTACTCAATAACCCCAGAAGCGTGGAGCCTGCTCAGTTGTGCACTCTTGCTGTGAGCATCTGAAACACCTCACGCCTTCTCCTGCAATACTTCCAGAGCCAAAGTAGGGTCCACCACGTAGAACATAGCGATGTCCCGCAAGCAGCCCTCCTGCAAGCCATTGAAAAAAAACAATTCACAGTTGCTGCGGGCAATCACAGAGCAGCACTCTGTGGAGCGCCGTTTCTGGTCGCATGAAACACGCACTGACTGGTGGGACCGCACCGTTTTGCAGGTCTGGGATGATGAGCAGTGGCTGCAGAACTTTCAAATGCGGAAGGCCACCTTCCAGGAACTGTGTGTGGAGCGTTCCCCAGCCCTGCAGTTCAGCAACACGAAAACGAGAGCTGCTCTGACAGTGGAGAAGCGAGTGGCGATCGCTATCTGGAAGCTTGCAAAGGGAGACAGTACCTGTCAGTGGGGAATCAATTTGGAGTAAGTAAATCAACTGTGGGAGCTGCTGTGCTCCAGGTGTGCAGGGTCATTAATCGACTTCTGCTATGAACAGTAGTGAGTCTCGGAAATGTGCAGGACATAGTGAATGGTTTTGCCGTGACGGGGTTCCCTAATTGTGGTGGGGTGATAGATGGCATGCGTATCCCCATCTTGGCAATAGACCACCTTGCCAAAGAGTACATAAAACAAAAAGGATACTTTTCAATGGTGTTGCAAGTGCTGGTGGATCACAGGGGGCGTTTCACCAACATCAACATAGGATGGTCGGGAAAGGTTCATGACGGGCACATCTTTAGGAACTAGGGTCTGTTCAAAAGGCTGCAATCTGGGACTTTCTTTCCAGACCACAAAATGAGCAATGACAATGTTGAGATGCCTATAGTTATCCTGGGGGACCCAGCCTGCCCCTTGCTCCCATGGCTCATGAAGCCTTACACTGGACGTCTGGACAGCAGTAAGGAATGGTTCAACTATAGGCTCAGCAAGTGCAGAATGGTGGTTGAATGTGCCTTTGGTCATTTAAAAGGGTGCTGGAGAAGTTTACTAACAAGGTTGGACCTTTGTGAAGAGAACATCCCCATGGTTATAGCTGCCTGCTGTGTGCTCCATAATATCTGTGAAAAAAGAGGGAAAATTTTCCGCAGGGGTGAGCAGTTGAGACAGATCACATGGCAGCCATTTTTGAGCAGCCAGACACCAGGGCAAGAAGAAGAGCACAGCAAGGGCTGCTGTGTAGCTGCGAGGTTTTGAAAAGCTGTTTCAATAATGAGTTACCGTAATGTAAGCTGTCCCTGTAAAGCCAACACCCTGTCCAAGGCCCCTGCTTCTACTCAATAAAGAACATTTATTTCTTGAATCCATTTACTTTATTTAACAAACATAAGTAAAGAGGGAGGACAGGAAAAAAAAAAGGTAACCTTGGGGAAAAGGGTTATAACGTTGGAAGGGGAGAAATCACTAAATCACTAAATCACTTAGACACTTTTGAAAATTTTACTCAGAATGCATTGAATCAAACTGCAACAATATAATGTCCAATGTATCATTCTCTTACTAAAAAAGAAATATGAAAAACACACAGACTTGTAAAGGATCCAAAATATCTGTTGAGCATAGCAATGGAGTGAATCAACCCAATGCTCCATCATATTTTAACAACATTATCAACACATTGGACTGATTTTTATAGTTAGAGAAATTTTTCTGTTAGTTTTAATTTCATTACCTCCCAATTTCGTATATATAAGGGTTTAACTGATATGGTATATCTCAGGTTTCCCTGCACATTTGCTAAATGTAAGTGCTGAGCTCAGTTAGAAATAGAATATAATTATCATTGTAGTCTTCAGAAAATTGTGAGGTTCATCTGAGCCCTTCATGATTTAAGATTAGCCAGGCAACTGGTGTTTTGTTTTGTGTTTCACTTCACAAAAATGCAAAATCTGGTGCCGAGGCAGAATTTACAGCTCATATCTGAAGCTCTTCTGGAAAGCTATCTGCGGGAGACCCAGCTGCTGTTCTTCAGTTTGCTGAGAACAGGATTTCTAGTTATAAATCTAACTACAGCTCAGGTTTTCTGCAAAGTCTAGCATTTGGCTCCACTTGTCCCTAGTTCACAGTGAATCTGAAGCTCAGCCACCCCTGTTCATGTTCAGAGGGACTGTTCCCGGACAGTGAAGTTCATCCCTTTGCAGAGGGACAGCAGAAGTCCAAGCATCACTTAGAGCTCACATAACCCTGATCCAAAGTCTAATTTGATGCTATCCCATGCTCACTGCAGGCACTGTTATATAATCATCTTCCTAGTTTCTTGCCAAGGAGGAAGTTTCTAGCCAGCTCCAATCAAGGACCCAGCAGTCACCTCTGGCACCCGCAGGCTCAATCAATGTTATTTAGAGACTCATTTCAAAATGTACTGCAATTCCATCTCGGTACTATTGTCATCCTGGGATTGTGTGTATCGATCCTTGTTCTGAGCCCCAGATGGCAACCCTGGCCAAGATTCACTTCACCAGCATAAATCCAGAGTTCCCTCTGTTCCCATCACCGTAGCAGATGCTTCAGTCTGTATGTTGGAAGAAGCTGAAGCCTGTCTGCACTCATTATGCACAGAAAACATGGCAGCCCGTGGAGACAACACAGTGTAGGTCCTCCACCAGTGTTGACCTACGCTGACTCCCCATGTGACAAAGTGGTGCTGAGAGCTTGCCCTTTGAATGAATTTCCTACAATATGAGTAAACTTGACTGGTGGTAGCTGTAGTAAGGTGTTGCGCACAGAAGTGCTGGTAAGGGATCACTTTTTATTTCCTGGTTCCAATCACAAGATATACAGTTGGACTTGGACAGGGCTACAACATGGCTGGCCTTCTCTCATGGCTGGGGTCAATATCCACTGGCTCCAGTGGTGACCATTAGCAGTAGCTTCCTGAGGGTGTAGCTTTAAGAGACTTCGTAGAATTTTTGAAGCAGCACCAAGTTTAAATTACTTTCTGTCTTGTTGAAAACCTTGAAGAGTCAAAGAAGCACATTTCTGAATCTGTGTTTCCAATATTTCCTATGTTTGGTGATTAAACTCCACCAATTGCTTTATGTAAAATTTACCCTAATAAATGTGACAACAAACAGTCCACAGTGCTGGTGCCCATGTTGAGACATAAATTAGATTGCATGGAGTCTGGCTGATAGATACGCCAGAAGTAGGATGGAAATCAAGCTGAACTAAACACCACAGCTTCATTTACAGCCAGTAAGCCTGGCATAGCTGTCTTTGCATGTTAAAGCATTTTGCATTTCAGAGTTCAGGCAGGAAGGCAATTCATAATGTTAATTCTGCAGAACTACAGCGATGCCTAGTGATACTAGTTCTGTTCAGACTTGTTAAATAGATGGATGGTGTTTTGAGTGCCATTGAATTTATTGTTCTAACCAACTCTCTTCTAGAATAGAAGAGGGAGCAGTGGATGACAACCAGTTGAGCTGGTGGACTGTAAATGTACCATGCAGTAGCCATTTTTGCTGTTCAGAAACACGATATACTGAATTTAAAGAAAAATGTGAAATATACAGGTTTTGTTTGTTTGGTTGGTTTGGGGTTTTTGTTTTGTTTTATTTTGATTTCTTAAGGCCATTTTCATATTCCCCCCCCCCCCCCAATGAACAATGCTGAGCAGCTCTGCATTTGGGGTCTTAACCCTTGAGTGGTCATGTGTGAGTTTCATAGATTTTAAACAACATATGTGGTTAGGACAAGCCAAAATAAAAATAATCCAGTCTCACGCTTCAGGGCGTCAGCTGATCACTACAGGGTTAAATAAGGATACTTCTCCATCCCTCTTTCCAAGATTCAGCATTGCACTATTGATTCTATTTGTGTGCAGGTGTTTTCAGTCTTCTTCTGCAGCATTAGCGATAGGCATCACAGAAAGCAGTCTTGAAGACTCCTTTTTGGGGAGGGTGTGTGTGTGTGTGGAGGAATTCCACTGGAATTGCATTCCAGTTTGTTTTTAACCCTTGAACTAGCCCTGGAAAGGAGATATGCACATATTAAAGTCACAAGCATATAAAAGAGGAGGAGAGAATATAGCAGTCCCAGAAGCCGTTTGGCCTCTTCTAATGACCCTTATTGTCTCAAATGACTTTTACATTCCACGAGTCTGTAGAGTAGACTAGTGGGTTGAGTAATGTGAAAAAACAAACAAATGAAACTATCGTGAACTATTGAGTCATTTGGTTCCAAAACAACATGGTTTAACATGTGTATGGCGCCACCAAGGAGAATCTCACAATGATTCTTGGAAGGCAGACTCAAAGTGCACATACAGCTAAATAATATAAGGATTTAGGTGTTCCTAAGTGCTCACTGCATAGACGATATGGCATATCTGGTGAAAAATCTCTTCTAAAATAAGGAATATCTACATTAAAGTTCCCAAATTAATATTTACCATTAAATAACACACGTTAATTCTGGAAAAAAAATAAAGCTACATTACCATATCATTAAGGTAGCACAGCATGTCATGCCAGCAATTATTCAGAGTGGAAATTGAAGTACTACATCAGACTTGCTTTGTTATACCTATGTATTGTTATTTTCCTGGCCACTTACCAAGTAGCCTCAGAAGGGTGAGCATTGTTCCACACTGGATATGTGACCCACAATACATGGGGTGAATTAAGGATATGTTTTAGGCTAGCTCAGCCTATGTATCTGGGATAAGTTATTATCCTCACAGCTGTACCCATGCAGACCTATGGCTTCTAATAACATTCCCTTATGAAAAATACTGCCACTGGTAACAGTGTCTTAGGCAGAAACAAGATCATGTTTGTGTAATATTTATCTTATGTTCCATATCTGCTATCCAAGTCAACAGCAACGCTTAGGTTTGCTCAGTTTTGAAGTGCAAAAAGATATTCCTTTGGAGTAGTTTGGCCGGTCTCATATGTTTGCCGATATATTCTCCATAAAAGCAGGGAATAATCATGAATCAGAATGCAACAGAAGCAAATATCTGTAAATCTCCAGACACACCGGGCAGTCATTTAAATTAAACGGCGTGTTGTCACTTCCATGACGGAATGGAAACCTGAGCCTGACCATGTTGTACTTTGCACGAGAGGCCACCAAATCAAACACTAACAATGTCTGACATGCAAAGCAAACAAGTTTCCCATGTGTTTGTTGCAACAAGTGGGGCTACAAGCAGAGAAGAGGGTCCTGTGCGTTTGGAAACATATAAGCAAAGTGCCAGGGCTATGATTAATGAAGAAACTGACTTGGAATAGAGAGATGGCAACCCAAGGAATGTATCATGAAAAACTGTAAAACGGGACGTTAAAACAGACATTGTATTAAAATATACCAAAAAAAAAGTTAATTTGTTTTCATCTGCGGGGTACATTCCAAAAGGTGAAGTTTGTTTTTAACTCTTGAGCTAGCTCTGCAGAGGAGATATGCACCATATGCCACCAGTGGCCCATACAGACAGGGCTGCAACAAGATGTTTGCCAGAGGTTTGAACTCTGGCAAGCAAGCCCCCCACTCCCCACAATTTCAACCTTTTATAGTTGAAAGTGAATTCAGGACTGGTGGAAAGGTGCTGAATTAATACTCTCTAAAATCTGCAGACTGTCAATCCGCCCAACAGGTAAAGCACAGGCAGCTGTCCCCATCATGTCCTTTGAATGATAACATGGAAAAGGCCAAGTGATGGGTGTAGTTTGAAAGTGTTTGGATGAACGCTAGACTAGTGATTTTCTGGCTTTTTCTTTTGTGGTTGTGTTGGTGTCATTTGTACTCGAGCACACCTGTACAGAACATAGCAACATACTTTCATGCATGTGTGTTGGTAAGTCATGGGGTAAGAGGGAAGGTCCTCTCATGGATCAGTAACTGGTTAAAAGATAAGAAACAAAGAGGGTAGGAATAAATGGTCAGTTTTCAGCATGGAGAGAGGTAAATCGGGGTCTATAGTGGGACCAGTGCTATTTAACATATTCATAAATAATCTCGAAAAAGGGGTAAATTGTGAAGTGGCAAAATGTGCAGATGATATAAAATTACTCAACATAGTTAAGTCTCAAGCAGATTGTGAAGAGTCACAAAGGGATCTTACAAAACTGGGTGACGGGTAGAGGTGCTGGAACGATTTTTATATTGTGGACGCTGAGAACGAACGAAACAAACTGTCAACCATGTATATAAGGGAAAGCACTTCAAGCCAGGGGGTACAGCAGCACCTGCAGCACTCCTACTTCCAGCACCGTTGGTGACCGGGCAACAAAATGGCAGATGAAATTCAATGTTGATAAATGCAAAGCAATGCACACTGGAAAACATAATCCCAACTATACATACAAAATGGTGGGGTCTACATTAGCTGTTGTCACTCAATAAAGAGATCTTGGTGTCATTGTGGATAGTTCTCTGAAAACATCTGCTCAATGTGCAGTGGCAGTCAAAAAAGCTAACAGAATGTTAGAAACCATTAGGAAAGGATTGGATAATAAGATAGAAAATATCATATTGTCTCTATATATATATCCATGGTACGCCCACATCTTGAATACTGCCTGCAGTTCTGGTCGCTCCATCTCAAAAAAGATATATTGGAATTGGAAAAGCTACAGAGAAGGGCAACAAAACATATAAAGGGTATGGAACTGCTTCCGTATGAGGAGAGATTAAAAAGACTGGGACTTTTCATCTTAGAAAAGAGATGACTAAAGGAGAATATTATAGAGGCCTATGAACTCTTGACAGGTGTGGAGAAAGTGAATGTTATTAACTCCTTCACATAACACAAGAACTAGGGATCAATCAGTGAAATTAATAGGCAGCAGATTTAAAACACACAAAAGGAAGTACTTCTTCACACAATGCACAGCCAACCTGTGGAACTCTTTGCCAGGGGATGTTGTGAAGGCTAAAACTATAACAAGGTTTAAAAAAGAATTAGATAAGTTTATGGAGGATAGGTCCATCAATGGCTATTAGCCAACATGGGCAGGGTTGCAACCCCATGCTCCGAGTATTCCTAGCCTCTGACTGTCAGAAACTGGGAGTGGACAATAGGGGGTGGATCACTTGATGATTGTCTGTTCTGTTCGTTCCCTCTGAAGCACCTGGCATTGGCCACTGTCAGAAGGCTAGATGGGCTAGATGGACCAGTGGTTTGACCCAGTATGGCCGTTCTTATGTTCTAAATTGCGAGGCCTGAAGGGACCACTGTGCTCATGCAGTCTCCCTGACCTGCATAACACAGGCTAGAGAATTTCACCCTATTTGTGTAATAGAGGGAATTGTTTTTTCCTACCAAGCAAGTACTGAAGCCAAAAATGTGTGCTTGAACCAGGGTGCGTACTATACACACATAATTTATAGTATAAGTTGTGGAGGTCAATACCATTTTAAACTTCTGAGGTACTCGGCCTCTTTATGAATTCAGAAGCTCCAGGAATTTGGTCTTTCTGATGCTAACAGAGATGCAGTCAAACTTGTCAAAGGCTGACTACTTGAAAAGGGAGCCAAATCTAATCAGGACAATAATGCAAAGCATGGTGAGGAGTTACACAGCAAGGCTTGGCCTGTCACTTTCTATTAGTCTATAAGTAAAATAACTTAACTGCCTTTGCACAGTTTTGTGTTTTTCTGGTATGCCTCAATCTTAATTCCTCCATTAGAAATAAAACTTGTGTTGGGTGTAGAGACAATGATATGAGAAGAAACCCTCTTTTTGTCCTCTCCCCATTTTCTCTTCCTCTCTTTCTTTCTTTTAATTCAGAGAAACAGAGACTTCTATTCATCCAATATGCAGCCGAGTCTCTTGGGTTATGTAATTTGTTAAATCATCCATGATCATGCTTTATAGCCATATTGTAAGTAGTGAATTTCCATACCCCGTAAAATCTTCAAACCTGATTTATCAGAACAAACACTGGAGACTGGGAGACATCTAGAGTGTTGTGTTTTGGTTTTTTTTAAACCAAGACTGTATCCTTCCAGTGACAATCTCACACTAATGACTCAAAAATAAAGCAAAATTGTTTCATGGTAAACTAACTGCAAGAATAAAGTCTTAATGCAATTGCTGGGACAAACTTTGCCCTGGGATATATTTTTGAAACATCTATGGTCTTCATTTGGGGTTCAAACATTTAAGTCCAAGCATAAGTTAGCCCAGGATATTTAAAAGGCACAGTAAAGTTTCCTTATTTTCTTTGGTCATTTTTATTTAATTTAATTTAATTTTTAAACTTGCTGTTTAAAAACAATCCATGAAAGTTTAAAATTAAGAATGTTCTCGTTAAAAGAATGTTTGTTCAATAGTGTAAGCAAACATTCATTTATTGTAAGGTTGCTTGTGAACAATGAATGAAGATAATAGCTATTGTAGAGTTGCACCTAACCACTGGACAGTACACATTGATTCATTATGGTAGTATTGGTCTTGCACATGCTGCTTCGTTTTTGTAGGGTTGCCTCTGATTGCGGGTTTGTGCACGATCACTTGACATTGAAAGGTTTTTGATAGTGCACCAAGTCTTTACTTACATGAGCAGTCCCACTGCGTTAGCTGGATTGCTCCTCCTGTGAGTAAGGTAAGCAGGATTTGACCCAATAGCTAGATTGTTGCCATGAGTTTGGTCTAATCATGCACTCTTTACTTAAGTCAAAAATCCCACTGTCCTTGATCAGAGTTTCAACAGAAGGGAAAGCACAGGATCAAATTTTTAGGGCTTGAAGCTCCGCAGCTCTGCACCTTGTGTTGCCATTTATAGCTGTGCAAAGTGAGTGTAACGCTCATAACATCAAAATTCTCCTCTCACTTACACTGGCTGTAGCATTTTACATTCCTTTCCAGTCATGTTTCACTGATATAAATGGAGACAAGATGCAGGGCACTGGACAATTAAACTCTAAATCTGTACGTTTATAAGGGGAAAACAGCACTGAAGTTTAAGAAAACAAATTAAAGGGAAACAACTGCACTTTCAAGGATCTCAGGTTTTGGCTCAGTGATTAGAACTTTTAAAAGAAGGTAATTAAAATGTTGCTTTTCCCAGTTTTTAAGGCATGTCTTTAAAATAAAACATTTCTGCACTGTTACAGCCCTGGTTACTGAGGTCAACTTAAATCTAAGCATTCAGACTCAGAAAGGATGTACTTTTCTATCAGCTCTATTGATAACTTCGACCCTCTCTCAGTAGTCACTTTTACCCAAAGATCTCTTGATGCCAATTGGTAGAGGGCAAAGGGGTACCTAGGGGTACAGTAATCTCCTGGGTTCTCCAAAAGACTATCATGTAATGTCTCTAATGAAAGCCCATGTCACACTGGCCATTATAGTATTTGAAAGGATGGAAAATATGTGAGGAGTTATGTATATATGTTGACAATTTTATTCTTTAGGCCTTTTAGTTAAAGACAGGTCACTCAGAGGTACAGTTCCTGGAGTCAAACATCTCCAGACAGGAGATCACCATGGTGGATCATTGTGTATTGTGTTTTCTCACAACAGAAATCTATTCTCACACTGAAGCAAATGACAATGAAGAGGTTGCAGAGACTTTAGAAGGAAATTGAAAGAAAGGAGGGAGGTGAGGAAGGAGGGCCCTGTTTTCAGGTGAAGAACAAAGGCTTGGTCTTGTATTTCCTGGGATGTAGGGATACCTGACATCTTTCAGTCTGAGAAGTCAAGCTACCAGTGGGTATGATCTTATTAAAGGGAGAGCCTGGCTGGAAAAGGGCTTCGGTTAAGCTATCCTGTGGAGGACAGGGAATGTCCTGTGAGTTAAGTTTAGACTCTAGAAAGCAGGGTCTGATTTTGTTTTACGTGTAACCATTTGTTTCTGATGTCCTTACTTTCTGTCATTTGAATCGCTGTGCTCTGATAATAAACTTATTCTTGTTTTCAGTATAAATATTTATATAAGTGCTGTGTGTTAAGCGGAGCAGTGATCCTAGTAAGCTGGTACAGTATGTACTATTCCTTTAGGAGCAGCAAATATGAGATTTCTGTGCGTGGTAAGTGGAACAGGGACTGGGCACTCCAGGGGGACACTTAGAGGACTGGAGGGTTGGTGTGTGTCTATGACTGACCTGTGCAGAGAGAGCAAGACCTGTGGAGACCTGGCCTGCAGTGCGTTGTGTAGCCTGAGGCTGGTGGAGTCAGGGAGCTATTCCACAGCAGGCACAAGCAAGACTTCCTCATGCTAAGGGCAGGTGGTAGCAGAATGCCTCACAACCCCAGGTACTGCCTGGAAACAGCATCACAGTCACACAGTATTGTTGACACTCCCAGGGCCTGATTCTCCATGGCCCTGCTTTCTATGTTTTCATTTTACACAAGTGCAAAGCAAATGTGAAATGCTGCTGTTCTGATTTGGTAGCTTTTTTCCACCCAGTTTGCTCTGGTGTGAAAGATGACAGTAGGTGAGAGATAACCCAATACGGAGCTCCTGAAGTCCTATCCCAGTGAGACCTGGGCTCAGTTTGCCACCTGGGAGGGATTCTCATAGGGTCAGTATCTTCTGGGTTTGTTCTAAAGTCCCAGTTGGAATCTTGAGATGATAGCCACAGGATGTAATAAATACTTCCATCCAGTTCTAGACCTGTGGTTGGCAAACCAGAGCACCATGATCATATGAGGAATGAGTGAGGTTTCTCCTCTTACCAGCAGCCAGCATTCTCCACTCAGAAAACCTGAATATTGGAGATCCTATTCCTTGTTCTTCTGGAGCCTGATCCAAAACTCATGGAAACAACTGGAAAGACTCTCAATTTCAGTGGCTTTGGATCTGGCCTTTGTCCCTCACAAAGGCGCCAATTCAGCAAAGCATGTATGCCTAACCTTAAGCAGGTGCTTAAAGACATCCCTATACAAACACATCGCTTAAGCACAGGTTCATTGGCCTTAATGGGAGTGGCTCATGCATAACTGAAGGTGGAGTTTAACTCCTTTGGGTTACAATAAAATTGTCTGTCTGCATATAAAAGTGAAAGAAAGGTAAGTATGATGAAAGATAGGTAGATGATAGACTGAAAGACAGGTCAATGGGACTGAATGTTGACAGTTTTACTGGCTGACCCTGTAGTCCTGAAATAGGCAAAACACCCTTTTGCTTCCATGTGAATTTCACCTTTGAAAGGATAAGAGCATCAGAGCCTTAATGTGTTAAAAAGGGAGTCCTAGCACTTTGTAGTCTGGGTGGGCTCAAAAAGTCTGGTATCCATTAGGGCCCAACATTTAGCCGAACCAAAAGATTAATTCTGTTGCAGGAACTTGGGCAAACCAATAGCAGCTGAAAGTTAATCAAGCACTGATCCTCACAATCCTTCTAATCACAGCCAGCTGCTGCTGAAACCTACGAGGAGCAACATCCCCAGGGCAATCCTACTGAGGGTGGGGGGAGCGATTCCGAGAGAGCTCCTTGGACTTTAGAAGGGCATTAAAAAGTTAATAAAATAAAAGTTAATGCCTTCAATCAAGGAGCTATGGAATGAGTTTGGGAAGTTCTAAAGCTCCCAATATTAATCTCTTCCCGCCTTCCCAGCTGCCTGTTCCTGGGAGGCATTTGATTTGTTCTAAAATATTTGCTCATAACCAAGTTTCCTCCTGAAGTGTACATAGTGTACGCAATGGTTGACACTTGGAAGTTTGGGGTTTTTTCCCCTTGCATTCCAAGTGTCTCTAAAATTTTAAAAACACTGACTGTGCCAGTATAATTTACATTGGCTGGATAATCTTGTTTTCAGTTACTTTTAAGGTACCAGTGGCTTCTTGGCCATGTCATCCTCTCAGTATAAAATTTTGCCTTGTTCAACAAACTTTTTATTTGAACACCATCCGACTGGAAAGTTTTTCAGAGGTTTTGATGGGATTTTAGCTGTGTGGCTTCCCATTAGAAAGTCTGTTTATCTTAAGTACTTATATAACACCCTTTATCAGAGTCTCTCACTATCTTTAACATAATTATTCTCACGAGACCAATGCAAAGCTGGGCACTGCTAACATCCCAATATACAGATAGGAAACTGAGGCACAGAGAAGCTAAATGACTTTCCCAAGGTCACACTGGAAGTCTGTGCAAGAACACAAAATTGTACCCAGGTATCCCAAGTCCTAGAATAGTGCCTTAACCACTGGTTTATCCTTTCCCTCTTACATCCAGGGTTTTATCCAACTTAATGATAGGCCCCTCTGTGACAGGTAAGGGCCACTAGGCTAAACAGAATTCTAGAATAGAAGAGTAACTAGGAGACTAAAATACCATTGACCACAATTAGAGTTAAACCTGAGTCAGGACTGCTGGATTTGGCCACGTAACAGCACAGGAGTTCAGGAAATTGTCATACCTGTAGAGTGCTTAGTATAATGGGATGCTAAACTTCACTGGGACCTATGAATGCTGCTATACTTCAACCAATCGAGGAAACGAAACAGCTGTGCTGTTAGTGTCATGACATTGCTTTTTAGAAGCTACTGCATTATACCAAAGTTTTGTTCCTTGCAGAATCTCATGGACTGGAATTATTTCTTAGCAAAGTTGTTGTCTATAGTTACCCAATGTAATCTTTATATAAACAAGTGCCTGGTTCACCATTATTATGAGACCCCAAAAAAGAATCGTGTTTTGGGGAGTTTTGTTTTTAATAAAAAGTCAGGGATTCTATCAAAAGTAATACAGTTTAATTTAACTCTCTGCCTTACACTTAACAAGTCTGAACAAAATTCTTTTAATACAAATTGTGGTCAGAAGTTTTATATCACTGTTTATTATTTTTGCCATGGCACATACTTTCCTTAATATTTGATTTTCTAGAGAGTGTTCCACCATTCAGAATTTAAGGCACATACATTCCTGCTTCCATGCCGGACAGACCCCAGCCTTTAATTTTTTTCTTAGTACAAGAAATATCAAAATTTTAGGCAAAAGTTATATATATATGTACCCAAAAGTTATATATATATATATATATATATATATATATATATATATATATATATGTCATCACAGGAAAAATACCCTGGTGATTCCATGAACATGCTGTTTTTCTTCTTCCAAAGGGCTTGGTCAGACAATTGTTTTGAAGGTAATCTGGATCCTCTTATAAATCAATGGAAATGTTTTAACTTTTAATTATGTTTTTGTTTGTTTTTCATTTTAAAATTGAGAAGTTTTAAATTAGGCTAGTAAACCACTAACATATAATACCAATGATGTGTTAGCAAGTACCTAAGCTGGAGTGACCTTAGGGGTTTTTTCCTTCTCTAGTTACTATAATTTTCTATAATGTAGTGTGGGGGGGGGGTTTCTTTAACATGTAGTAAGAATTTTCCACAGGGGTGAAACAAAAACCAATTGAAAGGGACACATCCTGTTTCTTATTATGGGTTTACCACTTTCAGTCTAATAACTGGACCATTTCAGACCAGGTAAAGGGGAGAAATAGGGCAAGTGACTTTCCCCCACACCTATGTACACTGCAGATTTGTCCTGCTGTATATCTACTGTAATATTATTCCCAGAAGTGCTGATTTCTAGAGGTTAGACATCTGGAAATGACATTATGGTGAAAAATCATCAGGATTTCTGGTGCCGGGCATCATAGGAGTTCTGTCCATAAGCCAATCATCTGTCAGGATTCCCCAAGTATTTCATATGCAGTTAAAAAATAAGGTTTCCCAGGAGCTGAATTTTTTGTATAGCCTCAGTAGAAAATCAGAATTTAGAGGGAAAGCATCCAAACAATTGCCCTTTATCAATGGAGCAGTTTAGAATGATGAATAGTGAAAAGATGTGGGGGGCTACTCACAGCTGATCTCTAACATTAAGAGCATGTGCTTCACATCTCCTATACTTAGCCATTTCCATAAGTGAAATTCATTTTCTACCTACCTTGCAGAGGTTGATCCTGCAAGGTGCTGAATGCTCGAACCCAATCGAGCTAACCACTTAAGCACATACATGAGGTTAAGCATTGATTGTATTGGGACTACTCACATTCTTAACTTTAAGCACGTGCTTAAGTGTTTCTCTGGATCAGGACCATTAGTGCTCAATACCTTGCAGGATTGAGCCCTAAATTAATGTGTCTGGAGATGGTGCTGTAGTAAAGCCAACAAATTGAAAAGGAGACTGCAATCACATTTGCTGTGGCTACCCTGGAAAACCCACACTTTCAAACAAGTCTATCTGACTCTTTACAAGATGTGGAACTCACTCACTTAAAATAAAAAAAATAAAAAAAACACATTCAGTCCTCGTTTACTGATAATGATTTGAATCAACTCAGTCATTTAGATCCACAGATCATGAAAGATGGGAAACAAAGTGTCAATGAGAAATATGTAGGCTGGATTCCCTGGCCCATTATGTCTACTTTGTGCTGCTGAGATGGCACAAGGTAGATGGGCAGAAATGGCAAGGTGAGAATTCCCCTTATGTAGGAGATCTGTCTGCGGTATAGAGTGGCACCTCTCCGCATCATAGGAAGCATGTTGGCGGAGGAGGGGCCAGTGGCAAATGTTACAGCAGGCTACCAGCCACAATCACTTTTTCTGGAGCTGGCTGGAGCTAAATCAGGGAGTCATAACCAGCTCCCTGTTGCACCCAACCCTACGTCCAAGAAGTGCTCAGCTGAGGTTGAGAGAATCCAGCCTAGTCCCCCAAGAAGATGACACGATTATGCCGTGTGAACGTTATGTGAGATAGTGAGATCAGATGGAAAAGTTTAACACTAGGTTTGCAATGTCTTGGTGCCAATCTTTTGCAGCATGGAGGGGGGGGGGGAAGAAAAAAAAGCAGAACATCCTTAAAATATAAAACATCTTGCTTTTTTAATAATCCCATGCGGTATGTTTTCACTTTAGCAATAATTGTATTTTCTTTGTGAGTATTTTATTTAACAACATTGCAGGGCCCAGCTAATCTGTTCCATGTGTTGAGAGAGCTAGCAAAGTGCTGAGTGGAGAGACAACTGCCTTTAGCAGGCTGCTATCGTTTGCAGAGGCAGCATAACACCCCGAATTATTCACATTGCTGAGCCACGCTGGAATCTACCAAAGGTCTTTGCAGTGTTTTGTGCCCTCAGTAACCACACCAGGATCTCAGGTGTTTGACAAGTTTGGTCTGAATCGATGATAGAAGCACACTAAAGCAATAGTGCTTGAAGGAAGATAAAGGAAGACGGTAAACAAAAAATTATTTGCTAAAAACTAATAACCCCATGAGATTTGCAGTAGCTTGTTTGTATTTACATTGCAGTTTTGAGATCAAGCAGTGTCCTATCCAAATTAAGAAGAATAGTAGCTAGCTTCACTGAACTTTATGTTCTAAGGTCTTTCCATTCATGTATCTTCACATTTGCAGTGTGTTGGTGAACAAGACAAGAAATATGCTAAATTAGAGAGCAGTAGTAGGTCTCTGTACTTTATAATGCTTTGTAGCTGATGATCTCAAAGCAATACACTTTATGGACATCTAGGGCCAGATTCTGGGTTAGTAGCATCTGGCTGCTTTGCATAACTCCCCAGTTACACAAAAGAGCCGCTTAAGCCGGGTTAATGGCAGTTTTGCATTGCCAGAGTGCAAAACAGCCCAACTGTACCGGTGAATCTGGCCTTAATAATTAAGTCTCACGACGTTCCTATGGTGCGTAAGGTATGCAGAGTATAGAAGAATCACTGATGAACTGCAGCCCCTTTGAAGAGAATAATGGCAGCTGTTTAGCATTGAACAATAACACAATGGTCTAGGACAGTAAGTGAAGTTAAAATCGGAGACTGCAGGATTGGGATAGACAAGCAGAACGTACTTACCCCAAATGAAATTTGGCTTGGTCAGTGAGTTTGATACCTCTGCTCTTGTGAGAAGTCTCAGACTTGAAAATCTGGCTCTGGTGCTGGATTGAATCTTAACTATTCTATGCCTTGGAAAGGTAATGAGTTTTAGTTTTGTTTTGTTCTGTTTCTTGTGTGTGGTGAAAGAAGGAAATTCAAAAATTCTCAGTAGAAAGAGGAAATATTTATTGTGGCAGGTTGATTTAACAACAAAAATATTCCAGCTGTTTGAAGCTGTTCAGAGATTGGGAATACTACAATAAATCCTGGGAGAGGGAGATTAGGGGGCAAAGGGTAACTGAGGCAGTGCCTGATAAATTTGTTTACTATATGGGTCTGCAATTTATCTCAAGGATATCACAGTCACATACAAGCAATAGACATTTTTTGCTGTGGCACATTCAAAGTTTGATGTTTTGTTTCCGCAGATTATCTATTCATCCTGTTTATAACATGTTTATAGCTGCAGCTATAGGTCTCTCATATATTTCACATAAATAGGTTGAATGGATAATCTACAGAACCAGAAGGAAAAACAAACTTTAAACATTCACATAAAAGTTCTGGGCCAGATCCTCAGACAGTGTCAATTCACGCTGTTCCATTGACTTTAATGGATCCATGTGGATTTACATGATAGGGTGATATGGCCTCCTATTCCCACTTTATTTATTCTTGATTGGTAGACATTAGTGGTTCTGAAAATGTGATCCTTCCACCAGTAGCCCTTCCTGGTGCCTCACAGCATAGACCCTTTTGAGAACCAAGCAGCAGGATACTGAGCAACAGGCTCCATAAACTACAGGTGGGTCCTTGAGAGGGTCATTTTCTTAAGAAATGGAAAAGTTGGAAGTCTGGACTATGCAAGTCTGTGCTAGAGGATTGTGCTTCTGGAGGAGGAGGAGGATCTGGTTTATATCCCAAATGTTGCTGGGAGCTCCAATCCTGTACAATAGTGACAGCTTAGGTGGGAATTGATTTGTTACAGTAACTATGTATTTCAAAAACTACATAGAGAAGAAGAGAGAGGCTAGCAATTGGGAAATTCCAGAGGGGAGACAGTTTAATCTTTTAACCAATCACAATAATTGCCTCCCCGCCACCATTACAAAGTGAGTTTTCCCATTCTCCACCTAACTCCAATGAGAGAAGAAATTGATTTCATATCACATTTCACACATCATTTATTCAGCCTCCCCAGAGAGAGGCTTCCATACAATGGCACAAAAGACATTGTAATTTATTTACTGCCCATCTACTTGTCTCTTTGCTGAGTAGTAGGAAAGCCAACCCGGGTGCAAACCCAAGGATTCAGATTGTTCAGTGAAGCTTGCCCAGTGAATACTAGCACACTAAATCATGCCTGACAGACTATTGTTGTGAGGGGGGGCTTTTGTTTGCTTTTGTTTTTTTCAAGTGGTGTTGCTTTTCACTCAGGGCAGTGTTATGAGGCTCCAGCAGAAGACAGTGGGAGAGACAAGGGAGCACATGGTCCAGTGTGGGAATGCATCGGCACCATTCCCATCTACGTGAAAAACAGCATTGAGCATTCTCATGTTGCTTTTCTCGTTATCATTTGGCTTCAAACATACGAATTAACGTGGCATCTCCTTAATCATAGTCCAGCAGGGCAACAGGTAAGATAACTTGCTACTGTGCTTCTGTCTCACCAACAAGCCTTTCATCTGCGGATTCATAGATTCCAAGGCCAGAAGGACAATTGTGATTATCTAGTCTGATCTCCTTATAAAACAGGCCATAGAACTTCCCCACAATAATTCCTAGAGCAGATCTTTTAGAAAAACATCCAATGATGATTTAAAAAATTGTCAGTGATGGAGAATCCACCACAACCCTTGATAAATTGTTCCAGAGATTAATTACTCTCACTGTGAAAAAATTAGACCTTATTTGACTAGCTTCAACTTCCAGTCATTGGAACGTGTTATACCTTTGTCTGCTATACTGAAGAGCCCATTATTAAATATTTGTTCCCCTTATAGATACTTATAGACTCATCAAATCGCCCCTTAATCTTCTTTGTTAAACTGAATAGATTGAGCTCCTTGGAAACATCATTGGAAGGCACGTTTTCTAATCCTTTAATCATTCTCATGGCTCTTCTCTGAACCCTCTCCAATGTATCAACATCCTTCTTGAATTGTGGACACCAGAACTGGACAAAGTATTCCAGCAGTGATCACACCAGTGCCAAACACAGAAGTAAAATAATCTCTCTACTCCTGCTTGAGATTCCCATGTTTATGCATCTCAGGATCGCATTAGCATTTTTGGCCACAGTGTCACACTGGCAGCTCATGTTCAGCTGATTATCCACCATGATCCCCAAATCTTTTTCAGAGTCACTGCTTCCCAGGGTAAAGTCTGCCATCTATGGATTCTTTGTACCTCAAAGCATAAGAAAGTAAGATGACTATACTGGATCAGAACAATGGTCCATCTAGCCCAATATCCTGTCTCCCAGTGGTGGCTGCTGCTGCCAGATGCTCCAAAGGGAAAGCACAGAATAAGGCAATTATCGAGTGATCCATCTATGTCCTCCAGTCCCAGCTTTTGGCAGTTGGAGGTTTAGGGACATCCAAAGCATGGGGTTATGTCTCTGACCACCTTGGCTAATACCGATTGATGGACCTATCCTCTATGAATTATCTAATTCCTTTTTTAACCCAATTATATTTTTGGCCTTCACAAAATCCCCTGGCAATGAGTTCCACATGATGACTGTGCATTGTGTGAAGAAATACTTCTTTATGTCAGTTTTTAAAGTGGTGCCTATTAATTTCATTGGGTGAATCCCTGATTCTTGTGTTATTTGAAGGACTAAAAAACACTTCGTTCTTCACTTTGTCCACATCATTGACCATTTTATACACCTCTGTCATAGCCCCTCTTAGTCAACTCCTTTGTAAGATGAACATTCCCAGTCTTTTTAATCTCTCCTCATATGGAAGCTGTTCCATACCCCTCATCATTTCTGTTGCCCTTCTCTGTACATGTTCCAATTCAAATACATCTTTTTTGAGAGGCAATGATGAGAACTGCATTGTGATATTTTCTGTTTTATTATCTCTCTCTCTTTCTTGGGGGTCCCTAACATTCTGCTAGCTTTGACTGGCACTGCACACTGAGCAGATGTTTTCAGAGAACTATCCACAATGACTGCATAATCTTTCTTGAGTGGTAACAGCTAATTTAGACCCCATCATTTGGTATGTAGAGTTGGGATTATGTTTTTGAATGTTCATTACTTTGTACTTATCAACACTGAATTTCATCTTCTATTTTGTTGCCCAGTCACCCAGTTTTGTGAGATCCCTTTGTAGCTCTTCGCAGTCAGTTTTGGATTAACTATCTTGAGTAATTTTGTATCATCTGCAAACTGTGCCACCTCACTCTTCATGCCTTTATTTCCAGATTATTTATGAATAAATTGAACAGCTCTGGTGCCCTTACAGATTCTTGGGGGACCTCGCTCCCCTGTGAAAACTGGCTGTTTATTCCTATCAATTGTTTCCTATCTTTTAACCAGTTATCCCATGGCGGCTTACTTTGCTTAAAAGCCTTTGATGAGGGACCCTGTCAAAGGCTTTCTGAGAGCCCAAGTACACTATATATCCACTGGATCACCTTTGGCCACATTCTCTCTCTCTTTTTTTTTGTTTTTTTGTATAAATTAAATAAATTTCCAAACAAAAAGTCATTTTGAACCAGAAGATGAAACTTTTTTTCAGGAAATGTTGAAACAGGACATTCCAACAGTTTTGAATCTTTTTCTTTTCTTTTCTTTTTTTAAAAATCCAATTGAGAGATTCATTTAAACCAATGCTTTTGGTCTGATGAATTGGCATTTTCCAACTAAAAAAGGTTTTGTTGGAAAACTCCCGACTAACTGCAGTTGGAGATCTGATTCCAATATTTCACACAGTTCTCCAGAGGTCATAAAGAGGGGATGCTTGCCTGAATCAGTGGTTTGAATATCCCCCCACCCCCCAGCTAGAGCAATTCAGAAGTGACATTGGGCAAAGTGAATGCCAGGGAAAAGAGCCCATTGAAGCTGTCATCTAGTGTCACCTCCTTTTATTCTCCAAAATAAAGGCAATTGGTTTTGAGCAGTGAAAACACTGGAGATTTTAGGAACAATTGTTCTGAGGTAATGCCTGGAAACAAACTGACAGGGGCAAGTTCCTCCTTTAATTGTGCCTCAAAGCAAAAACCCTAGCTGGCAATGCCACATGTAGCTGCAGATCCAACATCCGAGGGATGCCACTGATCCTGTAAAACTGCAAGATACAAAATATGACACTGGAAGAAACTACTTAAAAGATAGGCATGAAATGAAGGAGGTTGTCACTTTAAGTGGAAGGCAGAAGGAATGCCCCAAGGCCCATTTTAATATGTCATCTGCCCTGACTTCTCAGTTTGAAAGGACCCAGATCTTGGCTTTTTTCCTCTGCACAGATGTTCATCTGTGTCCCATCTGATATGAATATTTCTTGTCTGGTTTCTTGGCTCCGATCTCTTTATCTCGGCTGTGTGTCCTTCCTCTGGGCCTGACAGCAAAGTCACGGATGTGCAAGAAGGGAGAGAAAGGCCAGGGCAGGGAGAGGTTTGGGCTCAAATTTATCAACAAGTGCTTCACATTCCTCATGATGCTCTTTATTTCATTAAAATCCCACCTGTGTCATCGGAAGTTTTGCAGCCAAAACTTAGTTGGGAATGAAGCCAAGGAGCTGAGCAGGACTATATGGGGTTTTGCACCTAAAGAATTGCAACAAATGATAAACCATGTCCCAGTACAACTGTTTATATTTATTTTGCTGGTCACATATGGTAGATGTTCATGATTCACCTGGTGTTGTGAGTCTGACGAGTAATACAAAGTGCACGTCCGCTCTACAATAACTGTGGATGATAAAAGGATAGTGGGAGAAGAATTTTCTTCCAGCAATAACCAGAATGTGGATCAAGTGGATAGCATGGATCTGAATTTCACATGGGCAGTTTTAATGTCAGGTGGGTTTTGAATGTGCAAATACTAATACCCATCTATGCACTGGTGAGCATATGTGGAAGTGTGTGAATGCATGAAATTGTGCATATTATGCTGGAGGCTGTATTAAGGTCAGACTGAATTACATCATAGAAATAATTATACCTTTTTTCCTTACGTAGCACCTTTCGCCTGAACATCTCTAAACCTTCTCTAAATAAATATATGAATTAATGTTAATGTTAATTAAATTATCCTCATGTTTCGCATGTAAGGTAGGCAAATTAATAATTACAGATGAAAAGAGCAAGCCCCAAGAGATTAAATGACTTGCCCAAAGTCAACCAGTAACTCAGTGTCAGGGATCAGAACTCTGGGCTCACAATTTCCAGTTCTGATATTTAACCTCAAGTTCATGTTTCATACTTAGGGCTCTTCGTTTTCTGTTTTTACTGCACACCACTGAAAAATTCCTGGGTTTAAAAAGCTCAATATTCAGATTTTTTTAACTGCTTAAAGTCCCTAGCTCTGGCTCCCCATGGCAGACTCTCCACCGGACGGCACAGCTAACCTACACAAGGGAGGGTAGCTGTTGCAGCTGGACTGGTGGGATGGGTGAGAAGGGCAGGCAGCCTGCTGAGACCATCCGAATATTGCAGAGACAGAACGCAGGGAGCAGACGGCTGTGCCCGGTGAGTACTGGCCTCCTCCTGACCCCTGGCCATTCAGCATGGCCCCAAGAGGATACAGACCTTCCCTCTCTCCTCAGGGCACCCCTTCCCTCCTGTTTGCTTCTCCGTGAGTACCAGGCACGATCTGCCTCCTGTACTGGGGGACCATGCGCACCCCGTGATGTCGACGAGATATCATGACAAATTCCCCATCCTAGCTGTGGGTCCATTCTTTCCAGACTCCCCAAAAGGCCCAGAGCTAGAAACCTGGCTTTTAGCATGAATGCTGAGATTGTCTTTCACATTGCTGGGTTCTCCCAAGTTACAGGGGGGTCCCCATGGCTATGGGCTTTCCAAGGGTCAAATGCCAGGCCTGGTAGCCAGCTGTATTTATACGTGAACGCTTTGTTCCTCCTTTTTGTTAACACCTGCTTCTCCTGTGCAGCACAGCGAATGAGTGTTGGAAGTTTTTTTTGTTTTGTTTTTGCCAGTAATTCAGATCCTGCCTCTACTCCCTTTGGCATCAAACAGCTAAACTGGCATCGGTCTCCAATGGAGAATGCGCCTGGAACATGACACTCTGAAAACACAGTTGCAACCTTCTAGCACCCAGGACTTTTAGAATTTGCACTGAAGTCCCTTCTATCAAACATAACTGAGCAAGTCACCAAGCGTAAACTATGTTTTAAACGCTGTTTTATTTTTGTAATGGGGATCAGAGATAATGGTTTCATAAACAATAAACTCAGACTTTTCTCTATTTGTTGCTTTTTCCCCTCTCTTTCTGTTGCCCCATATTAACTCTGATATTTTCCCAGAAAACTGTTAAGTTAATTTTTTGCACAGATTTTTACCTGTTGCATGGATTTTTCACCTGTTTTTAATGCTGATTTTTCACCCATTTTTTCAATTTTTTGAAATAAACACTGATAAATTTCTAGGAAATTTTAAATAAACTAAAAATTGGAAACAAAAGGCCTTATTCATACTTAAGACCCCCCTGGTAGAACAGAGTCATTTGCTGAGCATCCTCAAATCCAATTGGAATTCAAGGCACTTGAGACCTCACAGGAATCACTCAGGACCCTCAAAGGATACAGTATCTAGATGCTAAAGGCAAAATTTTGCACTCAGTTTCAGCAGTGCAAATGCAAAGTAAAACCAGTGAAGACATAAACAATATGGGTGAAACTGAGAACAGACTTCTCTACTTTAACCTTTTTGTGTTACAATTACCTACTCTTGCTACCACTGAGGCAGTTTCAAGCTGGGAACTGTAGTGCAGATAAGGTAGACCAGGTGATTTGACCTGTCCTGTGGGCTTGGATAAAGCAGGTATAGATGACAGTGGTCAGAAAGCCAGCAGCTGGTTTACACAAGCACGCCTTCAGCTGCTGTAGTCTGGGCACTGCTTTTGTGTAGTACTGGAGTGACAGCAGTCAAGGGAAAAGGAGAAAGGGTGAAGTGTTAGGGTTAATAAAGTGAAAACTAAAAGAAGTACTTATGTTTCCAAGCACAAACAGAAGTTCTTTACTCACTGAGTGTGACTTTGATTTGGGGTGGTTCAGAATTTTCTATCAAAGCTTTCCCCCTCCCGCTCAGGGAAAAATTGGGCTTTCAGCTAACTTATACGTTGCAGAAAGAAAAGGAGTACTTGTGGCACCTTAGAGACTAACAAATTTATTTGCGCATAAGCTTTCGTGAGCTACAGCTCACTTCATCGGATGCATGCAGTGAGAGTTTGCTTTCCTTGAAAACTTTTTTACACATAACTGAGAAAGACAATTTGGAGGTGGTTTCAGCAGAAAATGTTTCAGGTTTTTGGTTTTGAGACAAAATGGCAACATTTTCCATGGGAAAAAAAACCATCTTCTGACCCAGTGGAATGAGTACTGGACTGCAAATTAAGAGCTCTGGGTTCTAATTCCTACCCTGTCATTGGCCTACTGAGATACCTCAGGCAAATCACTTCCCTCTCTCTGTCTCGATTTCCCCATTTGTAAAATAGAAATAATGATGCTTGCCTCCTCTATAATGTGCTTTGAGATCTTCAGATGAAGAGTGCTGTATAAGAACTAGGTACGGTTATTACATGCTGGGGTTGTAAAATCCAATGAATCAAAACTCCTGCATTTTTACTGGAAGTGAAATACATCAAAAAGTATGGTGTGCTGAGCTAAATTATCAATGAACTTGCATTGATGGGAAAAACCAAAACATTTGGGGCCAGTTAATATGCCCACCATGGTTCAATTCTTGTGCAGGTGCGCAGTGTTATTCTAATAGCTTCCTGCCGTACCCCTTTCCTCTGTAAGCCTCAATGCCAATTAAAATGTGATCCATCACAGAATGTTTCCAAAACAATGGGGAATGTCCAACTTTCATGTACAGGCATGCAAAACCCCAGGCAGTAAAAGAGAAGCAGCATTCAGCTCTTCCCAGTTCTGTAAAGCCGAGTGGTGGGGGATGTTCTTTTGTGTAGTCTTGGAGACTGCGGGTTTTAGGCTGTATTAAGAGAGGGCGACCAGACTTCCGCTCAGCAAAAGGTTGGTTAATAAATGCATCTGACGCCTTGTGTTGAAATGACAATGTCTGGATATTAGGCCTCTAGGGAAAGGCGGCGGATTGGATGGCACAAGCAGATGCTTCTATGGTTTGGCAAACAGCTGAATCCAGCTTCCAGGCAGCAGAAAGGGAATGCCTTCATTTCTTTGTCTGAATCAAGAAGGGCCAATGTTTTCATTGTGTGGAGATACACAATCATGCTGCAATGGAAACCTCAGCCTTTACAGTAAATAAAAGGTGGGCAACTCAATGGTGTTGTGAAATTCACAAGCTCGTTAAAAGCAGCTGATTTGCTTTTCTTTCTGCCCTGAATGATAGAACCCCCTCTGTGATGCAAATCGGCATCAGAGGGGCTGAGTGCTTCTGTTGGTATGCAGGACATGGCTTTGCCACCAAAGACATTGTGTTTTTCTGGTTTGCATTTCCAGGCAACATCCCTGCATCTGCTACAGTTATCATGCAGTGGGAAGTCCTCAGCACCCTTAGTCCATAGTGACAGCTTTGAGCGCTGCATGCCGTAGCTCCCATTGATTTACCAATGCTCAGCACCTCCAGGAGATGCTTGGGCACCTTGGGTTAGGGCTAAAGTTCCAGCAAAGCATAGCCAGTGGTCATCCAAAAGGCAAGTAAATCTGGGACTCCAAAAGACCATGACTTAAAGATATGCAGTGTTGTTGTAGCCAGGGTGGTCCAAGGATATTAGAGAGACAAGGTGGGCGAGATAATAGCTTTTATTGGATCAACTTCTGTTGGTGAGAGAAACAAGCTTTGGGAGTGTAAACTTGAAAGCCTAATTCACTGACACCTCTCGTGAAGTCCTTGTCATATTTCCAGAGGGTGGGTACCCAACCCATTCTGAAAACCAAGCAGTCAAGTTAGCCATCAAAAGTTGAAGCAACGCAAACCACAAGTCCATTTCCAAAAATCCTGGTGGCATTTCTTAAACATAGTAGCTAGCCAGGAAAGTTGTGTCTGGGCTTGTACTGAGCATGCTCACACAGACTGAGCATGCTTAGTAACACTGCTGAAGCCGGCTGCCCTCACTCCGTCCCTCCCCCACTATCAGTCAGGCACAGGTCGCCTCCGTCCGTTGGAAGCTTCCAAACTGAATGGACTGCAGGACAATGCAGCTGAGCCAGATCCCTTGGACCCAGCAGCATTGCCGAGGAGCAGTAACCTTGCCCAGCCATTAATGTAGCCTGATAAATCAGCTCCACCACCAAAAGCAGAAAAGGTTGTTTCAGTTAGTCCTTTTCAAACCATTACATGTTCAGGCCCCGTAGGGTATGTCCCTCCTTTGAACAATATGTAATGCTGTAGAGCAGTGCTTTCCAAGGTAGGGGTGCCCCTTGTTCAGGGAAAGCCCCTGCCGGGCCAGGCCAGTTTGTTTACCTGCCGCGTCCTGCAAGTTCGGCCGATCGCGGCTCCCACTGGCTGCAGTTTGCCGATCCAGGCCAATGGGGGCTGCAGGAAGGGCGGCCAGCACATCCCTCGGCCTGCGCCGCGAACCACGGCCAGTGGGAGCCGTGATCGGCCGAACCTGCAGACGCGGCAGGTAAACAAACCGGCCCCGCCCGCCAGGGGCTTTCCGTGAACAAGTGGCGCCCCTACTTTGGGAACCACTGCTGTAGAGCCTTGACTCTGAATGCCTCAAGCCTTGACTCTTGGCTCAAAATGGCTGGTTCCTGCCCACTGTGTGATGTGAAGCGATAGCTCTCTAGGACATGTCAGATCAGAATTACGTTTGTGGGTGTGTTTTCGCAATCAGTGCAGCGTCCTGGCCCAGCATTGCTGACTTCCCCAGCTGCCAGAGAGAACAGAAGAGAGATCTCAGCCCCAGTGCTGTAGCAGGCAGAGGGACAGTTTTTAGAGCAATGCGGTATGTCAGGCGGGAGGCACAGCTCTTAGGCAGATGCTATGAAAGTTGACCTGATAAGATAAAGAGACACAAGGGGAGCTGAGAGAGGGAGGGGATTCAAAGAGGCCGGGGAGCAGGAAGAAATGTTCAGAGCACCTCAGCGAGCTAAGAGAGCATCTGATGGGACAGAGGGAGAAGAGCCACAGTCACCGACTTTTCAATGTGCCGGGGGGGGGGGAGCTCAACCCGTGGCTCTGCCCCATATCCTGCCCCCACTCCACCCCTTCCCCCAAGGCCCCACCTCCGCTCCACCCCCACCCCACCTCTTCCTGCCCGGTTCCACCCCCTCCCCCGAGCATGCTGCATCCTCGCTCCTCCCCCCCAGAGCCTCCAGCCCACTGCGAAACAGCGGATCGTGGCAGGCAGGAGGCATGGGGAGGGAGGGGAAGGTGCTGAGCTGCAGGGCCCACTGAGGAGTGGGGAATTGGTAGAGGGGCTGCCGGTGGGTGCTCAGCACCCACAATTTTTTCCCTGTGGGTGCTCCAGCCCTGGAGCACCCACCTATGAGAGGAACTATGTCCTAAAGAGATCATCATTCAAGGTGGAGTCATGGCACAGTCTCTAAGGCCGCGTCTACACTACCTCTTATGTCGGCAAAACTTATGTCGCTCAGGGGGTGTGAAAAAAAAACAAACCACTCCCGAGTGACATTCATTTTGCTGTCCTAAGTGGTTGTGTGTTTACAGTGCTGTGTCGGCAGAGAGCATCTCCCGCTGACATAGCTACAGCCGCTTGTTGGAGGTGGTTTAATTATGTCGACGCGAGAGCTCTCTCGTGGGCATAGAGCAGCTACAGGAGCAATCTTACAGCGGCACGGCTGCACCGGTACAACTGTGCAACTCTAAAACCTCTAGTATAGACCTAGCAAGACACTGGAGCTAAATGTGGGTGGGAAGAGCCCGGTGTGCTCAGATACAGCATCCAAGTCGCCAGGAGAGTAGAACCAGGTCAGGGACCTTACAGAAAACAGCCAGAAAGCCAGCCTAGGCCAGGATGAAGCAGCCAGCAATTATGGAGGAGACAGTAAACTTGATGAACATCTCCTGATCAGGAGCTGATTTATCAGGATACATTAATGTCTGGGCAAAATTACTGCTCCTTGGCAACGCTGCTGGGTCCAAGGGATCAGGCTCAGCTGCATTGCCAAAACACAAGCCAGGCCTTAGTTGCCATCTTAAACAGTCTAGAAAGCAGGCCATTTTGAACCCACCTATATGTGAAGGAACATATTCCCCAGCTCTCAGTGTGGGGATGATCTCTTGTGCTCCACAGGACCTTCCTTAGTGCAAGCAATTCTCCTGATCTCCTGAGAGATTTGGCCATCTACCTAGGCTATGGACTGGAGGATGATGTGGTTTGTGTCCACACTGGGCGCAACAGCCATCTGGTACAGTGTGGAATCTGTCTACATGCATTTATGCCAGGGGGTCTCAAACTGGGGGTCGGGATCCTTCAGGGGGTTGTGAGGTTATTACATGGGGGTCCTGAGCTGTCAGCCTCCACTCCAAACTCTGCTTCACCACCAGCATCTATAATGGTGTTAAATATATAAAAAAAAGTGTTTTTAATGTATGGGGGCGGGGGGTTGCAGTCAGAGGATTGAAAGGGGTCACCAGTTCAAAAGTCTGAGAACCCCGGATTTATGCTAAGGTCATTTTATTCCTGTCTCTGCCATTGACTTGCTGTGAGACCTCGGGAAAATTACTTAGCTTCTTTGTGCCTCAGTTTCCTTATCTGTAAAGTGTGGGTATCAATAATATTTTCCTACTTAACAGCATAGCTGTGAGTAGAATTGTAAGAGAAATTCAGACAAAATCAATTTGGACTGAGTTTGCGGAAGTTAGTTTGCAGAGTGGGGAAATCTATTAGCTTTAATCTACTCCATAACCAATTACCTAGATAGCCATCCTCAGTCCCTTCTCCCATGTCTTACAACAAGCTCTGGACTCTCTCACATTCAGTCGCATTCCTCAACGAGATCCAAACAGCTTCCCTGTTTTCCTGGGACTGGGTAGCCCCAGTGGTGCTGGAACAGTTTTTATAGTGGGGGTGCTGAAGGCAGAAACCATGTCTTTGGGTTCTTACTACTACTTCAAGCCTGGGGGTGTGGCAGCACCTACACTACTCTTTTTATCCCTGCCGCACAAACCCCAGTCAGTTGGTTCGGGTCTGACACTTACTGCTACAGGCTTTGTTTCTGCAGTGTAGACAGACCCACAGAGACCTGAACCGGTGACCTTCTGCACGTTAATCGGTTGGTGTTTATGTCGATCAGCCACTAGAGAAGACACAGAGCGCTCTCTCTCCTTGCGTGCGTTACCATGTGCCTGCATATTGTAGTATGAGTGGGGCTGACATGTAGGGCCAGAATTATACATAAGGGGAGGGAACCAGCTGAATGGGAGATTGGCTCTGAGCACTCTTGAACTTGTGGGAATTTTGTGGCTCTTATTGTTCCCTGGATCATATTGGTGGCTCTGTACTTCCCCATAAGTGCCTGTCTATTGCTAGGCTGGTCTGCCTGAGCACATTGATGTCAGCAATATTGGTGTGTAATTGCACATGATGGGGAAATGGGTCATTTGCATAATTCATACTGTTTCTTGGTGTGCATAAGAATGTAGCACATTAACAGTGGTGCTTGCAAGCGGCCTGGGGGCAGGGGCAAGGGGTTTGAATGTTGGTATGCAAGACATTTCTTGCTTAGCAAGGCCTGTCATTTTAATAATTAGATATTGTCCGTAAAACAACAGCACAAGCTGTTTGCAGGATCCCCAAAGTAGGCCAGATCCCCAGTTACACAGAGGCCCTTTTACACCTCTTTGTGAGCATAAAGTGAGAATAAATTACAGAATAACAACCCTGCCATTTCCCTTAGCCGGCTGCAGCCTCCATGTGCTGCTTCCCATTCAGAGGAAGGGCAGGAATAGAAAAAGCATAAATCCACAAACGCTTTGGTCTTATCACAGGGTCAGAAGAAAAAGATGCCACAGCAGTTGCGTTAAGGGCCAGGCCCAGGGTTCAGCTGAGGGTTTTACTTATTTATTTGTTTGTTACCCCTCCCTGCCACCACTCTATTTTCCGGAGGCGAGAATTCAGTGCCAAGTCTATTTACAATGTTCGGCCCAGGGGTCGTGGGAATTTCAGCTCACACAGCTGACAGTTTTATGCTCTCCTTGCTTCTTTCACAGAGGCCTTCTCTTCCCTCATCTCCAGTACTACATTTTCTGTGTTGGTTTATTTTTTCGGGGGGAGGGTATGGGGAGAGAAGCACACGCTACTACCAAATGCTGAAGCATAACAAAATGTATAAAGGAAGAAAAATTGTCTCTTCATCACGACCTGTCATGTCTGAGTCAAACATTGTGACAACATATTCCTCGTGTTATTGTGATTTTCAGGAACATTCATGGCAATCCCCAGAATAATATAGTAACAACATCTTCCTGAAGGCAGGTGGGAAGATAGATTTTTGACCACGATGAATCTGGAGTTTATATGAATCTTGTCAAAGAACCACCCAGCTTTATGGTGGTTTTCTTATTAGTATCCATCAAAATTAATGGAAACTCTCATGGGCAGCGTGTGAACAGCAGGTTGGGGGAGGCTCGCCCCTTCTGCCCAAGCCACACCCCTTCTGCGCCCCCCCTGCCACAGCCACCGGCCCTGCCCCAGGTTAGCCCTCCTAGCCCCGGAGTCCACCTCACATTGGGACTGTAGCCACTCACAGGCAGAGCGGAAAGTTCAAGCCGTGGCGGGTCTGGAGGCGGAGCGTGGGCAGGGCCATTCCTGGTAATTGGGAAGGCACAGCCTCCCACAACCTATGGTACCCACTGCCCATGGAAATGCTAAACACTTCACTATATTTTCAAGCTTCAATCCCTTCTTCCTCTAATCAGCTTGTAGTTCATGGGCCAGATCTGCAGCGGGTATAAAACGTTGCCTCTCCAATGTCTTGAATGGAATTTGCTGATATACACCACCTGAAGACCTGGCACATACACAGTCATCACTGGGCTGTTTCCATGTGTAAAAAGCCTATAGGGTCCTGATTCACTAGGGCAAATCAGGAAAAAATCCATTGACATAAATGGAATTATGTCTATGTAATATGAGTCTGGGCTACGGGAGAGCCAAGCCCTTGGTCTCTTTGCAGTCAAGTTACTGTACGATTTTCTCCCTGCTTTTTAACTCATATTTTAATCAGCCTGCTGAAATGATTAATTTATTGGCATGAGCGGTAACCCTTAGTCATTCATTTTGTATCATATTCTTTCAGGCCTGAAGGTAGATTTAAGAATCTTTGGCTGCAATGATTCACTGAGGTGGGTATTCAGTTGTTCGTCATCATGTTGTACTGTGAAAAGACGGAATCCAATCCATCTGCTTCCGATTTTCCTTTTGGATGTCAGAGAATGCTTTATGGGCGATTAATTCACAGCGGGTCACAACCTCTTCCCCACTTCCACACAAGGAACAGGCCTCCTACTTTTCCATATTTAACACCCTCATTCCCTCCTTTGTTGTAACCACCACACACATAATTTAGTGTCTGTCATTTCTCCTTCTTTTTTCATTAATTTCAAAACTTGACAACCGCATATGCTCTTGGGTAGCACATTTGTCAGCAAATTGTAACAATCTGTCAGTGTCAGCCTGTAACACCCCACCCCATGGACAGGGGTTGAGCCTACTGTGAAAGGGTGACATGGGTTCTGCTGACTCACTGGGGCAGGTGGCTCATCATCCTACATAGATATAAGCATAGGCACTGACAAAGTGGGTGCTCCAGGGCTGGAGCACCCATGGAAAAAAATTTGCGGGTGCTTAGCACCCAACGACAGCCAGCTGTCCCTTCCCCCCCGGTGCCTCCTGTCTTCCAGCCGCCCCGATCAACTCCTCCCCCTTCCTCCCAGCACCTCCCACAATCAACTGTTTTGCAGCGTGCAGGAAGCTCTGGGAGGAAGGGGGAGGGGTGGGGACGGGGACGCTCAGGGAAGTGGGCAAAACTGGGTAGGAAGAGGCGGAGAAAGAGGCAGGGTGGGGGTGGGAAGAGGTGGGGTGTGGGTGGGGATTTGGGAAGAGGCGTGGGGCGGGGGGCAGGGCCTGGGGTGGAACGGGGGGGTTGACCACCCACAGGCCCAGAGGAAGCTGGCACCTATGCATATAAGAAAGGTGGGAGTGCTGTTAGAGAGAGAGAGGATCTAGAGTGTGGGCTGAGCAAAGTCCTGAGGAGAAACCTCAGGAGCAGCCAATACTAGGGAGAAAATTTGAGCTGAACTTGGTTATGCTATTGTTAACTTCTTTGTTAATAAAATCAAATGCCAGAAAGGGGATGAGCTTCTTCACTCTACTCAGTGTGAGAAGTTTTAGAGCGTGTTGGGAAACACACGTGCTTAGACACATATCTGCAGAATGGGTCAACTCGGCAGAATCCCTAGTATCAGAATGCAAAGAAATGAGGGGTTCATTGAGCAGCTGGCTGAAATGCTCACACCAATATGTCATACACTCTGCTTCTACATTGATTGACTGGCCAGAACTGGAGTGGACCACACCGAGAGAATGACCTCTCTCGTCAGTGAGGTCATGCAAGTGTTTATACAAAGAGGCAATATCGTTCCTGACAGAAGCTTCCTTGAATGTGATGGCTTTGGTTTCCATCAAAGCTTTGCAGTCAGCATACAGTGCTTTATAAAGAGCTAAATAGCAATAATAATGATAATATTTTCCTATTGTATAGCATCATCCATGTGAGGATCTCAAAGCACTTTGCAAGCCAGAGTCATTCATACCACTTTACATCCCTGAGGGCATTCAGCCACAAATAGGTCTCACCTAGAAAAAGTTGACAGCTGAGCTTGGAATTGAACAGACTCCTCTACAGCCCCAGCCGGGTGCACTAGACACAAAACCTCCCTTCCCATCAGATGCCAATGGCACATCCTGTGCTGAAATTCTGATGCCCATGACACCAGACACTATCTATGAGAGCCATTCAGTGCTGGCCTGGCATGGCATTTATGGAGGAAATGCAGCAGATGTATAGCTTACTGAGCAGTAGACAGGATGTGGCATAAATTAGTATTGTCTCAAAAGAGCATAGACAGCGGCTGATTAAAAGACCTATTTTTTCCCTTCCTGATTTCTTCTTCCCCTTGAATGCTGCAGGTGTTTAGTCCCTATTTACACCATTGTCTCAATAGAAACAAAACCCAGACCAGCTAATCCTCCTGATCTGTTGTGCTCTGTCCTATCAAGTAATTTTTTTGCAAAGACCCATCCGGTAGCCTATGCATCAACTATTATCATCAGTTTCATATTGAATTGGCAGGTTAAATTATTTGACTTTTATCTATATGAGCACTGAAATGGCAACCTAGCTACTTAACTGCAATGGATGCAGGGAGCTTCTACTTAGCACTTAAAGTCAAGCAACATTATGTGTTTGTTCTCAATTCACGGAGAACAATCTTTTGGACTGTGGTTTGGGCAGAACTAACCCAGTTGCCCGTAGTTCTGTGTGGATAAGAGACTCACTGGTGACTCAGGAGTAGACTTCTGAGAAACTCAGCAATTTTGATCTGGGCTGATTCCCTTGCCAGCCTCGTGATCTGATTTGATCTGGTTTCAAGTGAAGCCCAGCACTAAACAAAAACAATCCATCGGTTTTCACCCAGTGCAGCATCCAAGACCTACTCAAATGCAATGTTGGCATGGTTCTGACCAGAGCGGGTTGTATTCTTTTAAAATGCAACATATCTTTATAAAAATGCTGGCAACAAATGGGGAAAGTTTCTTGCAAAACATTCATTTCCCTCCTCCCTCATCTTTTGACCAGCTCTAGTTTTGAACTCAGGTGGGGTTGGACCAACCCCTCTCATTCAAATACTGCTGTGGGGCGGGAGAATCCACATCCAGCTACTGAAGTTAACTCTATCTTTATAAAGGCCTGACCTAAAATCCTGACTCTGAAC
The DNA here is from genome assembly GCF_965152275.1 of Natator depressus. Classification (NCBI taxonomy): domain Eukaryota; kingdom Metazoa; phylum Chordata; order Testudines; family Cheloniidae; genus Natator; species Natator depressus. Next base: position 5,442,032 of record NC_134247.1, read on the forward strand.
ACCCTTGAACTTCATAATATTCTTGTTGTGGAACCACAAATCAGTCAAATTTGTTGGAAACTGGACACAGTTTTCTCAAAAAGTTCACAAACCCCTAGCAAGTCTTTTGAAGAAGCAGATCTGAGCTTTGAGACCAAAGCATTATCCGAAAGTATCTGTTGTGGGTTTGCGGGTACACTGACATCTCTGGTTATGAGATTTCTAATCACCTTCTTTTACCTATAATTCCAGCCATCATCTGCATATAAATGAGGGATTTATATTACACTTTCCAGTGGGTGGTGTTTATACACCATATCTAAACTTGAATGGATTAGACTTTGTCACTAAACGGTGATTTCACCGTACACCCCTCCCCCCCGATGAAAAATATTTCCATCAATAATCAAAATTTTCAGACAGGCAAAGTAAGAAAAATACTGCTTGTTAAAGGCTCTTTACTTTGCATATTTTAACATATGAAGTTGAGAATTTGTGTTTTAATGGCTATAAAGCTTGAACTTTTTAAATCTCAACATTAATGACAATCAAATAATTATTGTCCGACCCATGCCTGGAAGCTCCCACAACTGAACAAATTTAAATTGATGAAATATAAAAAATGCTTACCCTCCATAATTTTGCAAAACTGAACATTTAAATCAATATTTAAAAAAAATGCTTAAAAATAACATTGGTATTATCCTTTGAAATGATAAAAATCAAATTCTGCCAAGTCTAATCATGAATCTAAAACCTCAGGTTTTTCATTGGAAAATGGACCTTCTGGCAATTCTTTTTGCACAAAAATGTGTGATGGGTTTTGTTTTTATTCCAGTGTGGAATGAAAACAAATTTTACAACCTCAAAAGTTGCCATGAAATAGAGTTGTCATCCTCCGGTCATCTCTGCTTCTAAAAGGGGTACATCTAGCCACAGCTGGGAGCGTGCTTCCCAGCTCAAGTAGACAGGTGTGTGCCAATTTGAGGTGTTCTAGCACATAAGGGTAGCAATGTGACTGGAGGGAAACATGGGCGGGAGCTCAGGCTATCTGCCAGAGTGCAAACCTGCCTGGACCCTTTGGGTACATACTTGGGCATACTTAGACTGACTCACTACCTGTGCTAATTCCGGCTACTTTGTTATTTTTCTGTGTTAACTTGAGCAGAACTAGTGTGCATCCATCCACCCACATTACAAAAATTCTGTGTAGACATACCATAGTAGGATAGAAGCCCACCTGTTTAACAGAAGAACTTTAATGCCTCCCCATTTTTTACAATATGTTGATGTCCTGGCTCCTGAAGGGAAACAAAGGAGGAGTCTCCCCAAAACTTTAAAACCCATATAATTAGTTCATCTATCTATCTGTCTCCATATGCCAAATGTTCTATATGGAACTATCATACCGGATTATCCTTTCAAAATCTCAGGAGATAAATTGTGCAGAGAAGAAATTCAACATGAATTTCATTGCCACATGAAAACAGAGATGATGTCTGCAATACATAGGCAAACTGCTATTCAGTTTTCCCAAGAACAATGGTTTTATCCTCATATTATCCTTCAACATAGTAAATTCTTCACTACTGTTTATTCTATGTTTCCTGGACACCACAAGTACACACCACTACTTACTCAAAACAGATTATAAGGGTATAATCTAACCTTTCACAGACGGAAACTGAGTCACAGAAAGCTGGAACTTGCCCAACAACACAAAAAAGCAACAGGATCCAGGAGCCATGAAAACAAGTGCTCCAGTTAAATTATATTTCCTGTGGGATTACCCAGAATCCCCCTGCCAGTGTTAGCACACTATGATGCTGAGTAACTTGCTCAAGGAGAATGACATCAGAAGACTGACATCAGAGAGACTTGCATTTTAATTCAAGGAAGAGCAAGTGTTCTTGTTATGGGCAATAGGAAGAAGTGTGCTGTCAAAAAGAGGAAAGGGAAACTGTTTGGCTTGCACCCACTGGCTTCTGAATGCCACCTGAAGGACAATGTCCTTCAAAGATCACTCCCTCACAGAAGAATTAAAAGAGGGGTGAAGCGGATGTGCTATAGATTTGGCTAATTTAGCCTTGTGTGTCTGGCATGAAAAGGCCTTTCAGAGACTCCATTTACTGAGCCCAGGCATAATGTGGGGTAAAGTTATAAATTGTTCAGCCGGGTTTGTTTAGCGTAGCCTTGATGGATCAGCAGTTGCTGATGTTTTGACCAGGGCCCATATTTGCTCAGATGGTTCTAAAAAGGAAAAAAATGGTGTTGTACCCTTGCAGAGGAAAATGTTTGCAAGAGGCATGGTCTGGTCACTAGGACTTATCCTCCCCCGCCCATCCTCATTCCTCTGAGCAGAGAGCACAGGCATGCATGTGCCGCCTACCCCAGGAACACCAAGTGAACCTGAAAGCCTCCCCACATCTGGCTGTAGCTTGCCTTTGTTTGCTTTAGGCTTTCCACACAGACGACCACCCTGGCTGAGAGAGCTGGGATGAAGTGAGGCTTCTTCACGCATGGCCTACAAGTTGTGCTGAATTTGTGTACCAGCCGTGGCTTTAGGGATGGGGAGGGAGGCTCCGAGTGTGGAACTTCTGCTTTGGTTTTGCCCACATTAAAATTATTATTATTAATTATTATTAATTATTATTATTATTATTATTTTGCAGCAGCAACAAGAGCTTGTTCATTGTATTTCACCCTGCAGATGCCTTTATGGGTGCCTACCTGTCCCACCCCAACTGTCTGGGAGTGTTCATGATCAGGGCTAATCGTTTAAGGACCATTCCACCCTTTATAGTGCAGGATCACCACATCGCCATATTTCAGGGCGTGGCTCTCAAGAGGTATCTGTGTTCAGTTTGGATAAGTAACTAAAAGTTCTCTCTCTGCTTATCCAAGCCTCTTTGGTCTAAGAATGAACTTAGAAAATTTGCCAGCACAGTCTCACTCGTGTGAGGTCATGTTCGAGCCAGTTTAGAGAATGACAGAATAAAACAGCCTCCCCCCACATCATTTCAGTAGCTCTACTTCTAACTCTGGCCAAAATAAGGAAGTGGAGAAGTGCATGGGGGGGAGCGGGGGGCAGCGGTGGAAATGTGAAACATGTTCAAACATCAAACCGTCTTGGGTCCATTTTTATATGATCCTGTCAGCTTCCTGATCTCAGAACTCAGTTCAGATACAAAATTTCCTTGGTATTTCTATTAAAAAATGGAAATATTTCTCTGTTTTGCATCTCTACTTGCACTTCAGATGCTCAAGGCAATTAATTAACATTAAGAAGTTGATCCGGTGTTCTTGGCCTTCATAACTCTCCATCAGAGGGTTCTCTCTTTTGCTCATCAGTGTTTTATCTAAGTTTTCAAAAGGAGAGACTTGTCCAAACTTGTCCAGGGAGCACGGATCTTTCTATCTTCAGTCAGTGCTCTCCCAACTGAACAAAAGAGGCTAGTGCAACTAGGCAGGGAGCTTCCAAATGGCCAGCAATTCTTTGTTTCATACATCATAACTGAGTTAACCTACACACCTATGATTTTCCAGACATCTGAGTAAATGCTTATGTGATAGTGACACCCTGTTGGCCTTATTTACCAGAAGGGATCTCTCAGGATGATCTTTATATTATCTCCTGCCATACCTAGGCACCAAATAGGCAGATATTGAAGAGAATGGGTTGGTTTACTCTTCGAGTCTTTTGCTCATGTTATTGGTGCCAACCCCTTAATGTCTCTGATAAACACACAGGCACACACATTGGTACGAGTACCAGTAAGATTTCATTTTTCCTTCCTGGAATGAAGTCATGAAAGCACCATCCAACTTCTAACTCTTTTGAAGCTGGCTTAAACTAAAACAAACCCCTTATACCACTTGAAGATCGAGGCTTGGAATTCACCTTGGAGCTCTGAAAGAAAACTTGGACCTCACACTAGTGATGAAGGCTCCAAGCCACTGGCACTCTCTGGGGACTCTAGAAATGGAAGAGAGTCCTCAGATACTCCCAGATTACTTTCTGGTTCTTTATCGAGAAGGCAGAGAAAAGAACTACTGTCCTTTTTCTAAGAAAGAAACCTTGCAGTAACTGGAAATAGCCCTATGTTCAAAATGTTTGTAGCACCATATCGCGGTTGTTTTTCACTGTGTTCTTCTAATACATTTCAATCTAAGACATGAATTCCATGAACAGTGAGTAGAGCAGATGCTTATTTCATTTGTGTCATTAGAGCTCCCTCTTGTGGATATAACAGTTAAGTTTATGACAGGTTTCAGAGTAGCAGCCGTGTTAGTCTGTATCCGCAAAAAGAAAAGGAGGACTTGTGGCACATTAGAGACTAACAAATGTATTTGAGCATAAGCTTTTGTGAGCTACAGCTCACTTCATCAGCTGCATGTGGTGGTATAAAGTGTTATAAAGTTAAAGGCAATGACTAGTAGTGTGTGTGTGGGGGGGGTCCAACTATTCAAACAGTTTATTCTTGTTCATAATTTCTTATTCAAAATTTGCCATTTACAGGGATTCTCATTTTTAGGTTGAACATGTCATGCATTGTCTTATTCAGATATATTTCTGGTGATTTTTGGAAATTATTGTGAACTTTCAGAGTAAAACATGCTAATAGAATGTTAGAAAACAAAAGAGAAGCATAACAAATGTTCTGGGGTTTCTGCATCACATATTTGTTATCATACTGATGAGGATTTGTCTTGGGGAGGTCCTTTAATGACTGGGTGAAATCGTGCTGAGTTGTATGATCAGACACTCAGCTTTGTTCATAGCTGAGAGCACATAGACCATCGTTAGCATGTGACCAATCATTCTGCCTCCGTACCCCTTCGTGTAAAATGGCAATCAAGAGCCAGGCTGTGCCAAACAGAACAAGGTTCAATGTACATAGCAGTGGAGTGAGCAAGCTCCATTTGAGACACAATTCACATGAGTCTTTGGGGAAGAAAGTGGGCAAAGATACTTTTCCATTTCACTCATCCTTTCTTTTTGGGGGTACATTTTATGGCTTTTAGGTTAAAAACCAACATAGCCTCCTAGACTGGAGGGCCTTATAAGACTTTCCTATCTCTAGTATCCCTGATATGAGTTATAGTACTATGAAACAGCTCTGAAATAAACTCTTTTATACTATAAGTGAACAATGGCAAAAATCAAGCCTACTAAAAATGAGTTAAATTTGCACATTAGAGCTGAATACACTTTGAGAGCTGGACAAGGTGTGTTCCTGGTAACATGGTGGCATTTTGTGGCAAAAGAGCAGGTGTTTGCTTACACAACCCAATGTCAATGAAGGAAAGAAATACTGCTGCCTTGTTTCTTTTCCCAACGGAATTCAAAACTCACCCTATAGAAAAATTTAGATTTTAGCCAAGTGGCAACAACATGATGTAGGCTCAGATTCAACAAGGAACATGCCAGTAAGAACATGTGCATACAAATTAATCTCAGTGTTTCCAGCAATTCAAAGAGACAACAAGGTTTCTTAGGAATCCTTCAGGCAGAAACCTCACAACCTCTGAGGCACCCCAAAGGGTTTATTTGATTGTCCTTTTCATCGTTTCTCCTGTTCACACCATATTTTTTGCTTTTCTGCAAGTGCTCATGCAGTCCTTGTTCACATGAATGTTTGGGGAGGATCATTCATTCATTCATTCATTCGAGAACATGTATTTGTGTTGCTGCTTTGTGCAAGGGTATTAGTGCTCACCTGTATACATCAGTAAAGTATGATAAGAGAAAGCTGAATATAAATCCTAGAAGACAAACAATGAACCTGGTTTATATCTTTCTCCCATCATCATTTAAGAAGGAAGTCAACTTTAAAAAAAAAATCTGGGATCTGGTATGCGATCAAATAAAATCTTCTTTCATCTACAAAATATATACCCTAAAATGTCATCCGACTGCTATCCTGCCCCTCCCTTACCTATACCCCATATTCCCCCTGCGAGATCCTCTGCTAACCTCCATCCTGTTTATAAAGCTTAGAACTTCCAATCAAAGAATAGAAAACTTGCCATGTGACTTAAGTGACCAATCACACAGAACTCCCTACTTAGAAGCGCGCTCTGTATGGATCTTTAGGCAATCAATCCAGACTCTCGAGACAAAGCACTCTAGTCTAGACTTTAATATGAGGGAAACCTATAGAGATCTACAGAAATGTAATAGGGTTTTATCGACAACACTCTGAATAGTCTCTACAGTCCAGTGGTCAGGGTACTCTCTGGGAAGACCCAGGTTCCTCCTCCCTGTGCTAATGACAAGTTAAGTGTTTATACAAAGTGGAGCAGCTTCAACAGGAGAGATTGAAAGTCCCTCCTCAATTTACCCCTACAGTCCAGTGGTCAGGGCACTCACATGGAGGTAGAAAAGCTGGGTTCATGCCCCTTCTCTGACACAGGCAGTGGGGATTTGAGGCTAAGTTTCCTGCATTACAGGTGAGTATACTAACCACTGGGCGATAGAAAAGGTGAGACCAGTCCCCTTTTCTTTTGTGAGAAAGGACTGAGCTGGTTTAGGCATAAACCCCAGGAGAAGGTTCATAGCTGTGAATCCCAAGTGGAGACAGGTGTTACTGCCTCAACTCTTTTAAAGGGGTGGAGCTTAGGCCACACCCTTCTCCTCATCGTTTCCTACTGGCTAGCCCAAGCTGCTCCCCCTTCCAGCGTACTGGCATTTGTGAATCCCGTTTTTAGGCATATAACTCCCCATGCATTGTTTGAGAGCCTAGGCACCTAATTCAGGACTGAGAATTCTCCAGAGCAGCAAGGCACCTAAAGTCAGGCATTGCAACACTGCTGCTAAATTTCCTTTATGGGTCTAGCTTGTTGTGGCCTTCCCTCTAACATTGGCTACTGTTGCCAGAGACAGGATACTGGGTCATTTCGATCATGTATGGCAAATCCTTTGTTTACCTGGCCCAAGACTTGAAACCGTCCCTTAATAAGAATTCAAACAAGAGCAAGCAAGTGCGGGTGGGGGTTGTTTTCTTCTGCTAAATGTGACAGACACAGGCTTTCATTTTCAAAAGGGTTTTCCTGTCCCTCAGGTTTTGTCTGCTCAACTTGGAACACCTTAAAAGGATCTCCTCATCAGACGGTGAGTGCTCTGCACTTTTGGAAAATCAGGCTTCTCACGGTCGCCACCCAAAAATGAGTAGCTGCTTCTGAAAATGCCCTTTAGAGGGGAAAAGTTGCCCCTGTCAATTTCCCTTTCAACACAAGATGGCAGCATGCTATTGTTGCTTCTACATGCTTTGTAAAGGAAAGCGTTAGCCAGCATCATTCCCCACATCTTGTCCTGCAGAAGTTGTTCGTGCGTTGGCAGAATGAATCACCATGTGGTAAAGATCTAGTCGGTAAAGTGACTGTGGAAAATGGCATGGCAGGGTGCTATGCCTGTGTTCTCTCAGCGTCTCATATCCAAAGCACTCAGTGCTGATGCGCCAGCTAGGTTCTTTCCTTCCAGTGCATTCATAAGTTATCACTTGTACTCATGTAACCTGCTGCCACTTTGCAGCCTCAGTGTTTTCAAATGAAACCATTTGTGCAATCCTATAGCCTTTATATTAACTCTTCTGACACAGGTGGGCAGCCCATTAAGCCTTCACTATAGTCTAAAATCTCTTTCATGGTGTCCAGGGTTGGATGTTTATCCCTGGATGCTTCCCTCCCTTAACCCACCATTACTGCCTAATTACTGTATGAGATGAGATTATCTATTGTTCTAGGGAGCAACCCTTCATTAGGCCTGTGCAAGGGGCCCTGATGGATGCCTTGTTTGCTGCCTAAGCTCCCATTGTAGCATTTGTAAATCCTAAGCATTTAGTTTAATTTATCTTCTGTTTAAAATCCTTGTTTTTATGCCAGGTGCTCCTTTAACTCTGGATAATGAGTTACAAGAAGCAGGATCACAGCTGTAGTTCTGCTGTTTCCACGAATAACTAAGACCCTGATCCTCAAAGATATTTAGGTGGCTAACTCCTGTTGATTTCAATCCCTTTGAGGATTTTGGCCTAAGTGGCCATGCTGGTGTTGGGTACTGGTACCAGGTTAGGTAAAGGGGAAGTGCCTATGTGGGTTTTTTTAGACAGCATTTTCTAAATCAGTTTGGACTTTGCCATTGGCTTTTAGATTTGATTCTCCTCTCATGCTAGCGTTAATCAAGGATAACTTGTGAAATTTTCTCCTTCACCATCTGTGTTTTATTTCTGTCATCCAGTGGCCTCTGCTAAGGATGCAAGCAGGTCAGCAAGTGGAGTTCTTCATAAATAATAACACCATTGACCTTTTCCCCCTGCCGCTTTGGTTTTTTCAGCTCAGCAGTGACGTGGATAAATTTGCTTCCCATGGCAACTGATTGTGCCTTCAGGCCCCCCAGGAGGCTGAGGCCTTGTCTACATTGGTGGCAGTGCATAGGGTCCATGCAGCTATACACCGGCGTGAAAAGCACGCTGTGTCCTCACCGCGGTGTGTAGCTACATGCAGCAATCAAAGAGTTTGGTAGCAAGTGGGAGGCCGAGGGGAAAGGCTCCAGAAGTGGGGAGCTGCCAGAATGTTTCCCCCCTGCCAGAGTCTTTCCCTGCTGCCAGAGGTTTACCAGTGGTGGGGAAAGGCTCCAACAGAGGGGAGGCAGTGGGATACTGCACTGCTAAGAACAGCAGTAGTGTAGATGTGGGGGTCACTGTTAGGGAACACAGAGAGCCGTACAGGGTGTATATTCTAAGGTTCTGATGTCTTTATTCGCCTAGAAGTGCTTCACTATCTACTCTGTTGTTTATACCTGTGCTTGGGAGGTGGGGGAGGAGTAATGTATATACTTTACACACCACCATAAGTGTAGACCTAGCTTAGTCGTGCATGATCCCCACCTTAGCCAAAAAGCGGAAATCTTTGGCAACATACAACAAGGGCAGACACTGGTGACACTGGCAACAGATGATTAGTGCTAAGCTTCAGTGCTTCTATGTATGAAGGTTGGGGCCCGTGTGTCTTACATCTGTACTGTACTCAACAATTCCTTCCATAACTGCTTAGTACAGGGCCAGGATGTAAGGAAATCTTATGTGGTGACCCTAGGTAGCACAGGCTGAACTAGCCTAGAGTCTACAAAGTACTACAAAAACACTGGGGAGTCCTTGTGGCACCTTAGAGACTAATCAATTTATTTGGGCATAAGCTTTCATGGGCTAGAACCCACTTCATCAGATGCATGGAGTGGAAAATACAGTAGCAGGTATAAATACACAGCACATGAAAAGATGGGAGTTGCCTTACCCAGTGGGAGGTCAATCTAATGAGACAAATCAATTAACCGTAGGATACCAAGGGAGGGAAAAATCACTTTTGTAGTGGTAATGAGTGGCCCATTTCAAACAGTTGACAAGAAGGTGTGAGTAACAGTCAGAGGAAATTAGTATGGGGGAAATTAGATTTTGTAATGATCCAACCACTCCCAGTCTTTATTCAGGCCTAATTTGATGGTGTCAAGTTTGCAAATTAATTCCAGTTCTGCAGTTTTTTTGTTGAAGAATTGCCACTTTTAGGTCTGTTATTGAGTGACCAGGGAGATTGAAGTGTTCTCCTACTGGTTTTTTAATGTCAGATTTCTGTCCATTTATTCTTTTGTGTAGAGACTGTCCAGTTTAGCCAATGTACATGGCAGAGGGGCATTGCTGGCACATGATGGCATATATCACATTGATAGACGTGCAGGTGAATGAACCCCTGATGGCGTGGATGACGTGGTTAGGTCCTATGATGTACTACATCTGTCCTGTCTGTTTCCTGTGCCTTAACCCAAAATCCTCTCTAAACCATTTAAAACGATGTCCTGTCTCTTTTCTACCAGCAGAGATGCTAGAACACTCTTGGCAGCTGTCACACAAGATAAATAGATGCAGCTTTGCTGAAAGGTCACTTTACAAATACGCTCCTCTGTGCTTTTTCCAATACGTGGACCGATCACCCTTTGAAAAGAGTTTCTTGACATGTGCTTTGCCAGTCTTCAAGGAGTTGGGTTACTTGCAGCTTCAAATGCTCCTTCAAGGGCACTGCCAAGCTGAAATGGAGAAGGATGAACTGTGCCAAGTGTTGGTCTCGTGATGGTCTCATGATGCGAGGGGTGTTAGATGAGAAGGAGGAGATACGAATACAAATCAAGCATTTCAGAGCATCCCTAGTACTTTGCAAATCCAATGGATTAAGGATAATGGGTACCTGTCTGTTTCAGATCAGGAGTTGACAGCCACAAAAAAATACCAAAGACCTCCTCTACTTTTCATAATAAGGGCTGGCTGGCATATCCACCAGGTTACCCAATGGAAACTAACAGCTAAAAAGAAACTGATCTTTAATTAAATATGCTCATTATCTCACAAAAAAAAATAAAATAAAAGATGATTGTGAGTCAGGTATAACACCATCTGTGCGGTTGTCTGACTTCTTCCTTTGTGGGTAATAATTTGAGAAGTAAACATGAAGCATTTCCCAGCAAAGCCAATGGATGTTGGATGCTTGGCCACTGATTCCAGGGACCATCTTTGGTGAAATCATTTTTGTGTTTAAAAAAGTCCAGTGTTAGCATGTTGTTTGTTCACGACATGGGCTTCCGTCTTGCCAGTGCTTTCCAACAGACTGGGAAGTCACATGGCTGTTCAGTCATTATTAAATTGTAAGAAACAAAAATAATTATCCTAATCATGATCTAGTTTACCAGAGCTCTCTTTTTTTTTTTTTTTTTAGTGCATCACTGATATTAAAGCCTTGGAACTAAAGACCCTGTTTACAAGAATATTTGAGGCACAGCGACTGTTGGCCATTTGGTTCAATCAGCTGTAAACATGTCCCTTTTTATGTATTGCTGTTTAATGGGTGGGAGAATTTATCTGAAATATACAGCCAAATCTAGATACCTCTGGAAAAGCACAAAGCTAGCTGGTATTTTTAAGTTTTATGGAAAGAAAACAGGAAAATTATTATTTTGAGAACCATTTCAGATCAAAATAAGGGTGGTAGGGGGAAATGGAATGAAATCATTAATCAACAAAGCACTGCTTAATCTACTAATAATAAGTGTTTTTCTATTCCCACCTGTCCCCACAATCAGTTTGTTGTATCCAGTTGATATATCTTCTCATACGTAGACCCCAATCCTGCAAAATCTTATGCACATGCTTAATTTTATACAGTGTAGTGCCAATGGAGCTACTCACAGAGCATAATTTTAAGCTCCTGGGTAAGTCTTTGCAAGACTGGGGCCTTAGATTGTAAACCTTTGGGACAAGAGCTATCTTTTTATAGTGTGTATAGCATCTAGCACGTTGGGTCCCGAATCACTGACTGGGGCCATCCAGCACTTCTGTAATACAAATAACAATAGCAATTAATGAATAAAATAACGCACATATCTAGAAGGCAGCAGAATGTCACAGGAAAGGTATTTTCAGTATGTGATTACAGGTGGCTCCAAACACATACCTCTAATGTCAACAACTTCACACATTGAGGAAGCTTTGCGGCTCTGATCTCTGTCTGATCCCACTTAGTGCTGCCTGAAATTCGGGAGTTTGGTTCAAATCTGGTTGTGAGATAAGTACCCAGATGAAGCTTGCACAAAAGTTGTCTGAACCATTTTCACTGGGAATCATTCAAGAACAGACATTCTGCATACACTTCCCTGTGCTTCAATGCAGGCTGTATGTTCCTCAAGAATAAAACAGTCAATCAGTATATTGGTCCTTCCAGTACTAGCACAATCTGCAGAGGGAGATGATAGATGAACTTTAATGGTACCACAATGTAAATGGAACATTTCAGAGCCTTCAACAAGTCTCACTCTTACAATAAGGCAAATTAAGAAACTGACACACAACTTTTATCTCGTATATTGGAATGACCAGTGATGATCTTTTGACAATCTGTCATTCATGTTTATAGTGCATTCCTCACCAGGAATGCAAAATTAAATCCAAATCTCTTCTATTTGCAACATTTCTGACTATTCCAATTGCTATATCCAGGTTTTTTTGCTTTGTCTTTTTTTAAAAACCCAATTACTCTCAGGATGTATGTGCAATATACTATCAACTTTTGTAAAGGGATTGCAATTGGGTACTCATGCTTTGGCCCATAAGAAAAGATGTTCTTTCCCAGTTTTGTGAACATTTAAACCGTATCTTTTTATGCTTCTGCAAAAGAAGAAAGGTACCATAGAGCCAAAGTTTCAATTTCTTTGTATTGATTTTGGAAGAAATGAATTTATAGTTTGATATTGTTGTTTGGTTACTTTATTAAATATATTGATTTGTGGCCTGAGCCGGTGGAAGAAATAGGAAATCTTTTTGATTCAAGTGTAATCTACAATGGGGATATAGGAGCATTCGCTGGCCAAGCTATTCTCTTTAACGGCCACAGCAGCTGACACTCAGTAATGATTTCTTTATTCCCTTCCCTCATGCATACACAAGGCTTCTCATGTTTGTTGGGGTAGATAATGTTTCAGTCCTTTCTGGGAATGTACTGAAGGAAACAATCCTGAACTGGACAGGGTAATGGGTGGGGCCATCTGTTTCTATTACAGGAGAGAAAGTGGTCAAGTAATCACAGTGATGGTGTTTTACAATGTTAATAATAATAGGGTAAAATTTCAAAAATGTCCATGTCAAATTGGTGTGTAGAAAGGACCAAGAGCAGATATCAACATGTCCAAATGGACACAAGTGATCTACCAAGGAAGATCAGTAGCATTATCTCCATTTTACAGATGCAGAACTGAGGCAGAGAGTGGAAGGGACTTGCCCAAGGTCACACAGTATGCCAGTGGAAGAGCTAGAAATAGATCCTATCCACTCTACCATTCTGCCTCCAATGCACAGATACAAGCGAAGGCACCCATGTGTCCAAAGAGACATGTGACCACATACAGACATCCGGGTGTCCAGCTAAGCACAAGGTCTGTCTACTTCTTTCAGTGGCTGGCATGTCGAGTACAAACACAAACACAGATAGCCCCCCTAGCAAGGGTATATACACTGTAGATGGCAAGGCACAGCTTTGGTGGGAAAGGGCACACCTGAAGTCTGTGGTCATGCACTCAAGTGCAGACCCTACACGGCTCTCTATTCATCCAAGCAGTGCCTCCCCATCTCCACTGCTGAGAGTAGTGTCCCGCTGCCTGCCGACCATTGGAACCTGTCGCCGGTGCCTCCTCCCCGCTAGAGCCTTTCGCTGAGCGGGGTAAATACACACCGCAATGTGGACGCAGCCTGTTTTTCACAACAGTGTGCGCTACACATACCTACCCACCTCTGCCACTGGGGTGCAGTGTAGACAGAGCCACAGATAAGCCTGATCAAAACCCCCACTTCGAAACACCCATGGCTGTGGTAGTGAGGATGATGATGGTGACCATAATGGTTGTGCTAGTGACAATTAAAAGCCTGACCGGGAGCTAGATATAAGTATTACAAATGGGCCTATCTCCCGAATGCTCCAAACACCGCTGAGCCAAACACCTCCATCATTTGAGGCGTCTGCAATCCAGATCTGTTCCTATCTCTACATTTTGTTTCTTTTGCCCATCTCTGGATGCAGATTTGGGTGTCAATCAATAAATGCACAGCTATTTCTGCAATGTGCAGAGGTGGGCAGAGAGTGGGTAGAGCTAAAAATACTAGTAGGCACTTGTACTTCAGAAATCAACATTTTTGGACAGTTTCCACCAATTTAGAAAATGAAATCCATCACACAGGTAAATTTGCAATTGAATACCTTAAAGCAGAAGATCTTTGGAGCTCTTCTTTTCCTTTCTCTTTTGGTGTTAGGACTCCATTTAGGTGCCAGAATGCCAATAGGAGCTTGGATTAGACAATATCGACTGCATGATTAGACTGTTCAAGTAGATGTTTTGCAAAATGCAGCACTGGAAGACCATAGACTGAGTCTGTGTTGATCATATTTATTGCAGAATGAGACATGTATTGAATCCCAGAACATCATCCATTTGGAATAATATTAAGGTAATAAATCTAATAGAAAGGAAGCTGGAGGGAGGAGGAGGAGCAAACAGCAAGAAAAGGAAGGAAGGATTCAGGATTCATGGTCAAGATGAAGCTCAGCAAAGCAGGAATATTTAGCATCCTGATTAAGGATTCATGGTCAAGATGAAGCTCAGCAAAGCAGGAATATTTAGCATCCTGATTCTTGAACTCAACTCATGTATGTCTTAAAATATTGGCAAAAAGAAAAGGAGAACTTGTGGCACCTTAGAGACTAACAAATTTATTTGAGCATAAGCTTTTGTGAGCTACAGCTTACTTCATCGATGCATTCAGTGGAAAATACAGTGGGGAGAGTTATATACATAGAGAACATGAAACAATGGGTGTTACCATACACACTGTAACGAGAGTGATCAGGTAAGGTGAGCTATTACCAGCAGGAGAGCGGGGGAGGGGGGGAGAAAAAACTTTTGTAGTGATAATCAAGGTGGGCCATTTCCAGCAGTTGACAAGAACGTCTGAGGAACAGCGGGTGGAGGGGGGGGAATAAACATGGGGAAATAGTTTTACTTTGTGTAATGACCCATCCACTCCCAGTCTTTATTCAAGCCTAAGTTCTGAAACCTTAAAATATTGGGGTCTTCTGACCCTATGGAGTAAGGTAGTCGGTGCACCACTGAATGCCTGCTGAGCATCCTCCACTGTCGTTAACACCTCTGAGATCCAGGTGGCAGGAGGTGCTCAGCTATTCCCAGAATCCTTTATGTCCCCAGAGACTGTGCTGTGGATCCCCAACCTACTTCCACTGGAGTGAATGGCAAAACTCCATTCGCTACCTGTGTTTAGGATTCTGTTCCTGACTTGCCGCAGCTGAAGACATGACCAGAACGCAGTGGTGCAGATCGGTGTTCCCTGATGCCATCCGTTTCACTTTCATATCAGTGTGGACATCTTTACCTCTCCCCTATTCTTTGAGAGGTCACTTAAATTATCATAGAATCATAGAAGATTAGGGTTCGTAGGGACCTCAGGAGGTCATCTAGTCCAATCCCCTGCTCAAAGCAAGACCAACACCAACTAAATCATCCCAGCCAGGGCTTTGTCAAGCTGGACCTCCAAGAATGGAGATTCCATCACCTCCCTAGGTAACCTGTTCCAGTGCTTCACCAGCCTCCTAGTAAAATAGTTTTTCCTAATATCCAACCTAGACTTCCCTCACTGCAACTTGAGAGCATTGCTCCTTGCTCTGTCATCTGCCACCACTGAGAACAGCCAAGCTCTCTCGTCTTTGGAACCCCGTTCAGGTAGTTGACGACTGCTATCAAATCCCCCCCTCGATGCCAGATTCTTCTTCCTTGCATTAATCCCATCAAATAGGGTCCTCTCTATGAGTCCTCTCCTCTCAAAGTGCTCCCTTCAATGCCATATACTCTATCACGCCACATGCTAACGTTCCTTTCTTTATGATATCCCACCAGTTCCTCTTGGGTCAGCCTCTCTGTCTTTTTTTCCTTTAACCTTGATCGGTTGGACTTTCTTAGCTGCTTCACATGGCCAAACAGTCTGAGCCTGCACTCCCTCCTTTTTTTCATGTATGAGTGTTACTTTGAGCATGTCTCCGATAGACACATTCATCATTTGCTTGCACTATGCCAGGTTATAAAATATCAAGTGCTGTCTTAACACAGGAAAAGAAATAGTCAAAAATCACAATGTGGAATTTACTTTGCTCAAATGCTTCTTTATCAAACTATCCCTGCCCTTAGTGTGAGATTTCTCTCTTACTTGCCTTTATTTCCCTACTCTGGTACATTGTGTCTTCTTTGAAAAAATTTCTGGAACTGCAGAGAAAGACTGATGTTACTCTTGTCCCAAGGGTCCCTAACTGATAAATTATTATGAAAGAAATGAACAGTGCCATGAATTTCTGTTGCTTGCTTTCATTGTGAAGATAATAATAATACTTAACTCCTATATAAGTATTTGGGGCAGTAGATCTCAAAACACATTACGAAGGAGGTCAGTATAAGTTTCTCTATTTTACAGACAGGAAGTGACATTCCCATGATCACCTAGTAGGGTGCTGGCAGAGCCAGGACTAGAACCCACTGCACCTGAGTTCCAGTCTTGGGCACTAGCCATTGGGCTATACTGCTTCACTTGCAGTACCTTTTCTTTGCATTTGTGCTCTATATGGAAAGTTTTGTTCCATTGTGCTTTATGGAAATTGTTAACATTTCATCCTATTTCCCTTGTGTACCTCTGTGTCATATGTTTTCTTTCAGTTTATCTGTCCTTGAGACCCCAAACCAATGACAGCAAGGAAGCTGGAGTTCTCTGCAATGGACATAAAGTTTGAATAAGGAAAGCAGGTTCGTGACAAACTTTTCCCTGGCTGCAGTAAAACCTACAAACATCCCCTTCTGTGATGCAAGTTATTCCCAGTGAGCTGGGTGACTTGCTGTTCCTTTGTCCTGAATCAAAGGAAACTGAACTATTGGTAAACATTTGCCTTAGAGCCACAAGTACTGTTGCTAAAGAAATCAGATTAGATATAATTTCTCTGATGGTTGCCATGTTTTCAGGCTTTGAAATAACTACATAAATAACAAGAGCTGTTAGGAATGAAAATGAGAGGTCGGCAAATAACTGATTTTTCAGTTTGCTGGCAGTTCCACAAAGCCAAACAAACTGGGTCAAACTGAATCAGAAATGTCAGGAAAAAAATTGGTGAATCAAGAACGGCCATTTCAGGTCAAACAAAACATGTTTTTGACCCAAACCATTTTGTTTCCAGATATTTTTAAAGGTCTAGATTCACAAAATTGTGAGAGGAGGAGGCTATGTGGTTAGTCTCACTCTCTCCAGCACAGTGACTATGCAAGTATTTTGGACAACTGGAACAGCCTCAACAGGAGAGATGGAAGGTTACTGAACCTCAGAGACTCTCCAGCCTCTGGTTAGAGCAGTTATGTGGGAGATGCAAGTTTGAGTCTCTGTACTAATGACTATTTAAATTAGTTCTACAAAATGGCTTCAGCAGCAGAGATTGAGAGTCATCCACCACCAAGTAACAGATGGTCTGGTGGTAAGGGCCCTCACGAGTGAAGGAGAAGACTTGGGTTCAAATGTGTGCACTACAATGGTAATTTGAGCTTGGGTTTCCCAGGTGAGTGCACGAGTCTGAAACTCTGAAACAAGTGGGTGACAGCCCCACCACAGTAAAGTGCTTTGGGATCATGGCAACTGCTTTTAAACACTGAGGACTGTTTGGTGGCCAGTGTGACATTACTCAGTGGTCTCCATCCAGGACCTCATCAAAAAACAAGCACCACAACTGGCATTAGCCAATAACCTTTGTGGCATATAAGTGGTCACCTGGGAGAGAGCTGAGTTACAAAGGTCAGATGACAAGTTGGAAGACTGTCCAATCATTGCCTCCGCTCAGCCTGTTCTGTGACGAAACAGAAGATTCAATCTGCAGCACTGCTTGAGCTAACATCTCTAGATTGAAATTGTATTAGAGCGGGTAGAAAATTTTTCAGGTAAATAATTTCACACTGAGAAATGCTGTTCTATTGACATCAAAACATTTCGGGGGCTCATTTCATTTTTGTTTCTTATTTTATTTTGATATTGGTGAATTTTTTGTTTCAACTTTTATTTTGTATTATATTATTAATTGTAACATTATATTTTATATATTTAATACATAACATTTTATAATATGTTAACATTCTTGGAACAAAATGTTTTGAGTTTCACAATTTTTTTTTAAAGTCTGTTCTGCTAGAAATTTCAAAATTTCAAATTTTTGTTCTGATTCAGAACAACAACAAATTTCAAAATGCCAGAATTTCCTGCAGGACAGACATTCCATTTTCCAACCATCTCTTTCTCTCTCTCTCTCTCTCTAAAATAATAAATCTGTGGCTACCGCAGTAGTCACTGTGCTGCAAAATATGACCATTGGGCATTTTGAATTGACAGTGTGGTTCCTGTTCCCAAAAAGCAACTGAGTTAAAGGAGACTCTTCATTAGTTGTTAGATTTATAGGGCTTATGACACACAGGTGAGCCACCAACTCATTAGACTAAGAATATTTATATTGAAATTATCATCCTTGTTTGAAATAAATGAACACTGTTGCCTATGCCTGTGATTTTATTGTGAGCATCGTTATATAAATATATTCTTAAAACCCTAGCTTCTGGAAGTAATTAATTTTGTGAAAATCTCAATTTTAATTGAAAAACTGTTATTTTTCAATCTCATAATTTTTAAGATAATATTTCTTTCTTTGCCTTGACTCATAATTTTTGAAGGTTTGAGGTTGGCAATACTATAATTATATGCCTGCTACTGCCCCCAATACATATGTCATGCTGAGGTGCTCTCTCTCTCTCCTTTCTTCTCCCACATTCTTTTTCTCTTCTCTCCTTCTTACTTGATGCCTTCAAAATACAAATATGCCTCTTCCGAGTCTGGTGCTACTTTTAGAAGCCTATTTTGAAGGAGGCTGGTCTAATACCTTTCCTTGCACAAATCATTATTTTTGTGCACTGGATTGTGTCGGTTTAATCTGAATTTGTCTCTGATAAATTGTCCCAAATTACAAAGCCATATGCACCAAAAGAAATACCAGAGCAGCAGCTGGGACTGGATGCTGTGCTACTGGAAAGGTAGGGAGGGCTAATAGCAAGGTTAAAAGATGCCAGTAGGATTCTAGTGAACAAGTTAAAGGATAATCCACCATGCCTTGAGCATAGTCCTCAGTGTTTGACTCCCTCATGAGCATCTGACTTGAGCTCTAATAATAATTGCTGTTTCATTATACGTCGTATTTAGTATTATTTGTAGTATGTGAGCATCTAGAAGCCTCAGACTAGTATAGATTGGAGGCTCTGTGGGAAAGGGATCATCTTTTTGTTCTGTGTTTGTACAGCAGCTAGCCCAATGGAGTCTGTGTTTGGATAATAATAAGACGCCAGTGGGCTAGGTGCTATAGAAACACTTGGTAAGAGAAAGTCTTTACTCCAAAAACTCACTGTCTAAATAAACAAGAAGGCAAAAAGTGGAAAGGGAAATGGAGGCAAAATGACGTGTCTAATCATGCAGTAGAAGTGGGAATAGACCCCAAATCTTTTCAATCTCACATTAGAGTTGTGCTAATTGGATCGCAGGCTAGGTGACTAGTTTTGCTAGTAAAATCTGCACAAAAATGGTTATTGTTATAAAAGACTGTCAAAGATAAAGGCATAAATCAGCCCTTGCATGAGTTCTAATGAACAAAAGAGAGCAAGCCTATAGCCCTGAACAAATTATTATTCTGTTCTGCTGTCTATTTAGTTCCTTGGCTTCTTTGTTAAATCTCCTAGAGATAATGGGCTAGATTCTCAACTGACTCACCTTGGGAGAGCACAGGGCTAATTTTTATTCCCTAAGCAGGGCAAGGTTCTCAGCTGTCTACAGTCACTTCAGCGATTGCACTGGAGGAATTAGGTAGTCTCCAGCTGGGGCTGCTTTCTCATCAAGATTATTAAAGCAGGTGGGGCAGAAGCTACTAGTTTCTTTAGAGAGAGTAGGCAGTGTTGGTGAGAGTCCTTGTAAGAACAGGAGAAACCTGGAATGAAGAAGCCAGGGTCCCCCAGAGAAATTTGTGGCTGATGCATCCCTAAAGAAAGGCATAGACTTTTTTGTTTAACTTTCTGTTTAGGATAGCAATTTGATCTCAATATCTCTGGGGAAGAGCTGTTGCACCTCACTGACTATAGTAGAGTTACTCCTGATTTATACTAGTGAAATCCATCTGGCCCTACCCTCTTTATTCCCTAGTTTGATCCATTGATTCAGTGTCCCCCATAAACAAACAAACAAAACCTGGCTTGATCGCAAACCTCCTCCTAGCCCTTGTATTTCCATTCATGGCAGAGTGATGCTTGCCCCACAAGCTATGCAGAAAGAAATGCCCTTCCTAGTTCCCAAAGGTTGGGAAATCTTCCTTCTAGATTAATATCTGCCATTGAAGAGATGCATCTCCTCTTCACGCAGATCAGAAATTCAGCAACAGGCTATCCTTGCGCCAATTGCTAAAATTGATCTCTTCTGGAGTGTATTCTCAGGGAAAAAGCTGGGTTTTGGAAGTTAATGTTCTCTAGTGATAGCTTTCTTGAAGGGGGTGACTGACCTTGTGGTTCTATTCAAAGCTTTTAACCTCTGGGATCCTGAATGAATGATTAGAAAACTAGAATGGGACAAATTCTAGGGAACATGTTTGAAAATTATACAGTCTACTTGTTTCAGAGTAGCAGCCGTGTTAGTCTGTATCCGCAAAAAGAACAGGAGTACTTGTGGCACCTTAGGGACTAACAAATTTATTTGCGCATAAGCTTTCGTGGGCTAAACCCCACTTAATCGGATGCGTGCAGTGAAAAATACAGTAGGAAGATAGATACACAGAGAACATGAAACAATGGGTGTTGTCATATACGCTATAACAAGAGTGATCAGTTAAGGTGAGCTATTACCAACAGGAGACCAACCAAAAAAAAAAAAACCAAAAAACCTTTTTTTGATGATGATGATAATGATAGTGATAATCAAGATGGGCCATTTGCAGCAGTTGACAAGAACGTGTGAGAAAGAGTAGGGGGGAAAAATAAACATGGGGAAATAGTTTTACTTTGTGTAATGACACATCCACTCCCAGTCTTTATTCAAGCCTAATTTAATGCGGTCTACTTGAGAAACTAGGGTTCTGGGAACCAGTAACTTTGCACTCTAGTTCAAGCTCTTATATGCGACCATCAGTCACTAAATGATGTACTTGACCACTCTGACTCAGTTTCCCCATCTATAAATCGGGAGAAATAACATACCAAGATATCTCACATAGATGCTGTGGGAATTAATGAGTTAATGCTGATATACTTTCAAGGCATAAAACCCTGCGAGGGTGACATGCGCAAAATGCATCAAGTGATTTAAAGTGATGCTAGTTTGCAATCACATTGGGGGCAGAATTGTAGATTTTTTTTTCTAGAGTTGGGTTTGCAATCATTACAAATGAATTGGTGGAAAGTTTCCCTTCTGCCCATATTTAGAAAATGTCCTTGTTTGAGGCAACACTCCTGCATACTATTACTCAGGCAATGTTATGTCACAGACAGATCTTGGGAGAATTCTGGTGTTAGAGCTTACAAAATAAGACTGCAGTCTCGCAACAAAAGACTCCTAGATTCTGAGGCCAGAAGGGACCATTGTGATCATCCAGTCTGTCCATCTGCATAGCACAGGTCATAGAACTTCCCCCAAAATAATTCCCAGAGCAGATCTTTTAGGAAGATCAACTGGAAAAAAAATAGAGATGTATACTTTCTGGGATCCACTTGCAGCATTCGGGTATAGCTTAGTATTCTAGTTGTATTTTGGGGGCCTACAAATACATTTAGGGATGTATTGGAAATTAGACATTTAGACCTAAATATCCACACACAATTCATTTTCTGCAGAGTGAATGGAGTAATTATGGACAGGTGATCTTAGTTGCATACCTGACGTCTTGGTACTACAGCAGTCTTTTTCACTTGTATTTTCTTTTGTCTTCCCTTCCTTTGCACATTCCCTATTAAGGCCTCATCCAAAGACCACAGAAGTCAGTGGGATTATTTCATTGACTTCAATGGGCTCTGTATCCCATCTTAAAAAGCAGAATAATAGTAAAGGTCCATGGTGTATACGTTACCAGTGATTTCTTCCCTAAGTGGGAATCAAGAAAACAGGCCTTCTCATCTATCGTTCTCCTTCAACAACTATTGTCAAGAAGTTGTGAGGTAATGGTACACAAGGCAGGTATGAAAATGTGCAGAGGGACAGAAAGAGCAGACTTAACCTCTTAGCACATGGTTAATAGTGTGAAAACATTATGGGTTTTTCTTTGAAAGGGAGCTGAGCTCACACACAGCCATCTCCTATTGTCATGTAAGCACTTGTTTTCTTAAGCACAAACTTGATCTTATTTCTCTTTCATGTGAATATTAGTAATTAAAAGCAGTATAGGAAACAGCTCCTTACTTCCTATGCACACAAGGGCCCTGGACAAATCTATGTCCTGGTTAATCTTGGTAGCATGAGCTAATAAACCTGCAGGGGTGACAGCCATAAGCACTTCCCATATACCATTGCCAGTACAAATGAAGAGCAATAGTGATAAGATGAGAAAAAAATAAGTCCATGGAATGTCTGCCAAATTGAATCACTCAGAATATAAGAGGACAGAAAGGAAAACTAGGTGATTTCTTAGCTTCATAATGGTGTTTTCCAAGAATAAACAGTGTATGGAGAGGTTATCTCAGAACCATATTGAATTATCCTTATTTAGAGCCTTTCACCTGGAGAACATTTTGAAAATACAAATGAATTTATAACAGGGTTCAGAAAAGAGCTAGATAAGTTCATGGAGGATAGGTCCATCAATGGCTATTAGTCAGGATAGGCAGGGATGGTGTCCATGGTCTCTGTTTGTTTGCCAGAAGCTGGGAATAGGCGACATGGGATGGATCACTTGATGATGATCTGTTCTGTTCATTCCCTCTGGGGCACCTGGCATTGGCCACTGTCGGAAGACAGGATACTAGGCTAGATGGACCTTTGGTCTGACCCAGTATGGCCGTTCTTATGTTCTTATCCTCCTAGCCTGGCTGTCAGATAGATGAGGAAATTGAGAGTTTAGGTGTTGCCCAAAACACTACTGGTGGATTGTAAAAAGTACCCAGGGGTCACAATTATGTCTCCTGGTCTAGTCAATAGACAATGCCTCTTGTCTCTCAAACATTCACACACACATCTTTATTTGGCAGAATGCAGATGAATGAATAACTTGCAATAGGTATCAGTTTATAGTGTACTAAAATAGAAATAATGCAGTGCAACATAAAATCACACCGGAGACATACACACATGCTGTGGATAGTTATCTATTTATTAAAAGAGTGGCTGATAACAATACTCTCATTATCCTTGAATGTATAAGGCCTTGGTCAACCAACTAAACAAAAATTTCAGATAATTCTTTAGGTCCTTTAGGGTTACCTGTTGCTTGACGAACACCACTGGCTGCAGTACTGTGGTGTGGTACTTCATTTAAACACTTGTTATTTACAGTAGTAAGGAAGCTTCTTAGTTTGGTCTGTAAGGATCGCTAACCTGGCTTCCAATTACTGTGGACATCTGGAGTGGACAATGAGAACTGAGCTCCATTCTCTCTGGCATCCCAAAAATAATAACAAAAAAAGCCCACCCTTGGATCAGCTATAAATAAACTTGATAAAAATGTGTGCTTTCAGACAATAAAGACCAAAATTCAGGCCGCAGTTGTTGGCGCTAAATAAAACCAAATGTCCATGAGAAATGCAGAAATATATGTGAAATCTTCACATACAAACAGAGAACACTGTTTATTAGAGCAGACTTTTAAAAAAATCCATTACTCTTGCCAGGTAAAGCTATATGGCTTTAATGGATTACAGAATGACAAAATGCTGGATTATATACAGTAAATAGAACTAGGTTAAGCAGTTAAGAGCAAAACTTTGATTCACTGATCCATGAAAACTTTTAACATTTTTTCCAGCTGCACACATTCATAATCATGATGGTACTAAATGGTGTGAGCTAAGCTTCCATTCACAGATACGTGCTCGTCAACAGATCTACAGTTTTGCATGAGAGGCTCTGTAATGAAGCATTATTGAATAGGCTCTTTCTATTTGCGAGAATACTGCTGAACTGCCGTCACATGTTGGTACTGGTTGCACTTTTAAAATACTTCTGGTTACAATTTAAATGCTGACGAATTGCAAATATGTCAAAGAAACCAGTGTATATAGCAAATGAACCTATGGATCACTACGTTAGGGACATTTTCACCAGTGGCCTCTGATTTTTGATGCCTTGCTTTTTTAGGAAGCTCCCAGATTGAGACTCCTTGGGCTGGATTTTCAGAAGCGATGGGCACCCACAACTCCAGCTGAAGTCACTGGGAATTTCAGGTGTCTCAAGATTCCATTTGAAAACTGAGCCATGCAAAACCAGAGGACGCTTTAAAAACTTGTCCTAAGATTTCACACATTGACTTTCTTTTCTCCTTGCACCATAAAAAGCTTTTGCACCATACTGTTCTACCCACCCATGGACTAGCAAATCCCCTAAGTCATTTATTTCCAAGGTACAGAGTTCCTCCACTATTTACTTTTACACTTATAGATAAAACTGCATGAAGAAAAACAAAGGAAGGAAAGCCACTGAAGAATCTGAAGGTAGCCAACTGGTTGCATTTCATTTAAAGGTCAGGGTCTAATTAGACATGCTAATCTGTTTGCCAACATTCCACCCTGAGAAGTATGCAAGATGTTCATGTCACCATAATCCCTGTTTAGAGACTGGGGCCTCTCCCTCTGAGGTTGTTATCAGTGTAGATTAGTATGAAATGAGCCAAATCAGTTCCAAGTAATAAGGGCATCCTTCGTATGATCACTTGTTTTTCAGCCATTCTTCTTGCTCCTAGGGATTGCACACACCAGACATGGGTGATTTCCAAAGGCAAGTTATGCCAGGTGACGTTGCAACCAAGGGCACTGGCAGCACAGAATAGAAAGAAACTCATAAGCCACTATAGCAATGAACTGATTATATTCTATACAAAAGAGCAATTTCAAGGAGAATTAGTGCCATTGAAAGATGCCAGACCAAGTTTCTGGAGATTGCTGTCCTTTATGTATCCTCAGAATTGATATAAGCACAGACAGTTGGTTTCCTAGAAACCACCCTGTGGTGTATCTAAATTCTAATGAGAAGAATATGTTCCAGATGTAAGAAGGGACTGGAGTTTCTATGGCCCATTTAGTCCTTGGCTTCTTGGTGTTCATCAAGGCCATTGGGATGGTGAGGTTTTTTTTAATGTTTTTTTTTTAGTCTTATCCACTAGGCACAGGATCCACCAACTATTTAATGCCATCAGGCACATTCACTGGTGTGAGCTGGATTCACAGAAACAACAGATCTTGCAAAAGCAATGCATAAAAAGTTGTTGTTAACCTTGCAGAATAGCTTTGTCAAATGGGCTCTGTGTGACATCAAATATATTCAGATTGTGTGTTCCAAAGTAAATTAGGAGACCAAAAAAATACTGTATACAAAGGACAGGAAATCTTTATAGTCTTTGTTCTGCAACTCGTATACTGCTGTGCAATGGAACCTGCTGCACAATTCCTCAGGAAGTCTGGATGGCTAATGGCGTTAATATCCTTCTCATATTACTACTCAGGGACTTCTTGCTTCTCTGATATGTAGAGGTGCACTTCAGAGAAAAAGCCAAAAACAACTAACTGGTCAAAAGAACCTTTCATTCACCCCCACTTTTTTTTTTAAACCACCCACTTTGGTAAGATCTTAAGTCTTACAAATTTGCATGAAGACTCTTCCAGGACAGTGAGAACCTATTGTTCCTGGAATTCCACTGGTTCTTAATGTAATTTCTATTTGGCCCATCATACCAGAATTAGATACTTTTAAAATGGCATATGTCAAGGGTCCTTCCCCACTCTGAACTCTAGGGTACAGATGTGGAGACCTGCATGAAAAACCCCCTAAGCTTATTTTTACCAGTTGAGGTTAAAACTTCCCCAAGGTACAAACTATTTTACCTTTTTGTCCCTGGATCTTATTGCTGCCACCACCAAGCGTCTAACAAAAATAACAGGGAAAGAGCCCACTTGGAAATGTCTTTCCCCCAAAAATCTTCCCAAGCCCTACCCCCCTTTCCTGGGGAAGGCTTGATAAAATCCTCACCAATTTGCACAGGTGAACACAGACCCAAATCCTTGGATCTTAAGAACAATGAAAAAGCAATCAGGTTCTTAAGAGAAGAATTTTAATTAAAGAAAAAGTAAAAGAATCACCTCTGTAAAATCAAGATGGTAAATACCTTACAGGGTAATCAGATTCAAAACATAGAAAATCCCTCTAGGCAAAACCTTAAGTTACAAAAAGACCCCAAAACAGGAATATACATTCCATTCAGCACAACTTATTTTATCAGCCATTTAAACAAAACAGAATCTAACGCATATCTAACTAGATTGCTTATTAACTCTTTACAGGAGTTCTGACCTGCATTCCTGCTCTGGTCCTGGCAAAAGCAACACACAGACAGAGAGAACCCTTTGTCCTGTCCCCCCCCCACCTTTGAAAGTATCTTGTCTCCTCATTGGTCATTTTGGTCAGGTGCCAGCGAGGTTATCTTAGCTTCTTAACCCTTTACAGGTGAAAGGGCTTGTCCTCTGGCCAGGAGGGATTTAAAGGTGTTTACCCTTCCCCTTATATTTATGACAGCATATCATGAGAATGCTATTATATTTCATAGCCTTTGCAAAAGGATATAGTAAGACAATTGTCCATCGATTGGGCTTTCTTAGTGTTCAGTTCCACAATTCTTCCTCCATGGTGTGCAAGCGATCTTGTAGTGATTCTTCGTGCCTTCCATACCATCACCCCATCACAGGACAAAAAAGTTTCAAGACTTCCCTCTCCTATATTCCCTCCTCTATCATCTAACCTAAAGAAATGGAGGGTGGTTAGGTCTAGCTGACAGCCATTTGCAATTCCCAGGTTGAGAACCGATGTAATAATGTGATGAATTTAAATGTATTAAATCACATAATGTGTATATATAATGCCACCATTCTCTAAGCAGCTTAGGGGCATAACATCAGAAGTAAAAAAGCTTGGTCAGCTCCAGCGGTGCGGTTTTTCTCTTAGCCATTTTACTGCAGCGTGAATCCCATTGCAAGGAAATGAATGTTTTTCTGAGGTTCATGGACAGAGTGTACCTTCAAAAGCACCAATTTTAATATGAACACATTTATTTGAGGACAGAGCAATAAATAATTAATGGAAAGACATCTAAGAGCTCAGTGGGGTGCTATAGCAAATCTTTACTTAAAAGCCAAATGAGAACGAAGATAGATTAATAGTTACAATAAAATAAACAACTTGGTTTCTACCTAATTGCTCATCAAGGACACCAAGTTTCAGGATGCCCTGGCCAGTGGCATAATCTGGGGTGGTAGGAAGAGAATAAATCAATCTGCTCCTCTTTGGTAAAGATGCAGCCTCATGGTTCAGTGGTGGGAGGTACTTATCATTAGAGGTCAGATATCAACCACCTATTTCAAATCAAACTCCTTTCACCAAAGGTGTGGTGTTTGTAGAAATGGGAGAGATATAGAAATGGTCTGTACTTCACTTACACTCTGAGAAGCCTGATGTAATTTTTTGCTTCCACCCCATCGGGTTCTGTAATTAACCAGTCCATGATTTGAAACAAAGGTCAGCAGCACGCTAGGAGCTTAGCAAAGTTAAGGATGTTAGCCAGATTGTGCTGTTCCTTCTCACATTCCAGTAAGAAAATATAGGTAGGTACGGAAAGGCATTTAAGACTGATTTTAACATTCTCACAACCTGAACTTTTAAAGGTCACTGTGGGAAAGGGTGACATTACAACTTATTACAGAACTCCAGCTGAGCCATGAAAGAAGGGCTAAACAGTGGCTGACCTTGTGTCATTTTATTGTCAGAGTGTTTGGTGAGCACTCCCTATCCAACCAAACTCTTTGCAGTCTAAGACAAATGTACTAGAAGGCAAGACATTCAACAGTGATGCTAGAGACCCAAGAGAGACAAAGAAGGACACTGATTAATAAAGGTTTCCCTCATCTTCAGTTTCTGGGGAGTTGCTTTACACAGAGATTTATTTATAACAGTTTTTGTTCATATTTAGAAATTCAAGCTATCTTGAGTATCTACGTTGCTACAAATGGACTAATTCTGTTCAGTTGCCAGGGTACATACCCAAAGTTAGTCCACTGAAGCTAATAGTTACTGTAGATTTTCACAGGTATAAAAAAGAGCAGAATTCAGTCCTATATTTGGACAGATTATTGATGCTCAACTCTCACTCCTCCACCACAAAATTCCACTTCTGCATAAGTCTTCATCAGTTGACGTTTTAGATGGTAAAATGGTTACATACATGGATTTCTTTCAGCAAATAAAATCCTATCACTATATATGTCAGATTACTGATTCTCCTTGATAGAGATCTCCTGAGAAAAACAATCTATGGATATAGATTATCTCTCTCTATATATAGGATATGCAGCACTCTCTGATATTTTGTCAGAGTATTGACGTCCTGATTTTCTTCAATTAACTCCCTTAGAAACTTTGAACCTATTCTTCAGTTCAAGCTTAAAAAAAACCTACTTTTTTTGTCTTTTGAGTCTTTTAATGGTTCACTATCAATGTGTCATCATCTGACCTTCATTGTCTTTAGCTTGGTCTTCAATTTATTGATACAAAGGTTATGGTCACTG
Organism: Natator depressus; assembly: GCF_965152275.1. Taxonomy (NCBI): domain Eukaryota; kingdom Metazoa; phylum Chordata; order Testudines; family Cheloniidae; genus Natator; species Natator depressus. The sequence continues at coordinate 5,470,458 of NC_134247.1, forward strand.
CCCACATCTGCTCTTCTGTATCCATGTACATCTGCAAACAAGCAATGACATTTTCTTGAAATGTAGAAGTGATCTGTCTGATTCTTTGTAATACCTGCTGGGAAGTTGTTTACAGATTTCTTTATGAGGGAATATTGTTTTACTTATCATTAGGCTGTTCACATTACATATTTCTACTAATCATTCACCATTTTGGTTCATGTCCAAATCCCTGCCACACTTATCCATAATTTTCTCCAGCCTAGTCTTGTTACTTCCAACCTTTAAAATCACCCATAGTCACCATGATGTCATGTTTTGGAATCTTGGTTATCACATCCTGTAACAAATAATGAAAAGCATATTTTTCCTCATCTGCCTTGTCATTGGTTGGTGTATAGCATTGTATGACTGTTTAAAAATCTGCTTGGAAAACAAGCTCCAATAATCCTTTCATTGATTGATTCCCACTCCATCAATTCCAGCTCTTCTTCATTCAATGTTAGAACTGCTATGTCAGCTCCTTGTCAACCATCCACGTTCCCAGAGTAGATGATGGCCTTATTTGTTTCTCTAAAGTATAGTTTGTTCGAACCTGTTTGTCTAGACTCACTGATTCCTAGGACATCAAGATGGTATCTATTTTTTGAATTATTTGGGAAGTTTTAGTAGTTTCATGCATTGTTCTCATATTCCAAAATCCAGTCTCAAGTACTTATCTGGCCTTGGGCATAGGACTTTCCAGGACATGGATTTCCTTACAAGTTCGACCAATGCTAATCATATTCTGCACATGAAGTTAATCTCTTGTTCAAGTCTGCTGCATGCCAATAGGCTCCTGGTGTTCATTTCTGTAGTAAGTTTTGTTTCATATGGTGGGATTACTAGCTCCATGCACAACTTTGTGTCCATGGCTCTTTATTCATTATTCAGATCACTTTACATGTGGAAACCCTCTGTACATCATCCAGAGGGTGCACTTACCAACTCAGGATGCCCTAACAATATTTCTTATATTACATTTAATTTTAGTGAATATGCAATTTGCTTCCTGATGTCTGGATAACCCACCTAAAAAGTACATTGACAGCAAAGTGTGTACCATGGTAACTTATCATTTATTATTAACAAAGGTAAAATGGCCAAACTATGCCTTGATTCATCAATCCAGAAGATGGAAAAAAGGGTGTTAGACTGAAGATACAGTGCCCCTGCTATTTCTGTCAAGTCTTTTCTTATCACTTCAAATTAGGTTTATCTTGACTACATTCAAGGAGCATGTGAATTGACCAGATTTTAAAAAAAGTCCTTTCCATTTTTGAGAGAGATTTTTGATTCAGGTGTTGTCCCTCAATTCAAGTACAGGGAATGTGTCTGAGACTGGGAGAATCTTTCAAGACAAGTAAATCATTTTCAATGCAATCACTCTGTGGTATTAATTTACATAGCACTTATCCAACGAAGGGATGAGAAGGACAGGACATTGGAGTAGGTATAGAAGAAAATGTGAGCATAACTACAAGTAGGAGACAGATCATGTAGCTCCTTATAGGTGGGGCTCCATTTTCCTGCTCAGAGAACACAGGACAACATTATTGCTAACTTGGTCTAACTTAAGTTAACAACACTTCATTCACTTCTTAAAGAGAGCAGTGTGTCGAGGAATGGATATAGCCTTGACCACACTTCTTTTGGAAGCCAACCCACTTTTTACACAATGTGTGCCAGACATGTTCCATCTGTGTGTATTGTTCTTCACCCCATGCACATAAGAGCAGGATCACACTGGAATAATTTTCTAGTACCTTGCACTATTTACTGCCAGTGAAGGTGTTCCATGTTCATTTTCTTTATATTACACTCTGCAAAAAGGATGGGAAAAATAAGGTCCATGGTGACTTCCCTAATCTCAAGTAGGCTGTGGGAGAAGGACACATCTTTCATACCACGGAATAGGCATGGGTGCAAGGAATCAATCGAGCTGGTTGGAAAATTTTCATCAACACCAACAAAAAAATGTTTTTGTTGAAATCGAAATGTTTTCTAAAAGTATTGATTTCAACAAAATTTCCTTTTAAAAAATTAAAGGCAGCATTACAATATGTCCAGTTTTGACATTTTTGCAATGGAATGTTTTGAATTTTGTTTTTGTTTTGAAATGACTTGTCATTTTAATTATTTTAAAATTGTGGATTGCTATATATTAAAATATACAGGATTTTAATAAGAAAATGGAAATGATACATAATGAATTTTGTGAAAATGAACGACTTTGATTGACAGACAACATTTTGAAATTTTCCCTCATAGAGAATTTTGAAAGGGCGCTTTTTCCTTTTCCCTTTTTTTTTTTTTTTTTTGCAGGGGAGGGTATATTCTTATTTTGAAATCCTTCATGAAACAGAATTTTCATCTGTTTCACAACTCTGTTTGTGAGGGTAAATCTGTTAGGCCATGATTCAGGACAGCACATGCTTAAAGTTGTGTGTGTCTCACGGCTGTCCTGAATTGAGGCCTTCATATCTGGGAAGTGCTTGGATATTATGGTGACTGGGACAAGCTAGATTAGACAGACAGACACTGTGTCCAGAAGACCCTGCCCTTTTTTAAAAAAAAGTAGATACTAGAGAAGATCAGATATTTTTCCCCTGCATAGATAATTTTGTGGGGGGGACAAACCTCCCAAACTTTTCTTTTTGTTTTGTACCAAAACATTTTGAGTTTTTCATGGGAATTTTCAAAATGAAACTAAATAATTTTCATTTTATTTCAACATTTTGAAAATTTCAAGTTTACTAAAATTTCATTTTATTTCAGTTATTTCAAACCATAAAATTTTAGTTTTCCATTTAGGATTTTTGAGGGTTTTTTCCCCTCCCTTTCTCTCCTTTTTTTCCCCTTCAACTGGAAGAAGTTAGAAAACAAAGTGTGTATAAGTGAGCAAAACCCACTTTTCACATTTATTTCCAATTGAGCCATATTTTCAGAGAGGAAAATATGATCTTGAAAAATTTCATCTAATATAAATTTTAAAATATGTCTGACCCCAGCTGGCTGAACCCAGCTAAAGTGCTAAGTTCGCCTTTTCTCTCAGAGTTAGTTACTGAATAAAGTGCTTTGAATACGACAATATTGATTTGCCACATTGGCCGTAAGTAACGTTCAGCTAGTGTGTGATGCCATAATTCAAAAGCTCAGACCATTCTTCTTTAACCTCTTGTGGGGACATCTCCATCTATCCCCAGTACCACACTTTTTCACACGTACCATTTTTTCTCGGGTGATGCACCAGAACATATTGTACCGAGTGCCGGTACATTTAAAGGGCTTTCCATGTTCTATGGAGGGCACACAGTGTTGCTCTGTCATTAGTGGTGTATAATATTACAGGTGTTTTCCTTAGTGAAATCCTCTGATTTCTACAGCAGGTCAAAAAATGGGATGGTTTTCCATCAAATTTTAAGTGAAAAATGTGTCCCTTATTTTCATTTTTGTACCAGCTCAAATGATTTTCCCCACATTAATATTCCTTGGTTTAGAATGATATTTCACGATAAAAACCATCAGTAACTGCTAACTTTCATGCACTAATCTCATAGTTCCAATAAAAATAAGAATCCATTAAGATTCTCAACACCCTCATGAAGAAGGTAGGTATTATTGGCTCCAGTCCAAGGCCAATGAAGTCATCCCTATATTTGCAGACATGTAAAATGAAGTAGAGAGAGGTTAAGTGAACTGAACAAGGCCGCATAGCAAGTCAGCATGCAGACTGGGTACGGAGCCCTGAAATAAGCAACATGATTAAGCAAAAACAAGCTTTCTCCCTACCCCCAAACCTTTGCTTACCCCCCATAACCAAACTTGAACTACATCTTTTCTGAGAATTTGTAATGTTCAGTTACAGACACCTCTGTTTTTCCAACCGGAGTAGGAAGGGGGAGATTCAAATATATTTTGCTCCCTCCTATTCTTAGATCGTCTTGATGGGCATAGTGGCTACACCCCTTGTCCTGGGTCTTTAGTCCACTCACCATTCTGCAGAGGCAGAGCTTGATGTTCGGCTGACCTGCAGAGAAGCCCCCCAGGCCTGGCCAATTGATGATGAACTTCAGTTCTCAGTTGCTTGCAGTCATGAAATGCTAGATACTGGAAAACAAAAATATACAGTGAAAAATCAGGAAAACATGTGGTTTGGACTCCAAAATAATTGGAGATTTAAAAAAAACAACAAACCCACTCTTTGAGCCCGTAGCTGGTCCTCGTGATTTATTTTCAGAGCCAGTTGTTGACTGGACTGCGTAGCCAGGGCACGTACCCATCTAGAATGAAGTATAGTCATGGAAAGTTGAGTCTGAGAATGACCTTTAGGTCCTGGTTTGTTGTTGCTTGCCTTCCAGAAGTCTGTCCACAGAAACTCAGATTTCCCCAGGAAAGCCAAGTTTCTCTTTCTTCTGCAGGTTTGTCACTGAACCCATTTCCTTACTGTAGTTTAAGTCTGAAGTGAGACCACCCCAGATAATGGAAACTGTTTGTTCCTCCTCCAGGTTAACCTTTGAATGGACCAGTTTTATATTAGGCTGTTTGAGGTGGGAAGAGCTTGGTGCCAACATTTGCCTTATCAGCTCTCTGGGAAGCAGTCATGTCTATTGAGTGTAAGTGGAGAAATGAGGAATACGAATTCAATATTGCCTGGCTGTGAAGGGGAAGAGAAAAGGGAAAAACAAGAGCACTAGGAAATGAAGGCAAAAAGTGGAAAGATTTAACCAGTATGTAAAGCAGGCAATGTCTCTGAAGCATAAAGCCCATTGTTGATGCTCTCTATATAAATTAACTGTTATGATACAGTTGTGGTACATATGGCCCTGCCATTGAATCAGTGATGGGTGGTCCTCAGAAAGTTTGGAAACTGGGCTCAGTGTGGATACGTGGTCCAAGATTCGACCGAGTATCTAAAATCTTCAAACTTCTGGAATTTGCAAAAGTGGACTGGAAAACTGAGATCGGTAGGCTTTCTTGTGAGAATTCAGGCTTTTTCACTTCTGTTCTGGGAAATATATAGTGCAACTTTTAGATACTGAAGCAGATATTCATTTCAGGAAATGGGCAAAAATTTATTTTTCCCCAAACTGGTTTGCTTGCCCATCCCTAATGTCAATGCTCATGAGCTAAGTGAGGCCCTGTGGAAATTACTCTGTGCAGATACAGTCAATAAATGTGTCAGATTGTTCTATGTGGCAGTGGTGGGATCTCTTAGCTCAGTAAGGTTAGTGGAGTAACAGACTTTATTTAGGACCTAGAACAGCTAATGCAGTGATGTAGGGGTGACAAAGTGTGAACATAATAAAGACAACTTCCCTTCCTGAGATTTCTCCCCTCTGAACCTAATCCACAGCGATTGATACAATATAGAAACATAGATGGATAGATCCATTTACTTTAATGGAGGTCCTTACGTTTTACTGGAGTCAATAATATTAAAAGCTGGCCGTAAGTACTGTAATTAGAGCTCATGCTTCATGCATAGGGCGGATCAAAAAGAATATTGTCAGTCACACGCTAAATTAAAATAACATCTGATTAGTAGCCAGATGGCAGACTATGACAGCACTAGAGTTTAATATATCTGCAAAGCTACAGTATGTTCAATTTCAGTCACAAGTTAAATGATTTTAGTAGTGTCTGACTTCCCCATCTCATAAATGTCTACGCAACTGGGTACAATCTTACGCAGTTTCCAGTCATTGGTCAGAGGAGCAGCAGACTGGGACTCGGAGAATTTGCTGAATTAGATTGTTGTAGACTGGCAGAATCTGCATAAAAATAAGACCAATATGTCTGCCTCTAGCAAGTGAACTTAGCTCTATCCAGGGTAAAGTAAGTGTCTTGAATATCGTGAGGCCAGAAATGTTTAGGTTAAGTTTAGGCACTGGTGTTCATAGCAGTATTCATGGAATATAATTATAAAAAATTAATTGTATTTCAGAGACTCAAACTCTGAGTGTTTCTATTCTGAACCACTTTCTTGTTAACATGCCAGTGAGATGAATGGGATATCTGGTTTACAATTCACTTGGAACCATATTCAATTTGGCTGCCAGCTCACAAAGCCAGAAGTGCATTGATTTCCATCACAGGAACTGACTTTCCAACCAGAAAAGCCAGAGGGTATTTTTATTTTATATACTAGAAACTACAGAAAAAAAGAACTGAATAAAGACCAAATATCTGCATAAGATGCCTTCCTTCTTTATTTAATCCACATTTTTTTCTTTACTGTATATTTCTTGCTATGCACAGACACAATGAATATAGAGCCTATGAGGTGTCGTTGGCCACAGATGACTTGTGCAAATATGAAACATATTGGGGCATATCATCACCTGGTACAATTAGGCATATATGCCAATATACCAGTGGAGAATCTGGCACCAAAAACTTTCTTATAGTACTGACTGTGAAATTCTAGGGCATTTACAGAGAAACGTATAATGATCTAAAAACCACAGACTGAGAAAATTAGTTTATTGTAACATAGGCATGCGTGGAGCTGGCACCCGAGTAGATGCTCAAGAAAGGATGAAAGGAGCATTCCTTTTCAAGCCCTTCTTAGAGACTAGCCCCAAATGGACTTGCCTTCATTAGAAATTTTGGAGGCGTCAAGTTAACTAACATGACACTAAGCAGAACTTTTCAGTCCGTGTACACATTGTGTCAGCTGGGTTGTGGAGAAAATCTGCTGCAGTATTTCTCAACTTATAGGTTGTGATGCCAGGCGTCCTGAAAAGCAGTCGGGTGAATGCAAGACATTGGAAATTGTATTACTATTCTAAAACAAAGAAAACTATATTTCCAGAATAACTTTGGGGTGGCCATAACTTTGGTGCAGAGGATGGGGGAGGGGAGAGGCCTATATACATTTTTTTTCTTACTCTTATTTTTACTTTTATAGCCAAAGTAAAGCGGTCATCTGCTGTTTGACTTCAAATAAGGAGTCCCTAACCTTGAGAAGCATTGCTTGACTGGAACCACGCATTTAACCAGGACCCATTGACAGAATATTAAACATAGCGTGTCCCCGTCTAAACTGACTGCCCAGTGATGTTTAACACCATGTTAGTTCCCCTCTCACGACTTAATTTTCTAGTGGGGGGTCTCCTGAGCCTGGTGTGTGGATTAGCTGCTACTGTTTTGTAAGGATTTAGTGTGCCTCTACAGGGACTAAAGGTCATTCTCCATTTTTTCAGTCATATTAACAGAGATGCAGCGTTGAAGTTCTTTCTACAGTTTCTCTCAAGGCCTCGGGTGCATTACTTTCTCTCTCTATATATATATAGCTGGCCATAGATCTTCCTCTGAGGTGATTTTGTTTGTGCTACTATTGTGTAAAATTGTGGGTGTAGCTGCAGAGCCCAAAGGTCACCTGCCGTTTCAAGAGGTGGGGCTCTAGACTGCCGGGGCAGCACAGACTTGTAGAGGAAAGTGAACACAGACTGAATAGAGGAAAGTGATTACAACTCTACGGCTTGTAGCTCCCTCCGGGATTCTGCAATGCTGTACTGCCCCTAGAGATAGTACCCTAGTGAGAGATCTGGCCAATTGTCAGCAAAAAACAATACAAACCATGAATAATTCATATTGGTATAGCAGCCATCACAAAGCCGTGGTGTTCTTTTTGTTAGCGTGCGAGCAAATGTTCCCTCTTGGGAAGGCATGCGTGGTGTTGTCAGCTGTTGGCTATGTTAGAGGTAGATTTTGGGTAGGGCAAGCTGTGTGAGTAGCAGGACAGTCTGTTTTCTGCTTTGGTCTTTGAGGTCAATACTTGAAGCGGAGTTGCTCCCCAGAAACAAAGCATTGGGATGAGATTCCTGGAAGAAGGAGTTGCCTGTGTGCTGGCTGTGATCGTTTCTGTTCTGAGACTAGTGTACATGGGTAATTAAAACAAGTTGCACTGAGAACATATCCAGGGTCTGCTTCACTGGTTTCTCCTCTGTCCTGTTAAGGTCCTGGTCATCTGATACTGCTCAGCAGAGTGGCAACTCTATCTATCTATCTATCTATCTATCTATCTGTCTATATCTATATATCTATCTAATCATCCCTGTTCATGAAGTTATAGAACACATAATTACAAAAGAGGAATTTCCCTAAAACTCCTCTCATGAACCACAAACAAATCCTTGAGTATGTTCCCCAGAAAATTCACTTGACTAGTATTTAACTGTATCATGAAATAAATCAGTTGGAGTTCTCTTGTGTTACAGTGAAGAAATAAAAAAGGGAGTTTTCCACTGAGACCTTTCCAATGTTAACAGCACTGCAGGGCTGGTTACTTTCTTTAAGCATCTGGATCTGAACCTAAGACCTCACTGGCAATAACTCCTGTCAAAATCCTATTACAAGTTGCTCGGTGGGAGGAGGATTTATCTTACTTTAAGGCAGCTGAATGTATAGACTATCACCACTTGCAAAGCTAATGCACTGGTTTAAAAAAAAACACCCCAAAACCACAATTAGTTTCTGTGTTCTGTGCTGTCAGTTGAAGACCCACAAATCTATAATTAGATTTGCTCAGCATGACACTCTCCAGCTGTGAATGAGGCTCAGTAATACACCTTTGCCGTCAATCTGTTTTATTCTTCCTTAGGCATCTCAGCTTGGAATGCTAGCATTGTAACAGTGAAACCAATGGGTGAACTGAAGTCTGTTACTCTCACTAAACCCAATAAGATTCCTTTGCACAAATTAAACCACTTTGTTATTTTTTGCATTGTGGTAGCTCCTAGAAGACTCTGCAGATTTTGGGGTCCCATTGTGATAGGTGCTATACATACCAATAGTAAGAGACGGTCCCTGCATCACAGTCTAAATAGATAAGACAGACAAAGGGTGGTAGAAAGGAAGTTTCACAAGTGGAGAAGAGCGGCATGGTGAGTCTGTGTGCATCTCACAATAAAGGTGAAACGACTCAAAATCTGATGTATTTTCCTGGTTCTGAACTCAAAAATTTATCAATGTACATGAAAAAAAATCTCCACATTTCTCAAATTATCCAAACATCAGTACTTAAATTCAGTGCTGTACCTTCATAAAGTAATGTGAGAGGAACCCAGTTCAGTTCAGATGGGTGAGTGGTAACAAGGCAATTATTTTGTTTTTGTACCCGTTCCATTGTACGTAGGCTAATCATTAATGACTAGCCTGTTCATTAGGTGCATCCACAATTAAGACCATTTTGCAATGAAGTGAAATCAGCCTGCAGTTATATGAACCCTGCTTCAAGTGCCAGAAATGAGATGGAAGGAGGTAGTTAGTACATCTCCATTTCAGACACTGGGAACCACCTCCAAACAAACTGCTAATTCTTTTAAATACATTTGCTGCAGCAGTTAAATGAACAGGTACAGTTAGTATTTCTTTATGAATTAATCTCCCCTTTTAATCCAATCATGATTATAATTATATGATAATGACACACACACAGCTATTAATGGACTGTTCTGAAATACCAGGGCTATTAGTAAATAGTACATTTATATGTCTTGTATTTATTTACTCAGGCAAAGAAAGTTAATAACATAGACTGGCATAGGTCCCCTGTGGCATATGCAGAGGGAGGTGAGGTGCAATTGTCACACTGTTCCTCATGTACAAATTTTGGTCCCTAATCCCTTCTAATTTAGCTGTGTTTCTTTGGGTCTCTGAAGTCTCTTAGTACCCACTGAAAGTGCAGTATAACCTTGCTGTCACTGCGAAAGATGTTTTGCGCTCATAGCGCCTTTCATCTGAGCATCTCAAATCACCTTGCTAACATGGATTAATTAGTTCTCACAACACCTCAGTCAGCATTTTAGCCCTTTCCTGCTCTATCCGAGATCACAAAATGGCGGGGCTGGGAATAGTACCATGTACTCCCGATTCACAATCCCATTCTCTACTGTGTTCAGTGTCTGAAAGGGACAATATCAATTAGGCCTTTAGGAAAGTGGTTGTCTCAGGGCGAGTAAGGGCTGGGATGGAGCCATATCAGCCCCAAACCTTGCAGGTTTTACAAGGGATATCTGTATGGAGGTTCTTGGCCTCTGCCCCAGCTCCAGGCCTCACCCTCACCTTCCATAAGTCCCCTGGCAATGTGGGGTTTTTCCTTACCCACAACTACCATTAGATTTCCCCTTCAAGGGATAGTTCCTCAGCGGAAAAGGAAGCCAATGGAAAAACCTTAGTCTGTATTTTTTTTTTTTTTAGTAGATTGAGTCTGATCATTGAGGAAGGCCATTATCCCATCCTGACATGCAGACCCAGACCCAGAGGAAGTTCTCTGCTGTGTCCAGGGTGGGGTGGCAGGGAGAGAAGATGCTGTGAAGGTGGCTGACTCCTCCTCAGTATATGAAGGAGATCTATATTTTGAGGGAACCCTTTGCAAGGAGATAAGTGTTCCCAATGTCGGGGAACTACAACCGTCCTATGATCACCTAAACATAAATATAGCTGAACTTACTGCATTCAGTGCCGTCTCTGCCTAAGTGGTCTCAGACTTGAACACCCTCTTTTTAGACCTCAGAATACAATGGTGAAATCCTAAAGTAGACCTTGAATTAGGAGTTAGAGCATAAGAATCATAGTCAGATACTGTGTCTTATTCCCAGCTCTGACCATCAGCAAGTCATTCAACCGTCCTGTGCCTCAGTTTCCTCATCTGTAATATGAGGCCCACCTTCCAGAAGTGCTGTGAGGTTTCATTTCAAATGTGTGATGCATTTTGAGAAATTCTGATGAAAGCTGCTATCTACACGGCAGGATGTAAAACCACAAGCTCATGGTTATACAACTTCATTGCTGGACTATGAGAGAGGACACTCTTATTCAAGCTGAGATAGCTGAAATAACAAAGGCAACAAAGAAAGTGTTTGGAAAAGACAATTTGGTTTATAATATAAATGTTTTTCTTTTCAGTATCTGAATGCCAGGATACTGAACAAAGCATTCATTAATTTAGTATTGTTTTGCATATCTTTTGTTTCAATTTCCATTTTTTTTTCTGTCTTATGTTTTGATAAAAGCCATAGACTCCATGTTGTGTTGTGAATATGGATGTGTCACCAGAAGCCATGGGGAAGATTCAAACCAGTCCTACTTCATTCCCAGTTATTTCTGGTAACTGGGAGGTGAAGGGACTGAACAGTGCACTGCCCAGCACTCATTATATCACATCTTGATTAAAACTGATGGGGGCAAAAGGGCTACAGAACTCCTTTAATTTGGAGGATAATGCCTGTTTACTTGCGTTATATAATACGTGGATTAATCTTCAATCAAATCATGTACAAACCCTAAAGATAAATTATTAGGAAAGTAAGAACTAGAAATAACCTCTCTGCGCAAAAATTGCCAATTAAAATGTGGTGTGTCTAGTTGGATTTGCTTAAGCAACTTTTACAAATCTATATAAATCAAGTCAGACATTTTCCATGACAGATCCTTGAAAAAAAGAGCTACACTGAAACGATACTCATTTCTCAGCTACTAGTCTAAACTGTCTTTCCTAATGGAAAACATGTGAAATGTATTTACTGACGGGGCAATGTAAGGTGATACCTAAGAGTGCACACCACATATTTCAACAAGAGAAATATAGAAATTAAAATGCAGCAAGTTTCTGAATGCTGTAAAGTTCGACCAACAAAAACAAGCTATTGAAGTCTGCAGATCTATCTGTGCGACAGTACTCCGTCCTGCTTGTCTGTGCACATAATGAAATGGCAGAATTCACTCTTGCCTGGGTGTGGGGGGGGGGGGGGGGGAAATCCCAACTCACCCGTTTCTTTCTGAAGCTCAGAGGTAGTCACTTTATATAGTCAGATTTAAAATAGATGCCAGCCTGAGGGGCTTTGGAAATCTCCTTTGCTACATGCTGTCACATTTTACAAAACATGCCAGCTACTCAGTGGATTAGCCGGTTGCAAATTAAACGTTTGCTAAGAGAAATTGAAGACCATTGCAGCCCCAGGCTGCCAACAATTTTATATCATCATCATGTGCTATGAATTGGGTGGGTCAACTGGACTAATGTACTGTACCCTCAATTTTATGACACTAGAAAAAATATTATATTAATCTTAAATTTCTTTTTTTCACCCAGGGACTAATCCACCTCCAGTTATCAATGATTGTTTTTCTGTTGACGTCAGTGAATCCTGGATAGGGCTCCCCAAATCTGTGACTAAAATCCATGGAATATTAGGTGCACAAAGACTGATGCCATTAATGTTCTAGGGTCTAATATTTCCTGTCTAAGATTCATTGCCACTGACCTCCCTTGGAATGGAGGATATTCAGCTTCCCATGGGATTGTGAATTTCCACAAAGCGGACATTTTAGGTTACATGAATATGAAATATTAAACTAGTGTGAGTTGTGGGTGCTGAGCACTTCTGAAATCAGTTCCCCTCCAATTCAAGAGCATACATCAATAGCCTCATCCCAATTCAGATGGCACTTAAGTCCCACTGACTTCAAGAAGACTTGAGCACATGGTTAAATACTTTGCTGAGCCAGGGCCACAATACTTTCAATGGATGGCAGCTAGTACTGTGTGTCTTCAAAAGCTGTTGTGCTTAGAATGTAGTCCTATGGATTTGTCAACTTCAGATACTTATTTCAGAGGGGTAGCCCTGACTTTTCAGATACTTATGTGGCTCGTATCAGTTTAGAATGACTATTTTAAGTAGTGAGGTATGGGAAGTGTTCATCTTCCAGTGTTTTGAATGTTTAATGGTTTTTTTTTCCTTTTTATGATTAAATGGCGGAAACACCAGCTGGGCCAAAAAGGATTAAGGAGGTCAGATTCTGCTGTATGTTACAATGGTGTAAATCAGAGATTTTACACTCTTCCGGACAAAGGCTCTGACTTTCTATGTGTTTGCCAGTACCTGTGCAATGGGGTCATGTTCCTTATTGGGGTCCCTGGACTCTACTGCAATATCAGAATGAAATAATAATTATGTTGGTGTGAATGAGAACATCAGCATGTTCACTGAGGTCAATGGAGCTTTGTAGCCACCTGAGCATCTGTCCCTTAATCCTTCAATCACAGCCATGGTCCTTTTCCTTCTTATGGTCATAAACCACTTTTGACCTGTACATATAATTCTCACTGATGTTGATATTAGTCCTGCATGTGATTTTAAGGCTCTAATCAAGCTACGACTCCGTTTTGACTTCACTGTTCCTTGAGTCTCAAACTTCTGGTGTTTCTTTTGTGAGGTTTGACAAAATTGATGTGTTGGTATCAGAAATAGAAAAGGGCTCATAAAGGGGGAGAGCACACAGTAAAAGAAATCTGCCCTATGGAATTTCACCACTGTCAGTAGTACTTACGTGCAGTGTTAGCACAGGGCGATGGCTTCACTGGCTTAAAGGTGTACAGTGTTATAAGGCTGCTGTTTCATTGGAAAATATTTGCTCAGCGAGACTACTCACATGAGTAACAGAAATAGGATTGGGCCCATTATCTACCAGCCCTTTTTGATTTATACAAGCTGCAAAATACTTCAAGGATATACTGGGAAGATCTAAAGTAGAATAAGCAAAGTTTTTTGTCCATGCCAATGAAGCTGCGTGTATCATCTGACAGCTTAGTGAAAAACAAAGGCTGCCTGGTGGCCAGATTTTGCAGCTTTTACTGATGCTCAGTAGTACTTACCAACACAAGTAGCCCCGTTGAAGTTGATGGGCCTATTTGCGAAGTAAGGTACTACTCAGTGTGAATAAGTATATCCTCATCAAATCCCTAAGAAAGGATTTCAGTCTTTGTCCCATAGCAATTACTTTGGTCAATAAGAAATCATTTAACTCTCCTGATAGGGAGTTATCCTGGAAATCAAGAGTAATGCTTCCTATCACGTGTACTCTCACTGACATCAATAAGCCTGTTCATGGTAGTAAGTACTGCTCTATGTAGTGTTTGCAGGATCAGCATACAGCTTAAATCCAAATATGACTTAAGGTCAAAGCAAGTAAAGGTCAGCTGCTCACTGCTGAACAACTGTTCTACATTAAAAAGTTAGGAAAGTGCAGGAAAGTAAATTTTGAATGATGAATAAAGTTAGAGGGGAAAGGCGTTTCAGTTTCAGTTTTTTTCCTAGAGGGAAAAAATCTGTCTGCAATATTTTTACGTCTGTCAAAATATAACTTCCCACTTGCAGGCAGTCAAGACAACTGATGGAAAATGGAGTTGTATGAACTCCTTATGGCAAGAAAAGGAACTGACTCTGAGCCAAGCTCAGTGCCAGCCATACTTTCCTTAAATGCGCTAGAGAAGATGGCGCCCAGCCAGCAATGAAAAGGGAACTACAAGGGTCACTCTGAAAGGGTGAATTCCAAAGGTTATACGTGAAGCAGTCTTGTAGGAACTTGACAGGTACTGTATGAGACAAATCTGGTGGTGGAGACGGTGTCAGTTCCAGGGCTTCTCTGATACTTTGCCAGTCAAATATCCCTTTCATTTACAGTTCAAAGTTCCTATGAAAAATAGTAAAAGCAGAATGTGAGGAGTGATATACTAGATAAAGAACTTAGTAGTGGAAAAATGATCCAATTGCAAACATGATACTTTAAATTGGTTTTACGTTCTTATTCTAATTGCACACACTGTTCAGTGTTCTTGTTAAAGCCGCATATCCCATACAAGTGACCACCTGGCATCTCTAATGAGGATCCTACATTACTGGATATGAGAGGTCTGAAATTCTATTGTATTAACACCAATCTGCTTTTTATCCTCTGATCTCTGTGTATCATATCATGGTTATTGCAACTTCAAACTAGAAATAGGCTGATTGTGTAACATTTTACATCCATTCTGTTCATGTGTTACAGAAGGGTAAATGAACACACACATGCAGGCATTGAAGGATCAAGCCAACTAGGGGATGGTGCTGGGATCAAGGCTGACTTGGGTGAAGGCTACAATTTGCATTTGGATTTCGATCTGTGCCTGACAGCAATCATATGGGACAACTCTCTGCCCTCAGGGAGCACCGACATCATAGATGTTGTTCCTACAAGATTTGAGGCCATACTGATACAAATCTTGCAAGATCATATGATCTAGGGAGATGTTTGCTATACTGACTTGTGGAAATTCCACTCCATCAACTGTTCTCACATGACATTTTGGGAAGAAATCTCATGAAAATTTGTGGTTTTTGCGAGATTTCAGCTACATACAAACTGGAAACAACTTTAAATAAACAGACATTTAGTAGTAAGGAAGGTGATTTTGCCTCTGTACACAGCACAGGTGAGATTGAAACAGGCAGACTGTTGTACAGTTCTGGTGTCCACATTTTTAAACGGAGGTTGAAAAATTGGAGAAGATGCAGAAAAGAGACACAAAAACAATTTGAAGGCTGGAGAAAATGCTTTACAGAGAGACTTTAGCAAAAAGAGTATTGAGAGGTGATTACTGGATAAGGACTTTCCTGGGGAGAAAATACTGGATGCTGAAGGGCTTGTTTATCTAGTGGAGAAAGGGATAACAAGAACCAGTAGTTGGAAATTTAGGTAAAAAAATAATTGTTGCAATGGTCACTCACCCTCAGAGTGATTATTATAATCTACCAAGGGAAATGGGGGATTCTCCATCTTCAGATGAAGACTGGACACCTTTCTGGAGAATAGGCTGTAATCAAACACAAGTTATTGGTCTCAATACAAAGGTAACTGAGTGGAATGTAATGGCTTGTTATATATAGGAGTTCAGACTAGATGATCTAATGGTCCCTTCTGGCCTTATGTTCCAAGGATATGTCTAGACTGCAATTAAACACCCACGGCTGCCCTGATCAGCTGACTCGGGTTTGTGGGCTCAGGCTACGGGGCTGTAAAATTGCAATGTAGATAAATGGGTTTGAGTTGGAGCCTGGGCTCTGGAACTCACCCTCCCCCACTGGATCCCACCGCAATTTTACAGCCCCGCAGCCTGAGCCCACAAGCCTGAGCCAGCTGATGCGGGGCAGCCGTTAGTGTTTAATTTCAGTTTAGACATACCCCAAGAATCTATGATCTAAATTGTATCTGAACTTTTTTGACCAAAACATCATTTATGTGATCCCCGGGCACAACAAGCTTCAGTGGCGCGAGAAGATTGCCAGTGATGGACATACGCTGAATATACAATCAGACAACATTGAGCACCTTGCCAGAGATCAACCTGGGTGGTGCTTGATTTGCAATGACACCACATCCTTTTTGGGATCTGTCATCATGATGATGATGATGACGACTATCCTGAAGCCCTTACTGAAAACTCTGTTTCTTGATCAGTTTTCAAAGAGTCTATTGGTTTCAAGAAGCCTTTATAGGCTTCAGGATTGGGACCTGAGAGAACTGTGCTTTTGTTCAAACCGCTCAGAGATTTAAACAAAGTGGCCAGTGGACTTCAACATGCAAAGACCTAGATGGTTATAAGTATCAAGGTACAATGAATTAAGCAGAATTATTCATTGGCCAAGCACAATATCATTCTGTTTCCACCTGCAAATCTTTATATATATCTGGCCACAAGCAGCATTGATTATAATGACACACAAAATGAGGCACTATCAAATGCTTGTTGAATTTCAACACACACATATTGGCTTCAACAATCTATTTCTTTAGGAACACTGCCATTGTTTTAGGTTATCTGAAGCTGGTTGAAAAATTTGGATAAAAAAGGTTTTTCAGCAAAAAAGCATATATTTTCTCAAAAACTTTGTTTTTTGCAACACGTTCAGTGCTTTTTGTCCGCATGTTACTGAAAGCATAAAATTAATTAAATGGATATCAACATTTCTTGTTTACCAAAAAACATGTTTCTGATTAAAGAACTTGTTGTTAAAAATCAAACAAATGAATGGAAGCAAGAAAATCAGTCTATTTTGAACACTTCAAAATTAAAACAACTTTGAAATGTAGCTATTTTTTTTTAAAAAAAAGGTGTTTGGTTTTGTACCCAGTTCTAATGTTAACCTTCTGCTTAGAGCAGAAAATTAAGCCTAGGACACTGGTATATTTCACTCCATATTCCTTTAACATATATTTGTGCAAAGTATAATGAGGCCCCATCCTGAATGAGCTCTTAAGGCACTAATAGGCTAATGCAAGTATATATAATATGAGTTTTTATCATCAGGAAACTTGAAGATTCTTCCACAATTATTTTATAGGTGAAATTTACCCCTGAGCAAATGGCCAGCACAAAGCCTATTTGGAAGGTTTATGGGAGATTTAAGAGATGCATAGTTGACATGTAAACTTTCTGTTCTAATTTTTCACCTTATTTGCTCAGCTGCAAACATTCGTTCATGTTGCCTATGATTGTGGAGCTCAGTGCATCGGCACTTTAGGTGAACTACAGAGCTCCTTTCTGAAGCATTCGTCAGAGTTCATAAAGTCCTCATATCCTGTTTGTCTGGCACTAAAATTAAATGCTCAATGGATTTTCTATTGAACTGAAAGCAAAGTGTAATGAGCTCTGATGTCATATGCTGAAAGGGCACTGTTGTAGATGAGATGCTGTCTGCAAAGCACTCAACAGAAGGATGGTATTGGGTCTCCACTCAGTGCAATATAGGGACAGAATGTTTCATCCACAAAGAAAAAAAAGTTTTTTGCCAAGCCTTGGCTAAGGCAAGATTTATAACTAGATGCTAGCAAACAGAGAGTCCTGCTCCCAGACTTGAAAAAGCGGCAGCTCTTGCCAGAGCGTCAGAATAGCTTTCAATCTAATTGAATAAATCAATGAGCGTCAGAATAGCTTTCAATCTAATTGAATAAAGCTCTGTCACTTAGAGAGGTAGGTAGGAGGGCTTCTTTGTGTGCCTACATGATGTGCAGCTCTTCCGTGACATTCCCATCTATTTATATTAGGGCTGGCATTGTGAGGCGATGTCCTACAATGCCACTGGTTGGATGACGTTTACATCATAGCGCCAGCCCTGAAAGGTCCACGTTTTATGAGCCACACCATAAGGAATGGATAGTAATATGGATGGCTCTTCGGGGAAGCACTAGCCATGAAGAGTCTCAAAGTGTGGTAACTCATCCCAGGAGTGTGAGGGAGGGATACCTGAATGCTTTGCAATGTGATGACAACTGAGGATGAGGTCTTAAAGGGATCGCTCCTGTGGGCCATCATCATGATGTAACGGGTCCTCAGAACATTTCTGTGTTGGCCTGGTCTGGATTATATGCTGACACTTGATAATTCATGCATCCTTCGGTGTTGTTCTCGCTCCCATAGAATTCAATGGGACATCAGCTGTTGGCATAATGGAAAACAGGGTTTGGCCCATTTGTGCTGAAGTAGGCAGTAAGACCTTCTCTGATGTGCAAGCCTCTATTCCACCAGGCATGGAAACTGTTTGTTGTGCTCCAGTGCGAGCACAAGGTCCTTTGGCTTGTAGTCAGGTAAGCCTAGCTAAGTAACATGGTGCAGTGGTGAAATCACAGACCCAAGCGTCAGGAAATTAAGGGGTTTGTCCGTGGCTCTGCTACAGACTTCCTTTGTGACATTGGGCAAGTCACTTAGATTAAAAGTGTCTCTTGGTGAGCAATGGGCTGGGTTTCTGATGTCCAACCTGAGAGATCTGAAGCCTCCTTTTTCATTGCACCTATCTGTGCCTCTGTTTCCCCTCCCACTCTGTATCTACTTAGACTACAAGTTCTTCAGGGCAGGGACTTTCCCTGCCTATGTGCCTGGACAGCCACTGGTGGTATCTCGGATGAGGCCCTGAGGCGCTACTGTAATGTCATGTTAAGAGAGTATTGCAGCACAAGAACTGAGAGTCCCCCTCCTCCCCCAACGCACATACATTCATTTAAATTGTTCTTTTCTCCTGCTCATGGGAATATGAGCTAAGGAGGCCTGAACTGTGAACTTCCTGGCTTTGGTCAGTTTGTGTTGCAATACAGTGGGCCTCACCCTGACCTTATTTACACCAAAGTAAATCAGGAGTCAGTGGAATTGTCCATGGGTATGTGGGCTTTGGAATTGTCCACGGGTATGTGGGCTTTGGATCCAGGCCATTATGCATTATTTTAAGGCTCTTGTCATGTGTTTGGAGGATGACCGAGCACTGGGACACTTTTAATGTGTCATGTCATTAATCTATAGACTGACCACAGAGAGAGTATTTTTGACCAAATTCAGTGGAATAGCCCTCTTTATTCATTACTATTTTGTTTTGCTTTCTCAGTTTCTAAGGAGAAGGTGGAGTTTCCATTTTGCATTTCACCGTTTTCTCTCTTCCAGGATGTATTTTGAACTAACTTCTTTTCTTTTAATGGAGCTAAAGCGGGACATGTGGGCTTTATTTCTCAGTACAATGTGACGTGTGGGGAAATCCCTTCTTATGGTCAGGATTTAGCAGCAAGGAAGTTACAGAAAAATATTGATAACTGGAAATCCCAGAAGTCAGTAAACAGATACACATCATCATTGACTGGTTGGTCAAGGACGAGCTCTTTTATTAATGATGTACATTTCCCATTAATCTTTGTTTGGATCATCATGAGTGTCACTTCGAGTGGTTTGTGTTCACTGACTTTTTTCATGCTGTTCCTGTTTTGGGAAGTTTCATTTTCACTTCCGAGCTCATATGGCTTTTAAACCCATGCAGTGTAATATTTTTAAAGGCTTCTGCAGTTTTGTATCATCAGGCAGCAGAGGGCACTAGTTGTTACAGGTCAAACTCTGCAGTACCTGGAAT
The DNA here is from genome assembly GCF_965152275.1 of Natator depressus. Classification (NCBI taxonomy): domain Eukaryota; kingdom Metazoa; phylum Chordata; order Testudines; family Cheloniidae; genus Natator; species Natator depressus. The sequence continues at coordinate 5,490,191 of NC_134247.1, forward strand.
TAGACATTTTCCCCTTAAGATAACCATCAGTTCCATTTTTTTCCAAACAAGCAGGGGAAGGGGAGTAGCAATTTAATAGAATTACAAGTTTATTTCTTGAAGGGACTGTGTGTATACCTGCCTTTTCCTGCTATGTACTTTAATCTTCCCTAGAAGCTCATTATCTTCTTCCTAAGAAAGAAGAAAACATGATTTAATGTCTGGAGATGTGAATGTAAATTCCTTGTAACGCATGTTATATAATAGATGTTGGCAAAATGAAAACTCATATTGGGAAGTCCCCTTCTTATCCTTCCTTCTATATGTTCAAATACTGCACCTGTGTATTTTTGAGAAACAATGATGGTCACCGATTCATCTGTAATCTACCTCGGGATGTAGTGAGTGATGTTTTTAAATTCCTATATAAGTAAAAAGTGTTATTAAGGCTGAAAGGTGGCAGACGTAGGAATGAAATCCAAGAATTCCTGACTTCCAGCCTTTTGGTCGGCCCACTTTAGAACGTGTTTTCTAAGTGCCTATTCCAGAGTCCACGGAAGTCAATGGAAATACTCCCACTAACTTCAGTGGGTTTTGAACTAGGCCCTAAAACTCCATAAATACACACACTTGGGGTCAAAACCATGTAAGTGCAAACTTTCATGCAAAAGTGCTGTGATGTTTCCATATAAAAATATTTCTAGTCGCTCAGTATACAAAAAGAATCAGAATTTTGAGTGCAAGATCACATGGAATGAAATGGTGAAAAGGGTTCACATTTATTTTACACCACAGATGGGCAAAAGTAAAATTATGAAATAAAAGTTCACAAAATAATAATTACTGGTGTAAAATGCAACCAGATTGTTATACATAAACCCCACCTCCTTACTCTGAATATTTTCTAAGTTTTTCAATTACACATTAGTGGGTGTAAGGCTGATCAGGAAATTTCTTTTTTTATTTTCCTCCACACACATTTTTTTAATTAAAACTTTTTTTTTCTACAAAAGTTTCCATTTAACCAAAAACCCATATTTCACTGGGTGGTAGGAAATGTTTTTAATGGAAAATTTTTGACCAGCTCTATATTCTGCATTTTATTTAAGAATGGTGTTATAGAGCAGATCAATTAATAAGCATTTGAATGTTAATGTTTTTATCTCTTATTCTATTTTATACATTATTAGTTATATCAGAAAACACCTTGGCCAATCATTTACCTTCCTAACAAAATTCTGAACAAGTGTGTATTTGTCAAAAGGGAAGAGACAAAGACAGAGAATATTCTCTTAGACAAGTTAATAAAAAAGCAACCAAAATATGTCCATTATCAAAAATTAGATTATGCCAGCTATTCCCTGCATTCATCAGGGTGGTGGCTATAATTTGAATCCGGAAAATGATACAGTAAAGAATGAAAGGGCAGGCAGTGCAGTCCTAGCAAGTATAGGCAGGTACATGCATACCATTCCAAAGCAAATGGATTTACAGTAATAGCAACTTTGTTTTCTTATAGAGAACTGGAATTTATAGTGCCTTTAATCTGAGGATCTGAAAGCACTTTACAAAGGTGGATACAGGTATGCCCAAATTACATAGATGGATGCTGAGACACATGTCTGAAAGTGATGTGACCAGGCACCGAGTGATCAGTAGTAAAACCATAAATAGAATCCAGATCTCCTGACTCCTATTCCCCTGCTCTGAACACATGGCCCTATTGGGTGAACTTCAAGGGACTTGGATGGTTGGTTGGGATAAACATGGAATTTACTTGTCTCTTTGTACTGGAAACTTTGTAAGCGTGGCTTTCCAATTGCCAGGATTTCCTCAGTTTGACTGGGCAGAAAATACCATCATTTACTGCACTATCTTGAGAATGCTGCTTTCAGTTTAGGCAGGAATCTGAATGTGCAACCTTTGACGTTTTTGTGGTTGATAAACTAACAGTCCTGTTCTGACTCTTGAGCGCTGTATTCTCACCCACTATATTCTCACACTTGGATTTGCAGACAGTTACTATGGCAGAGTTGATGCTCTTTGCTAGTGAACTGCTGGCGTAATTTGTTCCCTTAACTCTAATGCAGGCCACCAAGTGCAAAATGTTTTCTACCTATTAAACTGCTCTAATGAAAATAATTAATAGAGCCTGATTTGCCTCACACTTATACTAGCTAAAGACCCGAGTAAGAGTAGAGTAACTCCACTGACTTCAGTGGAGTATTCTCCTGACTTTACACTGGTTAAGGAAGAGGAGAAAGCACCTAATAGAATTATTGTAGTGGTTTTTATACTTGTAATATTCTGACTAACCCAGTATTTCAGATGGATCTGAACAAAACCTCCCATTTCCAAACAGCCATGTACTTTGGGTGAGTTCAGATCCTGATTGGAGCTTTGTGTCTGGCCTCTGTGTGGGGGAGTCCTCAGGTTGTATTAGGGCCACCTTTGCAGTGCATTATCTATTCTGAGCGTGTTCATGGGATAGGGGATGTCTGGGCACCTCTATGCCCTGCCATTCCCAGCTGCTGGAATGGCCCTTTGGGACCATGCGGAGTGGTTGTAAATCAGAGGGGAAGGAAAGCTGTTTTTGTTTCCCCGCACTGCTCTCCCTTCTGACACTGTCCATGATTTGGTCTCTTTGTCTCTAGCAGGCACAACAAATACCCTGGATCCCACACCTCTCGAACGTTGGTAAACTTGATCTCCAGATCTGAATCTGTATCTTGACTCTAGGTGCTACCACAATGCAAACCCAAATACATAACACATGTATGTCAGTCTGTAGAAATACAATTGAATGTACAGTTCAAATTTCAATTTAAAAGCAAGTATTTTCACTTTACTTCTTCTGGAATACTCAAGCCAGTAAAGCTGGGACAGTGAATGTACATAGAATGAAACCTACAAGAAATGGTCAAAGTGGTCACTTTTGCATTCTAATGAATATTCATGTACATTGATCAACATTCAAGTTTCTCCCCTATTTGTACAGCTGTGCTCCTATGGACCGTATGTAGATAGCCATATTCTCAAATCGACATAGTTCCATTAACGTCAATAGAGCCATGCTAATTTACTCTGCTTGAGGAACTGTCCCATAGTCATTATATGCTACTGAATATAGAATATGTATACTTCTGCGACCAAATCTTGCTCACTTATGTGGGTAATCCCATTTGGATAAACGCTGAAGTGCTTACTCATTTCTTCGTATAGGAAAACACCCATTTAAGCTACATAAATCTCTGTGTGTGTTTGTGTGTGCTGGTCATTCAAGGTTTCAAATTGCGACCAAACATTTCTTGGTAAAGACTGCTGGTGAAGAGATTGTACCCACTCTTCTCAATCAATTAATTGAAAGAGGGACTCATGTCATAGCCTTTAAGGACAGAAATGACCATCATGATCATCTAGTCTGACATATTTCACACCGCAGGCCACAGAACCTCACCCACCCATTCCTGTAATAAACCCACAACATCTGGCTGAGTAACTGAATTCTCCAAATCTTGATTTAAAGACTTCAAGTTACAGAGAATCCATCATCTACTCTAGTTCAAATCAGCAAGTGACCCATGCCACATGCTGCAGAGGAAGGCAAAAACAACAAAAAAACAAAAAACCCAGGTCCTCTACCATTGTGACCTATAATTCCTTCTCAACACCAAAAATGCTAATAAGTTAGACCCTGAGCACGTGGACAAGACCCACCAGCCAGACACCTGGAAAAGAATTTTCTGAAGTAACTCAGAGCTCTCCTCACCTAGTGTCCCATCTTTGTCCATTGGAGATATTTGCTAATAGCCATCATGGATGGGCCATACGCCATTGTAGCCGATCTCATCATACCACCTCCTCCATAAGTTTATCAACTTGAAACAAGTTAGCTTTTTTGCCCCCACTTCTTCCCCTTGGAAGGCTGTTCCAGAACTTCATTCCTCTGATGGTTAGAAACCTTCATTTAATTTCAGATCAAAACTTACTGATGGCCAGCTTATATCCATTTGTCCTTTCAGGAACCTTTCAGGTTGTTTGGGCAGTTTTATTATAATCACTTTAGTAATGGTAAGGACAGGAGATTGGACAATGAACACAGCTGTTGCCCTGGCGGAAAGTCAAAGGCGACTGGGGTGTTCTGGGAAATGTACTCAAGAAAATAGTGCAAGGTTAACAAGCATCTCATGATATTTAGATTTCCCCTGTTTAAAAGGGTTTTGCTGCCAACTGCTTCTTCGTACGTTGCAGCATGGAATTTTTTCTCCTACTGACATTAATAGTAGCATTGTGATTTCCCAAGTGGACTTTTTCAGATGCAATTTATTATATTCTCTTTGACTCTACCAAATTATTGACCCTTGGGACAATGCAGTATTCCAGTAACTGACATTTGTCTGGATAAATGCAGAACAAAGTTACAAGATGAAGCAGGAAAGTGTGTGATTTGAACTTCTCACCTATTTTATCAGCACTTGGTGCAGCCGTGGACCCAAGCCTCGGGTAATCCACTGTGCTTGGGAGCTGTACAAACACATAACAAAATGGTAGTCCATCTCCAAAAGAGCCTACAGTCTAAGTTTAAGATGCAAAACTGCATGTATATGAGACAAACGGAAGAAGGGAACAGTGAGACAGTTATGCATTGTGGAATGAAAAGCAGTCAAAGCACCATCAGATAAATAGCTAGCTATTCTGTGCATTAGATGAACTGATCATAAACAATTCTCTGAGGATGAAACCCCAGTCGAATTGAAGTCCAGGGTAGTTTTGCCATTCATTTCAAGGGATCCACTATTTCTTAAAATATTATAGTTCTTGGAACTCTGTTGATTACTTGCAAATGGTCAGATAAGTCACATCAAGATCAGTGCTTGAATGATTTGGTAGCCTGAAAAGCAGTGGCATTCACTGCGACTATTATTCATAATCACTATTTCCAACATATGTAGAACTTCATTAACTTTGATTGTTAGAGCATTTTCTTTCTGTTAAGAGCATGGGAGCCTGTGGGATTAAGAAAGTGAAATCTGTGGGAAGTAATGCTCTTGTCTCCTTTCTCAACCCACTTTCCTTAAAAATCCCTTTAAAAAAATCTTACCCCTCAATGCCCCTCCCCTGATTGGAGGAGGTGGTAAAATTAGCAAAGATAAAAATAAATGAGCAGTGAAATATGTCCAAAACAACCCTCTTGTCACTTGAATAGCTGATTTGAAGACTGTGAGAAGGCGCAGAGCACGTCTGCACATAGCAGTCCTTGCTCACCTTTGAGCAGGCCACCAGTGACTGAAAGAAATTATTGTAAATGATTGACATATTGGAATTTAAAAGTGTCTTTTTTATTATTTAACAGCTGTTGGTTACTGTGCTTGTCAAGGGGAGTGACTGCTATTGTTATAGCAAAGTTATAAGACCATCCTCTTCATAAAATTCACCTGTTCACACCATCGACATTATAGGGCAGAGTCTTGGTTACAGCACCCATGCCCAGGGCTGAGGGGGTGATGTTCAAAGGGGATATAAAACATAAAGGGGTAAAAATGGCAGCTGGAGATTGGCAGAACATCCAATCTCCCCAGCCAATGCCCCCTCACTGTTTGCAGCCAGATGTTGGCTGTGGGAAGACTGGGTGGCATAAAACCCATTAAACTGGCTCCAGATGCACCAGAGGATTCCTTACACTTCACCTCTCTGTACCCTGGTATCTCCACCTAAATAATTGGTAAATTATTGCTTCTTGACTACCGTAAATCTAATCTAGATGGGTGTTGAAAACTCACCACCCACAGTGAAGTCATAGGGAATTGAGAATAGACACTACCTTGTGGGATAGATACTATTCGCATGTGTAAGGGTAATTGGTCAAGCAAAGGTAATTGGGACTGATGCATGAACAGAATCTTTATATGTACAGAGACCTGAGGTTCATGGATTAAGGTGCTATCTATGTCCTAAGCATGATTATTACATATTGGTACATAAGTAATGGCTGAGATTCCGTAAGCAATCTGCCATTGAACTTAATGCAAGATGTGGGTCTAAATCTCCCAAAATCTAGCCAATATGCCCCGCAACATACTCTGCATAAGACTATAACACAAATAAAACAACTTCAGTGTTGTAATATTGCAATGCCAAAACATCAAAGTCTTGTATGTTATGCAGTGCATGGTGTTTGCTGATTTAGATAAAGTGGTCTGGTTTTGATAATAAATAAATCCACTCAGCTTGTCAGGTCTCATTCGCTACATCCAACTTTATTCACCCTTGGCGCTATCAACTAGTTTCCTGAATGAAACAACAATTCTGCCTCAATAAAATATTTGATTTTCTATGGCAAGTGCTCTCTGCTTTGAACTTGATTTTGCTTTGTTTTATTTGTCTGTTTATCTTTATTAGGGCTCATATTCCCTTATACCTCTGGGATAAAAAGAAAATCATTTTATGATATGACATTAGCTTACATCATTGAGGATATTAGATAGGTCCATTTAATCCTTCTTTGACAGATTCTTTTATTTTCAGGCCAATACAGATATGAGGTTGCTGTTTGTCTTTTTTAAATCTAGGGATAAACACTGTGCTTAGAGCCTAATTTTTAATATTATTTTGCCATGGGTCAATCCCTAGCTAAGTAGCAGATTAAAGATCTCCCAATCTTTAGGTAGCATTTCTTTTCTATTTAATTTTGTTTTACCACCTATCCCTCCCCACACCTTATCAGCAAGTTCAGACTGTGAGTGCTGTTCCCCATCTAGGTCAGTTAAAGAAGGTAAGTCCAGCTCCTAGTATGGGACTTTTTGTTCAATCAACCTTAGATCTTATGTCCAACTCCAGTTCGTAGTAACTCGGGTTATAAAAGGCAAGCCCATCATCTGAGACTTTGTTTTGGTTTAAAAGAAAAATCAGTTGACTGTATATTTTTTGACTGCAGGCCCATCACCAATTTATCCTTAAGCGACTAAACAAACAAACAAAGAAGGTTAAACCGACTTTTCCATCCCCAGAAGCCTGCATGAGCGTTCTTTCACAAGGGATTAATTACAATATGCCATCAATGTTACAATACCAAAAAATTCGATACCTACCATTAGCTGGAAGTGTAGGTAACTGTTTGGAATCAGATTCCATATGGCAAGCATCACTTGTATTTCCCAGTCTATTACAAAATGTCCTTTATTATAGTTACTGCTACTTTGGTAGTGCAGAGAGTTGTGATAGCATGAACCAGTGCCTACCTTTAACTTCTTACAGGCTAAGTTTTTGATCTCTCTATATTAGGAATTTAACCTAATGGATGGGAAACAAGGATCTTCATAAATACAAGTAGGCTCAAAACACAAACCCACAAGCCACTCTTAAACTAGCTAATATTATTGAATAACAAAATTGGGCTTCATGGTACCCTCTGCTATGGGGAGCAGTGGGGAACAAAATGCTGCTCAGGGAGGTGGTTGTGAGGTTGCTCCATGGGATTTGGGAGTCCTGGCTTCAATTCCTAGCTTCACCCCCAGATTTCCTGTGGGACCTTGGGCAAGTCACTCAGGTCCAGATCTTCAAAGGTATTTTATTTCAGTAAAAATTAGAAGCCTAAATGCCTTTGAGGATCTGACCCTTGGAGCCTCTGTGCCTCAGTTCCCTCTCTGTAAAATGGGGATAATAGCACTTAGGGGTGTGGTGAGGATAAATGTACTACAGATGTGAAGTGTTCAGGTAATTTGGTAATGAGGATCATATAAGTACCAAAAATAAGGAGGATGGCCATTGTGTGTAGCTTCAGAAGATCAAGGCGCTTTGGGAGCAACCTGGTCTTCCACAAAGGTGGTCCTGTCTCCTTCAGGCATGCTGCAATCTCTGGGTTTCAAGGAGCAGCTCCCCACTGCCCTACTATTTCAAAATGAGGGTGGGTCAAACAATGATGACAAAAATATTAGAGAGACTGGGTGGGCGAGGTAATACCTTTGCCTGGACCAACTTCTGTTGGTGAGAAAGACCCCATCTCACCTACCTTGTCTCTCTAATACTTAAAATAGGCACCTAGCTTTGCTGAATTAAGGCTTTTGTACACACAACATCAACTATGCAGTCTGGTGGCTCACAGATACTATTAACAGCTCTGAAATTTCAAGGCTACTCATCTTCTACCAGTGACCTGTGATCCTGGTTTCTCTTTTGTATTTAATTCACAGCCTCATTCCTGCCCCTTTATTGGTTTAGCTGGAAGAATAACTGCTGCATCTTTCCACCTTAGGGGAGCCCAGTGGTTATCACAACACAGTCTGTCAGTCACCATTCCTTTCCTCAAAGCAGCACATTCTGGATAAATATCTCGTGCACAATGTGTAAACACAGAAGTGCTAAAGGTCATGAAAGGCATGGATTCTACACTTGCATTGCAATGGGCTGGTTCAGCTACTCAGTTGTCTCTTGACTCCTATTTTTAAAAAATGCATGGAAGAAGCAAGGCAATTTGAAATGCACTCGCTGTGATTTACTCCTTATGTAACCTGTTTAAAGACGCTGATGTTCGCAACCAATCCTGCACTGGATAGTACCCAAGAATGGCTCCATAAAAGGGAGGCTGCTCTGTTAAGAGGATGGGGAATGTCTTAAGTAATTACACTCACATGGCTATAATGAGTTTCAATGTAATTTCACTTGGTTTTAGTGTTTAGACAAGGCTAAGCAGCCACAAATGGGAAAATGACATAGGGTGAGCATGAAACCCCCTTCACACACACACACACACACACACACACACACACACACACACACACACACACACACACACACACACACACACCCCGGTCTGGAGCATATCCTAGAACATGTAGATATCCGGGTGATTTACTAAGCTGGAAAGGAATCAAGTTGGAGTGACTGTCAAGATGAATAGGTCTCACCTAGATGCCAAATTCTTAGATAACAGGAGTGGCAGCTGGCAAATATACTTGTATGCTGCTTTCAATGAGTCTGAGGAATGGTTCACAGAATAGGAGGTTGCAGCTGGGGCTTAATGGTAGAGCTGTCTTAGAAAAATTACATAAAAATAAATCATGTACAGCTGAGATGGACCACCATTTTTGAACTATTTATTGGGATCTCCTTGTTTTCCAGCCCCACCCTAACATGTACCCCAAATTTTGAAGCTTAGATATCAAAGCCCATAAGCTTTTCCTACAGAGTGTAGCTACATCTCCTTTTCCTCCATCACCCATATTGCTACTATCAATTTTCCTCTTTTCTTCCCTCCCATCTAACTTTTGATTTCTCCCTTTCTGTTGCCCATCTCCCACCATCTCCTCCTCCTTCTTTCATTCCAACCCACAAAATCGCAATAGAATCACTAGCTCAGCACGTAATTACTTCATCGATGATGTTTGTGTAAGTTGACTTTTGCTCATGAATGTGTTTGCAATCAACTGTCTTTACTGCATTTGAATTCATTTTAATTTTTTAAATGTTTATTAAAATAAAAATAAATCTTAGTGGGATAAAGTGGGATTCAGAACTGGATCTCCCAAAACAAAGGTCCCATTGATCATTTAGACTCTCACTGGATGACGACTCAGACCTTGTGGTGTTTCTCCCAACTTTAATCTAAGCTGCCAAATATTTCTGCGTCTATTATTTCTATTCTTGTAGGTCGGGTGAATTCATTGTGAATGCATAGTTGCAAACTGTCTCTTGATACCCTGCGTGTTTTATGAGAGATATTGTTGCCTATATTACACTAATCCAATATCAATGTCCATTTTTCTTCAGTCAGTGAATAAGTCAACAGCTTGTTATAAAAGCGTGAGCACGGTATCTGTAGCAAATTCTGACTGAGCTATTACGATAAGGCTTTTGTCCTTCGGGTCAACTTACATACAACAGCAGCCAAAAACAAATACCTGCAGTAAAAATATGAGTGTAATCTGAGGTGAACAGGCATTCAGACTATTTCAGTGAACACCATATACCATGAAAGCAAATATTAGTATGTCAAAAGTAAAACAAAACCAGTGGAATGCAAACAGGAACCCAAATAATATCTGGACATTTATGAAAAACAAGTGGAACACCTGCTTGTTGTAGGTACAAAAATATAAAGCCTGATGCTGAAAATCTTTCACTCCCCTATGGACTGTTTATTCACATAAGTAGACCCACTGAACCCAATGGGACTTCTCCCATAAGTAAGGACTGCTCAGGTGAGCAAGACGCATACCCATAGCAAGATCCACATTTTGGCTATGCATCCTGGAAAGTCGTGCACACTTCTTGTGAGCTGCTGACCACCATCAACTCACACTGAAGCCAATGCAGCTCAGCACCTTGCAGGACGGGGACACGCATCTGATCACTGGAATCAGGGGAATCACAAATTAGGAGAGTGTTAGCGTAACAAAACACCTGGCTATACAGGATGTAATCTAGACATGAGGTCACTTTCCTACCCACGCATCTCTTTGTGGGGGCTATCCCTTTCCTAAACACACACACAAGGGAAGAGTCCATCATCACTTAATAGTTGTGAATCATAAAAGCTGCACTACTTAGTCAGTTACAGGGTCCAAGCGTGATGGGATGCAGGATTTTCAAGGTATTATGAAGTGGTTCCTTTTAAGAGGAAGCACTTTTTTTACTGTTTAAAATAACTCAGGATATGAAGACAGCTTTTCTTCTTACTGGCTGGAAAGTTGCACTGTTTGCCTTCCTAATCAGAAAGTTGCCCTGCGTCAGCTTTTAAGGAAAACAAATTGCCTGGGGTTTACAGAGGTTCATGACTTTTTTGTTTCTAATAATCAGACAAGGCCCCGAAGTATCCTCTCTCCTGCCCTTTGCCTAGTTCCAGCGAAGAATAGTTTGCCTGAAATCTTCAAGGCTAAAAGGCTGGAAATGACAATGTTCTTTTTACAGGCATCGGGCAGACACCTGGCGTTGTCTTGCTCAAGCTGAAGTAAATTGGGGGTGAGAGGGTAGGAGTTTTTGCTATAAATGTCAAATGATTCTTTTCTGTAATGGAGCACCTAACGATATGGCTGTGCTCTGTTGTTAGCCAGCATCATTAATGATGTTCAGCCATTTCTTTAGCCCTGCAATAATTTGTGCTTCCAGCAAGGTGATCGATAGCAGGCTCTGAATGGAGCACAGTAGGTTCGAAATAAACCATGTCTACTGATTATTTTTCTTTCTTATAGTAAAACAATCACAGTATCAGTGTATATTTCTTTGTGCAAAAATGGATGTTTAGAATCCAGAGGATAATCCCCATTAGATGACCATTGTTAAGTGGGTTACGTATTTTAGGCCTATAAAGACAGTTCTTGTCATTTTTCCTTTAAAGCTTTAAAAGTCTTCGGATAAGCGTAGGTCAGACTTTGGAAAAAATTACCTCAGATGAGTAAAAGTCTATTTTCCATTTCTTTTTTTATAATAAAAAAAAAAGAAGAAAAAGTACTGCTGTGTCACTTGTATTGATATAATCTATCAAGCTACCACATTTCTAAGAATAATGAATTTTACTGAGCTATGATGTATTGTGTTTCAAATACCTGGGAACATCAAATTGTGTCCATGTGCCTCATATAAATGCAAGCTATAAAATATGTAGTCAGAGAGGAGACTGTTAGCAAAATCATTGCTCTAATTAAGTCTGAGGAACATATGATTTGAATGGTAATTGCAAAAATAGGTCCCTTTAAAAAAAAAGGGAAAAAAAGGACTCCGAATAAATTGTGTGGAATGATTGTATGTCTACAGGACATGAAATTAAATTATTTGGAATAAGTCCCTAATGCTGTCTTTTTGTTAAGAAAACTACGTGATTCTAAGGGGAAAAATAGACATCTGTTGATTATTTTTTTGTTGGTCTTTAAATTTAATAAAATAAATCAGTTACAAAACAAACAGTGCTACTGTTTTATTGGGATGGTTTTGTTCTATATTGACATTTTTTCCTTTGGACTAATAGCGCAGTTATAACTCAGACTAAACTCCCATTCATTTCAGACTGAGGACTGCAAAAATTGGCCACTTGCTCCAAATTTTGATCTTACATACTTGACATGAAACTCTTACTGAAGTCAAGGGCAGTTGTCTGTGAGTGAGTATGTGATGGTAGAATTTGGCCCTTTATTTTGAAGTATTTACCGGGCTTAAGGGTTCATCCCAATTATCTTAGTATTTGAGAACCCCCCATACGTTAAATATATTGGAAATAGCAAGATGCCAAGTGACATCCTGGAGTGCCTGGCTCTACTGCCGCTGAATTACAAAATTTCTACTTGGGTAGAGTTACCTTTGAGGATTTTGTGGGATATTTTTGTTGGAGGGTTTTGGTTTTTGGCTTTTGCCCCTGCAGTTTTGCAAGTATAAGAGGGTTGCTTTTGGAGGGGGAGCTTTCAATATTTAAATACGTAATAGAACTGACCTTCAAAGTCAAAGGAGAACGTATGTGAAAAGCAGCAAACTCACTTGCCAGGAGTTTTTAGCACCTGTCTTTGCATGGTATTTCATTTTGCACATTGTCCTTTTCATAGCTGCTGTTGTGTTATGATATTAATAGGTTAAGCCCCTAACGCTTGAATGCAGCCCTTTGTGTTTAATTATTCCATTGTGCTGGATATGTCCCACTGAGAGCTGAGAGCTGCTCGCTGCGTGTATTTCCAGAATTTCAGTGTTGCTGAACAGATGAAGACTGTTGTTAATATTAATCCTGTTTATTTCAGCAGTGCATAACAGCTGACCAAGAGTGTCCCTGCCCCAGAAAACTTACAAACTAAATAGACAAGGCAGACGCAGGGTGGGGGGACACAGAAGCAGAACAAACAATGTGATGGCAGCAAATGTCATGTTAGTTCTATGAGTTTTTTTTGAGGGAATGGGTTTCCTTAGGACTTGGAAAGGATCAGCTAAATGAAAAGAAAAAGGAAGGACCACAATGTTGTCACTATAAGCTAGAAAAGGTGAGCAGGAACCCCTTGACACATCATGCTACAATGCCTGCAGGAACAAGGGGGAATACAGGCCAGAATGACTCCTGATAATCTTTAAAAGTGTATGCCCCTAGCATGTCTCCTCCTTTGATGTAGCTAATGCCTCTATTGGTGTTAGCTTTGAATGATCTGTCCACTCGGGGATCACAACGACTAGCTTCGGCTGGCCCCTGTGAAGATGAGAAGGGGGGAGGGATAGCTCAGTGGTTTGAGCATTGGCCTGCTAAACACAGGGCTGTGCGTTAAATCCTTGAGGGGGCCATTTAGGGATCTGGGCCAAAAACTGGGGATTGGTCCTGCTTTGAGCAGGGGGTTGGACTAGATGACCTCCTGAGGTCCCTTCCAACCCTGATATTCTATGAACAAGGTGGTGGGAAGGTTTCTTCCATTTTCTCTTTCCCGAACACTCTGTGGAGCAGCTGTTGTTGTGTAAGGACATGGGGTTTGGCTGCAGAGACCAAAGTTCAACTTCCATTTAGGAAGGTGGAACTCCAGATTGCAGGGGGGTGGAACAGGCTGTGGCCAACTGCAGCAGGCTCTGGTTTCTGTGTTATGCAATGCATGAATACAAATTATTTAGCTGTTAAAGACAAGGCGTCTGGGACTTAATAAAAACAACCACCACCATAACAGCCCACATACCTGTGCAGAGCTAGCCACAATCCAGCCCTCACTTTCTGAGTCAATTGATCATTTCAGAAGGCTGTGACTTAAAGCCTGATCCAAAGCTCATTGATAGGGTTGCCAGTTTTGGTTGGATGTATTCCTGGAGATTTCATCACAAGACATAATATTTTATTAAAGTTTAATCTTTAATTCCTGGAGACTCCAGGCCAATCCTAGAGGGTTTGTAACCCAGTTGGAAAGATTTGACAGCCTTTAGATCATACCTGTGTAAAATAGCTAAATGAGTCATTCAGAAGCACAGAACCTTTGCTGTTTCACAAGTCTGAGCATGATCAAATGTCAGATGGAGAGAGATCTACACTAGTGGATGATTTGGCCCATTCTATGAACTGGAAGGCAAAGTAAAAAACTGAACTAATCCAAATCTTCTGAAAGAATCTGCTACAGTATGGACTGGTTCCTGTTTTATGTCTGAAGTCCAACCCTAATAATATCCCTTTATTACGAGTTTTTGTATGTCACAAACACATCTGCCTATTCCTTTGATGAAGGAATAGCATTTAAATTCCCAGCACTCTAGTAATGAGGTCATCAATTATTATCCGAGATATTTGTGTCTCCAACAAATCTTGTCTTTGTTTGATATTTCCTGAAGCAATCAGACTACGCAGACACAAAGACAAGAAGGAGGATAATTGGAGACATCTCTGAACTACCAGATAATACCCATTATTTGGTTCTGGTGAACTGTCCTTTAGCTTTTAGAGGTTGTATTTATTTATTTACTTGGGGGCAGGGGGAAAGGAAGAAACTAATGAGACAAATTTAATTTGGCTTTCTACCCTGCAGCCAAAGCAGGAAGGAAATGTCTTGCTGTTGGCTGGTTTCCTTTTTGGACCATATCTAAGTGTTTAAAGTAAAATATGATGGCCTTGGCCATCCACTGGTCAATGCCAAATTCAAATGAGTCTCGGTGAGCGGCAAAAATGGAGGATCTGTAGGTGGGATTTTTTGGGGGGGTGGAGGGGGGAATAAAAAGCGGTTAAATAAAGAAAGAAATGTCTATATTACTTGAGTGTAATATTCAGCAATGACTCAGCACTGTATTTTTTTAAACATAAACCACCATGTGGGGTGGTTTAGGATTTAGTGAGATTACCTTTAATCTTCCTCAGTCAATATAAAATAACTAAATCCTTTCTTCTTAGAAAGACAATGACAATTAGTATGTTCACTCAAGTTGGAAAATGGGCACAATATGTGATCAGTGTCATCATATTTCAGTCTTTATACGTTTAGACACTAAAGTTTATCAGGTTTTTTGCCCTACTGCATCCACAGCTAAATGCATCTTTCTATGGCCCACTAACAGCCAGGGTCTCTCCAGCAAAAAGGCAGATCAAAAACTCATCTGGCAATCAAAATAATCTTTGTAGGTGCAGAGATTCTGTTCAGTTCTATTATTTAACATTGCAATAATGGAATGAATTTTGAAAGGAGAAAAATTAGGCTGCACAATAGGATAAACATAAACTCCAGTTGTGCAAGCACAGAACCAAGTGAGTAATTTTTGCACAGATGAGTGGCCCCCTCAAACTCAGTGTGTCAAATCAGAGGCCCATCCCTAAGGGCAATGCTGGATTGGGGCTACAGAAAGTCAGATAGTTACCCCAAAGAAGTCATAGAATCCCCTTTGAAATGAAAGAGGTTAAAGTAGATTAAAATATAATAATCTCACAATATTGGGGAGGTATTTTTAATAGCCCATGTTCCTGAAGTTTTCCACATAAGTGAGAATTTTTTTCTTTCTTTCTTTCTTGTTAGTCTCTAGCACCCATGGCTGTGGAGAAAATCTAGAAAACATGAAACTTAGTCTCCAACATCAGAAAGGAAAAAAGTACCCCAAATTTATTATTTTTTTAAAATCTCATTACTTTTAAACATATCGTTTATTTCAGACCCAGCTCACAGTTTCTGAAAGTTTGGAATTGGCAGCATTGCTACAGTCAATCTTTTAGCATCTGTGGGGTAGACTAGATGACCTGTTACATCTTTTTCAACCTTCTTTTTTAATCCCTATGGTGCTTCAGTCCATGATCAATATTGTCTGGATCATCTCAGGATAAATTATTTCAAAGTTATAAAGAATATTTTAAATTAATTTCATAATAAATCATTTGCTGAACTGCAAAAGACCCACTTTGACTGGAAATTTACAGTTACCTGCGACTCAAAAGTACTAAACAGTTACAGAGGCTTTGGCATTATAGCCATGTGAAATTATGAATTTTCACCTTTTAACTTTTCACGGATATTCACAAATTTGCTCCAGAGTGAAATCTGATGTCTTTTTCATCCAGAGAATGAAGATTTTTTTTTTGTCGAGAAAATGGTAACATTCAGTTCATTGAGCAAAATCTTAACTTTTTGCTGAGTTGTCACAGAGGAAATGCAACATTTACGTGTCAATATTATTATTTTTAGCTTACAAAAAAGTTTGCTTTCATTCTCGTAAAAAGATCTCAGATGAAAATGGAAAATGCTCTAGCCAGCAACCACATTTACAGGAAAAGACAGAGACTCAAGACTCCTGGGTTCTAGTACTCTATTTCTTACTGACTTGCTTACTATTGATGCAGGGCATAAGATATATTTTGCCCAGATCTGCTTGTCATATGTATTTGTATTTTATTCTAACAGGAGGATGCTTTGAGATGGATCATCTTATTTTCTAATAGGGTATTTAGGGAATCCTATTTTAGGTGAAATAGTGTTTGTTGAACCAAACATTTGATGAAATTTGTCAATTTTTCCTCCAGACAGTGTTTATGAGCTTTGGTGATGTGCTGTTATTCAGGGCTTGAGATCAGTGACATGCTATCATTTAGGCTCTTTATGATTTGCTGTCTGAATTTTTTTAACAGAACAGTGACTACTGAAGCATAAATAATGAATTCAAAATAAAAGTACAAAAGCGGTATGAATGTGTGAAACTTTGGGGTTTGCAAACGTTCCCATAACTTTCCAATAGTTGTGTGAATGCTGACAAATATAGAATCTCACACATAGCCGCAAAAACAATTTCAAACTGTTTATTTTCAATTATGGGCCAGATCATCAACTGGTGTAAATCCATCTAGCTGCATTGATTTCAATGAAGTTATGCCAGCTTTCGCCAGTGGAGGATCTGGCTGTACATTTGTAAATAAATACACATATTAATTATTTGACCGGTTCTAATTGATCGGTACCAGTTTTATTGGTACTCATGTTAGGACTGGCTTCCTATTTATTTGTCATGAGACCACTTTGATCCCTAGACCATATGACTGAAGTTATCATTAATCTAGTTAATATAAGCACTTCTGCATGAGAAAAAAAGTGCTAGAAAGCTATCTAACTGAACAGACCTCTTCTTGTGGGCCATGTAATGTTCCCACCTGTCCTAATACCCTAGTAGCACAATGCTGGTGGTCTGGCTGTGTCAAAGTGATGTAGCTGGATAAAATGGTCTGACTGCTGTGCTTTCCTGAACTCTTTCTGACGAACACCTGGGTTTGCCGTCTTTGCAACCCCAGCACGGCAGTGCTCGCTCCTCCATTGTCACTGCGGCTGCTTGGCAATTACGCAAGCACTTTCTGCTCCCCGTGAGTTCTGTCTGCCCAGTTCTACTCTGAAAATATTACCTTGGAAATGGTTAATTACTTGGCTCCTTTTAGTCCCCTGTCGCTGCTTTTTTCAAGTTTTCCAGTTTAGTGTGCCCACAACTGGGCAGCGCTAAATCAAAGCCCAGCTGTAGCTACTGATCTCCCACAACCCTTTCCCCCCCACCCACTTTAGCTGTAATTTCAGCTATAAGCTCAACAATAAGCCCATCTCTTAATCTCAGCATGAACAAATGGAAAATGGTCAAATGACGCACAATTTTAAGCTTCTTGCTGCATAAATTAGACAGAGTGCGTCAGTTCACTGGAAAACTCTGACCTTTTCTCCTTAAAAATATATTAGGGAGAAAAGATTTGGATTGAGTTCTGTGTCAAAAATCTTCTATATTTACAGTGTACAACTGCATACATACAGAAGCAGACACTTAAGACATACAGGGAAATACAAACCAGTGCACATATAAAGAGTAGGTGCCAATAAAAACTGGCAGTTACCAGCTTCAGCATCTAAATTTACTGCAGTATTTGGGTAGGATAGTATTTCCCATTCTAAGGACACAGGGAATATTATGGTAAAGGTAAACATCTGTTTCAAAGTGGCCCTCGCTACATCATTAAAAATCCAGGCCCTTATTAGGTACTGGGGTGAACAATCAGACCTTCTCCATTTACAGTTAACACAAAATGGTATCTGAGATACAGCAGGTATTTTTCAAGGTGATGGGGAAATATTGTGCAGTCTCAAGAGAGCTAACTGATCACATATTAATCACGCAAGCACTAGAGTAGAACTCCGGTATGATTCTGTGATTTGGACCATGATTGCAGATTACCCCTCAGTTCTTTTTGATAAGAGAAATCAATGCTAATATTTGGATGATGTCCACAGTACATTACAGCTGAGCAAAAGTCAGTATTTTTATCTATACTAAATTTCAGCCAGTGTTACACCACTGGAGTTTCTCTCTCTCTTTTTTAACCTCTCCCCAACTCCTTATAATTTGAGAACCGTGGATATATTTTGCATTTAATTTAATTGCATGAATTTCACAGCACAAAGCAGCCAGACAAGGGGCTGAGAATCGTGTGTGTGTGTGTGTGTGTGTGTGTGTACACATACACACTCAGACATTAGAGAGAGAGAGAGAATGTTACTTTAGATATTTATGGTAATATTTTCAAAACTGTCTGAGGGATTTTAACGCCTAATACCCAAACAGATTCTGCTCCCAATGAGTTCTGGTTGACCAGTTCTACTCGGAAAATATTACCTTGGAAATGGTTAATTACTTGGCTCCTTTCAGTCTCTAATCCCAGCAGTGGGCCAAATTGTGACCCCTTTTTCACCCATGAGACCCCACTGAAGTCAACGGAGGACAGAGCTTGACCCACTTTGTAAGTTACAGAAAGCAACTCTAGAAAATGAATAATACTGACATATATTTATGAGCTCCCATTAGCCTGGTGGTTATACTTACTGTAATAAGCACTCTTGTAGCTCATTGTGTCCCCTTCTGCACCTATTTTTTAAACATTAAAAGTTAAATTGAGTCTTGTTTAACATAGTTCATTGATGTGAATGTAGTGATTTTAAAAGTGATAGTATGGGTATTGAATCAATTTCACTCGTGGTTGGGACTGTGTTATCAGAATGTTTTGATATTTTGTTTTTGGTTTTTGTCTCGAATTACCTGGGTCCAGCTGAGTTTCAAATTGGATGTTGGCAGAACAAGGACCAATTCACACAATGACCACAGCGCTCCATTACAAAGTAAATATATATACCCACAACCTTTGGAAAAAGATCTTAGTTAGATTTCAACAGTTGGTCTAAATACGTGTTGTCTGACATTTCAATTTGAAGGAGTCATTGCTATAAAAGATGCTTTCAGAATTTCCAGTGAAAGGTTCACATTATTTACTCATTATTTTTATTCAGACAAGAATAGGGTACAGAAGCATTTTTGATGATTCTAAAATTGAGTGCTACTGATGCTGAATAGGCTGTTCTTTCCCTTCGCTTGTTTCTGTGCTTGCATCTGCTGTGGATATTGTTTTGAGCTGAACAATTCACCATGTTGCTTTGTCCTTCTCTTAGTATTTATTGCAAGCATTTATATGGCACTCGCAGATGTAGTAACAGCGTTACTTGGCTTCGAATTAAACAGAAAACAATTTCCCAAGTATCGTGATTTAGGGTAAGATTTTTCAAAAATACTTAAGAACCTGTGTCCCATTTTCAAAAGTGACCAGATTTTCAAAAGCATTTAGGTGCCTAAACGTGCAGGTCAGCACCTAGTTGTGCAGGCATTTGAAAATCCAACTCATTCCCATTGATCTTCTGGGTTTTGGTTGATCCAAACAAAACATCCCACTCGTTGAGTTTTTTTCAACATATGTATTTAGTTAATAAGTCCTATGGGCTATTTTACTTGAAATTCCATAGCCCCAGGAGCCTCCAGCAGTTTAATAAATTCACAGGCTACTCTTAATTCACCTAACTTCTGTGTGTGGGTGGTGGCTCCTCAGGACCCCACCCTTTGACGCACACCACGTCGAGCCATTTCCAAAAAGGTTGAAGCATGCTGTTTAATACATTATTAAAATATGCTCTTTATTTATAACACAGAATGAAAAGGATTGTCTCTATTTTTATCTTCCTGGGAGTTTAAAAATAAATAGCAGACCTGAATTATGCATTGAATAGTGTGTATAATGTATTGTTAGGGATTGAATCTGGCGTGTGCATCAGAGCTAACAGAACGAGGCTTATTTATAAAGTCTCAAAAAGTTCAGATTTGGTTCTCGGTTGCTCCTTTGCTGCCCATGTTACTAAAGTGGGCATTGTGCTGTTGCTGAACTGAAATGGAACTCATCTTGACTAGATTTTGAGATCTATATTTACAGTTAAGGTCTGCAGATGAAACAGAAATTAATGGATCCTCCACTACAGTTGATGGCATTCTATTGATTTGTATTAGCTGGCCATTTAGTTCCAACCTCAGTCTTGTTTAGGAGGCAAATAACATGATGTAGAACAAAGCATACATTTAAAAAAGGAAACACGGTCACGGTATCCTTTAAACTGGATACCAGTCAGAATGTCAGACACCTGATCCATATACATGAACTGCCTTAGCAACTTGCATCTAGTCAAGAAACATGTAACAACAAAGGTAAAAGCAGGCACCGAATTCACAGTGTTCCTCCAGAGATGAACTTCAGCTGAGTTACATCAATGAATTTCCCCAGTGTGGTATTCCAATGGAAGCTGCAACAGTATCTTAGCATTCTCTGTGAAAATGTACTGTACTGTTAGATATTTAGCTCTTCAGCTAAGACTCGTAGGCTCCTAAATGGAAATAAAAATCCATTCAGAGCTAGAGGTATTGCGGTTAGTTCTCAAACATGAGAGTTTTGCATGTTAAATAAATTGATCATTAAGGGAACTCAGCATTAGCCTAACTCCGCTCTCGCTGGGGTTATTGCTAAGCAGTTTTGAAAATCCCATCCTAAATGCCAAACATTAGATCTTGTCAGGAACTGCGGTTTTGTTCCCAGAAAAACAAAATCATCATTTTTGTTGACATTTCTCTTAATCTTTTGGTTTCTGGGATGCATTTTTTTTAATGAATACCCCAACATTTTGATGAAAAAGATGGGGTTGTATTGTTTAGTTGGGGGGGGGGGGTTGGTTTTGTTTTTGTTTTTGTTTTGTTTTTGTTTTTGTTTTGTTTTGGTTTTTTTTGCAAAAATTACTGCTTAGTCAAACCTCTTTTTTTTCAGGGGAGAACAGATTGGGGGAGTTGCAATGAAAAATTCCCAACCAGCTCTACCAAAGATGTAAGCAACTAGTAATTGATTATATCTTGCAGCAAAGTATTTTGTCATGACTCTCTTGCTTAGAAAAATTACCCATATTTGAATACTACTCCTTTCTACACATTCTATGACTAATAATAATCATTATTTTTAATTATCTCATTGATTTCAGTAGGATTTAGACCCCTGATCTCTTTCAGTGCCTTGTGGGATTTTTCAAAAGTGCATATCTGCATTTTTAAATACCTTTGAAAATCTGGCCCCAGGTGTTTAAGGGCTTGTTAGGGTTTAAAGGTCACAGTTGTGCTGCTGCAGTGCTTCAATATACACACACTCTGTGCCAACAGGAGTGATTCTTCTGTCAGTGCAGGAAAGCCACCTACAAGCTTAGGCAATGGGCAGGTCAACAGAAGAATTCTTCTGTCAGCCTAATGGTGTCTACATGGGGATTTAGATCATCTTAACTATGCTTCTCAGGGGTGTGGATTTTTCACACCCTGACAGATCCTTAAACCAACCTAATTTTCTAGTTTAGACCAGGCCTTGCTCCCCTTTGAAAGGGGGACCTAGGCTCCTAAGTCACTTGGGTGTGTTTCAAAATTATGCCCTCTGTCTTCAAATACAAATAGCATTATTTATTATTTATTAAAATGAATAATTGCCATTGTTCTATCTAGCATGCATCACCTGGATTCACATGCATCACATTTGGAAATAAAACCCCCACGAGCAAGCTATAAATATTTCAAAAGCAGAAAAAATTGAACAACTCTACTCCCTGAACTCTAGCCTTTGGCAACAATATAGGGAAATGTTTATTAGTAAATGATTTGCAAGAGAGAACAAAGCTTGTATAAAAGAGAGGAGAAAACTATTGTTGCTGGAAATTGAGTCCCAAAGCGTGTTCTGTATCCTATTGCTTTTCACCCTTTGATCTATATTTACAAATAGACTTAAAATGGCAGATTAGCAAAAATAGGAATGGAAAAAAGAAAAGTTCCCAACCACCTGGCTCACGAGCTCAATATCAAGTTCTGGTAAAGCCTTGGGTGGGTTAAAGTAGCAAGGGATTAGAAGGAATGAAGGATATTAATCCAGCTTTCCCCATAGAGGACAGGTTACATTTTCTGTTCCCATCAGCTGCAGTATAATTTTATATTTTCTATGCAAGAGAAGTTTTTGGATGGGGAAGTGCACATACTAACCACCCAAAGACGGTGGTGGCTGGCTACTACTTAGAGCTAATGGGATAATTTTAGAAAGAAATCTTGGAATAGTGGATGGAAAAATGACAGTCTAAGAACAGGGGCTGTCTTTCAGAAATCTGGAAATACATTTGTTTTTTCAGATCACTGCTTAGGTCCATGAACTGTGAAAAATAAGACTTATTTGGGGAGAAGGGGGTAAAATATGTCAGTGATTTGTGAGACATCAGAAGTTAATGATCCATTTTATTTCCAAATTGTTCTTAAATTGTGGAACCAGGCATTCGAAATGTAGTTATAGTAAAATAACATCCCATTCTGGCAGATACTGAAATGCATATTTTACATATATAAAAACACTGAGACCCAAGCCCACCAATCTGATTTTCGTAAGTGTGACTGCTGCTTCCCATCTTGATGTGTCTCCTTAGCAATGTGATGGTTATTTTGCATCACGTTCTCTGCTCATTTACACAGGTTTCCACACTTTCAAGAAACTCTGCGTGGTTCTTGTCCACTGAGTGTAACTGGCATGCTGCAAAAAAAGAGATATAGAGAGATGACCAATAATAGGGCTACTTCCTAAATATTCTGTTACTGCATGTAACTTAAGATGAAAGGTGTATTTTCATCTTTCATCTAAACATTAATATTTAAATATTTAGGTGTAATCTCTAAATATTAATGTTTTTTCTAAGGCAGAAGTTGCATTGATCATTTTCCCTTAGATTGTGATTACCTTGGAACAGGCATTCTTCTTGATTTGTCTGAAAAGTGCTTAACACATAGAATCATAGAATATCAGGGTTGGAAGGGACCCCAGAAGGTCATCTAGTCCAACCCCCTGCTCGAAGCAGGACCAATTCCCAGTTAAATCATCCCAGCCAGGGCTTTGTCAAGCCTGACCTTAAAAACCTCTAAGGAAGGAGATTCTACCACCTCCCTAGGTAACGCATTCCGGTGTTTCACCACCCTCTTAGTGAAAAAGTTTTTCCCAATATCCAATCTAAACCTCCCCCATTGCAACTTGAGACCATTACTCCTCGTTCTGTCATCTGCTACCATTGAGAACAGTCTAGAGCCATCCTCTTTGGAACCCCCTTTCAGGTAGTTGAAAGCAGCTATCAAATCCCCCCTCATTCTTCTCTTCTGCAGACTAAACAATCCCAGCTCCCTCAGCCTCTCTTCATAAGTCATGTGCTCTAGACCCCTAATCATTTTTGTTGCCCTTCGCTGGACTCTCTCCAATTTATCCACATCCTTCTTGTAGTGTGGGGCCCAAAACTGGACACAGTACTCCAGATGAGGCCTCACCAGTGTCGAATAGAGGGGAACGATCACATCCCTCGATCTGCTCGCTATGCCCCTACTTATACATCCCAAAATGCCATTGGCCTTCTTGGCAACAAGGGCACACTGTTGACTCATATCCAGCTTCTCGTCCACTGTCACCCCTAGGTCCTTTTCCGCAGAACTGCTGCCTAGCCATTCGGTCCCTAGTCTGTAGCGGTGCATTGGATTCTTCCATCCTAAGTGCAGGACCCTGCACTTTTCCTTATTGAACCTCATCAGATTTCTTTTGGCCCAATCCTCCAATTTGTCTAGGTCCTTCTGTATCCTATCCCTCCCCTCCAGCGTATCTACCACTCCTCCCAGTTTAGTATCATCTGCAAATTTGCTGAGTGCAATCCACACCATCCTCCAGATCATTTATGAAGATATTGAACAAAACCGGCCCCAGGACCGACCCCTGGGGCACTCCAGTTGACACCGGCTGCCAACTAGACATGGAGCCATTGATCACTACCCGTTGAGCCCGACAATCTAGCCAGCTTTCTACCCACCTTATAGTGCATTCATCTAGCCCATACTTCCTTAACTTGCTGACAAGAATACTGTGGGAGACCGTGTCAAAAGCTTTGCTAAAGTCAAGAAACAATACATCCACTGCTTTCCCTTCATCCACAGAACCAGTAATCTCATCATGTGAGCTGCTTCACTATAATAATAATAATTATATTTAATACTTTTCATTAGATTGGTTTCATTTCTTCATGAGATCATCATGTGGTTTCCACCATCTTAATCGTTATCTCACCATCGTCCCCACATACCAGAGAGTACATTGTTTTAAGAGTGGTACCAAATCCCATTAAATTACATGATTAAAATAGTATTACCACCAGTTGCTGTGGGTTAACTGCAACATTATCAGAGTTTGGTACAACTTTGAGAAGGATTCAACATTCTGCATGCTTTTCTGGATCTCTTGTGTCTGCCAGACTGGGTTGGAAGTCTCAAGAACAAAATAAAAAGCTTTTTCATGATATCTCTGTAATTTCTGTTTCTGATCCTTTTTGAACTCTTCAAAAGAAGACTTTAGTGCGCTATTCTGGTCCTAGGTAAACAATGGAAGTGGAAAAAACACATATATCCAAATATTTCACAACTTGAAGAAAGGTGTGTTTCTAAAAGTGAGAGAAGGTTCAGGTGTGGCGGGGTGGTCTTAATTTTTCCAAATGGGCATGCTTGCCTCGAAGGGTAATCCATTCCCCACAAAAAAGGAAAATCTAACGAAAACCACTTGCCCAGGGTGTTTTGAAAGGGTTTGAAGGGAAGACAGGAGGCGCTTTGTATCTTTCAGGTAACAATCTCTTGCAAAACCTAGATTGCAAATTCCAAAATATTTTTTTTTAAAGTTTTGTGCATAGTTTAGCCACACAATTGACACATGGCCTGATATTTCCAGCCATGTACGGCAATCTGTTTTAGCAAGGAGCCATGTTGGGCAGAGGGAGAAAAGATGATGATGCAAAAGAAATGTTGTTGTTAGACTCTGATTAATCAGGTTTTCCTCTACACTGTAAGGGTGAATGTCTTGTGCACAGGGGAAATGCTCCCAAGCAATATTCTGTTTCTACCATATATTGAACATTTCAATTTCCTTCCCCGTGAACATCTGCCCTTGTGCTTTCTGGTTCCTAGCATGTAGGTATCTAACAAAGCCATTTGATGACAATGTGTTTGGTACCTTTAGGAGATGCTTAGCCCCTAAAGCTGGGTGAAATGGTTTTAGACAAATAATTTGGCAAAAAATGCAGTTTTGGTTAACCCAAAACTAGTGGCGAACTTCACACGAGTATTTTAAGCTATTCACAATAAGAAGGATATGATAGTTCTGGTGCTTACCACCTTCATGAGCTTTATCCCCTGGTTAGGGCATTCACCAGGGGTGTGGGAGACTCAGCTTTGAATTTCTACTCTGGCACAGACCCAGAATAGACTTTTTGAATTCCTAGAAAATACCAAAAACATTCTAGTTCTGACGCAAGATGATTTTTTTTATTATTCCTACTATGTTTTGGAACTGCCACTGACCTGAAAAAATCAGTTATTCTCCCAGTTCTATTTAGCACCTAGCAGGATAAATCTTCACAGCTCCAAATGCTTGCTTTTTTTTTTAACTAAGATTCTGACTTTTGAACTATGTGAATTTTCCACTTGAAACCAGCTGATTTGTGCTAATGCCACAAAAGTTTTGAGTTCCCCAAACTGGTTCAATCTATCGGAGTCCAATAAACTTAAACTATCACAGCTGGAGAAGATTAGGAGCTGCCTAAATATAATGAGATGTGTGTATAGACTTCAAATTGTCATGCATTTCTCTGATTAACAACACAGAATTCAATTATTTCAACTGGGGTAAATGAAATGGAAAGTTCCATTCCAGAACTCCTTGCAACGACTAAAAAACTGTCAAGTTTATTCAGTTGTGCATGCTTAACATATGTGCTCCAATTGCCATATGCTAAATGCCTGATAGCAGACACTTTCATTCAAGGACAGACTACAGCGAGTAGGAGGAATGGAAACAGTTGTGTCAGGTGTCTAGCATAAAAACATTTTCTAGACGGCATCAACCTTTTAACTAAGCAGCAATATATTGGCCTTGTAATAATAGACAGAAAGAGCAAGACAGACAATAAAGAACAGTTTGAAATAAGGCTTCCAGTGTAGATTTCCAGCATTTTCATCATTTCATTTTCATTATGGATTATTTTTAATTATGATTTTTTTCCCTTCCAAAATGGTTTATGCCAGGGGTTAGGAATTATCCCTGTTCTATTAATTTAGATGGAATATATGGGTCAAAGGTGGTAACAACCCTGTCACTGCCCAACATTAAACAGTGTTAAACAAGGTCCAGGAGTTGGTATACAGGGACCTTAGGCTGCTTAGTATCATTACAATCATTTAACCTTTCATTAAAGGTCCAGAAAATAAGAGGAAATAGTTAAAGCATTTGAAAGGGAAAGTATTAATTAAGGCCTTAATTTTAACAACATTTCTTGTTCCTTTTCTCCAGAGATGTTTTTGGGAGGCAGAACACCTGGTTTGGCAGTTTTGTGGAGGGTAGTAAAGATGATAGTAACTGCATTTTGGGGGGAAAGAAAATTTGAGATGGGCTCCTGCTGTTGCTATAAAAACAGGTACTAGGGATTCAGCCATTAGCTGGTAGAGGTGGTGATGTCATTTGGATCCCTCCCTCTGGCCTATTCTGGTCAGGACATCTCTCAGGATCAGGATGATGAAGGCCAGGGTCACAGTGGGGTTGGCAGCCATGATAGGGAAGCTCACTCTAATAGTCCCCGTTCTTCTTTCTCTCTGTCGGTTCTTTCTTTAGGGACCGAAAAGGGAGCGATGGCTAAAATGGCCCATCCCCTCATTATTTTGTTCAGCAACAACAATTTTGGTTCATTAATTTCCATCTCCATATCATCTGGTTTTAACAAGCATAATTTCAACAGTCCTGGGATTAAATCAAAGTGGCCTTTTTTTAATTTAGACTAATCCAATTTCTCTGTCTGGTTTTCTTGCACCCATTCCCATCAACATCTGTTACTCTAGGTTATTGGGACATTTTATGAACTTACATTCACTTTTTACAGCTAAACTCACAATTAGGGTAAATGTTGTAGGCCCAGTTATCACAACATACTTGACCTGACTCATCCCTACTTTATTTCTCATCGGTTTTCTGTTAATTTCTGCTAACAGGTACTTTCCAGACTAGTGCTCATGTTCATCACTACATGCACTCTTCAGGCCATTGCCTTTCTATGGATAAGAAGCAGAGAGTCTGCTTTTGGGCCTTGTTATCCTCATTATCCTCATTTCTGTTCCTAAATAGCGAGGCCAAAAAATGTCAGACTTATCTGCCTAATGTTACATGCGAAATCTGTTTCATGTACAGCATGCTCCACCAGAGCTAATGGAAATTTTCTGTGCTCCTCTCTCCAAGTTCCATGCAAGATGCTACATAATCCATTTCTAGTTACCAAAATAAGTGATCTGCTTTTCAGAGATGCTGCATGTTCACAGCTCCCACAGAACCCAGATAACTTCTGTAGATGTTTAAATGTGGAGTGAGAAGCATACATTTAGGTACCTATGTCTGAAAATTCTGGTCCATGACTTTCTCTCAGAAATATTATGAGTCAAAATTTCAGTTATAACCTAAGATAAAGAAAAGGAGGACTTGTGGCACCTTAGAGACTAACAAATTTATTTGAGCATAAACTTTTCGTGATGCATCCGATGAAGTGAGCTGTAGCTCACGAAAGCTTATGCTCAAATAAATTTGTTAGTCTCTAAGGTGCCACAAGTCCTCCTTTTCTTTTTGCGAATACAGACTAACACGGCTGCTGCTCTGAAACCTAACGTAGGCATTTATTCAGCCTCCATTACCATAGCATCTGAACACCTCACAGAATTGAATGCATTTATCCTGACATCCAGCCTATGAGATGGGGAAGTGTCTTCTATTTTATAGATGGGAAACTGAGGCACAGAGAGTAAGTGACTTGCTTTAGGTCACATAAAGTCTGTGGCACAGTTTGCAATAGAACCCGAATCTTCTGAGCCCCGCACTGGCTCCCTAACCACTGAATCATCCTTCATTTCACCAGCTGCTGTATAAGCCTCTGTCCTTTCTGTCTACAAGCACAGTCTTTGTGAATGGGCTCCAATGGGTAATGTCATGCAAATGGACAGGCTGAAAACAGGAGTTTTGCCTCAGCCAGAACAGAGTAAAACTGAAATAAGAACTTGTGGCATTTTACCCACAAGTAGGAAGCCAAGGTCTCCACCCTGAGAAACTTGAAATGGACAACTTGACAAGACATGGGATAAATACTTATATAATGCTGTACGTGGTGTGACATGTTACCCATTACTGAATTCTCGAAGCACCTCTCTTATCTTAGGCAGATAGAGTTGTGCCCATTCTACAAATGAAGAAACAGGCAGGGAGTGGCTGGGTAGCTTGCCCAAAGCTGAGAATCAAGTCATTAGAACTTGGGTCTTCCCAGAGATCTGTTCACTGGTCAAGTGATACAGCAATATTAGACAACATTCACAGGCAAATGAGGGTCCTCTCTTCTTTGCAGGGAGTCAGGGTAAGGAAAGAAGAAACTGATCACTGATGAGGGGGAAAAAATAAATGCCAGGTTGGAGATAAGTGTTCAAAAATAAGCAAGGACAGCTGTGGTGCTACACCCAATGGCAACCATGAAAAACAAAGCTGTAAAATAAATACGCACAAGGGGAAAGGTTAGGCGATTGCTGCTTTCTGCAAAAGTGTGACAGTAGCCCATGTAACACTGCTCTTGTTTCACAAAAGAAAAAGAGCTGGTTGCTACTCTGCACCGCTGCTTCTTGTGAAATGTCAGCAGCACTATGAATAGGTGACATGGCTTGGATAAAATAAGAACTGATTTGAATCTTCACCCACTGCGTCTCTAGCTGTTTGTCTATGTAACTCTCTGTCTTTCTGCCTGCACTTATAAGGCTTTAGCCACTGTACAGTGTAGGTGCAATATACAATGTTACAATAAGCACAATAGCCAGACTTCAGTGGTTAAATGTGCCTCTTGCTTCTGGTTGCAGCCGGAAGCGGAAGTTACAACACTACAGGAAAGATTAGTCTGCATATTCCCAGGCTGCATAGACAATGGGGAGGCACTGTGAATTATGGAAGGAGGTACATATTCTGGTGGACCAGGGTAACAGAGATAGTTCAGATAAATTAAGGTGACGCATCAAAACTGACTAGACACTTCAACCCTTTGGAGACTAATCCCTGATTAGATTCTTAGTATATGGGCCATCTCCTCTTAAGCCTTGCTTGTTGCCTTTTCCTAGGAAACATGCTTGAGATGTGAATGAAGACTAAGTGTAGCTTAGTCCTGTGCTACCAACCAAACTATAGGAGAACTTTTGCCCTCAGTGAGCCCATGGTGCTCATCATTTCAGGTGAGTGTCATTCACCACCTTATTTCTTTTCTCCAGCGGAACAAGTGCTTCAATAACTTGTACGCTACTAGCTAAAATATTATGAAGTCACCATCAATGGAAGTTTAGCCTAAAGAAGAATTGCAGAGTTGGGCCTTAATGACTTGTTCTGCAGTCTTCATCCACCCTGTAAGCCGGTGGTGGGCAACCTGTGGCCCATCAGGGTAATCTGATTGTGGGCCGCGAGACATTTTGCTGACGTTGACTGTCCACAGACGCGGCGCCTCACAGCTCCCAGTGGCCGTGGTTCGCCGTTCCCGGCCAATGGGAGCTATGGGAAGCGGTGTAGGTCATCAGCCACCTTGACCTCAAATAAAGCTGAGTTCTGTGCAGAGAGATACTATTGCTCAAAACAAAGATTAGAAAAGGAACTCTTGTCACTTAGAACGACAACTGTCTTATTGCAGCTGTTGAGACAAAAGTACCCTGTCCATCAGGGCAGATGTCGTTATTCTGATTCCAAATACTATATGATAGTTGAGTTCTTTGGTTGTTAACTGACAGAACAGTATCTTATCCTAAGGCCCCAATTCAGTCAAACATCTAAGCATGTTCATAAATTCATCCCTGTTCAGTACAGCACATAAGTACATGCTTAACTTTAACCGCTTGCTTAAGTCACATTGAAACTTAAGAAGGTGGCTAAAGTTTGACACATGCATAAGTAGGTTGTCTTATTAAAAGGATCAACTACTGAACCAAGGGCAATATTAATTTCATTAGACTTTTTAAAATAAATCTTTATGGCTATGAAAGTGGCAAGGGCCAATTTCAACTCCAGCTGAACTTTCCTATTGTCTGTACACTGGAATTAATTTTTAGAATAGGATAGGCAGAAGGCAAATCTGCAAATGATCCGAGCTTCTTTACTTTTTTACTGCTTCACACCTGGTGCTAAATCAAAGAAAATAACCATTTGTAAGAATAACCTATCAATGAGTCTCAGTTATCTGAATGGCTCCGCTGTCATCTGTAGAGGTTTCAAGAGCTTTTAGCACTTATCAAAAACCCCTAGATGTGCCCCCTCCCTATTGTATTACTATTCAAATGAAAATACCTTAACATCTGAAATTTTTATAGACCTGTATTGGGATCCTTTTTGTTTTGTGCACCACTTGCACCAGAATCTATTTTTTATGAAGCTGTGGCCATAGTTTCATTTTGTCATACAATGTAAAATAAATCAGTTTTGCCTGGAGCCTTAATTAAGGGCAGGAACACAGTGTTTGTTTGTCCATTAAAAAAACGGTATGAGCTGACGAGTAATTTTGTTCACTGAATAAAAATTGGGGAAAATGCAGCATGACATTGTTAGTTTTATCATGGAAAATATTTCTCTTGCTAGTGGTGTTCTGTTAAATTGGCAGCTTCGTCAGGTGCTCCTTAACTGGACACCACATCAAAGTCAAATTAGAAGGCCGTGGTTTTATAGATTCGCAACCATGATAATCAACAATAACAACATTAATGAAGTCCCTGGGGTCACTTTGTGTAGCTATTACAAATTCTTGGTCTTGGGTGGTGCAGATGCTTCATTCCTACTGCACATAATTGAGGAAAGATACTCAAAGCTGTTACTTAGTCATGGATCGCTCTACTTGAGAAGGCATGAAAGCAGTCATGATTCCCTGTAAATGAAAGTTAAAGGGGGCTGTGCACCTCCCAGAATATGCAAGGTCAGCTCCTGTGTCTCCAAAATGAGGACCTATATTGATACCCAGGTGCAGCTGGGAGAAATGTTTCAACTGAAACATTGTTTTTTCCCCAGCAAAAAAATGCAGAATTGGCAAAAACAAAATATTTTGTGAACTCATGTCAGCTTAACCAAATTGTTTCAGTCAGAAGAGAAACCTAAAAAACCTAAACCAGGGATCGACAACCTTTGGCACGCGGACTGCAGGGAAATCTGCTGGCAGGCTGGGACGGTTTGTTTACCTGCAGCGTCCGCAGGCTCGGCCGATCACAGCTCTCACTGGCCGCGGTTCAACGTCCCTGGTCAATGGGGGCTGTGGGCAGTGGCACGGGCTGACGGATGTGCTGGCTGCCGCTTCCCACAGCCCCCCTTGGCGTGGAACGACAACCACGGCCAGTGAGAGTTGCAATCAGCCGAACATGCGGACGCTGCAGGTAAACAAACCGTCCCATGCCAGCGGATTTCCCTACAGTCTGCATGCTAAAGGCTGCCGATCCCTGACATAAAGATATCGTTTTGACATTTTTGAAACCACACATTTCATTTTTTAATTCGAAACCCTTTTTTATTTTGTAACTTTCTTTAATTTTATTTAAAAAAAATAAAATAAAATTCTGAAGGTCAGAATGAAACATGTCATTTCATTCAACCCAAAACAGTTGTTTTCTTTTTTAGAATTGCCAGGGAACTGAAAAAAAAATTGTTATTCAAGCAGCTCCATAAGCAGGTGTAGCAACCTTCTTCCAAATGCTACCTCAGGCAAATGGGACTCACCTTGCCCTCACCATCCACAAAGATGTGGATTTCAGGAATGGGCTATCCCAGTGCAGGACACGGCCACTGGTGAACCTTCTTCCACTCACTGAAGACATCATTCCAGTGATCCTGTAATAGTCAATTACCAGTACATTTAAGGGCATGATATTCAGAGGTGCTGAGCATCCACAGCTCCCATGAACTTGAAATGTATCTGCAGATGGTCGGTGTGACAGGTTAATCTCCTGGACAAACCTTACTGAATTCAGTTTAAGTATTTTAAGAGTTCATCGCATTAAAAATTCAGATGTTTATGGACTTTTGAGGGAGTGTATGTGGTTCTGTGAGGGAGGGGTGATCACTGCCCTCCAGGAACAGTTGGGGGTAGTTAGGCAAATTCACTCAGGTTGTACCATCCCAAGAGAGGTACCACCAACTGGAGAGGGGCTTGGATATACTGAGTCAAACTGGATTTTCCAGGGACCAGCAAAGGCTTGTTGGTTAAATAGCCTGAGTTAAAACTGAGTCGGGGCCTTCTTTCTGATCCAGCTACTGGGAAGAGCCCTTGGCCTAAGGTGGGCCTCAATTCTTAGGGAAGGTTTGGAAGGTCTTTTGGCCACTGAGGCCCCATATGATTAGGGGCCTTGTTCTGAGTGAAAGCTATGATGAACTTGTAATCACAAAAAAAACACCCTGTGTGGGGTTTGAAGGACCAATCACCAACCTTGCTGGAGTGAGGGGGTGATCTCTGGTTATCTTATTAGGATGTGTGTAGATTCTTTTTATTATTTTAATATATTTTCTCTGTAACGGTTTTACCTCAAGAAGGAATGAGCTTGCTTGGAAAGAACCGTGTGACAACTTCACTGTGTAATTACGCTGTGTACTGTCTCTGTGGAGAGAAGTGAAGCATCCTGGTTAAGCAGCTTGTCCTTTGCTGAAGAACCACACTGAAGGCAGGGAACTGTAAATAACCTGGTGAGAAGGGAGAGAGGTGGGTCTCGGTCAAGAGAAGTGAAAGCTGAGGAGCCTGGAGCCACATGTGCGTGCCCGTTCTGAGACATAGAAGACGAATACAGTTGCAGTTGCCTTGAACTGTGACCGTCAGCATCTCTAAAAATCAACCTGAGGGTGCAACAAACTGCCTGAGCCAGTAGTTATAATGAGCAACAGCAAGCAAATATATGAAAATCCCCAACCAGCTACCTAATATGCTATCTGACAAAATTCCTTCCCAGAAACAGGCATTGGCAAGGGACATCATTCAGGTCTCCTAGAATCACTCCATGTATTATTAGCGCACTGTTGTTGGTGCTATTTCAGAATTTCCAGTACACCAACTGATAATTTTAGTCAGTACGGTCAGAAGGAATACCACCAATAAACTATTTTAGTGTTAAGTACATCAGCAGTTGCTAATACTGTACTTTACAAGGCTCAACTAAGCTGTCAGTTTGCAAAATAAAACCAAACACCGTATTTAACCTACATACTTGTGCTTAGAGTATATGAAAAATGTGTTTTATTTTCCATAGAGAGAAATCTTTGCTTGCTGCAGTTGATGGGTGTCAGCAATTGTGGTTAGAGGCATGTAAATGTTGTGTTGATAAATACGTTTTGCGAGATTCATTGTTCGACATGTGACAAAAATGCAGTTTGCTGTATTGTAACTTGATTAAATTTTAACCTTGCCAAAACAAAGAGAATATGCAAGAAAAATGGTATAAAGTAGGTTGTAATTCTGTAACAAGGTTTTATAATTGTCTAGATTCATGGGTGATATCTTAGCCCCATTGAAATCAGTGGGAGTTTTGCCGTTGACAAAAATTGCCACTCCTTTCAAGAAAGTGTACCTTTCCCATGCAAATTTTCATTTTGTCAAAAAAACCCAAACCAGTTCTACTTTTATGCTTTAAAATAATACATCCAAAGGAAACATTTTTTGAAAAGCATCCATCTAAACACACCTGTGTATACCAAAGGGTATGTCTACACTGCAATTAGAAACCTCCAGCTGGCCCATGCCAGCTGACTTGAGCTTGCAGGTCTTGGGCTAAGGAGCTGTTTAATTGTAGTGTAGATGTTTGGGCTCAGGCTGGAGCCTGGCCTGTAGGACCCTGAGAGGTGGGAGAGTCCCGGAGCTCGGGCTGCAGTCCAAGCCCAAATATCTACACCTCAACTCACCCCTGTGAGCCTGAGCAGTTGCATGGGCCAGTGACTGGTATTTAATTGCAGTGTAGTCATATCCTCAGAGCACATGTATTCTAAGTCTTGACCCACACTTGAAACTTGAAAGCAGTAGGTCAGACTAGATCATCACAATGATAGTCCCGTCTCGCCTTGGAATCTATGAATCTTGTACTTTTTGCACAAGCAATGAAAACCTTTGAATTCAAAAGGCATCTCAGTTTGTTAACTATATCAGGAACAAAACGAAGCATGCACAATTCTAGTTAACTTTCAGTGGCAATTTTTTCATGTGTCTGAGGGGAGTCTAGAGCCCTAAGACTTTAAACAGTGTCTTGGACTACACAGTGCCATGGCAATGAGACTGAAAATATGGCATGTCACAAACTGCAATGATGAGAGGCAGTATTGGCATGATCTGGCTGAAAAGGAATCATCAAGCTGGATGCTGCTTTAGAGCTTGATCCAAAGCTTATTAAGTCAACAGGAGTCTTATCCACTGGGCTTTGGATGATAGAATTATAGGACTGGAAGGAACCTCGAGAATTCTTCTAGTCCTGTCCCCTGCCCTCAAGGCAGGATGAAGTATTATCTTAAGCCATCCCTGACATGTGTTTGTCTAACCAGCTCTTAAAAACCTCCAATGACAGAGATTCCGCAACCTCTCTAGGCAATTTATTCCAGTGCTTAACTACCCTGAAGTTTTTCCTAATGTCCAATTTAAGTCCATTGCTTCTTGTCCTATCCAATTTTTCTTCCTCCTTGTAACAACCTTTTATGTACTTGAAAACTGTCCCCCGTCAATCTTCTCTTCTCCAGATGAAACAAACCCAATTTTTTTCAATCTTCCCTCATAGGTCATGTTGTCTAGACCTTTAATCATTTTTGTTGCTCTTCTCTGGACTTTTCTCCAATTTGTCCACATCTTTCCTGAAATGTGGCACCCAGAACTGGACACAATACTCCAGTTGAGGCCTAATCAGTGTGGAATAGAGTAGAAGAATTACTTCTCATGTCTTGCTTACAACACTCCTGCTAATACATCCCAGAAAGATGTTTGCTTTTTTTGCAACAGTGTTACACTGCTGACTCATACTTAGCTTGTGGTCCAGTATGACCCCCAGATCTCTTTCCACAGTACTCCTTCCTAGGCAGTCATTTCCCATTTTGTATGTGTTCAACTGATTGTTCCTTCCTAAGTGGAGTACTTTGCATTTGTCCTTATTGAATTTCATCCTATTTACTTCAGATCATTTCTCCAGTTTGTCCACATCATTTTGTATTTTAATTCTATCCTCCAAAGCACTTGCAACCCCTCCCAGCTTGGTATTGTCTGCAAACTTTATAAGGGTACTCTCTATGCCATTTTCTAAATCATTGATGAAGATGTTGAACAGAACCAGACCCAGAACTGATCCCTGCCAGACTCCACTTGATATGCCCTTGTAGCTTGACTGTGAACCACTGATATCTCCTCTCTGGGAAAAGTTTTCCAACCAGTTATGCACTTACCTTATAGTAGCTCCATCTAGGTTGTATTTCCCTAATCTGTTTATGAGGTCATTAGAGACAGTAACAAATGTCTTACTAAAGTCAAGATGTACTACATCTACCGCTTTCCCCCCATCCACAGGGCTTGTTACCCTGTCAAAGATCATCATGCCCTTTATTACTACCATATAACACAGCTCAGTCACTCCTGTGTATTAATTCTGCTGCTATAGATGTGTTCCAATTCTGATGACTTTTTTATTATTTCCAATACTCCTGAAGGGGCATAGGCAGGAATATTACTAGTTAAAAATGTTTTGGATCCATTTGTGCTGTACATGACAAGCTTAAAAACAAGTCACCAGAATTTCTCTTCCAGCCATCACTGGAGTGCGAGTTGGACTAGACCGTGTTCCTGCCAAACTCAAAGCTACAGGGCCTTACTGTTTTGGCGAAGAGTACAAACAATTTCCATTGTGCTGTTCAGGGGGGAAAGTATATACAAAGCTGTTGAATCTTGCAGTTTTATGTGTTTTCATTTGGCAGATGGAAACCGTAAGCATTGAACAAATCTGTTTATCTAATAGGTCAAATTTCTGATGTATTTTAGCAAGTGAAAGTCATCATTAGTGCGTCCATTCCTTTAAAAGTGTGAACCAGTTCATGCGGAACAAAGAACAGAAAGCTAACGGTGGTGGAATACAGCCTGCCAAAGGCAGGATCGCTTTATAATCTATCCATTTCTTCCAATGTCTTTGAAAAGCATCATTACAACTGTATACATCTTCCTAATTTATCTCTGGCCATCACCTCCGAGTTTATCTGATAAAAGCTCTTTTGTTTCATTCTTATTAATCTTAGCTCCTCATCTATTCCGGGTTCTGACGCTGCTGCCGTCACAGTGGTCTTTGAATGCACCATAACACTCGTGATTCAATATAGAGCACAGGAGTGGGACTCGGGTTATGTTAGAGTGACCAAATAGCAAGTGTAAAAAATCGGGACAGGGGGTGGGGGGTAATAGGTGTCTATATAAGAAAAAGCTCCCAAAATCTGGACTGTCCCTATAAAATTGGGACATCTGGTCACTCTAGGTTATGTCTATGCTGCGAGCTAGGAGCATTGCTCTTCTGCTGGTGTGCACATGCTCGCCGTTGTGCTCCTCAAGCTAGCGGGAGTATAAATAGCAGTGTAATCGCAGTAGCATGGCAGCGGATGCATGGCTGAGCTGTGCCAAGTACAACCTCACCTGAGTCCATTGGGTGTGCATTCAGCTTGGTTTAGCTGTGCCTCCATTGCCCTGCTATCAATACTCTCGCTAGCACGATGAGCGCAAATGTGAGTGAGTGTGTACAGTCGCAGGGGAATCACACCCCTAGCTGCTTGTGTAGACGTAGCTTCAGAAGACTCGGGTTCTACTCCTGGTTCTGTCATTGGCCTGCTGGGTGATCTTGAGCAAGTCACTTTACCCCCATCTGTGCCTCAGTTTCCCCATCTTTAAAATAGGGATAATTATATTTACCTACCTCCTTTCTAAAGCACTTTTCCATATACAAATGGAAGCCCTATATAAGAGGTAGGCATTATTTATTATTTCTCTGTAGTGCCTAGAAGCTGCAACTGAGATTGGGACCCTTCACTGCTAGGCACTATACATTCATATGCGTAGCAAGACAGAGTCCCTGTGCTGAAGAGCTTACTATCTATGTGGACAAGGTAGACAAAGGGAAGGATGATCCATGTTTATTTTATGGATCAGAAACTGAGGCACAAAGAGATTGAGTGACTTGACCAAGATCACACAGGAAATCTGTGGCAGAGACAGCAATTCAATTTAGATCTCTTTGATCCCCAGTCCAGCACTTGAACCTGAAAACCATTAAGAAGCCATTTGTAGATTTCAAAAAATAACACACAGCATTTTCCATCCATATGTATTCAAGTTTTTTTCAGTGAGTCTGATTCAGCTCTCTTCACATTCCTTTGGGTTTGTTTCCTGGGTATAGTTTATAGAGCAAGTTTTACGAGAACAAATGCTTGCACATTACAAAGTGAGTTCCAATACTGGCACCAAACCATGCTCGCAATCATTCAGTCCATTAGCAGACAAAATATAGCACGTGAAATCCTGGTACCATTGAAGTCAGTGGTGAAACTCCCATTGACTTCACAGCATCTAGGATTTCACTCTATGGGACTTACAAGACCATTTGCTAACTAAGGGGATACACACTTACTCTTGGCCAAGCTCATTGCTCACCCCAGAAGCTCCTTTCATTCCTCCATTCCCCACCCCTCCCAACAAGCTGTGATCACCCTTTTGTCCCCTTCTATTTCAGAGACTCTGCAAACCAACCTTCCTTTGTACCGAGGGCTCTGTGCATACCCCATTCCACTATGCCATATGCCAGAGGTCTGTGTGCCTCTCATTCATCCCTGTCCCCATACCGGATCCTCTATTCTCCCCCACCACCAAGGATCCTGTGGGAATCCTTGTTCTCTCCTTCCCCTATGCCAAGGCCTCCTTGTACCTCCCCCCAACACGATGGTCCCCCATTGTCCCACCCCATGCCAAGGGGTCTTTGTGCCTCTCATGGTAACCCACCACTATTTCAGTTTTTTCCTGTTGAGAAAAAAGGGTCATTCAGAGTGTCAACATGTTAAACTCTATTGGGAGGTCTCAGGTCGGGCAGATTTGGGGCTGGGAATTTCTTTTCTGTCAAAAGAGATTTCAACTCTTCATCCCAATTGTGGATAGTTAAACATTTCAAAATCTCCGTTTTTTCCCCTGGCACATGGGAACTGTTTCTCAGTCAGCTCTAACTGCAATGCTGGAAGGTGTAAATGTCTGCCATCACCAGGTCCATCGATCTATATACATTAAAGATGGTAACCAGATGTCAGAGACTGTGTGTGTCCCCCCCCTTTCCTCCTTCTAATTTTCCAATTTTCACCAAAATCAACAAGGTACTTCTTTGCTGAGAACATTTCTTGAAATTATGGAATTGGACTGCAGTGTTCAATTGTTATCCCATTACAAATAGAGAAATGACATCAAGTGGAGTGTAGGGCTTTGCAAGCTCAGCCAATGAAACATCACAACTCAGATTTAGTGCAAAACCTGTCAAAAATGCCTAATTGACTCTGGAGCCTCTGGCCCAGACTTGTAAAGGTATTTAGGTGTTGCTCTGCTCAGCATTGCAGCACTTAACTGATTTAGGAGCCTAAGTCTTATTTCCCAAAGTTACTTGGATACTTAGGAGCCCAAATGCCATTTACTTTCAATGAGATTTAGGTTCCTAAGCGCCTAGAGACAAGATTTTCAAATATATTTTGGCATCTACATGTGTAGCTAGGAAACTACTGGGATTTTCAAAAGCATTTAAGCTGCATAGATGCTGTTGAAATCTTTATCCTTTGAATATTCATCATCAGTACATAAGGTAAACATATGTTATATTCATCAAATAATGTATACTTTTGAGACAATCATAAGCTGGTTACAGATGAGGTACAAACAGAAAAGTAAAGAAATTCTGTAGCTTGCTGCAGGTCCATTAAGTTCCCTGAACGATCAAATCTCTTTCAAATAACAAAACAGATCCTGATCATAGGTTTGGGTGTAAATTCAGACTTGTGCACAGATGTAAATGATTATAAGATTCAAGCCAGTGAAGTATCAGGCCCAAGGTAAGTTTCAAAAATGTCCCTGACTGTGTCAGTACTGTGGGTTCAGAATTCCTTCAGACATTCCCTTTATAACTCTTCCTTAGTACCGAGTTAAGAATCCCAGTAATGCACTTGCTCTCTAGTTTTATGGTGAATTGCAAATGTCAAATGTCTCTTCCTACTGGAACTATAAACATACACTGACTTGCCGCCCCAGCCCATTAGAATTGATCATTTAATTCATCCCCAAAGCTGTTGTCCATTAGCAGTTTCTTAAGCTAAAGGGTGTTTTGCAACACTCCAGTCTAAATAATGAAAGGGGAAAATAACATAATTATGTGCTGACATTCTGAGTTATTTTATAATCCACTTTTATCTCTGACACTCCTTCCCCTCCCCAGCTATGCTATTCCCGTCTCTGCTCTCTCGCATCAGATCCTGTCCACACCCTGCAATCCCAGCAATATTCACCCATCTGATTTAGAATGGAATGGATCATCCTTATAATAGAGAACATGCTGCCCCTCAGATCACAGGTGAAGAGAATCGAACGTGCAGCAGCCGTTCCCTGGCTGTTCTCACTCACACACTGCCAGGATTTGCTCCCAGAATTAATTCCCTCCCCCCACCCCGCTCCACCCACATTCCGCCTTTATATTTATTAGGGGCATTCATTTAAAACAGCAACAGAAGACGGCAGTGTGTTAAATCAGTGGTTTGTAAACCATGAGGTACGTTCAATGAGGCCACTGGAAGAATCCAAGGCAGGGATTTAACCCAGGAGTTCGGAATCTAGAAGTATGAGCTTTGACTGTCTGTGCTGAACAAGTAGCTTCATCAGTGCAGCAACAGCAGCGGACTCAAAAACTTCTGTATGGGGTCTAGCTGAAGGTGTGGGACAAAGAACCCGCTATGGTGGCATGGGTTACACAGTCCTCCTTGCTGGGAAAGCTCGTCCAGAGCTTTGGACATCCACCGCAGTTCAAGTCCCCTCGTACAACCCCTCCAGAGGTGTCATTCCCTATCAGTTGTGTTACACCTGGGCTACCAGTGAGACAATGAGGCATTTTCTGGGATCCATAGATTGTTGCCTTGGGATTTGGGAGGAGAAGTGGGCCCATGAAATAATCTCTTTTAAGAAATGGTTTGCAGAGCAGGAAAGCTGGAGGATTCCTGGTCCAAGAGAATGCAGTAGTAATGCTGTTGTAGATTGTACTGCTTAGCACTATTCCTGCAGGATTTTTTTTCCCCGTAGGTGTGGTTGGTAGATTTGTGAGACATTCCATGGTTTCTCTCTTGCAGTGGCTCTGTATTAATATTTTCTTTGTTACAAATCCACATGGAATGAATCACTGGGTTTCTCTTTGTTTTGAGGTTCCAATGAACCTACAAAACTAAATCACAACCCAACTGGAACCATTATATTTTGCCTGGCTTCACAACATCACCATGTGAAACTGCGAACA
Source organism: Natator depressus (assembly GCF_965152275.1). Taxonomy (NCBI): domain Eukaryota; kingdom Metazoa; phylum Chordata; order Testudines; family Cheloniidae; genus Natator; species Natator depressus. Next base: position 5,531,087 of record NC_134247.1, read on the forward strand.
TGAAATTGCAACACTGTATGATAAACTGGCTCAGGTTAGCTTTAGAAACCTTAACTGATTTCCAGTGCACCCGATCTGCGTTTGAAATTTGCAACAAACCCAAAGCCAGTCTGATAGCTTCAGATAGTTTGGACCAGAAAGCATCCAAAATGTGAGGTCTGCGGTACTTATTTACTTGTAAATCTACCAATCAGCTGCCCATGCCAGCACTCATTGAAGTCATAGGCATTTTCCCATGCTCTTCAGTTGGAATGAGAGCATGCCCCAAACCAGAAATTAATAGTATGCACTATAAATAATGTAAAGCAATTTCACAAAGTTTGTCTTTCCCTATAGATTCTGTTTTAATCCTTACTCAAAGGAGTTTGGTATTTACTGGCATGTATAGCGACTGTCAAAAATGTCAGTGAATTGGCAAATACCACTGACATAAGGAATGGAAAAATAATCTTCCACTGCCTCAGAGTTTCCATTAAGGCCCTGACATAAGCAAACATTTTTTTTGACTCCCTAACACCATTGGTTGGATGGAAAACAAGAGATGAGGATAATAAACTGATGGAGATTTTAATCCATGGGCCAAATCGGTTATCATTCTTATTTAAAGGTCATTAACGGTGCAGATCAGCTGCTTTTGTTAGTTAAAGTTAAAGATTGTTGTCTTGTTAAGCTATGGAAGATTCAGAGTTTGAACTCAGTCTCATACAAGCATCTTTCTGAAGTCTTGCACGTCTTTTAATGGTTATGCATATCAGGCCAAAAGCAAGATGACTTTAACAAGAGTACTTAGAAAAAATATAAATAGAACTCTGATTAATTCATTCCAGAAATTAGATTTTAAAATAATTAAGCAAATCAGGGAAACAAGGAATTATTTATGTACTGTTATATGTTCATAGTTTCCAGGGTTTAGATGTTAAAGTTGTGATCATATCTCTTAGGCTGTTAAAGAGAGAATAGAAATGAAAAATTTCCAAAGGGGATTTAATTAAAGTATTAAATAACATGAAGGGTACAGCTACCTAGTTTGTTCATTGCTCCAGCAGAAGCAATCAAGAGTTCAAGTTTAATGACAAATACATTTAAAACCTGTCAAAAGAAAAACATCTGCATGCATGCATGCATAGGCAACTTGTGGAATTAACTATTAGAGGAGTCAGGAAACAAACTTGTTGTTTTTTGAAAGAGCTGGATGATTTTATTTGCAATAATAACTAGGATTCGGTTCTGGTGATGGTATTTAGATCTTGATGCTAGTAGATTTAAAATAAGGTACAGTGGTTGGGTTCAAACCCTAATAAGGGATAGGATTTGATGGTACTAAAGTCTTACAAACTCTTCTCGGCCTAGACAGAGGCTGTGTCTAAACCGCACTTTCATCAGTAAAACTTTTGTTGAACAGAGGTGTGAAAAAACACACACCCAACCGATAAAAGTTTTACCAATGAAAAGCGCCGGTGTGGACAGCGCTTTGTCGACGGGAGACGCTCTCCCACTGACAAAGTTACCGCCCCTCGTTGCAGGTGCTGCTGTAAGATATACAGTGTAGATGTAGCCAGAGATGGCTATTAAGCCTAATTCAGCAAAACACGTAAATAAATGCTTAAGTCACCTTGAAGTGAGTGGGACATAAGTATGTGCTAAAGTGAAACAGGTGTGTTAGCAATTGACTGAATTGTGTCCTGTTATTTTATAGCTAAAATAATAACTGATTGCACAGCTGCCTCCAGATCTCATTTACCCATTTCACTCTTGAATTCTCCCCCAGATCACAAAGTGTCCTATTAAGAAGTGGCATATGCTGTATGTATTGTAGACACCTGTTGTCTAACATACTGTAACAAACACTTGGCTACCCAGAAAACTTTTTTATCCATTTGCTAAAACAGGACAAAAAGAGGAACACATCTTAATTTTGACTAGCTCTCTGTTGTTCATTCCTGTGGCGTGTTCTCTGCAAATCCTGGGGTATGGATTCAGGAAACTTGGATGCATGGGAACTTTAAGTTCAGAAGTAATCATTTTGTAATCAGTTATTTGGCAAATAACGCATACATTGTACTTCTATCCTTACACAAACAGGCAAACATCCTAAATGAAGACACGTGCAATCTGTCTAGGGTGGGAAAAAGTCTCTATTAGGAATGAAATAGATGGAGAATGAACTGTGACTAATTCTAGCTGTTTGCCTCAAAATAATTCCCCTGTATTTGATTTTAGAATCTCCTTTGATTTCTGAAGAATGTCTCACCTTCTCTCTATATAACGACACCTCTTGGAATTGGAGTTGGATTCAGATTTGGAACAGCCCATACTTGTCAGTGTTTGGATTCAGAATTTGAGGTAAGCCTGTTAGATCAGTGAAGTCCATTTGTCACATTCACTTCCATGTTTACTTTTTTTTTTTTAAAGTTTGGGTCTGTTTAGATCTGGAGGTTTGGTTCCTCAGTATTTGAAATACATTAAACAGAGGCTTAGAAATATGGTTTGTATTGCTGAAAAGTATTTGAGAGACACAAACCGCTTTCCAAAATGTCTAGGCAACAATGGTTCAGCTTCTCCTGAGTTATGCCATGACAATACTAGTGAAGTATCAGAGGGGTAGCCGTGTTAGTCTGGATCTGTGAAAGCGGCAAAGAGCCCTGTGGCACCTTATAGACTAACAGACATATTGGAGCATGAGCTTTCGTGGGTGAATACGCACTTCGTCAGATGCATCTATTAAAGTCACTGAATCTCATGAATCCTCAGTGAAAGAAGTTGCACCAGTGAAAATGGGGGGAGGTGATGGGAATTAGCTAAACACCTTTTCTGTGTGATATAGAAGTTGTATCTCATAGACTTTAAGGTCAGAAGGGACCATTGTGATAATCTAGTCTGACCTCCTGCACATTGGAGGCCACAGAACCTCACCCACCATGAAATCTCCCCTGTGTTCTGACACAGCAGTACTGGACTGTGTCTAAGCAGCATCCAGAATCTTTGGCGCACTCCTGAGATATCTCTGTCCAGCACCCCTTCTTCAGATGCAGGGTCCTGCTGTCCAGTTACCCTTAGCCAATACCAGTGCTGACATCTCAAGTCTCCCCAAAGCTTACACATGCCCTCCCTTGAGCTCCGCCCTCATGGGTACTCTGGTTTACAATTTAAAACTTCAGGGACTGCAGGACAGGTAAAGCAAAGAATACATAGATTTTGCAAAGGAATGTCTTAGCTATACACACTTTACACATAGAAAAATACAAGAGTTACTGACCTAGGCAAAGTTAACACACCTGCATGCAAGCCCCTCCATCAGTTTCCTCACACCTCCTGAGAGTCTTTTGGGCCTTGATCACTGCCCTTCAGAGAGTCCAGGGCCTTTCTGCACCCCCCCTCACACACTTTTCTGCTCTTTGTCTTGTCTTCCTGGTGATGGTCTCTCTCTTACTTAGAAAGCATGTCCTTTTTTTTAAAATGAGTTAGTGATACTTTTTCTCTCCTTATGCTGTGATTTTCCATGATTCACCTCTGAGTGGAACGGTGGTCTCCAGCCCACTCTGTGCTGCTGCTATAGTGGGTCATTAATAGGTAACCTTTGTGCCTGTAGCCTTCACTGTCCTGTCATAGTAAGGCTATTCAGATGTTGCTAGCCCTCTCATTGAGGGTCTGACACCCAGGCACCAACTCCCCCTAACCCAAGAGGGAGGATGCAATCCAACATGACAATTATAGTATACAGTGCAAAACATTGTCAAGTGTATAATCTCACAGAGTGCATAAAATCAAACCGAATTCATAAGATCACATAGGCAGATTCCTCAACCTGTCACACCAATATTGTCGGTCTGTGAACACGAGGACTGATATAAAAGAATCTTCCTAAACCTCCAATGGCCTGATGCATTCCAACAGCATAGCTTCCATTGCTTTGGACCTTCCAGTGATTGAAAATATAGCTTCTGACCCTCTGTTCATGCAGCTGCATGGAAGCACATTCACATCAGCTGACCTATTGTATCACCATTTTGGTGAGTGCTCTTCTTTCTGGTTTAAAAATCAAGGTCATCCGCTCGTGAACTGTCTAAGATTAGGAACGGGCTGGAAATTTCACTTGAAATAAAAATCCACTCAAAATTAAAACCAAATCTGAAATGGACCAGTTTGGGTGTGCAGAAAGATTAATTTATGGTTCCATCTTGAAATGCACTGGCAAACAACAGCTTCAAAATATTTCCAAATGTCTAGAGAGTAACAACGTTTTGATCTAGACTTGGGAAAAAGTATGTGGATGTGAACAAAATTAATGCAAGCCACTGCTGGTCCGCCGACCCAAGCCAGGTTTTGAACTAAAGCTGACTTTGAGGGCATTTGAGTCAAAAATTCCACACAACTCTCTCTGTAACCCTGTAAATGCAGCGGAAGTGAATGGCTGAAATATACCTGACTTTAGACATTTGTTTTCTCCCTGCATACACAGGTAGCTGGGAAGTAGCACGAATGACAATGAATAAGAGGGAAAGGAACTCACTCCCATCCCCACCAGTCTGAGAGAGTTTAAACTGGGTGGTACAGAAATGGAAGCCAAAGCTATAACTATAAAGTATGAGGAGAAAACCTGGAAGGCATAGTAATGGAAAAACAGACGGCCAGTACTTCAGCTGGTGTAGATTAGTACAGCTACATTAAAGTCAACAGTTATGCCAATTAACATCAGCTGAGGATCTGGCCCAATATCTTTTTCACTTACATGAGTTAAGAAACAGAGAGATTCAGCAACATGCCTCTCTGCTGAGTCAATAGTGTAGGAACCTTTCTTTCCATGTGCATTAGTTTTGCAACTATGGCAACAGTGTATGCGTGAGGAAAGGAAGCTCTTAAAATAGGCTCCTGCTTCTAGTTGGAAAGAGCTGACAGCAAACACGTGTGGTCATTTGACACCTGATAGCCAGGCAGCGCACTATTCTGAGACACCCATTGGGGCTCTTTGTAGATGGAGACTGAACAAAATGATGAATTCCCCAGGGAGAGGGATAATTGGGGGGGTGGGGGGAAGGGGAGCCTGCTATATTTCTAAAACCCTCCAGAACCTTTCTCTGCAATAGGCAAAGGCCTGAGGTTTGTTTCATCTTGCCCTCTCTGTGGTTGCTTTCCCCCACCATGGTGCATCCACCTACGAGCAAATCTGTACTCAGACATGTTCAACAACCAGGCAATCAGCTATAAAATATTCACTGGCTGCTGGTCCTGAAAGAAACCATTTTTGTTGACAAACCCACTGACCCATTGCACAAGAGTGTTGTAAAAACAAGACAAATTTGCTGCTTTATACTAAGTGAAAAGTTCAGTAATGAATTTGCAGTAGCCTATGGTAATAAGCTGAAGTTATGGGAGGATCTGTGTCTAATTCTAGCTCAAACAGTCTGCCACGCAATCAAGGAGAAGGAAAAGCTAGCATACAGATAAATAGAGGCTTCAGCTTCCATGCTGCAACCTGGTTCAGTCTTCATTAATAAATTAATTCGTTATTGACTTTATTTTAAGCTATTATTAGTCTTTCTTTCTCTCTGCAACAAATTAGGGTTTTCATATCTGTCCAGAAATAAAACATTCCCATCTGCTGGTTAACTAACAAAACAAGATGCTACATATGTGTCATGAAGATGCACAGCTGTTCTGCAGAAGCACTCCAGAACACGTAACATGGCCCTGATAGGCTAGGAACTTGATAACGACAAAGCACTAGCCACATCCAAGAAATTTCAAAACAAACAAACAATGCTAAATGAACGCTGTAAAAGTGAGTTCTTTCCTTCATCGTAACGGGAGATGGGAGGGGAGGCAGATGAGAGAATCAAACAAGCCTATAGAAAGCATATAATTGTCTGTAGGTTTTTACATTAACTTCTAGAGAACCCTGTTGCTTCCATCCCTAATTTCATTCCACAGAAAACTGTACACTTGTGAAAATGGACGTGTTATGAATGTCACTAATTCTCAAGAGCACCTGTGAAAATCTTGGGTACAGAAGGGAAATGTGGTTGAATTGAAAAATCACTAGTATGGTACAGCTGCACTGCCCAGGTGCCAGTATATATAGTAAAGTGCACAAACTGTGGCCCCAATCCTGCAATTCATTTTGCGTAGGGCCCCACATGAAATCTCACTGACATAAGAGTTCTGTGCCCCGGTGGAGCAGCACTGATTTGTGTGGGTGCAGGAGTCCACGCTGCTGGCTTGAGTATCAGGCTTCACCCACATTCATACAGAGCACTTTGTCAACCCAAACAGTAATGGTAACGTGCAACAGACCGCGGAGGGCCAGATTTTGCCTTACACTACACTCAAGCAATCTCATTGATGTCAACAGGGTCACACAACGCCAGAATTATTTCAGAATTAGGCTCTAGCTTACGTATAAACAGTAAAATCTTTCAAGTACTACAGTATTGTTGTTTCTAACTCATTCCTATGTGAAATACCATTCACTTAATCAAAAACTGCATTGAGTGAAAGGAATACTATTCATAATACTTTTGACAGTTCCATCTGCTGTGTGTCTGAGACTTTTGTCAGATCCAGTCTTTCTGTCTTCTTTCCTTTATTCCCTGCTGTTTAATGTGCCCTGTACATGGGGTGAGTGACATGTAATACAGTACATGCATTTTCATTCTTTCCATGGCTCAAATAGTCAGGCATCTTTAAGAGAGAGCCAGTTTGAGCTGGTCTAGCCTTTTATCACCTACACATTTAGATATGCTCTTTAGATCAGATTAGCTAATGAATTTCCTGGGACATCAGTATTTATTCTACCTCTGCATTAGTTAAATTTCTATAATGTGGCTTTTCTCTAACTCTGGCTGTACACCGGGTGTATTAACATTCAATTCTTTATGTAGGCATCTATTTTTTGCATGGAAATTGTCTGATTTACATTTGCATTTGGTCCTAAAACTAAAGCAAAGAATCCTTAATGGACAAAACAGGTGCTGGACTTTGTTTTGAGGAGGAATAAAAAAAAAGACGTCCAATATAGGTGGAAAATAATCCAGTAATTCATACACAATGTATTTCCCTTATTTAAAATTATTATAAAGATAAAGAAACAAAGTAGCAATATACTTTCCATGCACACTGTTTCCTGCGAAGAGAAGTATCTCTAAAGCCACTGTATATATGGGAAGCTGAGGCCAGAGAACTTAAGGAACTTGCATGAGGTCACAGGGGGAGTCAGTATCAGAGCTGGAAACAGAGCATCCTTTGTTATCAGTAGGATTTACTGGCATCTTGTAGGGGTTTGTTGGGGATGGTAATTGAACTCCAAGATTCCCATATTCAAGTCATTAGACAACACATAATAACTGCACTTTTTAAAAACTGCAAGAAGATTCACAAAAATGACTGCACATTCAGAATTCAACCTTGTTGACAGGATACATTTGGTTAGGTTAAATACTTTCTATTTATTATATATGCAATTGGTAACACCACCTAGAGTTAAGGTTGAGTAACACTTTCCATTATAAGACCCTGTTTTCCATTATTTATAACTTTGTCACACTTTAACCATTTGGGTTGAAATTTTCCATGCTGGTTGTATGCCTCAGGATGAGATCACATTGTTAAAAATAAATCCAATAAACTGAACACGCACAGCTGTGCCTGTCTCCGCTATAGCTGGCCATTGGTGGTTCCACCCCAAAAAGAACAATGTTTGTCACTTTCCATTTTCCCAACTTCCCTCAAGCCACACTCACTCACAAATGATTTTATATATATATATATATATATATATATGCATGTGTGTGCACACGTATGCATGCACACACACACACACACGTCTTCCCTCTCCCCCACAAAAAATCGTTTTTGAGGAAAGGCCATTTTTCAACTAAAAATGTTTTGTTTGAAATTTTTGGATCAACTGTAATATTATACGTTGCCAAATGTGCTTAGTCTTATCTATCCTGACTTCCATGCTTTTTTGACAGAGTAAGCAACTGCCTTTCACTAGCTTTCCTTATACTTGATAAAATTTCAGTTCCCTAAGCCAATGTCAATAACTCCACTAAAGTGCTTTCTTTTCTACAGGAAGGAAATTTCAACGGCTCATTTTATTTTGGGGGACACCCACCTCCGCAAAGTAAGTTTTAAAAAGCACAAACTGGACAATACTTATGATCTTCTGCTACCACCCGACTCTGTCCCTCACCCCCACGCCCCAGAGTGACAGTAATTATCTATATCCTAATAATCAAAGATATACAGTAAAACCGATTTTTTTTTAGTATGACAGGAATCAGTGTTTAAAATAGATTTTAAAAGGATATTATTAATCTTTATTAACAGAAGGTCTAATAAATGACAACAATGACTAATTGATGTTTCTGTAGTCTTGTGTACTTTCACGTAGGAACGTGTTGTCTGAAGCACCGCTCTTGCTGAGATAATAAAGTCCATGTTGTGACTCATAATAGCGGAAGAAGCTATAGGACCTTGCTGAGTGAGAGAGCCAGATAGGGTTGCCATGCATCCGGTTTTCAACCAGAATACCAGGTCAAAAAGGAAACCCGGCAGCTCTGGTCAGTACCGCTGACTGGGCTGTAAAAAGTCCGGTCGACGGTGCAGTGGGGCTAAAGCAGGCTTCCTGCTTGCGCTGACTCCGCGCAGCTCCAGGAAGCAGCCAGCATGTCCCTGTGGCCCCTAGGGCACAGAGACGGCTGGGGAAACTCCACGTGCTGCCCTCGTTTTGAGTGCTGGCTCCGCAGGTCTGATTGGCCAGGAACCATGGCCACTGGGAGCTACAGGGGCAGCACCTGCAGGTATGGGCAGCACATACTGCGGAGAACCACCAGGCCGTGCCTCTGCCTAGGGGCAGGACATGCTGACCGCTTGTTCCCAGAGCAGCGTGGAGCCAAGGCAGGCGGGGAGCATGCCTTAGTCCCACTGCACTGCTGACTGGGAGTTGTCTGAGGTAAGTGCCACCTGGCCGGAGACCGCACTCTGAACCCTCTGCCCCAGGTCGGAATCCCTTCTTAAACCCAAACTCCCTCCCAGAGCCTGCACCCTGCACACCTTCCCCAAGTCCTGCACCCCTACCCCAGCCCTGAGCCCCCTCCTGGCGTCTCCATCCCAACCACCTACCCTAGACCTGAGTCCCCTCCCGCACCCAAACTTCCTCCCGGAGACCACACCCCTAACCCACTCCCGCACCCCAACCCCCTGCCCCAGCCCTGAGCCCCCTCCCACATTCCAAATGCCGCAGCTTGGAGCCCCCTCCTGTACCCCAGAGCCCATCCCCCCTCCTACACTCCTGCCCCCTCCCTCACCCTGAACCCCTCATTTCTGGCCCCACCCCAGAGCCCTCACCCCCTCCCACAGCCCAACCTCCTGCCCCAACCCAGTGAAAGTTAGTGAGGGTGAGGGAGAGTGAACGATGGAGGGAGGGGGGCTGGAGTGAGTGGGGGTGGGGCCTCAGAGAAGGGGTGGGGAAGGGCAGGGCCTCTGGGAAAGGGCAGAGCAGGTGCGGAGCAAGGGCGTTTGTTTTTGTCCAATTCGAAAGTTGGCAACCCTAGAGCCAGATGGAAGCATAACCCATGTCTTAGTGACACAATGGGTAACAACCTATGACGAGAAATAAGAGCACAGGTCTGAGGTCCTGGGTTTTCTTGCAGTCCTTACTCAAGCCAGATCCCATCTGATTCAAACCACCAAAGTAAGAATCCACGCATTTGGCCTGTGGATTTTGAGCAAATAAAGATGAGAAAGGCTGAAGAATCAGCAGCCAGAATAGAATTTTATCTCAGCCCTTTGTAAGGGTATCAGTGCTATTGAAGGGCTGACTGATTTTCTGGTGCTTGGGTGACCAATTCTGGGGAGAAAAACAGAACCAATATTTTCAAAATATATTGGAAGCTCCACTTTTAGATGTTTATGTAATGACTCATCAGGGGCCAACCGTAGGGATTGAATTTAGAACTTCCAATACCAAAAGCAGGACCTTTTAACATTTGAGCTAAAGGAGTAAGTCCTCTCGCTAACAGCTGCAGTAGACTCAGATTCTCTGTGGGTCAATCGCTATGGGGAGGATGAACAACACATACTGAACAATGGATTACATGTAGAAACATTTCCTTGTTAAATGTCTGACGTAGCAAAAGAAGGTACTGTGCATAGCTGTGGTCTTGGATAGGATGTGTTAAAGGAATTAAAATGTAAAAGGATCTAGGGTTCTGATCTGACCTGAACTCACTAGCATGGTCTGGGACCTTGAGCAATTCATGCTATGTGGTGGTGTCTCAGAAATGTTGTGGACAGTTTCCTTTGGATACATCCCTCAAATTGCAGAAACTTAACAAAATATATGGAGGTCTTTTCTCTCCCTTCCCTCCTGTTTCCAGCTGAAACAGACACTCCCCATACAGAAATTCCACCAGCAGTTCCTTGAGATCCCCTGTGATTCTACCTTGCTTTCCTGAGAACAATCAAACCTATGGCTGGCCCATCTGCCTGAGCAACCTGACTCTGGATCTACAGGAAATTTCCTTTCTTCTTTGATCCCCAGCACTTACTTTTATTAGTATCTTACCAGGACTGTGGCAGAATCTCTGTTGGTCTGACAGGTGTTTTTGGTTTTTTTTTCATATTATCTTAAATTCTTCATGGCTTTCCTGGGTCAGAGGCACTTCAGAATGCATTGTGTGCCTGTGGCTCAGTGGGACCTGTTATATTGATCTCAAGTGCCAAAAGAGAGGTGTTTATAAACTCACTGTCCAACAATAGAACAGTGATACTTAGATTCAGGGTTTTATTGTACAGAGGCTTGGTTTCTCGGCTTCTTAGCAAACACCCAAAATCATTCACACTTCCAACCTCATTGTCACACAGCCATTATCTCCCTCATCGAGAAGCACGACTTGAAGGGAATATGTACATTGCCCATTCCCCCTCTGACCCTTTTTAACCATGCTTATTGAAAAACACCCTGACCGTTTAGGCTTTAAAGATGGATCTAACCTTTCTCCAGTCAATACTTCTATGCAAATCAAAACACGGTTAAAATTCTCAACCAGAGCCACCTCTCAGAGTCTCCATCATCACCTTTTTGTTATCCAAATATTTGAGGTGATTTATGTGGCAAGTGTCCTCTGATAGTTGTTTCAGGCTATCTTCCTAATTATTATTGTTTTTACATCATTATCATGGTATAGACATCTTTGCTTAAATCTTGGCTGACTTTACAGAAGCAATTTATAAAGGAAGAAGAAAATGAAAATCACAAGAGTCAAAATAAATGCTAGTTTTTTTGGGATGGGTGCCAATTCAATTTTTGCTGGCACAGAAGTGAACAATAACTACTGCATTGTAATGGCTTCTCCCCCTCAGGGAACCACTGCAGTTCATTGTGCAGCTCCACACTCATATTCTGCTGACCCTCTATGATTATTTCCATCATGATGATTACCATGATTACCACATGGATGAACAGGACTGGACTGGATGAGCAGTACCCAACGCATTGAATTTGAGAGCTCATCTATACTGTATTCATCCTCAGAACCCACCGATTCTGTCCCTTAATAGGGACAGGTTTAAGTAAGGAAAAAGTAAAACACCTTTGCCCATACTTTACCCCAGTGAGGAATTTATCTCTCTCTGTTGGTTTATTGGTTCTGCAGTGACAGTAAAAAATGACTGAGTCACATACAGAGTTACAAGAGTAGGGTAAAAACAATGTGAATCAGGAGAGAACATCCCTTGGGGACATGTTATCCCATAACTGCCTACTGCAGGGTTTCTTGCACCTTCTTCTGAAGAATCTGGTAGTGGCCTCAATGGCAGACAAGCTACTGGATTAGATGGCCATTGGTCTAACCTAGAAATTTAATTCCTATGATCCCACATGAAAGGGTAAAGGAAGAGAGAGGTGTGATCAAGAATGGTCCACATGGATGGCTGGTGGGGAAGGAGTCGTACAATAAAACAGGGCTTGATGGGAAGACTCAAGATTTTGGGTAAGCAGTCAAGCTTTTGGATGCATAACTGAACCAAATCCAAACTTCAGACCTGAAGCCTGAGCCAATTCTCTTAATGAGCCTCCAGGGATAGAAAATACTGTGTTTGCAGTGTTCTCAGCCTCCAGTGGGCCAGGAATGGAAACCAGATCCCTCCTCATGGCAAGCCACTATTTCTCCTTCCACTTGGTGTGGTGGATTCAAATTCCAGTAACTGCTACAGGTAGTGCCTTTGATAGGGTGAAAACCGTTATCGTTATTCTTACTGTAACTTTAAGTGCAAGTGTAAGGGACAATGCAAGCTTTTCTGCTTGGCATATCTCAAAATCAATCTTGACTCAGGTCAGGTTGGAAGCATCAAGCCCTGACTTACAAAATTCTAAGCATTGTTGAGAACAACGAGAAAGAAAAGCAGCCTTCTCTTGTATCGCACCCCCAAAAATGAGTTCAAATTTACATTTTTTAACCTCAAATATTTGTGACCCTGCTAACGCTTTTGTTCTGGCAGCTCTGAATGCAAAAAGAGGAAAAAATGACAGACATAAAATAAGCACGTTTTAGCCACAGCTGTTTCCTACTTCCTTCAGAAAGTGATTTAAACACCTTGTAACCTAAGCAGAAAAAATGATAATTTCCCAAATGAAATATGTACTGTCTGAAAGGCTCCTATAAAGCTGCTTGTTACTCGGTAGGATAATCCCTCAAAATTATCACCTAACAACTTGGATCACTTTTTAAAAATAAAACTAATCATTCCTAAAATTTCCAGAGAGAGTTGATGGGTACTAAGTGAAAAATATGAACAAGTGGGGAAAATAGAGAGAGCAAGCCAAAAAAGGGGAATTAGCATAGACACAAAGTTCTGTCTGGTGGCAAATATAAGAGGAAGAAGTATAGTCACCTAGTCTATCAATCAGACAGGCTTCTGGACCTCCTCCTAATCCGAGTATAAAAGTCTAGGGCCCATTTCTCAGCTTTCCATCTTTGGGCTGGGTGCAGGAAGAGAGGTACAGGAACAAAGGTGGTTTTATGCTACCTTTGTGCTTCCCATATTCTGGGCAGCCAGAGGACTTCCTAGCCCCTGAGGCTGCTCTAACTTACACTCTGCTTCCCTTGCACCTGCCCTGGAAAGTAGGTGATCGCTATAGAGCAGTGAACTGTGTCCATGCCCCTTCCTTAACCTTATACCATGACTTTCTTCCTACAGTCCACCCCCAGTTCTCTCTGTGCTCCTATGCAAGGGACCTGTGAAAGACCCTTTATGCTGCCAGAGGTATATGAGGTCAAAGGAGGTATACCAGTTTACACCAGGTTAGGTCATGGTGTGTACTGGTATAGATGTGATCTGTCTGCACAATGGTAAAAGAAAAAAAGTTAAATTGCCAACTTTATTCTGATTGCAGAATATTACAGGTGGCAATGTAGAAGTCAAAAGGAACCCAGCTTGATATTCAGATCCTAAGGTTGGTTGCAGTGCTGGTATTTAGGACAGCATCTTTTGACCTGTAAACTGAATATATTTAATGTGGAAGTCATTAAGAAGAAAAAAGTATAGAGCCCCATGCTTTAACTTTTTCCAATCATTTTCTGACTAAGCCCTGATCTTTCAGATGCTTATGCATGGGCTTCAGTTTAAGTACACAAATATTCTCACTGAGTTTAATAACAACATTCACAAGGGAAAGGTTAAACTTGTGCTTAAATGTCTGCAGAACCAGGGCCCAAAATGGAACTTTAAGGAACATTTAGGGAAATCTACAAAATAATTTCAATACTGGACTCGAAAAGCATTGCTGTTTAGAATGAGAGAGAGAGAGATCGGAGTAAGACACCTGCCTATCAATCTGTAATTCAGCTTTCGCGTGAGACACAGGACATCAGGTATTTAAAAAAAAAAAAGCCTTTGAAATAAGAAGCAGATGGTCACCCCACAACACTTGTCTTGGAAAATAAATGAAAGGAAAGAAAAGGAAATTGACTAGAAGTTGTGTTTTTATATACAGTGATCTGGTCAGAGATCTGGAAATAGTTTGACGATTAATTGAAATAACACATGGCAAATTGTCGCCGGACGATGAAAAATGCACAGAGGGGGAAAAAAAATGTTGTTTGGGCTGGAAATTTGGATTGTGCTAAAACCATTGTAAGGGAAAAAGATATCCCATCTCTGTCCAAATTTCCACAGATTTTTCCCACCCTAACATTACAGGAATTTTAAACATAAGAGTAAAAATCTGCTGGTGTTTCTCCTTGGATTTTTAAACCATCAGGAGATATAAGGATCTTTAACTTAATATGAAGGGTTTTAGTTTTCGTTTTTATTTATTTATTTATTTATTAAATCTGATTCACAGGTGTTGAGCACCAAAATAACTTTGTTTGGAAATTTTAACCCCATCCTGTCTGGCACCAGTATTGCCCCATCCAGCCACCTGTGGCCAAAAATAGTTAAATCTGATCAGATCCTCTACTGAATATCCCTTTCACATGCAGACTGTACACTGTGTTACTCAGGCCAAACCAACCCTGATATAACATATTTGTTCTCCCTATCTCCCTCATAAATAACTCTTTCCTACACTTAAAAAAGAAAAAAAGGAAATATGCCACCCACAATGAAGCACTAGCTAAATGAAAACAAGCAAAGCAGCATGAGGTCCCCAAATGTCTTGACCCCAGCCTGTATGTGACTGACTAGGAGTGTCCGAGATTGGTTTCTGGGAAAAAAAAATAAGTCCCTTCTATTGTGACTATAACTGTAACTAGCATGATATCATAAATCCCAAATCAGCAGTAGCATTAGTCATTAAGTTATGGACTTCCTTTTTCTTTTATATATGTGCTGAAGGCCAACTATAGTCTTTAATGGAAGAACGTTTATTATGCTCTTGGGCCCTTCGTGGCTGGAGAAGAGGGCATTTGTGCAAGTTTTTGCCCCAGATCAGAGGGAAACAGGGAAAAAGTTGACTGCAAATAACTTTGCTTTTATAGCCAAGTGGGAATTGAAAATACCTTTTACAATATTTCCACATCTGCAAGGCACATGCTTAGAAGATTTCATTTAAAAACAAACAAACTTCTCTCATCATGAGCAGGTTGTGACATAACCCAGGTATTTGTTAACCCTAAACACATTTTCTTTTATATCTGATCAATCTTTGTCTACAAAATCTTAATTTCTGGTCTTTTTTCTTATAACCACAATGGGTGCGTTCAGTGGTTATAAGGTTAATGTATGTATCTTGTGAT
This sequence comes from Natator depressus, assembly GCF_965152275.1. Classification (NCBI taxonomy): domain Eukaryota; kingdom Metazoa; phylum Chordata; order Testudines; family Cheloniidae; genus Natator; species Natator depressus. The sequence goes on from NC_134247.1 coordinate 5,546,329, forward strand.
GGTGTCAGGAGGCTAACATTTATTCCATCCTTTTCTGTGTGCACTCAAGACTCCATTTGCAGTAAGGAATGAGTACAGCCTCTGTGAAAGGCAACAGGTCTGAGGAGAAACCTGTAGCGAAGAGTGTTTCCGTGGTGGATTCTCAATAGGTTTGTGCAGGAGGTATATTAATGTCTACTGGGGAAGATTTTCAAAGACACAAATGGCAGTTATATACCCTACTCTCATTCACCTAATTCCCATTTATGCCTTTAAAAATCTCTCCTGTATTCTTTCAGTTCTGGAGAATAGTGCTATGTAAAAATTAATAATATTATCTTAACACAAATATGATTATCTATATTGTTATTAATAATAGATAACCATTACCATTAATTTTGCTCCAAGTGGATTTTTGTCCACAGTACAAAAAGCAAAATCCAGGGCCAAATCCTTGCTCTCACTTGAAGCCAATGGGAGTTTTATCACTGACTCAATAGCAGCAGAAACAGATAACTTATCAGCGCAGTCAGCAGTCTATGCTTAGGGGAGAGTTAACGCTGACTTAAAATAACAGGGACATCAGTGCTGATGGTAGTGTAAGGAATGAGATGAATTTGCAGAGCTGTGAAGGGGTAGCTCTTTCAGCACCTACCTGCCCTATCCTTGCCTTGAGCCAGTACAGATTGTTGCTCATTTTCATGAGAATCAAACTCAGCCTTAAACTTTTAGTAAAAAAAAATACACCCATGTTTGTCCACTTTTTGAATGAGAAAATTAAAGAACTGAAAGCTTTAACTGTTGTTGGGAACAAGTTTTTCATGCACATTCTTATAGGCCAGCCAGAGAGCCCATCCCACAGAAGAGAATGAAAGCATAAGGCACTTGAACTACAGCTCCCACGAAGCACAATGACACTATGTTTAATGGAAATATTTTGGGTTTTGGCCAAAAGTCAAAATTTTCTATGGAAAAGTCCCCAATTTTTTGAACAGCTCTAAGAAATAGGTGTCTTTAATGGGAGTGAGTGTGCACTTGACATGGAACTGAGGAACATGAGTATTTGTCTCAATACTTTACCCACTTGATGGGTTTCTCCATTTATTAGGTGACCTGAGAAGCTTGGTGGCATTCTGAAGAGCGTCATCACCATCCCATTCTCTTCCAAATTGCTAAGGTGCCAGATTGCCAGGGCTCATCACCCACAAATGGAGCCAGATTTTCAAAAGAACACACCCCCACCTTGGCATCTAACTAAGCATATTTTGAAAAGTGCTCAGAATCCAGTAGCTCCTAATGTGACATCTATGGCCAGATATTTAAAAAGACTTCAGCACACAACAGGATGAGCTCTTTTGAAAAACTGGCACTTAACATCTTAGCCTCAGTGTCCCCTTCTGTAGAATTTGTTAATACTTAACTTGCTTAATGCAGCTGCTGAGTAGAAAAAAATCACCAATGTGATGTATGTATGATGATTGTATTAGAAAATTCTATGAATAAAATTAGCCAGTTATCTCAGTTGGCCTTGGTTCTAAATGTGGTGTCTTATAGGAGAAGGAAATGCAGGACCCGCTACAGAACATGGGACTGCACAAACCTCAACTGAGTGAAATGTGGAGCACCTTAAAACCAGACAGATGGCAAGAAATTAGAGGGGTACGAGTGGAGAGGCAATAACACTGATAAGATTATAGAGGGTTTGATTTATAAGGAAAGACGAAGATCGTGTGTATAACTTGGCTAAATTATAATTAAATAGAGGCCTGACCATGTTCTAGTCTGTGTTAATCACTCTACCTTTTTTTATCACATTCTGTACAAGATGGGTGCTTTATTTAGATTCTCTGTCTAGGAATTAGCTTTCATAGACTGTGATGCTATAAGGGATACCCTCTGGAACAAGCCACCAAGGGATATGGTGGATTCTCAATCTCTTCTTGTCTTCACGTCAAGACTGGATGCCTTTCTGGAAGAGATGCTTTAGCTAAACCAATTATTGGGCTCAGTACAGGAGTAGCTGGGTGAAATGTATTGGCCTGTGATACATGGAGGTCATGTGAGATGATCTCATGATCCCTTCTGGCTTAAAACTCCTCAGAATTAAAGGAATTCTGAGTTTCCCCCATTATCTGGACCACACTCAATCTTAAACTTCACTTTTTATGAGCAATCACATCAAAGAAAGCTCAGCGCGAAGTTATGGGCTCGATGCAGGAATTACTGTGTTAAGTTCAATGGTCCATGTTATTCAAAAGATTAGACTAGATCATCACAATGGTCTCTTTTAATAGATTTAAAGAGTTTATTTCCTTTCGTTCAGTGGGGTGTAACAGAAAGATCTCTGTGATAGAAAGCTCACCTCCACTAAAAACCAGCAGTGCAGGCTAGGTACTATGTTGTTGTGATGGTATTAGACTTTTTCTGCCGGAGAATCTTGTATATATCCTGCCTTGGGTCACAAGATAAAATGAATGTTGGTGACACTCTCTAGTGGCTATTTGTTCCCATCATGAACAAACCATACAAGTTGCAGTCTTGGCTCAAGTGACTCCCAGGAGCGGAGTACCCGGGGCTGTTGCAGATCTGGATGAATGAGCATTGGCAGAGCAACATGGGAGGATCACTGATTGGAATTTTAGGGGTGTCCGAAAGCCATTGCAGGGGCATTAGCAGCAAAAGCTGTCAAGGAAAGTTTGCACTATGCCTGATCCTAGCCAGAATAATTAGTCCCCGTGTTTCTGTGAATGCCATTACCCAGGCATTAAAATTGAACTTGAAGTCTCTCTCTAACTTTCCCCCAAAGGCTGACAGATCTAATAGTCTAAAACACAATCCACCCACCTACCTTGGGTCATGCCTGCCAAATGGCAGGTGGAGAGACACGGCTGCCAAAGCATATTGACAGCTACAAAAGAAACCAAACAACCCAAAAAATGTGAAACATTTCTCCAGAGTGCAGCTGCAAGAAGTATTTTTGCTAGGAGCAGTTGTAGCTCTTAATGACTGCTGAGCCCCGTGCACTTATAACTCAGCTAATCCTTTTTCCTACAACAGCACCATCTTGTAAGAATCAGCCGGAGACTGTGAACATATTTTCCAAGTACTTGCATTCTTGCCACATATTAATGATACCAGTAGAAATGTGCTAGGAGTTGGAATACAAATGCTACTACCTCAAGGTTCAGATAGTCTGGATAAAGGTTTCCATAAGGATCCAAACATGTGGCTGCTTCTCAGAGCTGAAATTAGGCTCACATTTTGTCAGTGGCTGTTTCTCAAGCTACCATGAGAGCAGCACCTTTTGTGGTCTCCTACTCAAGGACACACAGTTTCTTTTGCACCAGTTGTACCTTTAATCCTAAATTTCCAAACATTGAAGAACATAGCAGAGGTATATCGCAGGAGGAACTTCCCATACTTTCTCTTCTCTCCAGCTCAACCTCTGAGCTCTCACCCTCACTTACTGTTCCTCACAATTAGTGATCCGTTCCCTTTACTGAGCCAATTATTTCATTAGCCCAACAACTGCCACCCAGTGTCAGTAATCCTCACCAGTAAAAGGTTGGTTGATTCCAATTAAACCGGTAGCACTCTCTGTGCTGCAGAAATCTCAGTGACTGAGGTGCTATCTCTAGCAATCTGCTGCAGATTTTCAAAAGAGTCTATAGGAGTTAGAAAAGGAGTACTTGTGGCACCTTAGAGACTAACAAATTTATTTGAGCATAAGCTTTCGTGAGCTACAGCTCACTTCATCGGATGCATTCAGTGGAAAATACAGTGGGGAGATTTATATACATAGAGAACATGAAACAATGGGTGTTACCATACACACTGTAATGAGAGCGATCACTTAAGGTGAGCTATTACCAGCAAGGGGGGGGGGGAACCTTTTGTAGTGACAATCAAGGTGGGCCATTTCCAGCAGTTGACAAGAATGTCTGAGGAACAGTGGGGGGGGGGGAAATAAACAAGGGGAAATAGTTTTACTTTGTGTAATGACCCATCCACTCCCAGTCTTTATTCAAGCCTAAGTTAATTGTATCCAGTTTGCAAATTAATTCCAATTCAGCAGTCTCTCCTTGGAGTCTGTTTTTGAAGGCTTTTTGTTGAAGAATTGCCACTTTTAGGTCTGGAATCGAGTGACCAGAGAGATTGAAGTGTTCTCCGACTGGTTTTTGAATGTTATAATTCTTGACGTCTGATTTGTGTCCATTTATTCTTTTACATAGAGACGGTCCAGTTTGGCCAATGTACATGGCAGAGGGGCATTGCTGGCACATGATGGCATATATCACATTGGTACATGTGCAGGTGAACGAGCCTCTGATAGTGTGGCTGATGTGATTAGGCCCTATGATGGTGTCCCCTGAATACATATGTGGACACAGTTGGCAACGGGCTCTGTTGCAAGGATAGGTTCCTGGGTTAGTATTTTTGTTGTGTGGTGTGTGGTTGCTAGTGAGTATTTGCTTCAGGTTGGGGGGCTGTCTGTAAGCAAGGACTGGCCTGTCTCCCAAGATCTGTGAGAGTGATGGGTCGTCCTTCAGGATAGGTTGTAGATCCTTGATGATGCGTTGGAGAGGTTTTAGTTGGGGGCTGAAGGAGATGGCTAGTGGCGTTCTGTTATTTTCTTTGTTGGACCTGTCCAGTAGTAGGTGACTTCTGGGTACTCTTCTGGCTCTGTCAATCTGTTTCTTCACTTCAGCAGGTGGGTATTGTAGTTGTAAGAACGCTTGATAGAGATCTTGTAGGTGTTTGTCTCTGTCTGAGCTGTTGGAGCAAATGCGGTTGTATCGTAGAGCTTGGCTGTAGACAATGGATCGTGTGGTGTGGTCTGGATGAAAGCTGGAGGCATGTAGGTAGAAATAGGAGTTAGGAGCATTCAGGAGCCTAATTCTCTTTGCTTCCTTTAAAGGTTCCAAATTCCATGAGGTTTGTTCATCACTGAGTGGGATTTTCAGGGAATCTGGCACCCAAGACTCACTGAAATCCAGGGCAACTAATCCCTTCAAGGTTCTTTGAAAATCAGCAGCTAGATCGTAAAGCCAATACTCATATTCCTGAGCAGAGCTGGGTGGAAGCTGGATTTCCTGATTGATGGGGAATCCCATGGTTTTCTTCCCCATTCTGCAACGGGCTGAAAAGGAAAAGCATTCAGAATTTTTCCGCAAAATAAAATTGTGAAAAGAAGTTAGTTTGGGGTCAGTTTCTTTTGATCAAATCATAAAGATTAATTCTGATTTGCACCTTTAAAATATTTTAAATAACTTTATAAAATAAAGGATATTTCTAAACAAAAAAGTCATTTCAAAATGAAAAATTTGAAATGCCCCACTCCCAAAATCTCAACATGGAATGTTTTGACTTTGTCAAAATCTTTGTTTTTATTTTTGTCCGAAGCAAATTTTGTCAAAAGCCGACAGGTTTCCATGAAAGATCCTGCTTTTGACAAATTCACGTTCTTTCAGGCAAAGCCGTTCAGCTCCAACCACACTGCAAACAAGCATGAGAAGTAATGGCAGGGGGTTCACCAGCCACAGTTGCAGGAGATGGCTTGTGCAAAAAAGGTGGGTTTGCCAGAATTAAAGGTTTTTCACATAGTTTCAGGTTTGGCTGTGCCCAGCTCCAAAATGAGCAGACTTGGCTTGAAGAAAGCATTTTGCTGTAATACTGAGCCTATCGCTACCGATTAGGATGGAGAGATGCTGGCACAGCTGTATGGGGTGACATTGGCACAGCGTCTGGCTGCAACCTTGCTATTTCTGTCACCCTTCGCATTTATGAATAAGAAAGTCTCACACACACATTTTAAAAGAAAAAAAAAAAAGCTGAACCCCTGTTGTACCTACATACAGGCTGGGAGTGTTCATTTCTAGATACTGAGTCAGAGCAAATAAGCTGGCACATTTTTAAAATCCTCTAGCTTCGTTCTTGCAGCCTGTAAACCTAGTCTTCCTTGGCATCAGGGGATATCGCACTCACTCAGTCCAGATGCCAAGCGGTAGAAGATATTTTTTCCAGCAGCAGCTGGCTTCTTGGCTCACTCCTCCGGCAGTCGTTGTGGCCTCTTTAAAGTTGTCTCTGAAGCTGTCATGTGTTGATGAACTGTTTTGGGTGCCTCAGTGTCGTGAATGCCGCTTTCCCTTTGACTCACCTTTGGACTGAGAGGGAATTGATGGGCCTTCTTAAAGAAAGCACCAGGAAATAAATGAAACAAGACGTGCGCTTGCCACCCGCAGCATTCCTGTGCAAGAAAGGGAAAACAAATGAGCTTTGGGAAAAGTTGGGCCCCTCCTAGCAATCGAAGGCAAATCCCCCGAGACTCTGGAGATTAAAGGGCGTTGGCCTTCGTGACAGTGCTCAGAAATAGCAGCTGTCGTAGTTTCACTTCCCTAAAGACCTGGGGCAAGATTTTTAGCTGGTGTTAGTCAATAGAGTTGCACTGAAATCAGTGGTGCTGTGCAAATTTACACCAGATGAGATCCTAGGCCTACAACACAAGGATGGGTGTAAATCAGGAATAACACCAGAGAAGTCAATAGCTACACTGCTGTGTAAATGCAATAAGTGAGACTGCAGGTATAGGCCCTTCCAATTCCAATTCATCCATCATATAGAAATGGATCCGAATCACAGAGTGTAGATCCAGGTCCAAATCCAAATATCTCCAGAGTTAGGATTCATTGGCATAGTTCAGATCCATTCCTCTTCGTAAGCCATTCTTCTCTACCTGACTGGTATACACACAACATCCGACCGTTTTTTTTTTCTGTGATCAACTGCACAATTAAACTATCTCTTAGATGGAAAAATGCAGTGTGATCTCCAGCATGGGATACCTGTGCTGACTGTACTCTCCGGCCAGGGATTTCTATTCTTCATTTCCAAATCATTGTGTTCCTTGATAAGCTGCAATGATATAAAAGTCCCCAGCAAACCTCAGCCCTTTATAATTCATCCTCTTCTGCATGATGAACTCCATTGACTGATGTTTAAGTCCTGCTGAAAAAGACTTTTTTTTCCTGCATTTTAAAAGGTCAGGACTGTATCCTAAATCCACCACAATATTACTTACATTATAGATTATTTTGTTGAAGAGAATTGTGGGAGAATGCCAGTAGGACACCTTGAGAGACAAGGTGGGTGAGGAAATAGCTTTTATTGGACCAACTTCTGTGGGTGAGAGAGGCAAGCTTTAGAGCCACACAGAGCTCCTCTTCAGGTCTGGTGACACCTTGTCAAAGAAGTGTTTTGCTCTACCTCATCTCTCCTTCCTCTGTGTACACACACACATCTGACCTCCTGGGCGTTAGTTGGCTGGCTGCTTGGAAATTGCCTACACATCAAGGGTTAAAGGGCAACTGATGCCTCATGGAAAACTTTTGAAACATTCTATTTATAAGTAATTCTGTTTAAAGATAATATTTTCTTTATTCCACTCCCTGGATGTATTTTTATTCATAAGGACATTTTGGCTGAATGTGGGAGGGAGGCTTGATTCCCAGGGGTGTTGAGCACCCACACTTCAGATGAAGTTCATGAGGGGGGTTTGGAGTCTCAGAGCCTCTGCGAATCAAATGAAAGGTCTTCCTTCTTCAGAATTTGTCTTCTCCTGTTGTTTATTTAACAACTGAACCCATTGTGAAATCACAGTGGTTTGCTGTGGAAATTCTGATGATGTCACAAAGGGTGAATGATGACATCAGGTGAAGGTAAGCACTATAAACACTTAGTCCCAAATCCCACCCCTTGCACAAAACCTGAGTTGAATGAGCTTTGCAGAGAAGCTTTCAATGGAAAACCATCTTCCCACCCCCTCGGGTCTCCGAAAGGCAGCAAAGCATAGCCATGGCCTCCACCACTGCTGGGCCTCTTCCATGTGGCTTGTCATCTGTGTTCATAGGGTCCAATTCTGCAGTCTTGACCCAGGTAAAACTTCCATTGATTTCAATGGGAAATTTGCTTAAGTAAAGACTGAACGATAAACCAAGAAAACAAAAAAGGCAATTGCAACTGGCAGGTACAGAGTAGACCAGCCTGTACTCCAGCTACCAGTTTGCTAGCTATCATCTCACCACTTTAGTGCTTTCTCTTCCACTGCCTGTCTGAACTCTACCCAAAATAAGCCTGGGAAATGATACATTTGTTCCTATTAATCATATGTTAACCCCAAAGGTTATAAGCATGGATTCCATCTCCCACAGGCTAACCAGGCTCTTGCTGATTCACAAGGAGTCCACATGGTTTTACAAGACCTACGCTTTTACATGCAAGGAATAAAAAAAGATTTTTACATCACTATCTTAACCCTATACATTTCCTCAATGGTCATACCTCTGCCAAATGTTTCTCCATTTCCTCCCTGACGCAATGAATACGCCTGGCTGTTCTGGCTGACCTTGGTAGTTCCCTCCATCTTTCCAACCACATAGTGGTATGTAAGGAAATTCCGCCACAGTGGAGTGCAGACCATCCTCTACTGAACCTGTCTTTGTCACCTCAAATGAGCTTACTTGCCAGATCTATCAATTTATGCCTGCAGTACACCCGGCCCCTAAATGGGAAGCCTATTTTTCAGAGGTTCAGGACAATAGCCGTTGACTTTCTTCCCATTTTGGATTGCCTGAGCTTTGGGCAAGGAACTGCTTTTTCCTCTGGGTTTGTAAGCCACAGAGGACATTTTGATTATTACTACAGTATAAAGAATAATAAAGTGCTCATTACCTCTACAAATTAGATCATTTTTATTTTAGGTGGCTCAGTGTTGATCTTACCTGTGCCTAACTGTGGGTTTTAAATTTTTGGCATAAGTTTCTGCCACTCTGACCTTGATTTTTCCATTAACTTCACATCATACTTTACATTGTATGAATGGTAGCATGAGAATAGCCAAATCCACCTGGATCCTACTTAAGTACTGGCAAAAGATCAAGGATGCCAAAAACAAGCTGAGTGCATACATATTCTTATCACAAAGGCAGCAGAAAACAGAGACTAAATAATCAAATGCAAGGCACAGAGCAGCCCTTTTATTACAGTAGCTGCAAGCATCAGATCTCTGAATGATCAGTCCAAAAATGCTTATATCACAGCAAAGAGATCACTGAGCAAAACTGTATCATTCATATCTGACTGCACTTTCTAGGAAATTATTAACTTGTGTGTTCAGTAAAATTGATTCCTTTGATGGGCTAGAGATCCCAGCTTGTACTATTCAAAAGTTCAGAAGAGTAACTGAAGCCATGCATATCTGGTGAGAACTGTAATTATTTCAGTTGTCTCCTATCCTCCAGCTCCATTGCTGGCTTCCTCTCCACTTCTGAATCCAGTTCAGAATTGCTCTCTTGGGTACCTACACCTGGTATGTGCTGGCCAGCATTCAACATGCTTCTCCAATCACTGTGTCCTCTTGTGATACCTTCCTTTGATATTAAACGGTTCTGAGTCACTCTTTAACTTCTGCATCTCTCCCTCTGACTCCATGAGACACTGATTCACTTTTTCTCTTTCGCTTGTTTTATTTTTACTATAAAGCACTCGAAGATACTATGTAACTGAAACAGTGTGAAAACACATTGCACTGTATTAAACTATATGTAAACTATAGCTGGAGGAAATTTTATATTCAAAACTATTTTTTTCACTGCAAAATGCAGATTCAAGTCAATTGAAACATTGTGTGAAGCTGTGTCAAATTCGCCAAAATGTTTCAATCTTTTTTTAAAGTCAAAATATCTATTTTACTTCAGTGTATCAAAAAAAAATCAAAACCAAAATTAAAAGTTTTGCTTCAGTTCAAACCAAAATTGTTTTTTGTTTGTTTTTTATGAGGAGGGGTTAATTGATTTTTGTTGGTAGCCAAACCAAAACATATAGTTATTTGCACAGCTCTAATGTAAACTCAGCAAAAGAGCCGGGCAAATTTCACTATCATCGTATTACAGGGGTTCGTGCAAACATTTTAGTTTTAATTTCAGTCCACATCGATTTTTATCCCGAGGGTCCTGCTTTAAAATTCATCTTTGAACAGACCCAACAATTCAAGGTGAGATTTAGTCAGAAATCTTTGATTTTCGCCTGGTCTGTGACAAATAGAGCGGGTTCAGCATTTGTTCATTGAAATGTTTTTGATCAAGATAATTTCCCTTGGGAAAAAAAAAATGGGTTTCTCTCTCCTTTGCAGGGAATAAAAAGGGAAAAGGAGGGAGAATGTTTTGGAAAAGTGAAACTGTCTGTCAAATACTTTGAACAATGTATTTTTTTTAATTTTAAAAAATTATAAAAACAATATAGAATTTTTATCAGTTCCAGTGACACATTTCTGGACACTAAATTACAACTAAATTACACATGATTTCATTGAAAAATCATATGTGGACCCAGGTTTACTCAGAAATGGACAGGGATTTAGCCAAAAGACTTTTGAAGCTTTGAGTCTTAAAGTACCCAATAACAGTTTCAGGTTTATCTTGCAGACATCTTGCACAGATGTACTTGCAAGTGCTTGTACAAAATTTATGCTGGATTGTATTTTTTTCTTTCCCCTGCAAGTTCTATCTGTGTGATCGGTTCTAAACACTTTCCTTAGCCAATGACGTTAACAAGGAAAAATCCCCTTGTCATGGCGAACTGACTAGGCATTTATAGCTTTGGCATGAGGCTTCACTGTGGTTCTCATGAAATGTCATTCTGGCTACGGATTCATGAACTGATATGGGTATAATAAAAACGTATCTAAACCTCTGGCTAAAACTCAAGAAAAAAAGAAAGCAAAACTTTGAGAGTTAAAAAACTTTGTGTACCTATTAAAATCAACATTTTTTTTTTCATTTTTATACTCCCATATCCTTGATCTTGGCAGGAATGAAAATGAAGCTGAATGGAATGTTAGTCGTCATCAAAATGTCTTTTTCTGGTTCTACATGGTAATGCGATATAATTATTGTTGGGGTCTGACCTGGGTGGAGATGTGGACATTGGTTGATTGTGGAAGATTGGTGTGCAACAGTGCAAAATGGCATTTCTTCCCATATGATAGACATATCTATCTGTCAATAGTTAGGAGACCAAAAGAATGTGCATTTCAACTTTTAAAATTAAATTAGCCAAGCACCATTTGTGGAATTGTTTGACATTTTCATAAACCCTAAACCTGCATTAAATACAAGTGGAAAAAGAAAAGGAGGACACGTTAATGGTGATTTATCTTTTGATGAGTTTCAGAAAAGTCTGCATAAGTTTGAAACAGATGCTGTACTCTGGCCAGCAATCATTCCAATGACCATATCCAGTCCACATCTCTCCGCAGGTTATACAAATGATAGGTAAACGAAAACTGCCAAGTTAATGTTTAAGGGTTGGAAAATGTTGGGGTTTTTTCTGTCAGTTTGTTTTGGCTTGGGTGGATCAGGAAAGAGAGATTACCTGCCTTAATATTTCTCTTTGTGGTGAAAAAATCTAAGAGCCAGAACAATACTAAATATAGTTAATAATGTTTGGTTGGTCATCTGCTTCAGTGAACAAGATCAGGTGGCTGATACAGCTTCCATTATGCTTGAGTCAGAGGTCCTAGGGAAGGGTGTCTTTCAATAATTATTCACCTAATAATTTGAGATACCCATTGTAGGAGGGGGGGGAAGAGACGGGGACAGAGATTCCCCTGCCTCATGGCTTGATATCAGTATATTCCATCCACTGAAATACAACCAATGAGAGCACTGAATTTCACACACTAAATGTCCCTAAACTGAGAAGTGCTGAATGCCTTCAACTCCTGTGAAAATAAATGGAAGTCAAGTGTACTCACATGATAGGACCCTCAAAGTATCCAACTGGTGGGACAGTGCTTAAATAAGGGACATCTGAAATATACTTTGTTCTTCATCTTGTTAATCTTAGTAAAAAGAAAGTGGAAGCTTCTAATTTGTTTGTATTGCCTACAAGCATTTATAGCTCTTGCAAAGAGAGGTAGATAATGGGGCTTTATAGACATAAACTTTCAAGAACGTTTATGGTTCTCCATAAGATGTTCATTCCTATTGATAATGAATACTGTTAACAGAGATAACAATAATTAACTTGAGTCCTTATAAGCTCAAGAACTGTTTTCAGTGTCCATTTCGCCTGATAGAGATGCCTTATTTTATTGCTTGCTTCTTAGGGAATTTCATTTTCATAATTTGTTAGTGAATTTACTGCCAGTGGAAGAGATTAATGCTTTGTGCCAGTGTCTTACAGCTCTGACCGCTATACAATTCCAGAAATACACCTCAATTCGAAATAATAAGCAGCCTGCAATAATGAGTATCCTAGGACCCTCCAAAGATGTGCAGAATTCCTTTAATCCCGACTTGCAGCTTCTGAGGCAGACCTGGGCCTCTCTTGGTCTGAAATAGCTGATTGTGAAAAATCAGCAGAAGAAAGTCCATCAGAGTTTAAAATAATTTCAGTCTACTCAGTATTAAGTGCTTTTAGTAGTTTAAGAATGGAAAAAAGTATGATGCAAGTTGAAGGTCAGACAAACAGACGTATACGATTTCAGCTACTGTGGATTCATATATTATAAAAGCAGAAGGGACCATTATGATCATCTCATATGACTTCCTGCATGACTAGGCTTGAAAGGATTAGATTTGTACTGGTAAGTGTCAGTAAACATCTATTTTATCACACACAAACCCTCAAAACAAGTATTTCCATTGATAATAATTGAAATTTACAGATAGGCAGAGTAAGTAAAATCTGCTTGTGAACTTATTGAGGTTTGATTGAAGGATATTTACTTTGTTTACTTTGACATGTGAGGTTGATAACTTGTGTTTTAATGGTATAAATCTTTATCTTTTTGAATTTCAAAGTCTACTGTCATGAAATAATTATTTCCTGACAATTACCCCCTGCATTGTCTGATCATCCCATAATTCCCCACACTTGTGAAAATTTAAATTGATAAAAATAAACAATCTCTAAAACCCATAATTTTGCACAACTGTGAAAAATGGAGATCAATGGAAATTTAATTTTTTTTTAAATAAACACCAATATTATCTGCTGAAATTATTTTTAAAAACCATCACATTCTGCCAGGCCTATGCATAACACAGTCCATAGAACATCACCCAGTAATTCATCCATCAAACACAAAAACTTGTAATTGAACTAGGGAATCATTTTTAGAAAGTCATCCAATCTTGATTGAAAGACTTCAAGTAACAGAGAAATTATCTCTTCCTTTGTTAAATTGAACTAATGGTCCATTACCTTCACTGATAAAAATGTACACACTATTTCCGATTTCAGTTTTTTTAGCTTTAGTTTCCAGCCATTAGGTTTCGTTATATCTTTGTCTGCTAGATTAAAGGCCCTCTGGTATCTAATATCATTTTCTTATGTATGTATATATGCATATCGGGACAACAAGGTAACAGTAAAACAAGCACATATAATAAATCTCAAATCCCAGCCAGCTTCTTACACTCTTTTCTCCGTCACCATTTAGTCATCTGATATTTCCTCCCAGAAGTGAAAGAATCACACAGCAAGGTGTAGGTGGTGCAATCTAGTGGTTGGAGCAGGTGTCTGGCCTAATGGCTGGAGCAGAATCAGAGGGCAGAATTGGAGACATGGTCAGGAGACAAGCCAGGAGTTCAGAGGTTAGCAGGCACAAGGGCTGGAGAGGAGCAGGCAAGGGGTGGACAATGGCCGGACAGGAAGCTGGTCTGGTGCAGCTGTGGCTGCTGAATGCGCTTCACACCCACTGTGCTGCTGTTGCTACCGGGCTTAATTAGGGAGCTGTTGGCGCTTCTGTCCAGTCAGGGAGCACAGTCACACAGGAAGGGTTTAATGGGCCCTCATGAGCTCATTGGGTTGTTGGAGACTGTGTCCAGAGCCAGCTGAGTTCCTGACACTATTCAAGGTGGCTTGAACCAAACTGTAAATCGTGCTTCCTATTTTTTTTTCCGTTTGCTAATCAGGATGGAGATTAAATGAAGTTGGTTGACAACCAGAACCCTTTCCCACAACATCCAGGAAAGTATCAGTATTCGGTGATTTAACGAGAAGGAAACAGAATTGCACACTGAGGAAGAAAGAAACAAGGAACTTGGATTTTGCCAAATAGCCTTAAAAAACAATAATTAAGAAGGCGTCTGAATGAAATGGGTGAGGACAGACCTGTGCTGCTTCCTGTTAGTAAATACAAAGAATAGAATCTAATCGGACTCAGGGGAAAGCAATAGCTTGGGAATAGCCTTGGAAATGAAGACAAACATATTTAGAGGATGCAAAGCAGTTTGAAAATGATTTGTGGATGGCATTGTGTGGCTGGATGCTATTCCTCTTTGTTAAGACTATATTGGGTTAAAGCATTTGCACAAGCGGAACAAAGAATGTTGATTTCAAAGCATCTTAAACTGTATGCCTAAAACAAGCTAAGTCCTGAAGGTAACACCTGCTGTCTTGCAGAAAGCAACCTGCAGTGTTGTGGAAGGAAAACAGAAAATGCTGAATTAGAATTAAAATGCATCTAGATAGCTGGGAGATCCAGATGGCTCAAAGGATGTTTAATATAACTCGGGTTTAAATATAAAATAATGTATATATAAAGATCACAACTGCTTATAAAAACTAGCAATGAAATGTATGTTACTCTCCAATGGATTCATCTTTCAAAAAATTGTCTCAGAAGTGTCCAATCAATTTATATGCAAAAGTACCGGCTAGTAATTGTGTGTGTGTGTGTGTGTGTGTGTGTGTGTGTACATACCTGTAGTGCAACGGTTCTCAACCCATGGCCCAAACAACACACAGCTGCGCCCCATGTGACATCCTCAGGGCCATATGGGTATTATATATATCGTGTGGATGCAGCTCACATAACACATGGAGAGCTGCATATGTGAGCCACAATGTAAATAGGTTGAGAACCACTGCTCCTAGTGGAATATATCCGGTCTCAAGATGCAGTATAGTTCCTCTTTTGGCTTATCTGTGCAAAGTGATCTTCCAGACCGTAAGGAGAAAAGCCGTGTGTATGGAGTGGGAAGATCCTGAATTGGACTTAGAGTTTGATTAGAACTTCACAAACTGGACTCAGAACATACTTTCACAACATTAAATGGCAATCGGAACCAGAGTTTTGGCATGACCCTGTTTACACGCAAACATTTTTGGAGTATTTGGACCTGCATTTTTTATTCAGGCTCATCCTTTTAATGGGAATCCAGAACTGCATATGATATCTGTTACTTATCAACATAGTTTATTCAACAGAGGCCTTGGAGTTATGTCAGCATAAAGGGAGACATCAGGAAGCCTTTTTATCTTTGAAGGATATACCTCAGCCATGTAAAAAAAATGTATGATTTAGAAAGAGATACTTTATAAAATTCTGTATTAACCTGTCCTGTCACACAATCGTGATATCTAGGGATTCTCCCATTAGAATGCAACTGGTTTACATTAAATAGATCAGAATTTGAACTGAACCTACCTCAGAATTTTAACCAATTTCTTCCATGGGCCAAATCCTACCCACTTTTCTAACATGTGCTGTCCAATTGATTTCAGTGAGATGACTGGGAAGGAAGATTTGCTCCAGTATCTGCTCATAGTTTATGGAGCTTAAATTTCAGGCATTAACAGACTCTTCCATTTTAGAATGATATGATTTTGAACTCTGCGCTCCTTTCTGTCACACAAATCAATATTTAGCCTGGGCAGAGGAAATGAATGTGATCATTTTATGGATATTCTTTAGAAATTTTCATTGGTTTAGAGCTTTGTATTTACCCTTTTCTGTTGACACGAGTATAAAACAAAAAGATACAGTCTCCACCAGCTAGCTACATCATAAAGATATAAGACAACAGCTAGACAAACAGTTATTAATTGACACAAAAATGATTCTGGATTGTATCCCAGAGTATATTCTATTGTGCTTTGTCCAGTCTGATTAAAAATGACTTACGTGATGGAGCATCCACTGTTTCCCTTGGGGTTTTGTTCCTTGAAGCAGGAAAGGAGAAATGTTGATCATATTCATATTTTTATTTGTTTTCTGACCTTTCAACACTTACATTTAAAAGCCAGAAAGGAAAAAAAATTGTGTCCTGGAATAATGCAACCAAGGCACACTTACACATACATTGTTACATGTATTCACACATGTCTGTTCAAACCCCTTGGATACAATTGTTGTTCCAGACTTGTGATTTCTAAAACAAAGAAGTGGGGCAAGCACATGAAAACAACCCAAACACAAGATGATTTCCACCTGTTTCATTTACAACTGTACTACTTAAAATCATTGCAAAGAAATACAGAAGTTGGAATTAATGGCAAAAATTAACCCCCACCCCTCTAATGGTTTAGCCTTCCCACTTCCACATTTAGCTTTGAAGAATGTAATGCTAAAGTGTCCCAATTTGAATGATTTCTTTAAAAACAACCTTCCATGAAGAGCAGACCCCACCCGCCCCAACAGTTGGATAAAGTTTAGTTCCAAGAAGGGCACTTAAGCAGAATGATATATCCTACCCTATCAAATGGTTCAAGGTTCAGATAATTTGTTCAGACCTGATTTGCTGGTATGCTCCTGTTTTGCTTAGGAATGGTGAAGCTTCGCGGGCACTCAAACAATGGATGCAGGAGTTGGAACAAATCACTACATTAGATTTCATTATGTCTGATCAGCCAGTTTTCATCTTTCAGGTTGGGAAAATTGCTACTGTTGACTCTTGGATAATAAACAACAGCAGAAGACTACTAAAAAGAAGAAAAAAGACAAACTCGCCTTTAATTTAATCTCAGTCATAAGTGAATCTTCCTTGTCTAAACCTCTTGATTCTTCTCTGCCTCACCTTGGTCTGACTCTGTTACCTTTTCATATGCTGAATCTGGGACTGTTTGCAAAGGAAGAAATAAACTGATATTCTTGCAAACAGGCCACTTCCTTCTTAAATGGTTGGTTCTTTACGCTCTCACTTCCTTCACTCTCCATCATGTCTCAATTTACCAGAAAGTCATGTGAGCATAGCCAGTAGATCTGGAGCCTTCTCTAAGGAGCCCAACCATTGTGTCTTTTCAATTACATGTCACTGGCCAAAGTTTTAGTCCCTGCTAGAACAGGTTCAAATTGTTCATGTGGCAAACTAACTTTGCTGTGTGAGTCAAGATCAATGGGTCCTACACAACGTGTTGTGTACCTCATTCAGTGCACTAAATGCCCCAACAACAACTGTATGGGTGAAACCAGACACTCTCAAGCAAACTCACATAGAAAAAACTGTAAGAGACAAAAACACCATACCATCCAGGTCTGACCTCTCAGTCCTCGTTCTCAAAGGAGACCTGCATAACACCTTCAAAAGACAAGCCTGGGAACTTAAATTCATAACTTTGATAGACACTAAAAATCATGGTCTTAATCAATACACTGTGTTGATGGCTTATTACAACAATCTATGACCCACTGACCCCCCTTTTTTGTTAATGGACTACTTCAATTTAAATAGTCCCTTAGAATATATGCTAATTACTTATGCTAAACAATCCGTTCCACTTTGTGTTTAGCTGTGACACTCTGAGTACTTTCCCCAGACCTGAAGAAGAGCTCTGTGTAGCTTGAAGTTGGTCCAGTAAATGATATACCTCACCTGCGTTCTCTCTAATATCCTGAGACCAACACTGCCACAACAGCACTGCACATGAAAAATCTTGGTTTTCCAAAAAGCTCTAGTCCCTGGCACTAGCATCACAACACACAGGTTGCAAATTGGAAAAGAATTTAAACACTTGCTTCAGTTCTATCTGATCTTCAATGAGACATAAGTACATGCTTAAATAGGGCCACAATGAGGCATTTTCCACTCAAAATGCTAGGCCCCAACTGAGGCTATGATTGACCATGTATAAAGCCATTGACTTATTGACTCTCATGCTTAAAATTCTGTACGTGTTTAGGTGCTTGGTTGGATCAAGGACTGAGTGGGGGAACTTTGGCCATTTGGTCTGTGGTCTGACATCAAAATAAGAGGATATTCAAAACCAGGACCTTTTTGTGCAGAGGTCAAATGGTCAGGTTATCCTGTCAGCTGATCAACTGCTCTCAAGCTTAAATATGTAACTATTGTGTGAAATCATATGCAATAGTGAGAAATGTTCCCTTGTGCTTCCCCGTCTGACTGTCTCCACCCATTATCTCTTGTCTTATGCTTAGATTGTAAACTCTTTGGGGACAGGGATGGTCCTTTTGTTTGGTGTTTGTCCAGGGTTTAGCACTATGGGGTTCTAATCCCTGACCTGGGGCTGTAAGGCGCTAATGCAATACAAAGAATAATGATAATAACTATAGTACATACAAAGTCCCATTATGGGGTTACACACAGACACAGCAGTACACAGGTACTGATCATGCAACACTATTGGAGTCCCACTTAACAATCAGGGATTGAGGGGCCAGGGGCTGTTCAGCTGTGCTATTGTCCCTTTACATGGCTTTAGACTCCAACTTCGCTGGCTGTGAAGAGGGACTACTCTATTATAATGTCACACACAAGCTGGAAACCCCCCAGCTTCCTTGGGCGAAAGGCTAAAAGCTCTGCTTTTCACAATGAACAGGCCATTCCAGGGCTGCTGGCACAGAGAATAACAGATCTCACAACTTTTCCACCTTGGCTATATTAAGCCCCCCTTGCAGAGTTCTCTTTGTTGCTAAAGAAAAAAATAATCCGGAAGGTTTTTTTTGGCGGGGGAGGGCAGAGGCAGAGTAACTGTTGCTGTGCTGTCTAAAATCAGAGATACAATAATAGCTCACTCCCCAAAATATAAGTGGTATTTGAGTTCCAAGCCCTATAAAAACTTTTCGGCATATGAAACAGATGGAAACGGCTCCACTGACTTCCTCCAAACTTGTTTGCAGCTGCTCTTGCTCCACTGCCACCACAATCACTACACCCTTTTCTCTCTCTCTCTCTCTCTTTCCAATGGAATTTTTAGACTTCACCTGTTGACACACGCATTGCAGGGTATTTTCCCCTGTGGGTCTATAAAGGAAAGTGGCTTGTGATGTTTTGGAGAAATGTTCAGAGGGGAGGAGAAGTGAAAATGCCTTTGACATAGTTCTGCGTGTGTAAAACTTCACATATCAGTAAACCTTTATTCCCATAAGGCCACGTCCATCTGGAAAAAGATCTCTGTCAGTTTGGGTCTTTGTTATTGCTTTCTTTTCTTTTCACAGAACCTGGAAGTTGACCAGGTCTTAGGGGGAATACCAAGCATTTGGCTTTGACAGAAATAGAGTGGCTGCTTGGGACATACCGAAACAAATGAAAGACAAAGCAGTGAACTGGTTCCAAGTTATAAAGGGCAAATGCACACTGATGAAATCAAGGATTAGGTGAAAGGATACTTACATGCTGAGCAGCAAGCAAAGTTTGTCACCCTATCTATGACTGTCGCGGGAACCATTCTTAATAAAGTAATTGTTTCCAGCCCAAGAAAACCTGTATGCTCTGTAGCAGCCACTACAGTACTGTGTATATAACATGACTCAGAGCAGAGAATGGACTAAAGCACCATCACAATGCACTTAACATGGACTATGGATTTTAACTGGAGCTACACTGATGTACACTAGCTGAGGATCTGGCCTACAGATATGTTATTTACAACATACATACCCATCTATAAAAGGGTCTTTGTTATCCAGCTGACCTTGATTTAATCGCTCCACTTTCACCATAATAATAAATCCATAGAATCATAATCCCATTGCAAACCCCCTTCATAACACACCTCACTATGCTTCCAAGAATGACCCTAAAACAAGGAGGAATATGTGGCTCTTCAAAATGCAGAAAAATAATGTAATGGGGTTGGGAAAGAGGAGTACAGGCTTTTGTATTTTAACCATTTCAGTCCCAGGCATTAATGGGTGTTGAATTAATATAAAATGGGGTATGCAGAGTTAATACGCAAACATAGATGGATAGATTAGGGAACCATTTAGAAGATCAATTCAATATTATTAGCTGAGCTAATCTGTCACCAAGAAAGTGCGGTTAACATATTTCCATTTTACCATCAGCTGAATGAATGAACCCAGCCCTTAGCAATTAATGAGTTCCTCAGTGAAACAGATATTTCTAACTCTCCTTTTTTAATGGGTTCTACAGACCCATTATTAAAATGAAGGTTGCATGATACAACATGCAGTGGGCATGTGATATACAGCCTCTATTGTGCCTAGGAGATTATAATAATGTTATTAAAATATCAGGATTGCTTCTGATGATAACACATGACAGTCATGATGAATGACTCACAGAATAGATGGCAGTGAAACCCGACTTACCCAATTATCAAAGAAGCTCTCACTTCCCTGAAGATGATTGTCTTGCTCAAATCTGTTTGGACTTAAGTGAACGTGCAAACTCCAACGCCCTTGAAGAAGACCTCCAGCCACGCTACACTCAATAAATTTGGAAATGTTATTGAGTGGGCTGTTAACACAGGTTGCTAATAATGGTGCTTTCCTGTATGGACCCAACATGGTCTGTTGGATAAAGCACAAGACTCTGGAAATCTGCATTCTGTTCTCAACTATATGAGCGATGCAGCTGGTTGGAAATTTTCCAATGGAACATTTTTCTGTTGGAAAATACTTATTCATCTACATTTGGAAATGTGTAGATTTCAGCAAAATTGAGTGAATGAAACATTTGAATTTTCTGTTTTGAAATGACTTCATTTCAATTTTTCTTATAATATAATATATAATTACAATTAATACTTAATTGATTAATGCATTGGTTTGAACAGTAGCTGCCAGCATTGCACAACTCATCAAAGAGTATCCAGGTTGAAAGAAAGATAGACACACAGAAAGAAAAAGGTAAAACACCCTGTTACCAAGTAACTCTTACAGCATTAATGATTGTTTAATTAACACATGACTGCTTTTAGAATCCTTTGTCTCCCATATGCCCTCTGTTGCACATCTTAGTGTTCTCATTAATATCACTATATTGTTGCATTTTTTTTCTAGTTACAAGGGATCTACCAAAATTATGTCATCTTGGAATAAAAGATATCAGGTGACAAGCAACATACCTGCTGCAAAAGGGGACTGGATTCCTAGGGATAAAGAGGAATTGCCTGAAATGAAGTAAAAGCTAAACAACCTAATAAACTTAACCAAGTGGGGGTTATAGGATATGCCTATAATACAGCTACCCAGAAATTTAGTTCCTACCTTTTTTAACTCCTTGCATTTCAGTTGTATTTTGCAAGGATGCCATATTTGGGGGATTCTGTCATTTGAATGGGAATGGTTCTATTTTCCCACTCTTTGAACTGTCCCACCACCACAAACAGCATAAGGCCACTGGAAAGACGACAAAGAAATCTTTAAAATTCCATACCCACCTGTATGAAGCAGTTTCAGATCTACAGTTTCAGATCTATAGATGTGCTCTATAAACAGTAGCATCATTCTAATCTGTTTTCATGCCCACAAATTAAAGGTGTTTTCACAACTGTCAAAAAGGTACACTGAACAGACTTAAAGGAAATCACCACTAATCTGAAAGCAAACTTCTTCTTTAATGATGCTGCGACTCTTCCACCAAGCTTCTGTTTATCTTGTTTGTTAGTTTTCTACACCTTGTTTGAGTAAAATGATTTGGCTAAGAAAGATTGCAAGTGAGGTGCAGCTGGTTTTTTATTTGTGTATTGTTGTTTTGTACTTTATTCTGTTTCAGTTACATGGACAAAAATCCAGTGTTATTTCCTTGCTTCAGAAAGTTTTTTCTTGTTTCAGTGATTAGTCAGCTTCCTTTATTTACGTTTTCATCCTATGCTGGTGGTTCACTGACAACTTCAGATGTTTACTGGTTTTAACAGCTGCAGATAAAAGGGGAGATCTTATCAACATTCTCCATGTGTTTTTGAATAGTGCCCTGTATCCTTTTGCTATAGCAGATCCTGGGGGAAAAAACACACTCTAGAGAATGATGAGTTTAGAAAACTCCCTGTTTTTTCCCCTTTCCCCAATAATGACTAGTCTTAATTAGCTAAATAACAATATATTGCAAATACTGGGTGTATGGGTTTTCTGAAAATACAGATTCAAAGTCCTTTCAGAAAGTCACGTCATCAGCATCTGATTGGAATTGAAGATATTTTCACCTGAGCAATACAGTAATTGCAGATTTATTTGAGGTTTGGGTGATGATAATCTGACGCTATTAAACACTGAAATATAGTCTGCTAACTGAATTTAAAAGCACAATGCCAGTATTTGATTGGGGCAAAATGTCCTTTTATTGTAGTCTAATAGCAAAATCCATGTAACATTCATTTTTTAAACTCAAATATTTCATGATCTTTTATCTTACATTTTCAATGTTTCTTTTCTCTGAAGATAAAAAATGCAACTGTTGCCAAACATTAATGACTAAAACCCTACATCTGCAAACCAGTGTAAGCAAGCTAGCTCTCGCGCACAACCCTAAAATAACAAATCCATGTGCAGAGCCCAGCACACGTGAGTAAACCTGTGTTCCCAGCGTAGTGCCAGCTGTCTGGATCTCACAGACAGTCGCGCAATAAGAAATTAATGTGTATGCATAGCCCAGCTTTCAGAGATCCTCCAGCCTGGAATTCACTCCTTGGTTTGGTCTGTATGGTAGATGCCATTTCTGCTGTATTTCTAAAGGTACATTGAAGACACCCTTTATTTTCTATGCTTCTCCAGCTGAACAGAAGTTTTGCCTATTTAAATTATTTAATGAGGAATGTAAAGCAGCTTTGGACCATCTAGTAAAAGTGGCATAAAAGAGCAGTTTGCACTGTATTTCCTTGGATTTCATTTTTGCTGTGAAAGCAACACCACCTACTACCTTCTCTCACCTTCCTGACTGACAACAGCCAGTGATGTTATCAGTAGGCTGGTAGCTGATATTAGCATATCTGATTCATTACATCTTTCCGGTTGCTTATTCTTTCCAATTAAAATTATTCTTTTTGGAATTAGTGAAACTCAGGTTGCATTTTGTAGGAGCCAGAGAGCAAAACTATGTGCTGGGATTTTCAAAAGAACCTAAGGCCTTGTGTATCCTCAAGTTTTGCCACTTTAACATGCTAAAGCATCAAAACAAAACAAAAAACACCACCTAGTGTCAACACAATTGTACAAATATAAAAGAGTTTATGCAGATATAGCTAACTCTGGTTTGTCGAAGCAAAATGATTTATATAGGTATAAATCCCTTTATAGTGGTATAATGCATCTATATTAGAGATTTTAACAGTACAACTATGTTAATTAAAAAAAAAATCAAAACCCACGCCTGCACCCATATTTATGCAGGTAAATCATCTTAACTGTATAGATCAGGCCTGAGGAAATCAGGTACCCGAATTCATTGTGAAACTCCTTTAAACTCTCTTACAAAGCCCAGCCATGGTTTATTATTCACAACTGTGCTATCCGATTTACTAAAGAGGGTAAATAACCAGCCCAGAAGAAAACGGAGACCACCAAAGCTCAGAGTCACTGCAAGACATGACAGATGAGTGATATCAAACAGAAACAGGAAGGAAGGTGAGGAAGGGCAATGTTAAGCAAGACAGGAAGGTGGATATAAAAAACAAGAAAGGAATTAGAAGGATGGGTAAAGGAGACTGAAATAGAACTCATGAGAAAAGTCTCCCCAGCAGTTAGATACTGTTATAAAATGAAAGAGGGGGAAGGGGAGGAAAGGCACTTTGCGTAACCCAGAGTCCAAAGCCAGATGAAAAGGAGGGAAATGGAAAACGATACCAGTGAGGCTCCAAGTGTAGCCCAGGGTCTTTAGTTACGTGTAAGCACAGAAGTCGCAGCTAGGGAGGATACGGGGTGGAGGGCTATGATGAGGCTTTAAGCCACCTTTGCTTGTTCCCTACTGATCCTGGACCACTCGGAGGCCGGAGATGCCCCGAGGATAACTCCGAAAGCCATGGGGCCCTATCTAAGTTGTGACAGCCTCCCGCAGCTGCTCGACCAACCACAGCACTACCTGGAATCTTTCCAGCTGCGCATGCTGCAGCCCCGCCCCAGCCCTGCCCTGGTGGTATTCCTACTAAGCCACTTATGTAGTAAGAGGAGACCCTGAAACATAAACTCTTATATCAGAGGCCCAGTCTGAGGCCTGAAGCCTGAACCAAAGTACTTCCAGGCAGTGTTAAGCAAAGCTGGGCTGTGAGCCAGAGGCAGGTCCCACTCACAGAAGTTGGCAAGAAAAGGTTGTTAGAAGCATGTGCACACACACGTAAGTGCTAATGAGAGGAACTTGCGCCAAGATGGCATCAGAACACTCCACAAACATAACAAGGAACAGGCAGGTGCATCTTAAAGACAGGGTCAAAAGCACAACATGATGGGAGAGATTCGTTTGAACTATGATGAGTTAATCTGTCCTGCAACTGTATAAAAGTAGGTCCGGGAGCGCACATCTTTGTCCAGCCTAGGGGGCAGTGGAGTGTCCCGCCATTGACTGAGCTGTGTCCATTGCCAGGGAGCACAAATTCGTAGTATGCCCAGTAGAGTCTATAGGGAACTATTCCTGTGCTTCATTTGACAATAAGCCTGGCCGGGTGCCTTCATACCTTGCTAGAGTCTGTGGTTTTGGGGGGTTCTCTCGGGGTCTGCTGTGTCAGCAATCTGCGCAGAGCTGGGGCAGCACACAGAGGGAACACGCACGCAGCCGAATGTTATCATCATCGAACAAGAGCAGAGCACCACACCAGTAGCTACCGACAACAACCTGCAGTGCCTCAGGAGCCAGTGTTTGCAGTGCCTGCACAGGGCAATCCTCCCTTCATGGAAATGGACATTTTCAGACCCTTTATGTTACTTGGGCCCTCTTATGTGGCGTAAAAGGGCCAGAGCAGGGGTAAAGATCTACCCCCTAATTTACATCACTGTAACTGAGAGCAGACTTTGACCCAAAATTATCAATCTGGAAACTGTAACTAGTCGTGGGGATGTCATTTTACTGAGGATCAGACTGATTAGAGATTATTTTTTGTCAATAAAGGTCAAAGGGTCAGATTCTTTTCAGCTCCATTGAAGTCAATAGAGCTACATGGGTTTACACCAGATGAGAACCTGATCCAAAATATTTTTAAAACCTTTCATCTGTGTGTAATCCTGGTGGGTACTGAGTGCACTCAACTCCTATGGAAACCAAAGGAATGAGTTTTGAAATTAATTTACCTGATTCTGAATATTGCCAGTGTGTTGAGAATGCAATACCCAAAAAGTACATTAACTAATTAAGTGGGTTTTTTTTCAAATGTAAAAAATAAGATGCAGTGAAGAATGGGTGGGTGACATATTTTAAGTCTCTAAGATTAGAATGCACAAAACTCAGTGTTTCATGATGCACTGAAGATACATACAGAAGGCTTTCTGTTTTATTGTTGATCACAAGTGCTTTCATGATGCGCTAAAGATACATACAGAAGGCTTTCTGTTTTATTGTTGATCACAAGTGCTTTCATGATGCACTGAAGTTACATACAGAAGGCTTTCTGTTTTATTGTTGATCACAAGGAATTTTGCAAATATAACAAACACACCAGAACTAACATTTTTGGTTCTTGGCTTTTTCTATGTGTGAACTGGGTGGGGTGGTCGGGGAATTCAGGCAATGCTTAGAAGCATACACATATTGCTCATGTAGTTTGCAACTAGAAACACATAATTAAAAGCATATCTTTATACAGTAGAGTTGGACCAGTGCATTATAGTGCAAAGAAATGATAGGCAAGTATGATTTCTAAAGAATTAAATGCATTGTGGTGTTTTGTGGGGTGAATTTAAACCATAAGTGCAGCCAGTTTATATATAAATGGGGAGCTGGGAAAATACATTGAAAGGAATACAAAGGTTTAGATTTTCCCAGAGTAAAAGGTTCACTGTGGGAATACATCTATGGAAATTCTCTGAATTTCACTCTAGCTATTGCAAGATTTCCGTTTCCCATTGACATTTATGTTGAGTTTAATCTTTAATCAAAGTAATGACATTCAGATTTCTTTTTCTTTAACAAACTTGATTACTATTTTTAATGGTTCATTCATAATTTTACCAATCTGGCATGTTATACATTTTCTACGGCTAAGGACCGTAGAAAACAATGACTCAGATTTCATATATGTTCTGGCATCAGCTCAATACCTTGTATGATCATTTATGCTACACTTACTTCCGCTTCCAGTTTTTCCAATGTACTTTGACCTACAATAGTTTGTATACTGCCTTCATTTGTTGTAAATCCCTTTACTACTCACTGACACATGACTTGGTATAAATCGTGACTGGGGGCACTGAGATAATCCTATGGATGAACATTGTACATTGACTAAAATTGAAAGGTCGGCATTTGGGGCATGTAATACAGTTAATGCATGCCTTGATCTTTGACTTTTAGAAGCAAAGGGAAACCAATGGTTCCAAACCACTCCCACACATGGATCACGTCATTCAAAGAGTAAATTGAGCACATCGTCAAAGCACATGGAACGATTAATTACGCAGAAGCCCCATTTTGGAAAAATCAGGCTCCAACAAACTCTGAAACACACCTTGAAATTGAGGCAAATCTGAGGGAGCACACACAGATTCCCCTACCCAAGGAGAGAGAGATGCTGCTTATGGATTCACGATAATTTGCTTGTTTAAACACCCAGATAGTTTGCTGCACGCTACAGGGCTGAAAGTCTATGGCGCTCCATCCAACAAGCAGGAAGTCAAGTAATTAGGGTTGTTTGGTGTGAAACCATGCATCAGGAGGTTTTAGAGCTTTGATATTATAGGGATCAATTCAACCCCCATTGAAATCAATGAAAGGACCCGCCAGGGATTTCCGCTGACACTGAATCAGACGCATAATGGAAAGGCTATTTTATTTATTTATTTTTGCATGTCTGTCTTCTACTGGGTGGGATCCCAACTATTAAATGATGTTATCCTAGTCATCCAGTCAGGGAATTGCACTCTGACCCTGTGGCCTACACCACCACTCACAACTAACCAAAACACACTGATCTGTTGCAAGACTCACTCACAATGAATCTGTTGCATTTGGGAGAGGTCGGAGAAGTGCATGTACACAGAGAAAACAAACAAATCTCTGAGCAGAAAAAGGGGCAAAATTAACTGGAAAGAAGATTCATTGTGAATCACTCACTTAGCTCTCCCTATCAGCCCAGTTAATAGGCCTATTATTTACCACTTTTCCTCCTTCGTACACAGTAAAAATTTGTCATGGCTTTTCATGCCTGCAGTTTCCAAAGAACTTAACTCCCCTTTTCTAGAAAATGGCTTTAAAATAGAAGTAAATGAAAAGGAACAAAACTTTGCTGCACATAAAATGGCTTTTTTAAAAAGAAAAGCTCTAAACATCCAGAGTGTTTTACTTGGCAGTGTACAGAATAACAGGCTATCATTCATAGCATTGCATAACATACAGGAGCATTACTCAATGTTTAGTGATGTAAAGTGTGTGGTATTTGGAAACTTAAGCTACACTCTAACTATATGTTGTCTTGACTTGTTACTATACATGTAGGCTACTGTGTGCATGCAGCAGGCATGTATCAACACAGCTGATGCCCAAGACTCCTGAGTGCTGCATATTTTCTCTGGCATAGGCATTTTTCTTCTTTTCCTTTTCCAGTGTTAAGAAATGAGCCTCAGATTCCTGTCACTGTCCCTTCTTGCATATCCAGCTCTGCCAAGGCTTGTGGTCACAATAGTTAGAAATGGGAAAGACTAACAGTGGTAGTTCACAGAATCCAAATTTCTGCAAATGCCAGAGTATAACCCTCAGCAGGAGACCCTATACATAGGACCTGATCCAAAGTCTACTGAAGTCAGTGGAAAGACTCACATTGACTTCAATGGGCTTTTGAGCAGCTCCCTGAAGTGTAAGAGATCTAGAATATTCTTTTCATACCCTTTAATCTTTTTGGCTAATTGTGCTGATTTTGGGTCAGATTCTGTCAGGTTCTTACATGGCTTCACAAAGGGTCTTCCTGGGGTAGTGTGTTTGCCACATGGCCCCCATAGCAGGCCGGCGCTAGTAGGCACAATTGATCCTTACAGTGGGATTTCCAAAAGCATTCAGTGGTGAACTCAATGGGAGCTTTGCCATGGATTCGGGTGGAAGCAGAGTTAGGTCAACATCACCCTCAGTTAAAATTTCCAGAAAAGCATCTATTGTCTTGCAGTGAAATTCTTGCCATTCTCATGTTCTCCCTCCAGTTTAAATTGACTCTCAGTCAGCTTTCCCTTATTGTTCCTCCATATGATTTCCTAGGGGAAGTGTGCATCTCCCAGCTTACTAGTATCTATTTTTATTCTTTGGATTGAGCTGAACTCCAGAAGCTCTGCTTTGCAGGCTGTGTTACAAATACCCTCCATGCCTCTCTCCCCTCCTCCCAGTCCCATTATCCCCTCTTGTTTACAAAGAGAGAGCGACTCTGTGCTTATTTCTGTATCAGGCCTGAGGGGCATCTGCATACATGAGTTATTCCTGGCAGGATTTCTACATGTCTTGCAATAACCATGTGAACTTTCAAATGCTTGGAGGGTAAAGGACACCACTCTCTAATGCCCTGGTGTTTTCAGTCTCAGCCATCCTTCTTGTTTGTCAGGGCATCTGTTTGGCACCTTATGTTAGATTATATCAGCTAAACAACCGCACAATGTGGACTTCAGGAAAATGATTTCTTGTTTAGTTCCAGCCCTTATTGACATCAAGTATCTTAAGGTATGTCCAGGGGAGGAGGAAGGAAGAAAAAGAGCAGTATAAATTCACTCTCACCCTTCATGTTGTGTAAGGGATGTTTGACTGGGAGTGCATTCTGAATGGCAGTGAGTGATAAAGTAAGCAACTTCCCCTCTATTCAGGCAGTTTGAGTGTAGAGAAGGAGGTATGACTCAGTCCATAATAATACCTCAATTCCAAAGATTCACCCATTTATTAGTAGTACTGTTTATGTTATATTTATTTTATGGCAGCATCTGAATCAGGAACAGAGCCTCTCATGTGCTAAGACCTGAATAAACACAGAGGTAGTCATGGTCCCAACCCTAGACTACTTAAAATCTTAGGATATGATCCAAAAATCTGAAGCCCATTGAAGTCAATGAGGCTCCTTCTGTTGACTTTAATGAGCTTTTAGTCAGACGTTAAGAAACGGAAACAAAGCTTTAAGCTTTTGAAACTTTTTGATTTGTGGAGTTTAATTTTATTTATTTGTATTTTCATTTTATCTTATGGGGGTCCTGCTAGGTTTGGCATCAAAGGTTTCTAAGTATCACAGGAAAGGCAAAGGTTCTGACATTCTTAGCCAGAATCGAAAGTGGAACGAGTGGAAATTTCACCAAACCAATTTTTGGGTGAGATTTCCTAGGCAATCTTCTGGAATCAGGCACATCAGAGAAAATTTGATAAACACCAGATTACTGGATACTTATCTAGGGGTCCAGTCCTGGAAACTTTCCTGAGACCCATGAAATCCAATTCTCTTCTCTCATACTTTTCACACTGGTATAGCGCTATTGGCTTCATTGGAGTTAACCCTGACTTACAACGACGCAAATGAGATCAGATAGTTTAGCGTATGGTTGCTGTTTAGTAAGGCTCTCTACTAATTGCCTTCTTGCAGCTGAGCATACACACTCGTAAATCCCCATATTACTACATAACCTTTTTAGTATATACAACACTTTTTTTTTTCTTGGAAATGTGTAATCTGTTAAGTGGCATGGGAACAGACAAGCCTCTTCATGGAATCCAATAACTAGACAGCAATTTACTGCATTCTTCAGTAGGCATTAGTGAATACTTCGGTGGAAGGCTTGTGTTTTCCTTTGTTACAAATAGCCGAGGTGAGTGGCATGTGCTTTTTGTTTGTTGCTACATAACTTTTATATGTGAGTTAACTGCAGCGTGGTAAATATGTAGCGTATGATTCATACAGAAAATTGTTGTGAAGATTTCTAATAGGATAATAAAAATATAGAAATGGAAAGACCTGGTAGGCCACCCACTTCATTTCCCCTACTGACAATGCAGGACTGCTTCCTACAGTATATTCTTCCATGTTTCAATCAGTCTTGTTATCTCTCTTCATCCCAAAGTATCTCTGCAGACACAGTGACTAATACAATTTTGTCATTCATGGATTGTTTCACCACTAAGCGCAGCCCGGTTATGCCCCTACATACGAAGTCTCTTCATGGTGATTGGCCTCTATGTCAGACTGACAATGGTTGTTTTCTTTTGATATTTTCTATTTTCTTTGATATCCTATCATCTGTTTGGCTTCTGCAGCGTTCCCACCATCATAATCTTTCCTACTCTAGCCAATCCTTTACCTTCATTTCACATCCTACTCTCCTTCTAACTTCTTCATTTGTCTTAAAATATTTCCAGTTTACACCTGTCAACTTTCCAAGAACTCTCATCTCTACTGCCTCTGGATTTTTGATGTCTATTTCACATAATGTAGCTGCCTCCAGACCAAAAATAATACTGTTAGTATGCTGGTTTGATAAATTTTTACTTTGGTACCAAATGAAATCCTTTTTATCGGTCCATAATTTTGTTAATTTCTGTAAATCACATCTCCTTTTAACCTTATCCTTGATGGAACCATTGACACCAATCAAGTTTCCTAGGTAAACATAAGTTTCGACTTGTTCTACATCTTAACCACTTCTGCATTTCAACACTTCATCTATTGTCCCTTTTCCAAGATGCAACCACTTTGTCCTCTTAGCAATTATGGTAAATCCAAGTCAACTACACCAATTTTCCAAGGTAGCAAAGAGTATCAGCATTAATTCAAACATTTCTACCAGTGGTATGATGTCAGCTGCATAAGCTAAGGAGCTAGACTCGAGATCATCCAATGTCATGCTCTCCAACACATCTAAAATTCTTAATGTCCAGGTTAAGAACACATTGAAAAGCAATGGTGATTCCATGCCCCCTTGTCTTACACGAAACTTTGACTTGAACTAGTTGCTTAATTTTCCACCAATTCTTACAGCTCTGCAGGAGTTTTCATACGTAGCTTTTATAATAGCAATTATCTTATCTGGAATTCCATATGATTTTGTTACTTTCCATAATGCTCCAAACTGAATCAAATCCCTTCAAGAAGTCTATGAAAACAGCAAACATCTTTAATCTCCATTCTCACTTTTTTCCATCAACTGTTGGAGCATGAATATCTGATCAATGCAACTTGGCCTGATCTGTAGCCACACTGTTTCTCACCTAATACTTCCTCTAAATGACACAAAAAATGGTGCATCCTTCATGTCATGGGGTGTGCTCCATCCCGCATCCTCTGATGCCCCAGGAACCTATTCGACTCTGTTCAGTAAGTGGCAACTTAGTGTGATTCATTTACTTTCCCATCACCAACACTAACACAGTCTAAAGAAGTGAATTATTTACAGCACTTCTCTCACTTTAGCCCTTTCCCTAAGGGCCAAAGAAGAACAGAGGTCTCTCTGCCTTGAGATCTCTGAACGTACTGGGTTCAACTAGCCCAGGTCCTCTCTCCCCCACTTCCTTCCTGTGTCTTTCTAATACCTGGGGGACTAACATGAAGGGGAAAGGAGTCCAGGAGAGCTGGCTGTATTTCAAGGAATCCCTGTTGAGGTTACAGGGACAAACCATCCCGATGAGTCGAAAGAATAGTAAACATGGCAAGCGACCAGCTTGGCTTAATGGTGAAATCCTAGCGGATCTTAAACATAAAAAAGAAGCTTACAAGAAGTGGAAGGTTGGACATATGACCAGGGAAGAGTATAAAAATATTGCTCGGGCATGTAGGAAAGATATCAGGAGGGCCAAATCGCACCTGGAGCTGCAGCTAGCAAGAGATGTCAAGAGTAACAAGAAGGGTTTCTTCAGGTATGTTGGCAACAAGAAGAAAGCCAAGGAAAGTGTGGGCCCCTTACTGAATGAGGGAGGCAACCTAGTGACAGAGGATGTGGAAAAAGCTAATGTACTCAATGCTTTTTTTGCCTCTGTTTTCACTAACAAGGTCAGCTCCCAGACTGCTGCGCTGGGCATCACAGAATGGGGAAGAGATGGCCAGCCCTCTGTGGAGATAGAGGTGGTTAGGGACTATTTAGAAAAGCTGGACGTGCACAAGTCCATGGGGCCGGACGAGTTACATCCGAGAGTGCTGAAGGAATTGGCGGCTGTGATTGCAGAGCCCTTGGCCATTATCTTTGAAAACTCGTGGCGAACGGGGGAAGTCCCGGATGACTGGAAAAAGGCTAATGTAGTGCCAATCTTTAAAAAAGGGAAGAAGGAGGATCCTGGGAACTACAGGCCGGTCAGCCTCACCTCAGTCCCTGGAAAAATCATGGAGCAGGTCCTCAAAGAATCAATCCTGAAGCACTTACATGAGAGGAAAGTGATCAGGAACAGTCAGCATGGATTCACCAAGGGAAGGTCATGCCTGACTAATCTAATCGCCTTTTATGATGAGATTACTGGTTCTGTGGATGAAGGGAAAGCAGTGGATGTATTGTTTCTTGACTTTAGCAAAGCTTTTGACACGGTCTCCCACAGTATTCTTGTCAGCAAGTTAAGGAAGTATGGGCTAGATGAATGCACTATAAGGTGGGTAGAAAGCTGGCTAGATTGTCGGGCTCAACGGGTAGTGATAAATGGCTCCATGTCTAGTTGGCAGCCGGTGTCAAGTGGAGTGCCCCAGGGGTCGGTCCTGGGGCCGGTTTTGTTCAATATCTTCATAAATGATCTGGAGGATGGTGTGGATTGCACTCAGCAAATTTGCAGATGATACTAAACTGGGAGGAGTGGTAGATACGCTGGAGGGGAGGGATAGGATACAGAAGGACCTAGACAAATTGGAGGATTGGGCCAAAAGAAATCTGATGAGGTTCAATAAGGATAAGTGCAGGGTCCTGCACTTAGGATGGAAGAATCCAATGCACCGCTACAGACTAGGGACCGAATGGCTAGGCAGCAGTTCTGCGGAAAAGGACCTAGGGGTGACAGTGGACGAGAAGCTGGATATGAGTCAACAGTGTGCCCTTGTTGCCAAGAAGGCCAATGGCATTTTGGGATGTATAAGTAGGGGCATAGCGAGCAGATCGAGGGATGTGATCGTTCCCCTCTATTCGACACTGGTGAGGCCTCATCTGGAGTACTGTGTCCAGTTTTGGGCCCCACACTACAAGAAGGATGTGGATAAATTGGAGAGAGTCCAGCGAAGGGCAACAAAAATGATTAGGGGTCTAGAGCACATGACTTATGAAGAGAGGCTGAGGGAGCTGGGATTGTTTAGTCTGCAGAAGAGAAGAATGAGGGGGGATTTGATAGCTGCTTTCAACTACCTGAAAGGGGGTTCCAAAGAGGGTGGCTCTAGACTGTTCTCAATGGTAGCAGATGACAGAACGAGGAGTAATGGTCTCAAGTTGCAATGGGGGAGGTTTAGATTGGATATTGGGAAAAACTTTTTCACTAGGAGGGTGGTGAAACACTGGAATGCGTTACCTAGGGAGGTGGTAGAATCTCCTTCCTTAGAGGTTTTTAAGGTCAGGCTTGACAAAGCCCTGGCTGGGATGATTTAACTGGGAATTGGTCCTGCTTCGAGCAGGGGGTTGGACTAGATGACCTTCTGGGGTCCCTTCCAACCCTGATATTCTATGATTCTATGATTCTATACCCCTCAGGCACCCCAGCCTAATCAGCTAATTAGCTGCATATCCCCAACCAGCCTTCACTGGGGGGGTGGGACCTGACTGGGGCCTAAGTGATCAGAGTGCTGGCTCACCCGCAAGCTCCCAGCACTTTGTCACTCTCCACACCTCTTGGAAGGCTATCGCTGTCTAACAGACCTTACTATTAGGGAACATTCTCTGGTATTTAGATCCATTTCAACTTAACATATGCCAGAGAGGCAGCATGATGCAGTGGAGAGGACATTATGCAGGGAGTTGGACCCCTGGGTTCAAGTGTCAGTTCTGCTACAAGCTGCTGTGTGACCTAAAGCAAGTCACTTCACCTCTTTGTGCTTCTGCTTCCCATCCTCTTACTGCCTTATCTATTGAGAAGACAAGAATGCCCCTACTGGGTCAGACCAAAGGTCCATCTAGTCCAGTATCCTGTCTTCCAACAGAGGCCAGTGCCAGGTGCCCCAGAGGGAATGAACAGACAGGTTATCATCAAGGGATCTGTCCCCTGTCACTCATTCCCAGCTTCTGGCAAACAGAGGCTAGTGATGGCTAGTGGCATTCTGTTACACTATCAGAGGCTCGTTCACCTGCGCATCTACCAATGTGATATATGCCATCATGTGCCAGCGACCTGAGAGAAAATGTTTATGATGGTTCAGAACGCCACTAGCCATCACTTTCAGCCCCCAACTAAAACCTCTCCAACGCATCATCAAGGATCTACAACCTATCCTGAAGGACGACCCATCATTCTCACAGATCTTGGGAGACAGGCCAGTCCTTGCTTACAGACAGCCCCCCAACCTGAAGCAAATACTCACTAGCAACCACACACCACACAACAAAAACACTAACCCAGGAACCTATCCTTGCAACAAAACCCGTTGCCAACTGTGTCCACATATGTTTTCAGGGGACACCATCATAGGGCCTAATCACATCAGCCACACTATCAGAGGCTCGTTCACCTGCACATCTACCAATGTGATATATGCCATCATGTGCCAGCAATGCCCCTCTGCCATGTACATTGGCCAAACTGGACCGTCTCTACGTAAAAGACTAAATGGACACAAATCAGATGTCAGGAATTATAACATTCAAAAACCAGTCGGAGAACACTTCAATCTCTTTGGTCACTCGATTCCAGACCTAAAAGTGGCAATTCTTCAACAAAAAGCCTTCAGAAACAGACTCCAAGGAGAGACTGCTGAATTGGAATTCATTTGCAAACTGGATACGCTTAACTTAGGCTTGAATAAAGACTGGGAGTGGATGGGTCATTACACAAAGTAAAACTATTTCCCCTTGTTTATTTCCCCTCCTACTGTTCTTGTAAAGTGCTGGAAATGGCCCACCTTGATTATCACTACAAAAGGTTTCCCCCCTTTCCTGCTGGTAATTGCTCACCTTTCCTGGTCACTCTTGTTACAGTCTTTATGGTAATACCCATTGTTTCATGTTCTCTGTGTATATAAAATCTCCCCACTATATTTTACACTGTATGCATCTGATGAGGTGAGCTGTAGCTCACGAAAGCTTATGCTCAAATAAATGTGTTAGTCTCTAAGGTGTCACAAGTCCTCCTTTTCTTTTTACGGATACAGACTAACAAGGCTGCTACTCTGAAACCTATTTTTTACTAATAATCTTCAGGCTTCAGTCAATAAGGTGGGTGTCAAAACCTGTAGCCTGATAGAGAGTGTTAGCTAAACAAACAGTTGAGCTGTTGTTAGAACTTTTCATGCCTTTCTCTAAATCATTATGGTAATTACTCTTTCAGCATTTCGTACCTCTGGTGAATAAGAACTATTTATTTCATGTGATCTATCAGCACCACTGGTTATGAACGAAAGAGAGGGAGAGAGAGAGTACTGCCTATCTCCTGATGAGCAATAGGGAAGGTGACATCCATGAGCATGTTGGATATATTTCGATCTTGCATCCTTACTCATGCATGCAAGTGTTTCCACTTTCTTTATATTTTAGCTTCCTAGATTATAAATTCTTGGTATTATTTTTTTATTTGTATTGCTGTAACACCTAGCAATCCCAACCTCATTGTGCATTACAAACCTAAAACTCAGAGATGGTTTCTCTTCAGAGAACTTACAATCTGAGTAGGGACTCTGGCTATCTCTGAGAGGGTTCTCCGAATGCTACTAGAATGTACATATTCAATGATGATAATAACAGTCATGCCACCACCACCACCACCCACTCCCCCACCCACACACTGCTGTCTGTTCCACCGGTAACGTCTCCAGGTTTCCTCCTCCATCTTTCAGTCCTTTGCTCTTAATTCTTCTCTACAGTGTTTTGGAAAAAAGGGTTGATGAAGTTGGGGAAGAGGAGACAAAATAAAATGAGTTCAGATTTGTGAACTAAATTAATCCCGAAACCAAATCCTTTGGTTCATCCATAACAGTGACTTTAATGAGACTTCTCTATCCCAGAGGAAGAGCAAGTATCAGTTGTTATGGAAACCAGAACTCATACCTCACAAAATATGCCAAATCTGTTAGCAAAAAATTGCAGTTTCTCCCAGATCAGCATAACTTGGCCACTTTATCACTTTCAGGATACTGGAGAGCAAGGGCACAGAATGAGATGTTGATATCACCAATTATAGGGGCTGTACCTTATTAAGTTTTTTCTGCTTCACAGTCCCACATGTCAGAGCTCTGCTTAGACAGTTGAAAGATCTGAGACTGGACTAATGGTTCTTTTTTTTAACTCCGCTCCAACATTTCTCTTGGCTCAAAAGAAAATAAAGAAGAAGTATTTCTTAGTGTTTCACTGAACAATAATTACAATGCTAGTGATATAACAATACCAATATGTTGAATGAAATAGCAAGTTTTCAGCACAAAAACCTGGGTCTGAATTTCACACCCCAGTTCAAAATCGTTGCCACAATTCTGTTAACTACTAAACCATGTGCTTAAAAACTGTGGGCTTTAATGTGACCTAAGCATGCGCATAAGTGTTTTGCTGAATCAGGGTCTATATCTGTATTCTGCGCCTCAGGCTCTCTCTCTCATGTGATCTGCAAAGGACAAAAAATGAGGCTGTGATTAAGCACTCATGTAAAATGACTCTGTATTTATTTATTTGTCCTCACTGATGAGGAATAATGTAACATGGATCGGGGAAAATCAAGACATGATTTACCTAAGGAAATAGTAT
Organism: Natator depressus; assembly: GCF_965152275.1. Classification (NCBI taxonomy): domain Eukaryota; kingdom Metazoa; phylum Chordata; order Testudines; family Cheloniidae; genus Natator; species Natator depressus. The sequence goes on from NC_134247.1 coordinate 5,583,284, forward strand.
TTGAAAGATCTAGCAAGAAGAGTTAATAAAAAAATAATGTTGCTATCAAGCATTATGGTAGTTGTGTGCGTGCCTGCTTTCCAAAGGCTCTCTGCCTAGTCAACGTCCTGTGCATAATGTGCTCTAGTCACGTGGGGGAAGAAATGTTATTGTACTAATGCGCTACCTGCTTCCAACACTGAACAATGCAGAGAAGTATTTAATTACAGGCAGAGCGGGATCAGAATATCCACTACCTCTCGGCAAACTCTTAATATGTGATGCGATGCCAGCGAACATGCTGGGATCAGAGTTGTGAGGAAAATGACTTCCAGGGCTGGGAAAACTGAATGGAAGGGGAAGGGATAGGAGTGAGGGATGGGGACTGGAGTACACTTTTGTGGATGCCTGAAGATGCAAATCAGCTCTCAGTTTCACCTTTTGGGGGTGGGAATAGTTGGAATGGTATCACTTTTCCCACACTAAAAAGCTATTAGGATGCTCCACGTTTGGAAAATTATGCTGCTAATCCCTGGATCCTTGGAAAGATAACTGAAAGAAGACTGCACTAAAGTAGATTTTAACATAGGAGATGGGGAGAGAGTGTTATGGGTACAGGATAGGTGGGGGAAAAGACTATTTGAAAAGGACAAATTTAAAACAAAGAGAAAACAAATGGGGAGGAAGGAATCTTAAAGGTTTGACAGTTGCTTTGAGGTACTGTGGAGGAAGGGAGGGTAGTTAGCTAGATGGTACCATTGCACAGCATATGATATTGACCTCATAGCATTAACCAGAGAATAACTAACAAGGGAAAGCAGAAATTTGGAATCAAGATTGGCATAGACAAGACAAAAATTAGGGCAATTGGAAGACAAGAGGAAGAAGTAAAGATCCAACACAGAGACAAAGAACTGGACCAAGTTCAAAAAAGTTTTTATCTTGGAGGACTAGCATGAAAGAATGCGCTCTGTGAAGATGACAGAAAATGAACGATCCGACTAGTCACTATTGCATTTGAAAAACTCTGTAAGATCTGGAAGACATTTCAATAAAAATGAAAGCCAATCTAAATGAGAATTGTCATGCTGTATGGTTTGGAACACTGGAATATGAGAAAAAAACAATGAATAAAGCTAATGACTGCAGAAATGAACTGGCTAAGGGGAATACTGAGAATTTCATGACTGACAAAAATAAATGAAGTGATATGAAAACAGCTAAGACCAGGAATAATGATGTTACAAAAGATTCAAGAAAAATTATTGTGAGGGTTTGGATGTGTGTCAAGAATGGACTTGGGAAGGATACTGTACATGGTGATATGCAAGACTGCAAGGAACGAGACAGAGAGGAAAACGGAGGATGGGTTGGATAGACACAGTGAAGAACTACGTAGAAGAAAAAGGTTTAAAGATGAACAAAGCCATGAAGCTGGTACCAGACAGAAAGTGATGGAAAGACTTAATTTGGCCTCATCGTTGCTGCTGAGCTGAAAGACAGGAAATGAAGAAGCCCAGATCATATTCAAGTGATGCAGTCCTGTTGTGGCTCTTCAGAGCACAATCTACGTTGTTGGTTAGAAATTCACAGAATAAAGAATTTGTTCAGCCACAGGGTGCTGTGGCTCTCTCCTACTCGCGCTAATAGATTATGCTGTACAGAAATTAGACAAGGCATCTTCTCCCTCATTAACCACTCAAGAATCTGGTGCAAGTTCACCAGCTGAGTCAGTAGCCTTTCTACCAAAAGATATCATCATTGTACTCACCTTCTACAGCTTTCGCAGTATTTGGACCCATTCTGACTTGCATGCATACGTTTCTAAGAAACTTGAGTGTGTTCCATATTCTGCAGAGTTGGTGGATCAGCAGTGTTGGGGGGTATGGCACCCACCTGTCTCATATGAGGGCCACTGAAGATTCAGCAAAAACAAAGAGGAGTCCTTGTAGCATCTTAGAGAGTAACACGGCTACCTCTCTGAAACCTGTCACCACAGAAGATTCAGGAGCTAGTGCAAATTTTCTTGGGTTCTCAGCACAGAGCAAGGAGATTAGAGGAACAAACAATTGGACATGCAATGCCTGGTACACTTGCCATCTAGCATGTTAGCCAGAATGTACCCCAGAACTTCTTACATCATCTGAAAAGTAATAGCCCACTCTATGGCACCTCTCAGCACTCTCAGGTTTGTGCAAGATTTAACGTCTTTGTGTCTGTAAGCATCTGAATTTTTGCAAAGAGCATGATGTGCTTTCCTAACATAAGCGTCACACCCAAACAGTTTTCGGATTTGGATGCCAAACTGGTTCTTTGGGAAGATGCTAATGAGCACAGATAAAGAATCCTGCCAACTTGTAGTCACCGGCCTCCTCACTGAGTAAAAGATTTGCGACCACACACACACACACAGGGAGTTTTTAATCAGCTCTTCAGGAAACCAAAGGAAATCAATGATTTGTCGTCTTTTCAGAAGGACCAAAAGATGCTTAGATATCCATGGGGATGGATGTGGTACAGGAACCCTGATAGATAGAAGCAAAAGACCTGGGTCTGCATCCCTTTGGGTGATTAGTTACTTTCTGCCATTTGAAATGGAGGTACCATGATAAGCAGCCTCCAGTCAGGACATACGCAGTAGATAAGGAAGCAAAGGGGGAAGATTCTTACAGGACAGGGTGTACCTGATACATTTGGCAGAGGTTCCAGGGTTGATATAATAAAATTATTATAGTTTTATTGTGCAATGCTTACTATCATTACTCCATGGGATAATAGCAATCGGCAGTACAACTAATGTCACTTTTATTAGCTTCATAAAGACATTATCGGAGTTCATGAGAGTTGTTCTTAGCCAACTACTATCCAGGGTGATACACTGGAGCTGCCTGGAGAGTGATGTAAGAAAGAAGCTTGCAATTTAATGCCGACATGCAGATCCTTTGCAGCAGTGTCTTGGCCCCTCTGTAGCAGAGACCACTACTCACGATGACTTTTGCTTATAGCTGTGTGATATTTTGACTTAAATGTCTCACGTGCTCAGGTCAGCTTTTGTTCAAGCTCAGGCACTAATCAGGCAAATTCTTGTATTAAGGCAGATTTCTGTACCATCTGGGCCCCATTAGCTTCAGTAGAGCTTGGATCTGCTTACCAACTATTATTAGTATGGTTTGTTTTAGAGCAGTGTCTAGGTGTCAGAAACCATGAGGGGGGCAGTCAGGTCTAGTGGTTGGAGCCAGAGATCAGAGCTGGAATCAGGCGTCCAGAGCGGACTTGGAGCAAGGCTGGCATGACACCAAGCCTGGAGCAGGCTAAAGTTTTGCCATTTTTGCTATTGCCACTATCAGGCAGAAGACAGTTCCAAGCCCTGGAGTAACACTGAGCAAACTGAACTCTTGTTCTTCCTGCAGGGCTCATATACCTACCTTGGGAGTCACCAGACCAGTTTGCAGATTGGCTGGAGCCCAGCATAGGTGTGACTCATCATCTTACCGTAGGAGTCCCATTCATAGAGCAGGACCCACTGTGCTAGCACTGTACAAACACACTACAAAATGACAGCCCCTTCCCCTAAGAAATAGAGTGCTTACTCCACAGTTTTATGTCCATACAGAATCCGTTACGCTATATATGATTTTTTTTTAAAAAATCTGTAACTCTCTCATTTTAAGGCTAATTTTCAGAGGGTGACAGTACCATCTGGAGAATATTGGCACCAGTCTGTCAGATACAGATTGTCTAAAATTTTCAAAATATTAATGAAAATTGCTCATGAAATTTTTTTGCTCCTTTTTTGACCAGTTCATGTGGCAGGAGACTGAGTTTACACCCAGCTCTGCAACTGACTCATTGTATGTCCTTGGGAGAGTCACTTGACTTCACTATGTCCATCTCAATAGATTACTAGGGCAGAAGATATGACTTTTCAGTGTATCATGCCTCTATCCTTCTTTCCAATATTTTCCCTCTGACCCTCTTTGCCTAACTTTAGTCCACATGAGAATTTTTTCCAACATGGTCACCATCCCATATCCAGGTTCTGTCCCATCCAAATAGTTTTGTGGAATCACAGAACTGGATGAAAACTTTCCATCTTGAGTTACGTTTTGATTCCATTTTTTTGTTTTGTTTTGACAAACACAAATATTTACATTAACTCATGGGATAGGTACACATGCAAAATTGACATGGTAAAAGTCTTTCACTAAAACACATTCGAACCAGAATCAGCAATCATTGTCTGATTCTCCATTGTATTGCATCAATTCTTCAGTGATGTAACCCCATTGAAACCAGTGTCAAATTGATGATTGAAACAATCTCAGTGAGTTACACTGGAATAAAGCGAGTGTAAGAAAATGGAGAATCTCCTAAATTATTTATTGAATGCTGGCATTGTGCTGGGTGCTGTATAGAACAAACTCTAACTTTCTTGCTCTCATGAAATCTGGGATGAAAGAGTCAGGAATGCTAACATTAGCTAAGAGCTTACTATCTTCCTCTCTATGTTCACAGGTGTCTAGATTGTTGTCAGCAGTTTGGCACAAGCCTTCTGCTAATACCAGATTCAAACATCCTATTCTCTGAGAAGTTGTTAATCAGAAGGTACTTTTTGGCTATATCCTCCTTATTTCTGAAACAATTAAAACGAAAGCTAAAAAGTTTCGCCTGGTGTCAAGGAGGGCAAAGTAGAGGAAGCAAGGTACAGGCATTTCCTCAGCATCTACAATTTCCTGTCAGAAATGAGCACTTGGAAATTGCAGTTGAGTATAACAGACCCATGCCGATGGCTGAGTTCCTAGGAAACTAATATGATGGGCCAGATTCTCAGCTGATACGAATGAGCATTGTAACCTTGACTTCACTTGATCTACTTGAAATTTAAATATTTCTCTAGCCTGCTAAGGATAGTTTGAGTCATGCACTCACCGCCCGTGCCAAGCCACCTTCCCCTCCCTCCTTAGTGTAAGGGGGAGGGAGGAGTTTGTCTTGGACATTCTGAAAGTAGAGTTGGATCAGAGAGGAAGAAAAAGGGGCACAGCGGGCAAAACTCTGTTATACCTTAATCTCCACAGGTGTAATGTCCCTGAGGAACCCTGCAGCTTTCATTTATGCTGGTGGCTGCAGATCAAGGAGACATAATTGGTTCCTTTTGCATTCCACCCCCTCCTCCCCCAAAAAACACACCGTGCCCAAGCAGAGCCCAGAGAATTTGTTGCTCTGGGCTTATATGTAGTTCCAAACATTTTAGTTAATGTGTGGTGTTGATTAAAAGGGCTAAATGAGTAACTGAAATGTAAATTAATGCAAAGGGAATCAGAGGTTTTGGAAAGTTCATGTAAGCAAATACACACACACACACCATTCATTCACAGTAATATCGCATACACACACTACTTATGTGAGAAAGACAAACAGACTCTTATACTCAGAGAGCAAAAAAAAAAAATCTGCTAAAATAAAAAATAAGGCTCCTAATCCTGGTTGTTACTTTTATATTAACTGGCAAGGGAAATTAAGTAAAATAGTTCAGTAAATAGACCTGAGATTAAGTCTGACATGCTAAAGTTTTCCCATTTCTGAAAGATGTTTTATTTAAGCCTTTATGTGACGAAAAACAGGAAAGGATGCACATAGATCTATTTTTAAATACCCATTCTTCTTTTAAATAGTTTTGGAAGATGTTGTCTGTTGAGTGATGAGTGTATTATAGGCAAGAATTGAGAAAGGAGCTGAGCAAAAAATTTTAAAACCCTAAATCGCTGACTCTGTACACCTACAGTGATGAATTTTGATTAAGCTGAATCTAAGATGCGGGACTTTCAACAATAGTCCCTAATACACTCATGAAAGCTGCATAGAGGCAACTTTCCAAATATAATTCTTCATTCAAAGTCCTGCGGCTGCCTAAAGAACTGAGATGAGGAGGAAGGGGGAAAGAACAAATACAAAAAATTAATTTGCAGGTATCTGTGAGGAAGATCATTCACAGGTCGGAGCAGGGGACTGGAGATCAGATAAAAGCACACTGCACATCCATGGCACAGAAATAAATACAACCCAGGCACTAAGATTTGTCTATGTCTCAGTTTGCCCATCTGTGCAATGGTGAAAAAAATGCCTATCTCTGCATTACTGTAAGCTTAATATTTAATATAGTCATGTTTGCAAAGCATTCTGAGTCCTGGAAAGGAAAGTGCTATAGTAGTGCCAGGTATCGTCATTGCAATAAATTGCAGGGGGGAGGCACACAGTAATTTCCATGTGCAAACATATCGTAGCTGCATGCTGATTGCCTGGTAGGTGGGAAGAGTGGGGGCTGATGCTGTGATGTACAGCCTCTTGGAAAGCAAAGATTCAAAAAGCAGCATGATTAAACTTCATGTTTCTCCAGTGCTCTGAGAGATTAGGAAGGGAGGAGGCTGGTTTGAAACATGCATAAATCTGTCTTCCCTCCCCTTCAGTCCCAGGCTGGTAGCAAAGAGTTTTCTTATCAGCCTGTGATGTTAAGAACCAAGAATCAAGATAAAGTTGTTTATTCTAGTCAGGACTTGGTATCATGTGAGAAAACCCTCTGTGAGATCAGATGTTCTAACATAGGCATTTGGTCTTGGAGACTGGAAATGGCCTCTGGCTGCCCTCATCCTCCTTTGCCTTTCTCTGCTATTCACACACACACACACAAACGTGCGCGTCATGTCCTAGACAGTAACCTTTTTGGGGCAGGGACTCTTCTCGTGCATAAGTTCTGCACCTGGTGCTATGGGTCGCTGTATTCTCTTAGGCCCAGAACACAGATGATAAATCATAGTAAATCAGGCTCAGGTTCAGAAAAGCATCCCTATATGGGTCAGCACTTAAGCAGGTGCTTAATTTTAAGCATGTGCCTAAGTCCTGTTGATTATGCTTAAGTGCTGTCCTAAATAGGGATGTGCTTACAGGCTTTGCTGACTGAAAGGAACTGTCAGCAACCAATGGCAGTAAGGTGGCCTGTATCAGATTGTCATCACCAGCCTATCCAGCTCTTAGTCGACAGGTGTCTAGTTCAGAACGAAGAAACTGCCCTCACACTCACAGTGCATTCCCCTTGGTAATAGTGTGAGAACAGCTAGCTGAATAATGGGCCTGAGTAATGAGCTCCCCTCCAGCCCCTCCACCCAAGGGTGGCTGAAGCAGATGCAATAGTGGGAGCAAAGCACAGAGGAAACTGGTTTTGCAACTAGCTATGCGGCACCAGCAGTGGTCAATCTCCTGCCATGTCAGTCTACTACCTTCTTGGGGACTGGACTAGATGACCTCTCAAGGTCCTTTCCAGTCCTATGATTCTGTGATTCTATCAGTGCTAGATTCGCTGATGATAATAATGATAAACGATTGTTAGAAAAGGAGTACTTTGGCAAGTTTTTGAAGTGTAATAATATCTTTAAGTGGATTTGTTTTCTTTCAGTAAAAGCTTCATAAAGAAGAGACAGTAAGAATGCACTTATCAGTATAGATAAAAACATTTACTAGATTATTGTCCTTTATTAATCCAAAAATGAGCAATCTGAGTTTGATTGCCTGTGAGCTGTTTTTATCTGTATACAACAAAAAGATAATCAAATATCATGATCTTTTTTTGTTATTCTTTTGAGGTTAGTTTTTCCATTCCCTTTACACCTGTAGCAATTATTAACTGGCACCCAACAAGGATATCACAGCACATAAAGAGGCTACCTCATTGTCTGTGGGATAAAAACATTAGAGAGCACTTCATTAACAGATCTAAAATGAAAATGTTCATTGTTAATCATGTCATCACTGTTGTGTAATTACAGGAATAGGCAGATTTTATTAAACTGCTATTTTTAACAAATCCCCTCCACATTCAATAACCTGTAATCGCAGCAACCAGGAAGTAGCATCACCAGTTGCCTGAGTGAATATGAACAATATTTCCTTTATCCCAGGAGAACTTTTGTATTTTTCAACTCCCACTGAAAACTATCATATTTAGCCTCAACGAAAAATGCTGAGAGCTCAGCTCCAATTGATTTGCACCATCTGAGGACATAAATGTTTTTTTTTTCTTTCCTTCTTCATATTTTATTTTATAATATGTCTTCCTGATTTCTTTCATTGACATGAGAGCTCTGTAAATAATAGATATTTCAGTCCTCTGGCAATTCCAAAAGAAAAAAAATCATTTCAGGGTGACCTAAAACTGAATTTTTTTGAAATTTTCAATGACTCAAAAAGACGGGGGAAAAATCCCTTTCTGGATTGAATGAAACATTGCATTTCAATGGTGAGCATTTTTAAACCATTGTTTGTATTCTTTTTAAATTAAAATGGAAGGAAATTTCAAAATGGAAAGTCATTTCCAATGGAAAAATTTAAATGTTTCATTTTAAAAAATGTTGAAATGAAACACTTTGACTTTTTTGGATTCTCTTGGTTGTTTGTTTTCAACATGAACAATTTGGTGAAACGTTTTGATGTTACCAAATCTGCATTTTTCTCTGAAAAACACAAAAGTGGGTAGTTACTGTAGAAGCACACAGTAAGAGACAGTTACTGCCCTAGAGACCTTCCAATACAAATAGACAAGACTGACACATGATGGGAGGGGAAACAGGGAAGTGAAAAGAAATTACTTACCTAAAGTCACACGCCATGTCAGTAGCTTTGCTGGGAATAGAAGCCAGGTTTTGTGAGTTTTATTCTAGTGACTTATGTACCAGCCACCGGAGAAATTAACTGGTTTCCAGTTTGTAGAATTCCATCTACATACAGTATTTTATTTGAGATGAAGAAATATATATTGGTGAGCTCCAACTGTCTTATGTTTAGTAATAAAAACAAAATTTACTCCAAGGGGAAAAAAAACCAACCACAGATGAAAAAGTCATTAAGCTAATTTACAGAGAACAAAAATTATGTTCAAAGTAGCTTCACTGTTTTGCTCTGAGCACGTATTGAAATCCTTTTAGAACTATTGCTATATTTAGAATCACAATAAACTCTTTCCATCTCTGCTAGTGCCATCATGTGATCATTAAAAACCTAATAGCTTAATTTACTTCAAGTTTTCTTTTTTATTTCACTGCTTTCATCCTCATGAATTATAGGTCCTGATTTACGTACAGGATTGGTATGGAAGACGAGCTAATTCATCTTTTTTATTAACAGCAGGAGTTGCCAGGATAGCTGCGTTTCCAAACATTATTTCTTCAGAACAAAGGGTAAATAAATCTATTTCTAGAAACCTTCTCAGCCTCAATTTGCAACAAATCCTGAGGTCCTTACTCAGATTATACTCTGCCCTTACTGGGGGAAAGGTCTCATGGACTTCAAGGAGAGCTATCTATATCTTCAGCAATCGGACAGCAAAACAGATGAGCACGCAATTGTATAGGTCTCTATTACTATACAAATTGGGCCAAATCCTGATGTCTTTTGTAGAGGAAGGCTGTGTGCATGAAAGATACTCCCACTCCCTTGGAATCATGTCTCTAATCTCTCACCACCAAAAGACTCCTTGAATATCGAACCTCCCACCTTTGACACCACCCCAATTCACTGGGCGATATTTCTCCTAATAGCAGATGGATACTTCACTGGGGCATCTGAGCCCTCTTCTGCCATGGGACCCAGTTAAAGATTTGAGTTTCCTTTCTTCATCCCATTCTCTCCAACTTTTCTTATGCTTATCCTGCACTGATTCTGCCACTAGAACTTCTAATAATGCTACTGGATCAGATCCTCAGCAGGAGAATCACTATCACGCTATCTGAAGAGCTGATCCAATATGGAAAAGTAGAACTGGGTATGCCAGAAATGTTTGTACGAGGGACTGGAGAGCAGAATTTTGCCTGTAACTTTTTCATGTTGCAGGAAATGTGAGTAGGAGGACAAAGACAACAAAAAGGCCCGTTACTTTTTTAAAAAAACCCTACACAAAAAATACATTAGATACATATGTATTTAATCTGTGCCTGTGAACTTACTCTTTATTTATTTCTAATGGAAGTAGAAGGTCTTTCATTTTTTACACAAAACACTTTGACTGTCAGTAGTACAGATGGAATTAATAATTGGCTAATTGCATGTGCATAATGAAGATTCACGTTTCTCTGTGTTTCGTGTGGCTGCAGGAGGAGAGGCAGGTCTAGTAGTTTATAACCCAGAGAAAAGCTTCAAAAAGAGAACAACACAAATATTGTTGAGCTTTGCCCTTATAGAAACATAGTGTAGAAGTCAACAGAAAAAAAGAGCTTTCCTATAAACCCACTCTGTAGAATTTGTTAGAAAATTATATATCCTTGCAATAGAGATTTCAAAAAAAAATTAGAAAAAGGAACTTATTCCCTATTCAACTCTATAGATTTTCAGAGCAATGTCTTTAGAACCCTATTAAATTACTACAAAATCTATTATTTTCCTCCCTATAGGACTTTTGCATAAAGATTGATCTACCGAGCAATGTACCAGGAAAATCTGGCCAAAGAGATGGAGTTAAACTGTCTAGCATTGCAGGGCCTGATCTAGAGCCTATTGAAGTCAATTAAAAGAGTCCTATTGACCTGCGATGTGACATATTAGCTCAGCACCCACATACACTGAACATCTAGACAAGGAGCTGTAAATGCAATGAGTGAAACAAACAATGGCCCAAAATGTTTTCCCCTCTCTCCAAAGACTGGGGAGGAGGGATTTACTGCTCAGCAGCTAGATAGGGTGCCTTACAAGTAGACGTTCAGTCACCCAATATACGCCAGCCTAGCCCAAAGGCACATCCCAGTCACATGAGCCAAGTGAGCTGATTCACTCTCTCCCGGTATTTCCAAGTGCACTTATACAATCACAGAATGGCATGGCAACCCGGGACAAAACACCGTCACAATGCGGAGTATGTTAATTACAACCAAGAGTGGCAAAGCACTCCACTGCCATAATTCCCTAAAACACTCCACAATTTTTAAAAAAACTCCCCAAAATGATGCAAGCATTTTTTAAATTACATTTTCGTCAAAAAATGGGACTGTTTCAAAGACACCAACATGTTTACACCCAATATTCCACTTTCTTCGAAAAGGGCATGATAAAAATTGTTGCTGTTTGGAAAAAATCGGATCACCTCTGTTCACCAGTCTGAGGTATCTTTGCCTTGTCTCCTTTCCCCCCCCCCACACACACACATATATGGAAACTGGCCAGGGGCTGTTGCTTTTCTCTACATATGTCCTACACTTGTCCTTTCCTCTTCATACTAGCTGCCAAGATTCTGTGATAATGTCTTCTGCTATATCTTCATTCCACCAGGAAGGAATATAAAGGCCAGGTATATCTTTGCAAATACTTTTATACTCCCCTCTCTCTTCTTAAAGTAATCTAATGTAGATAAGTTTATAGACCTAGCCCTAGAAAGCCTTCTACAAGGCAATGCATCCGCATCCGTGCAAAAAGAGACATGTACATGTATTACATTTCAGTTGTGTGCATGTCTGCTATATAGGACCAGATATTACTGTATCTTTTCCAACTATTCCTCATCATTAAAAGTTAGCTTCAGGAGATGGCCCGCAAATGACCCAATCCTGTAAATATTTGCACACATGAGTAACTTTACGCACATGCAGAAGTACAGAATTGGGCCTTAAACTTACTGGAGGACAGGGAAGCAGCCATTTTCCCATCTTTTAGAATGAAGACTCAGAAGAGAGGCAGCAGCTCTGTTATTTGACGTTGATTCTAGAGATGGCTGCAATGTTTTTGTGTGAGCTGTGGAAATGTCTTCACTGAAAAACAGCCTTTTTTTCAAAACTGGAAGAAATTTTGAAAAAAAAAAGGGGTGGGGGGTCAACTTTTTCTATTTTTTCAATGACGTGGGAAAAGAAAAAAATCCCCTCGTTTGGGGTTTTTAACATTGTCTTTTTTTCTTTTTTGATTTCTTAACATTAGAAATTCCGAGCTTGTCCATTTTTCATGGAAGATTATAGATGATTGGAGAATGAATAATCCGATGATATCAGTGATACCGCTGGAAGTGAACACCATTTAAATAAGATTGGAACTAATTTTCATTGTGATTATTTAAAACTCTTCCTTTTTCTTTTCTTACTCCTCCCCCAGTCATGTCTACACACAAAAGTTGCAAAGATTTTACAGTCTAAAAATTGGTTTAAAAAGTGATTTAGTTGAACCAAAAGGAGGACTTGTGGCACCTTAGAGACTAACAAATTTATTTGAGCATAAGCTTTCGTGAGCTACAGCTCACTTCATCTGAAACTTGTTAGTTGAACCAGTGCAAGCTTCTGAGTGGATACATTTACATTGGTTTAAAATTGGTTTTATCAGGCTTTCTTGCACCTGAAAGTTTATCATCAGGAACCATACTGGCATAAATAAGGTTTATATTAATTTAGTTAAACCAGTGCTAATCTGTGTATAGACCAGGTCTAAGACTTATTTAACTCAAATGTCTCTATCCAACCATCTTAGGTTCTTAACTGGCAGCCCTCATTACCATAGTATCTGAGCACCTCCTAATCTGCAATGCATGTATCCTCACAATACCAATGTGAAGCAGGGAAATACTATTATCATCTCTGTGCCTCAGTTCCCCATCTGTATAATGGGAATAAGTTTTACCTAAAGTCACACATGAAATCTGTGGCATAGCAGGGACTTGAACCCAGATTTCCTAAATCAAATGTTAGGTGCTGCCCTAACTACTGGATCATCCATCCTTTAGGATGAATAAAGAGTTAGAATAAAAACACTTTGTTTAACCATTCAACATCATCATGCCTTCAACAGAGTGAGGAGGAAGCTCTTAGTTCTCCAAGGATATATCAAGAGTTTTTGCTCCCATTTGAAAATGAATCATTGTATCCTGGTACAAATGTTCATGGAGTGTCTAGACTAAGATTTACATATGTGTTAACTAACTTAACTGTCAATCAATTACCTCACATTAAAAAAGGAGCAAAAACTCTAGCCTAAATGAATCCCAAGAAAGACCTCTGACAAAGCAGAGAAGGCTAGATGAGACATTCTTGGTACTTCTAAGATTAAAAATTTTTTAAAAGTAGATTAATTTAAATTTTCATCATGCCGTTCTACATCACATAGAAGCAAAATGATTGGAGACTGGTTTTTTTAAGTCAACTTTACAAATGAACTCTCGATTAATTGTTGGTTTCAGAATCTGATCTGGAGGAGGAAATATAGCCACAATATCTGGAGGAAGAACTCTCTCATTTTGCTGATAGAATAATCCATTTGGGGTGAGATTTTCAAAGACACAAAAGGGAGGTAGACATCCAGCTCTCATTGATGTTAATGGGTTATGCGCACCTAAATGGCTTCTGTACCTTTGAAAATCTCGATCCACAATTTAGTCTTCTGCTAGGGACGTCACTGGACTTTGTTCTCTGGTCCAGCCTTTTCCACCTAATCATTAGGAAACTGTGGACATGTACTTGCCGAGATGCTGCAAAGGTTAATGTCAAATACTGCAAATTTATCTGCTAACTAGTCCTTTGAACTTTGGTTCCAATGTGTAGGCTAACCCTTCATCTGACACTCTCTTTTTGCCTACCAGCAAGGAAACTAATGTAGTACAAGACCATGGGCTTATAGGTACATGAGCTGCAGTAAAAATCCAGCTGCTTCAGGAAACGGTGCTGGTGATTCAATAGGTGGCACTCTTCCCTTTGAATCAGAACCAGCACCCAGGTATGATGTAATAGAGCTCAGAGTAACAGCCATGTTAGTCTGTATTCGCAAAAAGAAAAGGAGGACTTGTGGCACCTTAGAGACTAACCAATTTATTTGAGCATAAGCTTTCGTGAGCTACAGCTCACTTCATCGGATGTTTATGCTCAAATAAATTGGTTAGTCTCTAAGGTGCCACAAGTACTCCTTTTCTTTTTGTAATAGAGCTAGACATTGTAGGAACCAGCAGCTCTCAGATGACATGTAAAAACAGAGGCACACATCAATGATTTAGATAACAACATAGAGAGTACGCTTACAAAGTTTGCGGATGATACCAAGCTGGGAGGGGTTGCAAGTACTTTGGAGGATAGGATTAAAATTCAAAATGATCTGGACAACACTGGAGAAATGGGCTGAAGTAAACAGGATAAAATTCAATAAGGACAAATGCAAAGTACTCCACTTAGGAAGGAACAATCAGTTGCACACATACAAAATGGGAAATGACTGCTTAGGAAGGAGTACTGAGGAAAGGGATCTGGGGGTCATAGTGGATCACAAACTAAATATGAGTCAACAGTGTAATGCTGTTGCAAAAAATGCAAACATCATTCTGGGATGTATTAGCAGGAGTGTTGTAAGCAAGACATGAGAAGTAATTCTTCCGCTCTACTCCGCATTGATTAGGCCTCAACTGGAGTATTGTGTCCAGTTCTGGGTGCCACATTTCAGGAAAGATGTGGACAAATTGGAAAAAAAAGTCCAGAGAAGAGCAACAAAAATGATTAAAGGTCTAGAAAACATGACCTATGAGGGAAGATTGAAAAAATTGGTTTTATTTAGTCTGGAGAAGAGAAGACTGAGACAGGACATGATAACAGTTTTCAAGTGCATAAAAGGTTGTTACAAGGAGGAGGGAGAAAAATTGTTCTTCTTAACCTCTGAGGATAGGACAAGAAACAATGGGCTTAAATTGCAACAAGGGCAGTTTAGGTTGGACATTAGGAAAAACTTCCTAACTGTCAGGGTGGTTAAGCACTGAAATAAATTGCCTAGGGAGGTTGTGGAATCTCCATCATTGGGGATTTTTAAGAGCAGGTTGGACAAACACCTTTCAGGGATGGTCTAGATAATAGTCCCGCCTTGAGTGCAGGGGGCTGGACGAGATGAACTCTCGAGGTCCCTTCCAGTTCTATGATTCTATGATCATGGTTATTAGAGCTCTAATGGTACTTTTTGCAAGAGTAGGATCAGTAACTTTAATGTACTTAATATAAGTTCTTACCTTCTGCCTATCGAAAATTCTGATTCAGTTGGAGAGAGTAATCTTCTCTTTCCGTTCTGAACTGTTAGGTCAGTGGTTCTCAAACTAGGGCCACCGCTTGTTCAGGGAAAGCCCCTGGCAGGGCGGGCTGGTTTGTTAACCTGCCGCGTCCGCAGGTTCAGCTGATCGTGGCTCCCACTGGCCACAGTTCGCCGCTCCAGGCCAATGGGGGCTGCAGGAAGGCCGGCCAGCACATCCCACGGCCTGCACCGCTTCCCACAGCCCCCATTGGCCTGGAGCGACGAACCATGGCCAGTGGGAGCTGCAATCGGCCGAACCTTCGGATGCGGTAGGTAAACAAACCAGCCCGGCCTGCCAGGGGCTTTCCCTGAACAAGCGGCGGCCCTAGTTTGAGAACCACTGTGTTAGGTATTATTTCTATGTGGTGTTAAATGACTGCCTCTTATCACCCTAGAGGTGGATGCATTTGGGTCAAAGTGTCTATATATTTGTAGAATGAGCTGGGTATTATAACAGAAGGTAGTATATAAATGTCAGTCATTTTTACTAAGTTGTATAAGCCCTTTTGTAAACCTTATATGGACCTGGAGTATTAAGTATACTATAAAATATTGTGCTGTGTTAGCATGTGTGAGTATCAGTGCAGCTCCTAAAAACGAAAAGCTAATTGAACTAGGTTGAATCAAGCCTAATTTAGCCAGATGCTGTACTGGGCATAATTACCACATGCACCCACAGCACCCGCCAACGCAGTCCTGATGCAGAGCACCCATGTTTAATTAAATGTTTGCTGTTTCTTCACCAGAGGTTGAAACTGAAGCTGAATGAGAGCAAAGATTTTGTGATTTTAGGATAAGGAGCTAAAATGTGAATCTACCAAGCTAATTTGAATTTATTTAATTTGTGCCCCCAAATCAGGATTTGAACCCAAGTTTATCCATTTTTATGGCCAGACTCAGACAGATAACTAAGAATAGCTTCTTAAGTACCTTTCCACCTTGTCTGTATCCTCTTGCTATGTCTCCATCTGTTTATTGCTTGAACTTTTGTCTGGTGTGTGTAGTATGCTTTGTCCTGTACGGTACCTCTAATCCCATTTATTTTTGAATCACACTCATCCCAATTTGCATATGGCATTACTGATGTAGAAAGGAATGAATGAGCCTCTAACACAAAAGTACAAGAAGTCTCCTATTCCAGAAATGTACTGGCGACAATCCACAAGACAAAGATTTAACTTATGATGACGAGAATGGACATAAATGGTGAATGGCTAGTCCTCGCAAAAGAGCTCAGGAATGCCATTCAGATGTTCATTCATTACACTGTTCCTGTTCTGTGCCTGGCTGGTAAATGTTACACAGGGCTACGTCACACATTTGGATCAAGATAGTGGAATATGGAGGTTTTTGCCTGTAGGTTGCCAGTTTATATATAGCATATGTTTGTACCATCCAAACCCCCATTACCATCTTGTGACTGTTTAATAGCCAGTGTGAAATGAACTAATGGTGCCAGTTCATATCTTTGTAGACAGCTGCCCAGATCACAAAGCAGTCTCATCACAGGGACCAAGAAATGAAAGGATTTAACTTAAGGTTTGGGACATATTGAAAAAACAATACAGGGAAGTGAGATCAATAAGCCCATTCTTCAGGGCTGTCAACCCCGCATCTCTGACGAGCATTGAACTCCACTACATTTAAACCAAACAGAAAATAGAGCCAAAAACCCTGGTAAAAAGAAAAAAGAAAAGGAGTACTTGTGGCACCTTAGAGACTAACCAGTTTATTTGAGCATGAGCTTTCGTGAGCTACAGCTCACTTCATCGGATGTTGCAGATCTTTACATTTATATTCTAAATGGCAAAGCTGGGGTTAATTCTGTATTAAGTCTCAGACATCAGGCAGTGAAGGGTTAGGAAATTCCAAAGGTTAAGTGACATTAACTCAACCACGTTTCACATCTAGTATATCTTTATGAGTTTCTAAACATCTCTGGTCTTTCCTTTTCATTCTTTCTCAAAGGCCCGTGGAGATTTTCTCTGTTTGGTTTTGTTATTAATAATAATAATTAACACTTCTTAAGAGAGGAACAGGAAGATATATTTCAGCTATTGCTAGAAAACAGCCAGCAGAGAGATGGTGAAAGTACTTGTCCTCTGTGTTCTGATCAACCTTTGTGCACTTTCTTTGAAGCCACAGGGACTGAGCTCTATGTTGCTTTGTGTGTTTACTGTGATAATATGCAGGTCATGAATCAATGTAATTTCAGTCTAACTTCATGATCTGATGTGGAGCATGAAATGCCTCTGTCTCCATGATCAAACCTGCGGAGCATTGTGTGCAAAGCTGGGGAGGGGAACAGCCTTACCTGCCAACAGATCTCATCGTGCACTGCAACTAAATTGAATTAACCAAAAAAGAGCATCTTTACTAGGAACAAACAGCCTTAAACGAGTGGTTAATGAGAGCAAATGACTGAATCTCTTTGAGTTGCATTGATTTTACAGCTTTAACTGAAGGATGTTGTCCATATGGCAAACTATTGTTTCTATTAAAAAGAAAAGGAGGACTTGTGGCACCTTAGAGACTAACAAACTTATTTGAGCATAAGCTTTCGTGAGCTACAGCTCACTTCATCGGATACATTCAGTGGAAAATACAGTGGGGAGATTTATATACACAGAGAACATGAAACAATGGATGTTACCGTACACACTGTAAGGAGAGTGATCAGATAAGGTGAGCTATTACCAGCAGGAGAGGGGGGAGCTGGGGGGGGCGAGAACCTTTTGTGGTGGTAATCAAGGTGGGCCATTTCCAGCAGTTGACAAGAACGTCTGAGGAATAGTGTGTGTGTGTGTGTGGGGGGGGGGGAATAAACATGGGGAAATAGTTTTAGTTTGTTTAATGACACTCCCAGTCTTTATTCAAGCCTAAGTTAAGTGTATCCAGTTTGCAAAGTAATTCCAATTCAGCAGTCTCTCCTTGGAGTCTGTTTTTGAAGGTTTTTTGTTGAAGAATTGCCACTTTTAGGTCTGTAATCGAGTGACCAGAGAGATTGAAGTGTTCTCCGACTGGTTTTTGAATGTTATAATTCTTGACGTCTGATTTGTGTCCATTTATTCTTTTACGTAGAGACTGTCCAGTTTGGCCAGTGTACATGGCAGAGAGGCATTGCTGGCACATGATGGCATATATCACATTGGTGGATGTGCAGGTGAACGAGCCTCTGATAGTGTGGCTGATGTGATTAGGCCCTATGATGGTGTCCCCTGAATAGTAATGTGGGCACAGTTGGCAACGGGCTTTGTTGCAAGGATAGGTTCCTGGGTTAGTGGTTCTGTTGTGTGGTGTGTGGTTGCTGGTGAGTATTTGTTTCAGGTTGGGGGGCTGTCTGTAAGCAAGGACTGGCCTGTCTCCCAAGATCTGTGAGAGTGATGGGTCGTCCTCAGGATAGGTTTAGATCCTTGATGATGCGTTGGAGAGGTTTTAGTTGGGGGCTGAAGGTGACGGCTAGTGGCGTTCTGTTATTTTCTTTGTTGGGCCTGTCCAGTAGTAGGTGACTTCTGGGTACTCTTCTGGCTCTGTCAATCTGTTTCTTCACTTCAGCAGGTGGGTATTGTAGTTGTAAGAATGCTTGATAGAGATCTTGTAGGTGTTTGTCTCTGTCTGAGGGGTTGGAGCAAATGCGGTTGTATCTTTGGTCACTCGATTACAGACCTAAAAGTGGCAATTCTTCAACAAAAACTTCAAAAACAGACTCCAAGGAGAGACTGCTGAATTGGAATTTATTTGCAAACTAGATACGATTAACTTAGGCTTGAATAAAGACTGGGAGTGGATGTGTCATGACACAAAGTAAAACTATTTCCCCATGTTTATTCCCCGCCCCCACACACACACACACACTGTTCCTCAGACGTTCTTGTCAACTTCTGGAAATAGCCCATCTTGATTATCACCACAAAAGATGTCTCCCCCCCCCCCCCCGGCTCTCTTGCTGGTAATAGCTCACCTTAAGTGATCACTCTTGTTACAGTGTGTATGATAACACCCACTGTTTCATGTTCTCTGTGTATATAAATCTCCCCACTGTATTTCACTGAAAGTATCCGATGAAGTGAGCTGTAGCTCATGAAAGCTTATGCTCAAATAAATTTGTTAGTCTCTAAGGCCTGGTCTACACTGGGGGTGGGGATCGATCTAAGATACGCAACTTCAGCTACGAGAATAGCATAGCTGAAGTCGACGTATCTTAGATCAACTTAGAATCACTTACTTCGTGTCCTCACAGCGCGGGATCGACGGCCACTGCTCCCCCATCGACTCCACTTCCGCCTCTTGCAGTGGTGGAGTTCCGCAGTTGACGGCAGAGCAATTGGGGATCTATTTATCGCATCTACACTAGACGAGATAAATCGATCCCCAATAGATCGATCACTACCTGCCAATCCTGCGGGTAGTGTAGACGTGGCCTAAGGTGCCACAAGTACTCCTTTTCTTTTTGCGGATACAGACTAACACAGCTGCTACTCTGAAACCTGTCATTATTGTTTCTTTTGCGGTTTCCAAGGTGCTTATACCATGTAATCACTTCAAAAAAAAATATTGCAAAACAGCTCACTGAACAATTTGCTTGGCTAGAGCTTTTGCAAGAGAGGGAAAAGAGTGATCTAGCAGTTCAAATACATGACTGGGATTTATATTCATGGCTACCCACCCCTCACTCTGCGACATTTGGCAAATCCCCATCTGTAAAATGGAGCTAATAACCCTAACACAGAGCTTGTTGTGATCCCTAATTAATTAATGTTGATTGGGTGCTTTCAAGATGCTGTGATGAAAGGCACTAGAGAAGTACAAAACACTGGGACTCCACTGCTGGGTTGGAGACAAAGAATGACACCTTGCTCTCTCATGCTTGCCTCTCGCAAATGAGCCCTTAGTTTTCCCAAATCAATTAGAAAGGAAGGCCAGTCCATTAGTGACATGGTGAGATGACTCAGCCTACCAAACCTGTTTCTTAGACTGTATCTACACTGGCAATTGAAGGACAAAACTTTTGTCTTTCAGAGGCATTAACCATCCCCCCCCTCACCCCCCCGAAAGACAAAACTTTTGCTACAACAAGCGCCAATGTGAACAGTGCCTTGTCGGCAGGAGCTGCTTGTTGGGAGTGGAAGCTTTTTGTCCGCAGGAGAGCCAACAAACCGCGGCTACACTGCAGGACTTTTAGCGGCACGGCTGTAGCGACACCGCCATGTCCCTAAAAGCTGTGTAGTATAGACATAGCCTCAGTTGCAGACACATTGGGATTTACCTTTTGCCTCTTCTGGAAATGCCAGTGCAAAGGGAGGAAAGGAGTCCCCTTGCAGTACTGAGATTTTCATTGTACAATTTGGGCTATACATGATGGTTGTATTTGGGACTTGCCTCTTATCTCCCCCCGCCCCCCCCAAGATCATTTCTGTTTAAGATCACCGCAGTATAAAGTGTATGTAGAATGGCATAAACCTACAGAATTTTTAAAAAGTATCGTGTGTGGGAGATATGGGGTCACACAGAAATCCACAGCTCTCTCTTCATGTTTTCCCCAGCAGTAGTAAACTTCGAGGGCCCAATCACGCAAACACTTCCCATCAAGTGTAGTGCTTCCTACCATGAGCCTGTTGCACACATTGAGCTCATCTATTGATAATACCCAGCATTTACATACCCCTAATTATTTAATTTTCATGTAGAGAAGCTACCAAGATCTGGGTGCATTCAAACTTCGGGAGGGGTGGGCATTGTGTGAGACCATGTTGGTTATTTCCCTCATTCTCTTTAGTGCATTGTCAATAAATCCAAAATCTATTTGAGTGACTTAATATGGTCAATGCCAATTTGTGATGCCTTTTAGAACATTGAGTCATGGTCACTCAGTAATGTCTAATACTCAATAATAGTGTTTCATGTTATATGTATATCAACATATTGGTGATTCATTTATGGCACGTATGCTCGGTGGTCAATTTCTATGCTCGGTGGTCAATTTCTATGTACATACAAATTTACCATGACCTACAAGAGAGAAGGGCACTTTAACAGGACTACAGACCCTTGTCTTTTGTCTACCACTTTTGAATCCTTTACACCTGTTTGTAGCAAGCACACCCAAACACCACCACTGACTCAGGAAATATGTAATAAATATGTTCCATTCTGGCCACATTCCAAAACAAAATAATGGCCTATTGGCCATCAGGGATGATTAGAAATACACATGAGGCCATTAATTACATTCCATCGCATATGCTTCCATTTTGCTGATTACCAAAATAAATAAATTCTATTGGAAACAGCTATTGAGCCATGCAAGACCCCTCTTCTTTGTGGACTTCACTCCAGCTAGAATCAACATTGGGAGAATGCTGAGACCTGTAGCAATCAGCCTGAAACCTGGATGGGGTGGAGGAAGCAGAGGTTATAGGCAGAAAAAGTTTGGAGGAGGACCTGAGAAGTCAGTTTGTGTACAGATGGCTTGAATGCTAAGTGGCAATTGCTGAGCAAATCTGTAAACACTGGCTTTAATACAGAACCAATTTAATAAGAAGAGAGTCCTCAGGTTATTACCCAGCAAGTGGGGCATGAAACAAGACTGATGAACTTTCTATATAGTAATATATTAACATTATTATATGTTATAGATAGATACATAGATAGATTGTATACACTAACTCAGTAAGCTCTTTGGGGACAGGGACCATCTTTTTGTTCTGTCCTAATCCATGGTGCTATCATGGGGCTCCTAGGTACTACCAAAATACAAAATAAATAAATAAATGCATACATACATAAAACCCACACTGCAGTGCCACATCAGGCAGCCAGACACCTCAACTCCAGAGTGACACATGAACCAGAAGTTAGGCATTCCTCCACCTAAGCCAGTGGCGGGACCTGATCAGGTAAGGGTGCTCAGACTTCCCCCTACCAGACTGGGCCTCTATAGACAAGCTGACACAAACTGGCTAAGGAAGAAGGCAGACTTCCCTAATAACTTTTAGCCCAGTGGTTAGGTTACTCACCTGCGAGACTGCTGGTTCAAGTTCCCTGTTGAAGCTTTTCCGCGGTGAAGAAATAATTTTAAAAAAATCATTGGAGTAGAGGGATTGGATCAAAAGGGGTAGAGAGCAAGCATGAAATTGACCCTACCAGTTTAGTGGTTAGAGCACCGAGGTGGGAGACCCAGAATCCAGTCCCCCGCTCCATTTTAAAAAAAATTATTTATCCACAGTGGAGCGGCTTCAACAGTAGAGATAGACCCACATCAAACTATCCCACAGCCCAGTGATTAGGGCACTCCCCTGAGAGGGGACAGATTGTCTTCAAATCAGATGGAGGGGAGACTTGAACTGAGGAGCTCACCCCAGGTGAGTCCCCCTAACCACTGGGCTAAAAGTTATGTGGGATGTCCTCCCCTAACCCCCAAGCACAACAAAGCATCTCTCTGCAGCCTGAACCTAGACACTTATTGCTGAGCGGGGCAGGGTTTAGCACACCCTACCCCCACCAACTTGGCACCTCCCATTGGCTAGTTTAGGAGAGGCACTGCCTATCATGCTTGGTTTTGTGAGTCCCAAATGAAAGTGTGTCTCTCTCCGCATTCACTGTCTGTGTGGCCTAGATGCCTAACCAGGCTTTGAGAGTCCCTGTGATTTTCTAGTCCATGAAAAGTTAGGTGTGGTGATACTCGGCGTCGTCACACCTATGTTTCTTTGTGAATCCAGTCCCTTCTCTAACTAAAGGGATGTCCATGCTATATGAAAGTGTAGAAGGCCCCATATCCTGAAATAAAAGCTAGTCAGTGCCCTGTATTTATTTTCCGCCCACCTTATCTCTTTGCCATATTGATCTCCTGTTACTTGATTTCCATATGATGATTATTTCATCATTAGTCATCTGTAACAGGTATTTCGGTTGTGTTCTTTAATTGCATTTGTAACGTGCCAAACATGATTACGCCCACTTAGGCGGTGTGTTACACTTGTATCAATAAATGCCACAATTCTTTCCTCTTTGCAGTTCACAGAAATAAACATTAGGAATAAATAAATACAGCCCTTCACAATGATACAGACTTGAACAGTGGAAGCACTTCTACAAAAAAAGCCATTTGCCATCCATTTATCAAATCATGTTCAATATTTGCTGTTAGCAATGAAAAGCACATCTGTGCAAAAAACCCTCGTGACTTCAGCAGGAATAGTTTGGAAATTTGTCCTGCAATGAGTTTGCAATCTGTCTTCACACTTCTAAAGTTTCCATTCTTAGGTCCCTATCCTTTCAAACATGTATGGACCTGCTTATCTTTATAGATGTGTAGTCCCATTGAAATCAATGGAATGAGTAATCTGCCTAAAGTTAAATATGTGCACATATGTCTGCAGAATGAAGGCCTTCCCGGTTACATTGCAGGTGAGTTTTAACTTACTACTTTGCCAGCTGATTCAAAGCATCTGGTAGGTACCTTTTAGCCTTTCATCATGTACAGTAGGTGAGAGGTACTACAGGTTAGTTATGACTATCCTGTGGGGTTTTTGTAAATTTTCTTTCTGCGCACCCACAGGCAAAAATGAATCATGCTATCATGTGCCAGTTACTGAAGTGTTTTGAGTAATAAATCAGGTATAAAGCCAAATTCACTCCAGATGTTAGTGGGTGCAATCCACTCATGTTGGTGCTAACTTGACCCATGAGCTGAGTTCACAAACCACTTACTTTGGATTCTCATGCAAGCACCATTTTTAATGAGAAATGTGGGATAAGTTATTTTGCGAAGCTTGGGATGTAAATCTGCCTCCCCCCCTCTTTTTTCATTTTCTTTTTTTTTTTCATTTACTTTGTTAGCACTTCATTAACCTTTCTAAGTTTGGTTCAAACAAGTCTTTTTGTTTGTTTGTTTAACTTTATAGCTAGTTCAAATTGAATTGCGAACCCATAGGAAAGCGTTGTTGAAATCACAATAGAATTCAGTGGCTCACCAATTAGAACTGGAAGGGGGGGGGGGCAATCATGACTCAGAACAATTTGCTTTGTTTCACCAAACAGAGATGGAACTAGGACTACTAGCCATTTTAAAATATCTGCTGTGAAACACTGCTGGTCTATGAATGCAGATCAAACCCAAGCCCAGGCTGATTCTGAATGCAGTTGAGATTCAAGGTCAAATTTTCAGACACTGCCAGCGGTTTGCAATTTGGTCCAAATGGGTGAGTTCATATTTTGACTCATTCCACTGGAAATTGAGCATGTGGGACACTATACAAATATACGTGATGAGATTCATAAGTCCCACCACTATCCTGAGTTTAAATTAACTAACATATTCATGCCAGACTGAGTTTTTTCCCTTTGATGGGTTACATACAGTAATGGGCAAACCAGTTTTGGCAAGAAGAACCCATTGTCCTCTTCTCAGCCTTTCATCCAGCTCTGATACAGAAGTCAAAGTTAAATCATATGTAATAGTTCTTCCAATGCCCTGTCTGCTAAGGGAGAATTAATTCTCTTTTACAAATGAGGAACTGAAACACAGAGACAATTGCTTAGAACCCACCAGTGGGGCCCCAAAAGGTATATTCCTATATAGAGACATGGTGGGTGAGGTAATATCTTTGATTGGACCAGCTTCTGTTGATGGCAGAGACAGGCTTTCAGGCTTACACAGAGCTCTTCTTCATGTCCAGGAAAGGCACTCCGGGCTTCACAGTTAAACACAAGAATGAAACAGATAAGGAGTTACCACATGTTGCAAGAGACCATTCAAGGGGAAATGGGGAGTTAACACCATAGGACAAAGGGCAGTTGATGGGTTACAGATTGTAGTAATGACCCATAAAGCCAGTGACCCATAAAGCTGTAGCTCACGAAAACTTATGCTCAAATAAATTTGTTAGTCTCTAAGGTGCCACAAGTACTCCTTTAGTGTTTTTATTAAATCAAAGATTTTTGATGTCTACCACAGTTATGAATTTAAGCTCATCAAGGTGTTACGCAGGTGTCCTCTGAGGATGGAACAGAGAGGTCGGATGTGGAGTGATTCTATTTAGGCAGCTGGATGAAGTGGGCAGGTTTTTAAAACTACCTAGCACCCAGCAGCTCCCTTTGTTCTCAGTGACCATTTCACTGAGCTGCCCAAGGCTGTGGCTGCACTTACAGCAGCATGCTGCCCTGCCAGGCAGGCTGTGTGCACACTTGTCACTGTGGTGTGTAGCTCCAGGCTGCAGGGAAAGGCTCCTGCTGCAGGGAAGGTTGTGGCAGGGGAGAGGCAGAAGTCAAAGGTTGTGGCAGGGGGAGGCAGCAGAACAGGACAGTGCTAGAAAGAACAGTGTTGACGGGGAGGCAGGGGCACTGCCTGGGCAATAAAAGAGCCCATGTTGGGGGTTCAGGTATGTAGGGCACTCCGCTCCAGTCACATAAGCAGTGCCTCAGTGTGTACACTGTCATTTATACCAGTGCTAGCTGGGCATTCAGTGTCTGTACTCTACATACCCCTGAAAGTGTAGACCTACCCTATATGGAACTTTTGGGAAACTCTGGCCCTTAAATGACTTGCCCACAGTCACACAGGGAGTTTGTTACAGAGCCAGCGATAGAACCCAGTCCACTCAGTCTTGGGCCAGTCTTAACCACAAGACCATCCATCCTCCTTCAGTCAACAAAGAGACTCTCTACCCCTTAGGCAAATTATTCTAACAGGATTTAAAAAAAAAAAAAAAAACCTACAAAAATGTCTAAACCAGAATAAATATGCAATACTAACTGCTATTTAGAATCCACCCAGTGGCTAATTAAATCCATATTCCATAACCTTAGTTTAAAGCAATCCCAATATTATTTTTAGGTTTGGGATGTGAATTTATTGCTTCGATCAGGAGCTCGTTTGGCCCCAGGATGCCATACAAAATTCTGTGTTTCACCATAGCTCTGGCAGGAACCTTTATATTCTGGAGAGTAGCTATAGGCTTGCAGCAGAATAGAACTGGCAGGCTCACTTCCTTTACACAGTGGCTTAGACTTAAAAATTAAAAACAAAAAAACAAAAAAAAAACCCCAAACCCCTCCTCATTGCTTATGCAAGCTGGCTGTATTATTGTTAATGTGAGTGAGTCCTTTCTGATTTGTCTCCAAGCCTCAGTTTGTGATTAAGCTTTAATTCCAGAGATACGGGTTATATAATAGGGCAGCACATTATTTGCCAGGCTACTCACATGCTAACCTTCCTGCCTACTGTACGTAAAGGGCCAAATTTTGCTCTCAGCTACATGTGTACCAATCTGGAGTAATTTCTTTGATCTCCTTTCATATAAGTGAGAGCAGGATTTGGCTCGCGATTTTAAAAATGTCATGAGTATAGACATGACTGAGCGTAGCAAGTGGGAATTTGTGGAATCCACAGATGTTGGGTGAACGTGTACTTGTCATTTTCATGCACTGGAGACATAATTATGAAATTATTTTCTCATCACTTTGAGAGAAAATAAAGGCAAGTAGTGGCACGGTATCTTCAGAAGATTTTTGTTTTCTTCTCGTTGTTAAATTACTTTGTCATTCTGGGATCGGTCTGAGGTACAAGCTGCAGTAAGTTCTCAGAAGATTTCTAGCCTAATTTTGCAAATTCAAGAGATTTGAATAATTCGGAAAAGCTGATGATGAACATGGATGCATCTTTGAACCAAACATGAGTGATGTGTACTGAACAACCATAGAATACCTGCTTGGATTCCCTTAACTCTTAATTAAAAATAGAAAAGTAATCCCATAAAAATGAAGACATTAAAAAAAACCCAGAACATTCCTCATTCTTCTCCACATCCCTGTCTCCGGGTGCAGGTTAGAACATTCATCGCAGCATCTCCTGTCTTATTGTCCCTAGGCTTCTCTGGTCAATAGGAACACAGCAGTTCACATTCACTCCTCGATCGCTGCTTTGGGCTTGATCCCTCAGAGCAGATGCGGTGTGTTGCATATGTAAAAATAGTAGGTAACCAGGGACAAACAGGACTAGGAAGAGCATAAGAAAAAGACGAACCAGCATTAATGAGAGTACTGTAGGGTGAATTACTCTCACTTAGTAGCAGGAATAAGGGCCTACGAGGGGAACCAGTAGCCAAACACATAACAAATTTGCTGAATATTGCTCAGTTCTTCTCTAACATGCCCACCTTGGCTGCCTCAGTGCACGTTGGAGTAAGGGAGAACGTGTGCTCGTGATCTGGGACTTACTTGTTTTGCATAGAACTATAACTGAGCCCCCCCTGTAGCCTCCATTCACATTTCCCCCAGAGCATATCAACCCATCCATCTCCGCTACACACCATGGAGGGCCCTGCTGAATCAAGGCTAGGAGAGAGAACCTTTTAGTTTCTGGATCCGTACCGTGTGCAAAGGTGGGCTCTGAAGCGTCCGAAAGTTCCTCGTCACTAGCCTGTTTTGCTAGCACAGTTCTGAGAAAGGAAAGTCTATATGAAAAAAACAAATAATAATCCTGATTTGAAAACACTGCCTTTCAGCGCGATGGCTGCTGGAATGCAGCCACTGGGGAATCCAATCAGGCCCTGATTCGGGAATCAACACTTAGAGTTGTGGTTAAAGTTAAACTTGTGCTGAAATACTGTCCTGAACAGGAATTGACTTATGCATGTGCTTTCCCAAAACTGGGCCTTAAGGGAGGTTTTGTGCTATTCCACTAAGATGGAGCCTCTATGCAAGTCACTATAAAAGAGACCCTGCTTTCTGTCATTTCCTCCTTGTCTGCTCATAATACAGTGCAGCCTGTTGCATCTCCAGCTTTTCCTCCTCTTCAATTTGCAAGCCACAGATGCTGGAAGTACCCGGCTATACACCATTCCAGTCAGATTAATTATGTTCAAATTGAAATGTTTCAAGAGAGGACAACATTTCTGCAGTGGTTAATAATATTGCCCAATCCTATTTATTTACAGTTGTCAGGAGGCTGGCACTTTACACTTCAGGACAATTACAGCAAGAATTTGCTAACTGCTAATGGGGCTTAATCTCTCCAAATAAGCAGGGAAGCAAAGCAATCATACTCTGGCAATTGGCCTTTTCCAGGATAAATGATGCAGGGGGAAAGCTTCAGGAAAGCATGCAGGGTGAGCTTGTCTGACACCCTTGTCCAATGTAAAAATGACATACCATGAGGGGTTTTTTGAGTCAAGAATCAACCCCTTCAGCCATAAAGCCACATTAATCCAGACATGCTTAAACACAGCCCTGAGTAATACATGTAAAGATGTCCCCCCGGCCCTGATTAAAGGATAAGGGAACACAGAGAGGAGAAGGAGATAAGAGGGCCTAAAAATTATTTGCTTGCTACTTTTTTTGAGATGACGTTCTCCTCAGTGCAGGAGGCCAGTACAAAAATGATACACCATGTAAAGTCCCACCTAAATCACCAAAAGAGGGTTCTGTGCCAAGGAATGTACTTCATGCATTGGGAACTGCTTTGACGAGGTGAATGTCCTAAGGGTTAATTAAAAGAGATTGCAAATAATGTCATTTCTTTCCCACGCAACGAAAGTATCGATAGCTCCCATACTGCCTGATAGAACTATTGTTATAGAATTCAACCCACACATCCAGCTACCCCCTTACAAGTCCCAGATGCTAAGGACATAATGCAAACCCTGTGCAGATGCTGGGTTATTTACAGCAGCACCTCAGCTCTGTAACTCTTCCATGATCACTAATGCCCTCCAACAGCCTTTTGGACATCATGTCATCATTAAGCATTTATAACAAACCAACTGCAATTAAAGATTTATAAATCTGATTGCATTACAGCAGACTCCAAAGCAAGAGTCACTCCCGAGGTCAGCTTTACTGTTTGTTTTCTCGGGCAATAGCATGTTGGGATTCGTTATCAGTGGAAAGGGTATGTGCCAGTTCTTTGCGGAGTCATCTGAGTGGTTTCAGCTCAGAATGGTTCAACTTGTTAATGTAGCATTTGGTTTGGAACCGAGTGTTTTTCATAGAAAGTAAAAATGGAAAATTAAAATGCACCTCAGCTCAACCCTGAAACACCAACAGAATTATCTGGGACAGAGACTACCCCATGTTCCAGACTCTGGGGGGAGGGATAACTCAGTGGTTGGAGCATTGGTCTGCTAAACCCCGGGTTGTGAGTTCAATCCTTGAGGGGGCCATTTAGGGATCTGGGGCAAAAATTGGGGATTGGTCCTGCTTTGAGCAGGGAGTTGGACTAGATGCCCTCCTGAGGTCCCTTCCAACCCCTCTATTAAATTGCATGGTGAGGAGAAATGCAGCATGGAAATCAAACTCATTTTCACCCGTGACCCAGTTTTGAGTTTGAAGGCAAGTCTCCAGAAATAAGAGTCGCAGCAGACTGTAAAATAGCCAAGGCGGGTGAGATAATATCTTTGACAGGACTAACAATGTTTTCCCTTTTTGTTAGTCCCATAAAAGATATTACCTCACCTATCTTGTCTCTCTATTATCCTGGCCCCAGCATGGCTACAGCAAGACTACATACATACAACAAAAAGAAAAGGAGGACTTGTGGCACCTTAGAGACTAACCAATTTATTTGAGCATGAGCTTTCGTGAGCTGTAGCTCACGAACAGAGCTTTGAGTAGCTCATGAAAGCTCATGCTCAAATAAATTGGTTAGTCTCTAAGGTGCCACAAGTCCTCCTTTTCTTTTTGCGAATACAGACTAACACGGCTGTTACTCTGAAACCATACATACAACAGTCTTCCACTAGGCTGCTACTCCAGCTGCTCCTCTGTATCTCACTTCTTATGTCTCCACAGTATCGTCAGATTTGGTGGGCCAAACACACAATGAATGAATGCAGTTACACAAGAGATGAGTTTTTCCCTTGTCCCTTCATAGGTTGATTTTTTTTTTAATGTCTTGGGCTCTTTTAATAAAACAGATGGATGGGACAACAGCTGAACTTCTTAGAGTGACATTCCCCATGATTCATACCCCCTAGGAACTGAATAACCCAGCTTCCTAGCAATTGTTTTATCCTAGGGTTTTCACTGACTTTTGCAGCATCTCCCCATATTTTTAGCATTCACAGGCCTTCAACACTGCATAAATCCACTTCTCTGGTAGACCCTGGCAAGGGCCTATAAAAGCTAAATCTCTGGTGTTTTCTGTGAACCAAATGACAACAGAACCAAGAAAATATCTCACTATGTATCTGTCTATAGCCCACATTCCCCAGCTATCTGAGCACCCCACAGTCTTTAATGCATTTATCTTCACAACACCCCTGGCAGGTAGGGAAGTTCTGTTATCCCTATTATACAGATGAGGCATGGAGAGATGGCTCTAAGTCTAAGTGACATGCCCAAGGTCACAAAGGAAGTCTTCCACGGAGCAGGAAATTGAACTCTGGTCTCCCAAAGCACCATGTAGTGCCCCAGCCACTGGACCACCTTCCCCTCTAAAGAACTGAATGTGAAGAATGGTTAGATCCCTGAGAAATTGCCCCATTAGCCTTTCTTCAGATGCTCATCTTCACACAACTACAGCAATATTTTGTCCAAAGAAACTTTGCACCTTGACAAAATATCCTGTGCTTTTTCCAAAACTGGCACAGATCTTCCAGAGACTGATAAAAACAAAAAGTAGCCAGCATGCTAGTTGATAAGCAAATACTACAAAAATAAACTCTAGTTGATAGACATTAACAACTGACATTCTGATAGGCCATTATTAAATACACAAGGTCTCCATGAAATTACTTTAGTTAGCTTAGAAAATTGCTGATTAGCACAACCCTGTAAACTGGACTCAAGGGCACTGGAACTCAAGTCATTCAAAGCATCTCTTCATATTTACAAGTTGGAAGCCACTTATTTAATGTTCATCAGGCTGTGAAATTTCACTTGCCCATTGGCTAATTAATCTTCAGGGCAATGAATGTTGAAAGGTTAAAAATGTTACAACCATCTGTAGTCACAGAGCAACCCCCTGGAATTGTTAGGACCAAAGGCAAACCAAGATGTACGCTACAGTTGGACAAGTCACATTTTACAGCACTTTGGGATTATAGGTGATGTATAAAGACACACTGTATTCAGTGTGATTTTTTTCCAAAGGATTTTAGGGCATTACACACTTATTTAAGGAAGACCATAAGGATTTGCTATTCCAGATCAGTCGATTGGCCCATACAATCCAGCTTCAGTCCAAACGGATATCTGATGTTTTGGATAGCGATGGAGAAACACTTATATGGACTCCTATAGTTATATTAGAAACACAAGGTGGATGAAGTAATATCTTTCATTGGACCAACTTCTGTTGGTGAAAGAGACATGTTTTCAAGCTCTTCTTCTGGTCAGAACAGAGCTTTGAGTAAGCTCAAAAGCTTGCTCAATTAAAGATATTATCTCAGCCATTTTGTCTCTCTAATATCCTGGGGACAACATGGCTACGACAACACTGCACACAACAAATAAAGTTGTATTCATATTTAGGCTCCAAATAAGTGGGTTGAGTTTTAAAAGCGGTTAACACCCAGCTACTCCTAATAAACTCAAGAGGGTCAACGTAACCATGATTCAATGATATGTCTTAGAGAAAGTCTTTGTCAATTTCATAGACATTTTCTCCTAGTTTTTCTATTACAGTTTAGAGATCTTATTCATCCTTCTGGAGCAGCTTACACAAATAAACTACAGGAACCAGAGGCGCAAGTGTTAATTAACTAGCTGTTGAAACCTGTCTCCTGCATAGTGAAAATGTGCAGGTCTCAGCCTAATTCCTTAGGAGCATTTGTCTACATAGCAGATGGACTACCACATAGTTTGGCATGACCGGCCATCTCCCATCTCAATAGAGGCTCAGGACTGATGCAGCAGAGTGGAGTTTGCACTGACAAGGCTGAGGGAGGGAGGGGCAGTAGAAGCTTGCAAAACACATGCCTGATTCCAGACAGTACTTTATCTATTGGTCCTGCATTTCGCAAGCAACAGCTGCACTCCAATATATCCTGAATTATGCAGCCCCAAAGAAATGCAAAAAGCAAACAACCTCTTTCCCCTGAAAACTTGAATTTACAAGGGCTGATTCTCATCTGATCCTCAGTTTCTGGTGAGAACTGCCCAGATCCTGTTTGATAAAAGCATTCTCTACACCTGTGGACTCCGTACTTTGATTGTCAAAACTCAGCACGAAACAATTCACTTCTGCTTGTGCTGAGGTGGAATGTCCCTACATTGCCAGCGATAAAGTTTGGTTTAGAACATTGTGAATGTGTGACAGATGCTCACTTAAAAGGAATACTTTTCATACTGACTTTTCACCAGCACATCATGGCAATATCTTTATCCTTCTCTTTTGGAAGCGCAATATTTTAACTTTTTTTTTTTTTTGGTCCTCCTCCCGATTAAAAAACAAATGTATAATTCCAAAGTAATTAACATGGATGTTATTGGATGTACACTGATGATTACATTATAGGACTGGTTATCAAAGGATTACAGCTAAGAGGTTTAATATTCTCCAGCTGATCCTGTTGCAAATTAATCTGGCCTGACCTTTAATGTTCTTTGTTATGTCACCACAGTATCATTTCAGATGTAGCATCCCCTTTCTCATTTGAATTGCATAAAAAAAATCCATGAATTTCAAAACATATTTTTAGAGGAAAGATGGCAAGATGCCATTAATTTATTTATGTAAGTGTTCAGCACAGCATATCTTAAATTCTAATGATTGCATTGTTGCAAACCTTACCATTCCCTGCAATGTAATAGCAATTAACTGACTACTAAGAAATCAGATGTTTCTTTAAGGATAGGGTTCACCAGTGGTTTAAAAATCTGAGCAGTGTGGAGTCATGTACAAATTGGACTAAATGTTCTATCCCTAGAAGCAAGGCAAAGCATAGGAACAACAACGTGCATTTATTTACTGCACATTAGATTCCATTACGTTTAATCTCCTAATATTTAAATGAAGTATGCACAGTTAAGGGTTTATATGTGCCAATGTGGTCTTACAACCATGTGGTCACACTAAGCAGAGTGGATTATGATTTGAGCATTATAGATGCAGCAGTTGTAGATAAGAAAACTGGTTTTTTTACAGGCCTCTGAGCTTATTGTGTCACATTGCATAGCATAGATGACCAAAGTATACGAAATGGCTCTTATAACTGGGTTATGAGAACATGAAATGACCAGCATCTGATTCAAAATGTCATAGCTCTTCACACCCATGTAAAGCAGAGGTTCTCAAACTGGGGGTTACCTGGGGCGTTGCGAGCCGTCAGCCTCTACCCCCCAAACCCCGCTTCGCCTCCAGCATTTATAATAGTGTTAAATATAAAAAAAATGTATTTTTAATTTATAAGGGGAGTTGCACTCAGAGGTTTGCTGTGGGAAAGGGATCACCAGTATCATCCAGGAACAGTACCATCTCTTGCTGCAGTTGACAGGAGTGGAATGTTTTCCATGTCGTCTCTAAGCAGGTGTAGAAATATTAACACTTTTGGATCCTGAAGTCAGAGAGGGACTAGTATGATGAATCTTCCTGACTGGAGCTTTAAGACTCCAAATAGCACTAGCTGTTCAAAACTGAGCGAGGCCTACATTTGGGTGCTCATATCTGCATTTAGGTGCCTCAGTACCTGTTTTAAGGGCCAGAAATCTGCCTCGTGTAATAGACACAGCTCACTGGGGAACAGCTAAGGATCCAATTCTAGATGTCTAAGTGCTAGTTTCTGCATCCATATGCCAACAGAGGCTCCCCCCCACGTTTGAACATTAGATTACTAAATAGGGTTTTCTAATCCCATGTTTGGCTAACTAGAGGCTCACAGGTGCAGGCATTTCAGTTTCATGTCCCCACGTGTGGATCTGAGCACCCATTGAAGGTGTCAGATTTGAAAACCAGATCATGCGTTGGTAAAAGCAGATGAACTGAATACAGCACACTGAAGTAATATGTTCAAAGCTTCTCCTGTTTCTGCCATTACTGCAGTGCCTCAAAAAAAAAAATGTGACAGGAACTTAAGTGAAGGCAGTTCACCTACAGAGTAGTAAATACTGCTCAGCCAATATTTTGAGAAAGGACAAGAGACCTAATCCTCATGTATTTCCTCCTGTGATGCTCACTAGTGTCCTTTGTACGTTTATTGTCTTAGGGTATGTCTACACTTACCTCCGGAGCGATCGATCCAGCGGGGGTCGATTATCGCGTCTAGTGATGAAGCGATAAATCGACCGCCGAGTGCTCTCCCGTCGACTCCAGTACTCCACCGGAGTGAGAAGTGTAGGAGGAGTTGACGGGGAAGCATCAGCAGTCAACCTACCTCAGTGAAGACACCATGGTAAGTGGATCTAAGTACGTCGACATCAGCTACAATATTCACGTAGCTGAAATTGCGTAACTTAGATTGTTCCCCGCCCCCCCTCCAGTGTAGACCAGGTCTTAGAGTGTGAGTGTTACCTCCCTGATCATATCATCCCAGGAACTTTGTGAAATAACAACTTTGGCAAAATCTTAGTGATTTGTGTGTAGACGTTTCATCTGGTTACACTGGGCAATAAAGTAATACGTAATAACAATAAAGGCCAAACCCTGAGGTCCTCACTCAACTTTTACTCAGTTCTTATGCAGGCCTTATGCTCTGCCTACGGACTTCAAGATTTGGATGGACAGTAGTGACAATACTGGGATCTGTTAGCGCTTCTTAGCGTATGTGCAACATGCCTCAAGAGGCACGTGACCAAGATTTGTCACCAAATTTGGTCCACTGGTTAGATCATTAGCTTCTCCAGCCCAGGGCCGGGTACTACAAACAATAATAATACAATACATTGCATTTCTATATTGTCACCTTCAGAATGCTGTACAAATATCAACTAATTCATTATGCAGGAAGATAGACTAGACAGGTACATAAGAGAAGAGCTTTCTTTTTAAGTGTGCTCCTTTATTCAAGTGCATTTCTTTGTCTCTGTATATATTGAATCTAAATGGTAGTAGTAAAAGATATGGTTACAAGAGCACATGCACAGAGGCTGCATAAGACTGGGAGAACATCCAAAAAGCTCACATGGAAACAGAGACAAAGCTAGCTTTGGAATATGCAAATGCCTTGCCGATAACACAGATGCATGGCACACAACAAGAACAGCTGAAGGTGGGAGAGAACTTTCTGTCCCTGATTTATTCCTTCCATGGTGCCCTTATGTTTATGTATATCAGTACTCCTGGTTGTGTTTCTGTCCCTCTTTTGTTTTCAGTGCTGGGGATTATTGGCCATGGACCTCTTTCTTTCTGATGGCTCGTATCTCTTTCTTTCTGCTTCCAGACCTATTCTGTCCTAGTCTTTCCTTCATCCCCAGTAGACTCATCCTTTTGGTCTCAGAAGCCATCACCCACTTTCATTCCTTGCTACCTGCTGCATCTGCTGAACTCTGATTGTGTTCTCAGGGCAAGGGATGTCATTTTAGCACAGCAGAATGCATTATTTCCCTGCACTGTCTTATACCCAAATACGCGGTTATTCTTGTTTCCTTTGCAACTTAACACGTCATTCACCATATACCTAGTTCTGACATGTTTAAAGGATTCACGCTTTTCTTTACCACTGACATGACTTACCACACCTTCCAATAAAAATCTTGTACTTTCGTGCAATCAGAGTTAGCTGTGTTTCTGTATGTCCCATCCCTCCCCCCGGTTAAACCTTTGGTTTCATCTCACCATGGCATCAAACTACCTTCAATTAAATTAAGCATATACATTTCATGATGCTAAAATAGTAGGATTCATGGATTCATGACTGGAATGATTTGTTAGCTGAAATGATCTAACAGCCTGTTGAATAATCTTTCAATGACACCGTAACCACATGAAACATTTAAAGCTAGCCTAGATAAAGTGCTGGAGAATATGTTGCCCCGCGACTGCAGAGAAAAGACATGCGGTAAAATTTTCAAAAGTACTTAAATGATTTACAAGCCTCAATCCAATTTTCTAAAGGGGATTAGGTCTTTAGGAACCAAAGTCTCATTGAAAGTCAATGTGGGCCTTGCTCCTGTGTACCTAAATCACTTTTGAAAATGGGACTTAGGGTAAAATTTTTCGACAGTTCTCAAGTCACTTGGGATGATGGCACTTAAGTCACTTCAACATTTTTGAAAATTTCACTTTTAGGCGTTTTTCAAAAAACTTAACCTAGATTAACTAATATAGCTGATCTTTTGCATTTCTAACTTCTATTCTTCTCTGATTCTTTAAAGGACACAATTGAGCTTACTAATAAAAAAGAAGATTTCTTCACCTGTCCACTGGATGTTTTCAAAATACATTAGAAGCACCACCCTAGGTACCAAATCCCACAGACATCTCTTATGCTAAAGCTGAACCAGTTTTCCCTTTCATCTTGTAGTATTATTTCTCCCGTCTGAGTTCTGTTCACTTGGAAGGGTTTCACTGATCATGAAGGTGATTTATGGTCAACTCAAAGCAAAGCAAACTTAAACTCTGCCGATGTTCATTTCAACATGCTCAGCTCTACTAACAAAAAATTCTCAGTTCTTTTTAAGAGATGGTTTATATATACTTAACTTCATATTGGTTAATCAGACACTCCAAGATATAACTCGAAGTTATGCCGTAGTGATCAAGGGGAAGGGCATTTTTTAGACTCCATTATTAATTAGCTGGAATGAGTTGATTGTGCAAGGTCATTAATTGCCAGGAAATGCATGTTCCTCAGCCCATCATAGCTATTGCAAGCTGAAATGAAAATCGAGATGCATATGGATTTATTTTGAGTGATGTAGTTTCAAGTGATAGTTCAGGTAATTCCAGGGAAAGAATACTCTTGAAAATTAGCCAGAAAGATTTCTCAACTCAGCTTTCATCATTCCATTCGCAGCAAGGACAGCAAATCCATATTATAGGGACTGGACCGCCTGTTGTTAAGGTTGCCTGATACTTCCCATTTGTAAGACCCTGTTTTCAGTTGTTTATAACTGTCAAACTCTAACCCTTTGTGCTGAGATTTTACATGCCAGATGTCCACCATAACTTGATTTTGGGGTGGGGAATTTCATCAAAAACAGTTAACCCATTTCCAAGAATGAGGCTAGGGAAAAATACATTGTTTTGCTCATTTTGAAAATTCTGCAGACCTTTTCTTTGACTCTCTTTTAGCTCTCCCAGGCTTTGGAGCAGGGACTTGATATTGGTGAAGGGTGTGGCCTTTGTGTCAGGGATGTGCCTTTTGCAATCCTGTGAAATCTGTTCAGATTGAGCCAAGTTATAAGACTTTGAAGAATCTCAGTTTGCACATGGCCCATAGAGACTTCTTTGATTTTAGCAGCTCAAATCTCCAAAGATTCCATCCTCCCTGAGCATGCTGGACCTCTCACAGCTCTTAGTCGCACTGTGGGGATGCTGCATGCACAGTCTGGTCAGCATTGACCATGCTTCAGCCCATGGCTATAGGGGCAAAGCCAGACTTTCCCTGTAAAGGCTGCTCCCAGCTGGGACTGGGAGAGTAGGAAGCCACTCTCCCCCACTGTCTCAGTGACCTCCCTGCTGGTGCCTAGATAGTTTGGAGGAGAAAACCAACTGATCTGAATATAGAGGGGACAAAAGCCAGACTGGAGAGGGAAAGAAGATTGGGACAAGGAGTCTAGTGAGACTGGGACTGGTGTCGGAAGAGAAACTGAGGAGTGAAGAGTGGGACTGGCAAGGGGAATGGGATTGGCACAAGGAGCCAGGGTGGGGAAGAGACTGGGACCGGGGCATGTTGGAGGGGTTGGGGCTTATGGGGGCAAGCTTGGTGAAAAAGGGCAGAATGTCTGTGCTCACGAGAGCATACTCCACTCCAGAGACCGCAATGACCCAAGATTCCTCCTCTCCCATTCATTGTCAGGAAAATATGTGTGAAACCCACTGGCGCTGGTCCGCATAGAGGATGACAGCATACTGCTGCTATCAGTTAGTCCATTAGCTCAAGTGGCAGAGGTCTGTGTAGAAAATCTAAAGTTTCCAACCCTACTGATGCACCATGCGGGTGTCAATATGACGCAACACAATGGACATTTTGTTTTTAAACTTGCTTTTTTCTAAACCTAGGTTATTGTATACAGTATAAAACTAGGTTAAAATAAAATAACCAATGCTTCCCTCTCTGTTTGGTCATTGTGTCTTGTCCACTTTACAATGGTGGCCTATTTGCAAACTGAGCATGACGCCAATCAAAAGGTTGTGAAGTCAATGAGAGGGAAGCCCCAGGAAAAAAAATAATTGGTGTGAAAAAGAACAAAAGACTGTCCTGATATATCTAAAGGTACAAAAAGACACCCAGCATCTTTCACCATGAGGGCAAGCTGACAGCGTAACTTGTCTCATCAATGGAAGATCACAGTCAAGCCTGGCTGTAAAATGCTGGAAGGACTTTAAGGATGAGAATTGCTCTATAGGACAGGAAAGTACCTAATTAAGTGAATCTAGGTTCTAGAATGTATTCCTATTTTATTTTATTTGATGCCAATACTTCTACTTACTTTTACCTGAATCTTCTATATTTTGTTAAATGAACTTTCACTTGCTTTCACTATAATCATCTAAGTGCTGTGTGTTAAGTGGAGCGTGAACTGAGGTGGAACGGGTAGGCTGAGGTGTACAGCTTCTTTGGAAGGAGTGAATCTGTGAATACTGCAAGTGTCCAGTGAAATGGACTGAACACACCCAGGAGCCAGTCGGAGGGTTCAGAGGGTTGGAGTGCACCTGTTGCTAACCTATTAGGAAACAGCAGGGCCTGGGTTAGACTAGACAGGAGTGCTTGTGTTGCCTGTATCCAGTGGAGTGTGCTGGTGTACTCCCAGCATGTACAATGCTTTCTTACACTAAGGGCAGGTGGTAGTGAGGTGCATCACAACCCTGGGTACCCCCAGGAAGTATCACATATATAAATAAATATTGCAAAGGTTGGTAATGTTAGGGATTCTATTATGCATGTTCTTCATTCTGTCTGTGTTTTGTGTCCCATAATGTAAGACATTTTAGGACCTGGTCTTGCAAGGTGCCAAGTATTTCTTTGGATGTGCTGACAATTCTTAATTTCCAGTGGGTTCATTGAAAGCTGAGAAAGCTCAGAATCTCCCAAAAGGCAATCAGCCTCCTGTGCTGTATAAGGTCTTTTCACTAAATCAGACTGAGGCTTAGTAAATTGAACAGAACATCAGCTCTGTGCCTTGCCATTCGAACTTCAGTCAACAGGATCAGTAACCATTAGCTTTATTAATGTTCCTATTAATGTTTTTTATTTTTGGGGGGGGGGGAGTAATTAATTAGTACCCTTGCCAGTAACAAGCCAACAACTATACTTCTCACAGAATCTGACAGTGGCAAAGAACAATGCCATTTATTCGCAGCTCATTCCCATAGGTCGATTATACTTTTCTAGAAAAATACCACATTTAATTGAACAAGTGATTTTTGTCCTTTTAATGAAGAACATGAAATTCATACAATGCAAAGAGCCATCTATCCGAGCTTAGAACACTGCACTGATTATACAATCAGAAACAGGCACTTTCACGGAGCCTAAAACAAAACTGTTTGAGATGTGGCTTTTCCAAACTCATCTGAAGTGGGCTAACCAATGTGAAAGCTATAATGTTTAAATTCTTGCAGTACTGAAATACCCTCCATTTCAGGCCTAGAGTTTTGGATTATTTTAGTCGATAGGGTCAAAGAAAAGGTCAGGTTAACTCAGCAACATAATCACATGGACACTCATTCTGCAATTGACTCAGTGCAAACAGAACACAGTAGCACTCATGCAGGAAGTCCATGGACTGTGCTTAGGCACGGGGGGCTTTGATGCAACGAACTGTAAAATCAGGAATTTGGCCAAATTGTTTCCAAAGGCACACGAAAGGGGATATAAAGCAATTTGTCAGCGATTCCTCCAACCCTGATATCATGTAGCCACTGACCCTATTAATGTAATTTTCCATTCCTTATTGGAAACTCATGTTTGCAATTTCACATTTATTTATTAGTTAAATTTCATCGCTCTGCATTTCTCCACTCTAGGTGGTTTACAATCCAGAATCCCTAGCTTTTAAGAAGCACTGCATACAAAAGCTATGCAGTAAGACAAATCAAGAAATATAGATGTTATGCAGAGACACATCCTAATTAGTATGTTTACTATGAAGTTAGTTTCCCAATCATGTTTGTGTCAGTGCCACCAGTTTTGGCTACCATCAGCTTCCCACAGTGGATTCATGCATGAGTCTGTCAGGGAAAACAAGCAAGAAAAATTACTAAAAGTCAAATTCTTTATTAAATGTTGGCTACTTCTGTCGATTTTTTGTTCTGTGCTTGTCATTTATTAACAGTTGGCACCAGCACTAATAGCCTTGGACCCCCCTAAGGAATGTTGGATTTAGAACAGAGTCTATTTCTTTGCACTGAATCCAGTGGCACAGATGTCTAGTAGAAGACGCTCTGCCCTGGGTTACTTACATGATACAATTTGGGCTTCCAAGCCATCTCCAGGAACAATTTATCTATCCAACATAATGCACATTGGCTAATTGATAGATGTAGCATTGTGAGCCAACATGTGATAGAATTTAGGACTATGATTTCTATTATTATTTTTTATTGTTGTAACATCTAGAGGTCTCTAATGAGATGGGGGTCCCATTGTGCTAGACACTGTACAGAACTACAGCAAGGGACTGTCTCTGCCCCAGAGATCTTACGCTATAAATAGACAAGGCAGACAAAGGAAGGGGGGTTATCATCATTTTTCCAGTTGATGAAGAGATACACAAAGAGGTTAGGTGACTTACCCAAGGTAACACTACAAGTCCACTAGGGCTGGGGGGAGGGATAGCTCAGTGGTTTGCACGTTGGCCTGTTAAACCCAGGGTTGTGAGCTCAATCCTTGAGGGGGCCATTTAGGGGTCTGGGGCAAAAATTGGGAATTGGTCCTGCTTTGAGCAGGGAGTTGGACTAGATGACCTCCTGAGGTGCCTTCCAACCCTGATAGTCTATGAAAAGGGGTCAGGAACTAAACTTGTGAGTTCATCTTTTGGGACTAGAAATGGCATGGGGTTTTTTGTTTTTTTTTTTGTGATTTCTGAGTCTTGTGTTCTCTTTTAGTCAGTCAGTGAGGCTATTAGAGGACTCAGAGTGCAGACAGATAATTTAGCTTCTGTATATAGCCTTAGGGAGCATCGTTCTATGTATTTAGAATTCTAGGAATTGCTGAGGTCACCAAGGCCTCATACTGGGACAGCTATTCAAAGCAAATAAGGTATTTGACTCCCTTTTTGTGTTTGTCAGACAATTATCAACAGACTTAGAATGTTAAAAATTAGTTCATTACTCAAAATTATTCAACAAATGCTTTCTGCAGGTATCTTTCAGCCTATAAAAGTATTGCTTCTAGTCTTTTATATTCCTAGTTCATTCTTTGTGCACGTCAGCTTAGGCTTATGGCACTGGTTCTGCTCTCTAACTGGACGGCTCCCAAATCCACAAAGAGCTTTAAAGATAGATGAGCAAATATTTCTGGTACAGTTTCTCATGCAAACATGTGTAATAACAATCCATGTGCCTAGGTATAGTTGCAGTAGAATTCATGACACTTTGCCTCTCCACAAAAGTTTGTGGTGGTGCTTGCAGTTGTATGAAAAAGCCATGTATGAAGAGAATTGGCAAAGTTTATTTGAAAGTTCAGAGATACTTTTTTGCAGTATTAGCTCAGCTATATAAGAGACCTGCGGCCAGATCCTCAGCTGATATAAATCAATGCTGTTCATTGACTTCAGCAGGACTATGCTGATTTAAGCCATCTGAGGGTCTAGTCCCTGGCCATTGCAGTGCTAAGTACACCTGGAACAGTTATGTTAAGAATGAGAGTCTCTTTTGTGAAGAATGAGGGATCTGTGTCTTTACTTCTTTTGGTAAACACGTTATTTCTGCAACTAGAGCTCTTGAACGGATTTGTGCTACAAGAGTAACTTTCCTTTATAATTAATTCATTGATTACTTAAGGTAATCACTTGTGTGTGATATAATCACTAAGAGGCAGAGTGTTATAGCTTGGAGTAAGCTTGATAACGAGCTCAGACTAAATAAGTGGCTTGCACTCACTATCAGCACTGTTTTAAAAAAAAATGGCACGGGAGGGTATGTTTCCAAAAAAATTGTCCATGCTTTTCATTGAAAAACTTCAAAATGTTTTGAATAGCTCTTCTTACTATTCACCAGAATAGGCCACAGCATGGAATCTTAAAGTGTGAAGGGCATAAAAAGGTGCCCCTCTACATCTGGATATGTCTTTAGAACATACTTTAGGCAGTCTTTCGAGTTCTCCCATCACGACAACTCTACCTGAGTTGCTACAAATCGTAATGCAGCTCCTATTTAAATGGACCTAAATGAGGGCTACTTCAAGGCCTCATGCTGAAATGTGGATGCTAGTCAAATCTCCTCCAGAAGTCAATAAGCTCTTCAGGAGTTGGCCCCTACAGCTGATATGTGGTATGAAAACTTTGGCCCCCTTTTCTGCTGGATCCTGCTTTGTGTACACCTACATGTAGATGCATTTGTGAGTGTGGGTCTGAATGAGATCAGACTCCTTTTGGGGTCGGGAAGGAATTTCTAACCAGATCATATAGGCCAAGACCCTGGTGGGTTTTCACCTTCCTCTGCAGCATGGGGCACTTGCAGGTCTAAACTAGTGTAAATGGTGGAATCTTAAATCATGATTTGAGGACTTCAGTAACTCAGCCAGAGGTTAGGGGTCTATTACAGGAGTGGGTGGGTGAGGTTCTGTGGCCTGCAATGTGCAGGAGGTTAGACTCGATGATCATGATGATCCCTTCTGGCCTTAGAGTCTATGAGTCAATGGGAGATCTGCCCATAGGACTGTACAATATGCTAGATGGATGGAGCTCTGGAGCCGCCAAATCAACTGCAGGTAACTTTTTCTCTTCTCTGGCTTCAGTATGACTCAGGAACAATTATAATCTTCATGCAGATGCCTAGTCCTGTGAAATGACATATTCTGTTCCCAGCATCCTACAGTACATATGGATTTTCAGTAAAGCAATTCATTCAGTTAGATTATAATTTTGAATCACAAATATAAACCATAGATGTTATAAAGATGGAAGGCATGTATCTCAATTAGAGCATTTAACTCCATCTGCCAAAGGAGGATAAAGCTCTCAGCTGAGACATTAAATTGATTGTACATTTGCCCATAGCCAAAGTGCCAAGCTATATATTTGCATTTCTTTAATATTTTCTAAGCTTCTTGAGTAAAATTCTCAAAAGGACTTAGTGAAAGCATTAGAAACCTAAGTCCAATTGTCTCTGAATGCTGTTTTACCACTAGTCCGAAATCCCTGTAAAACCACATAATTTCTATGGGCTAATGACTTGAAGCCTGTGGGGAAGAACTGAATTATAGCCCAGAGATTTGCCATTCTTGAGATTATAATATATGTACACATAATATAATGCCTGAGGGCACCTAATTAATTCATATCCATTGCTGCTTGTTTGGGGAGTAAACCCTAAAATGAGAATTTTGTAGTGTTTTAAACAAACATTTCCATAACAGAAGTTAATTGTGCACTTCTACAAATCACATCTGTTTAGCTCAGAACACTGTAGTTTGCTTCTGATGGTGGCTGAGGCTTGATTACTCTGCATGACTACCAGCAAACCATGTCCTAACCCACAACTACAAAGGCCAACATTTTCAGATGTGGGTATTTAAAGTGAGGCACCTGCGTCTATGCTAAGGCAACTAATTAAGTGCCCTTGTTTTGAGAACTACTGAAAAACTGTGACACATCTCAAAATCAGGACACTTTGATGTTTAAAAATGGGTTTAGATGCCTAGCTGTAGACACAAATCTATGAAAATGTTGTTTAGTGTCCACTAGAAACTGGAATGAGACCACCATTTCCTTCAATAAAAAGACACTTTTTCCCTGGTTGACAATACCTTCATACTTGGATACTGCATAAAGTGGCTTCTCCTTTCATAGCAAGTCTGCATTCACCCATCACTCTCAGAGTCGAGAAAATCTCATTTAAAAATATACCAATTTCTAGGGATGAATTTTACAGACATTTTTATATGAACTGAACCAAATCCCTGAACTTTGGGGATTTTCAAGTCTGTTTCCAGCTTTTTCAGTGTGAACTCATCTCTAATTTTTACATAATGTTTTCTGTTCACTTTTAACTAATCTCAAACCAGGACTATAAATCACAAGGAACATGGGAAATTTCCTAGTGAAAAAGTGAGAAAATCAATCTTAAGTACCAGTTGTTTCTCTCCCCCCACTCCCCATGCTTGGCCAGTTCTCATTTTCATTTACAAAATGTAACACAAACGACTTGTATCTCCTTTCTTTCCTACGGTAACTGACCTATATTAACCTGGCTATTCAATACCATGGGTTTTATTTTTCCAACACAATAGACACAGAAGTCCCCCCTCCCACTTCTCCTCCTCCTCTTCCCTTCAACTTTGGCATCATTTGGGTGAATGGAAAAATTAATTGATTTTCCCTAATGATGTCTCTCTGAGCAGATCAGGTTAACTGTGGACAGCAGCTGCAGTTTAATTTGTGATTGTGCAATTGAAAATTATATACTTATTGGATTACTGCACCAGACCATGAGGTTGGCATGATGCCTGCCTTGCCTTCAAAAATGCGACTCAGAGGGTTTTCAGGGCTGATGGGAACTGTACTGATGCTGTAACAGTGATATTCAGAGAAAGAGAGGGAGCAATTGTTAACTTATTTTGGGATCAAGTTATAGG
Source organism: Natator depressus (assembly GCF_965152275.1). NCBI lineage: Eukaryota > Metazoa > Chordata > Testudines > Cheloniidae > Natator > Natator depressus. The sequence goes on from NC_134247.1 coordinate 5,628,148, forward strand.
ATGTGTTTACTTTTTCTATAATCCTTTAAAAAAATAATCTTAAATCTTAAAATAAGTCACAAAACTTTTTATTAACTATTTGCATGTGCTGGTGTGAACTCCAAACACAGCATCATGACAGTACCAGAACCAGAAAGTGAAATTAATAAGAAATTGACCGTAGTGTAACTGTCCACTCTAGTTTCATTATATGAAATGTTTGGAGTTCATAAGACCAGTATCCTATCTTCTGACAGTGGTTGGTGCCAGATGCTTCAGAGACAATGACCAGAAGAAGGCAATTATTAACTGATAATTGTCCAGTCATCCAGTCTATATCTGGCAGTCTGAGGCTTAGGACACTTAGGGCATGTCTACACTTACCTCCGGAGCGATGGATCCAGCAGGGGTTGATTTATCGCGTCTAGTGAAGATGCGATAAATCGACCGCCAAGCTCTCTCCCATCGACTCTGATACGCCACTGGAGTGAGAAGCACAGGTGGAGTCGACGGGGGAGAGTCAGCAGTCGACCTACCGCAGTGAAGACACTGCGGTAAGTAGCTCTAAGTACACTGACTTCCGCTACGCTATTTTCGTAGCTGAAGTTGCGTAACTTAGACCAACTTAGCTCACCCCCACCACCCCCAGAGTAGACCAGGCCCCAGAGCATGGGGTTGCATCCCTGACAATCTTGGCTACCAGCCATTGATGGACCTATCCTCCATTAACTTATTTAATTCTTTTTTGAACCCAGTTATACTTTTGGCCTTCAGAACATCCCCTGGCAATGAGTTCCACAGGTTGACTGTGTGTTGTGTGAAGTACTTCCTTTTTTTTTTTTTTTTGGTTTTAAACCTGCTGCCTATTAATTTCCTTGGGTGACCCCAGCTTCTTGTAAATGCCTAAATAACACTTCCTTATTAAATTTCTCCACTTTATTCATGATTATACAGACCTCTACATATCCCCCTTAGTTGTCTCTTTTCCAAGTTGAACAGTCCCAGTCTTTTTAACCTTTCATACGGAAGCTCTTCTATACCCCAATCATATTTGTCATGCTTCTCTGTACCTTTTCCAGTTCTAATATCTTTTTTGAAATAGGTCAACCAGAACTTCATTCAAGGTGTGGGCATACCATAAATTTATATAGTGGTATTATGATATTTTCTGTCTCATTAGCTGTCCCTTTCCTAATGATTCCTAACATTGTTCGCTTTCTTGACTGCTGCTGCACATTGAGCAGAAGTTTTCAGAGGACTATCCACAATGACTCCAAGATCTTTCTCTTGAGTGGTAACACATAATTTAGGCCCCATCATTTTGTATGTATAGTTGGTATTATGTTTTCCAATGTGCATTACTTTGAATTTCACCTGCCATTTTCTTGCCCAGTCACCCAGTTTTGAGATCCCTTTGTAACTCTTCACAGTCTGCTTTGGACTTAACTATGCTGAGTAATTTGTAACTCTGCAAACTTTGGCACCTCACTGTTCACCCCCTTTCCCTGATCATTAACGAATATGTTGAACAGTACAGGTCCTCGTACAGATCCTTGAGGGACCCTGCTATGTACCCCTCTCCACTCTGAAAGCTGACAATTTATTCCAACTCTTTGTTTTCTTGTTTTGACCACTTACTGGTTGAAAAAAACCACCATAAATGGTCAGAAATATATTATGGGGTTTTTTTATCTGTTACTGTTTTATCTATACTCTAAGTAATAAAAAAAAAATATTAAGGAACTATTTTAAATACAAAGGACCAGATTTTCAACTGGTATAAAATGCAAACAACTATTGACTTCACTGGAATTATACCAGTTTAAAACCAGCTCCAAATCTGGCCCGTTATGTTTATCATAAAATTGACAATGGCCCTTTAAATTCTCTGCATATTTTAAGTTGAGTCACTTCACATAGTATTTCCAGCAAATGCTGGGTTTCTGTTAGTAAACAGCATAGAGCATATTTTAGAAGTTCCTTCAACAGAAGAGAGAAACTGGTGTTTGCACCATTAAATTTTCCATCTGAAGTAAAAATATTTTGCAATCTGGATGGCTTTGTGGATATTTGTGCTCTTTGAAGTGGCAGCCAGAGTTTTAGAATTTTATATTTGTGCCATCATTTTGCAGACTTCAAGTTTATATTATGAATTTTGTGGTCATATTCTTGAGGTCTTCTAAGTTTTTTCCATTTGGGAAAAATCAAAAGGCTGTTGGAATCCTTGACAAATGCCATTCCCTTCTTTCCAAAATATGCCAAGGGCACCAAAAATGCAAATCTTGGACCAAATTCTGCCCTAAATTAGACATTCTGTGACCTGTGCAACCTTGTGACTTCAAGCCAGGGCAGAATTTGAACTCAGGGAAAATGTGCCCAGCTATTACTACTGACAGGTATTTTACAAAAACAATGGACGGATGCCAGAACCATTGGTCCATCTAGTGAAGTCTCCTGTCGCCAACGGTAAACAACCAGATGCTTCAGAGGAAGAAGCCCTGCATTAGGTAATTACGAGATAACCTGCCTGTAGGGATAGTTTGTTTTATCAGGCTTATTTTGACTCGATTGCTAGATGGTGTTTATGTAGTACTGCTCCTCTTCAAAGCACTTTACAAAGAGTAGCTGACAAGCACATTAAGTGTCCCTTGCGATGTGTTAGCCCTGTTTTAAAGACTGATACATTTAGTTACAAAGAGGTGATGGCCTGATCTGAGAGTGCTGAGCAGTTTTGCAAGCATTGACTTTAAATCATCACAGAAAGTTCCCATATGTGACTTGTTCCATATTTACAAAAGGAACAGAAGGTCAGAGCAAGGATTAGGAAAAATTAGGAATTCTTATCTCCCAGTCATGTGCTCAGATCTAAAATCTTCCCTGCCTGGTGTCTGCATCGCACAGATTCCATTTAATGTCTTCGCCCTGAACAGTCTGCCAGGGAGTGGTATATTAGCAAACGTATGGGAAAACTTCACTTAGAGAGAGCTTAAAAGCCGAACCGTGAATTCAGGCACTTACCACATGGTCACCAAGTGTAAGCCCAGCATGTCAGAAAGGTGCCCCAAATGACCGGCCCCCAAAAAATCATGATTGAGAGGATCAGGGAGGGAGATGATGTTTTCTTTTTTGCTCTTTTTACCTATATTCTAGCCTTTAAGAAATACAAACCTCTGAACTTCCGTGTTCATATGAACCTTATGAATCCACAATGTTTAACTGTGTTCTCTATTAGTTAAAACAAGTCCCCCCATTCCTAATTTTGAACTCATAACACCTGCAGTTTATATGGTCCTTGTGCTTCTGTAATATTAGCTCTAGGGATTTTTAGCACTGGAGATATTTAAACAAAGGAACAAGTGTATCTCAGGGGACGTCTTCATTGCAGAGTTAGTCTGGGCTCTGACTCAGGTGTTGCCCTAATTCCCCTCCCATCCACACACAAAACCCTCTCACCTAAGTTTAGTGTTGTTTGATGCCTGAGCTAGCTGACCCAGCTGAGGGTGTGTGTTCGGCTGCTGGCTTCACGCAAGCTGGTAATCCTTCCACTTTGCAATAAGGATGCAAGCCAAGTCACTCAAGTGCTGATAGATCCCAAAAGCCTTCCCACAATTCCCCTCCCCTCCCCATGATCCCAGCAGGACAGACAAGTTTTCCCACAGTTCCCTGGAAAAGAATGATCGAGTGTGTCAGCTAACTGCAGCACAGAGAGCTACCGTTTATGCCCTCTGAAGCCCCTGCAAAAGAGAGGTGAGTGCACGTCTAGTGAGGACTTAGTAACTCAGGGGTCAGAGTAGCAACCGTGTTAGTCTGTATCCGCAAAAAGAACAGGAGTAGATTAAGGTGCCGCAAGTACTCCTGTTCTTTTAACTCAGGTGTGGTTTTGCAGCGTGGCTCCTCACAGTGGGGTGAGGCTAACCCTGCTGCTCAGACCAGGTGACAATCATCTGAGTTTACTCTGCTGTGAAGATGTACCCTCAGAGCTGTGAGAGCTAAGAAAGATGCTAAGAGGTTAGTTCACAACAAGTAAAAAAACAACAACAACCCACTTCATCTTAAAGTCAGTGGGATTAATCAGGGTGCCATTTGGCCTCACATTTTCTGGCACAATCTTCTGGCCTCTTGTTTGAAATACACAGATGAAATTGAGGGGGAAATCTCTTCTCTTTTACACCTGTGTAAATCCAGAATAACTCAACTGAAGTTATTCCAGATTTTCACCAGTGGGTTTGAGAACAGAACTTGTTTCCAAATATTAAAATGTTCGCAATCTGTAAGAGAGCTTAACTATTGCCATTCCCTGTTCTCATTTGTCAGATAATGTTCCTAGAATCCCTCAGACAGAGACAAACACCTACAAGATCTTTATCAAGCGTTCTTAGAACTACAATACCCACCTGGGGAAGTGAGGAAACAGATTGACAGAGCGAGACGGGTACCTAGAAATCACCTACTACAGGACAGGCCCCACAAGGAAAATAAGAGAACACCACTGGCCATCACATACAGCCCCCAGCTAAAACCTCTCCAGCACATTATTAACGATCTACAACCTATCCTGGAAAACCATCCCTCACTCTCCCGGACCTTGGGAGACAGGCCAGTCCTCGCTTACAGACAGCCCCACAACCTGAAGCAAATACTCACCAGCAACTACACACCACACCACAGAAATACTAACCCAGGAACCAATTCCTGTAGCAAACCTCGTTGCCTACTCTGTCCCCATATCTACTCTAGTGACACCATCAGAGGACCCAACCACATCAGCCACACCATCAGGGGCTCATTTACCTGCACATCTACTAATGTTAAGTATGCCATCATGTGCCAGCAATGCCCCTCTGCCATGTACATTGGCCAAACCGGACAGTCCCTACGTAAAAGAATAAATGGACACAAATCGGACATCAGGAATGGTAACATACAAAATCCAATGGGAGAACACTTCAATCTTCCTGGACATTCTGTAACAGATTTGAAAGTAGCTATACTTGAACAAAAAAAACTTCAGAAACAGACTTCAAAGAGAAACAGCAGAACTAAAATTCATTTGCAAATTTAACACCATTAATTTGGGCTTGTATAGGGACTGGGAGTGGCTGGCTCATTACAGAAGCAGCTTTGCCTCTCCTGAATTGACACCTCCTCATCTATTGTTGGGAGTGGACTACATCCACCCTGATCGAATTGGCCTTGTCAGCACTGGTTCTCCACTTGTGAGGTAACTCCCTTCTCTTCATATGTCAGTCTATTTATGTCTGCATCTGTAACTTTCACTCCATGCATCTGAAGAAGTGAGGTTTTTACCCACGAAAGCTTATGCTCAAATAAATCTGGTAGTCTTTAAGGTGCCACTGGACTCCTTGTTGGTTTTGTTCCTAGAATGATACTCTTAATTCATTAGAATCACTATGGGATTTGGCATATACAAAACCTGATGCTTATATAGCACCGTAATCTGTGGCCAAGGAAGCCTGACACTTTAGGAACTACAATTCTTAAGCAAACTGTGTGCCCAAAAGCAGCAAATGTGATCCCCAAGGGTTTAATTTGTTCATATAACTTTCCTCTAAGGCCAAGGTTCTTCTCTGTAACAAGTAAAAGACAAATATTCCCAGAGAGAGGAGGAGCGAAGCACATATTTGTGGCCAAGCAAACACTTTGTGAGGCTTAGGATGCACTAAGGACAGGAATTAAGGAAAGGAAGAAGCTAAAGGAGACAGCTCACAGCAAATATGGTTGGGGTCTGGGAGGAAATCATTCATAAGCCTTCATGGAAACATGGATCATTTCTTATAAAGATACTTTTTTATGTATAGATCTTCCTTCCAAGCAGAGTCTTTCCTCTCTACAAACATTTATTAATTAAGTGTCACAACAGTCGTGTGGGGTAGATAAATATTTTTATACCCATTTTACAAAGAGGTTAAGTAACTTGCCCAAAATCACACAGTGAACGAATCAGTGGCCAAACCAGAAATAGAACTCAGGAAGGTTCCTGAGACCCAGACCTTTGTTCTAACCACAGGACAACACTCCACTTTCCATTCCCATTCTGAACACAGTAACAGTCACAACAATACGATGAATAGGGTATTCGGTGGACTTTCAGCTGCATTTGTCTCCTTCCATTGCAGCTTTAAAATGCCACCTATTGCACCATCTCTGTCTTGGTTTTCTGAACATACTGTCAAAACAGACTTCCAAACGCTATTGTTCTGCACTATATTTCCTAAAAAACTATTGTCCTGCACGTATGCAGCAATCCAATTTGTTGTGCTGAGCTTGTGCAGTCTTGTATGGTTTCAAAGGAGTTTGCATGCTGTAAATACCAGTATTCGTTGACCATCTGACTGCCAGATTCTACAAGGGGGAGTAATAAAATGCAAAGTACATAGCTCAGATCTACATAGCATGGTCTGGATGCTTGCCCTTTTGCCTTTGAATTGCTTTTTGAATCCATGCCCTGACCAATATAAGTTAAATTATTCTGATTATACAGCTTGAAAGAGTCCCCAGTGACATGCTGGATTCTGATCATTTCCTAATTTGCTGCAAAACAATCTCAGACAGTACCAGAGTCTGGGACAATTTGAGGGCATGTCACCAAATAAAGATAAAGAACCCATTGTTGCTCCACCTAATTTACATGTAAAATACATTTCTAGTTACTTTATCTTAGTCTCAGAGCTACATCCTCTGGAGAAACAAATTTAATCTTTTGTTTATTCCCCTTTCAGATTTAGGATAAATGCCCTAGGTTGTGCCTGTCAACATAGTTTATTGAGTTGGACCTAAACCAAACCCCAGAACCGAAAGACCCTCATCTTCCGCTCAAGTTGAGACTTGGATTCAAGTTGTGTATCTGGAACCTCTCTGGACAATGAGGCGACCCAGAGTTCCAAACCCCAAACTCTCTCAAAGTTTGGATCTGGATCTGCCTCATCTCTAATTGTTTATAATAGGACTTGCAGCAGAGTCCACATTTCCAGTGTAGAGTGAGATAAAATGCAGATATGATCTGGATGTTCTTCAAGAATCTTTTTCTTCAAAGCTTTTGCAACAGATTCTATTCTGTCACCACTATGTTTTAAAAGCAGCAATCTAAAAACAGACACAGGAAAAAGAGGGTTGGCCCATCAAGTCTGATATTCTGCCTCTTATGGTGAGCAACCCCAGAAGCTTCATATTAAGACAGCCTTCCACACCCAACAAAATATCATATACTTGCCAATGGTGCAATGGTATATACAGTGGAATATTTCCTTCCTGGCCTCCCTGAAGTTGATCAACTTACGCCCTGAAGTATGAGATTTGTTCTCTTTGTTTTAGTGTGTACTGTATAATTACAACTTCACGTATTATTGGTCACTAAATTATCCAGTCCTATATTAAATGTGGCTGTAGTTAAAGCTAGCTGGAAAAGGGGAGAAAAACCCCCAAGAGATTTCAAAAATATTTCAAAAGTTAGAAAAATATTGACCAGTTTCAATAGCTCACCAAAAAATGGAGGGGGGAGTTGTTTTGTCAAACATTTTCCCAACTTAGCCCAATATTCAAAATTTTAAATATTAGAATATCACCAGAATTTTGAGATTTGAGAAACGACGAGTTCTACCCAAAGCATTAGATATTGTAACCTCCTGCGGTAGACAATGCCATAAATTGACTCTGCTCTAAAACCAGGATTTAATTTATTTTTTCCACATTTATTGGCCATATGTTGCACGGAGTGATACTTTTTGCATCTAGTATGGGACAGCATTAAAAAGGAAGGACTATCTGATTTTAACTCTGCCACCCATATCAACAATCCTGGAAGCAGTCGAGATGAATATTCTCCCCATCCCCCACCCCCCGCACATGAAAGGCTTATTGGGCCTTCAGGATTTGTCCCAGGAATGATTACGAGTGACAGTGAAGAAAAACGACGTGACATGTTTTGTGGCTCAGGAAAATTTGCTTAAAACTCGTCCTGCTTTTAATTATTTTTATTTTTTGCATACCCCTCCATTTCCAGTTTCGGGATGGAACTAGAAGCAGAACAACTGAAATTTGGCTTAGGGGAGTTCATTCTCCTATGTTTGGAACCCACTTGAACCCTGGATTTAGCAGAGAATGTTAAACCTTTGAGGGGCAGGTTCCATTTGGCGCTGGAAAACCTGAGTTTGTGGCTGTTCCATGTGTGTTGAAATGTAATCCCTCCTAGTCATCCTGTTGGAGGAATAGCCATTATTTAAACATAGCCAGATCCTCCGCTGCTGGAAATCAGAGTAGTCAGTGGAGCTCCACTACTCCATACCAATGGGAGCTTCTGGATCAAGAATCTTTATTGATTGCATATCACAAGGTTTGAGTTAATCAGAAATAATTTAAAAAACAAAATTAAAGGTTCTTTAACATTAGAGCTGGACAGGAAACGATTTTTCAATCCCTTGAGAGTTTGGGGGATTTTGGAGTCTTTTCCCATCCCAATATGGGATGAGAAGTTAATCTAAAAAAACCTTCATGAACTGATCTAAAGAACAAATATTCAGATTGGGTCCCTCACAATGTTTCCTTTTGATTTCAACTATTTGAATTTTAACCATATTTTAGTATAAACTAACTAAAATTTTGAAGCAAATCGTCATTTTGGACTGAAAAATGAACACGTTCATTTAGAAACTGTCAAAACTGGGTGTTTCAATTTTCAAATCTGGAGACTCATCACACCCAACCATTTCTCATGAAGTTTCACTTTTACCATATTGGCATTTTCGGAGGGAAAAGAGTTTCATTTGACAATTCCTGACCAGCTCTATTTAAAACACAATAGTTTAAACTGGGGGGAGGAGAAGGGAGAATGATTCAAATAGCAAAATAATACATAGCAAAAATAGTTCTAGACATTTTGCAAAGTCTCAAAACCCCGCTGGGCTCTCCCATAAAGCAGAAGTGCCAGCTGTCACGGAGTTAAAATCTGGCCCCTTTGAAGTCAATGGCAAAACTGTTACTGATTTCACTAAGGTCAGCGTGGAAAAGCACCAGGTTAAAGATATATTCCAGTTCAGGTGACATGATCACATGTCACTGTAGGACCCCAAGCCTTCATTCCTCCCAGCCTGACTCACAGGAAGGCCTGCCCGCAAACAGAGCCATCCACAGTCAATTTTCCTGGTTGATGGGAGCCATCAAGATACCAAACCACCATGGCCTATACTTTGCGTAATTACAATAGGCCCTCAGAGTTATATTTCATATTTCTAGTTTCAGATACAAGAGTGATACATTTATACAACTAGGATGACCACACTCAGTAGATTATAAGCTTTGTAATGATACCTTACAAGAGACCTTTTGCATGAAGCATATTCCAGTTACATTATATTCACACTCGTTAGCATATTTTTATAAAATCATATAGAGTGCGTCACAACTCCCATCAGCTTTTTTAATCCTGTTTCTGGGTGGCTTAGTTCCAGAACCTATCCTCTTTTAATAGGCAGGCTCTCTTTTTCTGGCTTCCTGTATCAAAAAGCAATGGTCAGGGGCACATAAGAATGGCCATACTGGGTTACACCAAAGGTCCCTTCAGCCCAGTATTCTGTCTACCGACAGTGGCCAATGCCAGGTGCCCCAGAGGGAATGAACAGAACAGGTAATCATCAAGTGATCCATCCCCTGTCACTCATTCCCAGCTTCTGGGAAACAGAGGCTAGGGACAGCATCCCTGCCCATCCTAACTAATAGCCATTGATGGACCTATCCTCCATGAATTTATCTACGAAGTTCTTTTTTGAACCCTGTTATAGTCTTGGCCTTCACAACATCCTCTGGCAAGGAGTTCCACAGGTTGACTGTGCGTTGTGTGAAAAAATACTTCTTTTGTTTGTTTTAAATCTGCTGCCTATTAATTTCATTTGGTGACCCCTAGTTTGTGTGTTATGAGAAGGAGTAAATAACACTTCCTTATTTACTTTCTCCACATCTCAAAGATTTCACAGTAACTGCTTCTCTAAACCACTTTGTGGAGGAAACTGACAAGGGAAACACCTGGTGAAATGGTCTTTTGTGGGGACACAGGAATAAGTGGGATCAGAAAAAAGCTGGGGAGGGTAGTGAAAGCTAGTGGATAGAGCACTGAACTGAGAGTCAGTGGAGCTGGATTCTAAACATAGCTTTGCCACGGACCTTGGGCAGACTTGTGTGACCATGAAGTACAGCTTACTATCCCTGTTTTCCCATCGGTCCTGTCTACTTAGATTGCAAACTCTCTCACTCTGTATTTCTGCAGTTCCTGACAAAATGGCCCAATCTTGGTTGCAGCCTCTACTACGCACTGCCACACAACCAGTAATAATAGAAACAAACCCAGAGCATTAAATCTGAAATCAGAGCACTTTTCTGAACACCATTAAATCTTCTGAGCCCAGGAATCCATCGCAGACCTATTTAGACTGCTCGCAATGTAGAGCAAAGTGCTGGGAAATTTGGGGTTTTTTTTTTCCTTGAACCAAATGTTTTTGTGAACTTGTCTCCTTTACAATAAATGTTTCCCCCCATAAAATTATGGACTGGTCTGTTTCTTTTCAAACTGCATCTTAGCCCCAGGAATCAGGAAGAGCAATGGGTTTTTAATGTGGAAATTTCATGCACAGGTTCTTTTGTCCTTTAAGCCAAATCCCATTTTATGTTTCTTAAAGATGAATTTATTGATGCTTTTTTGGCCCATCGGGTTAGTTTCATAACCAGATATTCGATGGGATGTAACCGCCAGTTTGAAATCTTTTACTTTGTAGCTCAGAGCAGCTAATGAAGCTTTCTCATGATCACGTTGATTTACTTACCATATATCATGATTTACTACGGTGTTCGGTTTATGCTTGGGATTGCGGGTGTTTGTGTGCAACTTTTTTGAAAAGTTGACAAATCTTATCCGCACTGATTTTCTGTTCTACCTTAAATCATGTGTCCATCAAAAAAACCCACAATTTTAAAGGAACAATCAATTCAAAGAAAAAAGAAGGAATCTTATTTTCTTTATGTCTGCTGCCCATATGGTTTGAACTGGTTTAAAAACAAAACAATTCAGAAACCTCTCCCAAAAATTAAAGGAGGAAAAACAAACCAAAACTTGTCCATCTTGCCTCCCACTTACAAAACTCTTTGTAGCTTCTGAAAAGTCTGATTAACGTTGAGCTTTCAAAGTTTGGCTGGAAATCTCAAGAGATTTATAGTCCTAGTTATTTCTGTCACTTCCAAACTTCCAGTCCTAGCTAGAATTTGTAACCTCAGAGGAACTTAGAGTAATGAAAAAAAAATGTTAAACTTTGAATATTTTGGAAAAAGCATCTGAATCAAACTTCTGATACCGCTGTAATTGATCAGTGTGAATTAGCAAGTTTTGCAGCTTTATCATGTTAGAAGATACAGCGTAGGAATATATACGGTCACGTATTTGATTTTCTATAGCATTATTTATATTGTGATGATAGCACTGACAGGGCCCAGCCCCATTGTGCGAGGGACTACAAATACAAGAGGAACAGATGTTCCCCACTTGGAAGAGTTTACAGTGTAAATACCCTGCTCACACTCTTGTGAGTTAAGGAAGTATTCTCATCCCCATTTTACAGATGGCAAATGGAGACATGCATTTAAACTGACTTGATCAATAATGGTGGCAGAGCCAAGAACAGAAAAAAGGGCTCTTAAGTCCCACACCAATGCCTTCAGCATAAGACCATTCTTCTTCTCTTTCCTCTAAGGGGAGCCTGGGGTCCCATTTTCAAAGCTGACTAGAGATGTAGGTGGGTGTCAAACTAGGCACCTAAGCGCCCAGGTGCTTTTGAAAATGCCACTAGGGGATTCGGCATGTTTAGGTGCCTAGCTACATTTGAAAAGCTAGGCTCTTTTCCCTACCCGTATATTACTGCGTCCTCTAGATTGGGGCAGATTTCTAGATCTCTTTCAGCAGTCCCACTGTTGTTACGCCCCCTTCCCCCGGCCCAGGCGTGCTAGAATTTTGCCATTGTCAGGCACAGATGCCGAAACCCTTTTGAGCAAAGGTGCTACAACTCCTCTGAGTCCAGTTTGAGCTTTTTCCCAACTGAGTGGCGCCATGGAGTGGCTCCCATTCGTCCCAATTACAAAGACATAAACATGATGCAGACCACACTGGGTTTGAATCTCAACCAGAGAAGCAAAATTCTCAAGTCCAGTGAATTATTTCATGTTCAGTAAACTTCCATTAAATATGATTAATATGCCTGCTCTTTAACTGTAGACTGATACACCCCAAATAATGTGAACTACATTTTAGCGCTCACAAAAGTTGACGGATCCTTGGGATACGTATATATAACCCCAAAGCAAAATTATCTCTTTCCTTTTTGTTTTGGAAGCACAGGTTAGAATTAGTTTACAAATAGAACATATTTATGTATTGGCTTTGTTTTCTTGCAGCTAAAATTATTTGTTTCTGAAAATATCTGGCTTTACTCTGGAACCCAATTTTGGGCACAAATCTCTCAAGAGCAGATCACAAGATACCTGAATCCTATCCCAGACTTAATCTCAGTCTGAAATCATGTCTGACCACTACCTCGTTGATCCATTTCTACTGCTGATACAACGACCCATCAGCTGCGAGACGTCTCTAAACTGATTGAAATAGGGACATTTAGGTTGTTTTTGTTGCCTTGCTTCCTGGTAAACTGTAGCAATGGCCTTTGGGGAAACAATGTTCTCTAATTCATCCACCTTGCTACAGATGATCAGTTAAAACCAGGAAAAGAACTGAAAAATGGGATTGTGATAGTGCTGAATGCTATAAAATCCTTGCATTGATTCTTGTTGTTTGGAGGCTTTTTGTTTGGTTTTATACTTTATATTGATTGTCATATCCTAATGATCGCATTTAGAAGGTAATTGCTTCCTCTGTAAATACACTCAAAACCTAATACCTCTAAAATTTAATAGCACTAAATTAGTGCTATAAATGAATCTGATAGTTGCTTCACCAGAAATATGTCTGCTCTCCTGCATATATTTAAAACACCGATAAATTTGCATTTAGTTGATGTGTCACCTCATGGGATATTAGGATGGAGAACTCTCCAGAGAAAACCTGGCAGAAGGAATTAGCCCTGCCCCCAAATCTCACAGATCCCCCAAGATCCACCAATGTCAAAGGGCCTGAGGCTGTATTATCTATTGCACAGATGGAGCTTGGAAAGGTATAATACATGTCCCTCCATCCTGGCCCTGCCCTTAGCCTTCCCTATCTCACCTCTCCTCTGTAGACATTGGCCAGGTGAGAGGGCAGTGGTGAGAAGGCCACTGAATCATCCTTTGGGATAAGTCAGGGTGATGTACAAATGGAGGGAGCAACCAAAACTGGAAGGGTGATGATGAAAAAGGCCTCAAGAGGCAGCATGTATGAGTGTGTCCTGGAACACAATATGGTCTAGTTGTAGACTGCCGCTGCTTCTGGTGAGCACCAAATAACTCCGAGTCTGCTTGCAGGCATGTTTGGGATCCTACCAGTTAGCCACACACGACTGTCAGCCAAATATATAGTGACCACGGTTGTTCAGTCTGCACTGGCCATTAACAGAATGCGTCAGTAACAAACTTCCCCATGTAGCCATAGCTATCTTTTAAGGCACTCAGTCAACCCGATTTCTCTGTTTCTAGCACAGTACCTCTATATAGGTCCTGTGGTTATAAACTACCGTCCCCTCTTCCCCAGAATAAGGAAATGTTGCTCTTAACAATGCCCTTTGCTTTCCTGCATAATTGTGCACATCAATTCTAGTCCCTGGAGAGAAACCCTTGAATCACAAACTAGCGTGTTAAAAAGATGCAATACAGCCCACATGTGTTTCTCATGTTAATATTCCTGAACCAGAAATCCACTCAGTGTTTTGCCACTCTGAGCATTTGCCACTCCAAGCATTTAGTTTTCTTTCGGGGGAGAAAGGTTCCCCCTGACACCTTTTATAGACGGTGCAAATTCTGTCTGTCAACCGTGACAGAAACAGAACTCCGCAGGAACAGACTTCAAACATCCTAAATTGGATTTTTTTTGCAGGGTGACCTGAAGTTTCATGACAGCTTCTGGTTCAGAAAGTCAAGTAGATGCATTTGTTTTGTATCTGCCAAACCCCACAAGCACATTCTGAAATGCTTCCTGGATTTGCTGCTCACGAGGATCCTGCCTAAGATTCAGCTGTAAACTGCATAAGCAGTGAACGAGGGACTAACAGGCAGCCACATTCAGCCTAGGAATCTGTGGTGCCCACATGTAATTCCTATTATCAATTCATTCCTGGAAATTGTGTTCCTACTATCACACCCATACACAACAATTTGCTGGTGTTTCTTAATATGTACAGAATGTACAATACGGAACAATTAACCGCTTTGTCCATCCAATCAAATGTTATTGCATGTAGCAACAAAGAAATATGCAATTGGGGCACATCTCGTTTAAATGAACAACAAGATGAAGTATTATGAGCAAGAACGAAAATCTTCACCTATGTTGAAATCTAGTTAAGTTTGCAAAATATGCAGTCTACCCAGATTGTTATTTAATGTAATTTATTCTTATTGCAAAGAAATCTCAGGTTATTAAGCACTGTATAGGTGCTGAGCATTATGACTGTGGGGTGCATAGTTTATTTTTCTTACTATCAGTTTCTTCTTCCCTCCATGCACACTGGAAGAAAGCCACGTGCATGGTGTGAAAGTAATTATGTTAGAAGGACATGTTAATTGGGCTGAGAAGGATAGTTACAGGCTGATCTTCATTACAGGTTAATGATCTCAAGTATCAGTTGTATCGGATGTTTCGTATTTGTATACGCCCCTCTATTTTAATTAGGGAGTACAGAACATTCCACGGGTGCCCAGCTCCGGTTTCATGAAACAGAAGACCCTGAAAAAAAGCCACACGTGATCAGCACAGATTGGAAGAGAGAGACAACATCTCAAGAAGCATCATTGTCTTTCAATGCCCTGAAATGTCCTGAATAATAAAGAACTCACTGGGTGTATAATGGGGTTCCAGCCACCACAACCGCATCTCCTCCTGGCCAGGCATGGTGTAGCAGCTTTCTTCCCATATGCTGCCTTCGGTCACTGGTCACTCCATTGCTGCAGTGGTCTCTCTTACCATAATCCACAGCACACTCTCCCATATAACCTTGAGTCCACTGGTTACAGTATTTGCCAGTTCAGTTCCCCCCTCTACCTGATGAGAAGAAAGGATTTGAAGAGGAGTTTCCTGCCTCTCAGGAGAGTGCCCTAACCACTGGAAGATGTAGGTCTCAGCACAAAGAGATGGGGAATTGAACCTTTGTCTCCTACATCCTGAGTGAGTACCCTATACAATGGGCTAAAGTTAATAAAGGCAGCCCCTGCCTCCGCCCTGCAAGGCCATTTTGTGTGGAGTTAGGCGTACTCTGAACACACCTACTGGATTGGTGAGACAGGCAGGGCAGGGGGTATGCCAAAGGTGAGAGGAGGTGTGACCAAAGCTCTACAGGGTTCCAGTTAGTTTGAGCAGGTGCACAGCCCCTTGGGGGGCTGCAGCTGGCCATTGTAGTTTACAGCATCTTTGATGCAATGGTAATCTGTACTGGGGCTGGTGCAGAGCTGGCCTGTGAATCCAGGAATCTCAACTGGATCCTTGGCTGTGCCCAGCAGATAATGAACATAGCAAAGAAACTAGGCCAGGTACCTAAATGTTGATGGAAAAGTCTGGGTGAGACTTCGCTCCTGGACAGAGACTTGTTGCAGTGAAGCCATTACCCAGATCCACAGAGCCATCAGCCCACCTTAGCATTTAGGTGTGGAGTCCGCCGCAGGGGCTCCGCCGTACACATCGATTTGTGGGGCTGCGGATCCTGAGCCGTCTGTAGGCAGGAAGGATTGGCAAGCCGGGCTGCGCTGGATTCCATCTGAGTCACATCGCAGACGTGTTGGCTGTGTGCGTGTAATTCTGTGCTCTTTCCGTATCTATGGTGGCCTCAGCTGCGACTTGAATTCTAATGGTTGACTCCTATCTCAGGGAGAAAAGCCAGGTAAAGAAAGAAATAAAACGTGCGGCTGACTGTGAAGTACTCCTGGAGGTTACAGCTAATTTGTCTTGTCTCTCAGTGAAAGGATCTCCTGATTGCCTTGCCTGATGTGGTACAGGAAATCGTATCTTTTTCTTTCCCTTCCTTGGCCGGTGTTTGAGAATTTAAGTTAATTGGGGGTGTCTTTCCTTTCTTACCCTGCTCCCCATTCATTTTTATTCCTGTTTGTTTTGCTCCCTTGTTATGAGCCTCGTTTAAAAATCAAGCCAGGATTCTCATCTTTCATGGCGACCAATACAAGATATATCTATTCTGATCAGAGCTGAATAGCCACCATCCTTACTGAGTCAGTGTGGTATAGCGAAGAGGGAACCAGGGAACCTGGGGCCTATGCCTGCCTCTGTCACTGATCTGCTGTGTGACCTTCAGTTTGCCACTTTACCTTTCAGTGCCTCTATTTCCCTTCCCACTCTTTGGCTGCTTAAATCGTACATTCTCTACATATTTGACCTGATCTCGGTTGGGATTCTAGATGCTGCAACGGTATGAATAATAATAAAACTCCAATGAGTCTTTCATTTGCAGTTGATCGTCTATTTAATCAACTTTCAAGTGAAACATAAAGTCAAGACCCTGATCATGAGAGATCACGTGGCCCTTTTCTATAATAAAAGGGTGCTTATCTCAGTGTTCTGCCCATATTCCAAACTCTGATTCGGCATACCTAAAATGTCTCTAGTATAAGGGTTTTGTTGCTGCTGGTTTTTGTCCTGAAGTGTTGTGTGCTGTTAAACAGGTGCTGCCCTCCACAATCTACCACTGAGTGTTGATGGTTGAGGAAAGGAGTCCTATCTACTGTCCCCAGATGACTGGGTTATCCTTATGACGTGACAGTCCTTCAAAGAAACCGATTGTGATGTCGCAAGCAGAGGATGAGGTGTGAAGGTTTGGGGGAAAAGGAGCAGAGGCATCACCTGCTTTCATTGGATTCTCCTCCTGCTTCCCCACCCCCACCCCAAAAGTCATTAATAATCAATTAACTGAAGTGCTTTGAAGAGGAAACACGTGATGTAATTGCAAAGCGTTATTCTGCTGAGGAGAAGTTATTTTTTTCTAGGGATGAGAATATATCTAACAGGTGCTTCTTTACATTATTGGAAATTCTTAAGGTCCACAGAACCAAGAAAAAGGGATGCAACTCAGAAAAGCAGGGTTTGTTAGAATCACACCCACTCACCCCAGGCTCTGTCACTCCAAGCTGTACAACATTTCAGCGATGAAAGTCCATGGGGCAAAAATCTTCAGTGGGGAACAATGACTGCAAGGGTGTTACACTGAAATCTTTAGCATGCTGGCTTGCCCATCTTTGATTTGGGGTAGGGTTCACTGTTAGGACTGACATTAAGCTACGTGCATAAGAGAAAGTGGTTTTCCGTTGTTGTTTTCTGGGTACAGCCATGTTTGAGTGAGAAGATGTTGCAGCCAGAATAAGACTTGGAGACTGCTAACAGATCCCCACACATACAGGATTTGTGGTGGTTAAACCTGTCTGTAAACTCTTGAAAGCTGTTGATTAAAGCTGAGGGTATTTTTCTCATCTTACAGGCACTCTGTGTCTGTGGGATCTAACATACCAGAGCGGACTTATATTTGCCTGATCCTTAGATTCTGTGTCAAAGCAAGATACCGTACGTGTATGACCTTTCTCAGGTTGCGCCAGGTGTAGCAAAAAACTAATTTAGCCCAAGAGGTTTATAAAGAGGGACTGAGATACTTGCCAAGAAGCACTGCAACTGACTTCCATACAGATCATCTCTGAAGTCTTGAGGAGGAACCAGGCACGACATGAGTCCAGTGTTTAAAGTCTGCTATCACAGTTGTTTGTTTGTTTGTTTGTTCCAGGAAGCAACCAAATGCATGCTAATGTGACTGCATTGCTGTTTCAGTGAAGATTTCAGCAATTGATTTTCCCTACACCCAGCCGCCTTTGGGATTTTCATTAGCATTTGCAGGACAGGGGGCAAAGCAGGGGGCAAATGCTTAAACTTCCCAGGCTTTCGGCAACGCAGTGCAGCTGATGGGACCTTCCATCCCAGTGGGCTGGAGTCTCTAAAATAGCTTGGTTAAGATGCAAGCTGGGCAGTAAGAGCTGGCTTTTTATTATTAGAGCATTAGCAGGTTTCTAGAAGCCTAAAATTTCTCAGGCAGAAATGCGTGCTGCTGGTGTGTTTGAGGATTTTAAGATAGCAGCACTTAGGTGGATTTTATTATAATGGCTACACTTGGGACTTTCTTTTGTCTCAGGTGTCTTTATTTTAAATAGAGTCAAATGCAACATAAAGTGAAACAAAATGCATACGCATACACACACGCACGAACACACACCCCCACACACCCCTCTATGCATCTATCCAAAAAACCAAATGGAAGAGCTACAGTCCTATGAGTTTCTAGCTGCCTAAAAGTTAGACATTGCAACACCTGAATGTGAATCCAGGCCAGGCTGAATCCTGGATTCGGATTTACCAAGCCAGAATGAAATAGGAATAGCAGATAATAGTTTAAAATAGCCAAATAAATATAGGAGAAGCAGCATCATTACTACATGGCTATTTCATGCTGAAGGTGGCGTCTGCAATGCAATGTCCCTCCTCATTAGACACAGACGCCCAGGAAATAACATTGGGGGAACATGTCACCACCAGTATTCCAGTATTTGGCGTAAGGAGGTAAGTTTTCCCAGTTCAATGACAGCCGAAGCAATAGCCTACAAACGATGTGCTCCTTATTCCTGCTCTCATCTTTGTTCAGAATGCAGGTCAGGCATATTTCTTCTAACAAATGGCTTTTGGTGACCACAGTGAAATTGGATGCAGATTTGGCCAGCTATATACCTAATTTTTTTCACTGTTGCATTTACCATGAAGGAAGGAAGTGGTGAGAAAGTGTGCCCAGCATATAAACTCTGTGCCCAGCCACACAGTCCCAATGGTTTTACAGCATTCTCTATCATGAGCAGATACTTGGCAGACAGTTGTGTGTCAAGCCACTGTTGGTGGCAGTCCCACTGCAAAGTGTTCTGACTGCAGTCATACCCTTCATCATATGGTAGATTGCATATTGTTTGTGGATACCCTGGCCTCTTTGATGCAATGTCTGACTGCAAAATTGCCCGGCACACTATTGTAACCATATAATCCTCATCAACTGTTTCACTCTCCATGGGGATGTGAATCCAATGCTTTTTGGCTCTTCTATGTCGTGCACGGCCAGACCTCAAAGTGACCTTAAGTAACAACTCTTTGTTTGTCTTCCTCCTTTTCGTCCCTTTCCAACAACAACAATAATAATAATTTTGGGCCTGATTCCTGACTCCATTTCACTAGTTCCATGCCAGTATAAATCTAGTGCAGTGGAGGGGAGAACCAGATCCTCTTCTTATTAATAGTGCCCCACTGAAGTGGTCACATCTGCTCAGGATGGGTTTTCAGTACATCTAGGTCTACATCTATTTTATTTTTAAGTGGGGAGCCAGATTTTTAAAAGAGAGCAAATTCCATGCGCAGGAATCGCTCCATCACCCACTGACTAGCACCTTGCCAATTTGTTTCATTATATTTTGAAACCATTCACACATCGTGGGTTTGAAAGTTGGATTAGAGGAGCACAAGTGCTCCCAAGTCACTGAGGGGCTGTTGAAAATCCCACCGTCGACCATAATCAGGTTATTGCATTCTGTGAAAAATAGGTGAGAGAACTGGTGGAATGGGGAAAGTACATAGAGATGCTGGGGAATTAAGGAGCAGAGGGTGAGAAAGAGAATTTCCAGTGGAAAGATAAACAGTGTATTTAACATACAGAGAGTTCCCACAGCTCAAAGACTAGCTTCAACTCCACCACATTCAGCTAAACCTACTGCTAATCTAATGTGCCATGATAGGATTCTCCAAGGGGGTGGTAGGGTACACTCTAGGATGAGGCTCCAGAAGAACAGTTCTCTTCCCCTTGGGGGCCGAATTATATGATGAAGGCACAGCTCCATGTTGAAGGAGGAGTGGAAGTATGCCTTCCCCCTTCCCCAGGAACAGTTTTACAAGTTATTGTCTCCTGGACCTGGAGGAGATTGCAGCATGCCATAACATTTGCAGGTGACACACAGATTGGTGGAATGGTCAGTACTGGTGAGGGCAGGGCAGTCATACTGAGCAATCTGGATCAGTTGGGAAGCTGGGCCCATTCAAACAAAATTCATTTTAATACAGCCAGAGGCAAAATTATACAGCTAGGAACAAGGGTTCTTCATAGCTTGAAATCAAGACTGCCTTTCTGGAAGTTATGTTTTAGCCAAATACAAGTTTTGGACTCAATACCGGAGTATCTGGTTGAAATGCAATGGCCTGTGCTATACAGGAGGTCAGACTAAATAATCTAATGGTCCCTTCTGGCCCTAAACTCTGTGAATTTATGAATCTATGAAAAATTGCTGGTTCCTATGGACCTTAAAACCACTTTACCGGCAGCCAACCTGTAAAGAATGTAGGGTAAGCATAGTGTGATCATGAGAACGCATTTCAGTGAAGAGACATGCTTCTGCACTCTACACTAGTGGTAGTCCTGCTCTGCTGAGAGAACTGCAGATAAGAGAGTGCAGCTTTGTATTTCATTCAGCTCTTAGTCTGATCCTGCCCAATTCAGTGCCTTATTCTTCACCTCCCCATAGGAGTAAACATGAAAGAATTTTGGGTTATAAGCAGAGATGGGCAAGTGGCAGAAGTTGGATCAAGATACAGATTTTGACCCCCCTGCCCACCTCCCATCACATTACCCCTCAATATTTCAGAAGACTTGTGATCTGGGCCTGATTCACAGCTGGTACACCAACATAACCCTATTGATATCAGTGGAAAGAGAATGGAGACAATGAAAGATGCATTCAGCTCATGGGCTGCTGGTCATTAGCCAAGATCACCAGGTTTGTTGCTTCAATAATAGAAGATGAAGCCAAATAAAATGACTTTGCTTTGATTTCAAGAGATAAATATTACATAAGACCATAAGAACAGCCATAGTGGGTCAGATCAATGGTCCATCTAGTCCAGTATCCCATCTTCTGACAATGCCAGATACTTCTCAGGGAATGAGTAGAACAGGGCATTTATCGAGTGATCCACCTCCTGTGGTCCAGTCCCAGCTTCTGGCAATCAGAGGTTTAGGGACACCTAGAGCATTGGGTTGCTTCCCTGACCATCTTGGCTAATAGCCACTGATGGACCTATCTTCCATGACCTTATCTAATTCTTTTTTGAACCCAGGTATACTTTTGGCCTTCACGACATCCCCTGGCAATGAGTTCCACAGGTTGACCATAAGTTGCATGAAAAAGTACTTCCCTATGTTTTTTTTTAAAACCTGCTGCCTATTAATTTTGTTGGGTGACCCCTGGTTCTTGTTTTATGTGAAGGGAAAAATAACTCTTCCTTATTCACTTTCTCCACCCCATGATTAGTACAGGCAGCTTGGCAGGGGAAAAAGAACACACAGATGTCCGTTCCCATCTGCAATCTTCAAATTTTGGGGCAGAGTTAGAAGGTTAAAATGGAGAGTGCTCAGGCTCCACCACCTTATCTGGTATGTGGATTTAATTTTTAATTTTTTTTATTGATCCTATTGACAAGCGTTGCTCTGCATGCATTCTCAGTGCAAATTATAGATGGGCAAGACCTAACTGGTCAGTGAGTCCCCCCTCATCACCCTCCCCACTCTAGCAGAATGTGAGATAGTCGCTCCAGTTGATTATTTGCAAGAGTTTTGAGTAGAGATGGGTGTCAGCTGTCACACTTACTGGATTAACTGCCCCCGACCCCTCCTGGACTCCCTCTCAGGTTTTGGGCCTCGCCATCACCTGTCTCAGGGTGGAATCATGTAATTCACCCACTCTCAGACCAGCCCCAGGCAGCAGTCCCCTGTGATCAACCATGGTTACCTCAGTAGGCCTGACTTATCTTCAACGCCTCCAGTTCTGTTCTCTCTGGGAGCAATGACACTGGTATCCAGCAGCCAGGCAGCCTTCTTCAAGCAAAATATGATTTATTTAGAACCAAAGCATTTAAGAGAAAACAGAGCTTAAAAACAATAAGACAGTCTATACACACATCTCTCTGTCTAGAGCTTACCCTCCCCACCCCTTTGGTGTTAGTCTGGGAGGTCCAATTTCTTTAGTGTCCTCTGCAGAGTCTCTCTTTGTGTCACTCTGTCTCCCTGGACAGCCCCTGACAACTGCCATCCCCTCCTTTCCTGATAAGGGTGTCTTAGCTGTTTAGTGTCCTTAGAGCCCAGCATTGGCAAAACAGCGGTGTCACGTCAGCTGGGGGCCTGGATGTATGCCCTTGTCTTGTAATTGCCTCCCCAGTGTTTGCTGGGAGGTTGCTTCCCTGTAGGTATTGTGTCCTTTCCCTCTTCCCTTCAGTACCATGGGAAGCAGCAAGCGGCAGCCTGAGCTAGCTATCCCAAGTATAAACCTGGCTGAGTCCCATGTGTACATACTCCAAGCTGCTAGCACGTGCTGTTACTGTCCGCATTACCATGGCTACGCTACTATTTTTAGCACACTCACTCAGAGAAGAGCTAGCACAAGTATGTCTACACAAGCCGGCTCGTAGTGTAGACGTAGCCTTAGGTTATTTACATGGCACCTCCCCGTCATTTGCAAACGCCACAAAACCGGGATTTAGATATTGTGCTTCCCCACTCCCTCGCCCCCATGTTTGGAATTGAGGTTTTGGTTTGGATCCATCTGGATTCCAGAAATTCAGAGCAAAACTCAGCTTGAACTCTCGGATTTTGTTTGGTTTCACATAGAAACCATGCAGTGGCACCAGTTTTACATGTTTTCCACCCAGTCCCTGTAAATCAGTCCATGTTCTCTTGAAACTCAGCCCAGTTTTGCCATGCGGCTTATAAACCATGGAGGCTCTGTGATCCAAGTTTCATCACAAAAGACTCTCGCAGCTCTAGCCAGGACTCCTCCTTGCAATTCCTGGCTCTGCTACTGACTTGCTGCATGTTCCTGTCAAGTCACTTAACCTCATTTTGTCTCAAATTAGTCATCCTTCATGTGGCTATGAAAAAAATCTTGCCTATCTCTCTGGGGTGTTGTGAAGCCTAATTCATGTTTCTAAAGCTTGGCATTCTACAGTCAAAGGTGCCACATAACTGCAAAGGACAGAATCATTCACATTCTTTGTGCCAATCTGAGACATCCTTTCCTCCTTGTATTATTTTAGAGTCTGTCTTCGGAAAATGTGGTGCGTGCTGCATGATCACCCCATTCCCTAACTCCAATGCTTGGGGAGAGTCAGAGCAAAAATAGAAGCTGAGAGAAGGAAGAATTTAGGAAGCACTAAATACCACACAAGCTATGGGCCAAACTCTGGTGCAGCTCCATGAGCTCTGACGTTGTTATACCGCCAGAGATAATACTCAGCTGCTCCTCTAATAGTCAGCAGGTAATGAGTCAAATCTGTCAGCACTCACAGATAATAAGCAATGTTTTTTTTTCTACTCACAGCACTCCAATGAGTATGATTACACATTCCCCAAAGGAATATAAAGAAATAACACAACATTTCAACAGTGAGGGTAATTAACCATTAGACCTATTTACCAAGGGTCATGGTGGATAATCACGGGCAATTTTTAAATCAAGACTGCATGTTTGCTCTACAAGATCTGTTCTAATTCAACAGGAATTAATTCAGGGAATTCCTATGGCCTGCGTTATACAGGTCAGACTAGATGATCTCTGTGGTCTCTTTGGGGCTGGTGATCTGTGAATCTATGAATAATGAACTCATCCCAGCTGATCCTACAAAGAAAGTTTGGCTCTCCCTACAATCATTGGTCAGCAAGTGCACACTTGTCAGAGCCCTTGCAGAATTCCCTGCTGATGCTCATCTTTGTTTTGCACTGGTTACCCACAAGAATTTCCACACAGATGAATGTACAGTATTATACCTGGTATATGATGCTGTTTTTCCAAAGCTCTGTACCACAGACACATGACACTGTGTATGTATGCCACTATTGTAAAGCCTTCAAATCATCCAGCTACTCTGGATCTAGGGATCGGTAATTACCCATTGTCTGGGGAGCAAATTCAAAATTTACTCTGGATCAGTGGAGCTGTAATTACGCAATAGACTGTATGACTAACTGATTACTACCAGGCGGGGTTTTTTTCGGTCAAAAGGTGTAATGTAATCCTCACTGCCACTGAATGTTTTGCTATGTCAAGAAGCGGTTGTGATGATTCTGGGGCAGGACATCAGTCAGTCGCGGTAACTTCAGGTAGTTCAAGAGATACTAGGCCAAATTCTCTGCTGGAGTAAAATTAGTGGAGCTCTGTTGACTACAGTGGACCTGACCCAGTTTATACTAGAAGAGAATTTGGCCAATTTTCTCTAGGCAAAATTGAGAAACGGAGAGAGTGTTTCAAACAACCCTCACTCTTGCAACCACAATGCCCAGATTCACTTCCTTTGCTCCAACTAATCTCTCATATTAAGTGTCGAGTGTATCACAAAAGAGAGAAGGCTCCATCACAAAGTGTATCTTTTCCCTCCACAGGCTGAGGGATTTTTGCAGATTTGGGGTCACTTTCTTTTCTGATGGTAGGTCCCAGATTCCCTAGAAGGGACCAAATTGTTGGACTAACCCCCAACAACTACCGTTACTACTCTGAAGCCTCAACACTGTCTAAAAAAGAAAAGCCGCAGGGGTGGAAGGATAAGCAGGCTTACAACCAGTGCTAGTGTGAAAAACTTTCTGAGGAGAGAAAATAATTTATCCTGATTTAATTGAATGCCACAGCATGTAAGCAAAATAGATGCAATTTTTAGCTATGATAGCTGAAGCCTAGCTAAAATTCTAATCTTGGAGGCTACCAGTCAAATCTCACATTGGGTAAGATTTCTACACACTTTCTTTCAAAACATCAACAGTTAATCCAGCAAAACAGCCAACTGCACTGCTGTTACACTGGCAGAAGATCCACCTTGAGAAGTGATGAGAGAGAGAGAGAGAGTTCCGAGTATTCTCTTTGAGCAAATGTACACAATGTCCTTGGCAAAACTGTTAGATCCCTATTTTAATTTTCTTTTGTGTAAATTCAATCATGATAATAATTTGCAAAAATTTGGAAGGATAACAAAATACACAAGAGGAAAGAATTTGAAGAAAATGAACTGCAGAAGATAGAACAGTAGAGGATGCAGGCAAGGAGAAGAAAGGAGAGCATAATGAATAGAAAGTCCTACA
Organism: Natator depressus; assembly: GCF_965152275.1. Lineage (NCBI taxonomy): Eukaryota > Metazoa > Chordata > Testudines > Cheloniidae > Natator > Natator depressus. Next base: position 5,653,512 of record NC_134247.1, read on the forward strand.
TTTGAAGAGAATACAAACAGGTAACAGGAAGACATAACCAAGCAGCTAAATAAAATACACGACATTAATTTTCATTTTATCTCCTTCAGATTATCCGATGACTACCTTGTTTATGGAACAAAGAAAATTCATTGTTGCAGGGAAGTTGTGGAATTAAGATTGACAATTTAGATGAGCAGACAATCTCTAGCTTAAGAAATCATCCATACCTTGAGAACCACTGTTGGAGGAAGAATATTGTCTTAACTATTAGTGCAATGAGTGAGGAAACAATTATTTTTTTCAGCTGGTTGATGTGTGGGTGGATGGGTGGTTGCTTGTTTGTTGGTTTGGGTTTGTTTTATTTTGTTTGAAAGAAGATGAGGAAATTGTGACTTGATATGCACCACTTGCCAGATTTCTCTAACCAGCCATGACAACTGGTTTGAAAGCAAAACTTTAGTTGATCATCCCTGCAATGAAATTCAAAGGTGTTGAGGGCAGGACTTTGCCAGTAGTGCAAGACTTTGCCTCTGAAATTGATTCCCTACTTTAGAGCCCAAATCTGGCTGGACACATTCATAACAAGATGCATGCTACATTTGTTTATGCAAGCCTTGAACAAATATCTGCAGGTTCTAGAATCCCCTATTAGATAGATTTTCCTAGTGTTTAGCTAGTTCAGTGCTACAGGGTCTCTCAGATGCATTCCAGATTTGGAGCAATATTGTTTCATATGGTTCTGAAAATTTGTAATATACACCACGTTGGATGCTCTATCAAGTGCTTGTAACAATAATTATAATTAATTTAATTGCGCACCATATCTAGCCTGCATACAGAGTATAATTGCAGGCTATATAGTCCTGAATTAATTTGCTATGGTAAATATATCTAGTGTGAAATAGTTGTTATGCCTGGAAATGAATGCTGAGCATTTTCCAGACAATTTGCAAGGGCCTGTATCATACCAGTTGTCACTGTAACTCTAAACTTGAAATAAACCTTGCTCTCTGGCATCAGTTCATAATAGGATGGTTAGGCTTATCCTTTTAGAACTTTGCCTGGAAAAACTATCTACAATAGAAATGGAGATGGAAGGTGGAATAAGATTGCTAAATTCCTGTACAATGTCCTGTTGAGATACAGTTAAGATTTGCAAAGCAAACTCAAGTGTTTTGATACATTTTCCATACATTTTAATAAAAATATGTGTCTAAAGATCCTCTAGACAGTTTTGGACATCTCAGTGTTCATTCGCAATCTATCATAACTCAGCTCCAGTCCTTCCTGTGCTGATCATGCCTGCTAGAACACAAGCCAAGAGAGCACTGAAGAATTATATTCTTTTCACTAGGCAGATAGAGCAATTTAAACAAGGCTGTTCACAGTGCAAACCCAACCACTAATGCATGAGGAAGCAGTTTTAATATTAGACTGAATATAGCTTACAGATTTTTACTGTAAATTTATGGCATATTTTGATTTTTGTTTTAGTTACAGTAGCTTTATCTTCAGTGGGGCATAACATCAACAGAAGGCAAGAAGATGGGAAGATGCACCAGTTGGGCAAGTGAATGTCAAATTTCACAGGAAATGTCTGTATTTTTTCCTATGATCACTTATTGCAAATTGAATTTGTTCCTTCTCTCTCTCTTTTTTAGTCTTTGGTGTTGTTTTTTAGATTTCAGCAGTGATGCAACCCCAAACCTGCAAAATTTCTCCAAGGCTTTCTCATGCTGTCTTCAGCTTTACTGGGCCCATACATCATGAGAAAGGAAAGCCATTCGTACATCTTAATAAGGGAATTAAATTGCACTACTGCAGGGCCAAATGATATACAAATCTACAAGCTTCACTTCAGGATTCCAGCACTGTATATATCCCTTAATCTCTAATTTTTAAGGACAGTTTTTGCAAGGGTCTCACTTATTGGAATACTCAAGATGACTTTGAATTGTTCTGTTCTGCTTGATGGAATGCACTGCCAGATGCAGTCCAAGCATAGGTGCTGGGAGTGCTACCGCACCCCCTTGGCTTGAAATGGGGTTTACAGTTTGATTCAATGGCTCTCAGCAATTGATCTCAGCACCCCCACTATACAAATTGTTCCATCCCCCCTGGGTCCAGGTTCTTTTCTTCAGCCTTTCTATCCTCTCTCCTTACAACATTCTAGTCTCACTTCCCAAGCCAGCAAAAACTGGAAGGTGTTGCAGAGTCAGAGTCATCCTTTTCCTCCGTCATTACTGTCACTGGCTGTATTTGAGCCGGAGTTGCAGAGTCAAACAGTTCTATGTCCCATTCTTTCTGCCCTAAACATTATCCAGTTTTCCAAATGTATGCTTCTTTATATGATACACGAATAATAAAAAAGAAACAAAAGCAAAAATAAATATATAAATATATAAATATATTGTGGCACTAACAAAATTGATCATTGGGCCATGTGCATATGGAAAGTGTGATCTTAGCACAAGAACAGAATCACCTTCATGACATGCATTCATATTGGTCTTTACCTGTGGCCCACTGAAAGAAAAGGAAAGATTCCGATGGAATTCAAAGAGGTTTGGATCGGGCCCATTGTGCATGATATATATTTATATTTTGCTGATGAAAAGAGCATATGTGCCTTAGTTTTAAATATATGTATTTAAGGCACTGATGCGCTTTTCGTCAGTGATAGATAGATAGATAGATAGATAGATAGATAGATCCCTGTTCACATTAGATGTTGTTGGTGGGGTAGAGGGTGGGGTTAGGAAAACATTTTCTATTTCCAATTTTGGAAAGGAAATAAGTAATTATTGTCTTAAAAAATGAATGTCATGAAGTTCCAAACTTCATTCGTTTCTGATAAAAATCTTGCAACTTCTGACAAAGGTTGCTGGAAATCTCTCTTACTAGCAGTGCCATGTTGGCCAAGAAATGGTTAATCTGAGCTTTGGCCTTTCCGTGGAGTGGGTTGGAGAGGTCTATAGTCAGACACAAACCATCTGTTTGTTTGTTTTTTCAATTTTTTTTCAATGACTTTCAGCCAGTCGGTTTGAACTTTACAACAGCTACCCCAGCTATGCAAAGAAGTAGTTAAAACTAAAAATGGGCCTGGATTAGAATGCCATATCTGCCCACTACTGAACATTGTGGAGCACATTTGCAATCTTGAGCTACACTTGGGTCTTATATCTGTGACTTGGACCCAATTCTACTTAATACACAAGGCTTGGGTGTACAGTCTGTGCTGAGCTGTATGCATGTAAGTTGAAGCTGATCAGTGCTATTTCAATATTTTACTGGGGCTTTCATTGAGACACCTCAAAGCCAAACTGTGAATAGACTTGGCCCCCCCCTTTTTTTTCTAGAGTAATAAATGCAGAGTTTAAGGCCATAAGGGACCCCCAGAACTTCAAGTCTGACCTCCTATATATCACCGGCCACCAGCACCACCAAGCATGCACAAACTACACCCAACAACTGAAATTAGACCAAAGTATTACAGCCCATAAGAGACCAGACCATTGTGTGCTATGGGTAGAGAATAGACGAGACCAAGGTGCACCAGTGCCTGAGACCCCTGAAATGGCAGGGAATTGATTAAATGAGATATAGACAGATGACCCCAGCAACTGACTCACACTCCATGAATAAATGTTCACATGAGTACAAAGAACATCAATGTGGCTATAGTGGGTCCATCTATCTTAAGAAATCTGCCTTGAATACTTATGTTGGCCATAATTCTATGGCATGTGAGAGCCTCACAAGCTTTAATATATTTATTCTCACAGAATCTCAGTGAGGGATTACGCTATTATTGACACTTTATAGATGGGGGACTGAGGCACAGAGAGACTCACAGGTAACATTTTCCAAAGTGCCTAAGTAACTTAGGAGCCTAGGTCTCATTTTCAAAAGTGACTTAAGCATATAAAATAGGTCCAGTGAGACCTAGCCAGTTTTTGGATATAGGAGTAAGGGGACTTTATTCTTCAACTTCTCAGATGAGAAGTGGGAAGAAGCTCCAGCCCATCTGACTCGCAGCCTTGAGGTCTAAAGATGTGGTGGGGAACAGCTAATGGGCTTATCTGGAAGCACCATATTACTACCCATTCCAGCACTCTTAGGGCTGGTCTACACAACCGCGGTAAATTGATCTAACTTACGCAACTTCAGTTAGGTGAATAACGTAACTGAAGTCAACATAGTTAGATCCACTTACCATGGTGGCTACACTGCACTGTGTTGACGGGAGAGCATCTCCCATCGACTTCCCTTACACTTCTCGGGAAGGTTTGAGTACTCTTCCATTGTTTTAGCATGTCTTCACCAGACCCGCTAAATTGACCAGCAGTGCCGATGTACCAGTAAGTGTAGACATGCCCTGAGTCATTCACCTCAGTCACAATGCGTCCTGCTACATGCAGCTTGGGACAAATCCTTGCCCCTGCTCTTTGTGGTATGTACTAGTGTAGAAGATCCCAGACACAGCAGAACAACAAGCAGGTGAATTCTAAGGGTAGGGCAGGATTTCTAGAATCCACCCAGGAAGTATGTATCCTGGCTAGTGCTTGTGACTACCACTACAGCTTGCCTGAGGCAACTAGAATTAATTATGCATCTTGAGAAGATAATTTGATAACAGAATTGAAAATATTCCCATCTATCTCCCTTCTGTTGGATTGCACAGATAATGTCTACTCTTCATAAAGTACTATGCAATCTGAGATTACACAGTAATTAGAAGGACATTGCTTCAGGACTCTCTCGCGTAAACTTCATGAGGTAAGACCCAAGGTATTAATGTGGTTGGATTTCTTATCCAGATTTCATTCTGTTCAATGTGTTCTGGTATGTCATTACAGGATGTGTAAGTGCTAGCACAGCAGATAGGCCTTTTGCTCCAAAGTCCCTGTGAAAGATGACTGCAGAAAATATTGGCAATTGTCACTGGTTCTTGAGAAACAGTGGACAAGAGGGACAACATGACCCCTTTTATTTCACCATAAAATAAGGAATAATGCACAATCATAGCTCTAAAACCTTGCCTTGGTGGATATGTTCTCTTCTTGTTCCCACAGGAGTGAAGTCATGTAAATGCAAGCTTCAACACGGACTAGCCTTGCAAATAATTATCCAGGGTTCCAGACAGGTTTGTACAGCCCACGCTGAAGAATACACTGCCATCGCTTCAACTGTTCTGGGACCTGAGCAAGCTAGATTGAAGCTAACTTGAATACATCAGCTCGAGCTGAAATCATACCCTGTGATAGCAGTCTAGACACATCCATAGTTGATATCTTTATCTCCCCCACACTTTACAACTGGGTGTGAGCTAGAATCGACATACCAAGCACTTGTTATAATCCTGAAAGCCCACCCTAGCTGTGAAGCCCTCGTACTCAGAGGCCTTATCTATACTAGGCTTCTATTGCCCCAAATTTCCCACCACTGCTACTCCAGATCCCGCTCCAACAGTAGCAGCAATGGTAAGTGCACTCATTTAGATACAAACCAGTGACTGCTGGCATTTTTAGACCTGTGTCATTTAGGCTCTCTCTGCTAGCAAGGTCAAGTGGCTGCCTAGAACCCAGTTTATATAAGAGCTTCCATTGATGGAGCAAATAATTTGATTCCTTTGAACCTGAGTTACCTGACTGTAAAATGGGGATAAAAATCCTTCCTTTGCTTACCTTGTCTATTTTGGGTGTAAGCAATTCAAGGTGAGAATTGTCTCTTAGTATGTGTTTGTACAGTTACTAACACAATAGGCCCCTGTTCTCAGTTGTGTCCTCTAGGCACTAATGTAATTCAGAAACTACTACTAATAAATGTGTTTGGCCTAACAGTTCCTACTTCTTAAACATACCCCTGTGTTAATGTAAATATATTAATTACTCAAAGTCATGTTCAGATGGATGAACTGGACAAATAGCTGAAGTTCCTACCTGAATCACCACCTTATTTTAAGCCATTGGGTTATGAAGAGATATGTGTTCTACAGGAATTCCTGTGTTTTATAGATACGTGTTTGCTAGAAAAAGCTGAGTGGTGAAAAATCTTTCCTTCAGAATGTAGGGACTACATTTTAGTTTTACTGCAGAATATAGCCATCACAGTTTGCAAAGCAGTTTTCATGCAGGTTTATGGATGTTTTGCCTGGAAGTGCACATCATTCTCCTACTGCTTAAGCAGCTTTAGATAAGAAAGTATGGTTTCAGAAAGATTAAGAGCATAAGAAAGCTCTCAGGGCTAAGAGGAAGTCAAGGGAGTCATCAGGCATTTGGGAAGAAACGCAGCCACGTGGGAAGGCTGGAGAGTCATCAGAATAGTTTTAGGGGTTCAGAAGAGAGAATGATTTGGGGGATTACTGTACTTTCAGATGATAATCATGAAGCCAGGATAAGTGTACAAACTTTCAGCTGAAGAGTTTAATGGCTTGAGACTGCTGTCTGGAAATAAATCGGGGATTATGCTCCTCCTGTTATTATTTTACAGTAGGTTTGAATTGAGATTAGGGCCCCGTTGCATTAGATGCTGTACAGACACATCGTGAGAAGCAGTCCCTGTCTTAAAGAGCTTATAAGCCAAATAGGTAAGACAGACAAAGGATGGGAGGGAAAACAGAAGCATAAAGAGGTGATGTGACCTACCCATGGTCAGACAGCAGAGCTGGCTTTCAAACCTGTCTTACACCCTAGCTCTTTCTACCAGAGTTCTTTCTTCTCTCACATCCCTTATTTTCTGGATAGAATGTAATGCTCCAATGAGTCAGCAGTAATGAACCTAAAATCCCCGCTCACAGGATGGTGTAACAGGAAAAGCCTGCCCTTGTTACAATGTGGTCAGCTGGGGAATATTTCACACACATTTCTGGGCTGCAAAATGGCCCGGAACAAAATTGTGATAATTTTTTTCATGAAAAAAAATCATAATTTTTGTCCATCACAGAGACACCACAGCCAAAAACACTAAGGTCAAGGCATGTTACTATTTGAGTGCTAACATTTCGGGAGGGGAAGGGGTATTAGAGAGGTTTGCATTTTTAAGGTGCAAAAGTAACATTATAGCTGTAATTTATTTAGAAGGTGTTTTTGCTTGTTTACTATTTTGTTCCTTGCTTTCAAGTAATTTTAAATATCTCTGTTTGTGATTACCACAATTGTGTGATGTTTTGCCACCACCAATCCCTTTCCTTGCTTGATTTTTTGAAGGAAAAAAATATTTCCTTGTGAATCTTTTAAAAAAATTTTTAATAACAAGTGTTGTTATTATGACCTGATGTGATGTCGAGATGCATAGAGAGTAGAAAACTAATCAGTGGAAACTCCTGTATTTGAATGACATGGAAAAATCCCTCAGGCTTTCAGTCAGCTAAAAGTAGAAGAAGGTCAAATGTAGTCAGGACTATAAGCCTGTCAATGGATCTTAAATCCAGTATTTAATATCGATCTTCACCTTCATAAATAGTGTATCGATACCAGTGACATAAGTATTGACATCAACATGATGAAATATAGCCAGTAAATATAAAGGTGACTGATGCAGTCAAACTTCATCCTAGCAAACCACTGGAATGAAACAGAGTGACAAAAATGGACCTTTTGTAAATTGCATTAATTGTTATTCATAATGAAATGCAGGAGGGAGGTCTACATGTAAGATGGGAGATTCTTCTTTGCTCTCCAGCTCTCCAGCAAACTTCTCTTACATTATGTGCTTACGGAGCAGTGACATGTTTTATATTGTTATAGGGAGGTATTGTTAATATTAACCATATTTTTCAGTACTTATGGTAGGGCAGTTCTGGACTGATTTAGTGCCTCTCCAGCCCTTCCCCCTCACCCAGACTGTACAATATGGGTTTCTCAAAGCTTTTTTTCACCATGTGGACCACATGATATCTGGTGCACAACTTTCTCGCTCATGCATGATTGCATAGCAGCCCCGTGGCACCTCAACCAATTGCTTACCTGAAAAAAAAAATAGGAAAGTACTGAATGTGTTTTCAGATGTATTTTAATACAGATTATCCGCTAGAGGTGAGGAAGAGAGCCAGAAACACATGGCCAGACAGCTGCCTGCTAACTATCAGGAATGTTCCATGGACCACCAATAAGCCAGGGGTGACATTTTGAGAACCTCTGCCGTATGGTCTGAAGTGAGGAGCCATCCCTATCAATGGGGGAAAAAACACTATAGAAGGGGTACTGTGATGGTCTTCTTGAAGGTATTTCCTCAGAATGTTCCATTTGGGGGTACTGAATTGCCGAGGTTTCATGGTGAAGGTCCTGTGCTTCCAATGTTTCATGCCCTCATACAATATTGTAATATAATAACATACAAACACACATACACATCTATGCACAGAAAGAGAGCTGGTCAGGAATTGTTTGATGAAATAATTATTTCGCAGAAAACGGAGATTTGCTGAAACTGGAATTTTTTGTGGGAATGTATCATTTTTGACAAAAATTTTACTGGGAAGTTTTCTTGCATCCAAGATTGAATTTCTAGTCAAAACCAGAGAGTGAGAGGGAAAAAACCCACCACAGCATAGTCAATACCCTGGTGGTTAGGGCACTCACTTGGGTCTCTTACATTCCAGTGAGCAACCTGCCACTGGACTTGTGGTTATTCAAGTTATTACACAGAAAAATCTGAAAAGTTTTGGTTTCCTCCCAAAGCAGAATGGGAATTCTATTATTTAAATTTCCATAGGACAGAAAAAATATTCCTGCCCCGCTATGTATATATAAACTAAAATCAAGGAACAGCTCTAATAAATCACACAAAGACCACTGGAAAATGTTGTAAAACCTGTTGTAAAAGTTTGCAAATGACCACAAAAAGAAAAGGAGTACTTGTGGCACCTTAGAGACTAACCAATTTATTTGAGCATAAGCTTTCGTGAGCTACAGCCGATGAAGTGAGCTGTAGCTCACGAAAGCTTATGCTCAATAAATTGGTTAGTCTCTAAGGTGCCACAAGTACTCCTTTTCTTTTTGCGAATACAGACTAACACGGCTGTTACTCTGAAACCTGTCATTATAAATGACCACAGTAACATTTAGGGAAACACCATGAATTGGCAAAATTTCACATCCCAATTATTTTCAGGAAACTAGTTGTTGGGGCGGGAGGGGTTCAGTCTTGCCCTGAAAATTTTACAAAACTGTTTTTTACAGAGCTCAGTTAATTGTCACTGCATTCATGATGTTCACTGAAAATCTGTGCCTGCAAAATTATTCCATAAGAGCCAATAAAATTATAATGGCATAGCTCTTCGTGGCGCTGACTTACACCGGCCGATGATTTGACACACAAATCGGGGATATCTCTTTTTATACTATGATTTATGGTCACCCGTTATAGCCTGCTCAGGAATAGGCCCTTTGTTATAGACAATTGGGCAGCAAAGGAGAGAATTGTGTCTTAAAGTGATGATAGTTCAAAGCACTGCCCTGTTACTTTGACCCTTGTATAGATCAGAAACGGTCCTTGGTTTAATTACATTATCAGTCTCCAGACTAGACAGCTCCTAAACTCATTTATGTCCTAATCTATTTTCTGGTGCACTTTGTGATGATTTACAATACAACCAACGGATTCTTCAAGCAACAGATGAGAATTGTTCAGAGAAACTTGCAGTGTGTGTGTGCAATTACATGGTCCTTTGAAACAAAATCAAAGTTCATTTCTGAGACTACAAAAGTCTCTTCTTTCTTCCCTAGCACAAAGAATAAACAACTTGCTCTTTTAAGTCTGGAGGAGCAAAAGCTTCAGGCATAGAATTAAGGGACTGTAAATTATTATAGACAATACACAGCACACGTCTAAAAAAAATTCTATTTAAAAGTGGAGGCTTGAATATTACACAGCATACAGCGGAGGAATGTCTTTTTGTTCTTTGTTTGTATAGCACCCAGTACAATGGGATTCTGGTCCATGGCTGGGACTCGTAGGCACTATAATCATACAAATAAATAATAATAACAATACATTACAGAATTGTCCTGGCACAAATATCTCATCTTGATGGGGCTTGTTTTTGTTAATCCACGTGCTAAAATAATGGTAACGATATAATATTCCCTTGCACTTACAAAATATCCGAGTATCTCAAGATGCCTTACAATCAGTGGATAATTAAGGGTCAGAACACCCCATAAACTAATGATACACCTTGCCAACAAATATTATTTTTTACTGGGGCAACACTACATTGGGCAACCTTGTGACTGGGTGCTCAGAAGAGGGGCTTTTCTTACTTAATCATCTTTGGGCTCTATGAACATTGATGGAAAATCTGCATGTGGATAGCTTAGGGATGACTGGAACAATGCCAGCACGAATGGGTAGGGTAGTGGGGGGCACGGGAGGGATGAAGAAGTCATTAATTCATACCACTGAAGGAAAATGATCCTTGGTAACTGGCTTCTGAATATGAAACTGGTTTATTAGCCTTTAAATAAAGTATACAATGCTCTTTTCCCCATCCAGTAGAGCATAAGCATTCTTAAGAATGTAGCCCTCTGTTAACACACTCTATAAATGCATTTTGTTGTGAGGTAAGATTTAGAGACACCTTTACAAGAATACGCTGCAATACACTTGACTTGAGGCAGCTCTTGAACAATACCTGAAATACAGGAGTCAGGGCAGCCCAAGAATCAACATGAGATAAGGCAGCTCGCTGCTCTGTTGTGTTAAAAAAACAGATCAAACCAGAACACTTTGAGTTTTCCCAAACAAAAATGATCGGAATTTCAAGATTTCTCGCTTTTTTTTAATCTCAACATTTTTTGTCAATTTTTTGGGAATTTCCCATGGAACGACTATTCCAAGTTCCAGACAGCTCTACTGGTTACACACACTACAAAGCACTACATCGTGTTGGAGTCAGGCACTGAGATATTGCCTCTACCTCCATTCCCTAATGGAGTTATGACCCACTAGATCTCTTCTTGCTGTGTGTTCCTGGGGGTTAAATTCTCTACACTTAATGGGAAGGCATTCTCCATGGAGAGGCTATACCTCTGGATCTCCAGCAGACCAAGTTTAGCAGTCTTCACGGTCTATCATAACAGCTTTCTTCTTCGTTTCCTCAAGGCATTCAAAGATGGTCAGAGCAGAGGCCTGCCTGCCCTTTATGCTTTTGAAAATGTCCCCCTCTAACTGTACTTTAAGGGTATGTCTACACTGCTTGCAATACAGACATGACTTTGACGTTGCAGTTTTGGGCTGGAGCTTGGGCTCTCAAGCCAACATCTACACAGCTATTGTTAGCCACTAATGCAAGCCCCGCTAGCAAAAGTCTGTGGACCCAGGCTGGGAGGCTTACTGCCGAGGCAGCGTAACAAGACCCTAAGTGCCTGAACCTGACATTGAAGCCAAGGGGTGGGATTTTCAAAAGTGCCTAAGTGATCGAAGAGTGTAAGTTCCATTGTGTTTTATTAACTTCCAATTGACTTCTGTGGGCTTTGGAACAGGGCCTATATTCCGCCCACCTCTTTGGTGTACTCTCTCTCTCCCACAACCTCTTTCCTCTACTCAGGACCTCTTTTGCCTTTTCTCTTCCCATTTAATGTGCCCCCTTCCTGTTCCTCCTCCTCAGTCTTTTTTCCATATTATTTTTTTTGCAGTGGATACTTGTTGAGAATCTTCCTTTCCCCCTTGGGTCATTTTTCACTGTCATCTGACCTCTGGACAAAACCACATGACATCTCTCCATTCAGTAGCAATGTTCAGATGCTATTATCTGACTGAATTCATGTCAAGAATCGCAAAGTTCTAAGTTTACTACAGAAATTACTAGGTGAAGTTCTTTGGCCCAGATGTCAGACTAAATTATTCTATGAATATTTATTTTTCCAAAAAAATTCAGGGAGCCTACTTTCCCACAATGGGCATTTCTACCATCCCTACTTTTGGCCTCAGATCAGCAGTCCATCCATATTCAGGAAAACATGTAAGCACATGGATAAGTTTAAGCATGCATTTAAATTTAGGGATGTGCTTAATATAGAAAGAGTTAAGGACTTGCTTCTGTATTTTAGATTCATAGAGTTTAAGGCCAGAAGAGACCACCACATCACCTAGCCAGAACTCCTGTATATCACAGACCACTAACCAACCCCTTACCAAGCCAGCCACCAGAATTAGACCCAGTATTACAACCCCCGGGGTGTGCCACAACCATTGTGTGCCACAAGCAGAGAACGGGGGGGACTGAGGTGCATAAATGCCTGAGGCCCCCTGCCATAGCAGTGAATTAATTAAGCAAGATGTACCCAGGTGATGCTTAATCATGTCATGCCACTGATTTTTAAGAGCTCTCAGAACTTAAGCAGAACTTTGACGATCAACAGCATGGTTAGTTGTAATTTTTATACCTCATGAATATATATTTGTTCTTTTTTTGTGTGATTCTGCTTCACAGATTTAAAAAAAAAATTCCTCCATGAAGTTAAACCCTTTATTTGTCACTTTTAATATATGCTATAAATAAATTTGCCTACTGATATTAAAAGAAACTTTTTCTATCCAAATAAAATATTACAGTTCTCTAAACTGAAAATACATTTAAATGGCACATCAATCAGCCTTAACTGATTCACCCAATGAATTACATAAAATACCCCTAAGCTGAACTGCAGTTAAAGTTGCTTTGAAATTATTTTACAGATCTGTTCTATCGCCAGCAAATCAGAATTTTTCTATCTCAAAAGTGTCGTTTAATAAGACACCAAAGCATTGCATTGACATATAAGATTGCTTTATAATGAATCAAGTGCCTTACTAGAGCTAATTAATATATATCTCAACATATACAGATGGATGCATCCTATTGGGGCAGTATAACAAGGGAACTGACTCAAGGGAAAAGTGAAACACTGAGGATATGGGCCAAGATTTTCAAAAGGTAATTTGAGGTATTTCTATGTGTTGGTACATAGCTTGAGAGAACTTAAAGGGCCCTGCTTTTCAGAAGGTAGCTGCTCAGCACTTTATGCTCATTCAGACCCCTTTAAAATGTCTCAGCTTGGCCAGGCAAAGTCACTTGTCCCTTTGGAAAATGTTGGCCACATATCGCTTCCAATATAGGACTTTACAAATTCCATTAATGTTTTGTAGCCAAGATTTTCCACAGCAAGTGCCCAAAGTTAGGATCCTAAGGCCCTATTTAGGAACCTAAATAAATGGCCTGATTTTCAAATGCGCTGAGTAAAAATGGTAAAGCAAATTTTTTAAAAAATGGATTTTTTTTAATGAAAGGGACAAAAATTTCACCCACACAATTACAATAAAATGTGTTCTTTTTTCAGCAAGCTCATTGATTTGGGATATTTGAGGTTCACGATGCTTTAGATGCAGGCCAATGATTTAGGCACTTTAATATGGTCTGAGGACCTGAAATTTAGGCTCATCTTTTTAAAAATATTGACCTGAGAGGATAATGATAGCTCTAAAGCCTTTTTTCCTAGTATCTAAAGAATTTAATTAGATGACATTATAGTCTAATTTGACAGTACCTATGTAATTTAATTAAAGTACATCACATTGCTCTTTATGCGAGCGTTCACCCTTGGAAAATCAGGGTCCTTAAAGAAGCTTCAATTTGGACAGCAAAACACAGAGACATCCAAAATTCCCCAGACTACTTTTGAAGCTGTAAGTCTTTATTTTAAGTAATGAAAGGAGTGAGGTACAACACAGAGGGGGTTTTTTTCTGCCCATTAAAAATATTTGTCTCCACTAATAGGCTCAGAAAAGAAAAGAAAGAATAATTTGGAGATTGGAATGATTCTGCTGTTTCATAAAATTGATCCGATAAGAAGGAAATAAAATCACGGAGACATAAGATCACTCAGACATCTGAATTAAGTTAAAAGATATAAAATACAAACTCCTGCAGCACTGCAAACTGGGTTTTTGCCTACTGATATTATCATTGTGTTGAATCACACTACAGATGTATTAAATAAATGAAACAAAGGCCTCGTTCTGATCTTACACTGGCTTTACAAACTCCATTGACAAGGTGTGTGTAAAACTGACATTAACATCAGGCCCTAAATGCTTGAAATAAATCAATGTTCTTCAAAGAAAAAACTGCTCCTGCAATTTAGAAGGAGGGATACAGTTCTGAATACCTCACTGAGGCAAATTTCCCACTGAAGCTGGGATTGGTGCCAATAGATATTATTATGAAAGTTTTCACCTCCACCTTACGGTTCAAATAGAGTTCCAATTCTCTGTTCCAGTCACGAACAACCAGAGTGTAGAAACACTGTCTGATCTTATATGTTACACAGATGGGACAGCGTAGAGCTGTTATGCCAGCTCCATGCCACCTGGACATAAGAGGCTGGTTTTCCACTCTGTTATAGAGCACCGACTCTGGTGTAACTCTTTTGACTTCAGTGAAGTTTAGGACACCCAGCATCTGACAAGACCAAATCCTTAATTTGTTAGATCCTATGTATTTATATAATCTGTTTCTGTGGACTTTGTTTATTTTATCCATACTTTGTGTTCATAGATTTGTTACAGTTGTGGGGCTTTTAAAATCCTAATTCCCTCCTCCCCTAGTGTAAACCAGGGGCAGATGCAGTTACTATGGTGTAAAAGTGGCGTAAGCGAAAGGAGAATTATGCCCATCGTCTTTTGAATGAAATAGTTTCTCTAGGTCTTGCCCCTTAGGAAACAGAAATCATTTGTAATGATGTCCTAGCACCTGACTATGGAAAGACTTAATACTTGTAACAGAGCTTACTTGTGTGAGTAGTCTTGTTGATGTCAGTGAATTTTCTCATGGTAGAAGGCACCATGCTTAATTGTAAGTTTTTGTAGGATCTGATATTGAGAGTTAGAGCTGGATCTTCAGTGGGTGTAAATCAGCATAACCCCTTTGAAGTCAAGTCTATGCTGATTATACCAGGCAGGGCTCTAACCTAAAAAGAGAGTTCTCCAAAATGGGGACAAAGATAAACCTGCTGAAGTAAACTTGGCTTACATCATTGCCTGTAAGTAAGTAAAAGTAGGTAGCTAGGGGGCCAGGTTCTGATCTCATGTACATGGGTGTAAATGTGGCATCACTGATGCTACTCTATATTTACACCTGTGTGAAATCAGATATAGGGCCAAGGAATCTGATGAGCCTACCTCCAGGAGAGATCTCCATGATAACAATAAGGCTGAGAACTTACATAGCGCTTTCATCTCCAAAGAGCTTTATAAGCAGTAATTAATTAAAACCAATTGCCTATTAAACCTAAGATATGAACAAATTTAAAAAAAAGCAGAATTCTTGCCCAGGTAGTCCATTTCAGCTCTTCTGCACGGAGGGCAGAATCCCACAGGCAATTTGGTCCTTCACAACAGCAGTTCGGCTAAGACAGCTATTATGATTTCGCCTGGTGCCAAGTCAAACGACTGGCGGCAGTATTTGTTCAGTTTCTGAAGCCTGTTGATCATAAGGGAAGGAAGCATCACAAGGAGAGCATTACAGAGGTCCATGTGCCAGTGCTTACAGCTCAGCTTCCGCCTCAGCCTGAGAAAGGTATGGGCAAACATTCCCAATACATTACAGTGAGGATAAATGATACTCAGGGGGCACAGGAGCAAGACTGTCCAAACAAAGGCCCTCTCTCAACTCCGGTTAGCCAGCTTGCAGTGCTAGGAGGTGAAGGGACAGACCTGCTGCTGAACACCACCGCATGGCAGCTGGAGTTCAAAGGTGGCAGCTGAGCTTAACGACAAGTTACCCCAGTACCAATATATCAGAGGGGCCCCACACGTATCTTGGAAAATATAAATGATTTCTTTCCTTCCTTGAGCTGAAAGGAGTCTCGGGAGACACCCACAAGCAAAGGCTACCCAGGCATGCAGACAAGCACAGTTGCGTCAGAGCATGCACAAGGGAGCCAAATTTAAAATATGCTTGTAAAGCACCAGTAGCTCTGTTCCTATGACTAACGTATCCCAAAGGTGCCATAACATATGCCAATGCCGTACGCATTCTAACCACTGAACTCTGGAGCACTAGAATAAGTACAGTGAGAGGCGAAGTGGGGCGGGGGGGAGACAGATTTTCTTATGAAAGCCCAGGGGATATTTTTCCACAATTTATCATGCTACTTTTATGCTGCATGTTATCCTTTCCTTAGAGTACAGAGATGAAAAGTTGCACATTTCCAAAATGAATAAAGCCTGCCAAGAAAAAGAGAAGCAGCTTTCTCTGCTCCCTGTATATAAATTATGTCTGTATGTTACCATTTTTTAAATTGCTGAACTTCAAGGAAAGAACATGAAATTCTCAAGGCTGCATCTAAGTCTCCCATTTTGGATAGGGACAAACGTGTATCCAGTTAGACAAGTGCATGAATGATAATCCCCTAAAGTATAGGTTTAGGATTATTCCACCATTCAGGATGAATAATAAATAATGTCCTATCCTTACTAAGGAAAATCCCCTGGCTGACTGTTGTAATCAGTAGATTGTGGAAGTGACAGGTAGCAGGTCCATACTCAGGGTCTCCTCACAGTATGGAAACACCCCTACAAAGTAGAAGATTTGTGCCTGTACAAAATCCAATGGACCATATCTGATGGCATCAATGAAACCTTGTCATCAGGAAAGTGTCACCGGTAGTTTTTAAAGCCCAGAGAAATCATGGTATCTTACAGAGCTGGATGGGAATGTTTTGATGAACTCTTCATTCACCAAAAAAAAAAACAAAACCAATTTGCCAAAAACTGAAAACGTTCGCAAAACATGGTCAAAGTTTTTATGAGTCTCCACTAAAAAATTTTTGAAATTGTTTTTATTGAAATTATCTAAAAGTTCCATTTTGACATTTTCAAATCAGAAAGTGTTGGTTTTTCAAGCTGAAAAGACCTTTCATTTAGAAATTTTAGTAAATTTAGACTAATAAAGGGTTAAAGAGAAAAGATCAAAATTAAAACATTCTGAAATTATTGAAATGAAATGTTTTGATTGACTTGAATTGAAAATCCTCAGAATGTCCATGGGATGGGAAAACCTTTTCCTAACCAGCTATAATATGTTATCAGTTTACAGAGCAAAACATGGACTCCCTTGGTGAGATTTCTAATTGTCCTGAATTGGGTTGAATTTTTATGATATGCACAACCACATCCATAGGTACACACATAGGAGACCAAGGGTGTCTGGGAAATGAGACTTACCAGGGTCTCCCATCAGGAGGAGAGTTAGACTCTAGATAAGATAGTGTGCAGACCTTTTTTAAATTTTAACAATCCTTTTCCTTTTATGTTATGCTTTCTTTCCACTGTTAAGATTAAATAATATTTTGGTTTGAAAAGACTGTCTGGTCACTGTACTTACCAATAGTCCTAGCTCCCAAAGAAAAGAACTGCAGAAACCAAATCCAGAAACCAGATAAGCTTAGTTAATGCACAGGGTCCAATCTAAGTGTGGGAGAATCGCAAGATTTCATCCCAAGAGCAGTAAAAGCACCGGACCAGTGAAGATGTACTCAGAGGGTATGTATACACAGCTCGAGCTCAGGCTCAAACCTAACCCCCTTCTGTGTACACTAACCCAGGGCTTCAACCCAGGGCCCCAGGACCCCACAGGGATGAAGGTTCTGAGCCTGAGTCAAGCCGAGACCCAGGGTTCAAGCCCTACTGCTTTGCAGTGTAGATGCAGCCCCACTGGACTCATGCTCTGGGAGTCCGCCAAATATATCACACAATCCCAAGAATCAACTTTCTTTGTCCTCTGGACAGTCAAGTTTTCCCACATTGCACCACGAACAAAAGACTAGAGCGGCCACATCTGGAAGGGCACTAGGAAGTCTGGGATATGGGTGGCTGGAGTCGGGCTTGCATAATGCAGCGTAGATGCTGGGGCCTTAGTTTGGGACCCAGTGTTCAACCATTCCTAACCTGGGGTTACAAATGAGTGTAGATATTCAAGGCCTAAGTTAACAAACCTAGGGTCTGCTAACTCGAATTCTACTAACCCTGGGCTTATATTGCAGCGTAGACATATCCAGAGAGACCAAAGAAGGGTTCAGATATGCAGCTACTCCTATAACCGTGACAACCATGAAATCATTTCAGCTTTGAACCGGAGTGCATTTAAAGATCATAAACTAATGGAGAAAGGTTTTGTATCATGACCAGTTACCTCCCCAGTTCTGCCTAGCAGCTATGTACCAAAATAGCCCTAAACTAAAATGTCATGGAAATTCTCTGCTAGGTTAAACTGTTAGAATTTTAAAGTCCAACCAAAAGCCCATGAATCCCCCTGAACACTTGAGATCTGAACCCATGTCAGAATTGCGGAATTATTTATTTATGTATTTATTTTTTACTGGGGAGGGTGAGGGGAAATAGATCTCAGATTTGTGGTGAACTGCTTCTGAAAACACAAGCTAAATGGCTCCAGTCCTGGGATAGATAAGGGTGGAATTTTCAAACTCCCACTGCCTTAATTCCCTTAGACTCCTTTGTAAATTTGAGCCTCTGTGCACAAGCTCTAAAGGCATAGCTCAGCATGCCTGGCACAACTAAGCAAATCCGTGAAAGGAGATATCAGCCAGAAGTGTTTTTAGTGCGTTGTACCTTTGGTGCACAATCTTAATGCAATACCAGATTTGCTTGTGGGCCAGGTATAAAAGAACCAGGAAGGTGCTCCTGGTCCATGATAGCACCTATTACAATCAATGTAGATTCAGCAAAACAAGATGCAGATGACACAGGGTTTCCTCTCTTTAATTAATCTTTTCCTTCTCCAGCTGTTGCTATAGCAATTGTCCCCAAAATAAGCAGCAATGTACAGGTAGTCTGCCTGCGGGTGGGGCACTTGATCAGCATGTACGTTTCTTAGCCGCTCCAGCATTTCCCTTTGCCTAATCTATGCAAATAGGGATTTTACTTTGAACTGTGTTACGTACATTTCATCTGTTCCATAATTTCAGTCATATTTTTTTAGCCTTCCCATCTGGAATTCTTTACTTGGATGATTAATGGGGAAGGATCCACGAATTTATCTGTGAAAATAAAGAGATGGATCTGTCCTTTTCCATTTTTTAGAACACAGCGGTACCTTAAATAAACTGGTTTCAGAGTAGGAAAGCTTATGCTCAAATAAATTTGTTAGTCTCTAAGGTGCCACAAGTCCTCCTGTTTTTTTTTAAATAAACCTGGTGTAGCCAAAGCATTTTTGCCTAAGGTGTAAACAGTGACAATTCTAACTGTTGAACTACTTGCTCTGCCTTCCCTGTGAAGGTAAAGTTACTACAGGTATCAACATGAAAAAGTGATTTACTGGCCCTGTCTCTTTAATTCTCCTTGGATTTTTGTGTGAATGCTGTTACCCAAATCATACAAAGGAATCATAAATGTATACAGCTGCAAAGACTTGAAGGTATGAATTACATCTGGCTATAGGCTGAACTTCACCCCTGCCACAGGACTAAAACCTGAACATCACTTGAGAGAATGACTAAAGCCCACAAAATAAGGCTTAAGCACTGCATTGGCCATGGGTGACTTTAATCCATATACATAAAGGTCCCATGTCACTAACCTGTAGCCTTCAAACCCAGACTTTGCTGGTACCAGCCTATTGTATAATGATGAAATAAAAGCCCAGATAAGGCCGGATAGTGATTTAGGTTGAAGAGATATCTCTAAGCATCCTGGCTTAGTTTTTTTTTCTCTTTATTTTCATTTGACTAACTATTTAAACCTTGATAGCAATGTTGGTGGTGCTGCCTGGTTTCCATCGTAACCATAAAAGGCTTGCACTTCACTATTCCATAACCTGTGCTCTCTTTGGCCACCAAGAACCTCACCCCGCCCAAACACCGGCGTAACTGTGCAGCGCCATGCATGGCATATTATGCAAAATATTTAATGAACCAATTTGTGTATTCAAATATAATTGGCACATAACCATATGTTTCGCCTTAAAAAAATTGCATGTTGGTGAAGGCCTATTTGACAACCCTGAAGAATAAAGCCCTCTGGTTTTCTCCAGGGCAGTGGTAAAGCAAGCTTCCCACACACACTGTCCAAACAGCATGGCTTGACTTATTCAGAGTGACCAGATAGAAAATGTGAAAAATTGGGGCAGGAGATGAAGGATAATAGGAACCTGTATAAGAAAAAACCCAAATATCGGGACTGTCCCTATAAAATCAGGACATCTGGTCACCCTAGACTTATTTGACTTATGCCTCTTTATTCCATACAAAATGCAGGCCACTGTATTCACCACTGCTTTCCATCTTGGCCGATCTCTTGCTGCAGTCTTAGCTTTTTCCCAGGTCACTCTGATGACTTTCAGTTCTGCTTCTGTTGTGCATTTCCAAATTGGCCTTAGTCTACCTCGTCGCCGCTTGCCCTGGGGATTCCAGTCCAGCGCCTGTCTTGTTATGTTGTTCAGTTTTTTCCTTCATTTGTGTCCTAGCCACCTCCATTTTCATTCCATAATTTGCTGTCCTATCCATTTCTGGTTTGGCCTCTACCAAAGCTCTTCTTCTGGCTGACTGATGTTTAGGATTTGTCTAAGGCAGCTGTTTATTTAAACTTGGAGTTTAGACAGTAGGATGTCCTACCAGCATACTTCTCCCCTAAACTGGGAGAGAGTAAAGGGCAATTCCCTCTAGCAGTAACAGGGATGGGGTAGCAAGAGGCTTGGGGCAAGTGGGGGTTGTTTAGGATATGAGTTAGCAGCCTCTATTTTCCCCCATCCCTCATTAGTTTTCCCTATTCCTATCTTTTTCAAATCCTGCTTGTTCTCAGCTCCCTCTTCAGTCCCACATCAGGGGATCTGGAGAGACAGTGCAAGCCCTTCCCCTCAACAGATGCAATACTGTATGTTACATTTCTATAGCATCCTTCAGCCCAAAGGATCCCATACTGTACCTACAGGAATCACGTCCCCACAACGATGTAGACACTTCTGTACACCTTTGCAGAAGGAGGAGGAGGATCACTGCCCAGCCAGAGCAAACCAAACCCCTGCTATTCATAGAGAGGCCTGTATGCATGACAGCAGTTCCTCAGAGAGGCATAATCTCTGCCAGGACTGCTCCTTGCCCCTCTTGGTTCTCTTTGATGCACCAACCTGTGCAGAAGTGGGGCGGGACAGGGCTATAGCCCCACCTCTTCCCCACTCTTCATCAACCCCTTTTCTACATCCTACTTTCTGGGGGAAGAAGAAGACTATTGTGTGACCTGCTGTCAGGGGTAAAGGGAGCTTCTTGCTCACCCCTCTGGCCCCATACAATGGTCCCGCCTCATCTGGCCCTAAGTAACTTGCTCAAGGCTACAGAGGAGAGTGCAACTCAAAAAGAAAATAGTGGAACTGGAAAAGGTTCTCAGAAGGACAAAAAGATGATGAAGGGTATTGAATGGCTTCTATATGAGGAGAGACTTAAAAGATTAGGTCTGAAACCTGTCAAGATTAGGTCTGTTATCGTAGAAAAGAGACAACTAATGGTGTGGGGAAGATATGATAGGGTTCTATAAAACCTTGACAGGTGTGGAAAAAGTGAATAGAGAAGTGCTATTTACCCTTTCAAACAATACAAAAACCAAGTGTCACGCGATAAAATTAATAGGCAGTAGGTTTAATACAAACAAGAGGCAGTACCTTTTCACATAAAGCACAAATAACCTGTGGAACTCATTGCCATGGGATGTTGTGATGGCCAAAAGTATAACTGGGTTCAAAGAATAACTAGATAAGTTCATGCAGGATAGGTCTATCAATGGCTATTAGCCAAGATGGTCAGGAGCGCAACCCCATGCTGGAGGCGACCCTAAACCTCTGACTGCCAGAAGACAGGAGTGGATCATTCCATAATTGCCCTATTCTTTACACCCCCTTGAAGCTCCAGGATGGATCACTGTAGGAGACAGGACAGTGGGCAAATTGAACCATGTTCTGTCTGACCCAGCATGGCAGCTCTTATGTTCTTATATTCTTATGCCAGAGCCAGGATTAGAGATCATGACTTTCTTCTGCACAGGCCTACATTGAAACCAGAAGATCACACCTCTTTTATTAAGGGCTTGATTCTCCAGTTCTTTCTCAGCCCAGAATTACACTGAAGCCAAACCCACTTTGTTTTGCTTGAGTCATTCAGAATCAGGCCTTAAGTGTGGTTTTTGTCTCTCCAGAAAGAAAGCAGAAGGGGCATGAAATGGGCAATAAAATGCCCAGCAGCCGGGTAACCCAGTAACTATTTCATAATTCACTGCATGTAACTTGTATGAGTCCTTACAAGGCTCTTTAAAAAGCTTATTGCTTTACCTCTGTCCATCCTCATTGACTGTATTTCAGCCCACAAGCTGAGGGAACTTATTTTTTAAAGAATAAAATAAAACTTATGAGCTGCTTAAATAGGTGGGTTTTCCTCAGGCTGCCCAGCCCTACAAAATACACTTTGCTTGCCAGGCAACACTTTGGATTTGTACCTTTGGTAAGACTATAAACTGCACTGCTGGAATGAAGCCTGTACTTAGGGAAACCCTTGAAAGAATTGCCATCTCCTTCAAGGCTTGTATTTTATTTTTACACTATTGAACTCTCTGTAATATTAATTTTCTTTACTTTTGCGTTCGCCTGTCCCCCCAAACCCTCCCCCCGCTGCCCATGTACGGACACACCAACATCTGCAAATAACTATCCAAATTTCAAGAGAAAAAGTGTTATTACTAGTCCACTGCAGAAAAGGAAAAAGCCAAAGGAAGGCATCAAAACTTGTCTAGCAGTAAGGTAAAGTGCAAATGGGAGGAACTGCAAATCCTCACTCCTCAAGAACTTGCATTAAGATGAATGTGCTGGATTTTAGGTAACAGCAAGAGTTTACAAAAGAAAATCTACCCTGCATGCAAGAGAAATGTAAAGACTTAGGAATGGATTTGGGCTCCTATTGGAGAATTGCCAAATGTACTGAAAACGCTTGCCCATGGTCTTTGTTCACTGTTCTGGCCTATGTTGCATGTCTCCTTTCTGATTACCATGCTGGGAGTGATGTGAATAGTTCACATAATATCTCTGGTGTTCCCCTGGCAGCATTATATCCATTACAACATTCCTTCCCGTTTTCCTAATGGGAAAAAATATAGATATGCCATCATCTGTGATCTACCCTAGTGAATCTCCCACCTCTCATAAAGTGTAGTTCCCACAGCATTCGCAATACACAACGGAGCATTGCCCTAAGTGTTTTAGAGGAGATTCAGCCTGCTTCTTCACCCCAAGCCAAATTCTGATTTCAACCACCTTGCTGTAAATCAAGAGTAACTATTGATTTTACTTAGCTTCTGATTTCAACTGAGTTACTTTCGATTTGTACCTGTGTGGGTGAGATGAGAATTTGGTCCTCTGGCTGTAAATATTTTGTTGATTAGTAAGCACTGAAAGATTCTTACTCTCTTTTTTGGAGTGACTTCTCCAGTTAGAATGCCTGGCTTTCATGTTCTGTAGCACTAGCCGTTTTGTCTGGACCCACATTGCTAGGGTTTTGAACTAAATACAGGTCTAAACTTCAGCGTAAGTACAATTAACTGGAAAAATTTGAAATGCTTCCAAATGCCATGCCACCTACCAGCCACTGGAGACAGTTCTTCAGCAAGTCGGGTAATTCTGATTCTTCTGAGCAAGAAATTCTACAGCTACAGAGGTTAAATAAACAATAGCATCTTAGAGATGGTAGAAAACCCCTTGTGCACTGATGGCCAAATGCAGAGGTGAATTGAAATAAGACTTGAGAGACAGTTAGTGTAACTCAACAGCTGTTCCTCTCCTCCCCTTCTCAGAAATATGTTATGCCCCTCCCCTCTCAAAACGTATATGTTATTTCAACTTAGACTCCCGTTCGCTGTATACTGGGGTTTATATAGCAGTGCAAACCCTCATTGTAGATAGGCTTCATTGTTGTAATACAAGGCGCTCCCTGATGTGATTTAAACCAGTATATTGCCAGGATAAGAGTCCCTACTGTAGTGCATCTACAATATGATTTGTGCTGTTCTAGTCACATCAATGTATTATTACTAATAATTATTTATTATTGGCATTGCAGTAGCACCTAGGAGCCTCAGGCATGGACCCCATTGCGCTAGGCGCTGTACAAAACCAAGAAGACCATCCTTGCCCCAAAGAGCTTACTGTCTAAATAGTTACACCAGTGCAAATTCGTTATTCTAGACAAGCCCTTTTAAAATGCTCTGACCCACTTGCCAATATGAAACTGACCCCAACATTGCCACCCCCAAAATGTTCAAAAGTCATGACTCCGACCCTCCACAATCATTAGACTGGCTTAAAAACGCTAAGTTTTTTTAAAAATAAGTTTAAATTCTTTTTAGTTTTTTTTCCTGGCCTTTGAGCCTTTACTCCGCAACCATGAAGCCTATATTTTTTTTTTAAATAAAAGCTGAGATCCTCACATCATTCCATAACTCTAGGAGCTCATGATTGAAACGAGAAGAAAAAAAAAAAAGTATTGTGAGATTCCCACTACAATCACGAGAGTTTGGAACACTGGTGCTGTTACTTCCACATTTCATCTCTGAATGTGGCCTACAGAGTCTAACTTCATCTATGGGAGACTGCACAGGTATAATGCAGGTAGAGAGACCAGAAGAGGGCAGCACAGTAAGAGAAGCAAATAACAGGAAGACAGGCTAAAGTGCCACTTAAAATAAGCCTCTCCATACTTTGAGCCAGATTCTCAGCTAATGTATATCAGAACGTCTCCATTGTCTGGCTTTTCCACATACACTTTCTGCTGACCAGTGCTGACAGTGGTGTGGATTAGCCATTTGGCCCTGTTTAAAAACAAAAACCATGGATAGGCATGAGTTTCAAAGCATCACATAAACTAACTTTCTAAGAGGCAGATTTTGGAAAGGGAAGCTGAATTTACAATAGGGGTCCTTACAGAGGACAAGGTTCTGTCTTGAAGAATCATACTAGAGATTCATTTATATACCATTAAGGACCCGTAAAAGCCAGAAATTCCGTGCAAAACTCAATTTGAAACTCTATACTGTGCTTGGACATTACAATATATTTAAATCTTGATTATGTTGGCCTAATCTTCTTGAGCCGAGTAGGAGTTCTGCAGCGCTTATGCTGGCAATATTAGATAGTTTGTAAAATCTTCCACTTTTTCCAGCTCCTTGTATATGGAGGCACAAAACCTGAAATCTGTTTGCTCTTGTGTCTTTGTCAGTCATAGCATTATAGCAAAAACTAGAGGGTATCACTACAGTGGTGTGGATTAGCCATCCACTTGTACCATTGAATTTAAGTTTTCAAAGCCGTGTGGGGGCACACCTCTCAACCCTAAATGATCAAATGCAGGAAAGAGACCAGATCAGATCTTGTACCTTGCTTTACAAAAATGGGCACATATTTTTGTCCCCATATCCTGGACAGGAGAACTGCTGCATGGAGAGTTGAAGCTACTTGCCCAAAGGCACATAGGGAGCTGAGGGACAGAGCCCAGAATAGAAGTCAGATTGAAGGACACACACACACACACAAAATGGTGCAAGAAGTGCGTTTGGGTCTTCAGCCTATTAATTAGAGGCACAGATTCTATTCCCAGATACTCGAGCATAACTCCAGCTGACATCCAGAGGCACTACATAGGAGTATCCCGAGGACAGAATTTGGCCTATTGTGACATCAGGTTAATGATTCAGAATGATCTAAGAAGTTTATGATCATTAAACCAAGTCTGTTTGTAATAGAGGTAAATATGGAACACGCCTTTGGGATGCTACATGGGCATTTGGAGTTGCGGCTCCCATTTTATTTTCAAATCCATGCCCAAACCTCACAGGAGGTCAGTTTATGCCCTGAGTGTCCATTTTCCCACCTGCTACGCTATATTGGTGAATGCATGCACACTTTTTTCAAGGCCCCTTGTAATCCATTATCTCATCACCATTTTGATTGATGTGATCTCTATTTTGTGTACAAACACTTTGTACTTAAGAGAAGAAGGATAGTCACATGCCATGCTTAATTTGTGCTGGGGTTTGCCAGGGCCGAGCCCTGGCACCTCTAGAGCTGGCAGTTCATAACCCCAGCGCCCCTGGGTTTGCTGCATCAGTTGTGAAAGTAAAAAAAATTGCTTGAGCCCCGGCACCTCTTTCATTACAACTTAAGCACCGGTCATGTGGTTAAGGCTCTGGAGGAGGACTCTGAAGGCCTGGGTTTAATTCTCAGTTCTACAGTCTTCCTGTGTGACTTTAAGAAAGTCACTTAATCACTCTGGGGCAGATCCTCAACTGGTGTAAATTGCCATAGGAGACAATGAGGCTCTGTGCGTCAGGCCGTAATCTGCAAACTGAGAACAATATCACCTTTCCTCCTACCCTTCGTCTACTAATATTACAAGCTTTTGAGGAAAGGGGCTGTCTCTTACTATATGTGTTACCGTGGGAGGCACTTCACAGGGACCCCGATCTTGGCTGCAGGCACTACTACAATACAGTTAAAGAGTGATGTTCTGACCCACCCTCCGCACACAGAAGATACAGACAGAAGATTGTTGGGTTTTTTTATTATTATTATTATTTAGAAATAATAAAATAAGACATAATATATAAAAATCTGTACAATCCATGATTTGTGCAGTACATGAGGAAGACTTTGATACAAAAAGGCTGCAAACAGGAAAATAGTAATGGACAATTGTCATATGTCTCGATTGTTCATCTTACAACAGCTGCAGACCAAGAGTCATTGTAAAATAAATTTCTGGTTGGCGGTGGGATGGCAACCCTGCAGCACCCTTCTGCCTTAAAATGGTCAAGAGCAGCCATAGTTTAAAGACATTACAGTACTTCTTGGTTTTACCTTGTAATCCAATATGGAAAAAAAAAAAAAAAAAAGGACCTAAGAGACCAGATAAAAACATACAAACCCTTTGTCTTTGCCAAAAGAGAACAAGTGCTAAGTTAACACCACAGAAATTTACCATGATTGGGAGAATGTATCATTAAACACAACTAAAATGTAGTGATTTCCACCCTTGCTACTTATCCAAAAAACAAGTTGCACTTAAGAGAGAGAAACAACATAGCCCAACCTGTCTCAAATGCCTTTTGTCATTGTAGGCAGTATTATGTTCAGACATTAAGTCTTATTCAAGTATTTTCAGGGAAGGGCAGAAATAACTAAATCCTCCCCGACTCCCCAAGCAAAATACATAAAACCACCTGTGCCAGACACTAAAGACATTGAGCCAACTTCATCCTTGGGGTCATGCCATAGACTAAGGGCTAGATCCAAAACTTTTAAAGCCAATGGAAAGACTCCCATCTGCTTCAATAGGCATTTGGATCAGGCCATAAATGAGGGATTAATTTGGCCCAGTATCACTAAGTATGAACGCTGTCAGTCACTATGCATGCCTTTAAAAAAAAAAAAAAAGAATTAACCAACCCTACAATAGTCAGACCTGTATTGGGCTTACCAAGGCGTGTTCAGAAATGTATTTAAACCATTTGAGATATGAACAAGGGGTGGGGAGGGTACCATGAAATATACATTGCAGGTCAGGTCTCTTTCCTAGCAGCTTTCACAAGCCAGAGGCTGAGTGCACATCTGCAAAGCTAGATTCAGTCGGTAGAGACAAAGGGTTATTTAAAAATAAAATAAATCCAGCAGAGAGTGCAATGAATTACCTAAGTATCCACTCTCAACAAGACTAGCAATCTGAAAGCTTGTAACTTTTAAAAATGCCAGTAACTAGAAAATATTTTCAAATTAAAAGTCCATGCTTAAATAAATAACAGAAGTTCATAGCATTAGGAACCCTATAAGGCTTGCAAGTATTTGCTAAAACCATGCTAACCGGTAGCATCTAGGTACGAGCTAGCAGAAACTGCTGAACTGAATTTATACTTTCTATGGATTTATTTAATTTTTCATTTTTCTTCTTCTCCTTTACAGACTTCTATTTACATTTGGCTTTAAATATGAAAATACTTGATAAACTTTATAAAATGTACATTTAAAAACCATTTCTGAAAAACCGTGACTCGAAAAACCTGTACACCAGAAATTTCAGATTTTTTTCCCCTTTTTTTTGTTTTTGTTTTGTTTATTTTTTCTTAAAGAAACAAACTGAAGCTTTTTATTTTCCCTTCTCTCCTGTCCCTTGCTCTGATTTTTCAAGTTTCCTAAGTGGGGCACTGTGTATTTTGGAGTGATCTAATTGGGGAAAAGGTTCCCTTTTCTCCATCTCATTCCCCCATTTCCTCCCTCCCCCATTGCATCTTCATTTGTTTTACATTTCACTGAAGACTCTTTGGTTTAGTTGTTTTCCTTTACAAGAATATCACAATAGCAGCACAAGTAGCATTCACTGGCTATGACCCAGAACTGTGTTCAAGTTGCCGTGTGGGTTTAATTCCCTTTTCCCCTCCTCCCCCCCATAAATAGTTTTAGAACTTGTATTTAAATAACATCTGCCCTCTTTAGTATATCCAGAGCTACCTTTACAATGTAAAATTTCCACAGTTTTAGAACCCACCTATTCAGGTTACTGTAAATACCATCTTATCAGAAACCACCATCTCATTGCAGGCATTTCCTTCAGGCAGGACTGTAAGGGGCCAGAGGCCTTCACAGATATCCATTTGCAGAAGACATTAGACCTAGAACAAGCTGTTTTTTAATGGCATACAGTGATCCAATACTGTAAAAGAGTTGACTAGGATCTATTGTCCCCACCACCACCACCATTACCTATTCCTTGAGGAAGATTCAGAGGCGAGGAACCTCCAAGTACAGCTAAGTTATATGCTTGATCACAGAGGCACAGAAAACATTAAAGCATTCTTGGCAAGGGGGCCAAAATACCATTCGAGCCATGACTTTACAAAAGGTCACAAGACTTGATGTCATAGTTCATCCACGGATAGGTCAGTCGAAGTTTACAGGTAAAAAGGAGGTGGGAGAGGGAACTCTTTTACAGTATTATCTGCAAATAATCCTTTTCCAAATGATCCAGAGCACACTATTATACCTGGGCTGACACCCGTGCCCTGCCAAAGGGAAGCATTTTCCCAAAACATTCACATCCCTCTGCTCTTTCAGATTGCTCTGTTACAACTTCCCTCCTTTCCCCCCCCCGCCCCCCCCAAGGGATTTACGTGTTGCTCAGCTCACCTACACCCAAATGCCTGCTCCAGCCGAGTTAGCCTAGAGCAGATCAGCAGCTTTGCATGTCTGTAGCCTAGTTTAACTGGAAATGTAATGACCGCCTGCAGCATGTCTGATGGCTCAGTTCTCAGAACGCTGGGTCAGCTCTAAAAGGGCCCTCTAAGTTCTAGAAGCAGTTTTGGAATGTGTGTAGAATAACACTTGACCTTCTGCAGTAGCCCTGCTGGTGTTTTGCTAACAGGAAAGAACAGATGTTTGCTTCCCCCCAGCCCCCTCCCATTGCTTTCCTTCTTATAAAAAGAAAGAGAGGGAGCTCGTTTTCCCACAGAGGGGGGGAAAATGTCTTGCTTACTTAGATCTGAGTCTTACACTCTATTTTCTGAATAAGGTGCGAAATGAGGCCCTTTAAAAAGAAGTCTGAGGTTCAAATTTTGTTTGTTTAAAGCAGCCTGTTTCATTTAAATAAACTCCACTGTGCAAAACTGTGCATTTTCTTTGGTATCCATTTAGGTAGTTTTAACTTAATTTTTAGATAGAGAATTAAACTCTATCAGCCCCCTCCCATCCCCGCTCCTGGAATTTTTTTTTCCTGGAGGCTACCAATTGGCCTGATGTTACATAATGCCCCTTATGTAACTGAAAAGAGAAAGAAATTGATTCTAGCTATCAAACTACTGGCCTCAAAAGAAGTTCAGACTATACGGCCGTATTGGCCTCTTTGAAGTGTGATCACGAGCTTTTCAACCCAAAAAGTTCAATGCTGACATTTTTTTAAAAAAAAAATTACACAAAAGAAAAAGAAAAAACTACATGGCCACAAAAAAATTACAATTTGTGTCAATGTAGTTAGCAGCAGCTTTCTTAAAATAATAACAACAACAACAACAACAATAATAATAATAAGGCAGATTCATGCCTTTGTTATGCCATTAAAAACATTCTTGTTCCCTAGAGAGAAGCATTCTGGAAAAAGTTGAAAAAAAAAAAATAACCCAACCAAAGCTCGCCTGCAAGTTCAAGTTTTGTAAAAAAATATATACATAATTTATTCTACAATATATATGTGCCTTCTGATCATGCTTAGACATTGTTTAGTGCTTCGTGTTTAGAGTTCATTTTCAGCTCTCTCTCCTGTAAAGACAGCCCTAAAACTGGCTTAGATTCCTCAGGACCGCTTGTCTTCACGCCTTTCTTCAACAGTACCATCATCTGAAAACTGCTTTGGGCCAACTCTCAGCTCATTGTGCCTTTGACCGACATATTTTTCTTTTAAACCAAAAGATAACAGAGAAAAAGTCAGTCAGTCATATTTCCGATTCCCGCCTTAATGGCCTAGGTTCTAGTGGCACCCCAGCTTGGTTATGATGGTCCATGTCTGGGAGGGTGTCCGTGCTCATGCTTTCAGGCACCCCATTGTCACTCTCGTCCTCTTCTTTGCTGGTGAGGGCCACTTCATTCTCGTAGCAAAAGGAATTTGCATTCGAGAGAATGTATTTCTTTTCTGCTAAGTCTCTGGCACTACAAAGGGGCGTGTTGGGCACTTCGTACGTTTTGTGGAACCTAGAGTAGTCCACTTTATAGTAGTTTTTCTCTTCGAAGAGCACAGGCTCATAACGGTGGCCCCAGAGGATTTCATTTGCCAGATATGAACTACGGCACTGGGTAGTCATGGCGGTAGCTTCCACCATGCCCTCTAATATTACTACAATTTCAAAGTCTGCATTGTCCATGTCTTGCTTACTGTAGTCATACAAGGGACTTTGTTCATCTATTTCATGGACTATTGTAATTGGGGACACCAGGAATATGCGGTCTATCCCACTGTCAAACCCAACGTTGATGTCTATTTGGTCCAAAGGGATGTATTCTCCTTCGGAGGTGATCCTGGATTTAAGGAGCTGGGCTCTCACATGTGCCTCAACCAAATGGCTTTTCCGTAGGTTTCCAACGCGCCACATTAAGCACAGCTTCCCATCCCTCAGGCCCACAACAGCATTGTGGCTGAAGACTAGAGTTTCGTTTCTCTTTTTTGGTTTAGCCATCTTTGCCATGACAGCCCCAATGATGAAGGCATCAATGATGCAGCCTACGATAGACTGGAAAACCACCATGAATACTGCGATGGGGCACTCGTCCGTGACACACCTAAAACCATACCCAATTGTTGTCTGGGTTTCGATGGAGAAGAGGAAGGCTGCAGTGAAGCTGTTCACATTGGAGACACAAGGTTTGTAGTTTGCTGGCTCCTCCAGATCCCCATGCAACAGAGCAATCAGCCAAAACACACAGCCAAAAAAAAGCCATGAAAGAATGAAAGCCAGGCAGAAGATAACTAGCATCCACCTCCAGCGAATATCCACGCAGGTGGTAAAGATGTCTGCCAGGTAGCGTTGTCCTTTCTCACCCACATTAATGAACTGGACATTGCAGTGTCCATCTTTCTTGACGAAGCGGCTTCTGCACTGCTGCCTAGTGTGTACCTTGCTCTTCCCGTTCCCGAAGCCATTGGCAACTGCCATGGTTGCCAGCTTCATGCCATCCTCCTCTGAGGAAACGATGCTATAGCGGTTGGTTCGCACGCTGCCCATCACTACTGCTGTGGACTGAGGTGCTTCTGCTTTAGAAAACAGTCTGAGTTTCTGCAAAACCCTTTGGAGAAACAGTTTTGAAAGTTCTAGAGGAACACACACACAGGAAAAAATAAAAGGGCTAGGTTGGAGTTTCCGACAACCCTTGGCTCTACCAAGGAGAGTCTTCTGACATGCAGAGTTAGCTTAGCAATTGAACATCCGTCATAGAGAGCACATGGTCTGCAAGAGAAAGACACACTGCATATTAGAACTCATTGGGACAGAATACTGAATCAAAGCTATATAAAGACCCCAGCCTCCAAATCCATATGGTTCATTTTTCAATCTATTCACTTCTATTCATGGAACTGCCCTGAGGCACAGAGATTCTCTGTTTATGGATTGACAAAACTGTCATCATTAATACAAAGAAGTCATCACTCTTTCTATAGCAAGCACTAAAGTGAACAGGTCTTAAAGAAATATTCACTTAAAAGCAGGAAATACACGTATCTATCTAGTACATACACCTGCACCTTTGGTGGTTTTCTTGGGAATGGTGAATTAGCTTTAACACATGCATGTCTGTTCAAGTCTCAAGTTGATTTACAATGACATAGAAGTCTGTGTGTCAGGGTCTATTCCAGCCAAGATACAGGTGTGTGTTAATTAAAAGGAACAAGTGCGTTATGAGGATTAAATGCTCCTTGGGCCAAATTTCGCTCTAGTGATACTCCACTAACTACCATTAAATTACAGTTATGCAGAATTCAGCCCTTTACTAGTCCATTCAAGCAAAAGTCATGCATTCACTCTTTGCCAGCAATAGGAATAAAGCCATACAGACTATGTTGGCAACTATTTAAACCAAAGCTACAGCAATTTGATGGGATCCATACAATCATTAAATTCACAGTAGGAAATCATCACACAAACCAAATGAGGCCTCATCCTGCTCCGGCTGAAGTTATTGATAAATGGCTTTAACAGAAGCAGGATTGGCCTAACATCTCTGTGGTGCCTTTGATGGTGGGTACAAGGCACTTTCCTCTCTGGAGATAAAGGGGATTCCACCCCAAAAAGGAGAACGGTCCTGAGTTTCCCTTGTGTCTTGAATATCAATGGTTAGGGCTTAGCCTAGTGGATACAAGATGCGTTTGCTGAGACTGGAGGGCACCAAACTCATTTCATGGAAGTCTAGCTTAGACCCAGTGTTTGCTTTTAACAAGCACATCATCCATTAAGTCATCATCCATTGTATTGAGGAGATTTAATTGAAATACTGCAGAGGAGGCAAAATGCATGAATTGTAATAATCCCCCCTACACACACATGGCCAACGGGGGAAAGAAAGTCATAACTGATTTTAAAATAATGAGGATTTTAAGATAATGTCTGTTGTGGGTTTGCCACAGCAGGAGATCTAAGTACGAATCACATTAGCGGAAGAGTGCACTAAAATGTCTTTTGTTAACGGATATTCACAAAATTAATCCGACTCAATTCTAAAACCTGACACAATTGTGTCAACCAAAGAATAAGACTTCTGCATGTGAAATAGTTTGCACACACTCTAGCTGTTCTTCCTGACCTGGGTAGAGCAAGGTTAAAAAGTCATACTGTAGATAGGAACGTCCCCTGGTCCAATAACAGGGTTAAAACCTAGACAGATTTGGAATCTCTAGAGTTCAGCATATGATCTCTTAATTCCTCCGTCCCCTACATCTCTCAGCTGCATCACAAGGACACAGGTAAGCAGATGTGTGTAAGAAAACAGCAGGTGACAAGCAAAAAGAATAAGAGATCTTTACAGATGTGCATAAGACATTTCTTCCTGAAGAGCTACTTCATGGTTTGCTTTAAATGCGCACACACTTCAAATTACTCTACAAGAAATGTGGCCCAACAAATATTTCCTGAGATTAGTCATCTGTGACTCCTGCAGTGCGTGATACATTTTGGCAGCTTTCAACTTTTAAAATACCCAGTTTGAATGTAGCTTTCATATTAATGTATAAAGATGATATGATGCTGTTAAACTTACACCTGTCTGAATATTTTGTTTGCATTGTGTAAAGTTCCCTTTGTATTTTTTTTTTTTTGGGGGGGGGGGGGGAGGAAGGGTGAGAAGAACAGAGATTCTCATTCCTGCCAATATATAGCTCTCTAAAGCGATGGAATGCTTCTAACATTCAGTTTGAGATATTTTCTGTTGTATTTGGTTTTAGATGCATTTTCAAGCCAAGTGGGAAGGCCAAATTACTATTTATATGTTCCATGAAAAAGAACAGCTCATTGCAAAATCATTGCATTGGTTTGCAGATTAATCACTTTTATAAACCACATCCTAAAATCATGATCATGTTGAACTTCCATGTTCTAAGCAGGTTTTGCTCCAAGTTGATGGAAATATATAGCCTTAGAACTAATTTAGTCATTTTTCTGCATTGTCTCTTGGATTTCAAGGGAGGAAGGGTCTGGGGAGGGGACAGCTGTGAAATCTGAGGGACCTGAAAGTGCAACTACATACCAAAAAAAAAAATTTTTTTTGACCCCAAGACATTTGTTTGAATTCCACAAATCCCTGAAACCACAATGCCAGGTTCCTACAAATATCTTGCCATATTTAGAACCCTGGAAATAGTGATATGACAATGGTAGGTGCCTATTTCCATTGCTAATTGTCACCTACTGTACATCTGCATGGTATCATTAGTTAGAATCATAGAATATCAGGGTTGGAAAGGACCTCAGGAGGTATCTAGCCCACCCCCTGCTCAAAGCAGGACCAATCCCCAATTTTACCCCAGATCCCTAAATGGCCCCTGCAAGGATTGAACTTACAACCCTGGGTTTAGCAGGCCAATGCTCAAACCACTGAGCTATCCCTCCCCCTATTAATAATTGTGTCACTGCACATGTTATGCCTTTGGAAGCAAAAACTGCTCCGACTTTGGCTTAAACGTTCCTGAAACACTGAAATGCAGCCTAGAGGGTATCTCTTTCCTGTGTTTATAGACTTTCTGGATGTTTAGACAACAAAACTCTGGCACATGCCACATATTACAGTGCTGGTCATAGGATAGCTGTCTACTGTCTTTTAACAACACAAATTGCCTCTCATCCTTGTGTGTGCTTTGAGTAGCTAGGATACATGCGGGGGGGGGGGGGGAGGATTTGTAATACTTCAGCAGTCAGACTCACAGCCAGTGAAACACAGTGGGCCTGATCCTGCCCAGTCAAGAAGGGGGCAAAATTCCCATTGACTTCAAGGATCAGGACCTGTAAATATGTGTATGGGGGAAAAAAAATCAATAGATCCACCAGTGTTGGGATCTGAACTTTGTGTATCCTAAACTCTTCCAGTTGGCTGCAGTGGGAGTTTGGGGACTGCAAGGAATACAGGGTCAGGTCCTATACTGTACAGTGTGCACAAAGCTAAGAATGCACAGACCTGGGCTAAAAATCTAATAGTATGCCCTACTTTGATAATCCACCTGCTGCTCAGTTGTAATACAAGTCTAATTTTTCCAAACATTCTCATGTTATCACTGAGTACAAAGAGGGGACAAAACCTACAACCCTCACTTGGTGGGGGGGGGGGGTTGTCTGTAGTATTGGGCCCATTGCATAATGGCATGTAGTCAGGCAAACTAAATTATTTTATTTTATTCACCCCATTATCTCTCTACAGAAAAACAACACCGTTTTCACTGTAGAGAAGTACTGAAACCAGTTGCTGGTATGTGCACAGATTCACTACAGTGAGGTAGATCAGAATTTCAAGTATTGCAACGGGAGGCTTGAAAAGGGGGGAATAGAAGGGGACTTCACTATTAATGAAGCATTCCTGGACAAACACTGATTCAAGAACAACAGAATCTCTAAGAGCCCACAAGGAAAAATAATTACATCGATGTCTGTAATTTGCACTGATCGAGTGGAAGCGGAACGTGCAGGAGGGTTTCAGACTGATCAGAGATAGAGATGATACAAGAGTTGAGAGAGAGAGAGAGAGAGATTGCTAATGAGCGATCTGGGCAGTTATTCCCAAGCTGACGCCACATTACCCTGCTTTGTGTGTGCAAGGCACATGTTGCTAAGTGAGCACAACTGCTACCTTCCTCCCTCTTCAGTAAACAGAGCACAAGAGCGGTCTGCCAAGATATATAGCAAAACCAAAAGTCCATGCTCTCTTATTTTATTGGTCAGAGATCTTCAGTGACCTTTCCCCAGTCCCATATATTATTTAAAAGTTATTAGCCCAGACTGTCCTCATTTCCCTACTTGCTTTGGTTAGGGGATTTGAGGCATATTACGTATTAAAGGCTAAGCTAGCTTGGATCATGACAGATTTTCTTTAATAAAACAATGAAGACATTAGAGAAAAGAAAAGTAGGTGATACAGGAAAAATGTACGGAGAAAAAGGGGAAAGAGAAGTGGCACTGTCATCCGAGATCCTGCTCCTTTGCAGATCTCAGGATATTTCTAGATGATGACAAAGTAACTACAAATGAAATATTCATCACCAGGGGGTGTTGTTGATGTGCTGGCCAGCAGGATGGAAAAGCAAACAAGTGTAAAGGTAAGGCAGAGAACACAAAAAAGAACACAGCCTGATGAGTAGAGATGTGGCAGTGAACACATCTTTGTTAACACCCAGCATAGACTTTCAGTGTGTTCTGCAACTACTGTCTACAGACAATCTCCAAAGTGCATGTGAAGCACTTGTCTGGTTAAAATGGAAAAGTTCGTACAATACAGCCATAAAGAAGTCTGCCATTTCCTATATGTATTTTTTTTTAACTGTCATGAATCAAGTTAAAATGACGCAATCTCTCCACAGTCACTCAAACCACAATGGTTTTTTTTTTTTTACTTCTTCTTTTTGCCAGACCCATTAGGAAAGAATTCCACAAGTTCCTTTGATGCATCTTCCATAGACTACAGTCGATGTGCAGTGTTATGAATAAATGTCACAGTGTTGTGCAAGAGGTGATAGTTCATTTTTTAAAAAAATGAATCTAAACTGTAATTCTGTATGCTTTGATCCCTTCCCTCTCTTCTAGAATCCCTGAAATACTAGGCAAAAAGAAAAGGATGCACAGGGCAGAGGAACGGAGAGTTTTCATGCTAACTTCCAATCCTCCCCCAAAATACAATATCCTTCAGTGGCAGCTGGTGCCTGGAAAGAAGTGAGCACAAACAGATGCTCAAGTGTTCCAAGCATACCTAGCTAATTATTTGCGCTAGTGAGATTAATTAGACTGTTTGCATGATGTATGAGAAAGGGTAAAGCTCTCCCTTCATGTGACTATGCAGAAAAGTGCAATCAATAAACCTGATAGTAAAGCACATACGTATAGACTGATCCCCCCCCCCCCCCCGCCTCCCTCCCCCGG
The DNA here is from genome assembly GCF_965152275.1 of Natator depressus. Lineage (NCBI taxonomy): Eukaryota > Metazoa > Chordata > Testudines > Cheloniidae > Natator > Natator depressus. The sequence continues at coordinate 5,690,664 of NC_134247.1, forward strand.
CACCCCTTAAGGCACAGACGTTCGAGGGTGGCATTTCAGAAGTGACTGCGCTGCCGACTTCACTACAGAAATATGTAGGTTAAAATACAGTGGTCCTTACCTGTTAGTGGATTTAAGCTGGGGATGTAGATACATAAAAGAGTGTAAGATCCAGTGGCTAGGGGGGAATCAGCAAACCAATCCCAAGCTCCCTACCCCGCTGCACCGTTTGCAACTCAAACACTTCACGAGCTACTGCCTCCCTTTTGAGGGCGGCCATGTGATTTTTAATACCGGCTCGGCAGTCTCCGCCCTCCGGGGCTGCCCCAGACCAATGGGAGAAGGGAGGCCGGCCCAGCCTTGGCTGGGTCTCCGCTGGAGCGCCCGGCTCTGCCCAGAGCAAGGGATTCCCGCAGCGGGGGCCCCCGGGCTGGCGGTGCTGCGCCGGGGCGTTTGCAGCGAGCGCAGAGCCTGCGCTGCCCCGGCCGGCGCGCAGCGGGGACCGGCTCGCCCCCGGCCCCGGGGCGGGTGGCACCTGGCGGGCAGCAGCGGCTGGAACTCGCTGCCCCAGGCTGGGGCGCGGGTCTCCTGCCCCCGCGCCTCCGACAGCCCCAGGGTGCCCCTCGCCCCGCCGCGGGGCTGCCCCGTTGCGCGCTCCGATCCGTCCCCGAGTGAGCCCCGGGGGCGCTGCCGTGCCAGGGGGGAGAGCAGCCCGGAGCCCCTGGCCCTTTGTGGGGGCGGGGGGGGGTGCAGAGGGAGGACGCACCTTGCAAGGGAAGAGGAGGGAGAGCGGGGGGGGGGGAGGGATGTGCCGCTTCTTGGGGGAGGAGGAGGCTTTTCAGGAGCTGGAGAGACTAAAGGAGGAGTGGGGGGCAGAGAAAGTGAGGAAGGGGTTTGAAGAGGGGGTTGGAGGGGATAGGGCGAGCGGGGGCAGCCTGGAGAGGAGGGGGATCCGGGGGGGAGTGGGTTATGAAGGGAGGGAGAGAGGCAGATCACAGGGCCCTGTTGGTGCAATGTCGGGTGATCATTCCCTCCAAATGCAATAGCCAGGCGCTGTATGCACAGCTGGTCTGCGAGTTGGCCTTGAGGCGGATCTCGATTTATATCCGGTGCAAATGAGAACATGCTGTCCAGGGGTATGTCTAAACTGCACAGTGAGCTCAGGTTCCAACTCAGGTTTGAGCCCAAGCCCGCCTTCCGCCCACATACAAATCAGGCTGATGCGGGTCAGCAAGCACTCAGGACCTAGGATCCTGCTATGGGGGTGGGTCAGAGCCCAAGTCCTGTTGTGACTTGGGTCTGAGCCCTGCCATTTTGCAGTGTGAATGCAGATCGAGCCATAGACCCGAGACAAAAGGTCTGCATGGTGCAGTATGGACACATTAGCACAACTGTGAGGCCTGGGTCTAGCAATTGTAAACCCAGGTTTACAACACCGCGTGGACTCTCAAGTGCAGGCTTGGAAAGACTGAGTCCAGAAGTCCGGGTCCCACGGACCTGGGTTTATCATAGTGTAGAAATATGCTATGCTTCCAGCGTGGCTGGCTGTAAAACCCTTCCCAAATTAATTCCTAGGCTGAAGGGCACTGGCTCTCGTGCTCTTCGACTGGACCCGAGAGTATCATTATTATTTGTATTGCTCCAGTCATAGCCTGGGACGTCATTGTACTAAGTTATAGCAACACAAAACTGAAAAGGCTCTCCATGCTAGAAATAGCAGGTGCATCAAACAGTGTGAGTAAAGATGTTAGTAAATTGTACGCTTCAGATAGGGAGGGATTTCAGCCTCGGGCCTTGTCCCTCTGACTTCTTCCTGTGGGGCTTGACAGGAATGGAGAACACCTGTTAAACATATTGCATGTGTCCATAAAGAAAGAAATCACATAACAGGGTGAGATGTTAGAGAGACAAGGTGGGTGAGGCAATATATTTTATTGGACCAACATCTGTTGGTGAGAGAGACGTGTTTTCGAACCAAACAGAGCTCTTCTTCAGGTCTAGGATATTACCTCACCTACCTTGTCTCGCTAATATCCTGGGGCTGATACAGCTACATTACATACAACAGTGTTAGATATAACATATCAAAGCAACTTTCCTACGTGTATGGGAACCCTCAGGATTCATCTTCCGTTAAGAGCCATCCTGAGAAGAGGAAATTAATTTCCGTTTAATTTTTCTGGGAAATCTGCCAAACTTTATTGGGAAATCTGCCGGACGTTTTGGTCTGGTCAATCTAATCTCGCTTTCTTCAATACCCCCGTCACTCTTAAAAACATAACAGCACTTAGATACAAGTCCCATGTAGTACTGAAAAAAGTCTTTTATTTCTATCTGCTGTAACAATGTCCAATATTTATTTATTTATGTTGATAGGTACCCTTTCTTAGTATTTCTAACCAGACACTCTAATCACCAATGGTATAACTTTAAAAAGACATCACAAATACTACCCCAAATGCCACAATGCAATTCAATATAACACTCCCAAAATGAGGTTTGCAAATAAAGGCTGTTTTGGACCAATGGAGGAAGCAATGGTTGTTTCCCCATCACTGTAATAACTAGGCCTTACATACCACCTATGGGAGATGGACCTGGGTGCTGTCCCACTATTTAAAAATATGCAAGTACCAAAAATTATTCCAAAATATTCTGCCATTCCTAAAGCTACTTCGGTCCAAAATACCCAATAAAGAAAATGATGAAGAAGTGTTTGGCCAAAAAACCCAATCGGAATAAAATAAAAGGCTTTGTAATCATGATCTGAAGTATGCTGAACTCTGCCTGTGATGGACAGTCAGGGGGTGTTAGTTTCAGAGGCAGATGCCCTCAGGAAGCTGAGTTCTTGGCACTAACAGCTGAAATGCATCTGAGAGCCTCCTATGTTGTGATGGAAAAATATGGAAGAAAGCAGCCTGTTAAACGAAGGGGGTCACAGACCACATAGTGCTTTAGAGATTATCACTAGCACCTTGAATTGCAACCAGGACTGAAATGGTAGCCATTGCAACATATGGTGAACAGGTGCTCTGAGCACTGAGGGGCAAACAGATCCTTGCCCAGCAACTGGGCCATCTGCTGGTCTGATATGGGAGGAGTGGAGCTCTCCACACAAGGTAGCGTGTAGAACTATGGAGGCTATGCCATCCAATTGCTAGACTAGGTTCCCAGCATATGTGCCCCCACCCCCAAACTCCATGGAAGGGGTGCATGATCCATTCCTGCTCCCACTCACTAGGGTTGTAGCCATGATGTCAGCCCGGTTTAAACAGCTTTTTGGAAATGTTTTACAAAAAACATCTCTCTTAGAGTCCAGGCTTTGCATAGGTCTCAGTTCATCGTGGAATGTTGTGATCATAGAATGAAATCGGGTTTATAATGCTAACACTGATAAAGCAGTAAGCCTAGAGACTCTAACTTATCCTACATTTATCTGTATGAGTGCACTTTAAAAACTGCCACACCCACTTACCACTTCCACTGTTATTTGTGGTATCTGAAGTATTCCCTATTCTCAGAATGGGGAAGTACCACAGATATTACAACAACCAGTAAAATAGTCAAATTTGGTGAATGGAAGTTTTAAAAATCCTCACCCTATGTCTTTCTGTTTTTAGTTTATACAAGCTACACATTACATAGGGGTGAGAGGGAGAGACAGAACATAAGAATGGCCACAGGGGTCAGATCAATGGTCCATCTAGCCCAGCATCCTGTCTTCCGACAGTGACTGGTACCAGATGCTTCAGAGGGAATGAACAGAACAGGACAATTTATCAAGTGATCCATCCCTTGTCATCTAGTCAGAGGCCTAGGGACATCCAGAACATGGAGTTGTGTCACTGACTGTCTTGGCTAATAGTCATTGATGGACCTGTTCTCCATGACTTTATCTAATTCTTTTTTGAACCCAGTTATACTTTTGGCCTTCACAACTTCCCCTGGCAATGAGTTCCACAGGTTGACTATGTGTCGTGTAAAGAAGTACTTCCTTTTGTTTGTTTTAAACCTGCAGTCTACTAATTTCATTTGGAGATCCCTGGTTCTTGTGTTATGCAAAGGGGTGAAAAACATGTCCTAATTCACTTTCTCTACACCATTCATAATTTTATAGACCTCTCTCATATCCCCCACTTAGTCATCTCTCTTCTAAACGGAACAGTCCCAGTCTTCTTAATCTCTCCTCATAAGGAAGCTGTTCCATACTCCTGATCATTTTTGTAGCCCTTCTCTGTACTTTTTTCCAATTCAGTTTTTTTTTTTTTGAGACGGGGCGACCAGAACTCCACATAGTATTCAAGGTTGTGGGTATACCATAAATTTATATAGAGGCATTATGATATTTTCTGTCCTATTAGCGATCCCTTTCCTAAGGGTTCCTAACATTCTGTTCTCTTTTTTGATGGCGGCTGCACATTAAGAAGATGTTTTCAGAGAACTATCCACAGTGACTCCAAAGTCTCTTTCTTGAGTGGTAACAGCTAATTTTGGCCCCATCCTTTTGTATGTATAGTTGGGATTATTTGTTCCAATGTGCATTTCTTTGCATTTATCACCTTTGAATTTCATCTGCCATTTTCTTGCTGAGGCACCCAGTTTTGTGAGATCCCTTTGCAACTCTTCACAGTCAGCTTTGGACTGAACTATCTTGAGTAATTTGGTATCATCTGAAAACTTTGCCACCTCATTGATTAACCCTTTTCTAGATAATTATGAGTATGTGTATATGTCATGCAGATGTATATCTTATGAATCATAAAAACCTTGGGTCACTTTCTATCTAATAGTTCATTAATAAGAAAATAAGAAGTAGCCGCTCCATTAATTAGATACACATTTCCTTTGCATGATAAATCTAGTAAAAATCAAGTTGTCTAGTAAGAATAATTGATTTTAGTCATTTATTATGATTTTGAAATAATTGAATATGGGTGATTAGAGAAAACCACTACCAAGCTTCTGCACCTATATTAGGATTGGGGAGGGGGGACCCTTATTAGTTCTCCAGAGTACCTGTTTATTTTTATTACGAAAATAAGTATAACAGTTAAAAAAGATAAACCTGCAAACTGGGAATGGTAACATGATGATCTGTAAAAAGAAAAGGAGTACTTGTGGCACCTTAGAGACTAACCAATTTATTTGAGCATGAGCTTTTGTGATCTACAGCTCACTTCATCAGATGCAGCTCACGAAAGCTCATGCTCAAATAAATTGGTTAGTCTCTAAGGTGCCACAAGTACTCCTTTTCTTTTTGCGAATACAGACTAACACGGCTGTTACTCTGAAACATGATGATCTGTGTTGATGAAAATATATTTCAAGTGGGTGTAATTATATGCAACTGAATGAAGCACTGATGGAAACTGATGGTTTAGACCATACTGTGAGTTCTACAATGCATTGCACAATGTACCCAATACATTACAGAATAAGCTTAACCCTACAAACTCTTGCATAAAGACTCCTCTCTTATGCACACTTATGCAAACAGACCCAGTGAGCTCTGGGATGACTGGCATGAATAAGAATTACTCACAGGAAGCAAAGCTTTGCAGGATCAGGCCAAGTAGTGTTATATATTGAACAGGGTATTAGAGAAAAGCAGAAAGTGATATTCTACTGTTGCTAGATTCTTTGCAGTGCTCTTAAGGTAGTGGCAACTATGCTCTAAAGACCCTTCCTAGCAATGAAACATCAATTTCAAACAGGTTGCTTTATTCTGCTATTCTTAAGAAATTCATCTCTGGCCTGTGAGAGTGGCAGAAAGACAAATGCTTCCTAAACGACCTATGTACCAGGAAGTTTAAGTTACATGAAATGTTTCTAAAAAAACCTTTTCCTATTGCAAATCTCTTCTCGAAAGACGGGATGCAGTGGGTTAGATGCAGTTGAAAATTTAACCCTTGAGAGTAAGCATGGCTTGTTTTCTTCCTAGCCATGAATGGTTCTCTGACATGGTGTTACCTGTTTCTCACATTGGTTGTCTATAGCACACATCTGAGCACTAACTCCATTGTACGAAATGTCCTTTTTTCCAGTCCAGGAGTTAATTTTGCTTTTAAAATATGTTTTATAAATATAAGCTATAAATAGTTGCTACTATAAATATCTCCTACTTTGCTTTTCCCCTTTCCTAGCCCTTATAGGGTCTGGACCCCAGGGACTGCACAGTGGGAGACAATGGAATGGGTTGCGTGGGGAGAATAGTCAGTTCTTTCAGCATATTATCTGCCCTCCAGGATGACTCTTTCTTTCTTTCTTTCTTTCTTTCTTTCTTTCTTTCTTTCTTTCTTTCTTTCTTTCTTTCTTTCTTTCTTTCTTTCTTTCTTTCTTTCTTTCTTTCTTTCTTTCTTTCTCTTCAGCATAGCATCTGAGAACTGCTTTTTCCCTTACAATGGGGAATCTCCCCAATGCCCTATCTGCAGGAGCAAGTCTACCAAAGGCCAGAGGGGGCAGTGGGAGCCGAGGCCTAACACAGCATCATCAGTCACATGACCAGTGTGTCCGAGATCGTGCATGCACTGAGAGAGGAGCAGTGAGCACCAGGGTCTCACTCCTTATAGAGATAAAATTTCAGTCATACACATGAAACCACGCTGGTATAAAGAAAGGGTACTCTTCGTCCCTATGCAAGTAAGCCTTTCCCCAGCCCTGCTCTTACCTTCCTCCCTCCATTCCTTCTCCCAAACTTTGCAGAACACAGCAGAGCCCTTGTGGAGAGAGACTTCCCTGGGGAAGGATGGGATCCAGAAACACATTGCATTGGACATGTAAATAAATTGCTTTCCATGTCTGAGTGGTGGACTGCCCTAATTATATAGCATCTCCATATCTTGAATTGGCCAAGTACATTTTAGTTCCCAAAGTTTTTATTTCCAGCTGAAAATATCTTGACTTGAACATTACATTTACAATGGAATCCTGGTCTTTTATCCACTTGGTACAATCGGTTCGCTAGGTTCATGCAAAACCAGAAGTAAAGCTTTACATGCAGGGAAACGGAGATTCAAGCAAAACACAATATATAAACTGGTATAAATTAGCCTTTCTCCTCTAGCTGTTAGGTCAGCTAGAAAAAAATTCATCAGATAAAGGTGTTTGTCTCATTCACAATAAAATCTTGAGGTTGAGATGTTCTTAGATGTTAACAGGTCTGATGCCTAGGTTCTGTAAGAAAAATTAAGCCATATTTGCAATAGAAATAATAGAATATGCAATATATAAATCAGTGATGCATTCTGTAAGTAGAGGCAATTAAATATATTGAGTTTTGATGAAGGATCTAAAAGAGCGAACAAATGTGTTACATATTTTGCAAGCAGATAGGATGTTCACATGTACAGCCCGTGACACAGTGATAACGAGTTTAAAAGCCAATTGTTCATAAGAGGAGGAAGAAATATGACATAGAAAATGTAGTAGGTTTACATTCCTGACACTAAGGAGTTTTCTCCGTCTTTCCTAGTCACTATTCTGATTTGTGGGTGCTGCAAAGATTGCTGAAGATGGCAGACTGTCGTATTACCTATTATAGGATGGAAAAATCCCACCAAGCAACATCTTTATTTCACAGGTTTAAAAATGAATCTGCATTTTCTGCTCCCTACACACCAAACCTGGGCACAACAGACGGTGAATGCAACAAGCAAGGTGAAGAAAGGGTGAAATGATGAGTCAAAACTAACAATCCAACAGTGAAGGCAAGAGATACCCTCAACGACAGAGACAGTGCTTAATACGAAGAGAAACTTCCTTTTCGCAACATAACATTTTAGGCCCTGACCTTGCAACAGATAAGCATGGAGCACCCTCAACTCTCAGCAGATGCTTACCACTTCACAGGCGCAAGCCCACAGAAATTGTGGTGTTCAGTGGGCAGCTTGCATTTTTACAGTACTACAGACTGCACCATCCCTGAGAACAAGTGACCATGCCTGCACCTGTTCATCTGTCGTGCACTTTGTAGTGATTCTACCTAAATGCCGTCTTGACAACCTTCATACTTTAGAATCATGGCTAATCATTTGGGTTAGAACATAAGTCGACCTCTTGGGTCATCTAGTCTATCCCCCCGTGTCATTATAGGATTGGCTACTTTTTTTGATCCAGTTTTGAAGGATATACTCCTAAATACCGGTTATAGATGCCTGGGTTCTGATCTGAGTTCCCAGATGCAGAACTGAGCTCCCTAACTGGGCTGAATCCTCAGTTACAATGTAGGAGCCTTAATTTACCGTAGTCTCAGCTCCACCGATAGTAGCAAAGGTGAAGGTTGTTGTACAGATCGGATCCAGGTGGTTTTCATTTCATTTTTATTTTTTACCACTATGTTGTCCAACACTACTGTGAGCACAGCAGGGAGATAAAACCCCGGAATCCTCTCTGCACTAAAACCTGCAAAGAGTAGAATGGACACAGTGATGGAATTTGCAGGTTTGAGGTCCCTGTGTAAAGAGGTGTCTCTACTGATTATACAAGGGGGCCCTAATTCTCATTTATACTAAGGTTACTGCTCTGGAAATGTGAAGCGACTTTAGTGTATGTAAAAACCAGGCCTTGAATGTTAGTAAGAATATATTTTTCTATATGTCTGAAAGGCAGTTAATTATCTTCCATAATCTCCATTCTTTGTATATATCAAGAGAAAGGGAGTTAATGGTTAATAAAAAGAAAAGGAGGACTTGTGGCACCTTAGAGACTAACCAATTTATTTGAGCATAAGCTTTCGTGAGCTACAGCTCACTTCATCGGCTGCATTGGTGTATTCCCTATGCTTAGGTGCATAGGGAATACACCAGTTTCCACCATTAATTTTGGTCTTGTTCTGGTCTTTTCAGACTTCTGACAGTCATGTTTATGGATTGAGCTTCTTTCTCTATTGTTCTGTGTCATGCTTCTATAGGTCGCCATCATTGTCTCTTCCCAGATGGTGTCCATATTATTACTAGAGGTGAAAGTCATTTTAGTGGCATCCTTGAAGCATATCCTAAATATGTCCATCACCATCTTCTTACCATGTTAAATGCTTTCTCTTGGTTTGCTCTACGTACAATTTCTGATGTTGCAAGAAACTCTTTCCAGTGGACTCTGAAGATTTTCTGCAGGCATTTACTTTGGAATGAGTTGATGTTCTTATCAATTTCTGATGTAGATTTCCACGACTCTGCTCCGTAAAGGAGGACAGGCATGGGGCCTGTGTTAAAAATTCATTATTTTAGTATCAGTCCAAAGCATGCTACTTTTCTAATTTGATTCAAGTTTATGAAAATCGTTTGCTCCTCTTGATAGTGTAGAAAATAATCTACAGCTTCATCGACCCTGCAAGTTTTAGCATCAAAGGCAAAACTCCCCATTGTCTTCAGTGACATGATCAGGACAGTGCTTAATTTGTGCTAGGGCTGAGCCCCGGCACCTCTAGGCTTGGCAGTTCATAACCCTGGCACCTCTGGGCTTGCTGCATCAGTTATGAAAGGGGAAAAATATTGCTTGAGCCCTGGCACCTCTTTAATTACAAATTAAGCAGTGGATCAGGATCAAAATCCATGGTAGTTTTCTAAGACAAATAACATGTCAGTAGTTGTTTTTATTTCACTGGATTTAGAGGAGTGTATGTTCAAACAGGCAGCACTGAGACAGGACCAGTGAACAAGAAAGTCAAATTGTTTTACAACGGCTGATTTTTTAGATGCTATACAGGCTGATCAAACTAAGCTCCTGAGCAGTGGGGTGGGACCACGTGGATGAAATAAACGGGCTCCTTCCTGAATTTCCCTCAAAATTCAAACCAAACCAATGGGTCAAAATAAAAGTTCAGTGAATTTCTTGACATTGTTTCTGATTGATTATCCAGAGCAGTTCACCCACGCAGTGAACCAACTCTGTGGTTAGCAAAATATATGGATGGAGACACAACAATCTTCAATAAACAATATGTCACCTTTTCCTTTCCTCCCCCCTCATATTTCTGTGTTGCTTAGCTTCCTTTCTGGGGCCATGTAGTGCCTGGGGGCAGATCCTGCTTGCTGTTTATGTGGGCACACCGTGGGGACATGAAGCACCCTTCACACACCCTTATGCTTCCTATAGACTCAAGCAGAGCGGCAGCCCTGGTACTCAGAGGAGCTCTGACCCTACTCCACTAAGCGTGCGTAGGCAGAGGGGAAGCGATTGCACCTCATGAAAAGCTGTAATAACAGGCTCTCTCCCCTTAGCACAGGGAGTGCTTCTCCTGGGGCCACTGCACTCTACTCTGGCTGTTCCTAGCAGGCGCAATCCAGCCTTTACTTTATAATCTCTCTAATACTTTAAAAAGTTGGCTTTGATCCTCTACTATTATTTGAGCCAATGTCCAAATCCTATTAAGCAAACACTTGTTGGGAAGGTCAGAGAGAAAAAGATTATGCCATTGTCTTACCAAGTGCGCGCGCGCACACACGCACATAAATCGAAAAGGAAATTCTCAGAAAGTTACCCACAGCTGGTTGTGGCAGCATGAGGCAACTCAGTGCACGGCTTTCTGCACGGGTCCCGCATAGAACACAGTCACAAATGCGGTGTGTCTCATTTGCAGAGAGCTGGTGTTTGTGCTTTCCAGCTGTGAGCGAGTGCTTCAGAGAGAAGAATCTTAGTGGGCAAATGTCCTCTCTTTTGCTGTTTGCGGAGTGGATGCGAACAGGTCATGATTTTCCCCAGTTACTTGCTCATCCATAATAATCCCGTGAAAAACTTCTGCAAATAATTCTCAGTCTGTAATTCATTCATGAGTGAAGATCTTTGCAAGTATTCAACAGCTGTGTTAATTTGAAAAAATAGGTCATATTCCAACTTTCTGTTCTTTTACTGGGGCCTTGTTTTGGGAAACCATCCTTTTTCAGCACAGCGCTTAAGCACCGGGGTTAAGCACTCTCCTGAATTGGGATGGACTTACGCACATGCTTAACGGTTTTCCTGTATTGGGGCCTAGAAGAGTGAATTTGCAGAACTCCACATCTGAAACGCATGCTATTCTGATTTAACAAATATTGTAGGGCAGGGGTTCTCAACCAGGGGTACACAGACCCCTTGGGGGTTTGCAGAGGTCTTCCAGGGGGTGCATCAACTCATCTAGATATTTGCCCAGTTTTACAACAGGCTATATAAAAAAGCACGAGTGAAGTCATTACAAATGAAAATTTCATGCAGCTAATGACTGGTTTATACTGCTCTATATACTATACACTGAAATGTAAGTACAATAGTTATATTCCAAAGGATTTATTTTATAATTATATGATACAAAGGAGAAAGTAAGCGATTTGTCAGTAACAGTGTGCAGTGACACTTCTGTATTTTTGTGTCTGATTTTTTAAGCAAGTGGTTTTTAAGTGAGGTGAAACTTGGGGGTATGCGAGACAAATCAGACTTCTGAAAGGGGGACAGTCATCCAAAAGGGTTGAGAGCCATTGGGGTAGAACACCTGATAGTGGCCCCAATCATAGACAAAGGAGAAAGGATGAGAGACAGAGAACGAATCAAACCTGACATATTAGTCAAATCCATGTTGTGGGCTGAGCGAAGCATGATTAGGCTGGTGGGTGTGGCCACCGCCCTTCATTTAGGATGGCTGTGGGAACCAGGCTCCTTTATAGCAGCTCTCACCTAGGACAAAGGGGTACGTGAGCCCAGCCAGAAATTAGAAGTATGTGAGTAGAGGACTTTGCTGGGTATTGGTTCACCGGGGGTGAGGGTGGTTGAAAGAGAAGCAGGAAACACAGCACAAAGAGGGACTCGGGCCTGGTCTACACTTAAAAATTAGATTGACCCTTCTACATCACTCAGGGATGTGAAAAACTCTCAACCCTGAGTGTCATAGTTAAACCGAGGTAACCACATGATAGATGCAGCCAGTTCAACAGAGCAGTTTTTCTGTTCTTCCTGTGCTCATAAAAGGGATCCATAATTATATGTAAGCGAGGGAATAGTCCCGCTATTGTGGGGAACTTTCCTGGCTTCTGCACTACCCCGGTGAAGTGGGCTAGCAAAAGGATTTGAGTCCTCGCTCCCACTTCCTTTACCCATTGGTCTCCCTGCCCTTGAGGACTCCCCTTCCACTCTCCTGTCTGGCAGAGTCCTCGTAACCCCAACAAGGCTGGGCCCAGGATTCCTGGGAGGGCTCGACCCCCAACCCTCTGTGGTCACCTAGGACAGGGGCTCGGGTGTTCCCACTCCGGGGTACTCTCTCTGCACTGGGCACTTCTCTGACCCACTGACCATTACATACAAGTTAAAGCAAATGCAAGTTTATTTAATCAACAATTAATTTTAAAAAGAATAAGGAAAAATGGGAAAGGTTAAAGGAAACACATCAGCCTGCTCGGTGGCAGGGAACATCACAAACAGTGTCTCTGGAACGTCCGGGCGGTTCACAGTCTGCTCCTTGTAGGTCCCAGGCCCCTTCTCAGGCCCTGGCTGTGCAGCAGGGATGCTATGGGTTGGACACTCGCTCTGGTGGTGGCCACACGCTCTCAGTGGTAGGACCCTTCTTCCCAGTGCCGCCCCCGCCCTGTCAGGGTTACGATCCAAGCCTGGCCTGCAGAGCCTCTTGGCTGAGGCGTCTCCCTGTGCTGGGCCCGCTGCCCAGGGTCCCCCTCGCTCTCCCCAGCTGCTCACCGCACCCAGCTCCGGACTGCTCCCGCCCCAGCTCCACCACTCGGTCTCAGCACGGCTGCTGCTCTGCCTCCAGCTCCCTGGGCTGCTTCTCTGGCCCCTCTGGCTCTGGTTGCTGCAGCTCTGCTCCCAGGACAGGTCTGCTCTCTCTGGGCTGTGCCTCTGGCTCTTGGGCTGCAGCTCTGATCCCAGGACAGGGGCTGCTCTCTCTGGATCTGGCCCAGCTCTGCTCCCCAGCTCAGCTCAGCCCTCTGCTTTCTCCTTAGCTCGGCCCCACTCTGTCTGACCCAGGCAAATCCCGCTCACACAGAGGACGGGACCTCCCTGGCCGCCTGACTCCCTGATTAGCCTGCCCGCCCTGTCATTCAGGCTGACCTGGAGCATTGGCCTCTCCCCATTGTTCCTGGGGGCTGTCAGTCTCAGGTTCCGGATTCCCCATCGACCCTTCCCCCTTTCTAGTACTGGGAGCTAGCAACTAAAACACCCCACTGAATGTTAGTAAGGGGGAAAGAGTCCCCTTACATATAGATCAGCTGTGTGTGAGTCTTCCCTTTATATGGTCCTGCTGTTCCAGTGCTCTTATCAGCTCTGGTGAAATTAGCAGTATGGTAATTACACTGGACCAAATTCACTGCTGGTGAAATCGCACATCTTTCATGGGAGTGAAACTTGAGGTTAATTTAGCCCTCTCTGTTCCATTTTAATAAAGCCAACTTAACTAGGGCAGAGAAGCTATTTATCTCTCTCTCTCTCTCTCTCTCACACACACACACCTTCCACTCTGCGATGATTGCATCTCCTGCAGCATTGTACCTGCATCCTGAAATAGCAGATATGATGCAGTTTTAAAAGTGTTCCTGGTGCATCTCTTGCATTGGCCCTCCTAATGGAAGACTGTCCCCTTCAGTGCCAGTGCCTGTCTTATGACTTCACCCAGAAGAAGAAGAAGAGAGAGGGCGGAGAAAGAGCTGCTGGGCCCTTTGAGAGTAGATGCTGCTGTCTTGAGTGTTAGTGGGGTGCTCAACACACTGTGACACCCACAAACATATAAAACAAAACCCAGTGGGGAGGGGATTCATGTCTTTGTGAACAGGCTGGTGACTAGCCAAACAGAGAGAGGGGATTTTAACCTATAGCCGTGGTGATTAACTGGTGAGGTGTTTACCAGAATCTGCCTCCCTAGTCACATACTACTGTGCTGTGCTTTACTCTGGGAGCAGTCCCACTGAAATCAGTGGGGCTGCTTTTACTCAGCATGAATAAGGATAGCAGAATCTAGCTCTAAATTTGGGCTGAGAGGGAAGTTTTCCCCTAGGGTATATTGATAAGAGTCTTTTCCAGCTTTCTACCTTGAGCAAGGACTTATCCATCTATTTGCATTTTCTGGTGTTGGTGCCCATCCTAAGCTGTGAGAGCTTTTACACGCATTAAAACTAACCATATTTCATACAAAACTTAAAATCTTATAGCACAGTGGTTCTCCATCAGGGAGGTACAAAGTACCCAGAGGTCTTCCCAGGGGTACATCAACTCATCTAGATCAATTTATCTCAACTTGGGTGTTGTGACCCCGAGGGAGGTCGCAGGAGAGGTTTAGAGGGGTTGTAAGTGCCAGACGGACATTAGAGGGTGACAAGCAGGGAAATTCCCTGGGGCCCCATGCTACAGGGGCCCCCAAAGCTAAGTTATATGCTTAAGCCCTGGGCAGCGGGGATCGGGGTTCGGACTCCTGAAAGGGTTGCAGTAGTCTGGAAAGGTTGAGAATCACTGCTATGGCACACCCCGAACAGGCTGCCTATATACATGACAATGATGGGAATGAGTGCTGGTCATATCTGACATGATCAGTGTAGGTCGGTGACCTTACTGGGACTTTGGCCTGCCTGTCTTTGTGCTGTTCATTTTTGTATTGTAGTAGCACCTGAAGACACCAGTCATAGACCCAAGGCGCCCCATTGTGTTAGGTGCTGTACAAATGCATAACAAAAAGATGGTCCCTGCCCTGAGAAGCTTACAATCAAAATATGAGATGAGAGACAACAGACAGAGAGTACACAAGGAAACAATGAGACAATACAGCTCAGCATGCAAAACAGTGACTCCAGCTGCCTGACCATTGTCAAGTTTTCTGTGGGCACCATGGTACAGGAGAGTTTTAACTAGGGATCTGAAGGAAGACAAGGGGGTTGCACTGCAGATGTTTACAGGGAGCTCCTCCCATGCAGCATGGAAGAAAGCACAAAGGCACTTGTTTGAATATTTGTGTTCAGCTATGCACTGTGAAGGGAGCATTGAGTGTGAAGTGATCATTATGGTATTTCCATTTTAGAGTCTGCCTATTCTTCTGTATTATTTACAGTTATAGGCATATAGTGATACTTTGTAGTTGTATTTGATGAAGTATCTTTATAGCCCTTGGGCTCACACATGCAGAGCCAAACAGACTGGCAGCATGTAACTTCTTGTCACTGATACACATTGAAGTAAGTATCTTTGACTGTAAATAGATTGTTGTTCTATTGGAAAGGTCCCTGGTGGAGTGTAGCCAGTTTTGGCTGGTTATATAAACCTATGGTGGCAAATCAAGCAACCCTCCAGTTCTGCTTCTATATATAAAAGGAATGATACAGTATAAATCAGAGGGACTGAACATGTGTGGAATCAGTATTTATAGCAACATTATTAATTCACTGAGCTTTGATTTATTGCAATGAGGTGGTGGTGTCTAATGGATTGAGGATAAGGGTCAGGTTTAGGAAGCCCTGAGTTCTAATCCTGTATTTGGGCAATGCCATATAATTGCTGTCATAGCTTCCCCATTTGTGATGTGTTATAAAAACACTTTTTAATGTAGCGCATAGGCATATCAGGACAACAAATTGGTTGATGCATGTACAGTGCTTTGAATATTTGGAGCATTCTGTATATCCTAAATGTTGTTATTGACTACAGTGGTGGTCAGATTTTGTAGAGACGGGTACATGGGAAATAGCTAAGATGAATGGAAAGAGAAGGGATGGATTCTCTGGGCTGAGCTTTAGGAATTATTTTTAGTCTATAGCCCTTTTCTGCTAGTAGGTGGTTTCCAGAAATGTTTCATTACATACCTCGGCATCAGTCATGAAGCAAAGTGGGGCCAGCATGCTTAATGACTGCTCAGGCCTGTATCCTGTTATGGCCACAAGGTGGCACACAGATGACCAAAAATATGTCTCACTGGCTATGAGTGAGCTAATGTCAGATGATTATTTTTGTGTGTGTCAAACACTTCATCTTTACAGTGTGTCAGTGCCAAAGAGCAAACCCAAGGGATTTGATTTCTTACCTCGTCTGTAAATGGAAACCGAGGTCTACCAGCCCTGCATGTCTGCCATCCACTGGCAACCTACCGAATTTCCACTAGTTGTATGAAGTCCAGCTAGAGCTCTATGAAATTTAGTTGTATTGCTTCATATAGGTTGGTGCAAAACTTTGGTTCTGTTCCAGTCTACATGGGGGTTTCCTTTGCGAAGGAAAGTGATGGGACTGATTTTCACCTGAAAACCATAACGCCAAACTGCCATTTACGTCAGAACCTTGGCTGTCCCAGTTTGATTCCATTCTGGACCCACGTGCGGCCTGATGGCTTGGGAATCTTTTGATTTGGGTTTGAAATGGAACCTGAATGAGTTTTGAGGTACTTTGGGGTTTCATTGCGAATGTGCGTGAAGTGAGCATGGGTAACAACATAAATATCACATTTGCAGAAAAAGATGAACACTCCTAGAGATATGCAAGAATCAGAAATCCGTTCTGAATTTGGCAGTGATCAAAATCCAGATGTGAATTTTCCAGTTTAGTACCAACTCTACATGCTGCTTCTTTGATTCATTTCCATTCAACTCCAATAGAACTAGGATTTGACCTTATAAGCAGGCTCCAACTTGCTGGAACCAGAATCTGGATCAATGTTTGGGGGGGGGAGGGGGAGAAGGAGCGGAGTTGAACAAAATCCAGATCCAAATTTTCTATCTTGGCCCTAATGTCGATACAAGGATTGCTTCACTCCTTTAGTCTCTGGACTTGTTCTTATCCCACATGTTATTTCACTTGCTTTCTTGATGGTTTGAAAATGAGAGTGAGCTGTTAAAATGTAGCCTAAATGGGCTGCCTAAAATTGTCACCCTGCTCCCAACCCCCTTCTGTGTGCATTCTCCCAGATTAAAAACAGCAGAAACTTTTAAAAAATGTCTATCAAGTGTTTACAACCCAGCTTTGTTCCTACAAATACACCTTCAGTGCGCAGTATTGCACCTGCGATTTGCTGAAATGACTGTACAGCTTAATGCTTCATGTTCGAAAGAGAGCCAAAGTCAGACCTCCTGCGCAGTGTTTAGAAATGAGAAGTAAACAACGGGATTATACATTATGTTCCCCATCTGAAAACTGACTTCACATGCGCTTAATGATATATGATAATGGGGAAGGAAATGGCAACTGGCTGAATGAATGGTGGTGGGCGGATCTGGAAAAATGTTTTTGTTTTTTTTAATAATAAGCTCTTATTATATTCCCTGTATCATAAACTAACCTTGACTTCAGAACAATAGTTCTGAGCTTGCGGAGAAAATAACCGAGATGCAGCCTGTGCTAATGAGACCACTGCAAAGAGATTTTTACTTTCTAGTCAACAATTCACAGTATCACACATGTTCTGCTGCAATAAAATAAATAAAATTACCTGGATAAAGGGAAGAGACAAACTGGCTGTTCAGTTCAGAGCCCAGTCTGCTGGTGCAGCCAGTCTCTCCTAGTCTCTCCACGGTGGGCAGCAAAGGGATGAGCTACATACAGGCCTTTGCCCTTTTGCCCTAATTTTCAGATCTGCCTCTGTACAAGGAGCATGTGCTGCAACCTTGTAAATGGCTGCATAGCAGCTACATTCCCCACCACCCCAATCCTTTCTCCAGAACTCTGCAAAAGTCGGGCGTATTGCCTTGGGGAGTTCCCGCTGAGCAAATAATTCCACCTGCCCCCATCGCCGGGCCATAGCTGAAAGGCACCGCCTCGCTCTTTGTGGGCCCGTGATCAGTGGGTGAAAAGATTCCCATTAACTTCAATGGGTTTTGGTGCAGACCCTATGCCCATTTTTCCGCTGATGATGTGAGTGAGAAAAAGCTGTGTGCTTTTCAGGGGCAAATTCTCCATCTAGTTCCCAGAGTGGCATGGGGATGATACCCAGAGCCAGTGGGAGGTGAAAAGCCGTCTTTCTCACCCACCACCAGGCTGTGGTGCCATTCAGACAGAAGCAGCCACTGCAGGAGTTTGCAAAGTCCCGTTATGGGAGGGAGGATGGAAGATTCAACCAGGAGCCAGCCATGCCCTGCCCACTGCATGACATCATAGGGGAAGTTTGTGTGAAATGGGACTCCATGCTAGACAGTGGTTCTGTGTCCCATTCACACCTTTAGCTAGTCCCCTAGCTTACACAGTGGAACCACACAAGTTCCACTATAAAAGGGCCCTCAACAGCCAAGGAAAGTGGGGCTCGATATGCTTCTTTGGCTAACAGCCCAGGATCAAATAAAGGTCAGATGTTAACCTTGGATGGTCACTTTAGATGAGGGGGATACCTAGTGGAAGTCACCTATAGCATAGGGTTGTGGATGGGTTGTTCTGTGCCTTCTTGATAAGAGGCGTGCCTGGAATGTATTTATAATGTTAAGGACTTCACTTTTGTTTTTAAATTCTCATCCTACAGCTGTACCCCCTTGCGCCCTGAAAATCTTTCCATGACATCTTCAGGGCACAAGACATGGAAGCTGCAAACACTCTGGCCCAGAGAGGATATGCCATCATGGGGTGTAGGCAGCAGAAGCATACACTCTCCCTTAATGCATTTCTTTATTCCTGTGTCTTCATTAATGAAAAGCCAATGCATTCATTACCAGGCTGTATCCAGCAATGGCTAGCCTCAGATGCTTCAGATAAATCTGTAAGAACTGCTGTAGCGGACTGTTATGAATTAACCTGCCCACAGAAGAAGTTTCTTCCTAACCCACATCAGTTGGCTTATGCCTCAAAACATACATTCTTGTACACACACACACACACACACACACACACATCTATATCTGTATCTACAGCAGGAAGCATATGACTGTACTCTGGATTTGATTAGCAGTAGGCATTTACAGAAAAGGGCAACCTGCTTCTTGTGAACTTGTATATAATGAAACCCTAAGTATAAAACCCTCTTCCACAAACACTTACTCACACATGTTGCTTTATTACATGAGTAAATCTACTCATTTAGGTGTTTGCCAGACCAGCAACTGGTGATAGAGAATGAAAAATCCCCAAATGGGTTTAATGCATTTGCAAAGTGCATAGTTCAATAGTTCACCAAGCTTCTTGTTTATCAAGCCGTTATTCTCCCAACACTGTTGTATGGGGTCGAAACTTGGACAACCTATAGACACCACTTGAAAGTCCTTGAGAGGCACCATCAACACTCTCTTTGTAAGATTCTGAAGATCAAATGGGAAGACAGGCACACCAATATTAGTGTTCTGGAAGAGGCAAAGACCACCAGTATCGAGGCAATGATCATCCATCAGCAATTTCGCTGGACTGGTCATGTTGTCCGTATGCCAGACCATCGCCTCCAAAACAGGTCCTGTTCCCTCAGCTGAAAGAGGGGCACCGTGATGTGGGTGGACAACTGAAGCGTTATAAGGACTTGCTGAAGGACAACCTAAAAAAGTGTAATATCGACATTGACACTTGGGAGACAATTGTCCAGGATCGCTTAAAATGGAGTGAAGTCCTACGTGATGTTCCCCTGCATTTTGAACTTCCTCGCCAACAAGCTGAAGAGGACAAGAGGCACAGGAGGAAGGAGAGACTGGCTTCTAGTCAACAGCCAGTTGGTCATGATCCACAGCCTCCTGCTGAGCCTGAAAACATCTGCCCTCATCGTAATAGAACTTGTGGTTCAAGGATTGGCCTTATTAGCCACCTGAGAACCCATAACTCCCATTGAAGATGATCATACCCGGTAACAAGTAATCGCCCATCATCATCAGTTCAATAGTTCTGTTTCCAGAGACACCTTTTCTTGTTGGAAAAGTGTTCCATGCAAGGAACTGTATTAATTGTAACAGACGTACACTGTAGATAATGCAGAGGAAATTACAGGTGGACTGCTGTGAAAACTGGATTAACAAGGGAATCTGTATTAAGGGTTCAGAATAGGATCCAGAATACCAAAGTGATCAGATAAAGGGGGAACAAATAACAAAAGCAAGGCAGCAATATTGTTTTATGTTAAAGCTCCTGGGTTTCACATCCTGAGCGTTGCAAAGAATCTTGTCAGAGTTCATCACTGTGACCATATTACAGATCTGTTCTCATTACCATATTATGGATTTTGTCTTCAAAAACATGAATTTTCAAAAGATTCTACCACTGCATACGCTGATTTCAAAACAACCAAATTTCCCAAACATTTTCAAAAAGAATCTTTGCAAAAAAATTTCATCTACAATTTTGAGATTCAAAATACAATATATGTTCAGGTTTTGAATGGAGAAATTGTTTGGGATTTTCAAAGCCACAGTGAGATGATGGATACCCAGATCCCATTAATTTGGGAATTGGCCATCCAAATAAATTAGGTAGCTTTGAAAAATCTACCTACAGGGTACATTATATTGTTTTCATTCTCTAATACACTTAGAATTAGATTTATTATGTAAATACTTTTGTGTATGGAGTTCAACAGTGCTTATATTTTACAGGCTGCTTAGGGAACAGTTGGGGCAGTAATTTTAATTGCAATGAATAGCTAGATCTTGGACTTTGCTAAGATTTTATTTAAGGTTAATGGATCTTTCTGATGAGGAAGTTCTCTAGAATCTTGTTTGACAGCTTTCATTAGATCTTCTGGATCTTCAGAACTGCTGATGAGGGCAACTGCCTTAAACGATGTATCTCTGACCTCCAGTGTTGATGTACTTGTTCCTCTGTCCAATGTTTTCTTAGTTCTGTTCCATTCATGTTCCTTCCTATCCAGAAGCTTTGCACTGCAATAGGGAGCATAAATTTCCGTCGTTTCCTCAAACTGTAGGCAATCCACGTTGTAGTATTTTTTCCTCACCTGCAAGACATTGTTGAACCTGTGTCCCCAAAGGATTTCTCGGGGGACGTATGAACTTCTCGACTGGTGTGAAGTTCCAGTTGAATCCCCAGTGTAGACAAATGTAACCAAGATTTCAAAACTGTCTTTGGCCAAAGCTTTCCGATCTAGACCGTATAAAGGGCTGTCATGGTCAATTTCATGTACAATGGTCACTGGTGTAACAAGTATGACCTGGTAATTTAGTAACTTCAAGTCCTTGTATTCCATTGTCATTCTCCCTTCCTTATCTTCCATGTAGCGCAGAAGCTGAGCTCTTACTGTGCCTTCAACCATGTGGTTTGGCCGGAAATCACCAATGCGCCACATAAGGCAGAGTTTGTCATCTCTTAGGCCTACAGTGGCATAGTAGCTGAAGCGGATGGTCTGCGCTCTCTTTCGAGCTGTGGCCATTTTAGCCAAGGCAGCTCCAATAATGAATGTGTCAATAATACAGCTTAATACTGACTGTAGGACCACCATGAGGATTGCTACAGAGCACTCTTCAGTGACACAACGAAAGCCATAGCCTATGGTTGTCTGGGTTTCAAGTGAGAATAAGAATGCTCCTGTGAAGCTATGCACCTTATCAACACAAGGGGTCATTTCTTCATCATGTACTAAATCTCCATGTTGGATTGCTATAAGCCAAAAGACCAAGCCGAAGAACAGCCAAGAAAGAATGTAAGATAAAGAGAATATCACAAACATATGGCGCCATTTGATGTCCACTAGTGTGGTGAATATATCAGCCACGTAGCTCTCCCATTCTCCAAAGATGTGTTTGAAATACACATTGCAGCTGCCATCCTTGTGGAGAAATCTCTTCCGCATTTTTTTTGCCCCCATTGTGGTGCATTCTTGGGCAGAGTTTTGGTAGCTGAGCTTATTTCCTTGCATGTTTACAAGCCTCTAGTGATCACAGTGCTCAGTCATCTGTCTTGTGTCGGTTCAGTGGCCCCAGGTCGCTGGACACGTACGTGGTTCCAGTGGCTAATTATTCTCTCTCCTCATTTGAAATCTACAAAAGAAAAAGAAGAGAAGAAAGTTTACTTTTGATTTCCTATGCTGGACTTTCTGTGACACCTAAACTATGCACATTATCTCTATGGTTTCAGTAACTCCCGTTAAGTTGTACAAATATTAAGTATTGATTATGCCTCTCACCTCAGAAAACATCATTAATTTGGGACTGTACTTGGAAAATAAAACTTTCTGGCAATTTCCTGAACTTTTTAAAGATTTTTTATCCCATCAAAATGGACAACAAAGAAGATTTCTTTTTTCTATTTTATATATTATATTTCTAATGTTTCTCACAAGTAGCATTTGGTCAGGCTGGATTACCATGAAGCCTTAATAGGAATGACAAGCACCTGCAGATGGACCTTTTGAAGAAAGAGCTGGAATGAATGAACTAGAATAGAGAGATTCTTGAAATGATGCACCCAGTTGCCAAGCTTGGAAACCTAAATCTGGTTGCCCAATTACAGACTGAGGCACTCAGGGGAGCTCATAGGCACACTGGTACTTTACTGAAGTGTTAAGTGTCAACTGAAACAGTCCATTGAAAATGAACGTAAGCACCTACATTTCAAAATTTGGTTCCGAGGGCCAACTTCTGCTCTCAATGACATGGCTGCAAATTCCGAGAAACTCAGCTGAAGTCAATAGACATACTTTGGATTTATAACTGTATAACTGAAAAGAGAACTTAGACCTGAATCATCATTCCCAGTATCATACCAACATGGGAGAGTATTTCACACATGCACAGTCTTCTAAGCTCTTGATGGCCCACCAAGCTCCAGAAGGACTATGCTAGCTTGCCGAAGTTTTTCTTCCACAGTTTTGCAAAGTTCTGCTAGTTATATTGCTAGAAGGGGCTAAACCTCTTTTCTACCTAGGGCTAAGCAGATGACATCATATACATGACATCAGTGGACCAGATTCTCCTCTCACATTGCTGTAAATCAGGGGTAACTCCATTGACATTAGTGGGGTTTGACTGGTATAAAACTGGTTTGAGTCAGAGGTGAATAGGGGCCTATAATCATGTCACATTGCAACATGTAATAAAAGAGAGACTGAGGTACTGACTAACCAATGCCTGGCACATTTCATGGTTATGTATACCCATGCCTAGTGGGTTTGAAACACCAACAAATCAGAGTTGATTGTAGGGCTGGCTGAAAATTTTCAAGCATAACTTTTTTGATAGAAAACTGAGTTTTCAACTGAACAACATTATTTGTTGAAAGTGCTTGCTCTCCTCAAAAAAATCAGATTTTTCAACCAAAAACCAGTGTTCCTTCTCCCCCACCCTCTGTTTTTTTAAGTTTTTAGCTGAACATTTTTAGCTTTAGGTTTTCCAATGAAAAGTCAAACTTTCCCATGGAAAGAAATAAAACATTGGTCAACCAGCCTGGTATTTTCCACCAACTCGGTAGTCATTTTGCATGGGCGTAAATGACCATGCAAGATTCAAGATACTGGAGAAGCTGTCCCATAGAGAGGAATACTGGATGAGCTAAATTAACAGGCCAAAAATTCTTCTTACATCCGAAGAGAATGATAGGCATGCTTAGACACTATTCCAAAAACACTTAAAAGCCAAACATACTTTCCTTTTCTTTCTTTTTCTTTTTTCCCTTTTGGTACAAAAATGAATGTGACATATGGTGTCGTAGCCTCAGAATGTGGCCTTCATTAAAAAACACAACATGAATGTTTCCAAAAATACTCCTTGGAACACAGTCTTTGGAAACATTTGTATGATTTGCTTTTACTTGTGGCTTTAAATATGCACTGTAGTGTCGTCCATTGCAGACTCTTGACCTACCATTTAATAAGTTGCCGTTGAACAACGAACAAAAGTTGGGAACAGTTTTATTATTTGAAAATACTCCATGATGTGAGGTGTGAAAATGAGGCGAAATCTGATCAAAGGCCAATATGATTTCAAATGAAAAAACATGCTTAGGGTTATAATTGTTGTTCTTGTTGACTGGTTCAAACAATAGTTCCTTAAGAAACCACAAACATCATGGGATTCTGAGAGCAAGAAAACAGTTCATAAATCAAGGGCTACTGAGTTGACTCTGCTCTCTACTGCTTCCAACAGAAAATCATCATGTTTGAAAAATGGCATTCCATTGGAACCATCTTAAATTCTAATGGTGCTGGCAACCGGTTTCTTCTCAAGCACATTATACTGCACATAAAGCCCTGGAGAGCTTTGATTTTACAGTAACATGTGAGATGCCAGGAACAGTATTTGAACATATGCTTGTACAATGCTTAGCACAATGGGACTTTGATTTCAGTTCATGCCTCTACATACTACTGTGTTACAAATAGTATTATCTATACATTCATGAATATTAGTATGTAAGTATTTTTGGCATTATCGTGAAGACATGCAACAAAACTGTAGGTAACAATTTTTGAAAGCAGCTATGTGATTTAGCAGCCCAAATTCCATTGAAAGTCTGCAGTTTAGGCTCCTAAGTCATTTAGGTATTTTAAAATATCTTGCCCTGTATCTTAGATATGTGATTAAAGAAAAACCAAGCCAATAATATGAAAAAAATCTGAACATGTTAAGGTTGACCTATGAGTAAATTTCATGTAGTAAATATTTTATATTGACCGATGATATTGAATGTATCTTCAAAGTATTAAAGCCCATCCTCCAATACCCTAAAATAGATGGGTCAGTATTTTAATCCCCTTTTATCAATGGGGAAATTGAGATACAGAGAAGTCACATGACTGTCCAATAACAAATCAAAGGTCGCGCTAGGCTCTGAACTCAGATATTATTGGTTCCAAGTTCTGGTCTAAATCCATTGTGTCATTATTCCTTTTGTAGAATAATGTGAGGACTATTATTATTTGCCTTTTAATGGAGAGATTTTTCAAAAGAAGTTAAGGGACTTAGGCGCATACATCCCATTTACCTACAATGGGACTTCTGCTCCAAAATCTTTTAAGCGCGTCTATTTTGCTCTTTGCCTCAGCATGAAGGGATGGACGAGATGACCTACTGAGCTCCCTTCCAGACCTACATTTCTATGATCCCGTAAAATTGTCCTCCTAAAAGGAATGGATGAAACCTTGTCTGAAAAGACACATGAAATTCTATGAACTGGATTAAGGTTTTGCCATCTAGTAAAGATTAACAGAAAAAGAATTGATTCTGAGACATGCTCCTCTCACTAAAGCTCATGGATCAGTTGCTGCAAATGAATCTCAGATATTGCCAAGGAACATTTTTGTGCTAACACACTAACTCTTTTTTTCTTCCTGGCCATGAGCATGAACATCATAATCCTCTTTTTTCTTTCCCCTCCTTCTCTCTCCTCTCCAACCATTTTGCTCTCTTCATCAGCGCAGGAAGTGTGTTGAAATTTACAAGACTCTTGCTGAGTAGATTTACTTCTTGTTATTGTATCTGAAAGAAAGAAAGAAAGAAAGAAAGAAAGAAAGAAAGAAAGAAAGAAAGAAAGAAAGAAAGAAAGAAAGAAAGAAAGAAAGAAAACTGGTTGCTGCTAGAAATGGAGCAGTAAGGCTGAGCTGGGTAGGAAGGTGCATAGCAATGGGCAAATTTCAGAAGGGATAGAGATTCCGTGAGGGTAAACATCCCTAGCTTCATAGGTTGATCATTCTGTATGAACCCCAGAGGTCTAGAAATCAGGCCAGAGATCAGAACTCTCTTCTTAATTATTTGAACAAAGATCAGGACCCAACTTTGAGAGACAGCCCCTGTCCAAAAGAGCTATAATGATTGGAGCTGAGCACCTACCTCACACTGGTGCATTTGAAAATCTACCCCCGAAATTAACCAGACAGACAAAAGGCAGAAGGGGGAGTAATGCATAGAGGTGAAATAACTTCTCCAAGGTCACAAAGAGGTCAGTGGCAGAGTCAAGCATAGACTCGGGTCTTCTGACTCCCAGACGAGGATGTGAGTCATGCAAACTTGTATATATCATTATTTTCACCTCTTCTCGTGAGTGGAACCCAAGTCTGAAGAGCAGTATAAAAAAAGCAGACAAAGGGAAAAAATGTATACATTTTTTCAAATCTCAAAATAGCTCCAATTTGGTTCAATGTTGGATGAAGGTATTGAGGGGTTCTAATTGTGTCTGAACGCTCTTTGGCCATCTCCCATTCTGATGTGAGCAAGACCTGAACTCTGATTTGAATTTTGTCAACTTGGGCAGAGAAGCAATAGCTTTGGAGCACTGAGCATCCAACTTAAGTCTTTGGACACTCACAGTAAACATGCGTTCCAACTAAATCATGTAATTTTGAGCTTATTGAGTGTGACAGTGTCACTTTAAATCAATCGTACTGTAGCACCTTCACCTAATACCCTATTAGTTGCTGTTACACCCATGATGAAGCTAGTTTCCCCATCATTACGTAAACTAATAGGGGTGAATTTTTGTTCAATGATACGTCAGTCAACAGTCTGGTTGTAAAATATTAAGCAAAACAGTGTGAAAATCTTTGTTCCAAAATAATGCTATTCTGAGAATCAGATTAAATCAAAAAGAAAACAATCTGAAACCTGCAAATGAAATTGTGTACTCTCCCTCTAACCCCTGATGCATTCAGTGAATCTCACTTTAGGGTTGGCTTAGCAATCGCGTCACACTTTCCCACCACATGTTGGAGGGGGAGCTGAAAGTTTTCCAGTTTTGTACATTGTTGTGTAACCCTGGATGACTTTCAGTTTAGAGACAAGAAATGTGAAGAGCTGAAATATTTAGAACTGGTTTGGAACTGATTCATACTCTAGTTCCTCTTTTTAAAAAACAAAACAACAACAAAAAAACAAATCTATTATAGGTTGAAGAATCTCAAACGAGGCCTTTTCCTTGATTATTCTTCTGCAAAGGGAACATTTACTTCTCCCAGCACAGGAAGGTACTGAGATTATCTCTTGGTTGTCTGAAAGTTTTCACCCATCCACATGCTCTAGTAGGCTACTATCTCACTAATCCCTCACCCTATTTTTCCATGACTGCCAAAGCAGTCCTTTTTTGGCCCTAGGATACCTGTTCTTACCCAACCTGTCCCTCCCCTCCTCTACAGACAGAAAGAGTCTTCACTAGTCCCAGTTTCAAATAATGTCTTACCCACTCCTGACTCAAGTCTCATTATACCTTCTTCTCTAGCACGATTCCTTTTGTAGCCAAAGTTCCCCACCATGGCTCAAGTCCCAGCCAGTGATGGAATCCTCAAATCAGTGATCTGCATTAAGGCACCTATCCAGTTAAGCATGGGATTAACTTTAAGCATGTGAGTACTTGCACTGATTTCAGTGAAACTACTCATGAGATTAGGTTCTTTGCTGGATCAGGGCCTAAACAGCTGGTCCTGCAACATAGAACATCAGAGTTGGAAGGGACCTCAGGGGGTCATCTAGTCCAACCCCCTGCTCAAAGCAGGACCAGTCCCCAATGTTTGCCTCAGATCCCTAAATGACCCCCTCAAGGATTGAACTCACAACCCTGGGTTTAGCAGGCCAATGCTCAAACCACTGAGCTATCCCTCCCCCCATCGATTAAGTCAATGTGTGTTTTAATACTGATATCAGGAAGAGCAGGATCTGGACCATAGCAATGAGACATAGTCAGAGGTTTAAATACAGAGTAATTCCTCTGAAGTCAACGGAGTGAAGTTTTTCAAATCAAATTACTCTCGCTTCTCTTTCATATAAATTCTGTGTCCTCATTTTGTTCTCTTCAGTCTGTATGTTTGAATCACAGTCAATCCAGGGTGCGAAGGCTGCAATATACCAACTGGCAAGAGTATTGTACTGAACAGATATTTCTTCAGCTGTTTGTTTCAGGTCTAGTAGTAGCATCCCATAAGCGATGCCTTTTCCCTACATCATTTTACATATTTAAAGACTGTTCTTTTAAAAAAAAATCCAAACAAAGAAACAAAAAGAAGCTCTGTATGGGCTGAGATCTGAGATGGGCAGAAGAAAAAAAAATATCCTTCTTGGACTACCCATTGCAAACCTCAATAAGAGACAGAAGACTTAAAATATCAATATAAAAGTATTTATTAAACATTTTAAAAGGCAGACATAAACAGCATGTAGCACCAGACAGTTGCACAGACTTTAAAGTCATGCAATGGTGCTGTAATCGGCACTGGAACAACTCACAGCAACAAATATATTGACATTTAATTCATCTAAGTAAAACAGATCTTGTTTAAAAGAGAGAGAGAGAGAGAAGGCATTTGGCCATTGAGGGTTGACAAAAGAGGCTTGGAAGTTGATTTCACTTGGTAACTTACTAAGATAGGTGACCAGGTTCAGAGTTAAAGAAATGATCCAGAGCTTTGTCCAAAACTAAGACCAACTCCCAGATCTGGGGTAAAAGAAATATTTTAATCTTATTTTAGCCCTATGCACTGGCTGGCTTTAGCCAGGATCAAGCTGTGGAAATATTGAAATACCGTGAGAAATGGAAAGCACATGCAACTTGAAACTGATGATTTAGGGGCTCCCTACTAATCTCAGTCTCTTGGCAAATTTGGGGAGGCAGAGAACCTAAAATGTTGTTATTTCAGGGATTCCCACTTTCTGTTTTTAAGTGCCTTTAAAGGGGGCATATAAGAACCCAGACAGTTAGGGCTTGATCTCACCAGCTTCTGTGCAGTGGCAGCCAGAGATAGCATTCAAAGTTCTGGTGTTGGGATGCAAGTATCAGAATGCCCTTTAAATCACCGGAAGGGTCCCTGGGTCCTGCCAGACCACTAGAGCACCAGCACTTTAAAGATGGTGTGCTTGGCACATGGTGTATCCCTGGAGGTTTGCTGAACACAATAAGCATGAGCACACGCAACAGAAGAGATGCTTGTCTGATCTCATTCATGTGGAGGTCAGTGCAAATCTCTCACTGACTTCAGTGGAAGCAGGCCTAGGCTCTTAATGCATTTTAGGTGAGAAGCAGTTAAATATAAGTGTGAATGCTGAGCCTAATTTCCTCCTCTCTCACGTTCTTCCTCCTTCTCTCTGACATGCTGATCTCCATTGTGAGCACAGGTTTCAGAGTAACAGCCGTGTTAGTCTGTATTCGCAAAAAGAAAAGGAGGACTTGGGGCACCTTAGAGACTAACCAATTTATTTGAGCATGAGCTTTCGTGAGCTACAGCTCACTTAATCGGATGCACAGTGAAGGTTAATTTCAGCAGCTCTGATGGTTGATAAGCTTAGGTTTGGTTGTCTCTCCAGATTTCTCCACACAAGGAGTCTCAGGGGTTACATGTAGGGGTCAGCCTACAGAGGCATAGAACAATCCTCCCCAAACTTCGAGGAACTTTTCCATCAGCTCTTGCTGGCAAAGGACAGTAGAACAGTTTGTTGCAGCTCTAAATAGGACATGATGTAATATAATAATATACTCAACAAGATAAATGGAAGGTCAGGAACAATGATAGAATCAGATTAGATAATGCTGGCCACTTTCAGTTAACAGAGCCTACACCCTCAATCCCTTTATTTGCAGTGTTTCAGTGCTGCCATCTCTGCTCTCAAAAACTGACTGTTTATTAATAGTATGTAGATTTGGGGGCTCGGAAGGGCTGGTTTTGTAATGTGATTGTATAGTCTAAAGCCAGACCTCTAGTATCAAGGTATTACATTTCACATTACATTGATTTGTTACAGTATATTTACAGCTCCCTGTGGCAGAAAACGTACATTCCTTTACACATCAGACTGTATCAAGCACAGTGCTGGCATACACCAAATATTCAAATAATAAATAATAATGACAAGGCTGTGATGCAAGTGTTCAGTGCCAGTTTTGCAAAGTCATCGAGTTTAAGACCAGAAGAAACCACCAGATCATTGAGTCTGGTGGCCTGTGATTTACAGGAGGTCAAACACCACCCACCAGCTACATGTCAAATCCAACAATCAGAATTAGACCAAAGTATCGCAGCCCTTAGGAGACTAAACTAGTACGATCCACAGGCAGAGGACAGGAGGGACTCAGGGTGCACCAGTGCCTGAGATCCTCCAGTGGTAGGGAATTGATTTAGTCAGAGGTAGTCAGATAATCCTAGCAAGTGACCATGCCCCATGCTGCCCTGTCTTTCCAATTCTGCCCTTTATTTAAGCTTGTCTGTAGAGTACGAAAGGGGGAGAAATATTTCACAGTAGTCTTCATGATGATAGGTTAGTGACTGCAGCATGGTGTGGGGAGTTTGATTGCTACATGCTCTATTGCGCACACACACACACACATGCATGCAATATATATAAAAAGCTGGAGAGGAGGAAGTGTTGGCTAGTTGTGATTGAATGGGATCTCTTGTGGCTATATGAATCCTGCCAGCTGACTAACCAGCGCCTTTGGTAATCCTAGTTCACTAGACGTCTGATGCAAAATCCACTGAGGTCAATGGAAAGACTGATTGTTTCAAACAGGTTTTGGGTCAGACACTAGGTGCTCAGGTATCATGGTAGTGGATGCAGTTAATAGGTTGGGTAAGATCAGTTCAAGAGAGGAGTAAGAGGTGAGGAGACTGCCTCACTATAGAGGATCAAGAGCATAAGAGAAGATGGGATTGCCCGACTGGAAGAGGAGACAGGTGGTACCAATAATAGGTACAGACTAAATGATGTATTGGAGGAAGGCAAGCATGGAAGGATCATGAACTAACACTGAGAGCTTGTAGCACAGACCTAGAGTGATTATGGATGCATGGCTCACAATAAAGCTTGTGTGAAGTGGCTCCCTTCGGATAGTCCTCTTGGATCATTTGGCATTAAATACTTTGATTAAGAAATCCAATTCAGAGGGAAAAATCTGGCACAAATTTGTGATCGCCCATCTTCCTCAGCAGTCATGCTGCAGAGTTCCTGAGGGATCATATCACATAATACTTGCTTGATGTATTCTTTTGTCTCATCCTACCTGGTCCACATGGATGAAATGACAGTTGCTTGGAATACAACCCTAGAAAGAGAACTACCAAATTAAAGACGGGAAGGCAATGCAAAGGGTATTGTCTGAGGTTGCTGGAAAAAAATGTCATTATCATGTCAGATTGCAGCTCTAACAGTTTCTACTGACTCAAGAATTCTAGCTATGAAAATACTGGCACTCTGGCACTTCAGAGTAGGGGTTTGTTCAGTTATTCAGCAACCGAGAAATTGCTCCCTTCATCTTTTGCGTTGATGGGTCATTTTTCCCCCCGCTTTGGACTTACAGGAGAACAACAATCCTCTCAGAAATTAGATGTTTTACAAGGCCGATCCACTGGTGAATATGGTGACTTATTTGTATGTTACAGGACATGCAGGTGTGGATTGTTTCTTTCAAATATGTGACATGAAACCTAAAACCATTCACATCCAGTAGGTTTTAACAGGGCACTATTGGTATTAATATTGTTCTTCATAAAGAATTATTTAATCATTATTATGGGCCTGCTGCCACTGATTTCGCTTGGGACAGGCCTGATAAAACATCCCGCCTTCCCCTCACAAAGCTGTTTACAAGTACAGCACAGTGATTCATCATAAAAACATTATAAACGCAATAGAAATACACTGTGATTAAAAACAAAAAGCAGGTGAGTAGGGATATTTTGCCTGAACATCATGGACCACATCCCCAGCTGGTATAAATTGCCTTGGCTCCTTTGATTTCAATGACATCATGTCAATTTACACCAGCTGAGGATCTGGTTTTTAAAAGTGCGTAATACAGAAAATGCAGGGCCCCCGAATGTCGGACCAGACCCATGCTTAATCTAGTCTGGAATCCTTCATCTTGTAGAGGAACGTTAATACTCTTCTATTTCAACTAGCCAACTGTGCAATGTTGTATATGTTAGAAAAATGCCTACCTAGTGTGCTTATCAGCAGACACACAGAAGAAAAATTATATTACCATGTTAATATGATCTAATCTCTATCACATTATCTAATCCTTTTTCTGCAAGACAAATGATGCTTCTATGGTCCATCCCAACCTCTTTACTCTGCAACATTAGCATGGATGGCCCATTTATGCTCACAACCTCCAGAAGGGTGCCACATTCTTAAAGGAACAGGGATGACAGCTAAAAGAGTATGTGGTATGAGCTCTGGAGTGAACAACTCCCAGGATCTTATGGGAAGTTCATGCAATTTAGTAATATCAAGAAAATAGGATCCATATTAATTCCAGCTGTAGACCACAGGGGCCATGGAACATGGGAAATGGGGGTGGGGCTGACACTCCTACAGTGGAAATATTGTGCGGGCTGTGCCCCTACATGTAAACTTGGAGGCAAGAGCAGGACCCAAAGATGGGGTCAGAAGTAAGTAGGAACCTGCAGGACATCCTTCCCAGGCTGGAGCCAGCTGCCCCCTCTATCCACCCTCTTCCCCCTGGTAAGTCTTAGTATCTTCTCTCTCTTCCCCTCCTATCCCTCTGCCCTCCCATTCTCAGGGAACTTCTGCCCTCTTGGTAGACTATGTGCTCTTCCCTTGCCAAAGGATAATGCAGGGTGGGCAGAGTTCTCTCCTCGTGGGAATCTCCATTTGCTTCAACCATATCCAAACGTCACTGTGTGCCCATGTAGAACATGGGTCTCATGTACAAAGTTAAATTTAAACGAGAGGTATCCCGAGCCTGGAAAGCAAAATAGAATTAAAAATCTCTGACAAGAATGTGGTCTACACTCTGAATACCCCAGGTTCTATGGGGATGACCCTCAGTTGTAAATTGGCCTAGCTCCATTGAAGCCAATGGTTAAGTTCAGTGACTTACACAAATTGAGAATATGGTCCATATGCTTAGGGACTATATGGGACAAAGCTAGCTACCATCTCCAAAGGAGTGCAGGTTTTCCAAGCAGCAGAGCCAGGGCCATTCTATTGCAATGGTTGGTCATTTTGCTGCTATGGAGGGTGAGGGGTGAGATATGGGGTGAGCACACTGGTACTGTGGTAGTGGTTGACATAAATCAAAATCAGAGCATTAATGCTGATGGGGATCATGTTGGTGCAACACTGCACCATCTAGAATCATCAGGAGCCCCCATGAGGAAAAATTAGGCAACATGATTTCTTACAGCATATATATATATATATATATATATATATATATATATATACACATATATATATTAGGGTTTTTTTAATGAAATAAGTGATTTTAGGGCTCTCATGGCCAATATCACATATTAGTACTGATTGAATTCTTCCAATTACTGTAGAACAGGTCATACATGGCCAGCATCAAAGCAAGCTTCCCCCAGGCCCTGCTCCAATAGTGCCCCTTACTGAGAACTGTGCAAAGTTCAATGAGTTTGGGTCACAGGATTTCAAGCAAGTAGGCTGTGAGTTTACACCCACTAGGTAAGGTTCGGACCTGGGGCAAACAAGTGCGTTCCCTCCATGTAAGTGTATTTGTGCATGTTCACAACACCAGGTCTGAATTTGATCTTTCTGTCTCCCCACAAAATGCTCAAACTTAGTCAGATCTGCTGAATTTCACATAGTTTTGCATCTCTCTGAGACATACAGTTTACAAAGCAATAAATCAAACTAGGCTGGCTCAAAACTGGGCCAAGGTTTTGCACCAATAGTTCATGACCTGGACTGAGTTTGCAAAGAAACTTAAAATGAAGCAAGTGTCCTGTGGCTTCATGCTTCACTGTAAACATTTCACAGAGCTCTAAGCTTAACCTTTTCTGAAGCGGACTCTCTTAGGGTCCATTCTCCAGGTCATAAAATCCAGCATCTTTCTGCCAAAAAACACTCTGTTTTTCAATAGTGGCCAAGATATTCAAAAGATGGCTGATAACTGGGTGTCTCTATTTTTGGTTGCCCAACTTGAGAGACCTTAAAGGGGCCAGGTTTTCAGAAAGTGCTCTCTGAAAGCCAGGTCACTTTATGTTGTCTCAGGCAGGGTAATCAAACATCACTAGCCATTTTTGAAAATCTTGCCAAAGTTGTTTTCTTGTGTGTGAAGGTCACTAAAAGATGGACCGAGACCAAGGACTAATTTCTGTGGATCACGAAACAGCTGCAGATGGCAACAATGTTTGGTTACTACTGATCTCAGTTTCACAGATCAATGACCCTGATGTGAATCTCATTACAATTCCCAGAAGCTGTCCTGTCCCACCTAATAAAATAAGATGCTGATGGAATTAGTATGGCCTTTATATTTTCAAAACTAAAATAGGGTGGAGTGTAAAAAATATCATATTTCTTCACTTCAGGGAGCAAATGGAAGGGTGAAGAAAGAGGGAGAGAGAAAAAACTAAAAATAAAACAGGTAAATAAAACTAATCCCATCCAGGCTGATCTAATTGTTTAGGAAATCTCACCAGAAAACCTGTGCTTTCCAGCCTAATTTCCCGATCAAAGAGGTTGAGATAAGTGCTGGCTCAGTATTGAGTCAAACAATGTATCTGTTTTTTTTAGGAAAAGGGTTGGATGATTTTCTGACCGATATTAACACATGTAGTTATGCAAGCTAAAATGAGGGTGATCAAATTTTATGTTCCTGGATGTCAACTTGTCAATCGCTACATAGGCCAGGAAGATATTTTTCCTCCCATGTACATCTTGGCACTATTGGCTTTGGGTATTCACACTTGTGCAGAGGTCTCTGTTTTATAGTTTAAAGCCAGAAGGGACCATTAGATCATCAAGTTAGATCTCCTGTATAACATAGGCCATTAAATTACACCCCCAAACCACATTATTAAGACCAAAAACTTAAGTTAGACTAAAGCATTTCAGTCCTCAAGGAGCTAAATTGTTGTGTGCCAGACGCAGAGAACTGGAGAGACTGAGGTGCCACCAAGGCCTGAAGTCTCTGAGATTCGATGAAGTGAGATGGGCCCACATGATCCAAGCAGGTGTTCCATGTTCCATGCTGCAGAGGAAGGTGAAAAAACCCAAGAGGTCTCAATTCAGACCTATTTTAAGGGCTTCAGTGAGAAGAAAGAGGTGTATTGGTGCTTAGCACAGAGCTGAATTTCCCCCTTTGTGCATTAATTGAGATAAGGCTGACAGCTTTCCCTGAGATATCAGGACAGGAGCATCTTAGATGGCATAATGGAGTCTGTGGGCCTGTGGTCTGATCTGCTCAGGCAACTCCAATAGTCCTATGGCTCATCCCAAGTTTTAGATGCTTTATCCAAAACAAAAGGAGCCTCCAAATCTTTTGGGGGTTCATTTATCACATCTTTTTATCAGCTTTTGAAATATAGTAAGCAGTGTCTGGTATGCAGGGCCTCATCCAAAGCCCAATGCAAAGACTCTCACTGACTGCAGTTGGTTATGGATTAGGGCCCTATCACTGGATTTCTCAAGCAGACAGTATCCCAGTTTGATTTTTAGGACTGGCTGGCTTGCTAAAATTACAGCAATTGCTTTCGTGGCACAAAAGTTTTCTTTTAAGTTTGATTACTTCCCCCTCCTCCCTTCCCACAGAAACAGATCTGCAAGTTTATCTGTCTTCAGGCTTCATCCCATGGAGCACTGGGATTCCCATACAGGGTGCTCAGATCCCAATAGCGTCAATGGGAATTTAGGGCACGGGTAGCAAAGGAGTGCAATCTGCACTTCTCAAGAGACCCCCAACATCTCTGGGAGTTGACCCACTGTGTGTACTTCCATATGAGGGTCAGCTTCCCAGAAAGGCCACAAGTGACCTGGAAAGGTAGGTTACTCCGAGTCTAGGCAGCTGCTTTTGCCAAATCTCCTGCTCAGCATGTTGTTGGCCACAGCTGTTGTTTTCAATTGTCATTTTCCTCCTGAGTCCAATAATACTCTAATTTACAGTATGCTGGTGTTTTGAGAGGCAGATAATTAAAATAACCTGTAAGGGAAAAGTCGTGTGTCTGTGGGTTTGGACTGTACACTTACAGATCCTTAGTTTCATCTTAGTGTGTGGGTTTTATGAGTTCTATTCTATATTGAAGTTCATATGCCATCCCCATCAGTATGGTATTTCAGCACCCAATTTACGCCCTTAAATCTCAGATATCAATGTGAGTATAAATATGGTTGAGAAGGATGAAGAGATTCCTCTTGGCTCCCTATTCTTCTTCCTTTACACCCTCCCATTGGGCAATTTCATCCACCCATCAGAAGATAGGAATTGCCAGACCAGATCAGATGTGAGATCCATCTAGTCCGGTAGCCTGTCTCTGACAGTGGCCAGAACCAGATGCTTCAGAGGAAGGTGCAAGAAACTCTGCATTGCGCAGATGTGGGGTAATTTGCCCCTCCCCATTAGGTCTCCTGCTGATCCCTTGAGTCATAAATTGGTTCAGTCCCTGAAGCACGAGATTTAAATCTCTTCCAACATTTATGTCAGCATTAACTATAATGCTGGCTTTTGTTATCCATATGAATGTTCAAACCCTTTGGCTTTAACTTCCATCTTTGCACCAATGGCTCATAGAACTACCTCTCCACTCATAATGTCTCCTTCCTCCTAGTCCTGCATCTCAGCTTGTCTTTTGGACCATCTCTTTTGGGATATCTTCATGTCAGCATCATCTCTGAAGGCTGATACAATGGAGATAGTGAACTCTCTCTCTCTCTCTCTGTTGCGGCTTTCATCACCCTATCACACATTCCTTTGAGACACTGAACTTGGTCTTTCCAATTAGGAACAAAAGTTCCTCTCATGCATTTTAAAGAGAGACTTTCACAATAGAAAAAACTTAACAATGTGTTCTGATTTAACATCAATTATCCTCATCTCACTCGGTGTATTGCTTTCTATGCATTTCATAGAATATTTTATGCCAATTTCTCCTAGCCATTTCTTACTTTAAAAAAAAGATTCGCTACAACAGTTTCTCTTACTTCACTTCTTATGGAAAAGTCCAATAGAATTAAATACATTGAACTAAGAAGGTTCTACAGAATCTTAATTGGGTTCTACACTTTAAAATCATATAGACCTCAATGGACCTATGCCCATTTACACCAGTTGAGAATGTGGCTCACAAAATTTATAGAAAATGAAATCCCTTCTATAGAATGTGTACACCAACTAGAAAATTATATCTTGGCTACAGATTCCTGTAGGATGGTTTAAACATTGAACAGAAAAAATACCATTCTCCATGAAATTCTATCGGGCTTTTTTAATAAGAGACACTGCATCTATGAAATGGATAAAAATGCCTTGGAGGATGAGCAAAGAGCTGATTGGAGACCTCTTAATTATGTCATCCAAGCAGTGTGTAAATTAGCTGTTACCACTCAAGAAAGAGATCTTGGAGTCAGGGTGTTAGGAACCATTAGGAAAGGGGTAGATAATAAGACAAGAAATATCATTCTGCCACTATATAAATCCACCTTGAATACTTCATGCAGTTCTGATCGCCCCATCTCATAAAATATATATTTGAACTGGAAAAAGTACAGAGAAGGGCAACAAAAATGATTAGGGTCTGGAACAGCTCCTGTATGAGGAGGGATTAAAAAGACTGGGACTGTTCAGTTTGGAAAAGGGATGACTAAGAGAGGATAAGATCGAGGTCTATAAAGTCATGCATGGCGTGGAGAAAGTGAGTGCGGAAGTGTTATTTACCCCTTCACACAACAAAAGAACCAGGGATGATTCAATGACAGCAAGTTTAATAGGCAGCAAGTTTAAAACAAACAAAAGGAAGTACGTCTTCACACAACATGTGTTCAACTTGTGGAACTCATTGCCAGGGGATGTTGTGAAGGCCAAAAGTATAACTGGGTTCAATAAAGAATTAGATAAATTCATGGAGGATAGGTCCATCAATGGCTATTAGGCAAAATGGTGAGGGATGCAACCCCATGCTCTGGGTCTCCCTAAAGCTCTAACTGTTAGAAGCTGGGACTGGATAATGGGGGATGGATCGCTGAAAAATTGCCCTGTTCTGTTTATTCCCTCTGAACTACCTGGCATTGGCCGCTGTCAGAAGACAGGATATTGGGCTAGATGCACCACTGCTCTGAGCCAGTATGGCCATTCTTATGTTCCAGATCCAACAGGGAAATTGGAGAAAACAACCACCAAGACAGAACTCCGCTCTGAAAGGGACCTTCCACCTTGTAGCATGGAGGTGTCCTACCTGTACAAATAGTTACTGTGGCCAATGCCATAAACAGGGTGTCCAGAATCTAGCCCACAAATTTGCTAACAAATGCAATCATATGAGTAAAAGACTTACAAATGGTTGCCCAATCAGTGGTCCATCGCCCCTGCCAGACCCTATCAATCCTCATTACAAGTTGACACAAAGCACCGTTTATCTAATACATAGCAACTGAGATGTGGGAATTTTTCAGTGGGCAGGTTTGCTCCAAATCATACACTGTATAAATATCCCGGACAAACACTGTCACAGTTCCATGTTTAAATCTCGATTTCTGTTCTCTTTGTTTCCCATCTTGTGCAGCCATAGTATTTTCCACCAGGACTGATGTTGATAGTGTTGTGTCTATCTATAATACAGGCTGAGCAACAGGTGATATGTTGGTGCTAAGATGCTAACACTTCTTGTACGCTTTACACACAGTAAACACTACTGTTGTTCCTCCAATGCATAGCTTGTTACATTTTCTTCCGACGGTGTAATTGGCAAGCCTGCTTCACACCAGCAGTAATATTTCCTTGAATACTTAACTGCAGGCCTTGCGCACGCTATAAAAATAACTAGGTTTAAAGAGGGCTGTGGACAAACGCTGTAATAACATGAGCTGTTTTATTGCCCCTGTGAATTTAAAAAGCCAAAGAAAACAGACATATGATAACTGTGTCAGGTTCTGTCTACCCAGAGATAAAAGACCTGCAGCATGGCAGCAGCTGGCCTGACTCAGGCTCACGGGGCTCAGGCTCCGAGGCTAAAAATCACTGTGTGCAGTCTACACAGTGATTTTTCACCCCCAGAGCCTGACCCCCGAGAGCCCAAGTCAGCTGGGTGTTTTATCCCTGTATAGACATAACCTTAGAAACCTACCATTTTAATTATCTGCCAGGGTTTAAATACAGTTCTCTAAACATGGTTAGGGTGGGAGGGATTGAAAGCACTGTCCACCCAGACAAGAAAAAAATTACTTGCTTTGGCAACAGCTATGTTGCAAAACCAAGGATAATATCCAGTCACAGAATCTTTATTTATTTATATAGATGCCTATCTAAGGCTCTTGGTGTCCTGATATCATTAATGACACAATTAATACCATTCAATTAAATCTCTAGAGCATTAACATCATCAGTTCTGCAGGAGTTCAGCCAGCCAGTCACCTACCCACTGTCATCACCTTCAGCCTTCTCCAAAGGCCCTGTAAAAAGATGTCTTCTGCAGCGTGCCTCAAAAGCCGACCCAATTCAGGCTATTTCAGCCCATGGAGGGGGAGCAAGTTCCAGAGTGCTGGAACCCTCACAGAGAACACGGGGCCAGATGACCCCTCGCTTTTGTAAGAAGAAGGCTCCAACTCAGGCAGCTCTTGTGACCACAGCTCTGGCAGTATGGCACAGAGAGAGAGGGGATCCTTGAGTCCCAGGCCTTTTACAGCTTTATAGGTCATAACCACACCTTAAACTGTGAGCCCAATGGGCATCCAGCTCAGATGCCGGAGCACTGATATCATGGGCTCCTATTGCAGTAAGCAGGCATTCTGCACCTGCCTTTTTCTCTCAATGGTTTGAAGGGGTGTAGCCCCATTAGAGCACACAAATAATACAGTGGGGTGAGGAAGATGAGTGAACTAAGACACTGGGCTCTAATTCAAGAAAAGCACCTACGCATATGCTTATCTTTCAGCACATCATAACGATGGACAGATGCACATACTTAAATGCTTTCCCGAACTGGGGCCAAAGAGGTTAAATACTTGCTGAAGGTCTTGCGGTGAATCATTCAGCTGTCCTGTCTCCCAGCCCTATCATAGTGAGGCCAGTGAAGCAGCATATCGAGCAGCTGTGTCTGTGAAAATTAAGATGTTATTTTCTGTCCAAAATAACGAGCTGTTTCCCAAAGTGACCATGCCTGTTTCCAAAGAACAGGAGTACTTGTGGCACCTTAGAGACTAACAAATCTGCCTTTAAAAATAAAAGTCAGAGCTTGTGCGTGTGCCTGCGGGGCTGGTTATTAAATAGATGCTGGATATGCCTCTTTTTGTGCCCAAGCTGTATGACCCCAGGGTTAATCTTTGCTTGGAGGAGTTTCACTTAGCAGTTTTGTCAGTGAGTTACAGAAGGGAGGCTCTGCTAATTTTGAGATGTTAGTCATTAATCTGTTCAAACAGCCATGCTTTTCTCATTTCATTCTTGAAAGGCAAACATAGCAAACAAAATGAACAGATCTTATCAAGATGTTAACTGAAATACATCAAATAAAAATCTGTTACATTAGAAATGTCAACACTTGCGAGAAAATCGGTAGAAACTGCAGTAAGGTTGTTTTTTATTGCCAGAGCAACTCCTCAGGAATGTTTTGGGAAACAGCTCCTCTTGTTTTCCTTATAGGTACAGTTGACCTATAAAAGTTAATCTATCACTGTTTAGCCTAGTACAGATTAATTTTTCAGTGTATCATCAAGTGGCTATAGCATGCCATTGCATTATTGTTCTGGCCTCTACATCATTTCAACTTCTAATAGTCTTACTTTTAATGTATTTTGAATATAGCTAAGCTCCATTTAAGGTTAGGCCAGAGCTGAATGAATAGTGGACAAAAATTTCAACATCAATGGAAATCAATGCGAGTTGCAGTCAAACAGTGATAGTGGGAAGTTTTATCATTTATCTCCCCATCTGTATTTTATTTGGTTTCAAACTACATGCACCTAGAGGTTTCCTTAGACTTTTGTATTTGAACAAATCCCAAAAGCCAAAGAGAAACTCCTGAGTTTCACGTGGTTTTGACATAAAGCCTTAAATCAGCCCATGGTCACTCAAAATATTAATGAAGCATTTAGTGAACCTTTCATTAACCCTGGAGACCAGTTTCAAGGCTTAAACCCTGAGACCAGTTTCAAGGCTTAGCAAAGCTCAGACTCCAGTTCTGAGTGGTAGCAGGGTTTATTAAGAACATTTTGTGCAGCTCCAGTTTGTATTCATTCCACAGTGAAAAGAGTTTTAAGTTCCTAAGGAATGGAACCTGTCAAGGATGTGAAGAAGCAAGCTGAGAAAGCAAAGGGTTTGCTGAGCTTGAAATTCCTCAGTTTAGGGGCAACTGTCATTTGATTGTAGTTAGAGTTCAGTGCAGGAAACACAGATAATGGAACACTAGAAAGTAGTTTGGAACGGAGCCAGAAACACTGTAACAATGGAAAAACAATCAGGGAATGATGATGTCAGAAGGTATCCTGAGGAAAGAAGAAAGGATGGATCTTCAGCCCACATGAATACTAGAGGGATGAAGTTATCTTGGAACTAATTGTTGACACAAACATGCTTTAAAAAGTTTGACAGCTGTGTAGCAATTAGCAGAGGAATTTGGTGTGTCAGAGCAGAAGTGATAACAAGTGGAATCAAACAACATTGTGACGCATGTTGACACTTATGACTTTATGGCATTAATTTGGTCCTTGGGTGTTTTTCAAATCAGGAGTTCAGATCTCTTTGTTCTTCAGTGTAAAGCTCATCTCTGAGGTCATTCTCCTCCTCAGACGCCCATGGCTGTTTATGAACACCCTTGCAAAACTCAAAACCCATTTCCCACAGAGGAAGACAGAAACAGGTTGGGTTATTGGACTGTCTCAGTTGTTCTTCTTAACAGCATATTGATCCCAAGGAGAGGAACACCGTCTGTTCTTACTAGCTTGAGGCTTTATTGTAGCCTCATGTCAACAATGAAAGGGAAATACATGCCAGGGACCAATGATTAAAGGAGGTTCTGCTTTTTAGATTAAGCCAAAATGAAAAAGGAAGACAGCTCCATCTGCCTAAAAGAAAAGTTTCTGCTAGAAGATTCCAGGGTGTATTGGACAATAAGTGATCTAAAAGGGCCCACTCATGCTACTCCTTACTCTATCCAGATGCCAATGTTGGGAATCCCTAATTCCCTAGCTGCACAGATTCAAATCCCAGAAGAGGCAAGCTCAGCCTTTTGTGCTTCAGGTGTAGATACAACTGAAGACCTAATTTCTCCACAAGGACCTCAAAGCCCCTGCTGCCTGGTTTGTATTGGTATTTTGAGAGGGTTTTTAAAAGAGCATAGAGTTTTCCCTGCTGTTCTTAGGCAAAAGCATTTCCTTCCCCCATTCTTGTGTATCGTGCACTGCACCCAAGAAGTAGCTGCATTTATTTAGTTTGTGAAGCATCTGGGGATCTTGCGGGATAAAAAAGATTAAACTACCATAAGAAGAATAACAATAATAAAGAATTGATATTTACAGTTTGGTCAAGCCACCATATGCAGCTCTGGAAGCTGTTCTGGATATATACCGCCTCCAGAATTGGGATGGTTTGAATCTCAGTGCTCTGGAATGAGCCCATCCCCAATATTGTATAAATGTCTGGTGTATATGTCAAGGGTGAAGGGACTGTCAACAGATCCCAACACAGTGGAAATGTTGCATAGGGAGAAGGCAGATGTGCTATGCACTTAGATGCTATGGGTGAAATCTTGGCTTTATTTAAGTCAATGGCACAACTCCCATTGACTTTGGTGGTGCCAGAATTTAATTCTGTGTTGATGGATTTTCTGTAAACCTCTCTGGTAGATAGAATAGGGTATCATGAGGTAGATAGTGCCCTACAGTCCTTGCATAAAATGGAGTAGGGCTCTGTACCATTGCCATACCTCATAAGAACATAAGAGCTGCCACATTAGGTGAGACCATGGTCCATCTTGTCCAATATGGTGTCTCCGACAGTGGCCCATACCAAAGCTTCAGGGGGAGCATACAGAGCAGGGCAATTATGAAGTGATCCAACCCTGTCTTCCACTCCCAGCTTCTGGTAGAGATTTCAGGTTGCCGCAAGCATGGAGTTGTACCACTGACCTTCTTGGCTAATAGCCATTGATGGATGTATCCTCCATGAACTTACCCTGTTCTTTTTTTAATCCAGTTATACTTCTGGCCAGCATAAAAAGGAGAGGACATTGCAAATAGTTCCACAATCACACATTCTCCAGACCCTGCTTAGGGAACTGGAACAATGGCTGCAGGGGATGAAAAAACATCTTATTCCCTGCCCATGGGTTAGAAGTTAGATTCTTTTCTCTCCCCATCATCAGTTTAGGGTTCAATCCTGCAATGGTTCTGAACACTCTGTCCCTGATCCAGCAAAGTCCTTACATGTATGATTAACTCAGCAGATGAAAACAGTCCCCTGGAAATCAGTGGGAGCTACTCAAATGTTAAAGTTAAGCATGTACTTAAGTTTTCGCTGCACTGCGGCCAGAGTGCTGAGCTCCTTGGAGAATTAAGCCCTTAGACACAGATTTTTAAAGGAATTTAGGCATTGCAGTGTTCAGCATTACAGTGCCTTGCAGATGTAGGAGCCTAAATCTCATTTTGGCTCCTAAATTAGCCTAATTTTGGCTCCTAAATCCCTTTTGAATATGAAATGTAAGCCCCTAAACCAATTAGGT
This sequence comes from Natator depressus, assembly GCF_965152275.1. Taxonomy (NCBI): domain Eukaryota; kingdom Metazoa; phylum Chordata; order Testudines; family Cheloniidae; genus Natator; species Natator depressus. The sequence continues at coordinate 5,734,042 of NC_134247.1, forward strand.
GTTGGAACACTGTGCGCAGCAAGGCTTAAATATCTTTTAAAATCTGGGCCTTAGTTCCCAGCACCATGCCTTGTTCTTAGCACAAAGTGAATGAGTTTGGGTTTTGTGCAGAGAGGTTGAATTTTACCCACTGGGAGGATCTTGTTAACAACATGCCAAGCTATACTGTATCTCAGCTCAATTTGAAAAACAGAATGAACAATGTTTTACAATATTTTCGCTATACACATTTCATGTAACTTTCATTTTAATGATTGTCACAAAAGGGCCAAATCTGCAGGAACAGTGTTGATTTAAAGACATAGCAGCCGTAAATCACAGATAATTGCGATTGCACTGTTTTGGGTTTTTTTTTCACCTTGACCTATTGTACAGGTAGGGCCACATTCCACTGGCTGTTCAAAGGATTTTGATTCCACTCTTGATTGTGACATCTGATTCTCAACCCCAAGCCTTCTCACACCAACATTTTGTCTTTTTAAGTCGATTTGCACAACCTAAACATTTATCCGCCATCAAACAAAATCTGAACCACACCTTTCTGCAATCTGATAAATTAAAGTTCACTCTGAAATTGTTTGCAGCTCTGTGTGTGTGTGTGTGTGTGTGTGTGTGTGTGTGTGAGAGAGAGAGAGAGAGAGAGAGAGAGAGTCCATTTTTGAGTGAGCCACCATATTTAGAATAGAAAGTGGAGGTGACAAAATACCACCAGAAAAGCTGTTCTTGTGATACTCCCAACTTAATCAAGAACAGAAAGCACTGGAAATCTTACCAGAGACTTTTCCTGGAAAAAGTTCCATCCAGTTGTGCAACCCCCCCAAAAAATTTGGGTTAATATCCAGACTGCTGGTTGCGGCTCTGAACTGAACATCTGAACTTCCTGAGTTCTCCCATCACTGTTTTTGATGTAGGTTGAGACAGCACTATGGTTTTATGAGATTTGTTCTTTTACCATTTTTATCTTCACTTGGGCCATGTTTCATTAGATCACATGAGTAAAGTAGGGTCAAGTCTGGTCTCTTACTTGGATGGAAACTTTATAGAACAAGCCATGCTACATGACTTGAGATTAGTACTTCAGAAATGGCACACTTCTCTCGGTATCAGTACTTAATCATGCCCTCACCTAGTCTTAGGTATGTACAACATTTGCTGATGGTTACAGCCAGGGAAAATATTTCTTTTTTCTGCATTTACCCATTGCTATTATTGCAGAATAAGCCACTGGAAACTTGAATGAAGATGTATATGTTCCATTACCAAAAATGTTTCCTTAGACCCCGAATCATCAAAGCCCTTCAGCACATGGTTAACCTAAAGCCTAAGCTTAAGGCCCATTGAAGACAATGAAGTTAAAGTTAAGCTCATGCTTCAGTACTCAGGTCTCTCATGGTGGGATTTCTTATGAGCTGTAGACTGCACGTACTGGCTTGCTATTGCAGGGTGACAATGATGATGGTGATGATGATAATTTATTTGCCCTTCCCCTGAAGAATCTCAAAACATCTTTTCAAACATTAGTGAATGAATTTTCCCAGCCCCCATGTGAAATATGGAGTTCTTATTGTTGTTGTTGTTTATTATTTTATTATGGCTATCTCACAGATGCGGAAGTCTAGGCAAAGAAGTGAAGGACTTGGCCTATCCATCTGTAAAGGAGCGGCGACTCACCCCTGTGGTGCCTCCTACTGGTTGTTGGGAATTAGCTCTTTTCCAGCATGGAGCACAGCTCTGGCCCCCGTGTCCCTCACAGACCCAGGTGCCCCTTTCTCTGGGGTTCTGCCCCCTGGCAGTACCCCCACTCTCTGCCTCTGGGTCTCCCCTTCCTGGGGAATCCCCAACCCACTATCCCCACCTTGCCTCTGTCTGGGGTACTGCCAGTCATCACCAAGCCCCCACTCCCTAGGGCAGACTGCAGTGTAAAAGCCACTCATCATAGGCAAGGAGGTTCGGACCTGCTGCCTTCCTCTGCCTCCCAGTACCTCTATGGGCCTTGGACCAGGCCCTGCAGCCTGGGGAGTTGTCAGCCTGGAGCTGCCCTGCTCCTCTGGCTCTCCCCAGCCTTACTTCACTCCCAGTACCCTGTTGGGCAGGCAGCCAGACCCTGCTCTCTCCCAGCCTGGAGAGAGACTCCTTAGGCCTCTGGCTCACTGCCTTTTTATACAGGCCAGCTGGGGCCTGATTGGGGTGTGGCCCAGCTGCGGCTGCTTCCCCAATCAGCCATCCCCAGCCACAGTCCCCTCCAGGGCTGCTTTTAACCCCTTCTATTTTAGGAGCGGGGTAGCCACCCCGCTACACCATCTAAGGCAGTGATACTCAGATCTCAGTGGTTCAGGAGCCAAATTAGTGATCAACATTACCCAAAAGAGCCACAGTTGTGTGAATTCATTGTTTCATTTACTATAGTACTATTCATATTTAAACAGTAGGACAGGGGAAATATTTATTATTATTATTCTCGCAGCAAATAAGTTAATAACTTAGTGCAAGTTGATAACTTAATTGGTTAATAACATAGTCAACGCATCCTGACTGGTTAATAAGTTAGATGGGTTACTAATTAAATCGTAGAGTTTTTTGATATCATGCGCGGCAAAGAGTCGCAGGAGACACATTAAAGAGTCTCTTGCGGCTGGTGAACCTGTCTGAGTATCAGTGATCTAAGGCATTTCTCAGGCCTGGTCTACACTGGGGCAGGATCGATCTAAGTTACGCAACTTCAGCTACCTGAATAACGTAGCTGAAGTCGACGTACTTAGATCTACTTACCACGGTGTCTTCACTGCGATAAGTTGACAACTGAGGCTTTCTCCTGTGCCTCTCGCCTTGGTAGAGTACCGGAGTCGATGGGAGTCTAGACTAGACACGATAAATTGACCCCCGCTGGATCAATCGCTGCCCGTTGATCCAGCGGGTAATGTAGACAAGCCCTCAGGCACCTACCACCATGGTACGTAGCCCTGCAGCTGACAGCACACAGATGTTGCTCTACCTACAGTGAAACCCATTGACTTCAATGAGGCTCCATATTGGTGTATCAATTCACCCACGTGCTACCAGTTGTAATATTGCATTCACACTGTTTTTAGATCAGTGTAATTCCATTGGCTCCCGCAAAGTCACACTTGATTTAACCAGTGGAACTCAGAGCCCGTATCTAACTAGCATAAAAGAGACATCTGAATAAAAGAAGCCAGAGAAAAAGAGGGGTGGGAGGGAGGTCTCCTCTTGTTGCAATTAACCAGCAGAAACGTCTTTCTGATGGGTAAACTGCAGCTTTCTCTTCTTCTGCTCCCTCTCCCTGTAAAAGTGCCAGCCTCTCTGCTCTGCCTCAGATAGGAAAGCTTCTAGTAACTCTCTGAAAAGCACCATCTATGAAATAAACGCTCTTGGCCTGTCACTGGGTCACCACTCCCACTGGTGGATGCCTCAGTGGGTGGTGACAGCAGCTGGAAGTATCCAGAAGACAAGATTGCCATGAAGAGGAAATGGGAGAACTCTCTTGTGCTATCGTGTCACTGCGTGGGACGCATTTTAGTGGAGGGATTATCTTTGGCAGTGGTTCTCAACCAGGGATCTGGGGCCCACTAGGGGGGCGCTAGCAAGTTTCAGGGGTGCAGCCAAGCATGGCCGACATTAGACTTTCTAGGGCCCAGTGCAGAAACTCAAAGCCCTGCAGCAAGGGACTGCAGCCCAGGGCTGAAGCCAAAGCCTGAACTTTGCACTACCCCCTGTGGTGTGGGGCTCTGGGAAATTGCCCTGATTGCTACCCCTGGCTTTTATATGCATAAAAACAGGTGTTGTGGCACAGCTGGGCTGTGGAGGGATTTTTGCATATGTGCAGGGGGAGACCTCAGAAAGAAAAAGTTTGAGAACCCCTGATCTTTGGGACACGTTCCCTTGGACTTGTGATCACACCGCTCACCTCTCCAGCGCTTCACAATCTCATACTGTCCCAGCAGCCACTACAGCGCTACAAGGAAGAGTTCCCTGAGGAAAGTGTGTAATGTATTTTTAGTGCCTTTTAATGCAGTTTAGTCGCTGGGCACAAGGAGGAGGAGCCAGCCCCATGTGATCAGGCTGCTCCACACAGATTGTCAGCAAGTGATCCGCAGACCAGAGTTTGGGAACCCCTGCTCCAGGATTTGACTCCTTCTGCCTTCTTAGAGAGCTGTGCTGTTGCTCTTTCTCCCCACCCCCAGACTTTGTGATGTGGCCAATGCAAGAGGCAGGTTGTTTTCAAGAGGGAGGCCTTGGTAGCCGAAGCGCAAACAGTAAACAAAGGGGGAGGAAAGGAAATCCCATGCTTCTTAGAGAGCACATCCGTCAGGAAAGACATTGTATGTTACCTTCCAGCCCTTCTGAGTGTGTGATAAACAAAGAGCTCTATTGTCTTTGTGGGAAATACTCTTCCGACCCCCATTCCAACCCCATCCAGCCAGGCTGAATGCACACAGGGTGCCCCAGAGAAGGTGAGGGAATGGCCTGAGAGGGGATATACCTTGACCCTCCCACTCTAACAGGCTTCAGAGCAGCAAGGTAGCCGTTTGACAGCTGCTGCTGCAGCATCAGGGCTGTATCTGTGCCTTCAGTATGTGGGGACACACTGAGAAGGGGGGAGGCTGCTTGGTGGATCTGCATATTTGCTCCTTTCTCGGTTCACCTTGTCTTCTGGGCTCTTGGGGACCTCTAAAGAGCAGAGCCTTGTGATGCACAGGGGAGTCAACAACAACCCCTCCCCCCCAGTCCTTCCCCACACACACACCTCTTCCAGCAGAAATGAATCAGTATATGGGTCCTCCACTGCCAGTCTCCTTTCTACTCACCTGAGAGAACCAATACATTGGTTGTCTAGAACCAGACATAAGCCAAACTTTGGGACAGACTGATTCTTCAACCTCCTGGTCATTTCAGCCCACTTTGCTCACCGTTTGTAACCTTCAGTTTCCTCTGGTGTGAGCTAAAAACATCTTTATCAATCTGCCCTCCTAACTTAAGGAATCACGTTATCAATTATGCTTCACCTTAGCTTTGTTCCTTGTTTGGGAAGGACAAGCTGGATAAACCTCCTCAAATGGACAGACAGTAACATAAGAACATAGGATTTTCCAGCCTAGATCAGACCCAAGTTCCAGCTAGCCCAATGGCTTGCTTCTGACATGGCTGACACCAGATGCTTCAGAGCGGGGGTTCTCAACCTTTTCCTTTCTGAGGCCCTCGCAACATGCTGTAAAAACTCCACGGCTCACCAGTGCCTCTAACAACTGGTTTTCTGCATATAAAAGCCAGGGCACCTGAATTCTGAACCAAAGCATTCCTGCTAGCTCTACACTTTCCAAAGGGAGTTGAGACCATGCTATCATCATCCTATCATGGAGCCAGAAAAGTTGAGTCAGTGCAAAAGGAATCCTACGCGGTACAAAGCACTGCTTTCCCACTCTGGCTTATTTCTCCACAGCATCTCTAGAGGCATCGTGGCTAATTCAACCAGTATATGCTCTGGGGACTGCCACGGCTGTGGAGAACATCGTCACTCAACCCATCATGGGCTATGTCTCTAAGCAGTCACAACATAGCCCTAATGGGCGTGGAGGCCAAATTAACCTCTCTACCCAGCAAAGTCCATCCAGGTCAGGGCTCAGATGCATTGGCTTCCGCTGCTTGCACCACTGGACATTACTGCTGTGTGTGCTATGCTTCTCTGCATGCCGGTGGAGTTTTAATTCCTGGGACTGTCACTGGTAATAATAACATCTGTTCTAAAACCCAACTAATAGTTTTTAACAAGGAAACCCTAAGTTCCTAAGCCTAAGTGCAACTGTTCTCAAGTGTGAGTCATCAAAAGAACTGAACAGCAGGTATCTTTCATACTGTGATATTTGTGTGCTTTATTAAGACGACATTATGTGGCATGAAACTTTACAGTTTCCATGACCTGGCCACAATCTTTATTCTCTGTCTCTTTTTTCCTTTCCCTCCACCTCGCTGTAAAAACATTGCAGAGTAAGACTTTACATATCTCTGCATAAACTCTGATCATGAACTTTTGAACAATAGATGCTGTGCATATATTCTTTTTTAAGGGTCAGCGCCTTAGCTCTTTTAAATTAGTGTAGCTTAATTGACTTCAATTTACATCAGGTGAGGCTCTGGTCCTACAGATTTACCTTGCAGTATACAGTGTGTGTTATGGGTAAGCAGCAGATCAATAAAGCCACAAATGATTAGATACTTCAGAGAAAAAAGACTATTCTATTTAATGTCATCATTAGGAACTAGAGTCTATATGAACTTACTGTGTCATGCATAAAATCAATACAGCACTATATCTGACAGGCAATTCAGCTCCATTTTTCACCAGATAAGTAACTTTAATATACATCCTCCTTTTTCTGCTTCTTCAAGGTTTTATTTCCATTCCTGTCATCATATGCATTTTTCCCTGTATTTTTAACCATCGGAAACTGTTCTGAATTGTGGTCAGTGTCCCTGCTTTAGATGCTAAGGGAGATAACACAAATGCTTGGAAATCTTTCTGGTGGAGAACAAGATAACTGAATTCAGACAGAACTGGTCGCGACCAGCTCCAAGGTTAAGTGATAATGAATCACAGTTTAATGCACCAGTGCTTAGCAAGACACTGACATGAAAAAAAGAAAGTGTTCCAAAGTTGGTAGGATGTTAGCAGTCTCCTGTTCTGCCATGATTTCGAATATAGATATGAAAGGAGAAAATATACTTCGTTAATTACAGGTCTGGATGCTCAGTCAACCCTGACACTATAGGATTTACATAGAGGGCCAGATCCTTACACGGCTCCATTGACTGCTCCTTGCCAATTATACCAGCTGAGGATCTGGCTCAGCATTCTTTGAAAACAAAGTTGCTGTGAGATTTTAAAATCAATCTGTAAATAACGTAAATGACACACTGAGGTATGAATTTCTTATTTATACCTAAATGTTTCTCCTGTTTTCTAGTAAATTCAATGCAATCTAATAATTCACCCACAGGGTATAGATCATTCTAGCAGTGGAAAGGCTGCAGAGTGCTTGAAACCTTGGTTTAGACCACATAATTAGTTTGTTTTATGTATTTGTTTTTAATGCCCATGTCCCGTGATCTAGGGGCCTAATCCACAGTCCTTTAAAGTCAAGGGTAAGAGTCCCTTTCATTTCAATGGGCTTTGGATCAGGCCCTAGCTACATGTACAAGAATTGCATTAAGGCTGTGATTTTTCAAAGGAACCCAGTAGTGTTTGAAAATCCAGTTGAAAATAAATAGGAACTGGAAATCTATCATGCCTAACACCCTTAAGCGCCTTTGAAAATCCCAGCCTACATATATATATATATACAAATGCATATAGCCCTTTCTCTTTCTTTTGCTGTTCATCGTTTGTATGTCTGAGCAGGCACCAGCCTGACCAGAGCAATCTATATGTTGCAAGAAAAAAAAAAGTTGGATCCCATCTTTTCTGGTACATTTTAGCCTTAACGAGCATGTTGCAGGGAGAGTGTAGCAGTGATGAGTCATTGCCCCACATCCATCCTCTCACTGCCACTTGTCTTGAAAATAACTGTTTCCTTAACACAAGGACATCTGTACACCTGAATCTGCATTTATGGATGGCTTGTAAACAGGCCACACCCACAAACACTTTCACTTTCCACCCATTCCAGGCTTCCTTTTCCCCTTACTTTCCATAAACTGAGGGTGTATCATGGTTGCCAAGGGGGAAGAATTCGCTGTAGACCAGGACAGCAAGGTGTGCTATCAAATGGATCATTGAGCCAGTCCTGCTCCTGTTGTCTTCAATGGGCACAGCTGCTGGTCATAAATTCTGTGGGAGCCTGATGAATCCATCAGCCCTATCAGCAGGACAATCAGGTTACTAGGAAATCTAGAAGGCCAGTTTCCTCATCCACTGTTGCATAGGGAGACTACTTCAGTCCTGGACTTGAATAATTCACCAAGAAATCTGCCAGCCAGTGTGGAAATAATTTAATACCTAAGGGCGCAGTTCATTTAAAATTAACTGGATCTCTGGGGAAGGATGTGGATTATTGCAGCTGAATAGAGCCCTTATTTATCAGATGGAAAAGGTTAATGTCATTTCCTTACTTTCTTGCCCACATCACCATTTATGGAGAGCAGAAGGTACAGACAGCATAAGAACATGTGCTTGATTGTTTAAATCACCAGAGCTGTTACTTTAATAAAAGAAAAAAAAATAAATTAACATTTCTCCTAGTTTCCCATGGGGGAATTATAGGCCTGGGAAAAAATAAAACACTGAAGGGAGGAAATGGGCTTGTGCAGCACCTGGACTTAGATTTGACATGTAAGAATATTGGGTTTTTTGCATTCCCATCTACTGTTCTTCCAAGGAGACCTAGGGTCAGACTAGCCTAATGTTCTTAGTTCATATTTATAGAGAAAGAGTACATTAAAAATGGGCACAATTGATTCCTTAAAAAAAGTTTAAAGACAGTGGAAGTAAGTTTTGCAAACAAAGCAGTTGTAATCCAGCTCCCTCCCTCCTGTAGTCTTAATAGCTATGAGCCTAAATATAAATATGAAAGTAATTCCATTTTCAGATACACTCTCTATGAATAGTGCCAGCTGTGGGTGTGGTTTCTATGGAACACTTCACTTCTCGACTCCTTTTCCTGTTTACATGGTGTCTGAGGTGCTCACAGTCCTTCCCCATTCCTTCTTGTCAATGACATCAGTTTGTAGGTCTTGGAGTTCCAGTCCTTTTCTCATCCAACTTCTCTTGATAGAGTCTTTCGGTCATATCCTCAGTCTTTCATGTTCTTTCTTGCTGTCTTCTTCCTCCCATGCTTCCTTTGCTGGTCATTCTTCTCCCATTCTTATCACATGCCCAGCTCACCTCAAACCTGCACTCTTCAGCCTACCTATCACTGAAAGTCCAAACTTCATCTTACACCTCATTTCTTCCATGTGCATTCTGTCTACCATCTGCTTGGCTGTCATTCTCTCATTGCATTGTTTTCTACTACCTGTATCTTACTTTCTTCCATCTCCCTAAGACCCACTCTTTCCAAAGCATAGAGCAGAGCAGGACAAACACATATGCAAGCACACTTCTCCTTTCAGTTTGTTATTTAATTATTAGTCCGACAATACTCCTGCTGCCATTTCCCTGCCACCCCTGCATATTCAGTTCTTCTTTTCAGTTCTCCAGCTCTCTCTCAGATGGCACTAAGTGTACTTCCCCAGTGCACAAATTCTTTCTTCGGATTTAACTTCTCTCATGGCACTTCAATCTCTTAGAATATGCATTAACTACTTATGCTAAGCAATCTGGTCCACTTTGTATTTAGCTGTGACACTCTAAATACCTTCCACAGACATGAAGAAGAGCTCTCTGTAGCTCAAAAGCTTGTCTCTTCTACCAACAGAGGTTGGTCCAATAAAAGATTTCACCTCACCCACCTTGTCCCTCTGTATGCACTTTTGAGTGTCTCGTTATCATGATCTGCTTCCTCAACCTCTTTGAATAATTCTTTTGTTCTTTTTAATGTGTCTTGTACATCAGACTTCCACCACCAGCTTGTTCTCCAAGAGCACCCCACGTTACCGCTCAGTGCTGGGCCGTGGGCATGGGTCAGTTGCCAAGTTGCATTCAGGAGCTGAGTAGTGGAGTCAGGGATGAATTGGGATCAGGAGCTGGGGTCTAGGGTGTGCAGCAAGACAAGATCTGGAGTGCAAGCAAGCAGGTGGTCTGCATCATTGCTCAGACTTCTCCTTGTGAAAGTTTCCTGGGTTACATACCAGCACAGCCCAATCAGTGGGCTGCAACAGACCGCCACTCAGGCCCTGCCGGACGATACTTCCTGAAGTGCCTAGCTTCACAGGGACCCGCAGGAGGACCCTTGCCTGAGCTTCTGGTGGTGATGTAGACGCCTACCACCCTTGTAGTCCCAGGCCCTTCTCCTGCAGGGTCTTGCACTTGACCTGCTGCATGCTATTTCCACTGCCTTAATGAACCTTTCTATGGAAATAAGACTGGAATTGGTTAAGGGACTGGACTGGGACTGGTGTGAGCTGGGTTCAAACATTGGCTGAACCACAGTAGGACATTGAGCAAGCTCCCATTCTCTATTCCCCTGCTGTAAAATAGGAATAATAGCATAACTCTATCTCCAAGGTGTTTTGTGAGGATACAATTAATTAATATTTCTGAGGTGCTCCTATATTACCGCAGGGGTCAGCAACCTTTGGCACACAGCCCATCAGGGAAAGCCACTGGCCTGCCAGGACAGTTTGTTTACCTGCAGCATCCACCGGTTTGGCCGATTGCAGCTCCCATTGGCCAGGGTTTGCCGTTCCAGGCCAATGGGGGCTGCAGGAAGTGGCAGCCAGCACATCCCTTGGTCCTCACCGCTTCCCGCAGCCCCCATTGGCCTGGAGTTGTGAACTTCAGCCAGTGGGAGCTGCGATCAGCCGAACCTGCCGATGCTGCAGGTAAACAAACCGGCCCGGCCCGCCAGCAGATTTCCCTGACAGGCCGCATGCCAAAGGTTGCCGATCCCTGTATTACCGTAATGGGGATACTTAAATCCAGGTCTGATTGAAATCAGTAGAAAGACACCTAATGATTTATATGAGATATAGGTTGACCCCTTATTCATTTTACGAAGCTTACCAAGCAGGTATTAATAGTTAATCTCTCTTAACATCAGATGGCTAAGAAGTTGAACAATAACTGCTTTAAAATATCTGCTTTAAAAAAACCCAGCATCTATGTTATACTTGAGTAAATTAATGTATGTATCTAAATACAGATGACAACTTTGTGGCTATCAAGTTGGCTTTATTCAGGGGATAAAGAAATGTGTCACAGCGTAATGAATTTACTCTTATTCTTTCTTGCCTGCAAAGCAACAGCTTTCTCAAACAACCAAGCAGCTAGATAGTACAACCATGTAAAGCTGACCTTGACTCTTTGTTATAAATACTCTGTAGACATAAAGTCACTCGTCAATTAAATGGTACTCTCCTGGGCTGGGACATTATATATGTTCATTGACATGGAATCCCTCTTAATTCACTTTGCTAACACAGTATTCATTTGCATTAGCCTTGGAAAGACAATGGGATTGTTTGAATAAATTCAGCCACTATTGAGGATTTGGGTTTATTCTAGTAGATTGACACTGGAACCCTCCTCCCCACTTCCTGTAGTTCTGTATTTTATATCCTGTATCGCTCTATCAGCTGACACAGGTCAGTCTGGCTTTAGCACCTGCTCAGGAACAGTACATTAGAAACATTTAATTGTTGGGAAGAGAATTCAAATGTGATATCTGATAAACAGACAGAAGCCAACCCTGACAAACCCCGTAGCCAACTCCTGGGGTCCCAAGAGGCATCAGTTCTCAGGGAGACATGGGGGAGATTTTCTCCAATGTGCCCAAGGGAGCTAAGGAGCACAAGTCATGTTGACTTTCCATGGGAGCTGTGCTCTGACATCTCCCCCAGTGTCTTCCAGAGCTCACCAGTGCACAGAGGGGACTGCAGCCTCTTCTACACTTCTTCAAGGACTTCAGTGTATGCTCCTTCTGCATCCAGCCAACTCCACTAACCAGAGAGTACTTGGGCAGAGACATGCTCTCCCCCTGCCCCCACGCACACCTTTTGGGTGATCCGTACTGTTGGGGGTGCTAGTCAGCAGGAGCCCTTAAACTCAGGAGGACCTATGCTTCCCTTCCCATACTCCCACACCAGGGTTAGCCACAATTTAGCTCCTTACACTGAGGTTATTATTTTGCATGGCTGAACATTCATAATAACAGCATTCTTCAGCACCTTTCATTCCAAAGCTTAGTCACAAACTTTACAATCTAAAATATAAACCACAAATGGAGTTCACTTTATCACTTTATCACTTTATCCTCTTTGGTGGAATGCGGCAGTTGTTTAACTGTATCCAATATCACCATTCAGCAGTTTAGGATACAAAGTTAGGCTGCTAATTAGATTGTAAGCAATCTGGGGTGGGGACCATGTAATTGCTACATGTTTGTACAGTTGTACAATGGGACCCCAATCCAGGATTGGTGCCCTTAAGCACTACTATAATATACATAATCAATAATAATTAATATGATAATAAATTAAACTGAGTGACAGGAACTGAGGTCAGCAGAATGCAGTTACCCAAGATAGACTTTGGATTGGGGGGACTGTTTTAACAACTTTTCTTTCAGAAAATTGCCTGGAAGCTTTATTGGCCACATGTGCTCAGGATATCAGTTTTGCATGTCATCTGAAAGATAGAGCTGAATGTCAGGATCGGTACGAATAGAGATGTATTCTGTTTTCATCCCTCTGGCGCCGTTTAATAGGCTGAATAGTCATTATTGTTTAACAAGCACAAAGTTCAGTTACTCTTATACTGGGCCTCATTAAGATAAAGAGAGGGACCTAAGTGTTGTGTTTGAGTGGGCGCTATCCATTCAGCACCACAAAAGCCCTGCATGAGCAAAGACAAATAAAACACAGGATTGTTCAGAAAATGTAGGTCTCTTTTCAGCCTGGAGCAGTGTGACCTTGAAGATGAAACAACAAGCTGATACTAAGAAAATTCTGCAAGCTTCTCATCCTAGTTAATGTCACTTATTGTTAGTTTTAAAACACACCTGCTTTAGCCTTAATCTTAAACACACAAGCAAAGTCCATTTTGTTAGGCTGTTTATTGCTTTGTGTTGTTCCTTCATCGTAATCAGGAGTATCTCATTCTTCTAAATCTGAGAAGAAGAAAAAACTTTTTCCAGATATAAGTTTCGTATGATTTTGTACCTGAAAACAAATATGCTGGGGGGTCTTTTGATCTTCAATTAAACATCTTTAATCCTAGCAGCAAATGCAGCTTGCTGCAGAAATAAAATGGGGAAAATGTCCCAAATTATATTTTTTTTCCAGTGACATGGCCAAACTAGCCACTTCTTTTGTCACTTCTGAAAGATCCTATGCAAAATAAAATAAAATATTTTTCTTTTTCTTCATCCTGTTAATATTAGTTAAGAAATGTCTTTGTTATAAAAATGTCGATTATGTTTTCTCCCCTTCATCTAATGGGTTTCAGAGTAACAGCCGTGTTAGTCTGTATTCGCAAAAAGAAAAGGAGTACTTGTGGCACCTTAGAGACTAACCAATTTGTGTGTATAAAAAGATCTTCTATACTTTCCACAGTATGCATCCGATGAAGTGAGCTGTAGCTCACGAAAGCTTATGCTCAAATAAATTGTTTAGTCTCTAAGGTGCCACAAGTACTCCTTTCCTTTATCTAATGGGATTCACTGCAGACAGTGACTAAGTTGAACAAACTGTGTAGTTTGGGGACCCAGTCCTGCATTTGGGGCAAAACTCCCGTTGAAGTACATCAGGATTGGCACCTTAATTTCTTCTTAATATGTAGATAGCTGGAAAATGGACTTCTAACATTCAAAGGAGCTTCAGATTTTCCTGTTGAGTATCAAGTCAGCCGCCATTTCTATAGGTGTAATTTTTTTGTGACAGCGAATAATTAGTTGATCCTGCTTTTTCGTGCCCACAGTTCATCACAGTAAGAAATATTAGAAGTTGCATATTCAGCTGTCTGTCTGTGCCCACAACAAATATGAGTATGATTATTTCCAGGAGCAAAATTTATCCTGCAAAAATGGAAGCCAGCTAAGGCCCAGTTGAAAATTAAGACCTAGATATAATTCTCATTTTCTCTGAATTTATTTTTATTTAGAATATATTCACATGTGGCCAGAAGGAAAACCCTGTCTAAAAGGCATGAAAAGGAATACAGTGTCTTATTTTAAAAAAGAATCCTAAATTCTACTGGAGAAGTTTATTTAAAGGACTGGATTTCTCCAGGTCTCCAGTAGAGTTCCTTATTTTAATTTGGCAACTTCTGTGTCTTTGTGTTTGACAAAGTGCACTATTATGCATAGCAGAGTAAGATTTTTTTTTAATATATATAATCTCTACTTTAAAAACGTGGTTCTCTGAGCATGTCAAAGGGGACAAAAGTTTTCCAGTCATACTCACACACACCCCTCTACAGGTTAAAGATGATAGATAAAAACTAGTCGTGGAAAAGAGCCTGAGCTCCCTAAGGATAACGGAGCATAATTTTGGAGATCAAGATCATATGATTCTGGAAAGCCATTATCATTCATCCCTGTGCCAGAGTTTTGTACGCTGTAGATTAGAATGACTTTCAAAAAGCTTGTGATTTAATCTTATCTGCAGTTTGCTGCTTTGTGTGTTATTTACTTTATGTTTCAGAATATAGGAATAATATAATGCTTTGTTTGCTTAGTGATGGAAATTGGTCTGGGTTATCAAATGAAGTCTCATAAAAATGTATGGTGCCTCCTAATAAGTGCCTGCTACTCATGTTCAAAATATAAATACTATCTCCTTGAACAGGTGTTATCAAGCCAGGCCTGTGTGCTTGGCAAGGATCATTATTAAAAGGTAAATATATACAATTCAGAAGACTAGATTGCAGAATACAGTTGAGTTGGCCCGCTCTAATCTGTGTTTGATTTTCCTATTTTCCATTGCTCCAGAGCTTTCGTAGACTTGCCAAGCTCTGACTGGTATGAAATGGTTTGATAAACTTCACTATCTGACATCTCAAGAGACCGATTCCTCTCAAGAAAACCAAAAGCTGATCCAACTCCTGTGGCACAATGAGAGTTGAATCAATTGCCAACAGAGGGGAGAATTTGCAAGGTCAATGGGATTTAACCCAGGGCTCATTGAAGCCCATCTTTTCATTGACTCCAATGAGTGCCCTTTGTTCCCTCTCCTGTCATATCCTTGGGAGAAATGGACACCAAAGATATGTAAACTTAAGTGAATGGCTTATGTATTATGCCAGGTCCTTCTCTCTCCACAGCTAGAGAGAGACTCCCTGCCTTCTGGCTCAGCAGCTCTTTTATAGGGCCCAGTCTGGCCCTGATTGGCTGCTTCCCAGCCTTTTCTGATTGGCTCTCAGCCCCAGCCCTCTCCACGGGCTTGCTTTTAACCCTTGCTGAGCCAGAGCAGGGTGACTGCCCCGCTACAGGGAGGTTTAAATAATCTCTCTTGCCCAAACCCTCTGCTGTTAAAAGTAGTGCCTGGTTGAAAGCTGCTTCACGGGGAGCCAGCTTTACCTTATTTCTCCCTTTGGTCCAAAAAATGCTGTTTGTGATGGAGAACCTCAACCCATCACTGATGCAGCCAACCCCTTGAAGGATGCAGGGACACCACACACACTCCCTAGAAACCAGATGGGAGTGGGAGGACCAGGTCTCAAGTTCTCAGCCAAAGGTTTTGGGGTACCAGGCATAAGAAAGGGCATGTCAGAGCTCTGTCCCATAGGTTCCACAGACAGATGTCAAACCACTCAGTATGGATTTCTGAAGGCTGTATGCTGGCTTGCTACCAGAATGCTTATTATCTGAACAGTTGAAATGCGAAATTATGAAAGATCATGGCAGAATCGGCATCCAGGGAATAAACCTTTGCCATCCAGGGACTAACCTAGTGTGGAGGGCTTTAAACTAGGTTCACCGGGGGAAGAAGACCAAAGCCCTGAGGTAAGTGGGGAAGTGGGATACTGGGAGGAAGCATGAGCATGAGTGTGTGAGAGGGGAGGGCTCCTGCCTCATACTAAGAAAGCAGGACAAACAGCAAGTTATCTCAAGTGCCTATACACAAATGCAAGAAGCCTGGGAAACAAGCAGGGAGAACTGGAAGTCCTGGCACAGTCAACGAATTATGATGTGATTGGCATAACAGAGACTTGGTGGGATAACTCACATGACTGGAGTACTGTCATGGATGGATATAAACTGTTCAGTAAGGACAGGCAGGGCAGAAAAGGTGGGGGAGTTGCATTGTATGTAAGGGAGCAGTATGACTGCTCAGAGCTCCGCTATGAAACTGCAGAAAAACCTGGGAGTCTCTGGATTAAGTTTAGAAGTGTGAGCAACAAGGGTGATGTCGTGGTGGGAGTCTGCTATAGACCACCGGACCAGGGGGATGAGGTGGACGAGGCTTTCTTCCTGCAACTAACGGAAGTTACTAGATCGCAGGCCCTGGTTCTCATGGGAGACTTCAATCACCCTGATATCTGCTGGGAGAGCAATACAGCAGTGCACAGACAATCCAGGAAGTTTTTGGAAAGTGTAGGGGATAATTTCCTGGTGCAAGTGCTGGAGGAACCAGCTAGCGGCAAAGCTCTTCTTGACCTGCTGCTCACAAATTGGGAAGAATTAGTAGGGGAAGCAAAAGTGGATGGGAACCTGGGGGGCAGTGACCATGAGATGGTCGAGTTCAGGATCCTGACACAAGGAAGAAAGGATAGCAGCAGAATACGGACCCTGGACTTCAGAAAAGCAGACTTTGACAACCTCAGGGAACTGATGGGCAGGATCCCCTGGGAGAATAACATGAGGGGGAAAGGAGTCCAGGAGAGCTGGCTGTATATTAAAGAATCCTTATTGAGGTTACAGGGACAAACCATCCCGATGTGTAGAAAGAATAGTAAATATGGCAGGTGACCAGCTTGGCTTAACAGTGAAATCCTTGCTGATCTTAAACACAAAAAAGAAGCTTACAAGAAGTGGAAGATTTGACAAATGACCAGGGAAGAGTACAAAAATATTGCTCGGGCATGCAGGAGTGAAATCAGGAAGGCCAAATCACACCTGGAGTTGCAGCTAGCAAGAGATGTTAAGAGTAACAAGAAGGGTTTCTTCAGGTATGTTAGCAACAAGAAGAAAGTCAAGGAAAATGTGGGCCCCTTACTGAATGAGGGAGGCAACCTAGTGACACAGGATGTAGAAAAAGCTAATGTACTCAATGCTCTTTTTCCCTCTGTCTTCACGAACAAGGTCAGCTCCCAGACTACTGCACTGGGCAGCACAGCATGGGGAGGAGGTGACCAGCCCTCTGTGGAGAAAGAAGTGGTTCGGGACTATTTAGAAAAGCTGGACGAGCACAAGTCCATGGGACTGGATGTGCTGCATCCGAGAGTGCTAAAGGAGTTGGCAGATGTGATTGCAGAGCTATTGGCCATTATCTTTGAAAACTCATGGCGATCAGGGGAGGTCCCAGACGACTGGAAAAAGGCTAATGTAGTGCCCATCTTTAAAAAAGGGAAGAAGGAGGATCTGGGGAACTACAGGCCAGTCAGCCTCACCTCAGTCCCTGGAAAAATCATGGAGCAGGTCCTCAAGGAATCAATTCTGAAGCACTTAGAGGAGAGGAAAGTGATCAGGAACAGTCAGCATGGATTCACCAAGGGCAAGTCATGCCTGACTAATCTAATTGCCTTCTATGACAAGATAACTGGCTCTGTGGATGAGGGGAAAGCAGTGGACGTGTTGTTCCTTGACTTTAGCAAAGCTTTTGACATGGTCTCCCACAATATTCTTGCCAGCAAGTTAAAGAAGTATGGGCTGGATGAATGGACTATAAGGTGGGTAGAAAGCTGGCTAGATTGTCAGGCTCAACGGGTAGTGATCAATGGCTCCACGTCTAGTTGGCAGCCGGTATCAAGTGGAGTGCCTCAAGGGTCGGTTCTGGGGCTGGTTTTGTTCAATATCTTCATTAATGATCTGGAGGATGGTGTGGATTACACCCTCAGCAAGTTTGCAGATGACACTAAACTGGGAGGAGAGGTAGATACGCTGGAGGGTAGGGATAGGATACAGAGGGACCTAGACAAATTAGAGGATTGGGCCAAAAGAAATCTGATGAGGTTCAACAAGGACAAGTGCAGAGTCCTGCACTTAGGACAGAAGAATCCCAGGCACCGCTACAGACTAGGGACCGAATGGCTAGGCAGCAGTTCTGCAGAAAAGGACCTAGGGGTTACAGTGGATGAGAAACTGGATATGAGTCAACAGTGTGCCCTTGTTGCCAAGAAGGCCAGTGGCATTTTGGGATGTATAAGTAGGGGCATTGCCAGCAGATTGAGGGACGTGATCGTTCCCCTCTGTTCGACATTGGTGAGGCCTCATCTGGAGTACTGTGTCCAGTTTTGGGCCCCACACTACAAGAAGGATGTGGAAAAATTGGAAAATGTCCAAAGGAGGGCAACAAAAATGATTAAGAGACTGGAACACATGATTTATGAGGAGAGGCTGAGGGAACTGGGATTGTTTAGTCTGTGGAAGAGAAGAATGAGGGGGGATTTGATAGCTGCTTTCAACTACCTGAAAGGGCGTTCCAAAGAGGATGGATCTAGACTGTTCTCAGTAGTAGCAGATGACAGAACGAGGAGTAATGGTCTCAAGTTGCAGTGGGGGAGGTTTAGGTTGGCTATTAGGAAAAACTTTTTCACTAGGAGGGTGGTGAAACACTGGAATGCGTTACCTAGGGAGGTGGTGGAATCTCCTTCCTTAGAGGTTTTTAAGGTCAGGCTTGACAAAGCCCCGGCTAGTATGATTTAGTTGGGGATTGGTCCTGCTTTGAGCAGGGTTGAGCAGGAGATGACCTCCTGAGGTCCCTTCCAACCCTGATATTCTATGATTCTATGATCCTTTCCATGAAATAAGTCAATGGGTTCCATTATGATGCTGGTCAATCATCCTAGTTACACCCACTTCTTTCGGAGGGAGGTGGGAAAGATATGGCAATTTACTGCCATATTCTTGGGAGGCCCTCGTGAATTAAGTGTTTTGGGGATCTGTTACATTAAATGAATGGTTTATGTATTATTGTTGTCCTGAATTTTATGTAACCTTTCAAGGGGGGAGATGAGACAGATGTGAGACCTGAGGGGTCAAAGGACTGTATTGAACAATGTGACAGACAAGAATGGACCTTGGGAACAAAAAGTGTTAAGTGGTTTTCTTGGGGAAGATCTATGGGGAGGTAAATGCAAATTCCCCACCTCCAGTTATGCAAAAACCCAGCCTTTTGAAACTACACCCAGAGGAGAGAGCCATTGTCTGCTGATCACTTGTTATGTGAGGCCAAGATCAAAGGCCCAAGCTGCATAGAGGAAAGACTGAACTATTCATGGTTGTTCTGATTCTGAATTTGACACAGTTATGAACTGGTAACCACAGGGAGAACCCAGTTGTGGGTTATGAATGATTGATAGCTACTGGGCCCCAAGGCTGGAGCTGAGTGACCCCTGGTAAGCTTTTTAGCATGTGTGTAGGTTCTTTTGCTCCTTGTGTTCTCTGTAATGCTTTCACCTTAAGAATGAGAGTGCTTTCAGCTGGAACATTGTGATGAACAATGAAAACATTTTGCAAAATTGTTAGTGCAATAGTTTTTGAACCCAGCTGTACAGAGTCACAGCCCAATGACTTCACTATAAGATCATTCTTCCCGCTGTCTCTAGCAAAATGTACCAGCAAGAAGTGCTCACCCACCCCTTTTATGTAATAAAACTAAAACAGCTCTGTAAAATGCAGGGCCACATATGGTCCCAGGAATAATGATTAAGATGAAAAATCCTCATTGTCCAGACAAAGCAGCACTGAGCAGCTTTATCCAGAGGATGCCGTATGCCAACTCCTTATGCCCCTAATAAACCTGCATGTGATCATGTGCTATAAATCCTTAAGCATATTGTAGAAACTGGATAAATCCTCTTTTCATTTAAAAAAATGAAAATGAATATAATTCTATTTATTTTAACATCAATAGATTTCCTGTAAAAGAAACCCTGACATTTTGGAGTGGTATTATTTTATTTTAATATTTCACCACTGCAAAATGCTATTATCCAATGGAATTATGGGCTGCAGAGCATGTGAGATGTGAGACACTTGACACATGTAAAGAAGGAGTTGTTTAATTTTCTCCTCCTATTAGTCAAATGAATGCCAATGAGCCATGATGAATTAATGGTGCTGGAGAATGTCACCCTCCATGCTTGTGGTTTTAACGCTGTGTGAATTCCACTTATTCAGCAGCAATATAAAAGACCACACATTAAGGGAGCTATTAGCCAGGATGGGCAGGGATGGTGTCCCTAGCCTCTGTTTGCCAGAAGCTGGGAATGGGCGACAGGGGATGGATCACTCAATGATTACCTGTTCTGTTAATTCCCTCTGGGGCACCTGGCACTGGCCACTGTCTGAAGACAGGGTACTGGGCTAGATGGATCTTTGGTCTGACCCAGTAGGGCCGTTCTTATTGTCTATACTATGGCACCCACTGGTAAAGCTGAGCTGGGGCTGGCCCCAGTGGGAATGCTTTTCTAAAATTCCCTAATGTACACAGGGCCTACAAGCACAAAGTATTAATTGTTCCTCACAAACCTAGTACAGTCCAGGCAGCAGCAGTGCAAAATTCCCCACAATGCCCTTCTGTTGTCTCTCCACTGACCTGGAGAAATGACACGCTTAAGGGTCAGGATGGAAATTCAAGTTCTGAATAACCCATCTGTTCCTTGGCATTCTGCTGCGCCGTCCGTCCAGCAAATCATGTGAGCAGGTGTGACGTCCCATTGTCTGTGTGTATTTTAGTAGCTAGGCCTCCCTGCTTAACGTTCAGCACATGCTCACGTGCTTTGCTGAATTGCCAGATTGCACAAAAACACCAGGAAATAGACTGACTCGTCTCAAATATCAAGCACCTGACAAATAATAAGGCACTTTAGCCTGTACAGCCCTAGGGTATATTTGAATAGATGGAAAGTTCCTTATCTTTTTGCCAAGTCTCACACTCTTCCAGAGAACCTGTTCTGATTTTGTAACCTCTCGGCAGATTGCAACATCTGACTTCAGCTACTTTACAACAGGTGCCATTTTATTGGCCGTAACTCTGCAATTGTCTTTATACTTATTTCGTGAACAGACTAGGAACAAGCTAAATCCATGAGCTTCTTGAAAATTAATAAAAAGAAAAGGAGTACTTGTGGCACCTTAGAGACTAACCAATTTATTTGAGATGAAGTGAGCTGTAGCTCACGAAAGCTTATGCTCAAATAAATTGGTTAGTCTCTAAGGTGCCACAAGTCCTCCTTTTCTTTTTGCGAATACAGACTAACACGGCTGTTACTCTGAAACTTGAAAATTAATGTCATTCCACGTTTACTTTTCTCCTTCTTATGGGCCAGATTCAGACTTCTTCCTTCACTTGGGCCAGATTCTCTCTCCTATCAGATCATGCTTCCTACCCCGAAGTACTCCCCTTCATTTCAATGCTCTATTGAAATAGTAGGAGTCTCAGAATCCTGCCAACAGCTGTTATTCACCATAGCAACTGCACATTACCCTCTCCCCAGGATCATGACAATTCTTCCTGCTAACTAAACTACAAGCACCGATCAGAGCAGGGACTGGCATGAAATCCCATTCCTCACTGCGTAGGCTGCATTCCTTTGCATTGATCAGGGCAATTTTCTGTCCAGCCCGAACTAGATCCTGGACTTTGTCACAGTGGTACTTTCCATCTTGCAAGCACAGAAAAACAAGTCAGTGCACCTAGGATGGCTGAGGGTGAATGAGACCAGAGTGATTTTTCTCTCCCCGCCCCCACCAATGGTAACATTTTTTATGTTTACAGGAGCGAGATATGCATAAATAGCTCCTAAACTGTCATTTATAATTTGCCTCCAAGGCATGTGAAAATGGTGAAACTTCATGGCTCCTTGTGCTTATTGCAATGTGTCACTCTTATATTATATAATGCGCTTGTGAACCTTTGCTTACCATATTCTCAAAGCAACTCAAAATTACTAGTCGTTATTTATATATTTACATTACTGTAGCACTTCGGAGCCACAGTCATGGCCTAGGACTCCATTGTGCCAGATACTGTACAAACAGAACAAAAGGACTGTCTCTGCCCTCTGGTTTTGATTCCTAGGAATGTAGGAACTTAGTCCCTATCCTGACGAGATACGGTCAGACCAATAATCTCTCTCTTCTGTGTGTGGACAGGGCTTAGCAAGGTGCGGGTGCCGCTGTCATATCAATAAATCATAATAATAATCTTCCCACGAGCAGAGCCCAATAGTTTAAGAAAAAGGTAACTCCATAATCCAGCACATACCTGAGTGTACAATGTTAGACTTGGGGGTGGGGAGAGGGGAGATTTCTTCCTCACCCCTATTTGAAGGCTGTGTAAATCAGGAATGAGAGACTGTCTAATGGTAAGAATTAGAGGCTGAGTTCTGTTCTTAACTTGCCCCTGACTGGCTGTGTGAATTTGTCCCAGTCATTTGATGCTGCCCCTGTGCCTCAGTTTCCCCATCCATAAAATTCATTACTTACCCCATTCAACCAATAGTACTACTCATGGAGTAAATTGCTATGCAATGTGAGTCAGAGTGGAAGAATCTGGTTCTTCCTCAATTAATATTAATTAGTTGTTTTCAAATAACTTTATGGTAATATCATTTTTATAAATAATGCACCAGATCTTATCTAATATTTACAATAGATTCTAGAGACAATTGAATAGACAATGCCTCCATTATACCTTTAATTTCTTTTAAAATTGCCTTCCATTAAAACTTAACAAAACAAAACTCCAGCCCTTTAGTTATTACCTGAATTTTCTTTGTGCACTTAATTTTGGCAAAGATCCCTCTGAATCCTTCCCCACTTAAAACCCCGTCAACGAACATAAAGGCAGAGCTCAGCATGTGAGCCCTCTTAGCCAGGCACTCACTCTGAGCTGCTCTATACCATACACACTGACAATACAAAGCGAATGCCTGAACTGTGCCAAAAATCAAGCTCATAGCTGCATTGGGTTAGAATGGCATTTTAGCCCTTTGTATATTGCGCAGATGAATCAACAGCTGGCTTCCCTCACAAAGAACCTTCTTCCCACATCTACAAAGACATAGAAGGGAATAAAATGCAAGGATACAATCATCTGGAGAGAGTAGAATAATTAGGCTATACTGAGCTTTTCAAAGGGGCTGATGAAACCCTTAGACCTTAATACAACAGAAACAATAAGGCTATCTCTTTGAACGGGGAGATCTGTTAAGACAATAGTGCAAAAGAGAGAGAGAGGAAGATACAGGGAATCCAGTCTGGTGAACAGGGAAATGGAGGCAGGAGAAATCTGTGCATATGTGTGCGTGAAATCTAGATTAGGATTTTCCACAGATCATAGGCAAGAAGAGACCACTGTGATGATCTAGTCTGACCTTTGAAGAGTTCATTGTCACTACTCACTTTAAATCCTAATATGATATAAATGGAATTAGTATGAAAACAGTTTGGTCTGTTCAGTGACCTGCTTTAAAAACATGTAAGCAGCCAAAGGACTTCCAGGACACAAATAGGGCTGGGTGGGAAGTGGGGTTTTCCCATCCCATGAGAATATTTGACCTTTTGAAATTGTTCCCATTCCAAATTCTGATGAAAAGTTTTAATCTTGAAAATTTTCATTAACCAAAGGAGTGGAGCGGGGGGTGGGGGGGGGGGTGAAACAATTCAGAAGAATCAGTATCTTTTGTTTCAATAATTTTTAAATGCTTCATTCCATTTCAAACCTTTTCTTTTAAAATTTTCTAGTGTAAATTTACTAAAATTCTGAAAGAAAAAGTCATTTCAACTAAAAAAAAAAATTGGTTTGAAAAGTTTCAATTTTGTCAAAACACCCTGTTTGACATTTTCAAACCAGAAAGTTTCAATTGTTTGAGTCAAGTGTTTTGCGATCAGTTTTGGTTTCAATGAATCAGCATTTTCAGAAAAAAAAATTGTCAGAAAATTCCCAGCTCTAGCCACACAATCTCAAGGACAAAAATTCACAACTCTGAGCTGCATTTCTTGCTGTCACTTTTGCTTTGCAAGTGAGATCTTTCTGACAACATCATGGCACGACTTAAAGGTATATGGGTCAACTGGCCCAAAAGGTAGAAAATATCATCAGAGCAACATAAAATTTTCCTTCATTCTGAAACCCTAGTTGGATGTTCTCCTGTTTCTACCTGACACAATATTGATATTATTTTCTACATGCTCTGCTGCCCCGCTAGAAAAAGCCAACATGGAAACTTGAAGCATCTCCCCCATTGATAGAAATGATAGGAATATAAAACATAAAGCACCTTACCTTTGATCATTCTTCCATAAGCAAGTTATATCAAGTGCCCCTGTGGTATCTGTGTGTTTGCAGTTGTACAACTGTAAAGAAAAAAACCCCACGCTGTGTTAATAAGGAAAGGCGAAAGCCACAAACTCCAAAGATTCAAGTTAAACATTTACCCCAGTTTGCTGCTACACTCGAACCCTGAGGATCTACTTAACTAGCTGCTGGCATCTCGAGAAACAGGTGACAGCCACTCAGCAACATGCCTGGCTACTTCCCTGTCTGCTCTTCAAACACAGGCTACAGAATGCTAAGGTCGCCGAAGCACAACATTTAGATTTCCTGCTTGAGAAATACCATTCACAATAGAAGTGATATTTCAAATGTTTACAGGCAGGGTCAGTTGGCAAATACCTGCTGAAATGTTACTATAGGACTAAGGGACTTAAAGTTCCTATGTTGTCTTTTTTACAGTCTTTTGTTCCTAAGGTCAGGTGGAATTTCCATTGTGTACAAGAATGTGTACTAACCTTCTTTCAGACAGGCAGGTTACATATTACATGGTGTTACATGTGGATCGGTACAAGTTAGAGGTGTGCAAAATGGGTCAAGAGAAGATCAAAAAGAGGCCCCTTTACCCCCTCCTCTCCACACACACACACACACAGAACAACTTTGGTTCACTTTGGGACCTTTTCTAGACATTTAAAAATGTTTGCTGGATTTTTGCTTTCACCACCTCTGCATTCAAGTTGCAGCTGACAAAGTTACTGTCCCGGTGCTGTGACCTTGTCTCCCCAATTCTTGAATTCCTTCACTAGCTTCAACTTTCCACAGTCTTTGCAGCCAAGCTCCTCATCCTGCCCACCACGGCTCTGCAAAATTCCACCTTCCTCTATATCCCCAATCTCATCTCCAAATACACACTGACCTGCCTACAACCCAAGCACACTAGACTCTGGATCTCTCCCTTTCCCCCCTACTCTTGACTTCGCAGCATCTTTCACATCACCCTCCCTGATTACATTAGCTTCCCAATTAAAGCCGCCGCTCGACCTGTTTCCTCCTTCCAAAAGCCCCTTGACGCAGCCACACTAGAGTGGCCACATTCCACTCAGTGTTCACTTTGTTACACATCACTCTGCACTGTGCTGACTTAGACTGTATGCTGCCTCCATGCAGCCTATACCTTACTAGTGCAAGATTCACTTAATAGTGCTAAATAAATAAGTACATTAAATGAAAATGAAAGAAAGCTGGAAATGGACACGGAAGGGCTAGCGAGGTTCATCACAGCAGAGGGATGCGGGTGATCCTATGGCAGGTGAGCTCAGAGGACAGTGGAGGGTAGTTAGAAGTCAAAGCCAAAATTTCAGAATTAGATGTTTAAAATTATGTCCCAAAATCCATATTTAGGCCCCTAACTCAGTGATCTGATTTTGGATGGTGCCGAACTCGCACATTTCTTATTGACTTCAACACCTCTGCAAACCAGGTCACGTATTTTGAACCATACATGGATTTAGACAGCTGAGTTTGAAAACTGTGGTCTCAGTCCCTTAATTACAAGATCTAGCCCATGTTCTAAATGAATAGCACCCCAGAGGCAGCTGGAGCAGCAGAAAATACTAAACTTTGAGGCAGCCCAAAAGCAACACCCCAGAAGCAATAAGAGTCAATATAGTTACAGGCGTTACTTCCCTCTTCTCTAGTTCTCAGGGCCAGATTTACAGAAGTATTGAGTTACCTAAAGGTGCAGATAGACACCTCGTGGGATTTTCAAAAATGCCTAGGCAGGTTAAGTGCCTACTTTCCACTGAAAGTCCCTTATGACTTTTCCTAGAGAGTTAGCATGGGCAGCCGTAGCTCCCAGGGCTGAGAGTCCAGGACAATTCTCTATGTGTTCTTGGAGCACTCTGAAAAGCTTGGTGGATTTATGAAAAGCTCCCTCTTACCCCTTCCTCCTAGCTACTGCAGATGAGTATCCAAAGAAATACAACTTGTTTGAGGTCTCCTGTACATAAACGGTTGCTTGGACTGTGTCTCCTCATACTAACAAAAGGGGTTCATGGAACTAGTGACAGATGTTAACCTGACCAATGTTCAGAATACAGAAAAGCAGACTGTTTTTCCTTCTGATAAAAACTCTGGGCTCAAGCATTGCACACCAGCAGATATGGCACTGTACTAGGACTCAGTAGACCTGAATTCTATTCGCAACATTACCACTGATCGGATCTTTCTTCTCTCACTCTTTATCTGTGTTATCTATTTAGACCATAAACTCTTTGAAGCAAGGACTGTCTCTCACTATGTGTTTGTACATCAGCTATCACAACTGCACCCCAATCTCAGCTGAGGCCTATGGGGTATTCAACAATACAAAACAGTAATAATAATTGTACTTGTGAATAAAGTTTGGAAAAGAAGTCCTAAGTCTCTCTATTCCACTTCCCGCATACACACACACAAAAAAAATCTACAAATATTATTTCTTTTGCCAGTGGAAATCTAATCCTACCTTGGTTAGCATAACAAAGAGAACAGGAAGCACAGGGAAGGAATATTTCATTCCTGGGACGACTTTGATTTTTTTTCTTCTTCTCTATCAGGTCATTTTAAACTCTAGATGTTTCCAGTTAGTCTATGCATAGTCTTGTTTTGTCTACTGTAGTCAAGTGTTATTTAACTTCCTTCTCACTGATGAAAAACTTGACTACGCTTAGACTTTGCCATTGTGTAAGTCGGAACCTGAGAACTTTAGGAGTCCTACAGGGAATACAGCTGAAACCCAGAGGCCTCACCAGTGGAAACCAATCCTTGCTTTGCTTTAACAAAGATGAAATACAGTTGTATTCTGCATAATGCTAAACTAATACTTTAATCAACTTTTATTGCAGCCGCCACTTTTTATCACTTAGCGTTAGTGCCTTGTTTCAGCTTTCCAACATATGGAGGAGGTTTTTTTTCCATTATACAATTTGATTTATATGCATCTAAAGAATACTGGGCTCAAAACAAATTAATGTCTGTTTAATATTTGGGGCTATAAAGGAATGTGTTGGCCCTTATTTCAGGCCCTCATGGAACGTAAGACTCTGTCTCATGTGGGCAGGCTTTTGACATTAAAACAAGTAATAATTAAAATATGCATGGCCTACAAAGGCTTTAATTACTGCGTATTGCCGGGTGCTTCTCACTGGCAACATCATGCCTGTAGGAAAGATGAGTTTGCACCACTACAAAGCTTGGGCTGACAACACATGCAAGATAAAAAGGAAAACAAAATCATCTTGAAGTAGGGAAAATAGAATTCCATTCTCCTGCAGATGAATGGCCCCATCTCACTAACTGGAGCTTCAGCAGCATTTAAATGAAGCAAGATGTATGCTTGTGCTATTGGCCATTTGTCTGGCCTCCTTCACCCCTCTCCAGCTGCCAGTTGTTGTCTGGCCTGTGCCTTACTCTCCTTGACCTTTATGCCCTCTTTCAGCTTTCCCTCCCCCGTCGGCCCCTTCTTTTTCCGTCCATCACCTCCCTTTCATTCCCCTCCCGCTTCTCTTTCCAGCCTAGCATGTTCTTAAGGAGAAATCCTATCCAATTTAATGGGGATGAACCAGTGGTGTGCTATAGAAATGTCAGAGAAATAGAAATGTATGAATTATTCTAGACATTCAAACACTTTAATAGAGAGTGGGATCTTTTCTACTGGGTTTTTCAATTCCTCCCATAGAATTCTATAGCAGGGCTATAATCTTCCATTAAATGCTAAAGGATGGTTCATAAAACCTGTGAAAAAGTACACATTCTCCATTAGCTTCTATTCTATCTACCTTAGGTACATATATGGCCCCAATTACCATAGTGAATGAGAGGTCCATAACTTTAATGTATTTATCCTCACAGCACTGCTGTGAGGCCTTGTCTATATTGATAGTGGCGTGAAGGGTATGTGTAGCTACATACCACAGTGAAACGCAATCTATGTTCATATTGCGGAGGGGTGGCTACAAGCGGCAGCGAAAGGCTCTGGCAGGGGAGAGGCAGCGGAGAAAGACACTGGCAGTTCCTCACTACCAGAGCCTTTCCACACTGTCAGAGGCTTTCCCTGTGGCAGTGGAGACATGGGAGGTACTGCGTGGGTATGCAGAAGGCCATGTATATATCCTGAGGTTCTGGCATGTTTTACCCTACTCACCTAAGCAGTGCCTCGCCGTCTACACTGCTATTTATACCTGATCTGGTTGGGGGGGGGTGCACTCTATGTTCTCTACACACTGCTGTAAGTGTTAACAGAGCTATTATCTCTGATTTACAGGTGGGAAACTGAAGTGCAGAGAGACAAAGTGAGTTGCCCAAGGTCACACAGGAAGGCAGGGGCAGAGTAGGGAATTGATGCCAATCTCCTGAGCCTCAGGCTAGCCCCCTAACCATTGGGCCACTCTTCCACTTTATTAGAGCATCCCACGAAGTCTCCTTCACTATTTGTTTCCTATTAACTCATCCCCTTTCTGCTGTTCCCCTTGCCCCAAGTAAGGCTCCAATTTAACAAGCGTAACCTTAAGACTATGAATAGTCTTATTGACTTCAACGAGATGACCCCTGCTTAAATTTAGGCACGTGCTTCAGTGCTTTACTGAATCAGCCCCTCCCTGCTCTAAAAATGAAACAAAACAAAATACAAAACAGTGATGTTAATTCTATCGATTTTTAAATGCACGCATACACAAATCCCACTCTCAAGGCATTTGCTGATTTCATGAGTCCAAATCCTCAGCTCGTGTAAATCAGTGGCGTTCCATTGACACACCCCCCCCGCCAGGGCCATACACCAATTATTCACAGCAGCTGAGGGTCTAGCCTATGTATTTGTATCATCTATGTACTCAGTAGTCCCCTTGCCCACTCCATTGCTATGCCATGCCTTTCCATATTTATTTATTGCTGCATTTATTTATATATAGGCCCCAGTCCTTCAGATACTTAATCCTGGTCACTGTGCACACTATCACGAGCAGTCTGATTGATTTTGAGAGGACTGCTACTCGTGGTAGAAGGCACTGTCATGCCCAGATGTTCAAAAGTATTTAGGCACTTAACTCCCATTTAAATCAATAGGTTGGCAAATAAATAGTGCTAATAAATAATGAGTTTCCTCCTGAGCTTTTGATTTGAGATGTTACCCACTTACAGAACTATCATCGCTCTATGTGGGATCAGGAAGGAATTTTACCCCAGGTCAGACTGGTGGTGACCTTCTGCAGTTTTTTGCCTTCCTCTGCTATTTGTGGGTGCAGGTCACTTGCCAGATTTATCTGGGTAGATCTCACTTAATCATTTCTGTGCCATTACAGGGGCCTAGGTGACCAGTGCACGTCAGTCCCTTCTATTGTCTGCCAATGGCACGTTAACAGTCTGGTCTCCTGTAGGCTGTAATGCTTTGGTCTCATTTCTGTTGTGGGGTTTAGCGTGCAGGTGCTGGGTGGTATAGGTGGCCAGTGAGGTCAGACAAGATGATCTGGTGGTCCCATCTGGCCTTAAAAATCAATGATTATGACCGTATGACTATAAGTTGTAGCCATTGGTCCTGATTCTGATCTGCTCACACCAGTTTTACATGGGTGTGACTGTTGACTGCTCCTGATTGATTCCAATGGTTGTGAGATCAGAATCCGGCTTTTCACATCTTAGTGATTCTTCCCTTTTCCCCTTTTATACTCAGTGGCAAATGTATCATGTCAGACTTTACAGTTAGCAGCTGCTACCCTGCTGGCAAAAGATGATCACAGAAAGCACTTTGAAGGCAGGGTGTGCATTAAGAAACTTTTCCATGGCTCAGAGACATGAAAGTTCAGGGGTATTTTTATTTTTCTTATTATTACTTGATTCCATACCATAACGAGCTACACACAGAGAAAGGTTCTAGGCCATTATTGATCTCATTGACCCCCAAACCAGGGCATGTCTCAGAGCTCCATTTACAACATTTATAGAACATTCTTCTGCGCTCTTGCTCCTAGATATTTATAACTCAAGTGCCTAGAACCAAAGGGCTGGGAGGTGGTTAGGAAGCTGGTGGCTCTATTAAGATGGCTTTGCTTTTATTTTCTTTTAAACAGAATTCTTTTCAGAGTTAACAAAATAAAACCTCTAAAGAAAGAGAGCGTGCGAGAGATGACACAGAGCAACGGAAGGAGTGTGATCAATACATAGGGCTAGACTGTGCTGATGAGTCACCGCCAGGAAGTGGAGGTACTGTGGAGAAGCACTGGGCCAGGGGGAGCTCAAAGAGGGTTTGTGCCTCAGGGAGGAATGGCTCATGCGCCACCCTTTAAGGACATACAGTGGCACTGCACCCAGCCATGGTCTCTTCTATTTCTTCTTCATCCCCTCTGGGGCAATGCATGCCTCAGAGGGTGCACAGGGTAGCAGTCTCTATGATCCCCTAAATGCATAGACTGTGATTGTCCCTGGCTCTTGTACAGGGTCACCAAGGGGAAGAAAGGAAGGAAGGCTCATTGGCTCAGATCCCTCAAACGCAGTTAGGCTCCTAACATCCATGTACATCTCTAAATACCTTTGAGGATCTGGCCCTTGTCCCTTCCCCCTTCAATGCAAGGTTGAGAGACAATCCAGCCCTACTAATATGGCAAGCAGGACAAGAAGAACAAAAAATGCAGATGAGCGTGAGGTTTGTTAATACAGCAAGAGTGGGCCATATTTATCTCAGAGCAGAGAGAAGCAATTAAATATAGCTGGTTTCTTCATTATTTTTTGAAGTGCCAGTTTTAAAGCACCTCATCAACATTTTCCTCCAGTCCCAGGGGCATTCTGGGCTTTCTGCATTGGCCAGAGTGTGGGGAGGAGAGCGGGAGAAACAAGCAATATTTTTGAAATGCTTACTAAAAAGAACTACTAATAAACCCGACAAATTTAATGGCTCAATTCCTCTATGATGCAACACTCATAGGGAAAAAGACCGACTTGAAGTCTAAAGAGTGAACTGTAAGGAATGACTTGGTTTCATACAATTCTCTTGATTCAGATTCAGATTTTCTTGCAGCTTTAAAAAGGACGGACAATCTTAACTGGTGGCTTAAACGCAAGTGTCTCAAGGAAGATAGCTGTGCACAACTGTGGCTGCATTTTTCCATCAGTATTTATAATCAGTCAGTCAATCAATGAAGGCTACAGATGGAATGTAGGCTCAAGAAGGGGAGTAAAGGTGGGTTGGACAAGGGGAAGCGATGTAGCCTAGACTAAAGTCCACCATGGGACAAAATTGAGTTGTTCTTCTGATATATCCCTTTAAAGAAAGAATGTACCCCACTGACAGGAGATTTCACAAGTCTTTCTGCAATGTGTACTTTCACCCCCGAAGACCCACTGAACCTTGTCTGTAATTATTATTATAATGATTATTTGTGGTCTGATTGTCCTTGACTCTAGTGTGGATGTGTAGGGAGGCTGGGTGTGAGAAGCTTGTATCCTCGGGCCGCAGCATGCCCCAGCAGAGACAGGGAGAGTCATGGGACTCTCCAGTTCTCCCATCCCTAAACCCACAGAGTTTACCAGCTCCCCCACTCTAAGGAACTAGTGTATCGTGCATGCCCCTACAATGCTGTGTGCTGGCTCTTGAAGGACAGGCCCTGCATGTTTGTTTTGAGGCCTCAGACCTTTAAGGCTTGGGTTTGGGGAGCTGTTGTCTCCAGAAGGATCATGTGGCTGATCATGTGACTAGACTGAGAGCAAAGCAAGAAATGAAAGGCAGGTGTTGTTCCCCCTTTGAGAGTAGGCCTGTGAGCAAACGTGCTGTTTGGGAGCCATTCCACAGGAAAGGGAAAGGCTATAGATGTTAGCTCATTCTTGGGAAAGCTGGCAGAAGGAGCCTCAAAGGAGTTCTGACCTGGTACTAGTGAAAAGGGACAGGGGTAGCTCAAGGTAAACTGTGGAGTTTCAATGTGTCCAAATAGACACAGTTTTACAAGAGAATTGACTATACAGGAAACACTACTGTATCTTCAGGACCTAGCCAACAACCTATTCATTATTCTAATAAATGTTTTCACTTTATGCTGTGTATCTCTAGCTTAGGAGATCACTGGACACAATCCAGGGTC
This sequence comes from Natator depressus, assembly GCF_965152275.1. Taxonomy (NCBI): domain Eukaryota; kingdom Metazoa; phylum Chordata; order Testudines; family Cheloniidae; genus Natator; species Natator depressus. The sequence continues at coordinate 5,766,201 of NC_134247.1, forward strand.
CTTAGAGTTAAAGTTCAAAAAGGTGCTGGAGTCCTGTGATTTTTAAGTGTGGGGGAAAACCCCTGTCTCAGATTTTCAGCCCTAGAGATTAGTTTATATTTTTGAAGGTTGCAGTCACTTGAGTGAGAGACTCCAATTAACACTGACATTTAACGACAGCCACAAAGTCACGGGCTTTGCAAGGCACAAAGACCAGTCTTGGGGATTGCGATGGTGACTTCATAGAGTCATCTCAACATCCTTCTCCAAAACATTAAAGTCACCCTAGCCCAAAATTTAATCTGGTTAGATTTAGTTTAAATTACAACCAGATTATGAATAGTTCCTGCAGTCATAGGTGCTGGAACTAGGAGTGCTGGGGATGCTGCCACACCCCCTGGGTTGAACTGGTTTCCATTATATACAGAGTTTACAGTTTGGTTCAATGGCTCTCAGCACCCCCACTATACAAACTGTTCCAGTGCCCCTGCCTGCAGTTTGTAGAGACAGAAAGAGATTCATATCTAGATTCTGTTCTTGCTTAGTCTAGCGGAAATCCCAAGTCCAGGATCTGATGGTAAGAATCAGCCCCATTGGAAATGGCCCAGGCTCATTCAGTGGTAGAGCTGGTGTTCAAAGGCTGTACGCGTGTTACTGACAGCTATGAAAACAACCAGCCTCATATTCTTGCAGCACTACAGAGCATGGTAGCTTTACCCGTTCATTTCTTCCCCCTAATTGGAATTTAGCAAAGCAGAACAGGCAGGAAAAAAAGAGAATCTGAGAAACTCATTGAAAAAATGAAACCGGTTGGTTTTTTAAACAGATAGTACAAGTTAATTATTTTTATATTTCAGTTTCATCCAAATGAAACAGTCTGGTTTTTTTTTTCCCATGAAGAATCAGTCGGTTAAAATTGAAATGACAAATCCTGCCTTATTATTGGGTTTTCTTCAGCAGCTATTCCAATTGCCTGAACAAATTGTATGTATTTATTTTCACGCCTGTGTGCCTGGCATTTCAAAGTGCCAGGATAGGAGTTGTTCCTTTGAAAAGCAAAGCAATAACATTATTCAACAGAGCAGTCTAGTTGGGTTCACTCCGACAATGGACCAATTACTGTGTAGAACAGAGGAAGCGACATGCCAAGCACAATAAAAAGTGAAGCATTGGAATGTGACACTGACATTTTTCTCCAGTTGGTTCTTCATTTTGGAGAATAGATTTTACTCCACAGGAAACATTTACCTCTTATGTATGGGCAACTGGGAAATAATAGACTTGTTGAACGCTTGTGGTGAAATCCTAATAGCTCCTTGCCCCTGCGATAGCCCCTCCAAAGCACTAGAAAAGACCTGTTTAGGCATCTCGCCATTTTCCTTGCCAAGTCGGGATTGTTCCTTACATTACAATTGCCAGTGCTTTGCTTAGGCTAGTTTTAAATGTTCCAACTGATGTGGCTTCCACCACTTCCTTTGGCAGACTATCTTTCAGCCTAATAGATCTCACTGTCAGGAAGTTTTCCCTGCTATGCAGCCTAAATTTTCACAGTCTTAATTTCGTCCCATTATTTGTAGTTATTCCTCCTTGTGCCACACTAAATACTCACTTTCTATCATTGAAGTCAGTTATCACATTCCTCCTTTAGTCATCACTTAGCCAAACTAGTGTCAGTTAAACTAAACTCTTAATCTTTCCTTATAAATCAGTTCCTGCAGCTGCTGATCGCTTATGTTGATCATCTCTGAATGCTTTCCAATTCGTCAGTGTCTTTCTGGCACGCTATTGCAAAGAACTAAATGCAATATTTCAGGTGTGGTCTGAGCAGTGTCACATACAGAAAAACGACATAGTCCATGTGCCAGGAAGATATACCCCTGCATAGGCATTTAAAAATTGCAGTAGTCTTTTAGTCTCCATACTGCGCTGCAAACTCATATCTAATTTGTAGTCCAGTGTTACTCCTATATTCTCAAAGCAGTGGATATTCGTGTATCATTTTTATGGATTGTCATGACTATTGATTTTACTTTCAGCATAAATAAAACATGCTTTTCACTGGGGTTATCAGCTCAAATTCAATCCCAAGATTCCTTATAGGGTTTAACTCAAGCTGCTAACCAGTTAAATGCCAGGTTGCCACGTCTTCACTGCTATTTTAACTCCAGTTAAAACACACCTTTTTTGCACTGAAGACATACCCTGTGTCTGGAAGTCTCAAGTAAAGGTCTGAAGAACACCAGAGACATTTTTTATGGCAATGTAACTCCACATTACTGTGCATGTTTACAAGAATTTCATGTAGACACGAACAATCCCTGTTTTCCAGACTGTACTGTTTTCCAGACTCTACTTTGCTTTAACCTTATGTTGTCAATGGTGACAACAGGCAGTATGTCTGAAAACATCCACATATAAAATAACCTCTAGTAACCATAATGTTTTACGAGTAAATTGATCCCTGACAAACTTGCAGAGATTGCCACCTGCAGAAGTGTCACAGAGTTGACACAGCATGACAATCAGCATTGGTTTTATAGTCATTTTATTGCAGACTCTCGTATTCACATATGCAAACACACACACACACACACACACACACACAAGGTCCTAGGAGTCAGTACCGGAGGCAGCAAGCAAAACAATGCCGGGTGGGAAGGGAGTGGGTGTATGAACTGGAATGTATGGTTTGACTATGCATGGAAATAACCACAGGTTGAGGCATAAAGACTGAAAAGGATTCTTAAATATATGTTTCACAACCTAGCCATGTAAAACAATTGAAGGCTCTGTCACCTAGGGATGTTGATTTTGATTACAGAAAGGGTGGGTCATAAACATTCCAAAAATTGAAGGGGTTTTTGGATCCAGTTAACTCCTAGTTCAGAACTTAACATCTGTCTCCATCACCATAACAAGCTGAACTAAAGTCTGTGCAACAAGAACCTATCTGAATCTGAACTCTCTAATTCTGACGGAGTAATCCAGCTGGCTTGAGATGAACACACCACAGGTATATGCTGCACTGATTGTTCCACAATTAGTTGTATGTGTTTTATACAGAGGTTATTTGGTACCAAAATATTTCACTTAAATGTGTGTCCCTATGATATTTATTCAGTATATAAATGAGAGAGAGAGAGAGATCTTATGCCCACACAAGAATTAATACCAGTGGAAAATATTCCAAAAATTGCAGGTGAAGCCTGTTATTGTTTCCAGAGCTGTTTAATAAGGAAGATAAAGTTTTAGAAAGGTCACTTTGACCTTCACATCCACCACAACTAGAAAAGAGTCTGAAATGATGTAAGTGTCTGTGTGAACATGGATATTTTATCATTGATACAGGGGGTAGTCCTGGGACCCATGGCTGTCCAGATGTAAAAATGTAAAGCATGGTTGGGGCAGGGCGAATGATGAGTCCTTTCATGGATGGCATGAAAATGCTTTGTCTCAAGAGTGTCAGATGTACACAGGTAATGCTGTAAAGGTGGCTCAGAAAGATTCATACCTGTCCATCCAAAAATGCCATTATGATACTGGAGACACCAGATTACAGGGCTTTGATGTCATTCAGGAGACATGTTGGGATGTGCAGATCAAGATGGGCGTGTGGACAAACATTGGCTCGCTAAGTGTCCATCCATCTACCTGCTGACACACCAAGCAAGGCAAACAATGCAGCAAGAACAAAATCTTTGGTAGCAAGTGAAACAATACTTAGCTTTAGCAGCCAATGAAAAGAATACAAAAGAAGACCTGCACACTCTCTTGCTAATAAGCTCTTTAATAGGTCCATCAAAATTCAGCATATCCCACCTACACCACAATTACCAAAGAATAGACAAACTATTAACAGTTTAGCCTCTCTAATCCTCCAAATAGCAGCCCTTTGTTATAATAATTAACAGTGTAAATATCCTATGGTGGGGGAAAAAATAAGTAAAGTCACCAATGAAACTTGACAATTGCTTTTCCCATGCCCTTCCTTTGGTTAAGCTGCTATTGAGCTCAATCAGAGACAGCCCACCGTAAGGGAATAGGAAAAATGAGAGTAAATAATAGTGCACATTATTTTTAATTAATCCCGGACTCAGCTGGAGCTGTTTGTCTGCCAATCGTGTCATACTCATGTTAATGATACACAGTAAATAATATACAGGTCAGAATTGCATTACAATTTCCATTCCATAATTGCAATAAGACACACTGGGCCTTGCATTTCTCGGGGATTACTGCACTTCACTGCGTGCTGAAGTCACTCGGGCTGTGGCCTCAGAGCACCACCCCAGGCTTTCAGTAATCCCCCACACTGTAGTCCCTGTTGTGTCTCACTTGCTTAAATCGAAAACATATTTTCAGTTTAGGCTAATCCCCATTAAAGATCACTGAAATCATACACACTTTTGTACTGAGTCAAATAAAAATAAACACAGTTAGAAGCAATTTAGTCTCATAGCTCAGGCACTTTAATATAATTCTGTGAAACTCGCTGCTGTGTCGCTGTGATTAGCTACCTCCCAATGCTTTCGCTGTACTCAGTGAGAACTAGCTCACTTTACTCGATCACAGACACAAAGCGAGTGTTTTGTGAGCATGTTAAGACTTTCCCAGGTTATTGTTAGGTTTTTAGTTGTATGTAATGACGTAACATTAGGGTGTTTGGGGAATAGGATAACTAATATATGTAAAAGCAAAAAAAAGCTTGCTTCCGGTCTTGGTGATAACTTTCTCCAAAAATACCTAAAGCCACTGTATATTGGCTTCTATATGATATTGAGCTAAATAATATTGATTAGCTCCTGTGCTGGTTCAAACTGGTGTAGCTTAATTGCTGTTTTGTGGGATAAGGTGTTCCATTCTCTATGTTCTGTAAAAAGGAAATGCTGCTCATCTATACAGCATGATTTTCCTGAAAATCCTTGATCCCCTACAGTCTCCAGCGGTGGAACTTCTCCTGGCTTTGCTACCATTTAGAACACAGTGCAAAGTTCATCTTTCTAGCCAAGATTTTTTTTTTAAGTTTGTTTGTGTGTATTGAAGACTTTGTATGGAATTAATTATTTTTGGAGCTCGCTATTGTGGTCAATTTGAGTTAAGGTTTTTACTCTGTGTGCTAAACTAGGCACATCTAACAATCATTGAGATGTGCAACTGCCTTAACAGCATGATCCAAAACCTACCGAATTTCATTTTCTTCAACGGGCTTTAGATCAGGTTGTAAGTAAGTAACCAAGTAATTTTATTATCATAACCTTTGTCCTAACTCTTTCCTTCCCTGCATTTATTTATTATTCTCACCTGTTACAGCACACCTGACTTTAGATTCTAAGCTCTTTGGGCTAGAGACAATGCATCTACTTGTATCTGTGTAGTTCCTACCATATTTTGGGTGCTCAAAAATAACAATTAATAATATGACAAATTCTTATAATTCTCATCTCTTCCATAAGTATAAATACTGCAGCTGGTCATGTAGGAGCCCAGACCTTTGTAGAAAATCTATTAACAATATGGGAGTTCATAAGCTTGAATTTCAAAGGGAATTCACTACTCTCTGGCTTCTACTTACATGCAAACAACTTTGTATTCATACAACTGCCTGACTGCACACTTTTTGTGCACAACCGCCGGCCTTCCAGCACAGACGCTCACAGATGATATCTGAGCAATATTTTATCTACTGAATTAATCAGCCTATGGCATGAGTCTTTGAATACTGAGCTGTTACACAGTTATACATGTACGTTTGGCCTATGGGCTCATCTATTACCATGATAAATGCTGATCAGGAAACAACAGTTGAATGCCTGGGGGAAGGCAGAAAGATGGTCTTTGGTTAAAGCATTGGACTGTGACTCATGAGAGCTGGGGTCAGCTACCAGCTTGATCCCTGTGAAGCTTTGGACAAGTCATTTAATTTCTCTCTGCCTCAGTTCCCCATCTGTAAAATTGGGGTAATATTTCCTTTCTCCTGACATTGATCTATCTTGTCTATTTAGATTGCAAACTAACTGAGGCAGGGATTGTTGTTTACAATACGTTTATATGGTGCCTACCCAAATGGGGCCCTGATCTCAATTACAAGTTATAAATCATAATAAAAATAGGAATAATAATAGGAATCTTGAGAGGACAGAAGAATTCAGTGTTCAATTCTAACTCATCTACCCTGTTCGTGCATTACATCTGGCAAGGGCATCATTGTTATTCGGTAGGATGTGTTCCATTTTCAATAATGACAGGTTTCAGAGTAGCAGCCGTGTTAGTCTGTATTCGCAAAAAGAAAAGGAGTACTTGTGGCACCTTAGAGATGAACAAATTTATTTGAGCATAAGCTTTCGTGAGCTACAGCTCACTTCATCGGATGCATTCAGTGGGGAAAAAAATGTATCCGATGAATGCATCCGATGAAGTGAGCTGTAGCTCACGAAAGCTTATGCTCAAATAAATTTGTTCATCTCTAAGGTGCCACAAGTCCTTTTCTTTTCCATTTTCAATGTTCTTAAACAGTGCCCTTCTACACAGCACACTTCCCCACTGATTTGAACAACTGTATTACATTGTGTCCAATATTCTGTAGAAAGACAGGGCCATACTTTATGGCCTCTTCATTCAACGTGTAAAAAAGCAGAGAGAGGGTTACCATTCGTCAAATTATTTTCAAGCTGCCCTTGGTCTTTTCCGAAGGGGCTGAAGTGTAATGATATGATTGTCCCTTGTTCTAGGCAGCCTTCTGTGAACAACATTTGCTTTCATCTTGAAAGGTCTACAAGGGACACAGTAGCCTTTGCTGGTAACATTGTTTTACTGCCTTGTAGCACGTAAATAAGATCAGACTCAAGGTTATACCCTAAAGCTACATGTTGAGCCAGTTACTTGCTCCTTAATGGATCTTTATGACAGTCTGAGTTGGCTGGAACAGGAATAGCTAGCAAACAATAGTTAAAATTCAAACAGCCATTAAAATCTGGTTCTGACAAGACATAGCCACTCAGTCCCTTGTGGACTTTCCTCCCACAAGAACATATTTGTTGAAGGAAAAATGCTTCAGAAACGTGTCTTAGGTGACTTCCATTCCTGCTAATACAGAGGCAAATTCCAAAGCCTCTTGAATGCTACTGCAGTATGTATCCACTGCGGATGTATAGACAAGATTAAGAGATGTGGCCTTAACCCTAGCTACAGAAATGAATACAAACTACCCTTTTTCTCCAAACATTCTGTACCTAAGCACACACATTATCGTGTGCATATTGCAGATATACACATGGCCATAGCCACATTTCGCGTTCCATCAGGCAAAGTCACAGGAGAATGCTTTTGGTTACAACATATTAGAGCACATGTCATTAAACGAGAAGCATCTTAAAAGAGGTAAGTGAGGTGCAAGCTTTCCCACACAGAGTTTGTGTAATGTGCTACATAGGACGAAAGCAATTTGTCAGGCTCTTTCAAACAAGTTCACCTTGCCCTAGTGGTTTAGCTGGTCTCTAATGATCCCCATCCACATTGTGGGGAGAGACAGCTACAACAGGAGAGACACCTGTATCAGGATATCCCCTCGTCCGGTGGTTAGGGCATGCAGCTGGAAGGGGCCAAATCCCTGCTCGTGCAGAGTGTGGATTTGAGCTGGGGGTCTCCCACGTAAGCACTCTAACCACTGCCCTAAAGGTTATAAGGGATGTTTTCTTCCCCAGCTGTTTTGTGTCAGCTTGCCTATGGGGCACAATCTGATAGCAAGGTCTGAGCATGCCTACCAGATGGGCCCTGCAGGTGAGTTTGGCAGAGGAACTCCTATCTTCCCTTGGTTTGTGAATTTCACTGGGGTTTAGGTATCTGGACGCCTGCCGTGGGGCTGCACTGCACGTGCTCAGAGGCAAAACATAGACGCTGAGCAGGTTTAGGTGCCGACAGCGTTCAGCAGCAGCTGAGTGAGGGTTTTGGGAATCCTAGCCGTGCCTGATTCTGGGATTCAGGCACTTAAAGTGGCAGTTAGGCACCTAAATCCTGTTATGGAATCTAGTCCTTAGTCTTTCTATGACTCCCCTATAAAAATGGGGACATTAATGCTGCCTGTTTCCCATACTTTGTCGGCTTGTCTATTTAGATTCTATGCTCTGCAGGGCAGAGACTGCCTCTTCCCATGTGTTTGTACAGTGCTGAGGACAATGGGGTTTATAGGTGCGGAATCCAAGTGCCTTAAGAATGCTAAATGAGCATCAAGAATGATCTGTGCTGAGTCAATGAAGCTCTATGGCTAAAAATGGAAATTGAGGAGTAGATTCTCTCTTACGTCAGATCTCTACCTGATGCAGAAGAGGGTATGTGAGCAGCAGGAGGATGACTATGGCTTGCTGATTCTGAGGAGTAGGCTGGTCCCAATGCAATTGAGGCAGCTGTAAATTAAGCAGTTTCCTTAGCAAGAATTCTCCTGACCATTTGCAGCCATTTTATGCAACAGGAGTGGTGTAAAGAGTGGTGGCTGGACATCCAAAGAATCTGATTTCAAATCTTAAATTTGAAGAGCGGAAGTTTGGATGGGTGGCCTCATTGAAAATCACATTCATACTGTAGCTATTGACTTGGTTTGTTCTTCTAAGTGTTCAGATACCACAGTGAAGGACACAGTATAAAAATCTGGATGGACTGGCAGATAGAATCTAAAGTATTAATTCTCCTCTTGGTGAGCAAGAGATTTTCCTTCATGAGAGTCAATACAAATAGAAAGATAGATCCCATTTTTAGACATTTCTGCACAAACAAAGAAACTCGCCATTCAGATGATCTATTCAGATGATCTATGACCAAAAAGTTAAGTGTACCAAGTGCCAGAGGCACTTGGAAGGAAATGTGTGTTATTCACAAATGCCATTGTGCCTGTGATCCGGGGTAAGTGCAAATAACTTGTGCAGCTTTTGTTAGCTGCATCGTTCACATTTCCAAAAGAAAAAGAAAAAAACAACAACTAAAAATCATGACGCTATTTCTAGCTGCTAATGAGACACACATTTTAGTAACAACTGTCTCCATCAAAAACGGTGTCTGGGAAACTGTCTCCATCAAAAACGGTGTCTGGGAAACCTCTATAGCAAACCAGCCTGGGCATGGCAAATGCAAAGAAAGCTGTTAAATCCAAACATGACCTTATCTTTATTGTAATCAGCCCCTCAGTGCATGTGATTCATGTGGTGTATTTTATGTACATGGGAAATGTTTGCCCACTGTTTCTGCAGCGCTGAGTGGCTGAGTTGGCAAGGCCCTGCATGGCAGAACACCAGTTCTGTGTAATCAGTCAACAGCTGTTATACCAACCTTGCAGCTGCTTTCTGCATCCTCAGCATGGTGGCCCTCAATACAAAATGCTGCAGGCTGGCTCACATACATTACAGCTCTCAGATGACTCGAGGCCAAAGCACCACACTCGTTGTCTGTGTGTGTGTTCACCTAAATGCAGAATTAGCAAATTACTATGGCCAAACGTGTCAAATGTAGGTGCCTAAAGCCCCCTACCCATATTTAGCCGGCTACGTGTGTGGCCAGAAATATTCAATAGAAGCTCAAGTCTCACTGCTCTGAAAAACAGTCCCTTTGTTCAGGTGCCTAACTTTAGGCATTTAAGTTTGAAAATGCTTGTGTCCATGTGGTAGCAAAATTAAAAGTCATTCAGGGCACAATTTGTCCCATTTAAGCATGGCCCTTCTTTGGTGTGGGGCTGTTTGTAGCTCCCAGGCACGTAGCAGCTGCCCACCACTTTCACACCTGTCAGTAGAGTGTGGCTTATTTCCCCACAGAGACAGAATGGGGCCATGGCCCTGCCTCCCCCTTGGAGTATTCTGTGTTCTGAGGAAAACAGAGATGGAGCAGCCCCACACGCTCTAGAGTGGTCCTTATGTGAGCCACGATGTAGAAAAGTGGGGATGCAAGGGAAGGAGGTTCTGTAGGTCTGTCCCACCAAGGCACAGAGGGTATCCATGTAAGGCCAGGCACAATCTTGCTTTTAATGACGAGACTTAGAACAAAGAAATGTGTGTCCAAGAATGGATCCCAAGCTCATCAGAGGAGGTTTGATAACAGGGATTGGGCAACTGGGTGGCTAACAAAAAAATCAAAGAAAGAAAGTCTTCATTTTTTTCTGTGCTATAAGACCTAGAGAGATGTCAGATACTCTACGTAGTTCCATTGGCTTCAATGAAGGAACACTATATCTAAAAGGCTAAACCCCAGAGGGACTATGTATAAGACTGGGTATTTATTGAAATATATTGAATAAAAATCACCAGCACGGGGCAAGGACTGCTTCTTCCTTTGTATACAACATTCAAACAAGTAATAAATAATGATAAAAAAATGTCTCACGTGCTTTGATCCGTTTTATTTAAAATCAGCTGGAGGAATAAAGATAAAATTCAAGTAAGTAAGGCCACATTAGTGCTTTTCCCTTTCCTTCCGAGATTACCTTTAACTTCCCACTGACAGTATGTCCTGCAGGGACAAACCTTCATTCTCACCTATAAAACTTGCAGCTGTTTTCCTGTTTTTATAGAAAGCAGCATGCAGATTTACTATACGGGAGTAAATAGTCCAGTGCAAAGTACTGTTCACCTTGAGAGATGATGCCAAATACTTAAATAACTTTACTGGAATAAAGGCACAACCTTAATGACCAGTTGAGATTGATGTGTAAAGGAAGTATAAAAAAAAAAAAAAAAAAGGCAAGCCAGTGTATTGTGCACAGTATGTACATGCTGAAACATCAAGTTAATTTTGGTCTGGTCAGATGTGCAGTAACAGATGGAGTAAAATATTAACAAAGCAACTGAGAAAAACAATAGTCCTGATAAGGTAGAATAACTTACAAGGACTGCAGTGAAATCTGTGGAGGAGCTAACAGTGTACCAATCAATATTTAGTGGGGGTGAAGAAGGAAGGCCTGTGTTATGGAAATTATCTAATTATCATGACCTAGTGGATTGGAACTAAGAACGCCTGGGATCACCTAGAACAGTGATACTCAGACTGAGGCTCACGAGCAGTAAGTGGCTCTTTAATATGTCTCCTGCGGCTCTTTGCAGCACATGATATTAAAACACTGTGTGATTTAATTATTAACCCATCTAACTTATTAACCAACCAGGATGCTTTTACTATGTTATTAACCAACTATAGTTGATAAAATAATAATACTTGGTCAGTCATTTTGCTGTGAGAATAATATATAAAATATTTCCCATCATACTGTTCAAATATGAATACATAGTACTATAGTAAAATAAACAACAAATTCACACAACTGTGACTTTTTTGGGTAATGTTGATTGCTATTTTGGCTCCTGAACCATTTAGGGCTGAGTATCACTTATCTAGATGATCTGGTGGTGCCTTCTGGCCTGAAACTGTAGGATTCTGACTCTGCCATGGACCTACTGTGTGACTATGGGCAAGTCACTTCACCTTTCTTTGACAGAGTTTCCCCTCCCACTCTTTTGTCTGTTTTGTTCATTCAGACTGTAAGGCCCACAGGGCGGTGACTGTATTTTATTATGTGTTTGTGCAGTGCCTAATGCACTTGGGACCAATCACATTTGGAACTTCCAATATTTTATATTATAAATACGACAATAGCTTGGTTAATATTTTTAAACAATGCCTAACTGACTTAGGAGCCTAAGTCCAATTTTCATAATTGACATAGACACCTACGTGCCTATTTTTCACAAATGTCTCATTGGAGGCTTTTTTTTTATATACCAGGAGTTGAAATTTGTAGGATGACATTTGTCAGTATTAACCTATGTATCTTGTTTTATATTTTAATACCTGAGCCTAGAGAGCGTGTGATGGGCACATCTTATCAATAGCAAAAGAAGGAGGTAAATAGATAGTCCAGAAAAAAATCAATGACTTTAAAAGGAAGACCCTGTCTCCCCTAGTCATTCATGATTAATGAGTTGGGATGCTGAATTTCAAACACTTTCTGAAAATCAGACCCCTTTTTGCCTCAAGCTGGGTACCCAAAATTCTGTCACTTCTGGATATTTTAGGTCCTAACATGATTAGTATTATCAATAATTGTCGTAATGCAGCATGTATTACCATGTATTACAGATGAGACAAAATCAAAACCCAGATCCAAACACTCTTGAATGCTGATGAAGTTTTTATCCGTATTTGGATCCACACCTGAATTTTATGACTGATTCTTATTTCTTATAATGGGCAGAACCAAAACTCTGGCTCAAAATGCTCCCCTACTTTGAAGTTCAGATCTTGTTCTGGATCAGAACTTTAAAGCTCTGGCCCATCTCAAAGACTGAGATAAAATTTTATAGTTTCAAAGCACTATGCAAATATTTGCCAGTGAATATTTCATTATTCTTTTGAGATGGCTAGAACAGAACATATCTGTGTTTGAGTTAACTGAGAAAAATAAATGAGAGCTAATTCTCCTGTCCTGCATGCATCAGTTTTACACAAGTGCAACTCCCGTGGGCTTCAGGACTTATTCCTTATTTACACCAGTCTGAGAGCAGATTCATGCCAAGACGCTCCAAAGTCTTTTGCCTTTATCTGCAACGTGGCGTGCAGGTCACTTTCCAGGATGATCTGGGTATGCCTCACATAATCAACTCCCTGCCTTAGCAGGGGCATCAGACACTGATTCACCTTAGCCTCTCCTGTTCGCTCTCTGTGACACACAAGAGTTTAGTCTCCTAAGGGCTGTAATGTTTTTGGTCCAATTCTTGTTGTTAGGCTTCAGGTGTGGATGCTGGATATTTAGTGGCCTGTGATACACAGAAGGTCAGACGAGATGGTCCCTTCTGGCCTTAAATTCCATGACTCTATGAAATAAGCTTTCTGCTCAAGGTAAAAGACAAGGTAAAGCATTGCGTGCTTCAGCAGAAATAACAAAAAATATCAGGAAGGCAAAATTGTGCTCTTCACGAACTGAGAATTTTAGGGCTTTCTTGACAAGATTCATTGTTCAATGTAACGCTTCTAAAATAATACAGGAAAACAATAGACAGCTCTTGCTCTTTGTCCCAGCTGACTTAAACATGTAGCACATACTGTACTATAACATTTGCAGGAGATCAACGTTTCTATTCCTGTACCCTTCGTTTCCCTCTTCTCCAGTCATTCCCATTAAAAACCCATTTGATGAAAGATCACAGCTTTATTTACAAGCACGTGCCTTGATGCTGCAAGCACTTCGGTGCCTGCGCTTAATTTTGCACATGGGTTGTCCCATTCAAATCAATGGAGGTTCTCACACATGTAAAGTTAAGCATATGTGTAAGTCTTTGTAGGATCCAGACTATAGTTTAATGATTCTTAAAAAGTTGTTCTAATGCCAATTCAAAGTGAAAACTTCTAGGGCATGATTAAACTTGCCAGTTAATATCAGGGTCTAACTCATAAATATGACTCCATTGGGAAACTTCCCTTTCAGACAGAGAGAATGCCTACATATAAAGAACCACGTCAACCTTCATATTATCATTTCTACTGTAACTACATTTTCACGGTAAAAGTATATTGCAACATATCTTACACCTAGAACGGCAAAAGACAAGCAAAACTAAACAGAACCTTCACCTAATGTTTATATATCTCCTTTCAACTATGGAGATCAAGTACTTCACAAAGAAAAGCAAACATCATCATTCCTATATCATAGATGGGGAAACTGAGGCTCCATGAAGTTACAGCTTACCTAATGAAGGTCATCGCCACAGTGCATCACTAACCATGCCTTGAATAGAACCTTGGGACCAGATCCTCAGCTGGGATAAATTGGCGTAGCACCATGGACTGGACCTCCAATTATTTACACGAGAGGAGAATCCAGCCCAGGGCCTCTTGATTCCTATTCTCATGCCCTGTGCAGTGAATCACTCTGAGTGTGGATCACAATCTGTGTAAAATTGCACATGCCTATCTTCAAGCAGAATTTGTCCCAGCCTCTGGAAGCCCAGAGGTCTCCCTGTTGCTGGCAAAGTCTTAAACACATGTATCCTGAATGCGATATTATCTTTGTTTTATTTGTTAAATCAATGGGGCTACTTGTGGAGTAAGTTACTACTCAGTGTAAGGATGGTAGAAATGGGCTCTGTATTAGCTATTATTTGCGGCTTTATAATTGGTCTGATCTGTGCTGAAAAAATACATCCACACCCCAAACCAAGAAATCAAAAAAGAGAAACATGTTTACTGAAGAAATATACTGGAAAAAGGTTTGGATTTTCTGATCTGATCTCGAAAGTGATTTAAAATCTGTAAAGTGCAAATGTCCACATTATCAATGCAAAACCATCTTTACATCTATACAAATAATCCGTATGCTCTTCAAATGTCTTAATTTCAGAGCTTCTGCATTTAGGGTGCAGTGTAAATCCCCTCGAGAATGTGAGAAGAACTCACTTGCCCCAAAAGACCTGACTGTTGTCCCCAATGGACCTGAAAATATGCCTTGTACAAAGGAGCCTTTAGCTCTCCATTTGATTTGATTTCTTATTGTACTTACAAGAAGGACATCTTGATAGTTCCCATAGATATTTCCTCCTTTCTCAGCGGTCCCTTTACTGACTTTTAAGACCAGCTGGAATTGTCAGTTTGGAATGGCAGTACCATTTTTTCCTCACACATACAAACAGCCTCTTATTACGTTTTTATCGAATGCCAGGTTAGAACAGCTCTGTGCTAGACTGAAGTGCCTTTCTATTTTGTATGGTTAAATTAATGTTTCTTTATTAAAATTCAAAAGCTTCAAGCAAAATGCCTTGTGCTTTGTTCAGCCTAATTATACCCATGTATTATTACTCATGGTATATGCAGAACCCTCCAAGAGCACTCCTACTACCCATGAGTGGTAGACCCTGTGTGTTCTTCCCTCATCAGTGACTCTGTGGCCCACCTTGGGACCAGTGGGCCTGGGTTCTTTGTGCACAGTCTTTTCTAACTTCTGAGAGAAACTGCGTTAACAGCTGCCCAAAGGAAGCCATTTGCAGTGCCCAAACATTTCTACAAACCCAGGAATAGAGCTGACCAGAACACAACAGTTCCATTTGGTGACAGCTTTGGAGGTTTCAAATTTTGTTTTTGTTCTGCATTGGAAGGAAAACAAACCTTTTGATGGTTTTCGCCAATCAGAATTGTGTCAAAAGAGCTGTTTTCAGATCAAAATGTACAAGAACTCTCACTTTCTGAAGTGAAAGAGCTCAGGTGGTTACAAAACTCTTCTCACCAGGAATAAAGCTCTGAAATGTGTCTGAAAAAATGTAAAGTAATGATTAGATTTGGCATTCTCAGCCTTCTGTGACACTGGTACCATCAATGTGCAATATAAGAGAAAGTAAAAGCAGAGTTACTCCAGGAAAATAAAATGCTGCATTAGAAAAACTGAACAAGGTCAATTCCACTTGGACTTGGAGGCCAAGCTGTGTTGAAGTCTGCCAGCTCTGTCTTGCAAAATCGAATATTTCTGTGAGTGTTTCTGAGAAACTGCTAATTTAATTCAAAGGAAAATGTCAGCAAATGCAGTGTTTCCTTTATTATTTTTTTCCAAGGAAAATTGAGAAATTTCACCCAACAGGCTACCACTGGCCATTTCCACACATAAACTTGGCCTATTTCCTCATGGAAATGAAAACTTTTCGTTTCTAATAATGACTTTTTCTTTGACTAGAAAACACAAATATCTGAGGCAGAAATGCAAATTGTCACACTTTTTGAAAAACAGCTGAATTCCTTCCCCCCACTTCCTGCCAGCATGTTAAGTATTTTTAAACATTGTAGGTGAATTCTGGTCCCCATTAAAATATATTGGGTACTTTGAGAGCCTTACAATTTTTAAGGTGGTTAGGCTCACAACACCCCTATGATGTAACACATTGCTATTATCCCCAGTTTAAAGATGCAGAGATGCTAAGTAACTTGCCCATGGTCACACAGGAAGTATGTGGCAGAACAGGGACTTGAACCCAGATCTGCTAAGTTTTAGGTGAGTTCCCTAACCACTGAAGAATCCGTCTTCTCTGATTTAATAATGTTTAGCACTTGCTTAGCTTAACATAAATTGATGCTAAAGCATTCGCTCCTGGTCCCGTTGAAGACCATGGGAGTTTTGCCATTAAATTCTATGAGAGCACAATCAGCCTCTGAGATTTAAGCAAAGTGGTTTCTTCCTCTCCAAGAAGGAATTTGTCTCAAAAATGCAGTAGAGAAAAATTCTCTTTCGTGATTTGCTAAAGAAATTCAAAGGCATCTCTTGTCCATTTTCATTTAAACCAAGCAGAGCGTCAACCCAATCTTCCCCAGAGGCATCAGATTGCCTGGATCTCCTGGGAAAATATATTTCCTCCAGCAGAATCATCCACAGAATGACTCAACTTTAAAAATAAAGATGTGAAAAAATTAGGGATATGCGCTCAGAGCCAGAAAGAAAGCAAAAAAAAAAAGTGTGAGAAAAGAGAGCTTGCTCACCTAATATCGCACTTCTTTGACATTTTCCAGGAAATATCAAAATACATTTCAGTTTTTAAGAGTCTTAAGTGAAGTTTATCCAAGAATATTTTTGTCCAAATCTGAGTCAAATAGAATAAAAAGCGGTAAAATAATGTACCCTATGAATTTGTACCTACCAACAGACATACACGCGCACACATATAAGGCAGCACTATGAAAGGTTGTTCTTAGGTAAATGTCTTTATTTCATTTCACTCATCCTTCTTCAAGCCACTCTGAGCTTTTTGTTCTCCTTGAGGTTTAAAAATTCTTCTCTTATCTCCTCTCTAAACTCTAGGCATGGACCAACCACTCAGACACAACCTTCTGCTCTTACTCAGTTTTGGACACAAACTTGCTTGAAAAGTTGAAATAACTTCACTTTTCCCCACTTAGGACTTCCAACCAGGACTGGTGCCAGTAGAGTTGAAACCAGAAGGGAACCTGTTCTCATGAAACTCTTCAGCCCATTGTGTAGACCCAGGACTTGGGTCGAGTAGTTGAGATAAGCTTCTGCTGGGAGTCCAGTCTTCTGGATATCTTTCAGACTAAGGGCCGTGTTAGTCTGTATTTGCAAAAAGAAAAGGAGTAGTTGTGGCACCTTAGAGACTAACCAATTTATTTGAGCATAAGCTTTCGTGAGCTACAGCTCACTTCATTGGATGCATACTGTGGAAAATACAGAAGACGTTTTTATACACACAGACCATGAAAAAATGGTTCTCTCCCCCCACCCCACTCTCCTGCTGGTAATAGCTTATCTAAAGTGATCACTCTCCTTACAATGTGTATGATAATCAAGGTGGGCCATTTCCAGCACAAATCCAGGTTTTCTCACCACCACCACCCCCCACCACCCCACTCTCCTGTTGGTAATAGCATATCTAAAGTGATCACTCTCCTTACAATGTGTATGATAATCAAAGTGGGCCATTTCCAGCACAAATCCAGGGTTTAACAAGAACGTCTGAGGAACAGTGGGGGGGAAAGGATTAAGCAAGGGGAAATAGGTTACTTTTTATAATGAATCAACCATTCCCAGTCTCTATTCAAGCCTAAGTTAATTGTATCCAATTTGCAAATTAATTCCAATTCAGCAGTCTCTCGCTGGAGTCTGTTTTCGAAGATTTTTTGTTGAAGGATAGTCACTTTGAGATCAGAAATCGAGTGACCAGAGAGATTGAAGTGTTCTCCGACTGGTTTATGAATGTTATAATTCTTGACATCTGATTTGTGTCCATTTATTCTTTTACGTAGAGACTGTCCAGTTTGACCAATGTACATGGCAGAGGGGCATTGCTGGCACATGATGGCATATATCACATTGGTGGATGTGCAGGTGAACGAGCCTCTGATAGTGTGGCTGATGTTATTAGGCCCTGTGATGGTGTCCCCTGAACAGATATGTGGGCACAGTTGGCAACGGGCTTTGTTGCAAGGATAGGTTCCTGGGTTAGTGGTTCTGTTGTGTGGTATGTGGTTGCTGGTGAGTATTCGCTTCAGGTTGGGGGGCTGTCTGTAGGCAAGGACTGGCCTGTCTCCCAAGATTTGTGAGAGTGTTGAGTCGTCTTCAGGATAGGTTGTAGATCCTTGATAATGCGTTGGAGGGGTTTTAGTTGGGGGCTGAAGGTGATGGCTAGTGGCGTTCCGTTATTTTCTTTGTTAGGCCTGTCCTGTAGTAGGTGACTTCTGGGAACCCTTCTGGCTCTATCAATCTGTTTCTTCACTTCTGCAGGTGGGTAATGTAGTTGTAAGAATGCTTGATAGAGATCTTGTAGGTGTTTGTCTGTGTCTGAGGGGTTGGAGCAAATGCGGTTGTATCGCAGAGCTTGGCTGTAGACAATGGATCGTGTGGTGTGGTCAGGGTGAAAGCTGGAGGCATGTAGGTAGGAATAGCTGTCAGTAGGTTTCCGGTATAGGATGGTGTTTATGTGACCATCTTTTATTAGCACTGTAGTGTCCAGGAAGTGGATCTCTTGTGTGGATTGGACCAGGCTGAGGTTGATGGTGGGATGGAAATTGTTGAAATCATGGTGGAATTCCTCAAGGACTTCTTTTCCATGGGTCCAGATGATGAAGATGTCATCAATATAGCGCAAGTAGAGTAGGGGTGTTAGGGGACGAGACCTGAGGAAGCGTTGTTCTAAATCAGCCATAAAAATGTTGGCATACTGTGGGGCCATGCGGGTATCCCTAGCAGTGCTGCTGATTTGAAGGTATACATTGTCCCCAAATGTAAAATAGTTATGGGTAAGGACAAAGTCACCAAGTTCAGCCACCAGGTTAGCCATGACATTATCGGGGATAGTGTTCTTGACGGCTTGTAGTCCATCTTTGTGTGGAATGTTGGTGTAGAGGGCTTCTACATCCATAGTGGCCAGGATACATTACAATACATACACATTGTAAGGAGAGTGATCACTTTAGATAAGCTATTACCAACAGGAGAGTGGGTTTTGGGGGGGAGGGTGAGAAAACCTGGATTTGTGCTGGAAATGGCCCACCTTGATTATCATACACATTGTAAGGAGAGTGATCACTTTAGATAAGCTATTACCAGCAGGAGAGTGGGGTGGGGGAAGAGAACCATTTTTTCATGGTCTGTGTGTATAAAAACATCTTCTGTATTTTCCACAGTATGCAACCGATGAAGTGAGCTGTAGCTCACGAAAGCTTATGCTCAAATAAATTGGTTAGTCTCTAAGGTGCCACAAGTACTCCTTTTCTTCTGGATATGTTTCCAAACTCTCTTCTTTGGGTGACATTCACTCTGTGCAGTGAGCTAACACAAAACCTGTGCATCACATACCACCAAAATAAGGCTTAAGTGGGACTTAATGGTGAATTTCATCCTTTATGCGGTTATCCCATTACCAATAAAATCATGCTTTAAACTCCAATGTACAGCAAGCCAAGAGGTTCTGGGATTACCTCTGATTTCTGTCACAAAGTTTTGGTAGACAATGTGCCCTTAGTCCTTTCTAATACTATGCCCAAGCTTCCCTTTTTCTTCCTTCTCACATTTGTACTTATACATCTATTTAACATCCATAATACTCAGTAATAGGAAAGCAACGTTGAAGAATCTTTCTTAGCAGCTTCAAAAATGTCTCACCTTGGGAGGCCAATGGTACGCTTGTCATCAATGGACTAAATTGATACCTAGCAGGCTGCTTGAATTCATCAACATGCACCATAATTCTTTTCTGCATGGCCAAGAGGAATAATGATCGGAAAGAGATGGGAGGAAGGATTAAAAGGAAATGACTATACCTGATATCGTCATTTCCCTCTTATCCTTCCTCCCATCTCTTTTCAAGTATTCAGATCAGTGGGTGAAATGATAAGTAATTGATCAAATGAAGTGCTCTCCAGGTAACAAATTCATGTGGCTCACTCTTAGAGTATATCCAATACTGATATATAATATAATATAATATAATATAATATAATATAATATAATATAATATAATATAATATAATTAATTAATGATACTGAATTTTATAAAACCATAGACCCAGAGAACATTTATTCTCTTAGAACTTTCTCAAAATAGGGCACCTGATCTGAAGCCCTCTGAAGTCAGTGTGAATATTCCGTGTTCAATCAGGCACACTACTGACTTTACTTCAAGCATTAGATTTATTTAAATACATTTCACCTGCCTTCTGATTACAGTGATCATTACCAGTACCTTGTCCTTACTCCTGTATCTCTTTCAGTTGCTTTGTCAGCACCTGCTCCTGTTGATCATGGGCTGTTTTTTGTTTGTTTGTTTTTTAATGGTTTGATTTAGTTTTCCTAGGAAAAATGTGCCTGCTCAATTTTTAATGGTTGATTTAGTTTTCTTAGGAAAATTAGTGCCTGCTGTCTCCTAGTGACTGATTAACTATCTAGCTTTTGGCTGTGTACTTTGATATTTCTTGTCTTCTGAAATGTGTCCAATTCCCTGAACTGACTAAATCTACATGTTTCTATTGCTGCCACTTTGGATTTGACCACCCTTCCAATAAAGTTAAAGTTAGTTAATGGACATCGTTTGTTTTTTTCCAGCTAATCAGGATCAGCCAAGTGTCTAAAAGAATAATCCCACAACAATCCAGCAAGCAGCTCTAAGTGGAATTGTCCACCAAATCTGCATCTACAAAGAAATTATCTGTTTAGAGGTGTCATAAATATAAAGGGAAGGGTAAACACCTTTAAATCCCTCCTGGCCAGAGGAAAAACCCTTTCACCTGTAAAAGGTTAAGAAGCTAAGATAACCTTGTTGGCACCTGACCAAAATGACCAATCAGGAGACAAGATACTTTCAAAGCTGGGGGGGGGGGAAGAAACAAAGGTTCTGTCTGTATGTGTGATGCTTTTGCTGGGACCAGAGCAGGAATGCAGGTCAGAACTCCTGTAAAGGGTTAGTAAGCAATCTAGTTAGATTCTGTTTTGTTTAAATGGCTGATAAAATAAGTTGTGCTGAATGGAATGTATATTCCTGTTTTTGTGTCTTTTTGTAACTTAAGGTTTTGCCTAGAGGGATTCTCTATGTTTTGAATCTGATTACCCTGTAAGGTATTTACCATCCTGATTTTACAGAGGTGATTCTTTTACTTTTTCTTTAATTAAAATTCTTCTTTTAAGAACCTGATTGCTTTTTTCATTGTTCTTAAGATCCAAGGGTTTGGGTCTGTGTTCACCTATGCAAATTGGTGAGGATTTTTATCAAGCCTTCCCCAGGAAAGGGGGTGTAGTGCTTGGGGGGATATTTTTGGGGGGGAGACGTTTCCAAGTGGGCACTTCCCCTGTTCTTTGTGTAACACTTTGGTGGTGGCAGCTTTTAACCTATGCTGGTAAGAATAAGCTTAGGGGGCCTTTCATGCAGGTCCCCACATCTGTACCCTAGAGTTCAGAGTGGGGAAGGAACCATGACAAGAGGGCAATGGAATTTTATAAAGCCAATTAACAGGTTTCCAGTAAAAACAAATCCCTAAATTTTTATAGCAATTTATCACGCTGGAGCAGTTACAATAACAACTTCCTTGTGAGTGCAGTAAATGTCATCCTAGATACAACTGCAAATGGAGACACAATACCTTCCCTTTGTTACAGCTATGCACTAGAAGTTTTGTTTTCTGAAGGACGAATTGTATCTCAGTTTCAAAACATTATGGAATTGTCATGTGATACATACGTGGATTCTGATAGAGGACACGAGTAGCCTTATAGAACTTTAGAATCTAGCATCTTGGTATTTATTTAGGGACCAATTCTGCCACTCTTACTCTGGGCAGTACCTCACTATTCGAGTCATTCTGTTGGCTACGTTGGTTCATGTCTTAAGGTTCTAACCAGGGCAAGTTTGAAAGAAGGTGGCCCTGTTTTTGCCTCAGTATTGTGCTTAGCTCTCCCAGCTTCTGACAACAATGAGCGATGTTTCAGGGTGTCAAAGAAGAGATTTTGGAGCAGAAAGAAGCCACGCAGCCTGCTGATTTAAAAAAAAAAAACAAAAAAACTAGAGTAAATCAGCTTGAATACTGACCTGAAAACTGCTCTCCTCTCTTTGATGATTGCTAGCTACTAGCATTCAGCTTCTACTTTTAGTACAGTTTAACAAGTTAGCATGAAACATGTTCTTTTCTTCTGGCAATACAATGTGTTTGTAGGAGTAAATGTGGGTGTGAGAATATTGGAGGGATGTCATTTTCCAGAGCTTAACCACTCGACAATCTGAAGAAGCTACCAAAAATGTAATGTAACAAAAAAGGGAGAAACACAACCCCAAACATTTCTATTTAACAGGGAACAAGCAAGAGGGAAAGAGTTAGTGAAATACAAACAGGGCCTCTCCTTCTGACACCAAAGAGCTCTCAGTGCTGGGCAAATGGCCTGAAAAGAGTAGAAATTGTTGTCCAGTCCCATCCCACCCCTGGTCCATATGAGCTGAAAGTTGCAGGGCACTCTATAAAGCTTAAAGCTTTTTCCCTGTGCATTTCAGCAATGGGAGAGCGGGGCGGGGGGGGGGGAATAGAGTTTGAGGCAGAAAAGGGGTATTTCTTCATTCTGTTGCTCTGTGCCAAAACAGTTCATTTTTCTTTTGTTTTCTCTTTCATGACATGCTGTGGGATCCATTCTATATACAAATTAGAATTGAATCGTATTGCATTGTCCTCTAAGAACTGCAGTCCCTGGATAAAACTCTGTCTCATACAAATTCAGGGTGGACTTAAGTGGTGTAACTTGTTCCCCTTTCTATCCTTCACTGTGATTCCATGCAACTTATGTTCTGGTACGCAGATCTTTGTATTGAGTCCAACTTTGACTGGTTTGGATACAGCTGACAAGGTTCCACCCCAGGGGAAATGGGGGACAATCCTAACTGAAGCCAATGATAGTTATGGCTGCTGATATAACATGCCTGTAACATGTATTGCAACTTTCACTAGTGGCTAGTTCACAAATTGGATAATAGTTTACTGTTGCTTCTAGCTAATGAAGTAGCGTACAATTTTGTGATTGGCACCTGAATGTCCTAGGTTTGTAGCTTGCTGGCCTCTTGTGGTGGGTTCTATTTCCCACCATGGAACTGTATCAATAGCTAGGTTGCTGGGAAAAATACTTGCAAAAGAAAAGAAAGGATCGGCTGGGTGATTTGTATTTTAGTGCTAAGAAACAAGAACAAAGGCTTAGGAGTGAAGTTCTATGACAGCAGATTCCTCACGCCGTCTTCATTTCATTCTTGTGGTTTTCAATTGGAGAGAGATTGATGTTACCCTCGTGACAAAGCAGCTGTATGCCACAGCTCCAAGTGATTGCAATTAGCTACCCTACTGCCCCCGGGAGAAGCTGCAAGCTCTGCCTGCACTCAGGAACGTAATGCTTTTATGACATGTCATTCTTTTCTTTGTCCTCATGCAACCTCCCAGTGTTTCCCAAACAGAGTGCAAGAATCTTCTGATTTAAGGCCAGATTCAGCAGTGGAACTATGTGGAGACTCTAGTTATTATACGGGCCAGATTCAGCCACTTGTTTTCACGAAGTGACTTACTCCACAAGTAACCTCACTAAGATCTCAAGATCAGCAGAGTCTGGCCCTGTGATGAGTTGTGGGGTCAGCGGGGGGGGGGGGGGGGCTCCTACTATTTGGATTTATTTGCACGTGTGTAACGCCAACAGACCCCGGTCACCGGAGGGCAGGATCGAACTGGGGACCTCTCAAGCTTAGTGCATGAGCCTCTATAGCATGAGCTAAAAGCCAACTCGCTGTTAGCTAAAGCTGTAGAGCAGACTCATTTATCTCTTTCTCTCTCTCTCCAAGTCCTCTCCATGCCACTAGATGGGACAGAACACCACACCCAGGAGGTGTGTGGGTTACATGTGCATTTGTGTTTTTATTTGATGTGGGCTTTTTAACACCTGGGGTGAAGTGCTGAGAGATGTGGGGCCAAATTCGTGCTGCCATAACACCAGTGACTTCAGAGCAGCAGTGACTTTGGCTCCCCTGGTATTTCATTTCCTGGATAGTGGCAGTTATGTTAGAAGATCAGATCTAACATTCTTTTGGCCCCGTTATAAGCTGCCTGAGCCAAAAGGAAAGTCCAGTAATTAACACAAGTACTGAGATATTTCCTTTTATTTACATGTCTGCGTAACCCAAATGCACAGTCCTGATGCTTTTCAGGATTGCACTATTGCAAAATGCCATGGAAATCTAGCGCTTGAGTCTGCTGTTCTTACTGACACTGAGTAGAATCTTACTCACATGAGTAAAGAATGGAAATACTTGCATGAGTTTGTGCTGCTCAGCATGAGAAGAGGTGTCAGAATGGGGACCGCAGTTATTAAGAGAGGAGCTGAAACTCCGTAAGTTCAGCTTGGCTCAGAGTCAGTACTTTCTTATGTTTTTGTTTTGTTTTGTTTTGGTATCTACCAGCTTTTTTGTTTTTTAACTGCCAAACATAAATGAAAAAAATGTCCTTTTCCTGTGGAAAAGGCAACCAAAATATTGATTGGATAAAAATAGTGTCATGTTTATTTAAAGCAAAATATTTTCAAAACATCAGAACAATTTTAAACTGCGAGAGTAATTAACCACGGGAGCAATTTATCTAGGGTTGTGGTGGGTTCTCCATCACTGATTATTTTTCAATCAGGATTGGATGTTTTCCTAAAAGATCTGCTCTAGGAATTATTTCAGGGAAGCCTGTGCTGTACATGAGGTCAGACTACAGGATCACGGTGGTCCTTTTGGCCTTAGTAATGTAAAAGACTTCACAGAGTCATAGAGTCTAATTAGCATATGTCTATATAAAATACATTTTTAGTAAAGCTGAAAATGAATTATTTTTATTATTTTTAAATCCTTTCCAACTGACATCCTGCTACTTTTAGATTCCCAAGCTACTCTCTGTGCTTCTACTATGTTTCCCATTTAGTATCTCTCTCTCTGTAATAGGAACATCGGAATTGCCATACTGGATCAGAACAGTCCATCTAGTCTGGTATGCTGTCTCTGAAAGTGATCCCTATTCGATTCTTCAGAAAAAGGTGCAAGACACTTTGCAGAAGAGAAATATATTAACTGTCCATATGGGTTTTCTTCCAAATATCCATGAGTTAGTGGCATGAAAAAATAAATTGTTTTAATATGCTATTTAAAGTATCTCATTATCCAGATACATGTCTAATCCTTTCTTTAATCCTGCTAACCTCTTGGCCACAGGGACAGGATGTTTCTTCTGTGTTTCTACAGCGCTGAGTATAGTAGGACTCAGACCATGACTGGGGATCCTAGACACAATGGTTATATCAAAAAATAATAATATGTATTTAGTGTCAATGACTTCCCCAGGTTGCATTGTTTTTAAAAACGTTTGTTTGTATCCATTCTAAATATGCTGCTTTTTATGTTCTTTGTTGTAGTAGAAAAGTTAAATCAGGAGCTCCTGTTTTCCCTTAGTCATACTATCAGTATCTTTTCAGGCTCTCTACCTATACCCCAAACAGCCATTAACTCAATATGGATTAATTACAAACCTCTCTTAAGAACAATAAATGAAACATACTAAATCAGTGCTTTGTAGCGCTGGTCACATACTGCAAAATCCGTGTTTAAAACAATTATCCATTGTCCAAATGGATCTTTGATGATGATCATAATAATAAATAATAATAAACTTACAATCCTACCAATATTATGGACCCAAAGTGACTAGCAGCTAAGGGCCCCATTGTGCTAGGTGGTGTACAAACACAAAAAGACAATTATAGATTTTTAAGGCGATAGGACCCATTATAGTCATATAGTCTGAAATCCTGCATAACACAGACCAGAGAACCTCCGGTAGTAATTTCTGTATCAAGTCCATAACTTCTGTTTGTGCTCTATCAGACCTTTTAAAACAGCATCCAGTCTTGATTCCTACCCCCTTTTGATTCACTACCCACAAATATTTGCACGAGCCGGTTTTTATTTGCATAAATGTTTAGGAAATTGCTGTTTGCGTGAACATCCATATCGGCCTGCAACCAAAGGTAGTCAATGCATTGACAAGTATACTCACTACTCAGTATCCATCGGGTTCACTTTACTATCAGTCATTCCTTACTCCTCTGTTCCAAAAATTACAATTATCTAGTTACAGTAGAGAAATGCCATCAAGTGGTGGGAGTGACCTAATTTCACGCCCACAAATAGAGTTGGGGGAAATTTTCAATCGAAACATTTTCTCAACAGAATATGGGATTTCATAGAAACCAGAATTTTTCACAAGAAAATGTTAGTTTTGACAACATTTTCTGATTTCTTCAATGGGAAAATTCAAAACAAAATGTTTTATTTTGAACTGACATTTTAAAATGATGACAATTGCAAATGACTTTTCTGAACAGAAATTCTTCAGAATGTTTTTTTTTCCATCAAAAACTTCTGATGTTTCAACTTTTCAGCTTATTTCAGGATGAAAACAAATGTCAGGCCGTGGGATGGCAATTCTGGTTTTCAAAACAGATTTAACCATGAATAACAAAGAGTTTAGGTTTAAAATGAACAATTCACAAACAATCCACAGACTGAAAACTGCCTGTGTAAACAATTCAGGAAATACCTACTGGTAACAAACACATTTGCAGATGTCAGGATTGTGATTTCCTCAACCTGGTCAATTTTCCAAACTTACTTGATTAATTTCTGTTATCCCAGTTTATTCTATGAACTAAGCATGGTGATATGGTGCTCTCTCTTTTTAAAAAATTGTTTGCTTTCTTTTCACCTTTCTGGTGACTTTTGCTGTTCTGGGTTTCCTTGCTTTGTGTCATACGAGCATGTGAATGAATGCAGAATTAACCATCCCTTGTGTTCAGAACAGAAGTGGTGGAAGCATCCTAAAAGTGTGGGGGAGGGGCCCCACAGGTGCCTGAACCATGGCCCTGCCCCCCCCAGCTGCACCGCCCCCTCGATGCCCCTCCCCCGCACCACCCCTTCTCCCCAAAACCCCGCCCCCGCTTGCTCCTCTCTGTCCCCTCCACCCTGTTGCTCGCCCTTATGTCCGGTAAAAAGTGTGGGGGCCATGGCCACCGGTCTCACTCTGTTCTGATACCCCTGGTTCAGAAATCAGGCCCCCAAAAATCATGAGATTGCTTTAAAAACCATGAGATTTAAAAGAACAGTAAATATTGAGTTCTTTTAATTTGCTTTATGGTTTATAAACCTTCAAGTTACAATCAGGCCACATTTTCTAGCATTTCTCCACAACATTATGGCTGGAACTTACTTTTTTTTTTTAATCAGCCCTTAGACAGTGTCACAATACAAATAACAATACAAAACAAATGAAAACTAGGTTATCAAATGAGCCTTTCACTCAGGGAGGTGGAGATTTAAGAAAAGCCCAAATTATGATACTCGTGATAAGATCATGAGAATTGGTAACACTGGGTGAGAGTTGAATGAAGTGTGAAAGGGAGTAGAGTCCTCTTGTGTTTCTTTCTTCTTCCTATGAATTGCTGCAGCGTTTTTCTGTCAATATTTCTAGCCTTCTTTAAACCAACAAAGGACAAAGTGGCACATGCTTGCACCTGTGGAAGTTACTGTTGATGGCTAGTACTGATGAGGAAAGCAGATGCAATGAGTTAGTAACTGGGAACAAGGACCACAAGAAGGTGTATTAAGAACAGAACAGAAATGTCAGCAGGACAGGGACCTACCAAAGGAGTGATGGTCTAGGGCTGGTTGTAAAACAATGTTTAAGCTGGTACTGATAACAACTTGGGTTGTGTGTTTATTTTGGTTTTGATCTTTTCCCCAATGTGAGGAACAGAGAACAGGTCAATGCAATTAATTTTTTTCCAAGTGAGTGGAGTATCTTGGCTATTTTACCAGATGAGCTAGCTTTGTCGCCTAGTTCAAACTGATCAGATAAGACACATGCTGTTCTTTCTGTTCCATGACTGGAGGAGGGTACAAGCAGTGTGAGCGTACGCATATGTGACTTTGACACCCACGTTGGGCAAACATTTTTGACAGGCACTCAAACATTCATGGGAGGGAAACACACAAGGGGAGTGAGGAGGGACTTTGACCTTGTTTAAAAATTCTAATGAATATTTGCAGATGTATTTCATTTTGTACCGCTCCCTCATCTCTGCTCGTGGTATATGCTACAGCAGGGATGGCCAACCTGAGCCTGAGAAGGAGCCAGAATTTACCAATATACATTGCCAAAGAGCCACAGTAATATGTCAGCAGCCCCCCATTAGCTCCCCCCCTGCTCCCAGTACCTCCCACCCACCAGCAGCCCGCTAATCAGCGCCTCCCCTTCCCTCCCCATCAGCTGATTTGTGGCGTGCAGGAGGCTCAGGGGTGGGAGGGGGAGGAGTGAGGGCATGGCAGGCTCAGAGAGGGGGGCAGGAAGGGGTGGAGGGGGGGCAGGGCCTGTGGCAGAGCCAGGGGTTGAGCAGTGAGCCCCCTGCCCCCAGCACACTGGAAAGCTGGCACCTGTTGCTCCAGCCCCGGAGTCGGTGCCTAGACAAGGAGCCGCATATTAACTTCTGAAGAGCCTCATGTGGCTCCGGAGCCCCAGGTTGGCCACCCCTTTGCTACAGTGTAACCTTCCAAATAATCAGACATTACCAAACACATTGGCAGGGACTGGGTTCAAAGCTGACATTTCTCTGCCTTATATACAAACACTGGCATTCCATCTGATGCATTCTCCTCTCTCACACCTTCATACTGTGCAGCAATCAGATCACCGTTACAACCTCCCTCACTCATCCTCAAGTTTCTTTCTACAGCTAGTTTTATACAGTAGTAAGGTGACTCTATTTGAAGTGTCATTGTAAAGGGCAATGGGGATTATCTGCTGTAAGTAATATGGGGTAACAGCCTATGGCATCTTCCTGTCCTTGTTGAAAATACATGTTCATATTCTTCACCTTTTGCCTAAATGATGCTTTCTGAGCTTCCCTCTCAAATGATGGGTCTCTGTTTATCCAGATCAATGTGGACTAAGCAGGATTATAAAATCAGATTTATCCAGGGCCCATAATACTGAGTTCCAAGGAATACTTTCGAGTGGGTGTGAGGTGCTTAATCTTATAGATTAACTAGAAGGATCTATGGCTTTAAACTGCTGTTTTGCGTCATGTCCCAAAAGCAGCTTTATGAACTGGTTGAAATATTAAAGAGAGATTAAAAAAATGGTTCCCGACAGTGGATTCTGCATTGGAAGTCCAGGGTGAAAGCAGGGATCTCTAGCAGTTTGCTGTGATTACAGTTCACCCTTGTCCCAGAAAACTCTGATTGAAATGCACATTTGAAAGAACATGTTTTGGGAGTGACTGAATATTACCTGAGAAGACTTGGAAGGAAAGGCAAGGAAAGCAGAGGGCAGTCTAAGGATCATGTGCTGATGTGTGACTTTATCCTGGGAAGGTACCTTTTATTAAACCAAATGCCACGTTACTGTATTCTCCAGGTGTGGTCCAAACACTTTACTCCACTCAAACTGCATCCTGGCAAGGAGACCCACAAACTCCAGCCTAGAATTTAACAGATGAACAAAAAACAACCATCTCTCTCCCGCATAATACTCAATATTTACCCCTTAAATGTGTGAGCCATTCACCTGTGTGACTATATTACCTTATTATCACCTCATCCTCCCATCCCCCAAACCTTTCTTTTCTTTATTGCTATTGTTGGGGCAGATTCTCCCTGACCCTTACACAAGTGCACAGTAGGTACGGGGTGCACAAGTGGCCCTGTCACAACCAGAGGTGGGTGGAGAGAGAGTTTTAGCCTTGCCAGTGACCAGAAGCTATCCCCCAGCTGAGTGTGTTGATGACTTAATTATAAGGACGGGCTCCAGCTGTACAGAAACAGAGAGAGGACTACTTAAACAGAACTGTGAACTCAGTCTGGGGGAGGATACTCAGGGGGGAGTTCCTTCTCTAGGCAGCTGGCTGGAAGAGACCCATAGGGAGCAGGTACAGGGAAGCCCTGAGATAGGCTGCCAGAGACCCTGGGAAGGGGGTGTACTAGGGGAAACCTGCTGGGCAAAGCAGCTGAGGAGAAGCTCTGCAGGGCCTGGGCATAGGGACAAAATGGCAGAGAGCTTCAGGGTAGCCCAAGAGGGGAAGAAGAATGATTAGATTAGAGGCTTATTTGAACTTACAATTGGACCTTTTGTGACCCGGAAGGGGATTGAATTTTTAAGTCACCTGACTGGAGGGCTAGGTTGTGGAAGGCCTGAATAAAGGCAGGCCATCCCAGGGACTGATCAACAGCGGGAATTAGAGGTGATGTCCACTGTGATGCCATGACCTGATGTGAGGGGTGTGATAAGGCTGTAAGAGCAATTGCCCACAGGCCTACTCTTTACTCCCCTTTGTAGTCCACGTAAAGACCAAACAGAACTGCAGTACCAGCGCTCATGGGAGCAGAGGGGTGCTCTGCTTCTACCACGGTGCCTCAAAGGGGGCAGAGAGGAGGTGGAATCATGATTCACACTGGGGAGTTGGCTGGCCACACGGGGTGTCCCACAAGTCACAGCGAACATGTAGCCTCTGTGCACCAAGGAACTCCACGAATCAGCAGTCTACACAAGTCTTCTCTTGCCCAGAAAGGGATAGCAGTGTAGCATCACCATATGCAGACACACCCACAAAAGGGGAAATTGGAAGACATCTACACACACAGAGACATATAGGATGTTTACAGTCAATTCTAAACTGACAACCACTCTCTATGCCATCGCTACTTAAAAAGCATGATTTTCCTTTGAGTACAACTGATACCTTGTCCACAGGTGAATTTATTTATTTTATTGCCGCTGTTAGATAGGAGCTGATCTGAACAGTTATCCTAGCCCCGTCCAGGTGGGACCACACAGTGAATGCTTTTCATCATAATGACTTTTTAAAAGGAACTCACATAGAACACTTCCATAAAATTATTTCTAGACTGTTAAATGACCATGAGTCATGACATAATTAATCCTGGTTATGAAATCTCAGCGTTTTCTTAATGGATTAGCACAGTAGAGAAGAATCCTTGGTAACAGTCGCTTTGGAGTTGGATATTGATATACTTATTTTCACTCATACCCTCCCGTATTACGCTTTCCAGTTACAATGGGCTTTTATACATATTTAGGAACCATGTTAAGATCATTTTAAATGTGGCTGCCGCTGCAGTGCTTTGTAATGCAGATTATCTGATTTACCATAGGCTGGAGCTGGGTAAATAATGTACCAAAAAGGTAGAGCTGGTCAGAAAAAAACGGCAGGGGAGGGGGCCATAGAAAGTTTTGTTAAAAAATAATAGTTTGTTGGGGGGAAAATCAGAATTTTCCCTTTTTGGCTGAAAACCAGAAGTTTTCCATTGTTAGATTATAAAAAAAATAAATAAATTTGGTTTGGGACTGAAAATGTGTGGCCACATAGGTCACATGTACACAATGGGGGACTCTATCCTAGGAAGCAGTGATTTTAAAAAAAAGATTTGGGAATCCTGGTGGATAATCAGTTGTACGTGAGCTCTCAGTAGTCCCCTTCAGGGGACTGGACTAGGTGATTTATTGAGGTCCCTTCCAGTCCTACCAGTCTGTGATTTTATGATTATGACTGATGCATAAACAAGAGACTTTTGAGTAGGAATAGAGAGGTTATTTTACCTCTATAGTTGACACTGGTGCAACTGTTGCTGGATTATTGTGTCTAGTTCTGGAGGCCACAGTTCAAGAAGGATGTTGATATGTGAGTTCAGAGAAGAGCCATGAAAATGGTTAAAGAATTAAAATACATGCCTTATAGTGAGAGACACAAGGAGCTCAATGACAGGTTTCAGAGTAGCAGCCGTGTTAGTCTGTATTCGCAAAAAGAAAAGGAGTACTTGTGGCACCTTAGAGACTAACCAATTTATTTGAGCATAAGCTTTTGTGAGCTACAGCTCACTTCAAAGGAGCTCAATCTATTTAGTTCAACAAAGAGAAGACTGAGGGATGACTTGATTACAGTTATTAAGTACCAACATGGGGAACAAATATTTAATAGTAGGCTTTTTAATCTAGCAGAGAAAGATCTAACATAATCCAATGGCTGGAAGTTGGAACTAAATAAATTCAGATAAATTCAGCGTAAATATTTAACAGTGAGCATAATTACCATTGGAACACCACTCAGGAGTCATGGTGAATTCTCCCTGACAACTTTTAAATCAAGTTTGCATATTTCTCTAAAAGATCTGCTCTAGGGATTATTTTGAGGAGCTTCTATAGCCTGTGGTATACAGACAGTCAGGCTGGATCATCACAGTGGTCACTTCTGGCCTTGAAATCTATGAAAAAACGTGTTGGAGCGTGACTAGAACGGTTCCTTAAGGAAAAAGTGCCTGTTCGGTCATTTGCTTGGAGACTCTCTGAAAGTCAATTTTAAATTTGCTTTCCACAGCTGTTCACAAAAGAAACCTGATTATAAACATTATACTTGTACAGTCACAGGAGCAGAAATACTGTGTGACTTGTGGGGCCAATCACGACGAAGAAAATGCAACCTGAATTCTGGTTTCTGAATGGCAAACCATGGAGTAAATTAAATTCTTCAGAATCCAAATGGAATAACATTGGAGAACAATAACTGGCTGGTTTTAGTTACAGCTTCACAACAGCTTCTACATCATTATAGTATTATTTTGATTTCTGTAAACTGTGTTAAGAGCTGATGTAAAGGGCTACACAGAGTAAGTCATTTGCAGCCTGCAGAAGCTTTTAGCTCATTTTCACAGGCGTTCCCATGCATTTGCATCACATCAGGGAGTGGAATGTTGTTTCGCAGCCATTGTGGAAGTGACTCAATGCATCCAGTTAGCCACAACAAAGGATTAAAACCATTAAAATTGTTTTATTTCTGATACCCTGTTAAGAGCTGATGTCAAAGGCGGCCAGGGGAAGTCATTTGCAGTTCACAACAACAAATTTTATTGGCCCACAAAACCCAGAAAGTATGCTACATATTTGTGAGCGCCATCTCCTGGCCCCTTACCTATTAACCCATACACAAAGAAAGGAAAAAGTCCAGTGTGTTACAGGAGTGCTTTTTCTTTGCCCAGGGAGCTGCCATTTTGTGAGGGTGAGCTGATGCAACAGGTTATAGGGGACACGCAGTTTGAGCGTTTTTTACAAGGGCTGGAAAAGATCTGGTCTTAATCGACATCATCACATCTTGTTATTGGAAGCTTTGTAGCCAATTAGACCAGACCGAACATTGGTCAGAAATGCCAGTTGTGAGTAATATTTGCCTAGAAAAGGTCAGGGTGAGTGGACTGAACATAGGGGAAATGTTTGGGGTGTGGACGTCAGAAAGTTCCTTCAATGAATGATGCTCATTTTCTTTACACTCGCCCCCAATACTTGTTAAGTGTTCTTATTGAGGAAGGAGCTTTTTAAGATGAAGAAAAACACACACAAGCAGAAGGAAGCCTTTTAAAACATACCTCCTCTCAGCAAGCTGTTTGTACACTCCCATTGTAACATTTTTCCCCTTCTGGAAGATGCTTTTGAAGTAAGCATTCTTTAATGACAGCCAGTTGTGCTGGCTTCTGCTGAGCTGCCTTTCAATATAGTTGACAATTTGTGTTTTAATGGTTATAAAGCTTCAACTTTTTGAATCTCTACTGTCATTAGGTAATTATTGTCTGACCCCTTCTACTGTCTGACAAACCCCATCCCAGTAAGTTCCCACAATGGTGAAAATTTAAATGGATAAAAATAGAAAAAAAAAACCAAACATTGATATTATCCTCAAAATTATAAAAAGATAATAATTGAATTCTGGCAAACCTGAACATAGGGAAATATCTGAGGCATCTAGGTGTTAAAAGCACCTACCAAAACTAGGTAATTGAGCAATTAAGATAGTCGGGGTAGAGATTCTCTTTTTCTGTCTGTAAAATGCCTAGTATAATATGGCCCTAACCTTTACTGGGGCTTCTGGGGATGATTGTAATATAAGTAATACTTCATCATCATATTTGTAAGATAAAATTCAGTACAAGCAAGTGCAAGGGAATGCAATTCTGTAACAGAGAACACTGATGAGACACTATGATTCGGATGAAACTGGACAATTCACTGAAGAGGCACAACAGAGGACAAGGAAACCACAAAGGATTGATTTATTTTAAGGTGAAATATAGGCACATATTTGTTGCTGTCTACAAAAATAAGGCCAGCATCCTCATGTTTATTGTTTGTAAGGGTTTCCAGGTGGTCAAACACCATACTATGATGCTAATAGTTCCATAGGGAAGGGAACTGGTGCATTTAAAGCAATAGGTCTTATTTCATGATATATGAGAAAGTTTGAATCATTCTCAACTCGCACCTTAAAGAGCAGTGACATTAGCATTATAGTTTCAAAGTTTTGAGACTCAGGTGTGCTAATCTTTTGGCATTTCTAATTCCAATTCTGGATGGAAACCTGGATCTGAGAGATTTTCTCTCAACATTATAAATTTACTTTAAGAAATGGGTGAGCCTTCGTGGTGAGGTGGGTGATTATTTTTTTAAGGGCCACTTAAATTAGTCCTAATTTTAAAAATCTATAAGTTGGTGGGGAAATAATATATACAGAGTAGTATATGATTGGATACAGATGCATAAAGGATAGATTGCAGAGCACCACCAGTAGAAGTAGCAGAAATATAGAAAAAAATACTCTAATTTCTGCAAAACCATAGTTATGTTTCAATTCCATTTTTTAACATAAGAACATAAGAATGGCCATACTGGGTCAGACCAAAGGTCCATCTAGGCCAGTATCCTGTCTTCCGACAGTGGCCAGTGCCAGGTGCCCGAGCGGGAATGAACAGAACAGGGAATCATCAAGTGATCCATCCCCTGTCGCTCATTCCCAGCTTCTGGCAAACAGAAGGTGGGGACATCATCCCTGCCCATCCTGGCTAACAGACATTGATGGACCTGTCCTCCATGAATTTATCTAGTTCTTTTTTGAACCCCGTTACAGTCTTGGCCTCCACAACATCCTCTGGCAAAGAGTTCCACAGGTTGACTGTGCATTGTGTGAAGAAATACTTCCTTTTGTTTGTTTTAAATCTGCTGCCTATTAATTTCATTGGGTGCCTCCTAGTTCTCGTGTTATGAGAAGGAGTAAATAACACTTCCTTATTTTTCATCATGGCCCAATTTCCAAATTATCTGTGATTTTTTTTAAAGAAAAAAAGCTGACGAATCAAAATTGTCAATATTGGAAAGAATAAAACAAATTCCTGCCCCACCACCCAAAAACCCCCAAATGGGGGGAGGCATATTGTCCTAAAACAAACAGGTTTAACACCTTTTCATGTAAAGTTTCTCTTGAAATTTTTTAGGAAAAGGAAAATTAGAGAAAAAAATAGAAATGTTTATAAAAAAAACCCTCTTGATATTTTAAAGGCCAAATTTTGTCACAACAAAAAGGTTTATTAAAAAAGTAAATCTGCTCTAAACAGCTGCAGTACATTTCTTAATGACAGGTTTCAGAGTAGCAGCCGTGTTAGTCTGTATTCGCAAAAAGAAAAGGAGTACTTGTGGCACCTTAGAGATTAACAAATTTATTTGAGCATAAGCTTTCATGAGCTACAGCTCACTTCATCGGATGCATTCAGTGGGAAAAAAAATGCATCCGATGAATGCATCTGATGAAGTGGGCTGTAGCTCACGAAAGCTTATGTTCAAATAAATTTGTTAGTCTCTAAGGTGCCACAAGTCCTCCTTTTCTTTTTGCGAGTACATTTCTTGTTACCAAAGTAATGATCGTCAATCTACGGGCCCTGATTCAGGAAAACACTGAAGTTTCAATGAGGCTACAAGCATGCATTTAAGTATGTGCTTAAAATTGAGCAAGTTTTTAAGAGCCAGATTTTTTAATATTTAGGGATCTAAAATGGATGTTAGGTGCCAAGATGCTGTTGAAAATCCCAGTAGGTGCCTTAATACCTTTCCAAATCTAACCCTAAGTGCTTTCCAGAATAGATGCTTTCCCGAATCAGGGCCTTAATTCCTTGGATCATCCTTAACAACTTTTTGGAAGGAAGTATTTGCAATTTTAAATGATACATTACATTTTAAATAGTGATCTTTTACCAACAATATAGCTTATAAGTGGTGGGAGAGGGAAATTATTAAACTGAGCAGCTGTGTTGAGAATGAATGGCTGTTAAATTGGCTGTAAAAAAACTTTTTCCTCTCTTTTGTTTCTTTATTTGTTTTAATTTAGTTGTGTTTGAGACTGAACCTAAATTAGAAACCACTAGCAACTGATTAGCAGATAGTTCCAAGTTTCAGGCCGCTAACTTTTGTGTACTGTGAATGCTAAGGTAAAGTTGGTATGTACACACACTCAGTCCATTGTGTGAGATGCTGTCATACAACCACTTCAATTTACATTAGCCTGTGGGAATACAAGGAAATACCATGTCTCAAAACAACACAAATCTTAGGTGAAATACTGCCCTAGTTGAAGTCAATGGAAGTTTTGCCATTAACTTCAATGGAGCCCAGATTACACTACTCACTTTTTTCCAATTTTGAAAAATATATTGGCTAACTGGTGATAGAGGAAGCTCAGAATATCGAATTTGGATGGGGAAAACATTCAGGCTGGAATTTTTAAGGGGAAAAAGGGAGCTAGGCACCCAGATCCAATAGAGTTTTGATAGGACTCCCATTCAATGTGAGTTGGGCACATACTTGTCTTAAGGTTCTTTGGATAACACCATGTTCAAGCACTTCAGATAGTGTGGCCCATCAGTACACATACCAGAAGAACTTTGTTATTGGCTCCAGTGGGAAGCAGGACTAGCCCCTTGAAGCTTATCTGAATATATCTGAACTATGGATTTTCAGTGCTTTGTGGTTCAGCTGGATCAGAAGCGAGAACAACCCACCGTACAGTATTTCTGGACAAAATTAAACATTTGAAGGCTGATAAAATTCAAACAAAAAATATTAACCCAGTGTTTTACTTCAAAAATGTATGGAAACGTAAAGTATGTTCAGATTTCAATAGTATGAGTATATTCTTCTTGTTCTTTCTTTCTTTGTATTGCTGGAGCACTTTAGGAGCCCCGATCGTGAACCACAATCCCCTTGTGCTAAGTGTTGTACAAACAGAACAAAAGGCCATTCCCCATCTCAAAGAGCCTACAATGAAATTTTAAGACAAGACACCAGGTAGATCAGACCAACAAGGATCACACAGAAACAGTGAGATATTATTGATCAACAGGATGGACCGTGGTCTGAGCACACCAGCTGCCTAACCAAGAGGTTTTTTTCCCAGGCTTCATGATAAAAGGGGAGTTTTAAGAATGAATTTTTCTTCCAAGAAGTTACCCTAGGCCTACATAGAACAGGGGGAAAAAATCTCTTCTTTTATCCAGATGCTCTTTTTCAAGCTAGGCCCTTTTTGTCCCTTCTTTGACCTATTAAGAAAAAAAGAAAAGATGAAATCTGTGGGTTTGCAACAAGTTATGTTTTTCTACATGAGTTTTTCCATGGAATTTGTTTAGGAAAAAATGTAGAATGCCCCCAAATGAGATAATTATCGGGTTTTGTATTTATCAAAACCCTTCTTTTTCCTGTGATCAAACTGCTAACGTCCCACTGTCTCCTGGAGGAGGACCTGCACATGCCAAAACAACACAGACACAGTCACATATATCCTCATTTTGCAAGTTGCCAAGTCCTCACAACTATGATTGAAGCCAATGGGTTAGACTTTCAGCTGTTGCAAATCAGCAGAGCTCTGCTGAAGTGAGTGATAGTACTCTGATTTACCCCAGTTGAGGAGCTGGGCCAATGGAAGTCAAAATCATTCAGAACCTTGCAGGATTGGGCCTATAAGAACTCAGGATGAAGGCAAAAAATATTTGTTAAGATAAGCACCTTTGTCCCTACTGCACTCTCTTTGCTCTCTGAACAAGTTTAATGAACTGGTTTATCTTTCGTTGGACTCCCGCGTTCCAGCTAGGACAAGAAAGAGATATATCAAACAATAAAATATCATTTTCAGCTGGGATCAGAACTTGGAATAATCAAAACCCTCACCAGGAAAGCTGCTCCTTATCTGAATTCCAGCTCAGTTTTGCAGAACCATGTGGTTCAAACAACTCAGAAAAACATCCAGAGGGAAGTGTTGGCCCCGTTGAAGTCAATGGGAGTTTTGTCATTGACATCAATATCTTGAATTGAATCTTTCCTCATGGAATCTGAAAAGATAGAGATAGAAGCGATCTTGTTAGTGGCTTACTTCTGCCACCTTTACCGAGTAGTACCTTCCTTGGTTTAGTCCAGTACTGCAATCCTTACACTCTATTCAGCATTTGTCAGGGTGGTGTAATCAGGTGGTCTATCCTTCTACCATCACTGGATTTTTTCCTGTTCTCCAGTATTTTGCCCAGTCGGTTTTTAAATGGCCATCTCTCTAGGTTTTTGAAAAGAAGTCCATCACCAGTGTACCTGGGCACTTACGCAGCTTCACAGCCTGTTACATATCATAGTCAACAAGTTTCTTTCTGATACTGATCCTTAGAAAAACTTCTGAATGTTCTATGATTCACCCTTTGTATTATGGGCCAGATTCCCAGGGGGTGTAAATCGGCCTAGCTGCACTGATTTCTAAGGGCCTATACTGATTTACACCAGCTGCGGATCTGGCCCATTGATTCTGTATCACTTTCACCCACTGTGCAGAAATTTACCTGCATAAGTGTCTCTGATTTTCTCTTCTGCCATAAAGATAAGGCAGGGCTTCATGTGCATACCTCCTTGGGTGGATAATAGGGGGGCTTCTGTACTGCACATATGTAATTCCTCCTTGCCAAGAAAAGAGGCCACAGCATTTCATCTGCTTCTCAGCAAAAATTAGAAGGAATGAAAAACTATGTGACTGATGGGGATAAAGAGCTGGTGGGGTGAGAGAAGCTGACATATGCAAATTACAAAACATAGAGTACACGTAAATCACTGTAGCAAGTTTGTCCCCTATTTTATAAGCTTTTGAACTTGCCAGAATTAAACAAGTAAATAATCTTATTTTAGCTTGTCCCCTCTTGCCTCCCCCCATTGCCACATGAGACAAAAACCCAGGAACAAAAAGAGAGAAATGAATGCTTAATCTCCACATTACTGCTGGCTTTCAAAGCATAATTTCATCTAGTTGACTGCAGGGTAGAGCAGTTGGATTCTGATTCAGGAAAGCCTCCTTATTCTGGAAAGTTCTTAACTTTAAGCATGTCTTTAAGTCCCATTGCAGATAATGGGACTTAAACATATACTTAAAGTGAATCATGTGCTAAAGTAGTTTCCTGAATGAGGATGGCCTGAATGGGGATATGCCTGTCTGCTTTCTTGAATTTGGAAGATAGTGTATCATAGTTTGTGTGTGTGTGTGTGTGTGAGAGAGAGAGAGAGAGAGAGAGAGAGAGAGAGAGAGAGCACTCAAAGGACTTAAACTGCTGTGTCTGACTATCTGAAATCTGTCCGCTTCTTTCCTACTATTCAATGACATTTAAATATGTTGCCTTTCAAACTGTTAAAAAGGAACTATGTACATTTTTCACGGTGTGCAATTAACCTCTGCAACCCATTGGCACAAGACAGAATTGAAGCCAAGAGCACAGCGGGATTCACAAAGGAATTAGAAATGTAAATTCGGGCTGGCTGAAAGTTTTCCATTGAAACTGTTGGGGGGGGATATGGCAAATTGGGGGTTCAGTAGAAGGTAAACCAAGTTTTTCATGAAAAGTGCTGGCTTTCCATGGAAAAATGTCATGTGGGAATTGTAGTTCAGTTGCTTCATATCCCCATTCTCCTCTATGGATGGGCTCTCTAGACAAACTACATCTCCCATGATGCACTCTGTCCAGAGAGTCCCAATGATGCAGATCTGCCTTTCTCCAAGAGGAGAGGTGTATCATGAAAGATGTAGCCCATGCTGTGAGCCCCACCTATAGAGCGGAGTGGAAGCGGGAAGCACCTGGACTACAGCTCGGATGAGGAACTGCGGCAGCATTTTCAATCTGAAATTTCAGCTATTAGATGAATTGTTGTAATTATTGTTCGTTTTCAGCCAAAATTTAGCAGACTTTGAATTTCTGCCAAACATTTAAATTTTCCATGAAAATTTCTCCCTTTCTCCCTCCCTTTCTTCCATGTTTCAACCAGCTCGCCCACAAATGGATAATAAGAACTTCACCCTGAGAGGAATTAAAACCTTAGAAATCTTTTTGTTTTGAGGCATACAGATAGCAGAGTGTGAAAAATTGCGACAGGGGGTGGGGGGCAATAGGAGCCCATATTAAAAAAAGCCCCAAATATCAGGACTGTCCCTATAAAATCAGGACATCTGGTCACCCTAATACAACAACTGCTGGTGGGGTTTAGGAATAAACCTCTGTGGGCCTGTTTTTTTCCCCACTTGCTTACTGTAGGGCTTCTTGCATTTTCAATCTGAAGCATCTAGTACTGGGATTGTCAGGCCTTGTCTATACAGTGGGATAATGCATATTTGGTGGGGGGAGGGTGGGCGGGGGAGATTTCTAAAGTGTACTAACATGTTGCACATTAATTGGTCTGTAAATTAATCAAAGTGCAGACTAGCCCTCAGAGACAGGATACTGAATTCGATGGTCCATTGGTCGATACAGTATACCATTTCTTGTGTCTCTGAGTTTCTGCTTCAGCATTGGCTTCGGTCGTGCTCCGGTTTTGGCACAAGCAAGTGGAAAAAAGAAAGTGATTGTTCAAAACCAATACAACTCCAAAACAAGATATTTCAGTATTGATTATTATTACTGTTGGACCTCAGCTCTGGACATGCAGATAAGACACAGTCATTGCCCATAGGGGCTTTCCATATAATTCAGACACTAGCAATGCAAGCGAGAGAAACAGAACAAGCTGAGGACTGCTGGAAATGTGAAGCCACGGGGTTATTTAGGAGACAGCATTGCTGGGAAGGCTTAAGAAGGAAGTGTTTCAAGGAGGGACTTGAAGGAAGTCGGAGAAATCATTTGGCTCATAAGAAGAGGGAAATAGTTACAAATCTAAGGC
Source organism: Natator depressus (assembly GCF_965152275.1). Classification (NCBI taxonomy): domain Eukaryota; kingdom Metazoa; phylum Chordata; order Testudines; family Cheloniidae; genus Natator; species Natator depressus. Next base: position 5,807,289 of record NC_134247.1, read on the forward strand.
ACATTGGTTATAAACTTCCAAACTTAGCCATCCATCCAAGGTATTTTGTTTCTCTAATGTCAAAATTAATAATATTTCCCAAAGCAGACAGTCTGCAGAAGTCTGGCAGCTGTTCGCTTCCTATTAGAGATTATTATAACTCACATTTGTGTAATTTTAAAAAAATGTTTTAATATTTTTTCGGCAACATCTCCCTGCTCATAAACCATCAGGTTCAAGCAAACAGCAGAGGGAGAATTTCGTTCTTGGTACATCATCCCAAAAATCACAGTAAATAAATCCCAGAAACATACCTGGGGAGAGACTTATAATTGAACTAAGCATTTGGGTCCAATCCTGCAGCTCATATACATGCAAATCTCCCAATGACATCAACAGAAATTTGTACATAGGAATTTTGCAATATTATAAAGGGTTTGATCTAGCAAGGGGCTCAATACCTACAATTCCTACTTAAATTAATGGGAATTAGAGGGATATTTCTACAGGTGCATAGACCCATGGAGGTTTGGCTTTGCGCCCTAGTCAAAAATTGATTATTATTAATTAATTGCATTACAGAAATGCTTAAAGGCCACGTATGACTCTGGAGCCCCATTGTGCTAAGTACTGTACAAACGCATAGTGAAGAGCAGTTTCTGCCTTGAGGAGCTTTCAGTCTAAACAAACAAACAAACATCAGGAGACAGGAAATATCATGAGCACCATTTTACAGATGGGGAACTGAGCCACAGGGAGCTATTGTGATTTGCCCAAGAGGAGGATTAAATCATGGTCTCCTTTCAATTCAGTACTGTACCCGTAAGACCATCCCACTGATGTACTGAGAATACAGACCTTATTTGACAGCCTTTTCACCACTGTCCCTGTAGCTTTCGCCCATTACTCTGAGCCTATGCAGTGTATCTGTCATGATGTCACATGAGAGAGAAAAGGTGGGTGAGGTAATATCTGAGGTAATATCTTGTATTGGACCAGCTTCTGTTGGTGAAAGAGCCAAGCTTTCAAGCTTAGACACAGCTCTTCTTCAGGTCAGGAACTCTATGTAAGCTCGAAAGCTTCTCTCTCTCACCAGCAGAAGTTGGTCCAATAAATGATATTACTTCACCCACCTTGTCTCGCTAATATCCTGGGACCAACATGGCTACCACAACACTACCCATATTATGTCTCGTGGTCAGGCAAGTACAGATCTGGGTAAGGAAACTCCAAGAGCACAGGGCTGTCTACTTCCCCTGATGGTCGAAACCTTTTCACTCCCTCTGCTCCGTCAATGAGCTTCATTCATGTGTGTCCCTCCCCAACCTTACTTCAGTGTGACACTCACACTGCCCAAGACCATAGAGCTGGGACCGCCAACTATCAGACTGAATTGATGAATAAGAACATAAGAACGGCCATACTGGGTCAGACCAAAGGTCCATCAAGCCCAGTATCCTGTCCGCTGACAGTGGCGACTGGCAGGTGCCCCAAAGGGAATGAACAGACAGGTTATCATCAAGTGATCCATCCCCTGTCACCCAATCCCAGCTTCTGGAAAACAGAGGCTAGGGACACCATTCCTGCCCATCCTGGCTAAGAGTCATTGATGGACCTATCTTCCATGAATCTATCTAGCTCCCTTTTGAACTCCGTTATAATATTGACCTTCACAACACCCTCTGGCAAGGAGTTCCAGAGGTTGACAGTGAGTTGAATCCCAACAAGGTTAGTTTAGGTGGGTTGATTTTATTTTGATCTGAACTCTCTGTCCATCTATAGGCATTAGAAAGTGTCAGGACAAGTAAGTTGTGCATTTTACTGCAGCAGAGTACAATCGTTAGAGGGAAAGAAATAAATCCTGAAGAATGACAGAACGACAGAAAGAGCAAACTCCCTCCAATTCGGATTTAAAAAGTCAGTCGTATGTTTTCGAGACTTGAGAGCCACACACACAGTTTTCACATATTGTAAATTTTATGCGCAATAACCAGAGCATCTGAACACAATTACCCCTCTTACTAGTTCCCTTATATTTGGTTCCCCCACCCACCCACCCATCACAGACAAGGCAGTTATTAAATTGCATTATGGAAAATTAAAATTAGTTCCAGGTAAAGCCATCACCAAGCTTCAGTCTTTAATTTAAGGGGAAGAAATGGATGATAAACTGAGTCTGAGACCTCTCATTTGGGAGGGGTATATGATCAGCAGGGGGGATATAGAGAGAGCTAAAGAGTAACGTGCATATGCAGGGTGAGTCATGCAGCTGCTGGATCTGCTTTTCAACAGGATTCTCTCTTGTGTTTGGGGTGTGTGTGAAGCAAGCCCTGGGCCAGGATGGTTACTATGTCAGTCAGACTGAGTGAGAGCAACTGTAGAGAAGAGGGAACGTGGGGAATGAGCCCCAGTGAAAATAACTGGGAGCCTGATGTCTAGTTCTCAGAGCGTCATGCCAACAATCGATTTAGTCCCTTTTGTGGCAGTGTTTGCTAGTGGATAGAACACCGGACAGGGACTTGGGGGACCTGCAATCTATTCCCAGCTCTGTCACTAGTCTGCTGGATGATCTTGGACAAGTCACTTCCCGGCTCTGTGCCTCAGTTTCCCCATCTGTGAAATGGGAATAATGATATAAAGCACTTTGAGTTCCACTAATAAGAAGCACTATAGAAGTAGAATTGCTATTATAATTTCCATGAATGTTGATGATTATAATAGACTTACTTTAAGAGCTCAGTTTTGCTTTCTGGCACCCAGATTCTGCCCTGACATCAGTTTTACTCCCATGTCATCCCACTGATCTGAGTGGACTTGCTCCTAATTTACCTCAGTGTAACCGAGAAGAGAATCAGAGGCACGGGTACTACATAATCTGTCAGATCATCTATTCTACTCATCTCTGATTCAGCAAAGGAATGTGGTGAGACTCACCATCTTTACTGGGATAAGCAGCAACTGGAAAAGGCAAGAGGGGTCGTGGATGCAGCCACTCTGGAGAAGTGGAGCATGGCATCTAATGTATGTGAGCCTGGCAAAATATAGTCTTAGAGGTCTTTACTTTCAACAGTAAAAATAGTGAGAAAGCCTGGGAAAATATCCACAAGCCAGGGCAGAGGGGAGCCCCTCATAGAGATTTCCAGGGATCACTCTGCTGTGGGGAGTGGAGTTTGTGTCCCCCATGGCCATGCAATGGCCACAGGTTCTGCTCCCTCATCCATCAGAAGCCGTGAATCCCAAAGGAGCTGCCAAAGCTCGAGGGATTACCTGGGCCTCCATGGTAGTGCCAGGATTTCCTGGCCTCCCTATGGCTCACCAACAGTGCAGCTCGATAGGACTGCACCTGTGCCCCTGTCCCAGGGATTTCCCCTTATGGGAGGTATTGTAGGGTGCAGGTGGCCATGCTCCCAGAATGCGTTAGCTGTCTGCTGTATTCTTCATGCTGCATGTGTATGAAGGAAGGGAAAACAAACAAAAGCATCCCCAGTCAGGCCACCCTCCCTGTTTAATCATAGAATAGAATCATAGAATATCAGGGTTGGAAGGGACCTCAGGAGGTCATCTAGTCCAACCCCCTGCTCAAAGCAGGACCAATCCCCAACTAAATCATCCCGCCAGGGCTTTGTCAAGCCTGATCTTGAAAACCTCTAAGGAAGAGATTCCACCACCTCCCTAGGTAACCCATTCCAGTGCTTCACCATCCTCCTAGTAAAAAAGTTTTCCCACCCTACTTCCCCCTTTGAAAGGAGAATCTACAAAGAGAAGCCCCTTAAACACAAGTGAAACTGTACCCGCGCATCTAGGTCAAGGCATTTCATTTGTGGGTACTTGGGATTTATCAGCATCTGGCAATCAAGTGCTAAACACACTGACTTTGAAAGCTCAGTAAGGATTAAACTGGGTCCATGCTCCTCCATAAATGGGATATATTGGTTACAACGGGCAGATGGAACCAATGTAAAATATATTTAAGGTGGAGGTGAATGAATACAATCCTATTGAAAAGAAATGACGAGTTAAGGTGCACATGCTCACACCGAAAATCCAAGTATATGCCCAAAATTGTAATTTGCACAATTTAAAAACAGTAAAACCCCAAAAATGTAAATGTGAAACTTTGGAGAAAAAGACATTGATTTCAAAAGCCACTCATCAGTCAAAAGCTAAAATATGCCAATTTCAGTCGGCCTCTTTTCTTATGGAGACACCTGTTGACTATAACCTGAGATTCACTAAGTCGCATTTCAATTCAGTGAACAGTGGCCATATGATAGTCTCAGTCTCTCAGTCCTTACCACACCATTCAGCTGAAATTTGCAGTGTTCTTTCTGTGGTTGTAAATTTACTGGATTATTATGAAGATATTGAAGCCTTTGGCTATAATTAATGGTATTAGTGAATTGGCATGAGACAAAGAATTGATTTTCCTCTATGATTAACATTACCTCCAGCAGTGTGTCTTTTTCTTTAATACACAGTATGAGTCCATTGAAGAGAACAGCTCCTCCTTACGTATGTCTACAAAGGGGGAAGATACTGTACATATATGTAGTCAATCATTTTTTAAAAGTTTTTGTAACGTTCTCTCTGTTCCAGAGAGAAGTAAATTGGATGCTTTACATAAGCCTTCTTCCTAAAAGGCTGAGCTATTTTAACAGTGCATTCCACCAAAATGAATAATGTTTGGCTTTTGGTGGCAGATTTTCCTGTGGTTACAACCTCTGTTGCACATCATAAAATTCCAACCCCATCCTCTTGCTTTTCCTTCATTTAAAAAAAAAAAAGAAAACAACCACCTTTAAAATACCACATTTGTCAGATTTGTGTCTGGGTTTTAAATTGTGTGATTTATGCCTTGATTTTCTGAATAGCTATACCCATGGAGGAAAATACCCATACAGATTAAAGAGACGAAGTATTATCTGAGTGTGGTTCATAGTACACCACTATTTATTACCTAGCTGCCTAAGGACCAGCTACTCCCAGGTTAGGCTGTATTATGAATAGAGATAGCATATGAAACCAAATCCTGAATTGGAAAACCTCCACATCTTTAGAAATGTGAAATGTGGACTTGTATTTGGATTGGAATATCACAGTTAGAGTCTGTCTCTGGGGCAGTTTGCACGACAGCTCAGCCCTCCCCGCCTCCCCTGGCCAAGTGCGGTGCAGGCCCTGGGTTCCCATAGCCCACCGGGGCTGTCAGGCTATTCCTGGTCCCAGTAGTCTGAAAGCCCTTTCTCCAATCCCAAGTCTGCCAGAGGGTTGGTGGGGGAGCCCAGGCCCATCCATTCCATTGGGTTCCAGCTCATGATCTTCAAGTTAGGTAAGCAGGCTTCTTCAACTCTGACAGTACCCTGAGCTTCTTCCTACCTTCCCCTGGATCTCTGCAGGCTCTCCAGCCTATCGGTCAGTTCATCCCCTCCTGAGCCATGGGCCTCTAAGCTGTTCTTTAGTAGCTTCCTGTCAGAAGTTCCTTTCTCCAGTCTACTCAGTCCTCTGGGAGCTGCTCCACCCCTCTGCTTCCAGCCCTTTTATCCTCCCAGTTATGAGGCTTCCAATCAGCAATGGCTGGCAGTGCCTGTATTAACCCTTTGGTCAGTGGGCCTGTGTGGGGTACATACACCCCAGAACAGACTTTCCCCCCTTTGGGCAGAAGCAGGAGTGTTCTCTGTGGAAGCGATGCCCCCCCTCTCCCCACCCCTTCTGTGGAGAAGAAATCCGTATTCCTCTTTTGGTAGCCAGGGTGATGTTCTACTGCAAAAGAGAGAGGTTGTAGGCTGAGGTACCATCTCATTATTTGTGCATTTGTCTCTTTCATGCGGTTCAGCCATTTTAGTGGGGCGTGATCAGTCCGTAATGACCCCCAGCTTCCTCATCCTCTCTAATTCCTCTCTGATTATTACTGGCATCTTTTGTGGTAGGGGCTCAATGGGCTCTCTCACTACTTTCCCTGGCTCAGTTTCAGTGCGGTGGAACATCCTGGCCATTTGGCCTGGGACTTCCAAGAAGACATTCCTGAACTCACGGACCAGGAGGTTGGCCTGTCTCCTCTGTCCCGGAGCCAGGTGCTCCACCAGTTGCACCCGCAGCAGCTTGTCCAGCTGCTGCTGCTGGATGGCATCATATCTAGCATCTGCGGGCTCTGTTATTAAGCTGCGGCCAGGCCTCCTGCCATTGTTGCTGGGTGGTCGGTTGCAGCTTGTTCTGTCACTGTCGAGCCTGCAACTGCTGTAGCATCAAGGCCTGCGTCGGCCGCTGCTGCTCCTGTGCCGTGGCTTCCTGGTCTAGGGCAGAGGCCTGCTGCTGGGCCGGTAATCGTAGTGCTTCTTCCATGTTGGGCCTTATGAGGCTTCTATATCTGCTTTGGGGTTCTGTGGGGGACAGGAAACAGCAACACCCCACTTCAGGTACCACATGTGAGGCGATGCGACGGCACCCCCCACCCACCCTCTGGCCAAGCCTGGTGCAGCCCCTGGGCACCCCCCACCCACCCTCTGGCCCAGTGCAGCAGTCAGGCTATTCCTGGTCCCAGGAGTCTGAAAACCCATTCTCCACTCCCAAGTCTATCAGGGGGTTGGTAGGGGAACCCAGGCCCACCCACTCCACTGGGTTCCAGCTCAGGGACCCTCAAGTTAGCTAAGCAGGTCAGGGTTCTTCAACTCTGACAGTGCCCTGAGCTTCTTCCTACCTTCCCCTGGATCTCTGCAGGCTCTCCAGCCTATCGGTCAGTTCATCCCCTCCTGGGCCGTTTTCTCTGGGCAGCTCTTTTGTAGCTCGCTGGCAGGAGTTCCTTTTTCCAGCTTGCTCGCTCCTTTGGTAGCCGCCCTGCCCCTCTGCTTCCCAGCCCTTCTACCCTTCCTTTTGCTGTGAGGCTTCCAGTGGGTAGTGGCCGGCAGTGCCTGTATTAACCCTTTGTTAGCTGGGCCAGTGTGGCATACATACACCCCATAACACTGTCATTCCAACACACTATGTGAAAGAGAGAGACAAAGCTCTCTGAAACCAATGTGTGACTCTCATGGGTAAGGTCTATTTCAATGATGGGTAAAACCAGGCTCCCAAATCTCAACACTGCCACCCTTTAAAATCTGGTCAGCATTTTGTGGCTTGGGCCTAGCTCCAGTTATGGACTGGCTGGTCATTATCACCTTCAATCAATTGACCAGATTCTGTTCTCAGCTATATCAGTATAAGTTCTGAGTCACTCCTCTGAAGTCAAAAGAGCAGCGACCTACCAATTTATGGCAATGTAACTGAGAACAGAATCTGGTCCAGTGTGAACACGTGTTCCTTGTCCAGATCCTCAGCTGGTGTAAATCAGCATAGCTTTCTTGAAGTCAATAGGGCTACAGCTATGTACACCAGCTAAAGATCTGGCCTAGATGTCCAAGGTTCCTGCTGGGAAATGGGAACCAGTTGAGATGGGAATGAACTGCCAGGTGATCATGCCAAGTCTTACAATTTGTGGTGCCAAAGCAACAGGAGAAAGCTGTTAAAAAAAAGATTTTAAGTGTAAGTCATTTCAGACGTCTCTGCAAGAAAACAAGGGAGAAGCTAACACAATGGCAAAAAAAAACATGAAAAGATCCCACACAGGAGAGAAGGCTCCAAGAAAAATATGCTTTCAATCTAAAATACTGAGCCCTGGAAATGTTATTTGTGCTGATTTAAATGTGTTTGTTCGTCATGAAAGTCAGCAAAGCTGCTATGGATTTGTTTTGGGGGAGGAAGAGAGAAACACCAGAAGATGAAGCAAAGAAGCTGAACCTTTCCACCCCATTTCCCAAAGAGCTCCAACAGGGCATGCGAGCGCTGCCATTCTTCCACCACACAGGACTTATTTGCATAGCTCATTTATGGGGTGAATGAGAAGGCTAAAGTGGCAAATTAGGAACTGACAACTTCCAGAAGACTTTGGAGCTGTGACGTTATTCCACTCGTCTGAAGAAATCGGCAAACATTTGCAGGAAAAAAAAAAGTTCCTCTTTTGGCAAAAAAGAATGGCTCCAACTGAATTAACTTTCAAAACTGAAATTTAAGGATATTTCATTGGTCTGTTGGATGTCTCTCCAAGTCTTGCTGGAGTCATCGTGTTGAAAAGCTGTAGCCTCAGTTATAATAAAAAAAAGACATTATTTTTAATTGTTTCCTCTCGGCATTATCATGTATGGGTACAGACAAATGGAAAAGCAGTTTTCAGTACTCCAATCCATTTTCCTCATGCTGTTTAGTTCATATTCTGGGATGGTCATGACAAACTGAGAGGGAGGGATTTGAGTAATGTTAAGAGCTTGTATGAAATGGCAATCTACGGACACGTGTTCCTCAAACCTTTGAGCCCCTTGAACTGTGGAGGAGAGTAGCACTGTGAGTTTCTGTGAGGCAAAGCAATGTCATTTCTGACAGTATGTGGCAAGCTTTTTCAATGCTTGGTTTAGTTCCATTCAGGCTACAAACCAGAGAACCAAACCAAAAGAAATAAAAACCTAAAACACCAAAAAAACTTTCAGAATTTCAACATAAAGTTAGTATTACCATGTACAAACAATAAAAATTCTCTCTTTACCAACAACAGGAAGAGAGAGAAAAAGAAACTTCATATTATCATTTTTCCATAACAAAGAAGGTCTTCGCTGATCATATTTGGATTTTTATTTCATAGAATCATATCTGTTTAGAAAAAAAAATCTTGGTTAGAATAAAAACAAAAAACATAGAGGAAAAAAGCATACCACTTATTAAAGGGTTTGACATCATATCCAATCTATTAAATAACCGTGTTCTTAAAGGAAAGCCATTTACAAATAAAAGAAAGGAAGTGAAGGTTGGTGTGTGTTTCCAAGCCCATTGTTGAAGTAGTAAAAGCACAGAAAGCTTCCACTATCCCTAGTAACTAAAGTCATGTCTAAGCATGAACCAATGCTGCCGTTTCCCAGAATCAGTAATGAGGAAGATACCAGTTCAGAAACATCTGTGACTTACTTTTTATTTATGTATTTCCACCCTATAATTTTTCTGTGGATAAATTTGGTGCTGGTGGAAAAATGCCAAATAAACTGATAGCCTGGGGGGAATGAAACCGTTTATTCACAGATCATTGGTGGAATAAGGTGCCACACAGTACAAGTAAGAGTAGCAGAATATAACTGTAACGAGTTAACACGGACTTTGATGTGAGCAGGTCTGGGCTCATAATCTCAGTTGAGGACTAAACTAATGATAACTGTATGTGAATGTTTAGAGAATACAGACTATAAAGTCAAGTTGAAAGCTTCCATTTAAAATGCTCTCTGTAAATTTGTTTTCTTCCCACAAGGCTTCTGGGAGAAAAACTCTCTCCTCCTATATAACTTGGCATGCGTTTTCTTTTGTACTCTGTCTACTGCCTGTGGCTATACAGCACTGCTCCACCAGAGTGACTGATTACAACTGATAATGTGTGGCAGTGAGTTATTACCATCTCCACAGTAAAGCCAAAATGGATAGATGTGACATGAAACAGAGTTACAGAGATGACCGCTTTTTGGTTCTTATCTGGACTCTGCTTTTGATAATGAGGCCAGCCTGGTAACAAAAGATTCTGTTCCCCATTAATCCCTATCATAGGAGAAGTCAAGGCATTTGCCCTTCAAGAAAAGAACCCTCCCCTCTTTGATCCTTTGCCATGAAACAACAAGAGATACTCTAATCGAGAGATAGGAAATGCCCATCCTAGAAAATGATAGCGTGAGGTCCCACTCTGGAACTTCAGACAGCACAAGGCTTGTCCCATATGGATATCTATAAAGTTCTAAGAATGCAAAGAAAATAGAAACTTGATTCTCATCATTTTCAATGGAATTGAACGAGAACTAAACAGTGGATTTCTTTACACAAATAATTGATGATGAGGCCAAGTGTCCAATTGTTCCTCCCACAGATGCATCACTCTAGTTATTAAATGGTAAATATTAAATGAACCCGTTTAGTGTCATGTAGCTGCCAGGTGCTACTGTCACTGTTCCCCTTGTCCTCCTGCAGCCCTCCACGTGTCTGTTACACTCCCTTGTTGCAAATTGGCTTAACTGAGGCTCTCATCCTTCAAAGACCTAGGCATGTGCTTAACTCTACGCCCCACGAGTAGTCCAACTGGAGTTATAGCAGGCAATGGTCTTTCTTTGAAAATTGAACTGGGATTGCACGCAGTGCATAAAGTTAAGCACACGTATAAGTCTTCATGGGATCAGGCCCTTAGACTGTCCTCTCTTCAGGGCAAGAACATTCTTCGAAAGTATGTGCTAGTACAGTGGCCAAATGGAATGGGAGCACTTGTTCTCATTGAGGCCTCTGGGGGTTCCTGTACCATAATGCTCATGTTAAAAGCTCTCTTCATTGATGTGATGCCCAAAGCAGTCAAGGAGTCTCATTTGGTTTGGATGTTGATGCCCACTACTGTTGCCATGCCCCACGCCCGCTACTGGCTCAATGCATAGAAACCAATTACTCAGTTCTCAATGGATATTTTTCCAGATGTAAATGATTCAGATGTAAATTGCTGCACTGTACATTATGCTTTTATTGTTGTTTGTTTGATTGATTGATTTGGTGTCCCTGCTAATAAAGGAATAATAGTAATGACCTGAGCCAGCTTTCAAACGCCGCAGATATTTCCCCTACAAAGCTCTGCCCTTTCGCCTCAGACCTGACTTGCAAACCCCATCTTCTAATATTCCAGTCCGAGGCTTTTCTTGGCGTGATGGGATGCTTAACACTCCTTGGGGTAATTCTGCCCTAGGTTACATCCATTCAAACTTCTTGCAGTTGTTGGTTTGAACTGAGCATTGTTGCAGCACTGTGGGGGGACTCTCCCTCTCCTCTTTGCCTGAGGATGGTGGAATAGTTGTTAGTTTCTAAGGTGCCACAAGTACTCCTTTTCTTTTTGCGGAATAGTTGTGGTTACTCCCGAAGAAGTGTGGAGAAAAAGAAGCCCAGAAGAAGAACCAGGTATAAAAAAAAAAATCAGTGCCCACCTTTTCTCTACCGTAGGAGAGGTTGAGGGTGGGAGCTTCTCCATTGTTCTCAATAGGAGCTGCTGGATGTGTTGGATGTGCTGAGCCCATTTGACAGTCAGGCAACTTCATTTCACTGCTGAAAGAGGAGCTGCTGAGTGCTGAGCTCTTCTGAATATCTAAGAACCCGACTCAGACAAGCTGACATACCCGTAACTCAAGGGCTCCTTCACATACCTTGTAACCCATAATACAGAGACAAGTGAGACTGGTGTCTAAATTCTCTGAACTCCTTGCTAAGTATACACACACTCCAGCTGAAACAGAGCTGTATTTTCACATGTTCAGTTGGTCTGGAGCTTGAACTTAGTCCATTTTTAACAGTGACTAGAAACCTCCCAATGCAGGATGTTTTTAATCATAATGGTTTTCATGAGAGGCAGTGTGGCCCAGTGGTGGGGCACTAGACCTAGGTTCTAATCCTGATTCTGCTACTGATTTGCTGCATGATCTTTGGTGAATCATTTTGCCTCTCCGTGCCTCAGTTTCCCCATCTGGAAAATGGGGATAACAGTATTTACCTGCCTTTTTACGCAGCTCTGAGATGTACAATAAAAATTACTATATAAAAACTTAATATTAGTATTAACTCCCTTTCCTCATTTTCAAATACCTTTAATTTATTGTCAAGCAAGCACTTACACTAGACAAAAGATATTTACCTTCACCACAGGCCTTCCCAACCACAGGCTGCATGTTGTCCATCCTTGGGTACATAAAGTACAACATAAAGTCATTGTGAAAGAAAGACATCAGCTCTGAATCATTCTTTCCCAAAGACCCTTTCATATGACAACAATGGAAAGTGCCTTTTTTCCATTACCATAATTTAATTCCCTGTTTTAACCAAGTTGCTTTCTTTCTCCTTGATAACTCACAAGTTCAAATGTAAAAAATGTATTATTACAAGAGACAATTACGGGGTTCAAAGCATTCTGAAGGCATTCCAGGCTTCCAGCTTCTGGTACTGATATAAGTAGAGGAATACTTGTGGTTTCCTACTTGCATGAAGCAAAAGGCTTCCAAAAGTTGGTGGTAAGAGGCCTAATGAATGTCTGCCTTCATCAGACACAACAAAGATCTCGCATCCTGGCAGGTTAACTGTTTATATGGCCGTGGTGCCCAGTTGCCATAAGACAACTCCCTTTCACAAACAACCTCTTGACCACGTAAACTTACCCATTCCCTGGACAAGTTTGAAATAACAACAGCAACAACCAGGAAAATACTGGGGTTTGGTTGGCTTTGTTTAAAAAAAACCCACCACTTTGGAGTTCAAGATATCAAGCTTTCTGTTCCCAAAACTTTGTTTTGACTACAGCAGTGTCTAGCACCTTTTCTGTTTTGATCAGTGGGTATACATTTTGACATGGACAGGCTATATAAGTGGCATACAATATAGAAGTACCCACAGTCACTGCACAGACATTGCAGTGCTATAGCACAGGGGTTATGTTCTACTGAGCCTTCTATTTGTCATTTATTTTTCCATTTTAGAAATACTGACTGGAAACTTCTTCTGGGAAGGAAGAAGGAAATCTTGTGGATTGTAAACACCAACAAGGGGGAGGAGTTGTTTAGGGCAGTGACAAGGGCAAAAAGAGTAAAGGGATAAAGTTAAGTAAAGGAAAGTTTAGGCTGGATATCAGTATTGACTATGGACAATTATTCCAAAGGACGTGGTAGAAGCCCCATCATTTGAGCAATTTACAATTAGACTGGACAAAGGACTAAAAATGTGTCTTAAAGAGCAATCCTGCAATGATGGGAGTGGCAGCTGAATGAGCTAGATGATCAAGTATGTTTTCATCTCTAACTCCTGTGATTTCATCAATCACAAATCAATGCATCCCCATAGATCCAGAAAAATAAAGATGAGCCTTGTCTTTTTAAAAACAAATTCACTTTTCACATGTCTTTGGCTTGGATAGATTCTTAGATTGAAGTCCTTGAATTTCAAAGACCAAATATAGCAATGGAATAATAGTAGTAATTACAGTTAATAATAATAATACCCGTATCTTATATGAGGATTTTGATCAGTAAATCTCAAAGTGCAGAGAGAAGAAGCAACTTGCCCAAGGTCAGCCACCAGGTTAGTAGCAGAGCCAGGATCAGAACCTGTTTTTTTGAATGCCAGGGCTCTATCCACTGGGCAGTGCTGTCTCTATTATTAGTATTAGCATTATTTACTAATTTGAATTACAGGTGATGTGGTCAGAGAGACAAACCAGGAAAGTGATCTTTTCATCAGCATTTACAATGATATAAGTGGTTGAAAATGCCATTTGTCAAGGCCACATAGGAGGAGGCCACAGTCGTCAAGACATCAGATGACGAGGGCCTGGCTGACGGTTTTATCTGTGTGGACAGAGAGGAAAGGCCATATCTTAGGGATGTGTCCAGGAAGAAGCAGCACGGTTGAGATGTATGAGCCTAGGAAGAAGGCCACGTCAAAGATGATGCCCAGATTATGGGCCTGAGAGACAAGGAAGATGGTGGAGTTATCTATAGTATAGAGTTAATTATTGAGTGGAAGGATTAAAAGTTAAGAGCTCAGTTTAGGTCTTGTCTTATTTAAGAAACAGGCTGTGCTTTCAGTTTGAAAGGAAGGAGGCAGTTTTGAAAAGGAGAAGTAGTTTTCCAAGTCATGGGTTCACAGATAACCCAATGAGATGACCAGGGAGGCAGCATTTTTTCTACCCCAAGGAATCACAGGAAACTTACTGGTGTTCAGATAAATTCTGCAAGGGGGAAAGTTTATAGACAGCTGTGCCTTTGCCGAAACAGGAACAGCAGAGTGATTATTTTAAAAATCTAGCAAGGTGGATGTTTTTATAATACTCTATCTTGATTTACTAATATGCTACGGTGTCAGGAGGGGTACTGCTAGTCATACAAGGGTTAGAGCTTGTTAAATTTCCCAAATTGCAAATTTTCCATAACATTTTTTGTCAAAACTTCCATTTTTATTTTAAAAAGTAACGTTTTTTCCTAGGGGTGTTTTCTCTTGTTGTTTTTTTGACAGGGTTTATGACTGCTCCGGCTCCTAGTGACATACAACCTAATGAGAACAGAATTGACAGAATAACTGAAACAATGTATGTTCAAGGGACATTGCCAATTCAGCAGGTACCATCATATTGTTTCCCAGGAGTCGCTAAATTTTGCACGTAATTCCCCATAATTTGAAAATCTCCTTGCAATTGAGCCTTACAACTCAATTAGCAGAGCATGCTCATTGGCAGCCCATTCAGAGAACCCATGAACTGCATGGGACATAGAGACTCAACTACCCATTAATCCCTAGAAGTCATCCCTAAAATTCAAGGTCATGGCACATTGTTTGGGCAGCATTAGGAAGCTTAAACTGCATTGTATTGATATTGTTCCTCTTTTCAGACTGATGCTAACATCAGGGGTCTCATTCTGATTTTGCACATACCATTTTTACAACTGTGTAATTTCAGGGACTTAAACACAAAGACTGTATTTCCACTGCTCTTTCTGTTCATCAGTTGGGGTGTATGCAATTGTGTTTGCAGGAAAGCACACAAGTGAGATAAGGTGATGGTAAAAGCTCCTCTCATTTCCCCTCCCTGAGCATAGTGCCTCAAGCTGCATATTTTCAAAAGCATGTAAGTGATTTAGGAGCTTAGAGTCCCATTGACTTTCCATCCCACTGTTTTTGTAGCTGTTACAAGGGGAAACATCTGTACAAGGAGGTTTTTTTGATGCAGCTGAGGCCAAACAAGAATATTAAGGGCCAGATCTTGCAACCTATAATCACAGGACAAGCTCAAAGTCAATGGTACCTGCTGACATCGGTTAAGGGGATTTTAGCAGCTGGCCCTAATAGAGTATGCAGTACACTTACATTTACTAGTCGAGTCTTATGAACAATTCAGTGTGAACCCGTTTAAAAAATAATGGTGAAAAAGCAAGTTGAGTGGCAGGATGGATTGGAATAATAGCATGTCAATAATGACACAAATATTAGACAGTTGAGGGAAAATATAGACATATTTGGCAGAATGTCTACAGTCTGAGGAAAATGTTGATTTTCCAAGGAAGAGAATAAATAATGAGGTAATGATTTTAAGAAAAGGGAAAGCATCCAGAAAGACCAGCTCTTTGTCAACAAATGTATTAACGTTGATTTTAATGAAGTATTACATATTGCAGTATAATTTGAATTTGTCAGATCATTACTGCAAAAGAATCGAAGTAACCTAGTACCAGATGGTCCTATGCTGAACTAAGGAATTAGAGCTTTAAACATGCTTGTGATTAAGTTACAGACTTATAAAACTACAGATAAACCTGAATAACTTACCATGCATCTTTCTGGTTATTTAAATTGCCAATGCACTTTGTGTAATAGCTTTGGGGATAACATGATGTGGAGATAAAACTCCTGCCTGTACAACCATCACAAGTCACCATCAAGCTTAGTAAAATTGAGAAGAGGTTATCTGGTCTTTTTAGCCTCTTTTTCTTCTTGTAAATGATCTACATGCAGATTTCTATTCACTTCAGTGAGATATGGATCAGGCCCATGAAGAATAAATTGGAGGAAATCGAAATCTGTCTACTGACTTTGACGGGCTTTGGATCAGGCCCTCTTTGAATTTGTTAGACAACCATCTTTTTGAAATATTTAGTTTTGTGATTTATAGTGAGTACTCAAAATCTGAGCTGTGTCACACTGTATTGTTTCTATTCCTGAATGGATGCATGTAGAAAGTGCATCTATTTGTTTGTGAAAATTGAAATGTTGGTTTCTCCAAATACTTCTGTGCATGTGCAACTTTGACATGTTTTTCCCCACTAACATTCTGAGCAGTAAAACGTGATCACTCAAATGTTCTTAGAAAGCTAAGACAACAGGGGTGTGCGTACGGTCAAAGTGAATTTATTTGAGTGAATAGTCACACATATCTAGCAGCAGTGAAACTATGAGATAATACTAAAGTACACACTAAAACTAAAAGTAAGATAAGATTTTTTTTAAAGCCCTATTTAAATACACGGTATCTAGTACTATGGCAACCTTAAAAGTAGGTGGTTGCTAAGGAGACGAGCTAGTTTTTAACAAGTGGTTGCTAGGAGGTTAAAATTCTGTGCTGTGAAATAAATAGCTGATAATTACAAGTTTCCTGATCACCGGCTCTCCACAAACAGCATTTGGCGGAGAATCCTGCCAGAACCATTACTCTTAAATTTGTACATTTGAAAACATATAAACTACAAAGATGCATCTGCATCTAAATCTACAGCAAACCCTGCCCTGCAACAATGAGCAATCTTGGTGAACCTGCTAGGAGTCATTCTTCTTTCCTTATTCAGATATAACTTGCGTACAGTGCTGCAAGGTGCAGAACAGCTCCTGTGCATTTTATCATCAAAAGTCACCAAATATTCTGCATATTACAGTATCAGGACATTTAGCTCAAATTCACCCCTAGTAACAGAGGGCGTTTGCTTATAAATTACAAAAGCCCTTATGTGACGTATAGAGCTTTATGTTATTATTGTACAGTGGGGTGAATTTCACCCAAAAACAGAGTATAGAGAGACTCGCCTCAGAGTTCTTGTCTTTTAAGCCATTGACTAGAATACGCATAGATTTCTGTACATAAATATAGTATTTATCAAGTAAAGACATCTCAGCAATAGGTGGAGGCAGATCACTTTCTTTTCATTGATGAATATATTTGATTTTTTTCTGTGGGAAGGAAGGATGGCCCAATGGGTAGGGCACAAGCCTGGAGCTTTGGAAACCCATCTTCAATCCTCTGCCACAGACTCCCTCTGTGACCTTGGACATGTCACTTAGCCTCATTGTGTCTCAGTTCCCCTTCTGTAAAATGGGAATGACAGCATTGCTGTGCCTCCTAGGTGTGTTGCGAATATAGGTGCGAGATTGTGAGGCATGGTGCTGTGATGGGGGGGCCACATAAGTATTTTAGATAGATATTGGAAAAGTTTAAAAAATTCTGACAGGTTTTCAGTGTCATATTGTGACTGAATGCACCCCTGTATTTACATCCTGCACACTACTGTAATAATCTTTGTGCAAAATATGCCTTGTGAGGTATCATTTGAAAACTAATAACTCACTGGTCAATAATATCATGGTGAAATGCATGTAACAACATTACGTGTGAAGTTATGAACATAAACTGAAGGTATGACTGAGGTGTGGTTACCAGACAAGTCTGGGGAGGGGGTAAACCAGTTTCACCAAGACAAAGGAAAAGCTGATGCCTCTAGTCAGGTGTTGTCAAAGTTGATTGGCAATTGCTGGTCAAGTGACCATTCCTTGGTAATGAAGGAGGGCAGGAACAGATCGATTTGAATTTTAACAAAGAACAACATGGAAGCTATTTCACCATGAGACTCCATGTCTCCATCCTAACAGCTGGAAGGAACTTTATCTAGGGATAACTCCCAGGAAAATGTATTTAAAGGGGTGACTGGACTATAAATGAGAAGGGCAAAACACCCTAGGTATTCTTTCTCTTTCTTTATCTCCATCTCTTGCTTTCTCGCTCTTTCACCTGAGAAGACAAAGGAACCCTTTGGGAGGGATTCTGACTTGAGAATTTGGCCATCCCTGTTGCTGGGAACATTTGATAAGAATTTCACCTCCAACCAAGTCTAGTTTGGTTAAGTTTAGTTACTAGACAGCGTTTTATCTTTATTTCTCTTGTAACCATTTCTGACTTTAATACCTTGTACCTGTATTCACTTAAAATCTATCTCTTTGTGGTTAAATAAACTTGATTTATTCTTTAACCAAAATTAATCCAGTGTTGCTTGCTAACTCCAGTTAAAGTAGGAAACTGTCATACACTGACTCCTAACAGGGGAAACAAACGTAAAATATCTGAACTGTCCAGGAGAGGGCTGGACAATGCAGAATGCATGTTTTGGGGGGGAAATTCAGGACCGGGAGTGTGTCGGGGGTCACCCTGCAAGTTGTAACCAAGGTTGGTGGAAGCCAAAGTATGACTGGGGGCGTGGCTGGCAGGCTGCAGCTATACACAAACACTCACGGTGTTACCTGCATGCTGAAAGGCTGTTGGTGAGTGGCCCAGATGGGAGCTACAGCAGCAAAGCATTGTGAATCACTCAAGGTTGCAGGGCAGGTGATGACACAACACCTCCTTGGTCTGGATTGCACCCCAGAATGTCGCACCTATTTAAAATATGTTGATCAACAAACTAGTTTCCAATGGACAGCTGTAAACATCATAAAAACAATCACTAGGTGTTGTTCTAATGGGTACTCACATTGGCTTTCTCAACTGAGATTCCAGGGACTCAGTAGACTATGGAAACTAACTTGTTCTCACAGAGTTGAAGCACACTGATGGGACATTGTTGGAAAAGCTTACATTGTTGGTGCCCCGATATGCCTGTTATATGGAACAAAGGGCTTCAGGGCTGTCAATCGGACCCCTTTTGCCAGCACTAAACTCACACCAAAACATTAAAAATAATAATAAATATGCTAATAAGACTTCTTATTTTGGCACTGAAACTGTCACAGGTGTCACTGGTTTTACAGCACAATCAGTGTTTTAGAATCAGGTATCAAACAGCTATTCAATGGGAAAATGCCATCTCAGAATTACCTGTTGCCAAAGATGATCTAGGAACCCTTCTGAAAGGTCATAGGCCTGATCTTGGGAGTATTTTCTGTGGGATGGTGAAGAATTCCAGTGAAGTCAGTGACAAAGATCCTATTGATTTCACTGGTGTGGGTTAGGGCCATAGTCCCCATTCCAGCAGAACACGTCTGCAGATCCTCAACGTTTGTACGCTGAAGACAATGGGACTAAGTTAAGCACCTGCTTAATTGCTTTGCTCTCCCTTTTTTCTAACTCATCTTTCTTCTTGTTCCCCATTTCTACTTTCACCAGCTTTGCTTCAACCCATTCTTTAGTTCCTTCTTAGATCTAGCCACTCTTTTTCTTCAGTTTTGTCCTAGCTACTTTCCCTTCTCCCACTACCATGAACCCTCAAGGGCCACAAGAATTTTCCATTATCCTGCCCTAAAAAGTCTTCGTACATTTTTCCCCACCTCACTACCATAGTGTAATTCTTCCATTTCACTGCCACCTTCGCTAACTCTCTCACCACCTCACTCCATCTCTCCCCCTGGTTTAAAGACTGACCAGCATTGTCTGCATGGGAAAAGCCACAGGGATATCTTTTTTCCACTGAAAATACCACAAGTACAATATTTCCAATAGAAATATTTTTTCCACTGAACACACCACAAGGACAGTGCTGCTGGGGTATCTAAATACTGAGATGAACTCATAATGGTCATGTTGGATTCATTAAAACTAAAGCCCCTTCTTTTTCAAAAACAGACTCGGAGTTGGAATTTGTATTTACAGTTTTAAAAAAAAAAGAAAAAGAAAAAAACAAGACTTGGACAGTGCCAGGACAATTTTGCACTTGCTTTGTGAGTAAAATATAAATAGGTTTAGCAAGTTAAAAAAATTCCATTGAAGAAATGTTCAGAGTGGCTTAACAGCTGGAAAAGCAACTTTTCTTTCTTTTCTTTCTTTTTTCTTTTTTGTATAACATTTAAAGCTGCTTAGCAGTTGGGAAAGAAATGACTGTAAAAACACTTAACATTTACAGCCACTCAGTGGCTGGAAAAGCAACTTGTTATAAACTTGATTTAACATTTCTGTGGCTGGAAAAGACATATATACATAAAACTGTAGCATTCTATGTCTCTGTTTCTAGATATATAAATACAGATCATACTCTAGATAAACACAAGCCTCCAAGGCATGTCCAGAGATGCCACCACAGAAGAGTGTCAGTTATGTTTCCATGCACAACATTCAAGATCTTGTTTAATTTCTAGGGGTTTAAAATTAAGCCATTTAAATTCCCACCAGTCTGAAATTTAATACACTGTGTTGTGCACTTCAGTGTCCCCCACATATTGGTGGGAGTAATTAACCATTGGGACAATTTGCCAAGGGTCATGGTGGATTCTCCATCACTGATCATTTTTAAATCAAGATTGGATGTTTTTCTAAAAGATCTGCTCTAGGGATTATTTTGGGGAAGTTCCATGGCCTGGGTTATACAGGAGGTCAGACTAGATGATCACCATGGTGGTGGCCTTGGGGGCAAAAGGAGGTAGGTGGAGGGGGCAGTGGGGTGAGAAGAGAGGGTGCTGGGAATTTGGGACATGCAGGGCTGCAGCGGCCAGAGAAAGAGGCGACTTTCCCCAGCTCCAGGGCTGCGGCTGCTGGGGACAGACGGCTCTTCTTCCCAGCCTCAGCTCGGGGGCTGCTGCGGTGGGGGAGAGAGAGAAAGACCCCCCCCCCTTCCCAGCTCCAGCTCGGGGGCTGCTGCGGTCGGGGAGAGAGGGATAGACCCCCCCCTCCTTTCCAGCCCCAGCCCCAAATCGGGGGCTGCCGCGGTGGGGGAGAGAGGGCACATCCATCACATTAGAAAGGTAAGACTACTGATATGAAAATATGAGTTGTGTGTGCTTTTATTTGTAGAACAAAAAAATATTAATTATTATTAAGGGTTTTTTTTATATAGCGCTTTTATCCAAAGCACTTTACAATAGCTAGCCAGTGGTACAAATAACATTTGGAAAAATCATTAAGTGGTCCACTGAGACCCTCGGCAATTTTCAAGTGGTCCACGAAGAAAAAGTGTGAGAACGACTGAGCTATAGCGTATTTTTTAGAAAGATATGAAATCCAGCGTACTGTGCAGAGAGGTTACAGACCTTGCCAAAAATCAAAGTAGCAGAACTAAGAACTATGCTAATGCTAATCCTAATGCTAATTAGCTTTTGCAGTCCCTGAATCATGAAACGTTTCCATACATGAGAAACTTTATGCATATGAGTAGCACTGGGAATAATCATATGCATATAGTTCTGTGTACAAGTGTTTGCAGGATGGGACTTAATAGTGGTTTTAATTAACAGAACCAGGCAGTTTCCTGCTCTCACAGCTAGAAAACACTCTGTCCGTATAATGGGCTCACATCCTCCATCTTCGTGTTACCTTCCTACGTCATCAGGACAAGCATGTCAATAACTAACAACCCTCTGCAAGCCAAGCATGATGTAATTAATCACACACAATGGTATAACTGGTCATGTCTGAGATATATGGTGTAATTATAAGGGCAGTTATTGCACTTATAACAATTATTCTACAATAGAACTGTTTAATATTAGTTTATTAAATATTTCAGTGAATTAAATACAGTTGTTAAATACAGGAGTACAATCCTATCTCACACCCAGCTGAACACAATCATGCGATGAGTCATTAAGTTCTAATATATTCCCTTTAGGAAGTTAATAGTGCTCGGCCTGGAGCAGTGTTAGCCAGTTAGATCACATGTGCAAATACATGCATCTTGACTGGCTGCAGCTGAATTCAGTGTAACCTATTATTCACCACCCAAGATGGGAATAGTAATTATTTTATACCTCTCATTTCATCTCCCTATTTGAATGTTAGTTCATAAAAACCGTCACAATGTAGAAATGTGTTGCAATAATAGATAGCTGGCTATTTTTTATTACAACATTCAGAACCTACATCTTATAATGTAAAAATTAATATGCTAGCTTTGCTAGGAACATTGCAGATACTCTGGTAATCTTTTCTAGTTATCTAAGTCAGGGGTTCTCAAACTTCATTGCACCACAACCCCCTTCTGACAACAAAAATTACTGAACAACCCCAGGAGGGGGGACCTAAGCCTGAGTCCATCTGAGCCCAGCTGCCCCAGGTGGAGGTGGGGGGAGGGCAAAACCATAGCCCGAGCCCCACCATCCTGGATGGGGCGGGGGAGCTGAAACCCAAAGGCTTCAGCCCCAGGCAGGGGGCTTGTAATCTGAGCCCCGCCAACCAGGACCGAAAAGGTTTCCTAATAGTAAGATTCATCAGACAGTGGAATAGTTTCCTCTATGAAAGCAGTGGAAGCCTATTCCTTCAGTCATTAAATAATAGATTGGGCAAAGAATTAGCAAATAGAAGTCAAAGACCTATTAGATCTTAGAGCCCATTCTCCCACCAGTAGAGGATTCTTCTATGATCTTATGATAATTAAAAGTCAGAGGCAACAGCAATTTCATTAATTTATATACAATTCCTTGTCTATCACACTGGACCTAAATAACCCAGGCATGTGATACAGCTTTATTACAAAAACCAAACACAACTATTGAGAACACTAGGGCACAGGGATCAAGAGAGACTGGATTTCATGGGCATGCATAAGATACACAATCAAGTTAGCAGTAGGCCACAAAAGCCAATGGAGGTGAAGGGGTATAGGAGCAAAAGTTAGATCTGGAAAGCAAGAAACTAAAAGCAAGGATGAAGAATCAAGAGAGTGGATGGGAGGGGAGAGGATCGGAGGAGAGAGGAGAGGGTCCTGGAAAGGATTCTTGCTTGGCAAGATCCATGGAAAATAAAAGTACAGAATAAAAAACTGTTTTAAGAACAGTTCGTGATCCACTGCCAGCACTAGCTGATTTGTACATCAGGGGCTACAAGAAACAATGTTAACTGTAGTCTATGGATGAGCTTCCTTGTAGTACATTTTGTGTTCCTGGATGCACAACAAGTTTTAAATCACGGGCAAACAGCTTACATTTAAATTGTGGTATAAAAGCCAATAAAGATCAGAGTGAGTTACTAAGACTGGGAAAAGGCAGACACCTCTGAATACTGTGATAACTGGAAGATGACTAGTATAGATAAGCCAGGCTTTTGTTGTTGTTGTGTTGTATGTTTGTTTGGCGGGGGGAGGGGTGGCTTTTCTTTTTTCTGATGATTTTTCTAACTAGTTTATTTTAACTTTATTTTTATAAAATGTAAAACACCCCATAATTATAGAATATAAAATGGTTAAGCAAGTTATATATGTTAGTGGGTACAGTACCATGCCATCCAGAGTCTTGGGGGAGCGGGGAGGGAAACATAATCTGCAGCATTCTATCAGATACTTGAATGACCTTCAAAGTTTATAGAATGCCATCTGGGATGATTCTGAACAGAGCCAGCTCTTTGGGTCTGATTCTGTACTGGTGAGATATCGCTTTAACTTCCCCCCCCCTCAAATAGAAGACAGATCACATGTCACACCTTGGTTAAAGTTCCAGAGACAAAATCAGAATTTTAAAAGAAAATCGCTAAGATCCCAACTGCACCATAAATTTTATCAGCAGCTCAGTGATAAGTACATTTTCCGTCGGTCTTTGCCTTTTTTAAAACACAGTGGTATTTCAAATATCTCTAGGCCTGATTCAGAAACCCTTGCAGATTATGAGCAGCATTTACTCATGCTTATTATCACATTGAGGAGTCAATGCTACACAGTGTGAATAAAGTGTTAACAACTGGGCCCAGATTTTGACATTGTTACCCTTAGTAGTATTTTACTACTAGAATAGTCCCATTTGCATCAGTGGGGATAATCACAGAAGGCCAGATTCTAGTACTCTTGCTCTGATTTAGTAGCAGCTTATTCCACAAATAGTCCTATTGATTTATCCTGGTATTCTTCAATGTAAGTTAATGGTATCAGAATCTGGCCGTGTAACTCC
The DNA here is from genome assembly GCF_965152275.1 of Natator depressus. Lineage (NCBI taxonomy): Eukaryota > Metazoa > Chordata > Testudines > Cheloniidae > Natator > Natator depressus. The sequence continues at coordinate 5,830,947 of NC_134247.1, forward strand.
ACAACTATTTCATATTCTAAGTAGAGGGAAAAACTGGCACCTCATCGACTTCTGGGACAAAGCCAGCTCTACGTGTAACTTTTTTAAGCAATTTATTATGGCCTGGGTAAAAATAAGGTTATGGTTGATTAATTGTGAATGAAGTTATTGTATAAGGTGCCCATTGGGAAAATGTTGGATGGAGAGGGCCATCACTTCCATGTGTGTCCATGGTGTTGAAGATGCAAAGTTTGATGTAAATATTTATGTAAATATTATGATTGAACTACAGTTGATTCAGAGGGAACTCATTAACATCTGGCTACAGTACTGCTGTTAATGACATGGGGCGGGGTCACTGTTTTGTCAGCATCATTGTCTTTAGCTGCAACAAGGAGACAATTTGTATTGTGGCTAAAGAGCTGGCCTAGAAGATTTGGGTTTTATTCCCAGTGCTTCCACTCACCTATTACATGACCTTGGGCAAGATCCTTCACCTTTACATGCCTCTTTTCCCACTTCCAGACTTTCTCTAATTAGATTGTAATCATGGAGCTGGTAAGGAATTTTTCAGCAAATCATTTTTCATCAAAAAATGGTGATTCATTGAAACCATGTCTATTTGTGATTGAGGCCAGGTTCAGCAAATTTCGTGACTTGAAAAAAATCTAAAGGAATTTTTTTTCAAAATATTTCATTTAAACATTTTTCCAGATTGAAATTACGCTGTTTCAAAATGTAAGTTAATTAAACTGGGGCAGGGAAGGTTTTTTTTAAAAGATCGAAATAAAAATGAAATATTGCAAGTCATCTATCAAAATGTTTTGATTGACTAATTTTTTTTTAAATCAGTATTTTAGATCATGAATATTTTTGAGATTTTTGACTTTTCATCCCAATTCGAGATAGGAAAATTTTTGAAGTCTCCAAAATATTCACAGCATAGTTGCACACTTTCACGTGGTAAATAAGCACCCCGACTTTCACAATAAGCCAAAAATCAAGCTAATCCCATTTCAAAACAAGGCCAAAACAAGCCAAACCTAAGAACCCCAACACTCTATGTGACTAGATCCCCCCGGCGTGCAGTCTGGGACTGTGGTGGGCCCACTGTGCACCCCGACTCTCTCCTCCCCTTGCCCCTGCTTGCCCCTGCTTGCCAGGAGCCGATCAAAAAAAAGAAGCAACAAGCTGCAAGCCAAACAAGCTACAAGCCAAAAACTAGCCAACAAGCAACTCACAAGCCAATTAAGCCAAAAACAAGCGCAATTTCTGTGTTTTTTTCATGGGTTTGGCATGTCTGATCACGAGATGGGACAACTGTTTCCCACCCAGCTCTGTGTAAGCTTTTTGTGGCTCTGTCTCTTACTATATCCAGCACTGTTGGGCCTTGATCTTGATTTTGGGACTACAGTAAAACAAACAATAAATATGGAGCTATAAATAGGTTGGAAGTAACTTTGGGTATCTCCTATCCCAGGACATATCTCCAGGAAGATATGCCTAAGCACCAGAGAGGAAGAATATTCAGTGCTCTTTATTGATTCTAGAGCAGTCATTAAAAAATGGTCTGATGGAAGAACACTTATTTGTCATCTTCTTTCCTTCTCAAGGGAAAAGGCTACCAATGGTAGACACTTAAAGGTTCTACAAGTCTTATATAAGTAAATGGTGGGTCTCTTTCTTCTGGAGTCTACATGGTATAATCAGGCCCAAGAAACAAGAGAGACACAACAAAAGAAATAAAGCTAATGATTAGATCTCCTATAACTCTCTGAATTTTTACGATGGTGCTTAGAATATGGAAGACTTTTTCAGAAGTCCCCAGGTTTGAGTTGTGCTATAAAAAACAATGCTGCTGAAGATCAACACCAATCAGAAATGTTAATGCTTTTGTTAACACTTCATTGTTTTCCTAAAATCTAATCCATATGCAGTCAACTGCTGATGTCACTATCATATTTGAAATGTAGCTAGATTAAAATCCATCAACAATTTGAATTAGAAACTTATTTGATCAAGAGTAAAAATGGCCTGAGAAACAGACCAATTTTAGATGCCAAAAAACAAAAACAAGACCAAGTACAATGGTTTTTGGACCTCCATAAAAGTTGGGAACTCTTATTGGCAGCCATAAAGTTAGAATATTTGATCTTCACTGTTTGACGTCAAGAATGGCTTTTAAACATCCTTGTATTTGGCTGGTTCCCTGTTTAACATTTAAGGCACTTGTAGCTATCGTAGTTAACAATGTTGATCAAACATCCAGGTCAATAATTATAGAAAAACATGCACCTTACTGTAGAAGCCATATACCGGTTGTTCATGTGTTTTTCTCTCCCCCTTGATCCTTGAAATCAAGTGAAATTTTACTTTATGAAATAGCCAAAAATATAATTCTTCAGATACATGCTGCTCCTTTTGGCAAGTTTTGCGTACATCTTTGTGTAAATTCATTAGTGTTGAGCTTGTTGAAAAAGGATTGGGAAGCAATTTTGGGGGGAAAAATAGAGATTTTTGGATTTTTCAGGAATAAAAGAAAAAATTATGTCACTTTACTAAACAAAAATGACATTCTTTTTCAGTTTCTGAGTTTTTTATTTTTCTGGTTTGGATATTTTCCTCCTGTTCTCTCTCTTTTCTTGCCCCTTCCCCTCCCTTTTTCAATGGCAAAATAGAAAAGGTGTCAAATATTTAATAAATGATCATTTCCTTTGTGAGACCTTAATATCACTCCTTTACTTGCCCTTTATGGTATCAACAGAGGGCCTCTAGTTTCACTGACATACATGCCTCAGTTAAAATGCATTGTAGTCTGTATTTATTCATTAGATTCTTGACAACAGGTTGGGTTTATTAAAGGACAAGTTTCATATTATGCAATACATTTGGGAGATTATTTCATACGATCTTTGCTCTGTCATTCTGATATAAGACATTTTGGCAGGCCATTTGAAAACACAATGGCATTTATTAAGACTTAAAATTATAAGGATGCCTATCCAAGGTTTGAGGTGCCCTAATGTAATTAGTTATGTAATAAATACTATTAAATTAAACCTCAGCAGTGTTAAAATCATCAGTTCCACAGGAACTCAGCCAGCCATCTATTTACCCCCTTCATCATGTATTGTAGTAACAGTTAAGTTTATGGATAGCATATGATGAGAGGTGGGTAAACGGACTGCATCTAGCACTGAGCGCCAAACAGTCCTGGGTTCAAGGACTACTCTATGTGGCCTTCAGGAGGTTGTTAGTTATTTTTGCTTCAGTTTCCCCATGTGTAAATGGGGGTTAGTAATATCTAATCAGAGGGTGTTGTAAGTAGTAGTGTGAGTAATTTATGTGGATGTAACAACCAGTCGGAAGGAATGGGGCAGGGCGAACAAGAGGAACAGTCAGAGGAAATACTTGGTTACACAGCCTAGCAGTGAAAATAAATTCCCATGAGAGAACTAGGCAGCACTGGCCAGGGGGTGGAGTAGATGACCTAAGTTTTTTTGCCTCTGTGATTCCATTGTTCTTCCAGACCCTCTGCACGGTGTTTAAGGAGGTAATTACAGCCCCATGTTAAATGAAGTCTGAAATCCAGTATAGGTTTTTTTCTCTGACTTCATTCCAGTGAAGTGAAGCAGCAGACCATTCCCCACATGACAGAGCACAAATTACGTCAGGAAGAGGGTTCCGTTTTCTATGTGTTCTTTCATATTCAGTTTATCCCAAAGTGCTTTGTAGTAATGAGTCAGACAGTATTAATACAGGAACTGTTGCAGGCAAAAGCAACAGCCATTATGTGCTCGTTGCAATACCTCACAATAGCTTTGGACATTTGAGACCATTGTACTGAGAGGTGGCCAAGTCACAAGGTTTTCCCTTGTTCTGCTAATTCTGCCATGGGACTGTTAACCTAGATATCCAGAGACAATCAAGGGGACCTTGCATGTCTAAAAGTAAAGTATGCCTAGTACATCACGGCAAGGGTTAGGAATTTAATATAAGAATCTCAGGCACATCCTTGGCTGGTGCAAATTGTCATGCCCAGTATGTCTAGAAATTCACAAGCCAGTAGACCTGGGTGATGCTGGGGAGAAGTTCACCCCAGGCAAAGAAGTTCAGCAATAGGCTTACCTGCCACTTTAGGTCTACGTTGAGGATCTACGTAGGTTTTAAAGGAGGCATAGACATTGTGCTGGACCTCAACACAGGAGTAAATCTCACCCATTATCTCAAAGATACAAATCAGACCAGATACATTTTTGAAATCATGTTTTGACATCCCACCCCAGCCTGTACGGGTTGCAGGCTTTACATTGCCAATAGAAGGCTGAAATTTAAAACAGAACCACAAATAAATAAATAAAACCAGCTTCCAGCAACTGCACAACTTGAATTGTGGTTTATTTAATGTACAAATGCTGAAGAAAAAACAAGAATACATCCTGCAGCTGAAAAACAAGGTTTGCATGATTGTAAGAGATAGCCACATAGTCACCCTGAGCATTCCTTTGACTTTGCATTCCCAAGCAAAAAAAAATAAAATAAAATCCGTTGATCAACCTAAATCCTGATTGTAGTTTCAGAAGTCCCTCTTGATGTGGTTGCAGATTGGAAAGCAACTTGACATTTCATAGCTTAGATATTTCCTCCATTGCTTTCTGCTTTCAGGCCTAAATCATTTCCACCAGGAAAGAGTTGCCAAGTGGATGAAATTGGAATCAGAGTGGATGTTATAAAATACAGGTAGCTCAGTCCACTGTGTGTGATGTCGCCGCATGGGTTTTTTTCATTTTAGTCTCCCAGTATCCCAGCAGAGTCTCTGAAATCTGCAGTATGGCACCACCTGCTCTTTTCATTAATATTTCCAAGTTTATAAAGGAAGAGAAACATGTTTGAGGGTGGGTGCATGTGCCCATGCATGTGAGTGAGTATGCTTTAGCTTTTTGATTGCAAAGTGGAAAATTCCACAATGGGTTTTTTGTTTGTTTGTTTGTTTTTTATGCAATATTAGTCCTCCCAGCTGGATTGGGGTGAAGGGTCACACTTTATCCTTCAAGGGTTTTTGATGGAAATTATACACCTGTGTAAAATGATCACTCAAAACTATTTTAAGAACATTTATGGGCGAATGTTTCAATTCTACAACTGCATACCCTTGCCGTCTACACAGAGACAACACCGTTGGATCCAAGACCCTGAATCTGACAATTATCTTGTTTTACAAATGAAGAAGGACATCGGCTGTAAAAGAGGAAGTTGTTATGATTTCCTTGCCCTGTTTAGCTTTGTCATGGGCAAGGAAATCTGTGGATTTCTAGTTATTGAGACAAGATATACTGCAGCTGTCTTGTCTTTTACGGTTTAGGAAATTACCTCCAGCTTTTGTTGTCCTACTAGGATTTCTCCTTCTAATGGGACTTTGATAGCCGACTTATATAAAATAAATACAATGTATTTACTTCAGTGGGAGCTGCTAGGCACTCAGCAATTTTGGAAACCTGGCCAATGATTCTGATGCCTAAATGTAGCCCTGATTTTTATAGGTAGACTCCAGTTTGGAGTGCCTCAGTTATGATTGTCTACATTTAGACACAGTGGCCCCAATTCTCAACTTCAGACGAGGAGTGCAGAGCACAACTTAAGAGGTGGGGTGAAGGGTTCAAAGGTAGCCTTAAGCTACCACTACAATTCCCTGAGCTTGGGTTGGTTATGCATTTGTCACAATTTAGAGCAGCCCTCAACAGGTGCCAATGATATTAAGGGGCCATTAAGACAGACAAGATTACTGGGGTGCAGGGAAGCTCCATAAAATTCCCTATGCCAGCCACCAGGTTAGAGAGTAGTGTTAGAGCCATTACTCTGGTTCTAAGCTGCCAGAGGATTCTCCTACAGTGGGCGACCCTCCCGTGGTCGTCTGTGCTCTCTTTAGAGCCATTTTGCAAGAGCAGCTCAGAACTAATTGACCTTAACCCAGCGAAAGACAATGGGGTCAGTGTTTAAAAGTGGGCAAACAAAAATGGAAATATCCAAAATTGTATGCCAGTTAATTTAGGTCTCAGTGAATTGCACAAGCTCACACAATGATCCCATGACAGGACAAGGAATAGAACCAAGGCATCCTGACTCCCAGTTTTCTGCTCTAACCACTATACCCCCTTATTTTATTTTCAAAATATTTTTTGAGATGCCTTCCTTCCTTTGGCATTTCATTGCAATTGCTTTATTATTGTGGAACACAAGGAGATGTTCTTTTTGAACCATTACCTGCCTAACCAAAAATTGTCATCTGTAATAATGGGATGCCAAGGTATGGTCTTAAAGGAAAGATGTTTTGTTTAGATACACTGTGGTCTGACTACATGATTGACTGGAGCTGTGACTCGCCCAGGCAAGAGTACAAGGATTGTTACTTGTGTAGGACTTTGGCAGTGAAAGATCATTCTCAGTATCACTGAAATGCAATGCTCAAAGCGTGGAGCAGGTTTCTTTAGGAAGTAACTCTGGTAAAACATCCGCTGTAGCATGTAAACATTTTTTTCCCTCTTCAGTATAGTCAAAAATAAAAAAGGGAACTGTGTAAACATCTTAGAGCTGCTTTGCTTGTCCTTCACTCCTGAACCACAAAGTAGAAAGCTCAGTTCAGGAGCCAGTACATACTGTAGCTTCCTTCTGATCTGTGATCCAGTACAAATACAGAAATCAAGTCATATTTCCAACAAGTCAATCCAGTTCTCGGATAGGAAAAGAGTCCGTAGGAGCTGACTCAGAGCTGACCTTGGATTATAATAGACCTCTCGAAACAGGTGTTCCAAGGAACTCACAAAACAATGCGTGAGAAGTGGGAAAATACCAACACCACGAAAGCATCTACATTTTTACCAACCCTTGGAGGAAGTATTCTTTATTCCGGGCCCTAAAATTTAGCCTTTAAAAGAATCTATACTAACTATAACTTTGCGTATGTGTGTCTATATGTGTGCACATACATATGGAATTAACACATGCAGAACCATTTATTCTTAAAAGATCCTTCCATGCCATCAACCTGAATGTTGCTGTCTCTTGGGAATAACTAATATGTCAGATTCTCTGCAATTCAGAGTTATGCAATAATGATTTCACAGAAATGTAGCTGCTTCTGAAGTGATGTGAGATTCTTAGGCTAAACCACTATTAATAAGGCCTTTTCAAAATGGCTACCTGCAGAAGAATTGCACAGTGAACATACAGATGATATGGTCAGCTAACGTACAGAGGACACCATCTCCCCATGAGATGTGATTTGTTGGGCTTCTGGTTTGTGTCAATCAGCTGTTAACCTCCTTATAAAGCAAAAATGGACTCATAAAATCATCTAGTCTATCCCCCTGTGCTGAGGCAGGATTAAATCTATTTAGACCATCCCTGACCATCCCTGGGGTGCTGGAGTCAGGGCTGGGGTCGTGGGAGGTGCAGGGGTCCGGGAAGAAGGCTGGGAGTGTGTGAGGGGGGGTGCAGGGGTCAGGGCAGAGGGCTGGGGGTGTGGGCTAGGGTCATGGGGTTGCTCCCAGCCCCCTGCCCAGAGTGGCTCATGGCAGGAGGCTGGAGGGAATATGCCCTGATTACACCTCCCTTCCCCCAGGCCCCGTCCCCACCTCTTCCCCGCCTCCTCCCCGAAGCAGCGAGCGCTCTCCCTCGCAAAGGCCATCAGCTGATCGGCGGCAGGGAGGGAGAGGAGGAGGGGCAGGAACCCAGCATGGCGGGGGAAGAGGCAGGGGAGGGGGAACTTGCCTGCCCTGCAGCAGCAGCTGGCAGGACCAAGCTTCTTCACCCTGCCCCCGCGGTGGGGCAGAAAAGAGCTGGCCAGGGCGGGCAGGATTTTTAATGGCAGTCTGCTGCCTGCCGGGGTCCCGGCCTGGGTTCGGCAGCGGGCTGAGCGGGGCTGGCGGCTGGGAGCCGGCAGGCAGCAGCGTGCCATTAAAAATTGGCTCGCGTGCCGTCTTTGGCACGCGTGCCCTAGGTTGCTGACCCCTGGTCTAACCTGTTCTTAAAAACCTCCCATGACAAGGATTCCACAACCTTCCTAAGTAACCTGTTTCCAGTGCTTAACTGTCCTTATAGTTGGATTTTTTCCCTAATATCTAACCTAAATCTCTGTTGCTGCAAATTAAGCCACTTACTTCTTGTCCTACCCTCAATAGACATGGAGAACAATTGATCACCATCTTCTTTATAACAACCTTTTACATCCTTAGAAAACATGGCCTATGAGACAAGGTTGAAAGAATTAGGCATATTTAGTCTAGAGAAAAGAAGACTGAAGACTTTTATCAGGTCCCCCCTCAAAGTCGTTTATCATTTTTGTTGCTCTCCTCTAGACCTTCCCTCATTTATCCACATCTCTGTTAAAGTGTGATGCCCAAAACTGGACACAGTGAACCAGCTGAGGCCTCACTATTGCTGAATAGAGAGGAAAAATTACTTCCCATGTCCTGCTGTTAATACAACCCAGAATGACATTTGCCTACTGAAATAGTTGAAATATTTTTGGCATCTATTACTGGCATGCTGCTTAGTTTGAAGATGATTTTGATTCAAGATTAGGGGAAAATACTTTAAAAAGCCAACCCCCTGATCTTTTCCTTTAATGCTTATATACACTGCCAAATACAGCTTATCATCCATCCCAAGTTTACACAATCAGTTTCTGGAGAAATTTATTGAAGAAATGCTGGTTGACCAAATTTGGATTAAAGAAAAAAGGACTTCAAGTAAAAAGCAAGGAGGTTAATTTAGGGTCTGGATGGCTCAAGGGGCAGGAGACAGGCTATGGAGCCTTTCATCTTTAGGTTTCAGAGTAGCAGCTGTGTTAGTCTGTATTCGCAAAAAGAAAAGGAGTACTTGTGGCACCTTAGAGACTAACCAATTTATTTGAGCATAAGCTTTCGTGAGCTATGGCTCACTTCATCGGATGCATGCAGTAGAAAATACAGTGGGGAGATTTTATATACACAGAGAACATGAAACAATGGGTGTTACCATACACAATGTAACGAGAGTGATCAGGTAAGATGAGCTATCACCAGCGGGGGCTACGGGGGACCTTTTGTAGTGATAATCAAGGTGGGCCATTTCCAGCAGTTGACAAGAACGTGTGAGGAACAGCGGCGGGGGGGTGGGGGAATAAACATGGGGAAATAGTTTTACTTTGTGTAATGACACATCCACTCCCAGTCTTTATTCAAGCCTAAGTTAATTGTGTCCAGTTTGCAAATTAATTCCAATTCAGCAGTCTCTCTTTGGAGCCTGTTTTTGAAGTTTATTTGTTGAAGAATTGCCACTTTTAGCTCTGTAATCGAGTGACCAAAGAGATTGAAGTGTTCTCCGACTGGTTTTTGAATGCTATAATTCTTGACGTCTGATTTGTGTCCATTTATTCTTTTACGTAGAGACTGTCCAGTTTGGCCAATGTACCTGGCAAAGGGGCATTGCTGGCACATGATGGCATATATCACATTGGTAGATGTGCAGGTGAATGAGCCTCTGATAGTGTGGCTGATGTGATTAGGCCCTATGATGGTCTCCCCTGAATATATGTGTCGACACAGTTGGCAACGGGCTTTGTTGCAAGGATAGGTTCCTGAGTTAGTGTTTTTGTTGTGTGGTGTGTGGTTGCTGGTGAGTATTTGCTTCAGGTTGGGGGCTGTCTGTAAGCAAGGACTGGCCTGTCTCCCAAGATCTGTGAGAATGATGGGTCGTCCTTCAGGATAGGTTGTAGATCCTTGATGGTGCGTTGGAGAGGTTTTAGTTGGGGGCTGAAGGTGACGGCTAGTGGCGTTCTGTTATTTTCTTTATTGGGCCTGTCCTGTAGTAGGTAACTTCTGGGTACTCTTCTGGCTCTGTCAATCTGTTTCTTCACTTCAGCAGGTGGGTATTGTAGTTGTAAGAACACTTGATAGAGATCTTGTAGGTGTTTGTCTCTGTCTGAGGGGTTGGAGCAAATGCGGTTGTATCGTAGAGCTTGGCTGTAGACAATGTGGTGTGGTCTGGATGAAAGCTGGAGGCATGTAGGTAAGCATAGCGGTCAGTATTCATCTTTAGCTGATTCATATCATCCCCAAATAGGTGTACCACTTAGCAGATCCTTAGAGGCGTGTGTGAAATGAGCTGATAACCTTGGGGCAGTGTCCACATCACAAAATCTATCCTGGGCTGCATTGGGAAATCTTCACTGCTAATACCTCTTCTGTAGACAGAGGCCCTGATCCCGCAAAGCAATCACAAATTGTTGCAAAGTTACTAATAAATCTTGACTACAATGGGACTTAAGTTATACATATAGTTAAGCAGTGCTTAAGTCCTTTGCATAAGCAGGGCTATTATTATTGTTAATTCATAAAAATACAGGGTCTTATCGACATTCCTTGGAAATCCTCGATGAAAATCACAGACCAGAGGCCTTCAGCATGAGCTGCTTACAATTCACTACATATCAGAAAGGGTAGGTTCAAGGTAAAGAAAATAAAATGTTAAAATCCATACAAAAGATGAAAAGAATAACCATTGGTGAGGATGCTATAAGGAAAAAAGGATATGATTCTGCTAACTGGATAGATTAAATCAGATTTTGCAAACAACAGGACAATTACAAGCTATATGTGATGTCCACCATTTAAATAACGTGCAATAGCAAATGACAGTCTCAGATACATAGATGACTCTGTTGGGCCTAACCAATACAAGATAAAGAAAGGAAGAATCGGGTTGCATATTTTGGGATAGCAAATGGAAAAGCACTGAATACATTGTAATGGTGGGAATGCTGGATGCTGTGGTCATATTTCTATCCTATCAATGAACATTATTAGAGGAACAGGATGGTGGGACAGGTGGGCAAATTTAAGAATGAATATCACCAGCTGAAGGAAGTGTCTGTTGTATGTTCTTTTGTTCATACTAGAGATGGTGTACATTTTTCATTCAAAACATTTTTTTTTTTGCAAAGAGGAGCCAGTCATTATGAAAATGAATATTTTTGTGGAAAATTTTTATATTCAAAGAATTCTCATTTTTACCAGTATCAAGAAACTTCCTTTTTTTAAATTCAAAACATTGTCATTTTTTTTATTTTTGGGGGGTGAAAATTTCAAAATGTACTAATGTTTCTTGTGGCAGCATTTCCTGATTTGTGCTGGAAATGGCCCACCTTGATTATCATACACATTGTAAGGAGAGTAATCACTTTAGATAAGCTATTACCAGCAGGAGAGTGGGGTGGGGGGAGAGAAAACCCTTTGTAGTGATAAACACCCATTTTTTCATGGTTTGTGTGTATAAAAACATCTTCTGTATTTTCCACAGTATGCATCCGATGAAGTGAGCTGTAGCTCACGAAAGCTTATGCTCAGATAAATTGGTTAGTCTCTAAGGTGCCACAAGTACTCCTTTTCTTTTAACCAGCTCTAGCTGATTCAAGTTATATGGAGAGAGCATTATTTTTAAGCACTGCGCAGAAGCAATGAGATTCCACTCTTGAATCATGCCCAAATATCGCTGACATTCTGATATTCAAAGACACACACATTTCAATTTGTCACATACCCCCCCATTAAACACACAGCAAGCATGCTAACACTTTCAGTAGAGTGAATTCACAGTGTGGGGGGGGGGGGATTTGAACACACATCACCAGGCTTTCTTAGTTGAGTTTTCTCTCCATCATGTTAAGAAGCATTCTGCTGATCTAAAACAACAGCTTTGTTCTTCTGCATTAGCGGCCATACATCTACTGGTAGCAGTTGATACACACTAAGTGTTGGCTTTTGAAAAGTAAATTACCTACAAGCACAAGTCCCACAGAAAGATATTAGGACTTGTGCGCCTAAGTCATTTCTACGCTTTTGAAAGGCCCACCCTAAGTACACTGATATGTGGGGAAGAATATATTATATGTGGGATTATCAAACATGCTTAGTTTTGGCCTAACTCTGTGCCCACTGCAGCCATCAGTAACAGCACTGGCCTTACAGAAGTCATTGGGAGTTTTACCATAGACTCTGTGGAAGCAGTTAGACTCACTTGTTCGCTTTCGAAAATTCCACCTCCTGTGTCTAAAACCTATATTCCTCTTGTAAGTCAGATGGGCTAATTTAAGAAAGCAGAGAGAGTTTTGTGCTGTATATCATCTACACTTCCTAGCAGAGCTTCTAATAAAACAAAATAATGTGGTCCTTATGGAAAATTTAAAACTAAATGTGTAAAGAAACATCGCCCATGATTAAAGACAGAAGTTACATTATTTATCTTTATTTAGACATTAAAATGCCAGTGTCTGAAAAAAATAATGGAACGTTAAACCAACTAGACACACCCACGGCATTTAATCAAAGGCAGGTCAAGAAGGCCGCACCCGGTACATTTTATCAAGGGCACGATAGGCATGTTGGAGTAGTAAAATGCTAATTACCTACAGACTCTTGTTTTAAACTTGCATAATTCAAGAAGAGACCTTTATGGAAAAGTTGTAGAGAATTTAAGAGAATGAGTCCCTTTCCGTAGGTTTCTTTAACCATTTTATGCAATGAAATTTAATGGATTAATGGTACAAAATTCTATAGGACTATTAAAAAACACCTAAAAAGGATCTTACACTATTCCAGAGGTGGTTAGAATAATATCTATAGAACATTAGTCCATTTCTATAGATATCTAACCAACCTTATCATATCCTATACGATTTCCTACTAGAGAAGCGAGAGAGCACAAAGAAAGGATGAAAGCTGAAGCCATAGAAAGGAAGCCATTTAATGGCAATATCCTGCAAGTGTCCATATAATGAGAGGTACCTCTAAACCTTTAGCAGCCAAGCTGGCTATTTCCATCAGTGATTCCACAATGATGAGCAGGGGTTTTGCCTGCCAAGGAGTTCATTGCAGGATCAGGCACTTAGAGCCAGGAACCTACTCCTGTCATTTTTACAGAGGAAACAAAAAGTACTAAATAAAAAATCACATACTGTGTAATGTCAATGAGCAGGCGAGCAGGCTAAAGTGGCAGTTATTATTATAGGAGCGACAGGCTGCTTGCCTTTGGCAGCTTTAAATTATCTTCATTTTTACGTTTGAAGCCAGGAGAACTGTGCTTTCAGTGCCCGGACCATTATTATAGTGGAGTGGTAGCTCTGTTTTAAAGGTCTGTTTAAGGTCAACTTTCCTAAGTTCTGTGAAATTATTATTATTATCAAGCTGTTTCTATTGGTGTCCATAATGTGCTGGGTGCTGTACCATCCCAAAAGAAGGCATTGTCCCTGCTCGTAAGGTTTTTCACACTAGCTCACACCATCACACCCACTACCTTTTCCTGCAGTCTCAGGCAGGTGAACTACCATGATGACCTAGAGGCTTTCTGGCCATATGCTCTATGACTATGACCATCCAGTCTTTCCAGGTTAGCTCCAGGGTGGGGGTAAGTGGTCGGCTTTCACATCTCCCCCACCCAGGTCATATCTTTTTGCTGCATAAACAGGGGCCTTCAGTCAGCAAGTGTAAATACGGAGCCTTCCACGCGCACTAAATTTCTCTTATTTTGTAGAAGGGATGTTTCTCATGGGATTATAATGTCACTTTCTGCCATTCAGGAATATTGCTCATATTCAGAAGTTCTTGGATTATCTTTTAGATCTAGATTGTGCCTAGTCCTTACCCAGGTTTCCAGGGATCGGGGGAGGAAGGATCTTTCCCCTCCTCCTGCCCCTCTCCCTCCCATCCTCACCCAGCCTTCTTAAGGTCCCGCCAAAGTTGCAGTCCCTGTGCTCAGGGAAGAGCAGACATACCCTTCCCTTCTCCCTTGTGGAGACATAAGGTAAAAATTTCAAAGTGCCCAAGTCACTTAGGCAGTGTCTACACTGCATGATAAACCCAGGTCTGTGGAACCCGGGCTTGTGGACTCGATATTTCCAAGCCTGCACTTGAGCATCCACATTGCATTGTAAACCTGGGTTTACAGTCTCTGGACCTGGGTCTCACAGCCATGCTAACGCATCTGTACCGCACTGTGCAGACTTTCTGATTCGAGTTTGTAGCTTGACCTGTGTCCACACTGCAAAATGACAGGGTGTGGCCACAAGTTGCAGCAGGACTCAGGCTCTGACCTAGGACCCGGGTCCTGCGTACTTGCTGACCAAACTGATTTGTGTGTGGATGGAAGTGGGGCTTGGGCTTAAACCGGAGTCAGAACCCGGGCTTAGACTCCTAAAGGATATGTCTACACTGCAGACTGAGGTTCCTTAAGTCACTTTTAAAATGAGACTAAGCCCTGGTCTACACTAGGAGTTGAGGTCGAATTTAGCAGCGTTAAACCAATTTAACCCTGCACCCGTCCACACGATGAAGCCCTTTTTTTCTACTTAAAGGGCTCTTAAAATTGATTTCCTTTCTCCACCCCTGACAAGGGGATTAGCGCTGAAATCAGCCTTTCCAGGTCGAATTTCTGTGGACGCAATTAGACGGTATTGGCCTCCGGGAGCTATCCCAGAGTGCTCCATTGTGACCGCTCTGGACAGCACTCTCAACTCAGATGCACTGGCCAGGTAGACAGGAAAAGGCCTGTGAACTTTTGAATTACATTTCCTGTTTGGCCAGCGTGGCAAGCTGCAGGTGCCCATGCAGAGCTCATCAGCAGAGGTGACCATGTTGGAGTCCCAGAATCGCAAAAGAGCTCCAGCATGGACCGAACGGGAGGTACGGGATCTGATCGCTGTATGGGGAGAGGAATCCGTGCTATCAGAACTCCGTTCCAGTTTTTGAAATGCCAAAACATTTGTCAAAATCTCCCAGGGCATGAAGGACAGAGGCTGTAACAGGGACCCAAAGCAGTGCTGCATGAAACTTAAGGAGCTGAGGCAAGCCTACCAGAAAACCAGAGAGGCAAACGGCTGCTCCGGGTCAGAGCCCCAAACATGCCACTTCTATGATGAGCTGCATGCCATTTTAGGGGGTTCAGCCACCACTACCCCAACCACGTTGTTTGACTCCTTCAATGGAGATGGAGGCAACACGGAAGCAGGTTTTGGGGACGAGGAATGTGATGATGATGAGGTTGTAGATAGCTCACAGCAAGCAAGCGGAGAAACCAGTTTTCCCGACAGCCAGGAACTGTTTCTTACCCTGGACCTGGAGCCAGTACCCCCCAAACCCACCCAAGGCTGCCTCCTGGACCCGCCAGGTGGAGAAGGGACCTCTGGAGAGTGTACCTTTTTAAATAGTATACATGGTTTAAAAGCAAGCGTGTTTAATGATTAATTTTCCCTGGCATTCGCAGCTCTCCTGGATGTACTCCCAAAGCCTTTGCAAAAGGTTTCAGGGGAGGGCAGCCTTATTCCATCCACCATGGTAGGACACTTTACCACTCCAGGACAGTAGCACGTACTCGGGAATCATTGTAGAACAAAGCATTGCAGTGTATGTTTGCTGGCGTTCAAACAACATCCGTTCTGTATCTCTCTGTGTTATCCTCAGGAGAGTAATATCATTCATGGTCACCTGGTTGAAATAGGGTGCTTTTCTTAAGGGGACACTCAGAGGTGCCCGTTCCTGCTGGGATGTTTGCCTGCGGCTGAACAGAAACGTTCCCCGCTGTTAGCCACAGGGAGGAGGGATGGGGGAGGGGTTAGCTACATGGTCGGGGGAGGCAAAATGCGACCTTGTAACGAAAGCACATGTGCTATGCATGTAACGTTAACAGCAAGG
Source organism: Natator depressus (assembly GCF_965152275.1). Lineage (NCBI taxonomy): Eukaryota > Metazoa > Chordata > Testudines > Cheloniidae > Natator > Natator depressus. Next base: position 5,846,648 of record NC_134247.1, read on the forward strand.
TTTACCGTGAAAGAGTGTACCCATTGTTCTATAAAATGTGTCTTTTTAAATACCACTGTCCCTTTTTTTTTCTGCATGTGTTTCAGCTGCATGTGTTTCAAGGCTCACAGGATCTTCTCCTTCCCAGAGGCTAGTGAAGATTAGAAGGCGAAAAAAACGCACTCGCAATGAACTGTTCTCTGAGCTCATGCAGTCCTCCCGCACTGACAGAGCACAGATGAATGCGTGGAGGCAGACAATGTCAGAGTGCAGGAAAGCACAAAATGACCAGGAGGAGAGATGGCGGGCTGAAGAGAGTAAGTGGTGGGCTGAAGAGAGGGCTGAAGCTGAAAGGTGGCGGCAGCGTGATGAGGGGAGGCAGGATTCAATGCTGAGGCTGCTGGAGGATCAAACTAATACGCTCCAGCTTATGGCTGAGCTGCAGGAAAGGCAGCAGGAGCACAGACCGCCGCTACAGCCCCTGTGTAACCAACCGCCCTCCTTCCCAAGTTCCATAGCCTCCACACCCAGACGCCCAAGAACACGGTGGGGGAGCCTCCGGCCACCCAGCCTCTCCGCTCCAGAGGATTGCCCAAGCAACAGAAGGCTGGCGTTCAATAAGTTTTAAAGTTTTAAACTTTTAAAGTGCGGTGTGGCCTTGTCCTTCCCTCCTCCACCACCCCACCTGGTGCTTCCCTCCTCCACCAACCCTACCGGTACTTCCCTCCTCCACCACCCCTCCCAGGCTACCTTGGCAGTTATCCCCCTATTTGTGTGATGAATTAATAAAGAATGCATGAATGTGAAGCAACAATGACTTTATTGCCTCTGCAAGCGGTGATCGAAGGGAGGAGGGGAGGATGGTTAGCTTACAGGGAAGTAGAGTGAACCAAGGAGGAGGGGGGGTTCATCAAGGAGAAACAAACAGAATTTTCACACTGTAGCCTGGCCAGTCATGAAACTGGTTTTCAAAGCTTCTCTAATGCACACCATGCCCTCCTAACCACCCTGGTGTCTGGCTGCACGTAACCAGTGGCCAGGCAATTTGCCTCAAACTCCCACCCCGCCATAAACATCTCCCCCTTACTGTCACAGATACTGTGGAGCACACAGCAAGCAGTAATAACAGTGGGAATATTGGTTTCGCTGAGGTCTAACCGAGTCAGTAAACTGCACCAGCATGCTTTTAAACGTCCAAATGCACATTCTGCCACCATTCTGCACTTGCTCAGTCTGTAGTTGAACAGCTCCTGACTACTGTCCAGGCTGCCTGTGTATGGCTTCATGATCCATGGCATTAAGGAGTAGGCTGGGTCCCCAAGGATAACTAGAGGCATTTCAACATCCCCAGCGGTTATTTTCTGGTCTGGGAATAAAGTCCCTTCCTGCAACTTTTGAAACAGACCAGAGTTCCTGAAGATGTGAGCGTCATGTACCTTTCCCGGCCATCCCACGTTGATGTTGGTGAAACGTCCCTTGTGATCCACCAGTGCTTGCAGCACTATTGAAAAGTACCCCTTGTGGTTTATGTACTCGCAGGCTTGGTGCTCCGGTGCCAAGATAGGGATATGGGTTCTATCTATGGCCCCACCACAGTTAAGGAATCCCATTGCAGCAAAGCCATCCACTATGACCTGCACATTTTCCAGGGTCACTACCCTTGATATCAGCAGATCTTTGACTGTGTTGGCTACTTGCATCACAGCAGCCCCCACAGTAGATTTGCCCACTCCAAATTGATTCCCGACTGACTGGTAGCTGTCTGGCGTTGCAAGCTTCCACAGGGCTAATGCCACTTGCTTCTCAACTGTGAGGACTGCTCTCATCTTGGTATTCTTGCACTTCAGGGTAGGGGAAAGCAAGTCACAAAATTCCATGAAAGTGCCCTTACGCGTGCGAAAGTTTCGCAGCCACTGGGAATCATCCCAGACCTGCAACACTATGCGGTCCCACCAGTCTGTGCTTGTTTCCTGGGCCCAGAATCTGCGTTCCACTGCATGAACCTGCCCCATTAACACCATGATGCCCAAATTGCCAGGGCCCATGCTTTGAGAGAAGTCTGTGTCCATGTCCTCATCACTCTCGTCACCGCGCTGACATCGTCTACTCATCCGGTTTTGCTTTGCCAGGTTCTGGTGCGGCATATACTGCTGGATAATGCGCTTGGTGTTTAATGTGCTCCTAATTGCCAAAGTGATCTGAGCAGGCTCCATGCTTGCCGTGGTATGGCATCTGCACAGAAAAAAGGCGCGGAACGATTGTCTGCCGTTGCTCTGACGGAGGGAGGGGCGACTGACGACATGACTTATAGGATTGGCTTACAGGGAATTAAAATCAACAGAGGGGGTGGCTTTACATCAAGGAGAAACAAAAACTGTCACACAGAATGGCCCCCTCAAGGATTGAACTCAAAACCCTGAGTTTAGCGGGCCAATGCTCAACCCACTGAGCTATCCCTCCCCCTGGTATTTCAGGCAGGACTGAATCTTCATTAAACTTTTCAAGGTGCCCCTGACAGACCTCACCGAAACAATTGTCGGCCATTGATTTCACGGAGGGAGGGAGGGGGGAGCAAATGAATACAAAACAAATCTGGTCTATTTCTTGTTTGATCCACTCCATCTATCTTTTACATCTTTGGCTGGCAGCAGACGGTGCAATAGGACTGCTAGCCATCCTCATCTCCTGCCTGCTCGCCATAAGATGGTGCAACAGGACTGCCAGCAGGACTAAAGAGAATGACCTGGTTGAGTCACTCCTAATTTAGTCCCTGCGCCCATGTCTGCCCAGGCGCTCCTGACCAACCTTACCGAGGCGGCCAGGAGCACCTCGGACATGATGACGATGGTTATCAGGCCTATTGCACCATCTGCTGCCACAAGGCAATGGGTTGCTGCTGCTGTGTAGCAATGCAGTACCGCATCTGCCAGCACCCAGGAGACGTACGGTGGCAGTGAGCTGAGCGGGCTCCATGCTTGCCGTGATATGGCGTCTGCACAGGTAACTCAGGAAAAAAGGCGCGAAACGATTGTCTGCCGTTGCTTTCACAGAGGGCCTGACGACATGTACCCAGAACCACCCGCGACAATGTTTTTTGCCCCATCAGGCATTGGGATCTCAACCCAGAATTCCAATGGGCAGAGGAGACTGCGGGAACTGTGGGATAGCTACCCACAGTGCAACACTCCGGAAGTCGACGCTAGCCTCGGTACTGTGGAAGCGCTCCGCCGAGTTAATGCACTTAGAGCATTTTGCGTGGGGACACACGCATCCAACTTTATAAAAACGATTTCTAAAAAAACGACTTCTATAAATTCGACCTAATTTCATCGTGTAGACATACCCTAAGTTTCACTGAAAGCCATTGGAACTTTGGCTCCAAAGGGCCAGATTTCAAAGGTACTTAAAGATCTGCACCTACTGGGATTTTCAAAAGAAAGTTAGCTGCCTACCTCTTCTTGATTTCAGTGGGACTTTGGCATTGAACCTGCATAGGCCATATTGAGAATCCCTTTCTGTGGAGGCACCTATCTGCATCTTTAAAGGTCTAAACACCTTTTGTAAATCTGATCTTTATCTCCAGGCTGCTGATTCAAGTCTAGCTCAGACCATAGTAATTCCTGTTGGGTGGCCTACATGAACTGAGCTTTTACATGGGAGTTGACCAGTCAGATAGCATATACCTCTTGTGGACTAGATATCAGGGGGAAGGGCTTTGGAAACATTCACTTGCATTAAATGTCATTAAAGCAAATGCAGGAGCAAATTCTGCTCTTAGATTACACCCCCGTGCAGTTCCACTGAAGACAACAAGCTGCATCAGTGTACTGGAGGTCCACTTTGCCCTGTATTCTGTAGCAGACTTAGTATCTCCTATCGTCTTTGTTTGTTTTAAAGGAAATTGTCAGTGCTCTATATTGAATTATATATTTTGTTTCTGTTTAAAAACAACACTAGCCGCGCACAACTCTAATGTCACCCTCACCCTCACTTTCTCTCCCTCATGCTAGGGAAGGTGAAATGAATCACATTTCCATGAGCTAAAGTCAGCAGCCCGGGAACTGAAGCTTATCAGCTCCGCCTCACTAGCCCAGCAGATATCGCTTCAATCAGTGGGAGTGGAGAAAACCGGCTTCCCTGGGACACAGGTCTTGCAGGAGCTGCCAACGAAAACAACAGAACTTTTTTGTCAACACAGCCTTGCACTTACTTACGTGAATGAAACATGCATATTGCACAACCTGGCATTTAAAATTAAGCTGCTTTGAAAATATTATTTTTTTCCTTATGAGTGGCTAAGTGGAAGCAGCAACACTTTTGTTTTGTTTGCTTTTAAGCCACCAAAAGAGAATGTTTACAGCAGCCGGGGAGCTGGAAAACCAACTTAAGAAACACTTAACGTTTAGGTCTACTTAGTGGTTGGAAAAAACAACTTTTTTAATGCTCCGGCAAGTGGAAACAGCAACTCCTTGTAAACAAACCTTTACCATTAAGATATTTCTCAGCAGTGGAAAACCCTAACTGCATGGAGACATATTTCTCAGACATTTCAGAGACTGCATATCAGTGGCTGCAGGAATAAGCACATTCCATCAGCAGATACATCAATGATCAACGCACAAGAAAGAAGAAATCGTTTCCATACGGTATGCTCGATGCATGTTTGTTGGCCAGTAATTTACTGGAGTCACATTTCGGTAAGCTATATGGATAGTATTGAGGATAAACAATCGGAGTCACCAATGCATTACTCCAGTTTGACTCTTTGTTGTCAGTGCAGTTATACCAATATAAAGCAGTGATGAGTCAAGCACCAAAATAAAGCACATTAGTAACATTCTGCCGGTAACACTGGCAGTAACACAACCAGCTACGGAACCCAGTTCTCAACCCTGAAAAAACTCCATGCTTTGTATTCCTTTACCCTGCTAATCATGAAAAGCTCCCTAGAGGTGAAATATATTTAACAAAGGAATAGTTCTCCAAGACAATGGTGCAAATCCCATCTTCTGAGACATTTAAAATTGGATAAAGTAATGTGTCAAATAACCCTGCTCTGGCAGGGAAACGGTAGAGAGGAACTAAAATGTTTATTTTCTGTTTTTAACTTCCTTACCTACTGCAGCCTCACATTTTGGCCAAAATCCTTTTTTACATTTCCTTCAGAACAGATCAAGAGGTTAAATCAGCCACTGAGGGTGCTCTTGAATTACATCATATTCCCCTTCACTGCCAGACACTTAACATATCCATAGCCCCTTCTGCCATTCAGTCGGCCATTCAGCCCTCGACTCTCCACTCAAAATGTCAGCAACGTCCAGCTAATGTAATTTGTGCTATCTGCTTATGTGACCTAGATGTCTGTCCGTTAGGAAGTGGATGGAGACTCACCAGCTCATTTCATTCAGGTCATTGAACAGCTTGTTGGTCATGACCTATTGGGAGTGGATTTGCACAGGCAATCTACATCTGAATGCTCCATATTCCCTGAGTCACACCTCCAACCCCATAGCCAGCAATGTCTGGCCCAGGAGTGTGATTTTGTTAACAGACCATCTTAGAATAGTAACATGAGCCAAATGACCTCATAATTCCGTCTCCACCTGCTGATGTAATAATATATCAGCTGAGAGTTAAGAAAATGTCACTAAGATTTGGAACCCTATTTAGGGCCAAACCCATGAGGAAGCAGGGCAAGGACAAATACTAACCACCGAGCTTAGGAAGTGCCCCACCAGCAATGAAGGGTGTTCCTTTTAATAAACTCAGAACAGGTACTGTACACTCTAAGTCATACCGGTCAATGGAATTTGAGTAAGACTATGCGAATGGCCCTTTCCTTCTAATTCTGATATGCTGGAGGCCCTCCTCTTTTTCCTACTTTATCTTGTTCTTTCAGAGAAGGGTTGCCTTTCCTTCTTCTGGACTAGAAACAAGAGCTAATGTCCAAGGCACTCGTACTATGTCATTTCCTTTTCTTGAAACAATTGGGTCTTTGATCCAGTTATGTGAGCAAAAATCTGCTGCTGTTCTCACTGCTATTTCGGAAAGCCTTCAGTATGTGTGTATATATATATATATATATATATATATAATATAATGCAACTAACAATGCTTACTGCAGAGACAAGCCATTAATTCCTGCCTCTGACTAAGTCTCTATCCTAAGGCTAGGTAATTTTCTACCATAAATCTCCACTTTTAAACAGACCCTTCCTAGTACTAGACTCCTCTTGGCGGGATTTGATTCTAAAGAAATACCTGGGCATAAATGAACACCTTGTTGGGATCCTCATCCTTGTCAGAGATGACAGTTGACTAAAAATATATTTTTCTGCCTTTTCTCACTTTCTCCTTTTTAAGTTAAAAAAACACCCCTTCACAGGAAACCATGCAACATGCAGGGCTAGGAATGCATTTCATTTCAATCAAAATATTGCAAGGTTAGCAGCCCTGGAAAGACTGCATTTCCTCCTCACGTGCCTAACCTTCCAGAAACCTAAACCATCGCTACACTCTTTGCCTATTTTTAAGCTTCCATTTGGTCCAGTTTTCATATACAGTTCACGTATGAGCAGGAAGACCTAACTGCCTGGAATCCAAAAAAAAACAAAACAAAAAAAGTGCCGATTGGGTGTCGTTTCTCCGTAAAGCTCCATTTGGCCTAAATTGGTTTCCAAAGAAATCAGTGGGAAAACTCAGATTGACTTCAATTCAATGGGAGCAAAGTTTGACTAGTGGTTTTGAAAATCCCACTGTGAGTGTTTGGAATCCAAGTCACCATTTTTTGGAAACGACTGTTTGGGGTCTTACCCAAACACTGTTGCTTCCATCTGAAACATTCCTGTCAGAGGTTGAGCTCCGAAATGGGAGGAGACTTGATACAAAAAGAGGAGATGAAAAAAATGACACTTGAATTGTTCAGGAGGCTTGTTCTTTCCAAAGGGGGCATTTCCAACTCACTCTGAATGAAGTGGCTTCCTAAGAAAGAGAACTCAATCATGGAAAATGCAAAACCATGCAAGTCTGTCCATGTTATTCAACTAATGACATGCCCTGTAGTCAGATTTCAAGGGCTGCAGAAATATGGTGAGCCAGCTGCCAATGATGTTGAAAGGAATCACTCACTTACCCCCAAGCCAGAAACAAGACTGTTTGCTCTGCCTCATGCAGTTGGGGGTTTCAAAAGCACTTAAGATTTGGCCCTGCTTCCTCTACCATTGACGTTAATGGGAATTTTACCTAAATAAGCCAACACTGAGTGCTTTTGAAAAATCTCACCTTCCATGTAGATAAGCTTTCTCAGAAGTTTCCCAGAATGTATGTGGAGGAAAGAATGATGCAATCCACCACACTGTTTGTATTAAGTGGGGTTGGACTGAATGTGTTTGGTGATCACTACTGTGCTATGGAACCTTTGACCCTCATATCACAATTTGGCACTTCTGTGTTATTACCAATTGGCAAAATATTACATTAAAATAGGCTGAGGGGAGGGGGAAGAAAGAAACCTTGTTTTAGTGGTTAAACTGCCATGTGCTTCGATTGTAAGCATTCTGGGGCAGGGACCATCTTTCTGTTCTGTGTTTGTCCAGCACCTGGCATAATGGGGTCTTAGGCACTATTGCAATACAGTCATGATGACTGACCATTGTTCAGCCGACAAGGTCAGTCACAGTAGTTTTTTTCAATTCCAGATGCACAGTAATGCTGTGTTAGGAAAGAGGAAGGTAATTTTGTGCTTTTCAGGAGAGCCTGATCCTGTTCTCACTGGGATATTTGACACAGAGTTCTGTATGGGCAGGAGCACATCCATGGCACACAAAATCAGTGCACCCTATGCACTTGCTCTTTGCATTATCAGTTCCACATAAAGGACCCAAGTAGCTGGATATTCCTCAACCATTGCATGGAAAAAATAATTTAACTTAAAGTACGGTATTCAAATATATTTTCATCATACAGGCTTCAGACAAGACAGCTTGCCATGATGTTCATTGCTCTTACATATCAATTCTTGGTTGGCAAATCTCTATGGAACCTCCTATCTGCTGTAAGAAGGAGTAACAATTAAATAAGTTACACTCTTCTCATTAAGTCAGTGCAGAAGCAGTGCCCTGACATGGTCTTAGCAGATACTGTGTTGTTGAACGTGCTGCCTTTCAGATCTGCTGTATAACTGAGGCCCTCACCACTTGTGGTCATGAAAGTCCCCACTGAACTTTGATAAAGAGTAAAGGTGTTAACAGTGTTCTGGACAAGCTCCTAAATGAGTAATTACTATCGGTCTTCCAAGATTCCCTGCAATTTCACATGGAAAAAACACTAACTCCCTTCCCTAATGTGTTGTGCAGCGATACGACATGCTGCTAAAGAGATGTCATGTTTCACTCAAGCGTTGGCTGCATTTCAGCTCTGAGTAAAGGGATCCCTGTATGTAGCTTGTATATTGGTTTCCTTTAAACACTTTGGGATCCTTCTGGATACAAGAGTCACTATAGAAATGCAAGATAATCATCACAGTGACCATTGCTATTACTTTTGTACAGAAATCAGTGAATATTTGTTGCAGTCAACAAAATAGCACCTAGCACCCATGGGAACAAAACCACTGAACACAATTACAAATGGTTTAATTTTCATTTACACCGAGGCCCCTTTGCTCCGTTTTGGTGTCGCCAAGTGGGGTAAAGGGGACAAAAGAGTCTTTAACATGAGGCCCAAATTTTCTCTCATTTTCTCTTTCTCTCAAAGCTGTTTTCCTCTTTCCAATTTTCTCATCTCCCTTGCCTCCCTCTTCATTGCTTTCTCTGTCATCAATGCACGGACTCAAAGTTTCAGACTATTAGCATATTTGGTATAAGAAACAGAATCCCATATTATTCCTGAGTAGAGACAATGAATTCACCTGGCTTTCCCTGTAACTTTTAGCTTAGCTGAGCCTACATCTGTTACATATAAGGAGCTTAAACTCTCAAGGTTACCACTGTCTTTTGAAGCATGTTCACATCCCTTGATTTTGCTGATGTAATGGGCAGAGGTTTTTACATTTCCCAGAATCCGGACATTTTCTCAGTGGTGTATTTTTCAAGTTTGTTTGGTGTCATTGAAATCTGCACTCTGAATAGTCCAGTTCTTCCTCTAACAGTCTGGAAAAGCAAGAACAACACAATACAGCCTCAGCCGGATATAAGCAGATTCTGTTTTAATTGGAAACATAAATCTATTCCAGCATTTACCTGAAATGTTTTAGCTAATAGCAACTTCAGTAGTGTCAGCTAGTTAGATGATCTATACCCACTTAAAATTAACTCAAGCTACATTTTTAAATCAACAGATGAAATGCCCAGTTATGTTATTTAAGAGATAGCCTATGGACCTGAGTTTGAATTCAGATCCCTGTCCCCCGATCTGCAGGTTTGATTCAGGGCCATCTCTACTTTTGAGGGCCAGTTTATAATTCTAGGAAGCAAGTGCCAGATAGATTATTATCTAGCAGTCATTGACAAAGGGCTTCAAAGCATGAGGATCATATTTATTTTACAGGATTTGGTAGCAAACTGAGGGGATTTTAGAACGGTATTATCACTGGTTTTGGTAGGGCATAGGTATCATTTTAATTAACATGATGGTAAAAAGGCTGAAAGCTAACAGAAGCTTGTCTACACTGTTGTTTATATCAATGTTAACATTAGTTCAGCAGAACCATTGCTAGCACTGATGGGTAATTTTCCCTAAATTTCCCTAATATAGATAAAGTGAATGTAAATTTAATTTAAGCCAAGATTAAGACCCTGTTACACTGGCACCGTGGTATAAAGGAGCTGTAATATAAATTAGAATCAGGGCCAAAAACTCTAAGGCCCTTTTATCATGCCAGAGAGGAGTAAAGTGCCCTTAGTGTAAATGAGAATCAGGTCCTTTGTATATGAACATATTTTTATTTCTTTACCACATCAAACTAGTATCATTTAACTCAACTCGGTACAAAAAGAACATACTTTTTGAAACAAATTTTCTCTTCACAGTATTATTTAGGAAGGTTTCACTACATTATGTATAATAAAACAATAAAGGATCATTTAGAAAAAGCAATGGGAATGCAACCTGTCATTTGGGATTGCCTCTCAAATTACATCTATTTGATTTGACTTTCTGCCCAGGTTTCAGTGGAAACTTTTCTTTTTTTCCATTTAACGAGCAAATCTCATTCATTGAAAACAACTCAGACTAAAAGGGTGCTCTCTCTGTCTCACTCATATTCTTTCTTTTCATCTGGCCGTGTTTTTATCATTTAATTGTTTTCCCTTTCGGAAATCGGTTACTACAAATACTGTTTTAAAAAACAGGCAGTTGTCAATGGAAGTACATTACCTGTCAGCAATTTTTGGGAAAGCTGGAAATTTTAATGAAATCCAAAGCAGCTGTAAGAAGTACAGTACACACTGTACTTACATTATAGTCTGTCCACTACAGTAAATGCCATCATCAGGAAATAGGGCTGGTCCATTGGAAACAGCCGTGGTATATGTGCCTCATTGAAGAAATAAAGACATTCTATTTCAGTTTAAGAACACGCTACATATTTAAGTTAATCAAAGCAGATTTCAGCTGTGTGCTTTTGTCTCTCTCTTACACAGACCCAAACACGGGATTTTAGGAGTAGCTTCAGGATGGGATTTTCAAAGGGGCCTCAGGTGCCCAAATCCCATTGAAATTCAGCAAGAGTTGAGTGCGTAACCCACCTTAGACTGCTTTTATAATCCCAGACTGTGGGCAAAAAAATTTTAAGCACTGAAGTGATTTAGGAGTCTAAATCCCATTTTCAAAAGTGACTTAGGTATTTAGGAGCCTAAATCTCATTGACAATCAGTGGGACCAGCCTCTTAAACACCTAAGGACCAGGTTTTTAAAGGTATTGAGGTGCCTAATAATGAAGATAGGAACCTAGTGATATTTTCAAAAGCAGCCTAAATATCTTTTAAAATCTGGCCCTAACTCACTTTTGAAAATAGAACTTAGGCTCTCAGGTTACTGACGCACTTTTGAAAATGTTACCTTAAGTCTTCTGCATGAGCACTGTCTGTCTGTCTGTGTGTGAAGGCATGCACTGAAGTCAAAGAAAGTTAACTATGTGCTTAAAGTTAAACATGTGCTTAAGTACCTGCTGAGTAGGGCATACATTTATAAATAGGGCATGCAATTTAAAAACAAATATATATATATATATATATTTTTTTTTTTCCTTGCTTAATTGCTTAAAAAAATAAAGATACTGCTAGAAAGAAGCTCAGTTCCACCCTTTCATCCCTATTCAACAAAAATAATGAAAGCAGAACAAAGTTCTCTTGCAATACATTTCTTTGCTCTTGCGTTTCCTTGTGTGCTCTGAAAATGCATTATGCTAAGACTTCCTGTAATTACATGGCGACCCATGTAATAGCCAAAGGAGAGGAAAAAGAGAATGCAAACATCATAGAGGGATGAATACATTTAAATCCATTATTAAGGCTTTTAAAAGGCCAATGTGTAAATAGATCCTCAGACAAACAAACTCTGTTTGCATAACTCAAATAAAGCCTCACTAAGAATAGAGCCCCGAAGTACTTTTTTTCTTCTTGCTTGCACGTGAAGTTCTATTCAAGCCATCAATAGCCTGAAAATCTGACACTATGGCACTGCACCAGTTTCAAGTGTACAAAACAAGCCCCCAGCCAGTGTAAGTAAGTGCCTAAAACAGTACCGGCGATATTACATTTCCAGGTGTGGTTTTTTTCCTTTTTGTTCTCTCCCCTGCAACGGGATTGGATTTTTAGCACATTGGGGACCAATCAAAAGAATATTAGTTGCTGCACTGGTAAAAGAATCCATAACATTGAGCACCTTCCCTTCATCAGATGAATAATAAACCCCCACCACCCTGAAATTAGTCTATTGGGATAACTGGAGTAAATTTAGTTCAGCGGCCATTGGACTTTGAGCTTTGAACTAGCCATCTGCAGATGGAAAGAGAATATGATGTGGAGGAAAGCAAAGTAGCTGAATGGCATTCATCCAAAAGTCATCATAGGCTCAGAGTCCAATATTAATAATACTACGTAGCATCAGAGCTGCTTGCCCTTTCAGTGAGGGGGCTCAGAGTCTTCAAGGAGACTACCGGGTACGGAGTCCCACCACCAACCCAGCAATACGATCTACTACACTGTAAGAGAAGGAAAGGGATCAGTACTCTTTACCATTTGTTGTATGCATGTGTGGGAGGCGCACTGGAGGAGCAATTATTGATGTCCATCATATTAGACATTAAGCCACTAGCAAAGGGCCCATTGACGACAATGGGAGTCTTTCTATTAACTTCACTGGGCTTCACATAAGGCCCTAAAGCTTCTGCCCAGCAATGCACTTACTCACAGGCTTAACTTAAAGCAAATAAGTCATTCTCACTGACTTCCAATGGCAGCTACTCACATGTTTAAAGTTAAGCACGTATGTCCAAGTGCTTTTGCTGGCTTTGAGCCCACACCGAGACAAAAACCTGCAGCACCAAGTGTCAGAGCCCGGGTTGGATGATTGAGACTCAGGGGGCTCAGGCTGTAGGTTTACACCAGATACATAGTTTCCATCAGCAGCACCCCCACTATAAAAATTGTCCCAGCACCCCGGCTGGGCTCTGAGACCCCACGAGTGGAAAGGGTCTCAGAGCCCACACTCCTGCCCAAGCCCGAACGTCTACACTACTGTTTTATAGCCCTGCAGCCTGAGGCCCACAAGCCTGAGTTAACCGACCCGGCCCAGCCACAGCCATGCTGAAGGTCTTTATCGCCTTCTAGATGTACCCTAAGAGCCCCGTCTTGCAAAGCACTGAATACCCTCAGTCCCCACTGATTTCGAAATGAGTTGAGCCCACATAGCACCCCTTTGGAGACACTCTTGGGATGAGGCCCTGACTAAGTCCCAGACGCAGCAGATATAAGTGGTAATGTTAACACAGCTGTCAGGGAACCATAAAGATTTAAACTAAATCCCATTGCTTGGTGCCATTCCACCTATGGTAATCACTTGGGATGAAAAGATACAATGCCCCTAGGTCAGTGGTTCCTAAACTTGTTCCACCGCTTGTGCAGGGAAAGCCCCTGCCAGGCCGGGCCGGTTTGTTTACCTGCCGCGTCCGCAGGTTCGGCCAGTCACGGCTCCCAGTGGCCACGGTTCGCTGCTCCAGGCCAATGGGAACTGCTGGAAGAGGCATGGGCTGAGGGACGTACTGATCTAGGTAGATGTATTGCACTGGTTATCCTCAATCCTCAATCCCTATTTAGGAATTTAACTAGAAGGGTGGTGAAGCACTGGAATGGGTTACCTAGGTAGGTGGTGGAATCTCCATCCTTACAGGTTTTTGAGGCCTGGCTTGACAAAGCCCTGGCTGGGATGATTTACTTGGGGTTGGTCCTGCTTTGAGCAGGGGTTGGAATAGATGATGTCCTGAGGTCTCTTCCAACCCTAATATTCTATGGTTCTATGAATACAGTACAAAGATCAATTCTGTTCCTAAATCTCTGGCATTTCATGTAAAATCAAGGAAAGAAAGAAATCTTAAAGGCAGTTAATGTTCTTCTGGGTCACCATCAGCGCTTAGAAAACAAAAGGGACTTACACAGGCATTACAAAATGCTGCCAAGTGGCAAAATGTGCTATCCCACCTTTGAAACTAATTGACTTTCGCCAGCGTTTTAGTGCCAACTGCTGACAGAGCATAGGAATAAGAGCAGAGAAAGAGTTTTTGGATCAAGATGAAGTGATCTACCAAATGTAGAAAAATGAAGACTGGAAGGGAATTTTCACTGCTTTGCAACGAGCGCACCTTTTTGCTCGCTAACAATCCAACGCTCTGTGCCACAGTGCTGTTTCATATCAAGATTTCAGAAATCATTATAAATTGCATAGGTATTGGAGGTGCAACAGATTAAGTTTCCTTTGTTGTACTTAGTCCATGGAAAATATTGCAAAATGTCCCGTGTCATGGGAGGTTCAACTGACCCCACTGGCCAGGCTTGTCTGGCGGTGTTTTCGCAAGCCTGATCCATTAAATACTCCCCTTCGTTATTTCACAACAAACCCTATTTTTTAACATGAGACATTGGACTGTCTAATGCTCAGTTCAGGCAAAGGAGAAAATTCCATGACATCATCTGCAGGTGGGACGGGGAGAGGTATCTTCACTGTCAAGTTTTCACTTGACTAGCTCTTACCGGAAAATAAATTAAAAAAATAGACCACTGGCCCCCAGCCCAACAGCAGCAGCATTTCAGATGGATGGCTACTCCAGCAGATGAGCAGCCTTTAGAAAAGGAAGCCAAAGAAACTTTTTCCTTCAAAGAGAACATTTAAAAAAAATCTTTAAATCTTGGATTATTTTCAATCGCAGAACAACATTTAAAGCGCAAGGCTGCTTTTCTTTTTGTTTCTTTTCTTTTTAACCTCATCAACAATTCCAAACAGAGATTAGTTCTGGGCAAAGCCTGCCTTTGGTTCAGATTAGCAGAGAGAAGTTGTCATCTTCTTCCTACTAAATTAATCTTTTCAGATCAGTAAGACTTCAGTGGAGTTGCACTGATGCAGGTGGGAGAATCTGGCCTCTGATTAGAATAGGCTTTCTGTTCAGACTTCTGACACTTCCACGTCTGGTCACAGGTGGACATACCATCCTACTAAAATAACTAATCTTGCAATATTTCAGCATATTCAAAGCCAGCCAGACCTTTAAGAATGGTTGCAGTTCTAAAAAGGGGTAAACGGAGAGGTATTTACTTTTCCCAAACAAGTTTGCTCAAGCGATGACAAGTAGGACTCTCTGGCACCACCATTCTAGAGTATATTTCAGGACATTCATCAAATGATATCATATAATGATAAGCTACTAAACGTAAGGCCTGATTCTGCCCTTTTGGAAGTGAAAGGCAAATTCATTAGGGCCCATACTTCAAACAGCTTGTATATTTCTCCACTCATTTAAGAGGCCTCCTGCTGGCTTTCTGAATGGGGTGATTTCACCCCAAGTGAAGGTGGAGGCAATGTTTTAGAAAATTAAAGGTTCTTTTCACTCAGCAAAGCAATGGGGGAAAATGTGAAAGGTATTGTAGGAAAAGCATCTGGTTTATAATTCTAAATTCATGTAGGTCAAGGTTACAGGGTACAAAGTTCAAAGTGAGATTAAAATTGTGATTAGAGGCTTAAAATGTATGGAGAAAAACATTTCAGACTCCTAAGTCTTCCAAATGTTTTTCAAAAGGGGGAGGAGAGAGAGGAATTGATTTAGAGCCTTGAAGAAACCCACTTTTAATTCCACAAGTTATAGATACATAAATCATTCAACTAATATCATGCTGGCCACAAAGGCTAATATATCTTATAACACCAGTAACTGAAAAGGGGCTTCTCTTGTTCAGCCATATCCATAATTCATTATAATTGGGAGTAAAGTGGCTGCTTAGACCATTTTAATTTATCCACAATTGGCAATTGTATTCCTTGAGAAGAAAGAAAATTAGAATGATATGGAAACCGCCTGGTAACAACATTTCTTTACCAGCCTGGTAACAACTTGATGTGAATGGATATTGTTCTGAAAGTTGGAAGACTGAGAGTTAGTTATTTTAGTTCGTTAGTCTGTACCCAATCCTGCAAACACCTGCCCACATGCCAGCGGATCTGATGTGGGACAATCTGTCACAGTCTATGTGGGCTAATCTCATGTAGGGGTGGATCTGTCCCGTTGGTTTAATCCAAACGTAGCGCAAACAAGGCCTGTTAAAATGCATACACACACACACCCCCCGCTCTGCCATTTCATCTTATTCCTGATGCCCAACAATCCAGCTAGCCCACCCAAGAATGTGAAGAATACACCATAAAAAGAGATGGGATTGAACCTTCTGATTCAAACAGCCTTGAATTGTAGGGAAGTTTTGCTCTAGAGCTAAACTTTGGATCAGGCCTCCATGTCTACAATGAGCTAAACAAAACCATTATTATTGCTGCTAAGATTGATTCCTCTTTGCAGAAGGGGTCATCTGTTCGGTTTTTGTACAACGCCTAGCACAATGAAGTCCTGAGCCACGATGGGGGCTTCGAGGGACTACCACAAGACAATACAAGTGTTATGATTATTTCATTACTGCCTAGAGGTACAATCCAGATCAGGGCCTCATTGTGCAAGGTGCAGTAAAAACGCATAGTAAGAGCAAGTGGCTGCCCTGTAGAGCTTACTATCTAAATAGACAGGATAGACCAAGGAAGGGAGAGAAGTAGTACTATTATCCCCATTTTACAGAAATGGAACTGAGAAACTCCTGCATCTGACCCCCACTCAGCACTTGGGGGAAATTAGAGCTAGCCCTGATCTAACCCGTGTGACATGGGCCCAGCTCCAATGTGTGAGGCCTTATCCTTTCTGTACTAATTACCATGCAACAAAGCTTGGCCAGATCAGGCGTGGAGGTGGCTTTCCTAGCTGTCTTCAGCAAGTCAGCTTTTAAAATGACCCTTTGGTTAATTCCTAGTGGATGGAAACTGAGAAACTCTCCTTTCCCTTCTCTGCCCCACTTCCTTTCATTTGTCTTCGTTCCCATTTCTATACTTTTCTGTTCTTTTGTCTTTTTCGGTTCTCCTATTTTTTGTAAACAAACAAAAGAAAAAGAATAACATCTAAATCAAAAAGAAAACAAAAGCCGGGGGGAAAGTAATCCCTTAGCATTAGGATGACCAGACAGCAAATGTGAAAAATCGGAACGGGGTGGGGGGTAATAGGAGCCTATATAAGAAAAAGACCCCAAAATCAGGACTGTCCCTATAAAATCAGGACATCTGGTCACTCTACTAAGTGTACATCTGCACTGCAGGGAAAAAGTCTGTGAGCTTGCAGGGCTAAAAATTGCAGTGAAGACGTTTGGGTTTGGACTCAGGCTGGAGCCCGGGCTCTGAGACCCACCTCCCTCACAGGGTTTCAGAGCCCAGGCTTCAGCCGGAGCCCAAATGTCTCCACGGTCATTTTTAGCCCCCAGAGACTGAGCCTCACGAGCCCGTCAGCTGACCCGGGCCTGCTGCGGGTCTCTTATTACAGTGTAGATGCACATTCAACAAATGCTGTGGTTTGTACGTTTTGTTTTGGTTTTGCACACCTTACACTTCCTGTCTCTGGCCAGAACAGCAACCAGAAATGCAGGAATACTGCAGATGGGGCTGTTCTTGGCATATTTCTGGCTATGGCTGAAAGAAGAGGTGACAGAAATCTCCAGGGAGAGACTGCTCTGGTGAGTTCTCTAAGCCAGTTTTGCAGACTCAGGCAATTCAGAGAGTTTGGCTGCTCTTTGAGGAAGCATGTGAACTTGGGAGTGTTTGTGTGAAACTAAACTCTAACTCAGAACCTTTTTGAGCACTGCCTGTCAATAATTCTGACATCAAATGTGCATCCCCACATCAAAGCACAAGCCAGCTGCTGACTTCCTACTAAGCAAAACAAGGGAAAACAGATTTTTGGTGTGTGCTGTTTATTTTAACATGTTTTTTAGCATTTGATTGATTTTCTAAAACAAACCTGAAGGAGATGGCTTGCTTTATCAGGAAATGAGAATAAATATACCCTAGCAAGTTAAGACTAAGCAGGCACACAGCACGACACTTACTTCCTCAGTCTGGGGGCTAGCAACTGAGGGCAGAATTCAGGCTATAGGTTATGACTGAGAGTTTAGGAAGTGCTTAGTGATTTTGGCACCTCCTTTGTTGATGCTCAACTTGAGAAACCTTAAATGGATCTGATTTTCCGAGAACCACTGCTCAGCACGTACTGGGAATCAGGCCGATATGTCATCTAAAACCAAGCGTTCAAAAACAGTCACCCAGAATCGCCAGCCACTCTTGAGAATCTTGGTCTACAGCTATACTCTTCTCATTGTGAAAAGCTACCGTGGATTTGCTTTCTCAGCATGTTTTAAACCCTACATTCAGCCTACGTTGAACAGTTTCCATTATGCCAACAAATCAATGATTTTAAGGCTGTTCTCGGTTCATGAATCATTCACAGAAAATTTCCAATTTCTGCATATATATATATATACACATACACAGGTGATGGCCTAATTTGTTACAAACTACTGGAACTAATGAATGCTATCTATCCATCTATCTAGAGATAGGTAGGCAGATAGATAATATTCATTAGTTCCAATAGTTTTTAACAAATTAGGCCATCATGTGGCATTTAGCTTGATCCATGATTCAATCCTAACGGTTTGCAGCTACTAAACAGACAATGACAGGCTTCGGAGTAGCAGCTGTATTAGTCTGTATCCACAAAAAGAAAAGGAGGACTTGTAAATTTGTTAGTCTCTAAGGTGCCACAAGTACTCCTTTTTTTTAGTCTACAATGACTGTTATTGCATGGGGAAAGTAACACGAACAATTAAAAGGAACTGTTCAGACATGCATACTTTTTAGAAATCTGACTGAAATCAGCGAGTGCATTCAGCAAACCAGAAGCTTTATATCAGTTCCATTTAGACAAATATAGCAGTCTGGTTTTGCAGAATTGACCAGGTTCTCCCACGTTCTGCTTCGTATTGCACTGCCTTTAGTCAATGCTCCTGATAATAATATCATGTTCTGTGCTTAAATTTCTGACTCTTCCAGTTTATCACTCAAATCTCTCTGAGCTGCATTAACATGGGCAACAAAATTCTCTAAATTAGTTATATTAAGTGAAACAGAATCTCAAATGAATCAAATTTGATCTGAAGGACTGAATCACAGCAAAGATTATATCTAACGGACTATTAGAAGAAAACACAGCTGATGCAGACTTTGAAGGAGATGAATTACCAACCATTAGTACAGCCTCTCTGGAAGGAAGTGGATAGTGCTGTATGTTTAGAGAACTGCAATGAGAAAGAATGTTTCTTTAGCACACTCTGGGCATGCAGTTACTTTGCCCTGTACCTGAGATAGTTATGTACGCCAGTGAAGAATGAATTCAAAGTGGGTGTAAAATGCTACCATTGTCATAAGAGAATCAGGTCCTTTATGTTCACTGATGATTCTGGAGTTACATATTTTGGGGTTTGTCTACTCTATGCAGGCTCTGCTGATACAGATATACCAGCACAGCTACACTGGGAGAGCCCCCTCATGTAAACACAACCTATGAACCACCTCTCTGGCCCAATGGCACCTTATAAATGCAAAAGAGTTGAAATAAAAATGTCCAGGGAGAAAGGAAAATGTTGAGAAATATTAAAATTCCTTCTGTGGGCAGTGCTGAGCTAAACCCAAGAAACCACTCGAGCACTACACCCAGAATTAATAAATGGCAGAGTATCTTTGAGCTGTTGTCCTGTGCAGAGCCCATGGAGTCTCAACTGAAAAGGAAGATGAGGAGGGATACTATGACATCAGGAGTTAAAAACAGTGCCAGGCAAAATTTTAGCGCCATCAGGAATGTGAGGACATTAACTTCCGCCCTGAAGAACACTGTTTCTCAGGTTATCTGAGTTCATTTTGTATGGGTCCCATTCCTCAGTGGCTTTATTTCCGGGACATTGTAACCCTCTTTAGCTGCATGTTTGTTCATTAGTTAAGAAAACTTTTGAAAGTACCCCTTAGCTTTTGGCTATTGCCACTGAATTATTCTCTGACATGCCATCCTGAAATACTCCTATTCCAGCCTTGGAGAGCCTTGTGCTGAAGTCTGGGGGACTAGAGTATTTCCTGGATCTTTTGTTTGGTAGATGGAAGCTCAGAGAAATAAACGGTGCACAGAACTGAGCTGATGGCAAGTTGATTTCACTTTGATTTCATTTTCATTTCATCCTTTTCTCAGTGGGTGACCATCCCCAGTACCATAACAGCAGAAACACCATAAGTCTCACTATATTTCTTTAACTTTCCGACACCATTGAAGCCCAAAGAGATGGCTTCCTTTAAAGATCCAGAAGGAGGATGAAAAACAAAACAAAAACAAAGACAGAACTAACTGATAGACAGGGGCATTTTGGGTTGTCTGATCAGGCCCTGCCTGGCCGCTCAGAGAGAGTAGTGCAGATCTGGCATGGAACAACTGATCCCAAAAATTAAGTCTCAGTCACACAATATTCCCCAAAATGGCCCCCGTGCCAGAACCTTGGCATCTGGAATTGTTACAGTTTGAAGTCATTTAGGAAATTAAGAGTTCCAGTGAACTGCATTCCCATGCCCACTGTACCCATGTCATTCCCTGTTTTACAATAAACTGTTGTACCCGTCATTGTGTGAAAAATGAATCACAATTCCTGTACGGACTGGGAGGAGACAAACATACAGGGAATTCGCTCAGTCTCTGAAGTCACTGGGAATAGGCTGCACTAGCAGCGACTCAGAGGACTTGGCTGAGTCCATGAGTCAGTCCTTTCAGTACTTTGCAAAGGAGTCATTGTAATTTTACCTGCGAGTCCATCCCACAGCCAGACGGAGAGCTGCACCGCTTGCCTTACGGTGAGATTTTACACCCATCTATTTAAATGACACAAAAGACTGAGTGGGCACTTGGAGTTTGGTTCAAAGCAGGCTGATTTGGGGTTAGCGTAAGTCAAAGGAAAATGCGTGCAGAAGGGAGGCAGGCCAGTGAGTAAATCTCTAGCATGGGATGCAGGTTCAGTTCTCCATTCTGTCGCAAGCTTCCAGCGTCACCTTAGGCACGTCAGGTAGCCTCCCCATCAGGGTGCTGGCACAATTTGTACAGTGGGGTTGTTACGAGCCATTGAACCAAACTGTAAACCCCATATATAATGGAAACCCCTTCAAGCCAGGGGGTGTAGCAGCACCCCATCACCTCTAGTTCCAGCACCTATACTTCCCGTGCTTCAGTTATCCACCTGTACAACGGGATAAATAGCACTGCCCTACCTCACAGAGGGGTTGTGAGGATAAATACATTAAAGACTCAGAGACAATGGGAACAGAGGCCATAGAAATGCCTCAGGTAGCTAGAAAGGGTAACATTGATGGTTCTGTCATGGTTTTCAGCCTCACCTCTGTGGCGTTCTTCTTATGACAAGAGCTTGTATTTAACAGTTCCATTATTTGTATTTAAATATTGCATAGCACTGCTAGGGTCTTTCTGCCCCCTGCAGCCCAGAGGCCACTTCCCAACATGGAGAATTCGCTTGGCAGCCACACCCCACCCCCTTATACAACACTAGCAACTGACCCAGGAAAGCCCAGTTGGAGCATGGCCAGGCATTGTACACCTGACCAGAATACGGCTTGCTGGGCTCTCTGCAAACTCTATGCCAGCTGCACTGGCTGGTGTGGGGAGAGAGGAAAAACCATGGTCCTGCTTCTTCCTTGCCTCCTCCCCCCCCCCCCCCAACACACACACATGCTTTGGGGTGACTCGTGATGCAGAGGATACTAGCAGGAAGCATTCCTGTGCTTAGGGATAAGATGCCAACCCCTGTACAGGAGACAGAAGAGAAGAGGCTGCCCATTCCTTGTGTACCCACACAAAAGCCAACAGCTCTCTGGCCCTAGGAGCAGCTGTAATTTGGGGGTGGATACGTTCATTGGACACATGAAGGTAGTGTCTAGTTCTTTTTTCCTACATTTAGAGACTTGCATTCAAATCCAAGCTTAGGACAAGGATAAAACCAGCGTTAGGATTCTGGAAAAAAAACAACGCATCTTCGCACAGCTCAGTTATTCATGGTGTGGGGTTTCTCCTCTCCTCCCACATCACTTGTAGTCTGTCTCCCTTACCCCCACCCCATTCTCCCCTGTTGTAAAGCAATGGGAGTATGGGGGACATAAGCTCCCCTCCATCCTTCAAGCTTTTGGTATCTTGGGGATGCCCCGCCTCAGTGCAGCTGCAGGACTAATCTCCTGTCCACCCCATCCTCCCTCGCAGCATCGCAGCCTTCCCTGGTCAAGGCATGCAGGTGGCAGCTAAGTCCCATTAGAATGTGCTGCTCTTGCACCAATTTGCACAGTGTTTCATGATCCCCAACAACCAGTTCAGTTGGCCTCCCAGCTAGAACAGGGTGAATAGTTGGGGAGTGGCGGGGAAGGGGAAGAATGAGTTATTCCTGAACATGGTATTGAAGCACCATTTGATCCAGCCATACCTGTGCACTTTTTTGATTCACTTTGTGTGGCCAGATTTGCTTTACCTGAACGTTTCCGGAGGAAATTTTACTTACTGTGAATCTGGATATTTGTGTACAAATTAAAGAATTCATGACAGAAGCTGCACATATGCAGTGAACTCAGTGGGCTGCTGAAGAGAGAAAAAATGAATGCAAAATCTCCTACAAAGCCTATAAACCTGTTTACAGCTTGCTCTGTCCTGCAGGAGAAAACCCAGATTTTTGTTTTTAAATCTGGAATCTCTGCACCATATGAAATGGCATTGCTTGTGCAAAAAATCCCTTGTTCTCTTTGTGATCCAGCCACTATAGGACAATAATTTAATTGGGGATCAGTCCTGCTTTGAGCAGGGGGTTGGACTAGATGACCTCCTGAGATCCCTTCCAACCCTGATGTTCTATGATTCTATGAATAGCAGCCACTCCCGTAAATGCACAAAGCCAGAGTATCCCAGGGGTTGCATAAGGTTAAAGTTGGGGCAATTTGGGTCCGTGATACTGGTTGTGTTTGTGTAGCAAATATGAGAGCATTCATTTCTTTAATGACATGTACATTGAAAGGAGATTGATGGGATGGAATACATTCACCAGGCACAAGGAGAATAGAGATTTGCACTGCAGCTTTCTGATACCGAAAAGAAACTTCAGTTGTAAGTGTGATGGGGTTAAAAGGTCACTGAAAACAGAGAAGCAGAAGCAGTCAGAATTGCAGGTGGAGCTGGGGAGGGATGCCACTTGAGAACCTGCCTGTGAAGGAAAATGAGAGGCTCAGCTGGGGACAATCTGAGAAAGCCCCACCTCCTCTAAGAGGGAATATAAAGCAGAGGGATGCCAGCAGAACACATGATGACTAAGGGACAGGACATGCCTTGTTTGTTCATATCCTGTTTATAAATTAACTGAACTTCCCTAGTGTGTGAACTCCATCCGAGGCATGCAATTTTTTTGGCCTAACAGCCACTGGAGACGGCATGAGAATTAAATACATTTCCTCAGAACAATGATCTTTATTTAAACAAGCTACTGGCCATGCCCTGCATCCAGACCTTTGTGCAAATGCTGCCTCATACCTTTCTGTAAGGTCTAGCCCAGGGGTCGGCAACCTTCGGCACACGGCCCATCAGGACAATCCGCTGGCAGGCCACGAGACATTTTGTTTACGTTGACTGTGTAGGCACGGCCCCCCGCAGCTCCCAGTGGCCGCAGTTCACCATTCCTGGCCAGTGGGAGCTGCAGGAAGCAGTGCGGGCTGCAGGGACGTGCTGGCAGCCGCTTCCCGCTGGCAACAGTGAACTGCGGCCACTGGGAGCTGTGGGGGGCCGTGCCTGCGGACGGTCAATGTAAACAAAATGCCTCATGGCCCACTAGCGGATTACCCTAATGGGCTGCGTGCTGAAGGTTGCCGACCCCTGGTCTAGCCTGAGGCACCTGCCTGAGTGAAATGAAATGGAGGGGAAACACATGCACACTTAGGGCTGGATTTGCTATGTAAGCAGGGTCTGAATGAATGCTCTCTTGACAGCGAGCTGGGAGGGGGAGAGACTTTGGGTGTGTTTATGTAAATACAGGTTTCAGAGTAACAGCCGTGTTAGTCTGTATTCGCAAAAAGAAAAGGAGTACTTGTGGCACCTTAGAGACTAACCAATTTATTTGAGCATAAGCTTTCGTGAGCTTATCCGATGAAGTGAGCTGTAGCTCACGAAAGCTTATGCTCAAATAAATTGGTTAGTCTCTAAGGTGCCACAAGTACTCCTTTTCTTTATGTAAATACAGTTTGCTCCTGCTCTGCTTAGATATTTAGCAGATAGAGCGGTGTCAAGGTAATCAATTTTGGCTGGCATTGGGTACAAATCACTTTAGTACTGAATGCAGGGGTAGTGAAATGCTGTTACCAAAATGTTGTAATTATTGCAGGAATACAGGGAAGCAGGCCTGTGTTTAACTTGTCCCAAATGAGGGGGAGTCACCTTCAGCTGAAAGGACCTCCTTAAGCCAGGGGTTTGAATGCCAGAGCCCTGTGAAAGTAAGAGGGGTGGGGACTCTCCCTAAGAGTCTCTAGGCTGGTTTGAGCTGTTCTTCCCCACTGTTCAATGAAAGAGCTAAATAGACTTCATTAGGAGCCTCTTTTGTTATTTTAAATGCTCCATCGCTGAGAGCTAAAATAACATGAGAGGGGGCAGTGTCTCTGCCCAACCTGTAAAGAGCTGAAAATCACTAAGAGACCAATGTGCAGAGTTCACAGCAGAGAGGCAGGTAGCAGCAGATGGTGACTGACAAGTTGGCTGGCGAACGAGTGGCTGGTGAGGTGGCGAGCAGAGCGGGCGGCTGGCGGAGAGGTGCAGCAGACTAGTGCCCAATCAGCAGAGCAAGTAAGGTGCTTCCTTACCTCCACCCAAGGTGGGAGGTGAACTCTACAGATGCACCTTTGAACTCTGGGTCTGTACTGACCAAGGACAGCAACTGTGAGTGGGGCGCAGAGAAGGGACGGGCACAATAAAGGGACTTTTTGGGTTGCTGGACTTAAGAACCTGAGGGGAAAAGGACACTGCCCAGCTTATTTGGAAGTGGGTCTTTTGCTCATGGTTTATGTTTATGAACCCTGTTTGCAGTGTTTTCCCAAATTAACACCGAGTTACTCCCCTCCTTTTATTAAAAGTTTATTTTCTACACTCAGACTCTGTGCTTGCAAGTGGGGAAGTATTGCCTCTCAGAGGTGCCCAGGGGTGGTATGTAAATTTCCCAGGTTACTGGGTAGGAGCTTGAGCCGGTTCTGTGTTGTATCGATGGAAAGGAACCCCTAGATATTGAACCCGGCCCTGGTTGTTGCTGGCTTCACCTGGCAGAAGGGTTAAGCTATAAGGATAATACCTCGTTCTTACATGGCACTTTTTGTCAGTAGATCTCACAGCGCTTTGCGAAGGGGATATGAAAGGATCATCACCCCCCTTTTGGGGGAATGGAGAAACAGAAACTGGCAAAGTGTCTTGCCCACAGCAGGGTGAGCAATAGAACTCACGTCTCCAGGGCTCTATTCTTTAGAGCACGCTGTCTCCATTAAAAGGTCTTCGTTGCTATTTAGGCCCCCAAATAAGTGGCCAGCTTTTCCTAAGGGGTCAGGTGCTGGATGCTGAACGTGTCTGAAAATTCAGCCACAGTCAGGGACTTTGATCTCGTCTGAAAACCTGTCCCTCTCTGCCTGCCCTTCCAGAAAACCCTCTGTAGTCATTGCTGTAGGAAGCACAGCAAGGAGGTGGCTGCTGTTTTATTTGTCTTTGCTGCATTCAATTATAGTGCCGTGATCTCCAAACAAGAATTTTTTTTCTATCAGACACGAAATGTTTATTTTGCTGGTCAACAATTAATCTGCTGCCTTTGATATGTACGGCATCTTACATATTTCTCTCTCTACTCACTCTCAAGTGACTTGATATTCCAACAGATACTTCTGCAAAAGCGGGAAGTCAGATGGTTTGGAAGCTAATTAATCAATCAGTTTACTAGATTAGCAACCTGAAAGGAATTCTGATATGGGCCCAATTCTTTAATCTGCTGAGACATCTGCAGCCAATCATGCTTACATTACCCCATTAACAAACAGCATGTGTGCTAAGCAACACATGGAGTAGTGACACTGTTGAGAAAGCTCCTTAGTTTTTCCTGCAGTATCAGAGTTACCTATGTCTTTGTGGGGCAAAAAGGCACAGCAGCATGGGCCAGCGTCTTTCTGATGGAAAATCTTTGCTCTGATGCTGAATCTTTATGTTAAAGCTTATTCTAGCGTCCATGTTTAGTTCTTAGATGCCCTGTAGCTTGGTGAAAGGCAAGCTGTATGGACTATAGAACTTCAGTATCAAAGATTTGATTGCTCCTATAAGGCCGGGTTTATTTTGTTCCCCCTATGCAGTCAGTAGCAGCATAAACCCCAGGCATAGTCAGTAAAGAAATATCTGTCAGAGGGACTTTTTTACAAGCATGGCCAAAAAGCCACCTCTCCCTGTGAACTTTAACATTGCACTTTATACGGAGCTGCTAGGATCACATTAGCTAGCACCGTGCTATTCCTCCACACGCTCAAGGGCCTATTTCCCAACCCCATTCACCATATCAGAGTGGCGCACTCGGCTCTCAGTGTCTTAAAGAAGTGGAAAGAGGAAGGGCAACTGTAGGATACACACATGTAGATACACTCAGCAGGCAGGGCTCAGACAAAATGCTGTGCTCTTACAGGTTCCAGAGGGAGCTTTGTGGATCACAGTGGGGGATTTAGGTGCCTAAATAGCTTTGGGGATTCCAAAATTGAGCCAACAATTTCATCACATTGTTTTTGCATGTGTGTAGCTGTGGGGAGGACAGTTAAAAAATAGGTTTTGCAGCAACTCAGCCCATGGCATCATACCAGTGAAATCAGCAGTAGAAACATTTCCTTCAGCTATGCAAGGGAGAGAATCTCTAGTGAGTGATGTAATAATGGATGGCTTTGAGGGATCCAAGAGAGAAACAAGAAAGTCCAGGGAAACATCCAGCTATTCAAGAGACTTTCCACTCTGTTCTCTCTGACCATTTGCACGCCCTGTCCTGAGCATTCTTGCATGTGCTTGGAATGTCAACATAGTTGGCTCTGTTACCTTAGCGTAGGCAGCTTGGGGTGCAGACAGGGCAAGGGACTAGATCCACAAAAGTATTTAGGCACCTTGATTTCAATGGGAGTTAGGCACCTAAAGACCTTTAAGGATCTAGGCCAAGATCTTTACTTCCTACCTTTCATGGACTGTGTTGAGTGAGAATGTTTTTCATCATGGCCCCGGGCAACAGAAAGAGTTAATCTGTTGTATGTGGTGCTGGGGCACAAAACATCTCCTCTGCTTGCTGTGAATGATTCTCTGAGCTCCCTACAGTGACAACAAAGACAGGCTGATGAATGGTTTGAATTTACCATGCCTGTGGGATTGATTTAGATAAGCATCTATGTTTTCACTGGTATTCCTAGTAGATATGGGTCAGACTGCTTCAGCAAAGCAGTGTGGGGTAGCTCCTTCCAAGACTTTAGGCTGTAGGAAATGTGTGTGTTTTTAATTCACTGAAACAAAAATAAGTTACTCAGACACTTGTCATAGGCCAAGGACTAGTCATCATACTAGCAACGCTGTGGGAGATCAGGTGTATTAGGTCCTCACTCTGAATCGTCAGCTATATTGGCCACTGCCGCAGCTGAGATATTGGACTTGGTGGTTCAGAGTCAAGTGGTTTCAACAGATGTAGGATGGCATCTCCTGTGTCAGCCTTCAAAAGCCTTCCACTTCGGTCCCATGAGTAGACCACCAAGACAGAACAGGAGTCTCTATGAATAAAACCATCCTAGAGCTGAAGTTCAACAAAGGGAAATTTCATCCAGGTTTCCCTGCAATTCTTCAGAATTCCTGGGAAAATTTTAGCCACCCAGGAAATGGTTACTAAGATATTTCTGTATGAAATGCACTACAAAGTCGATTTTTTGTCAGGAGTAATATGAAAAGACTTCTTCCTGCCGTATAGGATGGGACTCTTACCTTTATTACAAGTAGTAAACTCTCAGAAAAAGATCAGTTTGTTTTCTCCGCAACATTCTGCCGTGCTCTTAGCATCACGCAATAACACGTACTGTTCAGTTAATCAAATACGTCATACTGTCTGCTAGCAGAACCGTAGGCAACTAATATCTCTCTCGGCGGTGGAAGCAGAGAGAAGCAAATGTGCTGAATTTGCTATGGTTTGGAGTTAATCTGAGCCATATGTAGTTCCAGATTAGGACATATTCTCATAATACGATTATTAATTCAGCCCTCCATTTTGCATACTATTCTGCATTTCCGTGATCTCTTAGTAGCTGATCGCCATGCATTATTTATATGGTAAGTATTAGTCAGAAGATAAGCATTTTTTGACTAACATCCAAGAGTTTTATTGTTGACATTAATGGGGTGGGGATTTGGTGGGAGGTGTTTATGTTATACTATACAAGTCTGATCCACGAACTCCCACTAAAGTGGGTGAAAAGATTCCTTTTGACTTCAGTGGCTGCTGGACTCTCCTCTCACTGTTCCTTCATCCAATATGTAATAGTCTTCGTTTGACAAAATAAAAACACAAGATATAGTTTGCAGCTTCTTACGCCTCTCAACATACACTTCAATGTCATCAAAAATCATTTGCCAGTTCCTGAAATCGATGACCGTATACATTGAAACTGAAGATCAACAGGGACACTCAGTTTATACTAACAGCATTTCTCTTCAGATCTTGTCAAAAGATGAAAAAAGAAAAGGAGTACTTGTGGCACCTTAGAGACTAACCAGTTTATTTGAGCATGAGCTTTCGTGAGCTACAGCTCACTTCATCCGATGAAGTGAGCTGTAGCTCACGAAAGCTCATGCTCAAATAAACTGGTTAGTCTCTAAGGTGCCACAAGTACTCCTTTTCTTTTTTCTTTTTACGAATACAGACTAACACGGCTGTTACTCTGAAACCTGTCAAAAGATGGTTGTCTTCTGATTTGATACAATCTCCAACTACGGTGTCTTGGTGCCTGTAGAAAATAGGAAGGAAGAATATGGCTGCCGCATGAGGAGAGATTAATAAGACTGGGACAGCTTGGAAAGAGACAACTAAGGGGGGATATGATAGAGGTCTATAAAATCATGAATGGTGTGGAGAAAATAAATAAGGAAGTGTTATTTACTTCTTCTCGTAACACAAGAACTAGGGGTCACCAAATGAAGTTAATAGGCAGCAGGTTTAAAACAAACAAAAGGGAGTATTTTTTCACACAACACACAGTCAACCTGTGGAACTCCTTGCCAGAGGATGTTGTGAAGGCCAAGACTATAACAGGGTTCAAAAAAGAACTAGATAAATTCATGGAGGATAGGTCCATCAATGGCTATTAGCCAGGAGGGCAGGGATGGTGTCCCTAGCCTCTGTTTGCCAGAAGCTGGAAATGGGTGACAGGGGATGGGTCACTTGATGATTACATGTTCTGTTCATTCCCTCTGGGACACCTGGCATTGGCCACTGTCAGAAGACAGGATACTGGGCTAGATGGACCTTTGGTCTGACCCAGTATGGCCATTCTTATGTTCTTACGAATTAGTCTTCGTAGTGCTCACTGGGGTTGTCCAAAATGTGGGTGGGCGCGATTCGTGGAGAAGTGCTGTGTCAGCATTAGAAATGACAGTAGTTCAATTGAGGGTACAATGGCACATGGAAATAAACCCTACATCAATTTCTGATCATGTGTTTATCAAAAGCACTCATAAGTCAGGAGAGGCAATACCACATAAGAAGCAACGAATGCATTCAGATATATTCAAAAGTACATACGATTGAGGTTTACGTTTATAACTAATGCAGCATTTCTATGACGATATAGCGTACAAGGGCGTATGTTTTCAAGAGGGCTCCACTTTGGATGATGCAATTTGCATCACAAAATTTGCACCTACATTTTTACACTTACTAATGAACTGTTGGAGCAAATCATAATCCTTGTGTCGATCTTTGCATTACCTGATTTGTACCTGCAATCAGGTAGCTAAGGTGCAAGTACCAAGACCTATAACCCAAATCTAAATGTTATGGGCGCAAATTGCATCTGGAAAAGAGAAATTATCCTTTTGCAAATCCAGTGCATGAGAGAGGCTATTGATGCCCTCCCAAATGACCTGCACCTTGTTCATAGATATCCCAAGTAGAGCACCCAATATTATATACCTGGCCTATTAAACCAAAAGCTGCTTTGCTCTACATTTTTGTAGCCTGGGTTGGATATAAACCAAGCAAAGTTATCTAACACAGAATGTAGCTTAGAGGTAAGTGCCAAACAGAAAACTAACTTGATCAAACCTAAGTCAATAAAGTATTTAATGAGGAAGTTAATGCAGCACTGAATGTTCCCATGCAAAACTCCCTGGTAATAGCTCTGGCATGTATACCTGAATATCCAGTCTGTTTCCCAGAGATCAGCACTTTGCAGGCACCTATAAATCATGGAAAGAAGAAAAATATATAGTGATGGACTAAGCAAGAAGCTTGGGCTCCAGGAAATATACAAATAATGGAAGCAAGTGTTCAAACTCTTCCTGTCCCCCAAATACAGACACGGCCCATGGAAATTTATTCCACAGTTCTCTGTCAGAACTTCAGTGGTATCTTTGGCAGCTGCTGGTTCACAGAAAAACCAGGGACACACAATCCATCCCTTGAACATCTTCAAATAATGAGCAAACATGTTAAAAAAAAAAAGTATATAAATAAAAAATGCTTTGTTCGCCAATGACCCTGCACAAGAAAAAAGGGTTACAGTCATCTGAGAAATTAATCTTAGAGAATAATTCAAAGAGCTCTACTAATTAACCCAAATACATGCAAATGTGTGAATCAATTTAGTTTAATAGGCGAGTGATGCTATTTTACACTTTAATACGAAACGATTATTCAAAACACATCTGTGGAGTTTTACAACCCACACAGAGGATAAGTCCTGAAATAACGCCTTGGGAAAAAATACAATGTGACCTTCGACACACTTGGTGCAATCTCATCTATTTAATTATTTCACACAACTACGCCCGATAAAACCCCAACTAAATACATAATTAAGTGTCTCTAAGAGTCTGAAATGAATGTGCTATCACAATCTGACATGTAATCATTTTGGTTTGTCTCGGTTTAGCCCTGCTGGTTCAATGTCACACTTTCTGCTTTAGAAAGCAAGATGCTAAATCTGTTTTTCCCCCGGTGAACAAGTCCTTTTTTTTACCAGCATGCTGGTGCTAAATAGTTGCCAGATACCTGCCTGACAACAAGCTGGCGAGCTGGAGCATGATTTCTGTCTGATGGCAGCGTGATGTGTGCCAACAGCACCCTCTGGATTTTTCATCAGAGATTACCTTCATTAGTGGAGAAATGCATCAACTGTATTTGCTCCCAACACCAACTTTAGAAAATAGACTGTACAAATAAGGTCACACACCCACAGCCTAACTGCCTGGACACATAGGCAGCATCATCTAATGGGTCAGCTGCATTTATTTAATAAGTAATACAGGCACTGGAGGGACGAGATAACTGCTGTCTTTGCTTGAGTCAGTATTGAAAGTTTTCTATCCCATGTGTTGTTCTCCTGAACCCTTGGTCCATTGTGAAAGGAGCACCTTTAATCAAGGCAGGAGGTAGGTTTTCAAAGCACTGCGTGGAGGACCAGCTGCATAAGTAAAACAGTCTGTAGGAGATGGTTGGCTAGAACGCGTTGTAAATTCTCCCCATTGTGCTGAAAATAAAGTATTGATAATAATAATCCTTGACCCCCATTCCACCCCCCTCCAAAATAGAATGTTAAGTGTAGCAAACAACACATGGGATTCCAGGAAAGCTGTCCATGAGTAATGAAAAGCACAGCTAACTTTGCAGCCACTAAAATAAATTGAAGCCGTTCAAAACAATGGCTTTTAAGGTTAATCTCTAATACACAGAAAAACCAAGAATAAGAGAGAGCAAAGCCTATAGAAAGAGCAAATGGGGGTGAGGGATATGAAGAGTTGGCTCTGGGGTCCATGGGCCAGATTTGAAGACAATGGAGTTATGCTGGTTTCTACCACCTAAGAATCTAGCCCTGTACATATTTCAGAAACTGATTTTGATCTCATCAGACTTTTAAAGTAAGAAATAGTCTACTTCTTTGTTTATTGTTCATTGACACATTAGAGAAGGCTTTTTCATTAATGTTCTGGTTAGTGTGCTTTTAAAATAAACTAAATCCACAGAAAGCAGCAATCAGCTGGTAGATATTAACATTTCTTATAACCAAACTGGGTGAATAGTCCTTATGTTAATCTCGGTCCACTTCTCTAAAACAAGGGCTGCAAGGACCAGGAAAGAATTTTCCCAACCTGCACATCATTGAATCATTGGTCAGGTGCTTTAACAGGGTTTTTTCACCTTCCTCTGAAATATCCAGACACAGGTTGCAGGACTTGATTGAGTCCCTGGTCCAATTTGTTATGGTGAATCTTATGTGCCTATAAGAATTATTGCAAGCTCTGCACAAAAAGGAAGATCAAGCCACACTATTAGTCACACATACAGTAAAACTTGTAAAAGTAAAATGGCAAAAATACACATTTAACTCAATTCCGTTCTGTGCCCAATTGTGTCAAGATGGAGATCCCAAAATGGAGAGATGTTTGACCTATCCAGTTTTTCAATTTGACTTGGGGAAAAATTCTCTGCCTGTCGCCATGCACCAATGTCCATGCATCAAGTGCCTTGATATCTAAGCACCAAACACAAGAATCGAAACATCGCCGTGTCCTCCTAGTGGGCCTATAGTCTAAGTTCTTCCTTCAATATAGAATTAGTCCATTACTCTTCTACAGAGGGATATATAAGTCACCGGTCAAGGGCAGGCTTTTATCAAGAGACGGCGCGTCTTACGTTGTGCTCTTAAGGAAGCCCAGCATGAACCTTTCTGGACCTCCTGCATTAGAGAGCTCCTCAGACGGGCATCCATCACTCAAAACATGTTCCACCAAGCTACAGATATCTTCAGCCTGGGTGAAATAAATGCCAGTAAAGACTGGTGAGAGAATAAAAACTCTTTTGTGATTTGTCAACTCACTGATGTGTTTGTTTTTAATGGAGAATGATTTTCAAGTTAAAAATACCCTGGCTACCACTACCACTGCATGTTAATTGTTTTAATGGATGTGGTTTATGGCATATTTTGTTCACTGAGGCTAAATATTTTCCCATCAGCTAACTTGTTTTTATTACGCTTTACAACTGTCCATTTTACTCAGCCTGTTCCATCCCATCTGATGTTGACATTTGGTCTGGCAGTTGAAAACGTAGAGTGTATAGAATGTGATGGAAAGCAAAGACCATGTGGAGTCAGATTAGTCTAAGCCACAGCCTGGAAATGTCCTATGTGTATCCATTAGTGAGTGAAAGAGTTTTGCTTGGCAAACCTACCAGTCCAAAGGCCAGGTGCTCTTTTCTTTCCCCCCACTAATGACTGTTCAGAATAACAGCTGCTTATGCACTGTCATGACTTGCTACACAATATATCAATGAAGAAATATTTAAACAAATTAAGGGGTCCCAGTAGTGCTGACACACAACAGCCTCTGCAATAACAGAAGAGAATGTGTCATCATAAAGCAGGAATTGATGCTTTAGGATATCGTTGTTTCTGAGGGCAATAAGTTGCTTCAAATTCCAACAAACCAGGACAATGCTACATCAGAAACTGCATGTTGCTTCTCAGCAGAATAATTCTAATATCTGATGGCCTTCAAAGGACATTAAAAGATCTGGCACTTACGAGCTGGTTCCCTTGCCACTGAAGTGTAGCCCACAGTGGGATAGAACATAGCAATAGTTTAATAGTGCACAGAGAGAGACTATGCAGCAGCTTAGGATAGGAAGTGAAAGAGAATATCATAGCCAATTGAAATGATACAAGGTATGGAGGTATATAGGGTATAAGAGATAATGGTGGGTGAACCTTAAGAATCTCCATATTTGAGTTTAGAAAAGCAGCCAAAAGGTCTGGTAACTGTCTGATCTGGACTGCTTGAGTCTACAGAATTGAGCTCGAAATCCCAACAAAACAGGATTTCTCGTAAGATTTCTGGCACATCAATCTGTGGTCCCAGCCAAAAAAACAAAACAAAACACACAAAAAATTGTTTCTGTGGTGTTTTGGCTGCTCTGTTACCAGTCCCTGGTGGAACCTAGAAGAGAAGACAGACAGAGAGAGAGAGAGAGAGAGAGAGAGAGAGAGATTTCAAAAGCTTCAAAAGCTTCCCTTTCAATTTAGTTATAAAGATTAGCATAAGTTCAAGGTGCAGAGGTTTCTTATATTTTATGCACCTGTTGTCTCATTGTGCAAATTATTCGAATTGGAATGGACACAGACACAGAGGCTAGCACCTGTAACCATACATATCATACCACCAATGGAGTTAAAATATATCCAACATTTCCAAGAGTTACCAGTGATTTGGGCTGTCTCAATTTTTGGGTGTCCAACTACCTTAAGGGACTTGAGTTTCAAAAGGCCCAGAGCTTTCTGAAAATCCGATCCCTTTGAGATGTTTCAGGTTGGATTCCCAAAAACACTCGTCTCTTTGGGAAATCTTTATAAATATTGAGAGAAACCCAGAATTCTGAGTTAAATTACTGATGAATAGGGTCGTTAAGGTTTTCTTCCCTATTGCTTTGCATCACTGCATATCCACTGACCCAGAATGTATTGCTACGAGGCAAAATTAAAATCTAATTAATAGCATGAAATGTGTGAGCACTAAGCAGTGGGCTCTATGAGTGATAAATACATGACAATCTGGAGGCCATGTTGGACGCCTGGATGCAATTATGGATATTGCATAGGGTTACCAGGTGTCCAATTTTCAACCAAACATCCTGTCGAAAAGGGACCCTCCCCAGCTCTCCCCAGCCCGGCGAAAATGAGTGAGTGAGTGAGTGAGGGTGGAGGAGAGCGAGCAATGGAGGGAAGAGGGGTGGAGTAAGCGGGGCAGGGCCTCAGAGAAGGGGCGGGGCCAGGGTGTTCAATTTTGTACAGTCAGAAAGTTGGCAACCCTAGTTGGGAATGTCAAGTTGACCCCTGGTGGTCTGGTGTAAATGTCTGGTGTAAATGTGGTACTTCTATGGAAATGATTCCACAACATGTTCATTCACCATTTGGTGCTCTCATGTACTCACACATGTCTCCCCTTGCACAATCTCCTTACAGACTTGAGGTCCTTCATCGTCACTAGGTGTTGCTATGGGAAAGGGGACATTCAATATTCTATATTTCTCACCCACCACAAGGAACTTAGCAAAGGGGCATGGGAGAGAGAAAACACTAGACTGAGAATGTGACGGCTCAACATATCTGAAAGTCTCACATGAATCAGAGGATATAGCCATTCATCAACCAGAACTTAAGCTATCTGTGGCTTCTTCTTGCAAGAGAAGCTTCT
The DNA here is from genome assembly GCF_965152275.1 of Natator depressus. Taxonomy (NCBI): domain Eukaryota; kingdom Metazoa; phylum Chordata; order Testudines; family Cheloniidae; genus Natator; species Natator depressus. The sequence goes on from NC_134247.1 coordinate 5,881,815, forward strand.
TGTTTCCCTATAGAACTGAAATATTTTATTTCCCAACATTATTTTCCGTGAATAATTTTATCAGATTCCTTCAGATTTGTTCAACATCCTTCTTTCCTTTGGATTGTGAAAAAATCACACACCCACAATTGTTATTTAGGGGTGACATTCACCCACTTTATAAATATCTATGTACAAAGTCCATGCACCATTTAAATTCCACTCAAACCCTATTTTGTGGATTGAAGTAAAATGTAAGAGCTGCATAAGCCTTGAACTGGCCTACAAAAAAAAATGACTTAGAACAAAATCTCCTTAGGGCTCTAGGACCTGGTCTTACTGTCCACATCAGTAAAGCACCTGGACCACTGTTGGCACTGCACAGAGAAGTATATTTAGAAAGAGACTGAATAGCACTACAAATTGTGTTGAGATTTAAGTCTCATCATTTTTTCCATGGTTTACAGGAGCTATTTCCACCTGCTAACTAAACAGGATAGCAGTAAAATACTTCCTTTGAATGACACACAAAGCTGTGTCACAAATAAGGAGGCCCAATGCGAATATGATGACGTCTTAGATAACGGCTCCTTTCTTGCCTCTTGGCTGTTACTAAGTGGTATCCTCCAATATCTTTACCCTACTGCATTTCCTGTTTAGCATGTCTGTCTAACTGAACCAAGTAGGAATACTCACTTCAAACTCTGAGCATTTCTGGGAGCTGTCTACAGTTTTGGGCTCTTGAAAATTTACAGAGAAAGAAAAAGCCGCGCAGAAGCATTCAGCCGCCCTGTACTTATTAATGTGTGAGAAATGACATAATCAAGGTAATGGGGCCATTACACTATCATGAAGAATAAGGGCGCAGTCTCTCCCCTGTGGATTGATTCTGGCCCAGATTCTTTAGTTTCTCCATTTGAAATTATTAAGAGAATTGAACGCCAGTGAAAGGTGGTTTGCAGCTCTAGAGATTGGAATCCTCTATTTCTCCATAGAGCAGTGACGATACATGCAATGTACGAACCATGTGCCTCAGCCCTTTTCTGGGAATTGAATCTTGATATATCAAGTCCTTTGAACTAAGTAAGACTGCCCAGCAATTGTCATTTCGAGTGGCCATTGATGATGGCTTTACTGCTAGAAACTGGACTTGGACCATCAATTCATTTCACCACAGCCACCAAGCAGTAGGTAATGACTGTCGTTCATTACTGACATGGGCTAGTTTTGAAAGAGAAAGGCTCCATATTCCATCCAGGAGCCTTCCAGCTCCCGTACGCACACATAAACACACATCTGTTACGATAGTTAAAAACAAATAATCAGAGAACTTCACCGTCTGTCAGCTATGGGTCACTGACACTTTGAACACTGTCGTGTGCCCCAAATTCATTCTACAGGGTGCTCTAAGGGCAAAATATTTATCTGGCCTCCTTTACTGAGCCCACAGTCATTACTGGGAGAAAAAAAGGTGAGGGCCAAAATGATTAGTGTACATCAGCATAGCTCCACTGTGATTATGCACACAAGTTAATAAGATAAAGGTGTGTAAGTAATAGTCCAAATAGACATTCAGTTACCTGTAGTACAATGTGTGCATTAAAGGAGGCCCTTTGAAAACATGGCCCTAAATATCACTAAGTTAGGTCGTTAGCCAAAATAACTACATTCTAAAAGAACTCGACTGCTCCTTCAGTTGATAGCCAGAAAACCAAAGAATTATTTGCTTTAGTAAATCCCAACTGAGGCTTTCTTTTTTCACTGACATAGAAGCAAGGCAAAAGCAAAATGTGAAAGTGAATTATTATAAGTTATGGGCTCCAGAGGCATCATTTCACTTCCCTCCGAGGTTATGTACAGTCCTGTGGTTTCTGACTGCAGGGTCTGGTCCTGTTTATTATCCATCTGCTTCAGATACATGTAGGTTTCTATGAACTCTGTACACTGTGACTTCTTCAATGCCTGAAGTCTGACCAAACATGTTTTTAAATATTTTATTTGTAAGGGGAAAAGAGTTAATGTATTTTCAACCCAAACCATCTATAGAATGAAATCCTTCCCTCCACAGAGATTGACAGAGTTCAGTGGGGAAATTTGCATTGCTGGCTAACAGTAAATTAAAGTATGCTTCACTTTTTCCAAAACTAGATTGACATTTTCCATGAAAACCAAGGGCAGTTTCCACAGATGAAAATCTGCCATTTTGCTCCAAAAAGTTAGTTTTGATGCAAATATGCTACAACTTCCCTGCTTAAAACAAAATCCTATAAATACATATTTTTTAAAAAAGATATTTTGATTCCTAATTGATGAAGTGAGCTGTAGCTCACGAAAGCTTATGCTCAAATAAATTGGTTAGTCTCTAAGGTGCCACAAGTCCTCCTTTTCTTTTTGCAAATACAGACTAACACAGCTGATACTCTGAAACCTAATTAATATAGAGTCAGAGCCTGAGGAGCTGTAATTCGCATAGCTTGACTGAAGTAACTAGAGCGATGCCAATTTAACCCAGCCGAAGTTCTGAAAAATGACAGGAAACTGGGGTACGCAGGTATACAAGTGTTAGGACTCGTATTTACAATTAATTGCTGACCCTCTAAAAACAAGATTCAAGTTGAAGCTCATTCATAGTAGCCTTTTTTCTTCTTTAAAAAATGTATGTGGAGCTGAGACATTATTTAAGATTTTTTTCCCCACTTGGCATATTTAGACTAGCTACTAATCAAGGAAAGAAATAGCATAAGCACATTTCAATGGTGGATGAAGATTAATTGCTACACGTTGGTAGATTTTTTCCCCCTGGACTGCTAATAATCTACACTGAAACATTGTGTTTTTGTTTTCATTTAACTGGAACGTGCCAAGCAGACACTAGCTGAAATTGTGTGGTAGACATACGAGTAATTCGTTACGTACTGCAGTCTTACATTAACAAAGTTCCCCAGAAGCCAAGTGGAACCAGTTGTCTTACAGTGTGGTCACATTTGTTAACAAACTTTTCAATTGAGCTGCTGTTTTCCCCCCTTGAGTCACCGATTTGCCCTGGGCGTAACATTGTTGTGGGTTTGGGGGTTTTTGTTTGTTTGTTTGCAATTTTTTTTCCTTCCAAAACTCCTGAGGAATATTCTGTGTAATGGCTGAAATATGCATCAGAAGAACCAACTTGAGAAACTTACAAGTAAATATGATGCCTGGAAAAAGGCTATTCTCATGCGCATGCAGAAAAATCTTTGTGTTCCTACAAAGAAAAAGAAATGTTTTGGGTTTACATAATATGGAAGGCTTACGTAAGCAATGAGGGAAAAGAGGAATATGCTACTGTGACCTCTGATCAGCTCGTAACCGGTTCATCAAACCAGACACAAAATCCAAAATCCAAACCTGTCATAGTCTATATTTTCCTGCCACACAGGGGAAGAAGTTAATTGTGAGAACTGACAAGTGAGAATGAGGAACTACAAAGGTTTATTGTATTCAAAATAATTCACACTAGCCAAGTGAGCTTTCTTCCATTGAACAACTGTCTTCAAAGGGATTTTTATAGTGAATCCCAAGGCTTTTTTTCTTGCTCAGATGCCATCATGACAATCAACCCAAAGATAGCAGATCCCAAATTGAACGTGAATCAACCATGTGATGCTATTGCAAAAAAGGCAATTGTCATTCTGGGCTGTATTAACAGATGTCTCATATGTAATGCACTGGAGATAATTGCTCCATTCTGCTTGGCACTAATGAGGCCTCAGCAGGAGTACTGTGTCCAGTTTTGGGTACCACGCTTTAAGAAGATGTAGACAAATGGGAGAGAGTTCAAAGTAGAGCAAAAAAATGATAAGATTTAGAAAACATAACCTGTGAGGAAAGAATTGGTCATCTCTGTAGAAGAAAAGGCTTTAGGTGAACAGGATAACAGTCTTTAAATATATAAAATATTGTTGGAAAAATGACAATGATCAATTGTTCAGCAAGGGTAGAAGATGAAGTAATCAGCTTAATTTGCAGCATTCAGATTTAGGAAAAACTTTCCGACTATAGAATTGTAATCACTGGTACAGTGGAGTTTGTGGAACAGTGGAGGTTATCTTGTGATGCTTCCCTGGTGCACAGGTTTTATAACACAAGCATCAGAGAGCATGCACCCCCTTGTCTGCTGTCTCAGTAGAGAGGCTGAGGGCTGGTCTTTCCTAATCAATGCTGAGACACATATTTGGGGCACAGTGGGGAAGCTCATATCACCACTTCTCTGTTGTGCCTTCTGCATGTATTGGCAGAGCACTTCTGTCTCCAGGGCTGCCAGTTACAGGCATCGAACTCACAAGGGCACTGGTCACAGTCACGGAGCTGGAATTTTCAAAAGGCTCAGCCTTGGCTTAACTTTTTCCCCACTGCAGCTAACATTGTAAAATTCCCACCAACTTCAGAAGGAGCAGAATATGACCAGCATGAAGCACTTTTGAATATCTCACCCTAGAGTCACACAGACACACACACACACACACAATTAAGACAGAAAACAATTAATTCAATGAAGATAAGATACTGACCAACTTTGGGCCAGTTCTTATAGACATCAGAAAAAACCCTGAACCTGGCCACACCTACTATTTGAAAAATGTGATGTTCTCCAAAAGCATTGCCAAATACCTGTTGACAAGCAATGAGCATATTAATAGATATTAGATTTGCAGTTACATAATATGGCATCCATACAGACTTCATCTTCAACACAGCCACATGTGGCTGTGTCTCATCTTTCGGTCCCTCGCCAGGATTCCGCACTAAAACAATATTTAGTGCAAAAATTAAAATCAGTCACATACTTGTAGGACTTCCACAATAAAGCCAGATCAGAGCAATGGAAACTCTGACTCAGACTCCCTGTGTCACAACCCATCAACACATTTCTCCATCTGGAAAAATATGGGCTTAGCAGGGTACCTGGAAAGTTAACAAGTCCAGGTGCTGATGGACCCAAGGGAAAGGAAATTCTGTAGCTGAAGAACACACTGCATAGCATCGTCCCTATTTACAGAATTAAATTCACTGCTATTGAATTATGGAGTCACATGCAGCGCTTCGTTCTGTGTGCTAGACATCCTGTGTAGAGGGCCACCCAAAAGTGGATGCACCACTTATTTCCCACGTACACTCTATTTTGCAGATCATGAGCACTGCCCTTTGTGAACACTGATAGAGGAAATGTCACAATGGGAATTATGTGTCAGTTATGGGCTCAGCAACCCAGAGCAGTTCCAAATCACCGTTTCATCCAGGTTTCGTCAGCTCAAAGGAAAGTGAGAGATGAAGGAAAAAGGGGGAATAATTTTTTTAAAAAATTAGCTTTTCCTAACTAAAAACCATTCCTTGTAGAAGCAGCGTTTGGGGGCAGGGAGTGAGGAGACCTGGGTTTTGTTCCAAGCTCTGCCATTGATCCGCTGTATGACTTTCAGCAAGTCAGTTTTCCACTCTGTGCTTCAGTTCCCCATCAATCAAATGGGGATACATTCCTGTGTAAAGGTCTATGGATAAGAAGCATAGAGAACTAAGTGTTTATTGTTAGAAAGGGGCTTATCCTTGTGACACCTTCGTGTTTTCATTGAATAAGGCACTAAAGCTAATGAACACATAAGGCAGAACCAGAAATGTTTGTATTTTTAAAAAGATCCAAGGTAACCAGAGGGAAAAGATTAAATGCAATGGATGGAAAGTCAGCCTGTTTAGGATGTCATGCACTGTGCTAAAGAACATGGAAGAAAGTGGTCAGTGGGCCACTGCATCAATTTAATAATTCCTGGGCATGGAAAATATGCTATGAAATCGCTTAGAGGGAAAACTCAGCCATTGAAGAAGATGGAAACAAATACAAACAGAATTACCAACATGGTGTTTTGATTGTTGCAGTTTAGGAAATGTGGAAACTGAGGAAATTAGATGAAAGGAGAACTGAATCAAATTATCCTTTTCAGCCTAACCATTTACAGAAATTAGATGTTGGTGGACTCCCAGGGGAGATTCATATTCCCATGTACGTGTCAGTGCTCAGTTTATGAAGTAGTACATGAAAAGAACCAGGGTGGTCTTTTTGTTCTCATGCCTTGGTCATGTTACTGGGCCCATAACAATCTGTCTACTTTAAACTGAACTGAAGAACAGAAAATGTCACTGCTAAATTTGCACAGGCCTCCATTCTCAATGCTTCCTCAAAGCAGAGGTCCTCTGCCTCTATCACTCTGTGGGCCATTGAATAAGACAGGAATCCTCCGTCTTAACAACATAAAGTTTATAACAGCATAAAGTGCAAGGGTTTCCTTATTGACTGTTGACTTATTGAGTGAAAGAGCTACTGCCTCAACCACTGAGCTCTAAAGCAGATAAAGATCATTTGAACAAGACAAACTCAATTTTCCTAGGTATTCCAAGAACTGAAGGAGAGCGGAATGTGTACATTTCCCTTTCTCTGTTTTGTTTTTTAAATAATTCAGGCTCACTGTACCTTGAACTCCTAATCTAATCAGGCTACTTTAATCTCAAATCATTTACTATTGAACAGGCCATCTGACACCAAAACAAGAAAGTATTTGCCTCAGACCTCTGATTTTCTTGCCAAAGAATAAGCAGACCCCTATGCCCTCCATCCCAACCACTCAATATCCCCCAATGCCTGATCAAAAAGATAGCTTTGTAGCATGTGTGGAAGGCCAAACAGATACAGGTTGTTTCAGTCCAAGCAGGAGAAAGGACTCAAAGGTCAAGGGTACCTCACAGACTTTGCTCGCCAAGATCTCACATTTACCATTACTTGTAATTGCAGTAAATTGGTATGAGACATTGTTTCAGGCAGGATGATTCCAAGCCATTCAAGGCTTTATATGTCCTCTAAATCCAGCTAAGAAGCTAACCTATTCCTCAGTTACCTTAATGCGAAGTGGTAGGCAAACACCTGGAGACCCGTTATGGTCTCTGCCATCTCCTGTGAGTAGTTCATCCAACCCACCATATTCGCCTCCGTTTTTTCCAGACTGAGGCTCAGCCATGCTCTGTCCCTAGCCCAAATCTCTCTCAAACACCAAAGGAGCCCTCGGGGCAGAAGAACAATTACTCAACATAATATTTTGAGATAAAGCCGCTTAAGGGCTCAGCCCATCTCTTCACGCAGATATGTCAGCAGCAAAACCTTCTGCTGCATACAGGCCTGAGGTGCGCCTTTCCCTCATGGCCAGTAGTTCTGCACAAGGAAAGCTCCATTCCATCCGTTTAAAATTACACTAGGAATCCCATTCCCCCACATGTCCTAAGAAATCCGGTGTGTGTAAGCAGGCAAGCACACATCATAAGTGGGGAGTAAACTTGGAGGAAGAGCTCATCCAAACATGAGCATGTTGCCAACCCTGGATAAAGTGCATCTGCTTTTTCCACTAAGGGATCCAGGAGAGAAGTAAAATTATACCTCAATCTGTAAACAGAATGAGTACATTTTTTTCACTTTCCTGTTCTATGAAGAGCTGCCATCAGTGGAGGGTTATACAATTAGCAGTAAAAAGAATATACGCAAGGCTAGCCTATACTAAGGAATTGACTTGAGGACTATATTCACTTGATATTCAGTTAACTGTCCTGATCCACCATTGTTGCCTGGAAAAAGTAGACTAGTACTGAAAACTGCTCTGCTAGTAACTGTGTGTGTGTGTGTAATGTATAATATATAAGTATGTGTATGGTGTAAATACACATTTGTATGCAAATAATATCTACCGTATATAAGCAAATATAGAATAGGTACAGTTATATGTTTTAAAATAAACCATTCCAGCTCTAGTGTAGTTTCATGAAAGTTCTCTCACTAGTTTTTTATGATTATTATTATAATTTGAACACAAATTTCCCTTTCTTTGCTGGCAGTCTCCCCTGGTAATTACAGCAAATAAAAGGTAGGTGGGGAAGCCATCTTAATTCAATCACCATCAGTTTGTTGACTTTTGACTTAGCATGTTTCACACTTCAACATGAAGAAATTTACAGAAGCCCCAGGAGTGTCATGGCATCTTTATATTTGAGAACCGCGTCAGGTGATTTTACTAACTCTCCACTTTTGGCATTTGAAAGGGACCCCAGTTTAAGACAGAATTCAAAATTGGCAGCTCATCTCAGACTATTCTTGTCCACAATATCTACAAAACATATTATGAAAATCCAGGGGCTATCAAAATCTGAATGCTAAAGCTTTTGAACAAACCTGTATTTCACCTGTCTCTAATAGATCCTTCCCAAATATCCAGAGTTCATTTCTAAATTCCCCAGTGCAGAAAACAAAACCAAAAATAGGAGTTTAATTTTGTTGGCTCCCAATGTCAACATGAATGAGACTGCATCATTGTACATGCTTACAAGTGTCTCATTCAATATATTTGCTCAAAGTGCTTCCAAAGAGGGGAAAAAAGAGGAAAGAAACAACCAGGTTTCTGAGTCTAATGCTTTTGATCTGACAGCACATATCTATGAGGTTTTCTATAGAAGCACACAATTCTGGCAGCATTCACTAGAACTTTAGCTCTCTTTGCTTCATATGGATGTTACTCAATATGCCAGAGCATTGCTTGGAAATAAATACTTTCCCGCCTTTCTGGGTGATAATATCAAGGTCTGACATGCCTTCTTATAAAGCTACTGTAAATCGGAATACTTTCTAATGTCTCTAGTCAGACATACTGAGAATCTGCCAGTGCAATTGGCTTCTGGTTTGTTTTGTTGTTTAAATATGTCTGCCAGATTTATACTGGCCCAGATCCTCAGCTGGTGTAAATTGACAAAGCTCTATTGAAGCCAGCAGAGCTATACTAATTTACCCCAGCTAAGGATCTGGCTCATTATTATCAACTCATCATAAGAGGCAGCCTGGTCCAGTGGATAAGCACTACACTGAGCTCTCTTGTGGCTACTTTAATATAAATAATAATAATGTTAGAATCAAAAAGTCTGATGCCTTTCCCATAGGTTAACTGTTACCTTCAAAAGATCTACCTGAAACTGGCTTACCATCCCATTCAAGATGGCTCCATTTGACCCCTACATGACACAGCCAACTAGGGTGACCAGACAGCAAGTGTGAAAAGCTGGGACAGGGGGTGGGGGATAATAGGAGCCTATATACGAAAAATACCCCAAAATCGGGACTGTCCCTATAAAATCGGGACATCTAGTCACCCTACAGCCAACCCTCATAGCTGTCCTTGCTGTATGACCTATACAACCTAGATAAAATGACATTCATCAAAGGGTTATGAATTATTCGTCTCATAGCTATGCACATCCAAATGTACCATGCATTTGCTTACATGGAATGGGGCTTGCTTCCATTTATAGTAATTAATCATTATTGCATCAACTGTTTCATGATTCGGAACAGAGCAGATGTGTTTCCACTAACAGGTCCCCAAGTGGACCTTACCCAATGTCTATGAAGTTAATGGAGATTACATTGCCTAAGTAAAGTTTTAATTTTCAGCATCCTCCCATTTCTAGCTACACTACCAAGCAAGCAAACAAAATAAAGTGGGAATCCTGTTACAGACAGAGTTACAGTATGCAGGATGAACTTACTGCCAAATAATAAAATGTATCCACTCGTTTAATGTGATTAGTAATAGCTAAAACTTGCATTGGTATTTTTACAAGGATCTGAAATAAAACATTAAAATAAGCATGCAGACCTCTTTATACTATGGTGGTAATTCCAGGCTCTAGACTTCCCCCAATTAACCTCAATATTTCAGCAATGAAAGGGAGTGGCAGCTGGCTCCATGGGGGAATGTCTGCCTTCAAAATATTGTTCCATCTCAGGAAATTTTCACACACAGAGGTTGCCATTAAAAAGTCAACGCTTCTAACAGTGGCAAGTACACAGCATACTTTTGGGTGCTATAAAGATAATGACTAACTAATGAGGGAAATAATAACAGTTATTGCACAGTGGCATTTTATCTATCTTTCTACCCTAGGGTTTTATCCTGCTGTCCATCACCATAGTATCTGAGGACCTTCCCTTTAAATCAAGAGCAGTAGTGAGATTCCTAGTTGAATTTAGGGTCTCTGGCTCTTCCTTCTTTTGAGGGTAAAAAACTAAATGCTGATGGTAGGTAGAAGAGATGTCAAATTGTGGGTGCCATTCTTGCTACAGTAGCAAGGTTTTTTCAAAGAGGAAGATTTTGCAGCATTTCCTAACACTGGTCAGACTAAGGTGGAGTCACCTGATCTTCTCTGGAAGTCATTACTATTGTTATTATTTATTATTTGTAGTATGGTAGCACTGAGGAGCCCTAACCAGATCCTCACAGCTGAGGATAATTTGTCCCCAGTAGAGTTGGTTGGGAATTTTTCTAAGAAAGGTTTTTTCATGGGAAAGTGTTGATTTGTAGAAACTGAAACTTTTCATAGGAAAGGGTCAGCTTCAATATATTTCTCAACTCAGTATATTTTGGAAAAAAGTTTCAAGCTTGTCAGAACATTCCACGTCAACATTTTCAAAACAAAAATTCAATTTCTGTGGTTCAAAATGACGTTTCATTTTGAAATTGAAACTATAGCAAAAAATGTTTTAAATGGTGGTAGAAATCAAAATTAAACATTTTGAAATTATCAAAACAAACAAACAAATCAAACAAACTTTGATTGAGTTGAACTGATTTTTTTAGATGTTTGGTTCCTGAAAAAAATTGAGATTTCAAGTCCAACATCCCCCCACCCCCCTACCCCCCGCAATTTGGGACAGCATTTTTATTTTTCATTGCATGAATTTGGTGGGATGAGAAAACCATCTAGTTTTCTAGTCCCTACCTCTCATGCACGTTGGGCTCTGCATTGTCCCGGAGGAGTGGGGCTATCTCAGCAGTTTATACATCAAGAATTGGTCTTTACTATAGCTGGAGCTTGATCCATTGATTGCTTCAAAGATTAGGACCAAAGCCTTAAACTGGCATCTGAAAATTACTGGCTGCCAGTGGGGGAACTTGAGCACCCACTTGATTTGATTGCAGCAGCCTACATCTTGGAGAAGTAGACAACTGAAATGCTACTCTTGTTCCTTATACTTAGAACAGAAACTAATGGAGAGATCTTAGATCTGTTGGGGTTCTATAGGTAGAGCCTGACATTTTAAGGGCAAGCTGTGTGTGTGAGTGCAGGCGCTTGCCTGCATGCTTGTGGTGACCCTTGATTCATCTGTGTCTTCACAGTAGTCCCTTATGGATCAGACCTGCAAGATCTGTTATGAAAAGGATATGGGGTTTTAAAAAATATCCTCTAGATTTTCATAGATGTAGCCCCTCCCTGGAGGAGTGACTCAAACCTCCTCCCTGGTGCTTGCTACTTGGAGTAGCTTCTCCCCACGCTCTCCATGCATGGGTTGGGTGCGGGGTTCCTTTTTGTGATGCCTGGTGTCTCCACACAAGGTAACTCCTCATTGTGGCTGACACAAGAGGGGTGCTATCCTTTGGGGAAACTGCATAATGCTACCACTGCCGGTAATAAGTCTAAAACCCAGAACAGTAAAGTACATCCACACAAACCCCAGCAAAGAAATTATGCACCCAAAATAACAGTATAACAAATGAGGACTTTACTGGGAACAGGAAAATAGGATCTGGGGAAGGAAAGGGCTAATACGTTTATTTATGTATTAAACAGTCATAAATCAACAGATTCCCACCTCCCATCACTCAGAACTTTTCCCAACCCCCAGCTCCCTCCCCGGTACCTTCCCAGGCAGATTGTAAGTTGGGGATGAGTCCGGAGACAAGTGCTGCACTGCTGTGAATATTGGCCAGCTTAAGCAAAAGAGGAGGTCCTTGTACAGTGTCTTCAGCCATGGTTGGGGCAGGGTCCTCCCCTGTTTCGCTGGACTGGAGTCCTGTGGAGGTCTCAGCTGAGTATTTGGTAGCTGGTGCCAGGTTGGATTTCTGGCACTGTGGACCCTGGTCTCCTCAGGGCTGGAGCTGCCTGACCCAAGCCCTAGATAGCACATCAGTTGAAAGACTCTCTTTGTGGAGAGTGGGAGTTAATCAGAGACCACCCTGAGCAGTGCTGCTTCTCTCTCAGCTCCCCAAACTCGAAGCTTAAAACTGAAATGAAAACTAGTCTGTTAGTCTCTGAGTCAGGCTGTCCCTTCCCACTGAGGGTCTGAGCAACCCGGGCTCATCATTGGCCCAACAAACTGCTTTTCCATATCACCCCATGCACAAGCCTCCATGTTGGTCTCAGTAGGGGGATTAGTCCATTCTGTCCCCACCCCTCACTCAAAGCCTGTGGGGAAATGATGTCAGAGGTATCTCACAGCCACTGTCCAAATGGTAGGACCCGCGAGAGGCTCAGTCCAGCATTCCAGGAGCAGGTAAACTCCAAGTGGGGGTTACACAGAGAACCAGACCTCTGCTATAGAATTCTACAGAATTGTTCTGAAATCCTATAAGGATCACATTCTCTGTCAAATTCTATACGTTTTACAAAAATTTTCTATGGACCCCTCTTGAAGTTCTATAGAACATTATTGGTTTCAGCTCTGTTAAATTGCATTGGCTTTTTCATTAAGATGTGTGAGGTTCATAGCCTTTGTAGTCTCCAACCACTAGAAGGCATAGCTGAGAGGTGTCAGGGCAATAGCTTGGATAGTAGTATTTGGCCACTAGAGGGTGACAAACTCGGCGCTGATTCATATACACGCTTTAAGAGCAAAGGCAGACACACCAATATAGTGTATTGTTATTTAGATTGCATTAACTCAATATCGTTTACTCAGTCCCCGCACGAAATTCTTGCAATATGAGAGAACGGAAAAAAGATTAAGTCTCTCACATACACAAAAATAACATTGCCCACAAAAAACAAAATTAAAAAACGATCTCCTTAGCCATGTCTCTAAAAAAAGCCTCCCCCAAAGTGTCGCGTTTCTAATTAAGGCTCAATAAATTTGAATAAAGTGAGAAAATCACATCTGGGCTCTTGCCGCTAAGAAGCTTGTTACCACAGCATGCATGAGGTTACGTCTGGGATGAACTTGTCAGCTTTGCTCACATATGGGACCGGGTATGAAATAAAACCCAAGAGTTTTTACTCTACAATAAAAGCCAAGCTAACATAAAACGAAATTAATTGCAACAGCAGTGACTGCTTTCATTTCCTAATGAACTTTTTATACAGTACCAGTAATCAAGATCAGTTTTTTTGCCCTTCAGAAAATGTTTCAGCAGAGCAAAACTATGGATTCTTAAGATACATGTACACATCTGTTCTTCCAAATGATCAACATTACATCCATCTCTGTGTGATATGCAATTAATCATCCCAGCGTATTTTGCTTTGTAGTTTTATACAAATCCTGTTGTTTATGGCTATTTGTGTAATAATAATATTTTCCACCCCGACAGCAGATTGTGTAACAGAAGTGAAGAATATTATATCCAGTTCACTGCTGGAAAAAGTTAGGTAGGAAGTTGGAATTTGGCCTGTGCTGGAGTGAAGATAAGGGAGGTGCGATTATTTTTAATTATATGCAGCACTTTTACATCTTCAGAGCAAACAATTATCACTACAGTCGTGTTGCAATGAAGTTTTAGAACTCCTGCACTAGACCCCTTTCTGACAACAAAAATTACTACACAACCCCAGGAGGGGGGACTGAAGCCTGAGCCTGCCCAAGGCCCACCACCCCGGGCTCGGAGGCCAAAGCTGAAGCCCAAGTTTTCCAGCCTTGGACAGGGAGCCTGTAGCCCGAGCCCCACCACCCAGGACTGAAGCCAAAGCCCGAGCTCCGCCATCCTGGCAGTGGGGCTGAAGCCAAAGCCCAAGGGCTTCAGTCTCGGACAGGGGCCTGTAGCCAGAGCCCCACCTCCCAGGGCTAAAGCCAAAGCCTGAGCCCCGCCACTCAGGGGCCGAAGCCCTTGGGCTTCAGCCCCCGGTGGTGGGGCTCGGGCTTTGGCTTCAGCCCAGGGCCCTGGCAAGTCTAACATCAGCCCAGTCAACCGCATTTAAAACAGGGTTGCTACACACTTAGGGGTCCCGATCCACAGTTTGAGAACTGCTGGTCTAGTGATACAGGCAAGCATTGCCATCTCCATGTTGAATGTATAGAAAATCAAGACATGTCCAAAAGTTATGGTTCTTTCTTTCCTTTCTGTGTACATTTGTGTCCCACACTCATCATCATGGTATACCCTGACCAATCCACAAGATCCCCTGCCCCCTTCCCCATTTCAATTGGCTTATACCTCAGGAAGATATTCCATCCACCAGTCTTTCTTCTGTGACGTGTATGATATACAATATTTTAAATGAAAATAGACTAGCCACAGCCCTTTGAGATATTTACCACAGAAGAACATCTTACAAGAGATCACCCAAGATCTGTTGACGGGCACATTATGAACTCAGCACCTTTTGGGTTTGCTCAGCACAAATGCTGCTTCTGTGCTGGTCACGACAACTGGCCTGAAAGCCAGCACAACACATCAAGGAGGGGACAGCACTCTGGTGAGGTTTCCACTTCTGTCACTGCTGCTGGGCCCAGAATATGGCTAGATAGGAGCAAGGGGTGCTAGCCAATGGTGGAAAGGAGTGGAACCTATTGATCAGAGCAAAGTCAGTGTCCAGTATTCTGAGTTCTGTTCCTAGCTCTGTTGCCCAAAGTCACATATCCAGTTAGTAAGTCATTTACACATATTTACATCAAGCAGTGCCTTACATGGCAAGGAGTTCTACTGATTTCAACGGAATGAGGTGCTATTCAATCTGAGTAAGAGTGCAAGACTCTGGCGTTTACTCCCTACAGGGTTCTGTTTGCCATGTTGTAAAATGAGGATAACATGATAACAGTATTCATTCCTCTCACAGGGCTTTATTAATGTGAAGCTTCATTAATGCACAAGATACATTTGGTGATCCTGCAATGGAAATATAACTCGTGAGCATACAAGGTGACTATCATATTTGGTGATTGTCACAATAATTGGAAAAAACCTAGTAATGAATGGATCTTCATGGCAAAAAACGACATCAGCTTTATAGCAGGTAGTAATAGTTGGGCTGACAGAGAAGCAGAAATAGTGCACTGTTCCTCCAAGGATATCGGCTCGGATCCAGCACAACACTTGAACATGTGCTTTCATGCTGCACTACGTCAGGATGCTAGTCATGTTTCCATTTCCTACTGACACCCACCACGAGGGAGAGCATGTTCTTAGCAGCAAATAATGATCATGATGGTTCTTTTTATTTTAAAAAATCTTTATTTTTTTTTGAACAACATGACTCAACAGTTTACATGAATTAAAACAATGTCTTTATATCTAAATGCCAACCTAGTGTATAATTAAAATGCAACCAGGTCAAAAGATGGCCAAGCTTTTGAGTATAAATATGAAGATTTGCCTAACCCACCCTTAGGTTGGCATTTTGCTCCTGAAAATTTATCAACAGGAAAAGGTAACGGAATAACAAAAATTCTTTTTTTACTTTGGGGGCTGGAAAGGGGAAATCAGTTGAGACAGTTTGTAGGGAAATTGGTTTTGTTCTCAAGCTTTATTTGCTCATTACAAAAGCTTTTAGATCTTGATCATGTTTTAAGAGAGAAAGGCTTTCATTTTGGAAGGAATTCTTTTGTTTGATTGGTTGCTTTGTATGTATTTAATTACTTTCTGTTGTATAACATCACGAGCAATGCAAAGCAAGCAGCTTTCACATAACAGATAACAACAGTTTAATCCAGTGTGATTTCAGCAAACCCATTCAGTGGATTCTCTTTCACCAAAAGAAAAATTACAACAAGAGCCTGATCCCGACTAAGCAGCAGGTGCCAGTGCTCAACACTAAATCAAGTTGGAAAATATCAACCTATAACTGAAGATTTTTTAAATGTTCACCTTTTTTTCCGTTCATTTTTCAACCCGCTCTATTTAGCATATCTCCGGATCAAGCCCTACATAGAACTTTTTTATATACCAACCTCTGTTTTAGAATCATAGAATCATAGGACTGGAAGAGACCTCAGGAGGTCATCTAGTCCAGTCCCCTGCACTCAAGGCAGGACTAAGTTATTATCTAGCCTTACTTGTCAACTAAAACCAGCCTGGGTGCCATGTGTATAGGGTGACTGAATGCTTTATCAATTTGGCTTTACCAGACAGATATAATATAATCAAGAGGAGGCTGTTACTTAAAAGTTTGTTTATTTATCAATAAGACATCAAATACTCACAATTAACCTAATTTATTAACCCATGAGTGTGTGTCAAAGATTAAGCTGCACAAATACAGTAAGATAAGGGTTAAATATTGTACTCTTCTATCAATCTGGGGATACAACCAGCAGAAATATAAATTCATTGCTGAGGCTATTACCATGGGCACAAACTCCCGAAATAGGTTGTGTCATTCTTAGCCTAATATTTCTATTCCCAGGCAGCCTGCATCTGCTTTCGAAGGTTGTTGGAAATTTGCATCTAGTTGCTAGAAACAATTATACCCGTTGCTTATTATTTTCACAACCCTCAGCAAAATACTGTTTTAGCTGTGTGTGCCAAGAATAAAAACTCACACACAATGTTTAATATATTTCAGAATAGAGAATGCTGGGGAGGATGTTTCACTTTAGTGTAAGTATGCATTCTCCCAAAACTACCTAATATTGACTCAATAATTTTGGTAATCAGACAAACAATAGCAATATGTGTATGCCCCAAAGACTATTGAAATCAATGAGAGTCTTTCCATTGATGTCAATGAGCTTTGGGATCAGTCCCTATGAGTGCAAATTTTTTTAAAAAATACTGTTCTTTATTTTATTTCACTTATCCCAGCACGCAAATAGTCCCTACATGGAATTTGGGAAACAATCAACCCAGTTACATAATGGTGATATAGAAAAGGTGTGTTTTTCAAATGTAACTTTTGTTTCTGGTTAATTTCTTTGCGGTATGGTCAAATCATGTGGATTTGTCATATAGTTGAATCCTTACAGGCTTACACTCCATGACCCAGACTCCTACATATATCCAGTCATTTTTGGCCTAGAGCAAGTATGAGGCTTTTTGTCACGCTTTGGAACTCTATCAAGCCCCATACCTGGCCAACTAGCGGCACTGATCTGGCAATTAAACTCACCCTCCCTAACCATCTTGGCAGATTTGGGCACTCTTCCTGCAAATCCTTGAGCAGCATGGAGCCGTACAGGATGTGCAAGGTTGAGGTGCTCTAACACAAGTGAAGGCTACAAGAGGGCATGAGGAAACTTAAACTTAGGCATAGCCCTCCTCACTGAAGAGTAACAAATTTCAACTCCTCTGTGCATCCATTCACCCACAAGGTCGCATGGTAAAAAAGGAGAGGGTGGAGGTGTTTGAGACGCTTTAGTGGCCAGTTCCCTACGGATTGGCAGATATCATTGTCATGTACACCTTTGCCGACTGGGTATAAAACTGATGTAGATCAATCCATTATGCTGCACAGCATATGGTGAATGATCCATGATCATGAGTGCCATCCTCATCTTGCCAAGCAGATGCTTGGCTGTACCTTCCCATCTGAGGCCTCACTCTTGCTACCAGGGAAGAGTAGCTGGATGGCCATGTGGCAGTGGATTATCATGATCTTCACTGCAGGATCAGGAGTGTTTGTCCTGCTCATCACCTTACACTTATATGCACGGCACTGTGAAAAATCTAGCCCACAGAGGACATTTAAAACCAAGAATACAATAAAAAAGTTATACAATATCCCCACCCCCACCCACCCACCCGCCCACACACCCATTAGCTGCTCATGCAGAGCTGGGTACACCAAGCATCTTATCCAGGCCATTTTTCATGCTGGTCATGTTCCTTCCTGGGTTTTCATACATTTTAAGGCCAGAAGAGACCATTATGGTCATGTAGCCTGATCTCCTTCATAACACAGGCCAAAGAAAGACAGAAAGAGATGTGTATTTGCATATTTTAATATAGCATGTTCACATTTTTATTGAAGAATATAACATTCAACAGGCTGTGATACAACAATTCAGACTGTTTGGCAGCAATAAGCCAGTTTCCATTTGTTTGAATGTAAGAATTAGGGTGTGGAAACTTTCTGCTTCCTTGGAAACTCTTCTGAAAATGGGTTTTCACTCAATTCAGCATCTAAGTGTTTAAGAGGTGACTGAAATTCTGAAAATGGTCAGACTGTTTTTGTGTAATTGGCAACTCCTGTAAGCTTCTCGTTATGTGAGTGGGGGTGGGTTGGGCGCGGGGGGAATCCATATTCTTAAAAATGTAACTTAGTTTTATTTTTTATCTTTCTCTTCTTCGTGTCCTTTGAAAAGGAGGAGCTGAAAACAGCACGTTACTTTTCACATGGAATTATTATTCACCCACTGCATCAAATATTCTACATATGCAGTGTCCTCTTCATTTCTGATGTGATTGCTCAGCACAATTGATTAGATGTGGCTGGCTAAATGC
The DNA here is from genome assembly GCF_965152275.1 of Natator depressus. Lineage (NCBI taxonomy): Eukaryota > Metazoa > Chordata > Testudines > Cheloniidae > Natator > Natator depressus. The sequence continues at coordinate 5,900,273 of NC_134247.1, forward strand.
TCTGTTTATCCAAAAGACGTAAATGACCACTGCCTTACCAGGGAATAGGTGAGGTTTGGCTTAGTGCTCTAGCATCTGGAATTATATTTCAAATGAAGGCAGATGGGAGTTGCCTTTTATGGGCCTGAAATGGAAAGGGTACTTGGCATCATAGTCCTCCTCTACATGGACAGATTGGTTTTGTGGCACTGTGCAACAGCATTGTTGCAATCCAGCTGGTTCTTGTTGATACTTTGCCCATGGACAAGAGTTTATAAATACAAGGACAGTCATGGGTGCGGGGGGATCATTAAAGATGAGCAAGAGAAACCCAAACTTTCAAAGAGGACTAGATAAAACATGTATTAACGGAATCTCAATGCACATCCTCAGGGTCCACACAGACAGCTAGTCTGTGGCAGGCTAGTGAAGGGTAGATTCACATCCCAGCTTGCCACGAACGAATTGTTAGTGTAGACAAGCCCTTAGAAATTCCAAAGCAGGAATAAAATTGGGGGTATTTAGACTCTGTCCAGCAACAAATATGCTTCCCCTTCCTCCAAACCAGGGCTGGATTTTCCTCTTATTTGTGCCTGATTTATACAGGTCTCACTGAGAGATGAATTGGGCACAAAGTTCTTTGTCTGAAGCTTCTGCCTTCCCAAGCTCCAGTCCTAGACTGAGGGTAGATGGAATTTTTATTGTGGCAAGAGGCCTGAATCAAGATCAGGGCCCACTGCTAGGCAGTGTATGTACACACAGTAAGACAGAGCCCCTGCCCTGATCATAGAGACCTAAACAGACAAAATGTGGGAGAAAGGAAGAATGATCATTCCCATTGTACAAGTGTGGAACAGAGGCACGGATAGATTAAAGGACTTGCCCAAGGTCACACAGGAAGTCTGTGACCAAGCTGGAAATCAACCCAGGCCTCCCGAATCCCTCCCCTGTACCTTAACCACAAGACCATACTTCCTCACAGAGCAGCCTTCTTTCCAAAACATCTTTCCTTTCCTTTTGTTCTGGACTGTGACCCCATAAGCAGGAGATGGTAAGAAGCATAGAGGGACCAGAACTCCCAAAAAAGGGGTGGTACAATATGACTCTTGAGTTGTAAAGTGCTTTGGGTTGAAAGGTGCTCTCTTATCATGCATGTAAAACACAGCAATGATCACTATCGTGCTATAGTCATAATTATTGTTCTATTAATGTTTTGATTCATATCTCATATACTGTCACATTTTTATAGATAACTATTGAAACCTAACTTTCTCTTTATAGCTGTAGTTGAAGTCCAGTTGACAGGATGGAGAACCGTTCCATTTACCATGAGATGAAATATTTTCACATGGTAATCAGAAAGCTAATCAGTTTTGAGCACCAGTTTCCATAAGCTATCTGCCTAGTTCACAATGCCTGATTTATACATCCACCTGTCTCTGGTGTCTGTTCTTTCCCCATTTCACTTCCCTTTCATATATTTGCATGCCTTACCTTTGGTTAACCTTCATTATACAACAAAAATTAATCCTGAACAAAGTAACATTGTGAAGGTTAAAGAAATAATTCTTTTCCAAATGGAAATATCTTAAATTCCTCAGCAAAACCATGAGAAACTAATCTTAAATTTGATCAGATTTTCATAAGAGATTTTAAGTGGTGATTCATGCTTTCCTAGTAAAGAAAAGTAAACTCGTCTATTACAGTTTGGGTATCTCATCTTCAAAAAGAAGGCATTATTTGTTTGTTTTGCTACCTTTGTTGTTCCAGCTAGCGGAGATGTATCTTTCTTCTCAGTTGCCAATACATATTAATAGCTCTCATTGAAAATGGAAGGCATATTTAATGCTCTAAAGTTACACATAGAAACTTAACATTTTCTATTTGCCTACAAAGGAGAAAAACAAAATAAATGGCAGATTGTGCCAGAGACAGTTTGTGATCAAACCAAAAGGGCTTTCTAAGCTTCAAAGTGAGTTGATACAGGGATAGGCCAGAAATATTCTACCGAAATGTCATAGGATAGTTCCCGTGTCAATGGCATTAGCCTGATTTCCTGTTTTTTTAATACACATGCTTCCTGGAGCTGAGCCTAGATTATTATCGGGGTAGCTAGAGCACATGCCATGGCAGAGAATTTTCAGTTGTCATGGGGCAGCATTTCATTTTATGCCCTGGCTGAGGCCTTGTTGTTCCTCATCAGGATTTTCATTAACCCACTGGTAGGTCTCTCTGATTAACTAATCCACCCTGTCTGAAATCAGTCTCATAGGGTCAGATTTTGATCCCCTTTCTCATGTTGACTAACACCTTACTTCATGCGTAATTGATTCTAACTGTGATTTTCATTGATTTTGACTGTGATTTGTGCGTAAGTATCAAAATCTGGCCCATTGCCTATCATTGCCCATGTCTGGTATAGCATATGATAACTATGCTGCAGTGAGTCATTCCTGGATCTAAAATCTGTGCTCAGATTACTAAACCCTGTTTCTCCATTATCTGCTAGATTGTCTTCTATTTTAAAAGATATTTTATCCATTTACAGAAGCCCATTTAGGATTTAAAATAAGTCCCTATATCACCTTTCTCTTCTGGCTTGGGAATGAAGGGTATCAATTACGGGAACACAGTGTGTTTGAGTGATGATGGCATTGTAACGCAGACATCAGACTAATGTCTCATGAGTCTTGGAGTACCAGAAGGAAGTGCTATGAGAGGAACATGAACATAGGCCCAACCCTGCAAAGATTTAGGCATATGGTTAACTTTACTGTGAGAAGCCCCATTGGCTTCACTTTATGATAAAGTAAAGCACACGCATAAGTCTTTCCAGGGTTGGGACCTTAAAGCAGAAGCTAGCAAAGATGAAAGCTGACTGGTGAATGTGTCTGCCTTGTTGAGAGGGAAAGAGAAAGCTTAACTAACTATGAGCAGAATGAGCCACTATCTCCAATTTAAGAAACTCACTATCCTCAAAACGGTTTAGCAGAGAGAAAGTTGAAAACATACTGAATAAATAATTCCTGCAATATAATTAATTGCAGAAGTGTTGGAAAATTCTGCACTAGTATATTCAAACCACAAACATGTGCAGATATGAAAACCTGTCACCTGGCCCTTTCTTTCTGCAGCCCAGCTAATATTTGGCATTTTACACATGTATGAACAAGCCCCGAAAATAATAATAATAAATAACGTGCTAGCTTGGATACACAGATCCTCCACGAACAACAGTAAAGGAGGCAATTGAAATCATTTGTTTTATAATTGATTATTTTAAAAAACATAAAACAAAAGCCTTTTGCCATCTGTTCTTCTCAATTTAGCCAATTTAACACATGATACAAAGCAGACTGGCCAACACTAACCCAGATTGTGTTTCTGCTTTTCTAAACTTATACAACTCTTGACCTTTATCATTAAAACCTAAATAAAATGTGGTTATTTTTAAAAGGCAAGGATGGCTTAATTGTCTCATCTGTTGAAATTATGAGTAATTGTTAATTATCTTAACTTGCTGATTCACTGCCATGCCTCCTTTTGAAAGGAGGTCCAAAAACGGTGAGATTGCAAAACAGCATATGTTGGAAGAACACGATTCACTTTTGCTGCTCAGCTAATGCTATTGAAGCCAGTCTCTTGGGTTCCACTGGCTGTGGTTCCACTCATCAGCTAGCTACAGGGCTAGAAGGCATCAGCAACTGAGGATGGCATCCAGAGGGAGTAATCTACCTCGAAATTGACTAAAAGGGTTGTGTCTGAGCAGGGCGAAGCATGGTCTGCTCGCCATCCCTCTTGAATTTCTTGGTTACTCTGCATTGAGATTTTCCACAGGGTGCCATGTACAATGGTAGAGGTTGTTTGATGTATGGGATGTTGATGGGCTTAGGATGGCCGGAGAGGTAGGCAGGCTGGCAGACCTGGACCAACAACTCATTTCATATAGGATACTGAATAGCCCTATATCCCAGCCGACTAATTCTCAGGACCCGTGAAGGGAATCAGATTTGTAAAAGAGTGTAATTTCCTGGGATTGCAGTCTACTTTATCACATAGATTCACTCTGATTTAGTTTTCAGGGCTGTGCTCCTTGAATGAAATTCATCCCTAGGCAAAGGGGCCACATAAGGCCCACTCCCGCACCCTCTCAAGTCCCATTGTAAGAAGTTAAGTGATGCCTTGAGACTTGTACAGACTCTCTACACTGGGATGTGAATTTCACCCATTCTGAATAAGGTCAGCTATCTGACATCTCCTCAGAGTTAAGGACAACAAGACCAATTTTTGCACCACCTCAAAATGTGATGATGAGCACGGGGGAAGAAAGTGACAAAAATGACACACACTGCGTATGACAACCAGACAGGGAGGTATTTGAAATAAGCCAGGTAACATGAGTCTACTAGTTCTCAAGAGTTTGAAAGGAGTTGGTGTCGAATGGGGTGGGGGAGGAAAGATCAGTATTGGGTGTGTTCTTAATTACCATCTTTATTGATGATCTGGAGCAACCAACATGTGACTGGAAGTCACTGATGATTAAAACAAGAGAGGAGCAGCAAATGCTGTTGAGGACAGAGAAACACCAAAGGCCCAAGACAGAAATATCTAAGATTGATGGAAGGAGTCTAGAGAGGAGCAATAGAATGACTAAGCAGAATGTGACTTAGAAGGAAAGATTGCAGGAGCTCAGTGTTGAGTAGCATGGCTAATAGTTGACTATGGAGTGCAGGGGGAATAACATTCTTTTATAACATCCTAAAATGAATTGTGAAGCTACAAGATACATGTCTGAGCCTCAGTGATGCATATTCAAATGACATTATGTTACCTCCATTGCCCACCTCTTTGTCTAGCTCTGGGCCTGATCCTGCAAGAAACCCAGTGTCCCCAACTTCCTTTGACGTTACTAGGGGATGAGAGTGTTCAGCACCTCTGAAAATCAAGATCGGGACCTTCTCTTCTTAAATTCCCTTGTAAACCGACTTTCACACCCTGTGAGATGGTAGGTGAATAATAACTGGGGAAGGAGACAGATTGCTCAGGGTGCTAAAAGAGGGGGAAAGTAGAAGTTCTGAGATTAATTAAGTTAGGGAAAATTTAGCATGAATATCAAGGAAACGACACTAATCAATCAAACAGCCTCATAAGGAAAATGGTGAAAATCCCATTATTTGGGATCCTTTCAATTAGACTAGACAGTAAAATGTACACTAGAAAATAAATATACTGCAGGGAACAAGCCTTTCTGGATGGTAGATGAACTGGATGACCTAAGAGATCTTTCCTATCTGTAATGTCTGTTTCTAGGAAGATGTGCCGTATCGTGTGTTAACACGCTCAGCTCACGCTCTAGTATCAGATAAACTTAGGAAGGAATGTAGTCTGCCTAGATCAAGATGAGGTCCTAGATAAGCAGTGGCAGTATCTGCAGTACTAGCAGCTTAACTAACATTTATTTTACTTCAAGGAAATTTAAGCCAGTAAAAGAACATATTTTGGCTAGCCTGAGTCCCTAGCAGCCTCCTAATGGTTTACCCATCTGCTTATTTTTGAAGGACAAACGCATTTGATAGAGTATGTGTTAATCACTGTGAGAGAAACTTTTTTTTCTTTTGGCATTTTCTTTGCTAGATTTGTTCCAGTTTGTTTGTTTGTATGTTTAAATTGCACCCAAGTAAGAGGTTAAACAAGTGCAAAAAAAAAAGGGGGGCGGGGCGGGGAGAAGTTAAATTGAGGAAATCCAGGCAGCCAGAGAAGTCTGGAACAGCTCAAAATATGTCCTGAATTCTGCAAAAATAATAAATTTCACAGAGTGATGCCCAATTGACAGAACATATCCAAAAGGTCTTTATCTTCAGCATCATGTTTGAGATTTACTGCAACGTTTGCATGAAAATAATCCACTTCACTACATATCACTTTATAAGATAGCTGTATGTTATATGTATTCGTATGCAATGAATTGCTATTGAGCTACCACTTTTTTCTAGGTTTTGCATGGGACATGCAAAAATACTACAAGCTAGAGAATTCTATTAAGTCAGGCATCCTTCTGCTCCTGATTTAGTTTGTATCTGAAATACATATTAAAAAGAGATAGGGCAAGTGCTCCTAATGTGACTTCCATATATGTTGGCAAGTCCTTCCCCTATATTCCAAATCTCAGTAGCCAGATTTGACACACAAAATCCTATAGTCTGGGCTCACATCTATGACGTGACTGCAACGGTGCTCCAAGGAGTGACTCGGGGTTGTCACACCCTTAATTGAGAGCATAAACTTGCCCCCGTCTTTGAGCCTCTACTACTAGAGGTATGCAAGAACAGGCTGGATGAAATGCTGGCAAAGTGATCCCACTTTTGGTTTACATGCCTTTATTGCCTCCTGGCTGGACTACAGCAATGCAGTATGTGGGCCATGAACCCAACAACTCTTAGGAAATGCCAGCTAGTGCAGAATGCTGCAGCGCATCTCCGGATCAACATGAGCTACCATGAGCACCTCAAACCTGTCCTCTGCTCTTTATACTGGATCCCACAGACCAGCAAGTTAAGTTCAAGGGTCTTGGTCCTTAGGCTTAATATATCTAAAAGATCATATTAAATTGTAGGGTGAAAACTGTGGACAACTCCTCCTCTCAGGCACAATGGAACTTTGTACCATGAGGGTAAAGCTTGTCTTCAGAAGACAGTGCTTTCTCAAGGGCTGGCCCAAGATCGTGGAACAAACTCTCAAAGGTACTATGGACCACCACAAGTTCACCACTTTCTCTTCCAAGTGCAAGGTGCATTTCTTCACCGTGTCCTCTCTAACATAAACACAGAGCAGCGTGGACACTTAAAACCCCCAAAACAAAACCTGATGCACACATAATTTTCTTTCTGGGGAGAGTATGAGAGAGGGGACAAACCCTTCATGACGGATGTTAATCATATCACTTAATGACCGGCTGGAGGGTGGTCAACTCCCACCGTGAGGGAGAACCATAAGTATCGATATAGAACAGCGTTCAGTCTTTGAGCATAAAAAGAGAGAGAACCAAAACATGCAACATTCAGGCTTAAAGCAGTTCTCCACATATCCTGTTCTCTCTCTTCCAGCCCTTTCTGAAAGTAGAGTTCTTAAAATTCCTATACATAATCCTACAATAGTGCCCTCCCCCATTGGGAAGCTATTTATTGTAACAAATAGAATCTCAGTTGGTGTGTGTATAATACCTTGGTAGATGTGTAATAGAGATGTTATGATAGCCATTGCTCAAGACAGCAAAGGTGCAAGGCCTTTTGGAAGAGGTAATAATTAGCCAGGTGTGACGGGGCAAGGCCAGTTGGCTACAGAAAAGTAGTGGGAGATAGATATATTAGCTCCAGGCTAAACAAATCCCTGGTACCAGGTTAAGTGAAATGGAAGCTGCTCCAGGTCAATTAAGACAACTGGGGCCAATTAAGAACTTTCCAGAAGGCAGGGAGAAGGCTAGGTTGATTGGGACACCTGAAGCCAATCAGGGGCTGGCTGAAACTAGTTAAAAGCCTCCCAGTCAGTCAGGTGGGGGTGCATGTCAGGAGCTGTGGGAGGAAGTTGCGCTGTTGGAGAGGCTGAGTAGTACACACCATATCAGGCACAAGGAAGGAGGCCCTGAGGTAAGGGTGAAGTGGAGCTTGAGGAAGTGAGGGCTGCTGTGGGGGAAGTAGCCCAGGGAATTGCACGTTATGTTTCTAAAAGTATGGTAGTATCAGCTACCATAGCTGATACTATTAGGGTCCCTGCGCTGGAGCCCGGAGTAGAGGGTGGGCCCGGGCTCTCCCCCCCCCCACGTTTGCCCCCTGATTAATCACTGAGACAGGGAGACAACAGAGACTGTGCAAGGAAGGATAACTTCTCCTCACTACCCTTGCTGGCTTATGATGAAAATGGCTCAGTAGACTGTGACCCTTGTCTCTACAGAGAGAAGGGTTACGTGCAGGGTCACAGTGAGCCTCTGAGGCTAGCGAAATCCGCCAGGAAATGCAGGACCCACGGAGGCAAGGACAGAGCTTTGTCACACAGGATACAAAAAACAATTCAGCTACTGTACAATCATGCTCATATTAAAGTCAGTGAGAGTAAAAGCACGCCGTCACCTAAATAACAAGCCATAAAATAGATCAGGATTTTATGGCGCTTCACGGGATGCTACCCGCATAGCATTGTGAAGAGGGTGTGTGGGGATGGGGTCGGGACAGGCTGGAGGTGAGCCAAAGGAACTAATCCTACATCATTCCCCCAGTTCTCCACCCCACGGTGGCGCAGGTGCTCTTAACCGCAAAGCTATAGCTGCAGCCGCCAAATAGAGCAATAGGCTGGTTGAGAGAATTTCTTGATCACAAGCTCCTCTCTGCATGAAGGTACACTTGCCAGATCCCATGGGTTTGTAACGATTAAATCTTGCACACAGATAGGATTACTTTTTTGGTAGATTCACAGTGTTAGTGGACAAAGGAAACACAGTAGATGTCATTATATAGTTGGGTTTTAACAAAACAGTTGCTACCCTGTCTTACTGAAAAAATTAATTCAAATTGGCTTGGTTAGGAACATTATCAACTGGACTAAAGCAATATGCTGAGATTTAGGCTTTTTATTTATCTCTTGGTTTTAAATAATATCACAAATCATCTGAAAGACGGAGCATGCTAAATGAAACTTGCAGATGACACTAATTGAAAGGAGTTGCAAATACCAGTGAGGACAGTGAAATGACACAAAGGCACCTTGATAGAAAATAACATAATTTGGAAAAAATCAAGCAATGAAAAGCAGTGAAACAGAAAGAGACCCATGGGTGTCAGTGAGCAGTACACTTAGCCATGAATCCGTACTGTGATCCTGCTGCAAGATAAAGACCAATTCAGTTGTGGGTTGTATCATGTTCTACAAGAGGGAGATCATTTTCCTTCTCTAGACATCTCTGTCAGATGTCACCTGGTATATGATACTCAACTCTGGTCAGCACATTAAAAGAAGGATGCTACAAACTGGTGGGAGTTCATAGGAACATAGGACTGGAAGGGACCTCCTGGATCACTGAGTCCGTTCCCCGGTTATTGCAGGCAACCTCGTCATATAATCTCATTCATAAACTTATCAAGCTTCATTTTAAAACCAGTTAGGTTGTTTTCCACCCCACATACATCATATTGGAAGACCGTTGCAGAACCTCATTCCTCTGATGGTTAGAACCTTCTTCTAATTTCCAGCCCAAATGTATTCATCGACAGTTCAGAGAACAGTAAGAGGCCTGTAATGAGTGACTCATGAAGAAAGGTTAGAAGAGCTAAATATGTACAGTTTGGGTTACGTACTGACAAAGTTGGATCGGATAAATCCAGAATAACTGCACTAACTTCAACAGTTACGCTGCGGACACATTCTGAGCTGGCTGAGATCAGACGGTTATATCATCCCATTGATTATTTTTTCAGGCAGAAGTCCACCCTGAAGGCAAAGCCCCATGTACAGTCTATTGTAGAAGTATAGTCTTGGGGTGACAAAGGCATCAGTCATGGTAGCAACATACTGACGTCGGATATAGTCCGAACCTCCTGGTCAGATGAAGATGGAAAAAAGGCCTCACTTGACTCCACTGTTACATTATCACCTAACAGATGATACCAACCAACAGTATCCCCCAGACTATGAACTCTAGTAACAAATGGTGAGCACCTATACTCATAAAAGGGGTAGTTATTGTCCTCACCATAGTCTCTGATTGCTTCCCCATCCTACCAGCACAACCTCAGTGTTTGTCACACTAAACTTCAACTAGTAAACTCTCATCCTCCATGCCCCATTTTCAATAGATACAAGTTCAGGCATTCGACAGCACTGGCTAGATTAGATGATAGATTGACTGGTGGTTGGTTGGTTGTTTGTTTTGTTTTTAAATCACCATTCCTACCCTTTCCTCACATCTGCAAAGCCTCAGAGGGACAAGCATGGACCAGTTGCCAATTGGCCTTACAGATTTAAAAGGCTAGCAGCCAACTGGCTGCTAGTGGGTTATTCAAACTGAAATAGAAAACAAACTTCTTGCCGTAATTACCCTTCAATGTCTACTGTTTACCCCAGGAATAAATTAATTGCTGCTGTAAAACACCATTCCCTCACTGTCCAGCAGCAAAGTCTGGGAGGGATGAGTGTGAGCCAGCTGCAAGTTGGCCTATGCATCTGAATGGCCAGTTGCCAACTGGCAGCCGGTTTGATATTCACGCTGGACTAGGACTTAAGCATCTCACTACAGATACCCCTCTTGCATTTTCTCCTGTTTACCCTCGGAATACCCAAAATGCTACAGCACAAATCATTGTTTCCCGTATGGTCTAACAGAAGCCTGATAACTGACCACAGGCTCACATACACTTCCACCTCCCTTCTTCTGTCACAGCATTAGCTATTGGGTGGTGTGGACGTGGTGTTTTTGCAGCAACATTTAATTTATTTTGGGGGTGAAGAGAAGAAACTGCTAAGTAAATACAGCAAAATGGGCAGTTAGGTGATGACTCAGGCCCAAACTCTGACAGACCTTAGTGCTCTTTTGATCCCTTTATTCCTGGATGTTTGCGTGCTGGGATGACAGGGGAAAGTTTTGGGATATAGGGTTTCACATCTGTACATTTAAGCAGAGACAGCCAGTCTGTTTTACGAAGTAAAGTGGCACTAGTTACACCTTGAGGCAAAGGACAGGCTTGTGATTAAGACACTGGATTGGGACTCACGCTCTCAGGCCTCAGTTCCCAGCTCTGTAACTGATCATCTGTGTTATCTTGGGTGAGTCACTTAATCTTTCTGTACCTCAGTTCCCCATGTGTAAAATAGGAATAGGGATATTACCTTTCAGCCACCATTTATCTGTCTTCTCTGTATAAACTGTAAACTCTTCAAGGCAGGGACAGTCTCTTCCTATACAGCTCTGAGCACAGTGGGAATCTCCACAGGGCACTCCCATAATACAAACAGACAATAACAATAGTCAGTCCACTACGTTCTCTACACCAATCTTGGCAAACTCTGTTCATCCTGGTAAAATCATTTTTGGATAGGTGAGTGAACGTATTCAGGTGGTTCCTTAATGTCGTCATGATAAAGAGGAATGAGAAAAATTAGTGAATGGGCTAGTGAACTGGCAGGACATTTTCCGAGGGGACCTATCTGAGCTGTAAAACTAAGACCTAGGTCTTGTGGATGCGAGAGGTACCTTCTTTTGGAAAAGGTGGATTGAATGTTCAGAAAACTAAGGGCTCACCTACCCTTGAGACACCACAGCTGTGGCACTGTAACGATTTAGTGTAGACACGGCCTACACCAACAGGAGGTTCTCCCGTTGGCGTAGGTAATCCACCTCCATGAGAGGCGATAGCTTTCTACTTAGTGCTGTCGACACCGGGGGTTAGGCCAGCTTAACTCCGTCGCTCAGGGGGTTGGATATTTCACAACCCTCAGCAATGTAGCTGGGTCAGCCTGACTTTTGAGTATGGACCAGGCCTAAGGATCTGACAACAGATCTAAAGCAGCCCGAAAGAGGCCTTCTCAGGACCTCAGCTTTTGCCTGGCTGAAATTGACAGTTGTATCGCATTGCATACTGGGGGTTCCCCACTAGGGAAACGCTCAGCTTAGCAAACTCAAGAAGATAAATCTTGGTTACTGTAGCTTGCGCCAAGACCACCAGAGAAAGAAAGTGACGTATAAGCCGCTCAGGTGCATTTGTTTAAATTCACATTTTCTCTTCCCAGCATTGTTGTCCGCTTCTTGCCTCACCCCAGAAAAATGCTGGTTTTAACTGCAGCATCTACTTGAAGACTGTGGACCAAATCCTCAGCTAAAGGCAATGGAGGTAGGCCAATTTACCCCAGATGAGGAGCTGGCTGGTGTCTTTTTTTCAAAGCCTCAGCCTGCTACCAGCATGGCCAACTGGGACACATCATTAACATTCATTCTCCTTGGAGAACAAAGGAGAAACTGCATAATGTAAAACCACGATGCTGCACTCTCAAAGCAACCCTCGCTTTAAACGGAGGCTCATCCGCTTGCCAGTGTACATGCAACCTCTTTTGTCGTACAGGTAGAAGAGCTATACAGTGTTGCCTTTCCGTGGGCTTCTGTATGCTCCCGAAGGGAGGTTAGAGAGGGCATGAAACAGAACAGCTTACACAGGCACAAAGAACTAGAGGGTAAAACGCTTGGACTTCTCTAAAGCCTTTCATCCTAGCGTCACAAAGTATTACACAAGTGTCAATTAATCCACATGCCTGAGAAGGAGTTAAGTATTATCCTCATTTCGCAGATGACGACTCGGAGGCAGAGAGGTTAAGGCCAGTGGTGGATTAAGATTCCATGTGGCTTAGATCCAAACTCATCTACGGACCCTCATCCACAAGCACTGCGGCTCCCAGTATACACACAGGGGCAGTGGAACCCAAGTGGGGGGAATTATTGGGGGTGATGATGCATGTTTCCACCCCCCACACATTTTTCACCCACACAACCTCTTGTGGAGGCAAGAGCGGAGCGGGGCCCAGCTATGTTTCCTACGTGCGGCGTGGGGGTCGGGCGGGCAGAGATGAGAGGGGGACCCAGAGGAGGGGCTGGAGGGGTCACTGGCCTGCAGTGCATGAGATCAGACCAGCTGCTGGGCAGCCAGTAAGACTCCTGGGCTCAGCCCAGTCCCACTTTCCAGCCACTGTGGGTCCCAGCAGAGACGCCCTGTCTGGGGGAGGGGCAGGAGCACATGCGCCAGCTGCTAGGGGGGAGTGGGGGAGATGACAGAGCGCCGGCCCTGGGCTGGGGACAGGGGGTACACAGGTCACCAGCCACCATGGTGGGGTGGGGGATGGACAGAGACCCTCAGACACCTAGGTGGCTCTGAGTCCATATGTGTTAGGGGCTTGATTCTCCACTGAGAAACAAATCACCACTCCATTCATCTCATCCACCTGGCCCTGTCATGAGTTAAAGCTGCAAGGAGATGGCTTTAACTCAGCTACTGGCAGAAGGTCCTTCAGGAAGGTCCTCTCTCTCCACCAAACTCCCGTCCTCCTCTGTTCTCCCATGACACACCCCTTCCTCACTGCTTTCTCCATCCCTTATACACACCCGGCCTCCTCCTGTTTTAAGCAGCCGTTTCAGTGCAGGAAGTGGTGGTGGTCACCCAAGCATATACCCACATAAACACTACATGACTTTCTTCCTAATCGGCAGGTGGACAGAGCACTCACCCCTCACACTGCCACCCATGCCTGGACATACAGTTGGCAGTCTGGTGCAAAAGCCTCCGCTCGGATCCAAACCATTGCGCTCATCCTAGGTATTCTGTTCCCATCACTTGTGATAGGAGTTGGTATCATCCACATATAGAGAGAGCAGGGCACTGAAGCTGATGACTAGTGCGATCACCTGAGAGTCAAGTGTTTGTCCTTGTCGGTAGACTCAGCAGAGGGGTCACAGCTTGAATGGGCCAGGGAAGATGAATACATTATGAACAGAGGGCTTTGTATTGTTCACATTGAAGTGAATGGCAAGACCCTCATTGATGTTAGTGGGGCAAGTTTGAACTACAGTGCCAGGTTCACTGGAACTATACATAGGCTAAGATAACACTGAATGGGCTTGATGTTCCAATGCAGCCCCTTTTGCATTGTCACTGGCAGTATAAATTGGCCCTAAATCCAGCATAACCTCCCTGGGCAGGATCATTCCAGTTCAAAAGTGATCCTCTGATGGCATAGAGCTCTTACACCGTTCCCATTCCCTGTGCCACCATGGCTGTGACATGTCTTCACCACCTCAATCCTCAGCAGTGTTTTCAAGTCCTGTGGTCATCTGTAACTGGCGTAAGTTACTGCAGCCCTTAGGCTGCTCTAATACAGGACGCAGGAAGTGGTCCTGTGCAGAAGTGCACCAATCCCAGCAGGAGGCAGAGGTGAAGTTGACACATGCATGCACATTATGGGCAGATCAGCCAGACCTGACCGAGATCTGACCCAATGTAAGTGAAGGTGGCAGAATTAGACATGAAGCAATTGTTATCAATGACAACTCTGTAGCATGGCTGGAGTTTAACTGTGTTTTAGAGAGATGCACACTACATGCACACACTAATAATAATCATCATACCTAGCTTTTATTTAGCACTTCTCATTAGGAGATCTCAAAGTGCATAACCAAGGTCAGTATCATTATCCTCATTTATAGATGTGTAAACTGAGGCACAGTAACTTGCCCAAGATCACCCAGCAGGCCCATGGCAGAGCCAGGAAATAGAACCTAAATATCCTGAGTTCTGGTCCAGTGCTCTATCCTTTAGGCCACACTGCCTCCCACACTGACTACTGATTGCTTAGGGTAAATTAGACAGCATAAGAGTGTAGACGTAGCAAACCTTACAGATCTTCAAAGGAAATTCAAAAACAGACGAAAAGCAAGGGGCTAAAAATCAGATCCAAACCTGATTATCCCTAAAAATGCATTTTCCTCCCTTTGTAAAATGCTGACTTTTATTACTAGCTCTGAAACCCTCTAAATGCTGAATTCCAACTTTTCTTTGTCAGATTTATGTAGTCCTGTTGAGAAAAAAAATAGGGTCTGTGTATATTGCTGAAAGATTGTAAAATTTAATAGCAAACAGATTACGTACTTAGCAATAGACTAAGCACAATTAGGCTTCACATTCCTCCCACTCCTATAAATAACTCTCCGTTTCCTCTCCATGTCTGCAAATTTCATTAGTATGGTGGAAAGAAAGGCGGGGGGAGAGGGGGGAAGAAAACCCAAGCTCCCTCGCCTCACAAAGAGCAGATCCCATCGCTCAATCAAGAGCTTTGTTCAGCCTGGGGGGGCAAACGAAAATAACTTTTCCCCTGTACCCTTGGGCCATGTATTCTTGGCCAGGGAGGGAAAATTTTCTACAGATGGCTTAGGAATTCACCTGCTGAAAAATGACAATAGTCTATTCACATAACCTGCAGCTCTGGCTCCTGACAGGAGCAGCTCAGCCGATCTCCATATTTCCACGGCCTTTAGATTTTTTTTATTTTTTATTTGCCTTTTTTGTTGTTGTTGTTCTCAGCAAAAACTCTATGTATTATTTATCGTCTTCAATTTCACTCCGCAGTCAAATTCACCCCCAAAGGCCTGTGAAACATAAACATCCTTCTGAAGACTTCAGGCTAGGGTTTAACTGGCTTTTAAGAGGGTCACAGGCATTGAGCTCGGCCTCTACAAAGCAATGAATGTCATCCTCTAAAGCGGAGGTCTAATCACAAGACCCTCTATCAAGGAATTATTAGGGGTTTACACTGTGCATAGCATATTGTGAAGATCTTTTTGCATTCACGGGCGGGCATTTCACTCCCCTGCAGTGAGTCAGTAGAAGGCCACTTTATCCCCACTTAAATCTTCAAAGTCAGTCTTAAATGGGACTTCAGTGATGCATAGTGCAGCCCTTCAGCACAGGGCTATCACCCTGAAGTGACTTTTACCTTCAGAGTTTTAATGATTAATAAAAGCCTCTGCTAACACTTTTGTTAACTGTAAGAAAAAAGATCAATTTAGGACAGCATACGAAAATATAAAATGCCGGCGGTGAGGGGTGAGACATGCAGAAAAACACAAGCAATCGAGTTGATCATCAGCACTCCCACTGCCTTCTGCCAGTTTATTAGATAACAGGGTGCATGAACCTCAGAGTTAGGGAAGAGCTAAATCTGTTTAGCTGGATTGGCGTTTAGATTGAAAAGCAAGGGATCTGAGATCGGAACAGATGCTTAACAAGTGTTCCTCAACTCCCTCAGACAAATAAATTAAGCCACCTTCAGCTTTCTCATGGTGACAAGCCATTTTGAGAGGAGAGACATATCACACCCAGAGTGTTCCTGGTAAACAAATGGTGAGCTCATGTCTGCTTTTGTGCTAAACTTTGTTGCTTTATGGTTATCTCATCTTCCCAAACTCCCCTGCCACGGTCTGTTTGGTTCACCTGTGGCTCCTGTGTGACATGGAATAGTTAGCTCTCTGGGGCTAGGACTGTCTATGCTGGCTTTTTCTGTACAGCACCTAGCACAATAAGGCCCTGATCATTGATTGGGATTCCTAGGTGCTACCATAATACAAATAATAAATATTAATAATCAGTGTGACTAAGACTAAAATCCTTTCTAAGTTCCTTGGACGTTTTTCCTGCTAATTTGGGTGTAACTTCACAGCTGCTGCGTAAACAATGTCAGAAGAAGAAGAAGAAGAAGAAAAATCTGGTTGTTGTTTTTTCCCTCGACAGCAGAGATATCTTTGTTTTCCTTTATGTAAGTTCACAGCTGACTTGCACGTTATCCTCTCAAACCAAGTTGCGCAATTAATAAAACCAATTCAGTCAAAAGAATTATTTTCACTTTTTCTCAGAAAAGTCAAGGTATTGATTCCTTCCCTTCCCACAGGCTCCCTCCTTCATCTTTTGAAGAAAGATGCTTATGAGAAATGATGGGCGAGCATCCAGAAATAATTAGACAAAGATGGTGGAGAAAACCGCAAACGAGAAAGAGTTGGCTATTGCAGACAGGGATTTTGCACTTGTAATGCTAAATGTGGCCAACAGGAAAAAACACTGAGAGTTGAGCATGTTAGCAATCCAAGATACCTATCCCTTACTATATCAGCTGAATACAAAGGCCTAAAGACAAGTAACTATAGCCACATTTAGGTACCTACATATAAGTGCCTTGATCTTAAAAGATTTCTTCACCCACAACCCCTGCTGAGACCATTCTGAAAATGCCAGTTTTTTTTATTAGGTGGCCAGAGATGGCTTTAGGAAGTCTAACGTTCAACATCCAATATTTTGGCCAAAATGTGTTTGAGTCATCGATAACTGGTCAGAAACCCTTTTTTCCCACAGAAAATTTGGACAAATATGAAAAAAAAAATCAACCCTTCTTCCCCTCCCCCCCCCCATTTTTTTTTCTTCAGTTCTTGGGTTTTCTGATAAAACAAAGTCAAACATTTTCAAAGAAAGCAGACACTCTGTGAAAATTTTCACTTGGTTGAAAAACTCAGTTCTCCTTCAGCAGAAAATTTTAAACAGAAAATGTTCAAGCAGCTGTGGACCCATCTCTGCTCTTCTTGGGGGAATATATATACAAATATGAAAAAGAGGTACATACGTAGCGTTCGCAAAAAGAAAAGGAGTACTTGTGGCACCTTAGAGACTAACAAATTTATTTGAGCATAAGCTTGCGTGAGCTACAGCTCACTTTATTGGATACAACATAGTGTTGTAGCTGTGTTGGTCCCAGGATATTAGAGGGACGAGGAGGATGAGGTAATATCTTTGATTGGACCAATGTCTGTTGGTGAGAAAGACAAGCTGTCAGGCTACACAGAACTCTTCTTCAGGCACATAGACAGACCCTCCTAGAGTTTCAGAGTAGCAGCCGTGTTAGTCTGTATTCGCAAAAAGAAAAGGAGGACTTGTGGCACCTTAGAGACTAACCAATTTATTTGAGCATAAGCTTTTGTGAGCTACAGCTCACTTCATCGGACGTAGCTCACGAAAGCTTATGCTCAAATAAATTGGTTAGTCTCTAAGGTGCCACAACTCCTCCTTTTCTTCCTCCTAGAGTTGCTAGTTTGCCTTCCAGGCTTCAGTTGCCTTTCTTAAATCTGTGGCACTTACCAGTTCATTGTCTGACACTTTATGCCAGGGATTTTTTTTTCTTAACTCGGGAACTACAATGACCTCAATTTACATCTGACCTCCTTATCTTGTTCTCGCACTATGATTTGCATTAGCTTTTTAGCAATCTAAAAATAATTGTATTTCTTTTTGCCATTGTCTGCTCATCCCACGTGACCGGCAGACGCCGAGATTGAAACATCTGGATGACTTGGAGAGGGAGTGAAGGATTGGAGGAACCCATAGTTCTGACTCCACATTTAATGAGATCTAGCTCACGCCATTACTTTCTCTTATTTGTACACTCCTATCTGTAGAACAAAAGTGCTGTGCACCTGGACATGATCCAGCTCCTTTCTCGTCTCCTTTTATCCCAATGGGGGAAACAAAGTTATCTCTATCAGGCTAAAAAGGCAAATGAAACTTTGAGGTTATTTAAAATTCCAGTCAACTGTATCAATGAGATGAATCATACAAAACAGTACACTATGCAAATCACATTCTTAGTTTTAGAATGGTCGAACTGAATAAGGCCCTACAATGGGAGAGAGGCGGGCCTGTTAAACAGATAATGCTAAATATGATGAAAAAATACTTTATATTTCCTCCGCCTTGAAACCCGAGCTTGTATTTTCCACTTGGACTGGAAAGAAACAGGTTGTAAGATATCACTTAACGTTTGACGAGAGAGGAGCCTCCCTTTTCCAGATGCAGTTACACAGAGACAGCACACATGATGGTCACTGATATTGTTTTACAAAGTAAGAGCAGTTCCCATTGTTAGAGTACCTGACAATTCTGGATAAGCACACAGGCATGGAGACTGCTGTTTAATGTCTTTCACCACTTGACTTAGAAGGATTCTTGTCTCCAGGGGAGCCTTCTGATGAAGGACTTTTTCTTGCTTTGTTCAAGTTCGTTTCAGTCATGCTCCTTCCCTCTAGCCCTGTGGTTTTGCATTACCTATATCCATGCATTCCAGTGTGCTCCTTTAATTCATGAATTGTGACCTTCGCCATCTGCTCTGCAACCTGTCATATGTGCAGATGCCAGTGAGGAACAACAAGCAAAGTAGCTACTACAAATCCAAGGTTGGAAGGCTTAATGTTGACTTCGCACCTAGACAATACATTAGTTTGCAGGCTGAAATTTACCATGTTCTATTTTCTGTTTTAACCGCCTTTCCATTTCCTGGGCCCAGATGACTTGTTCATGAAGAACTATAGGCATCTGTAGTCATTTCTAACGACTGAATTAAATTCCTAACCATTGGCTGTTAAAAACGTTCAGCACACTGAAGGTTTAGAGCAAAATTCACTTCTCCCTCCTGCACCGCAGATCTCTCACCTGCAGTCCAGCTCTGTTCTGTGTATTTTGCACTTGTTTCTCCACATGGAGAATAACTGCCATTGTTACCAATGGGAGTTCTTCCTAGCAAATGAATGCGAAGTACTCATGTGAGACTCATATTGGCGCATTCAGGAGAGTGTTTTGCTCTTGATGTATAAAACATAAAACACAGTCTGTAAACAAACAGTTCTGTTAAATGCATTCCTTCTTCTGAATATGGTATTAAAAACCTGGTTTCCTTAATTCCAGATCCAATGTGCTTCTCCTCCTCGGCTGGGGCATGACAGTAAATGTTGATGGAAGAATGTTAAGCAGAGCTGTCCAAAATGTTCTCCTGCCTCTGGATTTTGTTACAAGCTCCAGACTAAGACCAGATTCACTGATAGGTTTGCTGAGATCAACGAGACTTTCAGGCGAAGCTGGTCTAATGGAGGGATTCGTCACAAAGCCAGGTCAAACTCAGTGGTTTTGACTGAATTCCAAAACTCCAAGTCCAACTCAGGAAGTGGGAACTGACCTCATAGCAACACAAAATAAAATATTCCTGTGGGCTGAAATTCACCCCAATGCAGAGGGAGCCAACACAAGCCCCATGCAACACTTAAGTCCCACGTAAGTCCTTTTTTTGAGTGGCGCATAGGCAGTTTGTTTCACTGATCTCTAACTAAAAAGAAAAGGAGTACTTGTGGCACCTTAGAGCTGGAAGGCATAGGGCAGAGAAGAGCTATGCAAGGTTCCCAGCACAGGACTGCCAATACCGTGCAAGATCAACCATGCTATTCCAGTTGCTCTCAGCTACACCTTAGTTTTTAATTGTGCTGTTGCATTTAGGAACTTCCCCATATATCTCTACCAATGTTCCTCAGACTTGATTGGCAGCAAATCTGTTCTTCCAGTCCTGGTCTTTTCCTTGATCAGAGATTGCCATTTGTGCCACATTGGTAATCTATGTCAATGTCCTCTAGGGTTTAATACAGGCTCAATACAGGAGTAAATTAGTGAAATGTAATATACAGGCGGTCAGATGATCTAATGTTCCCTACTGGTCTTAAACTCTACGAATCTATGAAATAGGTTGAGACCAAAGTCATCTACCACTACTAAGGTCCCAATTCAACAAAGCACTTAAGCATGTGTTCACTTTAAGCTTTCAAGTAGCCCCACTGCAATCAATAGGACTAGCCATGAGTTTGGAGTTAAGCACATGTAACACCAACAGACCCCGGTCGTCGGCCAGTGGGATGGGACCTCTGGAGCTAAATGCATAAGCTAAAAGGCACATGGCTCGTAGCTAAGGCTGTAGCAGACTCATTCATCTTTAAGTGGTCTCAGTGCCACTAGAGGGGGACAGAGCACCACACCCAGGAGGTGTGTGGGTTACACACACACCTAAGCACTTTCCTGGATCAAGGCCTAAAATAGGATCTGAAAAGCATAAGATATCAGATGTGAAAACTAGTGCATTAATCTATTGCATGACCCCTCTGTCTCTGCCTCACCTAATCAGCTGCCCTCCACAATTTTATATATATGTGGATTGTTCATATCTAAGCCCAAGTGCCAAGCAAGGTATAAATACAGAAGAATATTTTCCTGGTTCCTGCAACACATTGTTGAAAGACCTCCAGCAGAGGAACAGCTTTAACAATGGCTGTCAATCTATAATTAGAAACAAACTGTCTAATTGAAACAATGAATTAATGGAGTTTAAGTTACTTCTGCGATTAATAAAGTTTTTAACAATGCTGACCTCCCTAATGGGTTTCTTCACTCACTCTTCACACACAGGCTTGGAAAGATGCCACTTTTGAGTGTTTACTGCATGTGAGCTTAATGAGCACTGATGTAATGTGATTAAGCTTTTTAATTGGTGAATATTATATAAGGCAGAATCCTCTTAGCAGCACTAGATTGGACTGAAAGAAATGAACCATGGAAGGGTGCTTTAGAATTTGAGCTCAGATCTCATTTTCCTCCATTGCATTTTTTTTTAAATCCTGCAAGGTATTTAATTGTTTAAAGTCATTGGAAAGCTTTTTTATAGAGAAAAAAAAGTACCCATTGTTGCTCAGGTGTGTCCTAGGCGATCTCAATAAAAACGGCTCCTTCTTATGATATGCAGTTGAGCATATTCCTAAATTCTTAATTTCTTTCTGCAAGGCCGTCTTAAATACAGAACAGGCTCTTCACAAAACCAAGTGACTTCATCTTACCCTTCTTTCTTTGGAAAGTGACAAAAGGCAACCAGAGGTAAAAAGACTTGAAGTGGTAGAGAACCTTAAGTTGCACCAGGAGAAAAAATAGAAGATTGATCTGAAATTATATAACCACCACTAAGAAAAGGGGTGTGGTTAGTTCCCCCAAACCCATTCCTACATGCTACATAATACTGATTATACAAAGAGATTATCAATATCTAAGTCTGTATTTTATTCTAAAAAAATCACCTGCTGTCAACACCATTAAAAATAAGTAAATGCCATATAGCAATATTGACTTTACAATGTGTAATATTTACATAACATAAACTAGGGTGTATTGTATGGGGTGTATATTTTACTCCAATACATTACTTTCAGTTACATGGAGTCTCTCTATATATACATATATATAAATAAGACCGTTGTTATTTCTACATTCCTTTATGGATGTGAAACCTTGGTAACCTATCAACAGCACCTCAAGAATCTGGAGAGGTACCACCAGTGACGCCTCCAGAAGATCTTTCACATCAAATGGGAAGATCGCTGCACCCTCACTGGAGCCAGTGTCATTAGCACTGAAGCAATGATCCTCATACACCAACTACGCTGTGCTAGACATTGTGTGGGGAGTCCACACTCTTCCCTCCCAAAACAAGTCCTCTACTCTCAGCTCACCCATCGTGGTCAGAGGAAACACTACAAAGACACACTGAAAAGGTATCGTAAGACAACTGATGTGGACATCACAGGCTGGGAGGAGCAAGCCACCAACTGACCTCAATGGCATCACGTCCTCCATCAGGCAGTGGGTTGCTTCGAGGAAAGGCGCCTTGCCCTCAAAGCTGAAAAGAGAGAGAGAAGGAAGGAAAAAGAACAAACTTTCTCCCAGCAGACAGCTGACCCACCGGGAAATGTCTGTGCCTACTGTGGGCGGATCAGTGGTTCCAGGATCGGACTCCTGAGTCACTGTGGGACCCATATATAAATCTGTGGTAGACATCATCCTTGAATCGAGGGATTGCCGATGATGACTGTGTCTACTTAGGGCTAGATTCACCAGAATACTCTGGCTGCTTTGTCCCATCCCCATTACACAAAGCAGCTGTAAACCTGACCTAAATGGCCAGTTGAGTTGGGTATTCAGCCGCTGTGCATCTTTGGAGTGGCACAAAGCACGTGGAATGCACCAGTGAATCTGTGCCTTGTTCTTTTTAAAGTTACCTTCTAATGAGCAGATAGCTCATATTTGTCATGCATCTCTTTCTGTTTCTATACAAAGAATATATTATCCTTTTACTCTACCAGGCTTCCCCTGAATGCTTTGGAGCAGGCCTGGTGTCAGACACAAAACTTTTTGAATGATGACTCCCAACTTATGTAGGTAGTAACTACAGACCTTATTATGATTCTTGTCACTTGTTCTATCCCATGAATTTTGTGCTCCTGGGAGGTCATCAACTTACATCACTGAAGACTGATCTGATCCAGCACAGGCATTACAAGGTCACTCCATCCCGTCCAAATAAAGTGCTTTAACCCTAAACTTGAAGGATCACTGCCATAGTTTATCCTCCACCCATTCAATCTTTGGCCTTGCTGAAAGACTGCTCGCTAGGGTGCAAGTTTTGTGATTTGGACATGACAGATCCACATTTGGTCAGGAGGCAGTAATTTTAGTAACAGCATGACTGTTTAGTTAAACCTGGCTACAATAATAAATTAAATCTGAAGGGAGTACCTTTCAAAAGCACCCAGATCCCACTTAAAAGTCACCGAGTGCCTTACTCCCATTTGTGCCTTTGAAAATCTGTCCCAAAAACTAACCTTTGGAATAAGCTTCAGTTTCCAGTGCTCTTCATGTAGTGATTTGAAAAGGAGACAAATAATGTGTGAATTGTCATGTTTTACTGAGGACACCATGACATTTCTGAATGGGAAAACAACTCATCTGGTAAATGTAAAGGCAAAAAATCCAGTTTAAAAAAATTATGTTGGTATAAAATTGTATTTGCCTTGAGTGTCACTATCAAATCAAAAGAAAATATTACACTTTCTGAAGTGAAGTTGGGTCTTTATTTTTCTACTACCCTTTTGTAGAGTTAAAAAATACATAATGCGTTCCATTAAACTATTTAATTGCTAGTTAGGAAATCCGATATATTCTCAGAGTTATTTTCCACTTGTCACTTTGTGAGGGAATTTTGCTTTGACGTCATTGACAGGCTAAAGCACTCTGCAGACAAAAGAAACCACAAATAGAGGAAAATATATCAATATTGTTTTTCTTATAGCCTGCCATTCATTGGGTGGACTTTTATGCAATACTGTGAGTCTGCTACTGTCAAGAGTCTTTTTTCAGCCCTACCATGTGCAATAACAGAAGACAGTATATGCAGTCACGCCTGGAAAACTTTTGCACACTTACAAACCCTTTGGGAACTGTCTTCTTTGAAATCTATATACTTAGTTGGATTACCAAGACTTGTTCCTCTTGAAAATAAGTCTTATGTTGATATTCAGCGCTATAGCTTAGACATTCTTTTTTATTCATCTTTTTTAAAGTGTTTCTGGACCAAATTCTTCCGTCAGACTCTTCTGTCCATCCTCATTGCCTAGTGTAACTTTGGACCTACTTCATAGATATCAGTGGATTTATACCAGTGTAACTGAGCTCAGAATTTTTGTAATGAAACATTTTAATTTTTCTTTTTAAAATGACATTTTCGAATTTATATATACAGCATATTACAAAATAGAAAAGTCAAAATTGAAATGAAACTTTATGATCAGCCCAAAACAAAAAAAATATTTCAGAATTTTCTTTCATGCAGAATTGGGAAATGTTTGAATTTTGTTCCAGTTTGGAAGAAAGCCCTATTTCAGAATCTCAAAACCCTTCACAAAATGGAACTTCCATCCTCCACACAGCCTTAATACATTTATATTTGTATCTAAGATGGATGCTTTCATTGTCCATATAAATATCTAATCCTTCTCTGAATCCTGTTAAATTTTTGACTTCAGTGATATCATAGAATCATAGAAATATAGCGCTGGAAGGTACCTTGAGAGATCAATTAGTCCAGCTCCCTGTGCTGAGGTAGGACTCAGTACACCTAGATCATCACTAGACCAAGTATACATAGACCATCCCTGGGAGGTGTTTTGTGGCAATGATTTCTGCAGATTCATTATATGATGTGTGGTTTTGTTTTTTTTTAAGAGTATTTCCTCTTAGTAGTTGTTAATGTGTTGCTTTTCGGTTTCCTGGTATAACTGAGCTGCACGCAGTCTTCAGATTACAATATTTAAGGACTAAATTATGGCCTGGCCTGGGCTAGACTACACAGCTGCAATGGAGAGAAACAAGTCAAAAGGAATTGCTCCTCAGTTCCTCCAGCAGAACCCTGGCAGATGCCTGTCACTAGCTTCCAAACCTCTCAATTGACGGTTTCACATAAATATTGACACAGATGTCATTTCTTTTAGCAGGATTTCAACTTGAGGTGAAACTCAGCAGTTTCGGTGGAGTTTTACTTGGGACTGAAATTCGTTGTGGAGGTCAGAGGGTGCACAAACCTCATGCAAACGGAAAGGAAAATGGTGACAGCCCTTGTCCTTGTGAATTGACATGCTGGGTTTTGCAGCTTAAACTGCATGTCACAGGCTTTAGACTCCGGTTTAACCCCATCCTTTGCAAACCTGTTATTTTACTTGTTAGGCACCTATAAATTATTGGCACCCAACAGTGTTAGAAAACTATAAGGGAAAGACATCTGTGGCCTGGTCTATGCACAGTACCAGTATAATTATTTAATTACAGTTATGGGTTGTTCTTTTTTTACTGATATAGGTATATTGGTGTGGACACAGTTATACCAGAAGGAAGATGCTTTAGACCAGTGTCACTTATTCCCCTTCCCATACCAGAACTATATCAGTATAAGCACATTTATACTGGCATAGCTGCCTCCTCACTAGGGGGATGTTTATATATTCCAATATAGTCAAAGTAATACAATTTTGGGGAGAGAAAAGGCCTAAGTCTTTTGCTCTTGTGTTTCATTGGTTTTCATCATTTTAGGTCTTGGGTCCATACTTGGGATATGCAGGTTTGAGAGCTATGGCCCAAATCCTCAGCTGGTGTAAATCAGAATAACTCCACTCAATAGAGCCTGCCAATTTAGACCAGTTGAGGATCTGGCCCGATGAGTTGTAGGAAGTTATGTTATTTCAATTAGACTTTCTGGGTAAAGTGTTTTAGAGGTGTTATTTTTAAAAAAAAAAATACCCATTATAAAATTGAGCCATTTAAAAAATTGGACTCAAGGGTTACCCAGTTTTATAGTGCTGTAAATGTAAGGAAGTTCCATTTCCCCATGGTGCCATGCTGGGCATGTGCAAGTGTGAGCGCTATCCCTTTCCAAACTGGACACTCAAATTCAGCCACCTGGTATAGCTGAGGAAGGAAGTCACTCCTCAGGAGGCTTAAGGTAAGAGAAAAAAAGGTTTACCAGAGGTGAAAGGCAAAGATTATAATGAGGATTAGTGAAGCAGCACAGATTTAAGGAGACAGCCTAAAACATAATCTGTCTTTGTGGTGTGAGTGTACTATCCATCACATTTGACGTTTCCTCTTCACATTGAAGAGCGTGTATTTATGTGCACAACAGCGTCTGTGCACAGAAAAAAAGTGAGAGATTTTCTTTTATGAGCCCAAATAGAGACAGGTCTCCCAAGAAGAAAAATGCAGTGAACTGATGTCTATCTTTCCTTCTGCATGCCGGTTGCACAATGACTCCATCTGTTAACTGACAAATAAAACATTTATAGCTCCTACAAAGAAATTAAACTTGTCGCCTTTATAAAGTTGTTTCCTAATAAAAAGCAAGTTAAGGGGATTGACTGGAGGGGAAGGAATTGGATGCATTCTAATCGTTTCTCCTACCCCATCCTATTACTTTGCCGATTGCCCTGCCAGTTGAAATACGTATAGGGAATAATATGAGAAATATCTTAGAGTGAGTTATGTCAAGTTATAAGATAAAACCATCCCACTTATGGGGGAAAAGGTGTTGTCTTTAAAGTCTCTTTTTACAGTTAAACAAATAGCATAATATGACCCTGTTTCCATTAAAATCAATAGCAAAGA
Organism: Natator depressus; assembly: GCF_965152275.1. Lineage (NCBI taxonomy): Eukaryota > Metazoa > Chordata > Testudines > Cheloniidae > Natator > Natator depressus. The sequence goes on from NC_134247.1 coordinate 5,926,660, forward strand.
TCTCATTGACTTCCTTGGTGCAGCAGGATCAGACCATGAGAGGTGTTTGGAAAACTGAGGCCTGGATGAAGATCCTTCCCACAGTTCTGCTTATACAAGGACATTTCAGACACTTATCATGCAAGTGCCAGGCATATAGTAGGTCAGTAGCTACTCCAGAGAGAAGCACCCTTGGCTGGAACATGGAAATTTGGAAGCTCATTGCTATAATCTGTGGTTATGATTTCCAGCTCTGCCAGCAATGCCGGGAATCAAACCACAGTCCCCTGAGTGCAAAGAGCCTTTATTGTAATCCGATAAAGCATTAACAACCAGCCGTCTTCTTTTTATGGTAAATTAAGGGCCTTGTTTGTTTTGAAGCGGCTTGCTTGCGCTTTTGTTTAATTCTCAATAAGGATGAGGCCAGAGGAGCACAGAAAGGAAAAATGGGTCCCAGATTCCCCACCTCAGCCTGGTGGCTTTGGAGAATACAAATAAAATCCCATTTTCTCAAGATAGCTGATTTCTGAGCTCTGAGCCTTTATTTCTGGTTTCCAAATGGTACTTCACAGTGTTTGGCTTTGTGCTAAAGCACCTAGAAGCCATAAGCAAGCCCATTGCTGAGGCTGGACGATAGGAACTACAGCTCACCTGCAGTACAATGCCAGCTTACTGGAAATCCAGTCAGCCTGGGAACTCTGATATTGCCACTGTGGGATTAATCTAACTCTTGCCTTTAACTTATTGACTGGAAAGCTTCTAATGGGACTCTAATTTTCAGCATTATGCAGTACAGATGGGCAACTCAAGATTATCCAGGGACGGAGCAGAGCCCTGCCCTCCTCCTTTTTCCCCTCCCATAAGAGGATCAGTTTCCATTATTCTTGGGTGATTTATGAACTTGTGGGGGGGTTTTGTCTTTTGGGGTTGGGCAGAAGGTCACAGTCCTGAAACCCATCAAATGCAACCAAGTTAGCACCAGAATGTATTAACAAGTCAGTCCCTTTATAGAAGCATATTCACTTTCTGGGACTCTGTTATTTCCAGTGTATAATTTGAGTTTGGGTACGCTTCTGTCTTTAGAATAACTAGTGGTACTCTCAAGAGTAGATACTTATAAACTGTAATCAAATCACCCCTTAACCTTCTCTTCGTTAAGCTAAATAGATTGAGCTCTTTGAGTCTATCACTCTAAGGCATATTTTCTAATCCTTTAATCATTCTCGTGGTTCTTCTCTGAACCCTCTCCAATTTATGCTGTTCAATCCATCAAAGGATTTACCATAAATCAGCACACTAGAACGATGGTATTGAACACTGAGAATAAAATATTTGGTCACAACCATTGCTGGATAAATCCAAAATTTGAATGATGGTGGACCCTTTGAGTAAAACAACAAAAGCCCGGTATAGAGCAAAATGTTGTTCTCTCTTCATCTTTGTAAACGGATTTAAGAGAGAGATGCTGGTGGTATTTGAGCCACTCCTGTATGTTTTAATCAGCTTGAGAAATTTGACTACAAGATGTCAGCCTTCTTATAAAGATTAATGATAAAGGAAGAAAACATTTGAAGAATCATTCTCTGTATCCCAAACTATTTCATATAATGTAGCATATAAAAGTTATCTACTTAGCTTACTCCATTATTTTCTTTCAGTGTAGATTTAAAAGAAAGAAAAAATGAACAAAATATGTTGAGGTATAAAACTTCAGACAACATAAAATGTGGAAAACACCAATGGTTTCCAACGAAACCATCCCGATTTATGGGTTTTTTTTTCCAAAACCTGAGAATTTTGATTATTGCTGGTGTGTACTTAAAAAAATAATAACCCCAAAAAGGTATTTAAGAATCTTTGTCAAATATTTTCCTTCCTTTTCCAAAGGAAATAGTTGATTTTATAACTGCAGATGCCTCCTTGTGTGCAGTTCAAGAAAATCACATAATTTTCCATTCAGTAACCAATCAGGGTTTAATGTTGCATCTAGAGTAAACCAAAGGTGTTGCTATTATAAAATGGGAACACAGTGTTTATCCTTTTATGATGCTTATAATTAGTAACTTTCCTCAATATCGCTCAGGTTACTAGTTAAATAGCAGCTGACGCCTCATGGAAACTTTCAAAAACATTCTGTTTAGAGATTATTCTGCCAGTATGTCACATATTTTCAGCTTTTTATTAAAACTAGAAGTATTTCCATGAAAATAGGATCAGTATTGATTAAGATAAAATCTCCTCCTTCCTCATATTCCCCACCGGAAGTCATCAGCTTCTGTTTGTGACATCATGGTCATATCCACAGCAACAAAATGTGATGCCACAATCACCGGATTGTGATTTCAGGTAGGAAATATATAACAAAAGCCAATGAAAACTTAATAAAGAAAATGTCCCTGTGTTCAGCCAAATGAACCTTGTAATAAAAAGAGAGAGAGAATGAAAAATCAAATAATAAAGAAGCAAAACTGTAGAATTTTCTTCAAAAATCTTCCATGAGCAAGTGTTTCCAGACCAGAGTTTCAGACAGGCTCTACCTGCATCCAGATTTACCTGTTCATTTTCATATCTATAAAAGTGGGCATGCACCTACTGGGTACATGGTTTTGTGCAGCTTCCTGACTGCACATGCACATGGCTGTTTGTGCATGTCCTTTTCTGCATATTATGTCAATTTCAAGTACAAAAGTAAGCAGGCAACTTTGCATGCTGGGGCTGGAAATTTGGCCCTAAAAATACCAAATATGTACTACTCTTACTAAAAAGCATGACAGGAAACTTTTGTTCTTTGAGACAGAATTTGTGACAGTGTTTGTGATGATCACTTGCGGACAGGGATTGACAATGATTAACAGACAACTCTTTCCAAGTAGCTCCTTGCTGTGGTCTGCATTTGGAAAGAGACACGGGCAAGTCATTTGATTCAGTGTCTCTGCCATTTTCTTCCTGCTGACAGGTCATCACTGGGCATTTTTGTGGAATGTAAGTGCAATGGCAGGCTTTTGTATGAGATATGTATGGCCAAGATCCCAGCAGCTTTCCCATACTGGCCATCTGATTTCATAAGATCAGAGAAAATGTGTGTTCCACAAGAATGAATGAACACGATACTCTGGATTTCTAATGGCTGCTCTGTGACCTTTTCTTGAGCAAATGTAGATGTGGAAAGATGTACTTGTTTAGCTCTCAGTTCTAGGTCCCTGCATCTGCTACAACTCCAGCAAACAGTGAGATAGCTTTTCCACCTGACATGCTCTTAACTTTCAACAAAACTTAAGTCAGTAGACTTCATCATGGAGGGGGCCTGATCCTTAAAGGTGCTGAGAGGCCACATATATCAATGCTGAGCATAGTAAGCACCTTACTGGAGGACCTCAGCAATCAGCAGGATCATAGTATTAGAGAATCATAGGACTGGAAGGGTCCTCTTGAGGTCATCTAGTCCAGTCCCCTGCACTCATGGCAGGACTAAGTATTGTCTAGACCATCCCTGACAGCTGTTTGTCTAACCTGCTCTTACAACTCTCCAATGACGGCAATTCCACAACCTCCCATGACAACGTATTCCAATGCTTAACCACCCTGACAGGAAATTTTTCCTAATGTCCAACCTAAACCACCCTTCCTGCAATTTAAGCCCATTGCTTCTTGTCCTGTCCTCAAACATTAAGGAGAACAATTTTTCTCCTTCCTCCTTGTAACAACATTTTATGTACTTGAAAACTGTTATCATGTCCCCTCTCAGTCTTCTCTTCTCCAAACTAAACTAACTCAGTTTTTTCAGTCTTCCCTCATAGATCTTGGCCAACTTAGATAACTTTCAGAGCTCCATTGGAACTAATGGGGACCTGGGATGTAGATAATGGAAGTCCCACAATAGATAAGCGATGTATCTGGAGAAGCCATTGTAATACAGACAAACTATCAATTGTGCCACTAATGTCAGGACTGCTTTGCAGATCTGATGGGATGATTTTGCCTCCAAATTTTACATTCCAAGAGAGAGGTTCAGCATATGGTGAAATTTGTCTTAACGTTGGACAAATTACACATAAACATATGAGAATAAAGGCAGTGCTGCTAAACCCATCTATTTATATCGTTGAGGTGGGTTGGTTATACATGCCCTGACTGTGTTCAGGCCTCATAGTTATATTTTCTCCAATATCAAAAAGCCCTGTATTATCATGTCACAATACTTTGGTTGGTAGGTGATGCCAAATCAAGTTAAGAACCATTGTTATCTACCAATGGGGGACATGCAGAGATTCTGTAATGGGAAGTGTATTACATTCTCTTTCTCCTTTTTCCTCTATAGATTATTCACTTCTAGCACTGAAACGTATATTGTTTCCTGGTTAGATACTCTGTATATTTAAAACTGGTCCATGGAATATTTGAACTTAAGGACAGGTTATCAATTGTAAAGGTATATGTTTTCTGTCTATTTAATATATCTTGTTCTCTATTTATATGCCGAGCAGCAGATAAGAATGGAAATAGAAGGAGGAAGCGATCGACAGAGGAATTTGTTTTTCCATTGGTTCACAGATGTTAAATCCAGAAAGGATCATTATAGTCATCAGCTCCCACCTCCTGCTTAGCACTGGCCATAGAACTTGACTCCTTAGTCCCAGCATCAAGCCCAGGGCCTCTCTGTCAGAAAGACATCCCATCTTAATTTAAAGATTTCAAGTAATGGAGAATCCACCACATCCCTTGGTAGGTTTTTAATGTGGCTCCAGGTCATATAAGCTATTTACCCTCTTAACTTACATTGTGCTTTTGCTACCATTGGTGACCAATTTTGATTTGAATAAATATTTCTCTCAAGTGTTCCCTCAGACTGAGCAGGAACCTGCACAATACAACACACACTCTCAAGAGGTGCAGGGGGAAAGCAGGGCAGATTGCCAAGCAAAGGAAAGAGGGAGAAATTTCGCAGGGACGCTCTCATAAATAATTTGTCTGGCTACTAGATTACAGCGTACAGGCTCACTGAAGGAGTTAGTGAGTGAGCAAAGAGAGCCGCAGAAGAGAATTTAACCCGAGAGAGAATAAATATTGCGGAGGAATTGTCCTTCTTCACTTCCTAAATGATAGTGAAATGTTGCAGTGTGCTGTTGAATAGTGACTATGCTTCACCCCCAAGGTGGCTACACTTCAGTGATGGTACTTTCCTGAACTGGGGGCCTTTGGCTGCTTCTGATATCATATAAAACACTGCGAGCTGCTGAACAAGGAAGAACCCATGGAGTAGCAGCAAAAGCCTCTGAACACAAACCTAACTGAACATAGACAAAGACTCATATTTTGGTTGGACTGGATTTTCTGAATGATACATCAAAGTTGCACATAAATAATGGCACTCTGTACCAGAGATCAACCACAATTTCCACATGCAGCTTTATTGGACACTGCATCAGCTCAGTTAAGTCACTACAATGACTACACTTTGGTTTTGTTTAAAATGAGCATGCATACATAGATAGATAGAAGGCTATACAAATAAAACAGGTGTTTAATCTTAAATTCCTTGTCATGTGTGCTTTGCAGCTAGTGAAGGGGCATGCAACTCAAATATGTTGCATGTTACCCCATGGTAACGCTCTTACTTAGATAAAATAATGCTTGGCTTACTTTAAAAGGCACAGCCCAAGTATAACAAAGGAAGCTATAAAGTATCTTAGGGCATTTTGCTGACCTTGCTTCCTGCCTCCAGAAGACACATCCATAAGTAGCCTATCCACACAAACCATGGGGTATGTTGCTTTGACTACTATTGATTTGAAAAATCAAACACAGCCTTTGTCAACCAGCACAGAGAACCCCAACGTCATAGTCTATTAGATAGCCCAGCCTAGTGGCTTCAAGTTCGCAAATGTGCAATAGATTTGCCTGTCCCTTAACTTCTCTGAGGGAATGAAAAAGTCCCATATTTTTCTCATTTGTCTTCCCCAACCTCCCCACAGCCCCAAGGGTTGTATTTCATAAAATTGGAAATGTCAGTACATACATTTCCGATTCTTCAAGGGAATGCATCATGACTAAAATCAATTCCAGAAGAGGCGAGAAATGCTTGTGATTAATAAACATCAAGGAGCTAGAATTTTAACTATACCACCCTGCTGAGAAATCTCAGCAGAGCAGCAGAATTACTGCTTACAGTGTATTTGTCTTCATGCAGTAGGTAGTATACTAAGGAAAGGGTTCTACACATGGTGGATGAGCATTTTGATGAAACATAATAGGGACCAGGGTAGATCCTAAAACTGTGCAAGGATGCATGGTAAGATGCATGGATCATTGATCTAACCTAGTATGGCCATTCTTATGGTCTTATGTTATATTGTTAAGATAAGGGTAATCAAATCTCAGGTTTCGTGCCCTGAGCTGTTCTGCAGAAGGCCAAGAAGAATGTACAGCATTGCACAATTGGCTAGGTCCATTAGATAACCATGTTACTGGCTACTGACAGATGCAGAATACCCATCTGGATGGAACAATGTTTTGACTTAGTATGGCAAATCCTAAATTCCAGCGGTATTCCTTACAGTGAGGTCAATCCTGCTCCATGGAAGGCGGTGGAAAACTCCCAGTGTCCTTAACAGGAGCAGGATTCTATCATTCATATACAGCTGGTAAAAAGTTTTCAAATTTTAATATTTTTTTTTGAAGGGACACATTTTTCAGCCACCACTAATATATACATTAGTTCATGGTCTGTGAAGCTTTTATTATCAGGATATAAATGTAATATAATTATTTCCAGCTGTTGTTATTATTTATTATTTGTATTATCATAACTCTTAGGGACTCAAGTCATAAATTAGGACCCCGTTGCTCTAGTCACTGTACAAACACAGAACAAAAAGACAGATTGTAAGCTCCTTGGGGCAGCAACTAAGTATAAGACAAGAGACCACAGATGGATACAGCTGGAGAGACGAGGAAGTACAATGCAACAATATTGATCAGCATGATAACAATGGTTCAGCTGCAGGTGTGATAAGACCACCGTTGAGTGTTTTGTAGGTATTATGGCAAAAGAAGGGATTTGAAGATGGCTAATGAGTTAGTTTTGTGGACGTTTACGTGGAGCTTCCCCAGCTGTGAGGAGCAGCATGGGCGAAAGCACAAAGGTGGGCAACAGAAGCTGACATCATTGGCCAGGAGACAGGAATTAATCATTCGATACTGAATGAGAGATGATAGGTAAACTGGGGATAGGTCAGCAAGGCGTTGAAAGTGAAGACCAAGTAGCTTATGATAGGGAAGATAATATCCAGCTCATATCCAGATATTCCTAAAATGCTCAGGATAAGGGAGAGTTTTAAGTATCTTCAGCTTCCCAGTCAAGAGTCTATTTAATTGTGCACTCCCACTTTTCTTGGTGCACTGGAAGTCTTGGATAAGAAGCCTGTGACTGAGGGGTTCTGAGGGGTTACACAGGTTACAATACATTGTTCTCTCAGATGCACCCATCTGTGACAATTCACTTCCTCCATTACAAATAAGCTTTGACTAAAATGAAAACGGTAGATCTAATTAATAGTGACCCAATAGACCATTCCTGTTCCCAGATGGTAGAAGCAGAAGCAGCCAAAGAAGGGACAGCTGCACTGGATGGGAGGGTTTAAAATGGGGCTTAACTGGGGCTGCCCCTCTCCCCTGGACCTCTTTAAGCCCAGAACTGTGCAGGGGACACCTTGTCACACACCCGGCCTAGGGAAACTAAAACCTAAGCACTGCCTCCCTTCCCCGCACCATGCAGCCTTGGGGAAAAACTGCAGAGAAGCCAGCCAGAGACTCCAGCCAGTAGGAGCACAAGCAGCCGAAGCAAAGACCTTCAGACATTTAGAGAACTTGCCACAGTTTTGACTGAACTTTCTCTACCTGGCACTGATGGGCTGGTTGCTTCAGCACCTTTCTTCCCCCTCCTTCATAGGCTCTTCTCTTCAGCTTTACTCCATGCCAGCCCTTCTGACCCTCTTTTCCCTTGCCCTGTTCCCCCAACTCCCCGGCCCTTCCTAAGCCCAGCAAACCCTCCCACCCGCCCCCAAAAATGTGGAACTAATATGATGTTTACTGCCATCACATTGTTCATTCCACCTGTGTTCTACCCTTTGCCCCACCTGTGTCCATCTGGTCTATTTAGATTGTAAACTCTTCAGGATAGGGGCCACCCACTGTCCTGTGCCTAGCACAACGCAGCCCCACTCTTGGCAGACCCCTAGGCACTGTAGTAATAAACATGATCATTAATATTAATAATAACAATACTACATGACACACTCTCTTGCTTTCTGATTATAATGAGGCAAAGAACTCTCTCTCTCTCGCACACACACACACATGCACACACACACACTTCTTTCCCGCTTGCATGAAATGGAAATAGAACACTGCAGACAGATTCCCCCAAAGGCCCCAAGGCATTTCAGTTGATTCTTCTCTTCCTTGTAATCTAATACTCGCCAAGCCTGCTCCTCAGACCTGCACCTTGAGAATTTCAGAGTTTAAGGAGCTCTTGTTAATAAAAGCATGCGATGCAATTGCTTTAAAGACAGCAGGGCTTCAGGTCTGGGTTGTTAAAGTAGCCGGTTGCTAAAATAAAGTCACTCGATTTGTCTGTAAAAGCTGTTTGTTCTGATGTTGTTATTTTTAACCAGATGTGCCAGGAAAACTCACAACTTTCTTTTTTTCATTATTTCCCTTTTGTCACGTGCAGCCCTTCCCACCCAAATTTCTCCGTGTAACGCCCCCACTCTGCTCCAGTCACCACATAACAAAAATGTTTCTCTTCTATTAATTTTGTTACTCAGGCAAAATAAATGATCGCTCCTCAGCATGTCATATAAAAGCCAGAAGTGGAGTGACTCAGTCGTGCAGCGTTTTATTTAAACCACTTGTCCTGCGGTCAGAGTAGATTAAAGGCAGATCAGGTTGCCCTTGGAGCAGTGCTGCGACAGCGAGAGTGAGAGATGTTGGCCCTTGTTTGATAAACCACATGCAGCTCGCGTGACTCTGGCTTCCACAAGGCCCTTTTTGCCTTCTGTAAAGACCTCTCTGTGCTGAGGACACCTGCACACAGCCAGTCTCAGGTTTACTGACCCAGTGACCTGCCAAGAGGGCTTTCAGAGTGTTCTGACATTTTCATATGGTGACCCAAAATGAGATCCCTCCCAAAGGGCAGGAGTTGGCTCCACTGGGGCCCAGGGGAACTGAGAGAGGTGGTGGGAGGGAAGTTGATGGAAAAACATTATGTATCATTTCATGTCTCCTTTCTATGCCAGAGAGATACAGGCTGGAGTTTTTAAATGTTTGCAGACTGCAGAGCTCATAGTTAATCCATTCAGACCTCACAGGTGGGGAGTGGGGGGCGGCGGGGGGAGAGTCATAAATTGCAGCAAGTTAAAGGGATGTGAGAAGAGTGTGTGGAGATATGGAACCTTACAAAAGAAGGTATGAAGTAGACGTAATGAGCTGAATATTCTCCACTGAGCCACTCACCTCGATAATGTGACAGTACATGTTTCAGGCACGTTATTGTTAATTAATGTGATCATTGCAGTAGAATCAGTCATGGATCAGGACCTGATTATGCCAGGCACTGTACATTCGAAAAGCAAAAAAATGACGGTCCTTGCCCCCAAAGGGCTGTGCAAAGCCACATGGCCCCCACTGGACATGTAATATTATCATGCAATGTATAATATCTTTATTATTTATTTATCAGTACAGCAGGACAGTGTCATGGATGTGCAAGGCCCTTTAGAGAGTGGTGCCATCCCATATAAATTGTTGAAAGTGAGGAGGACCAGAAGTGAAAATATGCTGCATAGAACAGGGAATGACCCTCTGTAGTAGTTGCAGACAATTCAAAGACAACGTCTTTGTAGCTTTTGGAGTCCTGCGTCTTTGGGGAGGGACGACAAAGGGGGAAATCTAGACTAAATTAATCAAACATCCTCTGAGCCTAATCAGCATTTCTCGTCATTTTTGATACCAGGGACTGGCCTTCTACCTCCCTAAACTATGTCAGGGAGATCTCAGGGACTGGCACTGGTCCACGGACCGGTCATTAGGAAACACTGTTCTAAATCACCATATTTGGTCACATTTTGAAGTCAGGTTTCATATATATAAATGATTCACAAAGAGTCAATGAATGATTAATAGCTGCTTATATGCATGTTACAGACGTGGTTGAGAGGGTTATAAGCAAATCAGCTTGAAGGTGTTAAAAGCAACCTCTTGACTCACGGGACTGTATAACAATTGATTAACTGCTTGTTAAAACATCTACCGCTCATTTATTCACCGTTTAAGTGAAATTGCACATATTTTGCGGAACCTCTGTAACCCCATTGCGGTCCCTATGCACCCCCATTTCCAGGCTTCTCCCTTTGCCTCTCACTCCCTCTTTCCACTTTGGAGCGCCTTTTCTGATAACTCCTGTTCTAGGAGCTGCCTCCCACTTCCCATATGCAAAGCACCCGGTCGGTCCCTCCTTGAAACTTACCTCTCTGCTGAAGCTGCCCTGTACTACCTCATCCCCAGCAATGCCTACACAGCTCCTCATGCTTGAGCTGGTCTCTTGCATCAGGTGTGTCTGCTTTCCAGGGCAGAACACTGCCTTTTTATCCTCTGCAAAGCGCTGTATGAACGTACAGGACCATAAAATAAGAATCAGTTTCTAATTGAAAAGTAACCTCTGAAGTCCAGTGTGTTCTCTGCCCCAGCTTTCCTGACCACAACACACTAGAATTGAAACTTATCTCACAGGTAAAAGCACTTATCAGGAGTAACTCTTGCAGACAGTGATGGTACACTGGGTATAAAAACAGATGTGAGAGGAGAATCCAGCCCTTAAATTCTTCCTCGCACACACAGTAATACTGTACACCTCTTTTTTTAAAGTGAATAACCACTGTAGCATGTTAGCTTTTGTAGTGCATTAACTGAATTAAATTCTGACTTCTACACCCAGAACAAACTGGAGCCTAATGTAACCCTACTAGTCACTAGACACAGAATGGAGTAACCCTTTTGGAGTATCTAGAATGGACAGACCCACTAAAGACTGGAGAGATATCCACAAAGGCTGCTTTGAGACTCAGATCAGATTCTGGTAGAGTCCATTTAACTTTCACGTGACAGAATCTCTACTGTCTAGCTTACTTTTACCATTAGGCAAGGGATTTTATTATTATCATTATTATTTGTGTTGTGTAGTCCCTAGGAGGCCCAGCCACAGACGAGTACTCCATCGCGCTAGGTGGTGTTAAAACAGAGACTAAAAACCACTGTCTCTGATTGGAAGAGCTTATAGTCTAAGTAATGCTTAGGAATATTCGAGGCACTGGCAAAATATTAGAAGATCTCAAATAGTAATGTAATTAGACTTTCTTTTTTAATCTGTAACATATGGGTATCTGAATGACCAAGATGTTAGGGGGCTGGCCAGGAAGACAGGGGTTGGTAATAGAATATAGGGTAACAGGATATAGGTAATCAGAGGTTGGTAAAGAACACAGGGGGATTACAAAGGGTTGATAATAGGCTATGAAGCCTTTTTTACCTTTTAATCACCTCTTCAAACCAAGCCATGGTCAGTGCTTGCAATGATTAGTCAGTGCCCATGTCTGATGGGTACTTAGTGGCCTATGTGAAATGAGATTGGTGCTCTGAGCCCCATTCCCAGTGGGCAAGCAGCCACATGCTCTTTCACCTCCACCCCCCCCAGCTGGCACTAAATTGACACACCTCTTGGTAAACCACAGCATGATGGCCCAGGTCTGCATGAGAGTTGAAAACAGAACTGAAGGATGCCTCTAGATCAGAATTTATTGGCTGGACAGATTGGGAAGACCATGCTGTACTTGCCCTGTGAATAAATAGAACACTTCAGTTTCCAAAGACATCAAGCCAGCGATTTGCACAAACACTAAATTTCAAAAAAAATCTGTTGAGTTCTTTGTTTAATTGCCTGGTCTTTGCAAATCAACCCCTTAAATTCAGGACTAATAGATAATGCGGTTGCAGTCTGGTATGAATTCTACTAATGTCAAATCAACTCATTACTCTAATCCTTTGAGAAACAAAGTTTGGCAGTCCTCTTCAGATTTTTATTATGGATTACAACTCCTGTGATCAGTTAATCCAAGAAATTACTCAGTTCTTCCAGTTTACTGAGACTAAATATGATTGCTCTTGAAAAAATGCAAACTTGTACGTATTAATCTCTTCATCCTAGAGGTATAATGGTTTTTACTAATTTCTACAAAAATATTGCCATGTGTGGGCCCTATAAATCTGTCTTCCCCTGTTACCAGTTACTAACCCCAGCTGCTCTGAACTTTACAAAAGTTGCCTAACCAAAAACCCAGCTGCCATATGTTGTAATTTCCTCTTTGGGGGCATCTGTTATTACTGTCTCTGCAAACATTTTGCCAGCTCTCCATTTAATGCTATCCCTGAAAAACACTTTTGTTAGTTACTGTGTTTTGCACCTGACCGGCCAGCCTAATAATGTAGTTACACATACCCATGATCAGAACTCGGGGAAAGTGCTGGCACAAGGGAATTACATTTTGCCAGCTCTGTGGATTTTATCAAGCAAGTTTCTGGTTGTTTCTTGGGTGTCTGCCTTTTTATTTGTATACTATTGGTGTTGAATTATGTGGGGAGACAAAAAGATCAAGACAGAATATAGGTCATCGCTTGAAACTTGCCTTTCTACTCCACCCACGAGTCTTAATGGCCTTATGCTCACATGTGTGGTTCTATTTACTTCAAAGGGATTACTTGCGGGGAAGGGGTTTCGGATTTGGCCTGTAAACCGATGACAAACACTGACATTCCTTTGGATGACCTCTAAGGCCAACATTTCAAAGGTTTTGCTTAAGTTGCACCCACAAAATATGCTTATAGAGGCACAAACATCTCCTCTATTGTAAGACCGGCAGGCCCATGCCAAAATATATAAAACAACAAGTGGAAGGCCATAAAATCTCTGCTCTCAAGAACAAGGTCTTTGAGATGGAAATGAAGTGAAACTTATACCATGAGTAATGTGTTCCAAGAAACAATGTGAAGTGGTTTCATGTTTCCTCCTCCCTTCCCCACCCCATCATGCAGTGGATGAGAGCTACCATCTGGAAAGTGCCCAGTAGTGCCCTGAAGTAGAGGTAGTCTGACATTTGACACATGGAATAGAAACGCAGTCTCAGTGGAACACAATTGTACTGAAGTTATGTAGCTCTCTATTGCACCACATTGATGCATTCGGAAGCAAAAAGAGCTTTATATATGCTTGAAAAATAGACCACGTGGCCTTATTACCGCTCCAGATTTGCATCGCAATGGGAAATTGTTTTCATGGAACCATCTAGTTTCGAACAAGAAGGCAACGATGTTCCTTGAGGTTCTACCCCTCAGCCTGCAAACAGCATTGAAGCCCTGTGTTCTGTTTAAGATGGTTTCCCAGTGGCCAGCTTCTCTTGTACTTGACCCTCCAGCGCTTAAGTCAGCAAAGGTTCTGTTGACTCTTAGAATTGTGTGCATGGTGTCTAATCATCTGTGATGTGCCTTGTTAGAACTATACAAGGCTCAGCAGTTCTGGATTACAGGGCATTTTGCAAACATTTCCAGTGGTTCCCATCAGAGTGAAATGACACCCCTATTGCTCCAGATTCACATCTGAAAGAACCCCCAAAGCGTATAGGGCTGGATTGGATCCATTTGGCCACACTTCTAATGTATGAAAGCTTATGCTCAAATAAATTTGTTAGTCTCTAAGGTGCCACAAGTACTTCTTTTTGCGGATACAGACTAACAAGGCTGCTACTCTGAAACTTCTAATATAGGGAACGGTGTAGAATTGCACTGCCATTGAGGAGCTTGAGATGTATAGTATTTCCCCAAAATACCTGGCAACAAGATGAAGGCAGCCCAGCAAACCTTTAGAGAGTGCAGCTGGTTCCTTTCCGTGCACCCAGACAGCTCTGCAAGTCAATGAGTGAGATCATGGGCTTGCTTTCCTCCCCATAGTGATGTTCAACAACTAAATTAATTTGATTGAAAAATCATGAAACTCTAACACAACAGAAACTAGAGCATTCTGTTCATCACAACCTGCAGTCCACAGCCCCACCTTCCAAGAAGGAGGGTACCCGTTGGCCATTGCAGCCACACTCCCATATAATAGTCTCACACTCCCCACTTTCTTTGGGGTGACATGTGCATGAGGGGCTTATGGAGGGATGAGAAACAATCCCATTGGCTGGTGGATCTGTGGATACAGTTATGGAAGAGTGGGCAAGGTTTAACAACAGCCTCCTGATTAACCATCAACAGCTTCTCAGATCCAAATGGAGTACTTGTGGCACCTTAGAGACTAACCAATTTATTTGAGCATAAGCTTTCGTGAGCTACGGCTCACTTCATCAGATGCATACTGTGGAAAGTACAGAAGATCTTTTTATACGCACAAACCATGAAAAAATGGGTGTTTACCACTACAGAAGGTTTTCTCTCCCCCCACCCCACTCTCTCTCATACACATTGTAAGGAGAGTGATCACTTTAGATAAGCTATTACCAGCAGGAGAGTGGGGTGGGGGGAGAGAAAACCTTTTGTAGTGGTAAACACCCATTTTTTCATGGTTTGTGCGTATAAAAAGATCTTCAGTACTTTCCACTTTATGCATCCGATGAAGTGAGCTGTAGCTCACGAAAGCTTATGCTCAATTAAATTGGTTAGTCTCTAAGGTGCCACAAGTCCTCCTTTTCTTTTTGCGAATACAGACTAACACGGCTGTTACTCTGAAACCTATCAGATCCAAATGTGTTTTTATGTTCAGATGCAGGGCTGCTCAGCCTAGAATCCACCACACTCCAGAGACACGTCATCCCTGATCTCCAAACATCGGAGTGAAACGCATGCTCTTGGAGATGTGACACAAACAGCGGCACTCCCACGGCACTGTGATTCTCTCTCCAGCCATCCTCAGACACATGCACCTTGCCAAATTGGCTAGGATTGCATATAGTTCACGTTAACTTGTGTGTACACATAGCCCTGTCTATTTTCACAGGGGTGCCTTCGGGGCAGCAAGCTACGGTACTCTGAAGAAAATATGACAATAGTCTCAACTCATTGTTTTCTCATTTTATTTTGGGTTTTGTTTCTTTCTTAGGGGAGAAATCTAATTTTCAAGTTTCTGACTAACACATAGAGTGGGAGATTGTATTTGGCAAATATTGCTCATGTCTCCCCTGGTGTTTTGAACACAGCTAAAATCAGCTGAGTTGAGGGGAGGTTGTTGTTCTGTGTTGTTGTTGTTTATTTAAACAATTTTCAGTGGAGATCCTGTCTCATCACTTTGCATGTGGTGGGATGGGTGCCTTCTTGGCAGATACACCGAGGACTGAACTGGTGACATCCAGAGCTAAAAGCATGAGCGACAGCTCTGTAGATGGAGGTTTTAAGAGACTCATGATCTCTGTGGATTGGTACAGAGGGGGACCTGTAACACACACTCATCAATGGGCTCCACTGGCCCCTTGGCAGAGTGGATTATGAGCATTCCACTGCCAGGTGCTGGGCATCATCCCTTCTCACTGAGGCTGGTGGTAGCATAGGAGCTGATGTTGCACTCTCAGAGGCTGACTTCCTACTGTATCCTCAACGGAGCACAGAGATTCTGAGCTAGTGTCCTAACCCAACACTTGTTATTATTGTTTCTGAGTTACTGAAACTCCACCATTGGCCTCCAGGCAAACAATCCTGAACTTGGTCATTCCTAGGATTTCCCTTTGTATCCTAGATGGAGTTCATTTGATTCCCCAGTGGTAATTACTTTAAATCTTAGTGTAGGGCTTTAGAACTTGAGCCTGGATGAGCCCTGCATTCACATGCAAGGTCTTAGCATCCACCATTATTTGACATCTCCATACTGTTAATACAATGAGTAGACCTAGAGAAGGATGTTCAAGTTTCAGGAAGGACTTAGTTTTGTGTGACACCAGGGGTAGAACGAGGCAGCTACCTCCCAAATTCTAGAGCTCTCACACAGAAGTCTGGCTTCTCGCCATCTCTAATGCCAATCTCTTTCCCCCCAATTCTAACTGCCTATCATGCACTACTCCACCAGGGCAGTGACCAGCATAGCTGTGAATCTACTGGCGTAATTAAATCACCACCCCTCCTTGACTGCTTCCTCCTGCCCCATTTGTTTGATCACACGGGGGGGGCATTCCCATACAGCAATAATGAGTACACCCCTTCAAATTCTACTTGCTGTCCTGCCTGCAAATGGACACAGAGGAACTGTGCTATGTCACCTGTGTATAGAGCTCTCTGCACTTTGGAGAAGGAAGCGGGATTAGGCTTCTATTTAGAGATGACTGATTTTTTCCCCTCTTCCTTGTTTTTATTTCATTGACTAATACACAGGGGCTGTTGTTGTTTCTCCATCTCCTGAATTAAGGCTACGGGTCTGATTTATGTTGCATCTGACATTGTTATTTAGGGCTTAGTCTGTAATTACCAGTGGATGCAATGGGAGCGGTTAGTAATCGCCATGTCCCATGACTGACCATTCTGTATAAGCCTAGGCTTAGGACCACTGGTAGCAGTGCTAATGAAGTAATGCAACGTACTGTCAGCGTCACAGCAGGGCTGTTTTTCAAACATATTTTCTGGAAAATGGGCATGAAATTTGAAAAGGAAATCCACAAAGAGGGACCCTTTCTGAGTCCACGGGGCTCAGCACCTCCCAGAATTGGACCCATAGGAAGCGATGTTCCTGCAAGGATCCTTGCAATTCCTTCTATTTTAATGAGCTATTTGACTACATTATGCACAAGCAGCCAATGCAATATACTGAATCCTTGCCTATAAATTACCTGCTGTGCTGAAGTGAGGTTGCAATTAATATGTCTTCTGGAAAACACAGGTTCTTATATTATTCTCTTTGCATGTATCCAGATACCAGCATAGAGCAATAAATAAAAATTGGAAAGGCGTTTTATTCCTCTCTGGTTCATGCTGGAAGTTATTTCGCATTAAAAATAAGTATACAAAATACATGATGGCAGTGACAGATTTACTTAATTACACATAAATGCTCTGATTCAGGAAAACAGTTAGTCACATGCTTAACTATATAAGCACCTGTTTCAGAGTAGCAGCCGTGTTAGTCTGTATCCGCAAAAAGAACAGGAGGACTTGTGGCACCTTAGAGACTAACAAATTTATTTGAGCATAAGCTTTTGTGAGCTACAGCTCACTTCATCGGGTCGGCTGCACCTGCAGAAGTACCCCTGAAGTCAAAGCAAAGCATACATTTAAGTGCTGTCCTGCACAGCGATGGACTTAGTACATGCTTTCCTGAATCAGGGGGTCACAAGCTAAGCCTTCTGATAGCATGAACAGTCAGATATGAACTCCTGGGGTGAAATCCTAGTCCCATTGAAGTCAATGGCAATCTCCCATTGATTTCCATGGCACCAGGATTTCACCCCTAGATTGTTAGGAATAGAAGATCACACTACCTATCTATGTATCACTGGCTTTAGAAACATTTTCTCTATAATCCTGAAGGAAGGCCTCAGATTTAACCCATGAAATTGGTGTCACAAAATACTGATGATCTCTACATGGGTAGCATACTAGAAAACAGAAATGCAATTGTTTTATGGAATTACTAGAATTGTATCAATGTTCTGAAAAAGAACTCTGTTGATGTTATTATTCAGAATATTTTAGAAATTAATCCAACTCAATGACACTAATAAATTATTTTACAGTGACAGCATATTTTTCTCTCAGTATAAGCTAAGCACCTTATGAACTAGATAGATAGATAGATAGATAGATAGATTTAGATTTAAATAACAAACCCGTACAAAAAAGTTCTTGGGTTATTTAAGAATTAATTAGATTTACACTCACAAATGATAACACCCAGCAGCAAAAAATGTTTATCTTCATATCATGAAGTAACTCAGCAAACCAATAAACCAAAGCTGTAAAATAGCCCCCTTAATTCCAACCCAGGAAATACTCTCAAACTTCCCCCAAAACCTTGTTAAATCAGTGATAAGTATATCAGCAGCAGCCGCAATTTTCAGACTATTGGGGAGCTCATTAGAGATGGCTGAATAGATTGTCCACAAAGAAATGATAACATTCTTCCTGTTTACGGTCCATGATGTATCACTATTTCAACTTTTTCTCATCTACTTGGCCATGCTGCTAACATGACACATCCTGCCTTTGCTTGGGATTGCCTGTTCTGATGAGGGATTTCACTGAGCACCACTGGGTTCCTTTGTAAACAGAAAAAAGAATTCTCCTCCTGCGGAATGTGAAGGCAGCGGGAATGTGCCCAAAACCGAATAAAAAACTAGCCCAATGAAATGTCAGAACCCATGACAAATCACTGCTTAAAACTGCCACATCTACCAGACCAGTCTGGTTGGTTGGTTGGTTCGTTTTCAAAAAAGCAATGTGAATATAAACGATCCAAAGATCACTGGGAAAGTCTCACAGCAAAAGAGTCCCTTTCTTAGGGCACTGGAGAGAGATAAGAAAGAAGAGTGTGTTTTTTAGAGATTTTATCAATAGACCTTTTAGTCTGTCACTGAGATTACTATTAACTTGATAATATATTATTATTATTTTATTATTAGTGCCCTGGCCTGAAATACCTGGGTCTGTTGACCTATGGGACAAAACTCAATGTACATCTATTTAGACTGGCTGCTGCAAAACTGGGCTATGCAGGGAAATCAGATTTGTGGAGGGAAGGAAAGCTTGGTGATCTGCATGTGGTGGATTATATTTGTTTTTGTAATATTTGGCAGAGGCTTCTAGCGTCTTGGATGGGTGCCTTTTTCTTATATATGTATAAATCTCAATCAGCAAATATATTTCTGCTCCGAGGTCTGTACACGCACACGTATGCACACACAGCCCGCAGCAGGAGGCATCATATCAGCTTTGCCTCTGATGAGCATCTAAGATGTTGCTCTTAGACTTTTTGCACCACTGTTGTTCAACAATCACAAGCAACAAGAAACGTTTCCTTGTGATGATGCATACCCCTCATGTCTCACTGTCCATTTACATAACCACGTGTCACCCCAAGAGACTTTGCTGGAGCGTAACTTAAGCCAACGTCAAGGGTGGTATTTCAAAGGATATAGTCACTTGGCCAAGTCACTTGATGAACCTGTAGGGAATTGCTGAGACAATCTTCACCTTCAGAAGTCTTGGGAGTTCACATCTGTTTGGGAGTAAAATTAATGACGCTTAAGGCCTTTATTTTCTTGGGAAGAGGAATTGCTTTGGTTTTGTAACTCAGCACTCCATGCTGTTTTGCACTATTCTTTTCACTCTGTGCTGGCAGCAGGTTTCTTGGAGATTTCTCTGTTTTATTAGATTTATTGCTCCGTCTTTCCCTCTGAAAGAAAACAGGATGCCTTGTGCTCAGGAAATGCTCACACAGTTATGGGCTAGAGGAGAAAACAAGTATAGTGAAGGGGCTTGCTCTGCCTGACCTTCCCTTTGTTGCTTCCTGGAGTGTGCAGTCAGCATGGGTCACCTAAGGCTCATGAACCTTTGACTTCTCAGTAACCCACTGATTCCTAGTGATCCCTGAGCTCCCATCCACTGGGGATGACCTGCAAGAGCAACTGGACATCAGACATCCCAGCCACATGAAAATGACAGACACAAGGTTACTGAGACATTTGGAGGATCACTTAGACCAGGGAAGGGTTCTGTCACTGTCTGCCCTGTAACTCTGGATGTCTCTGAGTTGTGCAGCTTTGGTACAGACCCTGACACCAACAGCCTGCCCACAAGCATAAGATCTCACTCCGGCTTCCACCAGCCTAGTTACTCCTCTCAGGGTCACACCAACTGTCATAAATATAAAGGGAAGGGTAAACCCCTTTAAAATCCCTCCTGGCCAGAGGAAAAATCCTCTCACCTGTAAAGGGTTAAGAAGCTAAAGGTAACCTCGCTGGCACCTGACCAAAATGACCAATGAGGAGACAAGATACTTTCAAAAGCTGGGAGGAGGGAGAGAAACAAAGGGTCTGTGTCTGTCGGTATGCTGCTTTGCCGGGGATAGAACAGGAATGGAGTCTTAGAACTTTTAGTAAGTAATCTAGCTAGGTATGCGTTAGATTATGATTTCTTTAAATGGCTGAGAAAAGAATTGTGCTGAATAGAATGACTATTTCTGTCTGTGTGTCTTTTTTGTAACTTAAGGTTTTGCCTAGAGGGATTCTCTATGTTTTGAATCTAATTACCCTGTAAGGTACCTACCATCCTGATTTTACAGGGGTGATTCCTTTACTCCTATTTACTTCTATTTCTATTAAAAGTCTTCTTGTAAGAAAACTGAATGCTTTTTTCATTGTTCTCAGATCCAAGGGCTTGGGTCTGTGGTCACCTATGCAAATTGGTGAGGATTTTTTCCAAACCTTTCCCAGGAAGTGGGGTGCAAGGGTTGGGAGGATTTTGGGGGGAAAGACATGTCCAAACTACGTTTCCCAGTAAACCCAGTTAGAGTTTGGTGGTGGCAGTGGTTATTCCAACGACAAAGGATAAAATTAATTTGTATCTTGGGGAAGTTTTAACCTAAGCTGGTAAAAGTAAGCTTAGGAGGTTTTCATGCAGGTCCCCACATCTGTACCCTAGAGTTCAGAGTGGGGGAGGAACCTTGACACCAACAGAACTAGTCTCCCCAAATCTGTCCTCCCCGAGTCCTTAACTACTAGAGACTCTCAGACTTTTCCTCTCTGGATCCTCATCCCTGAAGGCACGAAACCAGCCCCCAGACACCAGATTACTTTGGTGCACATGCTCCACAGTTTGCACAACCAAGACCTGCTTGGGAACCAGAACACCATTGAGAGCAGGGAAGACTGGTAGGTGCCGTGAGACCTCTGCCCAGCTAGGAAATGCAGTGGGCCAGAATGCTGCTGAGAGCTGGGAAACTAGGCACAGCCGTAAGATGACCGGTGTCTAATCTCCCCTGGAATGAGGGAGCCTCCAGGTGGTAAAAGTGCTGATAAATTCACTCTACTTGGTAAAGGGTAGGAAAAGCCTAGCCGGGTGTGAAGCAACTGCAGGAGGAAGTGTAGGTGTCAAGACTTAAGCTCTGAGTCATTTCAGAGTAATTCAACATACTGAGCCGCTGAAGAACAAAGTAGCCAGCAGCACTGCAGAAAAGCAGGGGCAGTCATGGCCAGAACTCCAGCATCAGGTAGTGGGGGCAAACACCACAATGCAAGAACAGGGGGGCTAATCCCCAAATATAAGAAGTTAAATCAATTGATTGTGCACATTGTTATTGTGTAACAAGACTATATCGGGTAAAGGTTTTTCATGAAAGCTTGTAATGATCTGTTTCAGAGTAGCAGCCGTGTTAGTCTGTATTCGCAAAAAGAAAAGGAGGACTTGTGGCACCTTAGAGACTAATCAATTTATTTGAGCATAAGCTTTCGTGAGCTACAGCTCACTTCATCGGATGCATAATGTGGAAAATGCAGTGAGGATTTTTTATACACACAGACCATGAAAAAATGGGTGTTTATCACCTCAAAAGGTTTTCTCTCCCCCCACCCCACTCTCCTGCTGGTAATAGCTTATCTAAAGTGATCACTCTCCTTACAATGTGTATGATAATCAAGGTGGGCCATTTCCAGCACAAATCCAGGGTTTAACAAGAACGTCTGAGGAACAGTGATCTGAACTCCACGGTCATTATGCGATATGGACACAGACCGTGGTTATGAACATATGTCTGTATATATAGTAACCTATGGTGCAAGAGGGTAGTGAAGTAATCAGGCAGGGCAGGTGTTTTCACAAAATCAGGGTGTTTACACAAAGCCAGCTTCAAATACCCATCCGTTGTCCAGCCCAGGAAAAGACAATGGTGGGCCATTAGAGTTAATGGAAAGACATTGGCACAACTTGAAAGGGAAAAGAAAACCCCAGTCTTGGAAAACTATGAAAGGAGGGAGTTTCCCCCACTTTGAATATCTATAGTGACTAAAAAAAAAAAAAAGGCAAACCCTTTTGAAATGGAAGGGATTGGAAATTAAATCCATCCTGAAACTGAGAACACACCTCTAGGCGGGAGGCTCTGGAACCCCACAGACAATAGGTAATGTATTAGAAAAGGGGGTTTATCTAATACAGACGTGTACAGCCTGAGGTTTCATCTTTATGTTTATTTACTGTGTGACTTGTCTCTGTTTGCGCTGCCTCCCTATTTCATATCTGAATCTGTGGTTTTTCTATTAAATAAACCTTTTGTTTGCTTTTATCCCAAGCAGGTCTCTGCTGTGCAAACTGTGTGGAGTGTGTCTGCCAAAGTGGGCTGAGAACGGGAAGGCTGGTTTCACCCCTTTGGGGGGTGACGAACCAGAGGGGAAATGTGCGACTGCCTGTGAATTCAGAACTCGGGAAGGATGGATTTGGGGAGACTCGGGACTGGAAGGCTGTTGGTGTCACCCTGCACGGAGTAACTAGACTGAGGGAAACCAAGGTGAAACCTTGTGCTTGTGGGCAGGTTCCTGGTGTCAGGGGTCTGAAACAGAGCTGCACTGCATAAAGGCACCCAAGGTTACAGGGCAGGCAGTGACATAACCCCTTACCAGTCTGGGTGATCCACAAACCATCCCAGTTACCACTGCAGCAACATTGGTTCAGCGTAAAAAGGGGACGGTTTGTTCCAGATTGTAATGAGAGAAAAAGAGAGAGAGAGAAAGAGAGACAAGATGGGTGAGGTAATATCTTTTATTGGACCATCTTCCATTGGTAACATATTTTAAATTTATAATTTACTCACTAAAGTGGAAACACAGTTGTGTGTGTGTGTGTTCTTTTTACCGTGGGTGAGTGAATTTAATGCTCTTTAAAACATGGCAGTAATACCATTGTCTAAAGTCAGGCACAGTGAAGGCATCAAGCATGGGGTAAAACTCCCACTGACTTCAATGCAAGCAGAGTTAAGCCAATGCAAGCCGCTTTTGAAAATCCCATCCATAACAGAGAGATCCTCAGTTGGTGTAAATTGACATAGCTCCCTGGAAGCCAAAAGATCGATGCCATCTTATACTAGCTAAGGATCTTGCTTGTAAAAGCATAATCATTTGAATCCTGCTAATGATGACATCTACTGGCCAGGAGTTCCACAAGTTAATAATTCCTAGTTTCTTTTAAGAGCAGACAACCAGTTCAAGTTTATATGCTGGATTTTTGTCAGCTCAGCAGTGAAAACTGGAAACTAGTTAGATACATAAAGTGAAATCCTGGCCCCATTCAAACCAATGGCAAAATTTGCACTGACTTCAACGAGGCTGGAATTTTGCCGGTGGAGAATGAGGTACAGGACACAAATATTTTTCCTGCTTAGGGGGAGAGAGGCTGCAGAGGAGCAGAAGGAGCAAAAGAGAATTAAGGAGAAATTAATGCAGGAATTAATATGAGGATGGAGTTAGACAGAGTTTTAAAGGTGAAAATGACGATCTTGTACTTATCACAGTGAATTTTCAAAAGGGTCAAGTGATACAACAGAAAAGTGCCCCAAATAACGTGAGTTTGAGTGTAACTGTAATAATCTCAGTTCACTTGGAAGGCATACAAAGCTGAATAATAATTCATACAAAACAATAAAAAAACCTCTGGATGATATTTTGCATCATGAAAACCACAAACTGGAATAGCTACAGTATATTTGTTCTTTCATCTGTTTCATCCTCCTTAGTCCTGAATTCAGCAAACAAAAATGTGGGCTCCTTGGAAATGTTTCCCAGCTGTGAAGATTTGTGGAGGGCATGTCCTGACATGCATTGGATTATAACGGAACCTGAGTTAGCTGGCGCCACCTAGCTCAGAAATCTCTGATAAAACTAGAGAGCTCTGTAGCCCAGATTTTGTTAACAGACACTAAGGCCACATTATGCTCTCAGTTACAGGCATGAAAATGTACTTAAGGCAATGGAGTTACACAGGCAGTTAAGTCAGGGTAGAATTTGACACCTAGTGTTTCAGCAATGATGGAAAAGTAAATCCTGCTGCAAAAAAGGTTAAAATGATTTTTTGGCAAAACCGTTGAGAGCAGGATGATGAAATTGTAATGCAAGCTAGATGAACGGAATGGATAGATGTAATACGGGAATAGATCTTACATTTATAGCGCTTTTCATTTAGGGGGACTCAAAAGAATTTGACCATCTTTACTCACTGTTTATGCAAATGATAAGGAACGATAGCACACAGGTGCACACATACCAACCAGTTCTCTTGCCACGGAAGGCCAGCTACTTTGAAGGTGGCACTCAGCAGCTATCTAATGCTGCACAGCAAAACACTTTCAGACAGCGAGTGAAGGCAAATGCTGTATCCAATTGAAATGACGTTTGTAATTGTTGGTAGGCAGCATGGCATTACCAACACTGGAATGCAACC
The DNA here is from genome assembly GCF_965152275.1 of Natator depressus. NCBI lineage: Eukaryota > Metazoa > Chordata > Testudines > Cheloniidae > Natator > Natator depressus. The sequence continues at coordinate 5,951,143 of NC_134247.1, forward strand.
AGGACACTGGGGCTAAAAGTTTGATTCTTTCTAATAGTCTCAGGGAATGTCAGTAGATGGCACCTTCAGCAGAAGAAGAAACCCCTTAACTCTGTTGTGGGACACTGGTTTGGTTTTAATTTGCAGCACCACCTACTACCCCTTCCCAACTACTTCTGAAGAAGAGCTCTGTGTATGCTCGAAAGCTTGTCTCTCTCACCAACAGCAGCTGGTCCAATAAAAGATATTACCTCACCCACCATGTCTCGCTAGCATTTTTTATTATTATTTAATAGGAAGCATCCTTGACGGCTTAATAGCTATGTGTCCCCTGCGGTTATTGTTACAGTATTTCTCGGATTCCATGATTCAGCACTTTATTGCCAAAGCAACGTTATCTAAAACAGGATTCCAAACAACAACAGCAGTAGCCACAAACAGGAGCTGGTGGACAGTAAACATGCCTCATGGCGAATGGCCAAAACTCCAGCATCAGATTCACACGGTAGCAGGGCTTTGTTGCATTCTCAAAGGAGTGGGTTGCATAGTGCAGCAGAATCAAAGTTAACGAATCTCACATTTTACGTTGTTCCCTTCTGTGATAAAAACTTCCATTCCCGTTGCGCTGAATAGAGAAGTTGAACTCGCTGGGAGCAGAGTACATATTGGTAGAAAGATTTCAGACATGCTAGTCGGTTTCCTGAAACTCCTTATGGTAGCCATACGAGGGATGGAAACTGGTTTCACACCAGCCTTTGCTGACAGTAAAATATAATGAAAAACATTTATGTGCAACAGTGTAGACCACACGGTAATTAGCTTTTTATGTAACCGCACCGTAGTTCATAAGATTTCAATTTAGCCTAGCTAATCACAGCATCAATTGTGCTCTTTTAGAGCCATGCGTTTCTGCAAATTCACACTGCAAAGGAATACTCTGGAGCTGTATACTGTGAATAGAAATTGCATCCGGCGACCTATTCGCTGTCATTTCAAACTCTTGGTGGAAAAATGAAAACTGTACAGGGGAATCTGGACATTTGTGACCCATGCAACAGGGCCCGCATCAGGCCCTTTAGAAAACCAACTACACTGAAGTCTAGCAATATACTGAAGACATCAGGCAACATGACCACCTTAAAAGTGGCATCAGAAGCTAGGAAGATTGAAGAAGCCTCCTTAGTCCTCTTTAAGAAGAAAAGTCTTCCTCAGAACTGTGGGATCTTTGGGCTTTACAAACTTAGGTAAGGTGTGTAGTGGAGATGGGAAACCAGCCAGAACAGCAGCAAGAGAAGGGGGAATTTTGGCCCAAGGATACCAAGACAAATCTCTGCTTTAACCAAAAAGGCCATAGGTTCTATAGGGTTAGGGTGACCAGATGTCCCGATTTGATAGGGACAGTCACAATTTTGGGGGCTTTTCCTTATATAGGTGCCTATTATCCCCCACCTTCTGTCCCAATTTTTCACACTTGCTATCTGGTCATCCTATATAGGGTGGGATTTTCAAAAGTGTTCCACTGTGGGCTCATCTATACAAACAATTAGACAACAGCGAGCGGGGCTGTGAATCTGCGCTACACGGGCCTCCCTATCTAACTATCTGTGTGCATCCTGCTGATGTGGATAAACAATTCATTAGAGCATTTGGTGCTGATCAAAGCACCCTAACAAACCGTTAAGGCGCATCAGCTAGGTGCACGTGGACAATTAGTCCACAGCAGGCTAGTGCAGGGTAGATTCCCACCCCAGCTTGCCACTAATTGTTCGTGTAGATTAGCCTTTTGCCTAACGTTGCTCCCACTGAAGTCAATAAGAGTTTTAACGTTGACTTCAATGAGAGCACGGCCAGGGCCAACATTGAGTGCTCTGGAAAAATCCCACCCTTACATTTGATAGTGAAAGTTGGTTTGGGTTTTTTTTTTTTCAGGTCTCATCTCAAAAAGCCCCACGCAATAAAAACAATTTTGCACAAGCAACATCTCAGATATTCCCTGTATTTGTAACACCTCTCATCAGAGGCCCCCAAATTACTACAGCTCTGACACCGAGTCCCAGGCTCCACCCACTGGATTGGGCTGCCCCCTCTTTCACCAAACAGCTCAAATCACGGCGGAAGTACCGTAGAGCCCCCTCACCCCCTGCTGCTATGTTCAGTTTCCATGGATATAAAATGAAGAAGCAGCAAAGACAGTGGCAAAGCTCTGTTTAATTTCCCCTTGTTGACCGGTGGCTTCACAGTAGTCTGCTTTCGGCTGCATCGTGTCAGTCTATACCCGCTCCTCTTCCTCCCCTCCGCTGCCAAGAAGCAGGTTTTGTTCAGCAACTGCCGTATCCAGTAAAGACTGGTTTCGAAAGCCTGAAACACCAGGAGCTGAATGCCCCTCACACACACCCCCAAGTCCAGTCCAGAATGTTCAGGCATAAAAATATAACCAACCAACTGAAATATATATAAATATATATTATATATACAGTGCAAAAGGGGCTGGTTTAGATCATGTTACTTACACTGTGGCTGTGCTGAAATCTTGGAAAATTATGAGCATCACTAAGAAAGTGGGTCCAAAGCAATTAAAGTATAAAAATAAATGTTCACACTATAGACCGCAAAGCTGGGATTTTACCGTGTTTTCATTTGGTTGTTGTTTTCTAGTTTGTAGATTAAACAGGAAGTTTGCTGCTGCAGGATATGCTAGTTCTTCTGGTCACGGTAATAACTTTAACACTTCGCTTTCCTTTTCTCACACAATACACTTAATGTTTCCATTCTGGGATCTGGCTTCAGCTGCAGATTTCCTGCACCAAGTAAAAGCATTCCTTGGTTTAACTCTTTGTTGGGTATGTTCCACATACCCATCAGCGAAATCTCTTTCATATCTCATTTGGGCAGGGGTTCCAAAGTCTAGCATAGGAAACTCTGGATATTGATAGGATTCTAGCTGTATTTTCAAACAGCATCAAACTCAGGGGTATAAATCTCCTCCCCTCTAAAAAGGAGAAGATCTGTGTTGACCTCTGTCTCTGAATAAACAAAGAGCTGGGTGGGATTCAAAAGTTCAAAAGGTTAAGGAAGCACTTGGCTTTCACCATAAACAAACCGGGAAATGAATCTGGGAACAAATCTTTTCATAACAATTGGGCATTAATAACACCCTGGGGGCAACTGTCTTCAGGTTGTTTCATCCATGCCCCTGGCAGATTGGGAAACACAACCAATCAGAGCATAGGGAATTGCAGAACTGGCAATAACCATAAATATACCTGCCAATAACTATTCAGCCTCTATTCACTTTTATTGGCTTTTTGAGGCCTGTGCAGAAGGACTCATTTTCCTATCAGAGATGATAGATACTCAGCCATCCTTGCTCTACAGCTGGGAGCATCTGAAAAATAAGGCTGATAAAAAAAAGACATTTTCTGTGTTTGTAACGAAGAGTGAAATGGAGCCATACTCAAGACTCTACAACAAGTCCATGCCGACTTAGTGGGTGAGAACTCAGGATCTTCTGTTCATAAACACACAGATGCTTCTTCCACCCCAGCTAAAAACAAATATCCATGAGAGTATGGCCACAAAAAAGGTCCTCACCTTGAAAAAGTCTGGAGAGTGGCATCTCTGGACAGGTTTGCATCAATCTTTCTGTTAAGGGCTTTATTTTACCCTGAGGTGTTTTCAGATTTGTGCGATGGAAAGAATTTTCAATAACTAACTGCAGAATACTGCTGTCCCTCACCGCATGGACAATAAGCTTTCGGTGCTAGGTTTCAGGAGTCTCAAAGCCTTGAGTCTTCTCCTACTCTAATCTTGTTTCAATTAAGTTTCTTGGGGGGGGGGAGGCAAACATGGGAACTTGCAACAATAGCTCAAAAACAAACTCTGGAAAGAGCGACTCACTTGCTGAGCCAGTGAGGATGTTGTTTATATATTAGATCCTGTTTTCTTCCTTGAGCAAACAGCTTCTTTTACCAGGTGCTTCTGCCTCGGTTATCACCCCTCCTTTGAGAAAGCAGCTTCCTGTGGCCTCTGTGTGAAAACGGAACTATTAGATAGTAGGCAGGAATGAAGCATGCCTGTCAAAGTTTATCTCCCACCTGGGTTATAATAAGAGTCACTGTTGTCTGCTGAGGTCATTACTGAGCCTATGTGGCTCAGATCACATAGGCAGAGACATGCTCCTACCGGTAAAGCAGCACACTGAGGAGGCTAAACGCTGATTCTGAAGGGAACCCTGGACACATGTCTAGGACTGGCTGAAATCACAGTTAGAATAAACTTTGCCTCATTTTGGTTGGGATGAGTTCACAGTGCAAGATTTGGTTTAGACCACATAAAAACTACAGTTCCTCCTAGCCAGAATCTTCTGTGCCTCAGAGGTTCCTACAGGTTCAGAACTGGTGGTTTCATTGGAGTCCCCATCTGTGCAAGCTAGCCGCAGCCTGTACTTCACATTGGAAGTTTCTAATCCAGCGCTGGCTGCTTTCCCTAGGAACTACTGCTAGAAAACCCACATACAGATCGTTAACTGCATCCCTGAGCGTAATGCAAATTTCAGAGTAGTCAGTAACCACTTGTGAATTCTAGGGTCTCACTCAGCTGCAGACAAGACCTCAGCTGACATTGCACTGATTGCCAAACCATTTTTTCATGTGAAATGATGGCGACCCTAGCCTGAATTAATGACAGTGGATTAAGGTATAGTAATTGTGCTACTGATTCGTGTCGCCTCTCTGTCTGGTATGTCCGGCCGATGGCTTCATCTACTGGGGACATTTTGAAAACATCTGTTCATTAGAATGGATGCGTTATGGATTCTGCTACAGGAACTTATGGATACTTCAAAACAGTCAGCGAAAAGGGACTCTAAGAATTCTTCTGTGAGGTTGTATTGCTTTCTATTCTCAGTGCTACCTGCCTACCGAGGTCTGGTTTGGAGGAAAGCGATGCAGCAGAAAGACAAAGCTCTTTAGTGGATGATGTTGCAAATCTACAGATCTCTGAAAATGGGAAATTAAATTTACTTAAATCTCATGGTCATAAATGTTGTGGGGAAAGCGAAGGACCACCTGGGATGGAGAAGACTGCTGAATTCCTGCTGTTACTGTAAGGTCCTCTCACTGCTTCTGAGGAGCAGAAAAAGTGGCTCACAGAAGCTTTGAAACCGTTCACCTTGCCTTTGATCTACATGCTGCCTTCTCTTCTCCTGTATCAGCCACAGGGCAGCTGATCACAGAGGCAGTTCTGGTGGGAAGGCGGCCACACACTCTAGGATCTAGCATCCTCGTTTGCCACTAACCAGTGCAAATGAGGATGCTAGATCCTAGAGTGCAAATGAGGAAAAGACGGGAGAGGGACAGAGACACCTGGGACTCGAGCACAGAGGGAAATCGAGGGTCAGAGTGGAGTAAAGAGAGGGGGTAGAGCCACCCAGGAGTGGAGAGGCAGGAGGAAACTCAGGTCAGTGTGGTTTAGGCTGGACATTGTGGATGGCTACGACTAGGTGACGAGGGGGAGTTGTTAGCTGTGGAGACGGCCTGGGATAGCGGTGAATCCCCATCACTTGCTAGAGAAGGAAAAAGTCCCAGTTAGTGATCTGCTCCACACCTCTGGGGTGACTCATGAAGTGCCTCCTGGCCACAAGGGGTGGAGCTAGGTCATGAGCTATTAGTCACCTGGGCCTTATAAGTAGAATGAGGGAGCTTAGGCAGGAGTCTCCTCCAGGAAGGAAGCCACAGGAGCAGGAGGGAGAGAAGAGCCCTGAGGCAGGGCCTAGAAGGAGCAGGGAGATCCCTAGGGAAAGCTTCCAGAGTCCCCAGGGAGAGGAGGCACTGGGAGAAAACCCACTACACAAGAAACAACAGAGGAGGGGCCTTGCAGAAGCAGGTTAGGTCCTGTGGAGAGGGGGAAGCCCTGAGCTAGGGGCAGTAACAGGACTTCAGTGGGGCCTGAGACAGGTAAAAGAGTTACTAGTTGCCTTTTAGTTGGACCTTTTTGCTATCCTGGCGCGGTTTCGAACTTTGTGACTTGGTTGGAAGGCCAAGCCTCAGATGACCTGGCTAGAGGAGGACAGCCTGCAGGAGGGGCTGGAGCCAAGTATACTGTTGACACTATGCACTGATGGAAGGGGGTGCTCTAAGGGTGAATGCACCCCATCACAGGGACCAACTTTGACTTTGTGCTTAGAAGCCAATCCACTTATTGCTACCTCTCTGCTGAAGTTGCCTCCCTACCCCAAGGTAAGTATTCCCCACTATGCTCCTCAGCAGACATAGCATTTTCCCTCACACACTTTCAACCTCTCCCATCTTAGAGAAAGAAACTTCCTCGATAAGAAGCGTCCCCTGTTCAGCAGCCCCCTCCCACTGAGGCGGATGGGAACAGGAACATCTGCCAAACTGAATTATCTGCCAACGTGAGAATGTCAAACAAAGTTAGGAGCCTCATTTAAACAAATAAATAAATAAGCTGACATCCTCTGGGTACAGGTTCATGATAATAAAAACAGAGCACGTGGCTCAGAGGCGGAAAATACATCGTGTATTTTAGCATCTCTCATTTCCTGCTAGACTGTCGTAAGAATTTCCTCCAACGACCTTTGCTTCCTCCTGACATTCTAGAGCTGCCCAGAGATCCACGTTACTTTGTCCTCTGGATCCAGTGGCCCCTGATAATGAGTGATGCAGGAAGAACTGGCTGGAGGGATATACCTCCTTGGGATGATTATTGGTTTCTTTGAAGTGCCGTGTGAAGCATAGAAACGAAGGAATAGAAGGTTTAAGGGGTGAGTGTCTTCCACTGCCTGTAATTTTTCCCTTATGCACTCCCACAACCATCCTGGGGAATTGTTCAGATGAGATATGCCCCCGGGATCTTGAGATGTGATCCCTATTCATTTCCACAGGTGAGGGCAAACCTCTCTTCCCCCAAAAATGACCTCCCAAAGTGCCGTGGGAGACAGACTACACCCCAAACTTGACAGTCAGATTAATCCAGTGCATGTGAGCCGGAATCACTCTAGTTATGTACCCAGGACCTCCTCCAGAGCCCATAGAACGAAATCTGACTCTTTTCATTGACTTCAGTGGACTCTGGAGTAGTTCATCGGCCTGGTAAAGGAATTTAGATAAGACCAGAATCAACCTGGGTTTTTACCTAAGCCTCAAGCTGAACTCATTAAAATAAAATATTAAAGAACACACATTCTGTCTCAACCCGGTGGCGTTAGCTTGAAGCATATCCACATTCAGGCTATTGCTGCAGTGTTTTCAATTCATCCAGAGCCTGAAAGTCTCAGGGGAGTGCCTATTTTGGCACAATTTACAGCCGAATTCCCAACACTGAGAGGTTCAGATAACAATAATGACACAAGCTCCTCAGCTGAAAGGTGTTATACAAGTGCAAAGCTCTTTGCAAACATTAATTAAGCTTGACAACCCCCATGTGAGATAGATAAGTAATTAACTCATTCTGAAGATGGGTAAATTGAGGCACAGAGTAGGCAACTGACTTCTTCATGGTCACGCCATGAGGCGGGGGCAGAGCTGGGAACAGAACCCAGGAATCCTGACCAAAGTTTTCAGTTGTAGGGTGTCCAAAGCAAGTCACCTAAAAGCTCAGCATCTCAGGGGTAGACATTTTGGGCCTTGCCTCACATTCTCTCCCTGTACCCATTAGCACCTGAACTCTGGAGAGACTTATCTAACTCAAAGTTCTTCTGACTTTTGAGAGCCCGTTTGTACTAATCTGAACATTCTCCTCTGGACCCTCAGCATTTGCTATGCCACGGTCGTGTTTATTTCATTGTGTTCGGTTGTAAATGAGTTTGAAAAACTGACCTTTAAGTCTAAAATTACAATATACAGAATCTGATTGAAACCCCGCAGTAATATCAGTAATTGGGGGAGGGGGGGAACAGTCACCTTGGGAAGAGAATGCCCCCAGTTTTTTCCTTTTTCTTGGTCTCTCAGAGGTGTCAAAGGAAGCAATCTGACGTCCAAGGGCCGGAAAATAACAGCTTTTTGGCTGATGTTTATGTAAAGCAAGGTCACTTAGAAAGCTATCAGTGACTTAAAAATACATTAAATTTAAAGGCTGCCTTTAAATAATATCCTGTATCCACTGGGCACAAGCAGGAAGACACTGGAATGGCCTGCACACTCCCCCTCCTTTTGTTCATAGTCCTGGTGGTAGATCATTGAAATCTTCGGCATTCAAACGATTGCCTGAACTTCAGAAAAGTTAGATTAGGTTGTTGCCACCATGCAAGCTTACGGAGTGCAATGCCGTCCTTCCCCAGCCAAGGCTGGCCAGCTACTTTGCCGTGTTATGTGATGAGGTTTAACAGAGCTTTGTAAAGTGTCTGCATGAAAGACATTATGGAAATGCACTGTGCATTAATTATTATTATTATTACTGCTCAAGCCAGTGCATAGCTTCTCACTCTGCTGGGAACCAAATTTGAGGGCACATTCATTTGAAAACCCTACCCACCAGGTCATCACGATGCCAGCTGCTGTAACCAGTCTTCAGTAACGTCCTGTCCAGCAGAAATTCCCCCACCTTATCTTCAGAACCTGTCATCCTCATTACCAAACTCTCTGATCGTATCACTTTGTGTTCACTAGGCCAGAGGTTCTGAGCTAGGGGTGCAGGGACCTCTGCCAGTCTGTGGAGCACTTGTTGATCTGTGAAAAGCTGGCTGGTCACATGGTGCAGGTTCTCCTGTTTCCTGCCGCTAAAGTACATTCAAAGGCAGCTAAGAATATAAATACTTCTCTAATATTACTTGGCCGTGTGAGCAAGTGCTGCAGTGGCCACAAGGATGTTAGGGGAGAGCACATGAGAGGGGAAGTGGTCGGCATGATTACAAATGTAGCAGGTGGCCCACCTGACATCCCAGGGGATGTGAGCCATGCTATGAAAATATCTGAGCATCCATGCTGCATTCCAAACCTTATTTCCCTCAATTACTAGACTCTATCTCTTTTTCCACCTTCCTACCTCCCTACAGTGGGCACTGAGTCCTTTATCCCCCATCTTCAGAAACAAACTCCCTTTGAACAGATTCTAATGCAGGTTTGATGCAGGAGTTACTGGGTAAGGTTTCACTGACCTGTGTTATGTAAAATGGTCTTAAAATCTTTGAATCTATGCCGAACACATTCCTTGACTTGCTACTCAGACTCCATCTCCCTTTGCTGGTAATATTAGGTGTAATTCTCCTTTAACACATACTGGTTATACACTGGTCTAACTCCTATGGGTTCTGTTCTTTTACAAGAGATTCTACAAGCCCCCACCAAGATTAGGACCCCGCTGGGCTAGGCGCTTCACACACATACACAGTATGAAAGTCCCTGGCCAAGCTTCCCCTAATTTACCCAACTGCAAGAAGAGAAGGAGAGCCAGAAGCTGCCATTTCTATCACATCATCCAGCTGTACGTTGTGTCAATCTCAGTATTCTATATGAAGTGGCCCAACGCACTGTAACGTTGTTGGGAGTTGTAATCTTTAGGGTGACAAGTAGTAATCTTTAGGGTGAGTGCTGTGTGCCAGATCCTGCACTCGTGTACATAGTTTTACACCTCAGTAATCCACTGACCTGAGTGGAGGTAGTCGGGGTGAGTGAGATCAGAAGCAGACGGCAAGAATTTTGACATTTCAGACAATCATGAAATGGAAAAAGTTGACATTTGCACATAGAGTTCTCCAGTTGGGCTTGCACTGGTCTTTACATATTATCTTTCCAGTACATTTGCCTTCTTTGGAAACATCTCAAAGGGTTCGGGCTGTAATTGCTCTGCATTGGCTAACTGGCTAACACTTGAACAGAATGATTGATAGTAGCAGAGAAAGGGAGTAATAATAAAGCTTGGAAAGGTCAGGATAACACACCATATGTTTCTACATTTTTTTTCTGCTGCTATTGATGCATCCAGGGTTTTTTTTATCTGTTGAGAAATTGACTTGCAACATAGCTAGAGACTGCTGAAACAGAGGTTGGTTTGTTTTTTTCTCCACCAGGAATCAATCACTGTGGCTAAGGAGCAAGAAAGCAACAGAGGCAAGGCTCCTTCATTCAAAGTATAACACTTAAAACGGTGTGCATGCAATTTAGCTGATAAAAAGTCGAGAGGAAGTGGTCCCTGCCAAAACACAGTAGTAAAACTTTCCATGGGCCAAAGTACCAGACAGCACTAAATTAAAGACAAGGGGAACAAGTCTTGTAAAGTCAGCAGGCTTGCAGACGAGTAACTGAAGGCAGAATTTGGGCTGTGGTTGGATATGGAACTGCAGGCCCAGTTTCTATCCAGCCCAGGTTGGTAATGTAGTGAGGCGGTTGCCCCACTCCAGGAAGAGGAAGGGTTAAAGCAGGCCAGAGGGAGCCTGCACAGAACCCTCCAATTAGAAGAGGGCTCACTAAGCAAGCCAATTGGGAGGTGGCTTGTTGCAGCAGCCAATCAGGGCCAGCAGGGGCCATATATAAATGGCTACTCAACAGAGCAGAGAGGTCTCTCCCTGGCTTGCTAGGGAGAAGGACTGGCTGCCTAGGAGCACTATGGCTGGACTATAGACTGCTGGTTCCACCAAAAAGGGGGGAAGACAGCAGAGCAGGGCACAACTAGAGGGCTGTACCCAGAAGAGGATACCATGATCTGGGGAGCAACACGGGTCCCAGAGTGGTGGAGACAGTAAAGCGGGAGTAACGACAAGTGAGACACCAATGGAGGAGCGTGCCCTGTGGAAGGACTTGAGCTAATTACAGAACGTTTAGCAGGAGGCGCCATGGTGGTGAGTCTTGCACTGCTACAGTAGCAAGTGACCAAAAGTCATTGCCATGTGAAGTTAGTTTGGTCGCAAGTGTGACATGAGTAGGTGGCCCCATTCCACTAACTAGTGGGCAGGTGTCCACACCAGCAAAACAGCTATTGTAATTTGAATTTATTAACTCCTTTATTGGCCATCTCAGAAGATGCCACCATTTCAATGAGTTATGAGTCATCGTCCTCCCACCTGTGCTAGGGTTGAGGTGCATTGAAAGGATTAGCATGTATTGCACTTTTTTTGTAGCTTGGAGAAAGATGTATCGTCCAGTTGTTAGGGGTCTAGCCAGGGACTCAGGAACCTCAGGTTCAATTCTTTGCTCCTGTGTGACCTTGGGCAGGTCACTTTAGTCTCTCTGGGTTTGTCTACACTGCAGCTGGGAGGTGTGGTTCCCAGTGCAGGTAGATGGACTTGTGTCAGCTCAGCTCAAGCTAGTGTGTTGAAAATAGCAGTCTGCATGTTGTGGGACAGACAACGCCATGGGCTAGCCACACAAATTCAGACCCATGCTAACCTGAGCAGAGCTAGCATGGGTCCGTCCACCCACATTGGGAATCACCCCTTGCAGCTGCAGTGTAGATAAACCCTTTCTGCCTCAGGTGCCCTCTGTAAAATATGTTGAGAGCTGTTCCCTACCTCAGAGGGATGATCTGAGAATAAATAACAAATGGTGAGGTGCTTAGAGACCGTGGTAATGGGGGCCATATCATTACCTAAGCCGAACAGGGAATGTCACCTTTCAGGGCTCTCAGGCTGGGCCTTTTTCACCAGAATCATTTTGAAAAGAAGAAACTTTTCATAATTATTATTTGCGGGGGAAGGCATGTCAATATTTTACAAGTGAAAACTTCCACCGTTAGGGCGGAATGCGACATACGCCATCCAGTGCCCACTCACAACAGGAAGGCCTTGCAACTCCGTGGCTGCGACTGCGTGGTAATGATGGCAGGTTGGCACAGTGGCTTTACCTGGAGTGCCAGGCTGAAGCGAAGTGCTGAAAGCCCTTCCTGTCCCAGGGTACTGTAGCTCTGACTTTTCTACAGCCCGTAAGTCAGCTCTGTTCTTTGGTGAGTTAATGTTACACACAGATTTCTCTCTCTCGTTCCCCTTCAGCATAGCGAATCATTTCTTCTCTAAATGTTGGCGGGTGTGTTACAAAAATAAATAATGGCCGAAAAATTATAGACAGACAATCAGTTTATAAATGACACCCTTTCCTGAGAAACTTTACAGCAATGCAGACACCCAAGCAGACAGAGATATTGAGAGGAAGAGGACTTGTATTTAATAAGCTTAAAGGATCAAAAGCTAGAGTGATGTAAAATGTCACTTCTTCACATTCAAGCCTACACTTAGCTTGTCATGTCAGCAGGAAGGAAGGAAGATGCTGAGAACTTTCTCAGCTTTATAGAAGTCAGACCTTATTTCCAGCTCCCAGGTCAAGAGGTGGTGGGGAGAAAAAAATCACAACAACACTGGGAGATAAAAGCTAAAAATATCTTTCTATTTTTTGGGTGTAGCAAGACAGACATTGATGCCAGAAGACAGCAACAAGGCAAGGATGTGCGTAGGGGCCAATCTGCGTCATCCTGAACAGGTGTCCCCACCGCCGTTTATTGACAATAGGGAGAGTGAGTTCTGGAAGCAGGTGCTCGAAGAAACCCGGGTGGAACAGAAAGAGAAGTATAAACAAGATTGGGTCTCAGTCAAACTTTTTTTCACCACAAGCTGCATGTGAGCTCACAAGTATGTGGGAGGGTCAAGCGTTCCCTCTCCAGGTGCCAAATAGCACAGGGGCCTTGACGACTTTTTTTTAGCTTTGGCAGCTTCAAAATAGACATGGGGCATATGCTGTGAGTCAGCTTTGCTTTTAGTTCTAGGGGATTTTGCGGGTGGGCCGTGATTTCCCAGCGCGGTTCAAATTGAGAGTTTCTTTCAATTGTAGATGAAGGGGAAGGGCAAATCCCAAAACAACTTCAAGAGCATCTATTTCTGATCCAGGCAGTCCCATGCTTAGGGCCATCCTGCGGCTTGTTTTGTACAAAATGTGTCAGAAATCATATTTACCTTAATGTATAATGTGCTACCAGGTCCTTGCAAATAATAACACAGGTCAAAGGGGACACTGTCCAAGGCCAATGAGAGCCCTAAATTAAGACTTACCAGCTGTGATTGGTATGAGAGATATTTTGGGGGAGATATTTTTAGGCTGCACATAATTGGCAGACATATTTCATCAGGTATAGCTGGGGCTGAGTGAATAATACAAAATGTTTTCCGTAGTTATTCATTCAGACCTTTAACCGAACTCGCTACCTCCATGTTCATGCTTCGTTTGTGTTTGGTTTTGGCAGCACATCTTTCTAGAGAAAAAAAAAGACTTTTAATTTCATGCCAACAAATATTTATGACGGGCGCTTGAACATTCATCCATTCAAGGCACAAAAGAAAAAAATACCCTGGAACTTATCTGACCAATCACTCTTAAAATCCCTGGCTGAAATTTTGAATAGTTGCAATCAGTCAATAGAGTTAAAAACAATGTATTTGTCAAACAATCTAGAAAATTCAAAGAAATTGTAATCTGCTCTTGAATAATCTGCACATAGAAAAGGGGCTATCAGGCCAGATCATTAATGGTGTGTATCTGCATAGCTACATTGAAGTCAAGTAGCTGTGTCAGCTTATAAGAGCTGAGCATTTGACCTTATGCCCCTTGTGAGTTATTTGGTTAGTTCTGCTTATATGGGTGATATATTCTCTCTCTGACTCTGTGAGGGGCAAACACATGCTTGTATGTGTATGCAAACAACCATGTTTTAACACTGTGGTCTTCTTTTTAAAAAAACCATCTACTAACTAGCTCTGAAGCCCATTGAAATCATCCTAGTGGAGTAAAAGTTTCCAGGATTGGGCCCTAACTTTATAAGATGATTTCTGTTAAGATGTGAAACGAGAAACTTCCAAGCTTAACGCAGTTCCCACTATGAGAACAGGATGGAGCCCTCATTAGATCTGCTGCCTGGAACCATGGAGGTCCTGTTTGGACTCCCAGCTGCAGGCAATGCACAGAATGCAAGTAATGCCCAAGCACTGGACAGGAGACTGCTGTTTGAGCAAGCGTAGCATCTAACTGCCAGGTGGCAGCTCCCTGTCAGATGCTTTCTATTGTCAATTTGTGCAAAAGGAGTCCGTGATCTGTGTAACATGCCAGGGTGCCATCCAAACCAGTGAGGGGCTGTGTCACCCCTGCCCTGCAACCTTGGGTGCCTTAAAATACCTTGCTGGTAATAGCTCCCCCTGGGCTGCTCACAAGCAGCCTTCCAGCATGCAAGTCACACCCTGAGTGTCTCTGTATAACTGCAGCCTGCCAGCCACACTTGTGTTACACTCTGGCTCTCACCAGCCTTGGTTATACTGCAGGGTGACCCCAAAACACCCCCAGTCTCAGATTTTCTCCCAGAAATGTATGTCCTGTACTGCCCAGCCTTCTCCTAGACATTAACTTTGTTATTCCTTAAAGGAAATAAAACACACTAGCTCACCACTTTAAATGGACAGGTTTCAGAGTAGCAGCCGTGTTAGTCTGAATTCGCAAAAAGAACAGGAGGACTTGTGGCACCTTAGAGACTAACAAATTTATTTGCGCATAAGCTTTCGTGAGCTACAGCTCACTTCATCGGAGTTACCCAGACACTTTAACCTAAACACACTGGATTGGATACAAAAATAAAACAAGTCTAATTTTTCTTGTAACCATTTCTGACCCATATACCTCATTGCTAGTACTCATTTAAAAATCGATCTCTTTGTAGTTAATAAAGATAAAACGCTTTCTAATGCCTATTTTAACAAACTATATTAGATTTAAAGCAAAGTTTCTCACCACGTGCATCCAGCAGAATTGCTGACCAAATTCAGATCAGGACCCCTCCCCAAGAGTCCAACAGTGCTTCTTTTGTCTTCTCAGTTGCAAAGAGTGAGATGGATAGGGAGAGACAGGAGGGGTGGGGTGTCTTGTGTGTGTGTGGGGGGGGTGTTGCTCGTCCTTTTACAGTTTCAGTCCCTGTTTGAAAAGTGTTTCCAGCTAAGAACCAAGAGACATTGGTTCTGGTGGAGGAAGGAGACCTCATGCTGTTTCTCTGCTAAGATGCTGATCTCTTTGTCCCTGCCCCCCTTTCTTGCCAAAGGCCATAGGTGATGGCCCATCAGCTTTGTCGACACCTGGCTGGGGCATCAGCTTGCCCTTTTTAATCTGAGAAACTGATTTAGCCACTCCCCAGACTTATCTGGGAAACACACTTCAGACAATATTTTAGTTTATGTTCATAACTTTACACACAATGTTGCTCCATGCATTCTACCGTGATATTACTGATCAACAAGCTATGAGTTTTCAAACGATACCTCACCTGGCATGCCTCATACAAAGACTATTACAATAGTGTGTACGGTGTGACTACAGGGGTGCATTCCATCACAATCTGGCAATTATTATACTGCCTGTTGCATCCTTTTTAAACCAGCCCCAAACATTTCCCCAGAGCAAGCAATCTGAGTGACAGCTTTCATGCTATTATTCCTCCCAGAATTCTCCTTTTCCATCTTTTAAGCTTTAATCCTTCCGCTGGGGATACTGGGTTGCAAAAGCCCAAACTATTTCTTGCTGTGGAGCACCTTAATTTTTTTTATCCTTCTTGAAGATCATTCCAAACCGGGGAGATCAGTATTGCTTATAAACCTTTCCAGACAGTGTTTTAAGTTATGTCGTTTTTAATAAGTCACAGCTAAGAAGCTGACTAGATCAGTTTTGTTTTGCTGGCATGAACTCTGCCGATTCGCCACCTACAAGGGCTTGCATGTTTGCTTAAAGCTGATTGCCTGTGTTTTCTTAAAGAATTCCTTCATGCCAGCTTGAATTATTCTGGACAATGGAAAAACTACTCAGCATATTCCATTGTACTCCATTCAAGTTGCCTGGCACGAGCTAGACAGAAACAGAGATGTTTTAAATCTCCACCTACAGCATATATACATAGATACTACAGACCCTGGAAAGCATGCCTTATTTTAAAGATTGTAGTAGCGTCTAGAGTCCCCAGGCAACCTTGGTGCCCCATTGTGCTAGGTGCTGTTTGAACAACCAGTAAAAGACAGCCCTTGCTCCAAAGAAATTATAGTCTAATTAGACAAGACAGACCTGGAGAGCAGTATGAGCCCATTTTACAGATGGGATGACTTGCCAAAGTTACACAGGGAGCTCATGGCAAAGCAGGAAATTGAACCCAGCTCTGCTGAGTCACGGTGCTTGAGCCACAGGACCATCCTTCCTGTCTTGATGATTTTGGTGCTATTTGGAAGTTTCTATGAAATCTGGAGAAAATTAAAATGTTTGATTATGGTAAGGGTAAAAGTGGGGATGTTCTGAGCTCCTTATTTAGAGCTGTGTAGAGCTGAGAGGTTGTTCCTTTAAAACAACAATAACCCCCAAGAGCACACAATGGCATCTGGTTAAATGGACATCCCCTGGCTATAGGAAGTCTCTCTCCTAAGAAACAAAGGCTAGTGAAGCAATGTCTCCAGGAATAAACAATCATTGGAGCTGGGATTGTCATGTTGCGCAAAGGAGAACATGCTCCTCTCTTGTGCAGCACATACAAACGTTCCCATCATTGACTCTGGCATTCTCTGAAATCTGTGATGCCCTCCTGTGCTACCACCCCCGACGTTCCTTGCTCTAGGCAGGACTGTTTTCATTGCTGACAGGTTCTGGGTCAGGATGGGAGTGAGTCTCTTCCTCATACTGGTGTTTCCAGAGTTACCTCAGAATGCTTTAAGGGCCTGCTCCAGAGAAGCGAATGGAAAGAGACCCAAGGATTTCAACAAGCTTTGGATCAAGTTCTACACTGTTTGTTTGTTGTTTAATCTGTTTTAAGGCTAAAAATCTGTCTCTACAGGGGGGAGCGTTGGTGACAGGTGGTTGACTCCAACCCCAACATCACATGACACCAGACAACAAATTCCAAAATTCCTTCACTAGAATAGAGAGGGGTGTGGACTAATGGTTCCAAAACTTCTGGACTCCCAGCTTTGACACTTTCCCCAGGGCCTGTCTGCCTCATCTTTAAAAGGGGAAGTGATAACGAGAGGTAGTAAAATTTCCTACCTCTCAGGAGTGTTGCGATGCTTGCAAAGCACTTTTCCAATAAGGCCAAGATTTTCAAAAGTGACTGGTGATTTGGGGTATCTCACTTCCTGCCTTCGTGGAAATGGCTATAGAATGTAATGTGTACGAATCCTGTATGCCTCTATACAAATGTCATAGGTTTCTATAGGAATGACTCAAAAACCTATGGAATCTATTAAAGGGTAAAATCCTCTCTATGTTTTGTTTTGTTAATATCCTGTGGAATGCTATGGTTGGGATATAATTCTCGAATTGGATGGTAAATTATTTGGGATAGAGACTGTCTTTTATTTTTATTATGTGTCTGTACAATTCCAAGCAAACTGACGCCCTGATGCCAGACTGGGGCCCCCGGACACTACTGTGATGATAAATTATTAAATGATTATTCATTCCATAGGACCATTAAACAATTCTATAAAAAGATTATGATTTTTTTTGTTTCAGACAAGGCACTTTTTGCTGGCTGGAAGAAAGCGCACTGTGAACTTTCAGTCATCTGCACTGATATTCAGCAGTCATTCTGCAAGGTATTAGCGCACAGCATTTCCCAGAGTTTTACCTCCAGGGCTCTTTAGAATGCATCTGGGAGCATTGTGCCACGTTACTACCTAAGCCTCAATTATTCAAGCCTTTAATCCGAATGATTCTAAATCTCAGGTTAAAGGGGAAATATTCTAGAGGAGCCAAGAAGCCAGAATGATTTTAATCTTGGGAGCTTTTCTCATCCTTGGTTAGAACATTGAATGCTTCCTGCTGGGACAGGGGGAACCTAGAAATCAGGTGTCATCAAGGCTCTTCCATAAATAGTCTAATAAGTCTTTGTAAATACTCCTAGGAAAGCCTGGGTTTCATGAAACTGGGAGCAGGCGAGGTATAGACCGGACCCGAACGCTGGAAGGTTAGTTGTCTTAGCATTAGCACCAGCAAGTCTATTGTTGCTTAAGACTGAACACGTGCCGTTGAATTATGAAACCTGCACTTCAGAAAGCCTCCCGTAGGCAGAGGCTTTTAAGGTTAAAGGTCCCCTGTACAGTGTAGTTGATTGAAGGAGGCCTATTTAGTCACCACAGCTTTGCTTAGGGTTGCTAAAGACAGGGTTGAGTTTGGTGCAAAGGAGTCTCACAGAATGAGCTTGCCCCTGATTTTTATTATCTCCCTCCAACCTTCCACAGTTGAGTAGAAAGGCCCGGGGGGGGGGGGGGGGGGACATGCATCCGACAAAGTGGGTATTCACGCATGAAAGCTCATGCTCCAGTATGTCTGTTAGTCTATAAGGTGCCACAGGGCTCTTTGCCACAGTCACAGAATTGTCTTGCAGGGGGATGGATTCACAAGTCCCTGTTGCGTTTCCTCCTTACAACCAGGCTAGTTAGCAAAGACAAGCAGACAGCAGATTACTGAGCATTATGTTCCTTAGCCTGTCTTGAGGAGGTGAGAAAGTCATTAGTGCTCCACTGAAGAGAATCCACTGCCCGTCCAAGCTGTCTTTGTCCTCTCCCTGTTTTCCTTTTATCTCCTTATGTTTCAGGAGGAGAGGGGAAGGGTGATTTTTGAATGATGAAGAGGGACCAATTTGGTGTAACTAACTAGCCTCTTGCAGGCATTGAGCACCAACCTACCCTTTTGCCAAGTGTTGGGAGGCTCACGTGACTTTACATCCTAGAGGGATTTTGATGGGACATATATCTATGCTTGTAAAGTGCTCTTTAAAAGAATCCTTTTGCCTAGTTACCTTGCAACAAATTTGAACATGCTGAGGACATATGTCTATGCTGCCCCCACGTGGGCACTTTAAAATCATGACTTTTTGGCACCGTTCCTTCTGTTCTATTCCTTTAGCCTGGTTTTCAGTAGCACTTTGCAAAGGTCAGTTGACAACCTTTCTGGAAGCAAAACTTTGAGCTACTGCCACCAGCGCCCATGTGCACGCCAACAGTCCCCATGCGGAATGCATTTTGTAACATTAAATTATATTTAAACCAAACTATCGGTAGCTTTATGCGTTAGGTCAGAGCATTCCTGTCTAAGCCAAAATGCAGAGATGGAGAAAAACAAATGTAAAACCCTCACCCATGAAAAACAATGGGATTCTCGTCCTCTTGCAGACTGGGATGAGTTGCAGTGATGAGGCATGGCCCTGTGAACTCTGGAGACCCATGAAGAATTGGGATTTTGGGAGAACCATGTATTTTGGGGGACCCAACTTGTCCCTGTGTGGTCCTTTCAAACCCTCTGTCTAGCAGCATGGATAGTTGGTGGCTATGTTGCCATTTGTTTCCATGGATAGGTCTTCCTCTGAAGTGGGAGAGAGACGAGTAGAAACAAGATGCTGGATGTCTTTAACGCTGTTCTGGGATTTCCATTGGAAACTTTGGGTGAAATCTTAGAATATGAGGGCTGGAAGGGACCTCAGGAGGTCATCTAGTCCAACTCCCTGCTCAAAGCAGGACCAATCCCCAATTTTTGCCCCAGATCCATAAATAGCCCCCTCAAGGATTGAACTCACAACCATAGGTTTAGCAGACCAATGCTCAAACCACTGAGCTATCCCTCCCCACACAAATCTTGGAAGCCATTGGGAGTTTTGCCATTATTTCATCCTTTGCGGGGCCAGGATTTCACTCTTTGTGAGCTTCTTAGAGGAACATGCCATCTACAGCCAGGGAGCCCAAACTTCATCACCCCACAGAGCCCCTAATACATATTGTTTATCCATAGGCATGGCCACAACCTTGGGGACAGGATAGAGTGTGCCACATGGCTACTCCATCTTCCTGTCCATGTCCATGTTCCCCTCCACACTGTGTAGTGGAGGGAAACAACAGCTCCCTTGGTTGCTTGCTTTAAAAAACTCACACATGGTTGACTGAAAATAAGATCCTTCCCCAGGGGATGTAATGTTAGATTTAGTGTAGTTGTTGGATTGCCCTTCACTGGACTACAAAGAGGGTACTGAAGGCTTGGAAAAGGGACAGAGAAGAGTAGAACTGAGATGAGACAGGGCTGAAGGGCTATAACTATACGGAAAGTTATACGAAGGGGCAAGGGGCTATAACAACAAGGGTTATATGCAGGACTGAAGAATTATAACAACACAGGAGGTATGGCATGAAATGGGCTTTCAAAGGCAGCAATAGACCCTGCTACTCTGAGTATATTTTTTAAAAGAGTTAGAGCACAAGAAAACAACAACCTAAGGCATGGCTATTAGAAAGGTGGATGAGCCTAAACGGGCCATATGGCCACCCAGTGCTGGAATTTCACTGTTAGAACTGTTGGGATCTTCCCTTTCTGAGGTGAAATTCGGTCGCTATTGAAGTCAGTGGGCCCTTATTGTGAGCATGTCTGCATGGGTTTTTAGATCCCCATGCCCAGCCAAGTATGCAGCTCCCACAGGCATCAGTGGGAGTTCAGCACGTGGCAGAGGACAGAGCCCTGTGTGAATCCCTTAAAAAATAATTCACCATCTCTGCCACCATAGTGTAAATGCACGAGAGGTTTTATAAAGGCTGTATCAATAATGCCATGGCCAGCCTTATGCAAGTGCTTGACTCTTTGCCAGGCTCATCTCAATAATGTATCCTTTATTTATTTTATAGCTGTAAGAAGGCCAGACACTTTCTGTGGAACCATATCTGGCTCTGCCCCCAAATGATACAGTAACATAATTTCAGCAGCAGGCCACAAACATATCAGCACGTTCCGGTTGACTGCGGCACACCAAAACCCATGTTTGGGAGGTGCT
The DNA here is from genome assembly GCF_965152275.1 of Natator depressus. Classification (NCBI taxonomy): domain Eukaryota; kingdom Metazoa; phylum Chordata; order Testudines; family Cheloniidae; genus Natator; species Natator depressus. The sequence goes on from NC_134247.1 coordinate 5,971,882, forward strand.
GCTCCTTTCAAGGAGCTTTGCAGCCCGCAAAGGACTCATAATTGTCTTCCTGAAAACTCTGTCTCAGTGAGGATCTTTAGACTAATTTAGAAGCCACCCTGAGCAGTTTCCAGGTGCACATTCATGGATTTCCCAGGGTTCAGGGTAGTGGGGCCTTTGTAGAAGTTAAGGTGGCACTTCCAGTTATTCCAAATCCCATGCTGACAACCACTTCCTTTGCAACCAAGGGCTGGCCTCTGCTTCATTAGAAGATTCTGTTGAGGCCAGAGACGGTAGAATCATCCAGCTAAATGGCAAGAGGATATTTATGCTATCCACATAAAGGAAAGCAACAATGTAGGCCTGGGTCTGAACACAATATGCTATTGAAGACACAAACCGTGTTTGAGGCTGACGGGGAGACTTTGCCCTTTAGACTGAAATTCTCATCCCCTTGTATAACACACTGTAAAAAATAAGCCCAGATCCAAGGCATGGGGAATCTGCAGTCAGCCCGCAGCTGCTACTGTACCCGCAATAGAACTGCACTGATCCCAGCTGGGTTCTGAATTTTCTGTGGATTGTTCACAGCTGAGAGGATGTCTCCCCGAGCCAGCAGGCTGTTGGGGGTGGTGTTACTTAAATTCCCAAGGGAAGGGGCAGTTATCAAGCAATGCTCTTCAAGATAACAAGAACGGGAGACACTGGCACAGACAGAATTTTAGAAAGAAGTTGGCTCAGGCACGTATCGAGGGAAATTTTAAGGCAACGTGAGAAATATAAGTGGGGGGGGGGACGCAGAAGAACCCCACATGCTCATATCCTTCACTTTGTAAACCCTGTGTTGAGGTAATGAGAATAATCTTAGTATGTAACTCCAGGACTGTATGGGCCTGGGGCAAAAACTCATTCCCTTGAACATGAGTGTGACTGAAAGACAAGGGGCTTTGTCAACTTATGAATCACAAGCTATAGACAAACATGTTTCTGCATCTATATTACTTCTAACACTCTAGAGGATTCTGAGAAAAATGTCAATAAATTAAAGCACTTCATTTGTATACGGTAGATGTAACATTGTGGGCTTCTTGTTCCATACAGATGTTCAAGGGGTAGACTACCACGGGCTACTGATTCTATACAGGTGTTTCATGAATGCAGTGTGACGAGCTTCTGCTTGCATTGAGATGTCCTGTTTGTGCAATGATGCATGACGGTTCTTCTTCCAAACAATTGCTCAGTATATTTAATGATATGGGCTTTTGTCTCTCAGCTGCATGTGGCACCTCCTAGGACATGATCCACTTACCAAAAGATGAAGAGGAAAACATGTAACCATGCAGCGAAGGGCTTTGCTATGGGTTGCAGGTACACTGCTTCTCAGGACCAAGCCCTTTGCTCTTTGGTTTAACACCAGGCACTGCGATAACTTCAGTGAGACTATTCATGTGCTTAAAGTTAGGTGTGTAGATATGTACCTTTCTGAATCTGGGCCTGTATGCCCCAGCTGCTGGGACAACCTTGAAAAAAGTAATGTGATCCCCTTGTACTAACCTCATTAAGGGAGAAGTCTGTTCCATGGTGTTTTTCAGTAGCAAGAATAGACACAATTCACATCGCCAAAAAATGACAGAATATTACACTTCCGGCTATTTATTTCTATTACACTAATGCAAAATTGGAAAATGGGGGTCCAAAGGTTATCTGGAGCTGTCCATTCAGCACCAGCACATCACCTCTTACAGATGGTGTCTTACAGATGGTATACAAAGGATGTCTGGGAAAATGTGACTCGACTGAGTAAATGTAGGCTAACACCCAGGCCATCAGGAAGTTTAGAACTTCCATGATACACATGACTTCCATGATCCAATAACTGAAAGCCATTTCCTTTCATGAACTGGTGACGGTAGCCATCACGAATGGTGGCTGTGTTTAAACTGGGCTGTATTTGATCTGGTGTCATGCCATGGAAAGGCTTCTTATGCTGTTTCCAATCTACAGAGACAATGAGTGACTCGTGGCCTACTTTTTCCCATTAGCTAATCAGGTAGTTGAGGGGCAAGACATCCCATTCACTCAAATCGTCTTCCTGCAGCTTGCATGTGCTTTAAGGGAAAACAGCACCCGTTTTTCCCAGGGCAGCATCCTGGGAGCTCCTACAGTGAAAGGAATATCTCCCCATTCTGAACTGTAATTGCTTTTCACACTGGACTCACTCACTGCTGCTGTAATAAAAGATGCTTCCCCCCCGCCCCCCAGCCAGGATAGCTGTTGCCACCAGCAGGCCCAGGAACGTCCATTATACTTAAAGGCTTTGGCTGGGCCACTGAGGGTGTGTCTACACTGCAACCGGCAGTGTGCTTCTCAACATGGGCAGACATACGTACTAGATCTGCTTGAGCTAGCAGGCTAAAAATAGCTGATGGCAGCTCAGCGGCTCGGGCTAGCCACCCAAGTCCAAACTTGCCCAATACTTTGGGTCCGAGCTCAAGTGGCTAGCTCAAGCCACTGCCCCTTCCACAACATTACAGAGCCAGAGTCGAGGAAATATCCTACAATTCTTGCTGTTCCCCTGATCTAACCACCACAGCACACACCTTCCTTGCCTTGGATGAAGCTTTCTTTTGAATTCTATGGAGAGTCCAGACAGACAGACCACATGAGGGCAATATCCACTGAAAATTCCTGTGTGTATAATGTGTCCATTTTCTCTCTTGCTTTTCCTAGAATCTAAAAGAAAGGGGAAAAAATTAAAGGCATCACAAAACCACAGCCTCCCCTCCCACTGAGAAAATAAAAATGGATGTTGCAGGCTCATGTGTCCGATATGTCTCCAAATTTTTCCATCTGCTTCTGAAATTTCCATTAGGAGCTGCCAAAAAAGTCTTACAGAATTGTTAACACAATGGTAAATTTAGATTCTTTTGATGGAGAGACTTTTCCCGACCAGCTTAAATGTTTGGTACCGATTTAGTCAGTCCTTGATAAGACAAAGGTATTGACACTCAGTGTACCAGCATCTGCATAACATCACACAAAATTGGGATTAAATGTGGACCATACCCAGTCATATTGCTCTCTCCAGCTGCCCCTGTAGTCCTTGCATAGTCGTCACTTTTCCTTGTTATGGTAAATATTTTTCTTCATAGCCATCCATCCTGCAACCTTCAGACTTTGCTCTTCCTCTCTTCTCAATAGCTCTCTTACACCTTGCCAATCATGGTAGAGACTGGGTATGGACATGGGGATGATGCAGTGCATTATAATTCTGCAGATGTTCTCTTTTTATCCATCCAATAGGTTCAGTACAATCAAGTGAGAACTTCTCCACTCTCTCAAATCAGTGTCCTCCATCTATGAGCCAGTAAGACTATATCTAGTGGTGAGAGGGTAATTAATTATTCATGCCTCTTCTTCCTGGGCCTTTCTCCTGGGACTGCCTAAACCATGGTTTGAATTTCTACTAGCTCCAGTGCTGATTTTTTGTAGACTAAGACTACCAGCTACCTATCTGATAACAGCTTTAAGCCACTTTCAATCCAGGTTTTATTTGAAGCTGCAATCTCATGGTGAATGGCTTCAAATCTAGATGTCTTTACCTCTGCATAGTTTACCTTTAAAGCATCTATGTAAATCCTTTGAGCCAGGGACTGTCTTTTCCTTATACGTGTACAGCTCCCAGTACAATAGTTTCCCAATTTCTGATTGGGGCCTTTTCGGCACTCCTGCAATACACATAATAAAGATACTAAGAGCTGCTTTGCACCATGCCTATTAGCACAGAAACCTCAATTCTCAGTTATAACCAAGGCCCCTTTCATTGCTAAAATATGACTGTTATGCCATTATTAAGGGAAACAGAAGGGTCTACTGTTTGTAAAGGAATGGAAAGAAAGAATGGAACAGTGACAGGGTCTCCCAGGCCACCTCTGCATTGGCACCCTCTGCTTAAGGAAAATCTGTTTGGGTCAGGCTACCAACGAGACTTAGTCCTCCAGAGGCCTAGAAGGGCCAGGAAGTGACACTGACCAATAGAGAGCCAGCAGGCCATTTAAGAAGGCTTGCCTGTGGCCTTTGGAGACAGTGCTGGGTGAGGATAAGGCAGGAGAGGAACTCCTTGTTATTAGCCTAGAACTATAGGGCCAGGTGAGGGCCTCTGCTTAAACAGTGCCACTAAGCAGTTACTGTTTGGGTTTTTTCATTAGTTTAAAGGAGCAGACAGATCTTTTGAATTTAGGTATTGTCAACCATTTAGAGACTGACACCAAGCACATGGCATGGGCTGTTTAGCCCCGGGTGGGGTGTTGCAGGAGGTAATTTGACTTCTTTCAGTGGAGAAAGAACCCATGGTATTTGCTGAAAGAACTTTTAACTCTATTGATAAGCTTCTTTATCGTACCTCCAAGAGTATGCATCTTGACAATATACACACCTGCTAGGGAATGCAGAGAGTGGTAGATACGCTGGAGGGGAGGGATAGGATACAGAAGGACCTAGACAAATTGGAGGATTGGGCCAAAAGAAATCTGATGAGGTTCAATAAGGATAAGTGCAGGGTCCTGCACTTAGGATGGAAGAATCCAATGCACCGCTACAGACTAGGGACCGAATGGCTAGGCAGCAGTTCTGCGGAAAAGGACCTAGGGGTGACAGTGGACGAGAAGCTGGATATGAGTCAACAGTGTGCCCTTGTTGCCAAGAAGGCCAATGGCATTTTGGGATGTATAAGTAGGGGCATAGCGAGCAGATCGAGGGACGTGATCGTTCCCCTCTATTCGACACTGGTGAGGCCTCATCTGGAGTACTGTGTCCAGTTTTGGGCCCCACACTACAAGAAGGATGTGGATAAATTGGAGAGAGTCCAGCGAAGGGCAACAAAAATGATTAGGGGTCTAGAGCACATGACTTATGAGGAGAGGCTGAGGGAGCTGGGATTGTTTAGTCTGCAGAAGAGAAGAATGAGGGGGGATTTGATAGCTGCTTTCAACTACCTGAAAGGGGGTTCCAAAGAGGATGGCTCTAGACTGTTCTCAATGGTAGCAGATGACAGAATGAGGAGTAATGGTCTCAAGTTGCAATGGGGGAGGTTTAGATTGGATATTAGGAAAAACTTTTTCACTAAGAGGGTGGTGAAACACTGGAATGCGTTACCTAGGGAGGTGGTAGAATCTCCTTCCTTAGAGGTTTTTAAGGTCAGGCTTGACAAAGCCCTGGCTGGGATGATTTAACTGGGAATTGGTCCTGCTTCGAGCAGGGGGTTGGACTAGATGACCTTCTGGGGTCCCTTCCAACCCTGATATTCTATGATTCTATGATTTAGTGGTTTTAAATGAATGTATAAATGAAAATAAATATTATATACTCATATATTACACATTCACTGCTTGTTGACTTTATGCATGGATATGAATGAGGAGTGTGGGAGACTGGCCATAAAGGGCATTCCTCTCATAGGGGGCTCCATGAAAAATGCACAGAGAGGGGAAAGAGATGAGGAGATCAATGGTGTTATTGGAATAGATAGAGGCATAGAGCCCAGTGGGAGAAAGCACACTGCACTTCTACTGCAGACCTAAGTGCGCAGGAGCTCCAGTTTGCAAGAAGGAAGCGGACAGGCGTCAGTCAGGAATAACTTAGGCAGGATTTTTTATTCATTTAACACACAAGAGCTAACAAGCCATATGAGTTAGAGAATTATGTTATTTGTGTAACACCTATTCAGCAAAATGCTGACTCATACAAGATTGCTATTGATGACGTAAGTCAAATTCAGTGGAAATTAGGAACATTAATATTTATTTATATTTGAAATGACACACTTAGTAAGAAATAGAGGGCCAACAACAGCCCTGGGGTAACTCCTTTGATTCAGATGTAGTCACATTGGGAATCTATTTCGTGGAGGATGCTTAAACCAAAATACAGGCATACTTGTAGTCTGGGGATACATTGTTGCTAGATGAAGTTTACATAGAGTTGTTTCAGAGTAACAGCCGTGTTAGTCTGTATTCGCAAAAAGAAAAGGAGGACTTGTGGCACCTTAGAGACTAACCAATTTATTTGAGCATGAGCTTTCGTGAGCTACAGCTCACTTCATCGGATGCATACTGTGGAAATTGCAGAATACATTATTATAGACACAGACACCATGAAACAATACCTCCTCCCACCCCACTCTCCTGCTGGTAATAGCTTATCTATTATCTTATGCTATTACCAGCAGGAGAGTGGGGTGGGAGGAGGTTTTGTTTCATGGTGTCTGTGTCTATAATAATGTATTCTGCAATTTCCACAGTATGCATCCGATGAAGTGAGCTGTAGCTCACGAAAGCTCATGCTCAAATAAATTGGTTAGTCTCTAAGGTGCCACAAGTCCTCCTTTTCTTTTTGCGATAGAGTTGTTGTCACAGTTCAGGGCACCTGCATCTGTATTTCCCCTCTATGGTCCAGCCAGGGCGCTCACGCTCAGGCTCGCAGCTGTCACCTCTCTGGGGTGCAAACACGTCTCTCTCCCTCCCTGCGAGTATTTTCGGGCCGCACAGCTCCCTGCCTACACGGCGAATTTTGTCTGGGCAATTGCAGGAACTTGCCATCTCTGTCACAATTGCTTTTTACATATTCTCTGCTTTGTTAACTAACAGTGACATCATTTGCATGGTCACGGATCAACTTCTATTAGAATAATTGAGCTGAAGCATGGTGACGACTCAATAGCACTATTTTAAAGCAGTTACTCTACGTGCTCACACAACAATTGTCCTCATTGTTGTTGTTTTTTCAAGTGGGGGGGGGCTCTTTCCAATCTATGCACTTAATAGATATTAAAAGTACTGAGCTATTGAAAACGATGGAGAACAATATTCGTTTTGTTAGCCTGAGGAACTGCTGAGTCAAGGGTGACTCAAAGCTTAAAATAATCCACTATTTGCATCTAACTAAATGCAGTATGTGGCTTAAATAAGACAGCCCAATGTTATGTGGTCTAGTTAATGCTTAGCTGTAATATCGGTGGCATAAGCCCACTGCCGAAGCTGCGGGCACTCCCCTGGAAAAGCTGCCCACCCATCAAACTACGCTTCCTCTCTTTTTGCCCCTTCATTTTCAGGGAGAAGACTAGCTCTGCCTGTCAAGCTGCCTCTTCTGGCTACTATTTGACTCCAACATTAAACATATTCTACCAATGTCAATTAGCAAAACCTAGGAATCTGCACCTCATCCAGCTCCTCTTGTTCCTACACTTTGTGATCGACCTAGAGGTTTGAGTAACCCTTAGCAATTATAAAGTTTTCCACCTTCCAAGCACTTTGAACATATTAACTAAATTGACCCCCAGGCTTCACTCTGGTTAATGTTGTACTTTCGTTTTTAAGTACTGGGGAGGGCTATTGTGGTGGCTGTGTTCTTGATGGGAACAGAATGTCACTCCAGGATCAGCATGATGCACATGTGGCTCAGGAACGTTGTAGGTAAGAATTAAAGATGCATCACTTCAACATATTTGTTCCAAGATGTTCCAATGTGCCCCTGAGCAGCCTACAGTTATGGGCAACATTTTCTCCCCGAGGAGATTTCCTGTCCACATATAACTGCACATTTCAAGAAGGCCTGCCATTGTGAAATGACTGAGAGGACGTAGAAGCCCCCCAGCAGGTGCCTTTAGAACTGGAAGCTTGGAACTTATGAGAGCTGCTGCCAAAAGACCACCCTTTCGATCGCCTTCTGAAATATTCCCTGCACTGATGCTCAAAATGCTTCCAAGTCTGATGTGTTATTCTTTCAGGCCAACATTCTCCTGTCTGATCCCCGCAGAGAAGGCTTAGTAGATGGCTTGATGTTCTCAGAGGAGAATACAAATTTCCATTAGCTGTAGCCCTCCTCAGAAAAGTCAGACAGATCATAAGAGACTATTGTTAAGGAGACACTATCTTGCAGGCTGTGGCCCTTACCCTGCAAATGTTTACTCCAACAATCAATGGATTTCTCAGGTGAGTGAGATCTACTCATGCAAGTGTTGGCAGTTTCAGGCCCAAAAGTTATAATCTCCATAATTGGAGGTGTCCAGCTGTGGTTTTAGATGCTCTTTAAGAAGAAAGGGTTCCACATAGGACGATTGACTAATGAATGCTCTTTGTTATTCCATAAATTGAAGACTCTACTATTATTAAGAATTTTGGAAATTGATCTTTGTCCAGCAGACAACTGAAGAGAGTTTGGTGCCATCATGAGGGACAAAAGTGCTTCACCTGGTCAAAATTCATCAGTTATTAAATAATAGTTGGTTGAAATTTTTCAAATTTCAAAATTTGGGGGGGGGAACAGGGAAGTTTTGATGAATTTTTTCAGCCTTTTTTGACCAACATTGTATTTTGAAAAAAAGGGGAGAACTATTTAAATAGAAAATCTCCGCCCTTGTTTCAACCAGCTCTCTTCAATATATTTACAAATGCTTTACATAGTATCTCTATTTCGTAAACATATACCTACATGGACATGGGACAAGTACGCATAGTTAACTAGGAGAAGCACAGACTTCACACATATTTTAAGCAGTGTTGTATAAAATTGCCAACAGTTCATAAAATTTTATTTAAAATATTAGTACATTTAATCATGGCCCATGCTGTAACCAATTGGTGTGTGTGTGTGTTTTACAATTTTTTTGTGAAATGTCTGATTTCTCATCAAAAGATGCAAATCCTGTACTACCTGGAGTAGCATTGGAAAATCATGTATTACCTGGAGTAGCACTGTGGGTGTTAAAAAAAGCTTGCTAAGTAAAACCAGGCAATCCCTAATGACAAGTCACTGTTGCACAAAACTTAGACCTTATGAGAATAACCCCGTTTGCAGTACATAGTCTGCTTGTGTGTTCAAATCGGTAGTGTCGTCTTTATATACTCACTAATGCAGTCTAGCCTCCAGCTATCTTCCCTTATATTTGCTAGCACCAGGCAAATGCAATTGACGGGCTTGCCTGATAAAGGATGGGGGGAAACGCCCTGTTTAAGGCAGCCATTCTCTTTAAGGTATCAGTGGGAAGGCATGTTGGATTCAACATATTCTTGGACATACAAAAGCCATGCCTCACGTGGAAGTAAAGGCAGTTGCAGAGATTCTGTGCCCATAGATTATCCGTGCCTCGTGGCTTGTCCATATGGCACAGCCGTGCACTCTAGAGGGGAGTGATTTCTAAAGCACCCCATGTTACACAACTAACTGGCCCATTCACTAAAAGCTCCCTAATGTGCATTAACATACTATGGTAACATGCACTAGGAAACTCCTAGTGCACACCAGCAGGGTCTACACAGGCCAGTTAGCGTGCAGCACATTGATGGGCATTGGAAATCCCACCCTTCTAATGCGTATTGCTGCACCGTGTAGACAAGGCCACAGTGCCGAAGTACACTGGTTGCAGATATCCCGTTGTGCGCTCTGGGGACTGGATGGCCCATGAGGATTGATATACGACACAGAGCTTCTAAGCCACTAATTCTGAGTCATCTTCGCTCCGTGTTGAGCTTGATGATGTCATGGCCACATGAAAGAGGTTTTGGCAGACTACGTTAGAAGTGTGTGCATGCCACCAAGGCCAACGCACGAAAGGGCATCCCTGTTGGCGATCTGAGCAAAGAAGCCAATGGGCTTTGTATCAGACCCTCAACGGCCATGGAGATGGCACTTCCTTAGAAATGACCCCTCCAGGTCAGTCAGGCTGGGATACATTGGCAAAGGAGTGTGGTGGAAGCCTGCCTTTCAGCTTTCTATGCCATATGTTACCCAAGAATAATAACAATAATGCCTAGCTTTGATATGGCACATTTCATCAGCAGAGCTCAAAGCACTTTACAAAGGAGGTTGATATCATTATCCCCATTTTACAGATGGAGAAAGTGATAAGCAGTATCCCCTGGGCTATCAGTACACCCCCTTTCTGTGGCACTAATTTCATTGTCCAATAGTTATGTATTATTTTTATTAGGCTTATTTCTTCTAGGCAAACCCTCACTGCTCTCTGCAATACGTGGAACCCTTAGAAATTCACGTATGATGATACATATGTAATTTACACATCACATGTTTCTCCTAAGCACTCAGGCTCTCCCCTGGGAAAAGGCCAGTGTTTGAAGGGTGAAATAGCAAGGGATAGGAAATCATTTTCATCACCGATCTCCTGGTGATCTCAGGTGGCTATTTTATTTTTTTGTCTTCAGAGATTTATTTCCATCCAAGCTGACTGAATGATTTGTGCTTTCTGAGACCACGCAGTTCACATGACACTGGATCCACTTACCAAAAGATGAAAGCCAAAATAGCTAAATGCACAATTTCAAAACATGCAGCATGTACTTGTTGGCTATGCCTAAGTTTTTCTCTGCAGAGAAGTTGTCGACAATGACTTGATAGCAGTCTAGTAACATTCCCTGGTCTCTAATAATAATTTGCACTCCAGTACAGCTTTTCAGCTGAGACTCAGAGAGCATTTTGCAAATGTTCATTGCCAAAGTTTCACAAAGGAGGAGAGAAGGATTTTTATCCCCATTTTACTGATGGGCACACTGAGGCAGAGAGAGGTCAAATGACTTGCCTAGGTTTCCAGAGTGAGTCAATGGCAGTAGAGCTGTGACTAGAACCCCAGCGTCCTGCTCGGATTATTAGATCATACTTCTCATTACTACACATGCCACATCTTATCTCTTGCAGGGTAACATGGCTGGAATAGAGGAGTTTGGAAAGGGAAGCGAGGACATCTTAAAAGGCAAGAGTCAAATAATGTTCATGTAAAGAAGGAATATAGGCAGGCTGAACAGATGTATATATGATAAAGAGAATACAATCTGAGAGGAAGAATCAGTAAGGAAAAATGAGGGAGAAAGAACTAAAATGAGGATGGAAGGGGGAAGATGATAATGGCCGTGAGGTATAAAAACCCAGATAGGCTAAACCTGTGACTTTTATTTTCATGCCTGATTTCAACTGAGATTATAAAAATAAAATTAAATGTCAGGGCTATAAAAGATCAGCCCTTTAGCTGCGCCTGTGTGGGTGTGTTTAAAGGGTGTGGTTTTAAATATAAAATGCCAGTCACACAATCCTTATCCTTGTGTTTCTAAATTGCTCATCTATCTGCAACTAAAGTATAAAGAGAGAGAAAATACCAGAATCAGCATTAGGGTCCACCTCCCAGCGAGCCAAGAAGGGAAAACAATAAAGTTGAGTTTGGTATGTGCAAAGTCCAGATTTGATGGCGCTGGGTCAAAGCACTCGTGATCTTGAGATGATGGAAAGCCCTGCCTCTCTCTGAATTTGCTGACTTTCTTGGACAGCCATCATTTGAAAATGGGCTGAGATTTTGAAAGTGCAGATTGTACTTGAGCTTCCATAGGCAGAGATATAGCATGTCTGCCTGATGGCAACATTTTCAGTCAGTTTAAAAAAAAGCCAAACCCTTCAGAGACATAAATATACTAGTAAACACTCAACAGAGCCAAGCAGTAAGTCAGTCACTAAGCAGGTAGGTCCACTAAAAGGAACTTAGGGACCTAATTTTAGCCTATAGTAATACTGTTGTTATTCTTCTCACCCAAGACATCTGGATTGTTAATACTGATCACCTGTCTGATATTGCAAACCCAAGACTCTAACATCACACGTTCATGACCAGGGGGAAACACAGCCCAACTAGTTGGCCTAGTAGTTCAGTTTATAAAACAGCCAAATGGAAGCCAAAAGTCTTGGGTTTAATCCCTCCAGTTAAGTCATCTAGATTCCTTCTCGCCACAAGCCATCTGATCTTAATCAAGGAATCTTGGCTTTCATCTCATAACCTTAGCTGAGAATCAGAATGATGAAGTCTGAAGTAATCTGTATACGAAATGTTTTAGTAATGATTCCTTCAAGCGGGATTTTTTACTGAGTTCACAATAACACTTTGATGTGTAGGGCTGTATTTAAACAATTAGAAAGCTCTCTTGAAACTGCTTCCTGTTAATAATTTGTTAACACATGGTAATTTTCTAAGGCTTATTTTGTTTGATTTTTGAAAAAGAGTTGCAAGCCTATTAAAAGTAATAATTTGTGTTTAAAACAACCTGTAGCTATGCATGATCTCTTATGAAAGAAATTAGAGTCTGTTTAGTCTCCTAACACGCGTGGGAATTTTGCATGCATATCAAACCAAAAACAGATCTCTGTCGTTCGTGAAATGAACAAATGCCATCTATAGAGACTGCAACGTGTTTCTATGAAACACAGCACTTCGTTGCTTTCATTGTAAGTTATGCAGCTCTAATCAAAAACTAGCGAGTATGAATTTGACCCAAAAGTGTGGTGAATTTGTTTTAAAAAAATAACAGTTTCGGCTTTATTACTGAAAATGTTCGAGGTAATTGTAAGGAGCATAAACAACTGGAGCCAACTTTGAGAGGGTTTTTTTTTGGCAATGTAGGCAGTATCATTCAAATGAGTCAATATAAATTAGTTCACAAATTCAAGTTGTCATTGCTAAATTTTCCAAAGGCCACTGAAGGATTGTTGGAAGAAGCAAAGTTAGCCTGCAGCATACCCTGTGGCATGGTGCAGTGAAAGCAGAATTTTTAGATGTTTGATTTGGAATGTTTGCATTTTGGAGGAAAATATTACTCTTATCCCATGATTAGTAAACCTAAATGGGAAAAGAAAAGAAAAACTGCTAAAAGGGATTAGAAGCTGCTGGAGCTGGGGCTAACTGTGGTATGAGTTTGCTTGAGAAGTTTTTGGAGGGAAGATAGGAAGAATACATGAGAGCTCTAAGAAAGAACTGTGGTTCTGTTACCCCATATTATAAATCCATAGGACCAGATCCTCAGCTTATGCAAACTGCCAGGCATTCATGGAGGAAATAGAGTTAAAATAATATAGAGAGTTAAAAAGATGAATGCAATCCCCATTTAAAAATGGGAAGTACACGGTGCCATGCAGCAGTAAGATGGAACTGGAGGGGTGCCGGTCCTCCCCACCCCTTGTGACCTCGGTTCGGAGCATGAGGAGACCTGAGCACGTGTGGACCAACGGACATGACTTGCCAGAAATGGCTGAATTCAGGCGCACGGTGTGCATGCGTAGCCACTTGTGGAATACACATAAAGGCCAGCATTCAAAGAAGAATGGAAGTTACATCCTGCTCTGAATTCTGTGACAGTGGGGGACCTCTTTTTGATGAATGGTATTTTCCATTGCTCGTATCACAGAGTGGTGTCCTTCTGAATATTGGAATCTGAAGAAGTTTTCTAGCTTTGTGAGACAATACTTGGTAATCTAGTGAGAAAACATGCCCAGCACATCTCTCCATTCATTTTAATAACTTCCACTCATTGCCAACGTGTTTGTTTCTTGACCCCTTTGCAACGGAGAGGCCTTTTATTTTATTCATCTCATTCAAGTCTCACCAGTCTCCAAACAGCTATACAACTAGTGACAGCTTGACCACCTCACAATCGGAAGGACATTTTGGATCCTGAAAGTTCTCGGCGATCGATCACGAGGGTGTGGAGCAAAGTAATTTAAATGGCTCTGGGTGATCCTGTGCAACACACACACGCCAGTTAGAAGTTCCACTCTCCAGCTGTTTCTAGGGGGTGGAGGTGCATTGCAGACACTGATATTTACTATTAGTAGTTGTATATAAGTGCAGTAGCACCTAAAAGCTCCAGTCATGGACCAGGGCTCCATTATGCTAGGTGCAGTATAGACACTTCACAAAAAGACAGTCCCTGTCCCAAATGCCTCTAGGAAGTAGCTGTTTCTTCTTTCTTTTCCTAAACCCTAGGAAATTCAATGGTGCTATGCAGCTGTGTTAGGAGTGGGATTTACTACAGGTCTCCTGACTGCTAATCCAGTGCCCCCGTCTGCTAACCCAAAAGCCTCTCAGTTAAACATTGCCAAGGTGGGGTAGCATGTGAGAGTCAGAAAGTGGGGCTGATTGCAAACAAACTTGAATCGGAAGGGAATCCGAGTTGTCCCTTTCCTTTCTAAACTTCACTCAGCTTGGATAGTGAAAACAAACAGCAGAATCGGTGAACAAATATATTAGAGCTTTAACATTCTTCTGGGGATTTTAATAATCTATAATAAATTATTAGGAGTAACTTGTAATATGATTTTTGACCCAAGTGGATCCTGTCACTATCCGGTATATATGACAAAAGCAATACTGAAAATGTCCACAATAGCTACTGTAAGTATGCCCTACAGGTGTTTTCCCCCCGATTAATACATATAGACAGCACCTTTTAAAAATTTCCTTTATTCTTTTGTACATTTTCTGAACTCGACCGACATACCATTGTTATAAAGAAGCCCGGTTCTTAGAATATTTAATCCCATACCACCAGTTCATGCGTGGTTATGAAAAGTCTCAGCAAAGAGGTTATTGTTGTTTTGTTTTTTCCTTCCAAGCAGTTGTCTGAATCATTTGATGGTTGAACACAACACTGAGCAGAACACGTACACACAGTGCCAAGTTTAGCAAACACATGGCTGGACAATGGTTACAGTGGTTGAAGTTTCAAAAAGGTATTATTCCCCACTTCTCTCAGCAGCAGTATTAACCCTATGAATATCCTGAGAAATAAGACCAGAGGGTAGTAGAGTTCCTCTCCTGCTACCAGTTTTTTTCAAGTAAAAATATAATCTCCCATTTTAATTTGTTGAAGTGTCGGGATAGGGATGGGGGGGAAGGACAGACAGTAGTGATGTAAAGAACACCTGTTCCAATATTTCACCCATGTCCTCAATCCAATAGAACGCTGATTCGTAAATTGTTTAATTAAAAAACACACACACACACACACACACAATATTAAATTACAGCACACACATTGTCACACAGCTGGCTCTAATGTCAGCTTCTGACTGTTGATCATCTTCCTAATTCAAGGCACCCCACAGTTTGGGATGAAACAAACATGCACGCGCTAGGAGGACTTTTACTTTAAAATACTCTAAAGCAGAAGTTTGGAGGAATCTTTATGACAGTGAATTCTCATTAACAGGCACATGGCCGAAATCTGGCAGCTTTTTTTTTGCAAACCATATCTCTAACACTTGTTCACAGTAACTGGCTGTGGCAGATCATACACAGAAGAGAAATACAATACGGCATGAAGATGTACATGATTGCCTGGAAAACACTTGAACACTTGCAATATCTCAGCCTAATCCAACTCCCACAAAAGACAATAGCAATTAGATCGGGGCCCTACATTATGGTTTGGGTTGTTTTGTTTTTCAGGAGGGAAGAGCTACCTAGCCGATGCAAGGAAGTGAAACAAAAGCTTTCTAGCCAAATTGCCCAGCTTTTCAATACATTTCAATGTCATTTTCAACCATTTTCATCTATCTTGACATAAGAGCTTTGGATCAGCCACAGAATTTATGTCTTTGTCATATAGCCTATGTTACCAGCTCATGTATTCTTATAAGGGCCTCTGAGGTTAGGAACTGGTGAGCAGCAGTGGGAAAACACACTGCAGGGGAAACAGGCGGGCAAAGACTTGTTAAATAAAACAAACATAAAGCAATGAAAAGATGGATGAAAATGCAGTTTGATGTACTTTCGCCGATAAATAAATATTTTACATTTATTTTTAATCTCTCGTACTGTTTTAAAAATCTCCTAAATGGCAGATTTAACCTCCCCTATCCACACACATGCATACATACACTCTCTTCTGGCTTAGTGCAGCTATTGTATTCACTTTAAGACAGGTTACTTGTGCATTTTGAAGCAGAAAACTGCAAAGTTTATTACCTGCTTTGATAACTCCATTTTCTCCCAAACGGTATTGGAAAAGCAGAAAGTAAATTGTGGACAGACATTTCCTTAAAATTCACTTCAGATGCATGAAAACATTTAGACCCACATCCTTCTGCGATCCTTACTTCTAATGAGTTCCATATTCTGCAACCCACTTCCCAGCATTTGTTCACAGAAAAACCAACACAAGAAATTAAAAGAGAGATGCAGAGACTTCTCTTGGCAGAAGGGCCATTGAGGTTTTCATACCAGCAAAAGAGAAAGGCACCTTTACAAATGGCAGGAGGGAAATATAAAGAACAAGATTTGCTCTGACTTCACAGGGAATTTTGTTGAAGAGCAGGAATGAGCCCTCCATTAGTTACTCTACCGTTTCATCATCCAAAGACCGCATACCTGTTCTGTCCTCTGTATAACACATGAGGAATGTAAGCGGGTGCATGTTTGACCCTACCAGGCCACAGGGCTTACTGATTTAATAGCTGCTGATTGCAGTGGGTCTACTCCTGGGACGGCTTGCAGAATCAAGCCCGAAGAAGTCACCCACTACCTCTCAATTCAGAACAGGATTAACTATCACAACCTGGTTCTAGCAGCAGATCCTTGCCACGGAGTATTCCAAGGACACGGTGCAAGAGGTGTTGGTGGCTATATTCTGCCTTTGGAATGTGTGTGCTATGTCTGCTGATATCAATGGAAGTTGTGTCATGCATATCCAAGGGCAGAATTTGGCCCTCCAAGTCCATGGGTGGCCTATGACCTCATAACACAATAATCATAACCTTTGATTGACATCGAGTGACTGTCTGACTGGCCAAGAGTTAAAGAAAGATTGAAATGCTCCATGCAAATTTGACATATAAAGGGATGGAGCAACCAAGTCAAGCAAAGACTTAGACAACCAAACGTCTTTAATCCGTGGCAAATCACAGGTTTTATTTTTCAGGTGGAGAATTACAGGCATTTAAAAACAAATTTAAAAGGTCTTTCCTTGCAATTGCCAGTGGCCGTTTTGGTTAATCACACTGCGATACTCTCAGAATTTACTGACTCCATGAACCTTAAACTCAGTCAATCTGTTTTTGAAGTCACTGTTACACCCAAATTGGAACTCTCCCTCATCTAGTGTTACTATTGTTTTAATTTTGGCTGCAAGATCTATTTAGAAATTTCCAGGACCTTCAACTAAAAGGTGTTAAAAAAAAAAATCTTATTCCCACGTCTAATTACAGGGCGGAACAAGTTAAATTTCAAACTGTAACAAATATAATAAAGAAAAGGAGGACTTGTGGCACCTTAGAGACTAACAAATTTATTTGAGCATAAGCTTTCGTGAGCTACAGCTCACTTCATCAGATGCATGTAGCTCACGAAAGCTTATGCTCAAATAAATTTGTTAGTCTCTAAGGTGCCACAAGTCCTCCTTTTCTTTTTGCGAATACAGACTAACACGGCTGCTACTCTGAAATATAACATAAAATACTAATTAGCCAGCAATAGACATTTGCCATTTCAACACTCAGAGGATAACAAAGAAAGACGTAGGTAAGCATATGGGGACAGGGAGAATGGCTTTCTTTAGTACATTTTGGGTGCTACCACAAATGAATAAATAATAACAACAAGAGAGAGTAGTTTCCACTTGAATGTATGGAAAAGCAGGAGACACTGCTTTACATGTGCCCATTTGCAAGGCAACTGGTGTTCCATTTGTTTTTCTACTACCTGATTCTAGAAATTTCATCGCAAGACATTTTTGCTTTTTACAAAAATTCCCACTACCCCAGGAAAGAGAAGATTGTAATGCTGCAAATTTGGAAACTTCATTTGTTTCGATGCCAAAAAAAACCAATCAATCAATCTATCTTGGCCAATTTTTTTAAACCACTTGATTTCAAAGTTTCAGTCATTTCTAGGTTTTTCCCCCTTGACAAGGGTTCATGTTTATTCCTAACTTGCAAGAAACAAAATTTAGCAGCTTTTTTTCAAAGTTAATTTAAATTCACCAAACGGAAGTGAAATGCAAAGTTTCAAGATTTTCAAGATGTTGCTGTGAATATTTCAGCCAACCTTGATCAGTACAATGGCAGTTGTCACCGCAAACACCATTCACATGATTCACAGCTTCAGAGATAATGAAAAGGTGACATAGCTTTGAAAATTCATTAGCTATGGTAGGATATATCCACAACAATTTGTGCCACATTCTACTGCCATTGACATTAATGTACTCCGATAGAATTAGGGTCTAAATCTGGAGTGAGTGCTCTGTGTTGGATGGAGAGTTCTGCATTTACACCAGAGTACATTAAAGCAGAATTACATCCTGATTAAATAGCTATGATTCTGACTGTAGTTTATTTCAGTTTACCTCCATGAGCAGCAGGTAACTTCTTAACTCTTCTGCTGCCCTCTGCCAGCTCATAGTAGACCCTTAATATACCTCCTTAATACACCTCTCACTTCTAGTACTTCCTATCTTTTCACAGTATTCTTCTTAAACAAAATACACGACTGGACTGAGAAGGACTAAAAACTTTAAGAGACTGTTCCTGCAAATTCAGGGATGGCTGAATGTTCTTTTAGTTGAAAAAAATACCACTCTTAACTGAGGAAAGAAACGTAATGTTCCCATCCTTTGGTATTACAATATTTCAAAATTCATCTGCCAGTGTAACAGAAAAAAGTAAAAGGCTGGACTAGCTAAGTCAAGGAAAATTCACTCTACTGAGGCAGAACTACCGGCACAAAAACCAAACGACAGTCCAGTGCCCAGATCTTCAGCTGACCTCAGACATTGTAGCTTCACTGAAATCAACAGAGCAATGGTTATGTACATCAGCTGAGGTTCTGAGCCTTAGACAACAGCCCATCTGCCCGCTGTTCTGAAAGTCTGTTTCAAAACCTCTTCCCTTCAGTTAGGACTAATTCCTCACCCTCCTTCCTCACAAATATACCTGTATGTACAACAACCTGAATCTGTAGCAGCTTATCCTTCATTAATACTCTGTGCGATACAAGCGACGGGCCAAGTGTTAGTTATACGGCACATCTGTACTTCAAAAGTGCAGTCAATGCTCCTGTTCCTCTCTCAGTCATCGGAAGGAGTGAAGCACCCGGCAGAAACCTGGGCTTTTCCTCATGGATTCAGTATGAAGAATGAGATGGCACAAGTCATTTCACCCTGAGGCTGCAGGGCCCAGTTGCTCATAGATCACTAGGCCAGAAGGGACCACTGTGAACATTTAGTCCGATCTCCTGCATAGGACAGGTCAAAGAATTTCCCAACCTAATTCTAAGATGGCTGCTCTCACCACCACACCGTGGCCAAAAGTTGTACTCTAGTCCTTATCTCACGTTGTCTTCTGGCACAAATTGGTGTGTGTCACTTCTGCGTACACGCGAGCAGAGAATACACCTGGACAGTCATATCACAGAATCTAGCACTGAGACTGAACTAAATCAGGGGCCACGCAGTTTCAAAAGGATTGAATGCCCAAATCGCATTTACCTTAAAGCTCCTTTACACTGCTCTGGCAAAGCGGAGGCACCTTAGTGTAAGTGAGACTCAAGACCACTATCACCTTCTAAAGGTGAAGAATTAGGGAGGAGATATAATCAGAACTGGCCTGAATCTTTCCTATAGTGCGCACCAAAAAGACATTTTTCAACCAAGTTAAAAAAAACCTTGGTTCACTTTTCCCCCCCTTCTATTTAAAAATTCCACAATTCTGTCCTTATTAGGTTTGGCTGGGCCCAGAAGTGGAAGTAACATATCAAAATATCATCAGAGAAGCTATAAGAAGGTTGTTCTGCTCCGGCCAAACCCACGATGTATTGGAAATCTTCAAATGACATCTGATCTTGTGAGATTTCCATCACTACGTCCAGAGGACTTTAGAAGCTTCTGAGCTTCTGCCTGCTTATCCTCATAGAACCACTCAACCCCTGGAGTTTTGCCTCATTGCTTTAGGGAACCTGCAAATCCTTCTGGGAAGTAAACACAGTCCACAATGCAGCATGGCTGTGGATGTGACAGATTCAGATCTCTGTTCCGTTGGTGTAAATCCAGACTTTCTCCATTTCTGGAAAAGATTTTATCGAGCGACACTCTGATAGCAACAAGCCAAGCTGGGGCGTGCATTAGTGGGCCACAGGTACACCTCTCAGCTGGTGGTAGCCTCCCATCGGAGGTATGCGCCCATGGATGATTTAATGTGGCTCGCTGCCGTATCATGAGTCACTGGACAAAAAAATTAATCAATAAATAAAAAGGATCCTAAAAACAACAGCAGGCAACGCCCCCGCCTCCCAAAAAGCTGCGGAAATCCCAGGAACACAGGGCAAGCCTTAAAGGATGGCCAAAAAAAATGAGATGAGGACATTGGTAGCCAATAGTTTCCATGCAGCTTTGGGATGAGAACTGTAAAGGTATAACAGCTAGGTGTAAAATAACACATGGTCAAATTCATCCCTGGTGGACCGCCACTGGCTTCAATGAGGAATGAACTTTCCCTAATAGACCATAAGTCATCTATTCCTTGTAATAGGATATTCAAAGACAATCCTAAAAGGTGTCTCCTCTCATTTCTTGGCTTTGTAGAACTTCCCTTTGCTCTCTTGTCTTTGTACTGCTGCCAAAGTCATGTCCTAGAAAAACACTGCCAGCTAATTTATCCTTACCAGCTAATACGTGTTCTTATGCATATCTACTCCCTAGCCACATTTGTCAGAGTGGATTTTAGTTGATCTTAAGGTTCTGCTGCTCTTTGCTTGAAGGCCTGCACTGGGACTGCCCTGGGGAGATGAGAACAGTAGGAATCGGTATTTGATAAAAAAAACATTTTGATGTTGCAAAGGGACGACTTGTGTAGTTGGGCCATGTGCTAAGCAGATGCACCGGACACGGGAAAGGAGTTATCTTCCCTCCCGGGCTGCTTAGTGCCTGTAGCAGCCTATGGTATATGGGGTGTACTACACGGGCATACTCAGTGAGCTCTTATGCTCTGCTTCCCACCAGGAGCAGAAGGGAAATAGGAGGATCAGCACTGTGGCCAGTTCCTTGGTACTTCCTCTGCCTGCTGCCATGCAGGGACTGTGCTCCTCCCCACACATCTTCCACTGTTAGATTACATTCCATTTATGCAGCCCAGCAGCCAGAGGTCCATGGGAAATCTCTAAGGAACAACCCTTTGCTCAACATGCTCACATTTCGCAACGCCATTTTGTCTCTCCTCTACTATGTTTAAAGGAAAGCATCAACATCACCATCTGAGATGGGCAAAGGGAAGGCATCAGGACTATAACTGAGCTCTCGCTTCTCAGACTGCCAGTGCTGAAGGTCATTCTGCTGCTTGACTTTCCTGGAAGATTTCTTTCTCCTGTGCCACTACTTGAAATATTTTTTACTACAGATGGTTTGTGCAACCAAGCATTGCACAGCAGTCATCTGCCCATAGTTCCAATACAACGGTGTCCTTGCCATGCCCACAATAAAAACTCAGTCGACCAACTTGCAAAGGCAACAGGTTTGGGAATAAAAAAAAACCCCCACTGGGAAGGGGCAGACACTCTCCTAAGTGAAATCAACTGACTTTATTGCGTGGCATCGCAGGGGTTAGTAAATGCTCTTTCAACTAGAGAAACACATCTGTCTCCTGGGGAGACCTCAACAGCAGCTGTTTCTTCCCATCGAGGTGTGGGGGAGCAAGAGCGCCTGCCTGCCAGAACTCGTCAAATTCCATATTATCCACCTGCTCCACTAAAGGCTGAGCTGAAATATTAATTTGGAGATCTGATCTTTTTTCACAAGAAACAATCTGGATTTCATAGTGGAGCAAAAAGGCCAGCTGTGCAGACAAAGCTCTGTAACACCTCCTTTGCTGCCAGTTAACAGCTTTCAAGGAAACAATCAACTAGGGGAGGAAGTTACAGACTATAAAATATGTGGACATCAGGTCAGTTATGTCTCTTTTATATGCACTTCTCACCCCAGCCCTCCCACTATATAAATACATATGCACAACAGGGAGACAAGATTCCTTAGACATAAACAGCCATAATGCGGCAATAAAGATTAATGAGTGGAACTTGCTACTTTATGTGAATCCAGGGGAAATTTCCATTCATTAAACTTTATTATTGTAGAATAGCTGTTTATACAAAAGGGGCCAGAGTCTCAGCCGGAGTAAATCAGCGTCACTCCAGCTAAATCAATGGAGCGACACCAATTTATGCCAGCTGAGAATCTATAGCCCTAACAAGTCTCTTTCCCATTTTTAGGGTCAGGAGATTTTACTCCATTAATAGCAGTAAACATTCTGCAATATTCCCCCCATGCACCAATAAAAGCAGACCAGTGAAGGCAACTGTTTGTCTTGATCCCGCTCCCATCAGCAAAACTAATATAACTAATTGCTCGGTAACTGAAAGATGTCAATAAATAGGAGGAAATTCAATGAAAAGCAAAAATATGTAATTAAGAGGCTGGAAGGAGCTGATTTTTGAGCTGGTTTGGGGGCATGCTAACCTAGGAGGGATGTGATAATGATCTCCATCTGAAAGTGTGTAAGCACCAAGCATGGTCCACGGAGGATGGACATCAATGAGATGGAAGAGAGGACAAGGAGCATTTTGACGTGTTTTTTGCAGCAGGGACAAGAAGTGATAGAAGCCATTCTGCTTGAGACTTTTACAACTAGACTGGACCAAGCTCTAGTGAATGGGCTGCAAGGATCCATGCTGCATTGGTAGGGAAATGGATAAGATGGCCTAGCAGGTCTTTCCCATCTACAATTTCTACGAAAGGTTTGAGGCAGACTCTTCTACTGAAGTGAACAGCAAGAAATACTGGCCATGTTTGCGTGTGTGTAAATGCCTTTGTTGTGTGCTCCCTCTGCATATCAAGGAGATCCTCCCACTCCACCCACTGCCTCCTTCTGCTGGAATCTACAGTGTAGACACAATCGCCGTTTCACACCACCTATCATCTGGGGCTGAAGGGAACAAGGGTGGTGTTGGCATGACACCTTTGCTGAAGGAGCAAGCATAGGCGGCCCTTGTGAAATACAAAGAGCCTGGGGCCATATTCTGGCTGCCCCTTGATGGCTGTGCGAGGTGGGGAGGGAAAGGGGTGCAGGGAGCTCCTTCGTTACCAGTGCCCACATGCAGAAGGCCACCAGCTAGCTGAGCCAGGGCTTCTTAAGCACAAGGTGTAGGGCAGCAGCACTGTACACCCCAAAGAGAGCATGACTGGGCGGACTGGCATGGCTACGCCCCTCCCCCTCACCTGCCGATGTGCAACGGGGCACATGGGGGAGTGCGTGCTTCCCCACTTAAAGAGCCATTTCTGAGCAAGGCCCTCTCTAGCTCCCCCTGCCTCCAGACACTGCCGCTCCACCACCACAAACCCAGCCCCTGTGGGCGTGAGTTAGGAACAACTCCTCAATAACCAGCGAACACGGTAAAAGAAAGGACGGATCTCTGTTTAAAGTCTTGTGTGCTGCCTGGGAAAATCTTCTCCAGAAAAAACGAAATCCTACCATACAAACAGCAGCAACAAATCCACCCCAGTCCCAGCCTTCCCTCTGAGTGTGTGATGGAGTGAGGGACCTCTTGTGATGTCCAGAAATAGAGTCTTGGGAAGACACTGACAGAACACTTTTCACCTTCACTGCATGAGCCAGAAAATTAACCCTCAATACACCTGTCCTGGTAGGTGTTGTTATCTCTATTTTTACAGATGGGGAAACCGAGGCAGAGATTACACACCTGCCCACTACCACAGTGTTAGTAAAAGAGCCACCACAATGGTAATCTAAGCGTTTAAGGAATCCTGACTCCCAATCTTGTGCTCAGACCACTAGGCCATGCTTCCCCCAAGACGACCTGTGGCACACTACTTTCAGAAGGTTTCAAATGATCCCCAGATGTTACAAGCTTTGTTTTGCTATTTGCCCAAGATGGATGCTGAGATACAGAGCAAATCTCAAATTTCTCCACTGACCCACACCTAGCACGGTCATTTATACTGGGCAAAGTGGGCGTGTAATGCTGCTCAATCCGAATTTTCCACTCACATCACCAGTGGCAAATTATACTTACTCTGCAATGATTCAAGGGCCTACCCAAGGTGAAAGGCAGCAGAGAATCAGGCTTTTGAACATCAGATAGAGGAATGTGGTGACTGTTTCTTTTCAATAGTCCTTCTTTCTTGTTTTGTTATAATGCAATTAAACCAAGAAGATTTTGGATGAGCCAGACATCACAAGAGTAAAAAGCACAAAAGAAAACATTCGACCTGTAGTGTTGAGCCATGCACAATTCCGTTTATAGGGTTACTAACTGCATACAACACTGACAGTTTGCTGTTGGAAAACGCTGGGGATATTAATATCTGCTGTTAATACTGATCTTTGACGGTATCCCATAAATTCAACCCGTCAGTTACCATGGCACTGGAATAAAGGTGCTCTGAGGTCAAGGGAATTTAGTGTCCAAATGAGACTTATATTCCAAGAGAAAAAAGGCAAAACCGATCTTTAACGAAAGCATCAGATCCATATGCAGGAAAACCAAAGGCTGTTTTTAAATGTCATGTTTTTCAAGTGAGAATTGACGCTGGAACCAGCTCTTTAAGCTGGCTGGCTGGCTGGACTTTTGCTGCATCTGAAGACAATCAATCAAAACAGCTTGGAGTCTATGTGAAAGTGTGAAGAGAGAAAAGACAGACACACACAAAGCTGAAAACCAGGGCGCAGATTATGAGCCCCCCTGTGGCCTTTAAAATTACACTGAAATGTAAAAGAACCTTGTGTTTCATCTGCAACAAAACATCTCCTTGGAAGTTCCCCATGGGATCATGTGAGAGAGAGGTAAAACTTACAAAGGGGTGCTGATGCAGGAGAGCAAGGAACCTCTTCACACAAAGCGTATTGGTATGCTGTAATCACTGGGCACAACTGCAGCTCGAGCAGACAGACCCAAGCTAGCTCTAATTTAGCTAGCTCAGCGCTTAGGACAGGGAAACCGAGGCAGCATGACTTTCAGAGCAGGCTGTGCAAGCCAGCCTGGAACCCTGGGAAATTATTCATTGGGCTAGCCCAATCTGTAGCTCACACTGCTGCCGCTTCACGTCTCCGAGACCCAAGCTAGCTTTGCTTGGGTACTTCTGCTCAAACGGCAGCCCCTGTGATTATAGCACAGATATACCCAAAGTCTTTGCAACCAATTTAATTCTTCAGGACCCTGCGCCCCCAGGGAACTATCCCACAATCCAAACTCTGAACTCTCCAGAGCCTCCTCAAACGACGGACGTAGCAAGTATGTGGTGCAAAATGACGGGATCCCGGTGAACGAGATGGTAGAACTCCCATAAGCACTTCAATTACTAATGACCCCCGCCCTGGACAGATGCAATGCAAATTACCATCCTCCCCCTCTGACCTTGCAAAGGAACAATGCAGCCTTGGGGAATTGGATCACTTCACAAATGGATGCTTTGGGCTTGTCCACAGAGTTACGCCCATTTCCACCAGCTGACGATCTGGTGGAGTGTGTGAAACAAGGCACAACTTGGCCCTGAGTCTTGTGCCGCAGTGAGAGCTACTCTTCGGGCAGTTCCTTTCTGGGCCTGAGTGGATTTCGAGGGATTTCAGCTAGGGCTGCTGTGGGTTTTCGTATTACTTTCCCTCTCCCCACCCTAGCTCTGCCTCAGTGGATTTTCCTTCCCTTGATACGGGTGAGAAAGGCAAACAAAGGTGGGGGAGGCCTAAGACTGGGTCAGAGCGGGAGCTTTCTGTTTCCCGTGATGCAACAGAAAAGGCTGCCCTCAGCACATAAGCTGGGGAAGAGGAGCTCTCTTGACTGGCATAGCACCAATTTTCCCGGCTGTTCTGGAGCGACATGGGGCTTGGCTCCCAAATCAGCAAATCTGGAGCTTCTGTCTGTGACCCTCCCAGCAGAGAGGGATAGTGCTGAGAGGGTGGCTTTTAAGAGACAGAACAGGGAGACAGACATCGCACACATGCATTCTGCCTTGCCGGGAGGGTGAGAGGGAAGAGATCAAGGGAGACAAGGCGCAAAGACCGGATTGCAGTGAAAGAGCCAAGTCAGGAAAGCTGATCAGGCCACGTTCTGCTCGGTGACACCAGAGTGAATCCGGAGTCAGTGGAGTCACCGAGAGCAGAGCTAAGGTCCATCTGCTCACCCTACAGAGCACCAGTTACTGTGTTAACACGAGAGCAGCATTCTTATGCTGTCTTTCCCTCCCATCCTGACATCCCCAATGTTCTTCTCCCTTGGCTAGCAGTTTTCTTTGTGGACCATGTCCAATGGCAACAAGCTCCTGGGATCGGTGTAGCTGTGGTTTCCTTGCGGGTTTTCCTGGACTGAAGCCCTCCGAGGGGCACCTGCAATGTGTGCAATAGCCTAACACACACAGCTGCATCGATCATCCTGACCGGCCCTGGATGTGAATCAAACTGCACTCCAGCAGGAGTTCCTGCGGAGCTCGTTACCGTTTCAAATGACTGTGGGTAAGTTCAGGGGATTTCTGTCTGTGTAGTGCTTGGAAATTTGGAAACCCACCCTGGGACGTAATCCTCTGTCCCTGCTTCCCCCTTTGCAGATATCCAGCCATCCATAATGTTCCTTTCTGTTCAGGGAGGACAGGAAAACTCCCTTCCGAGGCCAAAACCATCACAAAACCTGAACTCTAACATCAGCACAAGGTTCTCTATGAAACGCTCCCGAATTCATAGCCAGGTGAGGGATCAGCTATTGCCTCTTCACATTGCCACGCACTTTAAAACGAACCTTTCCTCCCTGCATTAGTCCCAGTCACTACGTTTCTGCCTCAGGACATCACTGCCTGTCAGACACGCGTCTAAACCGCTGGAACCAGAGGCTTTAGCAACGCCGTGCACTGGGAATGCACCGCAAACACCATGAGAACCAAGCTGTGTTTCCTCTTTACATGTCATCAGAGCAATCTCTCCTGTGCCCGACCGCGTCCCACATCATGTGAGATCCTATCAATCCCCTCAGCGTGTTTTCCGAGGTAGCCCCGGCATTTGAACCAAGATCCTTGTTAAAAATTCTTTAACAATGTACATTAAATAGTTTTCCACAACATACAGGCTTCTTCTCTCTTTTTTTTTTTTCTCTTTCCTTTTCTCCTTTTAACCCTTTCCACAGCAAAGCCCTATAAATATTGCTTGCTGTAGCCTCATTTTCGTCATCATCATCACACGTTCATTCTCATATAAAACAGAAATCTATTCAATCCAGCACTTAACATAAATATTAAAATAATGGAAGGAACAAAATAAAAATCTACATACAACTTCATGACTACCATAGCACCTATTACCATGACAAAAGCAATTTGACAGAAACAAGGGAAGAGGGTTGAGGAGAAGGTTGGGGCATGGAGGGGGATGGCATTTTGACAGTCATTAAATATTTCAATCACCCTTGTTAAAAATTATTTTGTTTGTTTGAAGGGTGCCAACCTTATTAAAATTCATTTCACTAACCAGTTCACTCTATGTCACTATGGATACCAAAGAACCCTTTAAAAACATTGGCGAGGCGGGGATTTAAATTTTTTTTTTTAAAAAGGCGACTTTCTATTGGTGCTTTCGTGACCAAGCCCCGCCGCACACCCCTTTTCCCCTAAACCCACCAGTCCACAGAAAGGCAAATCGTGTACAAGTCCGTTTCTCAGTCTCCCAGGATGAGTTTTACAAAAGAAGCCACGTCTGTCTCTTTGGATTCGTGCTGGGTGAAGAAAGGGTGTTGCTGGGAAAGAAAAGAAAAGAGAACATATTAAAATCTACTATTCAAACCATAACCACCAAGCTGACATTCTCAGTGTCAGCCTGGCAAAATTCTACTCAGTTGGGGAAAGTCTTCCTAGTAAAACAACATTGTTTCCCCTGCTAGTACCACAATGGTGTCATTCAGGTGGGTCAGTACATATCATGTCTGGGCTGGTAAATGAATGAAATGTGGATTCTCTATATCTGGACCCAGATGGACCCTGCAGTTTTCTCTGGCTCTCTAGCTCCAGTATCCTCTGCTGTCTACTGTCCCTCAGTCCTGGCAGAGATTAGCAGTATTGGAATGGACTGCTCACTCAACTCTACATGGGTGTTGGTGGGTGTATAACGTAGAACTTCTATTGGTCCAAGAGTGGAAAGGCTCCTCCTCTCTTCCCAGATGAAAATAATAATTATAACACTTTGTCAGCACCTTTCATCTAAGAATTACAAAGTGACCATCGGGGCACGTGAACCCCATGTGGGTAGGAATAGATGGAAACGTCCTGACAAGCCCACAACAAAGGGAACAAAGCAGTCCAAGATGTAAATAACATGGCACATGAGAAGATCACAGTAGATATAGGTTTACAAGGATGCTTTGGGCCCAAGGCAAAACAAGGAAGGTCAGACAAATGCTGGGCACATTAGCCTTGAATTTGTCTCTTTCAAATATATATATATATATATATATATATATATATATTTGATTTATATATTATAAATCAAAGGCATTGGATCATTGAACTGTTAAAGAAAAGAAAGAAAGAAAGAAAGAAAGGTGTTATCCCTTATTTTAGTAGGCGGAGACATCTCTCAGTTGAATTTGCATTCCCATCCTCAGGGAAGATACTCATGCGTTTGTTAGGGGCGTGCATTCAAAGAGCATGCTCCCGCTGAATTCACAGAAATGGGACTAACAGCATGAATATAGTTCTACAAACGTGTAAATGTTTCCACGGAAAAGCCTCTCAGGGAAACTGCATCCTCAGTGAATATTTACCAAGCTTCCAATTTTATTTCTTTATCCCTTTCCCTCTGCTCAGTTCTGTGTCTTGTTCCTTCCCATCAGCAACTGTTAAGGCTACTTCATTCTTAACCACTCTGCAGAGAGGCCAGCTATGCTGGCTGGAAAATGATAAACAGCTATCTATTTAAACACTTAATTGTAACTAACATATTAAGGCATCCAGCCGGAGGTTCTGTCTACATTTCTGTAAATGGAAAAATATGTGCAAAAAGCAAAACAAAAAACAAAACAATCCCAAACCCTACTTTGACCAGAAACTAACATGTGCTACTGACGGCTGGATCTCAGTGGGTGAGATCAATTCACTTAAGCCAGAAATCACCAAGGCTTTGAGCAACACAGCAGCACCACCACTGCAATTTGCCAGAAGCAGGGTGAGGCTTATCGAACGATCAGTTATTGTTGTTATTTATTTGATTGAAAGGAGAACCTAGGAGCCCAGTCAGGGACAAGGACCCCACTGTGCATAGAATCCAAAAGACAATCCTTGCACCAAAGAGCTTACAGTCCAAACACCAATGTGCGTAAAATGGAGCAAACTGCTATGGCCCTCATCTTCATGCAGGATGGGGCTGTGGTTAATGCACGGGGGTGCTGGATTCAATTCTTGGTTCTGAGAAAGTCTTGCTTGGGCCAATCTCTCTGTGTCTCAGCTCCTCAGGTGTAACGTGGAGATCATATTACTCCCCAACCTCACAGGGGTGTTGGGAAGATAAATTGGGGTGCTCAGACACTACTCTGATTGGAGCCATATATGTACCCCT
Source organism: Natator depressus (assembly GCF_965152275.1). Lineage (NCBI taxonomy): Eukaryota > Metazoa > Chordata > Testudines > Cheloniidae > Natator > Natator depressus. The sequence goes on from NC_134247.1 coordinate 6,001,276, forward strand.
CACAGACAGGTCAACATGGGTGCATGACCCAGGTCCCAGCAGGCAATCTCCACCTTAAGCTAGGAGGTGTGACCCATGGAGACCAAAAGTCCCGACATGCAATGCTCCACCATGATGTGTGTCGGTTCACCCTGCACAGACCTAAAAACACAGCTGTCCATTGCCTACTCTTGCCTGTATGGCACAGCAGTACTGAGAATGAGACGGATTGCACACAAAGGTCCCATACACCTCACTGCAGGTATCTCTAACTTACATCCAGGCTGGTTTACTATTGGTTCATGAGAACATAAGAGTGGCCATACTGGGTCAGACCAATGGTCCGTTCATCTAGCCCAGTATCCTGTCTGCCGACAGTGGCCAATGCCAGGTGCTTCAGAGGGAATGAACAAAACAGGATAATCATCAAGTGATCCACCCCCTGTTGTCCAATCCCAGCATTTGGCAGTCCAGTGGGAAACAGCTAGATTTGTAAAGACTATGGGCAGAGGTTCACGTGCATAATGCCCACACACTTGTGTAACTCTTTGTGCCTGTAATTTGCACATGAAATTGCTGAGGGGAAGCCAGGTGCGTTCACATACAAGGAGCTAGTTAGGCACCAAAAGGGCCATTTGTGCGCTCGTCCAAATGCCGGGGCACAGCTGGGACGACAGCTAATCAATCTGGCTCAAGGTGCAATGTATTAGACGTGCTATTGCAGGGAGCAATAAAATCTCTGACACCTCAGCAGATTTGAGAGGCCAGGGCTGCAACAAGGCTTCATACTTCTAAACTTTCATTCATTTTAGAACGTTTTCCTGGACATTTTGCTGTATTGTAATACCCACCCTCCACTCTTCCCTCTATCTCCCGCTTTCTCCCCCCCACCTTCAAAATGAAAGAGCAAAGACTATTTTGGCTGTGAATTTTTCACAAATCCTGTTTGCTCGTTTCCTCACTGCAGGCTACGTTCTGTCCTGGGTTACACCCAATCCAGTGGGTGTCAGTTTCGGAGCGAGTAGCCACGATTCCCTGTGCTCAGTGACCTACACTGGGCCTTCCAGTCACCGGCATGTGTTACCAAGTTTTTGCTGAATATTCCTTGCTGTTGCATGCAGGCATCTGTGTGCAGTGGGAGTTATATGGAACTGCAATAGGCAAATCCAGCTCGGGAGAGAGATGCCACTGCACAGATCCCTCAGTCCCCCTACACAAACAGCAGGACGTGGCAATCACTGCCTGAGTTCGGGGGAAGGAGACCTGGGCCTTGCCCATCTCCCCAGTGCTTACCTGAGCTACTGGCATTGGATGCTAGGCTGAGGATTTGAAAGAATCTACTTTTCAGATCATTTCCTTCACCCTTACTCTGCAAAAATAAAAGCTTCCTGCGGCACCCTAACAGCAATGCAAGGATCAGACCCAGGCGACCTACTCACTCTGTGTAAACAATCCTCCAACACTCCTGCTGGGCAATCTTAACTGCTCATCGCATTCCAAGAACCCCCCCACCACACCCCAAATCTGAATTCGTCTGACATTTAAAGACTTTGTCAAAATCCTTCAAAACGTCTCACTGATGATATGGGACCAATTTAACTGGAGTCGGCTACATTGACGATTCCTGGCACATGGGTCCTGCTACTCCCTTCAGCTTCTGATGCACGAGACAGTGAGCTGTTGGATGGGAGAAGTCCCTCCCGCAGCTCTATTGAGGCTGGGCGTGGGTGGGGTTTTGCTTTTCTGCTTGTGTTGCAGAAATGCCCTGCCAAGCCATGGGAGAAACACCAGATGTGTCACCTCTTGGAGAGGAAAAGGCTCTTCACCTGGCTTTCTTTAAAACACTAACATGCAGCTCATAAAATGGAGGAATGAAGCGCATGGATCACAGCCTGACTACATGACAATGTCTAAAGCGTACCCGCTCTGCCAAAGAACATCAGTCCTGACCTGCAACACCTGCTGTAGCCCCACGCCCCTGCCCGGCTCTGCCGGTGCACCTTAAGTCCAACCCTGCAATACCCATACTTCAGTTCAGGGCTTCGTTGCAGCTCTCCTGATGCCCCTCAACTGAGACCTGCAACACCTTCTACTCCAGTTCAGGTTCCAAGTACCATCCTGCCAATGCGTCTCAATCCAGATCCAAGAGTCCTGCTGCTAAATCTAATTTGTTGTCTTGCATCTGTCAGTAAAGTCAATACAAAGTCCCTTTGCCAATAAGCTTACAACCTAAATCAGACAATGGATGGACAGTGCACGTGAAGATGTCATGGGAGCGGTTATGGTTTAGGCTTGGCACCTGCATTATAAGATTTGTTTGTTAAAGCAGATCAAAATTATTTTTAGTCTGTTGCATTGACCGAGTGGAGACAGGAGAGGGTGGTTGGAGGAGGGAAGAAGTGAGCTGTCTTAGGGTGGATTTGAAAAAGGAGAGTGATGTAGCTTGATGCACTAGAGGCTACTCCAAGCATAGGGAGCAGCATGTAAAAAAGGTTCAGAGACACAACTGCAAGGAGGAGGAGGAACATCTGAGAGAGGCATAGATTTTAAGCAGAGAACAGGGCTCAAGCAGGTATGAGACAGGAGATAAGAGCCCGGAGATCATTTCTGCTGATCAGAGAGAGTCACTTGACTCAAACCGTGACATTATATGAGTAGAGGCTAGGGAAAGATGCACCAAGTGACCTGAGTCACTTTTCACAAGTGCCCCGTGAACAATTCTCACAGCAATTCCCATTATTGTTTTGGTCACATGCTGATCCCTGCAGGATCTCAACCTCAGCCACTGGCTGAAAGAGAACAGTGTGCAAAGCTAATGGCCCAGCCACCGCCACGTGACCTAGGCTGTATTTTACAGCCTGCAAGCTGTGGGAGAGGGATTCCTTTTATTGTTTCATGCTCCATTTCACCTGGGGAAACAGGTTTTAAAAAAGAATTAAGCACAGACCATCAGTATCTGTTTTCCCGCTACTCAAGTCAGAGAACACAGAGTCACATTTTCCATGAGAAACCCCAATTCCACAGGAAAGCAAAGAGCAGTCGTGTTCTAAAAAGGCAAGTCCGTTCCAGTACCGCAACTTGTAATGCCATAAGAGAACAGGAGAGAAAAAAAAAAACCCACCCCAAAACCACAGGACCTCACAACATTAACATCTGCCGTAAAATACCACAGTGTTGAGATATGTTGGAAAGGTGATCCAAGGGCCTAATTCAATAGACGTGAGCACAGCTACCAATGGGTATTATGCTGCAACAGACAAATCTGCCCTGGTGAGCCTTTTTGATAAAAGGCCATTTGGCAAAGTCTGAGATTTGCTCTCTCTCTATATCTATCTATTCAATCATAAATAAAAACATTTGGTCTTCCCCTTGTCTGAAAGTCGGTGTGCAAGCAAAGCTGTGTGTAAAGTAGATCTCCACATAGTCTAATCGCATTACAGACCCCAGCAAAAATGCCACAGGAATTACTCACTGCTTACAAGTAATTTTTAAAAGGTACATGACCTTCCAGCGCAGAGAACACCTATAGAGTGTTAGGAACCTCAGAGCTCTCTTACAGCAGGTATCGCAAAGACACGTAAAGTGAGCCGGGAGGAAGCGATGAGGGAGGATACTTTCATATTTTCTGACTAACTAACTTCCTTCCTGCGTCCCAGCAAATGGAAGAGGTGTTGGAAATGGCAGGGAGGGAGTGGGACATGCACCTGGGGATGGACAAAGCACTGGGCTAAAATAGAAACCGAGCAGAATGTCTAGGAGAGTGAGACGTTAACTTCACAAGCAGCTATTCAGCTCTGTTATTTCTCTCTCTCGTGTTTTCATCAGGTCTCGGCAATTCCAGATTCTAACCAGAAATAGGAGCAGAAGTAGCTCCAGAAGATCAGGAGAGAGGTTCTGACCAAAGTGCAGTCTGGAGGTACAGGACACCTCACTGCATAGCCTGTTCTTTCCAAATCAGTTCCTACAGCTCTGGCTGAGTTTAGAGCAGTGTCTGAACAGCTGGGAGTTCACCTGCAGCTAAGCACACTTGACCTCTGAGCCCCTTTCAGCACTGCACACAAATTACCTTGCATTGCCCTCCTATCATTAATCTTTTTCCACAGTTGCTTCCCCCAGCCCTGCCCAAAGCAAATATATTCCAAGCAGCAGAAGAAATTCAGTAGGTGAATGCTTGTTTTGGTCACATGCTGATCCTGGCCAATAACATCTGGAAATCATTCGGTTCAAAAGCCTCCTCTCCAAGTTGCCATGGCAATGAATCTCTGTTGCACCTTCTGCTCCTGCTGCCCACGTGGAACAGCAATGAAACCTCTGCTCAGGATGGGTGTAGAAGGCCCTCATGCAGATCCTAGTGGAGAGTTTTGCCTTTGCCAACCCATCCTCATCCATCCTAGCAGTACTCCCCATACACCCTTGGTCCATTACGCCGTTAGGGAAACATATTGCTCTTAGTTATACCAGTACACTTTCCTTTGATCTGAATGGGACATGCACCTGAGTAACCAAGAACCGAATTTGGTACTTAGGCCAAGATTTCCTAGAACGAGTAGTGATTTGGGTGCTCAACTCCAGACACATGAAAGGGGGCATCCAAAATCACTAGTCCCCTGTGAAAACCTAGTCACTTTTGAAAACCTAAGCTTTAAGTCTGGCTACCATGTACCTTTAGCCTTGCCACACTCACCATAAGCTCTGGGTATGTTGGCCGTTCTTTGGAATTCTTCTTCAAGCTTTAAGGAAGGAAAGGAAATAAAAAGAGAATTATATCTTGTATGTAATTTAAGCAAAGCCATAAAATACACCACGCAAATACCCAAAGATTTAAGTCCTGCATCCATATTTTAGATCAACAGCCCTCAGATTTCAGGACCTTCCAGTGACTGGAGTATGAACACTGTAGATTTCCCAGCAGTTAGTTTGTTTTGCTTCACTGTGACTCTGGCTTTTCCACGGCTCTGAACAGCTGACGCCATTTCCTGAAGACCATGTTCCATGGTACATCTCTGAAGCATGTAGTCCTTCCTCGGATTCATTCAGTCTCATCGGGAACCAAATAATGAGCTGGCCTACAGCTCATTAAAAAGTCAACCAGAGTCTTTCTATTGACTGCAAATGGGCTTTGGATCAGACCTCCCCGGCAGTCCTGTTTTCCCCATTTGTGTTCTTACTTCACAAGTTTGGGTTTATTCAAAACTCCACTATCTAGAAAAAGACATGCTACAAATTTAGGGCCATGTTCCGATTGCAGTCTGTGCATGCAGACCCCCACCGACATCCTGGGAGAAAGCTGGCAGCCTGTGCCTTCTAGCGATCACATCTCACCCATCAGATCCTTTGCATTTTAAAACTTTCAAGATAACATCCGTCTGCAGCCATGGGCCTCTCTGAATTATCCCCTCTGTTACTTCCTTTTCCATTATCTATTCATTATTTGTGGCTCTGTCTGCCAAGGTTCATTCCCCAAGTGGCCCACCACAGAGCCCCAAGAACTTGCAGGCTCAGCACACTCAGTTCATCACCCCACGACAGCCCAATGGCATGTACCCTCACTCTGCCACTGTGGTTTTGAGTCTTGGTTTCTCAGTCCCTCAGCCAGAGCAGCTCAGTTCCGGGGCAAGGACTGCATGGCGGTAGGGGAAATTACTGCACGTTGTGTTTCAATAAAATCCCCTCGAGCTAGATATGGACTCTGGTGGTCAACAAACATACAGATAACGGTGACAAGCTACACCATTCACTTGTGGTCCACAAAGTCATTGAATAATGCCAGGGCCATCAGCTGCAAAAACAAACAGTTGCCCCAGCTCTAGTGGTGGCGATAGAAGGATTATCTCGTGGAAGGCCAATCATGAAGGGAGAGTGATACACACACAGTCATAATAATTAGTCCATCTACAGCATTGTTCATATGAGCTCACTGCAGCTGGCATTCTCCAATTAACCTTCCCATAACCCCTGAGAGCTAAGTAAGGAGCAGAGAGGTGAAGGGATTTACCCAAAATCAAACTGCAAGTCAGTGGCAGAAAAGGAACCCAGGAGCTCTGACTCCTGCAGGTACATCCCTAGACAGCATACATGCTAGCCAACACATTGCACATCTGGTGAGCTCTGAAGGGACCCTCTGAATATATTCAGGGCAAAATCAGGGCTTGCAGAAGTTGGCAGCTCCTCAATGCTCCAGCAAGGGAGTGGAGAACTGAATGGCTTGGAAACCCATGCCTGGCTATTATTTATCTCTGCACTTCAGTTATGACATGGGGACAGTTACACGGAACATCCTTTAGTCTCCTCCACTACAACAGATGGCTTGGGAGGCTGGTGGCTGGGAGGTTATTTTTGCTTCCCTCCAGCAGAAAATAGCTTCTAATCACAGGACGTAATCGCTACTCACTTCCTGATGGTGTATTTATGGGAAGAAGCTTGGAGTGATTTTAAAAGATCTTGACACGTCCATAGGGAAAGGTGTCATGCTGAGCAAAACAAAAAAGTGTGATCCTCAGCTATGATAAGCCACTCCACTGTGGGATTTGCCAGGCCCAAGGGAAGTGATGGATGCCCGCTGAGTAGATATTTCCTGTCTCTTGCTGCACATGGTTAGCTCACGTTTACTGTAACCATGGTGCACTGGTATAATGCATGTCAAAACTGCTAACTGTGGTAAGTGACTGGGAAGAGATGCATCATATCCTTCAAGTCTAGCGATGAGGTACCTTCAAGCTGAAGGTGAGCTTCAAAGCTTGGATGTGTTCTCATCCAGCGTTTGGTCTGTGCTCTTGTTAATTTAGACTTCGTGGAAAAGACTCATTTTTGGATTACCAATCCCACGGCATACAGCGGCAGGTTATTACTGAAGGAATTTAACGTTAATCTTTAAGAAGCCTTTCAAAACCCACTACTGATCATCACTGACCATAGAGTTCACAGCAATATGGAACCTCTGGTTCTGCCAAATTCTCTTTTCAGTTCCATGAGCTTCTTTAACACCTCCTACATTTCTTGTTTAAGATCAGCGTCCCAACACCCCCAGATCTGATCCTGGCCAGAAATTAAGGGTACAAATCTGCTTCCATTGAGTTCAGTGACGTTGAACCAGGCCAAAGACACTAAGGGCCTGGTTTTCAGAGGTCCTGAGCACCAGCATCTCCCACAGACGTCAAGTGAGATTGTGGATGCTAAATCAGGCCCTCTGAGTTGCACACACACTTTCTTGCAAGTCCTAAACGATAGGATATTATCATTATAACCATCGCAAACAGTCTGGATTTCCTCTTCTTAAACCTGCTGGTGAAGTCCATGTGACCTGCAACAAGCAACGGGGCTTGGAAAAGCAAATAGCTCAGCGTTCTTCGGAAAACAACAAGCTGCCCAGCTTGCTCAAACAACCCTACAATAACAAAGCGGCAAGCAGGCAAGATGGAGGAAAGGAAGGTTGTCTAGAAAGGAGAATTTCAGTGTTTGGCTTCCAAAACGGGGGTGTGTCACATTCCCCTACCCGGGGGGCATCAGTCCTGTGTGTGTGTGTGTGTGTGTGTGGCAGAAGTGGGGCAAATGGGATTGATTCTGCATAGTAAGAGGAGGAAATAAATTCCAGGAACCTTGAGCACGTGGCCGATTTAAACAGGGCCCCAAAGCAGAATCCCAAGTACTGTTTCTTAAGGTCCACTGGGCTGGTGTGATAAACCCCTTCCTGGGGAACAAGCGGGGCTGGCAGGGCTGTGAGCCCTGACACTGGGAGATCAGGAACAGTCTCATATTTCTGCAGTTGTCAGCCTGTAGCACTTCCCTGGCTACCATGCAAACAGCCATCCATCTGCCAACTTGGCAAACAGCAAGTGGCAAAACAGCAAGTGGAAAAAAGAAAGGGGGGGAGGCCTCCGGAGTAGTTTCCAGGGAGGCTGAAGGGAGGAGCATTCAAATGCTGTAGGGCTGTTGCTACTAAACAATGCACCTCAGGACCAGGACAAATGCCAGTCTATTTTAGGGGGCAGGAAGGATCTGTTCTTTCATGCAGCCTTCCGAACCTGCTGACAGTGCTAGTCTGCCCCAGGCTGTAACATGGATCCTTTACCTCTCCCCGTGCTCACCTCCTCTTTCTGCGCCTCCGGGCCCACCCTGCCCCACTGAAATCGACACAGATGCCCTGCTGTAAGCCACAGCAGAGCCTGCCCCCTGCACTGATCGAAAGGAAGATGTGACCGAGCTCTGAGTAAACTCTGAACTTCCACTACCCTCAGCTAGACACTCTGTGGCACAGCTTCCCAGGGGCTCCGAGGCGGTGGGGGGGTCGTTCAGGGTCAGCGCTACATTTCCTGAAAGCCACAGGAAACAGCCATTCTCAGGCCCAAACACGTTCCACCCTGGATGCCTTACGGAAGGTTCACTCAGGCTCACGTGTCCGTGCACAGGAAAGCAGTGCGAGGCTGCTGATGTGCAGGGCCAGGGGTACGTGCATTTCTGAATCTTCTCTTGGGGGAAGCCACCTGTTGTGGAAAGAGAGGAGCCAATTCCAGGGCCCGGGTCATGGCTCCCCGTCGACAGCGGCACGAGGCGTGACTTGGGTTGTTTAGTTATTCAGCAAAGAACATAGTGGCTTGAAAAATTCTCTTCCTCCATCTCACCTCTGGGGAAACATCCCCCAGGTCAGCACAACTGCTTTGGAGTAGTTCCAGTTTGGGACCCACACTACTTAGCTAGTGTCCCCTTTAAAGATGAAATGATTTGCCATTGTTCTCTCTCGCATTTCTCCCTTATGTCTAAGACGTGTGAGAGCCTCTGGACAGTGTGTGTTATATGCCCGATACACACAACATTTGAGTCTTTGCCTAAAAAGCCAGGCTCGCTAGCTGGGGCTGTGACTTGTAAAGAGCCATGCTGGAGGTCCCCGGTTCAATCCCTCGTGTCGGCCAAGATGGGAGCCATCGCACACACTCAATGGGGAGTTTATACCAGCAGAATAGGCTTAAGATTGGCGCTGATAGCACAATATCCCCCCAGGACCCCTTCCACATCCCTGACCAGTGACAGACAATTCTGGTTCCAGGCCCAGGGCATGCTGGGGCAGGAGGCTTCAGTTTTACGTTGTTCTTCGTGACACAGCCAGCATTCAAGCCTCTTGCTCTTTACCAAATGCAAGAAAAACATATCAGAGCTACAGACTCCAAGCAGACAGGGCTCAGCCTTGGACTGAGCTTCCTGGATGCGTTGGGGGGAGGGGGGGTGTCTTCCTGGGTTTCCACAGCCAGAGCTCAGGAGGGATCCGCTTACCACTGTGAGGTAAAGTCGACAAACTCCGCTGAGAACTTGTCTGCCGGAAGCTGCGGCGACGGCTCCTCCACCACCTGTTTGAGCTGCTGGAACGGCGTCCCCCAAGAGTCATATGGAAACCGCAGGATGGCCAGCTCGATCTGGGGGGGGGAGAGAGGGGCAGGCGTCAGCACGGAAGACACCCCTCCCCCCCGCAGCCTCGTGGCTTTAAAGCCCCCGAAGAGCTCGACTGACACCGACAGTAATGAAGGGTCTCGATCACTGGCTCTGTCAATTTCCAAGGCACCTTTCACCACCTATCCTGTATGAACACAGTGCGCACTCTTTCCCGCAGCACTGCTCTCTGGAGGGGCTGGGAATGGGAGAGACCAAGACGTACCCCATTACTTAGCACTCTCGGCTTAAATCCTCCTCTGCCAGAACGGAGCATAGGAGCAGGTCCCTACTTTGCAAGGGACACTAGTGGAACCAGTTTTAAAATACAGTCAAGGGGGTGTACTGATTTTCCTTCTCCCATACTGATAAATCAGTGAACAACTTTTTCCGCTTCTCTTCATCTCATGCTTCCAGGACTCGATCCCCACTGCCCTACCCCCTATGCCGTCATTCACACCCCTGCAAAGTGAGTCTGTATCATCACCACCTGGAAGAAGGGAGAAGTGGATTCTGACTCATGGTATCTGTACTGCATCCACTCTGTCAGCTTGTAGCTTTACTATTATTTGTATTCTGAGAGTGTCTAGAGGCCCAACCAATCAAGGACTGGAGGCCCACGGTGCTAGGTACTGTACATACCGATCATAAAGGTCAGTTCCTGGCCACAAAGATCTTACAATCTAAGTACAATGATAATTTCCTAATTTTCTTTTAATATGTACTATTCTGTGTGAAAGACCCACTCAAATTACAGGGGAAATGGACTATATAGCAAGTAAGTTAAATGCACAAAGTGAACAAATCTGAGATAAAACCTTTTCTCCCTCTTATCTCTCTCCATTACCCTACTCTCAGGTGTTAAAAATCAATCTTTGACCTACTGCTGTGACAAGTTAAGTTGGCGGAGTCCCTTTAACTCCAGTTTTCCTGGCTTTCAGGGCAGATCTTCCAATTCTGAGTTTAAAGAGAGATTTTGCTAATAACCACCGAGTTTATTTTTATCTTTGAAATCAAAGAGACTCCGAAACGACAGACTCTCCGAGTAGGGATGGATGCTTCCCGATCAGCATTTCAGGCCCTTTGCTAGTGTTGGCTTGTACTGCCATCAGCTGGCCAGCTGAAGTTACACTCAAGTTGCTTTTCAGTTTTAAGGAGTGCAGTCGAACCCTAAAACAATTTACCTTAGGAACACTGGGCTCAGTTGTGTCTCTAAGGCACCAACCAGGAGAGTCCCAGGATTCTCTGTGCCTCAGGGGAAGTGCAGGGTGCAGCAGAAGAGGCCAGTTCTGCTGGTTTGTGCTGAGTGACGCAGGACGATGCCCCCCCCCCCCCCCGCAGGGGCATGCAGTGCCAACACAAGAACTAGACTGTGCACGCCCTGAGCACACAAGTTATCCAAGGACAGGGCTGCAGCAACCTAGGGTCACAGCCTACCCTCACTGCCCCACCGGCAGAGCATGGGTGGAATTATCCTGCTAGGTCAGTGGGTTCCCCGCAGTTCACATCACTCCAGCCAGCTATTCTTGGGAAAAGCCACCGCACAGGGTACCTCTATGCCGCAGCTGGAGGTGGGCGTTCAGGCACTAGCTTTGATCAAGCTTAAGCGAGTACCGACCTAGGACTCAGGAGGGGACTGTATTGGGCAGCTAGCCCAAGCCGCTGTCTGTGCCACCACCGCCACGCTGTTATTTTTGGTGCTAGCTAGGTCAAAGCTAGCATGTGCATGTCTAGTACACCTCAAGCTGCAGTGCAGACGTACCCTTAAAGGGGGCTTTAAACCACTCCCTCGCTAAGGTCCTCATTACCTTCATGTCTGAGCGCCTCACAATCATTAATGTATTCAGCCTTACAGCACCCCTGCGAGGGAAACAGTGCTATTAACTATTGTACAGATGGGACACTGAGGCACGGGGGCTGAGGGTAAAGTTTTCAAAAGTCTCTACAGGACTTCGGCTCCTAAGTCCCATTTTTGGAAGGGACTTAGGAGCTTCACTCTCACTGCCTAAGACATTTCAGCCCTTTTAAAAATGTCCCCTCGTGACCTACCTCAGCTCACCCAGAGCAGGGGGATTGAACTTGTGTCTCTCAAGCGCGCACCCTAAGCACCAGACCCTCCTGCCTCTCTAGAGTGGATGAGGAAGGCACACAGTGTGACTGCAGGGGTCCAAAAGACAGGAATTGGCTGAGGGAGGTTCCATAGACAGTTCTTGCCCTTTAAAATTCCTCCCACCCTGCCCGGAAGGAATGTCAGTCATTTTTCACTTAATTCAATGGAATTCACATGGAATTCAGAAGATATTTAAAGAGATGGGCTGTACTTGCTCTAGAGCAGGGTTTCTAAACCCGTGGGTCAGGACCCAAAATTGGGTCACCAGAATGTTTCAAAGGGTCGCAAGGCAGCTCCCGTGGCTCCTGTCTCATGTGGCTGGTGGGTCTCGCCTCCCTGTTCCAGGCACAGCAGCCTCTGGGGTGCCAGCACTACTCAGGTTTGGTCCTTCCATCATAGTGATGGGAGTCCGGGTAGGCCAAATCTGAACGAGTGGAACTGCAACCCTATGAGCCAGGTCACAACTCCACTCCCGCAAATTTGATCCAGTGAGGAGGGGCGGGGCCAAACCTGAGTAGTGTTGCAACCCCCGGAGGTTGCAACCCCCAGAGCAGGGAGCCAGGCCCAGCCAGCCCCACAGCACAGGAGCTGCCACTATGGGGTAAGTGCCGGGAAGAACCCAACCCCCATGGGGGCAGGATCCGACCTAAACCACCCCAGGGCCTCCACCCCCAGACTATTTACTGGGTCGCGACATGCCATAAACATTTACAAATGGGTCCTGAGCCCAAAAAGGTTGAGAACCACTGGTCTAGAGAAGGCTCAGTTTTGAAAACCATTTGGCACCAGAAAAGAAATGTGTTTCCATAAGTGAAATTACATGGAGGTAATTTCTCTTACCTGATCCTTCCCCTCACCACATCTGCCCAAAAATTATGGAAGAAAATATTGGGGGGAGAAGCCTTAGATGGAGATCTTTGGGCTGAGAACTACCACATTCATGGCAGGAGTGAAAGCCACTGGGTTTTTATGTAAGGGTCCCAGAAAGAGGCACCCCCTCTTTTCCTCCATGTCACTTCCTGGAGATGACTTACATTGCCCAACCATGCACCGGGCATGCACAAGTCAATGTTGTTCTTTTCTTTAGTGGCTGCCAACCCCCTTCTTCCTGTTTTTAACTCTGCACAGTGAAAGACAACCCTCCTATTGTCGTGGTGGGAGAATCTCAGGAGCAGATGATACTAAACTGATACGAAGTCGGCAGATGATACTAACCAGCTCAAGATAGTTAAAACCAAAACGGACTGTGAAGAACTTCAAAAAGATCTCACTAAACTAAGTGACTGGGCAACAAAATGGCAAATGAAATTTAATGTGGATAAATGTAAAGTAATGCACATTGGAAATAACAACCCCAACCATACATACAATATGATGGGGGCTAATTTAGCTACAACTAATCAGGAGGAAGATCTTGGAGTCATCGTGGATAGTTCTCTGAAGACGTCCACGCAGTGTGCAGCGGCAGTCAAAAAAGCAAACGGGATGTTAGGAATCATTAAAAAAGGGATAGAGAATAAGATGGAGAATATCTTCTTGCCCTTATATAAATCCATGAAACGCCCACATCTTGAGTACTGCGTACAGATGTGGTCTCCTCATCTCAAAAAAGATATACTGGCATTAGAAAAGGTTCAGAGAAGAGCAACTAAAATGATTAGGGGTTTGGAACGGGTCCCATATGAGGAGAGATTAAAGAGGCTAGGACTTTTCAGCTTGGAAAAGAGGCGATTCAGGGGGGATCTGATAGAGATATATAAAATCATGAGTGGTGTGGAGAAAGTGAATAAGGAAAAGTTATTTACTTGTTCCCATAATATAAGAACTAGGGGTCACCAAATGAAATTAATGGGCAGCAGGCTTAAAACAAATAAAAGGAAGTTCTTCTTCACTCAGCGCACAGTCAACCTGTGGAACTCCTTGCCTGAGGAGGTTGTGACTATAGGACTATAACAGAGTTTAAAAGAGAACTAGATAAATTCATGGCGGTTAAGTCCATTAATGGATATTAACTAGGATGGGTAAGGAATGGTGTCCCTAGCCTCTGTTGTCAGAGGGTGGAGATGGATGGTAGGAGAGAGATCACTTGAACATTACCTGTTAGGTTCAATCCCTCTGGGGCACCTGGCATTGGCCACTGTCAGTAGACAGGATACGGGGCTGGATGGACCTTTAGTCTGACCCAGTATGGCCATTCTTATGTTCTTACGTTATGAGCTCAATGTGAGAATACAACACTGTGCCTTTAAACAATGAAAGCATTATGGGTTGACTGCTGTAGATATCAGGCCTGCTGTCTCTAAGTGCATCACTTGGATGTGGGCAGCTGAGTTGCAAGGGTGCTCAGAGGGGAGACTGAAAGAGATCTTTGGATGTTCGAGAAATCAGGGTCCTCTCCTGCTTATTGGTTAGCTTAGTACACATTGTCTTGGGTGTTCAGAGGAGTCATGCTCTTGGTTTCTGTTCAATGACGTGTGACTCGGATTCAGGAGTCTCCCTGCGGCTGGGTCTCCTGTGACTGACTGTTTTGCAAGTGTGTTCATTGCTGTAGTTTCTAGGTGCTGACTGCCTAGTACGATTAGTGACAATCACTAGGATCTAAGATTACGTGGCTTAGTGAATTAGCACTAGACTCCTTCCCCTTTAAACTGCAATATGCTATGGGCTACTGGTGCAGAGAGAGCTGAATATCCCCCGGCTCTGGAACTGTGTCAGTGATCTGAGGGAGAGGTCCAAAACAAAACAGAACCAGAGAGCACTGCCAGCCCTGCTGAGTGTTCCCTTAAACCCCAAGCCCTTTCAGATCTGCCCTTCCAGGGCTCCATACTCTACCATAGTGATTCCCAGACTCCAGATATCCGATTTGACACTGTATCCCTTCTGGTTTAGCTCTGGGTTGATTCTTTCAGGCTGGAAAGAGAGACGAGAACAGTTTGAAATAGACATACAGGCTCAATCCCTACATCGTTCGGTCCCTCTCCATCCCCTTGGAGTGCCTGTTAAGACTGATGTGAGCTCCCCATACTGAGCAACTATTCCCTATGTTTCAGCAAATATCCCCAGAGCAAGTCTGCACCATCTCTGAATGCTTTCCAGCAGGCAATCCCCACTGCAGCACTAACCATGCTGAATGCACAGGACCAATCCCCAATCCCGAGGGGAGTCTTTGAGAGGAAACCCATAGGGCCATTTCTTTATTGAAACTCCACTCCCCTATTATCTCTTGAGTGGATCTGGCCTAGGGTCTCTGCAAGGACAGGCAACAAGACTGGGGACCGGAAGCGGATGGCATTTGCATTCTGAGATCTAGATAGTAGAAGCTGAATTCCTGTTTCCCCAGTTCCCAATTTGAAACATGGTCTGGTCCGGATTTATCCAGGAGACTGGATGCCACAATTCACTAGTGCCTTAAGCCTCACGTAGGCATTTGCCCCTCGGCAAAGTAAAATGCTCCACCAGGGGTTGTTGGCGAAGGATTCCCCACCCCCCGGGTTAGTGTTTCACACTCACTCTCGCACAGGCATAGAAAAGTGCAAGGCAGGTGAGATCCATCCTGACTTAGAAGCTATAACAAAGCTGCTGCTACGCAGACAGATCACCTAGGAAGGTGGTGGAATCTCCTTCCTTAGAGGTTTTTAAGGTCAGGCTTTACAAAGCCCTGGCTGGGATGATTTAGTTGGGAATTGGTCCTGCTTTGAGCAGGGGCTTGGACTAGATGACCTCCTGAGGTCCCTTCCAACCCTGATATTCTATGATTCTATGAACGTGGGGGGGAAACATGGGCCGAAAGGCGGCGTTGACAGCACCCCTGAATAGCGTAGCATTGTGAACCCTCTCCCGCGCTGGGCAATGGCACTGCAAGGGGAATTGCAAACCATCTCTTTAAAGAGCCAAAAGAGGCTGCGTGCATTGGCTGCTAAGTGAATCCGAAGCAGCAGCTGTCCTGGGGCCCACAGGATGTCAAACCTGATGGGCCCTAATGTACCTGACCCTTCTAAATTGACCCCTCCGTGGTGCTCACGGGTGCCTCTTGCTGACTTTTCACAGAGGAGCCTGGATGTTGCTAAAAGTGTTCTTGTCCCTACTGTGCAAATAGGGAAATTGAAGCAAAGTGAGGTTACCGGGGCTTCCTTATGATCACACAGTGAGTCAGTGTCAGCTGGGAACAGAACCCAGGAGTCCTGATTCCCAGCTTTGAGCTTTAGCTGTAAGAACCTCCTCTTTATGTTTACAAATAATTAGACAATAAATAACTATAGAGGCATGTTTCACTAAGCGAGCCATTGAGACACATGCTGGAAGTTGCTCTGTTTTAGGTCTCCCGTTTTAAGATCATCTATTGCCACATTCCTCTCTACAGTGGGGCAGTCAGTTTCCCACACATCTTCCCAACTTACAGCCATGTAGGGCTTGCATCCTGCATCCATGGTTTTAGCAACAGAGTCAACGAGGTAACCGCTAATTCCAAAATCGCACATTTTCACCTGCCCCTGTGTATTGATCAACACATTAGAGGGCTTTACATCTGCAAGAAGGAACACACACCATTGTCACTCTCACAGCTGGGCCTAGCCCCATCATTTTAAAGCATCCCTGGGAGCGAACAAGGCGGGTTAGCTTCCTACCACCAGAAGGCACCCAAGCAATATCGACTGCATCAATCCACGCAGGCTCATCTGCAGGGCTTTTTTTAGCCACTGCACTAAGATTGGGAGCTGTTGCAAATGCAAAAGATTTTCCCCATTTACACAAGCCCCTCCCACGTCTTACAAACATTGCTCCCAGGGAAACTAACAGATTTCCCTGTTATTGTTACTTTGGGTAGGGCGCAGCATCATGATGTCACAGAAAAGAGCGATGCCACAGAGCAGCACCCCGAAGCTGCCCGTTGAGCACACCATCGGCAGCACAGATACCAAAAATCTCCGCAGTGAAAATCCACCGCGTGGTGGGGATGCATTAACTGAAGATGCTTTCACAGCAGCATGAAGGAAAACCCCAGAGATAAGATGTGAAGGGGCCAGGAGACGGGGAAGAAGGGTGGAAGTCTGGAAAGATGGGAGGAGAGAATAGAGAGCTGGGGAAAGGAGAAAATCATAAGACAAGATACAGAGGCCAAAGTTTCCAAGAGTGGCCTCTAGTTTTGGTGCCCAACTTGAGTCACCTTGGGCCTGAATCAGAGATGCATCCAGAGGTGCTGGGACACTTTGTACAGTGGGGATGCTGAGAGGAATTGAACCAAACTGTAAACCCAGTATATGATGGAAACCACTTTAAGCCAGCACCCCTAGTTCCAGCCCCTATGAGTGCACCTGCAACTCCTACGGACTTCAGCTGGAGTTGGGAGCACCCAGACTTCCTGGAAATCAGGCCCAAGGGGTCAGAAATTCTATTGTTCTATCATACTTATCTGGCCTCCAACACCATAGTACGTGAGCATGCCACGCTCAATATGTGAGGCAGGCCAGTGCTCTTAACCCCATTATTCAGATAATGTCTCTGTGCCTCAGTTTCCTAAGAGATTTGCCCAAGCTCACATAAAGAGGCCTTTGGCAGAGCAGGGATTTGAACCCAGGTCATTCATATCCTAGGGTAGTGCCCTCACCTAACCATGGGCTCATCCCTCACGCTGGAGGCACCCACCATTCCTTCTGAACCATTTGCTCTAACTACACATATTACAGAACAATACAAAGCTGTAAACGCTTTTGCTGCTGCTAGCAGTGCCACCATCCCCTTGAGCCCGCTAATCAGAACCTAGAGGTTCATGGTATTTAGCATCTTGTCTCTTTGCAATCAAAGCCTCTGGCATCTGAGATCTTCCCCCTCATTTATTAGGTCGGAACAAGGAATTTTCAGTTGAACTCAGTCACACAAACAAAAATCCAGAAGCGAAATGGCATTTCCCACCCACCATAAAATATCCAAAAGGCAGGAGCTCAACCTCAGTTACACACATTATGTACAAGACACGATCCCCTGTTACGTTTGAACATCTATCATTTCAAACAACTCTTTCCTCAGCAGTCACGCTGCAGATATGGGCTTTTTTTTTTTTTTCATGACAACAAATGGAAAACAATCCTTTACATAAACGCGCCAACTGATAAAAGAGTAAGGTAGTCAGTTTCCTATCAAGTAGGTTCTTGGCATCGACCTGAATGCAAGTTGTTGCTTTAAAGGGGACATTGTCAAGAGAGTATAAACCCCAAATTTAGATTCTGCTAAAAACAAAAAACCAAACAAACCCGCCCGAATGACACAGAAATGATGCCCCCTTCAGCTTTTGCAACTCAAACCCTTCAATGTTGCAAGAGAGCATTAGGGTCAGATCCTGAAACTGATCTGACACTAAAGCGGAGGGCAAAAAAACGAAAAACAAATGGGGAAATGAATTATTATTGCTACGGTAAGCTACAGTAGCACCTGACAGCCCCAGTTATGAACCAGATCCCACTGTGCTGTACAAACACACAACAAACATTTTTTCAGCTTTAATAATTTTGGATTTCTGACACTGATCAGGAAATCTGGGGGGGGGCTGAAACACACACGAAGATATTTACCCTGCCAGTGTCTCTAATATTACCAAACATTGCAGGTTTGATCACAAATCTGGAGGTCAAATGTGGTTGCCAGAAAGGAAAATATGGTAGGCCCCAATTTTTATTTTTTAGTACCTATGTCGGGCTTTTTAAAGCTTAGTTCATCTATAAACGTATGTTACATGCCTCTCCCACAGGCTAAGCTGTTGATCTGGCCTGCATGAGAGGGTGAATAATCTGAGACTTGCTACCGGCCTTAGTGTAAATGCCACCAAACGGCAGTTCTGCCCCATTCTGCACCCGGAGAGGAGTTTGCATATGCAGAACTTGATCCCAAGCCCATCCCAGCCAATGGGAGTCTTTCCATGGACTTCAAGGAGCTCTGAGTTAGGCCCATAGTTAGCCAGCTGTGCCCTTCCCAGCATGCAATGGGGAAGCAGAAGCAGAAGAGGAATCCAGTGAAGCAAGCAGGCAAATGATCCATTTCTTCTGCTAGCCAAGTGAAGGTGGAAGCTGTTTTCTGTGTTCAGCTTCAGGGGAGATGTGCTGGCAAGTCGATGGGAGTTTTAAGAGCAACTCAACAACCCACCACTCGTCCTGAGCAGGCTTTGGGTTATCCTGGGTTGTTGAACCACAGGATTTCCCCTGCCTCCCAAACCTCATGTATTTGGGCTATCTTTAGTGCACCAAGCCAGGCTCTGAGTATAAGCCCTGTTGGACTAAGAGCGTGACACAGGGCTCAGTGAGAAACAAGCAGTGCCAGAAGCTGCGCAGGTCACACTTACCTCTATGAATTACGGAGAGCTTACTATGTAGATGTTCTAGTGCTTTTACAATCTGAAACATAACAAATCTACAGTGAACCAGAGCTGGCGGGAGCATGACGTGGCTGATCACACCTTGCTAGCTCACCTCTCCCGCCTCGACAGCGACTGCCCCGCGCTCGCCCCATCGGCCCCGCTTGGGGGAAACGATCTTGGTTTGTCATTTTGGGAGCACACAGCCGTGCGTGCTAGGGAGGCAGCGTGCTCAGTGGCAGGTGTGGGCTAATGTGCCTCGGTAACGACTCCTAGTGGAGAGCTGAGAATGCAGCTCACCCAGGCGAGCCATGTTCAACTTTTCTTGCTACACAGGATCTTTAAAGAAGGAATTCCTGGGGGGCTCTTGCCCCCCCGCCACGCCTGGATTTACTATTCATGGCAATAGTTGTGAGATATGTGAGCGTGCAAAATGCGTTCCCGCACTGGACACCTCCCTGATTTCCACTTGACTCTCCCCCTAGCTTTCCTCCCTCCCTGGCAGGCTGGTCCCCTCCCCGCACCCAACAGCTAACCTTCCTCTGATCCATACTGCTCTAAGGGAATATGCATGCTCAGAGATCTCCTGGGAATGACAGTGCATTGATGGAACGGAAAAGCAGCTGCTGTGCCCTCTCCACATCAATCGGGTTTTCTGCTTCATAACTGAAAAGCAGATCGGCAGATTTGAGAGCATTTATGGCTCACAAATGCAGACACGTCACTGCAGACCAAATACTGGAAGCCAAATAAGAATTAGCATGTGGGCTGGGTTGTGGGCCAAGTTCATCCCAGGGCTCCGACGGCAGGGACGCTAGATCCCCACAGCCTAGGTTTAGAATAGAAACATCACCCCTGCCTGTACTCACAGAGACGGCTATTTTCCCTAAGATGTCTTCAGGAATCGTCAGGCCTTTGTCAATGACATGTTTGTAGAATTTGTCCAGCGATGTATCCATCAGCTCCATGCAAATCCACACATCTCCCTGGGGGAAACAGAAAGCAAACATCTGCCCAGTCTCTCCTACAGCGCTCGCCCTTGGCTTGCTTTTGCTGGCTTTTTAAACGTCTCATAGAAGATTGCACTGGGCTTTCCATTCTCCTCCAAGCACACAAGGGTTAAGTGCAATGTGTCTGATTTATATATGGTGCTGCACTACATGGCTCAAGGGTTTAAAAATCAGATATTGGGTAAAATTTTCCAAAGCACCTAAATGACTTAGGAGTCTAAGCCACACTGAAAGTCAATGGGACTTAAGTTCCTAAGGCCCCAAGATTTTCACAAGTGACTAGAGATTCTGGATGCCTCCATTTTTGGTTGTTCAACTTGGACTTCTCAAAGGGGACAGATTTTCAGAGGATGGGTGCTCAGCACTTTCTAACAATCAGGCCCCTCTACGGTGTCCCAGGTTCAGCACCCAAAAGCTGAGGTACCCAAAATCACTAGTCACTTTGGCCTAAATCACTTATGAAAATAGGGCTGAGATGCTTTTGAAAAATTCCCCAGTGGTGATTTTCTTCTCTAGTTCCCTGGCTCAATACACGTCTAGAGCAGTATTTACCATTGGAGGGATGTTTAAGAGAACTATGGGTTAGGGGTGCCTGGGTAAGATTTACTGCCTGTGATAAACGGGAGGTCACATTAGAGAACCTAACTGTCCTTCTGGCTTTAAACTCTAGGCAACTCAATGTGCCATGAGCTGATGTTCTCAGCACGCAACTGTCCGGGTCTAAACAAACACTATAGAAACTGGTAGTGCCATAGAGATGGCTTTCCCCACCTCACCCAGGATCCTTGGGGGTTTTATCTCCTCTGATCAAGGAAGCCTTTGTGAATCAGACTGTAAATTCCCCTAGGGATGGATCACGTCTTTATACCTATCTGCATAGCAGAGTGCACACCAATGGTGGTGTATTAAAACAGACACCCCTGGGAGGGGCACAGCATAAGTGCCTAGATGGCTGGGGGAAAGGCTTACAATGTAGTCTAATCTTCTAACTTCTATTACATTTTTTTAACAGTGCCCATCACAGTGGCCTCCAAGCCAAGTAAGTGTAAGTGCGAAGTAAGGGAAAGACGTAGGCAGGAATCCAGAATGCTGTACCTCTCGAAAGAGCGCACCATAGAAAGTGACTGTGAAGTGGCAGTCTACCGTCCTCATGGAGATATCCAAGTCCATCAGTAACCTCTTCTGCTCCTGGCTATTCACTGTGGCTCGGATCCGCTGGAAGAGAGAGCATTTTAGCACTGGCTCTCCCAGCCGCATGCCGTGTTTCACTCGCATATGTGTGCTCACAACAGCTACATGAGGGGAAAATGCCACACAACGCAACACACTGAAGTCCCGGCATTTACTCCGGATTCTAAATCATTTCCCCTTTTCCTGGCTCTCTTTACAACTGAGAGGCACTGTGGTCATATGGATAGAGCAGGGAACTGGGGGGCAAATTCTAGGCTGGTGTAAACTGCCACCACTGCAGAGCTGCAGCAATTTACACCGGCAGAGAATTTGGTCCTGGGAGTCAGGACTCCCAAGTTCTATCCCTGCCCAATGACTCCTTTTGTGGCTTGAAACACGTCTATCAGATGTCTCAAGTCAGGCACCCAAAACTAGAGGGGACATTTGAAAATTTGATCTTTAAACCTCTCTGTGCCATGGTAAAACAGGGATAATCGGGCTTACCTACCCCACTGGGGTGAGGTGGGATTTATGTCTGTGAAGCCCTGACAGATCCTCGGAGGAGAGCTGCTATAGAAGGGCAAAGGATTATTGTTATTGAAACATCTCTTTCTTCATCTCTTTTTCTTTCTCTCTCTCCTTCCATCACGGGAAGTCCCCAGTGGCAGCTGCCAGCAAGTGCCTGTGGTGCTAGGGTAGCTTTATAAGCTCACACAGTTAAACGTGGACCAGATGCAGATATTCTAGGCTCTTTGGTCAAAGCCACTGGAGCCTAATAACAGAATTAAATGGCTCAGCACTGTGGAGCAGCTAGGAAGAAAATAAGTAACAGCTCTGTACGCTCCCACCATCCTGTCTAACCCCAGTCATGCCCATTTTCAGAGGGCTTTTGGAACCTGGTGGACACCAGAACAAAGAGGACAGACAAAATGTACAGAATGCAGGCTCTAAGGGTATGGCTAACCAGGCTGGGAATTATACCTCCAAGCTGCAATGTAGATGTACCTTAAGACTAGTCCTTGTCCCACAGATACTGGGAAAGCTTTGTTGTGTTCTTGGCAGTATTGATGAGCTAAGAGTTTTGTTTCACTTCACCTATTGCTTTCAGCCTTGCATCTTTTTTTTCCTTTTATTTTAAAAGGAAAATATCAGCTCAAATTTGGCCCAAGATTCAGGCTCTGTAAAAATAGCCTTTTAGAAAACTTATGTACAACATATCTGTTCTCACTTTTTTTCTTTAATTACAAGACAGTTTGGGGTTTGTTTGTTTTTTAACTATTATTATTATTATTATTTATTCATATTGTGGTAGAACCTAGGGGCTCCAATCATGGACCAGGTCCCCGTTACGCTAGGCGCTGTACAAATACAGAACAAAAACACAGTTTTGCCCCCAGGAGACTAGAAACAAGAGTGAAACTGACTTTTCAATATTTTCAGTGTCCCAGCGAAGAGAAATCCACAGAAAAACAGAGCACAGTAAAAAGTAAATTATGGTTTAACAATTACTGCCATTTTAATCTACAATTTTCTTACAGAGGACTTTAACAAAATCATCAACCTGACAGGGTCTAGGGTGACCAGATGTCCTGATTTTATATGGGCAGTCCCGATTTTGGGGGCTTTTTCTTATACAGACACCTATTATCCTTCACCCCCTGTCCTGACTTTTTACACTTGCTATCTTGTCACCCTAACAGGGTCCCTGCACTAAATAGCCCTAAGTGGATCCCAGTACTGCCAGCCCCAAGATTAAAAAATTATGAATCAGGCTTCCAAAAATCATGAGATTGCATTAAAAAGCATGAGATTTCTTAAACTAATGTCTGGGTTTTCTCTTCTGGTGCCAGAACCTTTAGGGGTTACATTTTCAGGCTTTTCTCAACAGTCAGGAGGGCTAGAAATTTACTTTAAAATAAAAATTGAAAGTGGCAATTCTCCTATAATCTCATGAGCCAAGGAGCTGGAGCTTTAAGAAAAGAATGCAACTTTGTGACAGCTGGTAACAAGGGGGTTCTTTGTTTCCAAGTGGTGGTATTCAGAGGGCTTTTCTGAAGCTAGCAGGTCCAGATGCTCGATGAAGATGCTGAGCTTCTTGCATTTAT
The DNA here is from genome assembly GCF_965152275.1 of Natator depressus. Classification (NCBI taxonomy): domain Eukaryota; kingdom Metazoa; phylum Chordata; order Testudines; family Cheloniidae; genus Natator; species Natator depressus. Next base: position 6,024,409 of record NC_134247.1, read on the forward strand.
CAGAGGCCATGAAGGCATGAAGCTGGAAGAGTCACTGTGGTGGGGCAGCTGCCCAGACAGGCAGGAGAAGGGTTAAGGCAGCCTTAGAGAACCCAGCCAATCAGGAGAAGGTTTGCTGGAGCAGCCCATATATAAAGGGCTGCTCAGCAGAGCAAGGGGCAGTCTCTTCCTGGAGAGCAAAGGGGAAGTTCTGCTGAGGAGCACTGAAGATACTGCAGTGCTGGGCAGGGTAGCAGAGCAATAGGGGAGCTCTTGGCTGACCATGGCCAGACTGAGGCCCTGAAGCAAGGGCAGGGAAGGTGCTAGGGCTATGGGGGAAGTGGCCCAGGGAAAGTAGGCAGCGGGAATAAGAAGAGGGGCAGTAAGTGGCTGCCACCTATAGGGTCCCTGGACTGGGACCCAGAGTAGCAGGTGGGCCTGGGTTTCCTTCCCATACACACACACCCTTTACCTCTACTTGCCAATGAGGAGAATGGCCTAAATCCAGACTGCAGTTTGCCCCTGAAGCCAGGGGCTAGACTAGTGACTGCAGTTGGCTGCTGAGGCAAGTGGAGGGACTGAGGACTGCCTGTCCCCTGAAATGGGGGAGGCAGCAGGCTGGGGCACAGCTGGAGGGCCATGTCCCAAGAGGACACCGTGGTCCGGGAGCAACGCAGGTCCTGATGGTGGAGACGGTGGAGGAAGCGGAAGTAATGGCAAGTGAGACACCACTAGTAAAAGGCGCCCTGGTGGTCCAAGAGAGCTAATCCCCAGCAGGAGGCGCCGTGGCAGCAAATTGGCTCTGCTACGATCACCATTTGCAGAACAGATGTTCTGTGTCAGAGGCATAGGGTCTGGGGGTCTGCTGCCCCTTTGTAAGCGTGAGGAGAATCAGGTCCCAGGTCTTCTGATTGTGGTATACACACTGCCCAATACTACGTCTCCCTCTCACTCTTCATATGCATGTATATTCAGAGTTATAGATTTTAAGGTCAGAAGGGACTGTTATAATCTAGTCTGACCTTCTGTATAACAGGCCAACGAGTAATTTCTAGATCCAGCCCTTAACTTCTGGTTGAGGTAGATCATATCTACATGAATGAGATCCAGTCATGATCAAAAGCCTTTAAAGTGATGAAGAATCCATCACATTCCTACATCAAGTATTCCAGTGGTTAATTCCCCACAATGTTAAAAAATTGGGCTTTATTTCTAATCTGAATGTGTCCCACTTCAGGTACCAACCACTGGGTCTTGTTATGCCTTTTTCTGATAGATTAAAGAGCTGTCAACTACCAAAAGTCCCTGAAGGTACTTTATTACAGGTACTATTTACTTGGGGGCAGGGGGGGTGTATAAAAACATACATACCCACCCATGGATTATTAAAGATGCAGAGGAGCAACCCCATGAAATGATGACGAAGATAAAATAAAATGAACGTAGGTTAATATGAACGGAAATGGGTAAAGTTCACAATACAGGGCTCAGATCAGAGTGTACTGCAATTACTGCCTCAGTCAGAGGGGTTACAACAAAGATTACCCCATTTCCCCCCAAAAATGTCATGTTAAATTGGAGACGGGATACAATAAACGGTGCACACAGACACTCCTTGCATCCTTTTGTTCTGTTTGCAGTAAGAGAAATTCACCTCTTCCTAAAGTTCTAACGCAGGGGGAGGCCGAGGGCAAAGGAAAGGCCCTTACACTTAAGAGGGACGTACAGCCTGTGGAGCATGCATCTCCTTGTATGATGTGGTGCGTCTTCATCCACCCACAAGTCTTCTGGAATCTCCATGGTCTGCACATGCCTATTAAAAGTGGATACTCTTAATTATAAGTGATCCTTAGGCTCCTGTTAAGTGGCCGGCAGTGCAAAACATGGATCCTCCTGACTATATGGGACAAATTCACACCTGCTGTAGTTGGTTTTCAAACTACAGTAACTCCTCACTTAACGTTGTAGTTATGTTCCTGAAAAATGCGACTTTAAGCAAAAAAGTATGTTAAGCGAATCCAATTTCCCCATAAGAATTAATGTAAATAGAGGGAGTTACGTTCCAGGGAAATTTTTTTTTGCCAGACAAAAGACACTATATATATACACACACACACACACACACAAAATTTTAAACAAACAATTTAATACTGTACACAGCAATGATGATTGTGAAGCTTGGTTGAGGGGGTGGAGTCAGAGGGTGGGATATTTCCCAGGGAATGCCTTACTGCTAAATGATGAACTAGCAATTGGCTGAGCCCTCAAGGGTTAACTCGTTGTTAATGTAGCCTCACACTCTACAAGGCAGCAGGAATGGAGGGAGGGGAGACAGCATGGCAGACAGAGACACACACCGTGTGTGTGTGTGTGTGTGTGTGTGTGTGTGTACGCTGACCCACTCAAGTACACTGCCTTGTTAAGTTAATCAGCAAGCTGAGACCACACCTGCTGCCAGGAAGCTCCCTACATCCTGAGCCCTGTCCTGTGTCCCCCTGCTCTATGGAGATGGGGTAAGCGGGGTGCAGGAGCAAGGGGGACACCCTGACATTAGCCCCTCTCTTCCCCACCCCCACACAGCAAGCAGGAGGCTAGGGGAGCAGCTCCAAGGCAGGGGACAGGAGCAGCACAGGGCAATAGGGGGGAGGGACAGCTGAACTGCAGGCAATTGATAGCCTGCTGGGCGGCTGCTGCACAGGGAACTTAGAGGAGTGGGGAGCTGATAGGGGGGCTGCCGGCCCACTCTGGTTCCAAGCCCCCACCAGCTCGCTGCAACGGGCTGCTCTTCCTGCAAGCAGTGGACAAAGCAGGCGGCTGCCAAACGACGTTATAAGGGAGTAATGCACACTTTAAACGAGCATGTTCCCTAATTGATCAGCAATGTAACAACGAAACAACGTTAACCGGGATGACTTTAAGTGAGGAGTTCCTGTAAGCCAGAGTGTATATCTCCACGAAGAAAAGAAGTGTACTTTCAAAACACGAGAGCTAAGGCATTTTAAAGTCCTAGGTGTGCAGATGAATAACTTGCCCTGTCTACACTAGGATTTTTAAACACGTCAGCGGTCACATTTGAAAAACACACCTTTTTTCCAAGTGTAGATCTGGGCTTGAATTAGGCTTAATGTCCTGTCCATCTCAGCACCTCCACATGGAAAGAGTAAGTCCCTTGTCAGACTAAGGCCTACTCGAGTGAAGGTAAGAGTGGAAGCTTATGTTGAGGACAGCCTGACGGGTCAGCACACATACACACATAGAAAACACCTTAGGAGTCTCACCCTACCTTCACCGCCATGATCTGTGCGCTAGGCATGTGCCGCATCTTCTCCACCACCCCGTAAGCACCTCGGCCCAGTTCAGAGATCGGCTCCAGGTCATCGGCCTTCACTTCAAAGTTCTGTGGGAGGAAAAAACCACCGTGAAAAAGGCCAAAGGCAACAGAACAGGTGCAACGGTTTTCCTCACTGAAGGCACCATGGACAGGGTGATAAAGGAAGTCAGGAACTCCTAAGATCTAGGCCTTGCTTGAACACCAGCTCCCACTAGTGGTACTGGGCAGATGACCTTCCCCTCTCTAGCCTGTCTCCCTATCTGTAAAATGAGGATAAGAATACTGCCCCTAACCCCCAAGGAGTGCTGTGAGGATTAGCTAGGCCCCAGAAGAGGTATATCACTACAGTGGTGCAGCCCTCACCTGTGTGACTAACAGCACCTCACATGGAGCTGAAGGAGTTTTAAGAACGGACTTTCCAACCTTTTCAGTTATATTTCCTAAATTTTAGGCAAGGAAAATCAAGCCAGTTCCCATTTCATTTAGTCAGTTTTCACTTTCAGGTTCTCAGTGCTGCAATGGTCATTGAAAACGCTGCCGGAAAATGCTGAAACAACTCTTCCCATGGGAATGTCTTTAAAAAAATAATCCAGGGAAGTGTTTCCAAATGGTCTTAGGGTTTGAAAAGCTTGTATCGGGGCCAGATCGGAGTTGAGAGTGCCACTTTAAACCTCGGTAGATTTATTTTGTCTAGCGTTACCGATTGCTTTCTCTTGGCTTTGCCTAAAGGACGACTTTGTTTTCAGCTCTGCCTTCTGCCCTGCCCCTTCTTCTTTTTGACGCAATATTGTGCACTGGCTGTATTTTTGCTCATTATTATTTCTGGGTTTTGAAATAGGTCTCCGCTGCTCAAGCCGGCTGAACGCCCCACCGCAGAAGTCAACCGTCCTGCTGAAAGCGACTGGTTATAATGAACTGATTCACAGCACGTAATCCCACACCGCTTTCTACCTGAGCCGCGGAAAATCTGCCGCCTGCAAAGTGCTACCCGGAGAGGGTTCCGAGAGCTTGGGCGCACGCACTGTGTTACCGCACACCTTGGACGCGGGCTGTTCGGTCACAATTACATTTACTGTAAAACCAGCCCTCACTAGCTTTTTTTGTGTTAACGTGGATCCAAGCATCTTGTTCTGTCCAACACCGTGCCTGCTGTTTAATGCAAACTCTTCCGAAACGAGCCCTTTGTCTCTTTTTCAGGCAGCGTTCTGAAATTTAGCAGCAAAGTTAAAGGGAAAGGGACAAGTAGCCTACTCTAGGGAACACAATACAGCCTGTGGAACAGGAACATGATGATATCATGTCCTAAAGGAACCTTGCAGGACAAATGCATTCTGGGACAGAGACAGCTAATTCCTACCAGGGTACTGACTGCTAGCCAATCAAGTCCCCCTCCTCCACGGGACGCCATATTCAAAAAAAAAAAAAAAAAAGCTTGAGCTCTGTATTTTATGAGCGCTTGCCTCTTTGCGCCTTCTAGCACGGTCTTTCTGCCTCCATGCAGAGCTCCTTTTGGAATTCTCTCCCTCTTTCTTGGGATTGTGGATGTGAACCACTTTTCTTGGAACAAGGGATCACTTTAGCAGCAGGTATTTCTTTGACTTGACGCTGAGCCCTTGAGCTGCAGATCCCGCACCCACCTTTCCATCTCCTAGCCCCTGAACTGCAGATCCCGCACCCACCTTTCCATCTCCCAGCCCCTGAACTGCAGATCCCGCACCCCCCTTTCCATCTTCCAGCCCCTGAACTGCAGATCCCGCACCCCCCTTTCCATCTCCCAGCCCCTGAACTGCAGATCCCGCACCCCCCTTTCCATCTCCCAGCCCCAGTGCTATGCCAGGGAAAATAAAAATTCGAACTTGAAAGAGAGACAAACGCCCAATGACAGATATCGTAAAATGCTAATGACCTAATACATCACCTAATAAATTAACTGGCTGATGTTCAGTGGCAAGAGATAGTCCTAACCAATTTATTGCCTGGATTTATTGTGCTCTTATTAAAGCTCCTGGGACATTTACGCTAATAAAAACAGCTGTTGCACGTTCTTGTTTTCCTGGAAAAATTTACAATGTCAAATGGAACTGGACTCTATCCTTGTTTTCCTCGGAATCTGATTTGGGGACAGGCTGACCTGCGCTGGTTAGAATCTTAGACATATAAATTCATGGTAGCAGCACAGATGAAGAAAAGCCTCCAATGTAAGAAAGGAGTCAAAAACTTCAGACGGCAGGTTAAGTCAGCAGTAGACCAGACTGATTCTGCCCTCCTGCTGGTAGAGGTACACACCCACACCGTACTTTTAATACAATATTTCAGCGATGCCATGTTCTGACAGCAAAAAAAAGATTTGGGATCCTCCTCACAGCCAGGGAAGGTGGTCAGAGCTCGCTGAAGCCTGTGTGATCTCTTCCCCTCCCCCAGGTTGACAATCCAAGCTATAGCCCTGCAAGCTGTTGGGGATGACTGAGTTGGCTTTGATTATATTTCAGGAGGGGAGAGTGGGCTCTCTCCCCCCTCATCCATTAGGCCTACCAGTCATGTGTCTTCAGAGTGAAAGCCAGAAGAGGTGTCCCTCACTGAAATGCCAAGGCCGAGCACTTGGGGAAGCTGTTCAATAGCGTCTGGGGAGAGGGGAGGAACTAGGCTTTGAAGTTAACAGTCCAGCAACAAACAGTGGAAGTTCACACCTCAGCTGGAGCTAGGGACATTGTTCCTGAGGAATGAGTCAGTATCCAAGGGGAAGCAGGAAAAAATGGGGAAAGAAAACAAGCCCTACTTTCTGCTCCAGCTAGAGCTAGGAGAAAATGGCCATTTACAAGGTGATCAGGCCGCTTCCAAGAGCCCCAGGTCAAGTTGTTACCCAGCTCAGTTTTGAGGTGTTCATGCACGCCTGTACACGCACATACTTGATCACAGCTCCCCTATGTCCCACCTCATGGGTCAACAGTATCTAGGGCTGTTCTGAGGCTATTACACTTTACAGAGGAGCAATCAGCTTCTGGCCACTGAAGAAGCAAGAGCCCATTTGGTTCTCAGTGGTTTGACGCAGGGAGGGCTGCCTTGAAGGTGAGGCTATGTAAGAGAAATGGGGGCATCCGATGCCCATAAAGAGGATCCCCACCCCCACAAATGAAAGGCTAATGAACAGGTCAGTCACACTTATGAGGCACATGGAGATTCCTAGCAGCCAATCTAGTTCTTTGCCAGCATTCTAAGCAGAATCCCTCCATGAGGTCCGCATAATGCCCTAACTCAGTATCCCACATCAGGACCAGCAGCAGCAGGCGATCCTAGCCAATTACTGTCATCGACTCCAGTCACAAGGACATTGTCCAGGAATGCTCTGAAGTCTTTGGGATCACCAGAGTTAAGATCATGCATTACTGCTAGTGTCCTGAGCTCCCAGAAAACTCATCCAGGAAAAATCTTCTGGGAAAAACCCCCAGCCTGCATCCAGTTCCAGAGAATTTTAAAACCCTGCCTCAACTCCACGTCCATCTCTGTGTGAGCTGGGCAGCGCCCTGTGTGCTAAGACCACCAGCTGAGGATACAAGTGTTAACTCTGCCACCGAAGGAGGAGTTTGCTTTCGTAGCAAGGACGCCGAACAATAGCTCAGGGCCAGGCAGGTGGGTGGGACTAAACCAGGGCAGATACTCCAGTTATTAGAAGTGACCACCACGGCTCACACAGACCATTTAAAAAGTAAACTTCTTGGGCTACGTCCTCTTGGCTTGCATTGATCCTGGTGGTGGGAGAATGAAGTAGAAGAAAACTACTAACATTACCCAGGGTTTAGCAATCAGCACCTTGCCCCTGACTACATGTTACTATTAATCCCATTAAGCGTGTGGTGTTGGGGGCATTATGTAAAAGCCAGGCAAGGGTTAAAGGATGTTGCAAGTGTCGCAGAGGGAAATGAGGTCACTCTCATTAAACTGGGTTATTCCTTGGACACCAAATGGGAGTCACCTCTTAGGCCTTCTCCACAGAAGGATTTGCTCCTATGGATGGCCTCTTGCTAGGCCATTCCCCTGGGCTGGCTTTGCAGAGCTGCTTTGCTCACAGGAGGAGCTGGACAGTCTCATATGCGAGCTCTGAGCCTGGCTGCTTTTTAACAGATGTGCTGACACAAAAGACCCCTCACACGCTCCTTGATCTCACTTCCGGATTAGGTGAATACAGGCCGAGGCAGGTTCGATGAGCTGCGGCTAATCCCTCTCTAAATGATACGGAAACGTTTCAGCTGCAACACTGACACTGGCCAGAAGGGGGTAGGCTGGGTTCTGATTGTGTGGGATTCTGGGTCAAGAAGACTCACTAGCCAGTTTAGTTTTCAGAGTAGCAGCCGTGTTAGTCTGTATCTCCAAAAAGAAAAGGAGTACGTGTGGCACCTTAGAGACTAACAAATTTATTTGAGCATAAGCTTTCGTGAGCTACAGCTCACTTCATCGGATGCTCTGCACTGGGACCAAGTCCCTGTTGGCTACAGCCTAGCTAAAGCAGCCAAGCTATGAGCATGACAGCACACTTCTCATCCCTGTGCATCCGTGGGGCAGGGCTGTTTCATCAAAACCTAGGAGGGGGGAAAATAACCTTAGACAAGAACTAAAACCGGCTGAGAGGCTGCAGTGCTAAAGGGGACACCGATCATAAAGGTGCTTGAGGGTGCTTGGCTTATGACCTCCTGCTTAAAAAAACTCTAGAAGCATGCTAGTATCCACTGTAACTGCACAGCCTGGTTTGTATTATAATAACAATTATAATGATTTGCACTGGGAATTTGTGATAATGCCTAGGAGCCCAAGTCATGAACCAGGACCCCATTGTGCAAGGCGCTGCACAAAATACAGAACAAAGAGACTGTCCCTGACCCAAAGACTTTACAATTTTACTCTCGTTTTGCCAAACACATACGTGTAAGGAAACCACCACCATGAACCTACCTCCATCCTCTAAACCATAGAGATATATAATGAAAGCTTTCATTCTGTAGAAAATTTTACAGCCCCTAGAAAACAGATTTAGGATGGACATATATCCCTTCACGCACATGCATATAATCCCTAGTGCTATAATTTCAATACACTGAACAATCTGAGCTATTTTCTGTCACACACTTATAAACAAATATGTAATATGCATTTCTACCCATTTCTCCAGTTAACAATTTTACTGAAGATACAGCACTAGAGAGTATGTAATCCACAAACTTTCAGTCTGAATGGATAAACAATACTTTCTGGAGATGGCTTTTAAAATGTATAATGATCCCATTTCTATGCATTGAACATAAACTTTTAACATAGTGGCACAATGAACATAAGATAATATACATATTATGGGCCAGAACAGTCTCTCTTTTTTGGAGGGGGAGTGGAATTAGCTGATAAAGCACAAAAGATGTTAAGAAATGGAGAAACACATAGTTTAGGGAGTACTGACAGAAAACGTCAGTGGTTTTATGCTTAAAAATGGCCAGGAAGCCCTGCCCTAAACCCGATTTCAATCCTCCTCCACGTTCAGATCGTCGCACCCCTCCCACACAAGAGCCAGGAATTGTTTTTCTAAACACGCTCCCCAACTTAGTTCCTGACCCTGTGTACGCAAACACATATGAAGTCTTCGGTTGCCATAGCTCGTAACTGTACCTTCTCGCCAATAGAGATGCAGGCTTTGGAGTCTAAATCTCGAGGGGGCCTGTGGAAGAGAAAGAACAAAATAGTATGCAGAAAGCATCAGTCACAGAGACCTTACACAGATAATATTCCAAAGAGACAAAGCCTTTCAGAGCCCCTAGTCCAGGGGCTATTGCCCTGTGGATATGGGACTCAGTAATGGGAGGTCTGGGTGTAAGTTCCCCTCAAACTGATGGGACAGCAGCCCGATGCAATATATGCAGCAGTGTCACCCAGAGTAGCCAAGCTGGCTTCCTAGCCTTTCAGTGCTATTAGATGTTGCCATGGTTCACAAAGTCACCCCAAAAGGTGTCGGGAAGGAAGTTGCTGGAGCTGGAATTTCACAAGCCTGCGTCCAATTCCAGCGCTAAGGAATTCAAACAGAGTACTCCCTTTGAGAGGCTGGGACTGGAACCAGTTCCTGGGACACACAAGAGAGGCAGAGAGAAGCAAATCCGCCTTAGCCAGTTTACAGGACAGATTAAACAGGCAGAGAGGAAAAACACAAGCCCAGTTTCACTTCTGTCTCGGAAGTAGCATTTGTCCCCGAACGCACCTGGGGCTAAAAGGGGTTTGGGACCCGATGCTTTTGTTCAGGACTTTTCTCCATTTAGAAAGGGAAATTATTTTTCAGTAGGACATGGCTGATTTTTATTGGCAGGTTGTTTTCTTCCTCCCCTTCCCCTGATGAAGGAACATCCCCAGTAGAGCTTTTAAACAAAAATCAGAAGAAAGCAGTAAGCCCTAATGCACCGAACTGTGAAATAGCCCTGGCCTCTGAGTTGGTGATCAGTGTGGGTATGTCTACACTGCAAAAAACACCCAGCTGCAGTGAGCAGCAGAAGCTGGGTCGACTGACTCAGGCTCACGGGGCTTGCATGACAGGGCTAAAAATAGCAGTGTAGACGCTGTGCTCGGGCTGGAGCCTGGGCTCTGAGACCCTCCCCCTTTCCCATTTCAGAGACCGGGATCCGGCCCACGTGGGAACTGTCTACACTGTGAATTTTAGCCTCATACAGCAAGTCCCATGAGCCTAAGTCAGCTGACCCGGGCTCTGAGACTTGCTGCGACAAGGGGGTTTTTTGGAGTGTAGATGTACTCTGTGTCCTAAAGCATAAGGATTGATAGCCCTTCTAACTGCTTACTACCTGACTCCAGGCAAAAAGGTTAACATCTTGTCACCCTCTTGTCATCTTTATTTAGCGTTCACATCCAACGCTGTTCAAAACAGCAGCCCATTAACGTCAAGACCCCACGCAGGTCAATTAGCACGGTCCCACTTACTCTAAAATGATCATTAAGCAAAGCTACATCTCTCCACAGTCCTGCTAAGGGAAACCTGCTCCATCTAGGATTCCACAAGGCAGCGAGAATACAAATAAAGGCAGCTAAAAAGGGAATCCCAGCTCTGATTCCTTCACAGTCTCTGCAGGAACAGCTACCCCATCCAATTTACAGAGAACCTGAAGCAGCCTTCATTTATCTTACAAAGAAAAGGAGTACTTGTGGCACCTTAGAGACTAGCCAATTTATCTGAGCATAAGCTTTCGTGAGCTACAGCTCACTTCATCGGATGCTCACGAAAGCTCATGCTCAAATAAATTGGTTAGTCTCTAAGGTGCCACTAGTACTTCTTTTTGCGAATACAGACTAACAGGCAGCTACTCGGAAACCTGTCATTTATCTTAACTATTCCTGGAAAGGATTAGTGTAAGACAAGGTGGGGGACGGTTCTCTTTCTCAGAAAATGCTCCTCCTCCGGGGAAGGGGAGGCATCAGGTATATCTGCCCAGAGACAGATTTCTCAAATTTCTCCTTTCTGGTGCTGCCTAACTTATTTAATTTATTAAAACCACTGCTCGCACACTTTAAAAAGTCAGGCTTCCTGCTTGTACATAAGCTTGGGGAGCCCAAGTAGAATTGCCCTGGCAAATCGAGGCCTTCATGCCATCTCTTTACATTGTGGCCTACATGATGTGCTAATTGGCTGAGAAGGCCCATACCAGGGCTGCTCCTTTGATCAGGCAGTTGAATTAAGCTCTGAATAAAAAGCCAGTTGGATTGTTTGCTTTTTTTTTTTTTTTTAACTAATTTGTTTCTGGAATCTCATCAATGTCATAAAATTATTCCCATATGAGGGCACACAGTACAGGGCAGTGCATAGTCGCAGTATCTGATGTCTACTGATTTGACTGGGGATTTGTCTATGCTAGAAAAGGTTTGCCACTATAGCTATACCAGTCTAGATGTACACTAGCAAACATTTTCTAGTACAGACGCAGCTCATACCAGTAAAAGAGTACTTTTGCTGGGCTATCTTTTACCAGTTCCCCAAACAAAATAAACTATCCCACACATATATCTCTAAGCAACATTACTATACCAGCAAATGTATTGAATATAAACCATCCAGGAGACAGCTCCAGGGATATTATAGTAGCAACAGTTCCAAGCAAGTAGACAATACAGGTTCTCTTAAGAGAAACTTAAATCTAAATTACTCTCCCAACGACCACAAGAGCATCAGCCACAATTTTCATATTGCTGGGGGAGACGTGACATCCCTTCAGCTGTTGGCCACTTTATAGCCCAGGGCTTTCTCCCCCATGTACCTATTCCTTTCCCTCCCCCATGTAGTTTCCCAAATGTCTGTGTCTCTGACATGTCTAAAATCAGTCCCCCAGGGGCTCACCTTTCAGAGGATTAGCAGAATGAGCATGAGGAAGGGGCTGATGGATGGGATCAGATCACCTTGTGTGTTTCCGTTTATGCCTATCAGCTGAGCAGACCTGCCAATGCAAATAGATACCCAAGCCATACAGGATAGTGGGTGCTGCTGCTTTAATAATCAACGTTAACCTTCAAGGAGGCTGATAAAGCCAAGCAACCCTTAGCTGCAGGGCTTGCCCTGTGCAGCGAACAGCACCCTAATAATACCGGGCTCTCTCTTCTGAGTGTGTTGATTTGGGGGGTTATTTTAAAAGCTTGTTCTTAACTATTTTGGGGAAGTTCTCTGGCTCATGTTATGCAGCAGGTCACAATGGTCCCTTCTGAATCTATTAACTCATTCATGCAAAAGAAGTGACACCATCAGCTAAAATAAGACCCCCTTTTGTTCTTTTGACTGAGACACGCGACAAAGCAGTACATGAAAGAGAAAATTAACTGGGGGGGGGGTGTTTATAAACCCTAAGTTTTTTGAGACTTACGTAGAGCTTGTCTGTGGTTGTTCAAACGCTTCTTTAGGAATTTTCAGCCCAGGGTTTCTCTTCTTGCCTGTGAAACAAGAAAGAGGCAGAAGGAAAGAGAGATGATTTCCATGTGGGGGGGTGAAGGAGGCGGTGGGGTGTTAACCTCTGTGGTTATAATTGTAAAACACAGTTTGTCTACCATGGTTGACCTTATTTAACAGAAACACCAGCTCAGTCTGGTGGTGCAGATTCAGGGCACAGAGTTCAAAATATAAAGTTCCTTTGTTCAGCCAGCTGTGACCAGGCCAGCACTTCTAGCTCCCACGCAAGCACAGAATGCAGGCGGCAGCTCAGGCAACCGAAGCCCCCGTGAAAGTGCAGAGGGGAAAGGCATCTCACCTTTTTAAGCCCTATCTACACTGGCTCCCATGTTTCCTGAACTGATTCAATTCAGACCGAAACCAGTTCCAATATACCGGGTGTAAATACCTATTTACCTTGTGCAAGCAGGGACAGAATCTTTTTAAACAGAGTTTGACAACATAGGGCCAAATTCTGATCTCATAGGCCCAGATCCTTGAAATCAATGGGACTTAGGCACCTTAATACCTTTGAGGGTCTGGGCCATTTACACGAGTGTCAACCAGGATTAAGCACTGAAGTCAATGTAGCTATGTAAAATCAGCACAAATGAGAGCAGAATTAGGCTCGAAATATACAACAGTATTTGTTCACATTGGCTAGCTAAACCTTTCTTAAAGTGATTTAACATGAACAGGATTAAAACCAAGTTCTAAAGCAGTTCACCCTAGAGTAACTGGGTTCCAAACCAGAGGGTGACAGAGTCCAGTGGACTAGGGCAATATGAGAACCTTTTCATTGCTAAACATATAGTCACATATAGTCATATTTCAGAGCGAGGTTCTGAATCCAGGGACAAAATAACCTGGGAACATAAGTCATGTCACCAAACCCCCAGGATAAACATACAGATGCAGCTTGGGTGTGTTATAAAACACTGGGTCCCAAAAAAGCAGCCACCTAATTTAGACTTTTTTAACCTAACAATTTACATCAATTACTGTATTTCTTCAAACCTCTGTGTCTCTCCCTGTTCACGACACTCTCTTTCAGCCTTTTACTTATACGTGTTTCAGTTTATTTTCCTATGACGCACCCTACCATCATGCTCTGACACGCAGGACTATAAATATCTGTGCATTCCAGGGCTGCAGGGGCCACTGGGTTACGATGCATGCCCACAGAACTGAAAATGACCCTTTTAAAGCAACTAGTCAACTTTTTAACTGTAGATCTTTTTCTTCTCAGCTTGAACACACAAGATCAAGCCTGCTCAGTTTGCCACAGGCCATTCCAGCATGTGGCAGATGGTTGCAATGCAGCCTCATGGAAAAAACATTTACTTGGAAACTATTGCACATATCTTGCTTTATATTATTTATTATTATTATTGTTATTAATTAAAAAACAATACTACAAACTTGCATTTGAAAAGGACATGTTCTCTGCTCCACAGAGCTTCAAGTCTAAATAGAAAAAAGCAAACAGAAGACAAGACCGAGCAGAACAGCTTAAGAGAGAGACAGATTATTGAGAATAATAATGAATAGTTTTCAAAAATTTCCCAAGAGACATCAGTTGGTCTATAAGGAAGACGGAAAATGGTAAAAACAAATGCAGACGCTTCTGTAATTAGATTAGCAGAGTTAGGGTTACCATATTTGAACATTCAAAAAAAAAAAAAAAAAAAAAGGACACTCCATGGGAGCCAGGGGGAGATGTTTGAATAGAGACTGGTTTCAGAGTAGCAGCTGTGGATATTCGACTGGGAGTAGCTGGGTCATTACACATACTGAATCTATTTCCCCATGTTAAGTATCCTCACACCTTCTTGTCAAACTGTCTAAATGGGCCATCTTGATTATCACTACAAAAGTTTTTTTTTCCCTCCTGCTCATAATAGCTCATCTTAATTAATTAGCCTCTGACTCCACCTTTTCATGTTCTCTGTATGTATGTATCTTCTTCCTACATGTTCTATTCTATGCATCCGATGAAGTGAGCTGTAGCCCACGAAAGCTTATCCTCCAATAAATGTGTTAGTCTCTAAGGTGCCACAAGTCCTCCTGCTCTCTTTCTTGAATGATCAACTCATCTTTGGGGAAAAATAATAATGGCAAAATCCCGGACGTTTTTAGATATTTAAAATTCCTCCCCGATGGCGATTTAAGAACCAAAAAGCCGGACATGTCTGGGAAAATACGGACGTACGGTAACCCTAGCAGAGTACCCCTGGCCATTACATCTCTGGTCTTCTTAGTATTATAATAGCAGCTAGCGCAGTGGTGGCCAACCTCCGGAGCCACATGAGGCTCTTCATATGCGGCTCCTTGTATAGGCTCCAGGGCTGGAGCTACAGGTGCCAACTTTCCAATGTGCCAGGGGGTGCTCACTGCTCAACCCCTGGCTCTGCCACAGGCCCTGCCCCCACTCCACCCCTTCCCGCCCCCTCCCCTGAGCCCGAGGTGCCCTCGCTCCTTCCCCTCCCCCCCCCCCCCCCACAGCCTCCTGCGTGCCACGAAACCGCTGATCGGGAGGGAGGGGGAGGCGATGATCGGCAGGGCTGCTGGTGGGTGGGAGGCGCTGGGAGCGGGGTGTGGGGGAGCTGATGCGGGGCTGCTGACGTATTACTGTGGCTCTTTGGCAATGTACATTGGTAAATTCTGGCTCCTTCTCAGGCTCAGGTTGGCCACCCCTGAGCTAGAGGGTCCAACTAAGATTGGGGCCGTGCTAGGCACTGTACATATTGTTGCCTCGTCAGCCGGAGTGGTTAGCCAAAATTCAGGCTCTTGTAGGGTTGTTTCCATTAGGCTGACGAATCAGTAAGAGGAGTCAGGTATACTTTTGGTGTAATCTTGTTTATTTACCAAAAAAAAAAAAAAAAAAAATGTATAGAGTCCTGTTTCCTTGAACACAGGAGATACAAACAGCAACCAGCAGTTTCCTTCCTCAGAAATCTCCACGCCTGCCACCCCAGCGAGCTCAGTGCCCAAAAAGCCCTGTCTCTCTGCCTCCTCTTAGATCATCCTCACAATTCCTCTCACTGGCTTTCTGACACAGCCTGCAACCTCTATCCTAACCCCTAAACATGCAACCAGGGAAACCCCATGCATCCTGCATGGCACACCCATTGACTTTGATGGGGTCCGTGACTGTCTATGGTCTCCATTTAGATTGGAAGCTCTTTGGGGCAGGGACTGCCTCTTAATATTACGTTGTGAAAGTTGCTAATGGTGGGGGAAGAGGAAGCTTGGCTCCAAAGACAAAGAGTATAAGAATCCTAGTTTTCCATCCCCGTAATACAGATAGGGAACTGAAACGAGGCGATTTGCCCCAGGTGATAGAAGGAGTCTATGGGACACTGAGGAATTGGACCCAGTACTCCACAGTCCCATCTCAGCCTCTTAACCATAAGCAGGGCCCTACCAAATACACGGCCATGAAAAATGCATCACGGATTGTGAAATCTGGTCTCCCCCACCATGAAATCTGGTCTTTTCCGTGCTTTTATCCCATATGATACGATTTCATGGGGGAGACCAGCGTTTCTCAAATTGGGGGTCCTGACCCAAAAGGGAGTTGCAGGAGGGTCAGAAGGTTATTTTAGAGGGGTTGCAGTATTGCCACCCTTGCTTCTGCCCTCGGCGGCTGGAAAGTGGCGACTGGTGGCCAGGCGCCCAGCTCTGAAGGCAGCACCCAGCCAGCAGCAGTGCAGAAGTAAGGGTAACAGTACTACAATGCCCCCTACAATAACCTTGCGACCCCCCCACCCCCCGCCAACTCCTTTTGGGGTCAGGACCTCTAATTACAACACTGTGAAATTTCAGATTTAAATAGCTGAAATCATGAAATTTACTATTTTTTAAATCCTATGACCATAAAATTGACCAAAATGGACCGTGAATTTGGTAGGGCCCTAACCTTAAGACCATCTGTCCTCTTCTGGTTTGCTACTTCGTCTTTATCTTGATCGTCTATCCCAGTGTTTCTCAAGCTTTTTGATACCAGGGACTGGCTTGCTGCCTTCCTAAACTGCGTCGGGGAGATCTCAGGGGCTGGCACCAGTTCACAGACCGGTCATCGAGAAACACTCTATCCTAGCCCCTGCTGCTGCAAAAACACTCACAAATGGTCTACCTAAAAGTGAAAACAAGCACAGATTCTTACCCATTTTTGTTTTTTGTTTCCTGCATTAATTTACTTGCAGAATCACACATGCTGTACCAATATCTCAGCATAGTATATTTTAGGCAGTTCTGAAGGGATGGAAATTAACCCACTGGAAATTAACCTAATTTGAGCATGAACCATAATAGACTGTACAGAATTTAATCTTATCTTGGTTCACAAGTGGTGTCAAAGGAAGAACAAAGTAGCAAAATACCAAACCCAAATAAATATTAAAAGCCTTTCCGCCTTCTGCTGAAATATATTCTGCATGTTTTGAGTTTATTTTCCTTGTCTTTCTTAAGAGAATACAATATTTTGAAACTCTGCCATTTTTTGAAGCACAATCTGTTCCCTTAACAAAGCTGCCAAGACATGGACCTAGTTTAACGTTAAAGCATCAACAATGATCAAAAGAAAATATGGATCTCACCGTGGCACTGGGAGAAGTGGAACTGCAGGATGGAATTAAACCAGCAGGAATTCACCCTCATAGCACCAGCAAATTCCCTGCAGTATTAGTGTGTGAAACAAAACAACTACATCACGCACCACATTTCACCTCATGGGTATTTAATGAAAGTCCCTGGCTGTAATCCGGCAATTTTATGCCTCTCAGCTGAATTAGACAAAGTTTCTTCGCTCCTTTTGTTACAACATGCAAATTGCTTGCTCTCCGGAGCTCTGTGCCCGCAACAGGGTATCTAGAGTGCAGCATGAACAATCTGCCTTCCAGCCTTCGGATTGAATCGGATGACGTTTCATTCTGACGCACCCAGGAATCATCATTTTTATACAGATACAAAGTGTAATGTTCGATTTATCACAGTAGCTACCACCAAACAAGACGGTACAGCAATGCAGGGGCAGACTGGATAGCACAGAGATTGCTAACAAGGAGCCTGATCCGATGCCCGGGGAAGCCAATGGAAAGCCACCCACTGATTTTTATTACTAACTGTATTCTTGAAGCATCTAGGGCCCTCAGCCAAGATTGACTTGAGCACTGTACAGACACACAGCAAGAGACAGTCCCTGCCCATTGAGCTTGTAAGCTAAATATACCAAGGGTGGGAAGGAAAACAGAAGGATGAAGAGATTTGCCCAAAGTCCAACAGCCGATGAGTGGCGGTACTGGGAATATAAACTAGGTTTCCTGAGTCCCAGACTACAAGACCATGTTATTTTCGTTATGTTCAAGAGGTTTTAGATCAGACCCAGGATAAAAGGCCTTTAGGTCACGGGTTTGAATCTACCCCAGGTTATCAGCCACCAATAGTTGTTTCCACCAACTGTGTGGGAGGAATTGGGTGGCTCTCAGCCCAGTTCCTCCTGGACAGGACCCACCTTACATTAGCTGGCATCTTTTTATCAGTCTCAAGAGAGCAGTTAAGAAGTGAGTGAGCCAGGGAAACTGACTGATAACCCCGAGGCGCTTTCTTCAGAGAGCAAGAAGAGGTACCTTGCCCAGATACACACACATTGTGATAAAAAAACAAATTGTCCTTTTCCCAGCACTAAATGCACTTTAGATGAAAAGAAGTAAAAGACGCAAGCCAACAGAGTTAGTGACTGGTGTCCGTTCTACATGAGTGCAATTCACTAATTCTGTGCTTGTGATCACCTCTCTCTGTTAGCTGATTGCAGCATGGATGAGACTCCTCCTTATAGACAGCTAAAAGGAACTCGATAAGAAGGATGTATTCTACTGTACTTACAGTTTGAAGGGAGGAGTAGTATGTACAGGAGATAAAGATCTAGGGCTATCTGGCTTTCAGGCAATTTTAAAACATGAAGTTTGACGCAGTCTGGTACACACCAAAAGAAAAAGAATTGTTCTGCAGCATTATTATTTACAGTACAGTAGTAACTAGAATCAGGGACTGGAATGCATTGTGGTTGCACTGTACAAAGATGGAGTGCAAACATGGTCCCTGCCTCAAACAGCTTGCATCCTTGGTTAAGGGCAAGAGTATTGTCAACCCCAAACAGCCAAAAGGCATAAAATTGGCTTAAAAATAATTAGGTTTAAAATAAATCAATCAATAAATAAGAAAGGGTGTGTGTCCTTTTCTTTCCCTTCTGGTTTCTGAGCATTCAGGCTGCACTTAGGTCACATTTTTCTCTGCAATCATGAGAGCTAGAATCTTATTTCATTTTTACAAATGACCACTGAGATTCTGACCCGATCACCTAACCCCAGGAGCTTGGGCTTTAAGAATAGCATTGGGGAGAAGAGGATGAAACAAGGTTGGTTCTGAAGTACCAAGAATGGGCCGTGGGTGGCCTGCTTTTCTTAAAGGCTGGGGTGGGGGGACACTGGCACTAGCCAGTTTTGTCGGATTATCACAGCCAGCTGAGGAAAGGGGTCAGGAGACTGCTATAAAGGGTTGAGAGAGTTCAGTTGGAGGAGAGCTGCAAGTTGGTTGCTGTTGGTCATCCTGGAGTGGCGAGACATGAGAAGACAGCCTTCTGGGCCTCTGCAGCTGCTTTGGTCAGGATAATAGGGTTGCTTGGGTGTTAACTTTGTGAATGTTTTGTACTGCAGACTGGATTGTGTCCTGAAGGAAGGGCCTGAACAGATTTTTTTCAGGGTTTTGTGTTAGCCCTGCCAAGGCTGGGAAGACAATGGGATAAAGAGAACTGAGGCTTTTACTTAGCAACGCACTTCAGGACATGCTTAGCTTTAAGCATGTGCTTAAATTATCTTCATCCTACAATGCACTTCAGCTGGAGCTTAAGTACTTAGACCTGGGTGGAGTCTAGACGCAGAGAAATCACTGCCAGTGGCCAGTAATAGGCCAGTAATTACTGGAGTGGCCAGTAATAGGCCAAGATACTGCAAAGTTGTTTAGCTTTTAGGGCTGTAATCCTCTAGTGCTTTTTCTTTTGGCTTTTTTCTTTCTTTTAAATCAGGGGCATTGCGTAAACCACAAACTGAGGAACTGGGGCTGGGAATGAAGTAAGGGCTAAAAAACAAAATTATTAGTATTTTTCCTCTGACTTAAAAAAACAAAACAAAAACCCCAAGCAGACTGAATGCTTTCCTTTGAAAGTCTTAAGCACCATTCCCAGGGGGAAGAAAAACACCACCTCATTCATGCAATAGTCTTGCTAATCTGGTTCCAGAGTCCAGCAATTTGCTGTAGGCTCACTGGTGAAGATGACTGCTGCTAGTTTAAAAAAAGTTTAAAGTTTAAAAAAAAAAATTAATATTCACTGAACTTTAATATTTCACAGAAAAATAAAGGAAACCTACTAGAGAATAATGTAGTTGTGTAGAATGCAAAGACAGAGGAGTCTGTTACCCACAGATACTGGGACAGAAAATAAACAGCTGCTCCCAAAGAGAAATCCTGTATGCCAGCCTCCAGGCATTTCATCGTGGCCAAAAGCTCTTTTTGATCTAATCCAAAGTCAAGGGTTTCTTGCTCCAAAATGCTCCTGTTTCCTTCAGAGGATATTAGCCAGTTCTGTCTCTGCCACAATTTATTATTAAAGCCAAATTCAATAGGCACATGGCAATGTTCTGCTATTTAGTGTTAAGGGTCACTGGTAAAACGTCACAGGAAGAGGAAGGTCTGTTTTCACTCCTCCCTATTACGATTGGAGGGAGTGTTATCTAATAACCAGGAGCAAAGAGAGCTGCTGGTATCTATATGCGGCTCTGCTTCTGATTTTACTCAAGGCACTCAGGGACAAATTATTTTCCCCTTCCCACGATCAATAGTACTTTACTGTGCAAAGAGTTCTGCTGAAATCAAGGCAATGACAAACTTCAGATAGAATAAATACTTGGCACTGGTCCAGGGTCTTCAACCCAAGGCTCTGAAAGCACTTCACCAACATTGCTCATGTAGGCCTCTCAGGAGGCAGGGATGTATTATTGTTCCTCTTGTTTCACAGAAGGCAAACTGAGGTATGGAACGGGGAAGATACTGTCTCAGTGTGAGCTTGGGGGAGTGGCAGAGCTTAGACCAGACCCAAGGCGACCTTCATTATTAATTTGTATTACAATAGAGTGGAGGCTCCCGAACGGTTTACTGTGCCCTCCCTTCTCCATGGGAGTAACATAACAGCCCCCGCAAAACTTCCACCCATCGGGGCAGAAAGTAACTCACTGAAGAGAATAGATAACATGCCCAGGGGCAGCAGCAGGCTCCTGCAAGCTCTGGAGGGTTTAAAATATGCAGGTCTGTGGCTGACGGGGCATCTGGGCCAGTGCAGGGCAGCACCTAGGAGCACGCACAGGAAATCCCCAGTGGTCAGGCTGCTGCTGGAATGGGACTGGGGAGGTGGGGGCCTACCTTCCTCCCCTGGCTGCTGGGGACTCCCTGCATGCTTTCCCTGCTTCTGCCATGCTTTGACCTGGGCACCTGGCCAGCCACAGCCCTATACCCCACCTTGGGCCCCTGATAATCTCATCACACCCCACTGTTTGAAAACCAATACAGCAGAGTCAGGAGGCCCCACCTGAGATCTGGGCCCCTTTGCGCTGAGTGCTGTATAAATACCTAGTGAGAGACTATTTAGCCTGTAAGCAGGGACAAACAGGACAGACAGAGAGCAAGAAGGGAAACAGAGGTGCAGAGACTTGCCCATGGTCTCAGAGAAGTCAGTGGCAAAGCCAGGAACAGAACCAGGTCTCCTTCCTCCCATCCCTGTGCCCTGCAGGATTGATCCTGCATCAATCAAGTCAATTGGAGTTTTTCCACTGACTTAAAAGTGAACCGGATCTAGCTGTGGGAGGGAAGAGAGTTGCACAGAGACAGATATTAATTTAATGCCAACAGACCCAACTGGGTGTCGGAACAGCTTGGGGGCGGAAGCAGGAGGTGGATTGCTAATTATGAGTTAAACAACTGAATGGGGCATATCTTCATGTAATGAAAATCATTCATTCCCTTGGTGGGTATTAGAATCGAGTGTGCTGTACGTGGCCCCTTTCATTGGACCCACTTCAGTAAACTGCACAGTAAAAGCTTCCCGGGGAGGAGGCAAGTGAGTTTGCTGGGTCAGCTCCCACCACAGATCCACCCCCTAAAAAACCAGCATGCTGGCAGCTAATCTAGACACCTGGTGCCTCAGTGCACACCCACAGAGGCTTTTAATAACCAGCTCACATGTCTCCGGTACCCCTTCCACCCTGAACACTTTGCAAACAAGCCTGACCCGGCATCACCTATGGGAGCTGAACAGATCACAGTGCAATGGCCTGTTTGATTCTATCCAACAGAGTCAGAGCAACCGTGTCCAGCCAAGCCTGCAAACCATGCACTTCCAGAGGCCTATTCCTGCAGTCCTTACACAGGCAAAGGTCCTATTAACAAAAGCAGTTTTATCAAGGCTAAAACCTAGACTCCCACCTCTCTTTAGATCTAGCTGTGTATGTGGCCTGTGCGAAACTGGTGAGCAGGCAGAAATCCTGCTCTCCTGGCGCTTTCCAGATCAGGATACTTGCATATTTTGGTAGCACTGCCCGTTATGCTGGGGCACAGCGGCAAAGAAACAGAGCACCCTAGTGGTGCTAACAGAAGCATGTGTTGCATTATTAATATCATGGTTGTCCTTTTAGAATGATCCAGGAAGCAATGAGTATCACTTTTAATTAAGGAAAATTATTACAGATCATCTTGCAGGTTTACCACTGATGCAAACAAATGATTGCAGGTTAACACACACAAGGTAACAGACGGCAATTTATTTATGAACCTACAAGAATTCAGCTGTTATTTAGCAGGTGCTGTACTTGTCTGTTCTGTACATCCACATACGTTTACCTCAAGCAGCTGCACATCAGCCACTTGTCAACTATCAGCCTGAAAAGCATTTAATTCACCCCATGTCTCTCCCCCAGGAATTCCCCCAACTGAGGACACTCCGGCCAAGTCTAAGAGGAGTGGAAAAGGATGTTACATTGCCTGAATTTAAACATTTACCACCCTTAGACTAAATAGTCACCAAGTAAAGACCCTTTCTGCTTCCCAGCCAAGTCTTTGGACTTAAAGATTTAAACTAAGCAAAGTACATTTTAAATGCACCTCCTCAGAGAGGAATGTCACTTCCTGGGCTCCTGATGGCTTGGCTCCTCCATGTGAATTTTCACAAGCTGGCTCCATTTCAGCTGAAATGCAAGCCACGCCCCCAACCAAAAAGAACAGAGATGGAGGAAAAACTAGTGACTTTTGGTCACTTCACTAGCACAGATCTAGCTTCCGGGCTGCGATTTTCCCCCAGCCATTGCTTCCCTGTAGCTATGCCAGAAAGACGTGAATGATCATACTGCCAATGCCTTCTCTTCCCCGTCTGCCCTTCTTTGTCACATGCATCAGCATCTCTTTATTCCCCAGCTCTCCTTCACTCAGACTTTGGCTGGGTGATAGTCTCTGGCCTGTGTTATACAGAAGGCCTGACTAGGTCGTTCCTTCTGGCTTTAAAATCTCAGCTGGTGTAAACTGTTATAGCTCCAATTATTTCAAGTGACCAACAACCATTTAGACAAGTTGATGATCAGGACCTTGTAGATCTAGCACAGTGGTTCCCAAACTTTAACAACCTGTGAACCCCTTTCACTAAAATGTCAAGTCTCGCGAACCCCCTCCTAAAAATGAATATTTCCAGGGATTTTCTCCTTTACCTGAGTATAAAAGCAGTGATCTTGGAAATATAAAGTTTGTTTTTATGACATGCTTACACACTATTATTAATTATTTATCATTACAGTATTTATTACATTATGAAAACAGCAACACTCTTCCAAGATCTCACTTTCGTAGCCTGTAAAACTTGGACTATGCCTGTTATAAGACAAGGCTCCTAGGTTTCATCAAGGAGTATCAGATGTGAAACAGCATGAAGGTATTTAAGAAGACAACTCAAAGAGTTCCTCCTACACAAGCATTCAGGTCTTGAGCAGTCCAGGCAAACAACGCACGTTACAACAAAGCTTAAACTTGTCCTTCATAATCATTTTTAAAACAATACAGGCTGCCTATTTAATTTTAAAAACAGCAAAAAGTATCCACCTCCCTTTCTATTTCTCATAAGGAGTCTTGAAGTTTAAATCTCCTCAGTGTGACAGATATGCTTGCTTTGATCTGCTTAGCTCTTGGAAGTCCAGGGGCTCCAGGCTACTGGCCCAGTGCTGCCCGGAGTCCCTAGGAACAGCTCTGTCTGCCATTAGGGAATTTTTTCCCGAGAACCCCCTGTAACATTTTGTGAACCCCCAGGGGTTCACAAACCCCAGTTTGGGAACCACTGATCTAGGAGAACCATTTTTCAAGCACCACTGACCTCTAAGCCCTTGAGGGCTAGACCTATTGGGATTTTGTGTTTCAAATGGTTGGTGCTTAAATGGGGTAGTGTGGACCAATGGTTACAGCAGGGACACAGAACAAGTATTCTGATTTGCACGTGCAATTCAATCAATGGGTGTAAATTTTAAGGCTGCCCCTAAAAAACCACAAGTCTGGGAGAAAACGCTGGCACATTTTTTAAAGTAACAAATGAGGTGAAAATGGACAAAAATCTTTGCATTTCAGACCCTTAGGGTTTGTCTACACTGGCACTTTGTCGGCAAAACTTTTGTCGTTCAGGGGTGTTAACCCCCCCCAAACGACGAAAGTTTTACCGACGAAAAGCGCCGGTGTGAACAGCACTTTGTCAGCAGGAGAGCGCTCCTGCCCACAAAGCCACTGCGACTTGTGAGCAGTAGAGCTCTCTCCTGCCAACAAACAGCAGCTACACTGTGCGCCTGTTAGCAGCACGGCTGTAGGCGTCGCTAAAAGCCTCACGGTGTAGCCATAGCCCCAGTAAGCTATAGCCGAAGCAGTCAGAATGCAAGAACTTTCTAAGCACCATTAAAGCTTCAGCCGAAAGCCAAGGGAAGAGCCAAAGAGAGAGCTATATTTTATTTTAAGCTTTCATGAGCTACAGCTCACTTCGGAGCTGTAGCTCACGAAAGCTTATGCTCAAATAAATCGGTTAGTCTCTAAGGTGCCACAAGTCCTCCTCTTGTTTTTGCGAATACAGACTAACACGGCTGCTACTCTGAAACCTATATTTTATTTGTATCACTGAAATATAACTAAGACGCTCTCTCCTTAGCTCTGTCAATAAATATGAGCTGCCAAGTGTTAGTACCTGGCTGTCTCTGTATTAGTGTTGGAATGAAAAACACTCCAGTAGGCTAACGGTGAGCCAAAAAGCTCATTACTGAAACCCAGACTGGGATGAAGACAGGAGGGCTCAATATCAATATTAGAAGCCTTTTGCAACCTTGAAGGTGAACAAGCTGACATGGGCTCTGTCGCCTAAGATCTTACCCATTCTGGCAGAGTTGCCAGGATGCACTTAACTTCCTAATTTCACCGAGGAGTGGACCATGTTTGACTGACGCAGATGAACTACAGTGCAGCTAGGAAAGGTCTGTCCCTGAAGCCTGGTCTACAGAGTCTCTTACGTTGCTATGACGATGGCTGGGCGGGGGAGCAGGGTTAACTGACAGTTATACCAGTACTACCCCTAATGTGGATGCAGCTATACTGGTATAAAGCCTGTGCAGGAATAAACTACCGGTAGAAGCATTGTATACCCCTATAACTGCACCCATGGGAGAGAAGCGGTACTGCATCAAGTACACCCATATAGTTAAAGGGACAACTTTGGTGGGTAGACACGTCCCCAGGGCCTGCAGGGTATCTTCATGATTGTTTTGTGCAAAAGACATCCCACCTCCTTGGGGGTAACAGCAAGTGATACAGCCCTGCACTGCCTGGAGGATTTTACAATGAAAAAAGCTGGAGGTGGATCAGAGGGAGGTGCTCGGACAATACAGTGATGAAGCTACACAGAACAGACTGTGGGATTCAAAGGATTTCCTGCTGCTGCTTTTTATTAACGTCTCTACTCACTGTCTGCAATAACACCTTGGAAGCTGCAAACTGAAATTGGTTTCCTTAACAACTCACTCATCGTTGCAGGCCTGTTCAAAGAGGAGTAGGGAACAGTGCACGTAGTGTTATTGCAGGGCTACTTGCAAATGCTGGGCTTCCTCGTACTAGTTTCCTTTGTTATCACAGGGTTGCTGGCCTGCGCACGTTGGCTTATCAGGGGGCAGCTGGTATGTGCTTGCCTGCACAAGCTGGTGGCTATTGTAGGGTTGCTCTTGAGCACTGGACTGCACGCACTGGCTTAGAATTGTAGCTTTGCTCTTGAGTTCTGGGTTACATACACCATCTTATCATCTCTCATTTTCCTTACAGGAAACAGCATTAAAACACTTTAATGAAGGGAAGCAGGGGAGGGGAGAGTGCTTTAAGAATGTCATAGACTTTGCCAATATATAAGAAATCAAAGGGGCGGTGACATGCCAGGCCTTGGTGCTCAGACATGTCTAGGGAACAGCTGCATTTGCTCCATTTCTAGTCCTCATCTGGTGTTGGTTCATGTAGCTCAGCTGACCACAATGGAGCTCCACAGACTTTAACAGAGATGATTTACACCAGCTCAGGATCTGTCCCTTACACATCCCTTCCCTCTAACACTGGGCTGTGAAATCCTGGCCATGCTGACGTCCATGGAAAAACTCATACTGAATTCAATGAGGCCAGGGTCTCACTCTCAAATACTTAGTGAGAAGAAAGTGGCATCAGATCCAAAGTTCAGAAGATTTTATTTTCCACTTGGCTTTAAGTCCAGACAAAGTAGACAGAGGGCTCTCGACATGGGAACCTTCACACCAGGGAAAACAGCCAAGCAGTGGTACATCATGTGGATGAACTAAGGACATGTCCACGCTACAAATTAAGTCGGCCTAATTTACGTCGGCATACATCCGCTGCAGTAATTACTTCACTTGTGCATGTCTACACTTTTCTTCTTCTGTCAGCAGTGCACAACCTCACTAGGAGCACTTGTGTCGACTGTACTGTCAGTGTGGGGCACTGTGGGCCAACTCCTGAAAGCCAATAACTGTTGAGATAAGCAATGCAGTGTCTACATGGATACTGAGTTGACCTGCCTACACTGACCTTGACTCAACTTCACTTCCACAAGCAGCGTAGAGTCGGCATAGAGAGGCAGTTACGCTGGCAGGAGTGAAATTTAAGTGTAGATGCTTACACAGTTAGTTGATGCAAGGCCGCTTACATTGACCTAACTTTAGTATAGCCCAGGCCTAAGTTTCATTCTGCTGTTACTCGAATTCAGCAAGCACCTCACCTCGGTAGTCAAGGTGAGGCAGAGTCAATTGGTCTGAGGAGCGATTCTTTCAGGGACTGTCAGGGTTCCCTCCCCACTCTGAACTCTGGAGTACAGATGTGGGGACCTGCATGAATGACCCCCTAAGCTTATTTCTACCAACTTAGGTTAAATATTCCCCAAGGCACAAATCCCTTTTGTCCTTGGACGGTATGCTGCCACCACCCAGTGATTTAAACAAACATTTAGGGAGGGCCACTTGGAGCCCTATCTCCCCCAAAATGTCCCCCCAAGCCCCCTTTCCTGGGGATGCTTGAGAATAATATCCTAACCAATTGGTTACAAAGTGAGCACAGATCAACCCCCCCTGTGTCTTAGGACACTGAAAATCAATCAGGTTCTTAAAAGAAGAATTTTATTTAAAGAAAAGGTAAAAGAATCATCTCTGTAAAATCAGGATGGAAGATAACTTTACAGGATAACAAAAGATTCACAAACACAGAGGCACTCCCTCTAGGCTTAGTTCAAAGTTACAAAAAACAGGAGTAAACCTCCCTCTAGCAAAGGGAAAATTCACAAGCTAAAACAAAAGATAATCTAACACGCCTTGCCTGGCTTTACTTACTATTTCTGTAATATTAGAGACTGGTTCAGTATTGGTTGGAGGAGATGGATTTCGGCCTGGCCTCTCTCAGTCCCAGGAGAGAGAACACCCTACAAAAAGCACAAACAAAGCCTCCCCCTATCCAGATTTGAAAGTATCTTCTTTCCCCATTGGTCCTTTTGGTTAGGTGCCAACCAGATTATCTGAGCTTCTTAACCCCTTACAGGTAAGGAGGAATTCTAGGCTACCCTTAGCCGTATGGTTATGACAGAGACTGTGTGTGAATAGTTCCCAAACTGTTTGGTGACACTGTTAGTAACTACACTGTAATGCCAAAGATTGAGCAAACTTGTTGCTGCTTACTCCAGAGGTGGCAGCACCCTGTCGATCTAGCAGTATTGCAAGCCGCCTCTCAGGGGTTTTATTGTCACAATGTTCCACCCCTTCCTATGACTCAATCCTGCAACCTGTAATAAACGCTGCACAGGAGAGCCCCCAAACTAAAATAGCAGGGGTGTTACAAAAGAAGGATTGAGGTGCACTGGATGAACTGTGGGGAAGCTCATGCGGCCTCTGCTCTGATCAAGCCAGTTCCACGTGGACTGCATTGCTCAGAGGTCCTGACTGCGGAGCCTCCTGGCAAGTTACTTGGCCCAGAGTCAAACATACAAAAATGAAATAAAATCATCAAATCCCCTTAACCTGAAGTTATGTCAAATGAAGTAATTCAATACAAAATATAAGCCAATTCTAATAAAAAAACCCAGCAACCTAGTAAATAAAGACAGGATGTAATAAAACAAGCAGGAAGGCCAGCTCTATGGGCTACATAGTGGGGATACTCTTATATAGAAAGGTCTATGCAAAAGGCCAAGCTGCTCAGACTGCCAGGCTGTGTAGGCCCCAAAATATCAGGCTACTTCATCCTCCATGGCATCAATATTGTCTCACAGCTCCAGAAATCACTTATGTAAATTAAACTGCATTTTGTCATCTAGGTCTGTAACAAGTTACATTAACTAATTACCCATCTCCTTACTGGGCGCCTGGTTCCTAATTATTTCCTGCTCCTTCCAATTTAACATGAGCAGGGTGAGCCTTGAAATCTTGTTCTCATTGCAGTCATCAGGTCACTGATACTTACAGGAGTATAAAAAGCTGCAGGAAAGCACAGGCAACCTGAGCCGGATGACCTTTGCCAGTGTATACAAACTTCATGTGCGTGTGTTGTACACATTTACATTACTCCCATCTCCCAACATCATTGGGCCTACTCTCCTTTAGCACCATGTAAATCCAGAGTCATGCCATTTACTTTGATGGAGTGACTCTGAATTTACGCTAATGTAAATGGGAGAAGAAAAGGGGCCTGAGGATGCTATTACAACTGACAATAACATTGGTAATGCAATTACACATTTCTTAATGAAATTCCACGGTTAAGACAAGATAGAGACAATGGATAAATTATCTTTAGAGCAGTGCTCTGTATAGGTTTATTGGCAGTAAACTCAGGAAATGCTCCGGTATCTAAAACAAAATCCCCCTTCCCTGTACAATGCTACACAAATAGGGGAATTTTCTGCCTTCTTCAGAAGCATCAAGCACAAAGAACACCTGTAAGCTAATGGCTCTCTCTCTTAGCAGTGAGTGAAGCACACGGAAATGTCCCTAAACTATGCAAAGACCAGCATGCATTTATTTACCTGTCCTTTCAGTAGACTCGAGATGCTGGTAATTCAATTTTAAGTCAATTTCCTGATTCAGTCAAGTCTCACACTGGTTGTCAAATTTGTCCTTAAACATATATTCCAGCAGACCCAGGGTCCGGTATCCAAGGTTACACTCATCTAGTCTGAAACAAGACTCCAGATTTCCGTTTTGTCTTCACCCTATACGTCTTATGGTGGTTTCATCTTTAGAAAACATAACAAACATATGCAAAGCGTACTGAGAGGCTGTCACTCTGCTATGACTGCTCCTTGGAATGTACAGGTAGCTAATAAGAGCTGGAAACATCTGGGTGTTAAACTGACTAGAGATTTAAAGGGGAAAGAGGTGAGATTCTGTGCAGCTGTGCTCTAAGAGGTGCAGCATAGAACTCGCAGCTCAGGAAGAGGGGGCACTAAAGTGGGTTTAAGATGCCTTTCTGTGGCCCCCAGCATATCTTAGATGGCTCTGGGGGCCTAAGTTACGGCAGCCTCCTGGGGCTGGCCCTATGAGGTACAGTGCAGCTCTGAATCTTAGTTGCCTAGAATCCTCCCTCCTACTCCAGCCACGCACCTGACCCACTCCCTACACCAGAGCTTATGGCTGTCCTATCCCAGTCAGCAACCACCCCTTTGCATTTGCCATCTGCAAGGCTTTCCAGCACGGTTGATTTTATTGGCTGTTTATTCGTCTGACTTCAGTAGGGCCAAGATTTCCTCCTTTCTCTTTACTGTAGCCAGCTGCATTTTATACAGAACCCTTCGTATACTGAGGTTTTCATGCAATGACCAACAGTTAGCTTAGAGCTGGGTAAAAACTGAATAAGTAGCTCTGGCTCTAGGAGGTCTGTCTATATTCTTCCTCCTGTTTCAGTCCACACGACTATGTGCCTACTCATCAGATTGTCCTCGGAGCATGCAGGAGAGGATACAGGACAATGGCCAGGAAAAGAAACTCTGCCTTCAACATACTGCCCTCTCATTTACCGCAGTTCTGAGGAAACGGGTGGCTTGCTCAGCTCTCCCCCTTTCCTGGCCCAGAAGACGCTGCCTATCTGAACAGTACCCGGACGCGCAAGAAGTGCAACAAGGAAATGCCAAAGCAATAGAATTCTAAGCAGATGGCGCAGATCTGGAAAGGGGGTGGGGAAGATACGCCTGCTGTTCAGTGGTGCTGGTGCCAGAAATGGGCTGATATTTGCAGCCATGATGCAGCAACGCTGTCCGTTTCTGTGGCCAGGGGAAAGTCCTGCGACCTTTATTCAGCCTCAAATCAGCAAAAGTCCTTATTTAGCCAGGGACTTGCACAATGGGGCCCTGACCTGGCTCTGCACCGGTAGAGGATACAACATGAAAAGTGAAATAATGAGGAGAGTTGTGCCTCCATAAGAACTGCAGGATTGGAATCACAGAATATTAAGGCTGGAAGAGACCTCAGGAGGTCATCTGGTCCAACCCCCTGCTCAAAGCAGGACCAACCCCAACTAAATCATCCCAGCCAGGGCTTTGTCAAGCCAGGCCTTAAAAACCTGTAAGGATGGAGACTGGACCTTAATAACGTTCATTATGTGCTACTGGCTTACCTTGGTTTTATAACACTTATCACCTTTTGTCACCATTTTAAATGTGCAGCTACTCAAGCACCTCAACAGGCTGGGGACATGAATGGCTTTATCACTATCCCGCATCATGCTCTCCTTCCAAAAGGAGCAGTGTGGCTTATCAGAGTACAGGACTGGGCCTCAGGAGACCTGGGTTCTATTCCCCGCTCTGCCGCTGGCCTACTGAGTGACCCTGGGCAAGTCACTTCATCTCTCTACCTTGGTTTCCCTCTCTGTAAAATGGGGCTGATGATGCTTATCTCCACAAATATGCTAGATATTATCTATTACTTTCATTGGACAGGTGGAAATGCAAGTGCTCCGATTGTTCTGTATCGGTTCCTATATCCCACTCAGCACCGTGATAGCTGAGCGCCTTCCAGTAATATGGAATTAAGGAATATGACTAACATCTGCCCTGTGCTTCTGCTCTCCTTGTTGCCCAGGGGGAGAAGTGTGTGCAGTGGAATGGGGTTTTTCGGATATTTTTATACAGAATATGCAGATATACATTGTGGATGTATAAAAACACACATTGCTGGAGGCTTGCTAGGGAAGGAAAGAAATGAGCCTCGCACTCAGAGCGCTAGGTGGTGAGATCAGCTCCTGTGGGTGAACTGAAGGCACAAATATTGGCTTGGATCCTGCATGTTTATCCCCACAGGCAGACCCTGGAACCTGAATGGAGCCCCACTGATCTCGAAGACTTGCACTTTGTTGCATAAATCCCCAGCTGGCACAAACTGCCACTGGCTTCACTGGCACTCTGACAACTTATACCAGTGGAGGATCTGTCAAAGGGATGATGCTTTTTAAACTGAAATGTCCCTCCTCACTTATCTATGTGCCTAGCTCACAGGTGTTCCATGATCCTGACATAAGACAAAAATACACCTGCTTTTTCAAACTGGACAGGGACACCTGTCTGTGCTGAAGGATATGTTGTGCTAAGAAGTGCTGGACCACATGCCAAGGTTCGTGGGAGCTTGTGAAGCTCCTAGTTAGCGGCATTAAAAAAAACAATGCCGCTAACAACGAAATACAAATTTCTGTGACTTGCATAAACGTGCCAATGTTCTGCCACGGATAGAAATATTGTCTGGGCAAAAGCAGGACGATCAGCTCAAGGACTGCGACGCCATGCGTCTTGTTCCTCTTTCCAAACATTTTCCTTTCCTTACACTGTTCTTTTTACTCACTAGTTTAACATGCACTTTTTTTCAGTGCTCAGCCTTTCATCCCAGCCTCTCTGTACAGGTGCAATAAGGAGTCTGTGCAAGCAACCTGGGCTTTTCTCTTTATGCAGAACCAAAAATGGCTTCTAATTTCTTGCCTCCATCCACAAATCCCCTTAAATCTAGCTAATGCTCAGTATAATAGATCTAGCTGGTGAGCTATTATATTCTAAGAGCCAAGTTCATCCCAGGAGTAACTTTGTTGCCGTCAGTGAAATTACACCAGAGATCAATTAGGGCCTAACAGGGTCATTTTCACCTGTAAACTTTTCCCCAAAAGAAAGGCCAAAACAAGACATGAAGTTACCTGCTCTTCACAACTAGCTGTTAACCCACTTGGCTCTTCACAGCTTGTTCAGCGCCAGACTGGTGCCACTGACTGGCTGGCACAGCTGCAGAACCTTGTCCGTGTCACTGTTGGACACATCGAGATGAGCAAGTGGAAGCTAACGTGGCGTGGAGTTTGGAAGTGCTATAGCAAACACCCTTGAGCTGCAGCCTCAGGTCTCTGCAGCAATAACTGAGGTGCTCCAAACCAATGCTCCAAAAGCTAAATGATGTCGTTGACTGCACTGATTGGCATTCCCTAAGACAAAGCAGCTCAAGACATGCATCTGCTGCCCCCACACTGTGAAGAGAGAGGTGACGAAGGATAAGAATGGAGATATTTCTTCCTTCAAAATCTCTCTTTGCCTACAACGGCACGAATGATTTACGGAAAACTCACAGGCGTGCAAATGGAGGCTACAGATTATTCCTTTTTTCCCCCTTAGCTATCAGTGGCCTGCTGGGTGTGACTCTGGGCAAGTCATTTCATCTCTCTCCCTGCCTCAGTTTCCCCTCTCTCACTTTGCCTCGTCTAAAAAGTGAGCTCTTCATGGCAGGGACTCCCTCACTAAGTTTGTATAGCACTTGGCCCTGATCTCGACTGGGACCTCCAGGTGCTGCTGTAAAACAAATAAGACTAGTTATAAGCCAGATGGGGTGATGGCTTATTCCATTCGCTTTTCAGTCTCTGCACGTAATCAGTCAAGTCCAACCAAGACAAGTTTCGTGGTCTCCATCTGCCTTCATTCTGGCGGTGGGTTTGTGATGTGCATGACCATCAGCCTCTGCACAGGAGGGATCCAACACTGAAGAAGATTGAGATAAACTGGCAGAGCATGGGCAGCAGTGGATACAGTTGGCAGAGACCCTGCCCGTCCAAGAAAGTGATCCCGATCACTCACAGGCACGGCACCTAGTTCACCATATGTATCACCAAAAAAAAAGAATTTATATTTCAAGAAGTTTATGAGGCATCTGATCAAGTAACAGTTTTGCAAGCCCCCACAGCCTCTCATCATCCCACTTATCTCTGGACGTAACAGCACTAATAAAAATCCAGTGACCTGAGCTGCAGGGGTGGGGGTAGCTCTGCTGAGTCCCCAGGGAAACATCAATCACGCTTGTATTTTCATTCTGCCAAGGTCCATTGGCTGCTTTGCCTTCCATCCCAGATACTGTTTATCTCTCAAATTAAGAAATCCACAGGAATTCCAAATCATGCAAGAGGCTTCCAGCCCTATGGGGGGGGGGGGGTTGTTTAATTAGCTACCTTTTCTTTAATTGTTGCTTTGTCTTCCAACCCTTGGGCCAAACCCTAGGTCATTTGCGTCCAGTGGGAATCTGCCTGAGTACAATAGAGTCACCCCTTGAACTATACACGGGGGTTTGGTTTATTTTTGTGCACTTTGGCTCTTCCCCTTCTCCAGATCTGTAGTTGCTTTGGTTTTCAGCTCCTTCTTTTTGTATTCACTTTTAAAGGACTCTCCTGTGTGTTAAAAGAGACCAGTTTGGCTTTATTGAACAATTAATTCCATTATCTCTCATGCACCAGCAATTCTGCTGCAGATGGAAAGTGCTTTATAAACTCTAATTATGCTTCATATCACCCCTGTGCAAGAGTAAAGAGGTTTATGTCCACTTTGCAGACAGGCTGGATGGCTTGCTTTGAGTCTCACTACAAAGTGATGGCAATTCTGGGACTCTGCATGAGAGAGCAGTTTGATTTCAGTGGATGTATGCTGACTTACATCAACTGAGAATCTGGGCCCAGGAGACCTGACCCTCTCTCTTCCTGCTCTGAAAAACTGACCACACACTAGAAACATTACAGCTGCACCGAGATACTTATACAGTGATGAAAGAGGTTCTTCTGTTGAGGTAATAAATCCACCTGTCTGAGAGACAGTAGCTAATTCAATGGAAGACTTTTTCCATCAACCTTGCGGTGCCTACACCAGGGCTTAGGTCACTTTAATTACATGGTGCAACGCATGAAATCTTTTCACAATCCTGAGTGATGTAGTTAAGACGACCAAACTTTGTCGTGTAGACTGGTTGTCCGTCCCTGCTTTAAGCAGTGAAATCCTAAGACACCTGCCTAGGAGTGGATGATTTCTGCTATTCTTCTCCAGGTTCTTTTGGTCTAAAGGATTTTACATGCTGCTCATTAGTTTGTCTAACTTTAGACAGATCTGCTCCTCTCGTGAGGATGGGCTCTCACACTGAATTAAGTCGGGGTTTTGGGTTATCTGTGATCTTTAAAGTCTTATTACTCCAGCTGTTCATACCTCTCTCTTGTGTGTGATATTTTTTAAGACCATTTTGTACCTGCACCAGGCACTAGTCTACAAAACTGCTGATAGCCCACAGCCTTGTTGCATCTGGTGACCCCAGATGTCTGTTTTATGATCTCCGTACTAGCACACTTTCCAGACTGCGGCAACCCCTGACGGGGAAGTTTGGATTTAGTCCAACAACACAATTAATTCACACATCACTCCGATCTCAGCCATGGCCAGAGCTTAGATCTGTTTTTAAGTTTAAGCCTACAACACAGCTTGAACAATTCTTCTTCCTCCTAATTAGTTGATGTCTTTACAACTTTTTGTTGTAACCAAGCTCCCGCTGCACGGTGCCTTCTGAGCAATTCTCCTTAGCCTGCCATACAGTAGTTTGCTCGAGGATTTTCTGTCTAGTCGCAAAGGTATGAGGGGTTTTTTATTTTGTTTTTAAGTACAGTATTCTTCTCTATCAGAGAACCAATGTGGCTTTGTTCAAAGCTGCCCTCCAGACTTATTTCTATTCTCAGGCTTGTAGTTAAATGGATAGTGGGGTTTTAAAAGGTGTGGAGGGGGTTGGGGGTGGGTGGGGGGGTTTCTATTGTTGTTGTTGTCTAAAGGCACCTTCAGCACTTGTAGCATGCTGGGTGCCGCATCAACCAAACTTGTTTCCAGTGTAAAAGGTGGCTTCTAGGGGAACCTGGGTAAACTGTCATCGCCTTACTGAAGCCAATGGGGTACAACCTACACCAAATGAGGTTCTGCCCCTCAGCATGCTAGACACGCAGGATGAGATCTCTAAAGCTATTTAGGTGCCTCACTCATTATTTAAAAAGGTACTGAATGCCTAAATGCTCTTTTAAAAGGTGGTTCACTGTCAAAGCCAGAAAAATCCATAATCAGCAGCCGTGAGGAAAATAATTACACTTCTCAGCTCAAGCAAAGGGAATCCAGATTGTTAGAATGCTACCTGGTATGTTCCTGACACATCTGCAGGTTATAAGAGGCTTTTCAGCACCGGGGGGAGGGTATGATATATCGGCCATCAATATACATGCTATCAGCTAAACCGAATGAATATTTCAACCCTCGGCACCTTCTAATTCTCTGTTCAAAACTACTGTATTTCCATAAAAACCTCTGTCCCGCATTTCTCTGCTCACAACTTCAGAGTCCTCTTTAAGTTGTTCAAAGCCTTCCTTTTCAAAAGGAAGTCTGCCCTTAGGCCCTGATTCAGAAAAGCATTCCCCTATTCAGCAAGGCACTTAATCCCACACTGCACTCTAAGGATATATTCAAGGGCTTCACTGAGCAGGACTGGACCTCTGCAAAGCACTTTAGCAAGTGCTTAATTATAGCCTTATTGCCTATTGCCTGTAATTGCAGCCTTATTGCCTGTAATGAGAGCCTACCGTCTGCATCTCTTGCTCAATCCTGCAATGAGTTATTTTACATCCAGGAGAAGTCCCACCAAATTTAATGGGACTCTTCACGCATTGAGCATGTGCAGAAATCTTTGCAGAATCACGGTTTAAAAACCACAATAAACTCAAACTGCTTTTTTCTATCTTCCCTTTAATTTTCAATCCACCCAAATGATGTTAAATTGGTACATCCCACCCCAGCAAAGAAACAGTATCACTGAATAAAATGTTCCCAAATAATTATTACTTGTGGCATCACCAGGCTTTCAGTGGGATAAACCATGAGTGGTACTGCATGGCAATCAGAGCTACAGTTTCATTTGTTTACCAAGGGCCTTACCTACTCAGCCACAGGCATCTCATCTTACCAAGAATAGATTTAACTGGTTCCGCATGTTCCAGACGTTGTAGCATGAGCAGCTTATACCCTGTTTACAACCATCTTTCACGAATGAAATATGACACACAAACCCCCGACACTTACACTTCTTTAGCACTTCTAACCCATGGTTAAAGATCCATGCGAAAAAATTAAGTCCTAAATGCCATCAAGAGACCATTAGTTTTTTTATTTTTGTTAGCATGGCTATAATGAGAATGTTTCACTTTTACTTCTGAATATTTATTTTCTGGAGTGTAACTTTTTCTCTCCTTTTCCAAGTAACTTCACTCTCAGAGGTTTCACTATAAGCAGAATTGCAATGTGCAGACTGCAGTACAGTTTAGCATGGGACTTTAATTTTTTTTCCCTGCAGGTTAATATCACCACAGCCTGCTAAAGCGTTAAGTGGTTCTTTAGGGACCCCTCCACATTGAAATATTCCCCCCATCCTACTGTCATCTAGCTGAATTTGGCAATTATTCCTTTTTTTTTTTTTTTAAATGGGACAGAGTCAAAGTAATTGTTAGAACTTTCTTTTCCCGTGTTTCAAACAGCACTTGTGAGTTATACGGATCTAATTTACTTTGTGCCATTTATACTATTTACATTTTGCACTTTACTCCCAGGGGACAACCCTAATCAATTTCACTTTCAGGGTTTTCATATATTAACATGACACTGCAATATTTGGAATAAAAACACAGCAGGGGAATGCGTGTTTGTTTAACAACATTCCGGTTGTTAAAGTTTCAAGCCAACATTTCTATTAGTCTTAGGTTTTGTAAAAGCCTGGTTTTTTACTAAATTACCCTGGTGCTGTCCCTTTAAACACCCCTCCCTTGCTTTTGATAAGGCCTGTTTTGAGGGATATTTTAGTATCATTGATGATGCTATCAAACTGTTCAGGGTGCACACACTGAGAGCTAACTCTTACTCCCTCTGCTGGCAATGTCACAGAACAAAATACACATACAGGTCCTACTTACACAGGTAGATATCTTAATGTCTCACTGGCAGGCTGATTAATTTAAATTTAAAACACCTGACAACCAGAAGACAATCCTCATCAGATTTCCAAAACTTGAGCATCAACTACTGAACCCTCTAGCTGATATATTAGAACTTAGAGAAGGAAAGGGAAGATGCTAAAAGAAGAATGGTTCTTGCCATTTTTGCAACCTTAACATTTTAGCAAAACAAATAGCTGTTAAAAACAAGGAATAGAGATTAGCAGCAAGTAAAAGCTCATACGTATTAGAGGGAAGCGCTCTGAGGGCAATGAATTTCTCATGCAACAACTATAGGCCTAATTCTGCAAACACTTAAATATATGAATAACTTTACACATGCAGGTAGAAAAGGAGTACTTGTGGCACCTTAGAGACTAACCAATGTATTTGAGCATAAGCTTTCGTGAGCTACAGCTCACTTCATCGGATGTATTCTGATGAAGTGAGCTGTAGCTCACGAAAGCTTATGCTCAAATACATTGGTTAGTCTCTAAGGTGCCACAAGTACTCCTTTTCTTTTTGCGAATACAGACTAACACGGCTGCTACTCTGAAACCTGTCACATGCAGGTAGTCCCACAGAGCATAAGTTTATATGTTTGCAGGACTGGGTTCACAGAATAAGATTTCCTGAGCCTTCCAATAGAAGCCATATCCACTGATAATTACAGTGAATCTTGGCCAAAAGATAAACCCTCTTCAACCAAATTGGAGCAACAAGTGTAAATTTCTAGCCATCATTTTAGACATCTAAGTGGGTTTGTATCTCATGACAAAGTACACAGTGTACAAAACAGAAATATCTGTTTACCTACTGTGCAGCTTTATCTTCAATTTGAGAAGCAAGCTGAATGAGCGTACTACAGCATAGTAATAACACACAAGAGACTACAGTGCTTTTTTGTTTTCAGTAGCATGCCCACACTCAGATCTGCTTGAGTACCTCAGTTCTATTCTCCTAACGACTCTTCCAGGCCAAGTGAGACCAGGTGCAACAAACGCCCCCTGGGAAAGTTCCAGCTCTTCAATTGGGAATAGGATTTTTCATTCAGGAGCTTCAAGTGTACCTCCCCACAGCAATATTCCTGCCACTGTCTCTCTGGAGCTCCCTGTGCAAGGTTGGTGTTTTGAGACCATAGTGGGGGGAGGGGAAGGGGGTTAAGTGATTTTTGTATTTATAAGTCACTAGAACTGATGGCATAAGCAGTCAGTATTTGACAAACAGAAAAACAAGTGCAGCCAGGCACATATACAGCATTTACACACTTTCCACTTTATGCATCCGATGAAGTGAGCTGTAGCTCATGAAAGCTTATGCTCAAATAAATTGGTTAGTCTCTAAGGTACACAAGTACTCCTTTTCCATTTACACACTACAGCCCATCCTCTAACTACTCCACTTAGCAATCAAGAGAAGATCTATCCCTAACACTGCAAATGCTTAACATGTGCTTAACTTGAAGATCTACTCACATGCTTATTGTTAAACATATACATAAGAATTTGTAAAATCAGAACCTTAAAAGATCAATACCAACTCCCACGCCTCTTATAAAGAAAATAATTCCC
Organism: Natator depressus; assembly: GCF_965152275.1. Lineage (NCBI taxonomy): Eukaryota > Metazoa > Chordata > Testudines > Cheloniidae > Natator > Natator depressus. The sequence goes on from NC_134247.1 coordinate 6,063,173, forward strand.
AGAACCCACAAAATCTGGATATCCCCCCCATGACTGAGTTGTGAAGTTGGAGTTAAATATCCCAGGATGCCCTGTGGTTAGAGCTCTCCCAATCAGCCATCATGTAGTCTCTTTAAAACAAGCTGTTCTGAAAGGAAACCTGCCTTGGAGGAAGAAAAAATGCTGATAGCAAAGCAATTATCTAACAACGGGCCCAAACTGGTGAGTATCTTCACAAATATGCACACAGTGTAAATACTTATTTAAAGCTTAGAACAATTAGCCTTGTTTTAAAATACATGTGGGGCTTGCAGGGTTCTCCTAATACAGAAAGCTGTTCCAGCTCTTGCCTTCTTGTGAGGGGCACTCCCAAACAGCGTTCGAGAAATCCCCTGCTAGGTTTTAAAGGATGTAGCCTAACAACAAGAATAAAACTCCATTTGCACGATAAGGAAGAAAGGTTGGCTGGGTTGTCTAGCCTGTGCTGGTATTAGCAGGAGTAAACGCATTTGTATCACAAATGGTGTGTGCCCTGTTGCCATTCAAAGGGCTGCAGATTCAGAACAAGGCTAAAAGATCCCAGCTATGTTTTTAGTCTCTTACATGACACAAAAATAAGACAGTGGGATCTGATGCTCTAGTGGTATGTACCCATAACCCTAGTAGGTTTAATCCTACAGACCTTGGTAATGTGTCTTTCTGTGTCTTCATTCAGCTGAAATGTTATTTTGTAAATTGTAATAGCCTGAGGTCACTTTGTTCCATGTCTGATGCCTGAAATTCTGTTCTCTAGTTCATTTATCGACCTAGACTCTGGACAATAACTCAAGTCTTCAGTAGAAATTGTGTGTGTGTTTTGGGCATGTTACTGATGTCTAATATATGGTCTTTCAGAATAGCAAGGTGGTCAGTCTGCACGGATTCTCCTTACTCCTTCTGGGAAGAAATATTTCAAAGGACAATTCTGTAACACCTGGATTAGCTCTATTTCTACACTTCCAGTGTATATAACTGCTCATATTAGCTTTCTTTATAGCTGTCTGAGTAAGTTGGAGACTCGTGTGTTGAGATTTATCAGGTAGTAATTTATCCCAAATCTTACTGTCTATATCAGGGGTTTGGAAGCTAACAGATTAGGTATTAGGGGATTACAAACACTAGGACAGTCTCCTACTGATAAATGGGAGGGGATTCCCAGTGAGGAAAATGTTCCGAACCACGGGTTCGCATTTAATTTCTTTGCAATGTGTTACTCTATCAACCTTATGCGTTTTAGATAACCGAGGAAAATCTGTGGCGGGGGGAAGTTGTCAGTACAAACAATATTGTATATTACCCTGCACAGTAGTGTGTGTGTGTGGGGGGGGGGGGGTGGAGTGCATAGACCTGTGAAGAATCTGGGGGGCAAACCAAGGTTTGCAGGGGGCAGCTATCCCCCTTGCCACACAACAAATGACCCCCCTGCTGCGGGTATGCTGTGAGGGTCAGTCTTCTGGGCTTTGAAAACATTAATTGGTATGGCTAAGCATTAAGGTTTGTTTGGAATTCTAATTCCAGTGCACAGATCAGCTATTCAGAAAAGTGATTCTGCCCTGTGGGGTGTCTAAACTTCTCTCTCCAACACCAAGAGTGCCCAATTTTACTATCAAACTGGGGGTGCCCTCTTCCCAGCTGCCAGCCCTAAAAACTCAGCCTGGATTGTGTAAGTCAGACGAGGTTCTTTCCTACCCGTGCAGCCCACCAGTAGCAAAGTTTCATACAGACCAGAGCCTGTCCTCGCTCTAGACCTGTGGAATCCCATCACTTTCAAATTATGCCTCCGTGCCCCCTGTGTAACCCCACCAGAGGCAATGGGATTGCACTGGTGCCACTGACTGGATTTTAGGAAGTGATCTTGGTGCTGCAGAAGAAGGACCAGAATCCGAGCTTATGTTAGCTCTTTCCTGCTGCAAGGCTAACAGGACCAAAGAGCAATAAAAATGTGTCCCCATAGTCAGTGATTTATGAGTTTGCATATGAACAAGGACAGGGTTGTGGAAACAGGAGACTTTACTTAAAAACAAAAAAAGCAAAAACCCCACCACCAGACACTCCTTGGAGGAGAACTGCACTTTAAATCTATGTTCTAAGGTACAGCTGTGGCCAGTGGCTATCTTTACCTAATGAAGGTGCGAGTGTGGCAGCTCCTGTCAGAATATAAATTATTTTATGATACACCCACAGGAGATAGCCATTAAAGTTTCCAGAACTGGAAGTTATTCCAGTTTCCTGCAGAACACTACAATTTAAAACATTGTTTGTTTTCTTATATGGTGTATTTGGGGTTTTTAATCTTTACTCAGAAGGGTTTGTATCACCACCACACACACACACACACACACACTCTCTCTCTCTCTCTCTCTCCCCGCCAGTTTCAAAGGAGAGGGATTACACTAAACCCCTCCCCTTTTAAAAAGGAAGAAGCCTGTAACAGCACCAGGTTACAAAATCAAACTCGGCCCTTCCAAACCTCAAACTCTACTTATTTCTCATTGATATTCTGTCAGTACAAAGAATATGGGAGATCCCACAGCTGTCCGCTCATAAAAAGAAACACCAAGAACCGAGGTTGCATTCAAATGAAAGCGCTTTGCCTCGCTCAAAAGAGAAAGCCGGTCCTTTACTCCCCTCCAGTTAGCAGCAGCATTATTATTATTTATTAATTATCTAAGAGCCCCCAGGCATGGAGCAGGACCCCACTATGCTAGGTGGTGTTCAAACACAAAAAAGTCCCTGCCCCACAGCTTACAGTCTCAAAAAAACACAGAAAACTGATCTGAAAGGGGACACATCACCCGCCATAGACTTTGTTGATGGTTGGTTTGTTTTTTCAGATAGCTTTTCCAGAGATTCTCATTGCCTGGTTCCGACATCTCACTAACCCCTAGATCTGGGATGGCTCTTCCACTGGGTTTAACCTTCTAAGGCTCGATTTCTCTACTTAACGTGCCTCCTTTCAAGGTAGCTAGGGCTGTGTCAAAGGCATACAAGGAACCGAGCCCACGCCCTGACCGTCAGGTGCCTCGAAACTCATTCAGCTGCTGTTCTAGCATTACCTAAAGGCTGATCCTCTTTGGCTGTGAATTCCAGACTGCTTCTTTTGTACAGGACATGTTGCATGTTCACAATTGGTCCTATCAGCAATTAGCCCGCTAAATATTAGAGCGGTCAACTGCTATCCTATGGCGGCCATTTTGAATGCACCTGACCAACCTCTGTGGACTGCAGAGGAGCCAATTTCTGTCAGGGTGGCCTTTAGGCCTCTATTAATCCTATAGCTGCTTCCACAAACAATGTATTTGTGGGGCAGCGCACTGCTACCCTGTTTCAATACACGTGGTAAATAAAAAGGCTTGTTACTTGCCCCCTGTTTGTCCGAGCCGTGACTAATGGAAGCCCTAAGTAGACAGTATGGCATCTGCTAGTGGACTAAAGAAAGGCTTGTATATGATGAGAGAATGGACTGGTGACTACAGGTGGTGGCAAATTATGCAAACAATGCCCTAGTCCTATGTTGGACAATGGGAACTGGCTGCCCACTGACCGTAGCCAGCAGGGCACCAGGCATCAAGGAGGATCGCATTTTAATTCACGGTAAGGATTAAACGGAGACGTGAAAGGTGTGTGTTTGTAGGAAAAGATGCCTAGTAAAATTTCCAAGCATCCTTATTTGGGCATGCACGGCTGTATTATAAGGCTAGGGGGAACCTACATGCAGGCCACCAGAGATGGCAATCCAATCCCTTAGGGTAAAGGTAATTTGCACCCACACTTTTGCTAAAAGCTTCACTAAGGATCTCAGCCTGAACAGATGTTGAGCAACTGCTTCAGTAACTTGTCTTCCTGAGGATACCATTAAAACAATGAGGAGTCCGGTGCTACCTTAAAGACTAACAGATTTATTTGGGCATAAGCTTTCAGTCCTCATTGTTTTTGTGGATACAGACTAACACGGCTACCCCTCTGATACATGACAATACCACTGACCTTCTCTCTTAATCCACTTCCCTCCCTGTCTGTCCCCCCTCAGGGATGTATCAAATCTTCATGTTTAAGATTTTCTAAATAATTTTGAGTCCAGTTCCTGAACTCTGGGTGAGCTTTAGATTTGTTGTCTCCCCTCCCCCGAGGGAATAAAAGTGAACTCGCTCTCTTGTTTGGAGGGCTGGAAAGCACCCATAGGATGGTATGGCCAGCTCTCTTTCGGTGCTTGTGCCACAGAGACTTGTTGGTTCTGATTTTCCTGGAATTTGTGGAACATTTAGTAACTCTATTATGCTGTCATCTGCCTTGTGCACTGGGAATTATGAGATACTTGCTAGTGTTAAGTCACATGTGATCGAATAATCAAGAGACTCTAGAGAGAAAACAAATGCGTGGACCGTTTAGGGAAATTTGACTTAATAATCGCTTCTGGACTGTTTTGACCTGCTAAAAAAAAGTCTCTTTTTGTAAGGATGAGACAATTCCTATATAAAACCTACCCCTTTCACAAATCCCTTATTGGTTGGGGAACTGCTCTTTTCCGCAGGGTAACTTTTTTTTTTAATCCATTTACTTTAATCAAAGTTTAGATTTGTCAATAAAGGATCAAAGTCCCCTTCTACAATAACTGGTCTTGATCTTCTAAATATATTGTTCTCTAGAGAAGCAGTTAAGAGAGGGGCGATTCAGATAGAGGCATCTAATCACAGATTTAATTTATAGACTGATAAAGAAGTAATTGCCTTAGCATCTGATCAGGCAAACGGTAACTCCTGCATGTACTACCACTGAGACTATATGACAGAGTGAGCATGTGCATGGAAAGAACTACTTGCAGGATTGGGACTTTATTCTCCAAGACACAATTAATTAATTGATTCTGCACCTTTGACTTAAGTGTAACTTCCACCTGTAAATATTGTTTGTAATTAACACAGAGAAGCTAAGCCAATTGTGATCTTCGTGATGTTCTAAGGTCACTTATGACTAATGAACATTCTGCTTGTGTGTTTCTTTTGCTGGAGTTAAGTTTTTATACTGAGACGCCTCCTACAAAACGACTTAAAATCTAAATGTACGCTGCCTTCATAAATTGCACCTACTTTCAGTAACTGTAGAAAGTATAAAGAAAAGGAGTACTTGTGGCACCTTAGAGACTAACCAGTTTATCTGAGCATAAGCTTTCGTGAGCTACAGCTCACGTCATCGGAATGCATTCCGATGACGTGAGCTGTAGCTCACGAAAGCTTATGCTCAGATAAACTGGTTAGTCTCTAAGGTGCCACAAGTACTCCTTTTCTTTTTGCGAATACAGACTAACGCGGCTGCTACTCTGAAACCTGTAGAAAGTATGGACTCCTGTAGCCAGTATTTGCTATAGTTAGTTTTATTTTTGGCTCTTCCTTTGCATCTCTTGATTTTTTCTTTGCTTGCCCCCTACAAGCAAGCTAAGATCTGACAGCACCCTGGGGTTTTAATGACAGAAACAAATTCCTACATTTCTCACTATGTTCTGATAAATGCCCGCTTTGAGTGTAAATATGTAAACTAAACAGTGACTGCATGGAAGGGAAGTGTGGCTGAGCAATAAACTGTGTGTTAGCAGTTGTCTGATGAGCCTTTCTCCCTCCCTTCCCCTCCCCCAGTGAAGAAAATGTGAAATCTTGCCTAAAATGACAAAACTTTATCTGATTTTTAAAAGCTGCAATTACCTTTGGCTGTTACCAGGCCACTTCTCAAGCTCTATTTTCAGACATTCAGATTCCAAGGCCAGAATGGACCACTGTGATCAACTAGTCTGAGCTCCTATAGAACACAGGCCAGAGAACTTCCTCACAAATAATTCCTAGAGCAGATGTTAAATCAAGACTGGATTTTTGTTTTTAAAAATCAGTGATGGAGAACCCACCATAACCCTTGAGGAGTTGTTCCAATGGTTAATTACACTCACTGTTTAAATTTACACCTTATTTCCAGTCTGAACATGTCTAGCTTCAACTTCCAGCCATTAGACTGTGTTATACCTGAAGAGCCCACTATTAAATCTTTGTTCCACAGGTAGATACTTACAGACACTCCTTAACCTTCTCTTTGTTCAATTAAATAGAGCTCCAAGAATCTCTCACTGTAAGGCAGGTTTTCTAATCCTTTACTTGTTTCTGTGGCTCTTCACTGACCCCTCCCCAATTTATCAGCATCCCTCCTGAACTGTGGACATCAGAACTGAACACAGGATTGCAGTAGCTGTCACACCCATGCCAAATACAGAGGTAAAATACCTCGACTACTACGTGAGACTCCGCTGTTGATGCACCCAAGGATTGCATCAGCCCCTTGAGCTCCCAGTGCGACATGTTCGGCTTGATGATCCCCACGTTTTTTTTGGAGTCGCTGCTTCCCAGGATAGAGTCCCCCATCCTGCAGGATTTGCCATGAGATAAACATTAAAATTTTGCCATAGCAAAACACACGTTGTTTGCTTGTATCCGGATTGCTCTGTATCAGTGACCTATCTTCGTTATTTCAACACTCTCTCAACTTGTCACCTGTAAGCATTAGCTGTTTGTTTTTTGCCTTCCACTTCCTACATAAATAGTGTAGGGCAAGAACTGATCCCTGTGGGAACCCACAAGAAACAAATCCAGTCAGTGATGACTGTCTGTTTACAATTACATTTTGAGACCTATCAGTAAGCCAGTTTTTAATCTATTTAATGTGTGCCTGCTTAGTTTTATCTCTTTCTAATTTTTTAAATCAAAATATCATGTGGTACCAAGTCAAATGTCTTACAGAAGTCTAAGTATTTTACATCAACACTATTATTTTTATCAACCAAACTTGTAATCTCTTCCTCCACCCCTCAAAAATAATTAGGTTTGTTTGACAACATCTGTTTTTCCATAAACCCATGTTGATTGCCATTAGTTATGTTCCCTCGTTTAATTCTTTATTATATGAGTCCCCGTTAGCCACATCACTATCTTGCCCAGGATCAATGACAGACTGTCAGACCTATAATTAACTGGGTTGTCCCATCTATCATTTTTCCTCCAGTCTTTTGGAATTTCCCTCATGGTCCAAGACTTATTGAAAATCAACATTAATAATCCAATGAGCACCTCAACTTGCATCCAAGAGTTTTTTAAAAAAGCTAGTAATCTGGCCTCACTAACTTAAAAATGTTTAATTTAGCAGCTGCTATTTAATATCCTCCTGAGATAGTAGCTGAATGGAAAGTGTTATGATATGACTACATCTGTACTTAAACACACAACAGAAATATTTCTGTATTATTGATAATTCTACCATTTCCATCTAGTAATGAACCACGAGCCTTGTTAGGATTCTTTGTTCCTAATAAACTTAAACTCCTTTTTATTGTCCTTAACTTTGCTGGCCATAGACGACATCTTGTATCCCTTTGCTTCCCTTATCAGTTTTCTACAATACAATGAGTTATGTTCATTACTATCAACTTCTCCTTTATTCTACTTGTTACTTCATTTTTTATAACTACCTTCACTTCCCCTCTAAGCCAGGTAGCAGCCCTAATGAGTGGTGCCCTTTCTTCCCACTGAGGCCTCATGGAAAAAGGAACTTCAACTCTAACATTATGTACATTTGTACATGAAACCTGACTAGATGCCCAAAATGCTGCTTTTCCCCCTGACTCTAGCTGCATGGCTCTTTGCACCACATTTATGCAAGCTCAATCCCCTCCTGTATGTAGAGTCCAAACTGACGAAATTGGCACAGTGAGGAGCCTCCTTTTCCAGTAAGTAGGTCATTAACTGAACAAGAACGATCTGCAAAAGCATGAGTGTAACTTGCTGGAATTTTGATCAAGGATGTCCAGCATCTGCTCTGGATGACTCTAAGCTAACTGAAGTAGCTTGGCAAAGAGAAGAGGTTTTTAGCAGGATGGCCATGTTAAAATAAACACATGCTGATAGGACAGGTGTGATGAAATATATGAAACTCCAGCCAAGTGCTCTGGATTTTCAGTTTAAAAATAATTTTTAATTTTGGCTTTTTTTAAAAAAAAAAAAAAAAATAGTAAACTACAAAAGGAGCAACTGTGTCCCCCAAATCCTAACACTATTTATTTAAATCTCCTTCTCATTCAATAAGGATGACTAATCACAAATTTTCCTCTCTCCCCACTTGCTTATGTCCAAACTAAGGTAGATTTGGAAGGGATGAGAGGCCAGAAGAAAAGTCTTTGAATGCAATATCCAAGAAAATATGAAACTTAGACTTAATCACCTACATAAGCTCTGTTACTGTACAGCACAATATTTAAAGCTGTGTAAATCGTGGCTCCTAAATTTGCTTCTAGTATCACTGCGGCCAATAACTCTAATCTCAAAACATTTCCAGACAGGCCTCTAAGCACTTTTACAAGAAATAAAACACTTTTTTTAAATTATAGCTCTGGCCATGCCTAGGAATTAAAGGAACAGTCCCTCTATTTCCCAGCCACTAGATCCGAGGTGGGCAAACTACGGCCCGCGGGCCACATCCGGCCCGCAGGACCGTCCTGCCCAGTCCTTGAGGGCCTGGCCAGGGAGGCTAGGCCCCGGCCCTTCCCCTGCTATCCCTCCTCCCCCGCAGCCGGCTGTGAGCTCCTGACGGGCCACACGGCAGCACAGCTGCCAGTCCTGCCACTCTGAGCGGCATGGCAAGGGGGCGGGGAGGTTGGATAAGGGGTAGGGGGTCCCAGGGGGCAGTCAGGGGACATGGAGCAGGGGGGCGGTTGGATGGGTTGGAGGTTCGGGGTGGGGGTGGTCAGGGGATGGGGAACAGAGGTGGTTGGATAGGTGTGGGAGTCCTAGGGGGGCCTGTCAGGGGGCAGGGGCATGGATAGGGGTCAGGGCAGGCAGGGGACAGGTAACGGGGGGGTGGGGTGGGGTCCCGGGGGGGGCGGTTAGGGGTAGGAGGTCCTGGGAGGGGGTGGTCAGGGGACAAGGAGTGGGGGGATTGGATGGGTTGGAGGTTCTGAGGGGGGCAGTCAGGAGGTGGGAAGTGGGAGGGGCAGGGGCCAGGCTGTTTGGGGAGGCACAGCCTTCCCTACCCAGCCCTCCATACGGTTTCGGAACCCCGACGTGGCTCTCTGGCCAAAAAGTTTGCCTACCCCTGCCCTAGAGACTGACTCATCGTATTGCAGAATGTGTATGCTCCTGTATGCCTACTCGGTATTGTACGGGTAGATGACTAGTCTTTAAAATGCTGATGTTTTACAGACAAATTGACACACAGAAGAATGTGTGATATTAACCCCAGTGTCCAGTGATGAGGCCTGTGGGGAAAAAGAGAAGGCAGCAATATCCAGTAATAGGCACGCTTTCCCTTCCAGGTGGTCTGAATTATTTTTCTCCTTGGTGACAATAGGAGTGCTAGAGTCACTTTGACTAGCTGCTGTACAAATTGTAAGCCTGCCTCACAAGTCTGAAAGCATGGAACATGTGCATTTCTCCACAAAATGGTAGCACAGAATTAGTACAATTCATTCCACATGGGAGTTAAAATAAACAAGCTCTGACATCTCTCTTCTTGTATTTCCACAATCCAGTGAAGTAAGGGGCTGGAAATGCTAAACCTACAGTAGAGAGACAAGGTGGGTGATTTGTGTCTCTCTCTCATAACCTGGGACCGCCGTAGCTACAACAACAAATCCACAGGACGCAGTCAGGTAACGCATTTGGAAGGAGGGACAAGACAGCGATGAGCAAACAGGGGCAACAAAAGTTAAATATGATAATAGACACAGCGATGCTCAATGTGCCTTCAATGACACATGATCAGGACCTCAGCTGTGTCTCTCTCGTGATCATTCCAGGTCCCCTGTTATCTTTTAAAAGTGTTCCTCTGTAACTTGACTTTTAAAAAACTACTTTAAAACAATTTCTGTTTCTGACAAACCACCCTCAGATAGTATGGTTTTGAAGTTGTTTTTGAAATCCTTTTTTAAAATGGTTCTAATTTAAAAAAAAAAAATTCTTGTAAGTTTCTTAAGTTTTTATTAAGGACCTTTCAGCAAGGAAGAAACTGACTGATTAAAGAAAATACTGGGGGGGAATTTTTCCCCCCCAATCGTCATAGATGTTACTTGTAACTAAAATTGGTATGTACTATTGACAGAAGTATAATTTTCACGTTGACTGGATCCCTTTAACTCCAGTGTCTTTGGGCAGAATTAATATTTACCTCTCTAAATCCCTCCAGCAGGTTTAATTGAATATGATGATCTTCACTCCCTTCTCCTAAATAGCTGAAGATATTTCAAGAGGCTGCTAAGTAGTTGTCTTGTTTCATCCCAGAGGTGGCTGCATTTCAGTGGTGAGTGATGTGCTTCTTAAAATATCCCTCCCCTATATCACAGGGTTGCTGTGAGATTTAAAGTCATTTGAGACCCAAAAACAGCACTAGTCTCTACCCTACTCTCTCCCTTTCCCTACTTTATCACTTTTATAGCTCAAATTATTTTAGCATTTCCATTTTCTCAAATACTCATAACCAGCAAGTGGTCTGCAACGCACTGTGCAAAGCTGGTGTCCTAGAAAGTATGTCGGCCATTCCACCCATGCTATTACAGCGTAGTGAGTGACAAGTGGCTCAGAGATCGAAGGACGGGATACCTTATACGCTTTAGCATCCAACTGGCATTTTGCAAACCCTGCTCACTCTTGCATTCCTAAAACCAGAGCCAGCTGGCAACAAAACTTCCCATCAAACATATAAGAAGTGCAAGGGCACCCTCAGGAGCCCTTCTGCCAGAGCCACTCCTTCTCACCAGCACAGAGTGTGTTCACAGAACCACTCTCAGCTCCAAAACATGTGGGACAAACGCCCACAGCACCTTTTTCCAGTGGCAACATCTGGAGAGACGACCTGGTGTGAGAGGGTGAGCCCAGAGTATGCACCCTTTTCCTGATCGGTAGGCTTGGCAGAATACACACTCTAGTTAATATTCATATTTTATATATGGTTGGTTTTCAGTAGGGCCGTCTATTAATTGCAGTTAATTCATGAGATTAACTCAAAAATTAATTGCAGTTTTAATCGCACTGTTAAACAATAGGATCCCAATTGAAATTTTATTAAATATTTTTGGATGTTTTTCTACATTTTCAAATATACTGATTTCTATTACAACACAGACTACAAAGTGTACACTCTTCACTTTATATTTTTGATTATCATTTTTACAGTGGAAATATTTGTGAACAAAAGGAATAGTATTTTTCAATTCACCTAATACAAGTACTGTAGTGCAATCTCTTTATCATGAAAGTGCAACTTACAAATGTCGATTTTTTTTTTTGTTACGTAACTGCACTCAAAAACAAAACGATGCAAAACTTCAGAGCCTACAAGTCCGCTCTGACCTACTTCTTATTCAGCCAATTGCTAAGACTAACATGTTTGTTTACATTTACAGGAGATAATGCTGCCCACTTCTTATTTACGTCACCAGAAAGTGAGAACAGGTGTTCCCAAGGGACTTTTGTAGCCAGCATTGAAAGGTATTTATGTGCCAGATATGCTAAATATTCATAAGGCCCTTCGTGCTTCGACCACCATTCCAGAGGACATGCTTCCATGCTGATGACGCTCGTTAAAAAAATAAAGCGTTAATTACATTTGTGACTAAACTCCTTGGGGCAAAACTGTATGTCTCCAGCTATGTTTTACCCCCATTCTGCCATATATTTCATGTTAGAGTAATCTCGGATGATGAGTGAGCACATTGTTCGTTTTTAAGAACACTTTCACTGCAGATTTCACAAAACACAAACAAGGTACCAATGTGAGATTTCCAAAGATAGCTACAGCACTGCACTCAAGGTTTAAGAATCTAAAGTGCCTTCCAAAATTTGAGAGGGATGAGGTGTGGACCATGCTTTCAGAAGTCTTAAAAGAGCAACACTCCAATGCAGAAACTACTGAACCCAAACCACCATAAAACAAAATCAACCTTCTTCTGGTGGCATCTGACTCAGAGGATGAAAATGAACATGCGTCAGTCTGCACTGCTTTGGATTGTTATCAAGCAGAACCTGTCATCAGCATGGATGCATGTCCTCTGGAACGGTGGTTGAAGCATGAAGAGACATGTGAATCTTTAGATCATCTGGCATGTAAATATCTTGCGACGCCAGCTACAACAGTGCCATATGAACCCCTGTTCGCAATGTCACCTGAAAGTGAGAACAAGAAGCAGGCAGCATTATCTCCTGCAAATATAAACAAACTTGTTTGTCTGAGTGATCTGACCAAGAAATGGGACTGGTTGGACTTGTAGGCTCTAAAGTTTTAGATTGTTTTATTTTTGAATGCAGTTATTCTTTTGTACGTAATTCTACATTTGTAAATTCAACTTTCATGATAGAGACTGCACTACAGTACTTGTGTTAGGTGAACTGAAAAATACTATTTTTGCTTTTTACAGCGCAAATACTTGTAATCAGAAATATACAGTAAGCAATGTACACTTTGTATTCTGTGTGGTAATTGAAATCAATATATCCAAACATCCAAAAATATTTAAATGGTATTCTGTTATTAACAGTGCAATTAATCACAATTAATTTTTTTAATCTCTTGACAGCCCTATTTTGAAGCCATTTTTTTTTCCTATTTTTATCTATTTAAATTTTCCAGTTGTGGGAAACTGCAGGGGATGGCCAAACAATGACTTTGAGACATTGAGATTCAAAAAGTTAAAGCAGAAATTGTCAACATTGCATGTCAAAACATACCAAATAAATATCCTTAAATCTAACTCTACAAAGTCCTCAAGCAGCTTTTTTTTACTTTGCCTATATGTACGTTTTGATTATTCTCAATGGAAATATTTTTCATCGGTTTGTGTGTGCAGTGAAATCAACTTTTACCGACACTTACCAATTAAAAATCTAATGCTGCCAAAGCTACCGATAGGTAATACAGAGAGTGATGTTGGAAGATGCTTTATCAAAAGCACGGGTATAGTGCCGCCAATGGCATCTGTTTAAGTTAGCAAAAGAGAGGGGGAACCCTAAGCTATAACCACTCCCACTTAGTCAGCTGTTCAAAATACTGGTCAGTTCTGTGTTATAAGTGATTAATAGCCTAGGAGCAATCTTCCACTCCTTAATCTTCAGTTTCACATTCTGTTTTCTCAACCCTAGGAAAATTCCTTTTGATAGTTTGTGAGAAAACTGAAATATCTTCCTTTGTCGTCTGAGAGATTCACTCAATTTTTTTAATGCACAATGTGTTCTCTATTCTTAACACAGCTCCGTTAGCGGGGCCAATCACATAATAAAAAATATATTCTACTGTTCCATACAACAAGGGGGACCATAATTAACCCTCTTTGAAAAATGGGGGGGGGGGAGAAACCCTACAAACTAAAAGGGCAGAATTCCTGCAAGTAACTTAACATTTGCAGCATTTGCCCAACTAGACAAACTCGCTAGTTTCAAGCCTCCTGGACTTACACCAAGCATTACTTTACGCTGCTTTTGCAAATTCTCTCCTAGCCAAGTGCCTGTAAGGACAATATGTTAATGGCAAGAAATTCTGAAATAGCACAGTGGAGAAAACGTGGATATTACATAACTAACCTGAATCTTTACACAGCTTAGAAGAGGTTAATTTTATACCAGCAGATACCCATAGGGGTGCTATACACAAAGATGATAAACAGGAGTTGCTATTTTGTGTTACATCTGTTCAGTTGCTATTTAGAGCAGGAAAAAAATTAAATGAACAATGAAATATAAATAAAATGTAACGTTCAATATGTGCACTTCCTTTGATCAAAGTCCATAAGTACATATGTCAGTGAGTCACACGTGACTAGCTTCTCATAACATTATCTGCATCGAGTTTTAACTTGATTTGAAAAAAAAAACAAACAAAAAAACCCCCCTAAACTTGAATCACTGAAATGCAGGAACTGGGCTCTAAGTATATTTACTATCTCACACGGTGATCTCAGTATAGTATTGTGATCAGAACTTCTCTAACATAAAAAAAAACAAACGAAAGTGTCTACAAGGTGGTTTTTGTTTCTTTAATATGGATTTAAAAAGTAAATATAAACACATTTATTCAGACTTGCAGCCTCTGACTTTCATGTGTTTAGCAAGGAATCTATGTAATAAGGGATTTCCTCACTTTTTTTCTGTGATATCCTATTAGTTGTGACAGCCCTGTATTCCATATCTGGCACTGATTCTAATTCTTCTGTACTATAATTTCCTCAAACAGATAATCTTCTATACTATTTTGCATACATCAAGGTGGAATTAACTTCTGGGATACAGAAATGATACTTGCATATAATTCTAGCCTTCCAGTTCTTTCTGTTCATTTTTACCGCATTTTCTTTAGGGTAGGAAATAATTCCATACATAGGAATGTAGTTTTAGTCTCTTGAATAACAAAAATAAGGAAATCATGTTTTCCCAGTGATTTGCTTAATGTTTGAGATACTAGAATTCTGTACCTTCTCGTGACCTGCCTTCTTAACTTATATTTTACCTGCCACAAAACTTTTGAATTCTAGCACTGGAATTCTGAGCCTTAATATGCTTATAAGCACATTTAATGAAAAGAAATCTGCATAAGACTTACCTCTCAATTAACGAAGGAACTTTACCGAGGATGGTCTCTACCCTCAAATAATCGGTTGGCGACACATTTTTGATGGAATAGAAATATTTTATTTCCAATTACGTACATCTGAAACGTGGTATCTAAAAATACTGATCTTTCATTTAAACCAAGGACAAGACTTGATATTTGTATGTACAAGAGAAACTTACTGACCAATCTCTTTTCACTGCATTATCTCCGTTGTGAAGAAAGGCACCAAAACCAAATTAAATATAATCTTAGTCAACTTTTCAGAACAAGTTGTGGGAAATGACTTGAGGGGGATTCTAGAGTTGAAGGGCAAGAGCTATTCAATAAATTTTTATTTTGACAAGCCTGGAAAGGTAAAACTTCATATCCAATATTAAATGATCTAACATATGTTATACCTTTATTTCATTCTGAAGACTGACTATTTTCAATACAGTTTCTTGAGGTAGGGGAAGGCTGTTGATGACTCAATTCAAAAGTAATGTAAACTTAAAGGCACTCATATGATGGAGTGGGATGGATGGAAAAGGGATTCAAGAATGAGCCTATTCACTGAAATAATGTTTTGTGGGTTGGCTACTTGTCCACTCCATTTTATTGGTACCAAAGGGAACTGACAGGGCTATTGCTGGGAAATGCAAAAAGCTAGGTTAAAACCAGAAATGGGCTGCTTTCCCTTTACTAGGCATACTTGCTTAAATGTCTTTTTCTACTAGGCATCTGGTCCTGCTTGATCAGTTTTTCCAACTCTGTGGCTGGGGGAATCTCAGGAAGAACCCCACCCCATCCGCCTTCCATCCCTCCATTCCCCCCTGCACATGAGGCAGGATCCCCCCATGAGCTATAGATCAGCATGTTGGGGTCTCATTAGTGACAAGTCCTGTGAGCATCCTCTTGTTCTATTTTATCTGGTCAAACTTCTTTGCCTCCTTCTACTGGAAACTTTTCTACACTTCTCCACTTGGCTGGGAAAGATGATTGCAGCAAATCCAAATTAGGAATAAATTACATAACCCCTCTGAATCTGTTACAAAAGGAAAACTGGGGGTGGGGGAAATATGAGCGCAACCCCTTGATTTAAAGGATAAACTTACCCTCTCACCCTGTCCTTTCCCATTGCACTTAATCAAAGTGTATTGATTGCCACTAAAGTTGCGGGACAGACTGCCCGAAAGTCCTAGGATCACCTTCCCAAGTGTCCGCTGCTGGCAATGTCTCTAATCCACCCCCAGAAGCTACCTGATGGCTGCAAAATGCAAGACTAAGCAGCCCCCATATGAGAGCCAAACCAGCCAGCTCAAAGCTGCATCTTGTGTACTCAGGAATCTCGTTGCTGACAAATATGTGCAGTGACTCCTACTTATGCCATTCAAGACATGTCTGAGACGTTTACTGCAGTTCCCCAGCATTTTTACAATTAAAAAAAAAATCGCCCACAACTTCCCCCCCTCCCCTTGGGCTACAAAGCAGTAGGAGTCCTGCACAATCCAAGATTTACAAAGAGAGAGCAGGTTTCAGAGTAGCAGCCGTGTTAGTCTGTATCCGCAAAAAGAACAGGAGGACTTGGGGCACCTTAGAGACCAACACATTTATTTGAGCTGTTTCAGAGTAACAGCCGTGTTAAGTCTGTATTCGCAAAAAGAAAAGGAGGACTTGTGGCACCTTAGAGACTAACCAGTTTATTTGAGCATAAGCTTTCGTGAGCTAGACCTCACTTCATCGGAAGCTTATGCTCAAATAAACTGGTTAGTCTCTAAGGTGCCACAAGTACTCCATTTATTTGAGCATAAGCTTTGGTGGGCTACAGCTCACTTCATCGGATGCGTTCTCTCCAAGTCCCCAGTGCTTCTAAAAAATAAGTAGTGCCCCAGTCCACCCCCAGCCTGTTTTTAAAGGTGAAATAAAACAAAAGCCTTCCATTGCAGATTCCCAGCGATCTGCTGTCACCCTCGCTGCCTCTGACCAAAACTTACCAAATATTAAGTGGGGGGGGGGAGATGTCAGTGGAAAATGATCTCAATGCTGGCACTAGAACAATACTTTCTCATGGAAACATAGGTATATATTTAATTCCGAGTAACTCCACTCAAGTTTCACCTTCCATCCCCTGAAGAGACCTTTTTTAAAAAAGTTTGGTTTAATGCTGCACTTGAAAGTATCCGCAGTTTGGATGCATTTTGCCTATTTTGCAAATGTATACAGCAGTGCATGCATGTGCTCTTCAACATTCTTTATCTGTCCTGACTGTGCAAAAGGCAAAAAGAGCTCAGTAATCCCAGCAGAAGAATGCAAATAACGTCAATGCACAGCTGAACTGCAAGCCCTGCCTTACAGGAACTGTGTGTGTGTGTGTGTGTGTCTGTCTACAAAAAAGGCACATACTAAACAGGAAATGCAACTGAAAGCAATTGAAAGCCTCAAACTTCAAAATGCAATTGCATCCCGAAAATTGCATTCATGCACTTGAAAATGCATGCATGCTTTTTTGCATATTTTGCAAGGAACAGAAGTCGGATCCTTACCTCTCGGCTGAGACATTTTCCCCTTTGCTTTGATGGGGGAGGGGAGCACAAAAGACTTTGCCTTGCCTCTCTTCTGTAGCTAGTTTTGCAACAAAGATGCAAACTGCAAGCGCTCAATCTTCATGCAACTGGAGTTTTTCTGACTTGCTGCAGCAGATCTCTTTGCAGAGAGGGGCGGTGCAATTGCACACCTTGCAAAACAGATTGCAAAGTATTTTTTTCCCCAATTGCAATGGAAGGGAAGGCTCTGCTGCACCTACATGATGGGCCAGGGCTGGCAGCTAAAAGCTCCAAACTTGGATCTGAGTATCTTAGTGCGCAGACGTCCTTCCTACGAGCACCGCAGTGATCACTGGGTAATGTAGTTTCCCGGAGAAGTCCATGGAACGCTTCCTTAAGGGGGAGACAGTTGCCGTGGTGCATTGCACAGCACAGTCGATCTGGATGCATTGCAAAAAATAATCGTCTCGTTCACACGGCAGAAATCGGCTTCGCCACAAACGACTGCACGTCCTTGTGCTTACAGGGAGTGTCACGGCAACAGCAGCCTTTGAGTCAGTGTGGCTTTGATCAAGGTGGGGGAGATGCAGATTACTCTCTCCTTAGTTACAATATTCCTTTGGCGATTGTGTGCATTTTTCTGTTTATGGTAGTTAATAATAGTCCTTCCTTGTTATGCATGTTGGTACAAAATCCAGCAGCCTGTCTGCTTAGCAACACAGGGTGACTAGAACACATCTCGCCAATGCTTATTCACTGGCTTCCAGTGTAGCACAGTCCAGTGATGGCTTTGGTCCTAACGCCCTGACAATGACAAACCATGTCTCCTTTCTCCAGCAGCCTCCAAGGACAGCCATGTTCCACTGGATCAATGAAACCATCAGTCAGTAGGGGGCAGCTTGCTGAGCTCAAGAGCTGGAGCCCGATCATGGAATTAACTCCCCCAGGAAATAAAAATGTCCATGGAATTTACTGCTTTCAAAACTAAGTGCCGGACTCATTTCTTCAGTTTGGCCTTCGCTCTGTTAGTGTTTGCATACAGCACATTGATTCGCTGCCACCCACAAAAATAAACACCATGAATTTACAGTCTAGTTATGCTGTTTCTCCTGTGGAAGGAAAAAAGAGATTACTCCAATATTTAAATATGTAAGAGGAAGGGAGACACTGGTGCATATATGCTGCAGTTTTCAATAAAGCCATTTGGAGGCAGTTCAGGGAGACAGTGCCATAGAAATACTTCATTTAAAAAAAACCTCCACCCATTTAACTAACACATCATTGGGAGAAA
Organism: Natator depressus; assembly: GCF_965152275.1. NCBI lineage: Eukaryota > Metazoa > Chordata > Testudines > Cheloniidae > Natator > Natator depressus. Next base: position 6,081,626 of record NC_134247.1, read on the forward strand.
TCCTCTCTTTGTGAAAGATTCAACACCGATTCCTCTTTCAGTTAAGGCTATAAAATCTCCCACTCCAGTTTTCCAATAATTCCTCCAGCAAATACAGAGGCGATCAGACTTGACGTTTACTGAAATCTGTAAAATCTGAAATAAAAAAAAAAAATCAACCACCGAGAAAAATAATTCTGAAAGGAGGAATGAAAGCGATCCAAATCTTCCCTTTATGCATCATAAAGAAGCAAAAGGAAGGTACAAACATGTTTTCCCTTTCATCAGGCCTGTATTCAGGCATGCCCGTCACTGTTATTGCATCACTGATGTATTAAAAACTAATCGTGCTCGTTTCCTTATATTTCCTTGACCTCTCTCTTCATACAAAACATGTGGTATCCAGGCTGTCAAATTTTATTGTGAAGTCCTCTTCATATCATAGGAATGAATGGCTCTATTTAGAATCCTATTCCATTCATTTTTTCAGGTGGTGTGTCAAGGTCTGATGTACAATTTTTCAATTACAAAGTTCTTATACTGAGTAACTATTTTATGGAGAGAGACTCTGAACTCAGACAGTCTTTAACCATCTGGGTGCTCTTTTTAATGTCTTTATGTGACTGAAAAAACAAAACAATATTATGGTATTTTCTTGAAGAGCAGTAAGCCTGCTTTTCTGCTGCAATTTTATTCAGAGTGATCATGTGTGCTTTGGTTTTGTTGTTTCCCCAAAAAACAACAGTTTTCAATAACTGGTATGCTGCATAGTGTATTTTTATAGAATAGTTTGTAATAATGAGACAATAGCATTAGCTACATTAGAATACTTTTTAAAACTACACCAGTATAAAAGTTAGGATGTGATAGTAATGAAGAAGAACCTAACACATTCTAGGTTAAACTATTATCTAGGGGGCTGTAAGTGAATATGGAAGTTTAACACTGTTTTGAATAGGAGTACTTGTGGCACCTTAGAGACTAACAAATTTATTTGAGCATAAGTTTTTGTGAGCTACAGCTTACTTCATCGGATGCTGCTGCTCTGAAGACTGTTTTGAGTGTGATCTTGCTTCTACCAGGGCCCTGATCATGCAAAGATTTACCTTCATGCTTAATTTGAGGTCAGTGGAACTGTTCGTGTGCTTAAATTGTGTGTGTGTGTGTGTGTTTGTGTGTGTGTGCGCGCGCCTGTGCATGCAGGATTGGGCACAAATCAGGAATAAAACCAGTGAGATCTGCATCAGGGCCTATGTGTCTCCTCCAAGCCGCTTACAGCCCAAACATACATTAGCTCAAGTTAGCCTAGCTTGAGTGAGAACGGTCACACTGCAAAAACCCTCAAGCGGCACAGAATGATTGTGTGCGATGCGCAGAACCACATAAGTTGAATTTAAAACCTCATTTAGCGCAAGCTAGAGACTTTTGTGCATTGTCAGGAGTTGGGCTATGGGCAACACTCGAGTTATACCTCAAATTAACCCGCAGTAAAGACGAGCCCTTAGTTAGGAGGAACAGAAGGTACAATATAGCGAGGAAGGGAATAAATGTCAACTTTAGCTTTTAATTTCCTGTCTCTTGTCAGATTATTCACTTTTGGTTTGTTTTGAAAACGTCATTCCAAACTTCCAGATCAATATGTAGGGTGGTTTTTTGTTTTTGTTTTTTAATCTTGTACTAAGTAAAAAGCTGACAAACCCAGACAGCTGCTTATAGGGCTCTTCAAGGCGATCAGGTAAAGTCTTCATGTTGGACAGGTTTTTTTTAAACTGCATATGTTATGTTGATCTGCTGTACCAATGGCAGCTGGGTCAACCTGCGTAAAAGCTGTCCTTATAGCAGCATGCTGTACCCATTACATGCAGCAAAATGCCTCACTTTAGAGTAATCATTCTCCAAAATGAGGGTCAGCTGTGGTCCATTTGGGATGAACAGAGAGAGTCTGAATCACAACTGACCTATGTCTACACTGCAATCAGGAGGAGCATATAGATATACCCAAAGTAGCTTTGATCGAGTCAGCTCATTACACATAGCAGCATAGCCACGTTGGCATGGGCTAGCCACCAGAGTATGTAGCCCGGGGCCTGAGCAGGATTGTGCTCAGCTAGCTAGCCTGAGACGACACCCGCGCTGACACGGCTACACTGCTATTTTTAGCGAGGGGATGCCTACGCGTACTGCAATTGGCCCTCCTCCGTGTCTAGGCCCACCGCTATCACTCAGGTCCTCAAAAATAAATATTGCCGAGTGACCCTTCTTCAGCAGATCTAGGAGGTCTTATTCTGGATGCAGATATCAGTCTTAGGGATGCATATTAATGGGAGATCCTAGTGGATATAACTCTGATCTATTCCTGGGTAAATCTTGCCTTCTCCGTCTAACTGATCCATTCCAGAAATTATTTATAAAGACCGTAGAGTCTGCATGGAACTTTGCAAACCACATAGGAGCAAGTTCATCCGTGGTGTAACTTATTGGAATTATACCAGGGATGGATTTGGCCCATAATTAATACAGTTCCCTGCCTGGGGAGCTTACACACTCAATTAGGACACAATACAATTAAAGTGTGAAGCACACAGGTGGAAACACATGGTGCAAATAGATCAGAGACGGGTGAGCTCTTATTTTCTCTCCTCTTTTTTTTTTTTTCTTTTTTTTCTTTCAGGTGGATAAGATGCTCAATTGAAATGGAAGAGGCAGTTCAAGGCAGTGTTTGCACCATGCTGAGGTGTAATGGTCAACTCTGTCCCAGTGATCCCATGGAGAATTCACACAGATGCCAATGAAGTGAGGAGCCAGAGGCCATTTCTGTTGTACTCCATAGCAAATCTTAAGAATGGTGAACAGTTTGCCCCATCATACTGGAAAATAGGGGTGTGGCCAGCAGGTGGACTCTTCCTAACTGAAAGGTGGGAACCACTTTAAAAAAGCCCTACTTTTGTTTAAAGCAGATTTTTTTTTAAGTGGTTCCCACCTTCCAAATCTATTATCTGCAAAGTGTCATTTTAAATAATGAAGCTGCCTTTCATTATGGGAGTGTAAAAACTGGCTTCAACAATCTAACATCTGTTTTGGGGGCTCGAATAGCTGTACACTCTTAAAAGACTTCCAGCAAAGTTTGTGCTGGAACTTTTATACACAAAATAGCGATACCAGCGGTATAAAATCCTGCATAAAGGGTTCAGAAGGAACATATCTATAATTATAAGCAGTGCTACTAGTCATCACTATGTTTTTTCCATACATTGAAAAATGTGTATTGTAGCAGATTTCTATACCACAACTTCATCTCTCTCCCCTTTTTCCTTCCAACATGCCTCAAGTGACTTAAACCATATTATGCAGTCGTCACTTGGCAAATGGTATTTTTGCCATTTTTAGTTATGAGAGCAAAAATTAAAAGGATATGGCAATGTTCAATTAGCTGTATGTTTGTATAACTTTCTAATGTCCAGGGTGATTGTTTGCGGGGCAGGGAAATGGCTTAAAATGTGCCCCTCTTTGAGATCTTACATGCCAAGTTTCATATGAGAGAAAATCTTTACAACCAAGCAATAAATCCCTAAAATTAGGGGTTTATTGTGGAAATGCTGACAGACCTTTAACTAACACATCCTGAATGGCAGTGTTACAATACAGTAGCCGTAAGCTAAATTAACAGTAGCATGTGTGGCTTTCAAGCATGGCTGTAGCAACCTGGCAGCAGTCTACAAACCTAGCCAGTTTGAAGATCTGTATTGAGTTGGTCTTTTTCTTCTGGTTTGATTTCAATCCTTGGATTAAAAGTAGGTGGTCAGATTTGGAGGCATACTAAGTGATATTCCTTTTGATTTTTCACTTTTTAGCTTTTGGACTGCTGTTCAAAAAAAATCCACCATGAGACCACAGCGTTACCTAGGGAGGTGGTAGAATCTCCTTCCTTAGAGGTTTTTAAGGTCAGGCTTGACAAAGCCCTGGCTGGGATGATTTAACTGGGAATTGGTCCTGCTTCAAGCAGGGGGTTGGACTAGATGACCTTCTGGGGTCCCTTCCAACCCTGATATTCTATGATTCTATGACTATCTGTTGTAATGCATTTTCCCTGTAGAAGGTGGAGTTATCTTTCTTTGCAGTTTTAGCAACACTTTCTACTTGCTCCTCCATCGCTGGCTTGCACATAAAAGTTGATACATCCCAAAAGCATTCTGTTATATACTTTAGATGGGAAGGCACAAACCGAATATAGGAGCAAAACGTATGCCGCAGGAACACTATGAATAATGAAGTGTAGAGGGGTTTTTTTGCTGGTTAATGTCTTTTATTCCCCCAGGATGTGTAACTTTTGAGTGGTAATGATGGCTGCATTTATTTTATTGCCGTGATGCCTAGAGGCCCCAGTCAGGATCAGGGCACCATTGTACTAATCATTCTACAAACACAGAGTCAGAGACTCCTTGCCCTGATGAGTTTGCAGTCTAAGGCCCCAATCCTGGAAAGACTTACTTGAGCTTAATTTTAAGCACAGTGAAACAATTCATTGTGCATAAAGTTTTACTCACTTGAGTACTCGCAATTCATGAACTTAAGTAGATATACAAGTCTTTGCAGGTCAGAGCCCTAGGGTAGGTCCGCACTATAGCGGCACAGCTGTGGCATACAACCTGCCATAGTTGCCAACTTTCACATGGTAAATAAGCACCCCGGCTTTCACAATAAGCCAAAAATCAAGATAATCCCGTTTCAAAACAAGCCAATCCCTAAGAACCCCAACACTCTGTGACTAGATTCCCCCCAGCATGCAGTCCGGGATTGTAGTGGGCCCGCTGCGTCCCCCTGACTCTCTCCTCCCCTTGGCCCTGCTTGCTGGGAGCCGATCAAAAAAAAAAAGAAGCAACAAGCTACAAGACAAACAAACTTCAAGCCAAAAACTAGCTAACAAGCAACTCACAAGCCAATTAAGCCAAAAACAAGCCCAATTTCTGCTTTTTTTCCCCCGCAGGTTTGGCATGTCTACTTCCTGCGTCAGTGGAAGCGTTTTTTCCATCTGTGTAGTTAATCCACTTCCCAAGAGGTGGTAGCTAAGTCAGCAGAAGAATTTGTCCATGAGTCTAGCTGCACCTACACATGGGGTTGAGTCGACTTCTACTCTAATCTCTATACAGGCATTGGTCCAGATTTATAATGCTGTTGTATCTTTATCGTTTTCCAGGATTTGGTCTTGTTCCCAGTAAAGTCAAAAGCAAAATTCCCTTTGCAAAAGTTACCCTGTCTTTTTTTTGTTTGTTTGTTTTGGTCAACATTTGTCTCCTCTCACCACCACCACCACCACCACCGCACCATCCTAAATCTTTTTCAATGGGCTGTCTAAGGCCAGGTCTACACTCAAAAGAGCCCCTCCTGTCACTGTAGGGAGTGTCTACACTGAAGGGCTACAGCCCTCAGAGCCCCTACTCAATTGTATTCTATGCTTAGGACCATTCATCTCTCAAGTAACTTTCAAACACAGGTGAAGAGTGGTGATTTTAGTTCTTAGTTCTGTATAAATGAGTAAGTCGTAGATGTGCATGCAAGACAGAAACGTCTTAATTATAAGGCCCTACTTAATTTGTGATATTGCTGATCCCTCAATAATGGGCTTCCACTACAATTTTGACAGCAGGAGCCCTGTTCTGAGCCCCGGGACTGCACATGGAGGAAAATTGCAGAAAAGTCTCAATGAACCTTATTCCTGCAAATAACAAGGTCCATTTTTACTTTTCCATGATTTTCCATGGCTTGTCCACAACTCAGTCACAATTTTTTGACAGTCGTCCTGCGATTCAGGTAGGGCCTTACTTATTTGAGTATTTGCCAAAGGCTTAAAGGGGAATCACTGTCAGAGCTCAGGACTTCCTGATTCTCAGCCCTGCTCCTAAATCACTGGAGAACACCTTTCATTGTATATTCCCCCTGGTGGTCGTTCCTTTGATTTATTCTTAGCTATATACCCTACTTAACCCGGTTTCAGTATTGATTCTGATCAAGATTTGTGACTTGCAAAGTTCACTCAGTACATGAAATAGTTATCTCAGCCTCTAATCTTTGAACTGAACAGCAGAAAGTGCAAATAAACGAACTGAGTGAGTGAGATACTGCGGGAAGGGATCAGGAAGAAAAAAGGGCCTTAGGAAATAAGAGAAGAGGACTGGTCTTGTGGTTAATGCACAGAATCGAGTCATGAGATATGGATTCTATTTCTGGTTTTTTCCTGAGATTTTTGGGAGCAGAACTGGGCAAATAGTTCAGCAATATTCTGGGAAGAGTCATTCCCGTTTTATACACTTTTTGACTGTTCGTACCTGTTCTGAGTTCGCTTTCCACAGATATTCTAGCAAATGAATTTGCTGGCAGGACTGTTTGCTGAAATGGCAATATTTTAAGGCAAACACTGCAGAAAGCAAATCTCCAACTTTATAATCTAGAATATTCACACTGGAAACTTGGTTTCTTTTGAGAGGCGGGGGAGCTTGAGCAATGATCAGGGAGCAGAAATATACAATGTGATGTATTTGTCCAATCAAAATACAGCTGGAATCTTCAAATATTGAATATTTGCTAACAACTGCTTGTGAATAAGCGTAGGCCAATAATTATTTGCAAAAATCTATGACTGGTTGAAAAGACAGAGAAAAAGCACAATTTGTTGAATATTCTCCTTGCTTTATTTGTGTGTGACTTGGACAAGTCTCTTCACATGAATGTGGGGGGGGGGGCGGGGGGGGCTCAGTTTCTGCATCTAGATAGGAAGGATAATATTTCCCTCTATCCACCTCAGACAGGAGTTGCAACTTAATTCAGGAACGTTTGTAAAACACTTTTGAGATCCTTTGTTTGGAAGGTGGAATACACATGTAAACTGCAACAGTGAAGGTAAACACAGAGTGGAAGCAGAATTGGTATCTGAAACGCAGCCTGAGGGCCTGTATAAGAGGTCAGATATTTGATGACAAAGTAAAACAGTTTAGTGAATGTGCCTCCCTGTCATATAGTGTGAAGAATTGCCTTTAGAGTTAGTACGATAAAGCGACTGTCCAAAGCCAGTGTGGATTTTGGATGACTGATATATGCATGGAGGACAAATGTCATGATGCCTGGGAAGCGAGATATTCCAAAAACAATGCAGATTGTAAATGAAGTCAAGCAAGTGGAGAAGCACTGTCAGCTAGCTTTGGTGGAGCAGAGAGATGGGATGTGCTCCAACAATATCTCAAAGAAGCAGTCTGTGATTTTTTGTATATCCTTCATTTCCTTGCATTTTTATTGGAATATGCCACTTCCAGCCATCATCACCTTTCATGGGAATGAGAACTATGTGGAAGGGAAAAAATAGTTTGGGGCAAGCATAAAAAGGTAGGCTTTTAGGAGAGCTACTTTGGCCCATCACTGTGCATGAGTGTCAATTTGGACTTTAAAAACAACCAAAGAAAACAGATGGAGAGTTTTCTAAATGAGATTCTTTCACCAAAGAAATATTTCCCAGAATGGGGGCAGAGGGGCCACCAAGCTAGATGGGGTATGAAGCACCAGCTGCAGGCAGGCATGAGCAGGCTGCTTAATTGTTCTACGAAGCCTCAAGCTTTTTTCTTTTTAAATGAAAGTCTGTCGCTGTTCTAGTTGTAAAGAAAACCTTAAGACCCGACTCGACCTGAGTGTAACTAACACAATGATGTCTGAATTTGCAGAGAGCCTGAAACAACAGCTCTGATATGTGAACTGTCCCATTCACCACAGTGGTTGTGAACTCATATCAGTAAGGATTATTTTAAATATTTCACAGTCAGAAGGAATGAGTGGAAATGTCATATTCTCATGATCTACACAGTCTACTCTGAGTGACCATTCAGATTACAACAGTCTTTTACAACAAGCATGTGTGAAAAGGGAAATGGGGGGTGCTTAGCTTTCAAACATTGAGCAAATGTTGCACCAAAAGATGACTGCTATGGACTCTTAAAAACCAGTAAATGAACCTAAGAATAACTGTAGTGGGGCGGGGGCGGGGTGGACAAAGAAATCTTCATTGCTTCAGAACAGCGGTGTCCAATAAGTTCGCCACTAGCCACGTGTGGCAAATAGGCTATTGAATTGTGGCTAATGCATGTGGCTTTTTTATGATGTGGCTGAATGTGGCTTTTTTATAATGTGGTGAATAAGAAAAATTCAAAACCACAAGTGTGGCTAGCATCGTGGCTAGCATCGAATTTCTGTTGGACGCCGCTGCTTTAGAAGATCAAGAAACCATTGGATGTTTGTCAAGAAGAAACTGGCCATCTGGAGGAAAGGATGCCACAAGGGAGCCTGCTAAGGAAAGCCAAGGTGATAGGTGGGTGAAATAGCTAACAAGAACACACTTGCCTCACAATAGAGAAGGTGACAAACAATGAACAATCATGAGTACTGGTGGCTTATGGGAGGAAAAGCCATCTGCTTTTTATTGGTATGAATGGTGCAAAATGATATGGATTCCTTTGTTCTCTATTTTGAAGGTAATTGTAGGCTGTGGGTGCTTTTGCCCTTTGCAAGTCAAATAAATGGAGCTCCTGAGCGATAAGCTGCTATATCTTTCGTTTGATTTTAGCTTCCTTTATTTGTCTTTCGTACTCTTACGCATTTTCTCTTGCACCCCTTAGCGGTTAATGCACGTTTCCCCTGATGTCTTCATTAGTTTAATACCTGCCACCCCCACCCAGACAAACTAAAGCTAACACTGTGAAGTTAAGCCTGGAGATTTGGTTTTTAACCAGATGGCTGAGGAATTCTTGTAGAGGATAAAACCACCTATAAAGTCTTAAAGTAGATCAGGTCATAAAAGCGACAGGCGCCCAATAAATGAACCCCATTCACAACTTAAGTAGTCTAAGCAATAATACAATTTTAGAGCTGGAAAAAATTGGCAGGTAAGAATAAAGAACTGAGTGCTTGGTAATGAGAGAGGATGATATTTGTTTCCTTCAACATAACTCAGACATGTAGGCTAAAGAGTGGCTGCAAGCAAGAATATACCACTGTATGTATCTTGATTTGCCAAACAACACAGAGCTATGCCAACTCCGGGTATAAGAGCCAAGAAGGATTTATTAGAATGAATGGCCAATTTCACCCACACAGACAAACCACGGGGGGTTTATGAAATTAGAAATCTTGTATTTATATTTGACATGTTCCATATAGCATGGTATCCTTTCTGTGACTATTAATCTGCCAAGATAGACAGAACTGACATGACTGACATTTTGTTAAACAAAACAAAACTTGAAATTCTCTAGGCTGCGTAAAAATGGATTGACAAAACGTAAATGCGCGAGAAGCCCCAAGTCCGTATTCGGATGAATGCATGATAAGCACAGGGCTTTCATCACAACCACGCTTCCTTCTTGTGTGCTGTCGAGGGGGCATGTTGGTCACTCTGTGGTGATGTTGTAATGTGGGAGATTGCCAAGTTCAAAGCTAGCATTGCATCTTCGATTTTTCTCCTCTGAATGTTTACATGGATTTTGGTATGCCTATAGTTCAGCCACTAATTCCTCACTGTTCATTTTCAGTGACAATTTCCCTCTTAGTGTATCATATGTATAAATAAATAGGCTTCTCTCCTTTTACTTGGTTAAATAATACAAAAAATTTTTGTATATCTGAGGAACTCAGCATTCACACTCTTCACAGCCTTTTGCTCGGCACGGTCTGCATTGTTTTCATGGTTACCACAGATTTCACAAAACCATTCAAGCTCTTTGCCACAGGGGTGGAGGGTTCAATGACTTCTTTGTTTGCTGTGACAATTTAACGAAACAGATCTGGCCAAATAATAGTCTAATTTAATAGTCTGTCTGGTAAAATCTATGATCCTGAAAGTAGAGGTGTTTTGTAATCCTGCAGCTGCATCCATGAGGGAGGACCTTTATACCCTCATGGAATATCGTTGATGTTGATGTGGTGGTGGTGGTGGTGTAAACCTGCTTCGGTCTAATTGCAAGGTTGGGGCCTAACCACTGTGAAACGTACAAGGGCTGTAAGATATTGTGATCCTGCTTCTCCTCTCACTTCTGTTGGTGTAAATCAGGAGTAATTTCAATCAAGTTACCCTAATATAAAACTAATGTGAAAGGAGGATGAACTGGAAAAGGGGTGACATAATTTGTAGATAAAACAAAATTGTTTACCTTAGTCAAACCTAGAAGACTGTGAGAAACTACAGATGGACCTAACAGAGTTTGTCAAATGGACAGCATAATGGTAGGTGAAATTCAGTGTGGACAAATGCAAGGTAATGCATGTTTGAAGGAAGTTTGAGCTGCTTATACCTATTGCTGGGTTCTAAATTCATTGTGGCCACTCAGATTAAAAACCTAGGTGTTGATCTAGCTGCACACTGAAAAGTTCACTTAGCATCAGCGGTCACCAAAAGCAAACAAATCTAAAAAAAGGGGATAGAAAACAATAAAATCTTACAATGTCATTGTATAAATCAATTGTACTTTTTCATCTGACATACTCTATTCAGTTCTTGTCACCTTCTCTCAAAAGGGAGAATTTTTTTTGTCACCCGTCTCACAACCCCTCTTATTTCTTCTCATAGCCATGAAGACGTTCCTGTATGACAAGAGTTTGAAAAGACTGGGCCTATGTGTAGAGAAGATAGAGGGACATGATGGAGGCATGCAAAATAGTGAATAGAACAGAAAAAGTAAAATGGATGCTATTTTACCCTTTCTCTTAACAGAAACAAAGGGACATTAAATAAACATATAGGCAGCATTTTAAATGGATAAATATTTTTACACAGTGCATAATTAATCTGATGCTCATTACCCTGATATACTGGAGGCAAACCTTTTGTATAAGGTTCAAGGATCAATTGGACACCTATAAGGATAGGCTACAATTTTAAAAAATATAGTTTCAAGTCCTTAACCAGGGCCGGCTCTAGGCCCCAGCTAAGCAAGCTGGTGCCTGGAGCGGCGCTGCTGAAGGGGCGGCACTCCGGCTGTTCTTGGGATGGCACTCCGGCAGCAGCCCCGGCGGCAATTCGGCGGCAGCCCCGTATTCGGCAGGTTTTTGTTTTGTTTTGCTGCTTGGGGCGACAAAAAACATAGCGCTGGTTCTGTCCTTAACCAGCCGCTAAATGATGGGGATGGGGGATTCAAGAAGTAATTTCCCTTTCCATAGTTGTGCATCACTGGATTTCCTGCCACTTCATCTGAAGCATTGGATACGGGTCAGACAGGATGCTGGACCAGATGGAGCACTAGTCTGATCCAATATGGCGAATCTTAGGGCACCTATCACTTTGGTATTTAGATCCACAGTAATTTGTTAGCCATTACGTGAAAACCTAGCCCTCCCCGTGAAGCTGGGGAGAAAATATAAATAAACTTAGGATAAAAGCTGAGACTGCAGACTAATCCAATTCTTAATTTAAATTCATCCAGTTGCACTTAGGTACTATAACACAAGTAATATCGTTAGTTTGAGTAAAAAATATCACACCCTTGCCTTCACATTAGGAAAGCATTAGATAGCATTTGGACTTTTGCAAAACTAAGAGCCAGGAGAGAGAGTTTTAAATGAATCCCTTAGGGCTATTTTAAGATAAGGGTGCTTTTTGGTTTAATTAAGAGACCATGTCAGTTGGATAGCATTTCATTTCAGCGTAACTGTCTCCTGCTGCCAGGTGGCAGCAGAAGCAAGACAGAAATTTGTATTTCCATAGCAGGAGACCTCGACCCTGTGAGACTGTTCTGTAAGAGTGATTTGATTGTACAACATGATAGATGTAGTTGCAACCTCTTGCCTGAAGGATGTTGGAGCTGTGGAGTGTCACCGGCTTCGTATATCGCTTCTGAGCAGCAGCATTCTGCCTGGCTTATGCTTGCTTTCCGCAAGTGTAGTTGTGGCCTGTGCCTTGGACTTTATTTCTGCCTCTATCTTCCTGACCCCTCTGCTCCACCGCTGACAGTCTTCTGTGCCTTTTTTCCCAGGCTGATCCTAGACATAAAATGAACTGCCGGTACTAATTTGCAAAGTCTTCTGACTCAAAAACCTTCCTCCTTTTGTGACACCCCCTACTCTCAAAATGAGTCCTAATTTAAAAAAAAAAAGTGTAAAAAAAAAAAAATCCTTTTCTATTATATGTGGTCTTCTGTGCCTGTCTTCTAGAAACTTTCAAACACTTTACTCATGAGTGGTCCTAACAAAGTCAAAAGGACTACTTGCAGTAAGCGCTATACTTGGTAGTAAAAGTCGGCAGGGTTGGATCCTTAAACTCCCAAGCCTGCAATGAGCCCCTTAAGAGCACCACATGGATGCTCCCATTTCACAGCTCTTTTCAGAATCAGAATCTCAGCCTGTAAGTTCTTCAGGATAGAGATGGTCTCCATTGCTGTGTGTTTACCACACCAAGCACGTTTTGGGTGCTTTTGCTGTGGTGGTGTTTGAAACCCTTGTTTATGTTGCTGGCAGGGTAGTGGGATCTGGAGGTAATTACTGGAGCGTTCTTTCTTTATGAATGTACTTTAAGCGTTTGTCAAGAGCTTGGAATAATATACGTTCTTACATAATAGAATATTAATGTCCATGAATAAATAAAAGGTTGACTTGAATGGGACTTAAGCATGTACTTAAAGTTAAGCATGTGATTAAATGCCTGGGTGAACAGGGGTGGACTTAAGAATGTGCTTAACTTTATAAATATGTATAAGCACTCCGCTGTCTGAGGGCTGCACCTCCAGTTTTCCCATCTTTAAGGTAGTTATACCCTTTTCCTACCTCACATGAGTGTTCTAGGCCTGATTCTCCACAGCCTTGTATCTTGTGGAACCATTTATACTTGTATGTAATGCATGTAACTCGCTACCACTGCTGAGTGTGGAATTCTGATGTGGTATTTTACATCTGCTTTGCACAAGTGTAATCTGCCATATAAGGTGCAAGGCATTGAAGAATCAGACCTAACATTTGAAAATGCTCTAAAATTCCCAGATGAATAGGGCTAAATAAAGTAGAGACTGTTGTCTGTCTCTTTTCTGCAAGAACATTTATTTTTTTGGCAGTAGGAGATAGCGTTTTTTGAATATGGGTGTATATAGTAATGTGCTGTAATACAAAAGCAGCAAATTCGCACTCGCTTTTCTAAAAAAAGAAAATCATCCGTACAGCAAGACACATTGGGAAAGAAAAATACTCCAGCTGCTCTTATCTGAAAAATACAAGTGTTTGTAAAGTGGCTAACAATGACTGAATTTAGATTTCTAACTAATCTAGAAGAAACCACATGCAGCATTTTAAAAATCAAACAAAATAAAAAAGCCCTTTGTTTTCTGTAAATGTGCCAAGCCCCATTAAATGTGTGGGACTCCTTCTCTGCTTTTACTGTTTGTCTTCTACAGGGGGTCCCCAGTATAGTCTCCCCTTATCTATTGTTTCGCATATCCGTCGCTCATCAGTAGGGGAACGTGTTCCGATTCATGTCGGTCCTGATCTGCATATCCATCGTTTGCAGTACTGTACTGTAAGTTGCAAACGACGGATATGCAGACCAATGTGAATCAGAACACAGCTGGAGTGCTGGGCGGGCGGAGCGGGGAAAGCCCCCGACTCCACTCCCCGGTAGGAGCACTGGGCAGAGTGGAGCAAACCCTGCACCCTGACCCTGCTTCCCGGCTGGAGCACTGGGCGGAGCAGGGCAAGCCCTGACCCCGCTCCCCAGCAGGAGTTCCGGGTGGGTGGAGCAGGGCAAGCCCCCGTGCCCCAAACCCGCTCCCTGGTAGGAGCACTGGGCAGGTGGAGCAGGGCAAGCCCTGAGCGCCAGGCAGGGGGGCAGAGTGGGTGGAGGTGTGGGGGAGCTCATTTTTATGGGCCCCCCATTTTTCCAGGAGCCCCTGGCCAGCGCATCTATTTCTGACTCCCTCTCCCTCTCCCCCCCCCCCCCCCCCCCGCAAGGCCAGCTGAAGGTGGGGGAGAGGCGGCCAGATTGCTCCTACCACTCCACCCCCACGTGGGGCCCACCCAAGTGTCCCCTCCTGCCTACGCCACTGCTACACCAGCGGGTCCCCGGTATCCATCATTTCGGTATCTGTCGCCCTTTTCAAGAACACAACCCCGACATATACCGGGGACCTGCTTGCATAAGCTTTTTTAAAATTCTACCTCTCAACAAGGTTTTATCTGAAAACAGGCCTGTGTGAATTCATTCTGTGTGAAGGGGATAATCCCTTTCTCTCCTTCAAGACCCCACGGGCTGTAGATGCAACAGATCTGGTATAGTCCTGCTGCAGGGCGCAAGGGGCAGACTCCCTAGCAAAGAGGGCAGAGGTCACGCAGCAAAGAGGCAGGGCTGAGCTCTGCAACTACTAGATCCGCCAGTCATTCTCCACCTCCATGTAAAGAGAGATCAACTTTCTGCTTGCTTTGCTCACCTCAAAGAAAGGCAGTTTGGACTATAGAGTTTTCTAGTTGAGAATACAATAGAATACAATACAATCTGCTTATGCTGCAAATAGAAAAAAAAACAAATAGAGTCTCTCCCCACCCCTCCCTCTGTGAATGTAAGGTATTGGGCATGGTAGGAATGAATGTTTGTCTGTAGATGCGGATATAATTACGGGACACTATGGGTATTGTATGCAATGTATATATTATAGTGGTAGCCTCTGGTGCCACTATAGTTAGGGTTCCATTGATGGTCCATATCTAAAACTTGTTTTTCAGGGATTTTTAACTTCCCCATAAAAGTTTTTTTATTCTGGGTTGAAACTTGCAATACAAGGGCTCACACTAGGATTGAACTTTGGGTTTATAACACGGGAGTTGGTTTGAGTGTTTTAAGTTATAGGAAGTAACAGGGCAAAAAAGAAAATGTCTTTCCTAATCTATATTTTGCACTGCTGTCACACAAACTGGACTCCTTATTGCCTTCCATAATCATTTATACCAGTGTAAAGTGAGAGTAAAATGCTCCCATCCTGATTTTGCAGCATTTTACACTTATTTTGCCCTCGTGTAAATGACTACACAAGAGGCACGGCAGCGGAGGAACAGACCCTGCCGCTAAACTTAATGAACAATTTTCAGATAAAGAGCTTACAATGTACACTCGTGGTCTGAGTGTTTTTTAATTTTAAATAGGTAAGATTTTAGAAGGCGTATGGCACAGTAACAACTTTCCCAAGATTTTCAGTATTTCTTCTCTACAGGATGGTTATTATGTAGAGTATTGTTTTTAATACATAAATCCTAACTTTCTTTGGACATGTGACTCTTAGTAATTATATACATACAAATCTTCAAATGTGGAAAAGTAGCCTTTGTTAAGATTGAGGAAAGCGGTTTTTTATGATTACATGGACAATATTCCAATTATTGTCAGTTATATTGCGTATGAACCTCAATAACTTCCCATGTTGAAATCGTGTCAAGTGAACAGTGCTGAAAGGGGGATGTATACAAGGGGGGGGAAAATGATTGTGTCCCCTTCTAAGAATTTTTTCGGAGAATAAGCATACGGGCAGCATTTGAGGTTATTTTTGTCAGCATGCTGCATAAGATTATGAATAATTTTCCTTTGCTGTAACTGTAATTGATTCCTTTAAATCCTCCCCACAGGTGCGTACACTCGCTGTCTCTCAAAAAACAAAATTAATTTTAAAAAAACCCCTCTAGTCAAGGTCATTAGGCAGTTATGCAAAAGTGTTAGTATGACCATGTCTCCACTAGAAGCCCTTCACTGGTATACTGTATTAGAGAGTGAATGGAGCTCACTCTTACCACTATAGCTTCTTCCTCCACTCCCAAATGAACAAAAACTATGTCAATAAATGCTCAGTGTTGTTGCTGGAGCTATGTCTACCCTAGGGGCTTTTGCTGGCATAGCTGGCAGTCCGGGATCATACCTCTTCACACCTGTGACCAACATAGCCAAACCTGCAGAAGTATGCAAGGTAGATGCATGTCTATGTCTGCAATCTGTAATGAGGCTCAAAGGCAAAATCAGAGTAGCTGCGTAGTATGTGTTGATGTGGGCTTGACTGCTTTAATCATTTTTCGGAGTTACTTTCGTATGTGTCCAGCATCTATGTCAGGGCTTCCCAAACTGTAGGCCGCAGCCCAAAGGTGGGTAGGCACCACAGTCCCAGGTGGGCTGCCAGGGCAACTGCATTCTCCAGTCAAAGATCTCGAAGCATTTCTTTGAGTGCACGTTGCTAGGGATTTCTATCATTACAGTTGTTCACATTAAATGAAAAGGAAACGTACATTGTTTGTTTTAGTGTTATAGTTTATATAATATTACTTATTAATGTAATAAGTTTAACTAATAATTAACATTAATAATTTTCCTCAAGAAGTGTTAATAATGGGCCTCAGTGCCTATTGCAGCTGCACAGGTGGGCCTCGGGGAAGAAAGTTTGGGAACCTCTACTCTATGCCACTAAACTATGGGAAGCACTGAAATCACTTAGATTTGGAGAAAGACGTTTAAAAGAAAATTGGAAAATGAAGGTCACAAGAACACCTGAGACACCAAATGGGTCGGTGACTCGTGTCAACTTCTCGGAGTTTCCTTGATTGCATCACGCTTGTCTACATTAGGAGCCGAATCTTGATCCCACTGAAATACATGGCAACAATCCCACTTAATTCAGTGGATGGGGTTTTCAATGGAGCCTAAAGATTACACATCAAATACCCACTGAATTTAAAACAAAAGTTGGGTATCTAACTCATTTGAAAATAGCACCCAATGGATGCAAGGTTTGGCCCCATGTAAATCATTATCATCACAGGCCTTGTCTAAACAACGATGTTTTATCAGTCATAAAGGTATAGTTATGCCAGTATATCTCAGTGTGTGTGGATATGCCTATTTCAATATGAGTGTCTTTTTTTCCATTTTCCATTAGCTTAGACTCCTTCCCAAGCAACATCTGATAAATGAATTAAAAGGCACTAGAATAAGAGTGACCATATTTGGGGTTATACCTGTATAATGGTAGATCTGACTGGATAATGGAGAATTTTCAACAGAAAAGATTAACTTTTCAGCAAAAATAAAAATAAAAACCCAAACTATTTCAGCCAAAACCTGAAATGTCATTGTGTTGCCTCATGGGAGGTGTAGTTCAGGTACCTCACGTGCTCATTCTTCTCTACAGTGGTGCTCCCTGATTGGCCTGTATCTCCCATGATACACCATAACCTCCCCTCTTGATGAGGGGGAGGCTGTACTTCAAAATAGAAGATAGAGCCTAGCCCATAGAGGAGAATGGAAGGCACGAGGCAATTGAATTACAACTCCCATGAGGCAACACAGCGGCATTTCTGGATTTAAATTTTTGGTTTGGGGCTGAAAATTTTTCAGTTTCTAGGCATTTTGGTTCTTCAGTATTTTACCACCCCCCACAAAAAAAAAGTTTAGCAGAAAAAACAATTTTGATTGAAAAACTTATTGACCAGCCTCAATAACCACACAAATTTTAAATTACACTGATACATACTGAGGTGTAAACTTTCCCATATAGAACAAGCCCTAAACTGTTCTCCCACCTCAGCAAACAATAGAGAGCTGAGCCTATTCTGAATTCTAGCTGAAGTCCATGTTGATGGGAAATCCCTTGTGTAGTAGCTGTTGTCAGGATTGTACTAGGATGAAGTCTATATTTTGTGATTTGACTGAAGTTTGAAATTGGGTTTGCTCCAAGGGCTGACAGCTTTGCAGTATTTGTGGTATTATACAATTAAAATAACTAATGCTTTAGAAGTGTTGGTCCCCATGCTAGGTACAGTTGTGGGTTCAGTTTGAGTTCAAGCTATAGATGTTCAGTGGCTCAGTTAAAGCTGTCTTTTTCTTCAAAGGCACCAGCAGTTTTACGGTCTTGTTCTGAAGTTTAATTGTTTGCAGGGATGAATCAAATGTGCTTTAAAAATGCAATATGTTTGCTTTGTATTTTCTTTTCCATGTGAGGAGGGGGAGAAGAGGAGACCCAACGGGAAACTGTTCTCTAGCTTCATCTGCATTGTCGGATGCATCCAGTTCACCACTGGATACCTTAGTAGAAACGTGAAACGTTCCGGATGATCTACTTTTAAGTCCTCATGTTTTGTTTCCATTGGGAGGAATTTAGCTAGGAAACATCAGCAGGTTTTGATGTGTTTTTTTCCATTGAACCCAACAGCCCAGTTTTTATTAATCACGTGCTGTACCCCGTACTGATTTTCAGCTGAACAAAATCTAAGAACAACAACACCACCACATGCGCTAAAGCATATGACTGTAGTTTCATTCAGCCAAGTCTGTGGTCTGTTAAATGACGAGCCACACAGTGATTGTTGTCTCCAAATGGAATTGGGACACAATGGGAAACTCAGTTTTCATAAATAATTTTGTTCCTGGCTGGCACAGTCTCTCATGACGATCCTTCATAGAAATAAACCAAAACATGTGTCAGTGACACAGCACGAAGTGAAAAATCTGGGCTATTAGCACAGTCCAGGAAACCCTGGCACCTGCTCTCTCCCAGCAAAGTTAAAAATACACTGAGGTAAATTCATTAGATAATGATTTCTTAATCATGGCATCAGCATGTATAACTTTGGAACACTTATACCCACCAATGATGCTACCAATGAAGCCTTTTGTTTACTAAGAATGTCAGACAGGAGCCTTCATACACCGTAATGGAAAGGCTGATTGAGGATTAAACAACAGAATGGCCTAGTGTGACAAAGGATCATAGTAGCCAAAGATGGGAGATCCCCATTATGTCACAGTTGCATACCTTGTTTGGAAGGGCTGGGGGGAGGAACTGTAGCCTTCCTTGCATAGGGATAGAATCAGTTATTAAATTTGATGACAAGCTCGATCCTAACGACTCCTGAGAAATCCAGTTGGCCTCAACTCCAGGTGCTGACTGGAAGACACGGTGAAGAAATAGGATTTTGCATTATCCACCCATAACTGGGGCTTCCAGTTCTTGCTTTTGTTTTGGTTTCGGGGTTGGTTTGTTTTTTGAGTTTTCCCTTTAGCAAATTTTGACTTAGCTTATTTTTTTAGTCCTATAATAATTAGTAGGTGTTTTTCCCCTTTAAAGAATGGTTTCTCTCCATTTATATCACAGGTTGGCCCTCTTTCCAGTTCTATGTACCAAGGAATGGCTCACAACCAGTCTGAGAGAAAGGACTGGATCCACTGTTCTGCAAACTACTATCAGCACTGCAGAAAAGGTAAAGTTTAGGAATTGTTTGGTGAATGCATTATAAAATATCTATTCCCAAATTTTTCCTTTTGATGGATTTATTTTTAATGTCCCTCTGTTTTCCTGGTCATTAATCAGATTTGCCTGATGATCCTATGGTATATTCATAGTCCCTTTTTGCCTTTAAAAATAACTATCAGATAATCTTGTCTGACTTCTGTAGATACAAGCTAAAGTTTCATCTAGTTACCCCTGTACTGAACCTAATAGCTTGTGTCTATATTCATTAATTTATCTTAAGTTTCAGAGTGTATCTACCCAAAGTGATTGTACTGCCCTATCACTATAGTATCTGAGTGCTGCACAGCCCCCCTGTGAGGCAGGGCAATGCTATTGTTCCCCTTTTACAGATGGGAAACTGAGGCACGGAGAGGCTAAGTGATTTGTCTAAGGTCGCTGAAAACCAGTAGCAGACTGGGGACTTGAAGTGAGGACTCTGAAGTCCTTGGGTAGTGACACAACCACTGGACCATACTTCCTTTCTGTATGATTAAACGTGGATCCATAATTTGCTCTTGATTATCCTCTGTTGTGCTATGTTGACATATGTTGACACTCCTTTCTTTGGCCTTGGAAAGCAATGTCTATTATAGTGTGTTCATTTTTGTCTTGTTAGCATTTTCTGTTTTGCTGCTTAGTAATATCAACGGATATTCTAAGTGCAGGATTTATTTTTTGTGTGTATTGCCTAATCCTGTTGGGCCAGATTGTGTACTTGTACAGGTAGTCCTATTTACTTTAAATCATGGGACTCAGGGTGTGTGTGTAACAGCTCACCAATGGGAGTAAATGGTCGATTTAGCAGGTCTTCACTAGACCCTCTAAATTGATCCCTGCTGCATCGCTTGCAGCAGAGTCAATCCCTGGTAAGTGTAGACATGGCCTTAGCCTGCAAATGTAGTGAAGTCTGTGGTATGTACTTCACTCCTAATAGCAAATCAACATATATTGAATAGAGCTCAGTGAGTTGTGGAAATAATTTCCCACCAATATGCAAATTAGCACAGAACTATTGCTTTGAATGTCTCTCTTTCTTTCCATTAACAGTCAAGTGTTTGAATTTTACTAGCATAAATACTTGCAAAAAACAAAACGGGAGCTCAAATGCTCAAGTATGTGTTTTGAATCATATATTCAAAATTTGAGCTATGGCTAGTTAATTACAGAAGTTATGCCAAAGGGCAGCAGCACTCCACCAACGGAGGGGTTGCAGATCTGGTGAATCGCTATCGATGTACTCTAGCCCTGACCACTGGCACGCAGACTCTCAGACAGACCCTTCTTCCCTATCACTCACATAAATCTCCTTGGTTTTAGAGCAGAATTTAAACAACAGTGCAAATAAATACAACTAGCAATGCATGTTGTTACAACACTGGGTCATCATCCAAGACTGCTATAACATGAAATATATGGCAGAATGCGGGTAAAACAGAGCAAGGGACATACAATTCTCCCCCATGGAGTTCAGTCACAAATTTAATTAATGCATTATTTTTTTTTAACCAGAGTCATCAGCATGGAAGCATGTCCTCTGGAATGGTGGCCAAAGGATTCAGGGGCATAAGAACGTTTAGCATATCTGGCAGGTAAATACCTTGCAATGCTTGTTACAAAAGTGCCATGCAAACACCTGGTCTCACTCCTGTAAATGTAAACAAACTTGTTTGCCTCAGGGTATGTATGCACTACCCGCCGGATTAACTTCTGCAGTTCTGCCTTTTTCCCACCAGAGGGCGCTGTGGCAATAGACCACAGCAGCCGCTGCCAGCCAGCTATGGAAGAGAAAGCCTCAGAGCCTTCTTCATAGCGCCTGTAGGCCAAGTCAGGAGACAGGGCACGGGTGGGAAAACTACGGCCTGTGGGCTGGATCCGGCCCATCAGGGCTTTGGATCGGGATCGCCAGCCCCGTGGCCCAGCCAGGCTAACACTGGCTCCCTGCCTGCCCTGGCCCTGCGCCGCTCTTGGAAGCGGCCAGCAGCACATCCCTGTGGCCCCTGGGGGAGGGGTGGGGCAGAGGGCTCCGTGCTTTGCCCTCGTTTGCAGGCACAGCCCCCCGCAGCTCCCATTGGCCAGGAACGGGGAACCGCAGCCAATGGGAGCTTCGGGGGAGGTACCCAGAGGCTAGGGCAGGGCAAGGAGCCCTCTGTCCCCTTCCCCCCAGAGGCCGCAGGGACGTTGTGCCAGCCGCTTCTGAGAGTGGTGGGGGGCCAGGGCAGGCAGGGATCCTGTCTTAACCCTGCTGCGCACTGCTGCCACCGTGGAGCCGCTCAAGGTAAGCGGCGCAGGCCAGAGCAGACTCCCGCACCCCTGCCCTGAGCCCCCTCCCACACTTTTCACCCCTCCCTGCACCCCAACCCCCTGCCCTGAAGCCGCACCTGCACCCCAACCCCCTGCCCTGAGCCTCCTCCCGCACTCTTCACCCCTCCCTGCACCCCAACCCCGCACTCCCTCCTGCACACCAACCCCTGCCCCAGCCCTACATTAATGGCCCTGCATCCAATTTCCCCACCCAGATGTGGCCCTCTGGCCAAAAAGTTTGCCCACCCCTGGGCTATGGAGAGACAGTGTGGGGTTGCTGGGGAAGTCACAGACAGGAGCTCATAAGGGCTACTAGGGGAGGACAAACTGGGGTAGGGGCTGAATGGGAGTGGGGGCACAGGGCCACGGGGGAGGGAGGTGCAGGGCCACATAGGGATGGGGGAGTGGGTGTCTGAGAGGGGGTGGAGGGACATGTGCCTGCCTGAATGGGAAAGGCTAGGGGTCAGCCAGGGTCTGCATGGGGGAAGCTCCCTAACCGTCCCTCCCTGCGTCTCCCCGCACTGCAAAAAAAACCCCACAACCTGTTCCATACTTTTCCCAGCCATACCCAACAACGCTCCAAGTTCACAGCCAGGCTCCTTCCCAACAATTATTTCCCTATCCCTCATCTCCTTCGTTACCCCTGACTCCCCCAAGCCTTTGCACTGCTTCTGGGGGATGCGGGAAATATGGTTCTGTACTGTAGTTTAAATGAACTGTTACTTAGAGTTCTGTATTAATATACCTAGTAAGGAATCTATTTGTCAAAAAAACATTTTCTGAATCTTTTTTTGTTGTCTGTATTGTTACAGCCGTACTTGCTGACCGGTATTTTGAAATAAATTACCAAAAAATAATTGAAGCTGGTGTGACTATATTTTGTTATTTTGACAAACAAAATATGCAGAATGTTGTAGAATTTGAAAATATTGTGAGCAGAATTTTTAATTTTCTATTGCAGAATTTTTAATTTTTTGGCACAGAATTCCCCCAGGAGTAAAGATCAGGGAACAAGTGTGTAAATGTTAGATTTTACTTCCATTTTCCTAAACTTACCAAAGTCCAGGCTAGCATTTATAGACTTGGGTCTTGGTCCTGGAAACATGTATGCTTCATAGGGTTGATGCATACTTAAAATTAAGCATGTGGATAATGTTTACAGAATTGGGACCTTGGATGTCTAAAGTTAGGCACCTAAATCTATATTTGGACACCTTAATAAGCTGCATGAATTTCAGTGGTGCTTGAGGATCTCCATCTGTCCCTGACTTCAATATGATTTTTAAAACCAGTCCTGACCCAGGTAAAATTATGCAAACTAGTTAAGAACCCATGGTCTTTTGGTATCTTTCTTTCTTTGGTGAATTTCTTGTTGCTGGTCAAGCCATCATTTTTACAATATGTTGGTGGTGATAATGGCACTGCTTGTTCCTGAGGGCTTGTCTACGCTTACTAAGGGGAGAGCTTAGGTACTCCACCTCCCTGAAAGGCAGTAGGTGTGCTGAGAGAAGAAGCCCTGCCCGTCAACATAGCACTGTCTACACTGGAGGTTAGGTCAGTATAACTGCATAGCAGCATAATTATATCCACATAAGTTTGTAGTGTTGAGCAGGGCTGAGATGAGAAGCTCTTGTATCAGACTCTCAGTGGTCTTAGCAACAGGTAACAAAGTCCAGAGTGGTTTATTATCTCTGTGTCATGGGAAAGATTCTGCAGTTAATGAGCTCTGGGTAGAGATCCCAGGTTTCTTTGCACTCACTTGAACAGAAGCAGCATACAAATTCAGAGTACGCAGATGTTCTCTGAGATATCTAAAATGATAAAAGTTGGCTGGGGGGCGATGTTGTGATGGTGTTTAAGGTAGCCAGACCCTGCTTTAGGTGCATTGGTGGGCAAGACACCCCACCTCCCCCATAGGTCTGGCCATGACTTGGGGCAGGGGGAGGGGGGAAAAGAGTTGTTGGGGCGTTAGCCTGAGGGGGTGTGGTTTTGGGGGGTTTTGGGCAGGGTGCCCCCCAGTAGCTTGGTGGGTGGGGGTGCATGAGGCAGAGAAGTTACGGGGGGGGTATCCTGCCCCCATGGTAGCCTACTGGGGGTGTAGGGGAGTTGTCTGGGCAGGACCCGCCCCATAGCCTGGGGTACGAGGGAGGGGGCTGAAGGGGCAGGATTCCCCCCTGTCCCCATCGCCTGCGGGAAGACAGGGTAGCCCGATGGGGGCTGTCAGCGCCGGGTGCCCCCAGCCCCTTGGCGGGGGGGTTGTGTGGGCAGAGCCCCCTCCCCGGCCCTGCTGTCTGGCCGGGCCCCGCCCACGCCCCGCACCCTGCGGCAGCCCCCCTGGCCCAGTAGACCCGCGGGCGGCCTCCCCCGGCGGCCGGGAGCTCGGGCCCCGCTGCCGCTGCCGCAGCCGCCCGGCCCCGCCCCGCCCCGCCCCGGGGGCGGCGAGCGGGGCCCGGCCCCTCCGCGTGCGCCGGGTGGGGGCGGCGAGCTGCGGCCGGGCCCTCGCGAGCCGGCGGGGCGGCCGGTGAGTGCGGCGGCGGCGGGGTCCGCGGCGGGGGGGGTCACACGGGGACCCCCCCCAGGCTGGGTGCAAAGCCAGCGGCGTCCTCCCTGGGCCGGGGGGGCGGGCCGGAGCCAGCGGTCTCCCCGGGCTGAGCGCGGCCGGGCGGGCCAGGGGTCCCCCAGGCAGGTGTCCTTGGGCGGAGCTCCCCTGGGGGGCCTAGGGGTGCGTCTGTGGGGGGATCATAGAAATGTGGGGCTGGAAGGGGCCCTGAGAAGTCTCGTGTGTGTGTGTGTGTGTGTGTGTGAGATACACATTAGATGTCATGGGCAGTACCGTGATCAGTTTGGCTCACAGATCCGCTGTCATAGATTTGTGTCTCCCTCCCGTCTGATGCGGGCATGGCCGAGGGAGAGCGATGTGCCGTTCTCACCGCCCCGAAGGCTAGAGGCGGTGCGAACCCCCCATCCTCGCGGCTGTCCATCCTGATGGTCAGCAAGGATCCATTTGTTTGTGTACCGTTGTGCCTAATACTGCCACTTTTTTGTATAGAGAGAGAGAGAGCCTGGCCTCTGAGGACCTCCCTGTGCACTGCAAAGGCGCCCCACGAGGTAGGTGAAAATCATTTCCCCCCCCCCCCCCATTTTGCAGGTGGGGAAATGGAGGCACAGAGGGCTGTCAGATTCAAATTATTGGTCTTCAGTCACATATAAAACAGAGCTAGCAGGTAGGGTGCCACGTACCCATTGGGGAGGAGATTGAGTCCCTTTTCTGTATAAATGTTTGTTGTTTTAATGTTTTATTGTCCAAAGAGTGAATCCCAGACCTGCAAAGCAAGAGGCAGGCTAATATGCTGGATGCTGGAACATTAGCAATGTTTTTGCTTTACATTTATTCGCTCTTGAAAGTCCCCCCCCCCCACTCCACTATCTATTGTAATGTATCCATGCTGTTACTGTATTGATTGATGATCGAGGAAAAGAAGGGTGAGAAGCCTAACTGTATGCAAGCAAGTGAAACCTTTCATTTCATCAGAGCATTAGCTACTATATATGGTGTTACATTCTCCCACAATTGTACAGGAAGCACTATGAAATGTAGTTTATGCATGTATTTTAGTGCTGATAGGCTTGTGTGAGTGTAGAAGAGAGAATCTGGAGAAAAAGGGAATCAAGGGAGGGAAATGAAAAATGGAGAGCACCAAGATAGAGCATTTTCCACAAGTTCACAGGCAAAGAAACAAAGATTGTGCCAGAGAGAGAATTTGTGGTTAGAAGTCTCTAGGCCAGGAGAGCATTTGGCCAGATCAGAGAGGAATAGGAAAGTCTCAGAGCACTGAGAAAGGAAAGAGCCATTGTGTAAACCATTCTCTTAATGCATCTTGGTGGATTATATTTTCAACTGATGTTATCCTGCAATTAAATAGTCTTTTCTAACTTGGAGATAAATATATTGTGTTCCACCAACACTGAGGTCTAGCTGGCATTCATGAGAGAGAAAGATGCAATTCTGAGGAAGAATTTTGTTCCTTTGTAAAATTCTTAAATCGAACACTTAGCTTAAAATGTTTGAGAAGCTGGCAGACAGGATGAGGGCATTTCCCTTTTTTATGGTCCTCATGTCTGGTGCCTTCCTATAACTGAATGCCCATCAGGGACAATGAACTGTTTATCTCTTCATCCCTACATATAGTGTCATCTTTCTGTGCCAGGGTTTTATTTTTCTTTTGGCGCTGGCTTGGTTGTTGCTTTTCAGCCACACTTCCAAGTGAGGTAGACTGGCACGTTACTTTCACTTTCAGCCTAAACAAAGAAACAAGCTAAATTGTGAATGACTATTCTACAGTCAAGCGTTTATTTGTTTTTTCAAGAAAGTCAGTGCAGTTGAAAGGCCATTTGGTGAAGAAAAATAACCTCTCTCAACCCCTTCATCTTCTCTTTTTAGTACCATCCTTGTGCTGCACTGATATAAATGTCTGCATCCCACATGTGACAATAACTTAGGAAGACAGTAATTTTCTGGGCACTGTTTTGACTGAAACACCCCCAAGGCCAGGTAGTCTTGCTTCAAACCACTTCCTTTATCTGTGTTTGCGGGGAAGTCTGGTATATTCTGAGCTATCTGAAATGCAGTTTTATTTTATGCACTTTTGTAGTCCTCCATGAGGACACTTTACAAGAGGTAATATTAAGGATTAATTTAATGCTTTTGAAGTTATTTTTGCCCCTTAACTATAATTGGGTAATTTGGTTAATTACCCACTGAATGCATGGAAGTATTTTTACTATAATTGGTCTTAAATGACTATCTGATTAAATGGAAACTGCCAGACATATAGGCTACATTTTTATTGACCTTAAAAGAGAGTAAAGTCTCTGATAAAAGAGGGCATGCAGATTTAGTCTCCAGGTCTACAAACCCACAAGGAGTAAGTCAGCAGAACTGCTTGGCGGCAAAAGTGTTTGCAGAATCTGATGACTTCTGTAATGTTTGAAATTCAAGAGCAGAATTTAAACAACAGTGCAAATAAATACAACTAGCAATGCATGTTGTTACAATGCTGTTTTTCATTCAGTTTAAAGTAATTGACTTGAAAATCTCTAGAGAAATTTTATCTGCATGTTTCCCCATCAGGTCTAATTATTAACATAGGTTGGCCTTTAAAGAACTTTTGCTTTGTTTTTCTGTTAACAAAGGGAAAAAATAGTGGAGTTTAAAATATAAGGTGGATTTGTTTTTTTAAATGTGATGCAACATATTCTAAATGGAATCCATCTGGGAAATTTGCTATTCTGTGAACCTGCAAAAATGTCCCTTTAAGGCCCCGATGCTGCAACTGAATCTGCGTGGATGGACCCTTACAGCTTCATGTTGAAGTCAACGTGGTACTGCAC
Organism: Natator depressus; assembly: GCF_965152275.1. NCBI lineage: Eukaryota > Metazoa > Chordata > Testudines > Cheloniidae > Natator > Natator depressus. The sequence goes on from NC_134247.1 coordinate 6,108,568, forward strand.
AAATGCAAGAGTCTGCCTAGTTGGATTTGAATTCAGCATCCAGGCCTATATAAGCAGGGAGTAGTCTTGTTCCCCCACCCTGACCCCCACACAAACTTGATATGTGCATCTGGCTACAAAGAGTGTGTGTTACTTTGTTTTGGGTGCCACAAGCTAAAATAAATCATGTCAGCTTCAGCTTCATTGAGCCTGTCCTCTTGGTCAGATGATTTCTGTACTCGCAAAAGCAAGTTTCCATAGTTTATCATCATAGTTTAGTGAGTAACCTTAAACTACCTGGTGTCTAAAAGGTCAGAGAAAATGGACATTGTTACATGCACTTTGAGTGTATGGCGGAAAAAAATATTTACCAGTCATAACTATAGAGCATGGAATATAAACCTAAATAGATAATTATTTTATTTTTATTATAACTCTGTCAACATTTGTTTTCTGGCGCAGAATTTGGGCAATGTCTATAATTGTTTACAACCTTTTAGTGGCAGAGCATCCCAATGCTATGGGCTCTGTTAGTTTCAGATAAGGTACTTGCCCAATGTTGTTCCCGTTCCTTTGGAAATAGAGTGCAGAGTTTATTGGCCCTCATGGAAGTTGTACATTTTTCATCCATCTATCGTTTTGAGTTGCCTCATTCTTACGTTGTCATATCCCTCTCCCCTTTTCCTTATAGTAGAGGATAGACATATTTTTACAAGTTATTAGCTAGGAGGGTGCTAAACCATGATACATGCTTCACCCTCCTCTTAAGGATGCGGTGTCGTCTCTTTATGCTGTCAGCCACCGTTGGCTCAGAGAGAAAGGGAGTGAAGGTGGTAATGCTAATCATTTAGAGTGGCTTATGTCTTTAAAGTGGTGTGCAAACATAAACCAATTCTCATAACATCTCTGTTATGGAGGTAACTATTGTAGTTCCTGTTTTACAACTGAGGAAACAGAGACACGAAGAGGTTAAGTGAGTTGCCCAAAGCCTGACAGCAAGTCAGTGGACTAAAAATCCAAGCGTGATCTCCAATCTTGTGTGTGGTCTACTAGATCAGATACCTCTCTGGAGCTGTTTGTTTGAAGAATGTGTTCAGATCTGCTTCTCCAAAGGACAGTGCACAGCACTCTTTTATATGAGATGATACTTTCAGTAGATTGAACAACTTTTATAATTGGATGCTTTTCTCTTCTTCCTTGCATGCTGTGATCATAGTGAAGTAGTTAACAAAGCTGCCTTTTACATTATCATTAGGTTTCAGTTACTGCACTTTTGGGGTAAAGGGGGGTAGTTGACACCACTTAGAAGTATTGTTTCAGACTGTCTGCAAACACAGGCATGCCCCTCACTGCATCATTTTATCCTTGGGTCCGAAGGTTTTTTCCATTCGGACTAGAGGTTTATTTATTTCTTTAATATGAAAACTTACTTGCTGGAATAGAAAATTGTATTCTCAAAAAGACATATCAGAATGCCAAGCTGCCATAAGGCAACCCAATGCGACATCTGTCTTGAAATTGCAAAATGTGTCTAGGGTGTGTATCTGTGCAAACGTCTTAATTTAATGTGGGATTGGGTTTACACAATGGAAAACAGTTTATCAGTGGTATAGAACAATATAACTGGCACATGGTTTCTCTTTTTTACATGAAAAAAACTTGAATAGGTACGACTAATAGTTGTCACTTCAAATGCTTTTTTTTTTTTTTTGGTATGTTTTTTAAACAGGCTACTCTTGAAAAATGGCTACAGAAACTGCAGGAGAGGCAGGAGTGTGGAGACAAACCAAAGCTCTCTTATTCAAGAACTACCTTGTTAAATGCAGGACTAAGAAGAGTAGTGTGCAGGTAGGTTACGTGGCCATTTATTGGCCTCTATGTCTGTGTCTGATTATGGTTGAAAAATTAGCTGACTTAAAAACAAAACTAAGCTTTGTTAAATTGTCTCTGATTATTGAGGGAATAACTGATTAGTTTGAGCTCAGGTTTGAAATATATTGGCTCCTTCAATCATACTTGTGATCCTTTGGCAAGAAATGCTTTATAGAAATAGTCTTGCCCTGTGTCTTTGTGTATGAATGTGGTAATTTCTGTTTCTCTATTCACTTTCTAGAGAGTATAACTGACCAATTGGGGTAAAATAACATTACTTATTTTAGGGCAGAATTACATGTAGTAAAATAATGCTGATAAAGTACGAGATTAAGTTTAGAATGGCTATTATTTGTCAGGGAAAGCTTGTTACTGATAAGAGCAATTAGGTAATAGAACTGCCTTTTGGAGTTCCTTGTAAGAACCGTTCAAGCAAATGTTTGCAAATAGTTTAAATGATAATTAAGAATATAATGTTGTTGCGAATAACATCATCATAATACTTCAGAGTGCTATCTCATCATTCATCCTTGAATGTCAAAGCAAGTTATAAAACATTAATGAAGCCTTATAATACCCATTTTGCTGATGGGGAAATAGCTGCAGGCAGACTAAGTGGCCCACCCAGTGTCCGGTTGCATGAGAGTTTCAGAACTAGAAAGAGCATTCACAGCTATAACCCGCCATTCCAGCACATGAACTATATAAATACACATAACTCTGGAAGTCAGGATTGAGAGGTACCTTTGTGTAATGTTAACACGAGCCCGAAACATCACCACCGAACAATAAATCAATAAATGCAATGATTAAAATATTGTATTGGGAGTATTTGTGATATCATTTCTGAAATTTACCTATTTTAAAATTTTTCTGAACAGCTCTATTATGTGACATACCTGGATTTTTAGGGGGATCTACAAGGGTCAACAAGACAACATTTAACTTATTTGTTTGGCAAGACCAGGCTTGGCTTCACTTGCTTAACTGTTCCAGGGCTGGAAATATATACGAGTTCTTTTTCATTTTCAGATCATGCAAATGTTAAGTTTATACCAAAAGCCAAATCATGTTCTAGATAAGAGACCAGACACCAAAACATCTGAAGCCAAATTCTGCTGTCTGCTTCATCCATGTAACTTCGCCAATTTCAATGTAACTGAGCACAGAGATTGCACTTTGGTTTATTCTTAGGGGTTGGAATGGTGCACTTGCATCCTAAAATGGCTTCCCAAGTTATCAAAATCCCATGGCTGTGTCACAGCAACAGCCAGGATTGAAATGATTATTTATGTTGTGCAATAAATGTGCAGGAAGCTTTACAATCAAATAATTTGAGAAGGACACAGTCACTTCTTGAAGCGTTTATAATTTAAGTAAACTTCAGGAGAGATTTTTATGGTCGTCTTGTTTTTTGTTGTTGTTTTTTCAACAGGAAATCCTTTTTCCACTATTTTTTTTATTTTGGCTTATATTAATGAGCATGATGCATCCAAATCGGAAGTTTGGCGAGGTGCCCAACACTGATCTTGGTACTTTAGATCGCTCCATGCTCTTGGACTTCATTCTTGGATACACACCAGTGACAAACATGACAAGAAAAATCATGCAGAAAGTGTCTTTTGAATATTTTGCAGATGGTATTGTATTTATTTTATTCTTCCACATCTCATGTTCTTTTTTGTGTTTAGATGGAAAATATTATATTACTGCTTTGAATGGCTGATCAGACTTGTCCTCTTCAGGTAGATTAGACAGTATTTCTCCCCTCTACTGCTGAGATCTTGAAGGGGCTGTGATGTCATCATTGTCTGCTTCAGCTGATGAGCATTGTGTGATGCCAGTCATGTGCTCAATCTTGCAGCCCTTCCTCACAGTAGGACCCTTTCCTCACACCAGTGGTCCCACTGAAGTCCAGGATGACTCATCTGAGTGAGGGGTTTCAGGATTGGGCTTAGTATCAGCAAACTAAAAAGATTCTATCTCACGCTAACAGATACACTGAGAGCTGTTGTATCGTAAATTAAGGAAGATATCAGTTTATTTTAACTAGGGCTTTCAGGTTTAGATCCTGTGAGTAGCACCATGTCAATATCTGGTTTTGAAACTGATGAATAAAACACAGTTAAGTTGTGCCTCTTCTACAGAGCTGACACAGCTGTGTAGCTGACACTGATTCTACCCCCAAAACCGCATATGAACTTGTAGCTTAGATGGTGCCTCTGGTACGAACTGATGTGACTGCCAAGAGGAAAAGAATCGCAGGTACCACAACCTGAAACTTTCATTTCCTTGGTTTCCTGATCTGCTGGTTTCAAGTTCTTTCTGATGAATTTCATGTTTGGGAGTGATGCGTGGCTTCTTATCCCAACAATAAATGTTTGAGTCCCTGCAAAATTTCACTTTTCATTTTTAAAATGTATTTTCCTTTAAAAACGCATACAAAACTTGTCAAGTGCTGAGACTTAAATCCATGCTCCATTGAAGTGAATGGGAAATATTCTCATAAATTTTAATGGGATCAAAATTTGGCCCTAAATATTGAAAACAAGTAGCCCTATTCAGAAATGACACAATCTTTGCTTAAAATACATAGTCCACTTTTGATTGTTCTTCTCACACAAGCATTCTGATATAATTCTAATGTTTAATATTTTGCAGGTGTAATTACAGAAGAATTTTTCAGTGAAAAAGAATTGCAAGAGGCTAGTACTGTTAACCCCTCAAACTTTGTTGGTGTAGTTTTCAAAGATTCTATGTCCTACCAGCTTAGATTCTTTCCTGGTGCTGTCACAGTGTCGTCTATCAATGTAGAATCAAGAGGTAAATATTCATGCTACTTTTAAGGCATTTAACGTGAAAATTTGATCTACTTTTGTTATGACATCACATGTGATGCTAAGTGCAGACTTTGCTACCTCACGTGTTATCACGAGAAAGCCAAAGAGCATTAACAGTGGTGGCATTAGCATCAATACAATATGAAAGGGGGGGAAAAAGCTGTTTTTTCACTCTTTGGGGTATTTTGATGCACAGGAGATGTGCTGGACTGCGTTATTGATAGGGAAACTCCCACAAAAAGCTAGGAGTCATTTTCCTGTACTGGGAATTGGTTGCAGGGATAGTTAAGGCACAAATGAAATCTGCATTAGGTGATCATCTTTCTGTATCAGTAATAATTTGGTTGTATATATAGAGTGACAATGTTACATCGTTCTTCACAAGCATGTAAAAAACAAGTGGTGAAAACGTAGGGCAGTGGGAGTTTTTTAGCACCAGGATTTCAGCCTAGGTCCCTGCTTTGAGAAGCTCTGAAAAGTACAAAACAGCTCAAAGCATGAGACACTCTAGTGATAGCCCCAGCATCTTCAGCAACTCCTCCACCACAAGAGGGTGTGTTCTTGCAGATAACCTTGTTTTCCTCTTACCTTTGTTTAAGAACACTGGAAAAATGTTCTTCAAAGGGTAAAGTGTGGACAGTCCAAATCTAAAAAAAAAAAAATAATAATAGTGTGTATTTCATACACAGCTTTTCACCATTAGAAGATTGTCTTAAAGTTGTATTTTAATTCTAGGAATGATTACCTGTGAAGTTAATAATTTCCCATGAAAATGTTATGATAGAATTCACAGTTCGGTCTTGTTCTCACCATTTCATTTCCTTGGCTCTTTCAGTCTATGTGTGAATCTTTTTTGGAATCCTTTTTTGTACTTTCATAACTGCAAAACAGTTTGGTTTTCATTAAAGTAACTTTGCAGGTTTCTGTCCATAGTAAAGAGTAGTGGTTCTCAATCTTCACCCGACAAAGTGGCTGAAAAATTATTCTGTGATTGGTTGTATCCTATTATTCTTGTAATAGTAGCCATCGGTTTGTGATGTTGTCGTTGGCTTTATGGTATATCTATCAAGTTTTATGTCTGCTTTAGAGAAAAAATATCTTTTTATTATAGTGCTTTAAATGAGATTTTGTTGGCTTTAAAATGTCTTTATTTTTCCATAGCCAGTTGTTCCAGTTTATCAAAGGGATGTGAATCTGTTACATACTGGTACTCGGGATTTGCAGCTCTACAGGCTTGTATCGATGCAGCAATAATACAGGTAAATCTAGAGAAGTAAAATGAAAAGGCAAAATTGCTTAAATAGCTTTTGATTCGGTATTCTTGTAATGAGATTTTTTTTGTCTTGTTAGGCTGTATCTACAGTACAGCCTATGTCGGCAAAACTTATGTCGCTCAGTGGTGTGAATATCCCTCCCCCCCCCCGAGCAATGTAAATTAAACCAGCATAAGCGCTTGTGTGCACAGCGCTGTGTCAGCAGGACACAGCTTCTGCCGCTTGCAGAGATGGGTTTTTTTATGCCGAGCTCTCTCCTGGCAGCATAGAGTATCTTCACCAGACGCACTGCAGAGGCACAGTGCGTCAGTACCGCTGTGCTGCGGCGGCATTGTATGTAGAGACATGGCGTTAGTTTCTTAATATGAATAGGATTCTAAAATTGGTCTACAACTGATTAACAAAATGTTTCCTGAGAGGTGGGGGTGGGGTAATATCTTTTATTGGACCAGCTTCTGGAGGTGAAAGAGCTTTCGATCTCTTCTTCAGGTCTGAGAAGGTAATTAGAGTGTCACAGCTAAATAAAAGGTTGACCAGATTGTTACATATAAGGAGTAACACATGTTGTAAGAAACCATTCAAAATGCAGTGAGCAATTAACACCTCTGCAGTCATCGGACAGTGTAGAATTAGTGGGCTACAGATTGTTGTATTGAGAGATAAAATCAGTGCCTATTGAATCCGTGTTTTTTGGTGTCTAGCAGAGTTATGAATTTAAGCTCCGTGGCTCATCTTTTGAAGGTGGTGCTCAGGTTTCCTTTGAGGACAAGGACTGAGAGGGCAGGTATGGCGTAATTGTTTTGTGAGAAGCGTTTGCACACAGGTGATGGGTCTTTTATTATTTTTCTGCAAGAGTTCATTCATGAGTGTAGTGATTGTGTGGTTTAACCTGCCTAGTTGTTGTTGGGGCATTTGATGAAGTACATCACATACGATAGGCATGTGTAGGACCTATGGATCTTGAAAGGTGTATTGTGGGGGGTATTGATCATTGTGGCAGTGGAAATATGGCTGCAGGTTTTGCATCTATTGCTATGGTAGGATCTGGTGCTGCTTCAAGTTAGTGTTTCCTGGTCTGTGAGGAACTTGCTTCTGATGATGAGATTGGCAAGGGTTGGGGTGATGTTTGAAGGCTAGAAGAGGGGGTTCAGGAAAGATTTCTTTCAAGATGTGTTCCCCTTCAACTTTCTTGCGTTTTTGTAATATTTTTGCACCAACGAGTGTTCACATCTAAATGAACGGCACTACTGATTGTACATTGTTATGCATCTAAATATGTGAGTGAGATGTGTATGCAATGGCAGTCATTAAATGTTAGCACTTGCCAACAGTTATCACAGAATGGTATTTGGGCTAAGGTAGCAAGGTAAGCAAGGGTTTTTCTTGCTCTGGTGGCTCAATCTTCTGTATCTATTTTATATGGTCTGTCATTAAATGTGAGCCTTTTAAATTTTTTATTGACTTAATGCTGCAACTTATTTCTGTTTAAAAATAAATGGTTTGCCAGCACTGGTTTGTAACGAGGGATTGTTTTAATGGATGCACGCTTAATACCAGTTTGAGTGGCGATTGGTAGGAAGCCATGTGTCCCCCTACTGATGAATTTCTAAAAGGTTTGGGACAGAAGGCGTAAACGAAACAGATTTTTGGTAGCCAAGAAATTGGGGATAATTCTCATTCCACAAAACACATTTTTACTCCAATGATATTGTAACTGTATGAAGTGTATCCAGTGTCGGAATTAAGACCTAGCTGTTAGTGGGGGTTGTAGTTATTTTGAATGGAACTGCTCTGAGAGCTGCGTGTTGGTGATACAGCAAGCTTACACCTCGTATAGCTAAAAAGATGCCTAGAAAAATCTTAAGTTAGAGAGTAACTCCCATGGCAGACCCTAAGGACGTGAAAACTTTGAACTGTGTATCTAAGATACATAAAGATTTTGCAGAACAAAAGTGACAGATATGGAAATTTTGAAAGGCAGCGTTACTTACCCCCATTGCTTTACTTTTGGATTCTTTACAATATGTACCGTAAATACTCACATTGCATTGGTAATATCAGTGGGGAAATGTCAATAGCATTGAATGCAGTTAGTGCTTTGCCATAGTCCTGTTAACTTCACTTTTGATGACTGCAGTAGTTAAGATCTTGAACATAACACCATTTTCTAAAAATTCTTAGTGGGGAGCGTGTAATAGTTCTCACAAGTTGAGGTTTTGAGCTTTTCTGTAATGATCAGACATGCCAGTCTGGACAGTGAGTACCATGGTATCCTACTAGCAAATGTCAGCTTTCTCTAAAGGGGGTTAATCCAGTTGAGTATGCCAGTCTTGCAGTGGGATGAAGCTTCTACCTTGCTGAACTGAAGTTCTTAATTGTTTTACTACCTAACATCCGTTTAAGTGATATAGGCATGGATTGGTTTGATTTGTTCCTGGTCAGTGTTTGTTTTGAATTCTATTCCACTACTTCTTTCTAGTTCTAGTCGCTATTTGACAAATTCTTGCACAGGTCAGTCCCCTTATTAGGAGATGGACATCCTAAAGTTTTTTGTTCACTCGCTTTCTCCATCATCCCATAAAAGGTCATGTTTCCCTCCTTTTTGAACTATGATATTCTGGGACTTCGTGCAATTTAGGCCTCAGACCTACGCACACACAAGCACGTATTTAAAGTCTCAGGGAAGTCTGTGAGCCTACTTATGTCAGTAAAGTTTGGTATGTGTGTAAATGCCTCCAGGATTGGGTCTTACATTAGCAGGTGAATGCTTTTTGGGGGTATTTGGGGGTTGGTTTGTTTTTTTTCGGTTGGTGGAGCTGTAAAATCAAAACTGATTAAAATATTCTTTCACTTTGTTCTTAGCTGAAGACTAATCATTCAGTTTGGGAAGAACTGGAATCAACTAAAGCTGCTATTATGGGAGAGGCTGCTGATATGAAAATTGATTATTTTCCTCGAGCAATTATTTTAATTTACCTAGTAATAGCTTTCTCACCCTTTGGGTACTATTTGGCAATTCATATTGTGGCAGAAAAGGAGAAGAAGTTGAAGGAATTTTTAAAGATAATGGGCCTTCATGACACTGCCTTTTGGTATGTGAGTATACAACAAAACTCTTATTCTAAATAAATAGGGTAAATGTTATTTTATAATAAATCTTTAAAATTCAATTGGTTACTGTTAATCTTCTTTTTAGGCTATTGTAATATTGATGAGAATGTTGGGCAAGTCTTGCTTAAACACAGTTATAATAGGATAAAGTTTGTTCCTGTTTGAAAAGCAAATGTCATAATGATGATGCTTCATCTAAAACCTCATATAGATTTCCATTATTCTTCTGCTTTATATTACAGAAATGTAAGACTGGAAGGGACCTCGACAGGTCAGCTAGTCCAGTCCCCCGCACTGAGGCAGGACTAAGTATTATGTAGACCATCCTTGAGAGGTGTTTGTCTAACCTGTTCTTAACAACCTCCAATGATGGAGATTCCACATATTTCCTGAAAGGTGGTGCTCAGAACAGGACACAATACTCCAGTTGAGGCCTTACCAGTGCTGAACAGAGTGGAAGAATTACTTCTCATGTCTTGCTTATAACATTCCTGCTAATAGATCGCAGAATGATATTTGCTTTTTTTGCAGCAGTATTACATTGTTGACTCATGTTTAGTTTATGATCCACTATAACCCCAGATCCTTTTCCGCAGCACTCCTTCCTCAGCAGTCATTTCGCATTTTGTATTTGTGCAGTTGAACATTCCTTCCTAATTGGCCATATAGAAATCCCTCAAAAATGCACTAGATGCCTGATGTGAATAAATAAGATGCTGCATGCATGAGCTATATTTTTTCCTCCTTTTAACTCAGTAACTCCTTTTTTCCTGATGTTGAGTTGGACAAGTGACAGTCTCCTTTCCACTCACATCAGTTCCAGTATGTGGATTGGATGAATACTGCTGTAGTATTGTGATCTATGTGAGAGAGAAATCTGTGCAGAAGACATTCAGATTTTAAAGTGCATCCTCTTTAATGATTGGTATTCTACCATGTAATGCCTATTCTTCCATGTCACAGGTGTGCTCATTTTAATATTGTATGGTTGTAGGGGAACAAATGAGCTTAGCTTAGTTTTGCATGCCCAGTAATTGTGGCCATTGGTGTACTAGAGCTGTATCCTGCAAAAAGCTACCACCAAATATAATCCTTTTTTACTGTGAATAGTTCAGTTGGATTGTTCTCAATAATAAATGCTATTCGCATGATCAAGCCCTTAATTGAGAATATTAGCAGACTACTTTCTCCCCACCCCCCAGTCACTATTTCTTGATACATGTGGCCAAGACACTTCCCTTCGCTGCTTTAGGGAACCTCTCTATCAAATGCATCCCTGCAGACATGTTACTTAAGTGGTGTTTGTGCAGCATTTTGAAAATTGGAAGCACTATAAAAGGGCTAAACGAGTGAGTTGTTAGCTAAGTAAATATGTCACACTTCTTATCCTTTTACAGGCTGCATCTGTTCCCTAAGAAGGAAATTGTTCTCTGACTTTTCAACAAAGTTTATTTTATGTAGAAGAATATTGTATTACTGGACTGACTAGGGCATTAAAATTTAAGTAGCATTTTCTTTAATTATTGAAAACTGCTCCTCACTGACCCTGTTTCACTTAAATGAGGGAATTAATTATGGAAATTACAAAATTGTAGATTGAGAACAATGTTTTGCTTTATTTTGATGCAATTAGTATGAAAGTCCATGCAATGATGCTTAGAATAATATTTGCACTTAGAGACCTCCTTTCCTCTGAGACTCTGGCACATTGTTTTGCTTCCCTTTTGTGCAGCATTCTGGAATATTAAAATTGTAACTTTGAATTATTCCAGTATAATAATTTAGTTAATGTAGGAATTTTCCCTTTTTTTCCTTTTCTTCCAGGCTGTCGTGGGTTCTGCTGTACACAACTCTGATTTTTGTCATGTCCATTCTCATGGCAGTCATTGCAACAGCCTCTTCACTATTTCCCCAAAGTAGCTCCTTCGTGATATTTCTTCTTTTTTTCCTGTATGGAATATCCTCAGTAAGTGTTTCGTGAATTCAGTTTGTCTGTGGTTCATTGAGGTCACTCTCTTCAATGTGCTTCTTCCCATCCGCTGTTTTCCCCCATTCTGGACATGTTTCCAATGCAGTTTTCCCTACCCCAAATGGTAAACAACTGCCTTTATCACACCATGCTCTTTATTCTCACAATTGTTTTGGGAGTTTTTATGTAGCTTCTCATGTCACGTACTCAGGTGGCCACTTGAACCCCACAGTATTTGAATTTACACAAATATTTACTAAATCTCTTATGATTTGAATAGGAGATACCACAGATGCAGAAATGTACTAAAATCAAATATCATGGGATTTTTTAAAAGGTTTATTATTCCTGCTTATTTTACCCCACTACTTCATGTATGGCTCAGTCTCCCAAAATGCCAAGTACTCTGGTTTGTGGTGGTGGTATAGCTGTGTTGGTCCCAGCATATGAGAGACACAAGATAGGTGTAGTAAAAATCTTTATTAGACCTACTTCTGTTGGTGGAAGGGAGAAACTTTCAAACTTTGCAGAGCTCTCCTTCACCCAAGAATTAAAGGATATCATCAAACCCTTCTCCAAACAACTTCAAGAGAAACTTTACAACTTCATACCCCACAAACCCACCCCAGGGATCATCTGCATGTTCTGCAAGATACACAAACAAGGGAATCCAAGCAGACCCATTGTATCTGGCCACAACCCTGTTACTGAGCAAATATCAGGACTTATAGAAACCATCCTCAAACCACTCACCATTACAAAGGGCCAGCTTCCTCCAGAAACTATGCCACATTAACAGCCTCCCTCAGAACACTGTCCTTGCCACCATGGATGTCCTCTCCCTGTACACCAACATCCCTCACTATTACGCCACCGCTGTCTGCTTCAAATATCTACAAGACAATGGACAATGCTCAGCAATCCACCTCAAACACATTGTCAATCTCATCCATTTCATCCTTACCCATAAGAAGTTTACATTTAACAACAAACACTTTGTTTATACCATGAGTACAGCCATGGATACTAGGACAGCTCCCCAATATGCCAACCTCTTTGTGGGCCACCTTGAAGAAGAATCTCTGGGAAAATGCACCACAAAAACATGTACCTGAAATACATTAATGATATTTTCATCCTCTGGACAAATGACCCAAACTCCCTCGGATTTCCACACCTACCACCTGTCTATCAAACTCTCTGTAGAACACTCCCATATTAGCATCAATTTCTGGGACACACCAAGAAATCTGTTATCTACAGCCAGGCACTCAGATTCCAAATAACATGCTCCGAAAGAGAGAGCCCAGGATACACACCTCCACACATTTAAACTTCCTTTACTAACCAAGGACACTCCACCAGAGAAGTAGGTCACATCATAGAATGGGCCACCCAGATACCCTGGGAGAACATGTTACAGTACAGCAGAAAAAAACAAACACCAACTGCACAGCCCTGCTTGTCACCTGCCACAGGTATCATCAAACACGTAGAACCCATGCTCAATTGGAACCCCATCCTGAAAGAATGGCATGACACACCAACACAAAGTGGCACCAAACCCTGCCAGAACAACAAATGCAAAATGTGCAGCCACATCTCCACTGCCACAATGATCAATATCCCCACAACTAACCTTTTCAAGATCCATGGGTCCTACACTTGCCTATCGCAGCATGTGGTGTACCTCATCCAGTGTATCAAATGCCCCAACAACTACTATGTGGGTGAAATGAGACAATCACTATGCTCTCTAATGAACTCACACAGGATGTTTTTGTCTTTTATCATTTTTCTATCACCTATGGGCAAACACCTTTCACAAAATGATCACTCTGTCTGACCTCTCAGACCTTGTTCTCAACGGAAACCTTCACAAGACAAGCCTGGGAACTTAAATTCATTACTGTGCAGCACACTAAAAATCATGGACTTAATAGAGGCACTGGTTTTATGGCTCATTACATCAATTTGTCACACTCCCTGCTTCCTACTAACCCTCCAGGGTCCTACTATTGCAGAGTTGCTAATTGTCCACTTCATTTTAAGTGATCTCTTACAACATGCATGAACCCCATATGCTTAACAGTCTGTCCCACCTTGTATTTAGCTGGGTTGCCTTCTCCACACCTGAAGAAGAGCTATGTAAAACCCCAAAGCTTGTCAGTTCAACCAACAGAAATTGGTCCAATAAAAGATATTCCCTCCACCTGCCTTGTCTCTCCCTAGTACTCAGGTCTCAATCCAGCGAACCACTTAAGCACATTCTTAACTTCAAGTACATGAGCAGTTATATGGACGTTAGTGGGACTAGTAATGTGCTTAAAGTTAAGCGCAGGATCGAGTGCTTTGCTAGAATCGGGGCCAGAGTATTCAGCATCTTGCGGGACTGAGCCTCTAATGAAGGAAGAGTTCCAGTTGGCAGCATCCCAACACAGGCAGTCAGGACCAAGGATCAGAGCAGGGGCAGACCTGAGGCAGGGAATAGCGGAGGAGCGCATAGTCAGGGTTGATACCATGGGTCAGAATCCAAGTCAGGTTTCAGAGTCTGAGTCAGAAGCTGAAGTCCAAAGGAAGCCGAGATAGAAGCCACCAGTTCAGGAGCAAGGAATGGTTGGGGCAGCTACAGGGAATCTGTGTTGTTGCCTGGACACTTCCTGGCATGCCCCTTAGATTTATATAGGGCTGGGAGCCAATCAGGAGTCGTGGGGCTGCTCTCTGTCACACCTGTTGAGGCGGGGCTTCCCACGATCTGTGTCCACAGTGGATCCTGGGCTGTGGAGTGCAAGCTGGTCACAGCTGCCGCTAATTGGCAGCATGGAGATGTCAGCAGCAGCACTGCAGGCCTGAGTTCTAGACCCCTGGGGCCTTATGTTTATTTTGTGCTGACTCTCAACTTCCCATATTTTGTCTTCTCCAAACTTTGCAAAATATTGTACTATGTTCCTTGTACTCTGCAATTGTAGATCACTTGAATAACATTGTGACCCTGACTGAAGCTTGGAGATTCCACTTTGTTACGGTCTGAATCTGTACAAGTCACTTACAGTATTTTAAACAGTTGCAATATTATTTATTATAGTTTCTTAATTTATGATTGGAAAAGTTTAATAATGTGAAGAACTTTGAAGTATGTCTCCCTTAATTTATTGTTTATTACTTCAGTTCTTCATTCTGTGACACGGACAATATTAGGAAATCAGTTGTATTGCTGAAGGCCTATTGTTACCAAATGAGGTATTGATATTAACAGGGATAAAGTCTTGGCAAAGCATTGCAATTATTGTAAATGGAAAGTAACTTGTTCATTGAAGATAAAAATGTTAATTGCAGCATTTCTATGCCAGATCTCTTGTGCTCTGCAATGATGTTCTGATTTGTATTCTAGGTTTTCTTTGCTTTCATGCTGACGACTCTATTTAAAAAATCAAAGCATGTGGGTGTAGTTGAATTTTTGGCAACCCTGGCTTTTGGTTTTGTGGGTCTCACTATTGTCCTGCTGGATGATTTTCCGAAGTCTTTTGTATGGACCCTAAGCCCCTTGTGTCAGTGTACGTTCTTGATTGGGATTGCACAGGTAAGTAAACTGTGTGTTATTCTTTACTGCCTTTGCATGCCCAAACAAATGAAGAGTAACTTGATATGATATAAGATCTAGCTAAGATAATTAGGAGGCTCCCATCATCATCACCATAGCCTTAATGTATTTGTCTTCACAATACCCCTGTTCGATAGGGAAGCACTGCGATCCCCATTTTACAGAGGAGGAGCTGAGACAGAGAAGGTAAGTGACTTGCGAAGGTCATACAAGAAGTCTGTTGCAGAGTAAGGAATTGAGCCTGGGACTTCCAGGTGCCTGTCTAGCACCCTAATTACTTCCTCTTTAGGATGTAACTTTTCTTTCCTATTTAAGAATGACTAGCTGTGGTCTGTAATGTATGTAATGTTTCACTTAAATCAGCCTCTGTACCAGATGACTGGAGGGGAGCTAAGGTAACACCTATTGTTAATAAGGGTCCAGAGGCGACCCTGGCAATTACAGGCTGGTAAACCTAACTTCAGTACCAGACAAATTGGTCGAAACTATAGTCAACAACAGAATTATCAGACACATAGATAAACACGGCGTGCTGGGGAAGAGTCAACATGGCTTTTGTAAAAGGAGATCATGCCTCACCAATCTATCAGAATTCTTTGAAGGAGTCAATAAGCATGTGAACAAGAATGATCCGATCTATGTAGTTTACTTGGCTTTTCAGAATGCCTTTGACAAGGTCCCTCACCAAAGAATCTTAAGCAAAGTAAGCAGTCATGGGAATAGAAGGAAGGTCCTCTCGTGGATCGGTAACTGGTTAGAAGATAGGAAAGAAAGGGTAGGGATACCTAGGGAGGTGGTGGAATCTCCATTTTTAAAGGTTTTTAAGGCCCGGCTTGACAAAGCCGTGGCTGGGATGATTTAATTGGTGTTGGTCCTGCTTTGAGTAGGGGATTGGACTAGATGACCTCCTGAGGTTTCTTCCATTCTATGATAAGTTTTCACAATGAAGAGAGGTAAATAGTGGGGTTCCCTGATGATCTGTACTGGAACTTGTGGTATTCAACATCTTCACAAATGATCTGGAAAAGGGGTTGGAGAGTGAAGTGGCAGAATTTGCCACGATACAAAATTATTCAAGATAGTTAAGTCCAAAGCAGACTGAGAAGAGTTACAAAGGGATCTGACAAAATTGGATGACTGGGCAACAAAATGGCAGATGAAATTCAGTGTTGATAAGTGCAAAGTAATGCATGTTGGAAAAAATAATCCCAGTTATACATACAAAAGGATAGGGTTTAAATTAGCTGTTGCCACAGGTCTTGAAGTCATTGTGGATAGTTCTCTGAAAACTTCTGGTCAGTGTGTAATGGCAATCAAAAAAGCTAAGAGAATGTTAAGAACCATTAAGAAAGGGATAGATAATAAAACAGAAATATCATAATGCTGCTATATAAATCCATGGTGCACCCACAACTTGAATACTGTGTGCAGTTGTGGTCACCCCATCTCAAAAAGATATACTGGAATTGGAAAAGGTGTGGAGAAGGGTAGCGAAAATGATTAGGGTATGGAGGGATTAAAAAGATTGGGACTGTTCATTTTAGAAAAAAGATGATTAAGGAGGGATATGATAGAGGTCTATTAAATTGTGGTAGGTGTGGAGGAAGTGAATAGAGGAATGCTGTTTACCCCTTCACCTAACACACAAACTAGGGATTACCTAGTGAAATTGATAGGCAATAGGTTTAAAACACAAAAGGAAGTACTTCTTCACACAACTCACAGTTAACCTGTGGAACTTGTTGCCAGGGGATGTTGTGAAGACCAAAAGTGCCACTGGGTTTAAAAAAGAATTAGATAAATTCATGGAGGATAGGTCCATCAATGGTTGTTAGCCAAGATGGTCAGGGACACAACCCTGTGCTCCGGGTGTCCCTAAACCTCTGACTGGTTGAAGCATCTGGCACTGGCCGCTGTCAGAGACAGGATACTGGGCTAGATGGACCATTGGTCTGACCCGGTGTGGCTGTTGTTATTTAAGATATAACTTTTACTTGTCAAGTTACTAATACACTGCAAATATTTGTCTTACCTCAATTTCAAATATTTTAAATAGTTTAATTTTTTTCTATAAATTTGTGAATTTTTAATTTTTTATTCATGGCACAAAGTATGACTTTTATAATTCCCTACAGCAAACAACTTAATATGAACTAAAATACTGTGTGCCATTATTTTTTTTTCTTTTGAGACTAGCATTTCATCCTCTTTGCATTTGTTACCATGACAACCGCCCACGCTTAGTTCTTATATAATATTACTTTGTAATTTTATTTTTGTACTGTGTTGTCATGTTTAATTTCAGGTTGATGAAAATACAATTTGTAGTAGCTAAACTTTTTCATGTTGGTTTGCAGGTCATGCATCTGGAAGATTATCAAGATGGTGCAATATTTTCAAATTTAAATCACGGTCCTTATCCACTAGTTATTTCTCTTATTTTACTGGTTCTGGATAGCATGTTTTACCTACTTCTAGCTGTCTATCTTGATCAGGTCATTCCAGGTATGTTGTTAAGAGTCTGAGATAAATATTGAACAGAACCACATAGGTCCTGAATTTCATAAGTCCACTTGAAGTCTGTGGCAGCTTTGGGTGCTAAGCGCTTCTGAAAACCAGACCCTTAATTGATGGCTCTCACATACTATATTTAAATAAAGTGTCCAAGACACTTTGGTATATAGTAATGCCACTTTCTCTGTTCTTTTGCTTTAACTTCATGTAAAGCAACACTCATGTCAGGCAAAAAGATGAGAAGTGTGTTTGTTAAATATTTATAAATGTATTTATAAATGACTTATATTTTAAAGTAATATTTATGATTTTTCATTGAAATGAATTTTACTTTTCTGAAATATGCTAATGAAGTGGAAAAAAACCACACAGATTGGGATTTGATTCTGCTTGGTTATATTTCGTTATTTCTGTTTTGTAGTCGCCCCTTCTCAAAAAAGATATATTTGAATTGGAAAAGGTTTCGAAAAGGGCAGCAAAAATGATTAGGGGTATGGCACATGAGGAGAGATTAATAAGACTGGGACTTTCCATCTTGGAAAACAGAAAATTAAGGGGGGATGTGATAGAGGTCTATAAAATCATGACCGGTGTGAAGAAAGTAAATAAGGAAGTGTTACTTACTCCTTCTCATAACACAAGAACTAGGGGTCACCAAATGAAATTAATAGGCAGCAGGTTTAAAACAAACAAAAGGAAGTATTTTTTCACACAACGCACAGTCAACCTGTGGAACTCCTTGCCAGAGGATGTTGTGAAGGCCAAGACTATAACAGGGTTCAAAAAAGAACTAGATAAATTAATGGAGGATAGGTCCATCAATGGCTATGAGCCAGGATGGGCAGGGATGATGTCCCTAGCCTCTGTTTGTCAGAAGCTGGGAATGGGTGACAGGAGATGGATCACTTGATGATTGATTACCTGTTCTGTTCATTCCCTCTGGGACACCTGGCACTGGCCACTGTCGGAAGACAGGATACTGGGCTAGATGGACCTTTGCTCTGACCCCGTATGTTCTTATTATTGTTCCAGAATAATTTTCTTTCCTTATTGACCAAGCTGTTATCACAGTCTTTGCAATTGTTCTTCTTGGGAATTGTGTCTGTCCAAGATGTTATGTTAAGTTATTGATGTGTTCATAAATGTGATACACCTGGGAACAAATGTATTAATACCTATGAACAAATTTCTCTCTACTGCATGTGTGAGATCTTTCAATACAAATTCCTTTGCTTCTGATCTTTTTCTCTGTGATGTGGGTATATAAATCACTCTTCTCAAGATCCTAATTCTGAAAAGTATTTAAGTACTTGCATAAATCCATCACTTCTCAGCAAAACACTTAAGGATAGACTTTGCTGAATAGGGATGCTTTCCTTAATCAAAACCGTAGTGATGGGTTTAATGATAAGCAATGTGGCATGATCAGGCCCAGTTTTCTTAGCCAAAATCCAAACACTGAATCATATCTGTTCTTAACATTCAGAAGGCTTTCTTTCTTTCTTATTGCTTAGGTGAGTTTGGATTACGACGGCCATCATTTTTCTTTATGAAGCCCTCGTTTTGGTCAAAGCGCAGAAGAAATTACAAGGAGTTATATGAGAGTAGTGTTAATGGAAGCTTAAGTTTCAGTGAGATGGTTGAACCTGTATCTTCAGAATTTCAGGGAAAAGAAGCTATCAGGTATAACTTCCTGCTATGGTACAGATTTATTGTCGCACTTCCCCTGTTTTGTGTGTGCCTGCGAATTAACAGTAATTTTTAATCTGTTGATTCAAATACCATATGGTGTGCATTACATCTAGTTCTTTACACATTAAAGTAGCAATTGTCCATTTTCTGTGAAGCCACATCTTCCATTATATGGATGTTTTCCAAAGATGACAAAGTTGGTTTTGGAAAAGGAAATGTTTTACCTACTATATGTCAATCAAATCAAACCTTCTGAAAATAGTCCTAGTCTAGCAGGATGAAGCCACATGAAATCCAGGTTCTTTGGTTTCAGTGATGCCATAAGTGATTTCAGATGCTGAAGTCAGGTGGGTTTACGGTTCAAGAAAAAAAGTCTTTCTCTGTTAAAGCTTGAAAACTGGATTCAGATATATTTTGTAAATCCCTTTTGGTATTTATGTGAAGAATTGCACATTCCACCAAAGCCACACAGGGGAGCCACTAGACTAGCTTTCCCAGGATATGCTATACAACAACACTGTAAAAGCGATCCATTTCCAGCACCTTTTGCAGTCCATGTGGAAAATGACATTAATTCTCTTAAATCTGTACCTTCGTATATTCCCAATATTTTAATATAAGCGTTTATTCTGGATCATCCATATGAGCTATTAAATCACTGTTATAGTGGCATGATAGACATTGGGAAATAATCTAAATCTCCATTTTTTTACATGGTTCCATTAGTCTCAAACAAAAATATTTGTGTTCAGTAGCCAGAATCAGACTTTTTTTTTTTTTTTTTTGGTTAATGTCTTAAAAAGTTGTTTTGAATAAATCCACTTCAGTGTGAAGAATCAGGTTTTCTCCCCAGATCGTCCTAAGCTCACATAAAATGCTGGATCATTCTTACTCCTTGGCTGATTCCACATCAACCAACGCTTTCCCCTTTGTCACTGATGTCAGCACCATCCTCCCATATCTGTGATCTTCTCACACAAAGATTTCATACCCTTTCCCCCTACCTTGCTCTCTACGTGTAGATCACACCTCCTGACTTTATCTGTACGGCCACTGCACTTTCTGAGTTCATCTAGTTCTCAAAGACCAACTTCAGCTAGTTTCTCCAAAGGCACCAGGACAGAACTACCTTTATCTGAATAAGTTTGAGGCGTAATTGTGGGGAGGACAGGGATTTCATATAGCCTCTTTAGGAGAGGAAAAACATACCGTGGTTAACTTAGTCTGTCTTACCGCCACTTTGTCCACTACATTTCACCTCTTCTGTCTACCATCTGTCTGTCTCCTGTGAGCTAACTGGGGCATAGACTCATAGAATGGGCCTTCTATTCTGTTTAGAAAGTGCCTAGTACATTGTTGGTGCTATTAGAAATAAATAACAGTATGGGTTACTTAAAGAATTATTCGGCTGCCATGATAGAAAATACTGAAGTCCATGAGGAACACCCTCACCCCCTATTGCCAGCTCAGAGAGGCAATAATATAAACAATTCACACAAAAGATTGCAAAAAGATGTTCACTCTCTTGATTTATACATGTTTCTCCAACACATTTGTGTGATTTCAGGATAGCAGTAAAATGTGTCAAAACCTTTCTATATCACCATTGCAGAGTTGTTCATCTTGATCTTTCCTTGCAAAAGAAAATGATATTTTAAGCTCTTCTTCTTTAATAAAATGACATGTCTTCTTTCAGAATCAGCTGTGTTCAGAAAACATTCCGCAAAAAGGGTGAAACTGTGGAGGCTCTCAGAAGTAAGAAAATGTCTAGCTTCTAAGCTACTTATCAGAAATGGAAGGAGAAACAACCCATGAATAATGTCTTTTGTGCTTTTTCTTTGGGCGGGAGCATGAAGTGTTAAGTATGGTTGTGTGTGTGCTCCCTTGTGTCTTTAGCCAGTCTGCCTGTAACTGTATGACAAAGGGGCTCATAACAGACTCTGTAGCCTCCTCTTTGGTCCTTTTCCTTGTGGGGCGTCGTCTTTCCCTTCCATGCTCCGAGTCCCCTTTTCTGTCTCCTAACTCCAGTAAGTATGCACAGAGGAACCTCTTACTGGCTCCCGTGAGCTAGTGGTGTGGGAGCCTCCAACTCAGTGGTTCTCAACTGCTTGCAGCCCAATCAGCACTCAGCTGTGGCCCATGTGACATCCTCAGGGCCATACAGGTAGTGTATCTATTGTGTGCACGTGGCCCACATAACACAGAGAGCTACATATGTGGCCCACAGTGGTAAATAGGTTGAGAACCACTGCTTCTAAGCTCAGGTCTCCTCATAGGCAGTGCTAGCAGGGAATCTAATCCCCACTTTTATTTATTGCTGCTGTTGCAGTTTTACCAGGCTGTGTTCAAATGTTGAAGTGAGATGTTCCTTGGAATACAAAGTAAATGCATGTCCTATATGTCAGTATTTGAATTTACTGCAGTGACATAAGCCTGTGCAGAATAACACAACATATGTCATTAACTTCTTATTTCACTTGCTCCTTTCTTCTTTCTGGGTCAGGTTTATCCTTTGATATATATGAGGGTCAGATTACAGCTTTACTTGGGCATAGTGGAACAGGCAAGACAACACTGATGAATATTCTTTGTGGACTCTGCCCACCTTCTGATGGTAAGAATTCTCTGGCTTTAGGGGAAAAATAGGACGTGTATGGCTGTAATCTACTTATTTTAATGTCCTTTTTTCCTTCCTTCAAAACCTGAGGCCACTGATGTTTGAGGATATTTCAAGTTACGCTCGTTTTCTCAGGCGATCTGAAATAGGTTAATTTTAAATTATACGTACATTGTAATTGATGAAGTTAGTCTGTGTATGCTGATGATCAAAGTAGCGGTTGGGTTTAAAAAACACTTAAATTCTTTTTACTTTTTGTTCTTTAGGGTTTGCATCTGTCTATGGACACAGAATCTCTGAAATTGATGAAATGCTCGATGTAAGAAAGATAACGGGGGTTTGCCCACAATTAGATATACATTTTGATGTATTAACTGTGGAAGAGAATTTATCGATATTTGCTCATATTAAAGGGATATCTCCCAATCTTCTGATACAAGAGGTACGTCACTCAGATATAAATTATATACGATGTGTATTCACTGTTAATGTAGCTTTATTGATTGCATAATGGAAGTCACTTTCCAAGTCTAGTTTATAATAAAAGACCAATACACTGTTTTATTAAAGAGGGAAAATATAGGAAGATACTTTAAGTAAATTTTGTTGAATTTGTTTGTTCTACTATAACGAAATATTACTGGAACATATAAATACTAATGCTTGTTTACAAACATTGGCCGCCTATAATTTATCCAGTCTTGGTAGGTTAAACTTCAAGGCCCTGATCCTGCGTAATAGACACTGTTGACAATTGGTACAGGGGTTTGCCTCCAAGAAGCTCATTCCAAGAAAGGGGCTTAAAAATGTTAATTAGAACAATTTAAAATGATCAATAATTTGTCAAAATGTAACATAAGACTGCTGATAATTATGCCAGTCACGTTTTAATCACTGTATCTCATTTCGGTTGACATGAAACACTTCTGTTATATTTTTAAAGGTGCAGAAAGTGATGAATGATTTGGATATGCAGCCCATCCGAGATAACCAAGCTAAAAAATTAAGTGGAGGGCAGAAGAGAAAGCTGTCGATAGGAATCGCTGTTCTTGGGAGCCCAAAGGTAAGGGGGCATAAGCACAGTCCTAAGTTACTGCTTGTTCCGTATATATGCATGGATAGTATACCCGTGTTCATAATACTTGGCAATTACAAGCGATGCAAATAAGAAGGTGCAAAAATATGTCAACTCTTCCTATGTTTCATACCAACTCTGGCTTAAACAATTTAAAATTGCCAAGTTGACGCATGCAACCTTTACATTGCAAAGAGTTAACTGTGTTAGTGAATGTAGAAACTGGATTATATCATGCTTTTCTGTGGTAAATTAGCATAAAAGGTTACACTGCATCTGGAATGGAGGGTAGCGCATTGCACCCTCTAAAAACAATACAGTATAAGTTGTCAGAGAGAGCAGGTTCATGGCCTGAAAAAGCCATGCAAGCACCTGGGACATGACAGAGAGTTTATGGCTCTTTCTGATTACAAAGTTAAATGGTTGCTATCTGTGACCTATATGGTGTGATGCTCCTTTAGACTGGGTACATGTTTAAAGGCTGCAGTGTACAGATGTAAGTGACAATACTGTTAGCCGATGGCCAGGGATGTTTGGTGAGGTGCCAGCTATGCCCGTTTTATACCATCCGTGACTTTAACCGCTAGGACGCACTGTCCCTTCGCGGCGGGCAGCCCGGGCTAGGCTGACGGATGCCCCAAGGTCCTAACCACCCGTGACTTTAACTGCTAGAGCTCAGAGCTCCTTCGCAGCGGGCAGTCGACACTGACTGACAGGTGCCCCAATGGCAGCACTAAGAGCCTCTCCACACCCGTGACTTTAACAGCTAGAGCTCAGAGCTCCTTCGCAGCGGGCAGTCAGGATTGACTGACAGGTGCCCCAAGAGTTTGCCCCGTGGAGGCGGCACAACTCAACGCTAGGCTCTTAGTACTCTCACCAAATGGCCAGGCTTTATAGCGAAAACGGCTGAGGTTCTTTAATTGTGTTGGCTGCTTTACAGTAAACCAGAGAAACAAGTCAGGCTTATGCACAAATGGTTACCAAAATTTATTAAACTAGATTCTAATCATGTGGTTAGAAAATTGCTAGTGCCTACTTATTTAAATGTAGAGATGTTACACACACAAACAAGTTACAAAACTGAAGCTACAATCCCAAAGAAAGAAAACAAAGTATAGAGCTCTATTTCAAAATATGTGTACACTAAAGATAGGAGATCAGGTGTGGGTGCTTCTTACCCTCCTTGCATCTCTCGATTCCAGCGGTGCCAAGCCAGGATCGGTCACTCAATTCCGCGGAAAGACGAATAAGGGACAAGGCTTAGGGACCCTCTTAGCTGCAGAAGCCTTGGGAGGCTGTCACTTATCTGACCAGCAGATAGATAGTGAAAAGCACTCAAAAATCATGGTGCTGTAGGTCCCCTACTTATACCTCGGTACTCCTTTATTCTCTTTCTCCTTTCTTATGCCAAATTGGGGCTGGTCTGTCTGGGCGACGCCAGCTCTCGCAAGAGTAGTTTACACTTGCAAGGGAGAGAAACAATAAGTGTCGACTACTGGACATTCCTTTTATTAGGGTAAATATTTTCCCACCTAGGATGTTGGTGTGTGTGCATCACGCTATTTAGTAGGGGCTAAGAGCCATGTCTGTCACAGCGCCTCTGCCTGCTGTGAGCCTAATCGTTGTATATGTTCCCAGAGGCACACTGTAGCAGCACACCTGTGCTTTTCACAGCTTCAAAGGCTGTGCTGGAATTTATGTTAAGTGCCCTGTTCCGTGTGTTCCCAGCAATGCTGGTCTGGGGGTGGGGGCTGGCTGTCTGGCTACACAATACCCTTCATGATTTCCTACCTTTTTAAAAATATACATATTAAATGTCACCAACTATTGGTAAAAGGAACTAATGTGTCTTTTTACCACTGTAGTTTAAATTTATTTATAGTGGGAACCGAATGTATCCAGTTGTGAAGATGCATTTCTGAGGTAGTGTGTGGTTTTTCTGTTCATCACAAATAGGTGATGAACTTTTTAAAAAAGTAAATAGTTATGATGGATGTTTTGCATACCTTTTAGTTGGTTAAAGTAAGAAATTTTTCCCACCCTACCTTTAAACAAATAGAGCAAAACTGCCCTTGAATTAATAGTCTTCCTGGTTTCTGTAGGATTTTGTGATGTGGGTATCTCAGATGTGACTATGGAGGGTTTGGATTTTTTTATGCCTTTTTTCCTAATCATTGTGTAGGTTTTACTTTTGGATGAACCAACTGCTGGTATGGACCCATGTTCTCGGCACATTGTTTGGAATCTCCTGAAAAACAGACAAGCCAATCGGGTAACAGTATTCAGTACTCATTTCATGGATGAGGCAGATATTCTTGCTGGTGAGTTTTGCTGTGGCCCTGTGGGACACATTTACTGGGGGCTTGCAGAGTGTAAATTAGAACTTTATTTAGCATATAAGGTGAACAGGTGCTCCTTCCGCTGTCAGTAGACAGCAGAGTTTTCTCTCTTTAGTCATGCCATTGTTTTATGAGTAGACTGCCAGTCCTCAGAATAAAAATGCCTGGTTTTGTTTCTAGATCGAAAAGCTGTGATTTCTCAAGGGATGCTGAAATGTGTTGGCTCATCTCTCTTCCTCAAAACCAAATGGGGAATTGGCTACCGCCTGAGGTATTATTTTTTAGTTTATAAGCCACCTTCCTTGTGTCATGTTATATTTGCTTTGTCTTCCCCTTAAGGTGTAGGATAATTTAAAATTATCCTACTAAATTTTTAAAGGTTTTATTTTTCTGTCTTGTTTGGGAAGATCAGATATCACTTTCACCCTGTTTCGTTGCTCTGTTGGCTACGCTTTCAAAAATTGGCAATGAAGAAACAAAGGTTTTAAAATACTTTGTATTTTTAGTATGCATATCGATGGGTATTGCAATATAGAAGCTACAACAGCCTTGATCAGACAGCATATCCCTGGAGCTAGCTTGGTACAACAGAA
This sequence comes from Natator depressus, assembly GCF_965152275.1. Classification (NCBI taxonomy): domain Eukaryota; kingdom Metazoa; phylum Chordata; order Testudines; family Cheloniidae; genus Natator; species Natator depressus. The sequence continues at coordinate 6,134,044 of NC_134247.1, forward strand.
TGAACTGCAGCTTGTGTATACCTTACCTTTTAAAGACATGGACAAGTTTTCAGGTATGATGCTATTGTAATTCAGTGCTGAGCTAATGTGGGGTGGGGGGAGAGGAGGAAATCAGCTGATCATAATGGTACCTTCAGAGAAGTATGTTGTCATTTTTCTTCATATATTGTGATAGACCCAGGCCAGTTGGGTATAGCAGAGTAGAAGAAGGCAGATATACTGGCCACTGGATAATAGTTTTCTGTTCCCTGACTGACCAGAGCAGGGGCTGCTCCAGGCTAGGGTGGACACATGACTCCAATTAGCCTGCAAAGAGTCAGCTGAAGCCGTTAGGCTAATGAGAACACCTGACTCCAATATATAGAGTCAAATCCTCCTCTGACTCATTTTTAAATTAATTTTAACTCATAAGCTATTTAATGGACTTACTTGTAAGTTCTCACAAGATTCATTCTGTACTTAGAGAGTAAATGCTGTTGTTTTGGGGAGAATGTGCTGGGTTTCTCATACCTAACATACTGATTAAAGATCTGCTTTAAACGCAAAACTCATCTCAGCATTAACTGTAGCACCATGACTTAGGTCTCTGTAATTAACATGTTGTACGTACATTGTGTGTATTCATTGAAGAGTCTCACCTTGTGGGGCACACTGTCTTTTTATTAAATCAGAGGCAATTCTGGTGGGCAAATGTAATTTTGTTGCCAAGCAATCACATTATTTCACCTCTACAGGATTATTTTCTGATCTAGACACTCATTCACATTTGGGTGTTATTACTTATGGAGTTTCCATGACAACCTTGGAGGATGTGTTCCTGAAGCTGGAAATTGAAGCAGAAATTGATCAAGCAGGTGAGATGTAACTATAATATTTACCGTTTTCTTTGTGACTTGATCAGTTGTGGTTAATTTTTGTAAGATTGTATTTAGCACTTTTCACTATGAAAAGCAGAAATAATAACAAAAATGTCCTATCATAGAATATTACTTCAAACTGTATGTGACGCTTACGATCACATGCTGTTGTGGGCTCCTTGAAATATCTGACCAGAACAGCAAACAAAGGGCAAAGAAGTTGGAGAATGATCCCTGTCTGAAGTCCAGAGCTGTACAGGTCTTGTGCTGACCCACTGTATAGGGATGAATTTCAGGGTCCTTAAATCTAATGTCCTTCTTTTTTTTTTAATAAGGTAGATTTTTGTGGCCAAAAGTTCAAAAATATACTTTTCCCTATGGGACTTTGCATTTGCATTCAATTGCGGACACAGGAAATACAATTTAGATTTCCAGCCACTTGATTTGAAAAAATATATTTGTACCTGTAAATAGAATTTAAATATCTAACCATCATTTATACCCACAATTATTTGCACCCCATATGATTGTGGATGTAAAATCAGAGGCCTGTTTGAAAAGCTTCTTGCTATCCTTTAGGAGATTACTCCAAAAGTAAAGCAATACCCTTCTAGTGTCCATGTTTAATAGATAAAAGTATCCTCACCTTTCTAGGCTTCGTTGTTAACCACAGGGTACTGAACTATCCTATACCTGGAAAGCTGTTTAGAAAGAGTTTAACAGCTGAATAATCCATGATATCTAGCAATATTGGTAGTTACGTAGGCTAAATTAATTAGGCTAATTAAAATCTCTGTCTTTTGGGTGTATGCTGGTTGCGTAGGGGATCAGAAAGGGGTTTTTCTGCTTCTGTACAACATTGCACAGTTTGTTTAGAGGCATTGTACAGACTTTCTACCACCATCATTTGGCTACTCCTGAAGGCAGGATACCACATCACATGGTCCAGTGACTTGATCAGGAAAGGTAAATCATATGTTTCCATTTCTATCCCCCTTTCTTTCCATATAGATTATAGCATATTTAATTCCCAGTCAGCAGGCGAGGAAATGGATACAAAATCATTTGATGAGATGGAACAAAGCCTACTGATACTCTCTGAGACGAAATCATCTGCAGTAAGCAATACCGCTCTCTGGAAACAGCAGGTGTCTACTATAGCAAAGGTTCACTTCCTTAACTTAAGACGTGAAAATAAGTCAGTGGGAATTATGTAAGTATTAAGATGGCTTCCCGTTTCATTTACCAAAATCCATTTATGAGTGTCAGAAGTTCAAACATGCTTAGATATGTTTTAGTAGTTTGTTTTATACCTGTGGTGTATAACGTAGCTTTTCATCATGGTTTTTAAACTGGACATTAAGAATGTTAGATGAATTGGAGGGCGTGACATTGGAGTTAAGCTCTTTAGTTTATGGAGACGATGTCATATAACTGGCAGACATGTTTGAATTAATCATGGTGTTCTTTGCTGCCATGGAAAATCAGCGTAGTAGGCTTGAACGTACAATGAAGACATAGTGGTTGCATCTTGGAAAAGGGACGTTAGAGAAAGTGTTGAAATGCAGAAGACGTAGAACAAGTGGAATCTTAATATGTGCTGCGGAAGCTTGATCAGTGCCGACAATTCCACCAAGGATTAGGCTAAAAGATGTGGCTTAGCCATGAGTGCTGCACAGAAACAGATGAAAATATGGACTGATCAAAACATTACATTTGGTACCAAAGTGAAAATTTATCACACCAGTGTACTAACAGTATTACGCTAGGGTCTGGGAGCAGCTGCATTAAATGAAACAAACATCAGAAAGTTGCAGGCAGTAGGGATGAGAGTTTTTTTGAAAGATGGCAAATGTAAAGTGGAATGATTTTAAGACAGATGAAGTTAAATGGCGGGGGGAGGATGTGAAATCAGGACATGGGAGTGATTACAATCAAAAAGATCGCAATGGTGGGGACACTGTAGAACAGGGTTCTCAATCTTTTCCTTTGTGAGGACCCCCACAAAATACTATAAAAACTCCAGGGCCCAGCGGTGTCGGCTCTGGGCCGGGGGTGGGCCCTTGGGCATCAGTATAGTTTGACTTCTGTTTTGGGTGGGCAGGGATTCGGGCTCTGGATTTTAGCCGCGGGGCCCCACGGCCCCTGTGAAAGGGTTCACAGACCCACTGTTGAGAACCGCTGCTGTAGAAGACAAACAGCTAATAGGATGCCAAAGAAAATAATGTAGAGACAACCAAGGTCAGTCTGACCTAGAGGCTGACCACTGCCTAGATGGTGTGACATCATTTGCCGGGGCATGATCAGGCTGGGTTTATCGGAGGAACAAGATCATGAACAAGAGTGAAGGGTGATGCTGTGCTCCCCGTGTCTGCAAAGATGCCTTTGGGGGAAAAAGAGGATGATGATGATCGTGTGTAATGTAGATAAGCATGGCTATCATAATACTTGCTGCTGCTGTTGAATATTTGCTTCCCTGGGCATGAGCCTCTTCTGTAGGTAACACTGATGATAATATGATGTATATACTATTTTGGTTACATTGCTGCCTGCTATAGCCTCCAACAATCACTTCCTTTTTTCCAGAGCAATTTTGAATTATGGTAAGAAGTGAATAACGAGCTTTGCCTTTTATATGTTTAGTTTTCGTTAACTGTAGTCTGTGGACTGAATCGGGGTATTCATGATTAGACTTCCATTAACTGAAATGATAATGTCTGTATCTATAGTGGGTCTGAGGCTGACACCTGAGGGACAACTTGTTTTGAATAATATGCAAATAATGTGGATCAGTTTCCACTGAACTTTACTTAAATCACTTTATTTCTTTCAGGTTGTTGCTTTTTTTAGTTTTTCTTGCAGTTCAGATTTTGATGTTTCTTATACATCACTACTTCAAAAATTCTGTGGTTCCCATCAAACTTTCCCCAGATTTGTACTTTCTGAAGCCTGGAGAAAAATACAACAAGTACAAAACAAGTCTCCTCCTTCAGAACTCCACAGGTGAGAAGAAAAAAAGCAAATACAGTTATACTGGATTACTGTCGTGTATTTAATACTCCAGCTTTAAGAAGGTGTTTTTAAACATAACATCCCATTGGTATGAGAGATTAAAATACACATAACGTGAAGGGAGGTGGAATGTAGCCTGGAGCTACAAGAATGATCACTGCAATGAATGGCTGGTGGTTGAATTTTTTTTAATTTGCAACTTAGAGAACATAAAAGCATCTAATATTCTTTAACATGGGAACATTCCAGTGTTAATCAGTCATGGGTGATGACTAAAGCTGAATGAACCTCTATCCAAACTTGATTCAAACCAGCTGTCAGGAGCTGTATGATTAAGATCCAGAAATTCTTCAGGTTTTCCATTGTGGGGCATTCTGACTCTGTATGCTGCTGTGGGAATGAAAATGGCTTTCTTAAATGACCCACCCATGCAATTTAAGGGTGGGACTTTCAGAAGTTCCCAGCACTGATGTCAGTGGGAGCAGAGTTAGGCCAATGCTGAGCACTTTTGAAAAGTCCACCTTAAAAGTAGCGTGGTTAAATTCCATATCCATCCACCCTTATTTTTTTAAGGTTTTGCTGGGTAAAGTCTATGGACCTCTAGTCATGACAATAAGAAAAACACATTGGGTGTCCAGTATCTTAGACACACGCCGTTTGTATACCTTATAACCTCCGTTTTCTGAACCCTGAATTCCAAAAGAGAGTGATGTCCAATCCATGATAAATGACTCCAGTTAAAACGAGTCTCTCTCACTGAAACCTTGAGTATCCAAACTTATCCATGTGCCCTGTGGTATTTTTATAATCTATTTCTGAACTATAATTTACTTTAATTTGATGAACACAGCAAAAAAACCTTCCTTTTTTCTACGTTTTTTGTGTGGATGTTGAAGGAGGGAACTAAAATCAAAACATAAGCACTATTTAAAATATTTGAAGAGTCTATACATGTAGAAAAACAACAATAACTTCTCATAAAGAAGATTATATGGGAGAACTACTCTCTCTCTCTCTCTCGTTATCTTGATATAAATGCGTTCATAATTTCGGTGTAAAGTTTGCGTGCAACCAGATACTTTTGTGATGAATAGTCATGTCTTCTTCCTTATTGCCTTATACAAGGATCAAATGTTGATGATCTCATCAGTGCTCTCAGAAGCCAGAAGATATTGACTGAGATGTTCAATGACAGTGATTACGTGTCGGCTGCACCCCACAGTGCAGCTTTAAATGTGTCGCTTTCAGAACAGGTAAGGAAGATGGGCCCGTGTTTTGGTGCTGCTGGCCTTTTCTGGGTACCTCAGAAGTAGTTTTTGGTGCTCGGTTCTCTAAAAGATGTTTTCAGGAGATGATACGATTGCTCATATTTAAATTAGTGCTGTTACACGATCACAGAATACCATTTATTTAAATATTTTTGGATGTTTTCTGCATTTTTCAAATATATTGATTTCAGTTACAAAGTGTACCATGCTCACTTTATGTTTATTTCTGATTACAAATATTTGCTCTGTAAAAAACCAAAGAAATTGTATTTTTCAATTCCCCCATTACAAGTACTGTAGTGCAATCTCTTTATTATGGAAGTTGAACTTACAAATGTAGAATTATGTACAAAAAAAACCTGCATTCAAAAATAAACCAGTGTAAAACTTTGGAGCCTACAAGTCCACTCAGTCCTACTTCTTCAGCCAATCGCTCAGACAAGTTTGTTTACATTTGTAGGAGAGAATGCTGCCAGGTTCTTGTTTACAATGGGACAGGCGTTCTCATGGCACTGTTGTAGCTGGCGTCACAAGATATTTATGTGCCAGATGTGCTGAAGATTCATATGTCCCTTCATGCTTACACCACCATTCCAGGGCACATGCGTCCATGCTGATGATGGGTTCTGCTTGATAACAGTTCAAAGTAGTGTGGGCCAATGCATGTTCATTTTCATCATCTGAGTCAGAGGCCAATAGCAGAAGGTTGATTTTTTTTTTCTGTAGTTTCCACATCAGTCTGTTGCTCTTTAAGACTTCTGAAATCATGCTTCATACCTCTCAGGTTTTGGAAGGCACTTCAGATTCTTAAACCTTGGGTCGAGCACTGTAGCTGTCCTTAGAAATCTCACATTGGTACCTTCTTTGCATTTTGTGAAATCTGCAGTGAAAGTGTTCTTAAAATGAACAGCGTGTGCTGGGTCATCATCCAAGACTGCTATAACATGAAACATATTGCAGAATGCAGGTAAAACAGAGCAGGAGGTATGCAGTTCTCCCCCAAGGAGTTCAGTCACAAATTTAATTAACACATAATTTTTTTAACGAGCGTCATCAGCATGGAAGCATGTCCTTTGGAATGGTGGCCGAAGCATTGAAGGGGCATACGAATGTTTAGCATAAACATAAATACCTGGCACATAAATACCTTGCAATGCCTGTTACAAAAGTCGCCATGCAAATGCCTGTTCTCACTTTCAGGTGACATTGTAAAAAAGGGGGCAGCATTAATCCCCATAAATGTAAAGAAACTTGTTTGTCATAATGGTTGGCTGAACAAGAAGTAGGACTGAGTGGACTTGTAGGCTCTAAAGTTTTACATTGTTTTGTTTTTGAGTGCAGTTGTGTAACAAAAATATCTACTTTTGTAAGTTGCACTTTCACAATAAAGAGATTGCACTACAGCACTTATATGAAGTGAATTGAAAAATACTATTTTTAAAATCATTTTTACAGGTCAAATATTTGTAATAAAAATAATAATATAAAGTGAGCACTGTACGCTTTGTATTCTGTGGTGTAATTGAAGTAAATATATTTGAAAATGTAGAAAAACATCCAAAATATTTAATACGTTTCAATTGGGACTCTATTGTTTAACAGTGCAATTAAAACTGCCATTAATCGCAATTAATTTTTTTTGAGTTTGCGTGAGTTAACTGCAATTAATTGACAGTCCTAATTTCAATTAGAGTGATAGTAACAGTTAAATATAGTCTGTGCTATGCACCCGAACCTCCACTAGCCTTTCCAGACACTTAGGGTTTTTAAAGAATAAGTTAATTCTAGAACTTTTCAAATGTGGGGTAATGAAGAAATGAAGAAAATACTGCTTTCTGCCTGGCAGAAGATAGCTTGTCTATTAATAGACTGGAAATTTTAGCAAGGTAAACATACCTTCAGTATACTAATTACACTAGCTTAGTAAAATTTCCATTGCACATTTTTCCATATTGAAATCAAAAGTCAAGAGAGAACTTACTTAATTTGTTTTTATATGCCTGACAGTATGTAAATGCATGGCATTCTAAATCAATTATTTCATTTGTAAGTTATCCAGAATGCTGTGTTTACAGTCTATGTGCCTGGGATGTGAAAACATGAATGGTACCACAAGTGATTACATTTCTAGCTGAATCTAAGACTCATTCTTTGGTGTAATTGACATTGATTTCATTTAAATAAAAAACAAACCCTCAGATTTGCAGTCCTTCTAAACGCCTTTCATTTAAAAAATAAAATAAAAGATATTTTAGCGTATGATAACAATGGATTAATACTGTAAATGAGGGAATTTTTTTAAGTATATTTTACTTAAACGGTCTTTTTGATTAAACATCAAAAACATCTGGGTGTTTAATATATTAAATCTGTGCACCCAACACGGTCTCTTTTCATATTAGACTGTCAGCTCATTCTCAGTTCACCTTCGCAGCTCACCCAAACTGCTCTTGCAACAACGCTCTAGTATGGAAAGAGAAGTGCGTGTCTTGGAGTGCGTGTATTAATATGTAAATCAAAGCACTGTCTTTCAAGTCCAACGTGTGATCTGAAGTGGAAGAACATGGTAAGGTTTGAAGAAACATGGATTGTACCTCATGTTACTAAGAGGAAACAATTTGCAACACGAAGGTCCTGCCTTTTGTTCCCATTTCTTGGTAAAGTTAACATCAAATTCCTCAGCGAGTGTAAATTGTTATAGCTCTGACTTCAGTGGAACTATAACTGTTTATACCAGTTGAATATCTGCCCCCGTATGTCCACAAGTGTGATCTGAGGAAGAGCTCGGTGTAGCTCGAAAGCTCGTCTCTCTCACCAGCAGAAGCTGGTCCGATAAAAGATATTACCTCACCCCCCTTGTCTCTCAAAGACCATGGGACCCAACCCTGCTGCAACAGCCGTGCAAACAAGTATTAAAGTTAGATAACAACCAACCTTGTAGCTAAAGGGCACATTTTCATAAAGTTATTTTCATTGGAATTAATTTGGTTACGTTTCTGCCCTTTAGATTGTGAATATTTGTACTGCATTACTATACTTTTTAGGTTTCAGAGTAGCAGCCGTGTTAATCTCTATTCGCAAAAAGAAAAGGAGGACTTGTTGCACCTTAGAGACTAACCAATTTATTTGAGCATAAGCTTTCGTGAGCTACAGCATCTGATGAGGTGAGCTGTAGCTCACAAAAGCTTATGCTCAGATAAATTGGTTAGTCTCTAAGATGCCACAAGTACTCCTTTTCTTTATACTTTTTAGTAAGTTCTATATTGTACAAAGGGTTTCTTCCAACAATAACCTTCAGTGCTAACCTTCATGTTGCAAATTTAACGTGGAAAATATTTTTCTTTGTAGAGCTCCATTTTTACAGCTGTATTCAACAGTACTATGGTGCACTCTCTGCCTGTTTTGATGAACATCATTAGCAACCTGTTTCTCCGCAACTTAAATGTGACTGAGAATATTCAAATCTGGAGTAACCCATTCATTCAAGTAGGTGGAGTTCAAATCAGGAAGTATCATAGGCTTAAAATTGCCTAATTACAAAGGAAACGATAGCAAAATCACAGTTGTGCATGCAGTTTTGTGGCTTTGACTATTTAGGCACTTCTTGAGGCTAGCCCTATATTGGAGCATGTGACAAAATGTAGCTATAAGTCAGAACGATTCAATGAATTTCTAAGCGTGGCCATTTAATTCAAGCCGATTTTATTACTATCTTTTTCACCATTTAAAGCTTCTAAGGTAATTAAATATTGCACATTAAGCAGTACAGCTTTGAATTTAAAAAATCATATTCAGATTTTTTTAAAGATAATTATACATAGTAAATATTTATATTATAGTGATGCCCGAGGGCCCCAATCCAGGGCACTCTACGAACATAGAAAAGAGATGTTCCCAAATCTAAGGGCACAAACAGAGCATGAGTAGGGGGTTGAAATATGACACAAACTCAAATTAGTAGGGTGATGAACTAGCACACCTTTGTTGTACTGTAGGTTTGGGCGTTTTTAACTGGTGGTTGGAGGTAGCAAGAAAAGGAGTGGGAAAGGGAGAGGGCAAGAGGAGTGATCAGAGCTTGTCACCCACCTAGCTTTGATTAGACTGTGGTAGAGGTGAATCATAAGGAGCGTTCTGGAACAGGATAAGGTAGAATTTTATCAGAGTTTTTCCCATGTATAAGCACACAGTTGTATAGGGTTGAGCTGATGGGCAGTAAAGGCTGGGAATGTTGGCGGAACGAAGGTGGAGGTCAATGTTTTGGTGGGTTAGTAGATCACCTGGGTAGGGTGGATCTCAGTTTTGAAGGGCCTTAAAGATAAAGACAAAGCGTGATATTCTAGTCCTGTTGAATTTAATGGGAGTTATGCCATTGACTTAATTGGGGCCAGGATTTCATGGGGAGGTGAACAAGGAGCCAGAAGAGAGACTCAAAATGTGCGATAATGTGATTAAAGCAACAAGATTATCTTAACAGCAGAATTCTCAATAGACTTGAGAGGAGCAAGGCTGCAGTAATCAAGGATAGCAAAGAGGCAGTTACAGTAGTCAACTACTCATAGTTGCCATTTTCTTTCTCTTCTGACCATATTAATTTTATAAACTGCAGAAAAATCTGCACAGGACTTTTATAATAAGTTGTAACTAAAGTGACATTGTTAGGAGTCTAGGTACAAGAGCACAGGAAATCATGTTTAGAAACTTTAAAAAAAAAGTTTGAGGAGTTGTTTTTTGTCTCTAGTATATTCTGATTTCCCAGTGCCGAAGTCTAATTATTTTTCAGGAGACTGATGACACAGTTTTCAGACTGGAGGCTTTTTTTCAAGCGATGTTACTAGGAATCATTGTAACGGGGGTGCCACCATATTTTGCCATGGAAAATGCAGAAAACCATAAGGTAATCTTCAATTTGAACTATGCAGTTTGGGTCATTTTAAATCTTCAGTAAGTAAACAAATATAAAACCTTCTTCTAAGGCCATTACTGGATGATATAATCATGCAGTAATAACTTGGTAATGGCTGTTGTCTGGGACGCAATGGTGGGATTATTCGTAGAGTATACAACAACTTCAGAACCAAGTGGTGTGTCAGGACTCCTCAATTTTCAAATAAATTTAAATGTGTCTGTTTACTGGATGCACCTACCCCAAGAATAAATGTACATAAAGTTATATTTTATATAAGACTAACAAGTAGTTGCAGAGACAAATTATATGACTCAAATACGAATGTGAGCAGAAACAAGGGATTTTTGCATATAGAAGAACTAGCTGTAGATTTGGAGATGGAATTGGGCACTCTAGTCTTTTCATAACCTACTACCAGCTGGATGCCTAGCTGAAACTAAAGAAAGTAGGATCATAGAGGGCACTCAGTCCATATTCCTACTGGGTGTTTTGCTTCTATCCTTCTTCCCAAAACTAGCAAGTTCTTTTGTGGAAAAATGTGGATACACAGACCTCCTCCCCTGGCACCTAAAAATTGCAAATTGGGAATAACTCCAGTGAAGACACTAGAATGACGCTAGTGTAAGGCCTGTATATTTGAGAGCAGAATTAGGCCCAAGTTATGTAAGCATTAATAAGAATTAACATAACTGCCATTTGTGGCATTTTTGACACCTTTTGTAATTTTATTTCCTCTAACAGATCAAAGCCTACACTCAGCTTAAGATCTCCGGTCTTTATCCATCTGCCTACTGGAGTGGACAAGCAGTCATTGACTTTCCTTTATTTTTCATTATTCTTGTTCTGATGATAGGAAGCTTATTTGCATTTCATCATAGTGTTTATTTCGATACTTGGAAGTTCCTTGCTGTTGTAAGTCTAGTTTTATTTACTTCTCTGTTCTCATTAAAGTTCTTTATCAAAGTGTATAAGAAATATGACGTGTTCGTTTTTGTTTGCTGGTCGGAAAAATTTCACCCAAATGGAATTTCACTGGAATTTGCCAGATCGCTGAAATCTAAATGTTTCATGGAGGCCGTTCAGTTTTGACAAAGTTCTGACAGAACCCGGCCTGCCAGGCAGATTTCTGTTGGAAACTTGACTGGCTTCCTACTAGCATGCCCACCTGCTAGGCTACTGGGGTTTCCAAACTCCCACCTTCACAGCAGCCTGCCTGGCAGATAGACAGGGAGCTGAGAGCCCCAGCTCCCACACTTACGGCTCCTTAACAGCTGAGGCTACAAGAGTCCCCTGTTCTGGGGAAGCGTGCCAGGGTCCCCTGCCCTGAGGCTGGGGATCCCAGGCCTTCCAGGGTCCATGCTTCTCGAGCCAGAGCTCTTCTCTTAGGTGAGAACTATGAAACTTTGAGTTTTCCTTTGAGCTTTTTGTACTTGGCATGCTATCATTTGACTGCGGTTCCATCCCTCCCTCCAACATGCCTGCTCTTGTTTTAATTTCTGCAAAAGTTTGTGAAATTAATCGAGGATGAAACTTGCAATGCTTACCAAAATATGCATATCATTAGTGTTTATGTGAGACCCGATAGTGCCACTTGAGAAACGATTTAAAGAAAAGATTTAAATTTAACTGAGAGATGGGACTTGCTGCCCTGCTTGCATTTTTTAGCAGACAGTTTTAATAGCACATATCGTGCTGAGTACAGCATCTCAAAACAATTAAATTAGCTTTTAACTGACAGAGGATCAACTGGAGATGAAAATGTATTCTAAAAGTATTCAGGCATTTACAAAATAAGTGTCAATAACAGCTTTGTACCCCTGGGTATACTGAGTATTCTGACAGCATGGTATATGATGAGTCTTTCTAAGAAATGTCTTTTTTTTTCCCTTGCAGATCTTCTGCCTTATTGGCTATGTACCATCAGTAGTGCTGTTCACTTATGTGCTCTCTTTCACCTTTAAAAAAGTGCAAAATACCAAAGAATTTTGGTCGTTTATTTTTTCAATGGTAAGTCTGCCTCTTGTTGTATTCAGTTAACTTTAAACATGTTTTCCCCTCAAGCCAAATCTACATTTTTTTTCAGTTATCATTTTTGGAAAATAATTCTCTCATATTTAAACCATTTGACATTGCTCGAACTTGCATCTGAAAAGGAAAGAAATTAAGTAAATGACAAATGGTTTAACTATGAGGGAATATACATGTTTCTTTGCTTCTCTTCCTTGCCACAGCAACACACGCTTTTGAAGAGTTATACTCAGTGTGGAATAAGACAAGGGATTACTTGTCACAATCTTTGGGCAGGCTGTTCTTTCAGAGAACATCTTCCGGTCCCTCGAGGGCTACCAGAAAGGGGTGCAAGCCTGTGCCTCCACTTCTCTTTGGTGTAGGATCCTGCAAGCCAACCACTTTCCAACCGGGTCTCTGGATTACACTTCTCTGGATGCCAACCATGTTACCTAGTAGGTGCAGCTGAGCCAGAGTTCTATTTTGGCAGCCAGTGGTCAGTAATAGTATGCAGAAGCAGTTTCTTCAGAACAAAGATGCTCGGATGGTACACACAGTTGAGAGAAGTGGATTTAAAAATAACAAAGACCTATATGCATGTTGTCTTACCCATATTTGGCATTCCCCTACGTGGGCATGACAATGTTGGGGTCCCCCATTCTCTCTGGGCATAACTTGCTCCCAGACCCTGGGTCTCAAGTCAGTCTGTCTGTATGTCAAGCCTTGCTACGTGCTGACTGTGTCCCTGTTAGCTTCCAGCTGAGCTGACCACTTCTTCCCTCCCTTTCTGCCAGGCAACCTTTTTAACCCCTCAGTGTTTTTTTTTCATATCCACCCTAGCCTTGAAATAGGAAAACGTGCTCATTTGGTCGGTGCCAGCCAGGTAGGTTCTTTCCCCCAGTTGAAGGCCCAGTGGGTACCTGAGAAGCTGTCTCATCTGTGTCATTGTTTTACCCATCCTAGGTACCTTTACAACCCCCCATTAGAGCCTGTTTTAACTGCACTGAGTCAGGCAGCAATATAAAATTGAACAAGGAAACCGAATCATACATAATATTCCTAAGAAATAATACAGACAATTTTCTAACTTGTCACAACTTGTATTAAATATTATGACCATGTCAGTTTGTGAGATAGGCTTGGATAAAAATACGTGGCTTTTTTTTTCTTTTCTTTTTTTTAGACTGCTTTGATCTCTACTGCTGTCACTGAAGTAGCATTCTTTCTGAGATATTTCATGGTAACCACCATTTTTCATTATGTCTTCTGTGCCTTCATTCCCATCTATCCTCTTATTGGATGCCTGATTACTTTTATAAAGGTAAGCTTTTGGGGTCTTGGGATGTTGGCTGGTTCCTTTTTATAAGGAATTTAACTTGAGAACTTTGAAAGTCACTTCAAGGGCCCTAGTACATGGGCTAACAGAATACATACATACATACATATATACATACATACATATAAAGTGAATGGGGAGTTTTGCCTTTTGCATTGACCTGTAATATACCTGATGGCCATTTAATGGGTTATAAATAGCACCAGCTGCTGAAAAAGTTGCTTTTATTATCCCCTTGTTGTAAGCTAAATGTTTTATTTTCAGAATCTGGAAGAAACAGAGCATTTGTTAAATACATAAAGGCAAATTCCATGTCCCTCTGTCTGTGGAGTTGAGCTGTTTTGATTACTGGGAGCCTGCAATTGACAAAATACATTGGTCCTGATTCTGATCTCTCTCTCTACATCCATGTAAGCAAGGAGTGACTCCACAGAAGTCAGTGGAATTGCACTGATGTAAAGCCAATGCAAACCTGAATGAGGCTCATAAAGTGTATAAATAAAATGTCTTAAATAGTTCATTATAATTTGCATTTAAATTTAGTTGTAAAATGTGGCATTTGATGAAAAGTTTTTTGTGTCAATATTCGTCACATTGTCAGGTATCGTGGAAACACCCACAAAAGAATGAAAAATACCATGACCCCTGGGACAAACTCTTGGTAGCAGTTATCGCGGTAAGCACCAGTTGTTTGTCAAATACGTTAGGAAATGTTAACTTTGAATGAAAAGCCACTTCGTAAAGACATTCCTGTTGTAAGGTGTTTAAGAATTTTATTTTTGCTTATAACAGATAGTGGATTAACTACTGCTCTGCAGCCAAAAAATGATTACAGAATAGGCAACAGCGGCGTAAACTGCCCCACTCCCTCAGCTCAACACCTACCGCCCCAGCAGTGTGGCTCAGCCCTACCCTTGGAAGATAAGACTGCTGATTGGGATCATGGAAGAGTTCAAACTTTGTGTGTTCAGTCATTAGCCTCCCTATTGAGTCTGCCAACGAGTGCCCAGCTGAGATGTTGTTTTTGTGATATAGTCTCTTGTCTGCTAGGAACTGGACTGAGACATACTGACTCATTTAACTGAGGCCAAGTTACAGCCTTCACGTAGTAATAAAGGGTCTGGCCTATGACAGATTTGAGTGGATCCTTTAAAAGAGAAAGTTGTCATATCCAGTTTACTTAAAATAACGTTTTCCTCTCCTCTCTGTTCTGTTTTGTGGGCCAAACTTCAAAAAACCATTTCAGAAATATTAATTAAAAAGTACTGATTTAAAACATATTTCACTCTTAAATAACTCATTTCTATTTTATACAAAACTGGAAGTATATTTTAATTATAACAACACAGAGCACTTATGCCATATGAAACAGTTTTTGGAAATATACCCATCTGACTTCCAATGGAATTAATTAGTGACGTGATTTCACTGCCTTGGAGTCTGTCATGAACACCTTCCTGCTGCGAGGGAATCAACATTTCATAGAACTCATCCCAGGGACAACTGTTTTGGCCTCAAGGGGCTAGAAATGTTTTGATTAACTGTAACTGTTTTTCTGTCTGTTTTAGCCTTATTTGCAGTGTGTAGTGTGGCTGTTCCTCCTGCGATATCTTGAAGTGAAAAATGGAGGTAAATCGATAAGAGAGGACCCATTTTTCAGGTCTGTGTTGGTTAATAGGATCTCTTCTTATTCTGTATTGAAAAAGCCATCTTAAGATAGTATTGGTAGCACTAACTGGGAGTAGCTAATGTGCAGCAGAAGGCACACCAAAGATAAAACAAAAATCCTTTTGTCACTGGAGTAATAAGTCCTACTGCATTATCCTGATGTTTTAAAACAGTGCAGACATTGCTTGTTCTGTACTGGCAATCATCCTTATATCAATACGTATGTCTCTGACATAATTTAGATAATTCTTTTCTGCTAGAACGACTAATATAAGGATCATTCCCTCATAACATTTGTGTGTCCAACTCATGTTAACTCCATAAAATTGTAAGAGCGGCCACACTTGGTCAGACCAACAGTCCATCTAGCCCAGTATTCTGTCATCTCACAATGGCCAGTGCCCAAAGCTTCAGAGGGAATGAACAAAACAGGGCAAATCTGAGTGATCCATCCCCTGTTGTCCAGTCCCAGCTTTTGGGAGTTGGAGATTTACAGACAGGGGTTGGATCCCAGACTGTCTTGGCTAATAACCATCAATGGACCTATTCAATGTGAATTTCTCATTCTTTCTTTTTTTAATCTAATTATACTTTTGGCCCTCACAACATCCCATGGCAATGAGTTCCACTGCACTGTGTGAAGATGTGCTTCCTTATGTTTGTTTTAAATTTGCTGCCTGTTAATTTAATCAAGTGACCTCTCGTTCTTGTGTTATGTGAAGAGGTAAATAACACTTCCCTACTCGTTTTTTCCACACGATTCGTGATTTTATAGACCTTAATGGTTTCCCACCTTGTCTCTTTTTTCTAAGGTGAACATTCGCAGTCTTTTTAATTTTTCCTAGTACAGAAGCTGTTCTATACCCCTAATCATTTTTGTTGCCCGACTTTTCTCCAATTCCAATATATCTTTTTTGAGATGAGTGACCAGAACTGCATGCAGTATTCAAGGTGTGAGCATACCATGGATTTATGTTGTGGCATTATGATATTTTCTGTTCTATTATCTATCCCTTTCCTAATGGTTCCTCACATTCTGTTAGCTTTTCTGACTGCCATTGCACAGTGAGACCTCAGTTAGAAAGACCTACAGGTAAAAATTACAGGAAGGGAGCATTAACTGAAATAAGTATTATGTTTAGGGAAAAATGCTTGGTTTTCTAGACATCATTGATCACTAACAGATGTTATCAGACATTATCCACTAAATGGAGACAAAATATGGCAATGTTTTATGCATTATACCAGTGCAAAATATTATAGTATATAGAAGTGTTCTGGCTTTTAAATGTAAGAGCTTGTAACTGAAGCTATTCACGTACTATTTAAGTAAAAAATTTATAATTGCTGGCTTACTATAACTGACAATGGTGGCACTAGAATGTGTGGGCCAGATCCTGGGCTCTTAAGTCCCTTTTGTAGGTAGGTAGCTGAGGATTCTTTGGGCATATTGGATATGCCAGAGGTGAGAGGGAAGAGGAGCTGGAGTGGCTGCTATGACAACTTAGAGCAGCCCTTTGGTTGAATGGCTGCTTCTCTGAGGATCTAGTCCTATATGCAAACACTTGTTACGTACTTGACCTTTATTTTTAAAGGATTTTCAGAATTATGACTGGGAAGAACCTATTACCAAGCTTTAATGCAAATATTTATATTACAAAACAATAGATATGCCCTCTGAAACAGATCTAATTCAAAATTTTAAACTGGCATTAATGAAGTGTGTTTATTGCCTTATACTGTTTGACAGTTCAACATTTACATTTTCATTTAACCAGCATGAATAGTATTCAGAAATCGTGCATAAAAATCTGGATAAATGTCGCCGATTTGCATTGGTTCATAGTTTTAACAATCAAGTGGTGATACATATTATGCCAGGTATAATACTTTAAAAGAAAAAGAGCACCTGGACTGTGTCTTTAAACACCAATAAATTATGGCTTTGACAATCCTTACACTTTGATCTAAGTTTAAATTGTATTCATCAGCTATATAAAAGCAAGTACAATATGCAAATTAATTATCCAGGCAGAAGATATACCTATCTCTTAAAATATTGAAGGAAGACCAATATTTGGACAATTTCAGAGTTCTGTCATTATGCAGACAAGGGCCCTGATCTTGCAAACCTTACCTCTGGGGGAATTCTGAGCCACTGTGCGTGCGCATAATTAATACGCTGTGCATATTTTTAATATTTTTGCATAGAAACAGCTTCTGCTGAAAAGTTTTGGCAATTCTACCTTATGCCCACCAGAGGGTGCTGTGGCAATAGAACACAGCAGCCGCTGCCAGTCAGCTAGGGAGGAGAAAGAGCCTGCAGAGCCTTCTTCACAGCGCCTGTAGGCCAGGTCGGGAGACAGAGGCTAAGGGGAGACAGACAGTGTGGGGCTGCTGGGGGCAGGGGTCACAGATAGGGGCTCATAAGGGCTGGTGGGGGAGGACAGCCTGGGACAGGGGCTGAATGGGAGTGGAGGTGCAGGGCCACAGGAGGAGGGAGGTGCGGGGCCACATGGGGAGAGGGTGCAGGGCCACATGGGGCTGGCGGGTGGCTGAGTGGGGGCACAGAGACACATGGGGAGGAGGTGCAGGGCCACGTGGGGATGGGGGAAGTAGGTGACTGAGTGGAGGTGGAGGGACACATGCAGATGGGGGGGAGTGGGTGTCTGAGTGGGGTGAAGGGACACGTGTGCCTGACTGAAAGGGAGAGGCTAGGGGTCAGCCAGGGTCTGCATAGGGGAAGCTCCCTAACAGTCCCTCCCCTCCCCTCCCCTGCCAAAAAAAACCTCTTCCATACTTTTTCCACCCATACCCAACAACCCTCCAAGTTCACACCCAGACATCTTCCCAGCAATTATTTCCCTCTCCCTCAGCTCCTCCATTACCCCTCACTCCCCCCAGCTTTTTCACTGCTTCTGCGGGTAGGTGGGTGTGGGAAATATGGTTCTGTATTGTAGTTTAAATGAATAATTACTCAGATTTCTGTATTAATATGGCTAGTAAGAAATCTATTTGTCGTCAAATATTTTCTGAATCTTTTTTGTTGTCTGTATTGTTACAGACATACTTGCTGACAGGTATTTTGAAATAAATGACCAAAAATAATTGAAACTGGTGTGATTATATGGTGTTATTTTAACAAATAAAATATGCAGAATTTTGCAGAATTTGAAAATACTGTGTGCAGAATTTTAATTTTCTGTTGCAGAATTTTTAACTTTTTGGCGCAGAATTTCCCCAGGAGTAAAACCCTTGTAACTGGTCAAATACCTGCTCATATGTGTTAACAGGATTGGGGCTGTAGTGGGAAAATTTTGACTATGGGCTGTGGCATCTATCTGCACACTGTTCCTAGAGGCTAATAGAAATTGTACAGCTATTTCATCATAAACGGCTTTGGAGATTTACCCCATTCTTTATAACAGTAAGACCAGTGTAACCATTGTGAAATAATTTTAATATTCACCAGTTTCTGTAGCTAAGAATCAACAGGAAAGGGCTTTGTTTACGTTTAAATGACCTGATTTTCTATGGCGTGACCTAGCAGTAGCCTTACTTTAGTGCAGTTTTTTGGCTTATTCCCTTTGATCGCAGTTCTTTTTAAGTGACAACTGAATTTTATTTTTTTAAAGACTTGTTTGCCACTGATTTTTTTTCTCCCCATTCACATATGGCTAATTGCATGAGTTTATTGCCTAACAAACGCAAAGGACTTGATCTTTCTGTCCATAATCAGGGAGCTCTCCAGTGAAATCCCTGGGAGCTTTGTCTGTTTAAAGACGACTGAACAGAAATTAATATTTGTTCCTCTCTTTAGAACTACTACAAAGATCAAAACATGGAAATTTCAAGATGATCCACATAATGAGAATGAGGATGAAGACGTAAAGGCAGAGAGGTTGTGGGTTAAAGAAAAGACAAGCTGCCAGAGCTGTGATGAGGTAATTGTGTAATTATGATTGAATCACAGGGGACAGGGTGAGATCAGATAAAATTGCTGTCAAGAAATCAACATATGCCAGCTCTGAAATAATAAATTAATGCTTAATTGGAAAGATTAGAACTAGATATTGTTTTTGTCTTCTGAATTAGTTACTTCTTTGAATTATTTTGTATTAAAAAGATTCAGATGAGCAAATAGGATTCTATTTTTTTCACGTGAGTTGACGTCAGTACTTATTTTCTTTTGTTTCCAGTGCCTTCCTTGTGTGTGTCAATTTATTTGACTTACCACCTCTTACCCATGGAAAAACCTAGAATTATTGCCCTAAGAACAGCTCTGTGTCTGGTTGGGTTGGTACTTTTAGATTCCAAGCTAATGGGTACTCACACTTCGGGCTAGTAGGAGTTAGGTGCATCATGCCACTGAGATCAAGCCTTGAGGAGGAGGAGATGTGCTGTGTATTGCATATGAGCAGCTCTGAGAGCAATTTTGAGCATAATTCTGCTGCTGCTTCCCAAGAGTTGTTGTCTGCATAGGGGTCAGGTGCAGAATCGGACCCTTAAAATGGTTTTGCAGCAGATAGAGACAATGAGGACTTAGAAGTGAAAAACAGGGACTCTGAGTGGAGATAATGGTGATAACCCCTGCTTGTCCCTAAGTGTAGCCATGGTGAAGCAGAAATGTAATGATTTACTAAGAAGACAGGAATATCTAAATCTATCTGTCTAACCTCGGTAAATGTAAAAAAACCCCATACTTTATTGCGATAAACTATCAGTTTGTCCATTGGCGCGAGTGCTTTTGTCATTTATATTTTAAAAAATAATTCAGTTATTATATTATCTTCTGTTTTTTAGAAACCAGCAATTCTGGTCAGCAGTCTGCATAAAGAATATGATGAAAGGAAGGATTTTCTTCTTGGGAGAAAAATAAAGAAAGTGGCAACTAAACACGTCTCTTTTTGCGTAAAAAAAGGTTGGCGTTAAATTAGTTACCATTGAAGTACTATATTTTGTTCCTGGAATGCATGGGTAACACCTTGTCTGTCATTTATGTATTTATTTTATTCAGGAGAAATACTTGGATTGCTAGGACCAAATGGAGCTGGAAAAAGCACACTGATTAACATGCTGGTGGGAGACGTTGAACCAACTGCTGGCCAGGTGCAGTATGTCGCTGCGAACTAATAGAAAAGGAATTGGGCTATCTATTTTTTGTTTGTTGTTTTCTTACCATTTTGGTCACCAGCATCTCTAAATAGTTTTTGGTCTTTATAGAGACAAGCAAAACCTATGAAAATACTGTTGAGTAAGGCCTGTCTTTTCCACAGGTGCTGATGGGAGACTGTTCTTTAGGATTGAATAGTGAGGATCATTCTGCTAAATTTGTGGGATATTGTCCTCAAGTAAATCCACTTTGGCCAGATATTACGTTGCAGGAGCATTTTGAAATATATGGATCTGTCAAAGGAATGAGTAAAACTGATGTGGAAGAAGTTGTAAAACGGTAAAAATGAATTTCAGCATTTTTTGCTTGCACTCATATTTTAGCTGGGTTCTAGTAGGTTAATAGTCTAACAATAGATGTCATAGGTTTCTTGTGCTCTGTTTTTGTCTGACTATAGTAGACTGCTTTTAGCAGTTTTGAGCAAGAGGTGACTATGGTTTGGAAGGGACAAACCCAGCAATATTTAATGCCTTTGATTTTTATATATATATCTTTATTTCACCTTGAAAACATCCAGCTTACTCAGTGATTTCTAAGTGAGAGGCATAAGATGTAGCAATGTAAAAACTTTTATAAGGATTTTTTTAAAAAACATTAGAATAATTTTTGTAATTAGCGGAGTAACCAGTTATTTAACAATTGTACTAAGAGAAATGACAAAGCATGTTTTGAGGATTAATAATCTATCTGCTTTCTTAAACAATGTTCTCAGTGATTGATGAGACAGATATTGTGCATTGGGTGTTTTGCAGCATTGCAAGTGCCCTAGAGTTGAAAAACCATCTACAGAAAACAACAAAGAAATTAGTGGTTGGAATTAAACGCAAGGTATGAAGAAGGTTTTAAAAGAAGTTGAATTCAGTATTTTCATAACATGAGGCCTATTGTGTAATCATATTTAACCTTCCTTCTTTCATGTCAGTTGTGTTTTGCGCTAAGTATGCTGGGTAATCCCCAGATTACGTTGCTAGATGAACCATCTACTGGTATGGATCCTAAAGCCAAACAGCACATGTGGTGAGTGTAACATTATGCCACACTTTTTTAAAAAAAGTCTACATTGTAGGATAATATGATAGTAATATTCTTACTCCAAAGCTCACAGTGGTAACATGCCATAGATTAGTATAGCCAAATCATGTATTTATTCTTCTTTCCAGTCATGTGAATAACTTGCTGTTAACATTAAGGAAGGCTACCTCTGTGCACTGCCAAGAATCTAGCTTTGTATAAACTGCTTTCCTCTGCATGTTGTCTTCAAATCATTTGCAGATTAATAGCTTATTTCCCTTTGAAGATAAATCTTTCATTTGATTTATAACAATCAAAAGCATACATTCGCAACTCAGTGCTTTCACAGCAACTTAAAATTCATCATAATTAGAATACAATGGACAAAAAGAATAGACTCCTCCATAATATCGGCCCATTGAGGAATAATAAATCGAGCTCCTCAAATTCATCCTCTTCCTGCAGCTGTCCCTCCCCAGATGCCTAAGAAAGTAGGTAGGCTTTGTAATGTGATGGGAAGGAGAGTTCGTTTAAGAGTTGTGGGACTCTCTTGGGTAATGCGAAGCTACAAGGTTAAACCAAAGGAGCTCCAGTTTGAGTTCCTCTGCTTGTCACCAGTGTGGTAACAAAGAATGGAGAAAGAGGCAGTGCCTCTGGAAGCCAAGTAGCAAACCATTTTGTGTTTTTGATACAGGATATACCATGCTTGTCATAGTAATATCCAGGGGATGAATTCGAGAGCCAGCTGACAAATTGCAGAACCATGTGATAAAAGAATTTATCATGCACATTTGATCATTGCAACTGCTCTTTTCCTGCTAACCCATCTCTCCTAGAACTTACTCTGACAATCCAAACTTCTGAGTAGCTTCTTTCATCATTTTAAAGAAAAATAACCCACCAAAGAAATGTTTCCTCCTTTCTCCCCAAATTGTGAAATTTCCTCCCAGAGGCCAGCATAGGCAAGATTTAATACAGGATCAGTAACTGCTTCTGTGTGCCTACCCAGTATTGACTTTGCATTTTAAATTAGCGTTTTCTTTTAATAATAAGGCTGTTGGGATTAAGAGACTAGTGGGCATCCAAATCCCTGCAAAATACTGACATTAATATATTTTAATTGAGAATAACTGAAAAGAAATATATACATTTGCTTTTCTTTGCCCTAGAATGAAAAAAGCTGATCATGTGGCTGAGGAGTTTGTGTTAATTATAACTAAAGTATTATTTCCCCAACATACGACATGTCATGTTAAAGGTAATTTGTAGCTGTAGTTATTATTTTTCATTCATTTTCAGGAGGGCAATTCGAGCAGCATTTAAAAGCAAAGAGAGAGCAGCTATTCTGACCACTCATTATATGGAAGAGGCTGAAGCTGTGTGTGATAGAGTTGCAATCCTGGTGTCTGGACAGTTAAGGTATTGAGGACTTTAGTCGTCCATGGATATTTGGAACTTTTGCATAAGAGAAACATGGTGTCTCTCAGCTTGAACACATTTATAGCATTCAAAAAGTACAGCCACATTTGTATTCATCTCAAGCCTCTCATAAAATCATGCGTCCGATGAAGTGAGCTGTAGCTCACGAAAGCTTACGCTCAAATAAATCTGTTAGTCTGTAAGGTGCCACAAGTCCTCCTGTTCTATTTGCGGATACAGACTAACACGGCTGCTACTCTGAAACCTGTCATAAAATAATCTAATTCCTAAAAAGAAACGATTGAAAACAGCTCTGCTATATATTTGTCTCTATATTTGTCTCAACGATCTGTAGGTGTATTGGTTCAGTTCAGCATCTAAAGAGCAAATTTGGCAGAGGCTATTTCTTGGAAATTAAATTAAAAGAAACAGCAGGCGTACAACAGGTGGCGTTTCTTCACAGGCAGATTTTGCACATCTTCCCAAATGCAAATCATCAGGAAAGGTAAAAAGTTATTAAATAGAGCGATGAAATACAAGTTATTAAATACAGTCCTTACAAGGAAAAATATATATATGTATTAATGCATGCTTCATTTTTGTCAGTGTGTTATGAATAAGTAATTAGTGATATCATGTTATCCACATTTTAAATAAAATATGTACGAAAATAAGCCTACAAAAGAAAACATGTCGTGAAAGCTAGCAAAGAAAAATACCTTTATTGATAGCAAGACCAAAATTATGCTTTTGTAACAGTTGTGACCTGGTAATTTCCTTGCTGAGAGTGACCTCTTTCCCACTCCAAGAAATATGGATGGTACGTATAGTCCTGCAAATGTCTGAGCTGCCTTCAGCCTCTTCTAGGAGTGCTTGGTCCACATCCCTTTTATCCCGTCATCAAGAGTTCTTCCATAAATTTATTCGCAAAAAGAAAAGGAGTACTTGTGGCACCTTAGAGACTAACCAATTTATTTGAGCATTAGCTCATGAAAGCTTATGCTCAAATAAATTGGTTAGTCTTTGAGGTGCCACAAGTACTCCTTTTCTTTTTGCGAATACAGACTAACACGGCTGCTACTCTGAAACCTGTCATAAATTTATTGAAACACTAAATTACTTGAATTTCTGTCAGTGGATAAATGCAAACTCTTAACAGTAATATCTTCTTCTAATTTGTTTACTGTTCACAAGGACCCAGGAAAAGCCTATCCTAGAAATACTGAAAGACTTTTTTTCAGGTGGGGCAGTATTTGGTGGAGAGGTCAATCTCAGAAAGGAGATCATCTGGTGACAGATTTTTCCATTCTGGATCTTTACCCCTGCCCCGGTCCAAGAAATTTGGGATGTAACAAACACTTGGCAGGTGACTCTGTCAGCCTCTTAATTCTTAGGATGTGACCTTGGAGTTTCCCTTTTTAAATGGACTAAACCAGGTGGTTGGGAGATTTTTGAACTGTCCACCAAAGAGAATACCTGATAAGTGAGGACAGTGCAGATGATTCTGTCTCGGGTGCCAAAGGGGGGTGACAGAATTTTGATGGTGTCTTGAAAGGAGTCCTGGCTGGTGCGTCTGGTTCTGGCCTTTGTCAGGTTAGTGGACCAAATAATCTGATCCACAATGGCAATTCCTATGTCCCTGTGTCACTATATGATTAGCTTGCAGTGCTTTGCCTACTCCTTGAGAAAATGAACTTACGCTTAGTCATGTGAAACTTTTTTTCTTTCCTTTTGCTTTCAGCAATTTTGGTTTGGGAAAATCTCACACTGTATTTTATGGGTTTTTTTTCAGTTTTGCCTCCATTTTGGCATATAAAATTCCAAAGGAAGATGTACAGTCGCTCTCTCAGTCTTTTTCTAAACTGGAAGAAGGTAAGGCCAAGTATTTGCCAAGCAAACAAGGTAAATAGAAATCATTTTGCCTATTGTGCAGCTTGAAATATTCTCCCTGATCCTGTGTACCATGTACCGCTACTCTTCTTCACATCTTTCCTCAAAATCCACTTGGTTCAGTTAGCTTTTTAATGCTAACCTCCGCTCCATGACTCCTGCCCTTTTAACTTTATTTCCTCATAACCCATTAACTTCTATAACCCTGCTGTACTCTTAACCTATGTACACAATTCAAGGTAAAAAGAACTAAACAGATGTGAATGCAACAAGGACCTGGTTCAGTTCCCATCTCAGTCTATAAGTACCTACAGTGGACGAATATATTTAATTCTAGAGTGTTCTTTAATCCAGCAGACAAAGAACACAACAAGCTTCAATGACTGAAAGTTGAACTTAAAAAAAAATCAAACTGGATATAAGGTGCTAATGTTTAACTGTAAGGCTAATTGTCCACTGGAACAGATTGCCAAGAGATGTGGTAGATTTTTCATTGTTTAATCTTTAAAGTCAAATTGGATGCATTTCTTAAAGAGATGCTGTGGTAAATCAATGGCCAGATGGCATTTTATGGCCTGTGTTATGCAGTTCAGAGTAGATTAACATAATAGTCCTTTCTCACCTTAACATCTCTGAATATGTAAAGTCAGTGGTGTTGATCAGACCCCAAAAGTTTTGTATCACTGTAATCTTGTCTTTCCCATATGCCCACCGCCAAATGCACACACTTTTGTGAGTCATTGCAATATTGAACTCAGATTATGTATTCCTTTTGAAAGAAACCCTTTTTGTATTTGTCTGAATATCTACTCTCACAGCCCTGGCGCTGTACAGATAATTTAAACATCATCCCTAGGAGTCTGCGAACTACATTGTATTAGCATATCAGTTCAAAATGCCTGGAGCTTATCCCCTCTCCCCCCCCCCTTTTTTTTTTCTTTTTGCAGGGATATCAGGCTATGGCTAGGAGGGGTCACTGGGTTTCTCAGTGGGAATGGAGAAAGTTTATGGTGGTTGTAGCCTGTTATCACAGAGGTTAGGGCGTGGGAGTTGAAGCTAAACCCATAACAGTTTTTACCTGTGGAATAAGACCTTGCTGCTCCTCATGCAGCCCCAAGACACCTTCAGTGGGCGAGACTGACTCCGTACATGAGAGGAAGGTCTTGGAGAGGATTGTGACTGGATACGGGGGTACCCAGACACCTTTAAGGCTTGCAAAGAAAATAGGCCATAAGGACTGAGGATCAACAGATTGAATGTTGATAAATATATTCCATGGTATAGTGTTAAACCAGTTCAGTAAAGATGCAGCTAGAGTCCGTTACACAAGACATAGTGTCGCGGGTTTTTTGGTACTGCTGGATGGATGACACTGTCAGTGATTCTTTTCCACGTCTAATTTCTACGACTGTGTGGATGCCACCTTCCAGTCTCTATTCCAATCCCCTCCCACTCTGGAGGCAACCTAAGACCGGAACCAGTTGCTCTAACATGGCATTGCACTGAGCTGGGCCATCTAATTGTAAAACTCCTCTGTATTTTTAGTGAATTTAACAATAGATATTTGAATCATTTAATAATAAAATAAAGTCCTTTTGAGGCATTTGATGATTAATTGTTCTTAAATGTGCATTCTTTTAATCTTTTTAACAGCCAAACATGCCTTTAATATCGAGGAGTACAGCTTTTCTCAAGCAACCCTGGAACAGGTATAGGAAGCAAATTTTATTTCATAATTGTAAAAAAAAAAAAAAATCTGTGGATTATAGTTTTATAGGGTAAAATTTTCAAAAGGGCCAAGTAAGAGCTGAAGTGCCATTTCCAAAAATGAGATAAACATTTAAGAACATAAATCCCATTGACTTTCAAAATAAGAGTGTAAGTAAGAGTCAAAAACAAAAGGCATGGAAACTACAACGATTGGAACAAAGCAAATCCCTGTCGTTAGGAATTACTAACTTTTGATTAAATAAATTCCGTGTCATTTGCCTGTGCAAACTGGATAAATCCATGGATTTATTATTGCTGATACTGGGTACTCTGCAGCTTGCATCTGGTACAGGCTACTTCTTCTTCTGTTGTGTTATAGTAACAAAGAAAGCTTAACTCTCCATTCTGAAGGGTCAGTATACCTATTCAGATACTAGTGCAATAGGTCCCACTTTTGTAATTCGTTTCCATGAATTTTCTTTGATTGGTAGGCACTCCAATCCTTGCAGTCTGAATGCTCTTACACTGAATACATTGTTGATGCCATTTTCGTCCGTTTTAGGTTTTTGTGGAGCTTGCTAAAGAACAAGAAGAGGAAGATAACAGTTTTGGAACCTTAAACAGCACACTTTGGTGGGAAAGAACACAGGAAGACAGAGTCATTTTTTGAGCTCTTTAAATACTGTCAGATTCAATAGATGTACACTACAGTTCACTTTTGTCTGACTCTCTTTTTTGTTTCTTGTAATGTGTGCTGAGTGCTAAGAAAGCAGTTGAGATTGAGAAAAATATCTGACTTGAAAAACAAAAATAATAATTGTAAACTTCGAGCATATTTCCCCTGCCTGGACTTATCCATCAATGTTATGCAACTGTGGGAGTGCCTTTATTTGTGAGGACTCTTATTGCTTGCATGTAATTGGTCTGTTTTTTAAAATTTCTGATCCACTCGCCTTACTCTGTCCTATTTTGAAGCGATAATGGTAAATGACAATTTAGTCCTTTATAATTTCCTGTTTGTTTTGGTCAATCTGTGCTCTGTGCTTCTAGAAACTCCAACCTTGAGCTTGTTCAGCTATTCAGTGTGTGATGTCAGTATATAATTGCTCAACTCCAGGATCAAACTTCTGCCTTGCATATCTTTCAAGACGGAGCTTCCAGCAAAGGCAGGGGTCCACAGAACCAGGGCAGCAGCACTAGAAAAGAGTCACAAAAATAGAAGTCAGCACAGAAGATATAGCAATGCCAGAAGTCAGTGACTTGTCTGAGTTGGAGTAAGCATGTAGATATAAGGTGGATGTTTAAAGAAGTCAATTTTGAGCTTTAACTGCCCGATAGTGTTCTGGTAAGCTTTATCATCACTTCCTCTACATAAAATTCCATGTAGACTACATTGCTATACAGAAAACTCACTTAACTGCCTGATTCCAGGGTTCATCATGGAATATGATGCTGGTTAGTTCAGTCTAAATTGTTTATATGATACCAAATACTGATACCTAAAATTCAGTTAGCTTATATGCTGACTTTAAATTCCCATTGGATCCTGCTGATCAAAATCCTGATGCTCCTGTTTGGTATGGTATATCTCAGGTCAACTCTCCTTATCCAAAATAATCAGTATAGTACCACAGTGCCTCCATAACTGATCCTGCTCCATCACCTCAATTCTTGAGTTTATTTGCTGTATCTCAGTTTTAAACTCCTCCTCTTTGTGCCATATATGGACTTTAGTATCCAGATGACCATACTCGTTAGTCTCTTCTCATCATAATGTTCCTCCAGTCCTATGCTGCTCAGAATGTGTAACCTGTGTGTGTGTTTTAACTAATCTCTGCTTTTTCCCTTGTTCTCTGCCCTCTTCTGGGCTAGCTCCCCAGCTGATCAGTAGGCACATGATCTATAGCATATTGATAAGGGACACAGCTGTCACTTCACAAACTTGCTTGGAAGAGGCCAGAGGCCCTTTTTGCTTTTGGAAAAGAGGGGGGAAAGGAAATTCAACATTCATCGCTAAATAGGGCCCTAAATTATATAATAAACTTAGATTGGAATCCACTCAACATAAAAATATTTACACATTAGTATAATATGGCACCTGGTTAACCATTATGAACCTTTTTAATGCAAATTGGCAGGTGTAACTCTAATCAAGTTACCTTTGTAGGTTGCGTAAAAATGTATAATGCAGGCACTTGTAAGTTTAAATGTGGTTTGCAAAGCTGGATAGGTTCCTTTGAGTCTATATTTGTAAAAGCGTGACCACCAAATGAATATATCTTTATGGAATTTGCATAAATGTGAGCATTTCTAGTTCTATTCTTTGTTAAAACAATCTGTTTTGTTGAACACGTGTTCTAACACACGTTTAAAAGGCATTTCTTTAGGTGTGTTCATTTTTTGTGACCGTGAATTTACCGGCTTGTGCACCAATACTTTCTAATCTATCTTTGTTGCAATAGTAATGAGGCAATACAATACCATGTCCAGTTCACTGAGAGTGCTTTCTTATTTCTATCATGCTCATTTTCTCTCATCATAAATCAAAAAGAGTAAACTCCAAAAGCAGATATTGTCTTGTCACTAAGAAAACTTTTGTTTATCTGGCAAAATTGTTCTCTGTAGAAGAAATAATAAGAGAGCCCATGTGTGGTTCAGGATCCTCAGATCTGAGAGTAAGTATTAATCCTGTGTGTGGTTTCAAAGAAAAAATCTTTGATTTAAAAATTGAAAGAATCAATTCATCTAATTGGCTATTTAATCTGAGCTTTTTAGAATCGAAATTCAGGTTTTTGAACAATTGATTGCATTGTAGAATGTATTAATTGAAATGCACTGTGCAAATATTCGGTATATCTGAAGACACATGACACATAAGACATATCAGTTGCATATGTTTACCTTAAGATTAGAAAATTCCTATCATCTTCCTTTCTAAAATGTTCAGAACTCAGAAAACTATGCTCTAAGGCAAACATTTGTGTACCATTGGGCAATAATTAATGTAAAATTGATAGATTGCTTAATTCTGCCTGTGTAGGCTCCCATTTATTTCAATGCAAGTCTTATAATTGACCCAGTGGGGGCAGGAATGAGCCCTATACGTGTACAGTTTTTGCTTCTTTCTCTGTACATCTAGGATTGCATGGAATGATGTGGATCTTGTTTTCTTACATATTGCACTTGAGCCTGTGAATCCCACTTAGACCTTGATATCCTGCGTGGTGGTGTTGCGATCCCTATGCTGAGTGGGAAGGGAGAGGGTGCATTACCTTTCAGGAGCTAGTATACAGTCAAGCTGTCCACTTCAATAAGCTATATATCGTGGAACCATCTTGTACTGAAATGTGGAGTGATGTAACTCAGTTTATATTGAAATAGAATGATTGCTGAATTGTTTTAAGGCACTGACTGGGCCAAATTCTGCTCTGTTACACTGATGCAATCCTATTGCTGTTGTTGTAATGTATTTATTTAACACTTATATTGCAGTAGCATCTAGAGACTGATGCCCCATTGTCCTGGGTGCTGTACCACTGTATTGTGAATGAGAGTCCCTACCCAAAAAGCTTGCCACTGACTTAAATCAGTCAATTGGATTGCAGTGACAGAGCAGAAGTTTGTTCAATGTAATAAGAAAGTTTCTCTGTATTTTATAACAAAGGTGAGGCTGAGAATAATAATTACCCAGAGCTTGTGTTGATGTGCTGTCTTTATCCCATTTATTCTACATACCTGTTTTACTCTGGTACTTTCTTCATCACTACATGATACCCCCGTACCTCGGACTTCATATCTACTGACATCATATCCTATTGCTTACACTCTTAGGGTCTCATCCGAAAACCTATTAAATCAATGTATGTAATAGGAGCCTTTCCATTGACTCCAGCGAACTTTAGATCATGCCCCTCGCATCAGATCCTCCGTGAATGAGTAATAACCCGCACTACGCATTCGTTATGTGAATACAAGGTAATGCATATGCCTTGCCAACATACTATTATTTTTTTGCTTTTTATCATCTTCAAGTAAACCTGTATCTTCAAATCTTCAAGTAAATCTGATGTTGCATTGTTTCACTTTTTTCGCATTCAAATACATTTTGAAAGATAATGAATCTAGTTAACTCTCACACACTGGCACATTCAATACGTATCCGTTGCCAGTAGCAGATGTAATAGCTTCAGAAAAACACAATTGGCCAAAAGGATTGAAAAACTTAAATATAATATTGAATCTTTTTTCTCCAAAAGATCATAGATAATAGACTTAGGGAAATCCTCCATCCTCCTGCCTTTTCAGCAGGTACGACATTTGTCTTATTCCCAGAACCAAATTTTCTCCAGACTGTACAGGTTAAATTCCCTAATGCGTCTCTACAAATTTATACATGCTAATCTTTACCTTCATGCTCCCTAGAGTTTAACAATATTATTATTCAGGATGAAGTGCCCCAAATTGTAGAGTGCTCCATCTGGCCTCATTTTGCCCAGTCTCTAAACTCGTGTCATTTAGGTCACTTCTGCCTTTCACTGTGTTCAAAATTACTCCAACATGGTGTCATCTATATTATTAATGTACAGTTTGCTCTTTCTTCTGATGTATGACAATACTGTGTTTGGCAGGTTAGGACCCTTTGTTATACCTGATGCCTCTTTCCAATTTGATTCTCTTCTCTTTCATCTATAATTCCTCTGATCTATAGCCATTCAGAGAGTTTTGTATTCTATCATAATAGCCAAGTAACATTGTTCTGACTTTTCTAATAGGGTTTGATTTTTCTAATAGGTTTGTCACTAACTTTTTCATGATCCTTATCAAAGGCTTTATTAGAATCTAGGAGAAATGTGCCTAGAATTGTTCTCATCTACACTGCAGTAGCCCCATTGATGGTTACTCTGAATTTACAGATATAAGTGAGAGCAGAATTTGCCCCCTTAAGTCCACTAGATATGTGGTGCCTAATAGATCTCAAAAACAGAGGAAATTATATGGAAGATCAAATATATTGAAATACAGTGAAAGACAATTGATATCAACTTAAAACTTTAGAACTAAA
This sequence comes from Natator depressus, assembly GCF_965152275.1. Taxonomy (NCBI): domain Eukaryota; kingdom Metazoa; phylum Chordata; order Testudines; family Cheloniidae; genus Natator; species Natator depressus. The sequence continues at coordinate 6,165,363 of NC_134247.1, forward strand.
ATGTTACATTTGCGCTCAGTGGCTTTTGTTTGTACTTTAGTACTATAAATAATAAACTGAACTCAAACTGTACATAACAGAGAGATAATACAAACCTCAGATGACAGTATAACAGGAAGCCAGGTAGTTGTGGATTCTTGTTCCAGGTCTGACCCTGATGATGCTGGGTGACCTTGGACAAGTAACTTAGTTCCCCTGTCTGTAAAACGGATATAGTAATACTTATCTACCTCACAGGGATGTTGTGAGGATTAATTAGTTAAAGCGTCTACAAAACTTTGAAGATAAAATTGCTTTAGTAATATTATAAGGATGTATTTTTGTATTGGTGTTCTAACAACTCAGATTTTGCTCACAGTATCATGAGAAATCCTTATTTCAAATATACTCTAGAGTTGCATGTAGTCTATATGATATGTGCTATATTCTTTCATAACAGGAATAATTTTTATTTAACCATTGTTAGCCTTCTTCTAATGTACATCGTGATATTAGTCATATGCTTTCTTGGGCATTTATGTTGTTTAATTTTGTACATATGTTTATTTTTCTTTTATCGTTTTGATGTATTTGTAAAACAATTAGCAATTGTTTTTGTTTTTCCCAATAGGAAGTGCTGTTGAAATAAAGATGGCCGGATTGCTAATGCTCACACCTTTACAATGTATCTGTTTTTCTGCTGTGCTAAGCGTAAGGACTAATGGGTAAAATATTCAAAAGCGCCAAAATGACTTAAGAGCATCAATCTTGTTCATCTTCAGTTGAACGTAGTCTCCTAAGTCACTTAGGGCCATGACAATGGGGTTGTATAGATGATATGTGTCTACCTGTGGTGCCATTATTTCTAGTAGCTGGAAAGTTCATACCTTCGTGTCCTAAAGTGAATTTTCAATTTTTACGTATTTTTATCTTTTGCTGTTTATTTAGTTCCCATGAAAAGTGCTGGACAGACACCCCCAAAGGCTGAGGTCCTCAAGCCACAGAACATGTACAGCAAAGGCAGCAACAGCTCAAGTTTCTCCACATTGCCTGGCCAGTGCGCTGAAATTTTATTCTAGAAGGATCACCTCCTATAGGGGAGGGAATGCAGTGCTTGTAGAGCGGCTGTAGGGTACATGCCCGGGTGCATACCCACAGGGTTCAAGTGTGTTTTGACTTGCGTAAGCAGTACCTCAATGTCTATGCTGCTATTTATACCCGTGCAAGGGGGCATGCAGGGTGTATACTTTACGTGCCACCGTAAGGAGTGTGCTGTGTAGACATACCTTGAGAGAAGGGAGTTAATTCACCCTGGTCCATTTAATCCTTGTCCACCTTATTGAGACTTCCAAAAAGCTTTCCAATTATGGTGGTGTGATTTGTGATGCGGACACTGAGGAATTGGACTGTGACCAGCAAATGCACTTCGTGTAATTCACTAAACCCGCCTTTGCATGATAACCTTCTGTCAGTGCCAACTTGGGATTTATTTGAAGGGATACGTAGCATTAGGGAAACAAGTTGTTACTAAATAACTATGATAGGTTGTTGCCCAAAGGTATGTGATGATATAATGCCTGATTCTCCACTGCCTTGCACTTTATGTAGTTATTACCCCTTTTAAGGTGGATGTTTCATACTGCCTGTAAATCAGTGGAATTATATCAGTGTAAAACTGGCTTAAATGAGAGAAGAATTGGGCCTTTGTCCTATCACGTTTTTTCACATAGGAAGCGGATGAGTTAAAGGTTCTGTAGGGGGCTTAAAAACACAGAGGTAAATAAATTCAACTAACGTTATCAGTAACCTGTTCATTAATATGTAACTATAAATGGTATATGTCCTTGGGCTTTACTTCAGACGTCAGGAAAACAAAGCCAACCATTAGAGAGCATGCCCCCCCCCCCGAGTGTGAGAAGGAAAACTAGTGTGAGAAGGAAAACTAAACACGTAGTAAATAATCCAATTATCACAGAGTACATTTAACTGTGGAGGGGGAAATGGTTGTGAATTTTAAAAAGGTGTCATTTTAAACAAATGAAATGTAAATGGCCACAGGATGGCAGTACACTGCAAGACATGAGAAATGCTTGTAGTGTGTTTTGAAGAGACCTTTATTTGCAAAAGCAACAGTGAAATGATAACGGTAGGAGTGAGGGATCGTGGACTAGTTTATTCTAAAAATCAGATTAAAAAGTCATTCTAAACAAAAAAGATGCAAAAGTTTATGCTGCATTCAGTGTTCTTTTTCACAGTCTGAATGATTTGGGGGGGTGGGGGGGGGAAGGGTGAGAAAACCTGGATTTGTGCTGGAAATGGCCCTCCTTGATGATCACTTTAGATAAGCTGTTAGCAGCAGGACAGTGGGGTGGGAGGAAGTTTTGTTTCATGGTCTCTGTGTGTATATAATGTCTTCTGCAGTTTCCACGATATGCTATGCACCCGATGAAGTGAGCTGTAGCTCACGAAAGCTCATGCTCAAATAAACTGGTTAGTCTCTAAGGTGCCACAAGTACTCCTTTTCTTTTTTCTTTTTACGAATACAGACTAACACGGCTGTTACTCTGAAATTAGTCCTTTAGGTTTCAGTATCAAAAATCTCCAGTACTCCAAAACTGGCTTCCTGCTCTGGTAGATAGTCTTTTTCTGTTCTTCTGCATGACTCTCTGGCCTCTCCCGGTTCCTACCCTACTCACCCTCCAATAGTCATCAGGCTCTTCTGCCTTTGAAAATCCTGTTGTTGGGCTCCACATTTAATTTTAGAACATCCAAACTTTTAAACGAAGTGGCACGTAGCGCACCAGCAGAGAGATTCCAGGTGAGTGGAGAATTGAGGTGGAATTGAAGGGTTTAGGCAAGGGGGCCACCAGGATCAGGAGAGCGAAGAGTAGTTGTTTCTGGGATTGACTATTCAAAGGGGAAATAGAAGAGCCAGGAGACTACTGGAGGCTCTTGGAGTCAGCCATGCAGGTCTCCCCACTAACAATCCTAGGTATTCCAAATGGAAAACACATATCGGGACTGCCAGTCCCATGGATCTTAGATATTTTCTTCCCAGAACCTACCAGTCAGATACGTTTTTCCCAGGACCCCCATGTTCTATCTAGTACCTTCTCATTCCAGTTCTTTTGTGAACTTCCAGAAATAAGAAACCAGTACTGAAGTATTTCAGGCACCGCTGAGTGCTTTACTGTCTCTCTGGCTTGGATTGGAAAGAAAGCTTCCCTTTATCTCACTGCTATGCATGGAGGGAGCAGGGGGATCCACTGGCCGGTTTTAGTCTTCTCCCTCATTGAGGGTCCTACAGGTAGGGAGAGGCTCCATTCTTTCTCCCTTGTGGATAACGGCAGTTCCAAACTGTCTCCAATTCTGGCTGCTCCCCCCTCTCCCAGTCTTCTCCTGGCTGTTTCAAACAGAGAAGTTGCATTTGCAGGGAAGGCTGTGAAAAGGCAACAGCAATTCTTTCTCAGGGTCTCTCAGGCGTGATAGCCTTTCTTGCTCTCATGGTGCATCGCATGTATGCTCTGCCTGGTAAATGTGTTTGCCTACTGATTAGGGTTGGCAGTTTGTCACACACAGGGTCCCAGATGGTGAAAGGATCATGCACAAGGTTCACTTTGTCAGCATCCAGCCACTGATGACCTAGAAGTGGAACAGATGAGCATTTTTATGAAGCTATCATCTCGGTAGGCTTCTCAGCCTTGGGTCTCGCATCTCCAGGGCAAATCATGTGGGGAAACTCCCCTAGCTCTAAGATTTTCGGTTCTGTGAGGTAGCTGTAAGCCAGTTTGAGGGCACTGCTCTACTGAGCATGCTCCAACGACCGGTCCTTCAGGAGCTCTGGAGAGCTACTGCCAGTTCTTTTTTGACTAAATTTCCCTTGGCAGCTCCCGCCTAATGGTACTAACCGCCTCCGCTTTGTATCATCTGAGGAGTGAAGCTTCAGAATCTTTTAAGACACCATTTTAGTATCCTTTCATACAATGTTATGAGGGCTCCTGAGTCATAGGCTCGAGACTAGAAGATAACTAAGCTTTGGTGCCTCGAGAGGACTTCCATGCTTCCCCACCCTGAAACCTGGCACGTCAGTGGTCTGCAACCTGCAGGAAAGATAAAGCCTGCCAGGAAGGCTGATGCTAGCTGAGGGGCATAGAGCTCACTAAGTCTCTTAGGCCTAGTCTACACCTAAAACTTAGGTAGACCTAGCTACGTCATTCAGACCCGTGAAAGATTTTGCACCTTGAGCACTGTAGTTAGTTGACCTAATCCACAGTGGAGACATGGCTAGGTTGATGGAAGGATTCTCTCATCGACCAAAACACTGGCCATCAGAGAGATGGCTTACCTACATCAACGGAAAACCCCTTCTGTCAATGTAGGAGGTGTCGAAGCTGCAGCAGCTTTAGTGCAGACATACCCTTAGTACTAGAGCTGGTCAAAACTTGGAGTATCAACTCTGTGGGAAATTTCTGAAATATTTTTCGTTTTGAATCAGAAGAAAAGTTGAAATTTCCCATGAAACGAAATTTCTGAAAAATATCATTTTGAGTTCATTGAAACAGTTTGTTTTTGACTGTATTTTTGTATTTTTTATATTTATTTTATAAATTGATAATTGGTTTCGAGTTGGTATTCTACTTGGCTTAGAAATTGGTACTTGGTTTGCTCAATTGGTATTCTAAATGGGCATTTGTAATTGTTCTAACTGGGATTGTTACTGTAATATAATATTTTAAAAAAAATTGAAACCATAAAACATTTTGAAATGAAAAGTGTTCCATTCTGACTCCTACTCCAATGCCCTAGATTTCACCTACCTTCCCAGCAGTCAGCATTGTCTCCAGTGATCTTATTGATAGCTGTGCTTTTACCAGCTTCACTGGGTCCTAGCAATCCTAATAGCTCTCCTAGAATAAATATGCATCAATTCTTAGAAACTCACCCTTCCTGATCATATCATGACCTAATGTAGACACTTCCTGTATCGGCAGAAAGGGTTTTGGTGTAGGTAACCTATCTCTCCGAGAGGCAATGTATAGATTGACAGAAAAATCCTTCCATCAGCCTACCTATGCCCACACTGTGGGTTAGGTCAAGTAACTACAATTTTCAGGGTGCAAAATCTTTCATCGCTCTGAGTGACGTAGCTAGGAGTAAAAAACCGAGAGTTCATGGTAGACAAAAAATTCAATGAAACAAAGAGCAAAAATATCAATGCAAATTCATATCGGTTAATGTAATTAACATAGGAGCATTTTACACTAACATTAAGTATCAGATCTTTCTTCAATAGATCCATGGAGGAGAAAGATTCTCTGTGCGTATATTTACCTGTCTGGTTGAAAGAAGTTTCCATTATCTGCCCCCAAAACTTAAAAGGCCACTTCATGTGGTCCAAAGACTATACGGGGATGGAGGGTGTGTGTTATACATATTTAATGTGAAAACCTTGTAATGAGATGCCTCGCATATTGACCAACTGAATTATATCACAATAGCCTTTAATACATTTAATAATAAATGTTGATACACTGAGTGCCATCCTGTTGCTACTGAAATCAACATGAAAGCTCCTATTGACTTCAGTAGAAGCAGAATCAAGTGGGTTTTAATTGAAAGCCTTATGATTTCTTTGAGTCATGCCAGTTTTTCAATATGGAATTGTAACGGAGCTTGACATTTTCACATCTGTTGGTTTAAAATTTTGATCCTAGAAGAGGATCCCCATTTTGCACAAAATCTTTCAAGGCCAGGACATTGAAAATAAATGTGAATGAGGGTTGTTTCACATCTCCTTTGGGTCATTTACAGTCTGACATTTAATTACACATATGGTAACTACTGAAAAACTTTGGGGAGAAATATAATTGCTGTTATTCATTTGGTACTAAGTGGTTTGAAGCAGAAAGTGACAAAATGATATTCAGTCAGGTGTCGGTGGTGTTATTCCCTGGGGATGTCTTATATCCACAATTGTAGGTAAGGTTGTGTAAATCCCAGATAGTGCCCAGGGATTCTGTTGAGTGAAATTTTATCAATGATGCAGATTACCACCCCAGTCTAATGATGATGGAATAATCATTATTCCTCTGGCTGTGTGGTCCATAATATTTCTTCTTAAAGTAAAAGAGAAAAGAGTAAAACGTTTCTAGGGACACTTTTGTTTATCGCAAGATCACACAAAATCCAAAGAACAGACTGTTTGTGCAGGTGCTGATGAAGGGGAAAGATGCAGCTGCCTCTTACCCAGAGGAGGATACAACTGACTTCCTGAGCCACTGGTCTCAGGCAAACCCTCTCACTGGCCAAACCTTATTGTGCAAGAACATCTGGAGATTTATGCTGCCGTGAAAGGGATGAGGAAAGAGGAAGCTGCCGCTGCTATCAATTGGTACAAAGACAAAATAATGCCAGTTAGAGTTTCGTGTTTCAGAAGAGAGAGGGAGTGAGAAAGCTCTCCTGAACGTCTCTGAATCCCTTAGTAGGAGCTATCTTCCCCCACAAGCCCAGGGGAGTATTTAGAACCTACTCCTTCTGTTGTGCTGTCTCATGGGGCAATGTTTATTCACAGATAACCAAGATGTACCCATTATCAAACCATGTATCAGAGGGGTAGCCGTGTTAGTCAGTATCCACAAAAACAAGGAGGAGTCCGGTGGCACCTTGAAGACTAACAGAAAAATGCCCAAATAAATCTGTTAGTCTTTAAGGTGCCACCGGACTCCCCCTTGTTGTTATCAAACCATGAAATGTTCCTTTTACAACTTTTCTTTTCACCTCCCACAGATTATGAAGGCTCTGAAGCTTCAGGAGTATTGTAAAAAAGCAGCCGGAATATTATCTGCTAGGATAACTATCAAGATGTTCTTGTATAGAATGTTGGGCCAAATTCTGCTTCCAGTCACATCAGTGCTGCATCTGAAATAACTCCACTCGAGCCCATGGAGTTGCTGTGCATTTGTACTGGTGTGAAAGGAGAGCAGAATACAGCCTTTCGAGCATTAACATTGTTTTTCATTTCAAACACGGTGAAATCTCTATTATGGAGCAAAAACTCAAGTTATGTCTTGTGAATTATCTTTAGGAAAATGTTATGGCAAGCTTCACGGAGTCCGTGAAAAATTAAGTTAGTAAGTTTTATGGGTCTGGACCTGCCCGCAGTTACATAGACAAGATTCTCATTGCTTCCCATGACCCAACAGACCTGGGAATGCATTTTAGTCCCTATCATTTTTGAAGGGAGTTTCTTCTGGATGATCATAGAGCAGAAAATTGCACAGGATGTTTCTCAAGTAATGTATTTAAATCAATTTCTTTAAGTCACTGGATACCAGTTACAAAGTTAACCCAGAACCTGAGCATTGGTGTGTGCGTGCGTGAGATTTATTTGTTGGCACTGGAAGGCGTTTGCCTGCTTCTGCGTGTGGCGGCAGATTATTTTCAAATCTATTTTGGATTATTTGTAGCAGATGTATTTTATTTTGTTGTACACAAGATACTTTTTCTGAGTCTTTCTTGCTCATGTATTATTTAGATCTGAATTAAGAGAGTGTGTTTTTAAAAAGTGGGCCAGATCCTTCCCACACTTACCCTTTGGCAAGACCTCTGGCTTCAGTGAAGTAGCCCAGGAAGAACAAAAGGCAGAATTTGACTCGCAATGGCTTTCCTCCATTTTAGTAGTGTTTTGTACTGAGCATACTGGGTAATCTGACACTTCTGCTTCTGGATGAACCATCAGCTGGAATGGATGCTAAAAGACCAGTGCCATGTGTGGTGAGTAATGCCTGAACTAACTATGAGGCCTGTTTAACTAGAGACCTAAATCAATTCAATATCAAAGAAGATTAGAGCTTTCGGCCACCGACAGAGTTGGCCACGCTCACTTTAGAGCAGTAATCATTGGACAGCCAAACAGCCTAGCCCTCAACGGAGCCGTACATCAATATTTTGCCTCTTGCCAGAAGGTTGGGTAGGAAGAAAGGCTCTCTGTGTCTACTCTCTAAACTCCTCACTCACCCATGCAAGGACAGTTGTGTTTTTTTTCTGAACTGGCTAACCCATCTTTCATAAGTGGTTCCAACTATGTTACCTGAAATGACACTATTCTGATTCTGACATGCCAAAAATAAACTCATTTAAGCTACAGTAGGTACAAAGAAAGCTATTAAAAACTGTCCGGTCTAATGAATTCAGCCTGTAGCAAATTTTATTTCAGAACATATCTATAGAATGGATTCCAGTCATGGATGGAAATGTTCTTGGTTTCTTTAAAGTCCTTCATGTACCCATCCATCTGTGGTTATTTTTGCTTAATGTAATGTTTCCTTTGCTGTTTGATGGGAAAATACAACGGAAAAACTTGTTTGGCTCTTCCTCACAGCACCCTAGTAAAGTTGGCATTAGCCCTGTTTTACAAATGAGGCCTGTAGAGGTTTAGTAACTTGACTCACAGAGTGTGACTTAAGTGTCACATCAGGACAGCTGGGAATAGAAGTCAGAACTTCTTGACTTCCTGTTTGTCTCACTTCTCCAGAGTCACAGGTAGAATTCAGCCTTTAAAGTTCATCTATATTTTGTATAACTTTAATAAAAACAATTGTCTACATTATGATGTGGCCATTTAATACACCCTGTTTGTCTCATTACTGGTGTGTTTTTTATGCAGCTAGCCTTCGGTTCCAAGTGGATGAACTAAAACACATAACAACCTAGGCAGATGAGCAATTAGACTCTATTTGGCTTCTCCAAGAAACTACTCTGGATTTTACCACAGTATCACTGTCGCAGATGAAACTGCTAGTTAACACATCTGAGCTAGTTTCAGGTAGACAGCGAATTGCCTTTCTATGTTTATTCCCTGATGTAATAGGGATTTCAGTACTGACGGAGATGGTATGTACATAACGTAGGCTATGCAGTCTGGATTTTGATCTGACGTTTGTCCTGCAAACTGATTCCTCAAATATCGGGTAGGTGCAGTGTTAGCCCAAGATGTTGAGGATGCAGAACATGTCATACTATGTCACAAACTCTTAACCTGTGACCCCACAAAGTAAGCAGTGGCTTGTGGTTCATTAGTTGCTCTACAATATTATTTACTTGGGAGCTTCTTCCTTCTAATAACTGACCATGGGCCTCCATGTTGGCTGCAGCCCAGGAAGTACCACAGTGCCGGGTTTGCTTGGTGGTGGCTGGCTCTGCATCATGATGTTTTCCTCATTTGCCACCATCCTGGGAAGCAGCATGCTAATACTGGCTTCTTTACCAGCGGGGCGATGGGATAACAGCCTCTGTAGAGCTGGCCCCTGGCAGTGGTGTGTGGAGTGCATTGGACAAGCCCTTTCAGATCCCAGAGAGAGCCCTTGTGAGCCAGAAACAACCTGCCTCTCTTTATTGGCCACATATCCAAAGGCTGGAAAAAGAAAGCTGCCAGGCACAGCTTCTCTCCACTTGAATTACAGGAGAACAGGTAGATCTTACTGCCCATATAAAAGGGTCTCTTCTCAGCAGGTGGAAGGCTGATGGAGATGACCCTGTGGAATAGCTTATACAGTGGGTGATTTATTCCTGGGGCAAGTGCTCTCTTTTCATACGTTTATTCTATGTCCTGAGTTAGTGAGACTGAGAAGACTGCCTGGGAAAGGGTGTCAGATATCTGGGCTTTTATTTTAAATTTATTTTTTACATTTTTCTGAAGCTTCCATGTGCAGAGCTTAGCCAGACTTGGTTCTAGAATTGGTCTCTTTCCACAGCTCCAGGAAAGAATGAAGACCTAAGGCCAGATTCTTCTGTGTACTCAGGCCCCTTAACGCCACCAGAACTATGCAAAGCAGCTGATCTAGCCCAGTATGAGTTCCCTCATCATAGGACAACTTTCAATTGATTCAGAGTTAGCCTATTAAGCTTCTGCACCACACCTTACCTGGCCTTATCCTGAGGCATGGCCAAAATTCACTGCACTGTAATTATCCCCAGCTGGCACATTACCCCTTGATGATTGTTGCCTGCTGGCATAGATTTAAGCTGCCTCCTGGTCAGATCTAAACGATACCTATGGCTAATGCAGGTCTACCCTCTGAAATGGGGAACCATAACAGGCTTCCTGACACCCCATTGTCTAGCATCTGTGGAGCTGTATCCCCCCCCCTTCCCCCCCCAAAGGGAATGTAATGTCAGCAAATCTTCCAATTTTGTAAATTAAAGTGTTGGGGTTTTTTTTTTAAATATTGCATTCCATGAAACTTCCTCCACAACCCCATAATTTTAAAGCGGCGTTGAGACATGACCTACCTCTCCACACTCTGGGGTATTATGATGAATCCCCTCCACCACCAAGTGGGTGCAGAGGGGAGCCAGACAGAGACTCCAGCCAGTAGGGGCGGAAGCTGCCAAAGCAGGAACCCCTGGAACCCTGGACATTGAGGGAACTGTTTGGACTAGACTTCCTGTGCCCTGTGCTGATTGGCTGTTTGCTCCAACCCTCCCCAAGTCCCCAGTCCCTTCCTCGCAGTCTCCCCACGCTTGCACCTCTTACCCTCTTCTCTCCACTCCCCTGCCCTCTTTGTCTCCCTTCCCTTCCTTTCCCCTTTCTTTCCATTAGCTGGTCACCTCCTAATTAACCCATCCCCCTCAAAAAAAAAAATGGAATTAACATGACGCTTGCCCCTATCCCACTGGTAGCTTTGCTCATGTGTTCTACCCCTTCACGCACCCTGCATATGTCTGGTCTGTTTAGATTGTAAGCTCTTCAGGCCGGGATCCATCTACTAATATGTACAGTGCCTCACATAATGGGGTCCTGTAGCAAAGCTGTCACTCCAGCACATCCCCTTGTGTCCAGATGTGCTGCCTCAGTTTCCCCAGTGTCATCTTTGGCCTACTTTAGTCATAAGAGTGACCTGGCCTTCCAGCTAGACTGCTTTACAGCATCACAACTCTACCTTTTCCTCACCAGATGCACCTGAGCCACTCTAGTCTTTCCTCCTCTCTAACCACAGTCTGCTGTGCCTCGATCAGCCTGTCAGCCCTGGGGCTAGCACATTCCTTACTCAGAGGTTCAGGCTGGCTGCAGCTCTTCAGAGCCCGTGTCTCCAGTCAGACTTGTCACTTGGCCTGGGAGAAGCCTCTCTGCTCTTCTCCCCTTCCTCCTTTTCCAGTCCTACCCTTGGCCTAAGAAGCAGCGCAGGTGCACCCTGGGACGGGCTCCCTGGCAGAAAGTTAACAGCTAAGATTGGTTTATATACCCTGTCACAGGCCCCACTTTTGCTTGGCTGTCATGCACTAATGTTATGTAAATAATAATACACTTTTTTAATCTGACCATAGCAATTTTACCATCTTTTTTGTTTTGTTTACCATGCCTAACAGCCAAGTCTCACAACTGATGCTTGGTGCGCCGCTCGTGTTTGCCCGAGCACAGGGCACGTCTGCTTTTCATGAGCTACACGGTACACAAATCACCCTGGCCCTGGCTGTGGCAAACCCTTTCTGGGCAGGGCCCCGCGTGTTGCATGCCGCTGATCTCCTGCAGTCCATCCTCCAATACAGCCTTAGCTTTTGTTGTGTCCCAGGTCATTCTGAATACTCCTAACTGTGGGGTTTCTACCGCCGCCCTTGGGAACTTACTTAGAAACCGATGTACACATCCCTAATTTTCACTATTGAATATGTGCCATAGAAGTCTGCCTCTGGCTCTGAAAAAGAAATAGAGATCGGATATAGTGCAGCTTTATAGCTTAACCTCTATTCTATATCGATGAAATTAGAAGAATTCCCTTTTAAAATATAGTGTTAGAGAAATTAATGTTGTTTGATGTGCCTCGTTTCCACATGATAAAGGGGGAAGGGGATTTCCAGCCAGTTGGAGTTACTTCACAGAACTCTGGTATATACAATATTTTGTCAACAAAGCTGTTAATCTGCTGAGTAAATAAGGCTCAACCTTTTGCCCTTCTACCTACATCACAGCATCCTTGCAGGGCGGTAACAGTCAGCTACTACTCTTGTAGGAAGGAACAAGAGATTTGACCAGGCAGAGCTTGTTTTTTATTTTTGTATTCAAAGTTTCAAGAGTTTCCTGAACCTAACTTTTGAGAGGAATTTTCCTTCAGCAGCTGGGCAGCAGTATCCTCTGTTAGCTCTATAGAAAAGAGAGGAATCTGAAGAAAGAGGGTAAAGAGGGGGCAGCTAGTAAAGTAAACCAAAGTGGTCATGTAAGCCATGCCTTTTTGGCAGAATGATTGAAATGAAGGGTGGGAGGAGCCACACAGAAGCATGGAGTGTATTACAACGATTAGAAAGTAACGGCAGGAAAAAGAAGACCTCTGCAATGTTTACAGATCCATTATAAGAGCAAATATTCTGAACGCTTCTCAAAACTTTTCCCCTAAGGTAAGATCCCTATTTTTTTAAAATTCCATTTGACTCCTAATGTATGAAAACATCTGGTAATTAAAGACTCTAAAACTAACATTTCTCCAGTGTGCTCTGCTGTTTTGTTTGTTTGAACTGCCTGATTAGCAGATGCAGAATCTTTCTAAAGGATGAAGTTTAAATTCTTTCTACTGAAGTTTTATTGCCATTTTAAGGCTTTATTACTTTTTTGTCTTATTTGTGGTCTAATAACAATATAGTAACAATTTTTCAGCTTTTCACAGAGCATGCTTTACTGCAGCATGTATTCTGGTTTTAAAAGATGTATGTATGTGTGTGTGTGTGCTAAATTTATTCTGCTGCCTCCTTTTAAAACAGAATAAATCATACATACATACATACGTGTATGTGTATGTATGTCTAGAAGTGACGTTTCCTTTACATGTTTTTTAAAAATTCCAGTGGGGAGATATTTTTTTTGAAATTCCTCCATGCCGTTTTCCACCCTCTACTGAAGCACTGTGCTAATAAAGGGGTATGTCTACACTAGGCAGACTATATCAGCATAACTGTGTTGGCATAGCCCTGTAGTGTAAATGTAGCCTACATGGACAGAAGGGTTTTTTTTCTGTCAGTGTAGGAACACCAACTCCCCAACTGACAGCTTAGTCTACACTGGCATGGCTACATTGGTCAGGGGTGTGAAAAAAACCACACACCTAACTGAGGTAGCCATGCCAACATAGCCACCAGCGTAGACACAGCTACATCAATGGAAAGGTGCTTCCGTTGACGTAGCTAATGGCATTCAGGGAGGTGGTATTCCTACCTGGACAGAAAAACTACTTCTGTCAGTGTAGACTGTATCTACACTATGGGGCTATGCTGGCATAGCAGTGCCAATACAGTCTCCATAGCATAGACAGACCTTACATTAGACCAGTGGTTCTCAAACTGGGGTTCATGAACCCCTGGAGGTTCGCAAAATGTTACAGGGGGTTCTTGGGGAAAAAATTCCCTAATGGTGGACAGAGCTGTTCCTAGGGACCCTGGGCAGCACGGGGCCAGCAGCCTGGAGCCCCTGGACTTCCAAGAGCTAAGCAGCTCAAAGCAAGCATATCTATCACACTGAGGAGATTTAAACTTCAAGATTCCTTTTAAGAAATAGAAAGGGAGGTGGATACTTTTTGCTGTTTTTAAAATTAAATAGGCAGCTAGTATTGTTTTAAAAATGATTATGAAGAACAAGTTTAAGCTTTGTTGTAACGTGCGTTGTTTGCCTGGACTGCTCAAGACCTGAATGCTTGTATAGGAGGAACTCTTTGAGTTGTCTTCTTAAATACCTTCATGCTGTTTCACATCTGATACTCCTTGATGAAACCTAGGAGCCTTGTCTTATAACAGGCGTATTCCAAGTGATACAAGCTATGAAAGTGAGATCTTGGAAGGGTGTTGCTGTTTTCATAATGTAATAAAAATACTGTAATGATAAATAATAATAATAAATAGTGTGTAATAAGCATGTCATAAAAACAAATTTTATATTTCCAGGATCACTGCTTTTATAATCTATACTCAGGTAAAGGAGAAAATCCCTGGAAATATTCATTTTTAGGAGGGGGTTCGCAAGACTTGACATTTTAGTGAAAGGGGTTCACAGGTTGTTAAAGTTTGGGAACCACTGCATTAGACTGAAGTGCTCTTTTGTTGACTAAACTGCATCTAGACTTGACAGTTACATTGGCATAACTCTGTGGGTCAGGGGAGTGGTTTTTTCACAGCGCTGACCAGAGCCGGTGCCAGGCATAAGCAAAATAAGTAATTGTTTAGGGCCCCAAACCACTCAAGGGGGCTCCCTATTCTGGGCAGGTCTATACCACCTGTTAAGTTGATCTAACTTAGTCGCTCAGGAGTGTGAAAAAGCCCGCCCCCGAGTGACACAAGTTTCACGCTGTCCACACCAGTGTTATGTTGGCGGGAGATGCTCTCCCGCTGATATCGCTTCCGCTTCTCGCCAAGGTGGCGTACTTATGGCAATGGGTACTTCACCAGACGTGCTGCAGTGCGTCAGTGCAGCTGTGCCATTGTAGTGTTGACTTGCCCTCTGTTTAACAAGTTTATTAGTATGTGTTGTAGGGGACCTCCCAAAAACATTCTTTCTTAGGGCTCCCAATGGGCTAGCGCCGCTTCTGGCACTGACTCACGTTGCCATGCTGATATATCTTTTGAGTGTAGACTAAGCATTGTCCTTTGGTGAGGTGGTGTTCCTACATTGGCAGAAAAACTCTTTCTGCATCTACACGAGGAAGCTATGAGAGTGTAGGTTCTATAGTGAGACACAGTCTTTGAGGTGGTCTGTGGAGAAAGGACAGTAGAGGTGGTATTAGTACCTGATGCCCTATTTTCTTTGCAATTCCTACACAAGGAGTTTCGTTTTTGTGATGTTAAAGTTGCAGGCTTTTATCAGCGTTTCAAGCGTATATTATCTTTCAAGAACACTGGTGTTTTAAAAATAAAATTAGAAACCCAGAAAATGTGCCATAGAAATTTCCTGGTAGGTGTGAAAAAAGAAAGATCTGCTATAGTGCATTTGTACTGCTTAACCTCTATTAGGAGAGAAAACAACCAAGGAATTGAAAGATAAATTTGTACTTCCACATTACATGTAAATCACCACCACTAGATTAATCCTGCTCCAGAAGATTGCTCTAATGTAGTATGCTCCGACTCATTTAGAAAGTACTGCACAGTGTTATTTTTGCAGTTTTGTGTTTGGTTAACTTACTTGTCTCTACAGATAGCTAAGAGAGTAATGGTGAAATTGTTTACTTTGATTGCTTGATGCAATTGTGTGGTTCTTGTCATGAATGTTCGGTCGGGATGATAATGTGAAATTGTTTTCTGTTGGCTCGTCTGCGGAGTGACAGAATGCGTTTCTGGAAGTGTATAAATCTGCAGTTGACTTAATTTGGAAGTAAATTTATTAGTGACTCTGCAGAGAGCTCAATTCCAGCTGTACAAGGAAACTATGTTTTTGTCCTTTCCAAGTACAAATGTTGAATTCTGTTATTTCTTGGAGCAGAGTTTGGTTTGTGGTGGTGATTTGTCTGCAGTTCTGTGGAAGTTAGAGTTGAAATGAAACCCAGAGGTGCAGTGTTTTAAACCAAACTAGCTCCTCAAATCACCGAGACTGGGCGATGAAGCGCTGAATGTAGAGGAAAAACCCCTGAGAAAATGAGCTGCCACCGGCCGTGCTTATCAATTGCTGCACTGGGCGGGCTTTTCAAACCCGCCAGCCGTTTTCATTTCCTTGCCAGTCAGCTGCGTTTTGTATTTCTTCCTTCTCTCCCATTCCTCCCAATCAACAGCGGCGCTTCCCATTTTTCCTCATTCTCTCCTTTAACCTTCTGTACTGAAGAGATCAAGGCGCTCCAAAGAGTACGCCCTGCAGAACTGAGTTAAGAGGTTCTCAGAGATTTCGATTTCCCAGCTCCCATGTCCTGAGCATGGCTGTTTCGGTGCTGTAGAGTGCCGAGGTTGCCACGTGGTTCCCTGAATTGCCTGGGTTCCTGACTTTTTTTTTTTTTAAACTTCTGAAAGAAAATTTTACACACATTGATACGAGTTTGCAACCAAAAATTCTCCACACTCAAGTGTTTAATGGGGAAACTTCTTTAATTTTTTTTAAAAATATCCACTCCCTTCAAGAGAAGTGCCCTGGGCTTGCAGATGCTTAGATTCCTTGATCCCATACTAGCTCATTCTGATTTGGTCCCCAAATCTTCAGCACCATGATAAGCCTCCATCTTCTGTGGGCCAAATTCCATCTAATCCTACCCATTGGAATCAATGGGCATTTTGCCATTGGCTCAATGGGATCAGGATCAGACTCTTGCAGTCAGTTCTTGAGCAAATCACTTCACTTAACTTCTGTGTCTGTTTCCCTGTATGTAAAATGGGGATAGGACACTCATGTGAGATAAATGCTACTGGTTAGTTCATATTTGTATAAGGCATTTGAAGATGTAAAGTGCTCTATAGTATGTATTTATTTATGAGACTAGCATAGTAGAGGAGGAAGCTTGAAATGTGGAATTAATTTTATAACCAAATTTCTTGTAACCTTAGTTTTCTGATTCAGCGTTTCCCATGTATAAATAATTAGCAGCAACAAGTTGCTCTACTAAGAGGTAATTTTGGGTCTAAAATGAGAGATGTACTCCATTATGAAATGACTGGAGTAATTCCTCTTTGGAATAGCCTACCTCAGTCCTGCTCTTTCAGTTATAGTGGCATTCCTTCTGGCTTTAGTAGCAGAGAGAAGTTCACATGTAGTAATAATAATAATAATAATAATTAATAATAACAATAATGTGATAAATAACTTTAGTTCCACATTTTTGAGTATATTGCTACTTCAGAATAGCAAATCACATAAGCAAGATGTGAACATGTGATGTGCACTTTTAGCTTTTCTCCTTCGTCTTTTGCACTATTTGTCATCAAATTCCAAGTCTGAAGAAAAAATATTAACAAGACCAACTATATCATGCCAAGTGATCTCAAATCCCATTGAAATCAATGACAATGGAGAATGCCCAGGCACGTTCCGGGATAGGTTCCTTGGTTAGCACTGAAGGAGTAATTAGAAATCTGAACCTATTGCACTTGGAGCATGCAAATGTTTTACTCCCCCCACAAAAAGATACCACACACAACAACAATAGTAAGGGGAACCGAGCCATGGAAGTGCTTTTGGCATCATTTATAAGTAAAGTCCAGCTGTCCAGTCAGCAACATCTGGAAGCGATATCCAAAGGGAAAACAATGAAACACATCCAAGCTCCTTTTATTTCAGCTACAGACATTTTAAAGGGTCAGATGCAAAGGTGTCTTATCCTGAGCAATGCGTGTGTCATTGTAGCTGTGTTGTTCCCCAGATATCAGAGAGACTAGGTGGATAATATTCTTTATTGGACCCATTTCTGTTGGTGAGAGTGACTGAAAAAGAGCTTTGTGTGGCTTGAAAGCTTCTCTCTCTCTCTCCAGCAGAAGTTGGTCCAATAAAAGATATTCGCTCACCCACCTTGTCTCTGTAACTGAGCTCTAATTCTTGGAAAGTCAGGATGTCTGTTTGTATGAAAGCATAATTCAGTCATACCATAGTATGATTGCATTTTGGCTTTGTGATTGTAATTAGATCTTGGACATCTATTATTTCACATATGTAACCCCTTCAAGGTTTCACAAGTTACTCAAACTTGACTGATTTATGTGTACGTAGCTCACCCTTATGGACTGATCAAACAATTCTCTATAACTAGTGCTTTACAAGTTCACTACATGTGTTTTTTGAGATAGGTGATACTTAGGTGACCAAACATATTGTTGTTTCTGCTTTGATTGGATAACTCCCAACTTGAAAGGAATTTTAAAGGGAGCAGCCAAACACTTCATAGAATCATAGAATATTAGGGTTGGAAGAGACCTCATGAGGTCATCTAGTCCAATCCCCCGCTCAAAGCAGGACCAACACCAACTAAATCATCCCAGCCATGGCTTTGTCAAGCCGGGCCTTAAAAAAATTAAGGACAGAGATTCCACCACTTCTCATTCCAATGCTTCTCATTCCAATGTAACCCATTCCAGTGCTTCCAGATAAATATTCTCACAAACATGCATTTGTTACTCTTTCTCTTTATGTGACTATCATTGGGAACAAAAATTCACTCAAGAACGTCCCTGGGCTTGCTCCTGC
This sequence comes from Natator depressus, assembly GCF_965152275.1. Classification (NCBI taxonomy): domain Eukaryota; kingdom Metazoa; phylum Chordata; order Testudines; family Cheloniidae; genus Natator; species Natator depressus. The sequence continues at coordinate 6,183,472 of NC_134247.1, forward strand.
AAGATGTGGAAATGCCTTCAACTCCTATTGACTTCCATAGAAGCGAAGGGTGCTCAGCTCACAGCACCTTCAGGAGTTGTTCGACACTTTGCAGGATCAAGCCCTTAGTGAATAATAGGGGCTGAATTCAAATTCAATTCTGTGGTGGTGGTTTGAACCATACTTTTTTGTCTTGCTCACTCATCATCTCTTAATGGTTATTTAGGGCTAAATGCAGTACACCTAGACATAATTCCAAATGATTTGAAGGACTGTAGGCGTTGTTTCTTAAAACTATGTATACATTTATAATAAACAGAAGAATTTGACTTTAAATTTTAGATTAAGACTTTTGTTCACTGGTAGGCCAAGATATGAAAATAATTATTTTTCTAGTTTTTTTAAGGCTTTTTACCATTGTTAGGTTGTTTAGGATTCCACTGAAAATTCAAAACACATTTTGTATTTCTTAGTACTGTTTTGCATACCCAAATATACATGAATGCATAATTAGTAAGTTGGATTTCTATTTTTCAAATTATAAATATCATTTAGTTTGAGGTCCTTTTAAGAAATAATACTTTCAAACTAAAAACAGCAGAATGCGTACACACTTTTTCTGAAAGTATCAATATAATTAAAAATGAAGTAGTATTGTCTGTTGTTTAATTTCTAAGAAGAAGACTAAAAACATTAAATAGAGAAAAAGTTAAGAAAACCCTGCATCTACAACAGAAAAGTTTTCATTATCCTTGTAGTTTCTCCCCACCTCTAAAATTTTTAGTAAAGGAGAGCACCTGAAGTGAGTTCTTTAATTTTGCAGTACAGAAGAGACAATTTCACCAAATAGTAATTATAAAAGCCATGGGAGAGGAGATGGTCTATTAGTTAAGGCATTGGGTCTAGGAGGGAGAGATCTGAATTTGATTTCTCTGCCAACACAGACTTCCTTTGTATGAAGAAACTTTGGCAAGTCTTTTGTTTCCAAATCTGTAAAATGGAAATATTGCTTAGCTTGGTAAAGTGCTTTGGTATCCTTGGATGCAAAGCATTGTACAAATACAACAAATAATTTTTTCTTAGATTTGTTTTATTAGAATTTACATCCTTTTGTTTTTCTTTCTAGATCGAGAAATGCAGAGACTTCAGAGAAATATGAGTGTGTGCCAGCAAACTAAGGCTCTCTTACGTAAAAATCTACTTATCAAATGGAGAATGAAAATGCAGACCTTTCAGGCAAGTACAAAGAGATAGTTTGGGAGCAAAAGAAAAAAAGCTGGGTCATGTGAGTGGGTTCTTTCCCTCCCCCCGCCCCCAAAAACCACTTTGTATTTGAGAGAGTAGAGAAAGTGAGACAATATTTGAAAAGCCCCAATTGTGGTTGCCGTTTTTTGCGGGGCTTTTTCATCCATCAGAGTTCTTCTTCTCATTGCTGCAACAGACAATAGGAGAAATTCTCTCATCTGCGGGTTGTTATCGAAACTACTCTTCACTTTTAATAGTTGATCATGGTTTTGTGGTGACACGCAGAGCACAGTCTTCATATTATATGCACTAATGTAAAATCAGTAAACTTTTTACGAAGTGTTGAGCTTTGTGTTTCATTGACTGAACAGGCGATATTACCCTTTGTATTTGCGTTGCTGCAGATCAGATTTTCAGGCATTAGCGGATGTGAAAGTTGTAAGCTCTGAATGATGTTAAAGTGACTATATTCTGTGACAAGATTTAGATTTTGCTGAAACTTCATTTTTTTTTAAGGAAAAGTGTTCCATCTAAAATGTATTGACTGGCTTTGTTGCTTATCTTATAATCAGGGAGGGAACATTCTCTCTGAAATTGTTGTGCCATTCTCTCTGCTCATTTACTCTTTTCCATTACCCAGGAATGGGTCCTGTCACTCCTATTTCTCTTTCTGGTGTGCTTGATATCAATGTTCACGTATCATGTCCCACATCCTGAAGCGCCTCATGCTTTCCTGGGACGATTAGATGACCCTGCCTATAATGCTACTGGGATTACAGTTGCTTATACACCCATGACAAGCCGCACGAGACAAATAATGAATAAAGTGGCTTCAGACTCTGTAATGATAGGTACGTTATGCCCATTAAATATTTAGATTTGTTATTACTTTAGCTGCCGTACCTGTACTGTATCTTAACATGTTCTGCTCGTATACGATATTCATAAAAACATCAGAACAGCCATACTGGGTCAGACTAACAGTCCATCTAGCCCAGTATCCTGTCTCCTGACAGCAGCCATTGCCAGATGCCTCAGAGGGAATGAACAGAACAGGGCAATTTTGAGTGATCCAGCCCCTGTCATACAGTCCCAGCTTCTGGGAGTTGGAAGTTTAGGGACATCTGGAGCAATGTAGTTGCATCCTCCATTAATATATCTACCATAATTCTTTTTTTAAATCCAGTTGTTACTTTTGGCCATATTCTCTGTCATTCGTTGTCATGGATAGTTGTGTTTTCATTATCCAATACTTCTAATTTTCTCTGAATGCTTGTGAGTTTTTTGTATTAAGAGGGGTGTTAACAGGCAATTATAGTAACTAATTTTCCATTCCTGATGGATCATGCTAACAAATGTTCACAGTACAGCACAGCAGCATCAAGGGAAACATATGTTTATTCCCTTGTGGAATACTCCTGAAATTCAGTTTCATGAAAATATTTAGCAGCCTGATCCACAAGCAACGTTCTGACAAACTTGACTGAATTTTAATGGTTCTTTCATTATTTTAGAAACTTCATTAACTGCACTTTGAAGTCCAGCAGTGATAGAAGGGGCTTAAGAAAGGAAGACAGAGGAGTTAAAACAATATATGCTTTCCCACTGAATACCTGATTATAAATTGCATTGATTAGCTGCTAGCTGGCATTGCAGGTGATCTATGTGGTGCCAGGTTTAGGACCGAATAAGAAATAAATAACTCAGATCAGAAACTTTCCCTAGAATGATATTATAAAACTCCTCCTTTTGTTGACTGGGAAGCAGAGATGGCCTGTGCCATAAAACTGTGATCCAGATTTCAAACTCCCAATAATTTAGAGTACAATGCACTCCTTTTATAAGAATCCTGGATAATTTGATTCTTCTTAGCAGTTGATTCTTACAAGCAGAATTGCAAAGAATGGATTAAATCAACCATTATGTTTTAAACAACTGGCTTTTTTTATTCACTTGAGAAACATCTCATTTACTGTAACTAATTTCTTTAGACTTTAAACATATTCAGCGTGGAACAAAACCAACATTCTACCAACCATACCAACATTCTAACTGAGCAGCATATTATTATTTATTTATTTATTACCCAATCATTTAGCTGGTGCTTTTTTTCAAGGCATTATTAATACTGTGCATGTTACAGCTTTACACAAAGTGTAAGTTACCGGAGCTATCTACCTCTTAAAGATCCAAAGATGTAAATTTTTAAAAATCTCTCAAACTGCAACAAATGTAACATATGAAAGTGCATTACACTGACTTTTATAGCTTAAACTTCAACGTCAAACAACAAAACAGACCGTTTAACAGTAGTGGCTCACATTAACGTTTATTTCAGAGTATCACCATATCTTCCTTTTCAAAGTGATGTAGGAGTTTATAATCATTGAAGCCCCTGTACAATAGACCATTAGTTTTTGTCACATCCTTCATTTGGGTCAAGGATGGGATGATTACCATGTCATCATAAGAGTCCACCTCTGCATCGTTTTCAGGTTTCACTTCAAAATGGTCTCTGATCTCAGTCACAATGTTGTCATCAGAAACAGGTTGCATAGTAAAAGCATTGTCATCAATGTCTATCCACTCTTCAAATTCATGTGCATTGAGTCGTCTTGGTGGCTCAACACGAATTGCTTCCGCCATATGTGCGATCACCAGACCTCCTTTTCTCCAGCAATTGTTGAAGCACTGATGTCAGACCAGGCGTTTGCGAGCATTAAAATGGCATCTGAAAGATTGATCTTCCTGTCCATTTCCACAGAAGTAGCTTTGTTGTTCTCATCAGCAGCATGGTGAAACACCGTGAGAGCCATTTACTTATGAAAGTATGCCTTGGCAGTTCTGATAACTCCCTGGGCACATGGCTGAAGGATAGAAGTTGTATTTTATGGGAGGAATTCAGGTTGGATATTCCTCAATGCTACACCTTTTGTCATGTGGGCTGTGCAGATGTCCATAAGTAGAAAATCTTTCTCCTTTCACGGCCCCAACTTTTGATTCCAGTCCTTCAGCCACTCACCGAATAGATGCCCCGTCATCCAGGCAGCTGACTTGGCAGCATAGAGGACTGGAAGATATCTCACATTTTTAAAACACTGTGGGTTTTGACTTTTCCCAATGATGAAAAGGTTCTTTTTCTTACAGTCATGGAACACGTGAATAGAGCAGTAATTCTTACTATAGACCTCTTTCCTTCTTTTTTTATTGTCTAATTTAAAAGTGAGAGTGCCATCAGGCAGGGCTCGAAAGTAAATTCCACTTTCATCTGCACTCCAAATGTCGTCTTCAGCGAAGTCATGTCTCATTTCAATCCACTAGTTTTCTAATCATTCTTCACACAACCTAATGTCTGTGTCTTTGGCTTCTCTCTTAAAAACAATCTCATCTTGTTTTTGAAAATACTCAAACCAGCCAGTGCATGCCCTGAGGTTGGTAACACCCAGGGCCACCACCAGTTTTTCTGCTTTCTGCGTCACCAACAGTCCACATAGGAGGGTATTTCTCTCTCTGGCATTTCTGATCCACTTTATGAACGCGGCCTCGACCATAGGTGCCTTGTCTGGCTGCATTTTTTTTCTGTCTCCTTCATTTTGTATGATGCTCTCCCTGCTTTGAGAATCGTAGACAATTAAGTTGTGGAATGCCCAATTTCTGAGCAGCATCGCTTTCGCTGGTCTTGGGAGGACTATTTCAGAACTCCAGAAGATGGCGTTTTTCATCTGCAGAAAGCGTCTTTCTTTTTCCTGCTATGTCGATCGATTCTCACATAAATGGCACAACTTATTTTTTTACACAGGGATTATTCTTTATACGCGCTACGTGTCTAAAAACGCGAGATGTCATCAAATTCAAAACAGCTTGATTGGCTTATTACATGTCATTGCTCTTGACCGAGTATCATGTTACATGTAGTCAGTATGCCACTAAATGATTCTTATAAGTAGAGTATTTTACTATGGTTAGTATAGAAATGATTTTGTCCCAGTGATTTTGATCACTATATGTGGTTGATGCTTATATCAATAATTTTTATAAACGGAGTGCAGTGTATTAGAATCTAGGTTTTCACTGAATCCATTATTGAGATAAGGACCAGCTGAGAAGTTCAGTTGTATATCTACATATGGATTCCACGCTGTTTCTAGGAGAAGTTTGCGGGTGTTGGATCCTGGGTTTTAGTTTGGGAGAATCTCTATCCCTATCTTTATACAGTAGTTATCTCTAGATAACTCTAGATACAGTGCCATCTGTGGAGTAAGATACCTACCTGTTGTTGCATTCACAATTCAACTTAAGATTTTCTTATTAACTTTTTCCCAGCTGATCAAATTGAATGTGACCCAAAGCATCTACAAATATACCTGGCCTAGAGAACGGAAATTCAGAGGGGAAAACACACAGCTGGCAAAACTGGCTAGATGTATAAAATCCCTGTGCTCACGTTTTCAGTGTTGTAGCTATTGATCGTAATGTTTTCTGTATAAACCACAGGTATAAAAACTGAAGTGATGGAAGATGAAACAGCTCTGGAGGCAGCATGGATTTTGAACGACGAAATTGTAGGGGTTGTATTTAACGATGACTTCTCCTATTGCCTCAGATTTCCTCCCAGCAATGTGATTGCTCCAAATGAGCATTTTGGACAGATAGGTAATTAAAAATAAATAAAGATGGCCAGATCCTCAGTTGGCGTAAATTAGCGTAGCTTCATTGACGTGAATTTGGCCATTAGTCTACATGTGAGTTTCTGACCTAGAAAGAACCACAAATGTAAGTCTGTTTTATTGTTTGTAACAAAATAATAAAATCCAACACCACCAACTTTCTTTTAAATACATAGACAGTAGAAACTTTGGGGTTTTTTTTAAATTGAGGATTTAGGCATATTTCTCCCTTTTACTTGAAATATTCCATCCCACTTGATATGTTACATCCCATTTCAGTCTTTTTCCCGTGTCTCATCACGGAAGGGTCCATGCATGACAGATCAGCCTTGTGGTCTAGATTAGTATGCATTTTACACTTTGTTAGCCCTACAATCTATTTTACACCTCCACATACACTCCATATAAATAATGAAAATTATTACCAAAATTTAGCAACTGATGGCTGATAAGGACTGAACTAGTGTCCTCAGTCCTGTGGTCTTTCAGGAGGCTACATAGTGAAGTGAAGAATTGATTTGCCGTGGAGACTGTCTTCACTTCTCACTTTGAACAGCAGTTGTTCAGGGCAGGAATGAGGCACTTTTGTGCAGCAGGGAGTGGAAGTGCCTGCAGCACTGCAGACAATGGTGTACCAGGTTTTTTTGGTTTCTTCTTTGATTTTGGGTTCTGGGTTTTTTGGCCAGCAGAAGATCGCAGTCAAGCAGCTTTTATTGGAAACTTTAAAAATGCTAAATCATTGGGCAGGTTGTAAACCATCTACAGAATTAAAAAATATGCCCAGATCCTTAGTATGGGGTTGATCCCATGCCACTGAAGTAAATGGGAGCTTTGGCATTTCACATGCACTTAAGGCACTAAGGTGGGAAGCAGTGAGCAAAGAGAGACACTGTCAGGTGTATCCACTGCAATAAGGTCCTGCTATTATTCCATGAGATGACACTGAACTAGTCCAATACACTGCTGATCCTTTGATATTTCCACTATCCTTGGGAGCTAATTGCTTGCTGCTGTTGCAGAGTTATTATTGTAGTCCCATTAAATCTGAATTTCTTGACTTTTGTTGGATTAAAGTCCCAACTTTGATACTGCATTAAAATGATTGTTGCACACAATTAAGTAATGTACTTGGCCTTTCATCTTTGCAGATTCTTGTTATAACTTTTCAGAACATTACTGCGATAGTCCAAGATATTGGTACAGAGGATTTCTATCACTGCAATCAAGCATTGATGCTGCTATTATAGAAGTAAGCAGAATTTTTGCACTGAAATTATTTTCTGTTTCTTCTAACCTGACCCTTAAACATTAAGCAAAATAAATTCTTCTATGATCAGGGTTTTTTTAGTGCATGGAATTATTACAATGTAAAAAAAAGCAATGGATCGTCTTGTGTCGGGAGCTTCTACCAAAGAACGATGTGTGAAATAACTCAGAGTCCTGAATGGGTTGTAGAAACTGACTGCTTTTAGTTTCATCTCAAAAACATGCACCCCTCAGAATCTCTGTGCAAAATTACCATCCGTTTTAAAAGTCACAAAATAGAAATGGTAAAACTTACAAAACGCAATGACACAAAGAACTTCCCAGAACACAAGTGAAATGCAACTCACTCGTGCCCAGCAGCATACGGCCCTAATCCAACTGGAACGTCTAACGGGTACTGACATACAGATTATAGCCGGATGATTATCTTTCAGAAGTAGCCAAGGCCACTTTATAACATTTGAATCTGGCAAGGAGGTTGCAACTGTTCTTTCCAGCATGGACTAGTGGACCTCACAACTGTAATTAATTCCTTTGCCATTTTGAGACTACAGCTCTACTTGGGACTACATTTTTAAATCCACTCAGAAGCTAAAGCTCACGTGGAATACATGAGTCCTTTGCAAAAAGAAAAGGAGTACTTGTGGCACCTTAGAGACTAACCAATTTATTTGAGCATGAGCTTTCGTGAGCTACAGCTCACTTCATCGGATGCATACTGTGGAAGCTGCAGAAGACATTATATATACACAGAGACCATAAAACAATACCTCCTCCCACCCTACTCTCCTGCTGGTAATAGCTTATCTAAAGTGATCATCAAGTTGGGCCATTTCCAGCACAAATCCAGGTTTTCTCACCCTCCGCCCACCCACACACAAACTCACTCTCCTGCTGGTAATAGCCCATCCAAAGTGACCACTCTCTTCACAATGTGTATGATAATCAAGGTGGGCCATTTCCTGCACAAATCCAGGTTCTCTCACCCCCTTTGGTAACTGGAGTATTTGGTTGCAAGCAGGCTCAACCCATGTGCCATGATCTGGGCTGGATATCTGAGGTTTCGGGGTAGAGTTGAAAGGGTTGTTATTGACCTCTAAAACCCTAAATGGCTTCAGACCTTCCTAATTGAGAGAGTGCCTCTCTCCCTGTGCTATGCTGCTACAGTTAAGGTCTGCAGAGGTACTCCCCTCGGCCCAAAGGAGGGGCTTTTGGAAAGGCATTCTCTGTGCGGGCCTTTTTACTTTGAAATGTGCCCCTCGTCCTTGGTCTACAATGACACAAATCGGTTAAACTTCAGAGCATGCTGTACGGCATGCCTTTTTAAGAAACCTGCTGAATAAGCAAATATTGTAAGGGATTGTGTGTCTGGACAGGGGATAGCTTGGTTTATTTCTGTGCTGTGTGTTATGGAGTTGCTATTTATTTTGATGATATATTGGTCTTGAAATATTTGTCAGGGGAGCCTAGAGCATTCTGAGTGGTGCCTTTTGCCATTTTAGAAAGCTATAAAACAGGATAATTGCTCCTCTTACCCACTAAAGGTCTGAGAGAATAGACAGGGGAGCCCCGGTAGCATGTTCTGAAGGCTAAAAAACAGGGGCTTTTTCAGAGTTAGGATGCTAATTTCAGAGTTAGAGTCTCACCTCTGAGAATTCTCTGCACCCAGTCCCCAACAGACCAAATGTGGGGAATGTTGGCAAGAATGCACAACCTGGTCTGCACTGTTGGAATGACAAAGAGGAGAGGGGCTCTCACTAAGGTAACCTGGCCTCAAAGGTTAAGGGGAGATTTTAAAAGATACAAGTGGCATTTAGGCACCTAACCCCCAATTGCACAGTCAAAAACCTCCCCCTAGGTTCAAATTCGTGAAGGCTCAGGAAAGAGCCAACTCTCCATGACGGTTTCCATCTACTAGGATATTTACAGGAACATCCCTGACAAGCCAGGCCTCGAGGCCTATCTCACATCTATTTCTCACGGCTTGAAGGCTTTTGGCTGCAATATGCAGTGGAAACAATTGTAATTTCTTGCATCAGCATCGATTCCAAGGTCAGAAGGGACCACTGTGATCATCGAGTCTGGCCCTCTGGGTAACACGTGATGTTTAAAGAGCAGTTGATGTTGGTTTATGCTTTGACTTCACCTAATTTCTTTTTTAAGAAATGTTTTTTTAAATGTTTTGTTCACAGATCTCTGCCCTGTTGCTATTCTGTTCAAGTTCTTATTTTCTGCCTGTCTCCATTATGGGTCCTAGCACTGGATTTTGTTATGTGCAACATTTAAACTCAGAAAGGGAGGTTGTCAGCTGAGAAATTTAGTGTTGTCAGTGTTAGTATTAAGACTAACAATTTTAATATGTAATTGTCTTTTATTGGGGAAGTGCCTAGAGGCCCCATTGTGCTAGGCACTGTACACATATGTAATAAAAAGACAGACCCTGCTCCAAAGAACTTACAATCTAGGCATATGAAAAGACAATCCTTGCTCCCAAATGAATGAAAACCAGCCAGGGGGAAGAGGAGAGAAGACCAAGGCAACACTGAAATGGTTGTTTAGTATAATAAGCCGCATTCTCAGCACGTCGGTTCCCCTGCTATTGAGTGTTTTGCGGTAGCAGTGAGCTTTAAGGAGAGACTTGAAGGAGGGGAGCGTTGTGGCTTTGCAGATTTATCATGGAGCTCCTCCTAAAAATGAGGGGCATCCTGGAAGACAGAGTGAAGGTGCTTGAGAGAGAACTGAGCTCGCGAATCATGAAGGCTGTCGCTGCTGGGAGAGCGGGGGCACGTGGTCCTGGCTTGATGTAACATACAAGAGGTGATAGGTTGAGCAGGGGTAGGCCTTAAAAGACTGGATATGTGGTGTTTGATGGAAAGATGAGAGAGGCCCAGAGTAGGGAGGCAGAGAAGGGGTGATGAAATTAAAGCAACAGGCTAGGAAGACAATCTCAGTGTCAGTATTTTGAATGGACCTGAAGGGGGAAGTCTGCATTTCTCAAGGCCAGAAAAGAGAAGGTAGCTGTCCTCGGAAATACATGATCAGTTTACAGCACCACTCACAATATTAAGTGACATGTTATAACCTTGCACTATGACCATATTTCATTACATAAAACTAAATTAAATGCTCACTTGAATTTTTTAGATGACGACAAATCATTCTGTCTGGGAAGAAATGAAATCGATTAGTGGTGTCCGTATGGGATCATCATCTTTCAAACCATCAGTTACCCTGGAACACAGTTTTATCATTTTTGCTGTTGCAATGTGTTTCTCTCCATTTATGCACTTTCTGTCAATCAGTCTTACAAGAGAAAAAAGGAAGCTCAAGGAGTTGATGAAGACTATGGGGTTACAGGATGCAGCCTTCTGGTGAGTAACACAAGTAGCTGAAGTGCATAGGTTTACTGTCTTAAGTTAATAGTTGCCAGAATACGTATATTCTTCAGTATTTGTAAAATGAATTGACAGTTTCAGTCCAGCTTCTCATGGGCAAGAGGGACTCTCAGAAAGAAAACAGCCAACCTCAATTAGATTGGCGTCCTTATGGATAGCCTAAGCGGAGAGGCCAAGGACTGAGTGGACATTACCTCGTTACTATTAGAGGTTGTCCCTTCAGAATGTGATCGAGGTGCATTGTTTGGGGCAGCTTGTGGAATCTTGCTCTTCTACTGCCAGTATTTTTTGAAGGGGATGGAGGCCTTCTTCAGTTTTCTAGGATGATATCCTAACAGTAACTCCACTGGAAAACTTTACAAAAAAATGTAACTCTTAGGACTTGCGAACCTCCATTTAATGAGCTGGTGCCCTTTAAAAAGTTACCAAATTTTATTAGATTTGGTGTGCCTAACATGTTTTTACTTAACATCAATAGGGAATATAACAATGGTAAAGGGGATAAAAGTAGAAGAAAAAGGTATAAACACTAGGAAGCTAAGCAGAGGTTAGACAGAGTTGCTGATATCATTGATTTTTGCAACCTGAAAGAGAGGCAATGTCGTCATATGAGACCTGTAATAAGACAACAGGTGTGGAAGCCAACTATGAATCTGGAATGTTTGCTTTTCTTAAAAACCCTGGGATCCAACTGTACCAACTAGAACTATGTATAGATCTCCCCTTCTCACAGGGCTAAGGGCTTGGACGCTTCCAGGGCAACTTTCCCTCCTTGTCTTTAGACTCTGTGCATACAGAGTGGTTGGTTGGAGGTTATGAGCATCATCTCTCACTAGACTTATGGAAATGAGGGCAAAAATATAATACAGCCACAGACTGTAGTGTTTTCCCCTTCTCATACCTCATACCTCTCCTATACCCGCCAGGTATAGGAGTCCTGGCAGCATAGTCATAGCTGGCCTAGAGACCCATAGCTGACACAGATGGATGAGGCTTTCAAGCAGATGGCATTGCAAATCATTGGTCCCCTGATATCTGTGATGTTTGGGGGCAGCCGGTTCGCTGTGGAGGATGGGGGGGTGATGGTGAATGAGACAAACGGTACCTCCATTGGTGGAAAGATTAAGGAGTACAATCTATGTGAGACCTGACAGAACTCTCCTTCCCATTCAACCTTCTTGCTCATTTCCCATGGGAGGGACAGATGGGTTCCCAAGTTCATTGCTGGCAATCTCCTTTGTATAATGCCTTAATTGACAACTGTATGTGGAATGTTGCTGTGGCTTTTCCAGGGATATCCTAAGTATTTGAACTAACAATGGGATTTACCATATGGCTGAAATCATGACAGCAATCATCAATTATCCAGAAAGATAACAATATATTTTCATTTTTAGGTTATCCTGGAGTTTGCTGTATACTGTTTGTGTTTTGATTATGGCAAGTCTGCTGACAGCTGTCACAGTTAATGAATATTTCTACACAAGCAGCTTCTTTCCAATATTACTTCTGTTTTTCTTTTATGGCATAGCATCTGTAAGTTGGGATTTTAAAATGAAATTTCTCCATATTCTAAAGTTAAAATTTCTATGAGCCACATTGCTACTAGTCGTAGGGCAGATTGGAGAGTGGCCCAACACTGTAGCTTTTGTGTAGTCACACTAATTGAAGAAGCGATTTCTCTAAATCTCATGTAATCTCATAATTGGACATTATTTGAATTACCACCCGAAGAATTTACAGACACCAGACTCTGTGGGCTATGGACAAAAGTGAATTCTAATCTCAAATCCATCCACAAAGACTGATTTTCTTTACAGAACTTTGAGAGACGGAACACATAATGTCTGTGCCCATGGAATCCTTTAGTGGCCGGTAAATAATGAAATGATTTCTGTGCTGCATGCTGCTTTAATTTTATGAAATAAAACTGCCCAAATATAACTTTTTGAACTCCCCCCCGCCCCTTCTTCCCCACTTTCATAGATAGAATATGAGAGAGTGATTCCACTCGGCTCTTAAACTACAGTAGTCATGATGTTGATCAAGATTTCCCACATGAACATGATTCGTTGGGGGAAGAGCCAACATGGCTACTATAAAGGGAAATCATGCCTCACCAATCTACTAGAATTCTTTGAGGGGATCAACAAACATGTAGACAAGGGCATTCCTGTGGATATAATGTACTTGGACTTTTCAAAACCTTTGACCAGGTTCCTCACCAGAGGCTTTTAAGCAAAGTAATCAGTCATGGGATAAGAGGGAAGGTCTTCTCATGAATCAGTAACTGGTTAAAAGGCAGGGAAAAAAAGGTAGAAATACATAGTCAGTTTTCAGAATGGAGAGAGGTGAATAATGTGCTGGGACTAGTGATGTTCAATATATTCATAAATGATCTGGAAAAAGGGGTAAACAGCAAAGTGGCAAAATATGCAGATGATACAATCTGCTTTGGACTTAACCATCCTGAGTAATTTTGTAAGGAGTTACAAAGGGACCTCTCAAAACTGGGTGACTGGGCAACAAAATGGCAGATAAAATTCAGTGTTGACAAATGCAAAGCAATGCACATTGGAAAATATAATCCCAACGTCACAGACAAAATGATGGGTCTAAATAGGCTTTTAGATGATGAAGGGAGGATTCGGTAGAGGTCTATAAAATCATGAATGGTGTGGAGAAAGTGAGTAAGAAAGGGTTATTTACTCCTTCACATAACACAAGAACTAGGGTCATCAAATGAAATTAATAGGCAACAGGTTTAAAACACACATAAGGAAGTACTTCTTCACACAAGACATAGTCACCCTGTGGCACTTGTTGCCACGGGATGTTGTGAAGGCCAAAATTATCACTGGGTTCAAAAAAGAATTAGATAACATAGGAATAGCCATACTGGGTCAGACCAATGGTCCATCTAAACCCATATCCTGTCTTCTGACAGGGACCAATGCCAGGTGCTTCAGAGAGAGATAAGTTCATGGAGGAGAGGTCCATCAATGGCAATTAGCAAAGAAAGTCAGGGAGGAAACCCCATGCTCTGGTGTCCCTAACCCTAACCCCTCAGGGGTCTGAATATGAATTAGCTTCAGTCTGAAGTGTTTACAGCCAGTCAAGTCATGAACTTCTGAGGATAGGCAGCATCTTAAGGTGCACAGGTGCAGCTCCCGCTGACTTTAGTCTCTCCAGTTTGTCTCCTAAAGGCCAACTCCTATCTCAGTGCCTCTCTCTAGCAGTCTGATACAACGTGTAGGATGCATTTTAAACCTCTGATGGAAATGTGTTCCCTAACTAGAAGCTTCCTTATCTGCAGATCCATTTCTGTTTCATGCTCAGTTCCCTCTTAAAGAAGCCTAAAGTCACCAGCTCTGTTGGATTCCTCCTCACCTTTTTCTCTACATGTCTGAGCTTTATTACATTGGTGAAAAAACTTCCTGCACCGTTGGAATGGGCTTTGGGTCTATTCTGCCCCTTTGCCTTTATTACTGGAATCTCAAAGGTATGGTGAATTATTTGGAACACGTATGCAGTAAAGCTGTAACTGGTAGCTAATTGGCCGTAGGGGTGTCTGAAATTTGCCAGGCTAGGTTACTGTTCATTGTGTATTATGGTAGCATTTAAAGGTGCCATTGTTCTAGGTACTGTACAAACACTGCCCCAAAAAGCTTGCTGCTCGTTAGTTTTCAAGTGTCCAGCAAGTGCAGTTTTCAAGCATGCCTACACATTGGTTAAAACTGTCCGTTTGCTACAGTTTCCCCTATGAAGAAAGCAATCATGATACGTGAATATAATTTGTTTGTACTGGATTATATTAGAAGAGTCTGACACATGCCCCAAAATGGCGATATGAGGTTGCACTTTGCTGGTGTGAATCTGTTTCGGGAGCACTTTTTAACCTTTTGAATGAAAACGTACGCGCTCCCTATTGTTAGTAGAAATGTATTTCTAGCGAGGAAAAGAAACTAAAAGGAGTGTGGGGTAATATAGTGCTGGACTTTCCAAAGCGTCTCTGGATAACTGTGTTGCATAAAATTCATCAAAATTCTGACCGCACGTACCTGGTTTTTCAGCTGAAGATTCTTAGTCTTTGTTTTTTTTTCTTTCAGATTTTGCATTTAGAAAAATATGGAATGGGTTTCTATTTTTCTAACATTATGGAGGAATCATATGCTGTATTTACAGCCTATGTCCTGCTGATTTTTGACAGTGTTTTATATATGCTATTGGCTATCTATTTTGATAAAGTTTTGCCTGGTAAGTGTGTGTGTGTGTGTGTGTGTGTGTGTGTATAATATATATATATATTATAAGTTAAGTATTTATAATTAAAATACTGTATATGTTTTTTTATACATAGACTTACGCCTATAATTTTCTCTCTTTCCCCAGGCCCCCACTTATTTCAAAGCAGTATAAGTGATGTTAGAATAATGCTGAACAAAGGAAAATGTAGAATTAGAATTTACCATCCCACGTTGGGTGGATCAGCTAATGTCTCTTTCATCTGTAACTTGTGTTAAACAATATTTCCAGACAACAGACTATAGATTGGGTGTGGATTCCTAAATAAGCCCAACCAAGAATCAGCGTTCATATCACACTTTAGGTCGCCTCAACCTTTAAAATATACTGTAATTAACAGAGACAAGCAATTAGCTTGTTGTTTAGATTTGGCTGATGTTCACAGCTGGGAATACTAACAGTCATATCAAATTTGGACCCTTGAATATGAAAATATCGTCCAAAGCTGAATGTCCCACTGCTCCAGTACTTGCTCTCTGGCATCATAAACTGTACATAACAAAGTTAAGGCAATCCAGAGCCCCTGCAACATGATCCTGCTCGCCACTTCCAGTGTCAGCAGCATTCCCCACCCCTTCCTGTCTTCCAGCAACAGAACCCCCTTTTCCCCCAGGGGTAGTAGCAAGTAAGGGCATATACAAAACTTATCCCAGCAGCCAGGGTGTTTCTGCTTGCATGCGGCCCACTGCCCTCTTTCCTCCTGCCACATAGTGTGAGAGCCCTCAAACCAGTGGGTCCTGGAGCAAACACCCTTTTGGAATGGGTCAAACCCTTCACACCTATAGACTCAGGTGGATGTTTCTGCATTTGGTTTCCTTCAGGTCACATTCTCAGCATTTGCTTTGCAATGACAAGGGCTCAGAACAGATGTTTTTAAATGGTATCTGAGATTCAGAGGTCATTAAATGATTCCAGGAGCCAGGGCCCTAAGCACAGACCTGTGACTATGGCAGACAAAGCTAGGGAAGCTAAAGAAATACCAATGACATGCTCCTACCTTTTAAGCCATTGCCGTCAGCCTGATAAACTGGCCAAAATTATTCAGCCTTTTTTCGGAAATGTGATTTCCCTCTTCCCCTTCCATTTTGAGTGTGTAGGGTTTTTTTTTCTTCCCATGATAGCTCAGATCCTGAACCCAGCACCTGGCTCTAACAGTTAGGACAGGTGCTTGAGAGATTAACCATGGGCCCGATCCTCTGGCTGAAGCTGCAGGACAGAGGCTACTTTAGCCTAATGATTAAAGTAGCCTCAGTAAAGGCTTTATATGAACCACCTGTGCTGAGGGAGGGGGGGAAACATCTGCAGAGCAGTGGATTCCCTCCTGTCTCTTATGTGCTGTTATGCCCAGAATGGATTCTGTAACACATGGGCGTGTGAACCCAACCACACCTAGCCCTCCTATTTTGCTGTAGAGCTATACCAGTTCTTCTAACAATTGGTCTTTTTGTGGCCATAGAGGGGTGGATTTGCCCAGTGCTGAAATCAATAAAGAGTCAGATGTTTAAAGGTATTTGGGTGCCTCAAGATGCCGATAGGTGCCTAATGGGATTTTTAAAGGATCTAAAGGCCTATACACATTTGAAAATCCTGCAAGGTGCCCATCTACATTGTTAGGCACATAAATACCTTTAAAATTTTTGACCCTAAAACTATTTATTGCCATGAATTATCTTTTAGTCTGCTATGCCTTGATAAACTAAAGATTCATAGTCTTTGTTTCCAATAGACAAATACGGTATGAAATATCCCCCTTTATTCTGCCTGAAGCCATCATACTGGTGCCAAAGCAGGAGAGGTTATGGTGGTAAGAGACCTGAAACTGAACAAAATCATGAACGTATCTTCAATGACAGCGTGGAGCCAGTGCCTCCAGAATTTGATGGGAAGGAAGCCATCAGGTACGACACTACTGCATGTAAGAAGAAACCTATAGATTGCATATTGTATTGGAGGATTAGCAGAGCTCACCTGCAGCTGTGGCTATCCCTGCTCCAGGGATCAATTTAGCTTTACTTCAGCCTACTCAGCTTTCCCCTCCGTGGGATTTTTGCGAGAATATGTTCTTTCACAAAGTAAGAGTACAGCGTTAGGTCAAACGCTGTTACAATGCAGATGAGATTAGGAACCAAATCAGGCCAGTCATACATGAACTGAACCAAATTGTAAATTGGTTTTGTGATGCTAATTTTGTCCAAAAATAACTATGGCAGGGGGAACCCAAACTCCTTGTACCTGCAACCTACTTCAGGTTTGATCCCCAAAGCCTTCAAAGGTAAAAGGACAATCTGATGTAACGTTACACATTTATACATGAAGGGGCTGATCTTCCACTCTCTGTAGACATTGATACTTGTGAAAGGGGGTTGTGAAAGGCTACCAGATGAGGTATACACTACCTTGCACAGGTATAAATTACTAGGGAGGCAGTGTGATCTAGTGGAGAGAGCACTGGACTCGGAGTCCAGAGACCTGAGTTCTATTTTGAGCTCTGCTGTTTGTTGATTGACCTTGGTGAAGTCCATATGGCTCCCTGTGCCTCAATTTCCCCATCTGTAAAATGGGGATAATGTTACTGACCTCCTTTGTAAACCACTTTGAGATCTACTGAAGCAAAGCATTATATATGAGCAAGGTGGTATTATTTATTACGGAGCAAGGCAGTATTTACTCAATAATTGGAATCCAGCGCTAATGATAACTTGCTTCCCTTCCTTTAGACTCTACAATATTAAAAAAACATATAAAACAAAGAACAAGAAAATAGAAGCTTTGAGAGGTATGAAAAGTTTTTTAAACCTTTTTGTTTGGATTTTAACCAAAAATGAACCCAATCGATTCTGAAATTTTAGGGCTGCTCTTTTCTTATTGTGAGACGATACAGTAATTCTGCTTATCCCTACTTTAAACAGCTTATTAAAATGTTAATCTAGGGACATTGCAAATGTTTTCTTTGCAACATTTAATCCCTATTAAATAAGAAGAAAACATAGTAGCTGTAAAAAATGTTGAAATCAAAAGGTGGAAGAAGTAAAGAAGCAAAATTTGTATCCGCCATGACTGCTTGAAAGCCTATTCCAAAATCTAATTCATGCAGCTGATGGTTACCCTGTGACTGTATTTCTATCTTTACTAAGAATAAAAGGGAGTGAGCAGAGTAAACCAATTTAAGATATTGCACCCTCTGTACTAATATAATGAAAAACTTTTTGCAAGTTTGAACGTGGTTACTGGAGATGCAACCCACATTATGGGTTCTGAATTTCTGGCTTTGCTTATCTCATCTTAGATAGAAATCTTATTTCTTTAATTGTCATGTTTGGCACCTGGACACCATACTTTGGTGATGGGCACATAGAAAGAGACAGGAAGGACTTAGTTTACTTCACAAACTTTAATCCTAACATAATACTATTTTTATACTAGGTTTGTTCTTAAATATTTATGAAGGCCAGATCACTGCGTTACTTGGTCATAGTGGAGCTGGAAAAAGTACACTACTAAACATCCTGAGTGGACTTTCCCAGCCATCAGATGGTACGATGAAACACTTCTAAACTGAAAGGAAGAATGTGCTTGGGTGAAACAACAAAGGACTCATCAATCTTTCTTTGTTCATGTGTACAGGTTCTGCAACTATATACAAGTACAAACTATCAGAAATAGAGGATCTGGAAGAAATTAGAGCATTTTGGGGGGTTTGCCCACAATTCAACGTTCAGTTTGAAGTTTTAACAGTGAAAGAAAATCTGCGAGTTTTTGCTGAAATCAAAGGGATTCGGTCCATAGAGGTAGAGTATGAGGTAAGTCAGTGGTTCTCAAACTTAATTGTACCGCGACCCCTTTCTGACAACAAAAATTACCACACGATCCCAGGAGGGGGGACCGAAGCCTGAGCCCATCCAAGCCCTTGGCGACCCAGCCTTGGCGACCCCCTTAAAACAACCCACTTTGAGGTCCCGATCCACCATTTGAAAGCTGCTGAGGTAAGTATATGTTCACTTGGGAAGAACTTCTACTTCATAGCATCATGTCATTTTCTCATGCAAATTGTGTGGTATAAAATTTGTCTAAGACTAAGACCCGGAGTGTCAGTGGAGGTTCAGCTGTATTTGTAAATTCAATTTACAGTGACGGAGGAGCTAGCCCATTACGTATACAAATATCACAGGTGCATGTGTCCATGATAATAGGAGTACCTGCAGAACCCCATGTAGAGGAAACAATACTCGTTTGTTTGTTTGTTTTGTGTTCGCTTCTAGCGGCCCCATTCATGGACCCAGCCCCCATTGTGCTAGACGCTGTGCAAGACAGAACAGATGGCTGCTGCCCAGAGAGCTTGGGGCCAGATTTTTAAAGATATTTAGGCCCGACAGATGCAAATAGGTGCTTGGGTGCTTTTGAAAATCCCAGTAGGGCCTATTTGCTTCTTTAGGATCCCAAGTACCTTTAAAACTCTGCAGAAAGAACAGGTGGACTTGTGGCATCTTAGAGACTAACAAATTTATTTGAGCATAAGCTTTCGTGAGCTACAGCTCACTTCATCGGTACGTCTGGTACATCTACACAGCAAAAAATGCCCGTGACAGCAAGTCTCAGAGCCCGGGTCAACTGTACAAATAGCAGTGTAGACACTGAGGCTCAGGATGGAGGTGGGCTCCAAGACCCTGACACCTCGTCAGGTTTCAGCTCCCATGCTCCAGGATGAGCCCAAATGCCTACACTTGTATTTTTAGCCCTGCAGCATGAGCCCCGTGAACCCAAGTCAGTTGACCCAGGCTCTGAGGCTTTCTGCCACAGGGTTTTTATGGCTTTGTAGATGTAGCCTAAGAGTCTACATAACCCTTTTAGTTTTACCACACCAGGGAGGCAAGAGCACTTTCCTTGCTGCACTCCATTATAGTGCCATGATAGTAGAGATTATTTCAATACCTTCACATCGCCATTCATTTTTCAATGACAGCTGAGGTACCATTCTAATTCTGAATGGGCATGTAGCTGTGAAATAGTCAGGCTTTAAATCTGAGAACTTGTGTTCTTGTATGACGTCTCAATCTGTGTAGTTTCTGCAGGGTGAGTAGAACTGGAGGTTTCAGGAGTGATCTAGTTGAATGTGACACCCGGACCTCAGAAGAGCAAACCTGGCTAGGCTGCTGTCAGATAAACACAGGCCTCTCTGCATGTAACGTTGGCTTATGTGCATGCTTAATAAAGATCTTACTACAATTCTTCTTGCTCTTGTTCTTGCTGCGTCACTGTTTTCTAACAAAAAAGCATCCAGCACAAACTGACAGACACACATGTTGTTGTGTAACCACTGTAGTTATGTGAAACGGTTACTTACAAGTTACTTACCCAAAAGCCTAAACATACCAGTCCTTGACATTTATTTTTCTGTCATTTTCCAGGTGCAAAAAGTTTTGAAACTGATGGATATTATCAACTTTCAGGACACCCAAGCTAATAAATTAAGTGGTGGACAAAAAAGAAAGTTGTCTCTTGGGATAACCATGTTAGGAGATCCACAGGTAAAAAGGAGCGGTCATATGCACAACTGGTGTTTGTATCGTATATGCGTTTAAACACACAGTCTCTGATCCCACAAAGACTTACGCAAGTACTTATTTCTATACCCTGTGAGGATCCTAGCTCCTATTGACTTCAAGAAGACTCCCCATAGTGCATAGTTAGATACATGAGTAAGTCTTTGCGGGATAGAGACCAGGCAAAGTACATTTTCATGCCATTAATTTATAAACATAATCTCAAACAATATGATCTGTCCAAGGAACAAGATTGGAAAATACCTAAGTGATTCCAGAATAATGTCTGAAATTCACTTAACAAACGAAAGATAGATTGAGACTACATCAATACCACGTTTAGCGCAAACAAAAAGGATAATAAACAAACAAACTAGGAAAACCAGTAAAAATACACAGACATAGGGCCTGTGTCCATAGACACATCCAGGAAAGTTAAACTGAATTAACTAACGGTCTGGATTTAAAGTGGATTAGTTAAACCATATTAAATCTCTGTGTGGACATTGTCATTCAAAATTAAAGTGGCCTTAATTCAGTTTAGTTTAATTCACTTCCAAAGTTAATTAAAGCCACTTTAATTCTGAATAACAATGACCACACAGGGATTTAGTGTGGTTTAACCAATCCACTTCAAATTCATACCTTTAGTTAATTCAAATTAACTTTCCTGGATGTCCCCATGGAGAAAAGCTTGTAGAGTTGCATTTTGATGTTCAAATCACCTGAAGAGAAAATTAAGAAGTTAAAACCACTCAAGTCTGTAAATATACCAAAAATTATTCATTGTAACTGGATCTGAATGCAGTATTGCCAACCCCAAGTGTTTGAAAATCTTGAATCAGGTCCCAAAAATCATGAGTTTTATGTAAAAATAATGATATTTTAAAAAATTGAGGGGTTCTGTTTATTTGCTTTCTGGTTTTTGAGCCAATAAGGTGCCCTCAGGTCATGTTTTCCATCATTTCCCTGCAACCAAGAGGGATGCAAACTTTGTTAAAACATGATAGCTGAGCCTCCCATGCAATCACTTGACTTCAGCACCTGGAGCTGTAAGAGAAACATCAATTATCACGAGACTCGCACGAAAGTCATGAGAGTTGGCAACATTGTAAAGGTCTGATTTCATTCCTGTTTGCAGGTTTTGCTATTAGATGAGCCAACTGCTGGATTGGATCCCCGTTCCAGACATTTTGTGTGGACCCTACTGAAAGAACGTAGAGCTGGTCGAGTGACTCTGTTCAGTACCCAATTCATGAATGAAGCTGATATCCTGGCTGGTGAGACCAGCTTATCTCATTAGATAATAAGATTTTATAAGTAGATGGAATAAGCAGAGTTTTCTTTTAGAATGGACCTTGCTCAGGCTAAATTCTTCAGGTGAAAATTCCCATTGACTTCAGTGGTACCAGGATTTCATCCTCATTGCCTTTAATAGAAGTTTTCACTCAATCAGGTCTGAAAGGTTGGCTTTTACAGGGGAAGAAAAACTCATTGAACTACAATGAAGCAATTCAGGACTTTGTGCTTCACTGTTAAGTTGAGTTTCACTAAATCCAAGTTCACTGTAAATTTGTTCTGCTTTAGAATACTAGGGTTACGAGGGGCCACATACAGTGTGAATTCATGTCCATCTCCTATTGACTGTTTATCCTGGAGAAGGGGGTGTGTGTATGTCTTTTTTTAAAATTAAAATATATCATTTTAATAGTCCTCTGGTCAGGGATGTGGAGGCTTTGCTGCAATACTGAAGCACCAGTCATGTCCTGCAAATGAATAAGCAACTCTGTATCCAGTTTGCTGTCCTACCATTTTGACTAAATAATTTCCCCTTTCGTTTCCTGATATTAGCATCCTTCGTTTCTCTTACTCTTGATCTGGGGACAGATTATTTTAATTCCTTCACATCTCTATTAACATTACAATAACATCTGAGATACCATTCTAATTCTGAATGTACATGTGGCTGTGAAATAGTTTTACTGTGTCATCCTCACCCACAGCAGCCCCCTTACCTAATCTCACCACAAGCTCATTGTATCCTTTCACTGCTTATGCTCTTTGTAAGAGACAAGGTAGATGAGGTAATATCCTTCACTGGACCAGCTTCTGCTGGCAGAAGGGTCAAGCTTTTGAGCTTCACAGAGCTCTTCCTCAGGTCTGGGGAAGGTAACCAGAGTGTCCAAGATAAATACAAGATGGGGCAGATTGTAAAACATAAGGGATTCACACATGTTGTAGGAGACAACTTAAAATGAAGCAGGCAATTAATACTTCTGCAGTCATAGGACAATGGAGGGTTAGTAGGCAGCAGGTGTGTTTACAAATTGTTGTAATGGGGCCATAAAATTAGTGTATCTGTTAAGTCTGTGGTTTTCCGTGTCCAGCGTAGTCATGAATTGAAGTACCCAGAATCATTTTTTGAAGGTGTTATACAGGTTTCCTTTGAGGACAAGGCTTGGGAGGTCAGGCATGGAGGACTTGCTTTGTGAAAAGTGTTTTGATGGGGTGTTTTTGTCTTTTATCATTTTTCTATGAGAGTTCATTTGAGAGCAGAGTAATTTCTGGGGCATTAAATGCACTGGATGAGTTACACCACATATTGTGATAGGCATGTTCAGAACCCATGCATCTTGAAAGGTGTGTTGTGGGGGCTATCCATCATCGTAGCAGTGGACTGTGTCTCCAGGTTTTGCGTCTGTTGCTCTGTCAGGGTCAGGTTGCTTTCTGAAGTCCTTTTATTGTCCTTTTTCTTTGTCTATTTCACCCTTGGCATTCTATCCTTTATCATATTGCTCCTACTCTTGCAACAGTTTCCCATGTGTCCACCATGCACCCCATCTGTCTTAATTCCTCTTTAAAAACCCACTTCTGCTAATAATCCTTCCTAAATTATCTTCACCTCTAACCTCTGAATGTCCATTCTTTCTTGAATTATCACTCCATGTCTTGTAACCAATGTTCTGTGATCTGCTTATTAGATGCTGAACTTTAGATTCTTAATTGTGTTAATGACTCAAGAAGAACTAATTCCAGAAAGTGAGGTCCATTAATACATCATTTTGTTTTTCTCTTTCCTTAGACCGGAAAGCTTTTATTTCACATGGGAGAATAAAGTGTGCTGGATCTTCTCGGTTTTTGAAGAAAAAATGGGGGATTGGGTATCACTTAAGGTATTGTATTTTATTTTATGTGAAAACATTCCTGATAGTGCTAAATTTGCATCACAGTAGCAGAAGAAATGTTATTTCATTCCTACCAAGCAACATCTCTGGGAGTTTAAAGATAAATGCTTTCTAATATAGCTTAACTGGAATGAATATAAAAACTTCAAAATGTATTGAGGACACTGTGTCAAAACATTCCCTCAACCTGGCACATGCAATATCTATGGTTCCAGTTATGAAAAATACATATATTTTTGCTGTTAATTTTATTTTTAAGGCACTATGATCTGAGATCACCTTTCATCTGATGTAACGCCTTGGGTATTCAGACTCCGCTTGCAGCCAATTAATTTTTTTTCTCATTATTGTGCCGATTTCCTAGAATCCTCGTAATGAAATGCTCCATTAAGCAGATGTGATTCACTTCCTCAGGTAAAAGAGCTGTTGGCTCAGAGGGCACTCCATCCTAAAAGCCATCTTTCTTTTCAGCCTGATCCTCAAATTCTGGGCATCTCTTATAAGATGCTGAGTATCCTCAGCTCCTTTCAATAGACATTGAGGTTCCTAAGCACCTTGCAGGACTGGGCCCTTTGTAAAACTCTTTTTGCCAAACTCTTCCTGTAGATACTGTCAAATCAGTTGGTTATTCCTAAACACTTGTTTTATTACAAATAGCAACCTCGTGTTTGCTAAACACAAGGAGTTGGTAACAAATCGTTCAATCCTTACTTAGACAAAATTTCCACTGAAGTTTTGTCTAAATAGGATCTGCTGTAGGGATTGGATGTTATTCTGGAGTAAAGACTTCTGGATTTGACTCTCTTGGTATATGACATCATAATGATACATACATTGTTCTTGTGGAAATGTAAGCCTTTGCCTTCTTAATATGAACAGGATGCATGTCAGTGAGGTTTGTGACTCTGAGAGCATGATATCCCTGGTCAGACAGTACATCCCTGATGCCACATTCACAGGACAGAATGGAAATGAACTGAGTTATACGCTGCCCTTAGAAAATGTGGATAAATTTCCAGGTAATGATGTGCTTACATAATCCAGAATCCACCATGCATAGAACGATTTCTCTTTTTTCTGTTTTTTTAATTAATGTTGAGAGATATTGTGTCTGCCTCCTGAATTCCATCAGGAAGGCAATCTACTGAGGAGGAACTTTTGCATGAGGAATTTTTTCCAAGATTTTAGTCTCTGTATGTATTTAAGATCAAAGTATGTGTTTTTCTTCTATTCATGACGAAGTACATAAAAATTGAACTTGACACAAATATTTATTTTTTTCTCTTAAATGCAGGGTAATGATGAAGGAAACTGAAAGGAATCCTCATAGGTGCTGGAACTAGGGGTGTTGGGGGTACTGCCACACACTCTGGCTTGAAGTGGATTCCATTATACACAGGGTTTACAATTTTGTTCAATGGCTCTTAGCAGCCCCGTTATACAAATTGTTCCAGCACCCCTAGGAATCAGATTTTAGTTTCAGTTTAGTTATTTAAATTTTGATATTTCTTTGAGTCTGCAAAGAGCCAGAGTTTGGAGTACATGCTCCCTCATAAGAGTTCTACTAATTTTGTGTTTCCAACTGGGCTGGAAATACTGTAAGCGCAGTCTTACTTACCGCATTTTGGCATTTACAGATCCAGCCCTAGCCAGAGCCTGAAAATGCACAAAAGGTTGAAATTTGAAAAATAATGGTAGGTAGGTACTGTGACAAAGCTCTGTCCTTGCCTCCGTGGTCCCACATTTCCTGGCGGATTTCACTAGCCTCAGAGGCTCACTGTGACCCTCCACATAACCCTTCTTTCTCTAGAGACAAGGGTCACAGTCTACTGAGCCATTTTCATCATAAGCCAGCAAGGGAGGTGAGGAGAAGTTATCCTTCCTTGCACAGTCTCTGTTGTCTCCCTGTCTTAGTGATTAATCAGGGGGCAAAGGTGGTGGTGGGGGGGGGAGCCCAGGCCCACCCTCTACTCTGGGCTCCAGCCCAGGGACCCTAATAGTATCAGCTATGGTAGCTGACCTTTTAGAAAGATGACATGTACAATTCCCTGGGCTACTTCTGCCACAGCAGCCCTCGCTTCCTCAGGCTCCACTTCACTCTTACCTCAGGGCCTCCTTCCTTGTGCCTGATATGGTGTGTACTACTCAGCCTCTCCAACAGCGCAACTTCCTCCCACAGCTCCTGACATGCACACCCACCTGACTGACTGGGAGGCTTTTAACTAGTTTCAGCCAGCCCCTGATTGGCTCCAGGTGTCCCAATCAACCTAACCTTCTCCCTACCTTCTGGAAAGTTCTTAATTGGCCCCAGGTGTCTTAATTGACCTGGAGCAGCTTCCATTTCACTTAACCTGGTACCAGGGATTTGTTTAGCCTGGAGCTAATATATCGATCTCCCACTACTTTTCTATAGCCATCTGGCCTTGCCCCGTCACAGTACGTTAAACAAACGAATGAGATGAACACAAGAAAATAATGAAATGAAACTGGTCACTGGGAAAGGCAGTGGTCCCAGTGAATCAGCTGTCTAAACCTTGCTGGGTTGTTTGTTAAGGCATCATAGCAGCTAAGAGTTCTAAAGACGCATTTGAAAGAGGACACTGAGTTGCCTTTGCAAATCATTACCAGGAACTCATTCCATGCATAAGAGGTAGCATGGGAGAATGTGTAAAGGTGTTTGAAAATTTTAAAAGTGGACGATCAAAATTGGCACCTGGTATTTTTTTGACTCTTGAGCGTATGTATTCCAGTAAAACTTCAATTCAGTCTTTAAATACTCAGCAGAATATTATCAAACATGAAGACTGATTAAAAATAGAGACCTGGAGATTTCTGTAAACCCATAGTTCTAATGGTTACCCTAGGATTAGAAGACAGGGTTAAATTCTGCTTTCAAGTACAGAAGTGTGTTCGGAATTACATTGAATTTACATTTCTATACCTGAAAGCACAATTTTAGCCCAGATAAATTTTAATT
This sequence comes from Natator depressus, assembly GCF_965152275.1. NCBI lineage: Eukaryota > Metazoa > Chordata > Testudines > Cheloniidae > Natator > Natator depressus. Next base: position 6,210,031 of record NC_134247.1, read on the forward strand.
TTCTTATGCCTTCAAGGTACATGTATCATTCTGTTGTGCAGATCTGTTCTGTGGCCTAGACAGCCACTCTGACCAAGGGATTATTAATTATGGCGTTAGCATGACAACCCTCGAAGATGTCTTCCTGAAGCTGGAGAGTGAAGCAGCAATTGATCAAGAAGGTAAAATACTGGGTCCAAACATGCAGTTTTCAGCCGGGGAAAATTATTTTTAAATTAATCATATGCTCTTTTTCTGCTAAATGTGAATCCTTACCTTTTTGGGCATCCTCAAAGATAGAAATGACTAGCAAAATTGCTTTGAATAGTTAACTATATTTTTAAACATGGCTAAAAAACAACTGGAAATCCAAACATATAGAACACAGAAAGAGGACTTTTTTTTTACTCCTGACTTGCTATTAAATATTAAATGGATGACAAGGTAAGTGCTTATGTTTCAGAGTAGCACACAGGTTTCCATGAATGATGAACATTTCCTTTTGGAGGGTTCTCCGTGGTGGCTTAGGGGTCTATTTATACCTGCAACATCAGATTTAAACATGAAAAATTCTACTTAATACTTTAACCTTCAGATGTCCTTTACTAAAGTGTATAATTATGGAAAAGAAGCCTTATGAGTAGAAAACTGGAAGAGATCTCTGGATACAGAACTGTGGATGAGAGATGGGTTTTCTGTACATCCCTTCAAGGTCCTAGAATGTTTTCTATTACTTAATACTCCCCAAAGAGCCCATCTTAACTGAGATCTCTTCCCTTGTAGCAAACTAGAAGATAGTTATGTTCAGCCTGCTATGTAGTACTGGTCAGTAGTTGATAATTTTGTGTATTCTTGTCCCTGCCAGTGTTTCTGTTTTTATTACACGTAAAAAAACATTGTCAAGGAGTTATGCTGAGCTATGTACTTTAAAAACTCTTTGTAGATTATGGTGTTTTCAGTGAGGAGCAGGCAGAAGAGGAAAGAGATGCCTTCTCTGCTGATGAAATGGAACAAGGTCTCCTGTCACTCTCAGACATAGGAAAGGCGACTGTAAGTGGCACAGCCCTCTGGAGACAGCAAGTCTGTGCCATGGCAAGAGTTCGCTTTTTAAAGCTAAAGCATGAAGATAAAACCCTTAGATCTATGTAAGTGCCAGTGTTTCTGACTTGTTTAGGTGAAATCAGTCTGTGGGAGGATGTTCATAGCACAGCAATCTGCGGAGTGGGCTAGGATGGAACTTCAGGGATCCACTTCCCTCTCACTTTGAATGTTCCTGGACCATTAGAAATAATTCAGTCACAACAGTGTTTGCTTGTAAATCACATATTTGCTCTAAATGATTTGTGACATAGAAAGCTGATCATCCCAGTGTTCTGGAGAAATGCCTACCTTGCCAATTCCAGCTACACAAAAGCTTCCCTAACTACGAATCCCCATCCCATTATTAATTTATTACCGGGAGTTTCTTGCACTGAACGATGTACATAATTAAATTAGTCATATGATTATTGGCACTGGTTGTAAATCCTATGTTCTTTCTTAAAAAAAAATTTTTTTTAATATCTTGATTTTTTGCGGGGGGTGGGAAAACTTCAAAACTAAAAATCAAAATTTTCGTTTCATCTTGGTATTTTAAAAAAAGAAAATGTTAAAATATTAAATTTTTGTGTTTTCTCCTTTCACATTTTTTCCTTTCCCCATATTGTCTATGAACGCAATAGAATGAATAATGTCTGTTTGTTCTTTCAACTTTTTATTGTTTCTCATTAATTTTCCCCTAATTGGTACATTTTCAAAACTTCTCCAACTCTGGAAAAACTCTGTAACTTTTCCAAAGTTTTGAGGAAGTTGTGAAAAGTTACAATTGAAAAAAAGAAAAAGGAGAAAGGAAAAACCCTAGATATTCATTCTGTTGCATTCAATAGCAGAAATGGGGAAAAGGATAAGTAAAAGGAAAATACAAAAAATCCAAAATTTAGAATCTTTTTGACTTTCTAAAAGGAAACTAAATAAAATCTTTTAATTTAATTTTGTATAGAAATGTCCTGTCAAAGACAAAAAAAATTAAACAACATTTTTCTGTGAAGAAAAATTGTTTTCAATTAAACTCTTTTCCGGCAGAAAATCTTACTGTAAAAAAAATTTCAACCAGCTGCTTGGTTATTACGGGTAGAACTGGTTGGATCTCTTACCCTTCTCTTCCCCCACCGACCCAGGAAGTTGGAGGAGCACCTTCCATCTGGTGCCTTCTGGGGCGGGGATGGGCCAGTGGGGACCTGTGTTTGTGCAGGGGTCACCGGAATCCCAGCTTTCTTCCCTACACCCCCTGTAGAGGCCGTCTGCTTCTGAGGTTCCCACTGCCGCGTACGCTGCTGCTGCTTTGGCAGTGGTGTCAGCCCGGCATTAGACGAGAATGTTCATGTTCAGTTGTTGTTTTTTGCATACTACCACAATTTCCCTGAGGAGCACAAGCAATAGATGGGAAATGGTGATTTACGAAAGTTTATATCTCTGCCAAACCTGAATGGAATTTCATGGGTCAAAGAAAAGGCACCTCTCTAACCCTGGAGCTTTCTTCCTGCTGAATTTTAAAGGCCTGACGTACACAATGGGGGTGTTACACATTCTCAAAATAAAGTGGCAAGAATCTTTTTTTCTCAATACAGTCGAAATATATGGATTGCTACTAGCTCCCCCTACAATAATGCACCTTGCAAAATGTCTTGTCTCCAAACTCATTTGTGATCTGTTCTTCTATCTAGATTACTGCTGTGTGGACTTTTTATGCTACCGTTAGCTATCCAATTTATCATAATTCACGTATGGAAACAATTCAATTCTTGGGAGCTGTCCTCTGGTCTGTATTTTTTTCCTCCTGGAAAACAATCTCACAAGGAAGTCACAAGCCTTCTAGTCTTCAATGAAACAGGTGAGGGGGGCAAAACAGAACAGCAAGGTTGTTCTTTTTCTACACCACTGCTGTTAGCCTGGCAAGGAAATTTGACGGGGGCAGAAGGGGGCGGGAATATTGGCAGAGCAGATGTCGTAGAGGGCAATACAGGGCTCAACAAGGAGAGCAACCCAAGAAGCAGAAAAGGACAGGGTGGTCTGGAGATGGTGGCAAAAAGCTTATGTTTGATGTGAGGCTGAATGACAAGCCAGAGAAAGGATCTGAGGAGAAGAATGACATTGTCAGATCACCTGGAAGGCAAATAACTTTTGTGGTTTCGTTTTGTATTGAACGAATGAGGGCAACGTGTGTTTCGGCTACCTGAGAGAAGGATGCTGCAGTATGCTGTGTATTTATACCTGCCAACTGTATTTTCCACTCCATGCATCTGATGAAGTGGGTTTTAGCCCATGAAAGTTTATGCTCATAAAGATTTGTTAGTCTCTAAGGTGCCACGAGGACTCCTTGTTCTTCTTGCTTAAGTTGTGAGGAGAAGGAGCCATGGAGCACAGAGAGTTTAAGAAGGAAGGGGTTGTGAACACTGTGGTAATGAAAGCAAGGAAGTGGGAAGGAATGGAATAAATAAAGCAGGTGGACGTGAAATGGGAAACTGCGTTCAGTGATGGGAGAGGTGGTGTTAGAGAGAGAGACACAGACAAGGTAGCAAAGAAGAAGAATCATAGGCATGATAGCAAGAGAGCAGAAATTAATAGGAGTAGTAAAACAGCTGAAATACAGAAGAATTAGGGCAGTAAACTAATTAAACGTGCCGAGAATCAGCAGAGCAGTGAATCAATTCATAATGCAAAAATTTGGAAGCAGCAAATTAACTAACTGTGGAGAAAATGCAATGGATTATTACACAAATGGTGTATGAATTCTATAGAATTTACTTTATTATAATTTCTCTGGTCCTGTTTGGCAGGTGGGGACTTTTTACCAAAGACCCGAGGAGAACTTTTATTGTTTAAAAAACAAAACAAAAAACAACAACTTAAAAGATTGCGATTTCTCTGCTGTTGCTTCATACTAGGTTCAAGTATTCAGGACTTCATCCATGCCCTGGAGACTCAGAACATAATGCTGGAAATAGCAACAGGGAAAAATATCACAGAGAAGCTAATACATAATGGGGCTATACAAGTATCCTGTGAGCACCAGGTAGTGTGTGTCTCCTTTTTTTTTTTTTTTAATAATTAACCAAGATGCCAGTGTGGGTTCTGTGGAACTTGTCTGAATGAAGCTCCTGATGGATAGGCGCCAACGACATGAAGATCAAACATAAGCCAAAGTGAAATTCACAAAATTGTAAAGTAAACAAACACATCAAAATTTAATTCAAATATGGCCAGATTGTGGCCCTCCTGCATCCAGGAGAAAAGGGGCTTGGGATTCCATGGCACCACTTCCAGTACATGGGGGTGTCAGGCTTTTCAAAGCCATTTTGTCCCCCTTCTTGAATTTGCGCTTGGCCAGGGCAGAGCTACACAGGTGCACTGGGAAGTATACGCTGCACCAGGGACAGGCAGATTACAGCACACGCCCGCCGCAAAGTAGTGGGGAGATCAGAAAGAAGACTGTGGTCCGAGTATTCACAATCCCTCTTCAGGGCAGCTCCAGGGTCGGGTCAGCAACACGCTGCTCCTTACACTGGGCAAATCACAGACTGATGATCTCGACCATCTCATATTAAATAATAAGCAATAATCTTATGTGGGTAAGCAAATGGGCTTATATTTAACCAGGAAAGGCCTGATTTTGAGCTGGGTCAGGTCACACGCTTCATTTTTGTGGTTGCAGTTTTACGCTCTCAGTGAATTGTGGATGCATTTTATTGAGCTGCAAAACCAGGAGCTGTCTCTGGAACTTGCCCTAAAAATGGAACAGCATTTTACTTTAAATGCAAAACAATCTGATGCTATATGACTGTGACAGATATTGCAAATGCATGCAGTATCGTTTGTGAAATGTGGCTTTAACTTTATAAATATTGTCTGTATCTTTCACCCCGTCCTTGAGAGCATGAAAACTTCAGAAGCTATTGTATTGAGATGAGCCATATGATAAGGACAGGAGAATATTTAGAGGCCTTTGTGTTAAGGCATGCTAGATGTATTTGTGCATTCCTGGCTCGCTGGGCACGATTTCCTCGAGGATCTGGAATCACTCAGGCTGTGTCTACACAGGAATAAAAAAAACTCACAGCTGGCCTGGGTCAGCTGACTCAGGCTTGCAGGACCTGGGCTCCGGGGCTGCAAAATTACTGTGTAGATATTCAGGCTCTGGGGCCCTATGAGAGTGGAGGGTCCCAGAGTTCAGGCTCCAGCCCAAGCCCAAACATCTACACAGAGAATTTTAGCCCCTCAGCCCAAGTCAGCTGACACAGGCCAGCCATGGTCATGCCCGGGGTCTTTCATCCCTGTGTAGATGTACTCTAAGAGGTGATTCGTGAAAAATACCACCACTGGTTATGCAGATACCCAGCCTTAGTAGCCCTCTCAGGGAAAGGGGCAGTGACAGTTGTTACCTGATTTAAGAGACCCAGGAAACACAGAGGCTCGGGGCATAAAGGGCTACCCTGAACTGACAAAGAGGACAACAAATTGACCTTTTGTCCAGTGGAGATGCCAAACCCTGTGCGAGGATTGGAAGGACTAGAATCTGCCAAGGTCTTCATGGAAGTCAGATGCAGATTTACAGTAGAACACAGGGTGCCCTGGCATGGGGCCCCCCAACTGTGGTGGCAGAAGCTTGGTCCTGCCGGCTCTTGGGGCTCCTGCTGCAGGCTCCGCCCCACCATCAACCAAGCTTCCCTTCCCCACCTCCTCCCCCAAGCGTGCCATGTTCCTGCTCCTCCCCCTCTCCCTCCCTCCCAGCGCTTTCCCTGCCACCAAACAGCTGTTTGCCGGCACTCAAGTCGCTCTGGGAGGGATGGGGAGGAGCAGGGCCGCAGCGCGCTCAGGGGAGGAGGCAGAGAAGAAGCAGGGGCAGGGCCTTGGGGAAGGGGGTGGAATTGGGGCAGGGCGGAGCAAAGGCGTGACCTCCGCACTCCCCCTACACATACCCTCCCAGCCCCTTGCCTTGAGCTGCTCAGGGAGTACTCCCACAACCCCAGCCCTGACTCCTGCACCCCTCCACATCCCCACCCCCACCCTGAGCACCAAATGGGAGCTCCTGCACCCCGACCCACATTCCCACCTGCACCCCTCATACCAAATGGGAGCTGCCCCAGGTAAGCGCTCCACACCCCAACCTCCTCCCCCAACGCTGAGCCGCCACCTGCATCCTAACTCCTGGCCAGACCCTGCACCCCAACGCCCAGCCCGCTCCTGCACCCTAACTCCCTCCCAGACCCTGCACCCCCCAGCCCTGAGCCCCCCGCCCCCCACACCCTAAGTCCTGGGCAGACCCCACACCCGAACATTTTTTAACATTTTTTTTATAAAGCGCGCTTATCCAAAGCGCTTTACCATCGTTAGCTAACGGTACGAACAATCTTTGGAAAGGTCATTAAGTGGTCGGCTGAGACACTCAGCGGTTTTTCAAGTGGTCTGTGGAAAAATAAGTTAGACTACAAAAACTATCAAGGTAATTCTCTTTATTTTCATTTACTTCCTATTACTTATAGGAGAAGGAGGAAGAAAAAAAGAATGAAAAACAGGGGTGTGGGGGGAGAGATCAGAGCGAATGTTCTTTTTCTTGTCTGGGTCCCAAGCAGGGGCCCCAAAAATGAAGCTGAGCACAAGGCCCCACTAACTCTAAATCTGCCACTGATAGGAGTGGTATAATGGTGTGCAGTGGTAAGCTTGCATAATTTATTGTCTTCATGGGACTACAATGAGGGACATTTCACTAGTATGAGTCTGTTTGTCCAAAAACACGCTAAGTAAGCCTGACTTCAACTCAACCACATTTACTAATCTCCTCTAGATACAGGCTAACACCTCTTGGCTCAGTTTTAGCAGGTCAAGTTGTAGCCTAGACTCCTGCCGACATAAATGCAAAACTAATTCACGCATTCCTAGATTCATCTCGCAGTAAAGTAGCCTGTGAGTGGGAATGTAAACTGATGAATAATTTTCCTGATTCCCCCTCCATTAGAAAACACCTTTGAGCTTTTGTCGTCTTGCTTTTCTTCAGAGCTACAGGTTTACAGTTATGTGCAGCATAGAAACAATCAACTGCTTTCCAGTGCTTGTGAACATCATCAGCAATGCATTGCTGCGAACCTTAAATTCCACAGCACAAATTCGAATCTGGAGTCATCCATTTTTTCCTGTAAGTGTCATAACTTCACTGCCAGAAATGCTTCTAATACATGTGGTTGGGAAAGAGGTATCTAATTTCTCAATATGTGATCAGGTTTTTTATTAGGAAGCAATTTTGTTTTATCTCTTTTTATGTATAGGTCCAAATTCACCACTAGTATAACTATAAACACTTTTTTTTTTTTTAGCAGAGTTTGGCCTGCATATACTAGTGGAGACTTTGGCTCATATCCTTTTGTTGTAAAAAAAGAGAACTCTGCACCATAGCCTGTGTGTAGGAGAACCTTCTTCGGGGGTTCATTGGCCCTCCCTAGTCATGAGTCTTGAACTTCCCTTCTGGCAGCCTCCCCCTAATCATTGGGTCTCTGGTGCGGGGTAGGAGGGGAGTATGGGAGAGGAGGGGCTATTGGAGGGGGAGGAGAGGTTATGGGAGGAGGCATGAGGACACAGGGGACCTCCTTGTAGCCTGGTGTTTCAGACACTCAGCTGGGTGGTTGGAAAGCCAAGTTCAAATCCCTATCCAACATCAAGCAGACGGGGGAATTGAACCAGCTCTCCCGCATCGCAGATGAGTGCCTTAACCACTGGACTAAAAGTGATAAGGGGGTACCTCCTCCAAAATTTTATGACTCTAGACCTTTTAAAATGCCTGGAAACAAAACATATCAAGTGGAATGAAATGTGTCCCTCAACCTGAAACAGACTTTTTTGAATTTGTTGAAATCTTTCAGAATTTTCAGGTTTGATTTGACCTAAACCAATTTTTTCCCCAAATTTTTCTGAACTGCCAGCAAACAAAAAAAAACCCCAACTATTTGCCGAGCTTTAGCTGTGATACCCAGACTAATACAATGCAGATGTTTTCTTCAGATGTTTTCTGATTTTTTTCGCCCCCCCAGGAGAATCATCCAGGATTATGGGATTATTTTATTGATATCTATCTTTTTTCTTTGCTGCTTTTAATTCCTGGTTTCCCACCTCACTTTGCAATGAACAGCATACAAGATTATAAGGTAAAATCCTTGAATTTTATTAGATATTATGTAGGGGGAGGCCTGGATAGATCTCAGTTTCAGTACTGCATTTGGTTTGGGCTGTCACACTCTTACAAGGACATAGCTTGGAGAGTTCAGAGGAGAGAAATCAAAATACTAAAAGGTTTTGAAATTAACCACTCTGAGAAACAGCTAAAAGACCAAGGCATGATCTATCTAGAGAAATAAAACCGAGAGCAGAGGCAGAGTGATAGCTGTGTACAAATATGTAACAGGTCAAAGACAGATACTCTCATGACGGAAGAAGGCAGGTTTAATAGAATCAAATTGCAATTATAAAAAGGGGGGGGGTCTTTATTTTCCAGAAATATACAAACTTATTCTCTCATTTCTCCATCTTCTTCTTCTCCTCTGATGTACAGGACATTGCAGGCAGATCAGATGGACTTTCAGTGTTTCTCAAATGTGGCCACCAGGGGCTTTTCTTGTGGCCAGAGCCTCCTGGGCTGTGACTGGAGGAGAGGAGGCAAAGCAGTGGCCACTCCCCCTCCCTGTTGCTCCTGGATGCCCTGTCTTGGTCTTGGTTGCTGAGGCCAGCAGCAGGAGTGCCCCCTTCTGGAGTCCCCTGGTGCACACTGCTGTAGGAGCAGGCAGCCGATGAGTTCCCTACTTTCCCATGTGCGGTGGGGCTCAGGCTTTGGGCTTCAGCCCTGGGGTGGGAGGGGCGGGGGGGCAGGCTCTGGCCATGGGGCATCGGGCTCCAGCCCCCTGCTGCCTCCCCCAACCCCTCACCCCCATCTCCCCTGGCCCCTGCTGCCTCCCCTGACCCTCCATCCAGGGCTTATTTTGTCCCCAGGCTTGCCTGGGCTGAGTAAGTCTGCTGTGAAAAGTGATACCTGTATGTTTGTTCATATCACTTTTCACAACAGACTTAACTAGCTAGCAATAAATATATTACAATGATTTGGACGTGTCTATGGGCATATTTATTTGCTTTGCCTAAAGCTAATTAAGTATTTTAGGAAAAAATGTGAGAGTGGCCACCAGCAAGAGTTGGGGGGCCACACTCTGAGGCCACCAAAAAAATTGTCCTGAGAACGCCTGGCCTAAGTGACAGACTCAGAGGTGATTATCTACCACTATGAAGGAATGTGTGTTCTGAAGTCTTTCACTGAATGCAATAGAGTTGTATCAGGGATCTATCTAGCTACCTAGTTACACAATGGCTTCCATCATGGTAGTGTCTGGGAGCCTCCCAAATATATAAACATGACAATAACAGTGTCTCTTTCTCTTCCTCCCACCCTCCCCTCAATCTTCCCAGCCTGTAGGGGAAATAGCATGATTAATGTATAGCTTTCTGTTGATGAGTAAAGAATACACTGAAGGAATATTAAATCTGCCCGCATGGTGCCCTGATGTATCCCTTTATCCATCTACTCTATTGTCCTGTTATACACAGCATGCTCATCTAAACTGACACGAGAAACATCCCTGGATTTGTTTTAATGAATGCCAACAATCATAGAAAGACTCTTTGTTCTGGAGCTACCTTATTAACATTTTTAGACACCGGTTAATGAAGAATAAAAAATGAAAACCAGTATTTCAGGGTACGCTATTAAGATATTTCCACTGCCATCAGGACAAGAAGCAAGGAGACAGGGAAAAGAAGCAACTAAAGAAGGAAGGAAGAAACAAATGGGGTGGGAGAGAGAGAAGCGGGGAAAACAGACATGTGGACAGTGAAGAGGAGGAGGAGAAGAAGAGAGTGGCAATAGCTAGAGACAGGTTTCAGAGTAACAGCCGTGTTAGTCTGTATTCTCTAAGGTGCCACATGTACTCCTTTTCTAATAGCTAGAGAGAGTGAGAAAGGGGAAAGTCCTGTGATAACTCTACAGAGGAAGAAGAAATGGAGATTTGTTTGTACCTTTATTTCCCTGAGCCAGTTTGGAACATAAAGGCAACTAACTGGAAGGACTGTTGTTGTTTTTAAAAACTCTACAATACTACCTCTCTTTTTCCTTTCCTTTCCTAGATAAAAGCTCGTTCCCAACTGCGGGTCTCTGGGCTCTTCCCTTCAGCCTACTGGTGTGGGCAGGCTCTGGTGGATATTCCTCTGTACTTGATTCTTCTCTTCTCAATGTTTGGAGTTATCTTTGCATTGAGTTACAGAATTTCTAAGAGTGCCGGTGAAGCTCTTGCCCTGGTAAATCTGATTATTTAGATCGCTGAAAAATAATTCACCTTTGAAAACAAGAAAGGGAAATCCAGAAGATAAAGTTTACTCCTCTCTCTACACCAGGGAAGGGGAGCAATTACGCCGGTCAGCTCCTGGCTTCAGAATTCATTTAAATTGTAATCATTTATGCCAGTTCGCTCTTCAAGTGTCTGCACCCATAGGTCAGAGCAAGGCAAAGGGGCCATTTTTTTGCTGGGCATTCATATGGAAAAATTAAAATTTGATCCATGGCAAAACGTTGCCGTTTCTGCCAGCAAGATTTCTGAATTTGCCCCAGACGCAGAAAATGGATTTCTCACAGTGAAATGAGAGTCCTGTTTGTGAAAAAGGTCTTTTGTATTTCCTCTTGCTCTCTCCTCCCCCACCTACTAAAAAGAAAAATGCAAGATGAGCCTAGAAGAGATTTCCCAATGAGTTCCTATTATGTACAAGTGTTCCCAGAGTTGATGCCTCTGGGAGTTGTAGTCAACATTGCAATTTCACTTCTAGGGAAACTGTCTTATTCTGTTTTAAGTTACACCGGTGCAAACCCAGAGTAAGCTCACTGATATTAGGGATGAAATTCTGGACACAACCAGGTCTGAGAGCATAACTATATCCAGGGCAGCAGGTTTTCCCCCTAGCAATGATAATCAAAGCAAGGAGGAACATAATACATCCCCAACAAGTAAATGGTCACAGGTTGCTTGTTAAACAGTTCAGATAGCACTATCACATTCGCAGGTGCTTAAATCTTTGTGCTGTTTGAGAGGAAAGATGGTCTAGTGGTTAGGACACTAGCCTTGCAGATGGAAAACCTGCATTCAGTTTCCTGCTCTGCCACAGACGTCCTTGTGATCTTGGGAAAGTCACTCAGTCTCTCCGTGCCTCAGCTCCCCATCTGAGCACCGGGGAAAGAGCATTGCCCTGCCTCACAGGGGTGTGGTGAGGATAAATACATTACAGACTGTGAAGTGCTTTGAGGTCCACAGATGAAAAGGGCTATGTAAGAGCTAGGCATTTTTATTATTTGTTGCTCTATTTTCTCTTCTTCACTGCATTGTGTCTGAGTTTCCCCTTCTGTAAAATGGAGATAATAAATCTTAGCCTCCTTATAAAAGTACTTTGCACTTAATTGGAGGGTTTTTTTTATCCCTTGATCCTCAGTATTATTGTCATTTAAATTGAACTAAAGTGGTGCAGATAGGTTTTATTTGTTCATACCAGTTCACTTACCCCTAATAAGAGCTTTCCTCTCTATAGTTTACCGGTATTACTGGCTATGGAATTTCTATGATCCTGTTCGTATATTTAATTGCCTTCACATTTCGAAAGCGATGCAACAGCTGTGATTTTTGGTCGTTTATCCTCATAGCGGTAAGCAAATGGCTAGATTATGTACCGCATGCTATAAAGTTTATGAAACTGTATTTCAACCTTTTGAGCGTTCAGGTGAAGCTATAGAAGTGGAAACACCCTGTGCAGCTCCAGGAAATAGAAAATGACAGTCATCTTATAACAGGGACAGCTCTGTACCTTTAACTATGATGCATTATTCACATCATTTTCTTCTTTAATATCCTCTCCAATCCTTTCTAGTTTCAAGTGGTTTGTGGTCCCCTACCCAGAATTCCCAACTGTCTCTTGCTCCATGTTTTTTGTGGTTGAAAACTGATTCCCCTCCCCCCCCCCCGCCCCAATATTTTGCACAGGGTGAAATCTCTATAAGCAAAATCTTTGTTTGTGTGTGTGTTTTTCCAAATGGAAATACAAAGTATTGTTGTTGTGACCACCTTTGTCTGTTAGAAAATCTCTCTTCGTCTGGATCTTGTAAACCACAATCCAAATAACAGCAACAAAAATCCCCCACAGAGTTGGCCTTGGGGAAACTGTACCACGCAGGATCCTAACTGACTATTTCAGAGGCTCGGAGCTGCCTCATGAACAAATTTCTTTCCTGAATAGGGCTGGCTCAAAATTCTCCGCCTAAACTGCTTTTTGATGGAAAGTTGGTGCTTTTTGTGTGAAAAGGGTCTGCTTTACAGGGAAAACTTCTATTTTTTGTAGCAGATAATGACCTACACATTTCATAAGAGACAGTTTTATATCTTGAATTAAGCCTGAAAATCAAAAAGCTTTGGTTAAATCCTGAAATATTTTGATTCTGAAATGCTGCTGTGGTGCCTCATACTTCCATTCTCCTTATGGTCCAGGCTCCCTGGTCAGACTTCAGCTCCTATGATGCACCATGGCCATGTGAGCCACCTCCCCTAGCCGAGAGGGGAGACCTCGCTGTATGATGGGAGATGTAGTCTGACCAGGGAGCCCAATCTATAGAAGAGAATGGGAGCATGAGGCACCTGAACTATGACTCCCAGGAGGTATTTCAGAATCAGAATATTTTAATTTTTTTGCTGAAAACTTGAAACTTTTCCCAGAGTGGGGGGAAAAAAAAATTCTGACCAGATCTAGACTTGAGACATCCTTCTATGGTTGGTCTGCAGACTACTGAGTTGTAGCAGAATACACCTCAACTCTTTTGGTGCCTCTTGCAACCTAAATAAACTTTTCAGAGACACCCTTGTAAGGATTTCGTGTACTGCCAAGGCTAGACGTGAGGTGCAAAGGCCCTAGAGAAGATCTTTGGTTTGTACATCCTGCAGTTCTGGATCTAAAAAGGTTCAAACATCATGTCATTTTTCTACAAGGTTGGGAAAAGGATCCCCAAGTGATGTTGTTGTTTACAAATATCTGCATAGTCACTCTGAACTCTCTAAAAGCCTCATGGTAAAAATAAATAAATAAATACATCAGCAAGCTAAGATGTTCACTGCCTCCATGCTAATTATGCTGCAACTTAATGGAAGGGTCTTTCCCCGTATTTTATCTACCAGAATATGCCAATGTATGCAGTGCTGCCAACGCCTTTGATTTTTATTGGAAGTTTCATAATATTTGGTGTGTTTTCTTAAAGTCCCAGCTCCTGGAGTCATGTGATCACATGAGACTGTTTGTTTTAATTCAAAATAAATGTGTAACACTCACTGTTGTGGAGAAAAGGTTGAAGTGTGACACACACACACCCCAAGCTCAAAAAACAGAAGGCAAATAAAAAGAATCCAATTTTTAAAAAGTTCTTGATTATTTTTTAGGACCTGACTCATGATTTTGGAATGTGTAGGATTAGCAGTACGGCTTCTGACAAATAGGTATTGGGGGTAAAAACTAAGGATGCTCTAGAGGGCAGTGGAGTGACAGAAATGTTCTTTTCTCCCAAACACCAACTCTAACCCATTACCCTGAGTCCTTCCCATCAACCTTTCTCATATTTGTGTTTTGTATTTAGTATTCAGCATCTAATAAGTAAGTTGTGTGGTATTCACCATATAACCCAAAATGTAGTGTCATCCAATTCTTGGCAACAGTGAGCAAAGATTACTTTTTTTTATCGAGTATAAGTTACTTTCTTGCATCTTTTTAGGTAACGCTGCTTATCTTCATTATTGATACCATCATGTGGATCGCTTCCATAGAGACAATTTTCCATTATTTCTTGTCCATTTTGATTCCTGTGTATCCATTAATAGATGTTGTGATCCGGTCTCAGAAGGTAAACTATTGTACTATGTCACAAAGAAACTAGATGCATAACTGGCTAAGTTTTTTAGAAAAACAAAACAAACCTCATGGTTTCTCCATGGGAAGCTGGCAGTAACACCCTGGCAAAGAGCTTTGTGGTTTCTCTAAGGCAGAGGTTCTCAAACTGTGGTCCGCGAGCTCCATTCAGGTGGTCCACGGATAGTTCCCTCTAAGGTGCATGCCTGGGCAGCCGCACACAAGAGAATGAAGGGCCACCAACCTAATTAGTGAAGCCGCGTAGATGTGGCTCGGCTAATTAGCTGCCTGGACCCTGGAGAAGATGCACATTTAAAGTGAGGTGGTGCCCTTGCGGGAAATAGGGGATAGGTGGGAGGAGGCAGCGGGGTGAGAAGAGGGTGTGGGGGAAATTTTGTGTGGCGGCCAGAGAAAGAGGTGACTTTCCCCAGGTCCAGGGCTGTGGCTGCAGGGGAGAGACGGCCCTCCTTCCCAGCCTCAGCGATGTGGCTGCTGTGGTGAGGGAGATACTCCCCTCCTTCCCAGCCCCAGCTCGGGGGCTGCCGCGGTGGGGGAGAGAGGGCACATCCATCGCATCAGAAAGGTACTGATATTAAAATGAGTTGTGTGCTTTTATATGTAGAACAAAAAAAGTTAATTATTATTAAGGGTTTTTTTGATATAGTGCTTTTACCCAAAGTGCTGTACAATAGTTAGCTAATGGTACAAGCAACATTTGGAAAGATCATTAAGTAGTCCGCCGACACCCTCAGCAATTTTCAAGTGGTTCGCGGGAAAAAAAAAGTTTGAGAACCACTGCTCTAAGGGGTTGGATTTTGAAAATTGCTTTGTGCAATCCTTATTGTTCCCACTTCTCCCCAGAGGTGCTAGGGAGATAAAATTCTTGCATCTGACAGAGCTATTAGTCTTGGAGAGAAGAGTCTGAAGATATCTGTATTTGAGGGTGTAACTATTTCCTAGTATTAGGACACCCAGATTCCAGCATCTATATTTGCCCTTTGCTAATGTAAGGATTTTGAGTAAAATGACAGAAATGTTCACATCTGAAATATTTACTGATGTGTGTTTTCATTCTTTTAAAACTAGATAGTATTATATTAAAGCTTTATGTATTTTTTTTTCCACCCACAGATTTTTTTAGAATACGAGGCTTTCAGTTTTACTGGCAATTGGAGCGACATATTCGTATCTGTCTTTGCAGTAAGAAACAATTTGAATATTGCGTTATTATTTTGCAGAGGACACACATTCTAATGTGGTGACTATATATTGCATTTGTATAATTCCCCGCAGCTAGCAAAACATACATAATGTGACAGATGTTTCACGGTCATATCTGTTGGACTGAGGTGGAGAGTTTTCCAATGTAGCCTAAAGTTCATTGGCAGGAGAAGTTAGTCCATAAACCCAGGACCTCGTCTGTCACCTTATTAGAGAAGGCTGGACTGTTTGAGGCTTTTTACCTATAAGAAAGTGGGACAAGAATATCAGACTCATTCCATACAGAATAGAACTTTGCCTAGATTTGAGGAGGCAGTTGACAGACTGCTGGCCAGCACCCAATTACTCAGAAATAATAATAGTGCTCGCCTGAAACAGGTGAGGGAAAACAAAATAAGCCCCAGATCATGCAGTGAGCTCAGCCTTACCTTTCGCCTTTGTGCTTATGCATTAACATATGATTTCTCTGCTAGTGTAATCTGTCATTACCTGTCATTTTATGCATTAGTATTAGTTAATACAAATATGAACTTCTTATACAATTTTACATGCTGTAGACTCCAACAGGGTCCATAAAATTCAACCCAAGTCTGAAGACTACGTCTACATGGACTAGACTCTTATATGGGGGAAAATGTAGTAAACGGTAATATTTTGCTCCATTATTACCACCAGTTGTGCTCCAGCGGTGGCAGCAATGGTGGGAAAGCTAGTTGAGACAAGGTGCCAGTAATTACTAACATTATACCCCCATGTTGTCTAGGCCTGCTCTGAGTTGAGTTCAATGTCATGAAGGCTAAAACACTGGCAACTGCCCATTCCACCACCATTGCTACCAGTAATGGGAAGCATTAGAGGAGAAAACCTAGGATACGCACAGCTAAATAACAGGAAGATAATACTTTAATATGGACTATTAAAACTGAAACATTTTCATTTAATTGTTCTTTAGATCATATCAGACGTAGCCTTATAGTTGGGGCCCTGCCAGCCCCAGGGCAAGAGCGTTTTATTTTGGCATTTATACATGAAGATTTGGGAGATGCTCAGATTCTGTGCAAGTGGGGACAGAGAAGTACCTATGATGGAACTCTAAGAGGAATAAAGAAGTGAGGCAGATTCAGGCTGCCAGAGTGATCAATATGGGATAAATACCCACCTAGATTAAATAAGAGGCAGACACAGGGAGAACTGAATTAAACTCTTCTATTATCTCTCACATTAGAATCTTAATAAAGTGAACCTAACATTCACCTAACGTTAAGCTAACATTAAATAGCCAGTTAGCAGCTCAGGAGGTAACTAGTACATGAGGAGAAGCCAATCCCTCTTTTAAGGCACTTTACCTAAACTGTAATTAAAATATATCAAATACAACGTTGCTATTTTCATTCATACAATGCTGACTATTTCTTCTTTTTTTCAGCCTTACCTCCACTGTGCAGTTTTCATTTTTCTTCTTCGATGGCTGGAGGTGAAATATGGAAGAGCAGTTATGAGAGAGGATCCGATTTTTAGGTTTGTGCCCACACATGCCCTTCCATGAGCACATGTGTGCCCCCACACAGCACCCACGCTCGCTCTTTTCTTGACAATACATTTTTCCACAGAAAAAGTTGATATTTTCAATTTTTCACAAAACACTTAGCAACTTTGATTTTTTTAAAAATCCATGCATAGTTTCCATAGGGTTCCACATGATACATTCTCCCCTCCCAAGTATTCTTGCTAGAAAAATGGGAAATCACAATGTTGTTGTTTATTTGTATTGTCATGCCTGCAAGTCGCAGTCATGGACCATGTACTAGGCACAATACAAACACAAAACAAAAATATAGTCCCTGCCCCAAGGAGAAATGGTGTTAAGTTTGCAAAGCCACATATTCAAAGGTTAGGAAAATCCAGTAAATAGATTGCAGGTGCACTTTGATACCATCTTTATCTACAGGATCCTGTACTATTTGTTCTTAACAAACCCTGCCTCATACAGGGCACAGAATGGACAGTGAATAAGGCAAAGGACTATAAGAAGAGAGAGGTTGTTCTCTTGTATTTAGGCCATTGGTCTGGGACACACAAATGCTGGGTTCTATTCCTGGCTCCTCCACAGACATACTATATGACTGATGTTGGTCAAGGCTGTCATAATCCATATGCAACAAGAGGGCTGAATTAAGTTTGTATGGGCAACCTTAATTCTGGTATTTCTTAACTTTTTGTGTGCTTGACTTTCCAATAGCAAATAATAAAAAGCAGAAGTGTTGAACCAAACAGCCATTCGGTCTTGCTCTACTCATAATACATCAATTGTGAACTAGGACAAAGGATATAATGCTGAGTTTGACTCCTTTGATCGGTAGAATTCCCCCGAGGAAAGAGATCAACCATCAAAATCCTGAAGAACCAGAAGAAGAAGATGAAGATGTGCAAGCTGAAAGGGCAAGAGTTAGGGAAGCAATAGCTTCTGAAAATCAGGAAGAGGTAAAACTTCAAGTTGCCCTTTTCTGTCTGTCTCTTTACTCTTCCGAAATTACCCACTGGGGAAAAAATAAACATCAATATGGAAATCCAATGTTTCTCCCCTTATATTTTTCTACTATAAGTAGAAATTGGCTTTCCAAGTGGCATTAACAGATATCATCAGAACTGAGAATACAATTTTTAAAAAGAATGTAATTCTCTTTTTTTCTCGGGCAATCTAAAATGAGTGCTCTTTGGAATAAGGATTGTGACCTCTTCTCTTTCAATGTCAAGCACGTTTTTTTTTTTTTTAGTTTAACTAATAATTAATAATACAGCCTGCATAATAGCTAACCTGAATGGGCAGGAAAGATGGCCCAGTGGAAAGGGCATTAGCCTGGGACACAGAAACCAGTTCAGTTTCCTGCTGTGACACAGACTTCCTCTGTGACTTTAACTGTAAAATGGAGAGAACAGTACTTTCCTATAAAACAGTAAAGAGGTGCAGTGTGCAGAGTGTGAGGCACATGGATACTATGGTAATGGTAGCCATATAGTTACCTAAAACAGTAAAAAGCTATATGGGATTAACATGACTGTCTAGTAGATTTCACCACTGTCGAACTTTTATCTCCCCTCTTCGCAATGAAAATTCAACACATTTCAGCAGCAACATAATAGTCAAAGGAAGCATTCTGAATAAAACCTGTATACAGCAGCCACACACGACAGTGAGAACAACCAGACTGTCTTTGATAGTGGGAGAGATTTGTTCTTTATAAATTCTCTCTCATTTCCCTCCTTTCCTAGAAACCAATTATCATGGTCAACGATCTGCGCAAGGAATATAAAGACAAGAAAGCCAGTTCGGTTTTTAAGAAAAGGAAGAAAGTGGCCACTAAAAATGTCTCTTTTTGTGTGAAAAAAGGTTAGAACCCAGGAGTATTTTACTATAATAATTTTGATGATTGTCTGATTTGAAGGTTACATATGTAGACCACTCACTCACTGGAACGTCTCAGTTCTAGACAGCCCTCATGGAATTTTTAATGAATGTTATTTGATCACAGGTATGAGCAAAAGATTTCTCGTTTGTTTGTTTGTTCTTTCGTGGTGAATATGCCTGACATTCTGTCAGGAAGGGCGAGTCTTGCTAAAAATTGATGCATATTCATTCTAGGAGAGGTATTCGGACTATTGGGACCCAGTGGAGCTGGTAAAAGCACAACCATCAATATGATTACCGGAGAGAGAACACTGACCGCTGGGCAGGTAGGTGAAACGGGTTAGACTTTAAAATACAGGTCAGAATGAAAAACCCACTGCTAATCCTAAACAATACATTAACGGAAACAAAGGCTACTTCTTCAACTGCGGGGGCGGGGGGGGGGGTGACTTGCAATTCGTGTAAACATACCCACACTGGCTGTACTCTAGCTAGCTTGTGAAAAATAGCAGAGAGAACAACATGTCACATGCTTCATAGAATATCAGGGTTGGAAGGGACCTCAGGAGGTCATCTAGTCCAACCCCCTGCTCAAAGCAGGACCAATCCCCAATTAAATCATCCCAGCCAGGGCTTTGTCAAGCCTGACCTTAAAAACTTCTAAGGAAGGAGATTCTACCACCTCCCTAGGTAACACATTCCAGTGTTTCACCACCCTCCTAGTGAAAAAGTTTTTCCTAATATCCAACTTAAACCTCCCGCACTGCAACTTGACAAATAGCCTGAGTACAGTTAGTGGGGGGTACATCTCCACAAGCTGCAAGTCTCACCCAGGCTCTGATGTAGCTGTAGAATCATAGAATATCAGGGTTGGAAGAGACCTCAGGAGGTCATCTAGTCCAACCCCTGCTCAAAGCAGGACCCAAAAGGATGTTTGGAATCTAGCCCGTAGCCTAGCACATCATGCTCTGAAAATCGTTAATGAAAATTATCATCAGTCATTGTGACTGACATAAGAACATGTCACTTGCAATAATGAACAAAACGACATTAACACTATTTATGTAGACCAACCAATGCCAGAACACTTGAAATGAAAGCATGCGCTCCATCCATATCCCCAATATATTTGCCTCAAAATAAATTAAAAGTAAATCATTTCAGGAATGAATCTTGGACTTTCGCTAATGCTGGAAATGGTCTTGTAAGGCTTTTCATTGGCATTTCTCACGGGTCATTCATATAGCGGTACCTAGAACAAACATCTACAGCCATAGACCCTATCGAGCAGGAAAATGACCTACAACCTGTACTCCATGAAACTACTCAGATAAGCAAAGGTTGCAGATCAGTCCCTTGCTCAGTAATTCTCCCTTCATAAAGCCTGAAAAGCCCATAATCGCCCTGTAATTTTAACCCTTCACATTTATCGATCACAAGATTACACAAGTGCAGAATAACAGATTCTTTGTTCAGGTGCTGACGAAGGGGAAAGGTGCCACCGCCTCTCAACTGCAAGAGAGCACAACTGGCTTTCTAGGTCACTGCCCTCAGGAGAGCCCTCTCTGGCCAAACCTTACTGTGCAACAACATCTGGAGGTTTATGCAGCTGTGAAAGGGATGAGGAAAGAAGATGCTGCTGTTACAATCAAACGGTATGTAGTAAAAGGCGTCAAGTTTTCAGTTCATGTTTCATATCTTAGAACTATAAAGCAGAGAGAAAGTAGAATTTTGCTGAAAACCAGACGCTCCACAGTCGAACTGCCCAAGTGTCTTCCTCTGGTGATTTAGCCAAGAAAATAAGCCACCCAGATTTTCTCATTTAGAATAAGTTAGAATTAAAATTAGTGTGTGTTTAAATGCTGGATGTATCTGTGTCTAAACTTTAGATTGTAATGTCTGGTGCCAAAATGTGAAATTAGGGGGATAATCAATTCTGTACTGTCCACTCTAGGCAAGATGGAGAGGGTTTATAATAGATTGTTGTTATTAATACTGCTAATAATATGATTCTTATGATTAAGAGAGAGATTCTATCCTGTTAGGAACAGCTTGTTTGAAAAGCTTCTCTTGTTTAGTTTCTGATGATTTTATTGCTTAAAATAAAAAATTAGCAGACTTTCCAGAAAAATTTTGGACAGGGAAGTAGAACCGAAGGATTCTTGAGATTATGAAAAGACTTCAGAACATGAGTTTTGGAAAGATTCGCGCTCTTCAATGGGTCAGCTTCATTGCGTGAAAATACACAGTCAGATAAGTTTATGGGCATCTAAGAAAACTGAAACACAGTGACTGCAGTATCCATTTTTTTCAGCATCATAGTATAGATCCACAAGAATTCTCCTGTGGAAAAGGGGAAGTAAGCATTTTCTGGGGTTACACATGCCTTTTGCTTAGGAGAAAAGAATAAATGCAAAAAAAGTCATTTTGCGGAAAGAAACAATGCACCTCCAAAACAAATCCTCTTTAGTGGGTACCATCGGGAAAAGAACTAAGAAGAATGCTAAAACAGAGTGGCCAAAGCTTCACCAGTAGTGATGGAGAAAGGGGAAATGGACACCTCCATTACCAAAGGGGGCAGAGCATTGTGTCATTCAGAGGAGCTGTCAGGGAAGGGCAAACCTCTGGGGGTTCTGCTGAGAAGCCCAAATAATAGGGAATTGCTGGTTGCAGAGGGGGCATCAAGAAGATGTGTATCCCAAGCAAATTCTATCAGGAGTCCCTACTGAGAAATGAAAACTAACCTCTCCTCTTAGAACCCCTGTACTCTCTGTGGAAGAGACTTCCTCCCAGGGCCCAGCCGCCCCCAGAAATGGGAGGAACCGAGTCCACTCTTACCCGAGACTGACAGCACAATGGAAAAAGTGTTGAGTTGGGGGAAAAAAACAAATGTTCATTTTACTTCCTTTCTTTCTCCTTCTTCACAGGATAGCAAAGGCTCTGGAACTTCAGGATCATGTCAACAAAGTGACTAGGAAATTATCTGCTGGGGTAACTCGAAAGGTAAGCGTTTGCATTTTTCTTGAATCAAACCCTGGGACGAATTTTGCTCCTTGTTCTTCAGTGTTGAAACTGGAATAACGCCACTAAGCTAGTGGAGTCCTTTTTGCATTTGCATTGATATAAATGAGAGCAGAATCCAACCCTTCATGTTCTAAAATGAATTTTTGTTTCAAATGTACAGTAGTAAAATCTCTGTTTGGGTGTAAACATATTGTAGTTATGGCTGGTAAATTATCTCCAGAAAATAGCTGGCATATTTCTGAAACGTCCATAGTGTGAATGAAAAATTGTATTGGTAAAGAGAGGGGCTAGTTCTGTTTCCAGTTACATGGATGAGATTCTTGTTGCTTCCCCTGTGACGGTGGGGCCCAAACACGCATTTTGTGCCGTCTCACTTCAAAGGGAGTTACGTCCATGTAACATAGTACAGAATATTGCACAGTATGTTTCTCAGATTGTTCAGCTTCTTTAAATCACAAGCATATATGTGTGGAGGGAGGAAATGAAGTCCAAGCCACCCGTCTTTCGAAGGCTGACATATTTTTGGTTGGCTCTGAATTAGAGGATTTCAGAGTCCTGCATAGAAATGAATCTTATGCATAATTTTTTTAAAGAAAATGAGTTAATTGCTCTCATTTACACCTGGGCACCACCACTGGCTTTAGTGAAGTAGGCCAGGGGGACAGAACTTAGCTCCCAAAGTCTTTTCTTCATTTTAGGTGTGTTTTGCACTGAGCATGCTGGGTAATCCAACAGTTCTGCTTCTGGATGAACCATCAACTGGAATGGACCCTAAAGGGCAAAGTCACATGTGGTGAGTAATGCCTGAACCAATTACTAGGCCTGTTTTTAAGATCAGAACTAAATCAAAACAGCATAATAAAAATTTAAAGGCCAAGACTTTCGTGATGGGAATTAGGCTGTGGACAACCAAGCAGATTAGTACCCTTGATGAGTCGCATTCCTTCACAGTTGCATGGGAGGTTGGGTCGGCAGATATACACTCTGTGCCTTCTCTCTCTCCGTCTGCGTTAGCAGTGCAGGGACAGCTGCAACTTAGACTCTAGAATTAATGGTACTCTGTTTTAGTGTCATTGAGAATCCGGGGGGGGGGGGGGGGGAGAGTTCACATCCCAACCATTTGCAATCTGCAAAAATCAGTTGAGGCTTCAGTTTCAGTTCAGCGGTTGGAGCAAAATATAGGCTGGTATTTATTTTTCTCTGAGCGGGTTCATCCCATCCCTTCTTAGCACCACTGTCCACTTGAATCATAGAATCATAGAATATCAGGGTTGGAAGGGACCTCAGGAGGTCATCTAGTCCAACCCCCTGCTCAAAGCAGGACCAATCCCCAACTAAATCTTGACCCCAACTTGACCGCTGCCTCCTCTGAAACAACACTATCCTAATTCTCACTGGCCAAAGTGAAACACGTTTCAGCTAAAGCAGGTACAAAAAAAGAACTTAACAGCCCTTCCCCATTAAATCAGCACTGTAGCAAACCTTATTTCAGAGCAATCCCTCAATGGATTTTGGTCAAATGGGAAGTTCAAAGTATTTTCATGTAGCCGTCAATGTAAAGTTGTTGTTAGGTTTTAATTACATTTCCTTTGTCATTTTGAGGGGGAAATACAATAGAAAAACTTGTTTGGCTCTTCTTCTGATTTTTGTCTTTCTTTCCAGGAAAGCAATTCGGGCTGCACTGAAGAACAAGGAGCAAGCAGCCATCCTCACAACCCATTACATGGAGGAGGCTGAGGCAGTGTGCGATCGAGTGGCCATCATGGTGTGTGGAAAGCTCCGGTAGGCTGTAACATAGATCGGTCAATAGCAGGATGGACACTATAGAAGTTCTCAGGGAACAGGCAGATGTTATGGAGCCAACCTCATTCATTACACCCACCAGGACTTAAATTCTCATAGAGTATTTCCTGGAGCGCCCCTCATCCCCCTCACTACCACACTCCCCGCCCCCAACAAGCTATTAAAAACAACAGGAGGGGTGAGAATATTTACCAGAGCTCTGTTCTGGACAGCTCCGGCTGAATTTAATCCCTGACATCCACTAAGAGGAGAGGGTCATGGAAGCAAGACTCTTTGTCCACTACTAAGTATTTCCCACTGTGTTGCTTTCTTTGTCTCCAGGTGCATTGGTGCTGTTCAGTACCTGAAAAGCAAGTTTGGCAAAGGTTACTTACTGGAAATTAAAGTGAAAGACCCAGCACAGGTTGATTGCCTCCATATGGAGATTCTGAAGATCTTCCCGCATGCAGATCGTGAGGAACGGTAACTGCAAAATACATCAGGGTCCTGAACCCCTGCAGAGTTATAGTATATCATTCCCACTGCTGGAGTTTGGCAGCAAATGTCACAGCTTGAACAAAGATCTCTCACTGGGAGAGATTGAATGGGTTACAGTCCCTAGCTGGCAAGTTGATTAGAGACTGTCGTTGTGTCTGGGCCATGCAATAAGATACGGAAACTTCTTGTGCTTTCTCCTTCCCTTCTGGCCCCCACACCTGAGCCAGACAGAATTTGACTCAAAGTGGTGTCTACGAGCTAGACACAGGACAATGGATGCAATTTCTTTTCTCCCTCAGGGTTTCTTCTTTGCTGGTTTACAAGATACCAATGCAAGATGCACTGCCTTTGTCCCAGACGTTCTCCAAGCTAGAGGCAGGTAAGAGAGAAACTATCAGCGAAAGGTTAGGATCACTCAAAAAGGACATGTAAAGATGAAACATGCTTTTTTAACTGTATCTTCATTTCTCCACAGCCAAACGAACCTTCAGCCTCGAGGAGTACAGCTTTTCTTTGAACACTTTGGAGCAGGCATGGGATTTCAAAGTTATACGCAACTCCTTGTAAAGGAATTGTAAAGGGAACAAAGAAGGCAGCACAGCACAATGATCAAATTTTGGAAGGGGGAAAAAAAGGACGTTTATTGGAGAAAGATTCATTTTCAAGATTCTAAACGGAATAATTGTAGCAGTGAGAGTCAGATGGTGGCCCAGCCTGCAGAGCCATGAAGGGGAGTAAAAGGGCAGAGGTTGCCTTCCTGTTCCCTTGCACTGGTATCCACATCGTGGGTAGCTGTATAGTGAGCAAAGCGGCCTCTGCAAGCCACCGCTCCCTGGGGCTCCGCTCCCGCTAAGGGCTGGTCAGCACAGCTATGTTGGTGCACTAAGGGATAGCAGACATAAGGCTGGTGCAGGGGACCTCCACCTGCTGGAGCAGGGAGAAACAGGCAGACAGATCATGACTGAGTCACAGTCTGCTTTGTGAGCTGCTCATGGAGCAGCACGCCAATGCCTGGCTCAATGCACAGGGCATGAGGCAATGCCATAACTCACTCCTGTGTGACTGAATTAAAAGGGCAAACACCCCTCTGTGAAACATTGCCTTGCAGTTTCTGTAGGGCATCATGGTGTGAACAGTCCCCATAAAGAGCCATCATTAAATTCCAACTTCACAGAGTTTGGCTTGAAATCTGTTTACAGAAACAAACATAGAAGTGAATCAAAATAAATATACAGTCTTAGAGAGGACGATGGTCTTTTCCTAGTGGTGCTCCTGACCTTTGGTGAGCTGGTGAACAGGAAATTAGAGAGCACTTGCTGCTCTGAAGAGAGCTGTATCAGCAGAAAACCTGTTCTCTGTGATGGTCATCTTTTGGGCAATTGCAAACCCATGTGTTGCCTTCATAAAAATAGTAACAAGTATTTAATGTATTTGTTATCAGTGACAGGAAATAACCAGACTTTTGTTGTTGTCATACATTTCAGGTGTTCTTAGAACTCTCCCGTGAGCAAGAAATGGATAATTTTGATATGGCTTTGGAAGGAACTTTTGAGTGGAAAAGACTTCAGCAGGAAGACCTTTAAAAATGTTCCATTATATTTTAATCAGTATTGATGTGTGCGATTTAATAATGCACATATATGCTATCGTTGCCACACACTTATCAGCACAATAAAAATTGAGGCCTGTAACTTTGCAGCTTCTGTACTTTGGAGAAGGGAATAATTTTTCCTAAATTAGCCCCTCTTTTGAGAAAAGGATATTTTTAAAGGCGAAGCCATTGGGGTCCTCAAGGTGAATTGCTCTGCATACAATAGGTGTTAGAGAAAGTACAGGCCTGCAGCTGTGAAACAAGTCAGTGAACTTGACAGATGGCTTGGGCTGGTTGATATGGATGTGGAAGCATGCTTTGAAGTGAACAGTTAACTAAATATGGATCTGCCTTTTTAGCCAGAGTTTTATTCTGTAGTTAAAAAACATCTTCAGTCTCCACCATCCAAATGAGGCTCTGGGTCAGATCTTCAGCTCATACAAAGCCGCACAGGGCTGTTAATTGAGCGGTGCCCATTTATTCCCACTGAGATTCTGCCTGCCTCGTTTACAGATGTTATATAAACCATGCAGCAAGTGTACAGTGCTTTACATGGGGTAACACAAACAGTAAAACTTTGAACTTGGAAGTAATTGTTTGGTGGGAGTGCTGCAGCACAAGTGTGAATGGGGGTGACGTGTGCATCCGAGCAAGGCTAGTCATGACGCAGAATCCGACTCCTCTCACACTCAAGCCCTTTGCGTGCCTCTCCCTTAGTCTGAAGAGAACAGGGTAGGAATGAGGGCTAAAGCCTCACAAATCCCCTGAGAGGTATTAGCCCTGTGGAGGTTAATGAGGCAAAGAAAGGGTAAGTGACTTGGCCAAGGTCACAGGGTGAGTTAGTGGCAAAGCAGTGACTGGAGCTCAAGTTCCTGTCTCCATTCCTGTGCACTTTCCTCTGAAGGGAAGGGAATAACTGAGAAACACCATCATCTAGTGCACAGAAAAAAAGGTCAGTTTATATATAGTGCATCTGTTTTCTTTCTATCTTTAATTATAAAATCTAAGCCATTATAGGGTCATTTATTACGTTTGCCTCATCAGAGAAGAAGCCTGTACGAAGTTGAGCCTTCAGTCATAGGTGGGTGACTTCAAACACACGGCAGTTTAGTCAGTAGAGTAACTAGAAATGAGTCCGCGTCCACAAGAAGATACTTATGCTCTGTTTGCTTACAATATATCACTATCACGAGTCAAACCTGCTGCTTATTGGAGTCTGAACCAGCATCATATAGGTAGAAAATGTCCTGTTTGTTTCATGGGAACAATTTATTAGCGCCCACTTGTTCATTTGCAACAGTTATAGGTATGTAGCAGCCTGCAGATTTAACTGGCTTTTCTTACCACTCTGGCTTTTCTTACCACTCTGTGGATTGAAACATAAAGAAAAGGTGCTGAAACCGCTTATAAAATTCATCCTTTTCCCTAAGTGTTTAAGATAATTTGCTGCATAAATCATCCCAGAACCATCCACCCCTCGTGTTGACTCTGCTGTGTACTATTCTGTTGGCTCTGTTATATAACAATATATTTTATCAGCTTGTGCTTTTAGGTAGGGTTCAGTGACTCTTAACTGTTTAGTGCATTACAATTGTACAGCGCTGCATACCTCTACAGCTTGGTGAGAATACTTCCTGCGTAGTCAATACTTCATTATCTTTAAAGGTAGAAAGACATTTAGGCCCAGATTTTTAAGAGCGCTTAGGGGTTTCAGCACTGCAGCGCCTAACTAATTTAGGAGCCCATCAGTGGTTTTAAGTTCCTCTGTGCCTAAGTCCCTTCTGAAAATAAGATTAGGCTCCTAAATTAGTTAGGCGTTGCAATGCTGAGTACTGCAACACCTAAATACCTTTTAAAAATCTGGGCTTTCAGTTCTACCTTGTGGGAGCTCTACAATTTAGACAGTTGGGGCACTTCCCCCCAACTCAGAAAAAGGAGAAGATAAAATGATGTTTTAAATCTCTTAATATAAGAGATTACCTTTTCCGGGTGGTGGGTTCATTCAGGTCAACACCAGAGCACCAGACTGTGTAGTGAAGATGGGCATATTCTAATAGTGGGCTCCAGGGCCCCAATCCCGCCGGGTTCTGAAAGAATCCAGAGAGTTGCTTTGTGCATTCCACTTCCACTGGAATCATAGAAGATCAGGGTTGGAAGGGACCTCAGGAGGTCATCTAGTCCAACCCCTTGCTCAAAGCAGGACCAATCCCCAACTAAATCATCCCAGCCAGGGCTTTCTCAAGCCTGACCTTAAAAACCCTCAAAGGAAGGAGATTCCACCACCTCCCTAGGTAACGCATTCCAGTGCTTCACCACCCTCCTAGTGAAAAAGTTTTTCCTAATATCCAACCTAAACCTCCCCACTGCAACTTGAGACCATTACTCCTTGTTCTGTCATCTGCTACCACTGAGAACAGTCTTTCAGGTAGTTGAAACCAGCTGTCAAATCCCCCCTCATTCTTCTCTTCTGCAGACTAAACAATCCCAGTTCCCTCAGCCTCGCCTCATGAGTCATGTGTTCCAGTCCCCTAATCATTTTTGTTGCCCTCCGCTGGATGCTTTCCAATTTTTCCACATCCTTCTTGAAGTGTGGGGCCCAAAACTGGACACAATACTCCAGATGAGGCCTCACCAATGTCGAATAGAGGGGAATAATCACATCCCTCGATCTGCTGGCAATGCCCCTACTTATACAGCCCAAAATGCCATTGGCCTTCTTGGCAACAGGGGCACACTGCTGACTCATATCCAGCTTCTTGTTCACTGTAACCCCTAGGTCCTTTTCTGCTGCCTAGCCATTCGGTCCCTAGTCTGTAGCGGTGCATGGGGTTCTTCCGTCCTAAGTGCAAGACTCTGCACTTGTCCTTGTTGAACCTCATCAGATTTCTTTTGGCCCAATCCTCTAATTTGTCTAGGGCCCTCTGTATCCTATCCCTACCCTCCAGCGTATCTACCTCTCCTCCCAGTTTAGTGTCATCTGCAAACTTGCTGAGGGTGCAATCCACGCCATCCTCCAGATCATTAATGAAGATATTGAACAAAACCAGCCCCAGAACCGACCCTTGAGGCACTCCACTTGATACCGGCTGCCAACTAGACATGGAGCCATTGATCACTACCCGTTGAGCCCAACGATCTAGCCAGCTTTCTATCCACCTTATAGTCCATTCATCCAGCCCATACTTCTTTAACTTGCTGGCAAGAATACTGTGGGGGACCATGTCAAAAGCTTTGCTAAAGTCAAGGAACAACACGTCCACTGCTTTCCCCTCTTCCACAGAGCCAGTTATCTCGTCATAGAAGGCAATTAGATTAGTCAGGCATGACTTTCCCTTGATGAATGCATGCTGACTGTTCCTGATCACTTTCCTCTCCTCTAAGTGCTTCAGAATTGATTCCTTGAGGACCTGCTCCATGATTTTTCCAGGGACTGAGGTGAGGCTGACTGGCCTGTAGTTCCCAGGATCCTCCTCCTTCCCTTTTTTAAAGATGGGCACTACATTAGCCTTTTTCCAGTCGTCCGGGACTTCCACCGATCGCCATGAGCTTTCAAAGATATGGCCAATGGCTCTGCAATCACATCTGCCAACTCCTTTAGCACTCTCGGATGCAGCGCATCTGGCCCCATGGACTTGTGTTCGTCCAGCTTTTCTAAATAGTCCCAAACCACTTCTTTCTCCACCGAGGGCTGGTCACCTCCTCCCCATGCTGTGCTGCCCATTGCAGTAGTCTGGGAGCTGACCTTGCTCGTGAAGACAGAGGCAAAAAAAGCATTGAGTACATTAACTATTTCCACATCCTCTGTCACTAGGTTGCCTCCCTCATTCGGTAAGAGGCCCACACTTTCCTTGACTTTCTTCTTGTTGCTAACATACCCAAAGAAACCCTTCTTATTACTCTTAACATCTCTTGTTAGTTGCAACTCCAAGTGTGATTTGGCCTTCCTGATTTCACTCCTGCATGCCTGAGCAATATTTTTATACTCCTCCCTGGTCATTTGTCCAATCTTCCACTTCTTGTAAGCTTATTTTTTGTGTTTAAGATCACTGGATGTATTGGGCTGAGCTACAGTATTGTTAGGGTCAGACAAAAGATTTTTATTCTGCCATATTAAAGGCAATGGGCCTGAGTCTCTGGCCAACTTCATTCCCTTTGCACCTGCCTTGTGGTGCAAAAGCAATGCAATTTGGCCCCAATGTTCCTGCTAATAGGTGCAAAGCTGGCATAGGTGGCTCTGTGAAGGAAGAGTGGCTAGAGCTCTGCTTGACTGAATAAAGCCCCTTGGGGACCATTGCTAGATGGTGAGAGTTAGAACAGCCCCCAGGCTGTTCTAACATGCACTCAGGCTGAAGCTGGAGGAAGAGAATTGGGGAATCACAACCTGCTGCCTGATGGCACCCCCAACATGCACACTTTGCGCGGCTCAGTGGACACTAGCACGACAGAGAACCTGCCCCCAATATGTCAATGTTCTGTGCTTCCTGCCCATCAAGCAAAAAGTTTAGACATATTTACCCAAAATGTATTTATGTTTAGCTACATTTTATCTTATGGCTTTCATTCTATTTCTGTACTCTGCCAATTAGTCTGATTTTGTTGAAACCAGAGGTACATTGTAAGTTTCCAAATGTATCCTGTCGCAATGCTTTCCAAAAACACACTTCTCAGTTTGGAAGTAAACAAGGCATTTTACCCCTGTAAAGGAGTTTGCTCGGTGCCTCCTAGTGGTCAGATGTGGTGTAGCGGCTGTCTCCCCATAATCACCACCAGCCCCTCCTCAGCTGGGCTTCATTCAATTAAGCTTGGCTTTCTCTCTGTCTCTCTCAGGTGTTGCCAGGTATGCTATTTGGCCTCTCAGGCCCACATTAACCACTTCAAGGCCTGTGTGGGATACACCCTAGTTGCCAGGCCTGAAGACTCAACCTGTGCTGTGAAATTCAAGCTGTGCTCTTTCTAGCTAATCTGCAGAAAAGGACCTGGGCATTACAGTGGACGAGAAGCTGGATATGAGTCAGCAGTGTGCCCTTGTTGCCAAGAAGGCCAAAGGCATATTGGGCTGTTTTAGTAGGAGCATTGCCAGCAGATCAAGCAAAGTGATTATTCCCCTCTATTCAGCACCGGTGAGGCCACACCTGGAGTGCTGCGTCCAGTTTTGGTCCCCCCACTACGGAAGGGATGTGGACAAATTGGAGAGAGTCCAGCAGAAGAGAACAAAAATGATTAGGGGGCTGGGGCACATGACTTACAAGGAGAAACTGTGGGAACTGGGGTTATTTAATCTGTGGAAGAGAAGAGTGAGGGGGGATTTGATAGCAGCCTTCAACTACCTGAAGGGGGGTTCCAAAGAGGATGGATCTAGACTGTTCTCAGTGGTGGCAGATGACAGAACAAGGAGCAATGGTCTCAAGTTGTGGTGGGGGAGGTCTAGGTTGGATATTAGGAAACACTATTTCACTGAGAGGGTGGTGAAGCACTGGAATGCGTTACCTAGGGAGGTGGTGGAATCTCCATCCTTAGAGGTTTTTAAGGACTGGCTTGACAAAGCTTTAGCCCAGTGGGCCAGCTTACCTGTATTCTCTTCATTGCTTTGTTGTTCTGCTTTACTATATTTAGTAATAATGCAAGGAACCTACTGGCTTTTATCCTGTAAGATTTGGCTTTAGTAGATAGTATGAGGCTTGAGGCCTATAATCTTTGGTATAAATAAACTTAAGCAACTCATAAATTATAGGGAACTAAAAGTAGCATGCAAGAGGGGAAATTTTGTCCCGGATACTGACTTCAGCCACCCACAGAACATAGCTGACACCAGCATTCGGAAGGTTTCGGACAGAACCTCTGACCACAAAGGAGCCATGACAGAAAATTGACATGTATGCTAATAGGGTAACGTCATACATATACTAACCTATAGAAAACGGACAGCTTAAGGGAAGGAAATACAAATAAAGACCTCTATTGAATATGCATTGGACATGGCAGCGTCAGCGTAACCTACTGTAAAAGTAACATCCCACAGGCAGCAGATAGGTTGTAGAGATGTAGACCTTGGGAGGGGCCAGAATGATGGCCACCGGGGAAGATGAGGACGATGACAGTGATGAGAAAGCTAATGGTGTTAAGTATGTAAGATAATGGTTAAGTAGGTGAAGAAAGATCCAGGTGTAAGTATGGATGTCCAAATGTACTTTCTGTATTTATCTCTATCTGCCTTGTTAAATTTAAGTGTGTGTATAATCTTTGCTAAATTATTAATAAATTATATATTTGTAAATATATAGAGAGAGAGTTCCTATGCTGTGAGTGTTGCATCTGTGCACATTGGGGTTCCCAAATTATATGATGATTTTACAATAATCTTACTGGGCCTGATCTTGGGACATGAACCTGTTAATCCTCAAGTTACAATTATATATACCCAACTTTGGGTCAGGCTACTAAGCCCTGGCTGGGATGATTTAGTTGGTGTTGGTCCAGGGGATTGGACTAGATGACCTCCTGAAGTCTCTTCCAACCCTAATCTTCTATGATTCTATGACAAAGATTCCACAGGCCATGTTCTGTCATCAATGACGCCACTGCAAACCCCACTGTTGTCTTATTTTTCCCTTGGTTATACTTGCATGCAACACCAGTTGCAGTTAATCCAACCACATCCTCATTTATTTCAGTGGGTTCCTCTTTCAGGAGTGCTGTGCAGATAGTGTGGTAGGATCGTGACTTAAATCACCAAACCCATTGTTGCTGTCTGAGGAAGAATAGAACCCATCTCACTTGCACCTAGCTGTGTTGGCTCTGCTATGCTAACAGGAGTGTTAAAATGGATTTTTGTCTCTATGGTGGCTTGAGCAGCTGAAAAATTGAATAACTTGAAGAAACAATGAAAAATGGCTAACTTTATGGAATAATAGCTGCAAAAAATCCTACAGAGCCAGCTCTGCTTGTCCTTAAAGGGAACAGCTGTGACTCTGAATAGACATGGGGGAATACTGTTGAATTAGTTTTCTGGGTAGAAGTGCATATTAGTACAACCTGACTTGAGCCACAGATACCATTAGCTGGTCCAGTCACGGATGTGCACCTTGGGGACTAACTGACCTCGGGGGAGACAGGAACAGACACAGGTAATTGGTTGAGTTCAACTCTCCTGCGAACCACAGTAATTGTGCTTTCTCTCCACACACAGTACCACAGAAGATATAATAAGGATCAGAGTGGGCAGGGATAGCCTCTGAAAAAGGGGGACATCCCTGGCAGGGGCACATTGGAGGAGGGAGGGGGCATGGCTGGGGCATTCCTATAGCCCAAGATATTCCTGGAGGCCACAATAACTTATTGTGGCAGTTGCCAACTAAGTGCAAGCTAGGACAATTTTCCAGACTGCTCTAACCTATGCCAGGGACAGGTACAGCCCCCAGAAGCCCTCAGTTTGGAGCAGGAGCAAAGGTGGCATAAAGGCACCTCTTCACACTCTTTTCCCCCCCACCCCCTGCAGTTTCTTTACTGAACTCAGCTCTGGCCCAGGGATGAATTCAACCCTCAGTATTCCCCTCCCCCACAACAAGGTTTTCTATTTGCATAGGGCCCAATCCTGCATGCTTCTGAGTTCTGTCAAACACCACTGAATTCAGCGGGAGCTGAGGTCACTAAGCATTCCCAAAGAAGTGCTCAGCATCTCACAGGATCAAGCTCATATTTACTTGTTGCTTTCTCAGACCAGATTTTTGGGCTTTGACCTTTGTCCATCTTTCATTTAAGCTGAAAGGTGCAGAGGCGAAGTTCTAAGAAATTTTAGACTGTAACTTTCCTGGGAGTGCTCTCCCTTGCTAAGCTTGTTTGCAATATTATGAGTATAGCTGCAGTACTGCTAGCTAGGAGAACTGGTAGTAAGGGAAGGGGAGGGAGAAAACAATTGAGAAATACGGGGGAAATGGTCACATGAACAGAGCATTTTGGCAGCATGACAGTTAAAAGGACGCTGTTCCCTTTCAGTGACTATTCTGAATAACTAGTTCATCCAGCTGGCATCAAAACCACTGTGCAGGGAAACAAGGAGAGTGTTTCACTATCTTCGCAGACTTTTCCAAGTGTCCCAGCTTCCTTTCTCCGAAGGCTTTTGTGAAGGTGAGTTTATTTCTGCCTGTCTGATTCTATGCTGTCTGAGCTCCTATCATTCTATTAGTGCTCTTCCCTCTATACAGTCTTCAGTGCTTACTGACACTGCAAATGATTTTGCTCAGGCATGTCTTGTTTGATGTACAGCTGGTTGGGACATTTTTGACCAAACGGTTTTTCATCAGAAAATGCCAATTTGTTGAAACTGGAACTTTTCATAGAGGTGTACCAGTGTTGACTTTAAAACTTTTGTTGGGAAAGGTTCCTCGGGTCCTGGATGGAATTTCTGGGCAAAACCAGAGAGAGTTGCACACCAGACCAGCCAATAGCCTGGTGGTTAGGGATTCACATGGGCCATGGGAGACCCAGGTTCCAATTCGAGCCCTGATGAATAGTTATACAAAGTAGAATAGCTTCAACAGGAAAGCTTGAGAGAGACCCACTCCAGAATAGCCACTGTCTTGGTGGTCAGGACAGTCACCTGGGATGTCAGAGAATGGCCAAGTAGGTACCTGAACCTGGGTCTCCCACCTCCCTGTGGACTGCCCTAATCACCAATCGATTGGCTATTTGGAGGTGGGTGGTCTCTCTTTTTTCATGAAAATCTTTGAAAGGTTTTGGTTTCTTCCTGAGTCAAAACAGGAAAAAAATTAAAATTCTGAAAAGTTTTGTGGGACACGACAATTGTTAACCCGACCAAGTCTAGTTTGAAGTTCTGCTGGTAGCCTGACATTAGCAGACGGCTCCTCTCAGGAGTCAGTTTTGATTCTTGAAGCTGGGTTTCCCCGATCAGCTGTATGTGCTGCAAAGTGCTGAGTCAGGCTGAGCAACACTATTGTTTGTTGGAAAATTAGACTTTCGGCTAAACAATTTTTCCACAAAAACTTCACAAACGGCTGTCTGCGAAAAAGGTCAGCTTTGTGTTAAACTCTCAAATACCCAAAATTTTTAATTTGGATATGCCACTGTGATGCCTTCTGGGAGTTGAAGTTTGAGTGCCTCATGTCCCCGTTTTCCTCTATGGAGTGGGTTCCCCAACTGGACTAACATCTCCCATGATGCACCAGGGCCAGGAACTCCCACAAAGCACCATCACAGCTCTCCACAAGGGGGGCCTATGGTGCTTTGTGAAGATGTAGCCTTAAGGAGCCTGGCCCACAGAGGAGAATGAGGCCATGAGGCACCTAAATGGCAACTCCCTTGAGGCACTGCGGTAGCATTTCCAAATGGAAATGTTCAGTTTTCAGCTGAAATGTTGCTGATGTTGATTTTTCACTGCAAACTTGAAACTTTTTTTGAGGGTGGGCAGTGCAAATTTCCAACCAGCTCTAGTGCTGAGTGTACCTCCTGAGGTATGCTGAATTCAGTGGAAGTGTAAGGTGCCCCTTACACTTAACCCCCCGCTTTTCCACCCAGGTTGGGAGATAAAACTCTGCAGATAAACTTTCGAACTCTGGGGCTTTCGAACCCACTGCATATCTGTGGCTGATAAGTACCTCCCTCCTGTCCACCAAAACCACAGCTGCTTCTGTGAGAGGTCTCCTTTAGTATGTTCCTTTTTCACCAAGAACCCAAGATGAGTGAGTTTTCAGATACCCTGTTTTCTAAGGAGGGTTTCCTCTTTCCAGGACAGTCTATGCTGGAATTCTCCAGAACAACATTCCAAGGCCACAACTGGCTAAATTGAAGCAAGTTTTTATTAAGGCTAGAGAGAGAGAGATACATATTATAAACAAACTAAGTTGTTTATAAGTCGTAGCTAGTCTGAAAATTCACAACACACAACTTAGCTAGGTTCACTTTAGCTGCCTTTTGATTTCTTTGACATCACTAGATGATCATCGGAGCAGATAGGTACCCCAAATAAAGATGTTTACAGAGCTATCCTCACTGTTTTGTGTGTATTAAAGTTATTCATTTCTATGTCCTTTGTCCTGGATAAACGAGTTTAGGGGGTTCCCTAGACCCAGATCTTGAAAGGTATTTAGGCTCCATTGGAAATGAATGGAAGTTAGGAACCTAAATACCTTTGAGGATCTGGGTCCTAGTCACTTATATGATGCAGAGGTTTATTGGAACTTACAGCCACATCATAGTAGGCTTTCAGCCCAATGTGTACATTTTCCATCTGCTCTGGGCATTTGTCCTAAAGGAAGGTGGTGGTAATTCTAAAGCATTTAACTCATGTAAAGAGATGGAAGGTGTGTTTTCCCTTTATCATCTTATCATGAATTTTACTCCATATTAATTATAACTTATTGGCACATTCCCAGTAATCTCTCTCAAGTCCTTAACAGCAAATAGCAGATCAATGCACTGACTCTCCCACACATACATCTAAAAAAAAAGGACAATCCACTAAATAGTCTTGTTTCGTGTAAGCGTTTGGCATTACAGCTGAAAATAAGATGAGCTAATGCCTGCCACCAGGAGGAAAGGGGATATGAGTTTCCCTTTATGAGACATATGGATGACAGACACATGAAATGAAATCCAGATGCTCCAAAAGACCCATCACAGATGACCTGCCCCCTCCCACACACCACACAAAGCGCTCCGTTCAGTTGCACTAATAGAAAAAAAACCTCTCACTCTCTCTCACCCCATTCCAGAAATGCTTCCTAGATGTCAGCGAGAGATCAGTGTGTGTCAACAAACCGGGGCTCTGCTATTAAAGCATATACTGGTGAAATGGAGGAAGAAAAAGCAGAGTTTACAGGCAAGTCAGAAGAGCTGGGGTTTGTTCTGAGGTTGGGGCTGGGCTTCACCGGAGAACTCGTACAACAGGCAGCAGTCACAGAGCCAGACTGCACCAGCCAAAGAGGACAGGTCAGAGGCAGAACAAAGCCCCACCTTCCCATCTGTAGCAAGCAATGAGGGGAAAGTATCCTCATGTGTGGTGCAATGGTGAAGCTACAGCTGCACACCAGGAACTTCTAGGAAGCGTTGTGCTCCCCTCAAACACTGCGGCCCAGATCCCCAACGGTACTGAGGCATCTGGCTCCCACTGGTTTCAGTGGGAGTCAGGTGCCTAAATACCTTTGACGATCTGGATCTGAAGCTCTGCATGACCTGCGACATGGTCCAGTGCCATGAAGGCAGAGTCCAGCTCTCACTCTTCAGTTGCTATTGACACTCTCAGTGCTCTTTGCATTTCATTGACCATTTGGTTGGTCTCATTACCAGGCTGTTCTCTGCTTAAAAAGAAAAAAGTCTGTGAATTTAATGCTCAAGAAAGTGTGCAAGACTGAGAGAACCCGAAATGCACTCTCTGGCAGAGATGGGGCCCCAAACCTTTGACGTCCCATCTAGGGTGACCAGATGTCCCGATTTTATATGGACAGTCCCGGTTTTGGGGGCTTTTTCTTATATAGGCTCCTATTACCTCCCCACCCTCTGTCCCGATTTTTCACACTTGCCCTCTGCTCACCCTACTCCCATCCCTCTGTGTAGGATTGGATCTGTATGTCATTTCTACTCAACAGAAGCTGAACAGAAAAAAATGGCATAGTATTATAAAAAGTTACATCCTTGGCATCATTAAATTGGCTAACTGAGGTTGTGGCTGGGAGGGTATCAGGTATAACTGTATGGGTCAACGCTTACTCATCAATTGTTCCAAAAGTGCTTAAGCAAAGTCAGAAATTGCCATTCTAAATGCTCTCACTTCTTGACAGGATGAAGGCACTTGAGCTTTGACTGCATGCTTCACAGCACAGCCAAGGGGCGGAGTTTGCATAACAAATATGCAAGTATGTAAGGTCATTCAGTTAGGAGCTGCTCTCCCAAAGTGTATACCAAAACCCTACAATGGGATAAGCTCCTTCTACAGGGCAGTATGGTTGCTGGTCAGGTGATTTGCAGATGTGCTACCAACTTCTAATTTGCTTCAATTTTTTTTCTCCTTAGGAATTGGTCCTCTCACTACTGATTCCCCTCATATTGTATCTGGATATAATTAGTGGTTGGTATATGCGATACCCAGCAACACCTTCAGCTGACTTTGGGCGTGCAGATAAGTTTAATTCTCGCAGTTATGGAATTCAGTATACACCAGTGACGCATACTACCAGGCAAATAATGCAGCATGTGGCTTCTGATTCCTTTTTGAAGAGTGCGTTCTCTCCTAACTTTATTACACTGTTGTTGTTTACATTTCCTGTATTTCAGGAGACTTTTTATTAAAAGGTGTATTTTGCTTGTACTGAATATTCGTTAGATATTAATCTCTAATGCCAGAGGATGCTAGTGCCAGTCCACCTGTGTGGTGTGAATGAATATCATGGGGAAGAGTCTCTCTTATGGCCATATGCCACTCAGTGCAGAAGAGAGGATGTGGGGGACGCTAGGGTGCCAGTTATGGCCTGGTCTGGTGCCAGTTCTGATGGCCAGTCTGCACTGCGGTATATGTTTTTTTAAGAGCAGCCTTGGGGCTGCTTTAACTTACTCCATTGGCCTCGGGATCTCTACATTCATTTTTCATTATGTTTTTTTTTCTTCTGGCTCTCTCTGCTTCTGTTTTTTAGCCGTTGCTACATATTTGTTTTTCACTCCTCTCTTGAACGAAATGCTGTCTTAACTTTCAAGTTAAAGTTCCTGACTCACGATTTTGAAGTCCACTTAACATTAGACAAAGTGACTCTGTTCTTCCCTAGTTTTGATGGTTTATTTTGCTTGTCATAAAAGTGACAGTCATCTAATGTTTTGGTAGACAATAGTTGTAAACATGCGCATTTATTTTTCTTATATATCACAGATGTACATATTGTTGGAGAGAACACTGGAGAACAAACAGAGCTGGAAAACAGTACTCTGGCATTCTATGAATTTATAGAAGTTAAATTTAATGACGCTTTCTCTTATGAGTTAGCTTCCCATTGGCATTCTGAATTCCATTTGCAAAGGGACAATATGGATCATCATTCAGGTGATTTTTCCCGTTTAACACAAATAATTGTGAATTTTAATAATTTTAATCTTTCAATTTAATCCCAAATTATAACGGTCGAAGTGAGATTAAAATGTATGTAGGTATAAAATTAGTGTTCAAACAACTATTTTCTAATATTGATTCTTGTATATGGGATATCTGTCTACTTGGAATGGATTGTTGGGTGACTCTAGGCATTCACAGAAGTAGATAACTTGGTCAAAGTTTCAGCACCCAATGGCACCCACTCAGTATACTCAGGAATAGATCTGTTTGGGACTCAGAATTCTGTTCTATGGAAAATTCTGATATTTAAAAAACAAAAAAACTTTCTCCATTGGAATGAAAAGCTGAAATTTCAAAATTTCTCACAAAACCGAATTTGGGCAGGGGGATTGTTTTGGCTCATTTGAAATGTTTTGTTTCTGTTTAAATTTTTAAAAATATTTTATTTTTTTATTTTATTTCAGAATTAGAGTTTAATTTTTTAAAATTTATAATTGAAAAGAAAATAATTGGTATTATAATTGAAAATTGGCCTTCTAACTGGTAATTGGTTTGCTCATTTGGTAATTGATGTTCTAACTAGTAACAGGTTTGCTTCTGGGTTTGGTAAATAAGTATTGTAATTGGCATAATATGAAATAAATAACATATTTAGAAACAAGAAGTTGTTTCAAAATAAAACACCAATAAGGACCTTATTGAAGCACTTTCTTCCTGAATGAAATTTCATCAAAAAATGACACATTTTCCCCCACAATGTTGACGTTGACAAATTGACGTTTTCTGGCTGAAAAACATTCCCCTGGAAAATTTTCGGCCAGGAACTGCCTCACAAACCCAGTGTTCTGTAAGCCCCGGTGGTGCAAGCATGGTGGTATGGTCCTGCCCCCGCCCTTCCACACAGCTGCGTCTCCTGAGTCCTCCTGCCTGGGGTCTGTACAGCAGAAGTCTCTGGTGCAGCAGGAGGAGGACAGAGCCCCGCCACCGGTAAGGTGGGATGGATGTGGATCATGGGGAAGGGACAGGGACAGCGCGGGGGCCCCGGACTGGGCACAAGTCACCTGGGGGATCACATGGAGAGGTCACATGTTCCCCCCCCCCGCCTTGTGTCCCTTCCCATGAGTGCAGCATACCAGCAAGAAATGATTTCTACTTGCACCACTGGTTAAGTCCTGTGGAATTCTCATGGGACAATGGGATTGCCTTAGACTATGGTCTGGCAGAGGGCTTTTCCTCTCTCCCATATCTCCTGCTTTCCTCCCCGCCCTCCGTTCAGCCCTGGCAGCCTGCACTTTAATGAACATTAGTGACGAGGCATTTTGTGGAGGAGGCAGGTGCACCTTTATCCACCAGCATTTACAGCCTCTCTTCCTCTGGCAGGGAGCAAACCCCCCAACCCTGCCATTCTGGAAGTCAGCAGGATCTCTCACATCCCTGAATGCTGTGATCTTTCCTGAACCCTTTGATGAGCTAGCACCCAGTGCTTTGGGAGCCTATGAGCACCAGTGCCCAGAATTTCCAGAGTGCTCAGCATCCGTTGTTTCCCAGAGTGACTGCTGTGTGTTGAGCTCCTCTGAAAACATGGCCTCAGACTTTGTGACCATCCAAAGCCTTGTTCCTTGGGGAAAGCGTTTTCAGAGTCTGCTAGCTCTGTGGAAACAGGTAGAATCTGTGGGGCAAACAGGCAGACTCTATTTAAAGGGATACGCCTTGCTATTGTGAGCCTTGTTTTTCTTATCCACTCCAGTGGCCTTCCTTGTAGCAATCAGTTCAAAGACCTTGCAGTTCTGTCCTCACAGAACAACACTACAACTTCTGACCTTCTAACTGAATTTTTTTTTCCTCTTTACCACTTAGATCTGGGTATTATTCTACTTTTGTTCCATCCCATTCATCCCCACCCTAAAGATATGCTATGGCTTCCTCCCTTCGTCTTTCAAGCCACTAAACACAATCTGTCTGGAATAAAGCTTTTCCTGAAAAGAGATGCACCTGGTTAATTTCTTATGCCCAGAAGAAGCCAGGCTTCCAAACTTCTGCAGCAGCCATCTCCAAAACAAAACATAAACATTCCCAGAAAATGCACTGAATGTAAGCCAATGTCTACTCTCTGGGCACTACAGCAGCATATAGCTACGGTGTCTTAGCTTATGTTGCAGTAACCCTGTAGTGTAGATGCAGCCTACAGAAAGAGAAGGTTTTTTTCAGTCACTCCACCTCCCCAGCCAAAGGTAGGTAGGTTGACAAGAGCATTCTTCCATTGACCTAGCTGCGTCTATGTCAAAGGTTAGGTCAGCATAACTATGGTGCTTAGCAGTGTGGATTTTTCATGGGCTGTAATGCCCGCAGTGTAGATATGGCCTGGGACCTGCCTGTCCTGGGTATTGGAAGAGTACAGTGCTAACTTCATGTCCTGGTCATTTTCAAATGGGTGACTCTGGCCCTCCTAACTGAACCATATATTTTCAAGTTGTTAGTGCTTTTCTGCCCATTGTAAGGGTGCTTTGGTAGTGTGTACCTACCGTACTAGCTATTGCACTAAGACTCCCCGAAATCATTGCGTAATGACCACTCAATGCCCATGATATGGAAATGACTCTCAGGCACTATTGACCTCCAGTGAAACCCACCGAAGTCGATAGGAATTTTTGCCATTAACTTCAGCAGGGTCAGGATTTCAGCCACAGACTACAGTCTAATTGGAGGACCTACAGGTGATAGGCTCCACTTCCCTAATCCTCTGTGTCATGTACCCCCCCCCCACAATACTATTTGCTTTTTAAAAAAATCTTTCCTCTAGGCAGCTGCTCTGGCTCCATATTTTATGACGACATCACTTGTGCTGTTAGTCAACAGTGGACTTCAGGATTTGTTTCCCTGCAAGCAAACATTGACGCTGCTATCATTCAAGTAAGTAGAGCCAGGAGCTTGAAAGTCAGTTCATTTTAGCCAGATTATTAGTATTGGACCTAACCAAAGAATATCTCTGACCAAATACTTTACATGTAGATGGAGCTTTTTAGAGAAATTAGATGTATTCACATCAGCGGGGCTTGATGAAATTCACTCTCAGGTTCTTAAGGAAACAACTGAAGCAGTCTCAGAACCACTAGCAATTATCTTTGAGAATTCATGGAGGGCAGGTGAGGGTCCAGAGGAATGGAGAAGGGCAAACAAAGTACATACCTTTAAAAAGTGAACAAAGAGGACCCAGGGAATTATAGACCAATCAGCCTCATTTTGATACCTGGAAAGATACTGGAACTAATTATTAAACAATCGGTGTGTAAGCACCAAGAGGATCATAGGGTCATAAGTAATAACCAGCATGGATCTATCAAGAACAAATCATGCCAAAGCAACCTCTTTCCCTTCTTTGACAGCATTACAGGCCTAGTGGATAGGGGGAAGCAGTAGATGTGATATATCTTGATTTTAGCGAGGCTTTTGACACAGTCTCACATGACATTTGCCTGACAAAACTAGGGAAATATAGCCTAGATGAAATCACTCTAAGGTGTGTAAATAACTGGTTGAAAAACTGCAGCAAGAGAGATTTAAGTTAGATAACAGGAAAAACTTTCTAACTACTGAGTACTTCTAAGCACTGGAATAGGGTTACCAAGAAAGGTTGTGAAATCTACGTCAGTGGAGGTTTTTAAGAACAGGTTAGATAAACACTTGTCAGGGATGGTCTAAATATATTTAATCCATTCTCAACACAGGGGGATGTACTAGATAACCTTCTGAGTTCCCTTCCAGCCCTATTTTTCTCTGTTTCTATCCATGCAAAAATACTGAGCACACCAAATAGGGTGTCCATAAGTCTACCATAATTTGTTCAAGTGCTGAATCGCACAAATGCTGTGAAAGGAAGGAGGGCCCAGTGGTTAAGGCACTAGTCTGGGGTGCTGGAGACCAGGTGTGATTCCCATCTCCGCCGCAAGCTTCCTGTGTAACCTTGGACAAGTCAGTTAGCCTCACTGTGACTAAGTTCCCCATCTGTAAAATGGAATTAATAGCACTTCTCTA
Source organism: Natator depressus (assembly GCF_965152275.1). Lineage (NCBI taxonomy): Eukaryota > Metazoa > Chordata > Testudines > Cheloniidae > Natator > Natator depressus. Next base: position 6,252,664 of record NC_134247.1, read on the forward strand.
CCTCACATATATTAAAAGACTTTGAGGAGCTCAGATACTACCATGATGGGAGCCCTATAAGTACCTAAAATAAACAGATCATTTCTTAGAGCAGTATGGCGAGCTGGTGGAAAGTGCTTGCATTTGCACCCCAGCTGCAGTAGTTAAATATTCATTGTATTTATCTAGCACTCTACATTGTAAACCCAGTGTACAAGCCATTAATTCTTATAACACCCCCATGAGGATCATTATCCCCTTAGTGTTGAGGGAGACAGAGATTCGGTGGTATAGCCAGAATTAAAACCCATGACTGCCTGTTTCCTAAACCTGCGCACATTCCTCCAGACCCCACTGCCTTCCAGCAGTTACAGTCTGACTGTCGAAGTCATCATGGCTCCAGTGGTGCACAGTCAACGTTGACTCTTACTCTACCTGTTGGAAGGGTGTCACCTGCTCTCTTGCCAGTATGCAGCGCATGAGGGCATGAATCTGCCTCAGCTCAACAAAGGCACGCAACAGAGCAAGCCACCCTCCACTGCATTCCTGCACGCTAGCATTTGCAGCCAAAGTACGGCACCCTGGCATCTTCTCCAAATCTAGTGTAGCTGCACGGAGGGAGGCATAACTGGACTATCTTTGTGTGCGGCACCCTGTTCATAATACCTAGCGTTTATACGGCACTTTTCATCAGGAGATCTTAAAGCATTTTACAGAGGAGGTCACTCTCGCTAGCCCCATTTTACAGATGGGGAAACTGAGAGATGAAGTGACTTCCCCAAGTTCACCAAGCAGGCTGAATCACAGTCTAATGTTCTGTCTGTCCACCAGGCCACACTGTCTCCACATTAAAGCAACTCACTGCTGGAAATAACACCCTGAACGCTGCCCTTCCGAGAAAACCATCCCGCCGCTACCACCAGTGCTCCAGCGAGTGAACGTCACTCCTCTTGTGTCAAAATGAGAGCTTAACACTTTGTGAAAAAAAAAAATGCCTGCCATACAGATACACCCTGTGCCATAAGGCTAGAGTGAAAATGTTTGCTGCTTTGGAAAACAGCGAGAAACATGGGGGTTTTCTTGCTGGTGATTGGAATGTTTTCCACGTGGCTCCTATCATCCTCTTTACAGCTGCAGCTTCAGGGTCTGGAGTGCAGGTGTGAGCTCGGGCATCAGTGAGTGTTTGTGTAGAGAGTGAATTAGGTTGCCCTTTTCTCATCTTTCCTTAATTCCGATGGAGAAGTTTACAGTGAGAGTGCTCAAATCCAGCTCCCACAGCCAAGGATCATTGACAAAATGTCCCTAAAAATCTGGGATCTTGTCAAATTAAACTAATTGGTTACTTGTTTTGTATTTTAGGTTGCATCAAACCACTCAGTGATGGAAGAGCTGCAATCAGTCACTGCTGTACAGATGAGGATACCTCCCTTTCGTGTTGCAGAAGGCATTAACTATGACGTTTTGGTTGTCTGCACTGCAGTGGCATTCTCTCCACTCATATACTTTATGTCACTCAATGTGGCAAAAGAAAGGAGGAAGTTTAAGGAGCTGATGAAGATGATGGCGCTCCAGGATTTAGCCTTCTGGTGTGTGAAATGCCCACTTAACTATGTATGGCAGATAAATCAACTGGTGAATTAATATCTCACCGATGCAGCCATGTGTTTAAAGTAAACTGTAAGAAGCTGGGAAATTCTGCTGGGTGAGCAAGATGTGTCCTCTCCATTTGCAAAACCTGAGAACGTAAATTAAGCCCAGGTGTAATCCATGTTGCCAAAGGAAGCTGCTAAATATAGGCAGTGCATCAGAATTACCAGTCAGCTGCACAATGTATGAGAGTCAATGGAAGTAGCCAAAGCAAATTGAGAGCCTTTAGTTTGTCGTGACATAGTTGAATGGCTGCTTGTTTTTCTCTGCTTTATGTGAAAGGTGTAGATCTTGCATTGTAATCGGTGGAGGCAAAGCAGTCCTTCCACAGATCATAATGCAGAATTGAGCCTTAAATACAAGGACAGGGGGCCAAACTGTCTTTCAGAGGAATTCCATTAGAATGGGTCCAAAAAGAAAATTCAGGGACTCTTTCCTCCTCTTCCCCCCACCCCAACCCCCTGCACATTTTCCCTACATTCAAATGTTCAGGATTCAAAACATTTCAACGTGTTCTAACTTGGTCATTGAAGCCAATGTGTGTCCATTATAGTCAGTAATAGTGCAGACTGATTTCGTTTTGCTACTGAATGGTATTTGCGGTACCGCTCTGTGACGGGGTGTATGGATCTTTCAGTGCCCCCTTCTGCGAGCCCCGAGGCATTACCGTTCTCTAACCCAGGAGTGTCCCATAGAGGAGACCCCACTGAGCTAGACAATGGCCTGGTAATTTCCAGCCAGGGTTCAGTGTCCGTTCAGGCAGACCCTCCCAGCTGGGAACTGTGTAATTATACACAAATTCACCATAGTATTTAGGCTCAGCACCTTATAGGGAGGATGGGTTATGCCCATAAGTAACGTCCTTATCGCAGATCCCGCAATATTAGGCTTCCACGGCAATTTTGATTTTAATTCGCTAACTTTGCACAGTCCACAATTTTGCATAATTTTGAATATGCAACAATAATATTCATATTCATAATTTTGAATATGCACTAACATTCAATGCCTGTAAAATGTAAAGGGCTAAAGTGATTGGACTCGATTTCTATAGCAATAGTGTTAAGATTTTTTGTCTTCTGAATTTCATATTGTACCGGTCACTTTTTTTTAACTAATGTAATGTAGTTGCAGCCAAATGTCTGGTTATCAGAAATAATTAGCAGGCAATGACCTAACACGTGAGTGTTTATATTGTTCCAGGACATTTTTCTTGAACACATAGGACTACTCTGGCTTTTCCAAATTACGTTATTACTTTTCCGTGGTTTTCCAAGTCTTGTCCACAACTCAACTGCAATTATTTGAAGACCATCCTGCAATTTAAATAGGGCCTTACCCATAAAAGAGTGAGCAATACAGGTACACACAGTGACCCCAGATCAGGACAGGAGTTCTGAGGAAATATAGTGTATAGCTGCTCCTTGTGTAATTTGGAGCTTTCTACTTGAAAAACAGCCTGGGAAGGAATACCTAAAGACTTCTGCCAAGTTGGTGTCAAACCCTGCTCTAAATCCCAACATGAAGATGGTGATTTGTGCTCAAGTCTGAGCCTCCAGCAAATTTTCTCTCTTGCCCCTCTGTCCTTGGCCCTTCCATGAGTGCCTTGTTATATTTTTATAGCCATTTGTTTAGGAAGCATGAGCAATTTTATCAATCTTTACTGTACAAAACCCAGAAATGCAAGAGTAGCCATTAGGAAAATGAACTTCACGCTTTTTGCTTAGAGAAACATTGTGCAAAAATTTTTAAATTGCTGTCTAAAATAAATGCATGTTTACGGGAAAGCATCCAGTTTTAAAAGAAATTAAGGTAAATCTGAAATCTGTTGACTTCAATGGAGCCAGTTTTTTACCCTGTAAATTCTGGGAGAAATGTGGAAACTTCTTGGTCTGGAAGAATAGCCTCAGTCAGAATGAACATTTTTCCCAGGATGTCTTCCCTGTTTTAAAATCTTCCTATCATTATCCCAGATAAAATTCTGGTCAGTAAACAGAGGAAGATGGAAGCTGATAGATGCACAGTGATTCACGTCCGTTCAAGATGTGTATTTTACATTCTCCCCATCTGACGGGCAAACTAGAGATCATATATTGCCCATATTCTTGGGGCTTTAAGTCTGCACTGTCTCCTATCACATTTAAAAAATCAGTTCTTTGTGTTTATGAGTTGTCCATCTGAGCTTGGTATATGGCCATGGCAATAGCCTAGGACTTGGGAAACATGGGTTAGATTCTCTACTCTGCCGCAGACTGTTTATATGACCTTGCTTAAGCTGTGTAGCCTCTGTGCCTCAGTTCCCCATCTGTGAAATGGGGATAACTGCACTGCTCTACCTCACATAGGTGTTTTGAGGACAAATATATTAAAGAGAAACATAATTCATTTATTTATTTTTAATTGCATAAAAATATTTCTATTTCTATCATGGCATGAAACTCCCCTTTTTATTAAAACCTAAATTGAAAGCAAATGGTAAGTTGGCAGTATCTCTGTAAAACATTATGGTGACATGTTGTCAAAGAAATATCAATGATTGTATCAAAGTACAGGCTTCCCTTCGCCCTCCCCCCTTTTTAACAGATTACTGCATGACCTCACATCCATACATAAACCAGAAAAGTAATGCAATGTCTTTTGATTTTAGGTTCTCCTGGGGTTTGCTGTATGCAGGCTATATTTTAATAGTGGCAATTCTACTGACACTTATCATGAAATCTGATGAATTTATATACCACACCAGCCATTCTGTGATGTTCTTCCTCTTTTACCTCTATGGCATCTCTTTGGTAAGTTATATTTTTCAGAAGAAGCATAGCTGTTTCCATTTCTGGACTTATAATAAGTCTGGATTTAAGCATCCTTGGTATTGCCACAAGCAAAACTTTTTGAGCTGCGGGGGAGAGAGGATTTGGCCTGGAGGATTCAGACAGCCTTCATACAGATCCTAAATAGAGTCATGTTTTCAGTCCACTCCGGGACAAAACTTGCTGGGCTCAGTTCATTTTCTCAATTCATTTTCAGCTGCAGATTAACATTCCTCTCACAATTCAGTGCAAGCTTAGCCAAGACCAAAGAGGACAGGAATTTACTTCCGCAGTCCAGAGAATGATTGAGCGACCCTGGTTTGGGATCTCTCCACTCAACTAGACTTCATTTACATTAATTAAGTAATGCTAAGGAGAATTGTGTTCTGCAGTATTAGCTTCTTTGCTATGGTCTCTTGGATTTTAGGTTTATTTTTATGATCCAGTTAAACAAAAAGTGTTTTAAAGGCCTTGAGCCAAGTTCAGACCTATACACAGATGCTAATCCAAGTGTAATGTTTGGAAGCTGTGAGGCATGGTTTGGCCTGTATATGTTGGATAGTTTCAAGCTATCAAGCCATTGAAGGACCAAGATCATTAAAGCTCTGCTTTAGAGAAGGCAGGCTGCCAATCACCTAAAACAAGTGTTGTTTCAGTCATTTCTATCACTGGCAGTTTGAACCTTAAAAAGTTCATTGGTTCTTCAGACTAAAAATACTGGCCAATTAATGAAGAGGGCAGGATACTTCCAAATTCGGAAGCATTCAGGGTCAAGGCAACCCTGACATAAGATAAGGCCTTTAAAACATCCCCCAGAGCTGGTTGTTACCTCATAATTGTAGCTTTTCCTACACTTGTTCAGTAAAGTTCTCATGGATGGAAAACATTAGTCTCAATAACTCTCTTTTATGTTGGCCCATCCTTCTGAGCACCTCGTCACTAGGGGTTATATAAGAGTAATGAAACACCAACAGTCTTACAGCTGTAGTGCTGTACAATGATATTGTGATTCTCTGAGAAACTGATGCTAACAAACCCTTGGTCTCTTTCAGATGTCACTTGCTTTCTTGCTAAGCTCTTTGTTGAAGAAACCTAAGCTCACTGGCATAGTTGGGTTCCTCTTCACCCTGTCCTTTGGAAGTCTTGGCCTTGCTGTATTGTATAACCATGTTCCTGAACCTTTGGAATGGGCTTTAGGTCTCTTCAGTCCTTTTGCTTTCGCGGCTGGATTTGTGCGGGTATGATGCAGAATAATTTCCTCCTCATGCGTCGTTCATTTAGGGAAGGATGAACATTTTATCTTTTAAGACTTTTGGGTTCATTGACTCTTCAGAAATGCAGTCAGTGAAGGAAAGTTGATGATGACACCCATTTCCTGGTGAAAGGGTTTGAGTCCTTCAAATCCAGTAATAGAACCTCAAGCGCATTGGCTTCACCTCACCTGCCACATAAAATTTCAACATCTTCTGGCCTTCATGGCCCTGAATAATTTAATTGTTTTGTCTACCCTTTGGTTCTTATCCCTATTTGCCCTTATCCTCTCTATTCCATCCAACCCACACAATTAAGCAACCCCTTATTGTACTTCCCCACAGGCTTCTTCTACATAGCCAACTGCTCTAACATCCATTCGTATTCTTTCCTCTGTAAATGTCTGCATTATTTCAGATTGTACATTTAGAAGACGCTGTGAAAGGGGTGGATTTTTCTGACTTTTTGGAAGACTCCTTCCCAATGTTGGCAGTTTTTTCCCTGTTGGCTTTTGATGCTCTTCTCTATTTGATGCTAGCCATCTACTTTGACAAAGTTTTGCCTGGTAAGTATGAGTCTGATTGCAATTTAAATTAATTTAAATGGTTTCATTGCTTTCCCCTTCTCTTGAACTATCTCCTGTAAATAACGTGGTTTGACTGTATTGTAGCCTACTAGACTGGGACTCAGAGGGATACCTGGGTTCTGTTTCCTCCCAGCCATTGGCTGGCTGGGTGACCTTGGGCTAGTCATTTACCTATCTGTGCCTCCTATCTGTAAAATGGGGATAATTGTACTTGCCTTTTTTGTAAATTGCTTAGAGAGCTACTGATAGAAACTGCTATGTAACAGTTAGGTGTTGTTATTATATCCAGAATCTATTTTCTCATTCTGCTCAAGCTCAGATTGATTGATTTACTGTTTTCTAAGCACATTTAACACACGGGAGTATGACAGATCTCAGGACAAAGTCCTCTCCCACAAAACTAACACAGCACAGCAGTGTTAATGCAAGTTCCCCTTCCTTGCCTTGCCAAGGTGCTTCGATAATATTCCAGAAGGGCTACCTGTAGGGAAGACAGATTATTCATTCCATGTTCTATCTCTATCCCTGGCCTCCTGACTTGTTGACATTGCTAGAATGGGTTCCATTTGCTATGGTGATGGCACAAATGGCAATTTGGTGCCTAATTCTCTTTTTAGTTCAGTGGTGCAAAACTGTCATTGGTACCCTAGAAAATGCCCCCCATCCCCTGCAACAGCTTTATCTCAATATTTCACTGAATAAAATGTTCCATTTTATTTTGGTTTAATAATTAGATAAATATGGGATGCACCATTCCCGTTTGTTCTTCCTGAAGCCATCTTATTGGTTTAAAAAAAGAAAAAATTGTGTCAACAATGATATCCTAGACCATGAAGAATACAGTGACCAGGTCTTTAATGATCATGTTGAGCAAGTGCCTCCAGAATTTCGTGGGAAAGAGGCCATCAGGTATGGGCAATAAGAGCGTGTGTGTTTGGTGTCTACCGTGTTAAGGCTTATATGAGTCCAATCACTAGAGAAATGTAAAGACTTGGATTTCTATTTAATCTTCCCCATAAAGTACCCTGGACCTGATTCTCCAGGAGGTCTGTGCTGAGCTGAGAAGTAGACGACTACTGCAAGAACCCCCTGCAGTACCTGCCTGCTATTAGCCCAACCTAGAAGCAGAGCTTTAGGACGCGCCTAGCCCTTCGATTCCAATGTTAATTCAAACCTGTCTGCTTCTTTTTCAGTATCAACAATATTAAAAAAACCTATAAAGGGAAGGACAAGATAGCGAATGCTTTAAGAGGTAAGGAGGGAAGCCTCTGAAAGTGAAGGTACCTGTGGGTATTTTTTCCAAGCACCAAGCTACCCATGCGTCCATTTATCCCATGCCATCCCATTTTAGTCCCTGAGAGGCACCTAGATACCAAGGTGATGGACACTGTTTATAAATACAAAAATGAGATTCAACAAGAATATTGATAGCTATTAATAATTATACATGAAAAAGGAACTTTTTGGGCCCAGGTACCCAGTTTGTTGCCCATACAGATGTGGGTACTATTTAGGCCATTCCATTCTCTGGGCACTTATCCCACAAATCTGAATGCTCAATATAATATACAGGATGCCCATCAACATCCACCAACTGCCCAGCTCTCCTCAGAAGGGTGAAAAAAAAACAGTGGGCTCTCCTGCATAATGAAAAAGGTTAACAAATCCTAGCTCCGGCATGCCAGGGTGGGGAAGTTTCCAAATCGAGGCCCCTCATGCAGAAATCCCTGAGCAGCTCATTCCTGTTTACATTAGACGTGCTCCAGCTTAAGCAACTTTGCCAATGTCTAGTGTGGTAATATTAGCTAGATCAATTACCTAGTTACCTGTAGTACCTGAAGCTTGGGGAATTTCTAATCCTAATTCCTAGCCCTTCTCTGGTTTAAACTTCCTTTGCTTTACCTTATTACCAATACCATTTTTTTTATATTAGGTTTGTTGCTTAATGTCTATGAAGGCCAGATCACTGCATTACTTGGTCACAGTGGAGCTGGAAAAAGTACGCTACTGAACATCCTTAGTGGACTTTGCCCACCTTCAGAAGGTAAAATGATCGAATGACAAGCTGAAGGGAAGGTTACCAAAGTGTGATTTCCCCTACCTACACACACCTTCTGGCTGTCTGAAGGAATGAACAGTTTATGGTTACATGTGGGAAGGCACAATAGACATGTGTGATTATGAGTACATGGGAATGCCCATGTGCTGTCAGTGAGCTGGAAATGAATGTCACTTAACTAAGGAGCTCCTTGAACCTTCCTCTGAAGCATCTGATACTGGCTACTGTCGGAGATAGAACATTACAGTAGATAGACCACTGATCTAATATGATAGGACAATTCCTATACTCCTACATATCCATAGCAGGGAAGGAGGTGTGATGTCCCAGATTGAGGTGTCACTGAGGTTTCGGAACAAACAGATAAACTAAACAGTAATAAGTCACTAGGACCAGATGGTATTCACCCAAGAGTTCTGAAGGAACTCAAATGTGAAACTGCAGAACTACTAACAGTAGTCTGTAAGCCAGTGATTCTCCAACTTTTGTACTGGTGACCACTTTCAAATAGCAAGCGTATGAGTGCAACCCCTCTTATAAATTAAAAACACTTTTTTATATCTTTAACACCATTATAAATGATGGATGCAAAGCGGGGTTTGGGGGGAGGCTGACAGCTCGCGACCCCCCATGCAATAACCTTGCAACCCCCTGGGGGGTCCCGACCCCCAGTTTGAGAACCCCTGCTGTAACCAATCATTTAAATCACTTTCTGTACCAAATGACTGGAGGATAGCTAACGTGACGCCAATTTTTAAAAAGGGCTCCAAAGGTGATCCCGGCAATTACAGGCCAGTAAGCCTGACTTCAGTACCGGGCAAACTGGTTGAAACTATAGTAAAGAACAAAATTGTCAGACACATTGATGACATAATTTGTGGGGAAGAGTCAACATGTTCTTTGTAAAGGGAAATCATGCCTCACCAATCTACTAGAATTCTTTGAGGGGGTCAACAAGCACATGGACAAGGGGGATGCAGTGGATATAGTATACTTAGATTTTCAGAAAGCCTTTGACAAGGTCCCTCACCAAAGGCTCTTAAGCAAAGTAAGAGGGAAGGTGCTCTCATGGATTGGTAACTGTCATGGGATAAGAGGGACGGTGTTCTCATGGATTGGTAACTGGTTAAAAGACGGGAAACAAAGCGTAGGAATAAATGGTCAGTTTTCAGAATGGAGAGCGGTAAATAGTCGTGTCCCCCAGGGGCCTGAACTGGGACCAGTCCAAGTCAACATATCCACAAATGATCTGGAAAAAGGGGTAAAACGTGAGGTGGCAAAATTTGCAGATGATACAAAACTACTCAAGATAGTGAAGTCCCAGGCAGACTGCAAAGAACTATAAAAGAATCTCTCAAAACTAGGTGACTGGTCAACAAAATGGCAGATGACATTCAATGTTGATAAATGCAAAATAATGCACATTGGAAAACATAATCCCAACTATACATATAAAATGATGGGGTCTGAATTAGCTGTTACCACTCAAGAAAGAGATCTTGGAGTCATTGTGGATAGATCTCTGAAAACATCCACTCAATGTACAGTGGCAGTCAAAAAAGCGAACAGAATCATTAAGAAAGGGATATACTGTATAATAAGACAGAAAATGTCATATAGCCTCTATATAAATCCATGGTTTGCCCACATCTTAAATACTGCGTGCAGATGTGGTCGTCCCATCTCAAAAAGGATATATTGGAATTGGAAAAGGTTCAGAAAAGGGCAACAAAAATTATTAGGGGTATGGAATGGCTGCCATATGAAGAGAGATTGATAAGACTGGGACTTTTCAGCTTGGAAAAGAGACGACTAAGGGGGGATATGATAGAGGTCTATAAAATCATGACCGGTGTGGAGAAAGAAAATAAGGAAGTGTTATTTACTCCTTCTCATAACACAAGAACTAGGTGTCACCAAATGAAATTAATAGGCAGCAGGTTTAAAACAAACAAAAGGAAGTATTTCTTCACACAACGCACAGTCAACCTGTGGAACTCCTTGCCAGAGGATGTTGTGTGAAGGCCAAGACTATAACAGGGTTCAAAAAAGAACTAGATAAATTAATGGAGGATAGGTCCATCAATGGCTATTAGCCAGGATGGGCAGGGATAGTGTCCCTACCCTCTGTTTGCCAGAAGGTGGGAATGGGTGACAGGGGATGGAATACTTGATTACCTGTTCTGTTCATTACCTCTGGGGCACCTGGCATTGGCCACTGTCGGAAGACAGGATACTGGGCTAGATGGACCTTTGGTCTGACCCAGTATGGCTGTTCTTATGTTTCCACACCCTGCTAACTTGTTCTCCTCTATCTTCTCCTTCTTTTTGTGTTCTTCAAGCACAAAAGCTTTTATACCATGTACTAAGCCCAATTTCCTCTCCTCCCTTCCCAGAGACTCTCCTTATTTCAAGCAGATGAAGAACAGGGGATGGGTGAATTGATTAGAATAAAATAAGAGTTGACCCAAACTTTCTCCCAAAATTTCATCTGTTTCCTAAAGTTTGAAAATATTTGGTTAGTGTTTGTATGTATGTATATTTTTCCTTTTATTTTTGCACAGCCTTATATTACCAAAAGAAAGCAAAATGTTTGCACTGTCTGCAAATCTGGCACGCTATACAAAATATCCGGCAAATGATTTCTCATGTTGGTAACATCTTAATCGATTTATTTATTTAGTTTCTTAAAACAAGATCATGTAAGAAAATTTCATTGGGTAAATTAGGTTAATGCTTTTGTGGGATACATACTAGTGGGTTACATCTACTGTGGAAGGAACACAGTGCAAATATCCAGAGTTTTCTTTCATCCAGGTTATAAGGATAGATACTTTTGCTCATATTTCAATATCAATGTCTGACATACCATGCATTCTAACAGCATGTTATGCTTTCTGTTACTCATGTTTACTTTTGCAGGCTCTGCCATGATATATAAATACAAAGTATCTGAAATGGAGGACTTGGAAGAAATTAGGAAAATAATTGGAGTTTGCCCACAATTTAACATTCAATTTGAAGTTTTAACAGTGAAAGAAAATCTAAGGATTTTTGCTAAAATCAAAGGGATTCAGCCAAAAGAAGTTGAACAAGAGGTAAGTATGTTTCATATGGAAGATGACTGGTGAGAAACCTTGCCTTTGACTAGACTTAAAGGGCCAAATTTTCACACTGGTCTCTAACTTTGTATGCACAATTTTATAAGTGCAATCGTAGAAGTGCCCAAATGACCACATTTACACGTACAAATAGCGTTGGCACGTCAATACACACAAATTCCATTTGTTCTCGCAAATTATTATTTGTTTGCATTAGGACCTGTAAGTGATCCTGTAAGCGAGATCAGGGCCCCATTGTGCTAATGAAAGAGACAACCTTGACCCTGTGCCAAAGAGCTTACAATCTAAATAGACAAGACAGAGACAAGTTGGGAGAGGACACAGTGAGGTTAAGTGACTTGCCTAAGTTTACATAGTAGGTGGGTGGCAGTGTTGGCAATAAAACCCCGGTCTTCTCACCTCCAGTCCAGTGCCATACCTACTAGTCCATCCTATCTCCCCAGGGCTGTCAGCACAAGGTAAGGGGCCAGGTTTGTACATTTATCCAAAAGGATCTGAAAGCTCACGTAGTAACTCTGAGCAGGAGTCCTGGAAGCTTGGTAGTAGTCAGGGGGGCCACAAGGCCCTGTCCCTCTCCATGGCCCTATCCCCTGCTCCTCCTCTTCCCCCCGAAGCCCTATTCCCCGGCCAGGCTGGAAGCCGGAGCCGAGCAGTGGTAAGAGCTACCAAGGGAGCCCAGGCTTCTATGGGGAATCCCAGACCCTCCACCTGCCCTGGACAGGGGGTTGGGGTGCCTGAGGGTAGCCTCTGGTCCACATCCACACCCCCTGGGGCACACCGCCCAGGGCAGGTGGAAGGTCCGGGACTCCCCATAGCGGCCTGAGCTCCCTGAGCGGTTCTTACCACAGCCCAGAGGAGGAGCAAGGGCAGGGCCACAGAGAGGGGCTGGGGCTCATGGTGACCAGGGGGCTAAGGCCCACCTCGGCCCCCCCACTAGGAAGAAGCTGGCACCATGGGCAGGGGCTGTGCTTCGTTGGGGGGGAGCTGGTCACCTTATCAGCTCCCCCGCCGTGAAGCACAGACCCTGCCGGTGCCACTCCATACAACCTGAGGCTTGCAGTTTGGGGAGGGTGGGGGCAACACAGCCCCCTGCCTCCCAAACTACGCCCATGTTAAAAAGTGGGAGGGCCATTGCCCCTGCCAACCCAGTTCTGGCACTCCTGACTGAGAAGATATGAATCATCATATTACATCCTTCCCATTGTTAATGAAAGTAATTTATTAGTGTGACCTTTCAAATGTTCTCTTATTTCTATTGTGGGGATAAAATGCCTTTGTTTCCTTTTTTTTCAAGGCAGGAGTGCATTATTTGTAAATGTAGGGTTATTCTCAGGGACTAAAGACACATGGGGTATGTCTACACTTCAAAGACAAACCCGCTGTGCCGAGCCTCAAAGCCCAGGTCAGTTGACTTGGCCTTGCAGGGCTAAAAATAGCAGTGTCAATGCTCCCATTTGGGTTGGAGCCCAGGCTCTGAAACCCAATGACAGGGGAGGATCTTGGAGCCCAGGCTCCAGCTCTAGCAGAAATGTCTACACTGCTATTTTTAGCCCTGCAGCCCGAGCCCTGCTCGCCTGAGTCAACAGACCCAGGATCTAAGACTTGGTGCTGTGGGTTTTCCTTTGCAGTGTAGACGTATCCCGGAAAGTTATATTAGGTTAGTTTGCATGTTGTCTGGAGAGCATGGAGGCTATCAAATGCATTATGCACCTGCATTATGTTCTATCCTGAGCTACAGGGCTGTCCTTAGGATTTATGGGGCACTATGCAGTATTATTAAAGTGGTGCCCCGATGCCTGACGGCAGCCCAGGCTCACATGTGTATTTTAGATAAGCATGGTCTTCTGAAGGATTTGGTTAAAAAAACATATGTCTGAAGATCCAAGCATTTAAAGCAAAAGATGAATACTCAAATTGTGCATCTAAAAATCTATGCAAGGATTTTTTAGAGTTGTGATTTTATAATCTTCAGCAACACACTAATAAAATATTTGTCAAGCAAATTTTAAATGAAGGTCCTGTAGACTAACATGGTCTGAGTAAATATTACAGTAATGCACAACTGTTTTTGTCAGTAAATTCATAAACTGACGGTATATACCTGGGGGTTGGCAAATGACTGTTAAACAGCTTCATTACCACTCGAATAGCTCTTTAACAGTTTCAGTGTTTTGCTAATAGGTCTGGCAAGCTGGACACTTTTTCACTTTTAAGTACTAGATCCCCACCCAGCTGTGGTGGGAGCCTGCAGGAAGGGTCAGAACAGGTGGAGGTGGGAGGGTGGACACTAAGATCCCGGGGTGCCCCAAATTTTCAGATGCCCTATGCCGTGCTGCGTATGCCTAAGGATGGCCCTGCTGAGCCAAGTCTAGTGCTTTATGGTGATGCCTGTGAGGGACAAGTGTCTGACACCATCCAGCCATCATGTTTGAGGTCTTCCATGGGGCGGTCTTTTACATTCTGCTTTCGTGGATCAAAATCAAAGATGATTCTTGCAGGGAAGTTGGTTAGGCATTCAGAGCAGATACCTGTACCACCCATATCTTAGAGACAATTGGGCAATTATTTGAGAGTGTGTGGAGGGACCTGGAAATCCAGATTTCTCTCATTGTGCAATCCTTATACTTCCAGCTTATGAAACAGCTCTGAAACTGATTACTCCACTACCAGATGTTCCCTTTTCTACTGACTCTGTTACAGTCATTGGCCAAGCATATACAGTCCAAAGATTCAAACTATATTGTTTGGCTTTCAGCAGTAAGCAAACAGTAACTGTTTGCATATTTGGTTTAGCTACAATAGCCAGCAGGAAACTAGTTAGTGAAATCATTGAACATTTTGTTCATGTGTCCATGAACTTCCCACAGTAAATTTAAACCCCAGGATAATTCTACAATGAGTTTCAAAGAGGGTTTTCTGTGTCCTATGTAACTGGTTTTGTTTCCAAAATAAATCTTTGTTGTTGCTGTGTATCTGTTTGTTAAATAAGACCAAATGAAAAATGTAACTGAGCGTTACATGAACGTGTGTCATGTTAGCGAATTGAAACAATCTCAAACTACAAATTCCTCAATGGTGGTGGAAGTTTCCGATAGCCACACTTGTTCTGTTTTTCATTAATTAGAGTTGTTTCATGGTCCTGACAACGATTAACAATAATAATGAATCTGCATTTCTGTAGCACTTTCATGCGAGTACTTTACAGAGCTTAGTATTACCATACACAGCAATTTTGCAGTTGAGGAAACTGAGGCAGTGATTGGCCCTGCAATCAGATCCGATAGCAGAACCAGGAACAGAATCCAGGTCTCGAACTCCCAGCCTTTCACTCTAACCAAGGAGTCATTAACGATACTTGATGTGGCACTTTGCAGAGTCCTTTGTGTCCCACCGAACTAGGTCCCTCTTAAAACCTGACCTCCTTTCTCCAGTTCCACTCATCATACTACAGATCCACCTGGCCTCTACACTAAAACATGCTGCCCTACAGTTAACATGCCTTTAACAGGAAGCATGTTCAGGCCCATGAGTAAGGCAAGAATCCATGCATTAGGTAGGGCCGGGGATTGAGCAGCTGTGGAGATTGTTCACAAGTCCCTGCTAAGCACAGAATCCTAGAAACGTAAGACTGAAATGGACCTGCAAGGCACTGAGGGAGGGCTAAATATTATCTAGACAATGCCAGACAAGTGTTTGCCTAGTCCGTTCTTAAAAAAGTCCAGTGAGGGAAATTCCACAACCTCCCTAGGTAATTTGTTCCAGTGCTTAACTATCCTGACAGTTAAGAAGTTTTCCCTAATGTTTAACCTAAATCTCTCTTGCTGCAATTTAAGCACATTACTTCTTGTCCTATCCTCAGTAGTTAAGGAGAACAATTTATCACACTCCTCTTTATGACAGCCTTTTAAGTACTTGAAGACTATTATGTCCCCCCTTACTCTTCTCTTCTCCAGCCTAAACAAACCCCTTTTTTTCAATCTTTCCTTGTAGGTCATATTTTTTTAGACCCTTAATCATTTTTGTTGCTCTTCTCTGCACTTTCTCCAGTTTGTCCACATCTTTCCTGAAGTGTGGTGCTGGGAACTGGACATAATACTCCAGTTGTGGCCTTATCAGTGCTGAGTAGAGTGGAAGAATTACTTCTGGTGCCTTGCTGACAACACTCCTGCTAACATTCCAGAATGATGTTTGCTTGTTTTGCAGCAGTATTACATTATTGTCTCCTATTTAGTTTGTGATCCACTATAACCTGGAAAATCTGTTCTGCAGAACACCTTCCTACGCAGTCATTCCCCCATTTTGTATGTGTGCAATTGATTATTCCTTCCTAAGTGTAGTACTTTGCATTTGTTCTTATTGAATTTCACCTATTTCAGACCATTTCTCCAGTTTGCCAAGATCATTTGGAATTCTAATCCTGCTCTTCAAAGCGCTTGCCACCCGTCCCAGCTTGGTATCAGCCGCAAACTTTATAAGCGTACTCTCCATGCCATTATCCACATCATATATGAAGATAATGAAAATAAAACTTTTATTCACAAAGTTCTGTTTAAACCAAAGTAACACCAGCCTGCAAAGTTCTTGGCCCTGTTCCATTCCTGCTGCTCGGCCGTGTGTAAACTTCAAACCGACACTAAAAACCCAAACTAACGTTGTAGACAAGGCCACTTTTATGTCTCAGAGCTCTCAGTCATAGTCTCTTGTCAGCAGACCCCTCACTCTGCCTCCCATGGGAGTACCCCAGCCCCTTTTAAATGTACTGAGCTGAGCTTTGTTCAGCTCCCCATGATTGCTTCAGTGCAAGGAGGCATTTCCAGCAGAGACTATGAAACCCCTGCTGGGACTGAACCCACTCCCCAACCGCTGCCCACCCCCCCAAAATAACCACACCAATGTCAGGCTCAGCCAGTCTCCAATGACATGGGGACACAGAATGACTATACACTGTACCTGTATCTTTTCACATAGGAATGGCTATTTTCTTACAAAGTTCCCAGATACCACTTCTAGATGTGCCATTATTTAGTCATTATACCAAATACTGCCAGCCCCAAGTGTTCAAAAACATGTCAGAACCCACCCACCCCCAAAATGACGAGATTGGCTTAAAAGTCATCAGATTTTAAAAATAATAATAAAGATTGTGTTCTTTAATTTTGCTTTACTTTTTGAAAAAAATGAAAGCTGAGATTCTCGTGAAATAATCTGATTTCAGCAGCTGGGGCTTTAAGACAAACACTGCATATTGTGAGACCTGCAATACAATCTCAAGAACTGGCCACACTGGAAATTGTATCCCAGAATGACTGCATGGAGCTCAGCAAAGCATTTTGGGGTGTAACACTGGTTTCATAGTCAATTATTGACACCCAGTAATTATTTATAACCCAGTTCCTGTGCTGCTCCTGTGTCCAAAGTGCTGTTTGGGAAACAACAAATAGCTCTGAGGAAAATCTTAAATGACTAGCTTGAAACCAGGATGTTCTCTGTTCCCTAGGTCCAAAAAGTTTTGACTATGTTGAAAATAAAAGACATCCAGGACTGCCAAGCTAGCAGCTTAAGCAGTGGACAGAAAAGAAAGCTCACGCTTGGAATTGCCATTTTAGGAGACCCCCAGGTAAGATTAACATCAACCTGTTGGTAGGACACCCTGCTGACAAGAAGGCAGATAGGCTGGTGAAAGTCGCCAGAAGCTGCTGATTTAGTTTGAAGAGCTGTGCTTTTCATAATGCTATTTATTATCCATTCGTTATGTGTATTGTCTTATGCAAGGTATTGGAACCTGGTCACCAGCCATCTCTGCCTGAATACCTGTCACGAGTTGCACCACTCACCGCTAGTCTGGTGCCACCTCTTGGTCACTCTGGGGATTAGCTCTTAAGGTCGCTACTCCTTTGCATGCTGTCACACTGTCTCCGCAGCAATTCTCTCATTCCCGGAACCCCGCAGCACCCATTTTGTGACTTAGCCCTCCCGCTAGGTTACTCAACGTTCCCCCCTTTTGGGGTACAGTCCTTCAATTCTCTGTCACTCCCACAGAGACCCAGGCAGTCTTCCTGTTCACTGCACCGCTGATCTATGCCACGCCCTCGGTGGCTGGGAGGGGAACCTGGGCCTGCCCTTTACTCTGGCTTCCAATCCAGGGACTCTCAACCCAGGAGTTCTGGGCTTTCTTCTCCCAGCGCTCACTGCTCCTTCCCTGGAGTGCTTCCTATCACTCCTGGTTCCCCTCCTTGCTCTGGGTACTAGCTCCAAACCCTTCTTCCCCTTCCCAGGGAGTGACTGCCCTTTCCCAGCAGCAGCCTCTATCTTTGCCAGCTTCCTGCCTTTATAGGGTCCACCTGTTCCGGCCCAGCTGAACCTGCTTGCGACCAATTCCCCGCTCCCTGACTCTTCCTCCAGGTGCAGCCTGTGGAGTTAATAGGTCTGCCTGGCCACCTGAATCCCTTCCAGTCCTGTGTGGGTGGTGGACACCCCATCACGGTACCAGACACTCACTGTGCCACGCCCCGTACAGATTGGTGAGGCTTCTGGTCTCTCCAGAGGGTGCTACGCCATGGGCCACCGAGAATCATTTTTGCCCTGGCCTAGCCAGTTGTGCTAGCCAAGCCTGTACACACGCAGCGTAGGACAGCATTCAGGAACAGGTGCAGGCTTGTTAAGCCTTTCTTTGTGACTCTCACTGTAGCTGTGGCTCTGACCTCAAATGCAATTTCAGTTTCAGCTCAGGCTGACCGTGAACAGAGCAAGCTGAACCCCACACCAGTGGAGTGTTTTGGGGTTCAGAGCCTCAGTCCGATCTAGGGGGACCGGTCATGGGTATTAAGGTGTGCATGCTGCCTCTTCTGGTCCAGAGATACTGGTGGCAATTTCATGCCGAGGCCCTGCAGAGGGAACCATGACTGCATGGGCCAGGAGCTCTTGCTTACCCAGGCAAGAACGCACCCAATGAGAGATGAGAGCACTTAGCATCAGTATAAATAGAGCTGTGTCTATCCATTTAATTCTCTTTCCTTCTCTGAATATAATGTTTTCCACAGGAAGTGTTGGATTTAGATGCTTCAGTCCCATTGAAATCCTAAACACTCTGCTAAATATGCAATCCTAAATGTCAGAATCTGTGTCCCGGTCACAGAGTCTTTCATGTGGCTGGAATGGAATGTTTTATTATTTCCTCCTGGCAGGTTTTGATATTAGATGAGCCAACTGCTGGTTTGGATCTCAGTTCCAGATACCATGTATGGAGCCTACTGAAGGAGCATAAAGCTAACAGAGTAACCCTGTTCAGTACCCAGTTAACGGACGAGGCTGATATTATCGCTGGTGAGCACTGGATTTCTCATTCCCCGAGAGATGATGATGATAATAGTAACACAGATGTCATTTTGCTGGCCAGAAATTTTCCAGTGGAACATTGTTCTGTCAGCAAATGCCGAGTGGTTGAAAGGAAAACGTATTGAGGAAGTGTGTCAGTTTTGACAAAATTTCATTTAGGAAAAAAATATGGAATGGAACATTTCAATTTTCCAGTTTTGAAAGGATTTTTCATTTCAAGTTTTTAATATTTGACATTATATAATATAAAATGTAAAAAGTAAATATTGGAATGAAACATTTTGATTTTATCCAAATGAAATGTTTCGGTTTACATGAATTTTTTTTTTCAGAATTGCATTTTGGTTTTTCTTTTCATTCCATTTTGGAACAGAAAAAAGTTCAAAATCTAAGAATTTCCCATGAAATGGAAAAGCCATTCCTGCCCTGCTCTCAATGTCATAACTTGTTCTTTCCTGACTGTTGAGAAGGTTAGTCCCTGCTGTCTTTAGTACATCCATTTATTTATAAGACAGACCCAGGTCAGTGAGGTAATATCTTTTACTGGACCAGTTTCTGTTGGTGGAAGGGACAATCTTTCACACTTCACAGAGCTCTTTCTCAAGTCTTTCACAGGCCTGAAGAAAAGCTCTGTGAAGCTTGAAAATTTATCCCTTCCTCCAACAGAAGTTGGTCCAGTAAAAGATATTACCTCACACATCTTGTCTATCTCATGTCCTGGGACCAACACAGCTTACAACAACATTGCAAGCACTTATTTATAGACACTTATGTCTCCCCTCACTCATTTTTTCTCTCTAGTGAGGAACAATCTCCTGTTTTAGCTCTATGGTACAAATTATTTTGTTTCTGTTTCTTTAGACCGGAAAGCTTTTATCTCCCATGGGAGGTTAAAGTGTGTTGGCTCTTCTCTCTTTCTGAAGAGAAAATGGGGAATCGGTTATCACTTAAGGTGCAGTATACTGAGCTTGTGTTAAAGGGATCCATTTTGAGTACATTTTGGTTCTATATTTGTTGGGGGGGGGAATAATAATCTCTATATTGTCAAAATTAATGTACACAGTACTGGTGGGCATTAGTTTTGTCGTTTGTATATTAAGCATCTTTCTCGGCTATATATTTTATCTGTCTGAGTACTGAACATCTGTTCATTTTAGTCCTCTGTCCGATACTAAAAGGAAAAGATCTTTTCACATATGGGTAAAAAATCAAAAAAACATGCAAAACAGTTTAATAATTCATGTCTAAAATTGGCATTGATTAACAATAAAGTACGTAGATAACCAGAGGACATAAGTTTGGCTGGTATTGTCCTCTCCCCATCTTTTGCTCCATTGTTTATTTGAATTGTTACTAAAGGAAACTCTCAATAACCTGAATGGGAACTTTGCCTGCATAAGAGTTGCATAAGGGCCTCAGGATTTGGATAAATCTCTGTCATTTAGCATTATGGGGCCTGGCAAAAACTTTTTTTTTTTTTTTACTCATTTTTTTCCCTACGTTACATTTGACAAATTGTACAAAGTTCTTGATGTAACTGATCAGTTCAGTTATGAGGACTCCATTTGGTGTCCTGTCCAAATATTTCATCCCTTCATTTAAGAGAATAAAATCCCATGTGGCTGAGGACTATGTGCCTGATCCCGAGAGGTGTTTTGCTCTCTCAACCCCAACTTAATTCAGTGATTCCATTCTGGGGCATATAGTGCAAATTTGGAATAACTGTGTTTTACTTGATATCTTCTAAACACACACAAAGAAAGCCCCTCTACATCTGTGAACTCTGGCAAGCTATTCTCTGTGATAGACTTTCCATATCTGATGTTCCTGTGCTTTTCATGCAACCTTTTATTTCTCTCAGGAATCAAATCAAATTCTCAATTGCAGGTGGCAGAAAGGCAAACCCTGGAGCTGATCCTATAATTAGATGCCACTCCTGCTCCTACATCACATCTAATATGTCAGTAACCTCTGGACTTCTCCATCTGTTTGAGAGAAACAGAACCCTTGATAGTTTAAACAGCTAACATTCCAAATGCCGATTAGGTGTGTGATTAGAAGTCTTGTTACATATATGCTAGTGGACAATTCATTTCTGAACTTTCTTCAAAAGACTTAACTTTTTCCAACTACTTATTAAGTGGCTGGATGTACGTTTCTGGATGTGTTGGATTGTTCCAGGATGAACAGAAGAGGCACAGTTACAAATATTTCCTTTTTCTTTCCTTTCCAGCCTGCACATCAATGACTCTTGTGACTCTGCAAAAATGACATCTCTGGTCAAGCAGCATATTCCCAATGCTAAGTTATCTGGGCAGAGTCATGAAGAACTGATTTACATGCTGCCCTTTGAAAATGTGGATAAGTTCCCTGGTAACTATCACTTTGTAATTTAAGAGTGACTCTTTAGGATGTCATTGTAGCAGAGAAGTTTCAGAACAAGTCTAAAAGACTCCTGGAAGAAAATATCAATACATAAAGCCGTCTGAACTTTGTTTTCTGTTAATGTTTTGCCTTAATTATTTTATGTCAATTGTCTCTTTTTAAGCTGAGCAACCCCATTTTACCATATCTTTTTAAGGGAAAAGATAATAAACAGAAAGGGCTGGAGGAGATGGGTGGTGGTGTGAATAAAGTACTGAAGGTCTGGGTTTTATGCCCAGTTTCTGACACCTCTGTTACCTTTGGCAAGTCATAGTTACATGCTATATTCCTCCATCTCCACATCTGCAGAGTCAAGATATAACAACTTCCTCACAAGGGAGTTGTGAGGCTTAGTACAGAGATTCATAGATTCTAAGACAATCAGTGATTATCTAGTCTGACTTCCTGTATAACACAGCAGGAAAACTTCCCTGAAATAATTCCTGTCTGGATTAGAGCATGTGTTTGTAAAGGACTTGGAGATCCTACCATGAAAGGTGTTGTACAAGTTGAAACTATAATTATTATATTTTATTTTATTTTTTGAGTGCACACCTTCCCAGTGAGCATCTGTATCAGGGATTTCAAATCCTGGTTGGTTGGCTATCCACTCTCCATAAAATAGCCTGAAGAACTGTTCTCTGTCACTTAACTGTTTAAATGCCTAAATCTAGTCATGATGGAGGCTGAGGTGAATCCATATTTGGCCCAAAGCATTTAGCAGCCACTCTGTTCTTAAAACTTTAAAATATGCAACTATAAGAAAGCAACTGTTAGATATTTTTGTGTTTCAGAACTGTTCTGTGAGCTAGACACTCATGTGTGCCAGGAGATTCTGAGTTATGGCATTTCCATGACAACCCTGGCTGATGTGTTCCTGACACTGGAAGAAGAAGCAGCAATTGATCAAGCAGGTAAGAAAGTCCAATGCTGTCCAAAGTGAAAAGGATGACTCGGTCTTTACAAAGGCAACATTTTCATTGAAGTGAATGGGAGTTTTGTCTGATAAGAGCAGTGGGATTTGTCCCAGTATCACGGATCAGATAAATCCAAATAAGTAACCTTATGGTATTTTCTGTTCCACTGAAAGCATCCCAAGGCATCTTTCCTGATTTCTGAAACAGTTCTTTTCACATTTTTATAATAACTGCCTGGAATCCTGAATTTTATTCTGGTCATCTCCAATTAGATGGCGGTTCTCAAATTAAACAGAGCACTCCCAAACCTGCCCAAAAAACTTAAACTCACTAGTGCCAGACACACATGCTGATGCACACATGCTCATCAGGGCTTCAACTAAGTAATGGTTTGGTATATCATGTAGGACTAAAAGCTTGAAACGTCAGCCTCTGAGTTGAGTAGCCATTTCCAAACCCGGTATCCAAATATCCATTTCAACGTCCTACTCACTGATTTGAGAACTCAGATCAGGAGCATAATTTGCTGTAGAGGGCAGTAGCACCTCCCCCAAACCTTGGTTTGCCCCCCCTCTGAATTTTCATAGGTTGATATGCTCCACCTTTCCCCCCCCCCCCAACTTTGCAGGATATAATGTAGAACATTATATGTGGCAATGAGATGCAGATTAAGTCAATTTGTTTGGTAAATCATTCCCCTCCTTCCCCATTTATTTGTAATCTGGGATTGATTCCATATTGCTCTTCAGTGAAGCTAAAAGGAAAGAACTTCTGTGTTCCAAACACGCCATGATAAGGGGTAAGCTTTAACTGGCCAATTTCTTTGCTCCTAGATTATGGTGTGTTCAGTGACGAGCAGGCAGAAGAGGAAAGAGACACCTTCTCTCCTGACGAATTGGAACAAAATCTCCTGTCACTCTCAGACACTGGAAAGGTGACTGTAAGTGGCACAGCCCTCTGGAGACAGCAAGTCTGTGCCCTGGCAAGAATTCGCTTCTTAAAGCTAAAGCATGAGGGTCAAACTATTAGGTCCATGTAAGTGCCAGAGTGTATCTGATCCTATATATGAAAAGCAAGAGCAAACTCAGACTGCATATGTCAAAAAAAAAAAAAAAACCCTGAAAAAATTTCTCACTGGTATTTATTTTGTCTATCAGCACTCAAAACAACTTGCAGATTAAATAGCGAATTCACCGTAAATAACAAACAGCTGAAGACAACTTTTCAGCTCATGGCACCTTTGCGAAGTGACACCCCTGGCTGTAATATTGTTTTTATCTGCCTGTTATTTTCTGTGGCTTTGCTATTCCATGGGAGACTTTCTTACAGCTTTGCCAAATGAAATGTAATTTGGGGACTTGTTTCTTGTATTCACTTGTGATTGGGTATTGTAGTAAGGTCACTGTATCAAAATGTACCAGCCATCTAGGTCCCAAGGAAGCAAGAGGATTACTTGCTGAGTGAGAGAGCTCTAGTTCTCCATATCAGGAATGTGAGAGTTAATCAACACACTCAGGAAACCACCTGGGCCTGTTTGCTGTCTGGAAGCAACTAAACAGAAGTATGAGCCAACAGAAAGGGGTACTTTGAATATGTGAGACAAGCAGAATGTCTCTTCCAGATCATGGAAACCCTGCAAACTTCACTGTAATCTCACTTTGATTTGTGACACTTTGCTTAAAGATTTGGGGTTAGGGTTTTGGTTTTTTTCCACACCACCCTCCAGGAAGAAGAGTTTAGAAACTATTTTCAACCTATTAAAAAGTTTTTCAGTTTCCCCTTAAGGGAGAGAGGGTTCAAAACAAAGACTTTCTTGTTGTTTTGGTAGGGCAGCTAAACCAGTCTTCCAAGGAGTTTCAGAGACCATGTGTTTCTCACCTGGAGAAGGAAGTCACCCCAGATCCTGTACTCTTCTGCATCTTGCTTTACTTTACTGAGGAACCAGGCCTAAGAGATAGGGACCTCAGGTACAGGAAGGGAAGTGGTCTTCGGGAAGGTAATAAAGGGAAGTGAAAGCTCTTCCTGAGTCTTTGCGCTGGATCCCAAGACTATGTCTCCCTGGTGCTGGGCAGGCGGGAGCTCTGCTTCCCTCCAAGACACTAACTGACCAAATGCAGAGCAGCCCTGTTGGACTCACACATGTGTTTAAATCGCTACAGTAGATTCACCAGTCTAGTCAGAGGAGAGACTGTGCATGTGGTTTGGCCCATTTGACTTCGGCATTATTTTAATTAGAAATGGGCCAAACCAAAATCATAAATCACAAAACCCCAGACGTGTCTGGATCTGAACTTTGAGGCCTGAGCACATTTCTGATAATATAACTCTTTATTAAGGCTGCAGCAGGTTCGTCCTTTGAAACAGACAGTCGCAGTTCTTGAGACTGTATTATTAGAGCTGGTTGAAAAATTTCCTGCTGAACATTTTCCCATTGGAAAATGCCATTTCACCAGAATCAAAACTTTCCATGGGCACCTGTCAAATTGGATGAAATTTTGCTTTGCGGGGCCAAAAAAAAATCAAAATAAAACATTTCAAAATGCTCCGCTTTGACATTTTTGGAATAGAACATTTTACTTTTCTATTTCAGAATGCACTTTTGTTTTGAAAGTTGATCTTATATTATATTAAAAATAATAAGGAACTCAAAAGGAAACATTTACCCCAAAACAACTTTTTGAAATTTCAAACTTGAACATTTTGTTCCCACTTGGAACAAAAACAAAATTTGAAATCACTGAATTTCCTGTGAAACAGACATTCTGGTTTTCCCCCACCGCTCCGCTTATTCTCATCATTGTTTGAGGGAAAGAAGCAGCACCAATGGGATAACATAAGTAGATACCAGGTTCTTAAATGACAGAGCTAATATAGGAAGAAATGAGTCTGATACCAGGTCTGTGAAGGATGGTGGTCCGAGCAGAGTGAAAGACAGCAGCTTCTGGGGTCCTGGCTGCCGGGCACTGAAGTGGCAGTTAGAAGTGGCTTGACCTGGTGCTGTGTTTTTCTATAATCTGCCCAGGCAGCCACACGGTCCAGTAAGAGTGGGGGTAGCCATATCAGAAGAATTTCTTGTCACCCACCATAGAACTTTTCAGAGTCCCGCTCTTTACCTAGGGCTTTGTTGCTTGCCTCTGGACACAGTCCCAAATTCTTACCTGTATGCCATCCTCAGCCTCTTCCCCTCCTCTACCTCCTGTCATCCTTGCCCCCCACCTTCTGCTCTGGTTTTGCTCGCTGTCCCTGCAAGCATGGTTTATGCATGGTGTGCTCATCAGAGCACTCGGTTGCCTGAAGCTTCTCTCTGCCAGGCACACCTCTGGGTTGAAGAAATGATAGGCAGAGACCAGGCACTGTCTTAAAGGTTTGTGATCATTCCACATCCCTGAGTTGCATGGCTAGCCTTTTAGCTCTAAGAAGCCTGCAGGTTTGTCAAAATCAGTTGGTATGATGCCAAAAACATGGTGATAAGAGAGTATAAGCATCTTATTTTGATTTTCTAGCCAACTTGGCACCATGGATTAATAAATGGATGTATATTGTAACTCATCACCTACTCTTCCATTTTAGATTACTGGTGTGTGGTCTTCTTATACTGCCTTTCCTGATCTCCAAGATAATAAGTGATGGAGAAATTGTTGCCCTTACGATGAAGGTTTCACCTCAGATGTATTTTCTCCAACCTGGACAGCAGCACCTCCGAACACGTCACACCAGCTTATTGATCCTCAATGATACAGGTGAGAAAAATGGAATTAATAATGTCAATGTTGGAATCTACAACACAGTACATTGTAAGTGTCCTGTTGATTTTTTTCTTTCAAAGAAACACACAAAACCAGTACAAAGTCGCAGAGTATATTCCTGCACTAAATCCTAGTGCATCTTAATAGTGACTCCCTGAATAATTCCTACAAGATCATTACATTAATTAGTTTAGACCAGAACAACATTTCTTGTTTGCATGCTTTGAAAATGTGAAGGGTTATAATCAGAGTCACTTCTAATCCACTATTAAATGGCTGTTGCATTTGCCATGATGTCCATACCTTGCTGCATGAATCATCTCCAGATTTTTTTTTAAAATGATGTTTCTAACCCTCATGGTTCTAAAGTAAACCTTGGAAACCTGAATCAAGTGTAAGCGGATTCTGTATTGGCTTCCTGCATCTGCAGAGAGCCTGCACTCATAACTCTGAAAGGTTTGACTGCCCCTAATCATCTCAATGGAATGTTTAGTTGAAAACTGAAATTGTGGGGACCTGTGGAGAGCAGACTGACTTTAATACCAAAAGAAACAAGATGGGCAGCAACTCTGCTGATTCATTATTCACAATTAATATTTCCGAATATTTCATTTCATAAAATATTCTGAGATTTCAACTTTTCATTGTGATTTGAGACAAAAAGCAAATTTCAAAATCTCTGAATTTCCATCCTGTAGTAAATTATATTTTTTAACCAGCTTTACTTCTCACCATGCGAACTTCCTGATTCCTGTGCGCAGCAAAGTAGTTTTTGCTAAGAAACACCTTCCTGTTAAAAGGTCAGACCATGCCCCCTTTCAGAAATCCATTACTTGAAAAATGTTAGAGGTGTAAGGCTAGTGAGATGGAAGAATTTCAAAGAGCTTCTCTCCAGACTTTCAGCTTCCAATAGACCTTATTAAAGTGACATTAGAATTTTACTAGGAATGGACCTAAGCCACATAGTTCAGATCTAGATACAGAATTTCTCACTGGGTGACTAGGGTGTTTGGATGGGATCTTCATTTTGATTTTATCATTCTTGTGCTTTTACTATAAAAGAACTGTCTAAATTCTGCTTTCTCTAATTTGTTAGATTCAGACATTGAGGACTTCATCCAGGCTGTGAAAAGTCAGAATATAATGTTGGAAATAGCTAATGGGAAAAACATCTCAGATGGTCAAGAATACAATGGGGCTATTAAAGTATCACTTGCAGACAAGGTAACTGAGACTAAGTAAATATGACGTTCTGTAAACTTTATAACTCAAAAACCACTGATGGAAGATGTTATGGTTATTTATTATTATTAGAGGTGGATTCAAGAAGCAAACTTTGGATCTAGCCTTTCCTATAGTTTGGAGACTCGTTTTTACTTTGGCTCATTGTACAGAAATGTGTCTGCAATGAAATCCAGATCTAGAGCTTGCATCCAAACATTGGCAACATCCAGGTCAAGGGGTTGGTTTATGCTCATCTCTAATTTATACGGTATTATGAATACACATGACAGTTTCTATAATAATACAAAGAAAAAGGTCTCTGCCTCAAAAAATAGATTAAAGAGGGTTTTGTTAGAAGAGCAATTTGAAGAATAATAAATTTTTAAAAATCCTTGTTTGGGTTTTAAGCTAGCAAATGGAGCAGGTATCATAAAAGTTTCATGGAGCAAGGTCAGCATACAACAATAGTAGAGATATGGGGATTTTTAACTGTAAAATCTGGGCCAAATTCTGTGCTTATTCACGCTGATGGAATAAATGGGCCAAAATTTACCCCTCTGCTTTTTTCAATCCAATTTCCTCAGCTAGCTAAAGTCTAGTTTTTAGAGTGAAGACTGACTAATCTTTCATTTCTTCAGCATTTCAGATTTTCAGTGATGTGCCATGCCAAGAGAATCAATTGCTTTCCAGTGCTTATGAACATCATTAGCAATGCATTACTAAGAAACTTAAATTCCACTAGGCATATTCAAGTCACGACTAGGATGTCCCCTATGGTATGTATTTGACATTCTGCCCAAGATTTTCAAAAGTGATGTGTTATTTTGGAAACCTCCATTTTTGGATGCCCAACTTGAGAACCCTTAAAAAAGCCTGATTTTCAGACAATGCTGAGCACTCACCCTCTGAAAATTAGGCCTCTTTAAAGGGTCTCAAGGTGAGCACACAAAAATGGAGGCACCCAGAGCCACCAGTCACTTCTGAAAATCTTGCTACTACGTGTCCCCATGTTCTCTCTTTTATATAATTTGAGGTCCCTTTCACCTGTTCTCTTTTCCAAGCTAAATGACGCTAGCTCTTTCATTCTCTAGTCATGCGTACAATAAGTCCCTTCCAGACATTCTTGTCACCATCTTGTCTTTTTGCTGAATTTTCAGTCTGTGCTGTTATATATTCCTTGAGATGAGGGGACCCAAACTGTACACATCATTCCTTACAAATGCAAATCTGTGTTTTACATGTGATAATACCGTTATGTTTTCATAGAAATTAGAGCTAGAAAAGAACTGCTAGATTGTTATCCAGACAGTGTGGGACAAGCCTTTAAGTCAAGCCATTCCCATCTCTACCCCAGCCAGTGCCAAATTGTTTCCACCTGTACATTTTCTAATGATTTGCCAAGTCTGGGGAGATGAATGGCCATTCCATCTCTAGGTACATTAGCCTCTGCTTGGGAAATTTCTGCTGGAGTGTGTGTGGATTCTAGGGTGGAGGGGAGGGTAATTATTTCCCAAGAGATGAGTTCTTCCAGTCCCCTGATCATTTTTGTTCTTCTCTGCATTTGTTTCAATTTGTCTCCATCCCCCTGTATTGTGGCATCCAGGACTGAATGCAACATTGCAGGGTCAGTCTGTAGAGAAGTGGCACTGGCTGTCACCTCTCTGGGTGCCTTACTAAAAGGGGTGCTTTGAGGTTGCATGGATATGATGCCTCTGCAGATGCAACTTCAAGCCAGACCTTTGTAAAGCAAATAGGATGCTTTTGTTTCTTCGGCTGTGTGGTGACATTATTTAAAATCTATTCTGTTATTATTATTTATAGGCATTACATAAGCACCCATGGCCATTATATGAAAGCATATAGCCATTTTTGCTTACTGTTTTTTAGATACCATCTGAGCACGGAATAAGGTTACTTTGGCATTCCATTCTTTTCATGTCTATTTTAGCTTCTGGTTTGGCACCTCACTTTGCAATGAGCAGCATAGGTGATTACAAGGTAAGAATTGATACTTTGGGTAGGTAAAAGTAAATGTCATATCTGCTGTGTTTCTTGTTTTTAACAATAGTTCTTCGCTTTTTCACATCTTGTAAAGATCTGGTGAGAAATCCAACCACGTCAGAGTTGTTTCCCAATTGGAAAAATGTGTGTTTGCGCGCGTGCTGTTCCTCTGACTTCTCCCATTGGTCCTAATCCTACAAACACTTCATGTGAGCATGTGAGTTGTAAGATTGATTTCAGTGAGACTACATATGCAGTCAAAGCTAAGGAAGTGTTTGCAGTATCGGGGCCATACTTTGGATTATCCAAACTCATATCCCCTCCCCTAATAGAATTCTAAACAAGTATTTTTATTTTTTCATATCTATTTTTTCAGAATGTATTTCCCATTCCATCTCGTTCAATGTAATTATTTGACAATTGAGTGAATGCTTTCTCTTTCCTTTCCATTTCCTTTCCTAGATAAAAGCTCACTCCCAGCTGTGGACTTCAGGCATGTTCCCTTCAGCATATTGGTGTGGCCAGGCTCTGGTGGACATTCCTCTCTGCTGTGCTCTTCTCTTCACAATGACTGGGATTATGTTTTTAATTAATTATAAAATTAGTCTGACTCCTGGATTATTAGCCTTACCTATGGTAAATTTCCTTTTAACAAACTATGTGGAAAATTCATCTTCAAGAATAAAATAACGGGGGGAAATTGAGGCCTGACTTTTTAAAAATGTTATCCAAGTACTCTAGGCTCTTGCATATCTTTCACCATCCTTGTATCGGAGCACCTGTTTTCTATTCTGAGCTTTGGGAGGCTTGAAAGATCTGTGTTGAAGTCTTCATTGATGGATATAGCAAGTGCTGACCTTAGAGAAAGGTTTAACACCCTCAGAAATCCATGCCACCTCATTTGGTCAGTTGTCAAATTGGCTGTCTTTTTCTGGAGAATCTCAGTAATAGAATTACAGCAAGGGTATTCTACAGGAGCACTGTGCTGTGTCAGGATAGATGGAGGGAGCAATGTGCCCGTCACCTGGCTATGTATGCCTGATTTTACACTGCACATTACCATAAGTTTGTCACTTTTTTTCAGCACCAAATTCAACATACATGTTCAGAAGGGAGAAATAGCTGTCCAGTCTTAGCATGTTGTTGGGTTTTCAGTTTGCAAGGAAGCGGTGTTCACTACAGTAGCATCCTTTCCCAGCTCCAAGTCCACTTTGGTTAAGGTTAGGTAGCACAAATGTTCCATCAAAAATGTCTGTGATACCATTTTTATCCTCTAAATTTGTGTTGCATATTGTGTGTGTTGGCATGATGCTCATTTTGATTCTCTCCATTCAGGTTGTTTCTATATTTGGCTATGCAGCATCCATTGTCGTCCTCACTTATGTGATCTCTTTTGCTTTTCGCAAAAAGAAAAGCTACAGTGACCTTTGGGCTTTTATCTTTATATTTGTAAGTACATGAAAGCTTTGAGGGGGGTTATAGTGTCATTGAAGATCAGATTTTATCATAGTGACAATCACAGATGGATCAAGCAGAAAAAATTCAGAGGACATAAGTGGGGATTTCATCCTGGAGTTTTGTTCAGCTTCTTATAAAGACAGGCGCCAATTTCAAAATTTGGACCTGGATCTTGCTTTCAGATTCAGAGGTTAAGAGGAGCTCCTGCTTCCCACTTGTCCAGCATCTGAGCAGGACATTCCATAACTGCTAAGATACCTGCAGTTGGAGCATGCTCACTGGGGAAACGCTCTCAAGTTGATATCTTCAGAGAAGCAAAATAATATATATAATTTCCTCTTAAAGTGGACTAATGGGTGTGTTGCCTTTGGTTTGTTTGTTTTTTTATCATGGCTTTCTAGGTTTCTTTCGTGCTTAATGGAATTTATTATATAATCCATGTGAACTTCATCACGACCATCCTCACTGCATTGATTCCTTTCTATACGTTAGCTGGCTGTATGAGAATAATTGTGAAGGTGCGTGCAGAACATAACAAACTCCAGCATAATACGCTTTTTTCTAGTTTTAATTTGAAAAAGTTGCAACAAAACCTAAAAAAAAAACCAAGGAGGTCGGATGAATTGTTTGTAGCACGCTGCCAGGTGCAGTCTGGCTAGATATGTACCATGACCTGAGCCTTGGGTTAAAATTTCAAACCAGTGCAATGATTCCTATCAGTAATCGTTACCAAAATTCTCAGCTGTACTGCACTATGAAATGCCACTTTGCATCTACAGAAAACTACCGGCATGACGAAGTATTGATCCAAATAGCCTATGCTGGATGCAGTACTGCAGCTATTCACTGAGAAGATGGAACCAAATATGCAGGCCAAATCCTAAGCGGTGCTGAGCATCTTTAATTCCCCTTGACTGCAGTGGGAATTTGCAGATGCTCAGCCTCTCTTCGGAATTGGCTCTGTGGTAGTATTTTGTATCTATGAGCACTCTCCCCATATGTAAGCCCTATGCCAAAGACTTTAGTGGACTGGTGAAAGTGTGGTGCAGAGGAAACAAGGAGATGAAGCCAAGGAGGCAGCTGTCTAAGGAGCTGCACAGGTTGCTTTACAAGGGGTCAATATGGAAGTGGAGTACGTGAGGGACTGTAATGAGAGGAAGGGAGAGAGCCGAAATCAATCTGGAAGAGGAAGATGAATGGGGAGGAGTCAGGGAGGCAGTAGGTCTAGAGAAGAATGAGGCAGGAGGAGAAGTGAGATTGGAGAAGGGTTGAAAATAGCGGGAGAGGAGAAATCTAGCAACCCTATGATGGTTCTTTGGAAGTGACACGGGGCAAGGGCTGTGGGAAGAGTGCCACCATTAGAGGGCAGCTGCAGATAGAGATGGAGGGAGGTAAAGGAACTGTGGATGGTGGGCGTTCCAGAGAAATCAGGAGAGAGGGTAAGCTGGGGTGGGGGGGAAGTTAGAGGTGAAGAGACTGGCAGAGTGGATGGAGGTGATGGCAGCGAATGGTGGGGATGAAGGGAAAAGCAAGGGTTGCCGGATGCAAGAAAAAGAAGGCAAAGGAGCAGTGGAAGGTAGGATGAGGGTCTAGTGGGGGTAAGAAAAGGTAGGAGATGGATGTGGGAGGAAGAAGGGAGAACATAAAGGTGGTGGGAGGAAAACAGGAAGCAAGGAGGGCAAGATAGAAGAGAAGATGGAGGATGTGGTGGAAGCGGGAGGCTCAGGGATGCATCACCTTGATCTCTCATTGAGTTATAGGAGTGAGTCCAATCATGCCAAACCAATGAAGTGCTGAGTAATTGTGCGGCCAAATGATAAACTGTAAAGCCCCTTTGAAACAGAGGTCTAGGAAGGTCCCGTACACTCTCTGTAACGATACCATAAGCATTGCGGAGAGCTCATATGTGTTTAAACTCAGAGGGATAAATTCCATCTTATCTTACATTCAAAGGATGTAGGCTTTCACTTTTACTCTACGCTGGAAATTGTTGCTGTTTCTAATCTGTAAATTGTTTTATCCTTATGCAGGTGTCGTCAGACCATTTATTTGACCCCTGGGAAGGTGATCAAGCAATGATGCTGAGCAAAGGCCACTTGCTTGTTAGCCTGACAGTAAGAACAAATTTCCATTTCCAAGATGATGTGAAGTTTTCCTGTTTTCAATGACCTCCTCTTGCTGAATGGAGTTTCGTTGCAGAAAATTTCTCACACTGCTGCTCTAAAAAAAGAAAAGAAAAGATCCTCTGCTCAATCCTGTGATGTGCTGAGCCCTTTCAACCCCCCATTGACTTCAGGGGGAATTGAGAGGGCTCAACATCTCACTGGTAAAGAGGGGCCATCCATTCCAGCTACCTGAGGGGGGGCAGTACAAGCGTTACCTTCACGGCATTTTTCTCATGTGGGCGTGAGTACCCTTGTGCATCTGCCACTCCCTGAAGGCTCTCCCCACACTCCTGCATCATAGCATCCTCCTCCTTCCTTCTTCCCCCCACTCTCTCAATTTCTCCATCCTTGGTAGAACTGATTTCACCTCCCAAGCGAGCGCCTTAACCACTGAGCTATAATCCATCCTCACACTCTCTCTGGCAAGACAACAGAGTCAATGTCAGAGCCAATATTAGATCTGAGTTGTTCCTGCTCTCAGTCCTGTGCTCCAATCGCTAGGCCATGCCTCTGTCTTTTTTTGCACTCCGTTTATCTTCACATGGGATGCTAAAATCTGAAATTTGAAAAGAAGTATTTGGGTAAAATCCCTGGCTCCGCTGAAGTAAATCGGAGTTTCGCCATTGACATCAATGGATCCAGGCATTTCACCCATTGTCTTTTGCTTATTTTCCAGCCATACCTGCACTGTATTATTTTTATTTTCATTCTGCGATGTCTGGAGTGGAAATATGGAAGAAAAACTACGAGAGAGGATCCAATCTTCAGGTCTGTGGAAAACAGAATCTATACAAATTGAATTGAGCCTTGGGCTGAATGGATCAGGTGTTCATGACACAGGAGCTACATGTGGAAATCTGCCTCTGTACTATATGCTTCAAGAACACTGAGTTTGGTTTCTTTTCTCTGTAGAATTTCTCCAAGGAAAGAGATCTTCCGCCAAAACCCTGAAGAGTCTGAAGGAGAAGATGAAGATGTTCAAGCTGAAAGAATGAGATCCAGGAGCGTGATGACCTGTCAGAACCAGGAAGAGGTAAAAATGAATAAGGAGAATGTGCATCCAACACGAAATCATAGAATCACAGAAATGTAGGACTGGTAGGGACCTCAATAGGTCATCTAGTCTGTGCTCAAGGTAGGATTGTGTAATAACTAGACTATTCCAGACAGGTGTTTGTCTAACCTGTTCTTTAAAACCTCCAATGACAGAGATTCCACAGCCTCCCTAG
Source organism: Natator depressus (assembly GCF_965152275.1). Classification (NCBI taxonomy): domain Eukaryota; kingdom Metazoa; phylum Chordata; order Testudines; family Cheloniidae; genus Natator; species Natator depressus. The sequence continues at coordinate 6,286,614 of NC_134247.1, forward strand.
GCAATTTGTTCCAGTGCTTAACTACCCTGACACTTACGAAGTTCTTCCTAATGTCCAACCTAAATAATGACAATACATTATTTGGGTAGAGGCACGCTGCACATCTCCCCACATTACCCTGACAATTGCTATCAAACCTGATATCAAATGGAATTAGATGGGTGTTTAATCTCTGGCGCTCCTTCATCTCTCTGTTAAGATTGCCAATATTAAAGCAAAGAGTAATGATTGGCTGTGTGATATAGACACCTGAATACTAGGGACCACGTTCTGATTTCATTTATGCTGGTGGCTCTTTTAAATTTTATAGACTTCTGTAATAAAACATTTGCTGATGTAGTTGTAAACTACAGTGTAATGCATAGCAGTTAGCCTGACTTTAAATCTGCTTAATCTTCACCAGGCCTTCATTCTGATCCACGAACAGCACAGTGCAGTTAAATGCTAGCTCTTTATATATTTCATTTTGCAGTAAAACCATCCATTTCTGCATTATGCTTATGCTATGTGAGTCTTCCCTGTCTTCACCCTAGAGCCAGAGCACAAGGGAGCTGCTTAATCTTACTCAAGACTTTTTATGCAAAAATACCTCCTGGTCATGGGGAAAACACAAGCTAAAGAGAGTTTCTCACATATTACCTATTTTCCTCTGGCTAATGTCACCAGCAGGGAGAAGAGATGGTGGCTCCATCCTACTGCCAGACAGGAAGAGCAGGGCAGCCTGTGAATTGGCAGAGTCTGGGCGGTGCCTCAAGATGCTTTGTACTTAAAGCTGGCCCTGGACACTGGAAAACATTTAACAGGCTCTTGGTGTCACAAGCAGAGCTAGTCGGGAAATGGGATTTTTTGGAGAAAAATTCAACTTTTTGTCAAACAACAGTTTTCATCCAAAAAACAAAATTGGTTTCCAGTTTTCCAATGAAGAATTGAAAATATTCAAGGAAATCAGACACTTTCTATGAACGTTTTAATTTATCTGAAAGCCCAACTTGCCATCGAAAAGAAGTTTAGATGGAAAATTTTCAACCAGCCGTAGTCACAAGCAGCGCTGCCTGGAAAAGGGGATCCCTTACCAAGAAAAAATTTGCATGTCTGCCAGAAAATCATTCCAGCAGAAAATTCCTGAATGGCGCTCGTGACAAGTGATGTCCATAAATGATTTTTCAGTAAAAAGGCCACCAACCACAGAAGCCTCAGAAACGCCCAACTTTTTCTTACCATGTGCATTTTCAGAGCTGGGTGTTGAGCCATAGATAGCTGCTTCTCAAACTGTGCTTAATAAATCCACAAGTCCACATAGTTAACAATAGTCAACTAGAAATTTTAAAATGTCAGCAGAGGAAGGAAGTGAGGAGGGTTTGTGATACTAAATGAATTCTAAGGAACAGTTTTCTTGATCATCTTTCATTCATTTCTCAGATTGGGCCATATCTGCTACAGCCATATATTTTGTCAAAGTGATGGTGGTTTGCTTTTGTTCCACAGAGACCAATCCTTAGCGTCAACAGTCTACGCAAGGAATACAAAGACAAGAAGGCCAGCTCCATTTTTAAGAAAAGGAAGAAAGTCGCCACAAGAAATGTCTCCTTTTGCGTTAAAAAAGGTCAGAACAAACAAGTATATCACTAGAGGTTTTTAAAACAATGTTATGCATTTTGTTTAATAGAATATTTAGAGCTTGTGAAAGTTACTGGATTAACATCACTGGTGACTGAAGTCTTCTATTTATCACAAGCACCAAGCATGACAAATCAAGTAATTTTGGGTAGGGGCTTGTTGCAAGTGTCCTCGCATTACCTGGCTAATTTTTCTCAAACCTAACCTATGGAATTAGATGGGTGTGTAATCTCTGGCGGTCCTCCATCTCTCTGTTAAGATTGCCAATATTTATGGAAATAGTAATGGTTGATTTTGTGATATAGACACCTCAATACTGGAGGCCATATTCTGATTTCATTTATGCTGGTGAGTCTTTTAAATTTTGTAGACTTCTCCAGACATATGCAGGTGTAACTGTGACTGGAATCTGATCATAGGGATTTGACTGGCCCTATCAGCGGAGTTTACAATGGCCACTGAACAAGCATCAGATGGTAGAGAACTTCAGTCCCTACCAACCCAGGTGGAATTTAAATCAGTGACCCAGGAATGCTTCTCTATCTCATCACCAGTTCAGAGATTTGAGTACATATTTGTACCGCCAGCACAAATGGCAGACCATCAAGCGGATCAGTTTCAGGAAACATAAAAGCCTTCTACACGATATTCCAAACCATTTGCATGAGGCACTAGTCCAGTAGAGAAAAATAGCTGCAACTCTTTGCAAAAATGTTCGATTTCCCTGGTTCTGCCCCCTCTCTTCTGTAGTGACGTACAGTTGCTAGCCGTTCCGGTAGATGGTACTCGTCTGTCCATTTTATTCTAGGTGAAGTTTTCGGGCTACTTGGACCCAACGGGGCTGGCAAAAGCACAACTCTAAAGGTGATCGTTGGAGACACGTCCCTAACTGCTGGACAGGTAGGAGAAACCTGGGAAAGAGGAGAAGGAGAATTGTCTATTCTGAATGCTAACTGAAAGCTGAAAACTCCAGGGTTATATCCTGGTCCTATTGAAATCAATGGCAGCAGATCGATTGACTTCAACAGGTATATCTACACTGCATCTAGAAGTAAGCCTTCCAGCCCACGCCCACAGACTCACGCTTGCGGTACTCAGGCTAGAGCACTAAAAGAAGCCGGGAGGTTGCCTGAGTTCCAGCCTGAGCCGCAACATCAAAATAACGTCTACACAGCTATTGTTAGCATGCTAGCGTGAGCCCTGATAACACGAGTCTGTGGACCCAGTTGGGAAGCTCGCTTCCTGAGGCAATGTACACATACTCAGCTGGGCCAGGATTTCACCCTAAGAGTTTGAAACGTACAATAAACAACAATAAGTTTGCAGTAATGACATCAAAGCCGTGCAGCCTTAGTTTCCAAACATTGTCTTACACAGTGGGAAAAGCTTGACTTGTTGGATTTGGGCGCTGCAGCCTAATTGCTACAGTTCTGAGATGTATTCATTTGTGTTTAATCATTTTTGTTGCTCTTCTCTGGACTTTCTCCAATTTGTCCACATCCTGGACCTGAGAATACAGAACAATCTGAGTCAACAGTGTAACACTGTTGCAAAAAAAGCAAACATCTTTCTGGGATGTATTAGCAGGAATGTTGTAAGCAAGACATGCAAAGTAATTTTTCCGCTCTACTCCGCGCTGATTAGGCCTCAACTGCAGTATTGTGTCCAGTTCTGGGCACCACATTTCAGGAAAGATGTGGACAAATGAGAGAAAGTCCAGAGAAGAGCAACAAAAATGATTAAAGGTCTAGAAAACATGACCTATGAAGGAAGATTGAAAAATTTGGGTTTGTTTAGTCTGGAGAAGAGAAGACTGAGAGGGGACATAACAGTTTTCAAGTACATAAAAGGTTGGTACAAGGAGGAGGGAGAAAAATTGTTCTCCTTAACCTCTGAGAATAGGACAAGAAGCAGTGGGCTAAAATTGCAGCAAGGGAGGTTTAGGTTGGACATTAGGAAAAACTTCCTAACTGTCAGGGTGGTCAAGCACTGGAATAAATTGTCTAGGGAGGTTGTGGAATCTCCATCATTGGAGATTTTTAAGAGCAGGTTGGACAAACACCTGTCAGGAATGGTCTAGATAATACTTAATCCTGCCATGAGTGCAGGGAACTGGATTAGATGACCTCTCGAGGTCCCTTTCATGAACATGGTAAATAATTCCTTCCTATTAGTTTACCCCTAATCTTATAGCCCCCTTCCTTTCGCTCCTTCCCCACAGCATTACAAAAAGGAGACTGCATTTTACCTTTTTTCCCTGTCTCCCTTTGACTGTGCTGAAGTAGTGGGGCCATATTAGAGCTGAAACCTGCAGAGCCCTCAGCTGGGCCCTTGGTGAGGTCTGCAGGATTCCACGTTGAAGAAGAGTTTTTAAAAAGTGTGAAGAAACACTTCTACCTCTGAGCCCAGAATAAGCCGATTGTTTGTGCAGGTGGTGATGAAGGGGGCAGATGCAGCTGCTTCTCAACCAGAAGAGGACACAACTGACTTCCTAGGGTATTGCCCTCAGGAGAACCCTCTCTGGCCAAATCTTACTGTTCAGGAACATCTGGAGGTTTATGCTGCTGTGAAAGGGATGAGGAAAGAAGATGCTGCTGTTACTATCAAACGGTACAGAAATAAAATGATTCCAGCCTCCATGGCAGGTGGAGGGATGTACATTGTGTTTAATCACCGTTAGCGACCTCTGCGCCCATCTTGTCTAAAGCTGTTTCTGGTTCAGCTTCATCACATTCGTGTACCTATGACATAGAAGAAAAGGTGGAGCTCTTTCCCCCCTTGCTCAGGTTAAATGAAATGAAAGCAGGGAAGGTTTAAAAAAATCCCTGTAAGGCATTTCATTGGGCACACAGGGCCCAGCTAGGAAAGCTGGAGTTTGCCTGGTCACTTGTCTTTTGGCCATTGGAATGGGAACTACTAGTGTGAAAAACAGCAAAAATATTTGTGTATTTAGCAAAAAATGGAGAGGTTTTCTAATGACTACACAGGAAAATAAGAATTTCAGGGGGGTTCACATTTTAGAATTTCAAGGTTTTGAAATTTCATAGTGAAAAATCGGGAAGTTGGTTGTTTGTTTTTTTTTAACTAGTATCAGTTTGTTATTGTTGTTATAAGTTGTTATTACTATTGTTATTATTTGTACTATAGGAGGGTCCAGGAACCCCAGGAGCAGGGCTTGCTAGTGCTGTAGAGTATACACAGCATGTATTTTAATTTCCAAGACACACCAAGCGTCTGTGACAAATAGGGGACACAAGAGGAAGGATAGCTGGGTGGGTGGTTTTGAGCCAATTATATTTTAATAAATAAACATCTAAAAAGTAAATGGGTGACTGAGAACGTCATTGTTGCTGGAGAAGATTGGGCAGGGAGCCAGAGGATGGAGTGATGATGGTTTGTGAGATCACAAGGGTGGCTGTAGAAATGATTATGATGTAACAGACAGAGGGGTTCAAGGCTAGGAAGGAGCAGGTCTCCCCTCAGGTGGCTCCATAGGGAGAGACATGCCTGATAGGTTCATTTCACTTTTTCTCCCCACCAGGGTAGTGAATGCTCTGAAACTTCAGGAGCATCTTCAAAAACCAGCCAAGAAACTACCGGCAGGAATAAGCAGAAAGGTGTGGATTTTGTTCTCTCTGTGATTTATGTTCTAAAACCCATCACTTCCTAGTTGCTGTTTCCACCTGGGCCCTCCTGAAGAGTTCAGAAGGAAGACTTCAAGTTGTCTTTTCAGGAAGTTTGGGGATCTTTTTTCCTGCAAATGCTTTTGGCTTTGTGGGTATTAAGCCAGTGCTATTGGGTGCCATCTAGAGGACACAAAAGGCAAATATTTTGCACTCTGTAAGTAGAGTTGTCATCTCAGAGGTGCAAAAAACTGTGGCATCTGGAATGATCCCAAGCCTATAAAACTGGACAGCTGGCAATGTGTACAGATTTCCTAGGAGAGCTATCTCAAAAAAGGGATGATCCTGGGAAAACCTGGACAGATAGCAACCCTATCTATAAGGCAGGGATAAATCAGCCCTGGCAAGGATGGTTCAGTAGTGTCTAGAGAAGGGGATGAACCGTTCCAGGAAGATCCCTCTCAATCATTCTTTATTTTGGAATGGCAAGTGAAAAGGACTGAGCTGCCTCAAGTTGTATTTTTGTGCATTGCTCTATAGCTGGTGCATCCCTGCCCTGGATTTCTAATTAAAGACGGACCTGAGCCCAAAACTCTGGATCTGAACTTCTCTAGAGTTCAGGGGTGTTTGAGGTTGAGGTTTTGGATCAGCCCAGTAGAGAGAGAGGGACCATTCATGCAGTTTGGAACTGGATCTGAAGTTCTCCAAAGACCAGGGGTATGAAAAGGAGTGAATTCACACCCTTCTCTGGAACATCTTGGAAAAGGAGAAAGAAATGTTACACATTGTTTCTTTAGCAGACAGCGGGTCACACCTTACTGTGCAGTGTCAGAATCACTGGAGAAGCCTGAGTAGACGGTGAAGATGTCGTGGGTGAGAGAAGCCCCCTCAGCATGTGTCACTGACATGCCTGACCTGTTCATTCCCTGCAGATTCAGTCAAAGCTTGCTTTCTTCATACCGTTACACTCACCACATGTTGACAGTCCCTCAAAGTGCATGCCACATTATAAAAAAGGGGGTGCCTGCATTAAACCACCTGAGCCGTTCTGGCTATGACTGTGCTGAGTGAAGGCAGTTACGACCAATGAGACCAGTGCACGCAGTGAAGGTAAAAGCCACTGACTTTGTGATCTCCCTCATCAGGTATGCTTTGCACTGAGCATGCTGGGCAAGCCCATGCTGGTGCTTTTGGATGAACTGTCGACTGGAATGGATCCCATGGGGCAACATCATGTGCGGTGAGTGAGGCTAACTGTCCAGAAGGCAGCATGGAAGCCAGCTGTTCGAATGCTCCTTGGGCTTGTTAGAGAGACAAAGTGGGTGAGGTAATGTCTTTGATTGGACCAACTGCTGTTGGTGAGAGGGATCAGCTTTCGAGGCTCAGGGAAGGAGAAGGCCTCATGGAGGTTCATAGCAGAGGAGATGACCCCCTACTACACTTGTTTTGGGGTGCAGCCTGCACAGCAAGCGGCATGTAGTTTTGGGGGGCATGTCAGGTGTGTGATGTGCCCTGGGAGGATTTGAAGCACAGCAGCCTTTGTGTTCCCAGCACTCAAGTTTTGCAATGCTGCCTGACCTCTTAGTGAGCCATGCAAGTGAGCGAAGCTCTTTTGACAGAATCCAGCTCTGTGGTAGCAGGAGAGAGGGTCTGAATTTTCAATCCAGACTTAGTTACTCCTAGGCCGCTCTCTCTGATTCACACTCATAAAATAATCTGACATCCAAAGGGCCGGGCCCTTGCTTTCAGAACAAACCGTAGGAACCTTTTTATCATTATTTCAATCCTTGCGCTGTAGCAGATCATTACTTGTAGGGGGATGAGCAAACCCAACAAGGAGCACTTCAATTCTAAAGGTTTAGGTTCCTTGTTAGTGTGACCTTCTACCCTTCCCCCACCTGGACTCCCACCTGATTTGCCTGTGATCACTCTGAAAATATCAGTGATCGTTTTCTAAGCACAACATAGACCATACCAGCCTCCGTCTCTTTGCTTTCTCAGATACCCTCAAGCTGCAATTATGTTCCTAACCCTCCTTCTCTTCTTTCACTGTGTCCTTCCTCCCCCCTCCCCCACTTGTCTTTCCTCTCTGCAAGTCATCCCTAGCTCTCCACCCCAATGGCCTTGAACTTTGAAGGTTCAGTGATCATGCAAGTTCTGCTATTTTGGTTAGCTTATTAGTTTTTCCTTTCATTATTGTAAAAGGGCAGCTGTAGGAGGAAAGTTACATGTCTCTGCCTTATCTGGAAGTCAGAGCAGCGATGCAGGAAAATACTCACAGGAGTTACACATTGCAAATCAAACGTATTTTTTGGTTGCAGGACAGCTGTTCGTGCTGCATTGAAAAATAAGAAACAAGGAGTCATCTTGACAACCCATTACATACAAGAGGCTGAGTCACTGTGTGACCGAGTGGCCATCATGGTGTCTGGAAAGCTTCGGTAAGCAGCAGCAGACACATTAGAGAAATATAAGGGCATGTCTACACTTACCTCCGGAGCAATCGATCCAGCAGGGGTCGATTTATCGCGTCTAGTGAAGACACGATAAATCGACCGCCGAGCGCTCTCCCGTCGACTCCGGTACTCCACCGGAGCGAGAAGCGTAGGTGGAGTCGACGGGGGAGCGTCAGCAGACGACCTACTGCAGTGAAGACACCGCGGTGAGTAGACCTAAATACATTGACTTCAGCTACATTATTCACGTAGCTGAAGTTGCGTAACTTAGATCGATCCCCCCTCCCCTCCCAGCAGTGTAGACCAGGCCTAAGTGTCAAAAATTAATACAGCTTTGGATTAAAAAAAAATTCAGGGACCAGCATTAAATATACATTGTCAAAATTCAGTTGCAAAGCTGTTGTTAAGTGCTTGCACATTGCCAGTTTATTTTGCCAAGAGATACTGCTCCTTCCAAGGAATACTGTTGTTTAAACACAAAGTAAATGTATTCCCTTGGAAGACAGATAGACTTAGGAAGAATCTGAGCTAATATCAATCCTTCCCCTAGAGAACTAATAGAAAAACTAATGAATTCAACCACTTTCTTCACATCATGTGGTTGCAATTACTAAAAGAGAGTAGTGAGAACCATTGATGAGTGTTTCACTTTGTGCTTCTCTCCTCTGCAGCTGTATCGGCTCCATTCAGTACCTGAAAAGCAAGTTTGGCAAAGGTTACTTGCTGGAAATTAAAGTGAAGGCTCCAGAACAAGTTGATCTCATCCATGCAGAGATTACACGAATCTTCCCACTTGCAGCACGTCAGGAACGGTAACTTAAAAGAATGCTGGAGCTTTATTGACAATGCAAATGCTTCTGTGCTGCAGGGGTTACATAGTGGGCTTGGATGCTATTTGAATTTGCGTGCAATCGGCACAACAGTGGGTTAACTTAGAGATCTGAGTTTGTGTGTGAGGTGTATGAATTCCAGCATCCACAAAGCCAGGGGATGATAGGCTGGAGAGGGTAGGACACCAACTGAGCCCATCTACAACACCTCCTACTCACCAGTCCAGAATATGGCTTCAAAGAGTGGCAATTGGTTACAACAATAGGCCCAGGAAGATTATTAAAAAGGATGAGTATTAATTATCATCAGGGCCAAAGGAAACAGTAATGAAGTTAGTATGTCCAACTTAGTATGCACACCTTATGATGGAACATACGTCTTGGGTCACTCATGGAGGGAGAGGGAATACCACACTGAAAGCTGGACAGCACATAAACTTTCGTAAGAAAGACTAACGTTTTGAAAAGGTACATTTAGAAATTGTTCTACCAAACAATTTTGATCAGTTTGGGAATATTTTCCAAGCTGATGTCCATTATTTACTTTTTTCTAAATATCCCATTTAGGGGTTGGACATTCCATACTAGTAAAATAAAAAAGATGAATTCTCCAGGGTACCAACCGTCTTTCTCTTAGTGGGACCCTTGTAAAATCATTCAACGTTTAGAGTCTTCCTCTATGTGACTCCAATGCAAAAAAACCTAGCTTCCTAACATTTCTCTTCTGAATCCACTGATATTAATTTGAATAAGGATACAAGTTCCATGACAAAGTAATTTTACTGTGAGTGGACAAGTGCTTTCAATACCCCAGCTTCTCTTGTATGCATAACCACCCACAAATTATTTTTATGATGTTGCATTAATATCCTAATATATTAGGTGCTATATCGCAACATACAGTCCCAACCCCAAAGAGCTAACAATCTGAATGACAAAAACAGATGAAGGGTAAAGGAAAGGGATATGCCATACAAGCTGAGTAGAAAGGCTGATGACTGGTACGTGTGTTCACAGGAGAGAACCCCATTTCCCATAGTTATATATTTTAAGATCAGAAAGAACCATTATGATCATCTAGAGTGGAATCCTGGACCATTTGAAGTCATTGGCAAAACTCCCATTGACTTAGAGCTTGTCTACACTACCGCAAGAGGTCGATCTACAGCGATTAGCGTAGCTGAAGTCGACGTACTTAGTTCTACTTCCCGCGGTGTCTTCACTGCGGTAAGTCAACAACTGACACTTTCCCATCGACTGCACTTTTGCTTCTTTTTCTGGTGGAGTATCGGAGTTGACGAGAGAGCGCTCAGTGGTCGATTTATCAAGTCTATACTAGACACGAAAAATTGACCCCTGCTAGATCGATCGCTGCCCGCCAATCCGGCGGGTAGTGTAGAGAAGCCCTTAGTCTGAGCTCCTGCATAATACAGGAAATAAAATTCCTACCATTGATTCCTATATCAATCTTGTTACTTCTGGCTGAGCTAGAGCATAACTTTTAGAAAAACATCCAGTCTTGATTTAACGATTTCAGGAGAGGACGACGAATCCATGGCATCACTAGGTAAGTTTTTCCAGTGGTTAATTACCCTCTTCACCACAAGAGTGCACCTTATTTCTACTTTGAATGTGTCTAGCTTCACCTTTCAGCCACCGGAATGTGTTATCATAGGTGCCGGAACTAGGGGTGCGATGGATGCTGCAGCGCACCCTGGCTTGAAGTGGTTTCCATTATATACAGGGTTTACAGTTTGATTCAATGGCTCTCAGCATCCCCACTATACAAATTGTTCCAGCACCACTGTTATGCTTTTGTCTGGTAGATTAAAGAGCCGTTTGCCATCAGAAATCTTCTCTCGGCGCATGTACGTATAGACTGTGATCCAATCATTGCTTAAACGTTCTGGTCACCTTCTGCACATTTCTTCTCTCAGGTATCCCTCTTTGATGGTCTATAAGATACCAATGGAAAATGTACAGTCTCTGTCCCAGGCCTTTTTCAATTTGGAGGCAGGTAAGAGGGGTGTTGTCAAATGTTGGAATCTCCGTAATACAGCCGCATTTTAAACTATATATTTTTTCTGTCAAAAAAGCTTGGGCCAGATCCTCTGTGGGTGTAAATAGGCCTAGCTGCATTAAAGTCTCTGGAGCTATGGCAATTTACACCGAGCTGAGGTTCTGGCCCTGTGAACTACAACTTTGGGGCCTGTTGAGCAGTCCTGTGGATGCTCTAAAATGGCTGCTTCTGACAGTGCAGGAGGGGTGCCTCTGGAAGGCAGGCCTTATTGGAAGGATGTCAGAGCATCGGACATCAGCTCTGATCACCCAACATTATGATCGTCTTCCTAAAAAGATTGATATTCAAAGATGCTAGTTTCTAGAATGGTGAGATCTCTATACTGGTGGTCCATGTGTTACAGGCAGGACACCTGGAGTAAATTTTCAAAAGCACCTAAGTCCCATTGACTTTCAATAACAGTTGGTAGCCTAAGTCCGTCTATCTATGTGTCCCTCTCTCTTTAAAAGGGAACTTAGCTTCCTGGGAAATGTTACCCTTAGCTCTCCCCTCCAAAGGTTTCAGAGTGCCCTCTCCCTGCTTAGTCCATACATACAGGAGAACTTGAGAGTGAATCCTACAGATAGCAAAATTTGGAGGTAAAATCCTGGGTCCACTGAAGACAATGGAAGTTTTGCCATTGACTTCAATGGGGCCAGGATTTCACCCTGAGTGTTTCCAGCAGGACTGATCAAAAAATGTACATCAATTTTTTTTAACAGAAAGTATCTGCTTTCCTCAATTTCTAATTTTTTTCATCAGAATACCAACACCCCCCACTCACCCACCTAAATAAGGCAGTTTTGGCCTAAAATTTTACAGATTGGGCTAAAAAGAAATTCACCAAAATGTCAACATTTTCTGCTGAAATATTTTTACCAAAATATAAAAAGAAATCATTCTCATCTCAGTTTTTTGCAGAGGAAAAATATTTCTGGTCGGTTTATTTCCAGTGTAACTTTGCATTGTATATAATAGAATCATAGAAATGTAGGACCTTGACAGGTCACTAGTCCAGTCCCTTGCATTGAGGAAGGACTAAGTATTATCTAGACCAGGCCTGACAGGTGTTTGTCTAACCTGTTCTAAAAAACCTCCAATGATCAAGATTCCACAGCCTCCCAAGGTAATTTGTTCCAATGCTTAACTACCCTGACAGTTACCTAAATCTCTCTTGTTGCAGTTTAAGCCCATTACTTCTTATCCTGTCCTCAGTGGATAAGGAGAACAATTTATCACCTTCCTCTTTATAACAACTTTTTACGTACTTGAAGACTGATCATTTCCCTCCTCTGTCTTCTCTTCTCCAGACTAAACTAACCCAGCGTTTTCAATTTTTCCTCCTAGGTCATGTTTTCTAGACCTTTAATCATTTTTATTCTCCTCTGGACTTACTCCAGTTTGTCCAGATCTTTACCAAACTAGGGTGCCCAGAACTGGACACAATACTCCAGCTGAAGCCTAATCAGTGCTGAGTAGTACTATCTGGTGCTCGTTGACTGTCAAGACCTCGTCCAAAATTAAACTGTATTGTGTAACCAGGGCTGGCCATAGATTGTTTTGTAACTCTGTGAGATGTCAGATGTGCAGGGCCCATAAAGGACTTCAGCCACAAACACTGAATTGTGAGCCTCAAGATTCTGGGCACCACTGGGGAAACTTACAGGAATTTGAGGGGACTTGCAGTGTGGTGAGGAGCACTCATGACTGGCCAAATAGGGAAGCAGCTGTCCCCATCCATTGTTACATACAGTCAGAGATGGTGTCTTTGCAACGTGGATGTCTTCAGGCTATTGGGAGCACTTCTAGACAGTTGCTTGCACAGCTGTGTTCTCTGCACCTGTCTGAGGAGAACTAAACAAAAAGGACTCGCCATACATTTGAAGAATCGTTATTTAAAGTCATAAAATATATTTGGGGGAGATTTCTAATGTGTTTTCATTTCTGTCCAGCTAAACGTACCTTCGACCTGGAGGAGTACAGCCTTTCTCAGTCCACTTTGGAACAGGTACAGTGTGCTGTTTATAATATTTCTGAGACAGAAGCAAGAAAATATAATGTGTAAAAATGAGCATATTTAACCTGGTAACCAACATATTTTAAAGAATGTCCATGTGGGGATCAGTCCAAATAATAATGATCCCTAGCTCTTACTCCACACTTTTCATCAGGACATTTAAAAGTGATTTACAAAGGAGGCCAGCATCATTATTCTCATTTTACAGATGGGGAAACTGAGGCACAGAGCGATGAGGTGATTTGCCCAAGGTCACCCAGCAAACCAGAACCAGGGCCAAAACTTGAAGCCAGGTCTCCTGAGTCCCCATCCAGTGCCCTGTGCAATAGGAACACTGCCTCCTAAATGAGAGGTGTTCTCAATAAGTGGTATAAAGGTTGTCATCTCAGCACTGTCTATGCTGTGTACCTGTCAGAAGCACAGAACAATAATTATTGCAATGCCTTATGATTTGATATGGAATTTCTATTCAGATGCAAATGACACCTATGTACAAGCATTCAAAACCATGGTTATTTCAAAACAGTGGTTATCAGTGAGTTTGCTTAGTTGTAACTGATGTTAGAATTTGTTCCTGTGTTGGTTTTTCTTCCCCACTTAACAGAATTATGTCATCCTCTGATAGCTCACATCTCATTGGGTTAGAGTACAGAAACAATTTCTCATGCCATGTCTCTCTCTTCATTGCAACCTCTTTTTGTGCCTTTTGGATTGTTGGATAAATACATCTAAATCTAAAACAAAATTGTTTGAGCTCTTTGTTTCCAATCCTGGGAATTAATTAGACCCTTCCTTTAACTTTCACATTCCAGGTGTTCTTAGAGCTTTCAAGAGAGCAGGAGAAAGAGGATTTTGATATGAATCTGGATAGTACAGCAGAATGGAAACTCCTTCAGCAGGATGATAACTAAAGCTCTGCACCACAGTCCTATATCTCTGCTACAAACAATATCTGCATGTACAATTACATACTACGTTATATCCAGTACTAACATTGTATTATGGTAATGTCAGGAGAGGAAAGTTCAGCCAGTCATCATGAAAACTATTTTTTGATTAATTACATTTGGCTATGGCTACATTTCCTTTTGGAGCAAAGAATATGTTCTGAGACACATGGGACTGCATTAGAAAGTTGGCCAAGGACCAAAAATGGGGTTGGTCGCCAATAACAGAAGATGAGGGAGCTCACGGGCATAATCAGTCCAATTTCAATACATCTCCAGTTGCAAATACAAGAAAAGCAGAACAGAATCTTAAAAAGCCATCTGCTCAGAAATTTGAACTGAGATCCCTTTTGTCACACAAATCACACAAAACACTTTACAGAGTTTTCAATTAAATACTGGTGGTGAAGTGACGACATGCATAAACCTGTCAGCAGGGATTCATGTATTACAGGGATGAACAATGTACAGGTGGTTGGATATTCTGGGCCTGATTTTGCTTTCTTAGTAGATTGATTATGATTTTAGTCCTCTGGCTGCAGCTGAGTTATTTAGATTTGCATCAGTGAGACTGATAATCTCTGTCTCTTTCTGTAAGTGTCCTGAGTTTTTTCAGCTTCCCCTCACCTTATGGATAGAGGGATCTCTCAACAATGGAGCAACACACTTAACAGTACATCAATACTGTCATCTCTGTCGGTGAGACGAAGTGCTTATATGGGACTAGAATCAACAATCTTCTGCCGTGGAGATGTGATTGCTATGAACTGAGTCTGATGCTTTTACACTGTTATCAGCAATTTGCCAGACTGATCTCATTATTGGAGTATTCTTTATATTATTGGACCTTCAGGTTACTTGCTATGAGACGTGTTAAATATATGAAGAAGAAAAACGTTCTCCTCTCGGATGTTAATGGTAGTACTATTTTGCTGTTCCTTTACGTGCCAAAAGGACATCAGTAGAAGAACAGAGCTGATGTCAGAGAGAGATTCTGTCTCTTCAGCATTATTTGTAGGAGACAAAGCCAATGACAAAAAATTAGAAAGCAATGCAATACTCCTGGTAGTTCTTGTGTATGAGTCATTGATAAAGTACAAACTCCAACTTTACATGGTTTACAGGTTTAGTGAATAAAATCCTAATAGCTGTATGTATCAACTGGAATTGCTACATGTCAGGGACTTTCTAGATTTCTCACGACTGCTGGAACCCTAAATAGCTGCAACAGCCAGAAACACCATCCTCCATCAGTACCTAGCAACAGCTCCTTTGAATCATGACACATATGTGGCCTCTAAGCTTGCTGTTGCAATGGACTGAACCCGCTAAGTAGAGTGACATTGTGACCCCCAAACCAGTGCGCGCGCTCGAAGTGCGCTGGTGGCAGTAACTAATACACCTCAGTCCGCCAAGGGGTGGAGTGTAGGGGCAAGGTTGCGGAAGATTGGCGATTAGCTAAGGGATGGACTGAGTATGTGACTGGATGTAAGCGGAGGATGCAGGCAGTTTCAATGAACTTTGTCCGACAGACCCTGCCAAAAGACATTGTAGCATAGCTCAGTATATTTTTGCCTGTAAATAAGTCAGTTTATGTAATAAGCATAAATCATATATATAAGAATGTAACTGTTGAACCCATGTAACCCTGAGATAAGCGCGGAGAATATAGCGCCGCAGAGGACTCCCCCCTGGTGGAGTCCTGCCTGGTCAGCTGTCCCGAACGGCCAGAGTCCCCTGCAGCCCTTCCGCGCGTCCTAGGGGCTCCCCGCACAGATTGGAGCTTAAGTTTTTCCTTCCTTCAATAAAGCATAGTTTACTATTCTTAGACCTGAGTGTCCTCCTTTCGCTGGTATCTTCCCCCCCAGCCCTTGTGGGCACATGTCGTGTCATCGCCCAGGTGCTTCAGATGCTAGCTACACACTGAACATTGAATCATACACAAGGACCTCGTATTGGTTTTCAAACCTGCTTCACACATGCTCCTTCTCATTCCGCAATGACTAACTCCCTCAACAGAGAAACACGGTGGGTGGGGAGAGTCGGAGTGAGCTCAAAAGCATGATTCTCTCACCAGCAGAAGTTGGTCTAATAAAAGCTATTATCTCACCCACCTTGTCTCTCGACTATCCTGGGACCAACCTGACTACAGCACCACTGCATCCCCCAACAGATAAATTCCATGGGAGTGATGGAATTCTCTACATCAGATCGGCATGTGGTTTAAGATACACATTTTTAAGAGAACTACAACTCATGACAACTCGTCTACTTGTCTTCAGTCATCAAGTACTTCTGTTGTGCATTACCCAGCATTAATGCCTAATACCAGCATGTCTAGATGATAGATTCTGGGGAAAAAATTCAATAAATGGTGACTCCATATATTATCTCTCTTGTTGTATATAAAAGAAAATCTGGTATTGATCTGTAATTGTGTATGGCTCACTAAGATGCTAAATGTTCACCTTTCTTCTTTGGACTAGTGATTATATGATATTGAAACAATAGCTGAGATGACAAAGTACTCAAAGAAAGCTGTTAAAGGTACTCAGACATGGCATGATACAGTAGTCTACTCATTAAGTCTCACTAAAGCTAAAGTACCAGATGACAGGATGCTGGATGGAGAAGTGATCTCAATACATACAGGAAAAGTTTTAAAAACCCCAAACATCCATCAGAGAAATAACAACATCAATTCTAACAATTGAACATGGTTAGAATGTGCTGCTCAGATGCTTGGTTGTGGGAGAAAACATGGGGTTACTTCCCACATCCCACTGGTTCTGATCTCACACAGATCCCACAACCAGCAATGCCTGTGACCTACTGTATTCCGAACAGTGATGAAATGCAGAGTTGAGCTCTTGGGCAGACAGTAGCAGGGCAAAAAAACCTCTCCCTGTTTAAAAACCAACCAACCAACCAACCAACTACTGCGGGTTTTTTAGGCAGAAAAAAAGTAAAAACAAAAACACAGTTTTACTTCAATGGAAGATAATCTTATTCAGTTAGGCTGGGATTCTCATAAGTGCCTAAGGGAGTTAGCAAAAAAACCGAGGAGTACTTGTGG
The DNA here is from genome assembly GCF_965152275.1 of Natator depressus. NCBI lineage: Eukaryota > Metazoa > Chordata > Testudines > Cheloniidae > Natator > Natator depressus. The sequence goes on from NC_134247.1 coordinate 6,303,239, forward strand.
CACCTTAGAGACTAACAAATTTATTTAGTCTCTAAGGTGCCACAAGTACTCCTCGGTTTGTTCTGTTTTTTGCTGATACAGACTAACACGGCTACCACTCTGAAACCTGTCACTAAGGGAGTTAGGTGCCCAGGACCCATTGATTTTCAGCGGTACTTGTGCTTGTACATCTCTTGGGCACTTTGACAGTCCCACCCTTAAAGTTGAGCCTTGTAGGAAGCCTTAACATAAATATTTGGGGTGAAATCCTGGAAATTGTAGTTTTGCCATTGACTTTAATGAGGCCAGGATTTCATCCATCATTTTAAAGATTTGACACCTTCTCTCACCGAAAGTTTTCCACAAAAGTTGCTCCTATGGGTTTCTCAGCCAGAATACTTTGTAGCAAGTACATGGCTGCCTAGCAAACTGCAGTGTTTCAGCTCCTCCGTCCCCCAAGCACTAATTCTTCTTACAAGACGATGGGGGGTTTTGCCAGTGCAAATTTGAGAAGGTGGCTCTCTTGATAGGGAGAACAGCAGCAGTGCTTGTTAGAGTGTCAAGCAAAACCCTTCATTGCAATAACAAGGAATACAAGGAGGCATCCCCTTCAGGTTCCCATGGTTTGTGATCTCTGGAATTCCTTTAACTGGAAGCACTCCTACAAGTTTCCCTAAAACCGTCTAGTCCAAGGGGTCTCAAACTGTGGATTGGGACCCCAAAGTGCGTCACGATCCTGTTTTTTAACGGGGTCACCAGGACTGGCGTTAGACTTGCTGAGGCTCAGGGCCAACGCAGAAGCCCAAGCCCCACTGCCTGGGGCCAAAGCCAAAGTTTGAGAGTTTCAGCCCCGGGCAGTGGGGCTCAGGCTTCGGCTTCAGCCCTGGGCGATGAAGATCAGGTTACAGGCCCCCACCCAGGGCAGTGGGGCTTGGGCTTTGTTTCCCTGGGATCGTGCAGTAATTTTTGTTGTCAGAAGTGGGTCACGGTGCAATGAAGTTTGAGAACCCCGGGAAGGGGCCAGACCAGGTGAGCGAGCTAATATTTTTTCATGGAACCAACTTCTGTTGGCGAGACAGACAAGTTTCTGAGCTTACACAGAGCGCTTCGTCACCTGGACCACGTTTCCTGTCGGCATTAACAACCTAACGCAAGTTTCCAGGAGATGGTCTCGCAGTTTGCCAATAAGGTGGCTTTCTGGTGTGTCATATGCAGCTGGGAACCTGGAAATAAACAACAGAAATTTGGTTGGGGGATTTCTGGGGGTTTAGTTGTGCCTGAAGCTTTGGGTTTCTAAACTTTTGGGTTTTATTTCTGATTTTTTTTTCTTTGCGGGCCCCCCCCCCCCGCCTTTTTTTTAACAGTATTGCTTTTCTTTTCCTCAACCCCTCTTCCCTCCCTGTCATCCTCCAGTCTGTTTTGGGTTTGTAAAAAGAAGAGACTCCCTTAGTTGTTGGAACAGCATATTTATTTATAATTCTCCCATGCAGTTCCACTCCAAAATTGGCTGTCTATTCCTGTTAATAACCTATTGCTCTCCAAACAGCCAAAGCCTGTTTTCTCAGGTCCATACAATACAACACCAAAGCAACATAACTAGGTACGTCTTACTGTTTCAACCTGCCTCTAGGGTTCTATTGTTTCTTAGGTGTGCACGTCCAAGACAACAAACGGCCCTTGCCATCTAACTTTTCGTACTGCATGCAACTGGCCATGGTTCCTCCTTAGTTCTGAGTCAGCATCTGAAAAAGTTCAGCAGGGACCGAGATTCTGTAAACCTTAACAGGGCATCAAATGGAATTCGTTCAATCAAAGCAGCCAGCTCCTCAGCCACCTGTCCCACCTGCTGTGTGGTAGCTGGACAATGCAGATCAAGAACAAGCTCAATATTACGGTGAAAGACAGAGAAATATGTTTTCTACTGATGAGAAGGTTCTACACCTTTGGAACTAGAAAATCCAACTGAATGCATCGCTACCCAATTCCTGATACAGAGCATTGCACCAGCGTGACTAACATAAAAAGGAACTGGAATCTGCTGTCTTTAAAACTGTAAAAATAGCTTGTGCTTTTGCTTCAAAAACTGTACCTATTCTTTTAAAAAAAGAAAGGAAAATAAAATGTCTGGAAGGCAATGAGTTATTCCCTGTCCTTTACAGCTGGGAATTGCTCAGCTCCAGATTATCTTCACAGGGGCAGCTTGTTTCTGCATTTTCCTGAGCAGATTTTGTGTGTTAATCAGAAGTGCACTGCTTAAGAGACATATGACCCTTCAGTGAGATGACTTCCCTCATTGGGAATCATAAATAGAAATGAGGCCCCTGTTTCCAAGTTTGCAAACCACTTCATGTGCCCTGCAGCGTGTCTCAGCCTCTGCACTGCTGGAGTTAGAGAAGTTTCTGAGACGACAGAGAACTGGGAGCCAAAGCTTTTCTTTTAATTTTGCATTAACTGGCAGGTTTCATTGATTCTGCCTGTGCACCCTAAGCTGCTTCAAGTGGAGATGGAGATTTGGCTGTGCTATTCTTGTAAAAGGCAATGAGGGGGAACAAAGAAAAAATACCGTGTAACCACTCGGAAAACATACCCATGTGCGCTGGACTGTCCTTCTGGGCTTACCTGAAATGCTCTCAGGGTTACCCACTGTTTGGGATTGTTTGTCGGGGATGGTTATTCACACTCGGGGATGGTAGCAATCAGCTCTTCAGTGTCTTAACACTATAATATTTTATTGCCAGCTACTGTAATAATGAAGTATAAGGGTCTGATCCTTGTACTTGTGATGGAGTGATTCTTCCACCTACTGAAGTAGAAGGAAAGGCTCCCACTGACTTCAATGGGCAAGAGAGCCTTAGCCGTACACTGCAGTTTTGAGTCTATGTAATCGGGGCCATACATACTAGCCAGTGCATAAAAAATGGGAGGGCTATACAGATATCTGAAGGGACGCACGCCTTTGGCTATGGAAGAGTCTTGTATTCGTAAAGGAAAAAAGAACTTTCAAGCCAAATGGAATAAGGAAAAAATCCCACTGAATCTCATATGGGAAGGGGGATGGGAGATACAAAAAGCAGCCAGCTGCCTCTAAACATGGAGTCAGGGGAGCGAAGGAAAAATATCAAGAAACCCCAGCAGGGAGCACTCAGATGGTCTAATCCAGCCAGTTTAAAAGATTTAGGCAGATCAAAAAGGAAAAACAAACTTTAAAACCTTGGCTAATCAGAACAGACGCTTCCACCTGCTGGGGAATAGGGCAGGCACAGCTGTGTTACTCTGTACTGAGGGCCTATGTTACAAAGGGTTGTGTGTTTCCTGTCCCTTTTTGCTGGTAGGTGGTCAGATTACCCACTGTCTGGGCTGGCATATTTGGACAGGGTTGAAATATTCTTATAAACTAACTATGAAAATCTGTCCATTTCACCTTCCTCCAAATTTCTATCCATTGTTCTCTCAGCAAGCGCTCAATAATATTTCTAGGTGGAAGAATAGCGCTATCACAAAGCCTTTGCTTACCCAGAGAGAAGAGATCGACTAAGAGACTTATCCAGGGTCGCACAGGGACTCTGCAGCAGAGCAGACAATTCTCTGGTCTCCCGAGTCCCAGACAAGCTCTGTAACTTACCCTGGATCACCCTTCCCTTCCATTATAGTCAAATAGCCAAATATTCATTCAGAGATGTGCTAGGCAATGCACAAGTCGCATGTTCGGTCAGGGTTGGCAACAGCTACTGTAACAAAGGCTGCAGCTCAGAGACATAAAGGTCCAACTTGGATTTCACATTACACCGCTTAGCACTTGCACCGTTGCTTCATCCACCCGCAAAGCACCCTCTGCTTCCAACTGATGTTCAGTTAGGAAAGATGCCCACTGACTTCAATGGGGGTTGGATCAGGTCGGGTTGGAGGCATTCAGATCCTATAGTGATGGAGTCTATACATTCAAGAACCTCGGTAGAGAAGTCCCAACAGTCTTGCAGCGCCAGGGTACCCTTTCACAGCACCTATATTAACCGTACAGCGCCTGGTTTTCTGCAAGGCCTAGATTCGGCCTCCACACATGTCCATGCACAGCGTCCTGAGAAGGGAACCTAACGAGAGAGCCCAGCGGACAGCACTCAGGTATTCCAATCCAGCCAGTTTAAAAGCATTAGGCAGAGAAAAGAGGCGAAGCAGGGATTGCCTGCATCCACCGGTGCTCAGGTCCCACTGTGGTGTGCCATAGAGGTGATAGGCGCACAATCCTTTTAGATAAATAGGTTCCCACCTGTTGTTTTTTTATGACCTGTGTTCGTGCGTGATAGACTCTCCTACCATTCCACCCCTGCCAATGGGCAAATGCGCTGACGTCTGTGAGGACAAAGATGCACCATCACAAGCAGAAGCCACCTTTTGAAAATCATACCCACAATAGCTTCCATGTTGCCTAGAATATAAATTTATGAACCTCAGGCATTTAAGCATGGTTTAATTATAATGCAATAACTTATATAATCTCTCTTTTCCCTTCTCCTTAAGCTTTCTCTCTGCCTCCAGCTGGGAAAACGATCCTCCTTCCCTATCTGAAGAAAAGACGTTGCTGGTTTTGGCTGTTCTCTCAATTGCCAAGACTCTTCCGGCGAGACACTTTTTTCATCTGCTGAGCTGGTTTAGGAATGCTTTAGGAATGCTCGCTAGAGTTTAGGGGGAACAATGCAAAGAAGAAAATATACCTTTTGCTGCTTTGATTTGTAAACTAATTCAGGCCCTGAAATGGCTGACTTTTTTGCCATGTAAAATATGATCAAAGGCTCCTGCCAACACACAGCTACAATATAATGGGACAGGCTCATTTGATGTGTCGCTATGCCACGGCCCCCCAGCTGCGGAACTGCTGCTCTGCTTCCAGAATTGATTTCCTCTGTCAGTCCAAGCAGTCGGAGAAGCAGAATTGAATTATAATGAGTGAATGGCTGCCCAGCATCTGCTTTGCCTTATTTATCCGATGCTTGAAGACCATCTTTCTGCTGGGGAGTGGGACTCCCCCATGTGGTCAGCTACAGTACATTGGAATGGGCAGCATTTGGCTCAATGGGTGTTTTGACAAATCTATTGATTTGTGGCAGCTGTTTTCATTCTTATTTAACCTTCACAAACTGGCTGTAGAGAGATGCTCCCTACCAGTCCTATTCCTTCCAGCTCTGCCATTGGGGGATTTTACACGACTCGTGTAGTAGGTGTATGTGAACAGATAATTGGCTATTCTTTTTCAGGGCACACCTGTATAAAATGCTTCCTGACTCCTGAGCAGCTTGATATGGGTTCCACTCCTGCTGTCCTAGAGAAAGCAGATCATGAGTTTACTTTAACTTTGACCTTGGTCACTGTTTTCCTTGAACAAAGAGAACATGGCAATATAGTCCCTAGTGCAGGCTCACCAACGGTCTTGTGACAAAATGTGGTGAACTGGGCTGCCCTTGGGTAACCTGGACCTACTTTCATGCAGTATGGTGTTTGATAGGCAGGATGGTCTTGTGGATTAAAGAGAGGCCCAGGGTCTATCTCCAGCTCTGCCACGGACTTCCTAAGGGACCTTGAACAAATCACTTAATCTCCCAGTACCTCATAGACTTGAAGGTCAGAAGGGACCATCATGATCATCTAGTTTGACCTCCTGCACATTGCAGACTACAGAAGCTCACCCACCCACTCCTATAATCTCGCCTTCCTTCTTTGTACTGTGCAAATAAGACTTCAGTCGCTCATAAGGTATTGTGAGATTAGGGGTACAGGTTTGCGATTGGGGTTAGGGTTGCAAGGCTTAACTCATTAACGGTTCTGAAGTGCTTTGAAAGCATTTGAAAGCATTAATTTTTTCTATTCATTTCAGAGTTGCTTAGCTATCACTAATATTATACAAAGAAGGGTTATCTTGGAAGATGGTCCGGCTGGGTGTTTTACAGGGACACATAAAATGACTAAGAAAGCCACATTATAGTCATAACGTTTTGTTCACATCCCCTTCATTCACCCTCCCTCCTGTCCATTCTTGCCATTCATCCTCTTGATGCCTCTCTAAGTTTGCAACTGGATGGAGCGTTGCAGAAAAAAAGAAATTTAGGAAGTTCATAACTGAGAAAGTGGGTGAATAGGAACCTCTCAGTGTGTCTAATTCATAGTATCTTCTGGGCTGAGCATCCATCAGCCTCCTGGCAAGACTCCATAATAGAGCTTTGCCCTTTTCATCCTCAGCCCCATCTAACAGCTCCAAAATCTTGGGACATCCTGTCTGGAGGGGATTACATTAATGTGAACTAAAACCTTTTAGTTTGCATCCGGAGCATCCACAGGGGGTGAGTCACAGAGCAATTGCCCTGCTTGCAACTACCTAACCGTTGCCCTGGCTTTTATATGCAGAAAAACAGTTCTTATGGCACTGGTGGGCCAGGGAGTTTTTATAGCATGTTGGGGGGTGGGCTCAGAAAGAGAGAGGTTGAGAACCCCTGGTGTAGACAAACCCTACGCTGCAGAACTGAACTGGCTGGTATCTCCTAATGTTGTAAATGTTCTGTCATCAAGTCACCTACCCAGCCTGCCATGAACGTGTGTTTGGACTTTGTTTTTCGGACAGCCTGAAGAGTGGCACTCCACCTTTGAGCTTCACTCCAGGGAAGAAAATCTTAAGGTAAACCAACCTGATTCTCTTCTCATTTTGTACCAGGTTTACCTGGATGTACCTCCATGGGCCTTCTGAGAGGGATCCCTGTCCTGCTTGTTTGGTGGAATTTACATCTTGCTGTTTGTTTTAAGATCATGCTTGTTTGGTGTAACGTTCTGCCATGCAATGGAAAATGAATGTTAATAATTAGCAAATGTCTGCAGCTGGTCTTTTATTTTTTTAAGGATGAATTTAATGCTAAATAGGCCACTCTGCAGACCTAAATCCTTTATTTATTCACATAACAGGTGCAGTAGCCAAACTTGTCCAACACAACTCTACAAAAAAACTCTTCAAAAACAGACTCCAACGAGAGACTGCTGAATTGGAATTAATTTGCAAACTGGATACAATTAACTTAGGCTTGAATAAAGACTGGGAGTGGATGGGTCATTACACAAAGTAAAACTATTTCCCCATGTTTATCCCCCACCCCCCACTGTTCCTCAGAAGTTCTTGTCAACTGCTGGAAATGGCCCACCTTGATTATCACTACAAAAAGCTTCCCCCTCCCTCCCCCCCCTCCACAGCTCTCCTGCTGGTAATAGCTCACCTTAAGTGATCACTCTCTTTACAGTGTGTATGGTAACACCCATTGTTTCATGTTCTCTGTGTATATAAATCTCCCCACTGTATTTTCCACTGAATGCATCCGATGAAGTGAGCTGTAGCTTACGAAAGCTTATGCTCAAATAAATTGGTTAGTCTCTCAGGTGCCACAAGTCCTCCTTTTCTTTTTGCGAATACAGACTAACATGGCTGCTACTCTGAAACTCTACTAATGTACCTCCAGCCAGGGCTGGATTGTTTGATGGAGGCCCAGGGCTGTTATAGTTTTGGGGACCCTCTTTGCATATTCAATTTCTTCCCTTTACTGTTTACAGCCATCCATGGGGGATGCCAAACACTCTATTGTTAAAATGACCTTGATTATTTCAGATCTGGTTTTTCAGTGTGATATACGGCCCTATTGTAAAGAGAAATGGAAGTTAAAGTGAACAAAACCATTTTTATTTTGGCACATAACTGGTCGTAATACACACAGTGATACTATGGCTTTCCTCACCTACCGCCGTCATTTTCAGTTACATTTTCTGGCAGACCGGCTAAGGCAAGGGACAAATGTTGGCAGCCAAAGGGTGTTTTTAAGGGCCGAAGGGCACTTCAGATGTTTGCTCTCAAGTGAGCCTGCCATCGGCCAGGGATGGCAAACTTTCCAGAGTGGTGTGCCAGTTCATAGTTATTAATCTCGCAATAAAAGATTGAAGTGTGCCAGTAGACAATATTCCAACAAAATCTTGCAAATGAATAAGTGCATGCACTGCTATTAAAGCAATATGCTATCAATATTAATTCAATTAAAACTACGGAACTAAAATTAGCCGTTAAACTCACGAGAAATGAACGGACATCTAATTTCCCTTTCTTACTGCCTGAAATGTTGACACTCACCTCACATGGTCTTTTTTTGTTGTTGTTTTTTAGGGGAAAAGTGCTGAACAGTATGCAACCCTGCTAACTAATGAAAGCACGGCATTTACTGATTGCTTTACAGTATCTGATTAGGTGCCTGATTAAAGGGGTACCACTGTAAGTCTGCATCTATCAATATAGTCCAATGTGTTTAAATGTAAAGTGTCTAAATTAAATACGTGGCATGATAGTAAACAGGGAAAATAAACTGAAGGCCATCTGCCTAGCCTCATCAATTCAACCCCCCCCAGACTCCAACAGTTCTGCCTCTAGCCCCCCATGTGCTCATCCCCCCATCAGTTCTGCCCTGTACCCCCCATCTGCCAGTCCCCCATCAGTTCTGCCTCAAGCTCCCAGCCCCCTCCCACCCATCAGCTGTGGCCTCACCAGCCTTCCTTCTGCTCATGTAGCTCTTCATCCCCCCCACCCCTTCCTTCCCCTTCCAGGCAGGAGATGGCAGCTCCAGGGGTCCTTCACCCCTCTCTCCTTTCCCAGGCCAGCTGTCACAGGAAGGGAGAGGAGGAGCCAGGAGGGGAAGTGGAACCACCCTGAGCTGTGGGGCATTTCCTGCTCCCCCCATCCCTCCTGTGAGCAGGGATGTTTCCTCTGCTCCTCTCCCTGTCCCTCCTGTGAGGATAGGCGAGGCTCCAGAGCACTCTGCTGCTTCCCAGGAGGCATGAAGGGACAGCTGATGCCCAGCGGGGGGAGCCCTTGGGGCCAGATCAGGCCCGCAGCCGCCAACTGAGGAATAATGCAGTAAATTATATATATTGGGGGGTAGAGGGCTCAAAATCCAAGGCCCTGGGCTGCAGCCCTAGAGCGTTAATCCAGCCCTGCTCGACCCTGACCCAAAGGGATCCTCTTGCAGAATAAACCTGCTTTTCCTTTGGCCCAGTCACTCTCTGATGTCTCTCCTGCAGCAGCTACCTGGCGGTCTTGTGGTGCTGCCAAATAGCCATCAGATGGCAACAACATTTGGTCATCCAGACCTTGGCTGGAGCTGAGCGGGTGACCTTGAACAATCCTAGAGGAGGGTCCTGCTCGCTCTTCGCCCTGGCCTTGAGTACTGGAAAAATGACCAGCTGGCAAGATTTTTCTTTGCTCCCTTGAAACACTTTGCTCTTCTCTCTGCCGACCCTCTCTTGTTGATTGGTTTGCATACACTTTGTGCTTTAAAGAGAAATCCATGCTGCTCAATGGCCCATTGTGTCCACCACAGTCACTCAGCTTTTCACATTTCTCTGCCTGCAAGGAATCTGGACAAAATGTGAAACGGCAGCGTAAAATAAAGAGGGTATTATTAAATCCCAACAAATGGGCAATCTCCTTTTCAATAAGACTGAATGCTCTCTGCAGCCTTTCTAGCGCACACAAGTTAACTGTATGTAAAACATGCAGCATGCTCAAGGGGCGAACTTCCTGTTTGTTATAGAAGACCCTGTTCTGACTTGCAGGCTGGGTTCTGATTGCAGTACAACAGAGGATAGAGAAGATCTATCCCTAGAAATGGTGATCTTTTTTCTCCAGGGAAACCGATCAGAACCTTTCCGCCTGCATTATTTTTTTTTTATTGAAGATGAATCAAAAGCACGAAGAAAGAACAAAAGAAAAGTCTCAGTGACTGAGCAGTGTTAATGCCTCCTCTAGAACCATCTGCTCTGAACACAAACTGGCTGCCTACTTGTTGACAGCACAATCATTACAGATTGACAGGAGCAGTATGCAGAAAACAAAAGCCTAAGAACCTAACTATAGTACAGCGATACATACAGGAAGGGCTTGTAGCATCAGGTCCTACATGTATACTGGCAGAAACCTTGGGCCAAATTCAGACTTGGTTTACCCATTTCAGTGGAGTTGTACCAAGACTGATTTTGGCCCTTTATACATAAAAAGAAAGGCACAGATTGCAACTGTTGTATTCTACACGCACCCACCGAGAATTCTACAGGCTGCATGTTAGGAGAACTCTAACAGGAACGTTTAGGATCCTTGTTTATTGCCATGAAATCTCTCTCATTTCTTTTCAATCACATAAGTAGAGCCATGTGAACTCTTAAAGAACTTTTGTGCATTCCCTTCAGTGTAATTAGTGTCTCAATTGTAACAGTAACAGAAGTGTGTTTCTCTAAACTCTGGCTGTGTTCCATTGGCTGAAATTCAGGGCTGCGTCTGAACAACAATGTGAACCTAAAATGCTCCCCACTGCGGGATGATATAAAGCAACTTGCGTCTCAGTGCATTTTTCTTTTATACCTGGTGCACCCGAAGACAATGCAGTTTCATGTTGCTGCTGCCTTTCCCTGCCACCGGGGGCAGTAGACAGAGCCTACCAAGCTATGTAATAAGGACCATGCTTGAGAATTAGACAAAGGTCACTTGGATCCCTGTGGCATCGGAGGAGAGAAGTCAGATTAGGTATTGTTACGTGTTCAGAATTAAACTGACTGCCCCCGCTGAGTTCTGGAACGAATGACTGGCAGAGCAGGGTGTGGTTCTTTCCCCTGGAGCATAACAGGATCATCGGTTAGGATCAGCGGTACATATCCCACCTCAAATTTCTGCAAATGCAAAGGTGCCTTTGGCATTCATGCACCTCAGTCCTTTGCTCTCATTTCTTAGCTTTCATGTCTGTCTATTGATGCTTTCCCTCTCTTCATTTAATTCAATGACAGCTTGTTTTCAGCATCCAGTTCTTGGCCTGATATCTTTGGACAGTCAAGCAAATACTGCCCCTCCCTGGCTTCCCATTAGTAACCAACCATCCTTCCCATTCAGTTATATCTGCCGGGTTCTTTGTTTGTTGGTTTCTGTGAACTTTCAACTCCTTGATGCTGAAATTAAAATGTTTGATGCTATCGGACTACCATAGTCAACCCAGACATCCAGAGAGAGCAATTTCCACCTGGAATAATTTGCGGAGCTGCTTGTTGTTTCTTATTTGTATCGTGGTAGCACTTAGGAGTCCCAGTCATGGACCAGAACCCCCTAGTTCTAGGCACTGTACAAATGCAGGACAAACAATGGTCCCTGCCACAATGAGTTTACAATACAAGGGCTTGTCCACATGGCGACTCAGTGCACGGCATACTGGGGTGCCAATCTACAGCACACTAACTGGCCCTGTGGACTCTGCCTCCATGCACTAAAAGTTCGGTAATGAGCTTTGACATACCCCTGTTTAAACAGCAGGTGGGTAGCAATAGACTGGGGAGCACAAGGAGACAGTGAGACTGTGTTGGCTATACTAGCTACCTGACCATGTCTTTGCTGTGGAAATCTGGGGGCTGGTTAATTCTGTACCAGGTAGTGTACACACCCTCACTGCCGTCAGATGAGCCCTGCTGAACCACCGGGTGCTTCATCTCAAGCTCCCCTAGCATTAGCCGTGATGGCCACTTCTCCTGCAGAACAAATTAATGGCAGCATTTTGGAATAGGAACATGCTATGTTTTGCTGTTTGGACAGATCTTCTGGTTTGCTTTTTGCTCAGGTAGGAGTGAAGCCCTTTATAAAACTCAACAAATCAATTGGCCATTCACTCAGTAAATCAGACCTGTATCACACAAACTGTTGATGGCACAATGAGGTTGTTTCATGCAGTTATCCCTGCAGGCCCTGTTATTTCCTTGTTGACTGTGCGTTTCCTTAAACACTTTGACAGGCAAAGAATTTGATGGACGGGAGATAAATATTTCTTTGGAAGCAAACCTCAGCGTTGGTTACAGATTGTGCAGAGTTTCTAACACACTAGGTGCAGGATGCATGGAACATCATGTCTCTACAAGGCTTTCAGAAGTACTGATTTGCTTCAGAGGTGTCTGAGTACATGAAAGACTAGAAGTGGAATGTTTAATTCTGAAGCAGCTGTGTTAGAGGTTACTGCTCTCAGTGCTTTGTCGAAAACCCCTTCTTTTGGTCTCTCAGGAATGTGCATGCTAAAGCCTACAGGCTGTTCCACTTTTCCTAGAGTGTACATTGCCAGTGAATGGAAAATGTAGCCCATTGGTTGTTTTCCATGTTTATCATTTCAGATATTGGAACCTTAAATTGCTCCTGCAAAGTAGATGCGCACAAAACATGCATCATTGTGAGCAAAAGTATTAAGTCAGATCGGCACATCAGATGGGCCCACAGAACCCAGCTTTCCATCACTCACCGTAAAAACCTCTCCTTACAAACCAAGTTTCAGGGCACAGTCGAGTCTCCTTTTAGGCCTAATTTGGTCCCTCTATGAATCTAATGGCCAAAAATGAATATTACTTAATATGAGCCATAAATTAATTCTTCTGAATGAGATGTAGTCATGATGAGATCTTGGAGCAGTGAATGAGGGCACAAGAATGAAAGGGGAAATATTTTGGGGGGCATGCAGAGGACATCACTGGAGCCTTGAGTTACATAGAAAAGGCCCTGGAGACAGAAGACAGTTTTATGCTGTATGCTTAAAATGTTCTCAAACAGAAAAGTCAGAGGAGCGGGGGCACTGCTGGGTGATGGGGAGGAGTTGTTTGTTCTTGTTGTTTCTCTCTTGACAACAAAATGAGTTATTTGGTTGGTTTGATTTAAAAGAACATTGCACAATAATTCAGAATTTCTAAGAAAGGATACACAAGACCTTTTTTCTTTCCTGGAATGTTTTCCACACATTTCCAGCATATGACATAGGTTCCTTTGGAGACATTGGTTGTTTTCCAGCGCTGCACCGGATTTCACTCCCATGAAAAGAGATCGTATCTGTTGCTCTCCGTCTCTTTTCATAGTCTACCATCTGCTGGTTAGACTTCAGAATTGCATGGGGCTTGTTCCAGACAGCGTTCTTCAGCACTGGGCATGTGTCAAGGGTGTGAATGTCACCTGCTCTTCGTTTCATGTGAAACAGGAGACAAGAAAATATTCTCTCTACAAACTATCTGACCTGCTTCTGCCTCTCAAAGGATGTAGGGGTCTTTGCTGAAGATGAAGCAAGCACTGTTTCCTTTTTCACTGCACTAGACTGTGAAATACATTAGCTATTAGAATATAGTTAATCCCAATTTTGTCTCCACAGCTCAGTATATTGTCTATCAATCCAATCTAAGCACACACTGGGGGTCAAATCTGATGCAACTTCTCCTAGCTCCACCCAAATGAATGGGGATGTCAATGATTAATATGAAGGCTGAAGTTCTAAATAACTAAGAGGCCTGTGTACAAGCCCCACACTTATGGAAATGCTGGATTAAGACACACAGGAGCGTTAAAGAGGTCCCCTCTGGTTGCCCTTGCTGCCTGTAATGTTAGTTCTAAAGAAGATGATTTACAGCAAGGGAAATAAGGGCTGTATCAGGGCTGTATCAGGAAATTTGAGGACCTGCTTCCGCACCCAGGTGTGAAGGAGAATAGGCATGTCGTATGTATCATGGTCTCACTCTGATTTTAAGGCTGGCAAAGACTAGTCACAGGCCTGAAAGCAGCCATTAAAAACAAGGAGAGAAGTGATACTATTATGAAAAAGCAACAGGCACCCTGGGTTTCACCCTCTCTCAAACTCTCTGAAAGAACGGGCCATTTACTCCTTAGAATTCTTGCTTTGCACGGGACTGGAGGCGTCATGGAATTGTTACAGTTTAACTACCGAATGGAACAGGGAGGGGAACGTCGGCATCACCTGTAGTTATGGCGACAAGAAAATATTGACAGCACAATAAATTACATATTAATGGAAATAACAAGGCAAAAATTTATCCTGCTTCACTATTAAATAACCAGTCCACATTTATGAAACAGGCAGGGCATTCCACTTCTGAGATCAAAGATGAAGGAGTCTCTTTAGCTATTCACTTCTGTTTCTGTGCAGTGTATGTTACCAACCCACCGCAGCTGATCATGGTCTCAGAGTTGCCCAACAGGCTATTTGTAATTCTCTAAATTAATCCCCTTCTGGAGGTTCACCTGTTATGTATGGTCACACATGGAGCTCATGGTGCAAAACCTTAATGTTCAACAGAGCACAGGAAAGAAATCTCTGATTGTCTCTCCTCTCTGTAGATATCAACTGCAAATTATCAGGTTAATCATAAATTGACCAAATGCTTTTCTTTGCATGGACCCATCCCCCAAGTGAAATTCCTTTGCGTTGAAACATTTCTTGAGCACTGTTGCTAAATAATTATAAGCAGAATGGATCGTATTATGCAAGTCCAGGCTAGTAACACTGCAAAATACACTTCCCAATGTACCTGCTACTGGCCTTTCAAAATGAAGCCTCTAGTTTTCTGTCTGTGTAATGTATTCACCTGCTCATGTATTTGGGAGCCTCTAAGCAGTGCAGCTGTCTGAGAATGTACTAGCTAGTTTGCTTCCATGGTATGGCATATCTTGGCTTGGGAAAACTTGAAACATTGGTTTAGCTTGCATCTGAAGAGCAGTGTTTGATTCAGCCATAGCGTATTGCAGTTACCACCAAGATTGTCAGCGTGGCTTCCTGAAAACATTTATTTTTGGTGCCAAGCAACTTCTCAAGGATTATTGGATAAGGGTCTCAGGAGAACTCAGAGAAGAACTTCCACCTTGCTCCAGTTGAAGATCATTCAGATCTTGATTTTTTTTTTTTTTGGTAAGAAAAAGATATTGAATTGACTCTGGTTCTGCCAGTGTCACAACTTAATTAGGTTTGGCGTACTGGGAAAAGGCCATGAAAAACCATCACAGTTTCAGGAAAGAGGGAGAAAAAGTTGAAATGTCAGTGATGGAAAAGCAAAAGCAGAATTCTTCCTGGTGTGCGTACAAGCAAGAAGTACCAGCAAGTATAACACGGTAAGTTCCATTCTGACAATAGTACATTTATTAAGGGTTTGTCTAAATGGAAAGTTAGTGTGCAGTAAACTAGGGTGTGAATTTACAGCACACTAGCTGCTCTGCACTAACTTCCTGGGTGGACACTTTTACTGAGCACTAAAAGTGCCCTCGGATAATGTAGTACTCTTTAAAGTGTATTAAGCTAAGTTTCACAAAGGCACTTCTAGTGTCCACACAAGGAGTTAGTGCAGAGCAGACAGTGCTGTAAATTCACACTTTTGCTTGCAGTGCACTAATTTCCCAATGGCGACAAGCCCTTAAGACACGATGATATGTTGCACGTTTTTCAACCTGGGTTTTAGCCATGCAAGTCCATCGGTTGTCAGTTGAATGAACATAGCTCATGGGTTACATCGACATATGTCACGCTGAAAGCTTAACCAGTACCTGGCGAGAAGGAAACAATGTCATAGATGTGTCCCACACCCACCATCATCAGTGGTCTTGTGCACCACAGTTGTTGATGCTGCTGTTCATATTACCTAGTTACGGCAGCTATTAAACTTGTAACTTCCTCTGAAAAGACCGTATGAAAAGAAACTGAATATAATCAAATAGAAAGTTCTGCTGTGTCGTACTTATTTAAATCTTTTCTGTACAACATAAGAATTCAACAGGTTGTGCCTCAATATAGCAACACCTTGAATAGAAAAAAAATTGTGGCTTATTAGTTGACAGTGAATTCCCCCCTGTAATCATGGAATTAATATGTGTTAGAGTCATTATTATTTCCTCCAAGCTATGCAGTTACCCACACTGGATATTTTCATCTGATCACATGCTTGCCATAGAGAAAATGTTGCCATGGCATCATGTGCTATTGAGATCTGAGTGCACTTGGTTTGGGAATTAAATACTTTAGAAAAAAGTGCAAGGGTGGAACAGCCTATGACTAGATAGAGGCTCAGAGGACCAAATCCTCAGCTAGGATAAGTCAGTGGAGATGCAGGGATTTGTGTCAGCTGATGATCTGGCTCTGAGTTTCAGACTATATCCAGCCCCCAGGGATGGGAAGAGAGTGCCCCACATAGCTCTGTACTAGCCCCCTTGCTGGTTCAGGAGCAGTGCAAAGAGTCACGTCCATTCCTTCTCAGCTAGGAGGAAAGTCGTGAAGACTCAGGGCCTTGGAAATGGGCATGTGGGGGGAGAAGGGGATAGGGAAATGTCTCTTTGGGACTTTGAGAAACACTAAGGGAAAGCCACAAGGGATTTCCTGGTGAAATACTATCACTTGTGAGGGCATGGAAAGCAGCCTGGTACACTCGCTTCATCTTCACTTCCTGCTTTCTCTGGTGCCACTCTTGCATTTATTGCACTAATAGTAATCATCATCATCATAAATAAACAATTGTGCCTTCCGTCGAAGGATCTCGAAGCCTCCCAAAAACACTGTGATGTAGAACACTCTAATTATTGACAGATGGCTGAAACTGAGCCACAGCGGCTATGTCTACCCTGCCATGGACACCCGCGGCTGGCCTGTGCCAGCTGACTCGGGCTTGGGCTAATGGGCTATTGAAGTGCAGTGTAGATATTCGGGCTCAGGGACCCTCCCACCTCTCAGGGTCCTAGAAACTGGGCTCCAGCTCAAGCCCGAATAGCTACACGGCAATTAAACGGGCCCTTAGCCCAAGCCCTGCGTCAGCTGGCACAGGCCAGCCGCGGATTTTTAAGGGCAGGGTAGGCACACCTGGAGAGCTTAATGTCTACATTTTCAAGAGTTCACTAATGTTGGGTGTCCAACACGAAGCTCGTTAAGCCTGATTTTCAGAAGTACTGACCCCTCTGCAGTCCTCTTGTTCTTACTACTCCCTGTAAGAGAGCACTTAGCAAATTAACACCCTTGGACCTGAGCAGTACATACCCCCACAACAATCTGTGCCTATCCTGTCCTCGATCAGCATTTTCTTTGCTTTGCTTCCCTCTTCTACCAGCTTTGATCAGAGTAAAAGCCCCTGTCTGGAAGAAGAGCTGGAGCTGGGTCACTTGCAGCTCCTGGAAGCATTGTTTGCTCATCACACCTCTCCCAAAGGGGAAGACCAAGGCAGGGAAACAGAGAATAAAGACCAGTGGGTGAGACCCTGCAGAAAACAGAAAGTGGAGCCACCGGGAAGTCTGACTCTACAAGAGTTTCATAGAGCCCTGTCGGAGCTGACTGGCTCTGAGATCTGGAACAACCAATCGGAGCTGCTTTTCAACAAGGTAATGAGGATCTGGGGATAGATGAGTCATGAGTGCAAATAATTCCCATCCCAGCCAGTTAGCATTTCTAGCGTACAGGCGCCACGTTATTTTGAAACACTCTTATTTTGATCTTTTCCTTGCATGTCCCTTCACTACTCCCCTTCCATTAGGACTCTTACCTGATGGCAGCTAGTCTTGTAACTGGCTACTTGGGACTTCAGCATTAACTGCTTCTCCAAGGCCTTGCATCTTGTGGAGGTAAAATGCTACCACCAGACTGAGTGAAGTACCACGATTTCTTAGCATTTTACAGCTACTTTGCACAGGTATATACATGCAGGGACATGGAGATTCACGCCCTATGTCTTATCCATTTAGACTGTGAGCTCATCATGTTCGGGGACTGTCTCATTATATGTATGTACAGCGCCTAGCACAATGGGTTACCCGGTGGACCCTCCGGGTGCTTCTGTAATACAAGCAATGAGTAATTTTAATAATCAGAGTGGAATTTGATCACTAGGACTACTGAGCCTGCTCACGCTCCCTGTGAAGTCACATTGGCTTTTCCCCCTCCTTGTTTGTTGCCATGTTTTTTGAGGTTGATACCAGCTGTGATGGCCTTATTGACTGGAACAAGTTCTGCGCATACCTGCTGCTCTATTACAAAGAAAGGGACTACATGAAAGCCAAGAAGGAGATCTTCCTTGGCAGGGAGCCCCTCATCCGACACTGTGTGCAGAACAAGGTGAGCGGAGAGGGAAGTGCGTTGGTCGCAGAGGGTGGAGGAGCTGAATTGTAACTGGACAGGCTAGCAGTGTAACCATTCTCTGGTGCTGCGTGTAGTTCGGCAATATTCCTCTCTTCTTCAGCTGCATTTTTCCTTCACAAACAAAATATAAAAGGAATTAAAAACTTGAGCTTTACTCTTTCCCACCCCCCTGCCCCAAGCTTTATTGCAGTTTTCTTGAGGACACAGGCAGACAGCGGCTGGCAGAGTTTTCTGTCTAGCTAGAATTGTCTTCAGGGCAGCTTTTCTTGTTGAATTTCTAGTAAAAAAAACAAATAAAGAATTCCAGATTTGTTCCACTGACATAACAGTAAAACAATTCTGGCCAGGCACTTAAATCTAGGGAGAGGTCACTTTATCAAATAAAAGGGCAGGGTCATAATTTACCTATTTCAGGACCAGTTGGGTTGAGCATTTCCCTATAACTTTGAAGGTGTACAGTCAAATTCTAGCCTTGTTTATACCCACCATTGAACACAATGGCTGAATTACAGGCACGTATATAATGTGAAATGGAGAAGAGAGTGAGATCTGACCACTGGAGCAAGAAGTGTCTTGGTTTTTCAGCTGGCACCAACTACCAGGTTATTGGCCATCTCTTCTCCACCACCACTCTGGTTTGTGAGTGTCAGCAAAGGAGGAGTTCTTACTACCTGGGACAGCGCTCTACGTATTCAGAAAACTTATGAGGTAAAGAGGTTGGTAATAGCATGGGGGTAAATGCAGTGACAACTGAACTTGGGAGTAATTCAGCATCCAGATTTCACTCAATAAATTGCTATCTGAAGGAGAGTTTAGCCTCTTTGCAATGAGGATTAGAGCTGGTTGGGATTTTACAGAGGAATGTTTTCCGATGGAAAATGCAGTTTCCGCAAGATTCAAATTTTCTGCAAGAAAATTTCAGTTTTGCCCCCAAATGTTGATTGTCTATAGGAAAATGGAAATAAAAGCTTTAGTTCCTTGGCTGCCCACCTGGAGGGCTGCTGCAGATCTGGGGCTTCCAGGTTCCATGGTAGCTACCTGGCTGCATGACTCCCTGGGCAGCCAGCTCCCTGACTCCCTGAGGTATCCAACTGGAGAGTCAGGCAGCCCAGCCAGCTGCCCTGGGATCTAGGGGTCCTGGAAGCCCATGGGCCCTCAACTCCTCGGGTGAACTGCTGGGGAGCCTGGGAGCATTTTTGAAATGAAACACTGTTTTTTCCCATAATGGGAAATTCCAAAATTCCTGTGTTTCATTCTGAATATGAATCAAATATTTTCCAAAGTGTCAGAATTTCCCTTTTGTGGGAAATTCTGAGTTTAAACCCTCCCTAATGAGAATCCAGTACCTACATTCATAAACCGCTTCGTGTGGCTCCTCGTACTCCTTCCATCTGCCCTGGGGAAAATAAGGGGTTTGCATTGCTGTGTATCGTTAAATGCATTGCATCAACTAGCATTATATGGGGTCAGAGTGCCTGTCTGTCCGTCTCTTCCGGTTGTCTGTGGGTGACTACTTAGATTGTAAACTCTTTGGGAGTGTATACAGCACCTAGCACAATGGGGCCCCGGTCCATGACGCCTAATGCTACTGCAGTACAGATCAATAATAATGCATATGTTTGGGAAGCTAGGATTAGCAGGTTACCTTCATTTTCCAAGCAGTATGCCCCTGGCACTGCTAGGTGCCGCTGAGAAATTCCTGTCAAGTGCTGAGTGCCTTCAGTGGGAGATGAAAAATACACAGCTCCTTGCAGAATCCGGGCATATTAACTTCATCTGGGAATGGCTGTTTCATGCTGAAGGTGGCCCCAGTGCATTTCTTCTGAGAGGGATTCCAATCTTTTGAGTTCTCCTTTGCTGCTTGTTTTCTAACAGATTGCAACAGACTCCAAAGGCTCTCAAGCAGAAAAAAGAAGGTTGAAATTCTGGACCACAGACGCTGCGTACATGGCAAATGTCCACAAAATCGCAGTAGCCACCACCTGCAGGGATATTCACTTTTTTGACGTGTCCACTGCAAACCTTTTTGAAGAGTTTCATTTATTTGGTACAAGTTAGGGTTTTACTAATAGGAGTGGCCTCTGTTCATGTTCCCAGATTCTATTCTGAGGTTTGGGTATCGTCTAAATCAGGCTTCTGATTTCCAGCATTGCTTTCTGGGGAGAAAACACCAGGCTATTCGCACAGAAACCTGGGTATTTTGGAGAGCAATAAACCAAATAAAAGTCCTTAGTTGCTGCTCACTGCAGTCTCTCTGGGGTCCCTGTTGTTGTTCTCTCCTACTGCTTAATGGAGTTAGCCAAAACTGGCCAAAGGCAGGTAGCTAAAGCCATGAGGTTTGGGAATGGTGCAGCAGATGGAGAGTTGGAGCTTCAGAACCAGACCCCAACACTCACTAGTAGGTCAGCTGTGGAGGGGATGGATTCCTATAGATGTATGGGCATCAAGGTTTAAACTGAAGGCTGGAATGTTCACCCTTACTGAAGTCAGTGGACCAAATTCTGTTCACACTGGTACTGGCATAAATCCAGATTGGCTCCATTGGGTGCAGCGAGGTCAAGCTGAATTTACACTAGTGAAAGCAGCTTGTGGCCCATGGGATTACCTGAGCTATAAATCGGGCAGAATGTGGTTTTGGTCAGATCCTCAACTGGCATTCGTTAGCATAGCTCCACTGAGATCCAATTTTACCTCATGTGAGGAGCTGGCCCTTTATGTATAGTGGATCTGATTCGACACTGTCTTGCAGCTTGTGCGGCTAGTGGAAGTGATGTGCTACCATTCTCACGTGGTAGCATTTACCTCCTGCAATGGAGAAACAGGCCCAATGAACCTTATTTAAATAAATGACAATACAACAATTGCTGGGAGTAGGTGAATGCAAGAAGTGATTAGAGACAGGCTGAGCTGCTAAATTCAGATCCATTTCTGAATTTCACAGCACTTCAATGAGTATTTGGGCCCAGAGTTTTGGTTCATGTCTGTCTCTAGTGATGGTTATGTTGATGGTTATAAGAGTGTGTAGTTGATCATGAAAATAGATATAGGTAGAGGAAACTAAACATCATTCTGGCCTCTATATTTTCATGCATATCCAAGGAATTTACACTGTTCCCTGCCATTAAGAGTGATTAGTTCTATGCATCTCCATCCCCTCCCACTGCATTGAGAGAATAGGATCCCTTTCTACGTATCACATGGAAAATGGATATTGAGGAAGTGGGGTAGAAAAAAGTTATGAATAATTCTAATATTCCATTTCTCTTTCTATCCCTCCAGCTCTGAAAAATGTTCCGACTTCATTGTACTACTGGTATAATGCAAAGGTACAGTGGCACCACACTGTGTGTTCCAAAATGTGCTCATAAAGTTACCCGTAACCTTTATTGTTTATCCCCAACAAGTAAAAGTGTTTATGATCATTTGTGCCAAGCTATAACTCTTTGTGGTAAGGTCACAATCTAGGATTGTCTTATATTTCAGATGCAAGAACCCATCCTGACTTAGGTCACAACGATTGTTGGCTACCATTCTCTTGTGAGTGACTAAGAAGCCCGTCAAGATTCAGGGCAAGAAGGAAAAGTTAATTATTACTTAAAGGAATAACAAGGGTGCTCTCAGATTTGAAACTGGGATTTACTTAGGAAGCTTTTCTAGCTATAATCTTCTTGGGAACAGAGGATTTGCAGAGCGGATCAGAGCCTTCTCCATCAAATTCAATGCCCTGCTTGTAGCAGAGGTGGGCACCTGATGTTTCAGGGAAAGGCAAACCTGCCCCACTCCACCAGTGATGTACTTAGCCAGTTGTGCAATGGTGTCTATAGGGAGACATGCAATGTTGTATATAAGGGTAACAGAATCAATGTGTCTATAAAGGGAGCAGAATCAATACTGCCTGTACAGGAGATAGAGATGGTTCCAATTCACACCCTGTGTCAGGGGGTTTGATTGTTATCAGCTGTCTGTGCTGGATGGGGCAAATCTTGCTTCTCTGCAGGGTGTGAGGGCCTTGACACAGGGACCCCAAGCTGTGCCGCTACCCTAGTCCAGAGCCAGGATTTGGGGAGCGGACACACGTATGAGCCTGCTAGACTGCACAGAGCCCAGCTCTTGGGGGGAAGGGGCATACTGTGTGGCCACATGTGGTGAGTTTGGGGCATGGCACGCGTGTGTTTGGGATGGACCCAGGGGGTGGATGCACAGACAGCATGAGGGGTGCTGTGTCAGAGCTCCCTGCAGAGGTCCCCAAGGCACGCCCAGCACCCTACTCGAGCCGTGGGCCGATTCCCTGGCTTTGGGCCAAGGGACTGTAGCGTGGTTTTCAGCAGTGACTCAAGCGCAATTACATTCAGTGTATGTTTAATCAGCTGTTAACCATGCGAAGATGGACCATAAAGAGAACATCATCAGCTTCCCCCGGCAAATCCCAACTCCTCCCTCCTCCTCTGTGTTTTTGTTTCCCTTCCAGTCCTTAGGGAGTCGCTCCTTGCTGCTCTGGGGAGATGACCACGGTGACGTTCACCTGCTCTGGCTGCTGCACCCTCATTCGGGCATCTTTGAAAAGCCCTTCTCGGATCAGTCAGGGCCGCAGAGAGTCTTCCTGCAGGTGCGGGCAGAAAGGCACCTTCCAGAATGGTGCTAAACTTCAAATGGTGCTAAGAATGGTGTTAAGCATCCCTCCTTTGCCACTGCCCTTCCTGGCCTCTTTTCAGAGGCCCTAGAAAACAGAACCTAGGCTAGGAAAGATGGTCCAGTTTAGGTCAGGCTTAGCTACCACAGCCAAGTAGATACCACTATCTTCTCCCCATCAGCCCAGCTACGTGAGGCAAGAATTCACAAACTTTCACCTCGCCAAGTGCTGCCCCACTCTGTCTTTAACTGAGAGAATCCCACTTCAGAGCAGTTAGCTGGAGTGCCGCCCAAGCAAAAAATAAATAAATACATGAAAAAGGGTGGCCGGAAGGCCACCCCTGGAATTGTGCCATCCCAAGCACATGCTTGCTTGGCTGGTGCCTAGATCCAGTCCTGATAGCGACATGTAAGGAGCACAGGCTTTATAGCCTCTACGGGGTACCAAATGCTTCCCCTCCTCCCTAGGCTCTCCCTCTCGGTCCATAAAGGAGTGGACCAAACATTATTCTAATGCAGGGCTTCCCTAGTTGATAAAGTTGGAAAAGCACTGACCTGTATCGAAGGTGATACAGGGATTGGGACCCAACCTGCACAGCTGACACAATTCTGGGTACTGCTTCGATCAGCCCACAAGTCTACCAGGTTGTTTTAAACTCCTCTACTAATGACCTACACACAAACACACACACACACACACACACACCCCATTATTCTCAGATTGGCTTAGCTCTCAGATGGTGACTAAGGCATGACCTACTAGCCCGTGTGTTAGCGAAACCGTATCGAAACTTCACCACTTAAGGTTTGTCTTGACCTTAAGTCCCAATTGAGCCAGGAGCCAAGTCCAGTTGTCCTCAGCCAGACAGAGAAGTCATCCCGTAGCAAGATGGGGAGGATAAACAGGGAATCTTCTCAGTTAAGCAGGGGTTCCCAAGGGCCCTCTAAATTCCTGGGACCCACTGAACCCTCTACATTAATCTCTGATATCCAGCTTCTACTAATAATGGAAGGGTGGGGGAATTCAGTGCTTGTGAAATAGTCATTTCTACAGAGCTGGGCAAGAGTTGCTATAAAAAAAATTCTATATATAAAAAAAAAAATTCCCTTTGGAATGAGAGAGCTGCCCAAGGTGAATTCACATCTATTCAAAGGAAATAGCCTTGGATGCTGCTCTGGGCTGAGATAAAAGGTCAAGTCTGCGAGAATCCACTGGGCAACACAAATCAGAGGCGCATCTCTAGCATTCAGACTGTAAAACACCTTCACTACCCTAGGTTCATATCAAAGAATGTGAGGCTGCAGTAGCTCCCAAGCATGTGAGCAGAGTTTCTTGCTGCTGTTCTCGGTTATAAATAGAAGCATAGTGGGTTATTTTTAGAGCTTGGCAAGTGGGGATGGAGGGAACTAGAGAAATCCTTCCAAACAAGCTGGTTTCAAGTTGAGGCAAACATCGCAGGTTTGTGTCTGGTGGACAAGAATGTAACCGCTGTGCGCGGCCATTCAGAATTGTCCCAGACCAAGCCCTGAACGCCCTAAGCCTGGGGATATTTGGTTCTGGATCTGAACTGTGCCTCTCAGGCTCAACTCTAATCCCACCATCAAGTCATTAATCACACTGCTGGGGGACAAAATAGTCTGCTGGGTTGGCATGGCATCATAAACATCATCGCATTAGGCCCAGGGCTCACCAAACTTCACTGCTAAACCCCACATCTCTTTTGCTGTTCCAACTCCTCTATAGTTCTCCCTTTCTGTGTGCATGCTACCACCATTCGTATTATGCTGGGTGATTAGTAGGTGAACTAGCCTTGTGACATTTCTACCCCTTGTTTTCTCCCAGGAAATTAAAGAGCACAGTAAGCTCCTGCAATATCAAGCCATCCCAGAGGTGCACAAGGAAGCTGTTTCCCAAATCCAGTATGTAGCAGAGGGAGAACTCATCATCACATCCTCAGGCAGTCCCAAGACCTCGGTGGTGATCATGGACATTCTCAAAAAGAGAAAAGTTTACACCTGGAAAATCAAGAAGGTAGCTCCACTCCCTGCCCTGTGGCCAATGTTTTTACTCCAGCATCAGGCAAAATGAACACAGTCATGTATACTTCATAATATTATATTCCTGTTTTTATACTCACCAGAGTTTATCGCTCTTCTTATCTCTCTCAGGTACTTATCTGGCCCCCCATTAAGCCAGTATCTGAGCACCTCGCAATCTTTAATGTCTTTATCCTCACCACACTCCTGTGAGGTAGGACAGGGCTATTAACTCCAATGTACAGGTGGGGAACTGAGGTACAGAGAGACTAAGGCCTAGATCCACAAAATGACATGGAGTTGCAAGGAAAGTGGGATTGGAGCCGAGGGGCTGGACCCTACGTCTCCCACTGCCCACGTTGGTGCCTGAACCACCAGGCTACAGTCATTCCCACTGTCTCTTTCTTTCTGGCCCAGTCACTTTAATTATTTGTCCACAGTGGAACAGCCTCAACGGGAGAGTCTGAAGGAGACACATGTCAAAACAGCCCATAGCTCAGTGGCTGGAGCATGTTTCTGAGAGAGAGGCGGGAAATCCCGGTTCAATTCCTTTCTCCCCCCTCAAGCAGGTGGATTGAACCTGGGTCTCCCACATCCTAGGTGAGTGCTTTAACCACTGGGCTAAAGGTTATAAGAGGGGCACCGGCGCCACCACCAGAGTTTGAAAGGGACCCGATCCAGCAGCATGCTCAGAGGTGGCCTACTGGATTGGGCCCCATGAAATAGGCGAGCAAATGCCTCTCTTCCCCCGGTTCATGGATCACTCGGGGATTTAGGCAGGAGATCGGCGTTTATATGCCTGGAGTGGGGCAGCAGTGTGCATGCTCCAAGGCAGGAACACAAGAGCCCAAGGAAACCTTTACCCAAAAACCGTAGGTGCCAAGTTACTTTAGACGCCTCCAGAGGTCAGCAGGAGTTGTGTGGATCGCACTGGAGCTTAGGCACCTTTGTGGATCCCACCCAAGGCTACACAGGAAGTCTATGACAGAACAGGGGATTGAATCTGGGTCTCTCCAGCCCCTGGCTGGTATCCTAACCACAGGGCCCCGTTTCCTTTCTACAGGGTTGCACATTTGTCAGTCTTTTCCTGTCCTTTTTCACTAGGCAGAAGACGTGTTCTCTCTGCGTTTACTCCCAGAGGGGAACGGGGAGGCGAGAAGCCCCAGGCGGCTTCCCAGCAGGGAATGGGGAGCAGGGGGGTGGAAGGGGCAGCCTGCCAGGAACCCCTTCCACCCCGCTGCTCTCCATTCCCGGCTGGGAAGCCGCCTGGGGCTTCTCGCAGAGAGAACACGTCTCCTGCCTAGTGAAAAAGGACAGGAAAAGAGAGCACACACTGTCCCTTTTTGGTCAGTGGAAGCGCTGCTGGTGAGCACGTGCAAGGAGGGCAGTGTGGACATGCATCACCACAGTAATTACTGCAGTGGCTGTAAGTCGACCTAATATAGGTTGACTTAAGTTTCTCGTGTAACCATACCCTGGTCTTTGTGAGATATTGCCTAAAGATGCATATAGGCATCTAGATCAGAGGTGGGCAAACTATGGCCCGTGGACCACATCTGGCCCATGGGACCGTCCTGCCCGGCCCTTGAGCTCCCGGCTGGGGAGGCTGTCCCCCCTCCCCCGCAGCCATGCCGTCGCAGGGGCAGTGCGGCTTGCGCCCGCCCACCTCCCAGGCTTTCCAATAAGCCAGTCCTGCCGCTGAGCGGTATGCTAAGGGGGCGGGGAGCGAGGGGGGAAGTGGGGGGTTAGATAAGGGGCAGGAGGTCTCAGGGGGCAGTCAGGGGACAGGGAGCAGGGGGTGGTTGGATGGGGCAGAGGTTCTGGGGGGGTGGTCAGGGGGTCAGGGAACAGGGGGTTGGATGGGGGGTGGGGTCCCGGGGGGGCGGTTAGGAGTAGGAGGTCCTGGGAGGGGGCGGTCAGGGGACAAGGAGTGAGGGCGAGGGCAGGCTGTTTGGGGAGGCACAGCCTTCCCTACCCGGCCCTCCATACAGTTTCGCAACGCCGATGTGGCCCTCGGGCCAAAAAGTTTACCCACCCCTGAGCTAGATGGATTTTCAAAAGCACCTAAGTAGGTTTAGGTGCCTAACCTGCTCCCATTGATTTCAATGGGAGTTACACTCTTTTAGTTCAATATGAAAAAAAATAGCAATTATATTTTACTAGCTAACAATTCTATTTTTATAATAAAAGCTACAGCATAGATAGACTCCACAAAGCTTAATGAAATTCAGGAAAAATAGAATTTGAAACCAAATCTTTGGAAGCATCTAAATTAGCTCCATTCAGTTCACTGTGGTTTTGCACTTGGATAGTTAAACAAAACTTAGCATTGCTGAAATCAAAACAGGCCTTTTCCCCCCTCTGGTCTACAATCACAGAAAAATTTAGTCATGGAAAGAAAGAATTGGAGTCCTCCCATCCGGACAGAAATTCTAATTGCAAAGTGCAAAGGTTTCCTCTGTATGTCTGAGTAGATTATGCGAGACGGGGGGGGAAGTGCATTTTTTTAATCATAATATTTAAGAGCTTCTTTGTGACCCTACATTATTCTCAGAACCCTTTCTTTATCAATCAGGGATAAAAAAGTAACAATGTCTGATATCTGAATCACAAAGCTGAAATATGAAAAGAACTTCTCCCGCTGACATAGCTACCAGCTCTCAGGGAGGTGGATTAACTACACAAATGGGAGAGCTCTCGCCCATTAGCATAGTTTAGGTCCTGCTTTGACCTCCTGAGGTCCCTTCCAACCTTGATCTTCTATGATAGAGCATCCTCACAAGCACTGCAGCTGCGCCGATGCAGTGTTTTAAGTATAGATGAGCCCTGAGTCTTTTCCTAGTTGGGCCTCTCTGCACTGCACAGCCTCATTCCGGATACTCTGCATAAACTGTACAAACTTTTCCAAAACACTTACTGCTTTTTTCCTATTTTTTTCGAGGGTGTAAAATGCTTCGACTACTGCAAATCCCTGAATCTGCTGGTTACCGGAGGGGTGGATCATGCTGTGCAACTCTGGAACCAATATGTCACAAACTGGCCAATTGCTACCTTTCAGGGACATTATACAACAATTCTGGCAGTTGCTATCCATGAGCCCCGAGGACACGTATTCAGCTATTCCAAGGACTCGGTTTGTCATATTTG
The DNA here is from genome assembly GCF_965152275.1 of Natator depressus. Lineage (NCBI taxonomy): Eukaryota > Metazoa > Chordata > Testudines > Cheloniidae > Natator > Natator depressus. Next base: position 6,330,994 of record NC_134247.1, read on the forward strand.
TGCTAGGTTTTAGCCAGCGCTCCTCCTTTAATAGTAATGTTTACCTCTCCTTCTCTTGTTCAATATGCACCATGCCAGATTTACGTTTGATACGTCACTGGATCAGTGTTTGGGTAGAAGACCTCCAAGGAGCATTGAGGTGCTGCAGCAGGTGGTGTGGGGGTTCAGTAGGGGGCGCTCTTCCATCTGAGTCATGACGAACGAAACGCCTGACTCAGCACAAAGTTAATGGGTACCGCGCTGCCCAAGGGGCCAGCTTTTGACCAGGTTGTAAAACGAAGGCACTCCCATCCATTTTGTGGTCCTGAAAGATTCTAAGACACTTTTCATGAGAACAGGCATTTTGACACCAGTGCTCTTGTCGCATATCGGCTCATTCTGCCTCCCAAAATTCCTCCAGCAGTTTCAATTGGATTCAGAAGTGTATTGCGCCAGTATGCCATTCTTTACTTCCTTTGCTACAAAGCTGCCAGGTTTCACTCCATAGGTGAATGAAGCAATTTCCATGAATTCCTCACCTACCTTATCAGGGCATTGTGAGGCTTCATTAACTAATGATTCTTTGTAAAGTGATTTGAGATCCTGGGCTGAAAGACATCATGGGCATTCCCAGTATTCTGATGCCAGTGTCAAAGCATATGGAAAGTCTATGTGTAACTGTGGCCGAGGAACGAGTGTGCAGCTGTTTTTGAGGCAACAGGAGTTTCTTTTATCTCCTCTTGCCTTTTGAAGAGGTTGTTATTACAGTATTTTGAAATTTTTTCATTTTGCAGGCAAGTAAAAGAGGGGGTGAAATTTCTCAGCAATTGTAGCAATTAATAATTTTAAGCCAAATAAGTGCTTAAAAAGAATGCACGCACCTTCACTGCAGGTTGGTAGTTGGACTACATAAAAGCAAATATGATTACATTCTGCCATTTCCTTAAGAATCAGGGCTAGCAAGGAAGTCCTTTTTTAGTGGTAAATGTATGGGACTGTGAAACAGAGAATATCATACTTGGCTCCCCTTCCAGAGGCATCGTGTGCATAAAAGCATTAATCCAGCATTAGAGCTGTGTGACATTTTTTGGCCTATATTTTTATTAAAATGCAAATTCAGCAACTCAAACATTTTGCGACTTAGTGTTGGTTTCCTGGAATTGCTTGTTTTGAAAAAAAAAATCAGAAAAAAATTAAAATGCTTCACTTTGACATTTTCAGAATGAAATGTTTGAATGTTTGGGGTTTGAAATACCTTTGTCTTTCAAAATGCTCTTTAATTTTGTTTTTTAAAAATCCACAAACATTTAAAAATGGTCATAATACAAACAAAAGTTTTGTTTGACCCAAAATCTTTTCTTTTCTTTTTTTTTTTTTACTTTTTGGTTTGTTGAAAATTGCAAAATTTTTAGTTTTCAGTTCGACCTGGAATAATTTTTTTTTTTTTTTTACTTTTGAAATTGCCAACAAACCAAAAACCATTATTCGCCCTGCTCTACTAATGATTATGAAGCCCTTTGAAAAGCTCAGATGAAAGTCTCAGTGTTTGTGCAATATATTGTAACTGGCCACGCTTCAGCAATGCCCTTAACTCTGCCAGAAGATGGGGTGTGAAAGGAAGTACATAAGGTGACGAGCTAAAACATCACAAAGCACGAGCACGTCGCTCCATGGTAAATAGAAAAAATCTTCCTGAGCCACAAAATTTGGGAGTATGCAGAGCCACTAGTAGCTGCCTCTAGCAAACATGTAAATAAATCCCGGCTTCTCTCTCTCCTTTCTCAGGTCCTGAAAGTCTGGGATATTTTCTCACAGGCTTGTCTGCAGACACTGGCGCTCAAGTTCCCATGTGTCCAGCCAGAACAAACACTAGAACAGGGGGATTTCCCCTTCTTGCTCATCCAGCAGTATCCCCACCTCCTCTTAGTCTCCTGTGCTGATTATATTGGATTGTTGAAGCTAGCGCATGACAGTCCTGAGGAAGAAATGCTGGCTACCCATGATGCACCATTATGCGGTGCTCTGTATAACACCTTCTTCCACCAGGTCAGCACTTCTGATAACTTTATTGATCACCGCTTTCCGGTAGGGTTGGGCTTAAACCAAAAAATTTGGATACAAATGCAGAATTTAAACCCCTTTATGTGTTTGCATGTGAGATACTCGTTTGGCCCACTGTAGATATGGGGCAACTGAGAAAATCAGATATAGATTTTGAACACTCTAAAGGTTTGGGGGTGTTTGGATCTGGGAGTTTGGTTCAGACCCATCTCTAGTTTCTATGCTAGATTTGCAAGAGAAACCAGTTCCAGGAAAGTGATTGTAAAAACATCATTATGGATCTCTGTATTTCTTCTCTCTGTGTGACTTTCCCAGTCCAGTTTTTGAAATTCCAAGTAAAAAACTGGCTTTCCCAGTTACCAGAGGCACAGGCTCTGCCGGCAATTTGAAAATCCAGTTGGGAGAGATTTTTAGATGTGCTCATGCACTTTTTCACGCTTTCGACTGGTGCTGCACAAATCCTAATGCAGGCACACAAACTCGGATTTGCACATCCATAGAAGTGTGTGTGTGTGTTGCACGTCCATATACATCTCGGGGTGTCAGTTAAGAGTCTGCAGGTGCAAAAAGGATGCAGGAAAAAGCACACAAACGCTTCTGCAAATTTGATCCATTCCCTCAAGCATCATCCCCAATGACTACAGATCTGCAATTACAGTGTGCAAGCCAGAAAAGAGCCCAGCTTCCTCTCTTTCCAATGCACTGGCCAGAGCAGTGCGGGCAGCCCTGTTGCTACAATGGCGGCTGAGGAGCAAGCCGCTCTGGCCACTCCACAGCCTAATGGAAGGATTCCTTTCCATTAATCCCCACACAGATCTCCAGCCGACAGCCCACCCTCTCAAGCTGCATGCTGATCCCAGGATTTTAAAGTGCTCACTGTGGACTGAATGCTGAAATCCTTATATGGTTTGGACTCAGGCAAAGCTCCCATTGCAGTGAACGTGTCTCAGCCTCCGTTGGCTCCTAGAGACCTTAGGCATAGATTAAATGCCTAAGAAATTTTATAGGACTTTTACCTAAGGGCTTAGTGGTGAGCTGGGTCTGCTCCCGCTAGCCACAGGCATTTTCCCAAAGTGGGAATTGCTGGGGACCAGGCACCAGAGCAGATCTAGTGCACAGATGGGACTAGGCTGCTCCTGCTAAAATGGTGCAGCTCTGAAATGCCCCTAGGGCGGGGCAGTGCTTTACAGACACAACTAAGCCCATAGGAATTAGGTGTGGAAGGCACTTTAATATAGGTCAACATATCCAATCCCTGCACCAGGCAGGGATTCCTCCTCCACCCCATTACCCTCTAGAGAGGTATATTTATGATGACCAGACTCTTCAGAGCTTGACTGAGAGGTGCTCTAAGGTCTCGAATTAAAATGTAAGCACATTGAGGGAGTCACAGTCTTCTCCTCTGGGACAAGAAGAACAGCAATACGAAGCTCCCCGAGCGCTAGCGATTTCTCCAGTGAGTTGCTATGGAAGGAAAAAGCAAGAATTTGAGCTTGCTCTTGTTCTATACTAAAATCTCCCTGTTTTATTGCTGGAGAAGCAAACAGTGGGATGAAGCAGCTGTGCACCGTTCGCTGGTTTCTTTGTCCGTTTCCTTGACCCAGAGCAGGCAGACGATGGGCTTATGTACTTGTCTCCCATCCGTCCAACCCTCGGTATTAGTCACTAAGTGCAAATAAGGCAAAGCAGAGCTCTTCACCCGGGGCAGCTCGCAGACTTTAGTCACTCGCTTGTTTTGACTGCATCCCAAACCAACTGGAAAAGCACAGTCAAGGGTTGTGTGCCCTGGAACACGTGCGGCTGAATCGCTGTCAGAAGCCACAAGAAAAGAGTTACTTTGTTTCGGGGATGCATTCCTTCTGCAATAAACAGGGCGGACAAGGTTAGAACAACAAACTCCAGCCATTAACCCACCCAGAAAACAAGTCCAGGAGCCTTCTAAATCTCCTCCACCGTCACGGAACCCTGAGTTCATGTGGTTTGGCTTGGGTTGTGTCCTGTCTGGCTCCAGAATGTGTTTCCGTGTCATATTTTGGGAGCTGGGAGGGGAGGGGAGCAGCTGCCAGGAAATGCAAGAAAGGACTGAGAAACCAGGTACATTCAACTCTTTTTAGCCAGGATCTTTGAATATTAAACCAATCCTGAATAAGTACTAATTAAAGTATAGTGTAGTACGATAACCATTTTTGTAGCTTTGCCTTAATCAAAAGTTTCAAAAAGAAATCCCATTGGCTCCGGAAAGCATGACTTCGGTGACATCTCCAGCGCCTCCCAAGCTGAGCTCAGCAGTACTTGGGGTTTGCAGCTAAGCAGCTTTGACATCTTTACTCTCATGCGTGAGGCTAGGAACAAATTGCCATCACTGTACGTGTTCAACTGTCAGCCATTGAACCACACAGCAAGTTGTGTGATGCCCAGCTGCCTTGTTCTATAAATTCCCCTCCATACCCATCCTCTGCCACAATCCCTTGCATCTTCTTCCTCTTGTTTTGCTGGTCAGCCTGACTCCTTTCAATTTGTCAAGATTCGCTTCTTAATATTCCCCAGCCCCAAATATACCCACCTCTTCAGCTCTGTCCTCTGCTCCCTTTGGTCTCCAAATTTCACACCCATTCCACGCAGTGCTAGTGCCAAATGAGAGCTCATTAACAGCCTGACACATGGCTGCCTTTAGAAACCTTTCTAAATCACATCTTTCATTGAACTGGCCAACACCAGTCTTTTCTGAGTGTTTTTGGAATGCTCACCTCTTTCACACTCAGCATTGTCCTATGTTTCACTTCCTCATTACTGATTTTTGTTCTTCAGTAATAGCTCTTGTATGTCTTAGGGAATGCCTAGGCCCAGGACATAAATACCAAACAAGGAGACTTGTTTCGGATGCTTCACGGCAGTATAACAAGACAAAATCGAATGGAAATGAGCAAAGGAAAACTGATGTTTGAGCTCTATAAGACTGTGGAGCAGTCTTCCAAGAGATGTGATGGAAGTGCCTCCATTTTTTCATAGACTTTAAGGCCAAAAGGGACCACTGTGATCATCTAGTCAACGCAGGCCCTAGGACTTCACTGTATTAATTCCTGCTTCAAGTTCAATAGTTGTAGTTGAACTGCAGAAGATCATTAAGAAAAATATCCAATCTTGATTTAAAAATTTCCAGTGCTGGAGAATGCACCACACCCCTTGGGAAGTTGTTTCAATGATTAATTATCCTCACTGTTTAAAAATTGCACCATATTTCTACTCTGAATTTGCCTAGCTTCAACTTCCAGACATTGGTTCTTGTTACACCTTTGTCAGCTAAACTAAAAAAACCCTCTGGCGTTAAATTTCTTTCATGCCGTTTGCAGTGTTGTAGCCACGTCCTTCCAAAGATATTAGGTGAGGTAATATTTTTATTGGCCCAGCTTCTATTGGTGCAAGAGACATGCTTTCGAGCTACCCAGAGCTCTGACCTGAAGAAGAGCTCTGTCTAGCTCCAAAGCGGGTCTCTTTCACCAACAGAAGTTGGTCTAATAAAAGACATCACCTCACCCACCTTGTCTCTCTGCTCCCCATGTGTGTATTTATAGACTGTGAACAAATCACCCTTTAACTTTTTCTTTGATAAGATAAACAGACTAAGCCCCTTAAGTTTTTCACTAAGGCATGTTTTCCAATCCTTCAATCATTCTCATGGCTCTTCTCTGATCCCTCTTCATGCTGAAGGATGTTGACAAATTTGAAGTAATTTCAAACTAGACTGAACATAGCACTGGAGAGGATAAATTGCAGAGAACAATTCTACATTGGCCCCTGTTGACCTCACAAGTGTTTATCCACGGTGATTTCAGTGATTCAGTTCAATGGATATATATGGATCAGTCTATAGCTGCCTTGAACCAGCCACTGCCTATATTATAGATGGGTTAAGGTGGGGAAATTGGCTTTTCTGCATAAACTGGCAGACTGATGCACCATCCAGGGAAGGTGAAGTCCTGCTCCAAACGGAGACGCTGCTCCATACTGCTCCTCAGGGCTTTCCTTAGCAAAACGTAAAGCAACTCAAAACCAGAACATTTCAAACTTTGCTCTCTCTGCTGACAGGTGGTGACAGGAGGTGACGATGCCACTGTTGCTGTGTGGGATGTGGAGACGGGGGCCAAACGTCTCCTCATAAACAATGCCCATGGGAAGGAAGAGATTACATGCATGGCCCTTGACAACTCCCAGCAGAGGCTCATTACGGCAGCAAGGAATGGGACCATAAAGGTTTGTTTACTGAAGCAGAATAGAGCTGCTCTTGTGACAAAGTTCCTTTGACCTTTCCTTCATTTCCAGAATACAGAGCTGGGAGCAGGTGATTCCCCCACCCTGCCTGAAGCACAGCCCACACAAGCTGTAGCAGGTCAAAATGTAGCCCCTTTTCTGGTGTCTGGCTGCATTCACAAAAACAACTCAGCACAAAATCTCTGAGGTTTGGCTGTTCACAGGGTTCCTCCCCAAGGTCGGCTCAGCTCACAGCTGAGGTCCTTTCTCTAGAGTGACATTCCCATCTGCCCCAGTGAGTCAGCAGAACACACTTAACGTGCTCACCGTTTGCTAGCAGAGTTGGATTTTCAGTCAGACACTGTCAGTTCACTACAATGGCCTTAAATATGGATAGACAGGAAGTACCATGTTGCTCGTACTACGTATATTAAGAGCCTTTATAACAATCATTGCAAAGCTCTGATGACTCTACATGGTGTGACAATTAGCATATAGCCCAAGCTGCAATATTCTGCTCTGGAATCAAATAGGAACTTCTCTGAAGTTTTCAGATGTGATCAGAACCTAGTTTTGGTTCAGCACGTCTTTAGACTGTCTGCTCTTCGAGACAGAGACTTCATTTATCATCTTTTGTGCCTTTTTTTCCCCTTCTGACACCAGGCACCATTGTGAGAGGCCGGATAAGATACGGCTAACACTGTGGGTGGATAAAACTAAATATATTTTCTTTTGAACAGGTCTGGCATTTTCAGACTGGCCAAAACTTGCACCAACTGGAGGTAGTGGAAGAAGCTGAAGTCATGGGACTTGTAGCTTTGCGGGATCAAACATTGCTCGCAGTGGGATGGAATCAGAAAATCGTCCTTTATGATTTCTGTGAACCTGGGGTGCGTAAAGGAGGAGGAGTGGAATGGGAATAGCCACCTGTTAAAAAACAGGGTACTAGTTGTTGATTGTGTTTAAATGAACAAGACGGTTCCTTCTGTTACACCCATGGAAGTGACATTGGAGTAAGCGGTAAAAACCTCATTGAAGTCAGAGGAACCCACATCTGCTCACATCAACACTGAATTTGCCCCAGTATGTCTTATTAATCAAGTTAGTAAAACCTGAGCTTTATTCTGTTCTCTGCCTGTTTGTAGGCCCTATATGTTACTGCGCATCCTTCTTGGAAGGGTGGGCAGCTGCACAAAGAGGACATCCTGACTGTAGACTATTGTCCTTCTCTTGGGCTCCTTGCTTCAGCCAGCTTCGATGGAGAAATTATCGTGTGGGATGTGGAATCCCAGAGTGTGTATCTCTACCTCAGACAGACTCAGCCCGAAAGGTATCATTTTCTTTTAATGACTTATGGTGAGTTATTCATTAAACTGTGGGCTGGGGGAAGTAATGGGCTTTGCTCGGGTGTTAGAGTTGCTTCATTTCCAAGTTGTTGTTTTTTTCTTCTAACAAACAGCATGAAAAGGAGAGGGCATTTTTATGAGAGCCTTGCTGCTTAAAATGTTGGTGTCTTATTTCCCTGTAACATCCTCCTTGATGATTTACCTGCTGGGTGTGGGTGGGTGGTGGTGTTGTTGTTTATTAAAAACACACTTGAAAACCGGGTGCTTGACACTAAAGAATCTGCATTGCTCTCTCTACCTGAGATCATGTCAGCATGCTGGGCAAACAGTGAAGGTTTCTCGCAAAAGGTAAGCACCAGCCTAAGCACTATTAATGTTTGCAAGGTGCTTTGAAGACGACAAGCAGCTATAGCTGTGATGAGCATTATCCTGACTGCATGGGCCTGCATGTTGAATGGTGAAATCTGGGAACGCACCCGGGCAGCGGGCATGTTTCAATCCCTTGGTGCAGCTGCTCAGCAGGTATAGAGTGTCTTAGCCCCACTGACTTCAACGGAACTATGACCGTTCACGCCACCAGAGGATCTGCCCCACTGAGGGGAAATTGGGCCCAATCCTGCGTGACATGGATGTTGACAAGAACTTTGAGAGTAGATGGTTTCTAGGATTGGGTCCATTAAATTTAAGCCAGCTTTTATGGGTTTGGTCTATGCTATACAGGGTTAAAAGGCACCATGCATCCATGGGAGTAAGAACCTCCCTTACACCCCTCCACTGGCTATACCCAGACCTTGTGCACCCACTTACTGCCACCTGAGCGGCACCTGACTGAGAAGGGGTGGGGAATGGCTGAAGCCATCCTCAGTGTAGCAGCTGAGCCAGAGGCGGGAGGATGTTGCAATTTGCTGCAGATATAGACTGGCACTGTGCTGAGATCAGCTGGACCCAGCCTCAACAGGGATGGCAGAATCTGACCCTTAATAAACACCCGGGGCCTGCCTCTCCACGCAGTTTCAGCAGTGTGACTTCATTTTCCATCCCTGCCCTGGCTCAGTGTGAAAATCTACCGACGGGCCAGGTCCGAGGCTCCCTGACGTCAATGGGAAGACGTGTGTCTGCTTCAATGGGCTTTGGATCAGGCCCGGTGTTTCCAGTGGTGTGGGTTAATGAAATATTACTGGGCTGATAGGGACACCGAGGAGAATTACACCCTTTGCAAAGGTTTTGAACAGGAGCCAAATGCAATTCTTCCCCCGGGTTTAGGAATATCAGCCACGTGATATGGAACACCCCACCACGAGCCACCAGCTGTGGAGACATTCCCCATCCCTTTGCCACTGAACAAAAAATTGCCAACTTCTTTTAAATATATACCCACTAGACCTTAATCTTGCCATGAGCTCCACATGGGCAGGCCTCTGAGATGGTACAGAGTCTCGCTGACTTCAGTCAGGCTCTTCATGGGCACAGCAGTTCACCCACATGCCACCCGTTGCAGGTTCAGGACCATCGTTCAGACCTACTTTTGACTTCTTGCTCCCAGCACTCTGATGCCTGTAGCTCAAGTTTTGAAGACAATGCAGAGTTTTGTTGGATGTCTAACAGCCAATACATACAGACAGTTATTTGGGAGTTCTCCTGTAGAAATTGGCATGAATAGTTAAATAAAAACAGTTAAATGTGTGTGGGGGGTTTTAATTTATGTCTGTGTGAAGAAAGCAATCACAGGAAAATGTGATTAGTATTCCCAAATGCAACCGCATTTATAGTTCTGGGCTTTTCCCCTCCTTTCCAATGGGAATAACCAGCCCTTTTTTAAAAAGTTGGGTGTTTTGACCTGCCAGGTGGACTTTAAAGAAAACAAAGGGTTGGGGATGGTCTGAACATCTTCTTCACTGAATTTTAGGTCACATCCTCCAGTGGATAAACTACTCTTTCTCCAGCATCGATCCCTGGATGGTGTTTCAAAAGACAGTGCAATCCTTGTGAGCTCTGATGCCGGGAACCTTCGCTGGTGGAGCGTCTTTGCAGAACAACGGGAATTTGGTAAGACTTACCTGTGAAAGTCATCATAACTTCAGCTAGATATTTGGATCCTGGCGGCCTGTGGAGAAATCTTGGCTCACTGAAGTCAGTGGGAGTTTTGCTATTAACTTCAATGGGGAGCAGGTGTTAAGAGCTCGTTGCTGCCTATCTAGAGACCTGAAGGTCTGTGTGTCTCCTCCAGGCCTCTTGGTCCGTGGGCCAACAAGCCATGAGGATGTGGCAGAAACGGCTTGGTTTGGTGCTAGAGAAACAAGGGAGATGCCTCCATCTAACCTGAAGTAATTAATCCTGGATTGTACACTATTGCTTTTCCTTCCCATCCTCTCCATGTCTCATGCCCAACCCATATTAGAGAAGGGAAGGTGTCCTCTGGCTAGCTGTTCTTCTCCTGCAACCCACAGTCAGGAGTACGGAGTCTTCTAGCTAGCTGGCTTCTTCTGCAGCATGTACTCTGTAAATGGGCTTCTGGAGCGCAGGGGTCTCTTCCTGCAGGTGAATTCATCCCCAAGTGTTCGGAGCTCTGATGTTCCCTCTGAAATGCTTTGGTTGATCACCTATCCCGCCTATTCCTAAAGCCGATGCTAATTGTAACTGAGGGCTTATCTACACTCCCAGCGCTGCCGCAGCACAGCTCCGCTGCTGTAGCGCTTAGTGAAGATGCTACCTACGCTGACGGGAAGATCTTCTCCCATTGGCATAGGTACTCCACCTCCCCGAGAGGCAGTCAACGAGAGAAGCCTTCCTGTCAACAGAGCACTGTCTACACTGGGAGTTCGGTCGGTATAACTGCGTTGCTCAGAGGTGTCGTTTTTCCACAACCTGGAGCAACGTAGTTGTCCTGACATAAGTTTGTCGTGTAGACCAGGGCTAAGGCCATGTCTACACTAGAGACCTTACAGCGGCACAGCTGTCCCAATGCAAGATCTCCCATGTAGCCGCTCTGTGCCAAGGGGAGAGCTCTCTCCCACTGACGTAGCGCTGTCCACACCAGCGCTTCTGTCGGTGTCACTTGTGTCACTCAGGGGTGTGTTTTTTCACACCCCTGAGTGACATAAGTTATACCGACAAAAGTGCTAGTGTAGACACAGCTTAATGTTAAAGGCCTTGCAGCCGGTATCTGACTGAAATCTGGATTGTAATTAAACTGATCCATGTTCATTGGTGTGTTCGGATCTTTAACTGACCTGTTGTTCCAGAAATTCTCTCTCAGAAGGATTCTGGCAACATATGCTATAACCATAGTCCTACTGAGAGACATAAGATGTTATTGGACCAAATCACGATCCCTTTGGAATTAAAAGCACAACATCCATCAACTACATTGGAATGAGGATTTGGCCCAAAGAGCCAAATTCTTCCCTGGTCTAACGGTAGGGATGTATCTGATGCTTATTTATTCTCTCTCCTTCCTATAGTGCCAATATTCCAGTTATTGGAACTTCAGACACTGGCACTAAGAACAATTGGAAAATGTATGTTATTTACAAAACCAAAATGCTAGCTAACAAGAAAAGCTTCCAAACAGGACATGAGAAAAGCTTTAAAAACAGGATATTCAAACCCTTTCTCTTGGGAAATGTATTTTCCCAGTGATTGGGGTTGGGCTGGGTTTTGTTTTGTTTTTTTCAGTGACCCACTTCAGTATCCCTGTGGGGGAGAAAAAAAACTACAAAAACGAAAACCAAAGAGCAAGCCTTAAACTAACTCCAGGAAACGTACAACAAATTACCATGCAAAAAGACAAAGCAGTGCTATTCAATGCACAGCCACGCTCACTGGAACAGATCATTTTAGCAAAGCATAAAAGGGAGCACAGAGTTCATGGGTGGGAAATGGCAATCCAGGCAGCTGCAATTGTACATGGTGAGCGGTTACCGAAAATGAAACCCACTGCAGCTGAGGAATTTCCATCTGTGGTGACTACCAGTAACTGTGAGTCAAACAGACACGCAGAGGGCAAAATCCTGGCCTCATTGAAGTCAATGGCTAAACTCCCATTAATTTCAGTGGGATCAGGTTTTGCGCAGAGACACTAAGGATACGTCTACATAGCTTCGGGGAGGTGTGATTCCTAGGGCAGGTAGACATACACATGCTAGCTTTACTCAATCTAGCACCTAACAATAGCACGGTTGCAGAGTCACACGCAGCCACTCGGGCTAGTTGCCCAAGTACAGTCCTGCCCAACCTCCTGGGTACAACCTCAGGCTAAGCCCCGTCCCTGCAGTGCGATCTTGAGGCACTATCTCAAGCAGAGCTGGTGCGTGTTATGTCCACCTGCGGTGGGAATCGCACCTCCCAGCTGCTGAGTGGACACACCCTCGGGCCAATCTTTTCTAAAGTAGCCCTTGATTTTGGGGTACATCCATGAGACGCCTGACAAGATGCTGAGCTTCCGTTCCATGAAAAATGGTGAGGTTTCAGAATTTGTTTTTGTTCCACATCAGAACAAAACTCAGAGCTTTCAAAATTTCCCACACAAAAACGAGAGAGAGAGAGAGAATCCCCAGAATAGCCAACAGCCCAGTGGTTCGGACACACACCTGGATCTCCTACACCCCAGGCACATGTCCCAACCATGCTAGAGAGTCCATCTGTCTATAGATAACTCCTGTTAGAGTTGTTACATAAGAACGGCCATACTGGGTCAGACCAAAGGTCCATCCAGCCCAGTATCCTATCTGCCGACAGTGGCCAGAGCCAGGTGCCCCAGATGGAGTGAACCTAACAGGTAATGATCAAGTGATCTCTCTCCTGCCATCCATCTCCAACCTCTGACAAACAGAGGCTAGGGACACCATTCCTTACCCATCCTGGCTAATAGCCATTAATGGACTTAACCTCCATGAATTTATCTAGTTCTCTTTTGTTCCGCTTTGTATAAATAACTAAATATTCATTGGGACAAAGAGAGAGAGAATCTATAGCCCAGTGGTTTGGATGCTCATCTGACATGTTGGAGACCCCGATTCAAGTCCCTGCTCCAAAGCCAGGTGTCTCACATCCCAGGTGAGTCTCCTACCACTGGGCGTATTGGCCATTCTGGAGTGGGTCCCATGCTCTCTGCCAAAGTCCAACATGAATAACTGTCCAAAAAAACTCCAGCATTTCAATTGAAGGCAATATTCCTCTCTCTAAGGAGAAACAACAACAAGAACTGTTACCCAGTGTTGTTAGAGTGGCTGCCAGATTCCAACCCAGAGGTGGCTGCATTTCAATAGTGGGTGACTAATTTTATATATGCAAGCACATTGGCATTCTTCCGGCGACAGTTGTTATATAGATATAAGGTATTAAATATAGCACCTGTTTATTATAACAGGTGTGATACAGTGTGAGGAGGCCTGTGCTGCCAATGTGACTCTAATAGAGCAGAAGAGAGGCCTTTTCCTGTGTTAATAATAGGTGCAGTGTGATAGAGTTAGAAGAGGAACAAAGAATTTTCATCCTCTTTTCAGTGAAGTGCTGCTGACGAGCTACCTAATGAAGTCACTTTCCACAGTGTCAGTGTAATAGGCTTTTGAAAGCGTTACCCTTCATCCTCTCTTGTTGTTTCAGGTTTTTATTATGCCCCAGCTACAGAGGATGTGGCTGTGACTGGATTGTCCACCAATCAAATGAACGGTGTTCTTGTATCTGGAGACACAGGTGGATTCATCCAGGTTTGGGACATTTCAGATTATGGGCTGTCCCCTAGAACTCAGGTAAATCTTAACGCTTCATTCTCGGTATATGGAAATGGCCTTGGCATGTAGGGACAAAGCAGTTCACTGGGTTACCATGTTCATGTGTGTTGTTATTTATTTCCTAATTATCCCTAGGGAGTTCATGTCCACGGTGCTTCACTTGTCAAGGGCATTGCTCACTTCTTTGGGCAAGAGCATGTCAGGCATCTTTTTAATGTCTCCGGCAGGCATTAGGCAAACTTGAATAGGTACTTCCCGAGTCTTTATTATCCATCTTAGGACTTCCATGCCACCCTTTATTCCTGGAGCTGTCATTCTCTCCTGGTGAGTCAAAGATCCTCCAAACATCTCTTCAAAACTAACAATGGGCCTGAAATCACTGAATCCAAACCCCAGTGCCCTACACTGGGGCAGAATCCATAGACGCTGGAACGAGAGATGCTGGGGGTGCTACTGCACGCCCCAGCTTGAAGTGGCTTCCATTATATACAGGGTTTACAGTTTGGTTCAATGGCTCTCGGCACCCTCATTATACAAATTGTTCCAGCCCCCCCAGCAGAATCCAGATCCAAATTTTATGATTTGGTTCAATCTCTGTTTTCACATTTTCTGCCCAGGTCATTCAGTGATAACTCAACAAGCATTGTTTAGGTTTTTATGAACTGGCAAGCACACACACACATAGGTGTGGGTGTGGGTGTACACACCGTTGGATGGGATCAGAACTTCCCAGCTGTTTGTCACAGGAACTGCACTGCTCACAGTTTGCAGAGATTCACCTGTACATCAGCTGGCAAAGACCTGAGCTTTTAATTCCAGGTATTCTGTTGCCATTAGCACAGAAGCCATGAAGTTCTGAGTACCCTTGGTGTGCAGCAGAATGAAAATTGTTTTTGGTGCTCATGGATTGTTACAATATATTTGCTAAAATATCCGCATCCCTAGAAGTTTAGCTATCTGTCTGACAGGTGGCTGTCTGATTTAGGTTGTCAGATCCTTCAGGCAGGGAACACTTTTTCCTCTGGTTTTGCACAGCCTCATCATCCCAACAAGACATTGTCAATTCACAATAAATAATAATATTTAAGTAAAGAGCCTGCCTACGACTAAATGTGATTCACTGAATTACCAGCGGCTCCCACAGGTCTAACACATGCACGCTTGCAAGCACACACATGCCCAGCCCATCCGGCTACTACCACCATTTCAGGTGGCTAAGCCCCTCCCACAGGTCAGGACACAGACATTTTTGTGCCATAGTGTCTGAATAAGAGAAGCCTGGCAGCGAGTTGGTGACTTCACAGAGGTCTGGAAGAAAAGTTCCAGAAGTTTCAGGGACAACCAATAGTAGCTACAGTAGCTTGAGAATTATCCATGGGTTTGGAATCACTAGACCAGACTCTGAAGTGAAGTAAGCTGTTGCCAGGAGCTTCATGGGAAGGGGTTAGTTATAGTTACCCCCCTGTCATTTATCAGTCCTATTGTTCCTTCTGCACAGCGAGCCTCTGGACCATCTAGCCATCACCCAGGAAGCCTGGTAAGAACTATTAATACAGCACTGGTCTCAATCCACAGGACTTTGTTAGTGGTGAGAGTCATTCACAATTTACCAAGGATGGTGGTGAATTCTCCATTACTGGCCTTTTTAAAATCAAGATTAGGTGTTTTTCCTTCGAGATCTGCTCTAGGAATTACTGTGAGGAAGTTCTCTGGCCTGCATTAGACTGGAGATCAGACTAGATGATCACAATGGTTCCTTCTGGCCTTGGACTCTATGAATCTACTAAAACATTTCACCAGGTGGTTAATGTTCCCAAGCCAGCATGTTCTAACTCTTCATCACCCATGAATAATGTAAGGAACACATTACTATTCTAGCCCTCACATTTCGAGGCCCCAGGGCTTTGTGGTAGCTGTCCTGACCCAATTAGCTTGTCAGTCCTACTGACAATTGATACAGAACTGCAGATTAGAGGCCTCTCTATATGTATGAATGTATATATGTGAGATCAGGCTGCTCCACTGGCCAAAGGGGTTGGTGGGGAAAGCTCAATACATCTATGCCATATGGCTCCCATTACCAGTGAACCATTTTACAGAGGAGGAACTGAGACACAGAGAGACTTGCCCAGGCTCTCACAGGAAGACATTGTTGAAGCAGGAAATTCGTCCTGAGTTTCCCAAGCTAATGCTCTAACCACTGGTCCATTCTTCCTCAACAGGAACTCCTGGGGTTTCCCTGAACTTCTAGTTTGTAAGCATGAAATTTGGCCATGGTAGTTTGTAGCATCACCATCTTAAATATGGCCTTCAGGCATCCCCCACAAATATGTCTGCTACATTCATTTACATCTCTGGCAGGAAAGCAAAGACTGTTGATTTCCTTGAATGGACTCCATGATTAAAAAAAAATCTTTATGGAGAAAACTGGAGAGACAAAAGGCCATGTTGCCTGCAACAAGATAAGATTAGTTCAGCTCAGCCTCTAAAGTGCTCCTTTCTTGCTGACTCAGCTAATAACATGAGCTGAGCACCGGGATTGCTTCCCTTACAAATCTCCAATGCTGGGGCTTATAGACACAGCACATGCAGAAAGCAAGCGATACAATTATTAAGCCTGCTAAGTAAACAAGTTACTTAGAGCGATAGGCATCTTGCTAACACCACAGCTGGAGTATTCCACGGAGCCAGTTACGTAGAGTTATTAACAATGATTTATACAGTACGTACAATACATACAGTGTACTAAGTGTTTTACAGAACAAATAAGATTCCATTCCTGATCCCATACATGAAGTCAACTAATAGCAGAGAGAAGAAAGGTGGGAAGGGCAGCTGGAGGGTTACCATGCTGAGATCATAGTTACTTTAGGTTCACTGTGTACATGTCCCAATGGTGCTACTGTCCATGTGTTCGCTTTTTAACTTCACCCTTGTCTCCCTCACACATCCTAATTAAGCCCAAGGCAGTCTCGCCTGAGTAAGGACAAAAGATTGGGCTCATTATTCTCCATTTTTAAAGGTAATGAGGACCTTCATTCTGGAAGCAGGGACTGGTCACTGCTCTGGAAATTCATATTAGCTGCTGGGAGCATTCAGTTTTTCCTGTCTTCCTTTTCTAATTAAATGATGAGATTGGGTATGAAATGTTTCATTAATCCATGCCAAGTATATCGGACACAAGGTCAAAGGCTGAATCTCTTCAGGATAATTAGCCAGGAATTAATACAGGATGGTTTTTGCGCTGATGGTTTTAAGATGATAAAATACAGAAAAAAAATCTGTTATACAACTCCTCCCCCTTTATCTAAGGTAGGTCAGACCCAACGAAATGCATCACTCACATGAATAACCCCACTTCTTACCTGAAGCCTTATTGACCTGGATCAATCCCATGGCCTAGGTTCCATTCATGTGACATGGATTCTGCTTTCTCTGTTGGGATTTTTTTAAGGTTATGATTAGTGGCCAGCTACCTGAATCTCTTTCTCCTGTGTCCATTGTCCCAGGGCTCTCTGGAAAAGCCTCCCTTACTGTGTAGCTGGAGAGCCCATAACAGCATTGTGGTGAGTGTCGAACACTTCATGTTCGGTTCAGATTCATTCATCCTGAGCGGCTCCTCGGACAGAAGCGCCAGACTCTGGACCCCAGACGGGAAATTTGTGGGAACCTTTGGGCAGGAAAAGAGATGGGACTTGAAAAATCCATCAACGTTCGCCCACCCCAAGTAAGTTTCCAGCCCAAGATGGATCACTTCTAAGGCTATTTCTGTGATGAATTTCTGAGAACATGTTACCCCTCCTCTGCCCCCAGTGCATCTCATTGTCATGACCAACGCTTACCTAGCAAGAAATTCAAATAGATACTGACTTGGACAGTCTGAAGGGCAAGGGTGGCCCTGGGATTTGTGGAGTCTGTACTAAGTCATATGTGTGGGGAACTCCGTTAGTCTTGGCTAACCTGCACAATACCAATTCTGGGACGGGCTGATTTGTCAGCTGGTCTGGTCTGGCTGGGGTGCTTCCCATTAAGGGATTGGACGCGAGTTCGGGCAGTTAGGGGGGATGAAGGTGCAGGTTGCAAAGAGACTCTTTGCTTCTATTCTATATAAATTCTTATGTAATCTCATCACCATGGGTGCCTTGGGTGACACTAGGGCTCATACTCTTTGGCTCCAGATGATCCTTCCCATCTCTTAGGATCTTCTCCCCAGCACCCTACCTGTAAAACAGATGCGAAATGATAAAGTTCTCTCCTCCCTTCTTCATCACTGTTGACCTGTAACCACTGGCCTGGTGCAAGATTAAACTATATATATCATGTGCTAAGGCATATTAAAATGCTTTAATTTTAATGTTAAAGCTATTCAAGCTGTGATGTACATAGGGAGTCTGTATAACAGCTATAGTAGGCTTGGCAAATGTGGGCTAGTTTTGATATTAGAGAGACAAGGTGCATAAGGCAAGATCTTTTATTGGACCAATTTCTGTTGGTGAAAGAGACCAGCTTGCAAGCTACACTCAGCTCTTCCTCAGGTCTGGGGAAGGGACTCAGAGTGTCACAGCTGAATACAAGGTGGAACAGATTGTTTAGCATAAGTGGTTAACACACGTTCTAAAGGACCATTCAAGGTGACATGGCCCATTAACACCCCTGCAGTCAGACGACCAAAAAGAGTGTCAGAATAAGCCATAAACCCCGCGTCATTATTGCAACCGTGATTTTTAGCGTCTAGCAAAGATTGAATTTCAGCTCCCCAGCTCATCTTTTGAAGGCGTTGTGCAGGTTTCCTTTGAGGACAAAGACTGAGGTCAGAGGGGGATTGCTCATTTTGGGGAAAGCGTTGGCCCATGGGTGACAGGATGTTTTTGTCTTTTATTATGTTTCTGTGTGAATTCATTCGAGAGCATTGTGATTGTCTGGGTTCACCCACATAGTGGTTACTGGGGCATTTGTGCACTGGGTCAGTACACCACATATTATGATAGGCACATGTAGGACCCAGGAATCCGGAAAGGTGTGTTGTGGGAGGGTGTTGATCATTGTAACAGTGGCGCTATGGCTGCTGGTTTTGCATCTGTTGTTCTGGCAGGGTCTGGTGCCCCTTTGTGTTGGTGGGTCCTGGTCCGCGGGGAGCTTGCTTCTGATGATGAGTTTGGTGAGGTTGGGGGATTGTTTGAAGGCCAGAAGAAAGGGTTCAGGAAATATTTCTTTCAGGATGGGGTCCCTATTGAGAAAGGGTTGTAATTGTTTAATGATACCCAGTATGGGTTTCAGTGTGAGGTGGTAGGTGACAATTAGGGATGTGCAGTTGGAAGGCGGTTAACAATAGTTTTGTTAATTAGCCTACGTATCAAAGGTCTTAGCATGCCTGCCTAACTAAGGTTCTACGACTTAGCCACAGTACATCCTGTGGGGTGTGGGAGAGCTATGAAAAGATTAATACAGAAAATCTCCTACTTAAAGAAGCCAGTAAATGAGAGGATGCTCTGCAGATGTGATGACCTGCTGAGGAGAGCTTTAATAGGGTAGGTGAGAAAATCTTCTTTCATCAGCTTGATCCCACAGTGTCAGTTAAACTCAGCTGAGTTAATCTTACTCTTCCCCCTCTCTCCAATCATGAGCTTGACATAAAAACCTTGAGATTATTAAAATGATACATTTGGGGTTCTTTCACTTTTTGTACTGGCGCCTTTAAAGGTTCACATTTTCAACCTTTTCTCCTCAACCACGAGGACTAGAAAAGTACTGTTTTTTAATGAAAGCTGAGATTATTATGTAATCATATGACTCCAGGAGCTGGTGCTTTACAGGGAAACAAAGAAAAATCATGAAATCAATCATGAGCATTGGCAACACTTGTCCCCCTGAAAGCAGCCTCCCCTGACACCCTTTACTCTTCTCCTACTAATGCTGATGCTCAAGAGCAGTCTACACAAAGGGTTCTGGGGGGGGCAAAAATTTCCTACTGTTGCTCACATCAGTGCCGTTCCAGTCGGTTAACTGCAGTGGAAGCACTGGCAAGGTCGTATTTTTCACAAGTCTGCTCTCAGAGCAAGTCAAAATGACACTGCACTCAAAATGCCAGTGGCTGTGAGAGCCATGTACACAGTAAGGCTCTCTACAAGAAAGGAGCTGCAGCTGTCTTAGCTGCAGAGGGAAATGTTTGCCAAAGAAGCTCGGCACAGACACAGCCAAGGGCTGCATGCTGGCTGAAAGGCACCTGAGTCCAGGATGGGAAAAAAGCCATCATTGTAAAGCTTTACCGATTTGTGCTTTGATTTAAAAATCTCTCTGGAATTACCATACTCCCATACCGAGTGACCTCAGTAATTCTTGTTTCAACTACATACCCCCTGCCGGCCTTGCCCAAGAAACTATGGCCCCCGACAGCATTTCTGTCGCTGATTCCTGGAATAATCTGCATTCAGAGTCTTCTCCAAAGGTGAGGCAGATGCTCTATAAATCTAGTCCTTGTACAGGGTACATTCAGTAAACCAGCAACCGGGAGGAATGTGCAAGGAAGTAGTAAAAGTAAATCTTTTTTGAAAATTTTGCATGTGTAAGCAACAGACCAGACGTACCTTTCAAACATGCTCCTAACTAAAGTCACTGAAGATTTGTCAACTGATTACACTGAGCTGGAACCAGAGGCAAAGAAAATAAACACTGTTAATTTGAAGAAAACGGGAGCTCTGAAAAGGTTATCAGATGCTTTGTAAATGACTCGATTCCAGCTTTTCTTAACAGCCAAAGCTATAAACAGTGTTTTGTAAAGTGCCAGATTTTTCAATCTCCCTCCAGTCCACAAAAACAACAAAGGGCTCAGATCAACAATGTTCACCAAAGTCAGGCCTATTATACTAAGTTCTTCCAGTTTCTTTCCACAAATCCAGTTGTTTCAGCCAGAAAAAAAAGCATTGTGTTCACAATAGGAAAAATGATACCAAAGAAGCTTTGGACAAACCTACCCTGTGAAGAGGTTGGGATTAATTCTTTCATAGCCAAACAAAATTAACTTCCACTCACAGCAAAAGAGTAAATAAAGATCTGTGTCTAGCTGTTATCAAGAATGCCTAATTATTCTACAGATATTATAATTTTTGGAAGACAATCATCTCTCTGCTGTTATTGATAAACATTCATGACCTTTCCAGATGACTAATCAAATATTAATTAACCCGAGAGGAAAACTAGCCATATTAAGGTTTTACAAGGAAGCATTAGTTGAACAAAGAGAGTTAACTGGAAATGTAAAGTCCTTTTTCATCCATTTGAAAGGATTAATGGGTAAAGAGAATATCAAATGGGATGCACTTGTTAGATAAGTCAGTATGTACTTTGGGACCAGGAAAAAAGAAATCTTAATGTTTTTGTGTTTTTAGAAGTTCAGATCAGAGAATACCTGAGAGTCAATAGTTAATAAGTGCTTGAACCTGACAAGTAAAGAATGTGCATCTCTTATAACTGTGTCACTTCTGGTCAAGAGAGATTTGTCCAGCATCTGAGCGCAAGCCTCTGAAGCCATAAGAATATCTCCTTCAGGAAACTGTCACACCGCATGGCAATGCTACTGGGAGAATGAAGCGTAGTTATTTATTTCTCTTACAAAATCTGATCGAGTGACTGTTTTTCTCTAAGTTTTGTCTGACATCAAAACTATGGACCAAAAACTACTCTCAGTTACACTGGTGTAAATGCAGAGTGATCCTACTGAAATTAGCAGAGTCAGTCTGGATTTACACACCAGTGTAACTGAGCCCACAACTTGATCCGTTGACTGTTACCATTCGAGAAGATAGTGTTTAATTGTCCAATGTTGGGAGAAAGAAACAGAAGGAAGTGAAATAAGTCTTGACTTACTGGACTGACATTGAGTCAACATTGCGGCTATGCCTACACTACCGCGGTAAGTCAACCTAAGTTACGCTACTCCAGCTACTTAGCTTAGGTCGACTTACTGTGGTGTCTAAACCACACTGGGTTGACAGGAGATGCTCTCCTGTCAATTATTCTTACTCCTCTTGTTCCTGTTGGAGTACTGGAGTCTGCCGTTGATTTAGCGGGTCTTCAAAACCCGCTAAATCGACCCCCAGTGCATCAATCACAGCAGCATCGATCCTGCAGTAGTATAGACATCGCCTGAATCAGGAAGAATAAGATCCACAGGAATTGTCCTAGGACAGATTAGGAGTATGCTGGGCACTCATAGGGACAGAGAGGTCAAAAGCCACTTAACCCTTGATGCTAGTGAATAGGATTCTCTTCTGAGCATGCATGATTTAGTGACAATCCTTCAGCACTGAAGATGGGTTTCGAAGAATAGCTAGATACCCACGAGAATTGAATTTGGTGCAACAGTTAGTGATCATCACAGCCCAGCATATTGGGCCGACGCTGCTCTCTGAGTTTGTGAGTTCAATGAGTTCAGCCGAGAGTTCTTTGTTTGTGTGGTCCTTTATCTGAGCAACCTTGAAACAATCCAACCTGAGTCCACCAGAAGGTTTAGCTGACTCCTGTACAAACCCACACTCCCACGCAGTACTAGATACAAACTAACATAAATCAGGAAATGCGTATGAAATATATCTATTCTTCAGGATCTCAGCTCAAGAGGAGCCTGCTTCAGTTGTTTTCCCATATATACTTCATTGTGTTTTGGTATTGCATGCCCACGTCCTCAAAATCTACAGCAAATTTGAGCTCTTTTTTTTAAAAAAAACAAGTGGTTGCACATGCAATGAGCACTTTTCTAAACTCGATAACCAGGCCATTTTTAACTTTGTTTTTTTCCCCCAAAATACCCTCTGCTTTACTACCCACACATACCCACACTGAAGAGAAATAGCCCTGCAAAATGTAAGGGTGTCTAAATAATAACAAAAACCCAGAGCCTCATCAACTCCCACCCAGGAATGCCAAATGGCTTCAGAAACCACAAAAGTCTATTTTTTAGCTTTTTGTAATCTTGCATCTTAAAAATGACATGAATGTACTTTTCCCTCCCCACCCTCCTCAGCTGTATTCAGCAAACATTTCTCTCTGGCCATGTACCAGTACGTTTCAGGCCAAAGCAAAAGTTGGGGGAGATGGGAGGGAAGGTATGGGTTACCCTAGAAAAATAGGAATCTAATGGAAACACTGATTTACAAAAGTTTTCCCTGATTGTAACCCCTAACGATGCTCTCCAATTAATCACAGAAATTAGAGATTCAACACTCATCTCACTTGTCCAGTCCCTCGCCTGCTGGTGGAGAGCTATTTCCTAGATTAAAATTGCCTGCCACATGGTGAGGCCTCTGCCACGTCCAATGAAAGACTCCTTCACTATTTAATAAATCTCACTGCCAGAAAGACTCCCCATGGTATCGTCAATGCTCCTTTTCTTACCTTCATCCCATTACCCATAGTTATGCCCTCCATTCATCTCCACCCTTGGCACAGCTCTGATACTCTAGGTGATTATCTCATCCTGCACGGCCAAGCTCTTTCATCATAAACCAGCCCCTCCACTCCGGCAATAATTTTGCTATTGTTCTTTCCTCTACGTCTTTCTGTTACTGAGGTGCCGGAGCTGAATGCAGTGTTCCAAGTGCAGGCTTGCCAGTGCTTTGAGATCCTCGGATGGCAAGCTCTATAGAAGTGTCATTTATTATAGCGATAGAGACTATCACTGCTGCTTGGCTGTTGGCCTGGTATGGAGGAGGGGATGGGCAGAAAGAGAGATGCTCGCCTACTCAAGCTCCCTGCAGATGGTCAAACCACAAAGTACCAAAGAGAAGCCACATACTTCCTTCCAATTTCACTGCTTTGGCCGGGGACCAAGCTAACCACCCGTGGAGTCATGCTGGGCTCAGGAGCCTTATGCTAGCTTGCCTCACCCAGCAAGCATAGTCATTTAGCTGGCTGTGTATGACTATTAGATGGAGAATCTGACTTCTTTCAGGGCCGTGGGAATGGATGAAGTGTATGACTCTGTCATGGCTTCCAGCCTGTCAGGAAGCTTTGGACTCTGGGCTGACGTAAGCTGGCTCAACTCAGTGGCTGTCAGTGGACCTGTGCCTGCTTATGCCCCTGTAGTGAATCTGGCCCAAGGAATTTCCTTTTCAGAAGAGAAATGAGTGGCCATACATTACTTTAGTCTATTTTATTTGCTATCTATAATCTCAGTGGACAGCTTCGGACAGACATGACTATTACATAGCGAGAACAGTCTGATTTAAGCTTATTCTCTCATGAAGACTTTCTGAGTAGAAGTTACCCATCTTCTCAACAGAACAAACTCCAGAAAGTCAAGCTTGTGCAGCTCCCCTTGAATTGGCCCACTTCCTGTGGGAAAGCATTTCTGTTTTGTTCTCTCCTTGCCATTTGCTGCGACTGGGCGGCGTGGGGGACTGCAGGTAAGTCACCTCTGCTGGCTTTGCAGCCACAAGCTGAGACAAAAGTGCAATATAAAGAGAAAGCATTTGGTAAACAGGTATAAACCAAGGGTCACACCATTCCAGTTAATAGGCCAGTTTTAAAACTACTTGTTAGGTCAAGATTAGACTCAGCAGCTCAAGCATTGCTACTATTGTTCAAAGGCATCGTTATCTGACTAGTGTCCGTAAAATTAAACCAATAAATCCAGTTTACTATTGAGCTGGGACTGTCTTCTATAGTGGTTTTAACCTCTTCCGTAGCTTACACTGTTGAATTTCTACTTCTGTAGTGCTCTTACTTTGGCCACACAGCTAATTACGGCCATGTGAAATATTTGCAGTGACATTCGCAGTATTTGAGGTTTTCACATTCAGGTTCGATTACATGGAACTGGTCCAGATGGGGCAGTGGGCAATGTCATGGATTTCTGCGCAATAGTATCTTTGAGGAAACCCACTGGTTTTGGACATGTGAAGTTTCATTCTAGTGAAGATGAATTTTTGTGTCAAACTGTGCTGAATTTTCCATTTCAATGCGTTTAATGAAAAGTGAACTTTTCAGGCTGTGAAATGACCTGGGCTGATATGGCAAAAGACTGTTAACACAGTTGGGGTGATACTTTTCTCCTTTTCACAGAGCTCTGTCTTTAGGAATCCCTGCCACACTCCGCGTTGCCAGTATGGCCAGATATCTTATTACCATATAGAATAACACGTGAGGCAGATCTTTCTATGTTCTGTATGGCATCTAGCACCACTTAACTCAATCGGAGCATTGTCTTTTCCTTCTATAGAAACAGGGTTAATATGACTATCTGTGACATTGTTGTGACCCATAGAAATCTTAGATGGAAAAGGTCATCAAGTAAAGTAATCCAACCCCCTGCCCAATCCAAGATTATTCTCAACAGTAACTTCCTGTTCCCAATGGCTCCTGTAATGGAGCTCCCCACATCCTTTGTGGGGAGGGAGAGCTCAGTGGTTTGAGCATTGGCCTGCTAAACCCAGGGTTATGAGTTCAATCCTTGAGGGGGCCATTGGGGATTGGTCCTGCTTTGAGCAGGGGGTTGGACTAGATGGCCTCCTGAGGTCCCTTCCAACCCTGGTATTCTACGATTCTTTGTCGGTAAGATGACTCTGACCCGTTTGGGTTTCACATTTTCTCCAGCTGGCTGTGATGATCAGTCCCGGGTTTGGTTACAGATATTTAACCCACTCTCACAGTAGCACCTTTTCATTTTACTTTTTTTTTTCTTTTTTTTATCAGGGACCCCTGGAGTGAGAGAAAAGAAATCAGGAAAAAACGAACGCCAACCAAGCAGCCGGCATACACGGATGGGCTGCTATTCAGCTCAGGGGAGCTTGTCAGCAATGTGGAGGGAGAGACCGAAGCGAAGGTAAACCAGGAGATCAATGGGGGAAGTACAATGGAGGAGAGAGAGCAACCGCAGGGTAAGTGTTTGCCAGCAATGGGGCCCGCCTTAAGAGCCAGGAGCATATTCTCAAGAGTTAGCCCTTAACTTCAGCTCTTCTGGCTGGACAGTGAGACCTCCCATCATGCTCCCTGTGCAACGGACAGAAAAGGGGGCAAAGATGGCTTCAATATACCTTCCCCATTCCTGGGGGCAGCCAGGGGTGAAACCAACCCGCAGTGCAAGTTAGAACAGCCTAAGGGCCACTCTTGGACTGGCTGGTTTGTTCTGAGCCCTTAAGGCCATTGCACAGGTAAGGATCAGCTGCAACGCAGTGCACTCCACTCTTGGCCCTCCTCCCACCTGTTCCCCATTCCCACTATGCTGCCTTTTCCCCATGCCAGCATATCTCAGACTTTTGAAGACTAATTTCCTCCCCTTTCAGAAAAATGTAATCCCCTGTTCCCCTTGTACCCATGCTATGTGTGTTTACAACCTACCCAGGTTACTCCATACACCTTCATGGCTCTCCACCCGCAGCTAGTCCAGCAAACCTGCAGTCTGGGAGATGCTGCTGTATACCTTGGGAATCCCCCACTGCCCATCTAGGCCAGGCTCCTGGCTGTTCTGTGCGGTCTGCGCAACCCAAAGTATCCAGATGGAAAGTTTAGGATCTGGCCCCAAATGTGTCTCTTTTAAAAAAAAGTTAACATTTATGTAATTATAAAATAGAGTGACTCATTGTTTGTCATCAAGCTTCACAAAAGGTGCTGAAAGATGGATATTCAAGTATTTTAATTAGCTTCCAGGGAGAAATTTATACCTAATGAGGCTGTGAAGAGCTGAATTAATTACTTCAGCCAAATCCCAGTCGGCTGCTTGTTTGCCTCCTCTTTAAAATGATCTGAATGTTCTGCAATTGCTGAGTAAAAAAAATTGTAATTTTCAAAGAGTCAGAAGTGCTCCTAAGGCTCCAATCTTGAAGTCTTCGCAGTCAAAACTCAGTGAAGCCAACTGGCAAATATTGGAAATGTAGGGATGGGGGTTTACTGGAGTCAGGACTTCAGGGCAGGACTCAGAATAAATTAGCAACAAATTGTTCTAACAGTCAGACAGTTTTACACGGCTGCCAAGCTGTTCCATAGATTGCACAGGCTTGACTTATTGCTAAGAAACAGACTGGAACTGGACTGCACTTTTCACTTAAGGAATGCACAGCTGTAAGGTTTCCATTCACTTTGCACAATATGGGTTCCAGGAATTTGTGTAAATCATTAGGGGCCATGCAGCAAACAGAGTCGCATTCATAACTGTGATAAATAATAATAAAATATTCTCATGTATGTAGTGCCAACACCCAAAGGTCTTTGGGTACCAACAAAAAAAGCTAACTAAAAACAAACTATGGAAAAAAATCAACACTGCCCAGAAAATTCCTAGCCTAGGAGTGGAGGGGGGACACACAGTGATCCCTAGTACACATTAAACTGAACAAATGCCCACAATGGAAATACTTTTAGATCTTCCCAAATGAACAGAAATCTATTCACTGTGAAACACCACGTTTCTGGAGCAGAGAGTCAAATAGTGTGGCTGCATTTTTAAAAGGCTAGATAATTGGATTACCATTATTGCCATATGCATGATCAGATCAGGGAAGTTAAATCTCATGCTTCTGATCACCACAGGGCTCAGGAAGGAAATCCCACATCTGTGGATAGTATTACATAATAGGCCAGGTGCATGAAGGTGCCAGCTCAGCAAAGCACATAAGCAGGTGTTTAAAACCCACCGAAGTCAAGGGAACTGAAGTCTGTTCTTAAAGTTAAGCACATGTTTAAGTGCAGAATAGAGATGGACTTAAGAACATGCTTAGCATGAAGCAAGCGCCTAAGTGCTTTGCTGAGTGAGGGCCTAAAAGGGTCGATTTGCCTTGCTCTGAAGTTTCAGGCCTTGGCTGCTGCAAAAGCTGGGATGCTGGATGTGATGGGCTGATGACGCAATCTGCCCCAGGAAATCATGTGCCATATGGAGATGGTAATAACTGTGCAGTTATCAAGCTGGGAGGAGAGTGCGGAACAGCACCCACATAACCATTTGGGGTCTGAATTGCCCTATAGAAATCAACCATCAAGACTGCAAATTCTGACCACCTGGAGCTACTGGCCGGTCAAAGGCTTCCGAGATTCAAGGCTGAACGGGTGCATGTGCTCAGATTCAGATTTCCTGGACTTTTCCTTCCAAGCTAGGAGCAGCTTGCAGCCAACACTTAGTGGGCTGGCCACAAACCCTGCCTTCACGAACATGTTTGTTAAAACACACATAAGCGCTTTGTCCAGAGTGCTGTTTGGAAGCCCATAGATCAGACTTTTTTGTCAAATGGAAAATCTGTTCCAGCTGTCTGGGAGGACAGAGAAATCTGCCATCTTGCTGCTTTGGAGAGCTCCCGATACACTGCAGCACTTTATATCTGGATGTGTTTCCATATCCAAATCCTGAACAGTGAGCAATTAAAGACTCTTTCCTTTAACTCCGATGTGCTTGAGATCAAGCCCTTAAGTACCAGGTGGCGTGCTGTGTAGGCGTTAGAGCAGGAAACATGGAGCCAGGATTCCTGGGTTCTGCATGACTTATGCTCTGTGCCACAGAGTCCCCATGTGTAAAACCCACCTTGCGGGGGGAACTGAATTAATGAGACTGGTTTCAGATCCACTGTGGAATGGAAGGCAGTAGGATTATTGCCTTTCTGTTTCGCACGTGCACCTTCCGCCTTCTTTGTATTAGGTGGGCTTAGTGCCACTTAAGTGTTTGCTGGTCTGTTCCCATCTGCTGAATGTTTTAATTACCGTTCGGTGTCCTGCCACTGAACACTGCATCTTAGACGAACACACCCTTCATATTCACGCGTGACATTTGTTTTTTTTTAAGCTGCAGCTCAAACTGACACATTATCTATCACACACGGTCAAATCTACATCAGATGGGCGGAGTCCTAACATGGAGCTTTTCATTGATTTGTTTTACTTTTCCAGCCTATCAGATTAGAGCTGCCAGCTGCCGGATCAGAGCTGTGGGGCTGGAATCCGCTCCATGGTGATCAAACACCGAGAAATTGTTTCTGCTGAGTGTTTTTTTTTTTCTGGGTCAAAATTTTGGAGTGTTGGGGCTTCAAGTTTCTAAAGTGACTGGTGATTCTGGTGGCCTCCATTTTGGGCTGCCCGGTTTGATATACCTTAAAGGGATCTGGTTTCCAGAAAGTGCTGAACACCCATCTTCTGGAAATCAGGCCCCTTTAAGGGGTGTCAAGTTAGGCACGCAAAAATTGAGACACTTGAAATCACTAGTCACTTCTGAAAATAATCACAGGACACTCCCATGGCAAATGACACCTTGAGCTCCGAAACCATAGGCCTCTGTTACATGAGCTAAATGACCTGTAGTGTTAGTTTTGGTTCTGTCCCTCCTAGGGCCATGCCACAAGAGGGAAGAAGGGCTTAGCCATTAGCATTCTGGACTAAGACTCAAAAGACATAGGTTCAATTCCTGGCTCAGCTACAGGGTCACGGTGTGTCACACGGGGCAAGTCACTCAACCTACCACCTGCCTCAGTTCCCCATTTCTAAAACTGAGGAGATTATTTCCCCGTGTCACAGAGTGTAGTGAGATAAAAGCCATTAATAACTGTGAAGTCCTATGAGGGCTCTAAAGTACCTAAGATAGCCAGAGGGTGAAATGAGCTGATACAGGAGCAGGTCTGACAGTCCATCCAGTAGAGAACAGCAGCGAGGCAAACCCGTTCACCAGCACATAACTAAGGCCTGCAGGGGATGGACATGTCATGGACCTGACACACGCTGTACGGGTGACAAGAGGCAATTAGAAAATGCCTCCTCTCAGCACTAAAGGGTCCAGGCTGAGCCACATCATGAGGGATGTGGAGGGGGCATGACTGGGGTAGAAACAGGGTTTTAAGGAGTTACTTAGATCATGGGGTTAGGCAAACCCTGTGCCTTCTCATTATAAACTCTCTTCACTTGGGCTGCACTCAGAGACACAGGGACAACCAGGTCCCATTCTTTGTGATGAAAACCCACAGAGTTAAAGGCTAACTATTAACATGAGAAACTCTGCCCAAAATTAAAAAAACACCTCAGTACATGAGAAACCTAAACTCACTTAAGGGTAACCAGATTTGTAGAACCACAGATCCCTCAACATACAGATAAGAAGCTGGAAAGGAAATACGCGAGAAAGAGCAGGTTATTTAGGGCAGCTGCGACCTCAGGTCTCTGGACATAGCTGGTTTTAAAGAAAAGAAGACATGCTTCCAAGCTACAAGAGGTATCTCCTTTCTGACAGGATTTAGACAGCAATTTGGCCTGACAGTAACACACCAGTAGAAAGCTTACCCCTGTAGCCTAATTATTAGGAAGCAGTCCCTCCAGGAACAGACTGCTCCAAGCTTCTCTCTCTCTCTGTCAGCCTGAAGGGAGATGCTGTCACTCCATAATGGGAAGTGAAGGCGGAATTTTTCAGATGGATGTGGTTTTGGAAATGAACTTCGCTAACACCTGCTGTAAGTTCAGCAGGACCAGTTGCCAGATGCTACAGGAACTAGGGGCTCATTAGCATGATTGAGACTTTGGCAAAGCAAAGGGCTCTCAGCTTCCATGTCTAGGAAATGTTGAGAAAGGCAGTGGCAGGAGTTCAAGGAAGGGTGTGCACTGTTGTGTTTTGAAGTCTAGACAGTGCTGAGCCCTGGCCATGCTGAAGAATGCCTTTTCCCGGCCTATCAAATTGTTTAAAACTCACAGGTATTGGAGGCGAGGAACGAAATGGGAAAAGAGCGAATTCCCTCGTTCAAACAGACACGGCTGCATAATTCTCTTTCCAAATCCTACCTTCCAAGCCTCGCCTGGATCATCAGAGGCTGCCAGTGTTTTACATGCTCCACTGTACGAATTATCTCTGCCCTGCCCGGGCATCCTCTGAAGTCACCTTGCTGCATCTGCCTCTTTGTCTGCTTCTCAGCCCTTAGGGGCCGGAGAGGGGAACAAAAGCAAAAGCTACCCATGCTGCACAGGATCCCATGCTGGAAACCTGCTCCTGCAAACCTCCCAGTGACAGCAGTGGGCTCCCTGTCTCCCTCATGGCTCTCAAGCTCTGTCCACCCTGGAGCTGTTAACCAGGACTCTGAGTCATTGAAGTGGACAGGCTCCCATTGGCATTTGTGGGCTTTGGATCAGGCCCTGTGTTTGGGAGCCACCTTCAAATGCACTTGCAGCCTAGGGTGACTAGATGTCCCAATTTTATAGGGACAGTCCCAATATTTGAGGGGTTTTTTTCTTATCTCGGCACCTATTGCCCTCCACCCCCATCCCATTTTTCAGACTTGCTGTCTGGTCACCCTACCTAGTGCAATGGTGCAGGGCTTGCGTCCACGCCTAGCCCTGTTACAAACGACGTTACAAGCATGCTGAAGCCTAGCTAGGGATGCAGGCTGCGTCGAGTAGGGTTCCACACGAAAGGGGTTTAAGCCAAGAACGTAAAGCTGCAGGCCAGGAAGGAGGGGAGACAGCAAACCAATTCCCATCCCTTGGAAGGAAGGGGACAGATCTGGAACCATATCCAGCAAGCAGGGTCGGGGGAGGAAAAAAGCCCCACCAGAGGATTGGACCTAAGGTCTCATGAGGAAAGGTGAGGGGGCTAGGGGTGGAGAGGTAGTCAGGGGAGGGGAGAAGAGAAGCTCTCTCTTCTCAGGGACCCCACCCTATATGGAAAGGATAGGTGAACGTCTGTCCCACAGTGATGCAGAGATGGTCTTTTGAAGGGCAGCTCTCTCCCCGCCACGCTCCAAATGTTTGAACTTTAGTGACTGTTCGATACCTCGCTTAGTCTCTGTCAGTCTGGGGCCTCCCGAAGCGGGCTTGGCAGAGTCCAGAGATATTTGTCTTTGTATCATCATCTTTAATAAAACTAATTAATGTCTTACACTTATTTGGCACGTTTCATCCCAAAGGACTTCATAAGCTTAAAGGGGCACTGCCAGGCAAAATAGCGGGTGCTTGGGGAAAATAAATGCCCTTCCGTATGTTATAATAAACCATTGATTGTTAAATGTGAAGGAATGTTAACAATTACATGCACTTTTCATGCACTTCTCCAACTTATTAGACATGGGTCTGATTCTTTCCCTCTACCCCCATCCCTCCAAGCCCCTCATGAACTTTAAGGCAGTTCTGGTTTAGGATCCTGGCTCTGTGAACCCTTGAGCTGAGGGTCAGGGTTTGTGGGCTGGGCTGTTGGCCATTTGCCCGGGCTGAGAGGAGAGTCCAATGAATACAGACCTGTGTGACTTTCATTTGTGTTTCTAACCATCTCGCACGAGCTGGCGGGAGGAGGCCGATTCAGTTGCATGACAACTTTTAAGGTTTCAAAATGTGTTTTTGTGAAACAGAGTTGTGGATAGAAAAGGTCAGGTTTTTCCAGTCAAGTTGCTCGCTCCCTCTGTTTAGTTAGAAGGGACCAGAGAGCCCTGAAGCCTTCCTGTCAAAAACTTAGTCGAAATCAATGCATCTCCATGAAACAATTTGGCTTTGATATTTTTGTCAAAAATATTTGCGCCAGCTGTATTTGCCATGCTCTATCCCCGTAAACAGGTGAGGGGGGTTGTTTTAAGTGCAGCCCCTGGGGCGGGGGGGAGTTCAAACTGGAATTTTTCATAATCCATGGAAACATTTCTTTTGGACTGGACCGTAACTATCCGTTACTGTCCCTTTCGCAAGCTGATGGACAAATTGCATGGGGATCACTTCAAGCATTACTGAAGTGCAGCCATCTCTGGGATGAAATGCAGCATGTTGCACAGCGAACAGCACGTTGCATGGTTGCATGGACAGGAAATGAAGCAGCATGCGTCCCAGTTGGAACAGCTGTTTAAAGAGGCAGAAAGCAATTGTCAGACTACAGGAGCTAACCCCCCCCCCCCCCCCGTCAAAGACTGAAATGAAATTGTTGCTGACCTCTGTCAGCACAGTGATCCCAAACCATGCTGGAGTGTTGGATCAGCATCACCTCAGGAAGATCAGAGACACTTACTGAATCATTTCATCACTGTGGCACTTACATTCCTTTGTCTCCCAGCCGAGCACACGTGAGCTCAGTTGCTCAAGCAAAGGTGCTCCGAAGAGGTCTGGTCACACCGCAGCCTGGCTTCAGAAACAAACTTTTCCATTTGTAAATGCCCACAAAGGCTTTCAAACCATCAAACTTTTCAAATCCAGGAAGGATGCTGAGGTGGGAGGGGGCAGCTGTTGATAACGAAGCTACGATTTGGCTCGAATGCAAAGAACTAATAGGCCCAAGTCATTTTTGACCGAGCCAGGCCGAGTGTGACTACACGTTCGACAGTCTGGTTCTTTTTTTAGTTAGGTTGATAAGTGCTTCAAGCAATATTAACACATGCAGAGCCTTCGCACCTATGGCAATTACATGGGTGTCCCAGAAGCCAATGAGTCAAATGGGAAAACTAAGATCTGGTGATGCTTATCAGGTCGTGACAGTGTTAGGAAGCTAAATCCACATAATAAAGAGGTGTGATTCTTCTCCTAAGTCATATGGTATTTAGCACTGGGTGTGTGTGGTCCCTGCTCAGTTTTAGGCCCTTGCCTTGCTTTGCTGGGATTCCATTTAAGAAGAATCTGACAGAACTGTCCATGCCTTTAAGAAATACTGTACATGCCATGTTCTACCATACAGTTCCCCCTGCTGACCCTATTCTTTCTCTACAGAGTTCCAATTACCAAGAGTGGATGGTGCCCATCCATCCACATCCTCCAGCCAGATTTCTGCCGAGGATGCAGTGCAAAGCCACCTGACTACTCCACAATCGTTAACCGGTACCTCAAATCAAAGAAAACAAGAGGTGAGTCTGTGAGATCTTTCGTCTATCTCTGACCTTGACCCTCTGCCATTCCACTGAAGGGTAAAACCCTGCAGCTTAAGATAAGAAAATCTGCCATGAGCTCAGATTAATTAAAAGACGCACAAAGTGATAACGCATTGGGGATTGCTTCAGATAGGCAAGCCAAAAGAAGTCATGCATGGGGAACAGTTTGCGGATTATGCAGAGCAATCCAATCTATTGCAAACACAAGAGCAAACAGACTGTTGAACGGTTTTTTTAAAATAATAATAAAAAGAAGAATGGATGATTTCTTAAAGTAATAGCCAGTGGGTTTTATTCCTATGTGAGGCAGCAGAGCTGAACTATATTTAATAAGGAAATGCAGACAACAGTAATCTCCAAGGTCTGATAACGAATGCTTCATTCTTATGTATTCTTCAGTACCCCTTCTTCAGGTGTTTAATGCCAATGTTAAATGTAAATTTTCAGGGTGTTTGGGTGGCACAGAGGGTTGGTGATTCATAGATTTTAAGGCCAGAAGGGACCATTTGATCATTTGGTTTGATGTCCCTTATATCCCAAGTTATTAACTTCCATTTGACTAACACATATTTTGCAGAAAGGCAGCCAGTCTTCATATGAAGACTTCCCTGGGTAGTTTGTTCCAACTGTAATGGATTGCAAGCAGTGGAATTATCCCACATCCATAATGACTGAAATTACTCACATCCCAAGTCTGCTCTGTCGCCTTCGTGAAATGAGATGGATCGGTCCATTTTCCAGTGGACATATCTCCACTGGCACTAATTCGCAATCTTCTTGGCATTCTCAGTAAAAAGGCCAGGGACTACATGGGCCAAGGAGACTGAGAACTGTCCTTTCACTCCTGGAGGTCTGCTCTCTCCAGGCCAGGACTGAAACGCAGGGGTGGGGGAAGCTTGTACCGCCTCGTCTATAGCTGTTCTGTGGATTCAGAGAAATGACCATCTCCAGGGCGATCAGTCCAGAACTGTCAGTCATTAAAAGTCACACCACCAGGAAGAAAGAAAGAAAACTGTGTAATTTCTCTAAAATCAGCAGCCACCACCATGTGTCTCTTCCTTCTTCAATGCTTCCCCTTAACCTGGGAACACCCTTCCAAAACCAGGTCAGCTTGCCACATCCCTCACCATGTTCAATTCCCTCCTCAAATTTCACATCCGCTGGGAAGGACACGAGAAGTGAGCAGGGAAAACAACAATAAACAGAACCAAAAACATGGGATGGAACCTTTGAAATGTTCCTGGTGTGTGATATGCAGGAGATCAGAATAGATGATCACAGTGAATCCTTCTGGCCTTATAATCCATGAATCCTGCTGTCACCTTGTCTCTCCTCTCCAATCTCATCTATCATCTTTGCTTGTTGGATCCTACAATGAGCTCCATGCAGATGTCCACTAGGAACCCATGGACTCTGCATGAGCATAGGAGTGTAAACCCTTTGGGGCATGGGCCATGTGTTGTGTTTATTTCTCTCCAATGTCTGGCATATATTGGCGTTTGGGGGAAATAATCATATATAGAATAGTGTGTCCGTTTTACACTTTAGCCACTGAAGCTGAGCTTCAGAGGAGAGGGCAGCTCTGGTGGTGGATTTAGTTGTGTCCAATGCGAATCAATGTTCCCTCATTCTGAAAAGGGAGATAGTCTTTAAATTAGTGTGACCACATCATTGCCAGCGCAACCCAGGTTTTTCTCTTCCCTTTGCAGAGCCAGAGCCTTTTCAGACACCATCTGGAAAATGACCTGGTGAAAAGAATTACAGGAAGGAAAGCCCGTCGGCGTGTGTTTGGGGCAATCAATGCTAACAAATTCAACCGGTTTGGGACATTCTGTTCACCTTTTCATGCGCTAGCAACGCCGGTAAGTGTCCTTCCCTCTGGGTAGTTTTACATTCAATACAAACCAGTCCCCCGGTTGCCAAGGCTCCTCCTGCCAATAGCCAGTCCAACAGCATTTTCAGAATCAGCCAGGCAATGACTCCTGCCAAACAAGCTGTTTGTTTTCATTATATTTTCCTTGTGGCTTTTCCTGTAAGGGTTAATATTTTCTCCAAAAACTTCCCTACAAGAGGATTAAGTAAGTAAATCACCCAGCTGTTTGTTAATGGGTTAACATCAATTTAAAAATCATAATCTGTAGTAAAGTCATGCTACCTACCTTTCTAACAACAGCACAGATTAAAATGGAAAGAATTTTAAAAATCTATTTTTTTATTTTATTTATTTATTTTCTGTTTGTTTACTTCTTGGAAAATGAAAATGAAAATGAATGGCATCACTTTCACTTTTGCTTAGCATCACTTTCAGGCTTCTGTTTGCAAGCTAGGCCTGGGTGATATTGATCTCTTAAAAATAATAGTTTACATCTGAATTTGTTTAAAAAATATATCGTGGGAATATTTTTCTTGATCCTCGCTTGGGTTAAAAGCTTGCTTGTTCAAACATTAAATGTGGAGTCAAGTTTGAGTTGGCTGAACTCCTTTCAAAGAGGATCTTCATTCCTTCAGAGATTTCTTAAAATACTTGTTTAACTTAGATAATTTTTTCATGTTTGAAATCTCTCTGTCTGGCTCCCATTATCATGCTATCTGAGCACCTCACAGTCTTTAATATATTTATGAAATAATAATTATAATACTCTGCAAATATGAACGGTGTGTACATGCTAAGTGTTGTATAAATATCAAATAATTAATCCACAAAACAACCCTCTGAGCTGCTAGGAGCTGCTAGGATTCTATGGGCCCTGGATTCCATTCACACTTATAGGCAGAGGGAATACTGTGGCCATGGCCAAGGAGAACGCGACTTCTCACCCCAAATGCCCCTGTGTTCGGGATATACAGGTTTGGGGTTTCCAGATGTGGAGATGGTGAGGAGAGGAGCCATTTGGGCTCATCTATATTCACCCTTACAACCGGATTCCTCCAGTGCATTTTGTATCAACTTTTGTTGTTTCTCTCTGTTCTGTAGAGTCCTCAGAGAGGGAGGAGGGGTGGTGTGTGTGTGTGTGTGTAATTGAATGATTTTTAAAAATACACCAATTACAATGTCTCTGGGTGCTTGTACATAGATTATTGGAACCATAGAAATAATTTCACTAGTCTCAAACTAAATCCAGAGAGATTCAACCCTGAAATTGGCTGTAATTAGAGAACCACCCCATCATCAGCCCCTCAGACAAAATCCTGACACATACACACCTATGCTAAAATGATGGATGCTATAGAAATGCTTGTGATAGAATGTATTTCTCGAGGTTGGCCTGTGTGTTCATTATGCATTTTTATTAACTACTTCTGTCTTAGGAGATGCAGAAATTAACTTTACCTCAAGACTTACCCATGACCCCTCGGATGCTGAGGCAGGGTATAGTCTGCAGCACCGAGTCGGACTTAAGGTCTTTACCGTTAACCTTCCCAGAACTGGACGGCGAGAAGACAGAAGAGCCCAGCCTGAGTGAGAGAAAGAAGTCATCAGTCCACATGAAAACCCCTTTGCTCCCCCCATTAGTTAAACCTACCAGAGCTAGCCTCTCCCACAGTAAAAAGGCTAAAAGTTTCCAGTTTCCCACCCAGTTCCCACATTAGCTGTTTCTATTAGCCTGTAATAGATGCTAAGTATTGACACCTTCTGAAAGAGAATACCTGGATTCCATTTCTAGAGCAATATGCTTTGTCTTTTTTTGTATTAGACCCTGGAGCATTCTTTTAAGCAATCCCTTTGACACCTAAATTCCTCTTTGATACACACATAAAGTAATTGCAAAAGAGTATTTTTGTTCTTTAGTTTGAAAATGGTGACATCTCTACATTTAATAATGAAAATAAAGCAACTAACCTTGGATTTTGTGAGGGGCAAAAGGGAAACCGTCTCTCCAACCTTTGACAGTCTCTGGAAGTTCATATCAATTGTGGCTCAAATCTCTATCCCTCCCAATTTTGAAAAACTCAAACTGCTGAGATCAAACCAAACTACTATCATTTGTGCATCTCAAGTGCCCCACAAAGCCTGCTTTAGCTGTTGAAATGAGATCTTGAATATAATGGGGGAAATCAAAACCAGGCAAAGAAAGATTCAGTGAATTCTTGCATTCTTGTTAGTTCTCTCTGGTAGTTACTATGTATTTTAGAAGTTACTTGGTTAATTATGTCTCCAATTAAGGCTAAATATTGCCATATGAGCAAAAAAACTCCCTGTAGTTTATAAAATGTTGATACTTAGTTATCTAGTAAAATCATAGTGTCTTCAACTAGAATTATCCTATAATCGTCATGTCACAAATAACTATGCAATTGAGCAATAGCTGCAATGACTGAAGGATGGTTATTTTCTCCTTACTATTAAAAAAAAGAAAAAAGTGGGGGAAGGTGAACAGCTGTTGAGAGCTGTTTGAAGACACTCAGTAAATCATAAGTTTGACCTTAGACACTGCAGTCTCGCTGTACAGTTTGCATCAGTAAACTTTCCGGAGGCTGGGAGTAAACCTAAATAATATAAACAAAGCAATGTGACTCAAAGCACTATTCAAAAGGAGACCCTTTCTCTGGATGATGCAGCAGTCGCTTGATTTAAAGGTCTTTATGACTGCATTCAGAGTGAGGGATTTTGAGCCGTCAGAGGGTCGCAACTAGAATCAAGTGAAAATCAGAATGTCCATCCTCTGCGAAATTCTGATATTTGTTTTCAGCCTGAATTGGGACCAAAAAAATCAAAATGTTGAAATTTTTCATGGACTTTAAAAGTTGTGAAAAATCCCAGTTCGCAAAAGTTGCAAGTGGAGATCATAATGGGAGGTGTAAGTCTGACCAAGGAGCCCAGCCCATAGTTAATGACCAGTATGAAGCTCCCGCGCTACAAGAGCCGTGGAGCATTGCAGCACCTTAGGTAGCAGCAGGTTAATGTTGGACTATTTCATTTCAATTTTCCTGCTAGAAAACTGAAAAAATTGGGCAAATTTAAAATTTTTCCACAGAAAATTTTGATTTTGTGGAAACAGAATTTTCCATGGGGGGAGGGGAAACATTTCAATGGAAAATTCCTAACCAGCTCTGATACAAACCATGCGATGGGTGTGGCCTAATGATTACCCAGCATGCAATTTGCCATTTTTCTTTAAAACTGCAACCTGGTGCCATGCAGCTTCATTACAAAGTGGGATTGGTAAATGCAAATCAAGATTTATTCCCCACAAAGGCACCTTGGTTCTGTAGCTCAGAGGAATGTAAGTTATATTACCTACAATTCAAATATTCTTCTCAGAAATAGGATCCCAAGATACCACCATGACAGGCATCTTAGAAACACTGGAAACGGACGGATTAGATATAGATATATATGAGAGCTATCATAGCTAGTTCTCTCCAGATATGCAGAACTCATATATTTGTAGGTGGACAGATCTTGGCATTAAAATTTAAGGCAGTGGCGTTTAACTATGTATAAGGCTGGAGGCAGAACTGGAAAAGTTATTTCAGTGAATCAGACTTCTTTTAAATGGTCTAAGCTTTCCACCAGAGTCTCTCGTGTTGATGGCATTTATGTAGAAAAAGAAACCACTGGAGGAATTCAACCTTGCAGAGAGAAGAAATGTGATAAAGACCAAGGGCCTATAAATGAGCCTATAAGAACTTGTGGCAAACTGCAGAGATTTCATTTCCCCAGTAAGTAATTTTGAGTTTCATAAAACATAAGCAGGCTCTATGGATCCATCACTGAAATCAGATGGCAATTTTACTGCAGTGTCCCAAAAACACCTCCATCTCAAGTGGAACCGGGAAGTTTATGGGGGTGGTGAGGTTAGTGGTTTTAGAGAAGAAGCAAAAAGCACCCCGTTAGCAATTCCAAAGTATTTTTCTCTTGCAAAAACCTTGAGGCAGTTTGGGTGGGATGGGGGTGGGGAGGAAGAAGCTTCAGGTTATTTGCTAGGGGAATCTTGGTTTGTGAGTAACCCCAAACAACCCCTATTGTAGCAATGAAGAGCCACATATGCACTGTACAGCACTGTACAATATATGAATTGATCCAGGGGGTTAGGCAGGCAGAGAGCTGTACACTCCAACCATTATGCAGGGAATAAAAATAAATGTCCACCTGGAAACTGCATATGCTTGTCTCCTCACGCAAACGCCCACATTATAACCACACACAGCAGAGCCTGAAAGGCAGCTAACCATAACAGATCCACAGAGAAGATCATGGGCGTAGATGCATGTAGCCTTCAGAAAAATTAGAAGGGAGCCAGTTGGTGGAAGTGCACAAGAATTATCCATTGAGATAATCCTTAGAAGAGCTGCACTCAAGAAAATGATCAGCATTTGTTTTCCACGAGCCTCTTTTTCCCCCGTGTTCAAAGGGCACCTTGAATATGACTTTTGGGTTCTGTAAGCCACAAAAAGAAGTGTTGAATCAGCATGCAATTCCTAACAGGAAGACGATGGTGAGTTAATAGAAACAGGCAATTTACACACTTTGCAGAAACAGCTAGGTCTTCTCTAGATGCCAATTAAACTTGTTCTCTGAGCAATTTTCATAGAAAGATTAGATGTTTATATGAATAAGAACAGCCTCGACCGTTGCACTAGCTGGGATGCAAATTACAAGGGCTTTCAAGCCTCATGCTTCAGAGGATATACTGAAGACCACTGAGGTCAGGAAGAAATGTTCCCTGCAGAGTGGCATTGAACCAGGTGGGTGAATGAGTCCATTTCAGAACCACCCGTATGTGTGACATGGAGGTAGAAATGTGAACACAAGTGGAATTAGGGGGGAAGGGATGGCATGAAAGATCCCCAGCAAAATCTCACGTAGCATGGGGATGGGGGAGATCACCAGTGACACACTGTGGTATGCAATTATATCAGCCGCACTGAATTAGTGTGAGTTTGTATTCTTAAATGGAAACATTCATTGCACACTGGCTTACACTACCAGACCCTAAGATTCAGATTCACGAGCTAAGCCACACTCCTCTTTTAAAAGTAACTCAAATTACTATAATTTTCTACCTATCTCCTATGATGATGTATCGAGCTATACTGAAATTCCCCCCATGGGACTTTAAGGAATAGCTTAGCCTGGGATATAATTTACTGAGATTTCAATGACGCTGCCTGCATATCAAGAAGATCTATTTCTGCTGCAGCTACTTGTGTTGAACGTGGTATTACATCCCTCCTTACATTATACTAGAAAAGCCTTTTATGGTGGTATCTCAGTAATGCAGGGTATTCTACTTGGGTGTCCATTTTTGCAACGCTCACACAGACTGTAACTGCCTTGAGGAGATGGATGCAGACCAGGTGGAAAATGGTTTACAATTCTTGGGGATCACGGATAGCCCTGAACAGACTGCATGCTTAGCCAGGCTGTATCCAGGTCTCCCCAGCACCAGAAACCTCAAAAGCAAACTTTGGACTCTGCTGAGTTGGAAATGTAACAGAATTAGCCTCTTTGGTGCTATTTTAACTCTTGTATTTCCACACCCAATTCCCACTGAAATGTGTGAGATGGAACCAAAACCTCCACAAAGGTTTAGCATTTTGGGTGAAAGTTCATGTCAGTTATTCCTGTCACCAGATTGGTTGCCCACAGCCCTGACTCTCCGTATTGCCAAGCATAAATATAGCCCAAGATTTTACACACTTCTCACTGAATATTTTTGCTGATGCTTCTTTATTCATCATGCACCATGCCACCGTGCCTACCCAAGGTGCGCGGAAGAGGATTGCAAGAGAACAAGGATGGTCTTGAGACTAAAGCGCACAAAGAGATCTGGGCTGTAGCCCCAGGTCTGCCGTAGACTTCCTATGTGACCTAGGGTAAGTCACTGAATCTTTCTGTGTCTCAGTTCCACATCTGTATGATGAGGATAGTCATACTTCCTATGCCTGGTCCAGCTCTTTGGGGCAAAGGCTTTCTCTATTATGCGTTTGTACAGCTCCAGGCACACTAGAGCTGCAGTCTTGAGTGGGGGCCTGTTGGTGCTATTGCAATATAACAAGAAAATTAGCTATTGTTCGTAAGAGGTTTTGAGCTCCTTACTGGAAGGAGCTGTAGAAAGGTCAAGTATTGTGGGTTTTTGGTTACACAGCACTGAAGTGAGGTATAGAGGAGTCACATGTCAGTGCAGAGCCAGATACGTGCTCCTTACTGCGTACAAGCTTGGACTTGGGGGCACTAGCCAGGTTCCATCGTTTAGCTGCTCTCTGCAGAAAAATGAGCTCGAGTGAATCATGTCCTTTGAAAAGAAGCTGTGAACAACACAAGCCACATCCCTTTGCCGACGTACTTCGCTTTGTTTTGTTTTGTTTCATCCTGCTCTGGATTTTGACCTTTCTGCAACCACAGGACCAACGAACTCTCCAGGAAAACAATGAGAAGGCAGCACATAAACCTTAGCTCCGGTTTCCTCTGCCTGGAACAGCATTCATTTCTTCCTCTTCTCTGCTGATTGACATGCTGCTGGTTTGGGTCTCTGGGGGTTACATTCCGTTTGACGCGCTGTTGATTTCAGAGAAAAACTAAAACGCTCTGTCTTTTCTAGTGCCAGGCCACTTTTCTGAGATGGATCCTTCGTTGCTGGCCAACGTATGAAAGGTCAGAGCCGCTCTCCTTTAATCTTGCTGTGGGCTATTTGTTTTGTCAGGTGTACTTTACTTTATAAGGGACCTTTTGGACTTTAGCTGTTCATTAGCAGTGTGGGTCAGCCCACTCCAGCCTGTGCTTTGCTTGAACTACTTTTCTCTGGGGTTCTGGAGGAAGCTTGTTGTTTGACTGTGCCACACCCTGAATCTTAATGCAGCTGTAAGAGATTCAGCGCTGGTCTGTACTAGAAATGCTTTAAGTACCTTGGTCAAGGGTGTGAAATATCCACACCCCGAGCACCGTTATTAAACTGACCTAAATCCCTGGGTAGACAGTGCTAGGTCGACAGAAGAATTCGTCCATCAACCTAGCTACTGCCTCTCAGGGAGGTGGATCACCTGCGCCCACGGGAGAACCCCTCCTGTCAGCATAGGTCAGGTCTACTCTAAAGTGGTGCAGCTGTAGTGTTTTATGTGTACAAGCCTGTAGACTAGTGGTCCCCAAACTTTTTAAGTCACAACCCCCTCACCTGTAATGGAATCTGTCCACACCTGCCCCCAGGAGCCGTGGTCGGGAGCCAGGACGGGGAGCAGGACGGGAGCCACAACCAGGAGCGGTGCTGCAGCTGGGAGTAGAGCAGCTGCTGGGGCCCAGGACTGAGGCCAAGGCCAGGGCCATGACCGGGAGTAGGGCTGGGGCTGGGAGCAGAGCAGGGCTGGGGGTAGGGCTGGAGCGGAGCTGGTGGCAGAGCAGGGTTAGGTGGCGCTCCCTCTCTGTCCCCAGTGGGGGCTGGCCCAGGCCCTACCGCGTGCCCCTGAATGTCCCTTCGGGGCGCGCCCCACAGTTTGGGGATCACTGTCATAGACTCTTCGGTTTTCCATTTCCCTGTGGAAACAAATTTTCACTGAGGCTGAGACCTCGTTTTCCATTGTACAAAGCCTCCCTTCGTCACATCTCACTGGTGCATTTCGAGTAATGGTTAATAAATAAGTCCAGAGAGGCGTTAGAAAAATACCAGTGAAAATTATTAATGATAAGGGACTATTCCATCTGAGTCTAGTTGAAGGACGAGATTCCAAATTTTGTCTGATTCCACAAACTCCACCCTCCATGCAAGATATTGGGTTTGCAAAAAGAATGGCTGGCAACCACTCTACCTGAGTACAAGTCACTGTTTCTATACAGCTTAACCTTTGCATAAACTTCACACAGCCTACACTTGCATCTCCACATCTCCCATCAAACCCAGAGGGCTGAACTGAACCTTGTAGAGTTATTCAAAACTACACAGCCGCAACTAGATAGGATAACTTGGAGTCTTGTTTTAGTTGCCAAGAGCGTCTCTCCGCTCAAGAGCCTGTGTAGCGAATCGAGAAGCAGGGATGAAAATTGAAGTGAATAAGAATTTTCACAGACAGACATTTAA
The DNA here is from genome assembly GCF_965152275.1 of Natator depressus. Taxonomy (NCBI): domain Eukaryota; kingdom Metazoa; phylum Chordata; order Testudines; family Cheloniidae; genus Natator; species Natator depressus. The sequence continues at coordinate 6,374,154 of NC_134247.1, forward strand.
GGTGGAGTTATGGCTTTAATCCCCTTAGTAGGTTGCACTAAAGGCATTAAAACCACAATACTACCTTTAATTGGCTGCCCCTCATCTCATCCAAAAACACGCTCGTATGATTTTAGAGCATAGTGGTACATGCACCTTCCAGGCTAATGCAAAGTTGCAAAAAATTCAGTTGTTGTGAGGCAGCGTGCACCTGTTCTCTTAGTACAATATAGTTACTGTATCTCCTCTCTGATTACTTTTCCACCTTGTTGATGTTAGGAGCAAGTACCTGCCTTTACCTGTCCTTTCAGTGTGTACTGCTGCAGACCCTGGCACGTGGCATCTGCTCTGGCGTGCAAGGACTTTTACTCTCCTTTAACAGTGAGTTACCATGGTCAAAGTATTTCCTGATTTCTTGCTCATGGCATCACCCGCACACACAAGGTTAGTTACTGACAGCTCCACTTGCCAAAGGGAGAAAATATTTGTCAACAGCACCGGTGGCGTCCAACTAGGGGAGTGAACAAAGAGCACAGCGGAAAACAAGTAAAAGTCTGAATTCTTCAAGCCCTTTTGATGGCAGCAAAGTGAAAGGTGCCCATAGGCAGCTGCGGAGGATTTTGATTACACAGGTACATGACACTTGTGTACATGGCAAATTGACTGGGATAGCTATTGCAGAATAAACCATTCTGCAATAACCATTCTGGAATAGCGCCCAGTATGTGCGCTCTAGTCCAGAATAAAAGTCCCTTTTTATTCCAGAATAGTGTCCACAGGGGGAGCTATTGTAGCATGGCCTGCTGCAATAATGACATGGGTTGGTTTCCCCATGGAGGCAAGGTCAGTTAGGTCATGGCCCAAAGAGTGAGTTATTGTTGACTTTCTGCTAAAGTTAAAGTGACCCTGGCTTTCTGTGACCATGGCAGAGAAAAAGATCGAGTGTATGTGTGAGAAGGAGCGAATGTCCGCAGTAAACCTCACAAAGCAACTGGAATCAGGGAGCAGCAGAGCATGCAGTGGCAGGCAGGGGCATTTCCAGGGAAGGATTGGAGGGCGGGTTTGGGGGACTTAACTCAACATTTGGGTGCCTTGCTCATGCCCTCTCTGAACCTCCTTCCGTAACCAGGCTGGAGAGCGACCTTTGTTTGAAGTTCCAAAATGTTTAGTTCCGGACCCCAAAAATCTCCCTTCCCTGTGCCCCCTGTCTAGGAAACAGGGCAGGTATAACAATTCGCCAACCCTGGTCATCTTGGCTGGCAGGGCCCAACAGTGCTCTTCCCTCTTCCGCGAGAACCCAGAAGTCCCCTACTTCATTACTAGGGTTGTTATGGTCAGCTTCCAGGCCTGCTCTCCATCTTACCTTTCTTGGAAAGTGACCAGTAGGTGCATTCTTCACCTCCATCCCCCTACGCCCATTTGCCATCTATTGAGGGGCAGACACCTTTCCTGCTGTATAATTGTATGCAGTCAGCGTTACGGTCTCTCTTCTTGGTCCCAGTAATAACATCTGAAAGGCTCCAAGGCCAATATGTGTCAGATTGCACTGGGCTATTCTCAAATAAGGAAAGGAAGTTCCCACTATCAACCAAGACCATCCATCATTACCTGGTTCGATAGCTTGCTTTAGTTTGCTGCGAACATTTACAAATGCATACTGTGCGTGGTTCTCGCCAGGACAAGATGTGCAACCACAATAAAAAACAACATCCATCACAGTCTGGTTTCCTCTCAGGAATTCAGAGCACTGTTCTTGCTCACAGAGTGGAGTCAACCAGTGTGGCCCAGTGTATATGGGACGCTTCCACATGACATGCTGTTGATTTGCTACCGCTAAGATGCCGTTTGGCTCATACGGATATATTGTGTGTCAGAGGTGTCTCATTTGCTTTCAGAGCCAGCAGTGGAAGCAGCAAGAACGGCCTCCTGAAGTGCAGGGATCCTTGAGAAGGGAGTGGGAGGTGAGTAGGCTGAGAGCAGACTGCAATTCTATTCCCCGCACTGCCACAAGACAAGGCCTTTCATCTTCTCCCTCTGTTAAATAATGCTCATCCTTATAGTCAAGTGCTTTGAGATCCCTGTACAAGCCCTCAGCATTCTCATAAAGGAAATGATTAATACACAGGCTCTTATTCGTAAGTTCCCAGCACTGCAAACTCCCAGTGACTTCAGTGGGAGTTTCTCTTGCCCACTTCCTCTCAGGATCAGGTTTATTGTCTAGTTACAAGGCTACATGTGCTCTCCACCCCACTGACGTTACTGGTTTTTTTTTTACAAGTGTCTCATAGCAACCCAAAATAATATTAATAAATAAATGGGGCTTCTCTTGCTATTTAAAAGCAACTTTAAAAAAAACACTCTACAAACAATTAGCATTTTATCTTGTTAATGATTCTAAAATCTTCCCCTTGCATCCAAAAATAATTGCACTCAGCAAGAATATTTTTTTTCCTAATCATGGAACAGATGTTCCACTGAGACTGTTAGGTGGTTAACTACCAATAAAAGTAATTAACAAACTAAATACTGATTAAAGAAATCATATACTCAAACCGACGCCATTTTGAGAGAGAGAGAGAGAAGGCTGTGCCTATTTTATCTTTAAAATACAAATAGATTTTCCCTTCCTCTTTTGCAAATGTTCTAGTATCTAAAGGCTATTATTTGCTATCTTCTAAGTCAGCTCTTCATAAATGAAATGCAAGCTGAGCCAGGCTCCAGCAAACCAAAGTGTTGCTTAAGAGGTCAGTGTCATTTCCAATCCACCCTGTCCCATGCAAGTCAAACAAACGGATCTTCTATCTTTCCCTTTGTAGATAGTGTGTACAAGGCAGACAGAGACCCGAAAGTATGTCCACCAAACCTAGCAATAAGTGATTGATCTTCATATTCATTCGTAAGTCTTGATCTTCAAAGGCTCAGGTGATAGATCTCACCCCATCAGGCGGTTTCTCTTTATAATACCAAGCGCATATGGCTGTTTTATAAATTCTAAGGGCTCTGTCGTTGCTGATGGGGGCTGTGAGGGACGGTGTGCTATCAGACATGTGCACTCACGTGACCTTTTAAACGGGAGAATGGATGTGTCGACTGCATGGCATTAAGCAAGTAGAACATCCCCCAAAATTTGCCTGGATATCAACATCTCAATGGACCTTGGACAAGTCGTCCAATGACTCATGCATTGAGCGTGGCCATTCAGTGATGCCATTCAGCGATGCCCCTGACACGGCCTCCCTCAGAACTTTGGGGACCAGAATTGCTTGGTTTCAGAGCACAACTTAAGAGCCTTGGGTGGGATGGTCAGGGCCAGAATGCAAGGTGAACAGATGCTAATGGAACACAGTCGAAATGAACCCCACAAAAATGAAAGCTGTATGCGACCCCTGTCCCTGCCGAGAACCATGTGCTGGGCTTTTTTTCCTACCCTAGTCGTGCTTTACAATGCAACCTTTTCCAGTGAAAGCCATGCAGTAAGGGAAGTTTACCACAGCTGGATTTCACTGATCATATTTCTAATCTCTTCCTTTTTTAGCATGTGTTTTACTTAAATTTCATGCACTCATGCACAGATAACAAAACCAGAAATATCTGGTTTCCTCTCCCCCAATTTTCATCTCTGACAGTAAATGCCTAACAAATAGCCAATTGTCTGTAATATAACCTGTTTATTTAGAGAGGCAATGTTGCCTAGTGGATACAGCAGGACTGGCCTTGAATGGGAGTCCAGAGACCTAGGTTCTATGCCTAGGTCTATCAGTGACATGTTGTGTGAAGTTGGGCAAGTCACTTCTCCGCTCTGTGCCTCGGTTTCCCTGTCTGTCAGCATAATGACCCATTTTTGTAAAGCACTGTGAGATCTAGGAATGGACATTGCTATAAAAGCTAACCAACAGCAACACTGCAGCTTCTCCCACATACTGCTCTGATGATAGGCCTCAAATCCCCATCCACCCAAACCCCACCACCTCCACACTACTCTGGCATAAGAGGATGACTTAGGCTCCATGGCCCAATAAATCCTCAGTCTCGCTTCTGAGACTGGCAACCAGGGTGCCAATTGGGTTGAATATGATGCTTTTTTGAGGGGGAAGGAGATGGATACCCGTCCCCTAGGAACTGGACTGAGAACGTGGCATGTGACTGATTCATTCTGACAGCTGCAGTTTAGTTTAAATTAGTTTTGGGGATCCATCTTTTTGTCGTGTCGCTGTATGGCAGGTAGTAGCATGGGGTTCTGGTCCATAACTCAGGCTCTTGCCCGTGACTGCCGTACAAATAAAAATATTTCATCACACACCTGTTAAAAGTACTAGGGGACTTTTTTATTTTTTAAATGACACCTTCTTCACGACAGCATCTGCTATTAAATCTTTGCAGAGAAGAGTAGCACATCTCTCTGCTTTGATTGTAGATTAACGAGGTTCTACCGCAATAATAATTTCCAGTGGTGAGGCGTGAGTGACAGAGCTAGTGGGATCAATATCTCTTCAACAGCATTATTTTGAGGGCTCTTCACTGGATGAAATAGACATCAGAATTCACTTTCTGATTAAAGAGCACCCAGGTAACTGGGTTTACCATGGGGACTGGAGGCCAATGAAGTGTTTAGAAAGGGGCAGGAGTTGTTATTTTCTATATAAATAGCCACTTTGATGTTCTGGTACATTTTGTTTTCCCTTTGAAGGTTAGTTTCTTTAGGAAGATTTTACTGCTTGTTTCAGCAAAGCTGGCGCACCGCCAATGGTGTTAAAACTGGGCTGTAGATATATCAATGTGTAAAACACTTGGTTGGATGTGAAGGTCTGGCTCTGCTTGAATTAGTTTAATGCATTTGAAAAACGGTCCCTAGCTTCAAGAGGAGGATAAAGTTCCTACTCAAGACACAACCTGGTTCTCTTAACACACAGGAAAATCAGGGGCAACAATCAGGGGCAATTTTTCTGATGTAACAGCCTCCCTTTGCCAAGGGTAATTTGAACCTACAAAATTTATGCCCACAAATTTGCATGCAGATAGTTATACTAGGCCTCCGTCCTTCTTTGCTCTTTAACTATGACTGCATGTGCAGGGTGGGTACATGGCAACACCTTGGAAAAACTGCAAAGAACATATGACTTCAGGGCAAAACTAAAAAAACCATCCCAGGTTCTCCCATAACTAAGCCCAGTTCATTCAAAAAGTTTGTAGACCTCAGCAAAGTCACTTGAACTTAGGGTGTGAGTTTTGCATTTGTGACAAAACACAGAAGCAGATGAATATCATGTTTTGCTGCAAAAATTATGCACAAATCTCCCTCTGTCACTTGGGTACCCGCTCGGTATTCCCACACCACAGCCCTTCTCTGGTCAGAGAGAGAGTTTGCAGTCTGCAGAAGTTAAACGAGCAGCTCCTTCTAGGATTCTGGAATGTGAAATGGGAATACGGGCTCTATTCTCCTGTCAGATTTAAGATCTCTCCTTCAAGCAGGGCTACCAAGCCTTAGGAGCCAGCTGTCAAAACTAGAGGAAGGGGGGAAAAAAATCTGTTTATAACCTGGCATCAGATTGTCAGAACACCAACACAAAACAAGTGCCACAAGTACTCCTTTTCTTTTTTCTTTTTACGAAAACAAAACAGGGTCACTTTTTAATAAAACCAGATGTCCAGACTAGGCATTTGAGAGTTTCCCTGTGGAAACATTTACGGTGAGTCAGGTCCAAATCCTTGTTACATTCCCTGTGGCAGCCTCTGGGCACAGTTAGATTACACAGCTCCAATAGACACTTTTAGCCCACTTGCCCATATAAGGACGGATCGCATGTTCGCAGCTGCTATTTGTTTAGAGTCAAAATCCTATCTCACAACCAAGAATAGGGTTATGGTGCCGAGCCCAGATCTGGCTGTGGCAGCCAGATGGGCATTAATCCACCACATTCTGCCCATGTTTCCACAGCATAGACCAGTTCCAGCTGAGCTATTGACAGAGAAGTTACACAGGGCATTCAGTCCTTGCTGCCTCTGGCGAGTCTGCCAACTACTACCAGTTTGGGTAGGCTTTGTGGCATAGAAATTTGCTCCTAAAGAGCACTTTTCCTTGGATAACTATGATCTTGGTGAAGGGTGTCATTTTTTACCACTATAGTTATACTGGCACAACCGCTAGTGTGGATGTTTTTTCCCCTTCCCATACTGGAATAACTATATAGGTAAGCACAAAAATACCCGTATAATAATAATTAGCTAAATAATAATACCTAGCTGTTACATAATGCTTTTATGCAGTAGATCTCGAAGCACTTTAAAAAGGAGGTCAGTGTCATCATCCCCATTTTACAGATGGGGAAACCGAGGCACAAAGTGGGTTGCGTTGCTTTAAATATACCAGTATAGTTCAAATGGTACAAATTTAGTGTGTAGACAAAGTCTTAGACTATCGAACAACCATACGGTGGTGATTAGAGCAGTGCAAATAGAGATTTTTCAGTTCACTGGAAATTCTCGGGCGGGGGAAGCATTTCAGGTTGATCCCAAAAAATTGAAATTTTTGGCAAATTGAAAAGTCCAACAAAAATCATGTCAGGTTGAATGAAACATTTTGTTTGACCTGAAACAAAATGTTTTATTTGGATTGTGAGCAATTGTTTACATTCTACATTTTTCTTTTAAAAAAAAAAAAAGGAAGTTGCTAAATAAGTAATTTTGAACCCAAAAAATCAATGTTTTTTTTGGAAAACATCAGAACAAAATGTTTCAATATTTTCAAAGGTTTTTTTTTTTTAACTGAAACAATTTGGGAAAAATTGACACAAATTTGTGCAGTGTTTTGGTGTCACCAAAGCTGCATTTTTGGCTGAAAAAAGTTTCAGCCAAAAAATTTGCCCAGCTCCAGGAGTGACTTCCAGCCATTATCAACCTGGGATGGGTGGCAACTGGGGATGCATGCAACTGAGACCCACAGTTTGTCTGCTTCGGGAAAACAGAATTTTGGGTTTGTAAATCAGGACTGTCCTTTCCAGGGGATCAAGTCACAGATATCTGAGGAGTCGCAGGGAATGCCCAATTTAGTAAGAAATAGGGGAAGCCCTAGTGATGGCTGTGTTTATTTGGCTAATAGGTATTTTTATAGCAATGGCTACATCTGTAGAACCTGGAGAAGTCTGTAATTTCATGATGCTTGTATTTCGCAAAATTATGTACTTCTCAGTAGAGCTTAAATATAGCCCACCAAAACATCATATATTAAAAGGAAAAAAACAGGTAACTCTCCTCTTCCAGAGAGCGTTGCCTCCTCCGGCTTTCCAAAAATTGTTGTCATTTCAAAGTGCGTGGCACAGGATATAGGACTCCTGCAAATCAAAAGAGCAGCAAAGAAATCAGAAAAGTGACAGATGATCTGGTAGCATGCATATTTATGAATCCTCCAGTTACAAGGCACAGCTCTGAACACAGTAAATTTTGCCATTCCACATTCCCAGGCTTTGCAGCCTCAGACCCAGACCTTTGACTATTCAACTTTGATCAGTGTAAATCATCTATGTGGGCAGGGTTAAAATAGCCATGTAAATATATTGTTCCAGGCAAAAGATTTTCTTTGTTTGAGGTCATCACACAGAGCCAGCTAATATAACTCTCCCACCACATGTACCTTTGAGCAATGCTTGTTAACAGAGGCAAATTTTCCTCCGCTTAAATCTAACCCCAGATACTAAGAGCTACCTGGATGTGTAGTGTTATGGTAATTAGTGCTGTGGTGACAACCCCTAGCGTTCCGCTCTGCTGGCAAACGGATGCTTGGTTATGCTCTCAAAACTGCAACCTATCCCTTGTCCCATAACACGGTGTGCGGATGCTGCTCGGCCCTCCCACAAACCCTCCAAAGAAGGAAGAAAATAAAGGAGAAGGGGAGGAGGGAAGTATTTTAAGCCCAATTCTGCTCCTGTTTTAAAGAATGGCTCGATTCCCTATGTCCTCATTGGGAAAACGATAGGGCCCTTATTGCTCATGAAAGACGCCTGATTGTCAGCCCTAGAAAACGGACAATAGGTGTAGTACAGACATCAGCAGGGCCACGTCTGCCCTCCCCAGCCCAATATGCTTCTACTCTGACCTTCAGTGGGACAGTAGCTCAGGCTCCTTGGCCCTTCCAATCCTCGGTCTCTCAACTGATTCTGCCAACCAGGTGTCAGTTAGCGTTGATGGTGGTGGCTCTTGTGAACTGGATATTTGTCTCCGGCTCCGCTCCAGTTCCAGGCAAAAACCTGCAGCTCCACTGCTCCGGAGCTGCTCCACGCTCCAGCTCCAGGCTCCGCTCCAAAGCCCAGGTCCTCTGAGCCAGGAGAGAGATCCACCAGCTCCTTTTGCCACCTGCCTGCTGTCCTTGCAGACCTAGCCAGGAGGGTAAAGGCTAACTTATTCCATTACCAATCCCCTGTGCCATCTACATACCCATGGAGCAGCAATTACTACCCATATTCAACATGAAATCTTGAAACTGCTGATTCAGTGCAGCATAGCCCTGCTAACTGAGCCCATCAAATGTCCAGTTGTTTTCAACTGAAATTCCAGAGGAAACTTGCAGCATTCTTGAGGGTACCGCACAATGTCTATCCTTTGCAAAGGAAAGTCAGGGGAAGTCTGTCTGTCCAGGGAAGGTGTCCAGTTCTCCCAAGGCAGGAGATAAAGTTGCAAGACAACTTCCCAAAACAACCAAGCGTGGAGCACACACAGAGCTGTAAAGCTGACATTTCCTGGTGCTTGACTTTGCAAACTAAATAATGTCATTTTTGTGGGTGTAAATACTGTCGATAAATGTTGGTTTGTAAAGGTATCTGTGGCTCTAGGCAATTGTCTAGATTAGAAAAAGTGATAGAGGTTAAGTAGGGGTTGGTTAAATCACTCACGTTAGCTAACTCCAATCCAAGCTCAACCACTTTTCCTACCCTACGCAAACCTTCTGAGCAGATGTGAAGATAATACTTAACACCTCAAAGCACTTTGTAAACATCATCTAAATGAATCTCACAGCTCTCTCCGGAAAGGCTGTGCAAGGAATCAGTGTCAGATCCTGGATTACAACTCAGGATTTCTTGCCTCTTACTCCAACCACACCTCTTTCTTTCTGATGCATAACCAATCCGAATTAGTGCAGAGGAACAGCCCAACACCCCCCTCCAGCCAAGAACACCTAAATCTCTCTATAACAGCTCAGCCAGCTCCTCAGAAAGCAACAGAAACTAAGGGCTTGTCTGCACTTAAAACGCTGTGGCTGCTCCATAGTAGCACTTCAGTGAAGACACTACCTGCGCCGACAGGAGAGGTCGTCCCACCGGCGAAGGTAATCCACCTCCCCAAGAGGTTGATGGAAGAATTCTTCTGTCAACCTAGCGCTGTCCACACCAGGAGTTAGGTCAGCAGAGCTGCGTCTCTCAGGGGTGTGGATTTCAGTGTAGCCCAGCCATAAGGCTTTGTCTACATGTATCCATTGTACTGCTTGAATTACACCACTGTACTAAAACAGTACAACCAGTGTGGCTGCAGCTCTGCCAGGATAAATGTGCCCGTATAAATATTGGGGTAGCTTAGTCCAGTATGGGAAGGGAAATAAGCTCTAAGTCACCTCATGGTGTTTGTGCTAGAGGTTGGGCCAGTATAACTGTGTCTGTAAAAATCACGCCCCGCTCTGCTAGAGTTATGCTGGCCAAAAACTGTGGGTAGACCAGGCCTTAAAGGGAAGAAAATATCTTGCACGTCCATCCCGATCGCTCCAGGCACCCTAGCAAACAGTGAGGAGTAATAGGGCCTCCTGCCCTCCCTGTGTATCAGAACTGGAGATGGCTAGCAATCCTAGCACCATGGATCTGTTTACCGGATAGTTTATAGGGCAGCAGCTGGCTGGACGCACCCTACTGAAAGCTTTAAGCATTAGGCTTTGGATCACACTCGTCGAAGAATGAGATGAGTTTAGAAAGCAACACAACGAAGAGACATTCCTCGCTAATAAACCCAGCCTGTTGCATTCGTTTTCGAGGTCAGTGGTAAAATGTGCTTTCCTCCCAGGAAGAGGTGGTGACGTGTGATTATCTGGCCTTCTCTTTATAGGAGGCCAGGTTATGAGAATGACCCTTTCCCAAAGTGGTCAAAAAGGAGCAGCGGACACATCTGTGCTAAATCTGCTTTCCCCCTCGCTGCCAAATCCCTTGGTTGGAGGCTGTGGTTTAGTATCTGAGGTCACAGGCGGAACCCATGCCAGCAGTTTTATTTCCTGAACTCTAATTACAGTCTAAAAGGTCACACCAAAGGAAGAATGGCCAAGAGGAGCCCAGCCCAACACTGAAGAAGAGTTTCAGGAACCTCCTGGGAAGCGGAGAGCCCATGCAAGCCAAGTTCCCCAAAGCCACCGGACTCACTGAAACCATGTTGAGAACACGAGGGGTGTGGCAGGAACTATTATGACAGTGGATGAAAACTTGGCTGCGTGCTCATTTGAATGAGAAAAGCATTGAAAGCAGACAAGAATCTACATCATAGGCCCAGGGAAACAGGGAATGATTTAAACGGATAAGCTGCATGCCCGGAATGCCTTTGAACATGCTGGGTCTGTCCCAGTCAGGTTTAAACTGCTGCTTTTTGCCAATGTTTTAAAACCCCTTCTAATATATTTCCTCTGTTTTCCAGTCCTTGGAGGCTTTTTCCTCCTTTATCAAGCACAGGATCTTCATTTCAGAGTTTTATTTTGTTCGGATGTGGAATATTTTCTTTTTTCAACAGTGTTACATTTTACCAGCTAGTGCAGCTGTTAGAGCAAGGGGGCTGGCAGTCAGGACTCCTAGGTTCTGTTGTCTGTGTGGCCTTGAGTGACTCACTTAGCCTCCCCGTGCCTCAATTTCCCCATCTGTACCTACTTCCCCAAGAGGACGGGCGGGTTAATAGACCTTCTTCTGCTCCTGCTAAAATCAGTAGCAAAACTCCCACTGACATCAGTGGCCACAGATTGGGGTTCAGTGCTTTGAAGAGGGAAGGCCCCGTGTAAATGCTATGGGTCAGTCTTACTTTCATGCCTTTTTCTCCCTTGCCTGGCTATGCCCCCAAGACTCCATCAGTTGCTTACTATGGCTGTGTCTGCTCCTTTGCTGGGCCACATCTCTGGCTGACTTGGAAAGCAAAGGGGCTGAGGAAACAAGCCAGGGTGGAAGAGCCGCTGCCACTGGCAGGAAATGCAGCGATGACATTGACATTGACATTACTCATTCATTTTATAGTCCAAGATTCAGAAGAAGAATCAGACTTTGACCTCCAAGGCTATGCACTCACACACCTTAATGAAACACAGCAATTGACTCCAGCAAACAGCTTAGTCCATGGGGAAGAATGAGAGTGCTGAGTGGATTTTCCTCCTCTGTTTAGCATGAGCTCCAGCCAGAGATGAGAATTTTTCTGTAAGTGAAATAGCCTAAAACCACATTTAGAGCCAAATTTACTACTGGAGTAAGTGACTGCCACTCCCAGCTCTCGGTGTTTAAAGTGGTCAAATCTCCTCTGGCTTGCAGGGAAGTAAAATTCAAAGCCCGACATGATTGCAAAGGGAAAAGGTATTGTGTAGGGGAAGGTCACAGGGCGCTGACAGTGGAAGATAGAATCCACTCCTCAGTCTGCAAGCTGGGGGCAGAACATGTTGGAAAAGCAATTCAGGTTCCTAGCAGTTTGTTTGGATGATTAAGCAGGGAGAGCTGATCTGGATGTTTGTTGTTAGAAAGTTTATTGACCATAAAGTGTGTCCTGCTTAGATAGATTGATAGTTAAACAGGAAATGCAGAACTATGTCCCTTGATTTCCCCTTTATATTTTCTTTATAATGCTCATGCGGTGGCCCTGGGGTTTTATCCCAGGTCCGAATGATGCAGACAGATAGAAGAGGGATTGTTACAGTCTCTTTCTTCTTTTTACAAACCTGATAATCTACTGGCTCAGACCCAGGTAATTTTTATACCATTCCTAATAAAGAGGAAAAGGAAGAAAAATGGTGTGTTGGGTGCATTTATTCCAGAAGCATTTGCATTTTGGCAAACATAAGCCATCTCTGAGGAAGCTGATTTTTCAACCGATAGTGCATCAAATAATTCAAATTACATATTTATAGCTCCCAAATATTTTGTTTTGAGTTATGTATCTGGGGCGGGGGGAGAGAGGGAGGGAAAGGGTTTTTTTACTATGACTTTAGCAATAACTTGCTAGTAGCTCTCTGAAATACCAAAGAAAGGCCGTCTCAGCGCAAGACGTTATTTACAATGGCTTTAAAGCTGTTAAGAGACTTTGTCTGAATGGGGATGTTTCCCCACAGCAGTTGTCTGCAGCAGGGGGACCCTTTTTCAGTCTTGAAATAGAAATAAGGCCAATTAACTGCTAATTCTAAGGGATACTGGGATTTTTGTAAAAATCTGTCAATTTCCTATCAAATCAGACTTTACAGTTTAATTTTAGGAACACGACCAGCCATTATGAGCACTTCTACATGGCAGGATGGTAGGTACTGCTTCACTTGAAGACAAGGTGACCTAAGTGCATGCTTAAAGTTAAGCATGTGCTTAGGTGCTTTCCTAAGTAAAGTTGGGAGCCATGTCTTGCAGTCCTGGCAGTTACTTAAACAAATCTCCCATTGTCTTCGGATAATGTTGAACTATTTTGAATAATACAGCACATGAGAGAGATGGGGAGGGCCTGATCCTGATTCCATTAAAGTCAATGGCAAAACTCCCACTAACTTGGATGGATGTAGGATTGGGCCAAGATATAGCGACACTGAAGTCGATGGGCAGTTTTGCCGCGTAAGCACTGTCGGATGTGGCCCCGGCTTCCATTGAGTATGGTGTTACTGTTTGGTACGGAACATAGAGGTGAAACACTTACAAGTTAAACATTATTATAAGGTTTGCCCAACCTCTCCACCCTCAGGAAGGCCTGATCCTGCAGACACTTATACACATGCTTTACTTTAAGCATGTGAATGGCTACCCTGAAGTCAACGGGAATATTCATTTGCTTCAAGTTAAGCCTACGTGTCTGCAGGAGTGGGGCCTTAGAAGTTAGTAGACAAGCTCATTGAAATTAAGTTAGAAACCAGCTTTTGTGCATTCTACTGCCTGAATGCAACTACCTCTACAGAGCCAGTATAACAGGGAAGGGAAAAGAGACTCCATGAAATTCAGTGGGGACTTTGTTTCATGGATTTAATTTCTCCGGGAATTGCTTAGATACTATGGTGATGGGTGCTGTAAAAAACCTATAGCTAGCTAATGCCTGCTGTTTTTTATTTTGCATTCATCTGCTAAGTCAATGCATATGCAGATGTATGCTAAACATATTGGTCTTTACAGCTTACCAGGCAAACGATGCTGAACAAAAGGCTTTGTTTGCAAAAATCCAGGTAAAGCTAGTATTATGCGTGCATTGTTGACATGTTCTGAACAATAGCATGACCAGTAATTTTGTGTGCCAGTGTTTTAGTGACTGGCAATATCTAAATGGCAGAGGAAGCTCTGAGAGAGACTGCACTGTGGGGGTTTACTCCAGCTTAAGAGGGACTGAGATTTTTTTTGTTCATTTTTAATTAGACTAATTACAAAAATATGATCTCCACGTTGAGGATAAAAAAGATAAAGACATGGCCCTAGCTAATGTTCTGCTGATGTCATTGTTTAGAATTAGTGCCAAGAAAGAGAAAAGATGTAACTCTGGGCCCGTGGAGAGATTAGTAATGAGGCAATAGCACCGAGAATTAAAAACGAATCCAGTGTTAACTCTGCTATTTGGATGGCATTTAGTCACAAGTTGCTCCTTAGGTCAGAGTGAGTCAGTAAGTGCCTTTTAAATACCGTAAATCCCTGAGCCGTGTTTTGCTGTTCAGACTCATTCAGGTTTGCTGGAATCCAGCTTGTCCTGGAATGGATTGGTTAATCCCTCCTTTTACAACACCTCTCAGGAATCGCAGAAACTTGCAGCTGGCTTAGAATGAAATCAATTTCGGGAAATAAGAACCTGGCACAGAGGCTGATCTTGGGAGGTGGCGATCCCCTCATCTGCTACTGATGTTGACAGACTCATGACCAGAGCACTCTGAGTAGCCAATGATACTTGGACAGATTTGTACATTACAGGCTACTTTAGCTGCTGATACACAGCTACCATCACTCTACTCTGCCTCCATGGTTCCCTTTTAATTTATCTAGAGCTAGAGAATAATGTACCCCTGCCCCCATCATAGACTGTCCTTATGATCTAGAAAATATAAAGACTCACTGAAGTCAATGAGTCTTTCCCTTGATGTGTCAGCAAGCTTTGAAGCAGACCCTAAACCAACACCTTCGAAAGTAGGGCCCCCTCTGAGTCAATCACTCTGCAAGTGTTAATTTAGCAGGGCAAGACACAAGTGCCAGGTCAGCAGCAGTGACTGACAACCTTTAAAATACAGATGAAAACCCAACTATTGTGCCTGTGGTTACCTGGGGTTAAATCTGGTTTAGATCGTAAGTGCAACCAAGTTTAATGGTTTCATCTTACTCCCAAGAGGGCCCAAGGCTGCTGCATGCTCAGGCCCAGCTGACCGTCTCAGTGTAAAAACGAGGAGTCCAGTGGCCCCTTAAAGACTAACAGATTTATTTGGGCATAAGCTTTTGTGGGTAAAAAACCCACTTCCTCAGATGCATGGAGACTAACCGATAAGGCTAACATGGCTACCCTCTGATACTTGGTCTCAGGGTAAGAGAACCAGGATTGTGGCAGATCGCACACAAATTGTTTTGTCAGTGCCACTAGATTGTATAGCCTTTACCTGCATTGTGACTAGCACTAGCAACCCCTTATTTTCACAAGAACTAATTAGTTCATGAGAACTAATTTCACTCATAGTTGGTGCCCTTGCTTGTCAGTATTCTTCAAAATCTATATACAGATTTTCCTGAAGAAAATGCTGAATTCTAGAAAAAATATCTGATAAACACGGAACTTTAAAGCAAATCCTCTTCAAATAACTCAAAACTCTTTAGATCGTGAATAAAAGAGAGTGCAGAGCAAAGGATCTCTTCTTTGGAAAGAGTGTAAAATGGCCCAGGTCTTCCAAAGAACAAGAGAACAGAGGAGAAATGGAAATGGAAGATTTTTGCATTTCACTTATGCCTGTTTCCAAAGGAGAAAATGCTCTATGCTGCATAGGAGACTGAGGATTGTGTGTCTCCCCAAGCATGTTGGGGGACAGATGGGCCTCTACGTTCTGGTAACTGTATGAATGGTTCACGTTTGATGGAGTAGTTGGGAAATACAGGTGTCAGGATAAATCAGGGCACACGTCTTGAGTATAAATCTTCCCAGAAGCTTAGAAGGAAAAAATAGAAAGGACCAGAATTTCCTCCACTACCTGCCTACAAATAAAGGGTGTTTTTATTGGGATAAAAGGGAGGGGAGGCATGGGGCTGCATTTTCATTCCATGTACAGTGTGTGGGGTGGATTCTGACAGCTATAACACTGGTGTAGAGCCTCAGTAACTCTATCAAAGTCGGTGGAGTTACACCAGTGTCACTGAGATCAGAATCTGGCCTCCTAATTTTGAAATTTTGGCCTCCTCCCAGCCCTAGTTCGGTGATGCACCACCTGAGTAACACAGCTCAGGCAGTGCAGTACAGGTGAAGCAAAGAGACAGAACCACCTTTGCACCCTCTGAATTCCGAGCCTAGCCACAACTTAGAGCAGTCAAGGGGTTACTCTAAATTATGCCAGCCTTGAATGGCTGCCTATGGGCCACTTTTCCAGAACATATGGCACTCCAGCTTCTATCCCCAGAATGCTGGGGCAGCACATGAAGGCAATGTAAGGTTGCACTATGACCCCTACATTGGTGGATTCCCCATTCCCCCTCCCCATCTGGGTTTTGACAGCATATATGGTTAGGGTGCAGAATAAGAGCTGTCAGGTACAAAACACCCTAAAACACAGGCATGGAAAATCTGAGATAAGACTTCCTGCAGAGTAGGGGTTAAAAATCATGATGCAGATTCTCAAGTGGTAGTTCCATTGACAGCAGTGTCTCCCACCTGTGGATCAGGCCAATGCACACATTAAACAAAAATCCCTTAGCTTTGCGAAAAATAAAACTTGTCAGTTTGTCTGCTTAAAAAAATAGAATTTTCCTTTCACCCTTTCTGCTGTTAATTTTTTGTTCATTCAGCTGGAACAATGAAACTAGCTCAGCCTTGTCACTCGCCCTTTTGTTTATATTCAGTCCCTCCTCTATTTCACTGCTGTGGGCTCAGGGTTAAGTAAGGTGATTCTCAACCATACTGGGGTCCCCAGCCAGGTTCCAGCAGGGACCCCTCCTTCTCATTTAGCAGTATGGGGACAGACACTCTGTTCTTGTCAATTGCCATCTGGCTTCTGCAGGCTGCAGAGGTAAAGTTAAATCCAACCAACAAATTGTTTTGTTTATTGAAGGGTTTGAATTTAGATTTATAGCAAAATCCTTTAAAATAACCCCAAACCTACATTCTGAGCAGTAAGTGTGGCCATTGCATTCTGTTTACCTAAATTCCACCTGCAGCTTCAGCTGAATGTCCTGACTCTGATTCCCTGACCTCACCTACTCCAGTGTAAGGGCCTGGCCCAAAAAACAATCCCTAGTCAGGAAGGGTGCCAAAGCATGTGATTACCCATAAGCACCTGTTGCAGCCCCATTGAAACACGTCCCCTTAAATAAAGGTTATGTGCTTTTCTGAATCAGGGCCAAAATCAGGAGTAACTAGGATGAAGCTTAACTTCCAGAGGGTGCTTAAGTCTTTGAAGCATGAAGCAACTTAATCAGCTACCCACTCCCACCTCAGCGGTGGCTGCCTTTTGGTGAAAGATGAAATGATTCTTCTAGACTGTCGGGTGTAGAAACCCTGCCAGGGTTGATGGGCAAAGGAAACCAGGACCTGAGAAGGGAAATGCAGTGACCACTGCAGCTGGGGCTGCAGGAGCTAGTGTCCTTAGTTCCATCCTTGGCAGCTCAGGGATGAAAAGCAGTGCTTGGAGGCCAGCTCCTACTCCTGTACGAACACAGGCCAGGAGAGGGGTCCATCCCTCTGCGCCCGGACCCCTGGCGAGCCCCATCACCAAGGGCCTGACGCGCACCCGGCTCCAGGGCATTTCCGCAGCACCCCACGGCGGGGTTCGGCAGTGGGCGCTCGGGATGGGCGAGTCCGGGCTGCTGCAATGGAGGGGGGAGCTGGCAGGTGATCAGGGCTGGGTGGAGGGGGTGGTTAGCGCCTAATACCTCCCCCTGGAGCGGCGCCACACGCGCTCCGGGCACCGCTGCCCGGGGGTGGCTGGGTCGGGGGAGGTCTGGCAAGGTGCGGGCTGCGCGGCAGCTCTCCCAGCGGCTCCGGCAGCGGGCTGGGCTCCCGCGCTCCGGCTGGCGGCGGCGGGTCCGGGTGTGAACCAGAGACACTCGCCGGGCGCCCACCTGCTGCCGCCGAGCCGCCAGCCCGGAGCCGCCCTGCGGCGGGCTGCCCCGCTCCCAGCCCTGCCTCTCGGGGAGCGCCCCGCCCCGGGCCCCCGGTGCCTCCGCTCCGCCGCTAGCCCCCTTCCCCGGCGCCCGAGCCCGACCCCTGGCTGGGCTCCCCCGGCTCCGCTGCCCCTGTCCCCGGCTCCGCTGCGCCGCGCGGGCCATGCCCTGGATCCGGCGGGACCGGCTGCTCATCCTGCTGCTGCTCGGGGCGCTGCTCAGCGCCGACCTCTACTTCCACCTCTGGCCCGAAGTGCGGCGGCAGCTGGCGGGGGCCGAGCCGGGCTGCCCCTGCCTCCGGGCGCCGCGCCCCGCGCTGCCCCCTTCGCCGGCGGCCGCCTCCCCGGGCGCCCGGGGCTCCAAGCTGCGGCGGCTCTTCGCTCACCCGCTCTACCGCGCCCCGGAGCAGCCGCCGCGGGGGCCGGAGGAGACGCTGCTCAGCCGGCAGGAGGCGGTGCGCTACTACCGCCGGAAGATGGTCCGCTGGAACAGGTGCGTCCCGCCCGGGTCCCCTCCCCGCCGGGGGCAGGCTCCTAGCTCGTCCCGGACACCCCCCGGGGACAGCCGCCTCCCCGCCCCCAACCCTGGGTGTCCCCATGCCGGGTTCCTTCCCACCCCCCAGTGCCAGGCTGCTGCTTCTCCCCAGCCCCGCTGGAGCACGGGTGCCCCTGCCCACCCCATACCCCGGATACCCACCCGGCCCCCATTCCCTGCCCGTGGAGCTAGCCCCCCCCCCCCCCACACACACACACACATACACTGTGTGTCTTGCTTGCCGGGGGCGTCTGCTTTGCTCTCCGGTTGGTCTCTCCAGTTCTCCAGGCTTCTCAGCTCCCTAAGTCCCTGCCACCCTGTCCCCATTGACTGTCTCTGCGGGATGCCCCATCTTCACTGCAGACCCATGTTCGCCTTCCTCTTAGGCAGAGAAGTGTCAGAGGCCAGATGCAGACCTCCCCCGGCCCATTGCACAGCTGGCCTCACTGTTCTCTGTGATATCGGCTGGGTGGTTTCCTACAGGACCATTCTCCAACTTTGTTGTGAGGGCCTGTCCCAGGCTTTCCTTTCTCCAGGCAGCCTGTGAGATCATCTCACTCGATCTGGGTGGCTCTTCTCTAACGTCTCTGGTCTGATCTCTTGAGGCAAAACACAGCGCTGGCCCAGGCTTACTTGGGCAGGTGGGTGACAGCCAAGCGCTGTCCGTGGTGAGTGAGGCTGGGCTGAATCTACTACTCAAGTTAACTCATTTTCAGGGCTTTTGATTTAGAGGCTGGGATTGCGGTCCATACCGCATGTGGCCCCAAGGCCTGTAATGGCCCCTATCAAAGGTTGGCAGTGGGGAACTGGCCCTGGGATCTGCCACACCAGAAGTACAGCCACACTGGTGCTGGGTGCCTTGACTGACACTGTTGCTGTATACCCACCAGAAAACACCTAGCCAGCAGCCGGA
This sequence comes from Natator depressus, assembly GCF_965152275.1. NCBI lineage: Eukaryota > Metazoa > Chordata > Testudines > Cheloniidae > Natator > Natator depressus. The sequence continues at coordinate 6,393,090 of NC_134247.1, forward strand.
GTGTGGGACAGAAGTGAGCAGCCCCTCCTCTAGGGATCCTCCAGAGCAGGAACTGTGGGGAAAGATTCCAGGGCAGGACGGAGGAATCAGGCTGCATGGACAGTCCATGAATGAGGAGAGGCCTGGATGCGGCCCTAGATTGAAAAGGGTTCCCCTCTCACAGATTCCTGTGATCCATAAGGTTGGGAGTAGGAGAAGCCTCCAAATTTACAGGAAAACTCCCCCGGGCTTCCTTTCCCCCAGCTCCTGCCCAGGGTTTTTCCCTGGGAGGGGTAATCTGGCCCATTCATGCAGCCTCTCAACACAGCTGGGCTGGAGGAGAGGAGTTTTATTATCACCATCCCTGTTTTGCAGAGGGCATTGCAGAAGCCCAGCAAAGGGCTGATTTTTCAAAGGTGCTGAATGCCTCCAGCTCCCACTAACTGCGGGGTGCTCAAGGCCTTTGGAAACCAAGTTGTAAATATCTTGCCCAAGACCAGACAGGCCAGTCTGTGGCAAAGCAGGGAATGCTCTGACCCAGGTTTCCTGACTCCCAGAAGACCTGCCCCACCCTCCTAGCCCATCAACAGTCCCATAGAGCGACAGTCACACTGCAGCTTCATCCTTAGCAAGCAGGACAATTGAAACAACAATGATTGTGGCTGGGACGGCGCCTAGTTCTATGAATTCCCTTTTATGTCTCTAGGACAGAGTAGGTGGAGCAGGGATCCGGAGAGGGCCCTCGCAAGGAAAATAAGTAATTGCCTCTTCTAAAAGAACCAGTCACCGTACAAAACAAATCATGTCAGAGGGGGGCTGTGTGCCAAAGTGCGCTGAGAAGATAACCTTTGTAAATGCAGTGATTGTGCTTGTTTAGCTACTTACCTGCAACCTTTAAACCACAGGGGTCATTTTTTCTGCTTGACTTTTCTACGGGACATATGTTGGCACTGCAGCCAAAATCATCCTCACAGACCTGCCTGCCTCTCTGTTTTGAGCATGTGCTCTAAACCGTGCTGCTTACGTGTCACAATTTCATACATTTTTTTTTTTAACAAGCAATGATCTTGGATCCAGAAGATCAATGGGAGCTTGTGACCTTGCTCTGGATCAGCACTGCAAACTGTACGTCTATATAACCACTGGGATGTAACAGTAGAATTAAACAAGCCCGTCACTTATCGTAAGGGCCCGATCCTGCTGTTCCCACTGGAGTCAATGGCAACAGACCCATTGACTTCAGTGGGAGTGGAGCCCAGTTGCATTGTTATAACAATATCCAGCAGCAGAGAGCAAAGGTATGAATGCTTGTAGCGCTCCTCGCTAGTAACAGAGAGGTGCCCTTTTCACCCTTCCGAGTCGTTGTTTAAACAGCATCGAATAAAAATAACAGGGTGCTACACAAACTTGACTCCAGAGATGAATACAGAAAACAAAATTAAATGGTGCTTGAGCAGAATCCGAACTGTGTGATGAGCCTGCTCCCACGGAGCCTTTTCCCAAAGGATCTCAAAGCACTTCAGAGACATTAGTTAACAATGCCTCCCGCTTCCCTTTGCATGTTCCTTCTGCTCAGTTTACACACAAGCAAACTGAGGCGCTCAGAGGTGAAGTGACCATGTCAGTGGCAGAGCGGGGAATAACGCCCGGTGTGCTCACTGATGATACTTCTCGAGAAGCACTCCCCTGTTCTAACCATTAGACTACACTCCCTCCCTCCGAGATACTCTGGGCCCAATTCCAGCCCCAGCGGGTGCCAGTCCCAGGGAAGCTAATCGACGGAGTGCCCACATATGTTGGCGCTGAATTTGTCCTTTTGTCCTTGCATGGCACATTTGCCTGTAATAGTTCCCCTTGCCATGGTCTATGACAATACACCATGCGACGCTGCATCAACACACCTTTTCTCTCAGGCTGTGTTCCTCCATGCTACACTCTGGGTCCCGTCTCAGAAGACTGAGGAAGCCACCTCTTTGTTATCACTGCAGCCCCAACCATTTTCCTGTGGCCGGCAGTTTTTCTGGACCATTGGAAGCTACTGCCCTCCCCCTCCATCCACCCACTTGCTGTCACAGCAAGAAAGCCTGGCCCTCGCTGGAAAGGAATTGCAGCAACGCATCCGGGCAGGCTTTCAGAAGTGACAGTTGTGGAGAGAAAGGCAGGGGGAGTAAACTGGCAGCCGTGTGCACTGCGTGCTGTGTACAGCAGTTTGTGAGGAGGAAGAGAGGAAAGAGGGGGTGTGGGCAGGAAGAGCGAGGAGTTGGGGAAGGAGAAAGTACAGGGAAGGAGTTGAGTGAGCGCGTGAGGCGAGCTGGTGGGGAATTTTCTAACCATTTTTACGCCGGAAAATGCTGATTCATCGACACTGAAAAGGCTCCCAGGAAAGGGGCAGGTTTGCCAAAACTACAAAATCTGGAGCATTCTTGGGGAGAAGAAAAGTTTTGAAATGGTTAAAATGCCCTAGGTTTGAAACATTTGGAAAATGAAACATTTTGTTTTCTTGTTGGAAATGACTTTTCTGTTTGAAATTTTAGTTTATTTATACTAAAATATAAAAGTTAAAAATGTTGAAAAGTCAAAATTGAGACAAAATGCTTTGAAAAAAGAAAAGGAGGACTTGTGGCACCTTAGAGACTAACCAATTTATTTGAGCATAAGCTTTGAGTGGCCCAAGGGGATTTTCTTTCAGACTATCAGGTCATGGAAAATGTTGAGCTTTCAATTTGGGGGCCTGCTTAAGGATGAGAAAAAATTTCAAAGTATCAAAATTTCTCGTGGGGAAGGAGACCAGTTTCTGGCAGCGGCTTGGGGGGACCTGGTATTCTGGAGAACACCAGTCATATGGCGTAAATGGGAACCACTCAGCTGGAGCGTGAAAATCGTTCTTGATGTTCCCTCAAGAGATGCAGCTTATTCTATGTCATGCTACCAGTCCTAAGATGTTCAGATCAAAGAAGATCACATGAGAAAGGCGGTCAGTTGCCTTTAGCTAATGCTCAGTGAATGGTTATCCTTATCACGAAACCAACACCCAGTTCAGCTTCATTAACAGGTCCTGTGCTGGAGATACACAGGCTCCGAAGCTGCTCTTTCCTGACCTGCTCATAATTCATGTTTGCTATCTAATTTATACCCAAGATAAACTACCAGACCTGCTCCTACTTTACACTTTAAGAGCAAAAGCATAAACCCTTGCAAAGTGTTTTAAAAATCTCCACACACTACTACATAGATCCTAGCAAGCACCACTTCCTTCCACCCACTAAGTCTGCTGTGAGGGAAATCCAAACCTTTGCACTCTGGTTCCATGGGGTGTTTCAAGCTCCTGGAGCTTGAATGGAGTCTAGCTACTGCCTCATTCTTGGGGTCCTTACATGCACTCTCAGGGTGTTGGAATTCGCTCTCCAGCTACCTAGCTCCTCTGGGTGCAGCACTGACCCTTCAGATTCCCCAGTACTTAAACACACCCCCTCTTCCAGAACTCCACCCCAAAGGTGCAAAACTTCTGGTTTACTGTTTAACTCTCTCAGGGGCAAGCAGTACTTGTGAAGCAGTCAACACACACACACACACACACACGCTTTGCCCAATCTAACACCTTTATGCTCTTTTATATTTAAAGCACAGAAGAGTATGGATCATACAAAACTATAAACACTAAACGCATGGCCCTGCCTCAGTTTCCTCACCACTCTTTAAGCTGGAGTCTGGGTCTCTTGGATTTGCCAGAGTCCTTGGGACCATCTGGGATCAGGAATAGGGCAGGAGGGTCCTGCCCATATCAGGTTAACCTCTCCCTCCTGGACTGGAGAATATGCCTCTCCTTCCCCCCCCCACCCCCCGAAGTTAGCAGATCAGCCTCTACCCTTGTAAAATCTTCAGACCCCTACCCTCCCATGTCAGGTGACACCCTTGCCAGGTTCCCCATCTGAACACAAACCCCTCCCAGGTGATTTTGTTGCCAAGGTGACTTAGCCCCTGCTAAACCAGTTCTTCTGGACAGGGACCAGTCCTTTGTCAAGAGTGAACTGATTTCCAACAATTGGGTACTTAAGAGCCAAATCCCCTCTATTGTTGGTCTTTTGCCACCAGCCTTTGGAATTTTCAACCCATCCTGGAGGCAAACAGACCATAGAGAAGGCAAGAGGCTGCCCATTCACAGTGGCGTGTGCAGCCTGACCTATGGGGTTCATAACCTCACACAGAATTCATCAGTTGTACAGACATAGTCCCACTCCTTCACATTACAACAACCAGTTTGTTGTAACTAACTGGCCCTGGGCCAGAGATTAGATTCACAAAAGCATTTGTTATCTGTAGATCAATGGGAGTCATGCTGAATTGGGTCCAAGATCACTCCCAGAATGACAGTTTATAGCCCCGCCTTTGAGTGGCAGAGTCTGAGAGTTTCTTAGCTCCTGTGCAATCTCCTTCACCTAATCTAGTTAGGCCAGCCCCCCCGGCCTCGGATAGTTTTCAGGCCTACATTGCCATTGCTAACAAAGCCTCCTGCTGCATAAGTGATCATATGGGTCCACAGAACCACAGTTACAGAAGCTCAGAATAATAGATGACCCAGCTATTCACTCCAGTCCTGTCACCTCCAACACTATGGACTCGCCTGGGCTTGCAACCTTTGACAAATGCACTTGGCTTGCACACATAGGGTGAGATTTTTCAAAAGTGCCTATACAATTTTGGAGCCTTAGTCCCATTTTCAAAAGTGATTTAGGCACTTCAGTACTGAAGTCCCATTAATTTTCAATAAGATTTAGGCTCCTAAGGCCCGGATCCTCAAAGTTATTTAAGCACCTGTTGATTTCAATGGGAGTTAGGCACTTAAATACGTTTGAGGACATGCCTAAGAGTGAGAACAGAGAAGTACTTAAATTGGTTAGACACCTAACTCCTATTGAAAACCAATGGCACTTAGACACCTAACTCATTTAGGCACATTTGACAATCCCACTAAGTCACTTTTGACAAAGAAACTTAGGGTCCTAAATCATTTAGGCTCAGATTTTTTACTTTATTGTTTTTATATAAAATGTAAACACATAACAAAAGAAAACATATATAAATACATGCACAAGATGGACATACCATATAAATAAAACCATTCAGTGTTCATTAGGTGTAACACCAGGTGAGGAGGGGAACAAATCAAAAATAAGCAAACACCTGAATCTGTAGAAGTCATGCAGGGCATCAGTTTTTTAAAGCGACTAACTAGATAACTGAAAACACAGGCTCCGATTTTTAAAGGTATTTAGGCATTAACTAATTTAATTTAGGCATTTAGATTCAATGTTGCAGCACCTAACTGACTTAGGAGACTAAATCTCATTTTCAAAAGGGATTTAGGCATTTAGGAGCCAAAATCCCATTGACAGTAGATGTTATTTAGATTCCTAAGTGCGTCCATTACTTTTGGAAGTGAGATGTAGGCACCTAAAGCAGGTAGGCGTTACAATGCTGAGTGCAGAAACCTCTACATACCTTTAAAAATCTGGGCCTTCAGCATTCTTGAACATTTCAAGCCCAGTCTCTTTGTGCAAATACTATCTCTTGCTTGCTTTTCAGGGTAGCTTGCTGCCCAATCCCAGATTCTTTCATAAGCGCCACGACAATGTGCTTTGAGCTTGGTGGTTTGAATGATGTTTCAAAAGATGCCATCTTCTTAAAGAAGCCCCTCCTGTTTGCAGATCAGATCAATCATACTGGGGTTGTGTTGCCCCCTAACTTGCAGTCAGAGTTGATCAGAACATTTCAATGTTGATGAAAAATGGAAACAAAGATTCGTGGAGGGTTTTTTTGAGTGTGTTTTCCAGTCAACTCTGCTTTTACGTGCAGACATCTGTAAGTCTCTGGATGTTACTGCATACATTAGACACTGGAATAATCTCTCAGGCAGTAGAAGTCCCGCTGAATCACACTCATATACAACAGTACTGAGGGCCATATAAGTGCCTTCATAGGTCTGAGACATAAAATTAGACAGGACAAAGGAGTAGAAAATACCCTGTAGGGGAGAGTCTTGTGTTGGCAGAGGGATGGATTAGATAAGTGCTTCTCAAGCTCTCTGATGTGGGGGACCGGCAAATTTTTTTCCCGATGTGCACACAGACCGGCAGCCGATGGCTCGCGGACCGGCAGCGGTCCGCGGACCACCACTTTGAGTAGCACTGGATTAGACCACCTAGTGGAGCTTTCATTTCTTTCACTTTTTGTTCTAGGCTTACAGTAAGCCTTATCCTTATCCTGTGTTTTAAATTCCTGCATGGTGTGCGGTGCATTAGATACCAGGAGATGTCACCAGTTGGGTGAGAAGCAACACAGCCTTTCATCTTGTGCAGTCCCACTGATGGCAACATGTGGCATTGAATGGCATCTCAGGGACTGTATACCCCAGGAGTTCTGCTGGAGGTATAGGTCAATGCTGACTTTGAGCCCCTTGGTCAATGACGTTGTAGCGGGGCACCTCTCACTCCCACAGTGCTTTGGGTAACATCGGCCTTCCCCTGTGCATTGACATCACTATTGTCTCAGCACAAGTTCACTTCAGGCAGTTATGCCTTGTGAGTGTGGGCCCTGGGCAATGCTAGAGGCTGGTGTCTGAGCTCCAGGGGAGAGCTGCAGAAAACAACAGCTAGTGCTTGGCTCCCTTCACCGGCTCTGGCCTTTTGCTGTTTCATACTCGGGCGCCTTATCCTTATCCTTCCAGGCCCTGCATAATCTCAATTATGTCTCTATCTCTGCACTTGTTTCCTTCTACTCCGCCTCTCCCTTCCGATGTCCTCCCCGCCCACATCTCCATACTGCTCTGACACGTCCCCATCTCACGCTTGGCTTATTATTATTCATCATGTGTATTACCACAGCACCTCGGAGCCCTAGGCATGGACCAGGACCCCGTTGCACTAGGCACCGTACAAACACAGAACCAAAGGACAGTCCTCACACGTTCATGCTGTACCCTAGTCTCGCTACCAACTCCCCAGTCCTTGTCCCCCAAGCACCCTCTTCAAATCGCTCCTTTAAAAACTTTTGCCTTCCAGAAAGCCTCCAGCCCTTGCGTGCCTCTCCACAGCCTCCCATGCCTGAGGTCTGGTCTTGGAGGCAGGGCACCTGTGGTACTCTCTGTGTAGAAGTTACAAAGAGCCGGTAACGGACACTCTTTGTAAATCATCCGGTTGACTGAATAGATCCCCAGCCCATTATCTCTTTGAATGGCTGAGATCTTTCCAGAGTGAGGAAAAGCAAGCTGTGAAAACAGGGGACCATCAGCGTGTGTAGTCCCATTGAAGTCAATGGAATAACACCATTTTACACCCGCTGAAGATCTCATCCACGATGTTTAGGGAGTGGGTAGCAAACAGGGGAGGGAAGGGGGTCATAGAGAAATGTGTCATGCACAGATTGCTTCCCCCGGATTCTGTCTGAGATGGACACCTAGCCACATGTGAACAACCTTGATCATGTAACAAACCACAGCAAAACATTAGTGTAAGTGACATGTTGATTAGGGGATGAGGAAAGGATCCTATTTTCTTCCCCTTGGTGGATACTCAATGCATTTTCTTTTGTTGAGAAACGTTTTGGGGTGAAAAGAGGCTGAATCTGCATTGCATGCGCTTTTCCTGCAGCTTTGGACGCTGCTGGTATAAAAGACACTTCACGGAGCGCCCATGTAAACGCCAGGATGTGCAGTGTGTAGCTGGCTCTTGAGGCTCTTGTACAAGTGATCACTTTGCTATTGGATTTAAATTCACTTCAGCAGAGATTAACATATTTCTGCTCTGGTTTACTTGTAAAGCAGTTAATTAACTTTCAACCACCAAGTTCTGCTGGAGAGGCTTTGGGAGGAAATATGTTGTTCCTTGTGCACAGTCAGACACTGTGCTGAAGGTCACCGAGCATGTCGCCTATAACACCAAGGCTGACATTGTTCTCTAGTGAACTGAAATAAAAGGAACTCCCAGTGTTTCCAGTCTTTCTCCTTTGAGCTGCATCTGGTTGCCACTCCATGTCATTGTATATCGCTTCTTGTGAACGCACAGCTCAGCACGTACATAGTTGTGGCCTATGTGCTGCCCTCATCCCTGTACTAGGCCTGATTCTCCACTTCATTACTTCAGCATTACACCGATGTAACAACGGAGCTTCAGCATTGCATTGCAGCGGAAAATCAGACTCACTTCCTCCAGACAAACACATGCGAGAGACATGGTTTGATTCTGACCTCATTCATTCCAGAATTTAACTTTGTTGAAGTCAGTGGAGTTACTTGGATTTACGCTGGTGTGAGCAACGCTGGAGTCTGGCCACATGTGTCAGTAGAATAGATGAGAAAAGATGATGAAGACAGCACGGGCAGAACACTAAGCTGAGAGCGGATGAGAAAGAAACTCGGGGCAATTGGCGCGACTATTGGTGTAAACCAGAGCTAGATCTCAAGTTTAAAGAACAGAAAACAGACATGAGAGGAAGTCTTGTCCAGTGGTTCGGGCATTAGCATAAGACTTGTGACACCCGGGGTCAAGTCCTGCGCCACCACAGACTTCCTGTGTGGCCGAGTCACTTAGGCTAGATTTCTGAAGGTATTTAGGTGTTTCAAGGCGTAACTGATTTAGGATGCTAAAGCTCATTTGCAAAAGAGCTTTAGCACTTAGGAGCCTAAATCCTATTGACATTTGATGGGATTTTGGTACTGAAAAACCTAAATCCCTTTTGAAAAGGAGATTTAGGTTCCTAAATGAGTTAGGCCTTGCAATGCTGAGCACAGCAACACCTAAATACCTTTAGAAATCTGAGCCCGAGGCGCTCTGTGCTTCAGTTTCCCCTTTATAAACTGGTGATCCTGCCACTTTCCTATCACACTGGGAAAGACTGCCAGACTCCAGAGACCATGGTAATGAGGGCCAGATACGTATCTTAAGTAGAAAAAAGATTCTCAGAGACCACGGCACAGCATAGTACTCTTCAGACTGGAAACTCGGCAGTGTGCTGGTGAGACCTTCTTTATTTTTTTCAAGTGGCAAACAACACCTGGCATATGCTAGTCACATCGCTTAGTGCCTTATTGGAAGGTGCTCAGATATCATGAGGATGAGCGTGGCAGAAACTGATTAGCATAGAGAAGCAGCCTGAAGCATTTTCTGTGCAAGTTAACAGACTAGTCCAGAGCCATGCAGGTCAGTGGACTATACTGTAGTGATGTCAATAAATATTTACTTAGCAAAGCTAGTTTTTGAGAGTCCTGAATTCTCCACTGCTGCCCTCGGGCTTGTCAGTTAAACCCATATTTTCGTAAGTGGCCTGTAATTTGGATACCTCCATTATGTGATGCCTGTTGTCAGCAGCTACCGGTGTGGTGCTCTTCTCTTGTTCGATGATGATAACAGTCGGCTGCGTGCGTGTTCCCTCTGTGTGCTGCCCCAGCTCTGCGCAGATCGCTGACACAGCAGACCCCGAGAGAACCCCCCAAAACCACAGACTCTAGCAAGGTACGAAGGCACCCGGCCAGGCTTATTGTCAAACGAAGCACAGGAATAGTTCCCTATAGACTCTACAGGGCATACTACGAATATGTGCCCCCAGCAATGGACACAGCTCAGCCAGTGGTGGGACACTCCACTGCCCCTTAGGCTGGACGACAATGTGCCCTTCCAGACCTAGTCTTCTACAGGTGAAGAACAGATTACTCATCCCTCCTGATGTATTGAGGTGCAGCCCCTTTACTCATCAGGGTGCTGTTTCTCCCCTATTACATGTTGGTTCAAACGAATCTATCCATCACGTTGTCCTTTTGACCCTGTCTTTAAGATGCACCTGCCTGTTTCTTGTTATCTCTGTGGAGTGTTCTGATGCCATCTTGGCGCAAGTTCTTCTTCTTGCCAACTTCTGTGATTGGGGCCTGCCTCTAGCTCACAGCCCAGCCTTTGCTTAGCAATGCCTGGAAGTACTTTGGTTCAGGGTTCAGGCCTCAGACTGGGCCTCTGATACAAGAGTTTATGTTTTCAGGGCCTCATCTTACTACAATGCCCAGTTTGAGACACCTAAGACCTGATTTGCAGGGGTGTTGAGCATCTCCAGTGCCCACTGAAGTCAAGGTGTGAAGAGGCGCCTTGGAAATGCTTGAGCACCATTTAGTTTTTACCACTGAAGCGCCTGGCCCTCACCCTTTGCAAACAGCCTGCAGTGTTGCGATTGTGTAGAACAAACTAGGAGCCGTGCTTGTTAATATCTTTCCATAGCACGTTTACATGGCTGAGCAAACCGGGAGCTCAAGGCAGTGAGGTTGCTGTACTTATTCACAACAAAAGCTGGAAAAATAAAGTTGAGGGTAACTAAGTAAAAAGCATTTAAGCATTATCAGGTTATGCTGCCGTTCCTGTGAATGGATATTGATTTGGAATTTGCTTTGGGACTAATCTCAACCAAGACACTATCTTGTGATATCAGCACCTTAACAATAACAGTAGGCTGGAAGTTAGATGCTCAGAGTGAACACCAATTTAGCTGTTATGGCAGATATGTGCATGTCTGAGATGTAGGGTCTATATAGGGACTATAAATAACCTGCATAGATTCTGGAGCAATGCAAATCTCTATTGTGCTCAGCAGAGAGATTACATTTTTAAAAGCTGGGCAACGTGTCAGGAATATATTAGAATTTTGAAACTAAGATGGATGTTCCTGGAGCAAGTGCATTGTGGGAACATTAAACACAATCAGATCACGTAGGTGATTTGATGACACCCTACATCACCAACAAAAGCCCATAACACTAAATGCTGGCTGCTTACAGCAACACTCCCATTACTCTGCTGCCTTCTAACCTGGGGCACAGCTCCTACTATTTGGTAATAAGTCTACCCACTTCACTTTGCAGCTTATTTTGTTTGCTGCGAAGAAATGTTTGTAGTTTGCCTTTGGTTATGACGTTTATTTATTACCCAGCCGGGAGCGAATCCGTGCTGGCCAGGCAGTCACTTGCCCTTGTTTGACTTAGCTTTGTCTCTTATTCTTTTGGGGAAGTGGGTATTGATTATTCCTTAGTCACTTTGAAATAAAATATGGTTCTCATAAAGATGGGAAGCATTCTGAGAACATGCTCAGGCTGAATTCACTCACAGCCACCTCCCTCCTGGGGCACTAAATGGCAAAGGGGATGTACATTTGGGCTCAGCCCAGCCAGTTTCTGGAAAGGGGCTGTTGATACTAGGTGTGCTCTGTCCATTGGTTCCGCAATGCAACCAAGGTGAAGCATTTTATCCATTTAGTTTATGTCACAGGTAGGAAGTCGGCTCAGCCCAAACACTGATGAACTTCTGGCCCCACCTCGGCAGAGGGTGTTGCGGGACTGCTCTCGAAAAGAGAGACGTCTGTATAACTGAAGTTGGTTAATGGAAAAAAAATCTCATCTGCTAGCACATAGGAATATGCGGCACTGCCTGTAAGTTTGTGGGTTCAATAAAGTTGTTGTTATGCTCTGCAAATGGCTTCCATTGTGCGGTGCCTAACCGGTGGTCAATGCCAGCATCCACGGTTGTGTGCTCCAGAAACCTCCAAACTCCTGTCGTCTGCGACCTTGTGACCGTTGGAGGGAGGCAGGGAAGGAGTGAGCCCCATACCATCATCAACCACCTCCCAAAGCAGCATTGCAGGTCCCAGCCCCGTTCCAAGCGGCTCTGCATGCCCTGATTTAACGTTTCCTCTTTATTCAACTGTTCTAATGTGCTGGATTGAGGGGCCCGGGGACTGTTCACATTTATTCCCAGGGTGAATCTCCACCAGTTGTTGCAGAATGTCAGTCCAACTTGCTACAGAGCACGTGGGGCTTTGATCATTGCATGCAAGAAAACCGCACAGATGTCCCTTTGAGATACTCGGAGCTGAATCCTGCTCCAGGATATAGGAATAACCCCGCTGTGGCGGGTGGGAAGGCTGGAGGGGAGCAGTGCAGTGATGATGTTACTGGGAGATGCGCACACATAAAAGAAGGCAGCATGTGGTGCAGAGAATTTGCCAGGCCAGGCCAGACCATTGGTCCATCTACTCCAGCATTCCTCAGGGCCTGGTGGAAAACACCAACCACCTTGCATGCTGCTGCACCATCTGTATCCAGCAGTGGCCCCCTAGTGAATTATTTAGTTACAGTTTAGGGGAAAGGAGCAGCTCCTGGTGTCCCTTCCCATCCTTAATCCTCTTAATCCCTACTCCCTTCGGCCAGAGCTGCAGGTCAGGATCAGCCTAGCTGAGGTCTGCAGGTGCCATCCAGTCTGAGTGCACAACCGCCTGCCTGCTGCAGGGCACGGCGGAGTGGGGTGGGGGGGGGTTGCACAGTGATTGCCAGTTGTAGGTCAGCGAGTGCAGACCCACGTACAGCGAGAGCCTTCTGGGTTTCCTCTCCCACAGCATGTCCTTTGTTCCGACCGGTTTGAACACTGCCAACTCCGGCCTTCGACCTCCAGTGCTTCGATGCTTTTAATTTTGCTTACGTCAGGAATCCAGAAAATAAAGCTCCTTGTCAGAGGCAACTTTCTTTTCAGCTTTTGTGTTGCCCAACAGTGTGTGTCTTGTTAAGGGCCTGGATTAACTTGGCGCTTTCCTCTTCTAGAGTGTTCAGTCCCAGCCAGTCCCCTTCTCTGTTAATGAACCACTTGTTATCAGCTGCAGGCTCCTGCTTTCTTTCACTGATCTACCCAGGCAATTCAATGCAAACTGGGCTGGGAAGGCTGCTTTCCCTTTATCAGGAGTGTATATGCTGTCCATGGCTCTGCTGCTGCGAATGGAATGAACAGCCAGTGCTCTCTCCTCCAAAGGATATGTGATGAGTGTCCCTCCAGTTAGTCCAGTCGCCACTTAATTTCACTGCAGTTTAGCAAAGATTGGCCCAAAGCTGAAAATGTTGCAAACATTTGCAAAATCCAAATGAAAGGTAGTGCTTCCCCCAACCCACTTCCCAATCCCCCGAAGTTTTGCTCTAGAACCCAGGAGCCTCCTGCTCCGCTCTACTTACCAAGGAGGGTCCAGGTTCCGGTAATTGTCTTTTATACCATTACACCAATGTAGTGCTGTCAAAAATTGCTTCATAGAGTCATCATTTATAGGGCAGAAATCATGTGAAAGCTGGTATCGTCACGGTCATTTACAGCACTGCATTAACACTTTACATTGATATGAACTTTTCTACTAGCCAGGACCTTAAACACCATGAAAAAAAAAACAGACAGGGCTCGATTGTAATTAATATAAAAAGATTCCTTCGCTAAGGCTTCTGGACTCAGACAGGACCCTACCTCTCCAGCTAGCTCGATATCTCTAGACTGGGCTGCCTACCATCACCTCTCAGGGTCTCCCTAAGTCCTGGCCTGGAGGCCACCGTCATAAAAGGCCCAGGTCTTGTGTTATTTTGGTCTCCTAAATGCCTCCCTCACCCTTTTAAAAAGCATGCAAACAACATGAAAACAAACACCAATTACCCAAGCCCTGAGGTACAGATCTGGTCCTGAACAAAGAGTTTCATACAGAGCTCTGTGTAACTCATCCGAAATCCCCCTGCGTGCCATGTGAAATGGTAAGGCCTAGCATTGTGTAGTAGGGTCAGAGCCTGAGACCTGACAGAGCTACATTCAACCCAGCACCCACACTACCTTTGCACTCTCCCAATCCTGGACCAGCCAGGCTGGGGTTTGGTCCCATATGTCTAAACCACTGACTAAAGCCAGGCTGTGACTCAGGTTTGAGCCCAGTTCTGTCCACACACAAATCTGCCTGTATTGTGCCTGATCAGCAAGCACTCAGCACCTGAGTCCTAGGATCCTAGTAGGGATTGGGTGAGAGCCTGAGTCCCGCTGAGACTTGTGTTCAAGCTCTGTCATTCTGTAGTGCGGACACAGCTCAAGCCACAAACCTGAGTCCGAGGGGCTGCATAGTTCCATTTGGACATGTTAGCACAGCTCTGAGACTTGAGGTTAATCCAGGTTTATGATGCAGTGTGGACTCACAAAGCTGGGCTTGGAAACTGCCAGTCCACAAGCCTGGCTCCCACAGACAGCCCTACAGTTCAGTGTAGACATACCCACAGAGGCCATTCCACAAACCCAGGCCCCAACGCACCCCCTCCCCAATACCAAGTGCGGCAGGCAGGGGTGGCGTGGAGCTGGCTACACTGCTCTAGCCAACTGGGAATTCTCTGCACTGGTAGATTGCCCAGTTCAGGCAGCCTTCCAGCTGTTTGCAGTAATGTAATTAGCTTTAGTAACTGCAAATACATGTTGCTGCTTCTCCTTTGTCTGGGTTAATCGCAGCTTTAAATCAGCAGATCAGTGCAGGTGATTTCTGACACTGCACCATTCAGGTCCCAGGGCGCACAGGAGATGCCAGCCCGAGGAAAAAGGGCGTGTGTGACTGCATTTGCTCGCCTTAGAGAAGGGCTTGCCCCACTCTGCAGTAACAATGAAGCTTGGGGGGGGTTGCCTCTGTTTCTGGTGCCACTGGAACACATTTCCTTAGGGTGCCTCTGTGTTACCAGCCAAGACAAGAGCCTCTGTTACATCTGAGTCCAGCTGCCTGTCCAGTTACCGAATGGCCCCAAGAGCAGCCTCTGGGGCCCTCCATTTGGACCCTCCTCACTAGGCAATCCAAGGCCAAACTCTTGCCTGGCCTTGAGACCGTCTCATTCCAGGCCAGAGCCTCAGCGGATTTAACCAGCCCTGCAGTGAGGGGAGCTATCCTGATTGACATCAGCTGCTCACAATCTGGCCCTGTATCTCCAACTATGTCTGACTAACCAGCCTTTGCGAAAGAGCAGCCATCTCACTGGCACTTAGTTACTCCTGGGGAGCTCTTGTGTGGCATAATCCCCCCTGCAGGAACTGTTTCCAGACAAGATACAGCAGAAACATCTGCCAATAGGCTGAAAAATTTTCTAGGACTTCAGGTCTAAGATGCAATGAAGAGCACTTGCGTAATTTTTCCAGCACCCCAGCACATATTTGCCATCTTTTGGCCTCTTCCCAGGCTTGCACAGTGCCAAAACAGACTGAATGACACATACTTTATCCTGTTGTTCTTCACTTTACTTAGAAATAGACTCCATTAATAATAGGTTGCTGTGATAGGGGGAGTTCCAGCTGAGGGCCTTGAAAGACTTTACTAACCTATCGGCATTCAGTTTCACAACACCCCTGCTGGGAAGGAATGATTACCCCCATTTTACAGATGGGGAAATTGAGGCACAAATTGAACAAATTGCCATTGGAGCTTGGGGGATTCAGAGACTACGGTGCTGGTGGACATGATAAAACCCTAAGATTCGATCGATAGATGAGCTGGAATCGCAGAGCAGAAAGGTAGAAATAGAAGGCAGGCATCCAAACTAATTGTCCCATGTACATTCGTACCCTCATTTGCCAAGCAGTTGAGCCCTGTCGATGAAAAATACAACCCAGAAACAAAGCACCACATTCCAGGACATTTTCCTTTGCCTCCACCCACTTTGGCTAGTTCCCCACTGACTCTAGTTAAAGGCCCCTCATATTCCTGAGCCCGGCTGTGGAAAGAGGGAGTTTGCTACCCATGTAGGGTTTTTCACTGGCCTAATTTTCGCCCTTCTCTCCTCACTTGTTTACCAAGCAGAGGTTGGCTTTCCTCCTCCTTCTTTTATGGCCTGGCAGGATTTCCAGTGAACATGTGGAATGTTCGTTTTTCCTGCTGGGACCGAGGCAAGCAGCATTCCAGAGCATGGACAAATGCAGTGAAGTTACTGGGCAAGTGACTGTCCTGTATCAATGACAAAGGGCCATGGGGGGGGGGGGGGAATGGATACAGGAGGAATAAATGGGCTGTCTATGCATTTTACACCTTTCTCTGCTCAAGAAGGAGGCTCTTTCCCTGAGGAAGGAAAGTGGTCAGCTCCCCACACCTGCTCCTGCCCTGTCCCTGCAGAGAGCCCTCACCAGGGGCCAGAACCCACCCTTTGGGAAGGATGCAAGCCAGAGACAGGAGGAGGCAGGCTGGGGTCAAGCCTTAAATGTAACAGAACCATTTTAACTTTGCATGTGCCCCATCACTCATAGCAACCACCCCACGAGAGGAATCCACTTACAATTGGATGCAGCTGCATCTAAGCAGAATTCCTTCTGGTCTCTGGGATTCTCTTTAAGGGCTGGTGTTGGGGAAGGAGGGGTTCCTAGTGTGGCGTCCTGCTCCCCAGGACTTGGTAGGAGATTATGGGGGCTCAAAGCCAGTGAAGAGGGACAGGTCCTCCCCATGAAGATCCTCATTCTCCAACAGATCCCCTGTACGCTGGGCAGACCTAGAGAGGTCTGTAGGTTCTGGAGAACAAACTTGCACCCCTTTTCTTCAATGGCGGAGAAGGAGAAACCAAGCCCTCCTATCCCTGACAGAGCAATTAGTTGCGAACACGTCCGGGGAATTCAGGTCCTCCCTAGCCCCTTCCTGCTGATTGTCCACCAGGAAGAAGCTATTAACCATGTGGTACAGTATTAAACCAGCACGGCTCTCTGTGGGTCTTTGTGCTCCCTCTCAGGGTGGATTTGCTGAACATTCCTGCTTCTGAGCTTGGCTCAGTAAACACCACAGACAAAAGGAGGGGAAAACCCAGCAGCACTATTTCTGCCCTGATTGTGATGAGGTGGGAGATAGAGGTGGGTAGTACCCAAGTGGTCAGATGCTGTGTAAAACCCTTGCACAGCTCTGGCAGTCCACCTCCAACAGGCCTGCTGTTCCACTGATGGGCCTCTCCCAAATGAAACCTCTCACAGCGGTGCTTTGGTTTTTAATGACACTGAGCGCCACCTACCAGCAGGAGCTAGACTAAACCCAGCAAATGCATGGCAATGCTATGACCTCGGAGTCCCTAACCTGTGTGATATATGGTCAGTCCTGCAGCTCGCTCTGGGTGTAGCAAGAAGGAAGTGCCTAATGCCCCCAAGCAAAACTCCAGGTGACTCCCATGGGAGATTTGCCTGAGGAGGGACTGTGGGTTCGAGCAGGAAGGGGGTTTGAGCACTGTGGTGGAATGGAGCTGATGGCATGTGGCCAGGAGAGTCTAACAGCTCCGGATGCAACCTGGAGTGGCTACCTCTTGCCAGTGCTGGGGTCACTTCCTGGTCACCACAAATGCCAGCACTGCCTTCTTTGGATCACTAAATGAACATGTCGACGGAGAGCGTGTGAAAGGGATGATGGAGAGGGAAGCTCCAAAGTGGTGTAGCTGAGCTAACAAGGGGGCCTTTACAGAACTCATCAGTCTAAGGCAAGGCCAGCCCTCCTCTGACTGTGCCGATGCATCTCTCCAGAGAGGTTAAGTTTTCAAGGTCTGCATTTAGAATGACAGTTTTCTGAAAGCCTCATTAAATTGGCTGTTAGTTACAGTGCATGTCACAAGATCTGAGGCATGCCGCAGCCAGATCTATAATTCCCTTGTGCCCTGGGGGTGGGGGAAAGCAGACGTTTTATGAGATGTTCTGAGAGGCGCCGACTCAACGATGGCAAAGAAACACTATTTAAGTGCCATTTTCTCTTCTTTATGGGGTACTGCAAAAGAACATATGCTCTGGCAAGGGCGAGTGCCTTTTATCCCCTGGAAGAGCTGTGTTTTGTGGACACAAAAGCCAGCCAATGATCTTAAACTGGAAGTTTGGAAAGCTGCCATTCATAGTCTTGGGTGACTTTTCCCAATTTGCCCTTGCTTCCCTTGTATATTCCACCCAGGATTAGTTCTCCGTGCCATCTGCATGCACCATGAGAATTCTGCACTCACTGGGGCAGACTAAATTTTACTACCTCCCCGTTCCACTCTGGCCCATGGTTGGAGCAGAATCAGGTAGACGAGAGGACGTTTCATCCCTACTTACTCCATCTGAGGGTCATGTAGGGCAAGGACTATGACAGTGAAAGGGGAAGCAACATGGGGAGTTGTGAAATCTCAATGATCTAGTGGAGTGGGAATATAGACAAGAAACTAAGTCTCTACCAAACTAAAACACTCTGATGCATAGTGCTGGTCAGAAAACTTCCAAGGGAGCTGTTTTTCATCAGAAAATACCATTTAGACTAAACCAAAATTGGTCATGCTGTCACATCAATTTCAACAAAACTTCATTTGGAAAAAAACTGGAAAAGCTTTTGAAAATGTTCAAATGTCCCATTCAGACGTTTTCAAAACAAGGAGGTTTGATTTTTCATTTTGAAAAGATACTTGTTTAGACATTTAATTTATTTTATATTAAAACCAATTTAATTTTTTTTAACATTCCACAATCAAAAAGAAATGTTTTGAAATGATCAACATGAACCATTTCAATGGACTCCCAAACAATTTGCTGTTGCTGTTAGGAATTTCAGTCCACAAAAATAGTTGCAAGTTTTTTGTCCCAGAGACAAACTCTTTGAAATCCCAAAGTTTTTCACGAAACAGAAAATGTGTTTGCCGACCAACTCCACACCCAATGCTCTCTTGGGGACATGAGCCGAGAATAAACCACGTGTGGCAGATATTAGTCATGTTGCTTAATCCACTACTGGAATGCACTCGACTGCTGTGGAGATGAACCTGGTATAAGAAACTGTATAAAATAGACTAGGCGCTCGGCATTTCATTAGCCCCAGCCATCTGCAGAGCACAGGCTGCTTTTCAGGCATTAATGAATTAAGCCACAGAAGTTTCCCACTGGCCTTGGCCCTAACGTACTTTGTTATGACTAGAGCCCTGAGAAACGATTGCAATGAATCCCCAAACCATGCGGAAGATGGCTGGTAAATTACAAAGCAGGGACTCAAAGCAGATTTGCTGATGCTGATGAATCAGGGCGAGTGGAGGAGGGGAATCCTTTATTTGCGCAAGCTTGGGCAGATTTAGGGCTTGGCCCAGAAGCTGTGCGAAACCTGTCGTTCCCCAGGATTCCCATCCAACACCATCTGTGACTCTGCTGTTTCCAGTGAGGTGGGCTTTGAATTTTGGGGAGTTTTTAAATCCAACCCACAAAGTAAAACTTGGGACGGGAGAGAGGGCACGGAGTGGTGGGAAAGGGAAGTGCAAAAACTCTGCAGATCGTAACCAAAATAAATGTTCACGCAAACCCCTGTGAACTGAAACCACCCAGTCTCACAGGGCTCTGATTTAAACACGCTGCCAGCGGGCAAGGGTCTCTACAGCCAACCCAGCCCAAACCACTCTAGAAAGGGGTTGTGGAATTGCAAACACATCATTGCAAATGGCAGTGGAAAAATACACCATATTCTGGGATATATTAGCAGGAGTGTTGTAAGCAAGACACAAGAAGTAATTCGTCTGCTCTATTCCACACGGATTAGGCCTCAGCTGGAGCAATGTCCAGTTCTGGGCGCCGAATTTCAGGAAAGATGTGGACAAATTGGAGCAGGTCCAGAGAAGAGCAACAAAAATGATTAAAGGTCTAGAAAACATGACCTATGAGGGAAGAATGAAAAATTTGGGTTTGTTTAGTCTGGAGAAGAGAAGACCGAGAGGGGACATAACAGTTTTCAAGTATGTAAAAGGTTGTTACAAGGAGGAGGGAGAAAAATTGTTCTCCTTAACCTCTGAGGACAGGACAAGAAGCAATGGGCTTAAATTGCATCAAGGGAGGTTTAGGGCATTAGGAAAAACTTCTGTCAGGGTGGTTAAGCACTGGAATAAATTGCCTAGGGAGGTTGTGGACTCTCCGTCACTGGAGGTTTTTAAGAGCAGGTTAGACAAACAGCTGTCAGGGATGGTCTAGATCAGCGGTTCTCAAACTGGGAGTCGGGACCCCAAAGTGGGTCGAAACCCTGTTTTAAAGGGGTCACCAGGGCTGTTGTTAGACTTGCTGGGGCCTGTGGCCAAAGCCCGAGCCCCACCACTTGGGGCTGAAGCTGAGCCAAGGGCTTCAGCCCTGGGCTGTGGGGCTCAGCTGCGGCTTCACCCCTGGGCGGCGGTGAGGCTCAGGTTACAGGCCCCCTGCCTGTGGCTGAAGCCCCAGGCTTCAGTTTTCCCACACACACACACATACACGGGGTGGTCAGGCTTGAGTTCCCCCCCCCCCCCAACCCAGGGTGACAGTGCTCAGGTGGGCTGAGGCTTCGGTCCTGCCTCCGTGGGGGGTCATGAAGTAATTTTTTTTTGTCAGAAGGGGGTCACGGTGCAATGAAGTTTGAGAACCATTGGGCTAGATCAGTGGGTCTCAAACTTTTTTACTGGTGACCCCTTTCACATCACCTCTGAGTGTGATCCCCCCAATAAATTAAGCACACTTTTTAATATATTTAACACCATTACGAATGCTGGAGGTAAGTGGGCTTTGGGGTGGAGGTTGACAGCTCACAACCCCCCATGTAATGACCTCGCAACCCCCCTGAGGGGTCCCAACCTCCAGTTTGAGAACCCCTGGTCTAGATTGTACTTAGTCCTAGCATGAGTGGAAGACTCGAGGTCCCTTCCAGTCCTATGATACTATTCTCTGAAACTTGCCCTTTTCAAAATGACTATCTTAGCCCTGGTCTACACTACGAGTTTAGGTCAAATTTAGCAGCGTTAGGTCGATTTAACCCTGCACCCGTCCACATGATGAAGCTATTTTTGTCGACTTAAAGGGCTCAAAATCGATTTTGGTACTCCTCCCCAACAAGGGGATTAGCGCTAAAATCGACATCACTGGGTAGAATTTGGGGTAGTGTGGACGCAATTCAACGGTATTGGCCTCTGGGAGCTATCCCAGAGTGCTCCATTGTGACCACTCTGGACAGCACTTTCAACCCAGATGCACTAGTCAGGTACACAGGAAAAGCCCCGGGAACTTTTGAATTTCATTTCCTGTTTGGCCAGCATGGTGAGCTCATCAGCACTGGTGACCATGCAGTCCCCCGAAAGCAGGGGGAACTGGATCTGATCGCTGTATGGGGAGACGAACCCGTGCTATCAGAACTCCGTTCCAAAAGACGTAATGCCAATATATATGCCAAAATCTCCAAGGGCAAATGTGAGGTGTTTACAATGCTCACAACTGCAGCGGTGAATGGAGCGGGCTCCCGCTTGCAGTGCTATGGCATATGCGCGGGCAATCCAGGAAAAAGGGCGAGAAATTGTCTGTCATTGTTTTCACGGAGGGAGGGAGCGAGGGAATGGTCACTGATGACATGTACCCAAAACCACTGGCGGTTTCCTTGTCTGTTATCTCAATTTTTTTTAATTAATAAAGAATGCATGGTTTCAAAACAATAGTTACTTGATTTTGAAGGGGGGAGGGTGGTTGGCTTACAGGGAATTAAAATCAACAACGGGGGCGGCTTTGCATCAAGAAGAAACACACAACTGTCACACCGTAGCCTGGCCAGTCATGAAACTAGTTTTCAAAGTCTCTTGTGATACGCAGTGTGCCTTGCTGTGCTCTTCTAATCAGTGTCTGGCTGCTCAAAATCGGACGCCAGGCAATTTGCCTCAACCTCCCACCCTGCCATAAATGTCCCCCCCTTACTCTCACAGATATTATGAAGCACACAGCAAGCAGCAATAACAATGGGAATGCTGGTTGCACTGGGGTCTGACCAACAACGCCAGCGAGCTTTTAAACGTCCAAAGGCACATTCTACCACCATTCTGCACTTGCTCAGCCTATAGTTGAACTGCTCCTTACTACTGTCCAGGCTTCATGAGCCATGGGAGCAAGGAGTAGGCTGGGGTAGGTGAAACTGCACGGTGCTGCCGGCTGGGAGAGCAGCCTGAGGCAGAAGCCTCCAGCTCACAGGAGATCAGGATAGCAGAGTTGCAGCGGAAGCGGTGGAGCGAGCAAAACACCATTGATGAGGACGGCTAGCAGCCCTACTGCACCATCTGCTGCAGAGTTGCAGCGGATGCAGTGGAGCCGTTCACCGTTGATGCGAAGGCACCCAGGAGCTGCTGCTGTGTGGCCAAGGCAAAAAAGCAGGAGCCCTGGAGCTGTTTCCTGTGGAATGTGCGCCTGCAAGACTTCTTCACCAGTGACAAAGGACAGGAATATGACGCACCTAAAATCTAAAAAGGCCTGCACATTTCCCAGAGTCACTACCCTTGATAACAGAATGTCAATGATTGCATTGGCTACTTGAATCACAGCAGCCCTCACAGTAGACTTGCCCACAACAGCAGTGGTGACGGTGAGCTGAGTGGGCTCCCGCTTGCAGTGCTATGGCGTCTGTGCGGTTAACCCAGGAAAAAAGCCGCGGAACGATTGTCTGCCGTTGCTTTCATGGAGGGAGGGAGAGAATGAGGGGCGACTGACAACATGTACCCAAAACCACCCGCAACAATGTTTTTGGCCCATCAGGCATTGGGAGCTCAACCCAGAATTCCAATGGGCAATGGAGACTGCGGGAACTGTGGGATAGCTACCCACAGTGCACCGCTCCGAAAGTCTACGCTAGCCACGGTACTGTGGACGCACTCCGCCGACTTAATGCACTTAGTGGGGACGCACGCAATCGACTGTATAAAACCGCTTCTGAAAAATCAACTTCTATAAAATCGACCTAATTTCATAGTGTAGACATACCCTTAGGTACTTGACTGCCTCCATCACTACAGTACCTGAGGGACTCGCAATCTTTCATGGATTTATCCTTACAACGCCCGTGTACTAGGGAAGTCCCATTATCCCCAGTTTGCCCAATAACATTCAGCAAACGCAGTTTCTTCCCACCGTGGCCTTTTCTCTCCTTTGTTCAGTGTGTTTTTCATTTTGCAGGCATCTCTGTACGAGTAAGACCCTTCTATGGACTCTCCTTCCCACCCTGCCTTCCAACTCCCCACAAGAGTTTCATTCAACAGACTATCAGAAGCTCCCCCTCTGCTGACCCACCAGCCGGAGCTTTCAGACTGCTGCCCCAGCAGCTAAAGTGGGAAGCTATTGTAATACTATGAAAACTTCTGCTGGTATCTTCCTCCCCCATGTGTCTGTTTATTTTCCTCTTGCGTATTGTCTAAATCCTAGATTGTGAGGCTGTTAGTTTGCATGGAACTCCAACGGGGTCCCTAGCTACTACCCCAGGATAACCATATTAAGGTAATGAAAAGAATATTTTTGCTCTCTCCGGTTTGGCAGAGAGAACACCACACTGGGAATAACGGTCACGTGGTTAAGACATGACTTAGGAGACCTGCGTTCTGGTTCCAACTCTGCCACAGTCTTGCTGGGTAACCTTTGACAAGGCTCTCACTCTCTCTGTGCCTCAGTTTCCTCACATGTAAGATCAAGATCGTAATCCTTACCCACTCTCGTAAGGCAATTTGCTATCTCTGACCGGAAAGCTCTGTATAATCTGGAACTATCAGTTAATAGCGTTTTCCCAGCTCTTTGAAAACCCACAGTCTGCTTTTTTTGAAGTACTAAGGATTGACATTCAGTGACATGCCCTTTTCATCGCATAACGTAATGTTTTTCAGGAGACACAAGCTTTACAGAGAGGAGCTCAACCTAACATCTCCTGACTCACTGCTGCAGCTCGGGCGGGAAGCAAGCTGGCTCCAGTTCCACCTGGGCATCACTCGCTATGGGCTGTATCCCAGATCCAGCCCTGCCACTAACAAACTCCTTCATGACATGCAAGATTTTAACACTGTCAGTGCCGGTAAGAGTTTCCATATACTCACATACAACAAGAGCTGGGAAAGGCTGCTCGCTTGGCACCAGAATAGAACTGGTTGGAATCTTTCAAATGAAAAGGTTTTTTTGTAAAAAATAAATACATGCACACATTTAGGGACAATCTTCAAGCCTTGGGGTTTTATTTTTATTTTGTATAAAACTTTCTCCAAAACCATATTGAAAACGTAACTGACAAATTTCAATAACATTATCAACATGATTTTAAATAGGGAAAATAGGTTTTCCATTTTTTTGACCTGCTCCTAAGTGCCCTACACTGCAAACAAAAGACCCACGGCAGCGAGTCTGGGGCGACTGACTGTGGCTCATGCTGCGGGGCTAAGAGAGCATTATAAATGTTCTGGCTCAGGCTGGGGCCTGGGCTCTGAAACCTGACGAAGGCAGAGGGCCTCAGAGCACAGGCTCCAGCCCTAGCCCCAGTGTCTACACCAGTGGTTCTCAACCAGGGGTCCGGGGCCCTCTGGGGGGCCACAAGCGGGTTTCAGAGGGTCGGCCAAACGGGGTCGGCCTTAGACTTGCTGGGGCCCAGGGTAGAAAGCCAAACCCCCATCACATGGCGCTGAAGCCCAGGCGCTGAGCCCTACCTCCTGAGGCTGAAGCCTAAACAAGTTAGCTTCGTGGGCCCCCGTCGCATGGGGCCCTGGGCAATTGATCTGTTTGCTCCCCCCTAACGCTTGCCCTGGCTTTTATACGCAGAAAAACAGTTCTTGTGGCAGAGGTGGGCCATGGAGTTTTTAGGTGGGCCATGGAGTGGGAGGGCCTCAGAAAGAAAATGGTTGAGGACCCCTGCAGACAGTGCTACCTTTACATCCACACACAAGCCCAAGTCAGTTGACCCAAACTCTGAGACTTGCTGCCAGGGGGATAGTCACTTGTGAGAAGTGACTGCTGGGCTCACACTGGTCTCTGACTCCACCTTTTCTGAGAGTCGTCCTGAGCCAGACACCAGACCGACCTGACCTCGCTTCATTTCGTTTGCTCCGCAGCAAGTGGGTTAAGTCCAGCAGCACCAATTTCCAGCGGCACGTATCTGTTTTGAAATGGCAGAGGCCGGGTCATGAAACATTGCTAGAATGAGTCCAGGTTCAATGTGAATGATTCTCTTATCACTTTTTCTTTCCCTGCAGATTACAGTCAGGATGAGAAAGCTTTATTAGGAGCTTGTGACTGCACCCAGAGTAAGTGATTCATTTGTGTCCTAGCTACTTGCACCTCATTTTACCTCCTTGTACTAGATAGCTTAGCAAACCTGACACCTTGTACAGAGAGGACATTTTCTTCTGTTAAGTGCAATGCATGTAAAAGAAATAATAGCTTTGAATTTTCCCTGAATCCCATGTGAACATTTCCTGCTTCATTCAGTAATTCCTCAGCCTTTGTGCAAACTGCTGCCTTAAAAAATAAAGGTGAAAGTTGCAAATCCAGACCAGGTCAGTGCTGAGCCAAAGCCCTTATCTCTCTGCTGGCTCTTTGGTGGCCTGTGTGAAGAAAGCTGATTGCCTGAGTTCTGTTTCGAGTGGAACTGGGATCCAGATCACAGAAGCACATGACCACAAGTGCAGTTAATTGGTGCCTTTGTTTTAGTCTCAGCAAGCGAGGCCAAGAACTGGGGAACTGCTCCCAAACTCACTGAATGCATTGGGAGTCTTTGCATTGACGTAGTGAGCTTTGAGTCAAACCCGGAGTGAGTATGGACGTGCATTAACCCCCACAACCCCTAGAGGGGACCCTTGCAGCCTGGGGTTGAGACAACTTCGCAGGGCAGCATGGAGGAAGCTCATATTGCTCCGTGCCCAGGCTGTACCTGCTCTGAGAACAAGCAGAGAGCTCCATTCTCCAGGACTGTCTATGCAGCCTTGTCACACAAATCCTGAGCTCTATGGCTTAAACGAGGGGGCGGGGCTTCTGTTTCTTTGGGAGGTTCCGCCCACCATCTCAGGATTTAAACAAGCTAGCAGCTTTCACCAGCATGAAAATCACTTTAAATTGCAGTGGGTGCCAATGTAGCACTTTTGTCACCCCGCACAGCCGCTAGGACCAGCTCTCAGCCCCCTGTTCACTCTGTTTTTTCAAAAAGAGTAGAATACATGTAGCACTGAGTTCTTGGTGAGAACAGCTGAGTGGGCATACTATAGACCACGGCCCTGGCTCCTGGGCCAACCCCACTTACGCTCCTGGGCTGTGTTGAAGATTTTCCCAGAAGGCAGAATCCAGGCAGCCAGCTTCCATCTGGCGCTCCCACTGCAGATTTTTTGACTTGCACATATGCACCACCAGCAGCTTTTACTCTCGGTTATTGTTCAATAAAGGTAAGTGAGATGGGGAAATCCAAGATCGCAGAGGAGAAATGTCAAATGACTGAGGACTAGAAATGCTAAAGGAAAATAGTGTACCTAGCGCAGAGGAGGATCAGGGAAAATTACCATGGCAAGAACTGTAGGGGTGAGATGCAGCAGCGAATTAGCAATAAATAGACCAGCTGACACGAGCTATTTTATCCATAGTGAGTTGGGAGATTTACTCATGTGGAGCAGGAAGTTGAATTTCTCTGCTACAAAATGATACTTAAGAAATATTTTACCAGTGTCAAACCAAGAATTTCCCACTCTGTTTTATTCTCCTTCCCCGACGCAAGTTGTGAAGCCCAGCGGTGTACACCTGAAACTGGTCCTGAGGTTCCAGGACTTTGGGAAAGCCATGTTCAAACCCATGAGGTAAGGAGAGTGTACATACGTGTTCGCTCTAAATCACCTGCAGCCGCTTTTCCCCAAAACAGCCTCACCTAGCAGCTAAGCAAGGTGGCCTACACTAGAATAAAGGCAATTGACCTCTGGCTTCTTTAGCAGAGCCCTCTGCGCAAGTAACCACTGACAGCAACCAACCCGAAATGTTTCAGCAGGGAAGGACATGATGCAAGTGAATAGCTCCAGGCTGGAGTGGATGGGGTGAAGCAATGGGACACTGACCACCTGGCTTTGTAGTAACACAGGTTGACAAAGGATGTGGAAACTGCATTAGCATCTTTTGTCTCCTTTACTCAATAAACCTTGTCTTGATGGCGCAAAAGGCTTCCGTAAAAATTAGCTATCATTGGCTGTTCCCACTGTGTGACAGGTGTGCATGGCCCAGAAAAACACACAAAGTTCTTACACCTGTTGTTGGAATTGCATATTTAAAACTGGATTCGCTCCACACTGCTGACGCCGCAAGACCATGCTGTCTGCTGTGAGTGTGAGAGAGAGAGAGAGAGAGATTAGAATCATAGAATATCAGGGTTGGAAGGGACCCCAGGAGGTCATCTATCCAACCCCCTGCTCAAAGCAGGACCGATCCCAGCCATGGCTTTGTCAAGCCTGACCTTAAAAACTTCTAAGGAAAGAGACAAAGGAAGGAGATTGTTGAGGCCTATACATTTCTGCTGTTTCCCAATAGAATTCCTGTTTTCCTTTATTTGTTTTTTTTATTTAAGTCCCATGTCTATTTCCAGGAACTATCTCATGGTGTTGCTAGCCTTGAATAGCAGTTTTAAATTGCTTCTGCATTTATTTATAGCCCTTTTGGCCCTTTACATTTATTTCCATTCAGATTGCTTTCTGCGCACTGTCTTGGCTCGGAATGACGGGCCGAGCTTTTCTGAGTTCAACTATGTGCTTCTAAGAGAGGCTTCTCTCTCCCTCTCTTCCCCATGGCTTGTCTCTATTAATTCCAAGAGGTAAAATATATAGTTTCCGAAGGCACTCACTTAGCCTGGGCTGGTAGGAAGGTATGTCTCGGCTCGCCTGCTGTGAGGAGACGAGGCCAGCAGGCTTTGGATTTTAGCATGCTTTCCTGTTAAACACATGAGCTTGGAGGACTGATTAGCTCAGGGGATATGGAACCGACGGTGCTGCTTCATAAACAGAGACGGTAGGAACTCAGAATCACTATCTGGTGGCTGTTTGGTGGCCTGAAAGAAATAGGCGGCTGGTCTCAGTCCTGTTGCTAAAGGACAGATGTCCACGGGCATGGCTACTTGCTCTCAGGAGGTGTGACTGCAGCACAGGTAGCCTTCGATTGACCGAGATTTCAGCGAGCTCTAGTAACTGCAATGGTGAAGCTGTAGCAGCACGGGTGGCCTCACAGATTAGCCCCCAACCCAGGTCCCTGGGTGTATACTTGAGTGACCACTGTTACCACACATGCTGCAATCACACCTCCCAGTTGCAGAGTAGACGCACCCGAAGGCTTTTGGTGCCAGTCTCAGCAGAAGGACCAGGAATCAAAGAGATAGGGCGAGCGAGACGCTCTGCCCCCCTAGAGGTGGTGGTGAGGAGTGAGGCATGTTGGCAGGGCAGCCTGGCCCCAGGCTGCATGCTGCCCTGTGGGTAAACAAGGTTTCTGGGGCTGCCAGTCCTGGTCTACGGGCAGGCACAAACATTTCTAAACCCCAGAAGCATCGTCCACCTCCCGCCTCTCTCCGTGTGTCTGCCATTCCAATAAGCATCTGAGCACTGCTCCATCTAGCTGTTGCTTTTAATCATTCCTGGCCCATCACCAGTGCCTTTTAAATAGCAGCCATAGCCTGATGCTCTTGTCCTTCGGAGAATGTCATTAGCACAAGCATTGCAGGTCTCTGCTGGTGCACTAGGCTCTTCTGAAAAGCTCGCTTCCCACCTTGCTCCCGGGTCGCTTCCATCCTTCCCCGGGTATGTTCTCCTGGCCCGGTTAGTAACCCCTTCATTTCTTTCAGACAGGAACGAGAGGAAGAGACTCCAGAAGATTGTTTCTACTTCACTGACTTTCAGAGACACAATGCGGAAATAGCCGCCTTTCACCTTGACAGGTATTTGTGCCCAGAACACGGAGCTTCTGAGTTACTCCTCTTCTCACTTCCTAGGGAGAAAAGCCATTAATTCAGTTCCTAAAATCCCGCAGTGACCTGGGGGAATCCAAGTCATGGTATGGGCCGCCTCCTTCTTCTCAGGGATGTGAATAAGGGCAAGAGTTTTAAGGGTATTGAGGTGCCTAACTCCCATTGTCAAACTCTAGGCCAAAGAGCATTGATGTGAGGAAGCAGGATTGGGCATTGCAAGACTTGAGCAGCTTTTTGGCCAACGTCAAGCACAGTGTCAGCTTAGTATTTCACACATCTTTCACTGTGGGACTATAGCCCGGATGCAAATCCCAATGGAGTCAAAGGAAAGACCCCTATTGAATTCACTGAGCTTTGTATTAGGCACGTGCATGAAGACGGACTTGATGATGAATTACCTGTTGTCAATGGGTCAGTAGCTTGCCAGCCTTGCCAGCCAGCTTGCCAGCCTGGTGAACTGTCTTGTTTCTCCAAGGCAACCACCCCAGCAGGGAAGTCAGGGGAGGAAATGAGACAGGGTAGGTAGGCACATGGGATTTAATAAGCCTTTCCCTTTTTATACCCCCTTCCAGCCAAAGACTTCCAAGCACTTTACAAATGCTAATTAATTCCAACTCATAGCACCCACTCTGTGAGGCAAGAAAATGTTTCCTCCATGCAATGAATGGGGAAAATGAGGCACAGAAAGGCAGGACTAGAACTCAGGAGTCTCAACTCCCAGTTCACTGTTCTGGCCAGGCCACTCTCTCTCCCATCGCTAATCAAAACCTCTGCTCACCCTAAACTCCAAACAGTCAGACATTGTCCTCTTCCTCCCTTGCAGTAGCTTCCAGCTACAACAGAGCCAGGGTTCTTGAAATGCAAACCCTTCCCTGGGAGGCTGACACTGGTTTGCAATTTCTGGAAACAGCACTGGCTGTGAAATACTGCTTCAAAGTAGCTGAGTGGCTGGACTCCATTCTGAAAACAATCAGCCAAAAGGGGATACAATTAGAATCCCAGCTGTTGTCGCACATCCTCACTGCACAGATGGAGCCAGATTTTAGTGAGTCTTTATTTGTGCAAAACTCCTGTTGAGGTCAATGGCCCTTGATTATTGAGCTGCCGCATTTAGGTCCAGATCCAGATTTCAAACCCCTCCAAGTCTGGGAGAATTTGGATCCTACATTTTTAACAGAGGTTTGGAGGGTTAAAAGGCCATTTGCTAAATCCAGATTTGTTTCCATTTTCGAGTCAGGCCATTTCCAAAGACTATCAAAGGGGACAGCTTTGCATTATGGGAAAAAACCTGCAGCCACTCCTTGTGCCTAGTCATTACACATTTTGGTCCTGATCCTGAGACGTGCTTGATGGAAGTCAGTAAGAATGTGCAGCGGCTGAGATCCTTTTGGGATCAGGCCTTTAATCATACAGAATATTCTGAGTCACTGTTGCTCACTGAGACAAGAAACAAACACCTGACAATGCAGGAGAGTTTGTTCCATGAGCTGCCACTTCAGAGGGAAATGTAGAATTGCATTAGGCCTGTTTTCCATACTGTAAATTCTCCAGTCCCTCTGAAGTGAATTACCACCCCCATTCAAAGTGCTCACTGATCTCTAGTAAGGCAGAACACTGTTCTTGTCAGCCCTCGCCTTCTTTTCCTTGAAGTCGAGTTCAATTAGATAGGGGCTGGGTGACAGGGGAGAGCCTTTCATCTCTGATTTACCTGTCCAAATTTGCCAGTTTCCATCCCAAGCCTATTGGAAGCCCGGTATAAAATGGGCCAGTGGTTTCAGTCCAGTTCCAGATGTCCTCATTCCAAAAGCAGCCACGAGTCGGCAGTCTTAGCAGAGACAGCGCAGACTAACCAACCCCAGAGGCGACTCGCCCTTCTTAACCCTCCAAGTGGTCTGGCCCTGTTAAGGATGGGGGCCATTTGGGGTGTAAAGCCTGGTCAACACACAGAAAGTTGTACCGATTTAGTTACAGCGTTGCCTCTTTGTGTGCAGACACTCTTAGATGGGTTTAAACTTAGCTTATAATGGTTTAGAGCCCATCAGGACATTTACAGGTGCTGGCTAAATCGATATCACCAGTTTTAAACGTATGTCAAAGCATCCGTTGCTCCAGTTTACCTAAATCAGGTTTCAAATTGATTTGAATAAAACCGGTGCAACTTCTGTTTGCAGCAAGCCCACAGTGAAACAGGCTGTTACCCTGAGGGGGGCTAACCTGGTCCCCTTCACCAGCGCTAGATTACAGGTAACAACATAAAATGAAATCCCACTGGAAAAGGAGCCAGCTTTCCTCTCCCTCAGGAGAGGTTCCACTAAGCACAAGGGATGCGGCTGCTTTGCCGCTCCATCTTCTTCCTTTCACAAAGGCAACTTACATAAGGCTGGCTGTTAGGCCTGTAGCTAGATCATTCAAACCCCAGGCTAGGGAGTCAGGAGAACTGAGTTCTTTCCATTTCTAGCTCTGCCATTGCTCTGTGACCTGGAGCGACACACCTAGACTCCCTGTGCCTCAATGCCATTCAGCCTCTCTGGGACTCAAGTTTAACCATCTATAAAACAAAGCTAATGACACCAGTGACACGCCAATTTTTAAAAAGGGCTCCAGAGATGATTCCGGCAATTATAGGCCGGTAAACCTGACTTTAGTACGGGGCAAACTAGTTGAAACTATAGTAAAGAACAAAATTGTCAGACACATAGCTGAACATAATTTGTTGGGGAAAAGTCAACATGGTTTATGTAAAGGGAAATCATGCCTCACCAATCTACTAGAATTCTTTGAGGAGATCAACAAGCATATGGACAAGGGGGATCCAGTGGATATAATTTACTTAGATTTTCAGGAATGCCTTTGACAAGGTCCCTCACCAAAGGCTCTTAAACAAAGTAAGCTGTCACGGGATAAGAGGGAAGGTCCTCCCATGGATTGGTAACTGGTTAAAAGATAGGAAACAAAGGGTAGGAATAAATGGTCAGTTTTCAGAATGGAGAGCGGTAAATAGTGGTGTCCCCCAAGGGTCTGTACTGGGACCAGACCTATTCAACATATTCATAAATGATCTGGAAAAAGGGGTAAACAGTGAGGTGGAAAAATTTGCAGATGATACAAAACTACTCAAGATAGTTAAATCCCAAGCAGACTGAAGAGCTACAGAAAAAGCCCGGACAACAAAATGGCAGATGAAATTCAACGTTGATAAATGCAAAGTAATGCACATT
Organism: Natator depressus; assembly: GCF_965152275.1. NCBI lineage: Eukaryota > Metazoa > Chordata > Testudines > Cheloniidae > Natator > Natator depressus. Next base: position 6,424,808 of record NC_134247.1, read on the forward strand.
GGAAAGCATAATCCCAACTATACATATAAAATGATGGGGTCTAAATTCTCAAGAAAGAGATCTTGGAGTCATTGTGGATAGTTCTCTGAAAACATCCACTCAATGTGCAGCAGCAGTCAAAAAAAGCTAACAGAATGTTGGGAATCATTAAGAAAGAGATAGATAATAAGACAGAAAATATCATATTGCCTCTATATAAATCCATGATACACCCACATCTTGAATACTGTGTGCAGATCACCCCATATCAAAAAAGTTATATTGGAATTGGAAAAGGTTCAGAAAAGGGCAACAAAAATTATTAGGGGTATGAAACAGCTGCCATATGAAGAGAGATTAATAAGACTGGGACTTTTCAGCTTGGAAAAGAGATGACTAAGGGGGGATATGATAGAGGTCAATAAAATCATGACTGATGTGGAGAAAGTAAATAAGGAAGTGTTATTTACTCCTTCTCGTAACACAAGAATTGAAATTAAATTAATAGACGGCAGGTTTAAAACAAACAAAAGGAAATATTTTTTCCACACAACGCAAAGTCAACCTGTGGAACTCCTTGCCAGAGGATGTTGTGAAGGCCAAGATTATAACAGGGCTCAAAAAAGAACGGGATAAATTCATAGAGGATAGGTCCATCAATGGCTATTAGCCAGGATGGGCAGGGATGGTGTCCCTAGCCTCTGTTTGCCAGAAGCTGGGAATGGGCAACATGGGTTAGATCACTTGATTACCAGTTCTGTTCATTCCCTCTGGGGCACCTGGCACTGGCCACTGTTGGAAGACAGGATACTGGGCTAGATGGACCTTTGGTCTAACCCAGTATGGCCGTTCTTATGTTCACCTGCTCAATTTTTTAAAGTGCTTTGAAGTCTGAAGAGGAAAGCGGCTAGATACCAGCGAAATATTGGTTTTTTTAAAGTGCTCAGTAATTGACAAGCTAAATTCAGTTTCACATTTGATTCTTGGAAGCTGAGTGCATTGCTCAGTGTTTGCATCATGGCATTACTGAGCCTGCCCAGTGGTTACTGACTCAGGAATCAGCAATGGTTTTCCACTCCCAGAGTCATCATTAAAAATTCCCTCAGCCCCAGGCTGTTGATTATCCGAAGTGAGATCAGTGAGATGAATCAGCTGAGACAATAGGCTGAGTGGCTCCTGGTGTGTGTGCGAGCCCCTCCCAGCTTCCCACTGTCTGTGCTGTGCTGTAGCAGGTTCAGCACATCTCTGCAGAGTGTCAAACACAACATTGTGCAGGTCCTTGGCGGTCTCTCACCCTCGAAAGAGGCAACAGACGCATATGGATACACGATCAATTGGCTGGGGGAAAAGATGCTTAGAATTACAGCAGATCCTGGATGGAATAGCCAGTCTCCAAACTCTTACAAGGCCCAGCTGTCGAAGCAGTAAATCCCAGACCACACCTCTTTTGGTTTGGAGTGTTAAATGGGCTTGCATATTTGCTAGAGATCACACAAGAAAGATTCTCATTTGGCAGTGTTGTCAGACTTTTAAAAAGGAGCATGATTTCAGAATAGAAACAAGATCTTTTATATGGAGCGGGGTTTGGATTCAGTTGCTGGACCATTTCCCCAGCCCTACCATGTGCCGAGAAACCATCTCCCTTCCCCACCTCCTGGACTCTGCTTCAGGACCCTTTGATTGACACATTTTCACTTTTGCACAGGATCTTGGATTTCCGACGGGTCCCGCCCACAATCGGAAGGCTGATCAACGTCACCAAGGACATCCTGGAGGTCACCAAGAATGAAATCCTACGGAGCGTCTTCTTCGTTTCACCTGGTACGTGAGTGAAGATGCAGAAGCGAGTTCCTTTTACGAATACATTCTGCAGTACCAAGCGGATGGGGAAAGAGGTGTACACAGGAAAGGTCCAGAGGAAGCGTGCGCTAGATGCTGCATTGGAGAGATCAAACTCTGCATGACACATGTTTATAATAATACCTCTATCGCGTCTTCCACCGAATCAGGGCTGTGTAGCGAATGAGGCTGTTGTGTTTAGCTCCCCTGCCTCATTTGCTGCCGAAGGTGGAAGGTGTGTAGTGAATGAGGCAGGGTATTGCAGAAAGAGAAAGGATGATCTCACAGTTAAGGCAGTTGAATGCTGATCTGGAGAACTGGAGTATATCTATGTGATTAAAGAGTGTATTGTAATGCACATGCACAAGGAGGCTGAATTAAGCACAGGCAACTCCAAAACTGGCATCTCCTAACTTCTGAGCACTTGTCTCGGCAACCTTAATACCGTTCTGTTAGTGTGGTTTGGTGTGTGTAACAATATTATGTAGCTAGTTAGAAATGAAGTGGGGAATAACAGGTGGGCTATACCCAACGCTCACACTCAGACCCCATCCTGTAGAGGGCAGTGGTGTCTCTCTCTTGGACATTATGACTTGCAGTCTCTTCAACAGGTAGAGAGGTAGATCCTCCGCCAAGGTAAATTGTTATAGCTCCATTGACTTCAGTTTACATCAGCTGAGGATCTGGTCCAGAGAGTGTTTCGCTTCCATCATTTGCAACTTTCCTACAGGATTTATTCCCCCTCCCCCTCCAGGGGCGCCTGAACGGGGGGGACCAGAGGGTCATGGCTCCATCACTTTTGACTGTCCGTAAGGGCGAGCCGGCAGAGAGGACCAAGCAGGGGGTGGAGTCTTGAGGGGAAGAGGCAGCGCAGGGGCAGGAGCTTGGGGAAAAGGGGCAGCGCAGGAGGGACGGAGACACAGTTTGGGCACCAGTTGCCCCTCCCTTGTAAAGCGTGTCGACCACTCCTGCCCCTCACAAGCACACGCACAGAGACATAAGCCAGTGCTGTATGCAGCTGACTACAGCTACAGCACACCCTAATGAATCGGTGGCCATCTAGACTTCCTGTTACAATGCTCAATGTCATAGCCCCTCAGAACTGCCTGGCAACACTGGGCTCTTCCTGCTGCATAAACAGCACTTCCAGCACCTGAGTTAAAGGTGAATCTCCATTGGGTGGTGGCAATGTAGGGCCTATGACCCAAAGCAGAGCCATTCCAACCCCACCCAGCAGAGGGCAGTGGTGCACATATACAGTAGCCAACTCATTATATTAACTAGCTGGCTCTCTGTTCTTCCCATAGCCAGCAACGTGTGTTTCTTTGCGAAATGCCCGTACATGTGCAAGACGGAGTACGCTGTGTGTGGGAACCCTCACCTGCTGGAGGGATCCCTCTCCGCTTTCCTGCCGTCTCTCAATCTGGCCCCGAGACTTTCCATCCCAAACCCCTGGATCCGGTCCTACTCGTTTGCTGAAAAAGAGGAGTAAGTGGGTAAATGCTGCAGCTCTGTGCGGTGGAAGGGGGCAGTGGAGTAGCAAGAAGGGGGCGAGTGGTCATGCACGTGGGGGAGAGGTGGAGACTAAGACTCAGAGGCTGCCTGCATGTAGCCTACCAGCTCCTAATGCCTGGGCCTGGTGCAGCATCTCTCCCCTCCAGCTGCTGCTATTAGGATGAAGTTTTAACTCAGCTGAAGGGGAGTGGGGGAATATCGTTGCTGTGGCCAAGAGACAACAAACCTGCCAAGCAGGGTAGCCAGCTAAATGTGGCAGGCACTGAGAAGCAGCGTGGGCCAAACTCAGCCCCGCTGTAAGCAGCTGGCACTCGTCAGCAGAGCCGCTGCTGCTCATGCCAGACTTGAATCCAGCCCTTGGCGTCTCAACTCTGCCCATTCTCCAGGCTTGCAGAGCCGTAGCAAGGCAGAGCTGGCCGGGGCAACTGCGATCACATCCCTGCCTTCGAGTAGCTCCTGGAGGATGCGTTTGAGAAGCCGCCTTGTGTTCATGCTTCCCCTCTGTTTCCTGTAGGTGGGAAGTGAATCCACTTTACTGCAACACAGTGAGGGAGATTTACCCCTACAACAGCGGCAACCGGCTGCTCAATATCATCGACATGGCCATATTTGACTTCTTGATCGGTATGATGGACAGAACAACAATCCCCTGCTCGCCTCCTTCCCCCCTTCTCTCCCTTCATCTCCTTCTATCTTCCTACACCTCCTCCCTTCGTCTAGTCTTTCTTCCCTTCTCCACCCCCCAGTAATTCTCAAGGACGCTCAGAGGCCAGTTTTCCAAATCTTACACTTGCTCCGTAGAGGTGGTTTGAGAGACTCCTACCGTCTCCGAGGCTCCCTTCCCTACCGCAAGCACACAATGCCCAGCCAACACAGAGCCCCTCGGTGACCCGATGGACCCAGGCAGTGCTTAATTTGTAACAAACAAAGTGCCGGGGTTCAAGCAGATTTTTTACATTCATAACGGACACAGCAAGCCCAGAGGTGCCAGGGCTCTGAACTGCTGAGCCAAGAGGTGCTGGGGCACAAGGACTAAGGCAGTGGTTCTCATTATCTTTTTATTATCTGGAGCTGGGCAGGACTGTGCAGATATGCTTCTATCCACCATCCCTCTGCAGCCTGCCCCGTTGTGGTCTTGTCTCACTAATCAGACCCGGGATGCCAGGTTGAGGTCAACTGATGTAGAAGTTTATAAGAAGCGCCAATATCCTTTCATCCGGGAATTTATATGCCCTCATCATTGTAATACCTGAACGCCCTTGGCATAGACAGATGTCCATCTTCCACTCACCTTCCTGGAGGAAGATCCAGGAAAGGGAGCATGACCTGGCAAAAAAAAAAACAGATCCTGGAGTTAGTAGCTCTGGGGTTCATCCCCTTAGGTGACTCCTTTCAGCTCACTCTGTGCCTCAGTTTCCCCAACTGTAAAATGGGGTTAATCTCTCATAGATTCTGAGACACTATGGTGATGAGGGTCATATAAGCACCGCACTTAGCCAGCAAGGAGGTAATTTCATTACTGCTGGTAAAGCACTTTGAGATGAGATCCTGGGATTGGGGGTATTGGGGAGAGCAAACTATTACTGCTGTCAAGTAACGCCAGGCCTCCTGACTCACAGCTGGTGTTGCACAAATACTCCACCCCAAGCCAAGTAACCCTTGCTCAGCATGGGCCTGAAGAATGACATAGCGCCAGCGTTTTCACGGTGGCCAGTTCAAAGGGGCACTCAGTCACTACCCAGCATATGGCAAGACCAATATGCTCTCTCTCTCTCTCAAAAGGGAACATGGACCGTCATCACTATGAAATGTTCACTAAGTTCGGGGACGAAGGCTTCCTCATTCACCTGGACAATGCCAGAGGGTAAGGCACTCGCCCCAGCAATGAATTTTGGGGCACCTGGAATGTGAGGAGAGCAGATGGAGACACAGGAGGGGGCTGAGTGCCAGGGGGCATGGGAGTAGGCAGACTGTGCTGGGGATCAGATTGTGCTGGGGGGACGTAAGTGGGGCTCAATGAAGCTGGGGGGTGGGCAGATGGTCCAGTGGTTCAAAAGGGGCGGATGATGCTGGGGCCTTGGGAGGGGGCAGACCTCAGGTGGCACTCTGAGTGACTTGAACTCTGCCCTGACATCCTAGAATGTGTATCTAAATTTACTTTAGGGAAAGAATTTGCTGCCCATGAAAATGAAGGGCATGTTGCCCAAGCATGCACAATGGGGATACAACCTGCCCCTGCACAGCACGCTCTAACCTGTAACATCCCTGCTCCTGCAGCTCCTGGCATCTCAGCCTTTCCAGAACGCCCCATGGCCAGTTTTGTTCCATTCTGTTATGGGAACCAAGGAGCAAGGGTCTGATGCAGGCAGGTGTTGAGTGCTTCCTCTGAACACTTCTCATATAGGCTCGGACTCTCTAGTCACAGCTGTGTGTCCAGGGCGTTGGGGGTAGCAGCTGTTCACCCTTGCCTTCCTTTGGCCCCTAGCTTTGGAAGACATTCCCATGATGAAACCTCCATCCTGGCTCCACTCTACCAGTGCTGCATGTAAGTGAGATGGCAAGCTTGGTTAATTGCATTTGCTAGCCAGTCATGCTAGGGTAGTCACCTGCATTACTCCAGGGAAGTTTGGGAAGAGAGCAGAGTATGATTTTAATACTACACGATATTCTAGCATTATGCTCTACACAACCATAGGATTCTATAGTGTTACCCCCACACGGTCCCATGCTCTACAATGCTGCAACACGCTATATAGCGCAGTGGTCACCAACCAGTAGATCGCGGTCGACTGGTCGATCCTGGAGTCTCTGACAGTCTATCGTGATCTCTGGCTGCTAAAAGTCCAGAAGCACAGCGGGTCTAAGGCAGGCTCCCTGCCTGCCCAGGCCCCGTGTGCTGAGTCCCACAAGTGGCCAGCACACCCCTATGGGGTGAGGCCCCTGAGGAGGCGGGGGGTAGGGGTTCTCCGCACTGCTCCTGCCTGCAGCTTCCATTGGCCAGGAATGGGGAACTTCAGCCAATGGCAACTGCGGGGGCAGTGCCTAGGAGCAGCGGGTGGAGCCACGTCCTTCCCCCCTCAGGGGTCGCAGGGATGGCCACTTGCAAGAGCAGCACGGGGTCTGCCTTAGCCCCATTGCACTGCAAACCAGGAGTCACCGGAGGTAAGCACCGCCCAGTGGGAGCCTGCACCCCAACCCCTGGCCCCAGCCCTGAGCCCCCTCCTACACCCAAACTCCTTCCCAGAGCTTGCACCCCTCACCCTCTCTTGCATCCCAACCCCCTGCCCCAGGCTCAGCCCAGAGACCCCTCTCACACTGCAAACCCATCAACCCCAGCCCCGAGCCTGCACCCCCTCCCCCTGCCCCAGCCCAGTGAAAGTGAGTGAAGGTGGGGGAGAGCAAACAACAGAAGGAGGGGGGGATGGAGTGAGCAGGGTGGGGCCTCGGGGAAGGGGCAGGGCCTATCCTGGGTTGCACTTAAATTCAAAAAGTGGTCCTGTGTGGAAAAAGGTTGGAGACCACGGCTCCAGCATATTATAGTACGAAGCTCTACAATGCTGCAGTATACTAGGATATTGTATCACATTACACTTTCCAACTCCTAACGCTTTCCGTTTCTCTAGTGCCTTTTCAGCAGAGCATCTTACATCATATTAAAAAAGCCCAGCTGGGCCTCCCAACACCCCAGGAGTTACATAAGGAACATGAGATGTTGACAGACTTGGTGCCCAGGAGCAACTCTTTGAAACAGCCTTCGTACAGCCATGCTTTTGTAACGCCAACAGACGTTGGCGGCCAGGATCAAACCTAGGACCTCTGGCGCTTACTTGCATGAGCTAAAAGATACGTCTCTTAGCCAAGGCTGTTTCAGGCTCATCAATCGCTAGCTGGTCTAGGTGCCATTAGAGGGGGACACAGTGCCACACCAAGCAGGTGTGGGTTACACTTTCTTCCCGAGAGGTTGGGTTGCTCATCTATACACAGGCTTGGAAGGATTAGATTTTTGTTAGTAAATGTCCACACACACTGATTTCACTATACATGCAGAAACCAATGAAAAAATATTTCCACCACGAATAATAAAAATGTACAGATAGGCAATGTCTGAAAAGTTATCAGGGTTTGATTTAAGGCTATTTACTTTGTCTATTGTGACAGGTGATGTTGTCAATGTGTGTTTTAACAGTTATAAAGCTTTAGCTTTTTGAATCTCACCCTCTGCTGTCATTCAATAATTGTCTGACCTCCCCCCACCATAATTTCATTCAATGGTAAAATCAATACGAATCAGGGAACAAAGGCTTAACACCCGCTATTTTGCGCAACTGTGAAAATTTTAAATCAACACTTAAAAATAAACCTCAATCTCCATCAAAATGATCAACAAATAAAGGTATAAGGTGAATTTCAGATCCAATTCTTTAGAACCCTGCCCGTAACACTTAGACAATCTCTGCCTTTTAAAGGCCTAGGAGAACGTTGATATAATTAATCAATCTGGTTTCCACCTCTCCAATTATTAAAAAGTGCTCATAAATTTTACTATTTGAATCCTATTTCAGCTACTCCCTTATTAATTCACATAAATCAATAGCTGAAAGTTAAATTAAAAAGAGTCATGGTGAGAGCTGCTGTTCCTTGTGGTTTCTCTTTAGGAAACATCTAACTTATTTCTTTACCATTCCTCAATTTAACCCAGCTGAGACTCTGGCCCAGTGTTTGGTTTTGTTTTTGTTTTTTCAAAAAGGACATTCTTCTGGACTTAATGACTCTAATGGAGAAGCTACCAGATCCCTCAGCCAGCTGCACCAAAGTTCAGTCCCCTTCACCGTTAAACATTAACATCTTATTTCCCCTTTGAGTTTTTCCTAACTTCAGCTTCCTGTTCTGCCTGTGTCTATTAGGCTAAAGAGCCTGCTAGATTCAGGTTAAGGTATTTATACAGATAGGTCAAGATAAGCTCTAGTCCAAGATATTGCTGTTACTATCACTTACAAAGTGCCCTCAGTGTTTTTATAGCTCTATAGCAAAAGAGGGCCCTTGTCCTATCTCAACAAAAATCTAAAGCTAAGCAGAGAGAAGACTGAGACCAGTACTTGGCTACCTTGTAGGGTGTCTCCTGGTTGGTAAAGTGCCTAGAGGTTCTCGGCTCAAATCTCATGTAGCCACACAAACACGTATCATCCCTACCATTGTTACATTTTAAAGGAACGGAGTGTTCTTCACTTCCATCAAAACACCGCTTTGTCAAAAATACTGTGACAAAAATTAATGAAACCCATTCTCACTGTCGGCCACTGGCAGATTGCTGGGCTGACACAGCAGCTTAGTACTGGGAAGATACAAAAAGTTGGTGTAAAAGTGTCTGACCCGAGTCCTTGTTTTCCCAGAATAAAGAGGACAACATTACTACACCTGCAGCTCCTGGCCCTGCCCGAGTACCGGCTCAGTGATGTCATGAGGGAATCCCTCCTGCTGGATCACCTTGCACCTGTCCTCACTGAACCTCATCTCTTGGCTTTGGACAGACGGTTGTGGCTCATCCTGAAGACAGTGGGGAAATGCATAGATGTACACGGAGAAGACAAGGTTGTGGCCAATGACACCAAGCAGCTGGAAGTGCCCTTGTTTGACAGAGTGATGCCAACCAGCTAGAGCCTTAAATTCTTTGGGGGGGGCAGGGAAGAGCCCCTGGGAGCCAGCCGGTGAACTTTAATTGCTGATAATTTTCACCTACACAAGCCTGTTGGATTGAGAGGCGAAGCTCTTTGGAAGGGCTTAGATTCTTACTGGGCTTTTATGGTGACAGTGCCCAGCAAGACTGTTCCACTCAAGCTTCAGTGCATGGGGTAAACTTTTGCCAAGTACATTTGCAGGCCAGGGCCTGACCACTAGACTCATTCCATGAGCTGCTGTCCCTCAGTGGAGCAGCACAGACTCATCATCTGCTTTGTAGCTGCAGGGGAAGAGCCTGGGCATTGGCTTGCTGTACCTGCATGGGAGCCACATCCTGTCCTTGACACCCCAAAACTGGATCCAAGAATGAGGCTTGAATAAAGCCATGCTGAAAGGAAAACGTGCTTAGCACGGCCAGGTTCTGAGAGAGAGTTCATACACTTGAGTAAAAGTGGCCTTCATCACTGCAAGCTCAGGCAGCATCTGTCACTTTAAAGTCAAGAAGGCACATGGGGCCAACTCAGCACCACTGTCTACTATTCATGCAATCAGAAACACCTCCATCAGCCTTGGGTAAAATGACAAGCAGCTCCAGGTGAGCTGTGTGTCACAAGGCCTACACCACAGAGCCAAATATTTGAGTTTTTCAGCTGGTGTTATGGGGGGGGAGGGAGGAAGAGGAATTATGCTGTGGGTTGTAAAGGAGAGGCAATTTAACATTCATAGTATTTAGGCCCCAGCAGTGCAGCTCTGCAAAAGATAAAGAGCTTGACAGAGATACAGCACTGTTACATCCACTCAGCCAAGAGCATGACTGCCTTGAGAACTGGGATGCTAATAGGCAAGGGGCTCTCTCTCAGGTTAATGTAAGCACAGAATAACAGCTTTAAAAACCAATATTTATTTAAGCAATTGTTAAGCAGTTCATCAGAACACAGTGGAAGCTTGCAACAGATTCATCCTTCATTCTCTCTAGCACCTCTGTAGATTTCAAAAAGTATCATAGGAACTGGAGACCAAAAACAAAACATGCCAGCTCCTCAGAAGGCCTTAGATAAGCTGTCCGCTTCCCCTTGCCTCCCTAGGATGAGGCTTAAGAATAGTTTGCTAATTGAATCTTTACCAACTGGTTCCATTTTTTAAGTGTTCAGAATGATGGAGCTGAGCTTTTTGGTAGCCTAATGGAAGCAGTTGAGGGGGTTATTTTCCAGTGATTTGTGCCAAATTATCAACACCACTGTATTCTGCAGTGTGCTTGACAGAACATTTGACACCTGTCAGCTGAGAATTTGACTCAGATTGCATTTGATGCATTAAGCTTTTACAAACAAGACACATGGATTTCAACTAGAGTTCTTAACCATCTTTGAGCAAGCTGCCTCAGCATTAGTTTTGTTGCTAGTAGAAATTTGCTATTTTAAGTCAGTGAGTTTTCAGTCATGATAACAGGTGCAAAATGAAGATTAACCTCAACTCTAGCTTAATCAAGTCTGTCCCCATCCCACATACCACCCTCCCCATGGGACTGTACTTTAAACTTCCCCAACTCCAGAATGATTTTTAAATTGGCTGTATGTCAACCTACTATAACAGGTTCACAGCAGACTGCAATTATCAGTTGGAGTAATCAGAGTTGTGTTTTGGCAAAGCTAACATCTTCTCAGTGATTCTGTGGCAATTGTTAGTGGTACATCTTTGCTAACCCAGAGTGGGGAAGCAAGACAGATCCCCAGTTTTTCCTGTCTGAGGAAGTTTGATTTGTTGTGTCTTTTATTAAAGCTTCCTCCAATATTTTAATGTAATAAAGATAAGAAACCAAAGAATAGGTGCCTGACTTGAGTCTTGATTCCATCAAGTGTTTCCACTTTGAGCTTTTCTACCAAAGCAACTCTATATAAAGCAGTTAACTAGTTCTCTATTTTCAATCAGTGCTCAAAAGAGCTCTGCATACTGGTGGGGGTTCTCCCTCCTGCCCCTTTTACACTGATTCTAGTACAGCAGAGAATCGGTTAAAATGAAAGGACTTGAGAGATTTAGCTTGCAATGTAGTGTAGTTATTTCAACACATGGACTTGACGTTCCCAAAGTTAGATCTCCCTCTACTGGTGCCTTTAGTGCACTGCAGAAAATTGGCCAAATCCAGGAATTGTTCAATAAAAAAACATATACAAACACCTGTTACTAGCAAATGTATCAGGAGGAATTAGGTTTGAACCCTTGCTCTTAAATGTGCTCTGAGGCTTCCAATCAGCTGCTGATTTCACCAAGGAAAAGAGACAGGAACACCCCTGGCTGACTACCCAGAAGCCACCTCCACCAATCCCAGATGCTGAACACATCAGGACAGATTTTCCTCTCACCTCTAGTGAGTCTCCAGCTGTCAATGGTGTTACTCCTACTTTACATCAGCAGGAGTGAGTTAAGAATCACACCCACCTTTCTTATTTCTTTTCATGTGCCCAGCAAGACACGCACGTAGAGTCCCCATATAGTCAAAGTTTCCATTCAGGTCACATAGGAAACTAGAGTGGACAATTTAGAGAAGCTTACGAGCTCCAATAATGGAAACCAGGTCAACAGTTTGCTATCCTGAATGGGGTAAAGTGAGGTCTGTAGTAGCTAGATTAGGGGAAGGGAGAAGAGGCACAAGATGCAGATTTTACAAGCATTTAGTCTATTGGTTGTTGTGTGCACCAAATACGTGTGAACAGATGCTAGTCAGACAATTGAGAATGGTCAGGGCTCCAAAAATCAAGATGTTATGTGTCCAAGAGGAACAGCTTTGCTAGCTATAAAAACAGACCACAAGGTAAGTGCTGTGAAGGGAATTCTCATTTGTGAGCTAAGCTGTGATTTGAACTCAAGTCTGCAGCCGTAAAAAGCTAATGCATTAAGCTACTTTGCTTCCTACAACTCATTAACAATTCATCCTTCAACACCACAGTAAAATAAGATACAAGGGGGAGAAAAAAAGACAGATTGCATTTAAGAATTTAAATCATTTTTATTGCTTTACCTGCCATTAGGACAATCTATAACAAAAGGAATAATAATATATTAGCACATACAGTACATCAGACTTATATAGTCAGATAACAATACAAAAATGGTCCTCTGGTTGACTATAGCTCTCTAGGGCAGTAGACTTCATAACTTTGCTAAAGGTGGCCTAGCAAGAGATTACTTCTAAAGCCCTGAATGTTAGCTAAGGCAAACTATGCCAAACTGTGGTTTCAAACATATTTAAATTGCACACAAAGGTAAAGCTATAACTGTGATTAATATTTAACTCAGACTTAGCTGAGTTATCTTAAAATCTTGTAGGTAAAACTACAAAAGGGAGTAAACAGCAAGCTAAAAAGATGCAATAGTGAAACTTGATTAGAAAGCCTTATATAAAAAAAATGTGCATTTTTTGTGGAGCTCTAACTAGTTTACATAGGTGTGTGTGTTTTTTTGGCGCTTCAAGAAGGATCAAAATCAAGCTTCAAAGTAACTAAACATATATGAAGAAAAAACCTAACTACAGTGAAAACTGAAGAAAATAGTTTTACAAAACTAGTTTTGTTTACTCCTGTAGAGCACTGGTAGGAATCCTCCACTCAAAAGATCTTTTGAAAAAAAAAACAAAAAAAAACACAAAACACAGTTCACACAACATAATCCTTTTACAATTAATTCCATCTCAGGGAGTTTGTGGACTCTAAAATATCCCTAAAACTGCAAAGATCTGATACCCTCAACTTTGTATTTTATGTCTGATGAGCAGACATTTAAAAAAATGTCTACAAGCCTGGAAAGTAGTCTACCAAGTTCAATTACCTCAGAAAGGAAAAAAGAAGGGATCCCATCATTAGAAACAGTTGCATAATGAATGCAAAAAATGCTTGCTGTCACTCCCAATACAACCCTACTCTAGTTCATATAAATTACAGTTTAAAGGAAGCCTTAAGTTGCCTACATTATTGAACTGTGGAATTCAGTCAAATTTGTTGGGTAATATTGGTATGCACAGAATAATACAACACAAAGCTGGTAAATACTGAAATACATTTAAGACTTAGCAACAGGTTCCAAAAATATGTAAAATATTTTCTCATGTGAATCTGAAAAGCTGGGCAGGAAACAGAGGATGCAGTATGTGTGTTCAGACTAACTTTAAAATGAAAACTAAAAAGATAAAAACTTTCGGCTGGTTTAAAAATATACATTACTTAAAACAACTGAGTAGCAGGAATAACCATGACATTCACTTTTTCTGCCTCACATTCTCCACAGCATCACCATTCATCTCATTGGGCTAGATGCTCCACCCTGCATCTGATGCTGGTTGTGAACAGGCAAAATTAGTTTCCCGGGTACCAAGGAGTTAACTGAGCAAACAATCTTTTGAAGGACAGAGTCAACTGTGAAATAAGTAGGAAGCAAAAGTTACAGGGCAAAACAAAATGTACACTTCCAATTCCTGCACTGCATCCAGAGCACAAACATTACTATTTGGCACTAGCTGGGTAGTTGTACAATTCTTGTGCCAGTCTAACGACAAGTGACTGAAGTTAAGTGTTTAACCCAAAGTTTGGCTTTTGAAGTTAGGAACAGGAACAATCTAGAGGGGTGAATCCACAGCTGACAACAAGACAGGCAAAGATCAGTTGCAGTGAGAGTCAGGGAACTAAGTAATATCTGCAGCAGTTGACCAGAACTATAAACCTTAAAAGCTTTTACGCGAAACCTGACAAAACATAACCAAGCAATCCTGAACCAGTAGACAAGGCTATAGAGCGACTGCTAACTTCCAACTGCGGCTGTACTAGCAGCTGATGCCTCAGGACTGAATTGAGGATTACAGTACCCAGAAAATTTAAATCTAGAGAAGCTCAATTATAAGGGCAGTTCTCTCTTCAAAAGACAGTAGATTAGGACCACAGCCTAAAAATATGAACGATCTGTAAAAAAAATTTTTCCACTGTTACATCCCGACTCTATGGCAATTAGCTTGGTGCCAGGAGATCTCTTCAACAAAAAGCAAGTCAGCAATGGCCCAAGTCAGACACTAGACATTGCATAGAGAGAAGCAGTAACAGCAAAGGTCTCCATAGAACTCTTTCTATTTAACGGGACAGAGAGCACAGAACTAATGCTCTAAAATAAAAATGGTGCTTTGATAAAGCAATTTCTCTTTAAACAGACAGGAAGCTGCAAATGCCAGTGGCCGTGTGGCTCTGCACAAGGGAATAAAGCAGTCTGCATTCGTGAAGCATGTATTTGAGAGGGAGCAAAATTTCAGACAGACAGGGATACAAAGCTGTTGTACTGCTGGATGTTTCGTTTGAGAATATCCGAGCACGGACCCAGGACACGCTCAAATCGGGGTCGGTCAAGCTTTACACATTTCAAGGGGCCACGAGCAACGACTGTGGCAGCACGAGGACGGTTCATCAATAGAGCTATTTCACCTGGGATGACAGAAAATGAAAACATGGTTAAAAGAACTGTAGCTACCACACTATTTACAACAGCTACAAGAGTGCAGAGAAGAGAACGCCAGGTTTTTAGCACTGATCAGAAAGATCTGTGAATAGAGTTGTATTAATAATGAATTCAGTGTTTAGAAACTATTCAAAGGATCGTCAAGTCAGCTGCTTCAAGAATAGTGTCTTCTATGAAGGTAGACTTCTATTCGAGGGAAAAAAATTGGGGATACTCTGGGGTGTTCAGGACAGTTTGCTGCGTTGTCTATTTGTACAGGTTTCACAATTCATAGAAGGTCAAAGTCATTTTTCTAGTGAATGAGTGGTTAAAAAAACGTAACTGTTTACAGTAAAGCACCTGCATAGTTATTAACATGCTGTAGAAATGACTTTGTGTATCTTACGAAAACATAAGGACCTGGTATCCAAGGACATCTTTGTAATGTAAAAAAACCCAACAAAGCACCATTTGAATACAACCAGATCTGAAATCTATGACTACTAATTTGAGAGATAACAGTTCCCTTAGTTTAGATATGCTTTGGCAGTGAGCTAATGGAGATCCCATATCGGGAAACCTCTAGCTTCCCATTTAAGAAAAACCACAAAGTCAAAAAGCTTTGTTTCAAAAACCTGTTACAGTTACTAAGTAACAACATGGTTACCTATCACAAATCCTAAATACCTAGAACAGAGACATATTCAACTTGGCAGTTATATTTCCATCAGAACATTCTGTACCTACGTGTAGCAACAGTAACCCCCAGAAATTCTAAAGTGAAAAGTATGAGGAAATAGTCATTTTCCCCGATTACTTTGCATATAGTCAACCTCCATTTTTTTTTTTTATAGTAAGTTGCACTTCCAGTTTCATGCATCTGCCTGAAGACCCTGCACATTACTACTCCTCTGCATGCTCTTCAGGCTCTGCAAGAGGCTATATGCTAATTAAAGTACCAGCAAAGCTGAAAAACTCAATATGCCACAGGTAGGCTTCTGCACTAACGGAAGGGAGAGGGAGAGAAGGCCTGTGCACTTTTTGCATTGTTCTGAAGACATTCCAAGATATATTTCTTTAAACCTCAGGAGGAGTTAAAAATAAAGCAGACAGACATAAATCAAAACTATACACTACACTATTTAAAGAGTGCTGGATCCAAAAAAAGTCAAAATAAAAACCACCACGTTCAAGTTAGTGTCCCTCCAAAAAGCAAAGTACTTTACAGTTAAGAACATCCAATATTACCGACAAAATATAAAGAAATGTATATTTTGTCACAACCTTAACGGATGCAACATATACCATTAAAGCCCTCCTGAAGAAAGTGTGTATGTACATGAAAAACTTCACTTGAAGCTGATCAATTTACATATTTTTCCATAAATCAATAAATGTTATATTCTATCCAACTAAATATTTTCCTTTGCTATCAATGTATCTGAAAGTTTTCAGAATAATATTTTTAAGCTAAAAATACAGAGGCTAAAGCAGTCTTCATAATGGAAGATGGTTGAGACCTTGGAACTAAAGGAGATGGTACCACCTTTCCACAATACATGGACTTTTGAGCTTTCAGTCATTTACATGGTACTCAAAGGATCGTCAATGTAGTTACAGAAGTTAAACAAAACAGATATTCTCAAACAATTGGCAAAATAACCAAACCCATCCTGCCACTATCACCCTCTTAACCCACAGTAAGAGAGATATTACCCAGCTATGGAGACACCTGCAGCAATGTAACTCACCAAAATAATCAGAAGGTGCCAGTCTGCCCACTTCAACAAATTCTTCATTCTCCGATCTCCGCTGTAACACTGCAGCGGTGCCCTTTAATAAATCAGTTATTAGCAAAAGGAGTTTGCCAGTATCATTTGAAATATTTTAACTTCCACAGGAACTCAGCCTCAGTGCAGTGTGTCATACAGGAAGTGTCTTATCCATTAAAAGCCCCATTACACACTTCACGTATATTTCACTATCCATTCATATTAAAACAGTCCTCTGAGTCTCTCCTTTAAATCCCCTTAGGATGGTACTTACATGCATCATGGAATTCCTACTGCCTTCTTTGTTACTTTACAGGCATCTTATAATTTGATTAGCAGGAAACACTCAAGAGATAATGGAACCAGTAACAAGAAACATTACTAGCCATCTCCTGTTCTATTCCTCTGTATTCAGAAAAATTAGGGAAATAGTGCAGGTCTGAGAGGGTGCTGTGTCCCTGCAGTATGATACTATGGATTATCAAGATAACTTTCACACACACAAAAAAATTATACAGGTCATTAGAAATATTGTGGTTCATATATTGTGAAACTAGCAAGACAGTTTCTGGAGATGCTTGCTTATCTAGAGACGCACTATAGCACATACCAGAACACCTACAGCTACTTTCAGGTATAAGACCAGAATAGTTTTACACCCACCAAAAGAGGATATCCAGGGTTTCCAATTCCCTCAGCTAACAGGTACCTGAGTGGGTTGATTTATGGGCTAGATGAGCTACCTCACTCTTGGAAGTGCCATTTATAAAAAACAGCAGAGCAAATTTACATTCACCTTGCCTGGGCACCCAAAAGTGTAAGTGTTAGTCACGTCATTCTCCTCAGAGTTTTACACAGACACAAGGAGAATAAAATAAATTCCTAGAACCAGATGTTTAGTTTTGTGTAACTCAACATACTAAGCAGAAGTAACAGTCACTTACCTCTAAGATAATGAAGAACTCGTCTCCTGGTTCTCCCTGCACCACAATTTTCTGTCCATCCTCAAATTGTACCGGTTCCAAGGCATCAGCTACAGTGAGACGCTCCCACTTGTCCAGAGATTCTAAACAAAGTCAACAGTCAAAGTCTTTAGTATGCTTCATACAGTATCTGTTCCCACTCTCAAAATTACTCTGGTAATACACATTTGTAAAAATCACGACCTTAATTATAATAGTCTTAGGCAATGGCTACACTAGAGATCTTAGAGCGGCTATACTAGACAGCCGCTGTAAGCCAATGGGAGAGAGCTCTCCCCTCGACCTAAGTAATCCACTCTCAACAGCAGCAGCTATGTAGGCAAGAGAAGATCTTCCGCTGACATAACACTGTCCACACTGGCACTTAGGCTGGTGAAACTTATGTAGCTTAGAGGAGGGTGGCGGCTTATTTACACCCTGAGCAATATAAGTTACACCAACCTAAGTGGTAGTGTAGACATTGTTTTAGGATTATGCAAAAAAAAAAAAAAAAAATCAGCACACACTATGTAATTAGTTTTAACAGATTACCATGACAGAGGTTTAACTGGGTATCCACCTCATTACACTCCACCATTACATCAAAGTTTAAAGTGAAGCCTTCTCACTCACCCAATATAGATACTTTACTAAGGAATTCTTCATACATCTTTCTCTTTCTCAATGTACTGCCCTGCAAAAAAAAAAAAAAAAAAATCCAGGCAAACACCAAGATAAGCTTTTATTTTCTACTCATTTTGTAGTAGTTTTAAAGGAAAGTTAAAGATGAGCCACAAAAAAGGCCACCCAATTCAACAAGACTTAATATATTCTGTTTTAAGGGCCCAAATTTGCAAAGTGCCAATGCCTTCAAATCTCATTAATTTCAGTGAGATCTGAGTGCGCTCAGCACCTCTCAGAAGGCACTCAGGCAAAGGCTTGCACAATATACTGTCCCTAAATACTAAAAACAAACATTCTACTTGTAATGAACTTTGATAAGAGTTATATATTTATCCATATCCATTATGATGCATGCATTACATAATTTATAGCACAATACTGCAACCTTTACTCATGTGAGTAATAATGCTAGAGTATAAGAGACAACTGGCATGAGTAAAGATTGCTGGATCAGCCTGATGTTGATTCTAGGCTGCACGGTTGACTTTAGTCACTTATGACTATTTAAACACAGACCAGCAAAGTGGCAGGCTAAGACAGAGGGTAGGAGAATCAAAGTCCAATAAGAGCAATCACACTGTTATAGCAGATTAAATATAAGCACAGATACCACAATAATCGAACACTGCATTTGTAATTTTAGATTTGTCTTGACCTAACAAAACTCAAAAATCTTTCCCTCCCCTTCTTGCCTGACATATACAAAATCTGTGTGAATGACAGCATGGTTACTAGTCATAACCTAAAAGAGTCTGAGTTTCTTTTTATTCAAGATACTAGTCCCTCTGCAGTACAATGCAGACAGAGGCCCTAGTAACCAGGAGTAACTGGAATGATCACGCAAGGTCACAAAAAGACATTTCTGTTTAGTAAATATGCTACCTTGAATTAACTGCACAACCCATACATTCAAAAAAAAAAAAACTTGCCATAAGGATTCTTCTATAGCTGTCTCGGTCAATACCCCACAATTTCACATTTGTTTTTGCTTTGACAGTTGCTGCTCTGGGTGTTCCATAAATCAGGGCAAGTTCTCCAAAGCTGCCACCTTCACCAACGTTGGTTGCCCACTCGTTGTTCACATATACCTGAAAGGAAATACGCATTGGTCAACAAGGGCAAACAACTGGACACAAAGATACTTTAAAAGTTCCTCTTACTCTGTGCTATGTTTTTAGACTATATTACACAGGGAAATATTCTAGTTTAGATCACCCCTGAAAGACTGGTTTCAGAGTAACAGCCGTGTTAGTCTGTATTCGCAAAAAGAAAAGGAGTACTTGTGGCACCTTAGAGACTAACCAATTTATTTGAGCATAAGCTTTCGTGAGCTACAGCTCACTTCATCGGATGCATACTGAAAGACTGGAGATTTAATCAGCAATTTGGCACCATTTCCAGGTTGTACTGAGATTTCAAAGACTTGGGGGAAAGGATTGTCTTTGTATGTACTATCATAATAATTCGTTGTAGGTATATTCCATTTTTCATCCAAGGATTTGTGAACTTACGTCTCAGAACTTGATAGACCTGTGAAGTACTAACTCAATTTTACAGCTGGGGAAACAGAAAAGATCACAAGAGGTTATGGCAAAAATTGGAATAAAACCCAGGTCTGTCTTTACTAGTCCTGTGCCTCAACTACAGGAGTATATTCCAGGGGTAGTCAATAGGTGGGCTGCAGCCAGATGCCTTTGAACAGACTGCAAGAGTCTATTTACTTATTATCAGGACTATTGTTATTTTTGTCTCTGGAGTCTGGACCTTGATTATACCATGATCAATGATTTACTTATTTATTGTAAAGGTCCAACTTTCTTGATTACCCCTAGTATACCTCCTGTCCCTTTGTTTCTGTGCTCATACAGCATGAAACATTGTCAGCATTCAAACTGTTCATTTGGACTCATACAATATAGGATGTGTTCATATTCTGCACAGCTGGGCAGCCACATCCACAGAGCTGCTCAAAAGGAGCAAAAAGTAACATGCAAAATAAGCTTTCTTGAGAAGGATCCTGTTCTAAAGGAATATCCCAAAAGAATGGATAACAGAACAGTTCGGCCAGAGAAAAAATAATTTCTAATTTCCACATAAAGAAAGGCCTCAAGATGTTACCAGTATTTCTGCAAGGGATGGATACATTCTCAGTTAATACAATTAAAATCTCAGCCACTATTAAAGCTTACATCCATTTCTCCTTGATCGACAACATAGAAGTTATCTCCTTCATCACCTAAAGATAAGGGGGGGTGGGGGGAGGAAAAAAATACAAAATTGTTGAAAAAAGAAAAAAAAAGCCCACCACACAAGCTGTAAAGTGATTCATGTTTTATAAAATGGCAGAGGAATATTAAAAGGCACTTTGGGGGTTTATATGTTAACCCTTGGTACCAGGCCTGCCAGAAGATGCCTCAATGAGGCTTTAAAAAAAAGCACACATTGCCTATTTTATGCTGGGAAAAATGTCACCACAGGCACATTTCCTCATCCTACCTATGAAAGGGACACCTGCTGTTGTGAAACAGAGCAGCAGCATTACCTCTCCCCAGTAAATTCACCTGTAGTATGCTCTACAGAACCATCAAAAATGTTTAAGCCACTGATACAGACAGAGACTACCTGCAGTGGCTCCATTCTCCTTCCCCCCCGCCCCACCATAAGTGGTGGTTCACATAAAAAGCAAGCCAGGTCTACTGACTGCAACAAGTGTTCTTACAGCCATAAGAGCAGAACAAACCCATAGATCCAGAATCTCACAACCTACAAGTTGTTTAGTTATCAATGCAAACATTGTCATTTACCTTGCTGTATGACAGTCTCGCCTGCAATATAGGTGACTGGGAACATAGCATCAAAGATGTCACTGGAAGAGATTTCAAAGTTATCAGCAGTTTGGTTGCCTGTTATATGCACATGTGTTAGTACTGACATTTGAGAGAGATTCTTCAGGACCTCTCCAGTTATCGATGTGGCTGGACTGTCTCCCCTCATAAAGCTGTTCAGTTTTGCATGTTGTGAATTGTTTAAAAGGTTTGTTCTTTAAAACACTAAAAGCTTTAAAAAAGCTACAGTGAAATCATACTGATAGCAAAGCAGAGCCAGATTAAGAGATTAGCTCCTACCTTCTTTCGTTATCATCAAGATGGGCAAATAGCACATTCTTCTCAATTGCTTTAGCCAAAGCAGCCATAGTCTTATAATCTTTAGGAATAACCTAGAGCATAATCAAAAACAAAGCGCTGATTATAAATGTAGTAATGTACCCATAAAAAAATGGAAGAAAGCTGCTCCACCATAATAGTGCACTGTACTGAAATTCTGGCAGAGACAAGAAACAAGAGGAAACATATCCGAAGATTTTATGGAGTGAGACCGTGGAACAGGAAGAGGATGGGATTTGTCTAGAAGTGGGAATGGCTCAAGTGAAACCAAAGCCTTGTTACCATACATCACAGGCTCCAGTCCAGAGTAAACAACATGCATGGCTTGGCATGACTGCGTTGTAGACATACCATGTGGGTTAGCAAGGCCACACCAGCTGGGCACTATCCAGAAATGATGCACAAAGCAGAAGTGGTTTGCTATGCATTTGTGTAACACCACTGGGGCAACAAACGGGGCTTTTCACAGAGGACAGCAACATGGCCCCCTGATAATAGAGAGGCGTATATATGATCAAAGCTTAGATTTGCAGGGGTTTGGGAATGGTTGAAGTGTAGGCCACCTTTCTAACGTAAGATGCAGCATCCTCTTCTGTGTAGACTTCTGCACTGATGGCCCCACGCCTTCTTCGGCCCTTAACCACAGGGTTCATAGGTGGAGGAGGGGAGATTTCATCCTCACGCGAGTCTGAGCGTGACCCAGATTTCTGTTGATTCAACAACTGTTTTGCTTCCTCCTAAAACAGGAAGGAAATGTTTCCGTGTCACATAATCCAAGGGTAAAAATTTAGTTACAGATCATATTCCAGTTCAGTCTGCCAACGTAGGAGATTCCTCTCTACTATTCATCTCATACTGTGGCAGATGGAAAGATACTTCTATAACACTAAGGCTGCTGTGTTTTAAAGTAGCATAACAGACAAGAATCAGTCAAATGTCTATTGCCCTTATTAAAACAAACGAGCACTTTCACCCCACTCTTATGACATAACCAACACACAATGGAGGAACTCCACTGTAAGTGCTGCTGCTTGCATAGGATGCATTCAACAAGTGAGCCCAGTAGTTTCCCCTGAACTGAGGTTTGGGGTTTTTTTTGTTTTTTTTTGTTTTTTTGTTTTTGTTTTTTTTTTTTGGGGGGGGGGGGGGGCGGGGTTGGCTTTTAAAGACAGAAGAGCAATTACCCAGAAAACCAAGTTACAGAAGCAGCTGGAAAACAAGGTCAAGTCATTGACCAGGTAGGTATTTAATAACCTTAGGTTATTTTAACAGAAACATAAATGAGCTATTGGATGGTTTTAGTGTTCATAAATTCACCCATTAGTTTACATTCCAAGCCACAGATTTGTTAGCTTTTATAAGAGTTATATATTTTCCATACTGATCACCTGTCAAGTTGAATGAGTGAGAGACACACTAGACTATTAGAACTGAAATAAAGTTAAGTCTAGCTAGACTGTCATCCAGAATACTGGTCCCTCTATATGCACTGAAGGAGCTAACTCAGGGCATGTCTACACTGCAGCTAGGAGGTGCTATTGCCAGTGCAGGTAGACAGACTTCACTAGCTCAGCTCAGGCTAGTGCACCAAAAATAGCAGTGTTGACGTTGCTGCACTGACGGTTGCTCAGGCTAGCTGAGCGAGTCAAGCCTGCCTGATGCCCTGGATCTGCACCCACCTGGCTAGCTCAAGCCAACACCAATGCTGCAACAATCACACTGCTAGCTGCAGTGTAGACAACGGATTAAGTAGCAGATTTGATATTGCTAGAACCAAAAGTGGAACCAAAGTATGTAAAATCATGACAGCTTCAGCTAAGTTTTCCAAGCATTTTGGTATAGGACTTTGGGATTAAGACCTTAAAAACTGAGGAACTATCTGCTGTGCCTGGATCCCAGGGCACTTTTAATTGCAGGCTCTGATCCAACGTCCTTGACCAAACTCTCCCCTCCCATGTACCGCTGGGCAGCGTTCTGCTTGGCTGCCTTCCTCCACTCCGGATATACATGCAATGCCACTTAAATGCCATGTATAACCAGAGTGCTTTGGAAAGAAAAAGCAGATAAACATTACAGCAAGTTTTCATTTTATACTTCTGAGCTGGCCAAAGAAACTGCACTGGCCTGTTTAGTCAGTTTCACTTCCTGCTTCTCATGCAGGAATGAAATAGTGTGTGATATTTCAAAGAGCAGGGGGTATTTAAACTTATTTCTTTCTATTTTTAGGGAAGAGCCCATTACACTCAGGTTTTGTTAAAAACAGTTCAATGACTAAGGGTAGGGTTTAAACTACAGTATTTGACAGCATCCTTTCTACAGCACATATAATGACAACATCTGCAAACATTCACTCAATTTCCACACCCCACTTCCAAGGATGGCTGCACCACACACATTCAGAATATATGTCGAAAGTTGTTTTAAAATTATATTTATCCATGAAGTAAGGTCCACTCTATTTGTTCCTCTTGATA
Organism: Natator depressus; assembly: GCF_965152275.1. Taxonomy (NCBI): domain Eukaryota; kingdom Metazoa; phylum Chordata; order Testudines; family Cheloniidae; genus Natator; species Natator depressus. Next base: position 6,448,342 of record NC_134247.1, read on the forward strand.
TGTCTATAGTATTGGAACACAACTTGAAGTCTAGTAAGTTTAAGAGTTAGGAATACTTTCAAGTAATACACAGCCTCACTCCACTCCCATGAGCTCTCCACTCCCATGCCAGCAAGCAGTGTATCAAACGTTATAAGAAGTATTCTTTCACTTGCAGAACTATCGGACTGCACAGTTAGATATTTTAAATACTTCTGAACTCAAATCTCATTAAGGGACTCAGTAGTCTCAGTGACTTCTGTGCAATTTGTACTTCTAATGGATGCCAGCAAATCAGCATGCCACTCTAGACATCTAAGAAAAAAAAGTTAGCATTAAGCCATCAAATGCTAAAATAAGGAATGTTAAAAGATCTCCCTTAAATTCACCTTGCTGTTGTGGATTTAAGGGAAATAACCCCACTGTGCCTGTGTTCTGCACATAAGACACTCACTGTGTCAAGTGCCCTGTAATTCCTAAGAATGGGAGAGTGTTGGGGGGAGACCATGGCACAGCACAGGGGAACAGGACAATTTAAATCTTTTTTGTATCCCAGTTCCATATTTAAAGTATTTTTTTTAAAAAAGTGTCCTTATCCCCATGGACAGTTATGCCCAATTTTTAACAATTGCCTAATGGACCGTAGTATGCATTATCTACACTAAGCTTCTCCAGCTCATAAGCCAGAGTATGAGGCCAGGCACAGTATTGTGTAGCTAATAACCCCAGTGAAGAATAATAAGTTAAGTAACATGTTTGCATAGTAGAACACACAAAAGGTCAGTGTGCCACACGTAGACTAGCTACAGAGACATTTTATTTGAAGTGTAGTAGTTTGGTTCATATAGAAGCATTCTTCACCACAATACTTTTTAGAGGAAGAAAGGCTTGAATTCCGGTAAATAAGTTGGACACAAGAATTTAAAAATAAATAAAAAATATTGAGGTAGAAGTTTCAAAACTGATTTTTTCAAACAGATGGACGTTAAATTTAAGACATAAAATGAATCGTGGTTAGAGATACAGATTTCTGATTACCTCTTCCACATGATGTAACTACACAAAGGAAGAGCTGAACAGTGATATTTATTTCAGCTATATATTTAGCCTCATTTTTTAAAGTAATGTCTCTTACTAGTATGTTTTTTGTCCATATTGCCACAGCAGCCTCTATCTTCCCCCATTTAACAAGGTTACGGGATATATCAGATAGTTCTATTTTGTCAGAGATGCATCCAAAGACCACATTCCTTTGCAAATCTCTTCACTCACCCAGAAGTTGGAGGTGATTAATAATAGTGCTTAGCATTGTGCTCTTCAGCCACAGTTGTCAGAGAACATCCTGTGCTAGACTAAAACTTTGGTTCTCTGTTATTTGATAGCTATTTAGGCATTATGACACCTGGTTACACTAAGGCCAAGTTTAGAATCCGTGGGCCTGAATGGATGAAACTAGTTAGAGAAGAGTACTTTTTTTGGTTTTTCAAATACAAGTCTGCATATAAAAATGGACTTCAAGACAAGCAAAGTGTTTAAATTCATATCATGCTTTCATATCAGATCTATTTTGATATAGAATCAGATAAATAAAATGATTGCACTAGAGTCAGTTAACATTATATATGGCAATTTATCTTTGATAATACTAAAGGACCTTAACTGAAATTTACAAAAATCCATTTAGGGGAAATGTAAATATTGAACTACTATTATTTTCAACCTTCTTATAGGTTTGGACTCAGAGCGAATACAGTTTACTACATTTAAAACAAAAAAGCCTTCTTAAGTTACTTTAACATGGACAAATACATGATACTTAAGTACAGAGGTAGCAGGACCTGTTGTCTTACTAAAGGAATTTGAGCTTCTTTTGCCAGATTAAATATTGCATTCGCTGCATGTTAGCTGATTACACAGAAACATTTGCCTCTTCCCCTTTTACATCCCCGTAGTTATTCTAGCTATAGGCTGAACTAAATGCAATAAGGTAATTTTGCAATATTCAAAACAGTTACACTAAAAAAAAAAAAAGGGTTGAAATGCAGAATTTAGGAATCTACTTATCATTAGAGTAACTCAAACCCCACACTGACAATCAGTGGACTTTACAGGAGTTGGGTAGTTTACTAAAGGCATTATATGGAGACCGTTCTTGAAGATGCAACTACATGTTCAGGTTAAAAATGTAGGAAGTTGGACATAAGATTATCCCAGTTCCTGGCCACAAAACAATGGAGGTTTTTCTTCAGATATCGTGCCCAATAGCAGAGTTTGTATTAAAATCTGCAGCATTCACGGATAGATCCAATAACTAAATAGTGGTCTGTATGACAGAATCATAAGGCAAATGCCACAGTTTGTATGCTGTTTGACCTACACTCTTCTACAGATTGAAGTAGAGAGGGGGAACTATTAGCAAAAGTAAATTAGAATAAGGAGAAAAACATACATATGGATTTACAGAATGCAAATAATGAGAGAAGTGTCTGCAACTGAATATAATCTGAAGTGACAGCAATAGCCACCACAGTATTAACCAAAGACTACTGGTTTGCAGATGCAGAATATCACAGACAGTAACAGGCAACAGAAAAGTACTAGATATGAATATGCTGGTAGAAAAGATCAGTTACACCAAGTTTTGCCCTGAATCACACCTTACATGAAAATGCTATTGTAAAGATGCTCAGATATAAGAAATAGGTATATTAAATAATCACTCAATAGGGCTAGTCTTAATTGCAAAAGTGGGCACTGGAATGTGAGGATCATATTTACAGAGTACTTTTGATCATAAGGATCCGAGAGTACTTTACACAAGGTGTGTGCAAGAATCACTTAGCTCACCTCTGGGACAGAATGTACCAGCCATTTAACAGAAACACTAAGTTCATAACAGAGCAAAGACAAGTTTACCTATTTCTAATGTGGGTACAAGTCTCAGTTGAAGTACAAGAGGAAAGTCACCAAATGTTAGTTCTCAATGAACTAGCTAGGATTACTATTCTTCCCCTCCCCCAATCAATATTATACCTACGACTCACTATAGAAAATTGGCCTCAATATAAAAGTTGAATGGCTGTTACTAAAATACTTCAGGGCTGTACATAAAAATAAAATTTAATCATTTAGGTCATCATAAGTCAGGCCGTATGTCCCACCTATTGACCCCAGTACCAAACTGACAGATTTTACTTTCAGTAGCTAACTTGAATCTGCTTCCTTACTAGCTTCTCTCTCTCCCCATCATATGTGCATACTTTTGGTTGCCATAGGGATGCTTTTCACTAGTGAGCAACTGGCATTTAGCTATAGAAAAAACACTTTCTTTTCCAAACAAATACTTTGCTTCAGTTTCAAACATAAACAACTAAAAAAATATTGGTCAAATCTGAATCTCAGTCTTTATTTTAAGTAACTAAGAGACTAAATAAATTCAGGCTGTTGCATTCTCCCCTCTGCTCCGCAGACTTATTTTTACCTTCTCCAATCTTTCAAAATATTCCCTGAGGAATCCCATGGGTCTTTCGGGTCGGACTGTACATAGCTGTACAATGCAGTCCTTCAGAAGCTGCTGGATGTTGTGTTTTTGGACATAGAGTTCACATTCTCTGAGGCTGCGCTCCTCCTCACTGGTGTTGCTGCTAGAGGCTGCCATTGCTGCTGTTTGAGAGAAAAAAAAAAAGAGTTATATGAACTACATGTAGAATTAAGATGATCCAGTTGACGTGCTCCCTAGCTATGCTTAGTATTAGCTTTTGTTGCAATGATCTTGCTTTAAAAAAACCTAACGTATCTGCAGGGCTAGTAATTAAAATAAATGTTCAATTCCCAAGTCTGTGCTCTGTCCAGCAGTGCAGAGAGGTGATGTACTTGGCATCTGGGAGGAAGTGGGAACCTTGGGTTGCTCTAGAGAAATTCCCACAGGCCCAACAGAAGCAGGGGTTTTCCCCTGGCCCCCCCCCCACCCCCCACCCTACCACTCCCCTGCTGAATGAAACTCAGCATCCCTAGCCCCCTAAGCACTCCCTAGCCCCCTAAGCACTCTGAAAGGCATAGAGTCATATGGGCATAGGCTGTCAATTATACCCCAGATTTCCTGCCCCAGTGAGGTCCCTCTCACACCACAGAGGCAAGTTTTAAAAATATCTTAAGTATGGTGAAACTTGTTAAGGTAATAGCAAAAGTCACCTCTCTGGTAGTTGTAGCCATTAACAGCTAATAGAAGACATGGAAATACAGATGTTTGCCCAATGAAGATGCTCCACTTCAAGTTAACTAAAATGGGGTGACATTTAGACTAAAAACACTAATTCTGAAGTATGTTCACAGTAATTAGAACTATTAGATTTCAAAACATTACATACAATGCAGGATCCAAATAGGATTTATTAGTAGCATAACTTCCAGTGCGTGAAAATTTCCGTAAGTGTTACTTTAACCAATTTTTGTTTATTCAAGTTGCTCTCAAAAAAGGTTAAACAGAGAAAAGTAAAAATATGTTTAAAAGAGCATTTTCAAAGGTTACATTTAAAAAAGCCAAAACCACAACACCATGTAAAGAAAGTTACCTGGGGCACAGATAGTAGGGACAGCTGTGGATATGTAGAGAATTTACAACGAAGTGTGTTGATCCCAATATCCGCTTTTGGGAGGAAAGAAAGGTAGACAGAAAATAAGTTGCATATTTAATATCTGAAGAGTCACTGAAAAAATCCAAGTGCTACAGTCCTATTACACATGCTTTTCTATTTAGGCACAAGATTGACAAACACAGCATACAGAGCAATATCGTCAATAGAACATTAACTATGCTCCTTTGAAATGTGCTACTAGAGATTATAGGAGAACTAAAGTTAATGCCGCACAGACAACACTTCAACCAGGTTGCATTCGTCACTTATCTCAACAAAAGTAATGTAGAGAAGCAGACACATTGTGGTGTTTATGCAACACACACGTGCTTTACACTGAGGAAAGTTCTACAGTTACCCCTTTTGTTTTGACAACTTGCATGCTGAAGGTCAATAAGTAGCCTAATTAAATGTCCAAGAGTAACTTTTGTGGCTCCATGACAGCCCGCAAATTAGAGTCTATGGAAAAAGCATCATCATGCTGATAGACAGCAAACATGAGTAGCTAGTGGCTCAAAGAGACTACTGTGAAAAAACAATGCCAATAGAATACATGTCAAGCAAGCAAACCAGCCCTACTTTTTTCCATTGAACTCTCTAGGTTTTGTAACAATAAAGCTTTTTATTAAAAAAGCCACCATACGCAATTGCAATGACTTTACTATGAGAACCCAAACAATGCCATACTTCAGGGAGTTACAAATCGTGATCCAAATTTTGGACCTTGTTCCCATCTCTAATTTTTAGTTAAATCGCCAGTGCCAAAATGTAAGCCTCTACAGTGGAACCCTGATGTGAAGAACAACCAGAATATATTCAAACCACAAAATAAGCTCCTCACATGGGGTGAGGGATCCCCCCAAACAGCAACTGAAATGTTAGCCTCATCCCTTTGTAAGGGAGATGCCCTCATTCTGAGATTAGTTTTGGATTAATGAGAAGCAGCAGTCTGAAGGAGAGACTGAAATAAGCGAAATTGTAAGTGTCTCATTGAAAACCTTTGCAAAAATCTTTTTAAGAAAGGGGATGGATTTTTAATGTTTTATTGAATCATCCAATGTAAATCTTGAAAACCTAAACATTTTCCTATAATACCTTCTCACTTTCAAATAAGCAAAACTTGGCAGATCTGTGGTTTATTAACTGGGATTGGTGCAGCACATGAAGGAATCTCCTTTCAAATTACGCCAACTTGGGGTCCCTGCCATTCAGGTGGAAAAGGTAACCCTGCCAAGCCCCTCTCCCAGGGATCAGGTAAGGCAGGATTCACAGGCCAGGGTGCGTGTCAGTCAAGTTAAACCTCCTCTTTCTGCACGTGTGCGCGGGGGGTAGGGGGGGTTTGAAGATTCCCCCACCCCACGCAAAACACACACACACACACCCCGCCAGCACAGCAAACCTCCCGCAATTCTCAGGCTCCCCGACGAAGCCGTAACGGCGTACCTCCACTAGACTGCTCCCAGCCCCACGGGCATGCCCTCCGCCCGGGTGCCCCACCACCACCACCACCACCAGTGTCCTGCCCCCTGCCACTCCAGGCCTTTCTCGCCCCCCCCCGTGCTCTACCCTTCTCCTCCCCCCGACCCCCTAGATCGCCCCACCACCAGTGCCCCCTTCCCCCATCAGTGCCCTGCCCTCCGCCCGGGTGCCCCGCCACCACCAGTGCTCTGTGCCCCCCACTCCGGGCCTTCCTCGCCCCCCCCCGGGCCTTCCTCGCCCCCCCCCGTGCTCTACCCTCCTACCCCCCCGAACCCCTAGATCGCCCCGCCACCAGTGCCCCCTTCCCCCTCCAGGGGCCTTTCCCTCCCGCATCAGTGCCCTGCCCTCCGCCCGGGTGCCCCGCCACCACCAGTGCTCTGCGCCCCCCACTCCGGGCCTTCCTCGCCCCCCCCCCGTGCTCTACCCTCCTCCCCCCCCAAACCCCTAGATCGCCCCCCACCAGTGCCCCCTTCCCCCTCCAGGGGGCCTTCCCCTCCCCCATCAGTGCCCTGCCCTCCCCCGGGGCCTCCCCGGCACCGCGAGCCTCCCTCCCCCCGGCATCCCCCCTCCTCGCCCACGGACCCAGGCCGCTCCGGACGTGCTCCCCGGTGGGGCCAGCGGCCTCTCCCTGGGGCCTCCGCCTCCCGGGGCGGGGCGGCACCCGGGGGCCCTCACTCACCGCGGGGTCCGGGCGGTTCCCTCGGCCTCTCTCACCCCCCTCCCCCCGACCCGGACTCCGGCCTCGGCGGCGATCTCGGCGGCGGCAGATCCCACCGGAAACCAGCTCTCTCAGCCAATCGCCTGCCAACCTGACGTCAATGCGCCTCGCTCTCACTGAGAGCCGTCACCCCGGCAACCTTAAAGGGGACGCGCCGCTCCGTCAGCGTCTTAAAGGAGCCGCCGACACATTCCTCGCCGCCCGCTTAAAGAGACCGCGGCGTCCCGTTCTGTCCTCCCTGCTTCGCCTCCCTTTGAAAAAAGCTCCGCAACCAGCCCCGCCCCTTAAGCGGGGGGCTATGCCCCGCCTCCCCTTAAAGGGACCAACCCCTCAGGGATCTGCCTTGCCCAGCCTCCTCCTCTCCTTTAAGGGCTGCAGCGCCCCGCCCCGAGCTCCAGCCTCCGCCCGGGGCGCTGCCGCCCGCTCCGTGGGAAGGGGGCGGGGCGGGCTGGGGACAGCGGCCCTGACGGGAGCCGGGCGGGACGCGAGGGCCCGGCACGTGCTGGGCTGAGGGCGGGCGCGTGGGCCGGGCACAGGCCGCAGGGGCCAGGCACAGGCCCCAAGGTCCGAGCCCCCAGGGCCGTGCTGGGCGTGAGCCCCAAGGGCCATGCACAGGGCATGAAGACCAGGCACGGGCTGAGGACTGGGGCTGGACACAAGCCCCTGAGATCCTGGCACGGGCACGGGGCCCCCAGGGCCGGGCACGGGCGAGGCTGAGCTGGGCACAGAGCCCCAGATCCAGGCTGGGCTGGGCGTGAGCCCCAAGGGCCATGCACAGGGTACGAAGACCAGGCACGGGCTGAGGACTGGGGCTGGACACAAGCCCCTGAGATCCTGGGCACGGGGCCCCCAGGGCACGGGGCCCCAGATCCAGGCTGGGCTGGGCGTGAGCCCCAAGGGCCATGCACAGGGCACAAAGACCAGGCACGGGCTGAGGACTGGGGCTGGACACAAGCCCCTGAGATCCTGGGCTGGGCACAGGGCCCAAGTCCCAGGCAGGACTTTGGCTAAGCACAGGCCCCAAGGGTACAAGCTCTAAGATCCAAACATGGATTGGGGACCAAAAGTCAGGCTGGGCTGGGGCTAGATACAGGCTCTGGGAGCCAGGCATGGGCCGATCTAAATGTGGGTTTTGAGGGCCCAGTAAGGGCGGAGCGTGGGACATTAGAGGCAGGCTGGGCTGGGGTTAGATATAGGCCCTGGGAACTAGGCCCTTGGAATGGGCTCTGAGGGCCATTAGTTGGCTGAACCTGCACCAGGTTTGAGTCTTGGAGCTGCATATAGGCAGGCTGGAGTGGATATGGGCTGAGCCAGGTCCAGGCCCTAAGGGCTTGGTTCAGGGATGACATACCTCTGTGACCCTGGATTAAAAGGAGGTCACTCATTTTAGTCCCAGAGTTCCATGTGTCCCACATCACTTGTGTTGTTCCCCGCTGGCAGCCTCTCACACTATTGTTGCCATAATGTCCAGCTTTTCATCTGTCAAATTAAATTAAAATGTAGACCAAAGTTGTTTACAAAGGGGGTATCGTTATCCCCACTTTACTGCTGGGTAAACCGAGGCAAGTAGCTGTGAAGTGACTTCCGCCAGGTCACACAGTGGGCCATGGAGTCTAGGTCTGCTGTCTCTGTCTCCAGTGCCCTATCTGAATCATTAGCATCAGAAATTTAGACGCCTGTAGCTGAGGCTCTAAGCAGAGTCACTCACAAAGGAATCACTCCTACGCCACTGTGCATTTGCTGCATATATAATTGTTTTGTCTCCGTTTTTGACTTTGTCAGAGATTGCATCCCACATTTGGGCCTTGGCAGGCTGAGAGGTAGGGGGCTGGGTGCCAGGCTCAGGACCAATTATAGATCTGATACCAGGTGTGTAAGCAGTGGCTAAGGACACCACCACTGGACCCTTACAGTCTTCCTCACCTGTATTCTTATCCTACATTGGGTTCCCAGTGGAAATGAATTGAGCAGCTTCATCCTTTGTCTGGGAGGAGAGGAGAAAACACCCCACAACAGGTTTCAGAGTAGCAGCCGTGTTAGTCTGTATTCGCAAAAAGAAAAGGAGTAGTTTTGGCACCTTAGAGACTAACCAATTTGAGTATAAGCTTTCGTGAGCTACAGCTACATTGGAGATGAACAACAGGTTCATCTCCAATGTAGCAGGCATAGGGTGGGTCATGCCGCAACTGCATTTGCGGAGATGTAGGGAAGTGTGGACAGCACTAAATTGTACTAGAATTGGTTCCAAAAAAAGGACAATATACACTCCCAAGACCTTCCAAAATAAGAAGTCTCCCAATCAACCAGCTGGCCCACCACCTACCGCCATAGTCCAATCCCACTGGGGAAGCCCAGAAAAATACTTAGGCTTTGCAACCTCATCTGATGGTCATCAAATCCAGGCACTGTTATATCAAGGGGGAGCGAATTCTCAGAATTAAGCATCCCTTTGTGGAAGCCTAAATACCAAGGTGGTGGGCACCCTAGAAATCAGCTATACAGCTAGAAATGACCTTGCTGCTAGCATCTTCTTGTTTAAAGCTGCAGGGTGTAACTAGTGATTCAGCATCTGTTCTTTTAAAAAACATTCATAAAACAATTTAAGATCTTTATCATCTGAGATTCACTGTTTGAATTTCTTAGTTGTGCATGGTTAAAGCTTCCAAGCCATTGCTCAAGTTCTCAAAGTTCAGGTAGGTTGATGCGTGCCACATGTAATGTAAAAAGACCGAGAAAATAAGAAACGAACTTCAAGTCCTCAGTCTGCTGATTTCCATATAAATAGGAACATAACCTTTGTTGCAATTGCTTGAGAATTTTTAGGCTGAAAATTCATCTCATTTAATTCCTTTGAAGCCATTTATGTTGTGCCCTACAGATCGAAATGCACCAAGAATTGGAGTATAATGTGTGTGCGTGCCCTTTGTCATCCTAAGCTGCTAATGCTTTCACTGTCACTTTACAAGCCCTCTACAACATGCGTCAGTGTTGTTTCTTTTAGGTTTCTCTTACTTTCGTACTATTTCTCACATTAAAAAACAAAAACAGTTTAGGTCTGCTACAGGTATAAGAGCCAGGCCCAAACCAGCTCCCTGGTTCAAATCCTTTGAACTTTGGAGATCTCAGCTTCATTACTCAAGCAGCTCTCTGTAACGGATTAATCGGAAACATAGCCCCACCAAACTTTGGCAAATTTCAGAGCTAGATCCCAAGCTAAAGCTGATCATCACCGTTCGAGCCCATCTCTATATGTAAGCTGTGAGGAGTCCTTAAAGTTTGCGAAGTGTTATTGAAGTTGAGCATTATTAGTGAATGTCAAATCCACTTAATGCTTTAATTATATTTTTTTCCCCTTAGTTAAACTGAAAAATCTTTCAAGTATCCCTGCAAACAGCTGTATTTTGTTCTAGTTTTCTGGCTTTCAGCTGTTGACACATTGCATCACTGTCTGTTTGGACATGTCCTTGTACAGTTTTGGGATAGAGCCCATATCCTGCTATGCCTGGAACAAAGATCACACCCAAAAGTAAAATTTGGCTCACAGCATTCTCTTATCAAGAGAAAATGACAGTATTCTATAGGAATGATGCAAACCACTCCATCATACTGCAGTCATAGCTCAAAGGTGCAGAAGTAATGTACTTAATACATGGAGCAGTGTAGCTGGGCACAGACTCACCAGCAGCATGTGCTGCTGGTCATCTCAGGGAATTAGCATTCCAGCTTCCAGAGTCCCCTCTTCAAGCCAGTGTCTCACCTTGCTGCTGGCTCCCATGTCCCTCCCAGGACCCTAGTGCCCCTTTCACTAGGTGCTGCCCCCTGGCAGTACCCCACAGTCCTGGTCTCCCCCTCCCAGGGGAACCCCACCCCCACCCACTATCCCTACCTCACCTCAGTCATAGGCTCCTGCCAGTCACCAGCTAGCCCCTGTGCCCTGGGGCAGACTGCAGTATGAGCCACTCAATCACAGGCAAGGTTGGGTTTGGACCTGCTGCCTCTGCCTACCCATGGCTGCCCCTGCAAGCCCCATACCTAATAGGCTTTCCCAGGCTGGAGCTCTCCAGCTCCCTTGGCCTATCCCCAGCCCTGCTCACCTCCAGATACTTAGTTAAGCCCCTGCAACCAGGCCCTTTTCTCACTCACAGCAGAGAGAGAGTCTCTGTGGTTTTCTGGCTCACAACCTTTATAGAGCCAGCTGAGCCCTGATTGGGGCATGGCCCCCAGCTGAGGCTGCTTCCCCAATCAGCCCCGCTGCCTTTTTGCTGCAACAGCTCTCTCTCAGGGCTGTTTTAAACCCTTCTGGGCCCAAGCGGGTGTCCACCCTGCTACAAGCAGAATACTGTGGGATTTGTAAAGACATCCTTGCAATGCTAATCTGAGCTCCCTTCTGTTAAGGGCTTTTGATGCAGCTGCATCTTGAATACAACTCCTTAGAGCCTTCTCTGTGCAAATTAAATGTTCATATTTCTCCCAAATACCTGCCAATAAATGTTCATGTGCTGAGTCTTCTTAAGGCTGTTTCTCAAATCACGTGAAAGAAAAAACTGTATTAGATTCTATCCATACTGCAGTCAAAACCATCCAAGTGACAATCGTGTTTCAACACCACTGTTGTAGCAGAGTTTTAAAGCTTCATCTACACAGGGTCAGGGGACCTAGTTACAACATGATTTTAGTTTGTAGCATAGATGCAATGTTAAGTGTCCTCCACAACAATGCTAAAGCCTCAGACATGTCCATGGGCATATGGTACATCTTGAAACCTTGAACCAGATCCCCTGCAAGGAACCTATCTGCAGTCTTGAGAACTCTGTTATAAACACATGCTATATACTATCTCCCACTTGAGAGATTACGCTACATATATTTACTAAGTTGGTAACCAGGTTGTAATATGGCTGATCCTGCACTTGACTTGAATGCGTTCACAACATGCTTCATATATGGTTCTTAGCGGTGCGGTTGTGAGCCCGGCTGTACCGTGAATGTTAGGCTATAAAGGGGTTCTAACAAGGTCTCTGTGTGGGAAGTCCTTCTAAAATTCACTGGGCCATGTGTCAATCTGGCACCTTTCACCAGCTCAAAATACACTGGGGGAAAAATAAAACCTTTCTGTAACTGTATAAACGCATAATAATGAAATAGTGTTATGAATGAAATAACTTGGATCACTGCTGCTCCCTTAGTAATAGCTGCGGCAGTATGGGAAAGCTACCCAGGTTTCCTCCAAAACATACAGATGCAAGCATGGCTGTGCTGCATGGTAGGTACAGAGAGGCCAGCTCAGCTGACATGAGGTTGTGGGGGGAAATGGTGCTGCATGGATGTTGCTGAACCATTTTAGCTGCAGCCTTGTCAGCAGCATGGTTACATTTAACGTGGTTCTATCTCTGGTGAAGGTAGGCCCTCTAGCATGGTTTTGCTAGCTCAGTTTTCAGCTGCTCTCCTGCTCTGTGGAGGGGACTGTCTATAGCTCAGTTCTAGGATGGCTTACAGATAGAGAAAGGGGGAATCTTGCTAGAACCCTTCAAGCCACAATCAGGCTTTAGCACAGTTGTTGCTATCATGGTTACAGCCATAAGATGAACTGGGCTGTGGAAGATTCAATTTTCCAGATTGGTAAGTGCCAGAACGGGTCTCAGCCTGAAGGAGATTGGATGAATTCCCAGGGACTGTGAATCACGAGGTGATGTACACTCAGAGAGCAAAGACTTATGGATGTGACTTAAATGATCTCAGGGGACTAATTGTTCTAGTTGTTGTCTAGGAATGTTGCCCGAGGGCTGGATTTTCTGGAGGGATTAATTCAATGGCCTGTGTTATACAGGAGGTCAGAATAGATGATCACAGTGGTCCTTTCTGGCCTTGGAATCTATGAATCTATTAATTCTGCTGACTCAGAGGACATTGCTACAGCCAGCCATCATGAGCCAAAGGCATCCCGGGTGAAAATCCACTAACAGCAGTAGAGTTACTCCAAGTCTCGAGTTGTCTCCGTAGGTTAGTTGCATTTTTGTCATGCTCTAAAAACAATGAAGTGAGGGAACCAAAAGCAAAAGCTTTACAGCAATGAATCCAGTTGCAGATCAGTATAACTGGTCCTTCCTCCCTCTCTCTGGTTCCATCCCCTCCGCCTCACACAAACACCACTGAAACTGACCTCCCTGGCAGCCTCCTACGGAGAGAACTGAAGGGGCTGCGATGATGTGCCACGTCCTGTGGAGCTGAAATATTAGCTGCAAAGGAAGGAGGTTCAGCCTGCCCCAGACAGGTGCAGCTCAGTCACCTCATTGTGGTGCTGGTTGTCTCTTTTAGATTTAAATGATCAGCTGCCCGAAGAAAGCCTGCTGGGAAAGAGCCCGACAAGGGGGTAAACCCAGCCTTGGAGCAGAGTCTTGGCCACACAAAGGCGAAGAGGTGGCAGTGGTAGTTAAGGATAGCGAAAGGGGCTAAATTCCCAATTCTCAGAGGAGCTGAGATATGGAGGGAAGATACCACAGCCAGAGCTGGGTACTTTATGTATTTTAAAGTCTTTCTGCCCATCAGGTTTTGCACTTTGCTCTGTTATTACGTTTATACAGTAAACCGTCGGATTCCCCTTTAGACAGCAGCTGCTGCCTGTCCAAAATGCAGTTGCTAATATCACCCTCCTTTCCTGTCTTTCTGACCGCATCACTCCCTTCAACCATGCCACCATTGGTATCCTGTCTTTTCATACATCAGAATCAGGCTCCTTATCCTCACCTTCAGTGTCCTACAAGACATCTGCTTGGCATTCACCTCTACTCCTTTCCTTCTCTTCCTCCTCTTCCCTCGCTCCCTAAAGTCCTCCCAGCCTCCTCTTCTTACTCACCTTTTGATCTTTTTTTCCTGCTGTCAGCTTTTTCCTTCTTCTGTGCTGCCTGCTATGCTTGGAACAGCCGTACCCATTTGTTGTTCATAAAATGCTCCCCCCGTGTGCTGCACTTCTGCTATACATTCCTCCCTCCTGTCCTACTCTCCTCCCCGTTGATCTCTCCACACCCTCTACTACCATCAAGTGCTTCAGGGAAACCTTGTTAATCGCTGTGTACATTTAGTTAGGACACAATTTTGCCTTGAGGAGGCATTTAATTAGTTATTATTTTACAGCACCCAATGTTGTGCTGGGTGCCTTGCAGCACAGAAAAGAGAAGTGTCCTGCCACAAAGAGCTTACATTCTAATTTAGACATGACAGGGAAAGTGACAGAAGGGTGGTGATGGGGGAGGAAGGCATGGGGTTACAGCAATGTGATTACACAGTTACTCAGTCATGGAGCATGGGGAGGGGGGGAGGGTATACTATTAAAAATACTATGATACGCTTCTCATGGGGGCTGCAGTAGAAACTGGCCTTTCCCTTGATATATGGAATCACAGTAAGTCTTAAACAGGAAGTGTTTATTACAGAAAATAATTAGAACAGATACAGACTTCCACAAAACTTGTGTTCCAGCTCTGTCTGCCTTTTTTACCAGAGGGCAACTCTAAAGCCTACAGAGGATAAATACTATCACAGAAACATGACCCTTGTGCTATTAAACATTTTTCTCCACGACCTGAAAGAAAACATAAAATCATCGCTGATAAAATTTGCTGACGAAACAAAAATTGGAGGAGTGGTAAATAATGAAGAGGACAAGTCACTGACAAAGGGATCTGGATCACTTGGTAACGGGGTGCAAGCAAACAAAATGCATTTTAATACAACTAAGTGTAATTGTATACACCTAGGGGAAAAGAACATAGGCCATACTTAAAGGATGAAGGACTCTATCCCGAGAAACAGTGACTCGGAGAAAGATTTGGGGTCATGATGGATAATCAGCTGAACATGAGCTTCCAGACCAATGCAATGGCCAAAAGGGCTAAATGCAATCCTTGAATGCATAAACAGGGGGATCTCGAGTAGGAACAGAGGGGTTATTATCCCCTCTGTATTTTGTACTGGTGCTGGGATACTGCATCCAGTTCTGGTGTACATAATTCAAGAATGTTGATAAATTGGAGAGGGTTCAGAGAAGAGCCATGAGAATGTTTAGAAAATGTGCCTTATAGTGATAGACAAGGAGCTCAATGTTTTTAGCTTAAAGAGAAGGTTAAAGGTGGCTTGGTCACCATTTATAAGTACCTATATTGGGAACAAATATTTGGTAATGGGCTTGTTAATCTAGCAGAGAAAGATATAATATTATTCAATGGTTGGAAGTTGAAACCAGACAAAAATCAAACTGGAAATAAGGTGTATATTTGTAACAATGAGAGTAATTAACCATTGAAACAATTTACTCAGGGGTCACAGGGACTCTCCGTTATTAGCAATTTTTAAATCAAGATTGGATGTTTTTCTAAATGTTATGATCCAGACATTGTTTTGGGAAGTTTGGTGGCCTGAATTGATACAGGAGATCAGACGAGATGATCCCAATGGTCCCTTCTGGCTTTGGAATCTCTGAATCATCGCAGCAATCAGGAAGAATTTAAACTAGAGGGTCTGGTCTTTGAAGACCAGCTCTAAGAAGGAGTTTCATGCAAAGATTGTTGTGGGAAAAGAAGACACATGGGGCATTACGAATGGCATTGGTGGTGCAACATGGTAAGAGACAAGGGCAGATAAATAGGCAGGACAGAGTTATGAAGGGTCTTGGAAAAGGAGACCAAAAAGTTTAACATTGATGTGGTGGAGAACGAAGGTAGACACAGTGCATGGATTTGGAGGGAGAATGAGGGGGATGTGGTCAGATTGGCAGGCCAGGAAAAGTATTTAGATTCATAGATATTTAGGTCAGAAGGGACCATTATGATCATCTAGTCTGACCTCCTGCACAACGCAGGCCACAGAATTTCACCCACCACTCCTGCGAAAAACCTCTCACCTATTTCTTTAAGAAGCTATACTTTGCATACTATGGAGGTGATGTGGATGTTGGTGACACCAGAGATAAAGAAGTTTCATTAATCAAGATGGGAGTTAAGGGCATGGAAGAGAGATTTTGCTGTATGTACAACAAGAAAACGTCCGATCTCAGAGATATGGTGGAGGAAGAAACAGGAGGATTTGGACTCGGCCTTGAAATGTGTGGAATATGTAAACAGTGATTATGTCAGCTGGCATGTTTGATATAAGGATCTCATTGTCAATGTAAGGACATTTTCCCATCAATAAAGTGCAGTGGTTAAGAGCAAATGAATGAGGCAGCCCTTCCGTATAAACCAGAGGTAGCCAGAGTTTTGCTTACACAGCTGGCAGAGGTCTACATGCTGGTCCTTGGCAACCCCAGAGGTGTAGCTCACAGACTACACATCCCAGGATTCTGCTGTTATGTGTGCACAGGCTTCAGGGTGATCTATGGCCTTAGTGATGCAGTTGTTTCTTT
Organism: Natator depressus; assembly: GCF_965152275.1. Taxonomy (NCBI): domain Eukaryota; kingdom Metazoa; phylum Chordata; order Testudines; family Cheloniidae; genus Natator; species Natator depressus. The sequence goes on from NC_134247.1 coordinate 6,464,549, forward strand.
AACAGAAATTGCTATCAGTCCTAACAACCATACTATCTACATCTACCAGAAATCTGAGAATCGAGGGAAGAAAGTCCATGAACTGGCAGAGCACATTGGCTGGGTCACAGGTAAGAGAGTTACAGTTTTTACCTACAATAGTTATTTATTTAATCTTATTGGTTAAAGCTGAAAAGAAAAGAAAAAGGCCCTTTCCCAGAGCAAGACAGAAAATAACCATACCTATTGCTTCTGCACACCATGTTACACTGAGAATAAGAGACCTAATTCGCAGGAAGAGATGGGTTTCAGAGTAACAGCCGTGTTAGTCTGTGTTCGCAAAAAGAAAAGGAGTAGTTGAGGCACCTTAGAGACTAACCAATTTATTTGAGCATAAGCTTTCGTGAGCTACAGCTCACTTCATTGGATGCATACTGTGGAAAATACAAAAGATGTTTGTGTGTATAAAAACATCTTCTGTGTTTTCCACAGTATGCATCCGATGAAGTGAGCTGTAGCTCATGAAAGCTTATGCTCAAATAAATTGGTTAGTCTCTAAGGTGCCACAAGTACTCCTTTTCTTTTTGGAAAGAGATGGATAAGCAACCAGAAAAAATAATCATCAGGAAACAGTGTTGTCTAGTGATTAGATTATGGGACTAGGAGTGTTGGCATCTACCTAGGTTTTATTCCCAAATCTACAGCTGACTTGCTGTGCAAACTTTGACAGGTTTAACTCTTGTGCCTCAGTTTACCTATCTACAAGATTATTATAATAATGCCTGTCATGACAGATGTGTAGTGATGCTCAGTTAATGTTTGCAAAGAGCACTGGTTGAAAGACACTGTAGAAGGGCAAAGTATTATAATAATCTCACATGTCTTTCATTGATTGCTTCATATTGTATTGAGGTTTTGTGACAAAGAGCCATGTATTGGGTAGTCAAGATGCAGAGTGAGAACTGAAGGTGTCAGTAGATGTGTGAAGTTACAGGAATTGACTGGGCTCCCGACTCTAACCACCTTGTGACCTGCGCTGTGGACTGAAATGCAGATTCATGGACCCTGAAGGATGGCATATGGAAGCCAACTGCCGCATATCAGCTACGCTGCCACTTATGTGAAATGGTCCCGACTGGAGAATAAGTTTGCTTTGGGCAGTGGTTCTAAAATCATTTCCATATGTTACTTTGAGAAAGAAAATGACTGGTAAGCCCAAAACACAGAGAGCAGAGACACCTCTTTGAAACGCACTAAGTTAAAAAGTTACTAAGTCACTAAGTTAAAAGCCCCCTATTGTAAGTCATCCGTGCCTGCAGGCCTTGCCATCTTGAACCACAGTACGATGAGATCTCACAAGCTCTGCAGGATTGGGGTAGTACAGTTCTGAGATAGGGGACTTCCAAGAAACACACGTCAAGGAGCAGTGGTTGCATTTTTCCCCTCTGACTCAGTACAAAGCCAGTGATCTGACATAGCACTAGGGAGCATCGTGCTGCTGGAGGTGCCATCCTCTACATGAGGTATGAAATGGATCACCTTTATTTTTATGTCACCAAAGAGTCCGTGGCACTTTATGAAAAAGCCAGGGTGCCCTGGCTAAATCCCGCGTGAGTAGTTGCATTCTGCCTGCCTAACGCTCCTCCTGCAATTTCAGCTGGATACAATATTCTTCCCTTCCTCTATATTAAGATGCTGTACATTGTTGCTGAGCGCTGTTCAGGGCTGGCCTTACCATGAGGTGAACTGAGGTACCAGACTGTGGGGGGGCACCACTAGGACCCAGCGTTTCAAAGTTTTGGCCCAAGCGAGGGAATTGGGGGGCGTCATTTGAGCTCCCCGCCTCAGGTGCCAAAATATTGTGGGCCAGCCTTGGCGCTGTTAAACAGCTGCCATGTCACACCCCAGCTACTGCTGCAATTCAGTGGTGGGTGAAAAAATTCCTGGGTATAACTTGTAAATCAGCTAGTTATAAGAACACTGCTGAAAAGACTTCCTGGTATTATCATGCATAGGTCTACTCAGACACAGAGTCTCATGAATTTCAGTGGCTCTGGGTGAGACAATGCATACATGCCCTAATAAGTGCTCCCATGTTTGAGCCCTTTATGAAGTACTCCAGGATGGCAGGTAGATCGAAGACAGTATTGCAAAGCACCAGAGAAAGACCCTGTAAGGACCAGTCCTCCAGGGGAAGGGAGATGGACTAGATAACCCCACAGGTCTTGCCTTCTTTATAATTCAAATGGGGGCTGTGTGACTTCTTGCTTCTACAGTCCCAGAGCAACTCAAACAGTTATCTGCTGCTTCCAGCATCTGCAAACGTGATTCTCCCACCTTGTCAGTTTGTACTGAAGCAAATCAATTTTACTGGGACAAGAGACAGAGTGTAGCAGCCATAAACTTGTTTTCCTGAAACAAATGTGATCTAGTTACCAGGGTTTGTTTTTCAGTGGACAGTAAATAATTTCACTAAAAGGATCCCAGCTTCCCTAACAGTTTGGAATGTGAGCACTCTGGGAAATGTCATTCACAGAACAGCTTCACTGCAAAGTTATATGCCCCAAACTTCCCACATATTTATTCTTCTGTGTAGCTGACTCTTAACAACAGGTGGCTGAGTAAACACATAAAGAAGTCAATCTGATCCACTATACTTAGTCTAGATTGGCATCCAAATAACATTTTACTGGCTGCAGGATCAAGTGATTTCTGGTGCAGGTCTGTACTTTCCCGCACCTAAAACACAAACATAGACATTTTTACAACTCTCGAAGATGTCTCTTTCAAAAAACAAAAACAAAACCTCAGCCTTTGAAGTGTCAGCTGACTCCTCATTCATGTGCTGAGCCTGAATACAAACCGTATGCAGCAGGAGGGAAGTATACCCTTTTAATCCTCACTGTAGGGGTACCTCTGAAACAGAAGGATCGGCCAAGGGGTAGTGGTAATAGGATTTTAACCAACTAATACATGTCCAGAAGCTACTCAGTGTATTTACCTTTACCGCTAAATAGGTTGTTTTCGCACATTGAAGTTTTGAGACAGGAACCAGTCTAGTGTGCTTTTTAAGGATTTATTCAAATAAGCAAACAAATATAAAGCTAAGCATTTATATGGGGTTGTCTACACTTAAAACCTGCCACTGCTGCAGCACTTCAGTGAAGATGCTACACACACCTACGGAAGGGATTCTCCTGGCAGAGTAGGTAACCCACCTCCCCAAGAGATGGTAGCTAGGTCGATGGGATAATTCTCTCATTGACCTCATGCTGTCCACACCAGGGGTTAGGTCATAGTTATACAGGCCTAAGTTACGTCCCAGGCATTGTGATATAGTTATATAGGCCTAATTTCTTAGTATAGAACAGGCCTAGGTCTCTAACTAATTTGTCTCTAATTTCCCTAAACAAATCCTATAAAACACAGCGCAATGATCCAATCAAGGTTACAATTTGCATCTGAATAACTAGATCAGTGGTTCAATTTATTTGGCTCGCAAATTGCTACAAGAAGTTATAGAGTCAATTTATAAGGTTAACGCAAGAATTACTTCAGTACTTCACAGGGAAGTTCAGGAACAATGCCTTTCTTTTAATCTAATCAATTGGGCTCAGGCCATGTCTCCGTTTCAGCCACTACAGCGGCACAACGAAGGGCAGGTTTACACTACAAACTTGAATCGGTGCGGGTGCACCGATGCAGCTGTGCCACAGTAACGTTTCTGGTGGAGACGCTCTAAGCCAAGGGGAGAGCGCTCTCCCGTTGGCTTAATAACGCCACCTTCGCAAGAAGCGCTATAGTGGCACAGCTGCATCGAGACAGTCTCCTGCCGACATAGCACTGTCTACACGGCGGGTTATGGTCAGTATAACTACATCACTCCAGGGGTGGGGATTTTCACACCCCTGAACAACAAATGATACCAAAGTACAGGTATGTCTACATTTACCCGACGCTGCTGCAATCAATCCACCGGGGATCAATTTAGAGAGTCTAGTGAAGACCCGCGAAATCGACCATAGTTAGCTCTCCCATCGACTCTTCCAGTACTCCACCGGAACCAGAAGAGTAAGGGAAGTCAACGGGACAGTGTCTCCTATCGACACAGCGTGGTGTAGACTCTGCAGTAAGTCAACCTACGCTACGTCAACTCCAGCTACATTATTCACGTAGCTGGAGCTGCGTAACTTAGGTCAACTTAACCCCCTAACGTAGACCTGCCCTCAGTGTGTAATGTAGAGCTGGTCTAAGGTACTGCAGCTGAAAACCAACTTCCTTCCATTCCTCAGTGTGATCTTTCTGAATGAGAACCAAGTAGTTGCTGCTGTAAGTTTATTTACAATACATGTTTGATGCCATTTCCAAAAAAAACCTTTTTTCTTTTCTAACATAGGTGGTAGTCTCTGTTCAGAGACATTTGCTGGACAGCCAAACCCCTTCCCCCAAAATTGTTATCACTGTACAGTCTTCATTGTTCAAATATTTAGGGGCCTGATCCTACAAGGTGCTGAGCATCCTCAGCTCCTTTTGAAGTCCAGAGGAGTTGAAGTGTCCACCACCTCACAAGATCGGACTCTTTGCATCTAGGGATCACACCACCCCTGAACTAAAGCCATCCCTGGATGGAGAACAACAATCAGACAGATAGCCATTCGCTAGACAAGGAAGGGAAAATTCTGGCCAAAGACATTCAGGCAAACTTCTACTCTTATGAAAAAACCCATTATAGGATGCTCAGTGTCTACAGAAAACACAAAGAGTCTTAGTTTCTAAGGTCTCCTCCATCAAACCTACACGATTTATCTATCTTCAAAAGGATATAGGGCTGAGCTGATGCAGAAGTCCGAGGCTAAACATCAGTTCTGAAATATCTATCAAGCTGTCACAACCGCACCAAGAAGGTCTTGTTCATTTGATTCTTTGAAAAAGGAGAGACGTGTAGGTCCATTTTGGGACTGTAGTGGAGGGGATTGCTACTTGTCAGGGTTTGAATGCTTAGAGTCTCTGGCATCCCTGCACACGCGGCTCCTCATCTTTGCAAGGTAAAGAAATGGCATTCGGTGCCATTTGTTGTGGAGGTAGGATCCCTTTTAGAGGAGTCCTTAAAAGAAAAAATAGCCTGCCAGACGATGTGTCTGTTCAGCATGGATACAAGAGATCCCACGGTGCTTTTCATAAAAGGGAGTACATGCTGCTGCTGTTAGACAGAAACTTTCCTCTCCGCTCTTGCTTGGCATGCTGGCTGCTCACCACCCTCCCGTACAGAGGTGGACATCGTTTGGTGGGGAGCTATTATTGGGCTAAATCCTAACATTCTTATGTGGGCGACACTCCCATTGAAGTCCCCCAGCGGAAGTGTTGCTTGAGTAAGGACTATGCCATCACCAAGTAAGAACATCAGGATTTGGCCCATTATTACCACTGTCATCTCAGAAGAGGAATGTCCTTCACCTCAGCAAGTGCTAAAGCCAAGGACCAACGACATAAGGCTTCAATTGTCTTTTTCCCTCCAGGGTCATGATTGCAGCCCCTGTCTGTTTTCATACACAAACCCAGACAACCTGCAGCTCATTGGGAAAGTTGATTCCCAAAAGCAAAGTAGCAAGGGGAATTTGACAGCGATGCAACATTTCTGCAACCTGGATAAGAAAGCCATCAAGGAAAACAAGGATTCTGGGTTAGACACCCTTCACCGGAACAGCATCAGGTAGGAAGTACTCACCATGGGTGGGTGTGATCTTGTGGTTCTTAGTCAAAGACAGGAGAGTTTTGCCTGAATAAGGACTGCAAGATTAAGCACATTAATCTAATTCACAAAAACACAGGGCCAGACTAGTGAGCAGTTATTCACCCAAGTAACCACATTAACGTCGGAAGGATTACTTGTACAAGTAGCTTCTTTTTAAATGGGAGTAAAGGCTTCACAATCTGGCATAGGTCAATATCTGAGGTTAAAAATAGGTGAAATCAATAGCTACATTGGAAGTGACCTCTTTTTCAATCAGTGGGCTCAGTGAAGTGATATCAATCCTAACCGGAGAGACCTTGGGTCAAATTCAGACCACTTGCATGCATCTGCAACTCTAGACATTCGGTGGAGTTACTCATATTATCAGGTTTCAGAGTAGCAGCCATGTTAGTCTGTATCAGCAAAAAGAAAAGGAGGACTTGTGGCACCGTAGAGACTAAAATTTATTTGAGCATAAGCTTTCGTGAACTACAGCTCATATTATCAGTACGCTCTATGGTCTGTATTTATGTAAATCTAGTATATATAGGTTTCAGAGTAACAGCTGTGTTAGTCTGTATTCGCAAAAAGATGAAGTGAGCTGTAACTCACGAAAGCTCATGCTCAGATAAGTTGGTTAGTCTCTAAGGTGCCACAAGTCCTCCTTTTCTTCTAGTATATATATGAATTGCCAGTAGATGGCACTCCCAATACATAGCACCATTTCTGGGTTTTGTAAAATAAGCTCCATAAAGCTTGGTATATGCACTGCAAATGGCTTCCTTTGTGGAGCTCTGTACATCCATTCTTAACTCCTGCTTACACTTGGTCTCAATCTGTCCACTCTCCTAAACTAAGGAGACAGGTCAGTTCTCAGAGTAACTCCAGCACTAAGCTCTTCTGGGCAAGCTGTGCAGCGTTTCTTCCATCCTCTCCACCTGATCCACAGTACACTGGATCAAAACAACCGAGTCATGGACTGATAACCACATTGTAAGGTCACAAACCTGAACTATCCATTTTCCAATACAGCCAAGCCTCCTGATTTGTCAGATGACTGATTTCAGATCATATTTGCAAAGTGTAGCCAACCTGTCTTTCCTACCTGACTGCAGAGTTCATATAGTTCTGATTTGGAATTGGGAATTACGTGGTGTCATTTTTTTTTTTAATTACTCCAGAAAGTGAACCATCTCTGCACCAAAGAGGTGCAGCATAGACAATGGCAGGGTACATACAGCTACTGTTCTTCTGTCCTGCACTGGACAAGACACCTCCAGGGGTGAGAGGCAATTTCAGACTCTGTGCTGGCCCAGCATATGGTGTCTCTTCTGAGGCAGCTATTGCTTTGGAGGAAGAAAGAGCAGTCAGACTTCTCAGAGATGACTGCTTGGAGTCTAATATTAACGAGTTGAAAACATTCTTTGTTTTTTCTTTGCAAAATTAAGTCAGCAGTGTGTCTGTTTTGGAGGAGATTCCGGCATGACCAAGTTTAGCAGCACTGGTGTAGATGGAGCATTGGTGATCTGGGCCAGACAGGTAAAGGACACAAAGAACAAGACCATTTTAATTCTAGATTTGGTATTTTTTGAAAGCCATGGAACAAATTATATAAACATGGGCCATAAACAGGAATAGAAGTTAAAAGGTTAACAATAAATTTATTTTAAATGGCAGGGTTTGTATCACTTGAGTGTTTCACTCACACATGCTATCTGAGCAGTAGAATCAGAGAGATGGAAGAGACTTTTGAGGTCCTGTTTAATCTAGCTCCTGGAAACAAATGCAAAATGCTCCTACAGTATATTCTCTACTGCTTTGTCCAATCTAGTTTTAAGTTTCCCTACTGCCAGTGCTTAATTACTGCCAGGACTGAGCCCTGGCACCTCTAGGCTTGGCAGTTCATAGCCCCAGCACATGGACTGAGGATAGTAAATGGCCTTACGGGTGATACTAGAAATGCAACGTGCTGTCTAGGAAGCACTTGAGACAATACTCGCTGTCAGAAAGGGGGAAGATTCTAAACAGTTTTTCCCCCCCCAGCCATCAAAGTGAAGTGTAAGCAGAGAAAAAGTCCCATGGAGTGATGCATTCAGAAACAAACACCACTGGCTTCAAAGCCCCAGGCCTTGATAAAAAGCAGCATCGGGCCTGCTTCTCCGCTCACATAACATCAATGTTGCAGCTGATTAAGTCCCTTCACTTCAATGGAGTTATTTCTGATTTACACAGTGTAAAGTAAGGGGAGGAGAATCAGAGCTATGTATGCCACACTTCTATGTATAACGTGTTCTCTTTAGTGTGACTGGTCTTTCTATGTTGACATGCTACAACCGTATTTCTTTACTCATCATCGGAAAGCTAGTAAAATGCAAGCGAGCCAACATTTCCTTCAAGAAATAATCCCAGAAATAAAGGGACGCTGCAAACATCTGTAGCTGAATCCTTCCTGCACCATCAGACATCTCTTAGGGCAAACATAAAGTCTTCAGCTGCATTACTAAGACTTTGAAAGATTTGAACAATAGAATTGCCTTCATGGCTTTCTCCATTCCATCTCATCTTAGACACATATGGCTTGATGTTCAGGATAAGACATACACAGCTATGTGCAGAAAATTGTTCATTTAATTGTGCATGCATTAAGGGTGACTACACACACCAATCTGGTAATTGTGTCCACAATGGCCAGTTACACATCTGTTGACAATTTGCATACACAGTTGCCTGGCTTTGCATATAGTGTCAGTTATAGGAAAGCCAACAGGTGCAGAGGAACACACGGTTTAGACAGACACATGCTTTAAGAGAGGATTTATTAAAGGAGATATTCTATAACCTAGTAAAGAGGAGAAGATAGAAGTTGATAAAGTACAAGTATGAACTGAAGAGAAACAGTCAAATGAAAAAGAGTCCCATTCAATTACATCACATGCTGGCACACAACTAAATATTGATAAATTTTATAAGTGCATGTATACAAATTCAAGAAGTCTAAATACTAAGATGGGTGAACTTGTGTGCCTAGTATTAAATGAGAAAACTTGGTGGACTGATGATAATCAATGGGACAAGGTAATACCCGTGAATAAAATATATAGGAATGACAGAGTAGGTCGCACTCGTGGGGGAGTGGCACAGCATATGAAAGAAAGCAGAGTCAAATACAGTAAAAATCTTAAATGAATCAAACAGTACATAGAATCTCTATATAGATAGACTGGCCATGCTTGAATAATAAGAGTATAGCAGTAGGAATATGCTACCAACCACCTGACCAGGATGGTGATGGTGATTGTGAAATACTCAGGGAGATTGCAAAGACTACGGAAAACAGACAACTCAAGAATAATGGGGGAGTTCAACTATCCCCATATTGAGTGGGAACATGTCACTTCAGGATGGAATGTAGAGATTAAATTTCTAGTCACCATTAATGCCTGTTTCTTGGAGAAGCTAGTCCTGGAACCCACAACAGGTGAGGCAATTCTTGATTTAGTTCTAAGTGGCGCACAAGATCTGGTCCAAGAGGTGAATATAGCTGAAGCACTTGGTAATAGCAACCATAACATAATTAAATATAACATCCGGGGGCTGGGGAGGGGGCAGGAATAACAGAGAAACCCACTACAGTAGCATTTAACTTCAAAAAGGGGGACTATGCAAAAATGAGGAGGTGAGTTAAATGGAAATTAAAAGGAACAGTCACAAGAGTGAAATGCCTGCAAGCTTCATGGACATTTTTAAAAAACACTATAATAGAGGCTCAAACTATATGTATATCCAAATTAGAAAACAGGACCAAAAAAATGCCATAATGGCTAAATGGAGTAAAGGAGGCTAGAGACAAAAAGACAGCTTTTAAAAGCTGGATGTTCAATTCCTACTGAGGAAAATAGAAAGGAGCATAAACTCTGGCAAGTCAAGTGTAAAAGTATAATTAGGCAGGCCAAAAGAGAATTTGAAGAGCAACTACCAAAAATCCCCACAAAAACTAACAGCAAAAAATTTTTAAGTACATCAGAAGCAGGAAGCCTGCCAAACGATCAGTAGGGCCACTGGACAATCGAAGCACTAAAGGAGCACTCAAGGAAAACAAGGCCATTGCAGAGAAGCTAAAGGACTTCTTTGTATTAGTCTTCATTGCAGAGGTTGTGAGGGAGATTCCAACACATGAGTCATTCCTTTTAGGTGACAAATCTGAGGAACTATCCCAGATTGAGGTGTCAGTAAAGGAGGTTTAGAAATAAATTGATAAATTAAACCATAATAAGTCGCCAGGACCAGATGATACTCAAGAGTTCTGAAGGAACTCAAATATGAAATTGCGGAATGACTAACTGGTATGTAACCTATTGTTTAAATCAGACTCTATGCCAAGTGACTGGTGCATAGCTATTGTAACGTCAACTTTTTAAAAGGCTCCAGAGGCAATCCTGGCAATTATAAGCTTAAATTCAGAACCAGGTAAATTGGTTGAAACTATAGTACAGAACAGAATTATCAGACACAAATGAACGTGATATGTTGGAGAAGAGTCAACATGGCTTTTGTTAGAAAGAAAGAAAGAAAGAAAGAAAGAAAGAAAGAAAGAAAGAAAGAAAGAAAGAAAGAAAGAAAGAAAGAATCAGGCTGTGACAGGATTGAAGTTGCCTGTAATAATTTGTGAATATTGTGGTTGTTGTAATGTTTACTGTATGCATATGTTGAATTAATTTAATAGCAGGATTGTCAGGAAACTCAGGAAAGGGCTGGTGGATACGTATATACGCTCCTCAGCAAACATTTGACAGACAACACAAGTGCCATTCAGTTTGATGCTCTGATGGGACCCTCTGCTGGGCCTGCCATCTGACGGGTTTGATCACAGGGACCCCCTTGGGACTGTCACCTGACATGCTGAAATTACCTCTGAGCCCATTTTCCCTGCCAGCCTGGGACTTCCAGAACCCTGTCTTGTTGAGCCAGACACGCTGGCCTGCTGCAACACAGACTCAGGGTCTGAACCATGCACCCAAAGCTGCAGGCTTTAACTGAAAACCACTCAGCAGGTTACCTATCTCCAGCACCCAGACACCCAGCTCCCAATGGGATCCAAATCCCAAATAAATCCATTTTACTCTGTATAAAGTTTATACAGGGTAAACTCATAAATTGTCCTCCCTCTATAACACTGATAGAGAGATATGCACAGCTGTTTGCTCCCCCAGGTATTAATCACTTACTCTGGGTATATTAATAAACAAAAGTGATTTTATTAAGTAAAAAAAAGTAGGATTTAAGTGGTTTCAAGTAATAACAGACAGAACAAACTAAGTCACCAAGCAAAATAAAACAAAACAAGCAAGTCTAAGCTTAATACATTAAGAAACTGATTACAGGTAGTATCTCACCCTCAGAGATATTCCAATAAGCTTCTTTCACAGACTAGACTCCTTCCTAGTCTGGGCCAAATCCTTTCCTTGGTACAGTCCTTGTTAGTTTCAGCAGACATCTTAGGTGGTAAACAGGGGTATTCTCATGACTGGGACCCCTTTGTCCTGCTCCACCCCCTTTTATAGCTTTGGCATAAGGCAGGAATCTTTTGTCTCTCTGGGTCCCCACCCCGCCTTCCAAATGGAAAAGTACCAGATTTAAGATGGATTCCAGTATCATGTGACATGGTCACATGTCACTGTAAGACCCCAGCCTCCATTCTCCCAGGGCTGGCCCCCCGGGTACACAGGAAGGTTTTCAAGTAAACAGAGCCATTTACAACCAATTGTCTTAGTCAATGGGAGCCATCAAGATTCTAAACCACCATTAATGGCCCACACTTTGCATAATTACAATAGGACCTCAGAGTTATACTTCATATTTCTAGCTTCAGAAACAAAAATAATACATGCATACAAATAGGAGGAATATATTCAGTAGGTTATAACCTTTGTTATGATACATTACAAGAGATATTTTGCATAAAGCATATTCCAGTTACATCATATTCACACTCATAAGCATATTTCCATAAAACATATGGAGTGCAATGTCACATGCCAGACCAGTTTCTCCAGCAGCGGCTTGGTCCCTGTGGAAAGGAGGATCTAAGAGTCTCAAAGGGTTTAAAGAGACACATCCAAGGACAGAGACAAGTTTTAGAGAATGAGATCCCAGAGCTTGCTGAGTGGAGCCCTGGGGGAAGTTAGATCTACTGGGGTCCCCATCAGGAGGAGAGGGAGACCCTAGATAAGAATGCACGTAGACCTTTTGTTGTTTTAAAATCATTTTTTCCTATGCTATGTTTTAAGAAAGCAGGTTTGGGCCACTAATCCACTGATCACAAGCTCCCAAAGGGCAGAATGACAGGAACCATACCCAGTCAGACCTGCAGGGTGAGCATGGTTGACACACAGGGTACTGTAGCCCAGCACCCAGGCTAAGAATGGAAGAATCGCATGTTTACACCCAAAGAAAGGTAAAGGCTCAACACTGGTGATGGGTGTACTCAGAGGCCAGAAAGGAGGCCAAAGTGCTGTTAGCCCTACATCTGTGACACAGCCCCTAATCTCCAAAGACAATCTATCAAAAACCCTTCTCTTAAGTCTGACTCAGCTATGTTTGATGTTTGGTCAGAGTTGGTGGTATTTTCCAACACTCCTTTCATTAAGGCGAGCATAGCATGTCTTCACCACAGAGGTTAAATACTAGCTGTAGGCAGCTAGCTGCAAAGAAGATTGGTCAATACTGTTGCAACAGTGTTGGATGGCAAAATATAAGTATGGTTACAACTTCTATTACACAAGTCTCAGTTGCTCTTGTGGCTGGATTTTAAAAACCTGTCTATGGGTAATTTTACTATTACTACCCCAAACAGCAAGCTTTCAATTACAGGGGCTAATCAGACAAAATTCCTTAAAATAGTCATGACATTCACCTATTCAGGCTCGACTCCTCTTTGGACATTAATATTTCATCAACAAGCACTGCTTGAACTTTATGGACAATAGCAGGTAATACAAGACCAGCTTTTACATTTGATGTTTTTAAAGTGTTTTCCTGCAATTCTCTTAATTTCAACTGTTCCCCCTGCCATGTTTGCAAATTAGTTCTACATGACAAAGGTAAAAAAAACTGTACCTGAAGAGGTGGTTTTTAACCCACGAAAGCTTATGCCCAAATAAATCTGTTAGTTTTTTAGGTGCCACGGGGCTCCTCGTTGTTTTTGTGGATACAGACTAACACGGCTACCCCTCTGATACTTGACTACAAAGTTAGTTCAGCCTAAAACATCACTCAGGGCTGTGAAAAATTTCACTCTCTGTGTGATGTAATGAAGTCAACCTAAGCCCAGGGGTGAAAGTAGGCCAGTACGGGCTGGTACGGTGTACCGGTAAGAAGCTGGTACTGGCCTGTACGCAGTCACGGCAGCGCTTTAACGTCAGTGTCCCTTTTGCCTCCCCGTTGGCGGCCCTGCTGGTAAAGGCCCTACCAGCAGGGCCACTGATGGGACAGGGGGCAAAAGGAGAAGTTGCCCCAGGGCCGGTGATTTAAAAGGGCCCGGGGCTCCCAGCCGCTGGTACCGTGGAAGAAGCCTAGGCCCTTTTAAATTGCCGCCAGAGCCCCAGGCGGCGTGGGCCAGGCACCATGGATGGGCTGGCTGGGGGAAGTTGACCCCCCAGCCCTGCCCCTTCTGCTGAGGCCCCGCCCCTTCCTGGGGCCCAGAGCCGGGCCCCCGTACCAGTAAGTGTTTCATATTACTTTCACCCCTGCCTAAGCCCCAGTGTAGATACCGCTAGGTTGAGGGAAGAATTCTTCCATCCTTCCGTCGTCACTGTAGTAAGTGTCTACGTTGCAAGGCTGCAGCTGTTCTGCGGTAGTGTTCCCAGTGTAGACATACCCTTAATCACTACATTGCATTGTGCATTAGAACCATTTGCCATCAACTTCACTGGGTTGAGGACCAAACCCATGTCAATATGAGCTCAGAAATAGTATTGATTTGGACTTATTTGTTTTAACAGAAACACTTTCCCTAAAATACACACTTTGCCAGAGACTGATAATTCTGACATGTTTGTGGGTCTTGAATTCTAAAATACTGGAACAAAAGAGATTTCTATAAGAAGGGCCTAGATCCTGTGAAAAGGGATTCATCCAGGTAGATGCTTATGTCCACATGAAGTCCAACCGAATTTGGTGGGACTCTGTGGCTCCTATAGCCATAGGATCACAGCCATATCCTATAGCCATATGATCACATACCTACAACAAATACTCTCATGTTATCCTTACACATACAGCATTCCCATTGACTTTAGCACTCACATGAGGATTACTCATCTAATTAAGGGTTTGCAGGATCTGCCCTCAAGTTTCAATACACTTGTTTACTTAACCGTTAGTTTAGCTACATTAACTTTGAGAATATTTGTGATTTAGACGCATGTTTTCCTTTTTCTTGGTGTTTTCTAATTAATAGGCCTGGACCTATATGTGACATGAATAGGTTCATTCCTACATGATTTCAGTAGGACTAACTGCTTGACTAAAGTTATTCACATTGTATGAGTGCTTATGGGATTGGACCACAAGGTTCGCAAAACACTTGACACTTCTACAGCACCTGTCATCCAAGGACTTTAAAGTATTAGGGATTACCTATACGATGGGGAAGGATGATCTTGTTTTAAAGGCAGTGGACTGAGACTCAAGCTCTGGGTTTGATTCTCAGATCTGCCATAGATGTCCTGTGTTTCCTCCATCAAGTTACTTGATCTCTCTGTGCCTTAGTGAAATGTAGATCAAAGTATTACTCCCTTTCCCCTACCCTTTATTTGTCTGGTCTAGTCAGGCCTCATTCCAGCAAAGATATACAATTATGCCTAGAATTACACACTTCAGCTACTCCCATTGACTTTAGAGGGACTACTCAAGGGTAGTAAGTCAAGCCCACACTTCAGTCTTTGCAAGATCAGGAGCTCTTCCAGACCTGGTCAGTCTTACTATACGTTTGTACAGTGCCTAGCACAATGGAGGGACCTGGGTTTTGGTTGGGACACTAGTAGCTAAAGGCTTGGTGCATGGGAAGGGGAAGGACAGAATTATTCAAATAGTAGGATGGTGTTGTTTAACACTATAGATATAATCCAAGAGACTCGTTTTAGCTAGCTGGCAGCCAGGAGGGGCTAGGGCCCAGCCCAGCTGTTCCCTCCCTTCCAGCTGTTCCCTGCCCCCAACCCCCCCAGCACATCTGTCAGGACTCCCGTCTGATGCAACCACAACACAACCACGTGGCCATAGGCAGCCGCTCCTCCCCTCTAGCCAATCACAGCCAGCCCTGTTGGCCTAAGGGGCGGGGCGTTCCTCCTTTGCCCCGCCCTGCCCCTCCAGAAAAGCACGCGATTGGCCGATTCCAGGCCAGCGGCGGGCGGGGCGGCTGGTCCGAACGCCCGTTGGCCAATAGGAGGCCTCACGCGCGAGCGCCTGCGCCCGCCCGCCGGGGGCTCCAGCTGTTTTGGTGGCGGGGCTGGCCGGGCGCGGCGGCGGCGGCGGCGGCGGAGGAGAAGAAGAAGCCCGGGCCCGCGGGGAGCCAGCGGGGCCGGGGCGCGAGCGGGGCCGGGGCGTCCGCGCGCCGCCCATGGAGGCCGCAGCGGGGGGCGGCCCGGCCGCGGGGCCCGAGGCGCTGAGCTGCTTCTCCTACAACCAGGACTGCACGTAGGCGCGGCGGGGCCGGGCGGGGGGAGGAGGCCGGAGGCGGGCGGGCGGGCGGGGGAGGGGAGAGGGAAGGCCCGAGGCGTGCAGGGGACTCAGTGGCAGATGGGGGGGGAGGAGGAGAGGGGAAGAAAAGGGGGGAGGGGAGAATGAAGGCCCGAGGCATGCTGCGGACTCAGTGGTGATGGGGAGAGGGAAGGCCCGAGGCGTGCAGGGGACTCAGTGGCAGATGGGGGGGGAGAGTGGAGAGGGAAGGGGAAGAAAAGGGAGAGAGGGAAGGGGGGGAGGAGAGGGGAAGAAAAGGGGGGAGGGAAGAATGAAGGGGGGGAGGGGAGAATGAAGGCCCCGAGGCATGCAGGGGACTCAGTGGCAGATGGGGAGAGGGGAGGGGGAAGAAAAGGGGGGAGGGAAGAATGAATGGGGGGAGGGGAGAATGAAGGCCCGAGGCATGCAGCGAACTCAGTGGTGATGGGGAGAGGGAAGGGGCGGAGGGAGGAAGAAAAAGGGGAAGGGGGGAGGAAGAAAGGGAACTGGGTGGGGGGGAGAGGGAAGGGAGGAAGAAGAGGAGGGGAAGGGGAGAATGAAGGCCGGTGTTCAGGGGACTCGGAGGAGAGGGGAGGGAGGAAGGCAGGAGTCAGATGGGGATAAAGGAGAGTATGGGGCAGGGGGAGGAGAGCCAGCCAGGCAGGCGGGGGCACTGGCCCTGACTTGTCCCCTGAGGAGGGGAGGGAGATCCTCCCCGCTTAGCCCTGTGGCAGGGCAGCTGCACTGGAACGGGAACAAAGAGGCAGCTGTGTCTCCCTGGCTGGCTCCTTGTACCTGCGGCTTCCAGGGCAAGTCAAGCTGGTCCTGGCAGCCTTGAATCTGGCTAACCAGGCTGGGCTTTAGCTAACTGTTGCTGCCTGTCAGGCTTTCCAGCTTGTGCCAGGTTGCTGGGTCCCAGCAACTCGGTCTCTGGCCCACACAGGAGCAGCTCTTCTGTTGGGGAAGAGTTGGCCCCAGCATTTCAGACCCTGGATACTGAGCTTATAGGAAGGGTCAGTTGTGCCAAAGCTATCAGGGTCCTGTTGTTGAAGTTTTCTGTACCAATAATATTCATCTGTCCCATGTTTGAGCCTCGGCCCATGGGGATATCTGGCTGTTGGTGTGCAACTTCAGTCCAATTCAGCTCTCCTCTTTCCTTCAGTACAAGCAGCCTTCCTTCTTGTAGAGCCAAACCACTTCTTGTGTTGGGCCCAATCTTGCAAGGTGCTGGGCACCCTTAAGTTCTTGCACATTGGAGACAAGGCATTTCATGGGATTGGGCCCCTTATGCCACCCAATTATTTATATTCCAGCTGAGAGGATAGAAAGTTTAACTCCTTGCACAATATAGAGTGGAGTTGCATCATACATGCATTTAACTTACATAAATTCAACTATACATGCTCGACGAAAAAGAGAGAGAGAGAGAAAAATAACGATTTAAATAGTGCGGGCTGAGCGGGGCTGGCAGCAGGAATCCTGGCTGCCAGGAGCTGGCGGACAGAACCCCAGACAGCAGCGGGCTGAGCCACTCAGCCCGCTGCCGGTCTGGGGTCCTGGCCACACTGAGCCCGCTGCCGGCCTGGGGTTCCGTCTGCCGGATTCTGCCAGCCGGGATCCCGGCCACCGGCCCTGCTCAGCCCGCTGCCAGCTGAGTGAACGGAACCCCAGGCCGGCAGCGAGCTCAGCGCGACCGGGACCCCAGACTGCAGGGGTGAAAGTAAAATTTTTCTCTTACCAGGAAGGGGCAGGGCCTCAGGCGGAAGGGGTGGGGCTAGGGGGTCAGCATCCCCCACCAGCGTGCCCATGCTGCCCGGGGCTCCAGCCCAGGGGTAGCTGCCCTTTTTGCCCGCCCGAGGGGGGGGCCAAAAGGGGCAGGGATGTTAAAGCGCTGCCAGAGCAGCGCTTTAAGCAGGGTCCTTTTGCCGCAGCAGCATTTTAAAGTACCCTGCTTAAAACGCTGCCCCAGCAGCGCTTTAAAGTAAGGCGGTAGGGGCCAGTACAGGTGGTCACCTTTTACCGGTATGCCATACCACCTTAATTTCACCCCTGCCAGACCAGCAGCCGGCTGAGCGGCTCAATGGGCTGCCGGTCTGGGGTTCCATCCGCCGGCTCCTGGCAGCCAGCATCTCGGACGCACTGAGCCTGCTGCCGGCCTGGGGTTCCGCTCACCCAGGCTGGCAGCGGGCTGAGTCGGGCCGGTGGCCGGGACCTGCAGCATGCCTTTTTAAAAAAAAAAAAAAAAAATTGGCTCGCACACCACTTTTGGCACATGTGCCATAGGTTGCTGACCCCTGTTCTAGTGTATACTGTACTTTATGGGCGATTTAAGGGATTTTCAAGGGTAATTTTGGCTATACACAATTTTTGTCTTACGCGCTGACCTTAGAACCTAACCCCCACGTAAGATGTGACTCCACTGTACTTGTTACACACCCAGAGCCATGTGTCTGTGGCAGTGCACAAAGCATTGTTGTATGGGTGAGTGCCTACATGTCACAACATATGATTGCGCCCTTCTCAATCTGATATAGTTAGGGCACTGGAGTTTAATCCCATCTCACATCACACTTCCTGCTTTACCAGTTTGTGCTTTCCTCACTTAGTGTCACTGTTGTGCATTCAGGGCTCGGCTGGTCATGAGCTACATTGATGTTAACTGTGAAGACCTGTAATGGCAACATCTGGATGCCTATAGAGATGATGTGAGCCTTAGTTTATGCCTCTGCTTTTTTTGTTAGAGCCATTCAGTGCACATTTCTTGGCAAAATGGGCATTTAAATAGTTGTTCAGCTATGAACTATTTCTTGGCAAGATGACTTGTGTGGTAGCATGCTAAGTGACGCTTCCATCGGGTGATCTCACTGCTTTACAAGGCTGGGTGCATGCTATGTCCAGTTTACAGATAGGGAAACCTAGGCACAGCAAGTGTCTCTGCCAACTTCACCTAGCGAGTTAAATATCGGGGCTGAAATAAAGCCTTGGTCTGACAGTCTGCTTCCGTAGCCACTAGACTTGAGCATAGTCTCCAATATATTTTAGAAGAGGCAAAATGTGAACAGCATTCTTCCTAATATTTAATAATCCATCTCAACCCTGAGTCTTCCTAAGTAGCTCAAAACTATTGCAAATACAGCATAAGTTTTGCAGGAGTGGGGAGATAAGTTTTCCTAGTGGCTTAATCCAGCAGTGGATGTATTCTTATGCATAGGTATTGATGGAAAACAGAATGTGTTCTACAGTTGCTAGAACAGTAGCTTGCAGGAGAACTGAATTATCTATTCTGCAGTTAACTGGATATCTGCCATCAAGGGCAGGCCTGTGGGTCTTGGTAAATGTCTGGTACCGATCACCAATAGCTGTCCCTGCACGGGGAACCCCCACAGAGGGAGCTTTATTGGCAGTTCTTCTAAAAAGTAGCTAGCTCCATTAAATAGTGTCAAATACAGTTTTGCTTAACCTATGGTTTCTGTCTGCAAGAGAGCAACTTTTACTGGATCCTTGGGTGGTCACTTAACAGAAGTGTCACTTTAAGAGACATGGGCTGCGTTCTACTAGTTCACTTGCCCTTTACTACAAGACCAAAGTCAGTTGCTAAGATATCCTTATTTATATACTCAAGAAAGGTATAGGTACCAATATTTCTACAGAGATTTTGAAAGAAATAGAGTTCTGTTGTTACGTTTGCACTGTTATCTTACATTTCCAATTACTAAGTATTTGAACAAAGAGTGCTTTGATGGAGTTGGTGATGTGCTTCTGATGTGGCGACACTGAAGAGTGCTACTGTACAAATACTTCACTGTTCTCCCTTGGTCTGTGATGTTCTAAACTGGTTGCTGATTTAAACTTAGGCCTGGTCTACACTATTGGGGGAGATCGATCTAAGATATGTCGACTTCAGCTATGCTATTCTTGTAGCTGAAGTTGCATATCTTGGATCGAATTAGAATCACTTACTTAGCATCCTCGCGGCGCGGGATTGACGGCCGCCGCTCCCCCGTCGGCTCCGCTTCCGCCTCTCGCCCTGGTGGAGTTCTGGAGTAGACAGCAGAGCGATCGGGGATCGATTTATCGTGTCTACAGTAGACGCGATAAATCGATCCCCAATAGATCGATCGCTACCCGCCAATGCAGG
Source organism: Natator depressus (assembly GCF_965152275.1). Classification (NCBI taxonomy): domain Eukaryota; kingdom Metazoa; phylum Chordata; order Testudines; family Cheloniidae; genus Natator; species Natator depressus. Next base: position 6,484,111 of record NC_134247.1, read on the forward strand.
TAGATGTGGCAGTAGATCTTGACAATGACTATAGTCAAGATCTGGCTAGAGCAAGTCTGCCTGGAAAGAATAAGCCACCACTTTGCACACGTACACTTGTGTCTCATTATCTTTCTTGGTGTCCTGGAGGCAGCAATCAAACCAGCGAGGCCTACACAGCCCCCACCAAAACTCCAGTATTTCTAGACAGACATTTAAAGACAGTCTCTCAGCTTAGATGCTTTGGAGTCAGAGAAGGGTCTTGCTTCTGCTGGGTAGAAGTCTTTATTGGTAGCCTAACAAGTGTATTATTCCCTTTCCCTCCCCCTAGCAGGCTTTGGAGATTTTTGTATGTATGGAAGTTCTCACACAGCTTTAGTAATGATGCTCAAGTTAATATAGTTGATAGTTATTAACTTCTCAAGGAAGTTAGTAGGGACTTCAGTTTAAAAGCCAGATGGTGGGATATGGCCCCAGTGTATGTCAGTTTTTCCTGCTGTGAAATAGGACTATTGAACCCTCTTAGGGTATTCTGCAATTTAATTAACATTTATAAAGCTGTCAGCCTTACATGCAAATTGCTATTAAGACACCTTGTTGTGTGCACCCAACAGTCAGATAAGAACCCCAACTACTGGGGTGGACAGTTATATCTGCTTTGCGTTGAAATTTGCATATATGACCAGGGGAGTTGCTCCCTGTAATTGATGCATTGTATTAGGATCTACTAATTTAATTTTCTATGATACTCAGTGGTTTCAAGGTTAGAGCAATACACTGTAAACTAATTAGTGCAAATTTTCTCTCTTGCAGCTCCCTGGCAATTGGAACCAAAACTGGATACAGACTTTTCTCCCTAAGTTCTGTGGAGCAGCTGGACCAAGTCTATGAAAACAGTAAGTCTGTTCTTGATGCAGCAGAATATTGTATGATAATAGGCTTTAGTTTGTATTACTGCACTTCTGCTCTGCCTCAAAGGAGCAATTCCATGTGGTTAGCTTTCCTGCTGTAGCACAGATGGCATCTGCCTCTACTATATCCTCACTGGAGTAGAGCTGTGCTAGTTACAGCTATGTTTAAAGGGACATTGTCAGGTTTTAAAAAAAAAAGAAACAAGTCAACTGGAAACACATTCTTACCTATATGACTAATACCATTGTAGGTTATTAGACCTGAGCATTTAAGAGCCAATGCACTTTTCACTATTAGGTTGTTAGTTCACGCTTTCCATTATTCAGACTGAATGAAGTGTAGACACTAGTCAGTCTTGCTTTCTGGTAATTTCATATCTCCATTCTTATAGGTTAGCTCAATACAACTGTGTTCGAGTTGCAGACACAAGAAGACTTAAATGCAAATACTTTCGTTAGGATCAGTAAGTTTTAGACACAAAACTTCAGCCTTCTACTCATGTGCAAGGGGCTTGACTCTGTTGAGCAGCTTTTTTGTTGCCAAACTGTATATAATGCAGTATTGTTTGCTAAACTCAGACTACATTATAGGTTAGATTTTAAAAAATGCTCTAACCTAGATGCTCTGCTAAAGCCCTTTAACCTTGTTAGAACACAATTTAGCCTTATGCATACTGATCTGCCAAATAGTGTTGATTCACAGCCAACTTGGTTTAAGACCTTGAAGTCCTGCATAGGTCACCTGAGGCCCTTTGTCAAATTACACTATTTTGTCAACCAGATTGGGGGTCACCTACTAGAAACATGGTAGTCCCAACAGATAGAGAGAGATTTTAGTCTCACAGCACAGCTGGAACCACACAGGGTTCCTGAAACAGGCTATAATCATGGATTTCTGCAGCCTTCGGGAACACTGTTTGGTTCCACTAACAGTGGCAGCTGGAAGAGTGTTTTAATACAACAGTGTAGTCCGTGATGCTAACAGGTCCCCAAAATGGTATAAGTGACAATGTACAAGAGACCAGGAGCACAGGCTGGCTGGCATACTTTAGGGGGACAATCCTGATCCACACTAGTTAGCCCATACTAGAATATTGTTATCTCCAGAGTTGCCTGTTGTTTTTACACCCCACTTAAAATATTGTAATCCAGGTCAAGCACAAGAATAGCGTTTAAACAAGATTGGAGCTAGCACAGGTCTGCCCGCAGCGTGGGTCAGTGCAGGGATCATGTAGAAAATTCGCTGCCTGCAGCTGGAGTGAAAAAGGAGGCACTTCTCCCAGGTTATCTGGGTGTACTGAGGAGGAGGGGTTGTGGTGCTAAGAGAAAGAGCCTTCTTTATTTAGAGAAAGTCAACCAAAGTACCATGATGGCCCATGGCCACTGTGGGGTTGGGGAGGAAGAGAATATCCTGTGTCTTATCTTCCTTTAGGCCATCCCTTTCCTCAGGGAGCCCAGGACAGTGCAGCATGTAGTTACAGGAAATAACAGACCATGCCCTGCTTGTCTCCTGCCTCAGGAAGTCCTGATCTGTCCGCTCACAGATTCATCTCTTGTCCTGGGAGGGAGCTAGAGAAGCTCCTTACAGGGGATGTATTTCCCTGGATTAAGGTAAACACCTAGGAGGCAGGGCTCATTCCCTGCTATATCCTGTTCCCTCCTGATTAACTACAGCTGGAGGGCCCAAATGAGGCTAGTCATTTGTGGCAGGTATTTCAGGCACTAAGTTCCTGTCTCCAAAGGAAAGACCAATAAACCCTTTCCTGTCTGGGCCCAGTGCACACCCCATCAGAAGGCCTAGATGCAGTCATGCCAAGGAAGGGTAATTGTTAATAAAAGCAGAACTGTCATGACTAAGCACTTAACCCTTCAGCTCCTGAGCTAGGCACAATGCATGGGGGATTTTACTCTTAAAGAGCCAGACCCAAGATAAAAACATCCTTCTCACTTTCTTTTGGCTGAGCAGATGAAATCCTGGATGTTTACATCGTGGAGCGCCTCTTCTCCAGCAGCCTGGTGGTCGTGGTAAGTCACACCAAGCCTCGGCAAATGAACGTCTATCACTTCAAAAAAGGGACGGAGATCTGCAACTATAGCTATTCCAGCAACATCCTGTCCATCCGGCTGAATCGGCAGGTAAGGGCATCGATTACTTGTGCATTAATAGTCAACTAAGTCTAAACACAAGAGGCCTGACTCTGCCCACACCTCGCTCTGGTTTTAGGTCGTTCTTGCTCCATTGACTTCTGTGAGGTTGTACCCTCTTCCTTTAGCCTTATGCTCTCCTCTGTGCAAAAAGGAGAGGTCAGAGAGGCACTTTCATACCCACTGGTACCCACAGGTGATCTACATCTTGAACTGCTTTAGCCCTTAGACTCTGTCACTCAGTTACATCCACTTAACAATACATAACTTGCATCCCCTCTGAATATGGCTCAGGCATGTCCCTTAGTGAAATGTATGTTTTAAATACATTCCTTCCTACATTTCCTTAGCATCCCATCCCACATGGAGTTATTGTATGTGATGGCAAAATGTTGCTGGTGAGCTTTAAATTGGAAGATGATAAATTAGCTACGCTCAGTTTACACAGCAGTAAACAGTTAAACGAAGCTGTTCCGATTAAACAAAATCGCATGTCCAAAGGCATGTAAACTTTTTTTTTTCTACCACATCTTCTCCCTGGATGCCATGCTCTGGCTTCTGACCTACAGTGGCATCTTTGTCACAGATAACATAGTCAAAGTTAATAACACAAGCCTGGGTGTAATTTGAACTTCGCCTAAAAGCTGATGTCTCAAATAGCATCCATCAGCAGCTCATAGCCTCTCTGTGTTTTTTAAAAGTGTAGCTAGTACCTGAGTCATGCTGAGGAAAGCTTTGAATCATAGAAGATCAAGGTTGGAAGGGCCCTCGGGAGGTCATCTAGTCCAACCCCCTGCTCAAAGCAGGACCAATCCCCAACTGAATCATCCCAGCCAGGGCTTTGTCAAGCCTGACCTTAAAAACTTCAAAGGAAGGAGATTCTACCACCTCCCTAAGTAACACATTCCAGCGCTTCACCACCCTCCTAGTGAAAAAGTTTTTCCTAATATCCAACCTAAACCTCCCACACTGCAACTTGAGACCATTACTCCTCGTTCTGTCACTGCTGCACTTATCCTGTGTCCTAGCAGCTCTCTGTTGTTGTTTTTTTAGGATTTAAAGTCTTCTTTTTTCCACAATCTCTTCCAAAAGACATTATCGTTTATAAAGAGTGGAGTATATTACAATACAAAAATAAACAGACTGTATAATTGTATATAATCAGCCGTTTCTAGGTTAGCAATAGTGAAATCTGCAGTAAGCATCTCCAACAGGCAAACCCTGTCTTGAGTTTCTAGTAAAGTTTTGTATGATCACGGGCTTCCTATAGCTTGTGCTATACTGTAATTAACTTTGTACTAAATTAATTTCTTCACTGAAATGTATTGCGACAGGTAAGAGGATCTGGTAAAATCATCACTTCCTTTTGAGTTCTAATTTATGTATTGCAAATTTCAGTGTAGTTCTAGGAGCCTACCATTCAGTTTGGTGGTGTTTACTCCCCTGTGCAGTCTCATGGGCCAGAAGGATGCCATGGAGGAAGGATGATACAATGGTTAGGGCACTGGCTTGGGACTTGGGAGACCCAGGTTCATTGCAAGTCACTTGGTCTCCCTGTGCCTTAGTGCCCTAGCTATAAATTGGGAGTAATTGCACTGTCCTGTCTCCTGCGGGGGTTATGAGGATAAAGACATTAAAGATGGAGGTGCTCAGACACATGGATAGATGGTGTAAGTGTCAAACACGAATATGAGGGAAGAACTGCATTATTCTAGTGATAGGGTCACTGTCCTGAGAAGCTGAATGCTCTAGCCCAGGTGGATGCAATACAAAATGGTTATGACCCAGCCCTGGAGAACAGACAGTACCAGGTTAGCACAGGAGAAATACGCAAAAGGGAGTTTTGAAGACGTTCATTTGTCACATGGGATGAGAGCTGTTCCATACCTAGTGAATGAGAACGCACACCCTCTCATGCGTGCCATTGGGCATAACTGTTTATTTCATATCAGCAGTCATTAAAATGTGTATACAGTGTTGTAGCCATGCTGGTTCCAGATATTAGGGAGACAAGGTGCTGGGGTAGTATTTTCTATTGGACCAACTTCTGTTGGTGAGAGAGAGAAACTTTTGAACTTACACAGAGCTCTTCAAAGAGCTTGTCTTTGAAAGCTTGTCTCTCTCACCAAGAGAAATTGGTCCAATAAAAGATATTACCTCCCCCACCTTGTCTCCTAAAAATGTGTGTGAAGCAGATTCATCTAGACTGTTTGCAGGATGCTATATGACAGAATCGCTGGCTCACCCAAATATCTGAGAGCGTGCACAAAAACATTTCTAAATACTGGAGACAAGGTGGCCCAGATCCCCCATCATGAATGCATTTTGTTTCCGTGCATTGCACCGTGAAATCAGTACAACCTGGGCCAAATTTATCTGTGGTGTAACTCTGACTTCAGGGGACTAATCTAGCCCCTCTTGCGAGTTAATCTGGTGGAGATCAGGTTATGCATTCACTACGTTACTCTGAAAACGCTTGTCTTGGATTTGAGTATGGAAACCATACTGTACTGGAGAAAGTCCATCGTAGTGTAAAACCCATCCAAGTCAGAGAATCGTTGTCAGCCGTGGAAGTTTAAATAAGAACAGCTCTCTTTGGGCAAACAGTTTTGTCTTTTGGTTTGATCTCTTAGTGGAAAATCTTTGTTATTCATACTGAAGAATCCATTTGAATTAGACTCTCAGTTGCTGTTGATTCATGGAAACACTTTGTTTCCAACCTTCTTATTACTTGTACGTGGTGAAAAACAAGATTTTTTTTTTTTTTTTTTAAATGCTGGAGCAGGGGTTTGTGCTTTTGACTAGTGAGAAGCAGTGTTTATATTTTAATGAAAATTCCCTGTGTTTTCCTTGGATCTCTTGGCTGCAGTCCTGCTGCCGACTCCTTTTGATGTACTTAACAGAAGGACCCTCGTTCCTTCTCAGTGTGCAGGTCAAGATAACTAGTCCGTCTTTTGGTATCTAAATGAAAGCGTAGAGGAAAGTGCCATGGAGCAGTAAGCAACAGAAGTGATACATTCTACAGAATGTACATTGTATTGATTATAGTTCCGTCTCTCACCCCAGGAATTACTACACACAGTTCTAAGGCACCATCCCCCAGCATCTGAGCAAGACGTGCAAACGCCTCCACTAGCTCCTCATCCGTTTCAGCCGCTCAAACCTGCCCTTCTTGGGTCCAACTCTCCATTACTTGCCTCTTGTGCAGTGCTTTACACCAGTGCAAAGTGGGGGGCAAACACTCCCACTCTCATCTGGTTGCATTTGATGCTGGTGTTAATGACAGCTCAAGGGGCAGAGCAATGGAGAATTAGGCCTTTTGTCTGAAACTCTCCATGGACTTGTTCAGGCCTCCCTCCCTGCTCCCACCATTCACCTGGTGTCCGCCTTCCTAGGATCTTGTTCTTCTTGGTACGGGAAATTTCTTGTCCGGAGCTCCTGTCACCTGAAACAGCTTTGTTGTATTTCTGCCCCTCAGATGCTCCATCTCACATCTGAAAACCTATTTGCATTCTCCCCCAGGCACATACATCTCTCCCTCTGCTTCTCTCTGCCTGTATATCAGCAGCATTGTATTGTAGAACTCTGTGAAGCCTTGAGACGCCTTTGCATACCATACACTTAACACGCTTTATTTTCAAGTCTCCGTTATAAAGTCGAGGGCTGTTCTTTTGGAAAGTGCCATTGAAATTATGCTAAACGCATGCCTCCCTGAAAATCCTAAATGATTTTGGGAAACAAAGTATTGGCTGCTGTGGTTAGCAGGAATAGAAGCTTCTCTTATAAGAAGGCTTTGATTTCAAGTAGCATTGGTTGAGCCTGTGGTTACTCACCAAGGCCAAGGTTTTCAAACATGGGTGTCTAAAGTTAGTCACTGAAATCCATATGTAGCCCTTAAATAAGTGACCTGATGGCCAAAGGCATGGAAGCACCTGCCGCTGCAGGCACCCAGGTCTGAAGGGTCTGGCCTGGCCTTTTAGTGCCAGGTTTTCAGAGAGGCTGAGCACCTGCCATTTCCATTGATGCTGGGGGGAGCTGCAGGTGCTCAATGCTTCTGAAAATAGGCCCTCAGCTGCCCAGAGCTCCCTCTCCGTTACTTCTCAGTGCAGAATACCTTGGTGACAAATGTCTGATTACAGTGCCACTGTTTTGAGGCTCAGTGCTGCGTGATCAGGGCCCTAACGTTAACATCATGACCACACTAGATACAGCTCTGGGGAATTCCTGTGTTCCTTGCCATCAGTATTGTGAGTGGCTTCAGGCTAGGTGGGTGAATGGACGAACAGCACAATCAGATGGAGATGGTGCAGCTCACATTAGCTGTCATTCCCTATCCTACTGCCAACATAAAGTGTTTCTCCTCTGTTGTTCCCACTGAGCAAATCAGCCACCCTGCAATGTGTGTCCCCTGGTTGGAACTTGAATGCCGGCCCACGGCTTGGCTATGCCATAGACCAGGGGTCTCCGAACTTTTTGAATTGTGCACCCCCAGGGCCAGCTCTGGGGAAGCAAAATAAAGAGCTGCCGCCCAGGACGGCGCAGGGGGAGGGGCCGGCCTGCCGGTGGCACTTCTTCGGTGCGCGCCTCCTGCTGCGCACCCCCATGGATGGTCTTGCGCACCCCACTTTGGAGACCACTGCCATAGGCAGCCCTGGAGCGGGAAGCAGAAGATAGATCGTGCTCCCTGATTCTGAGTTAGACGGCATCCACGAGTGGCAGGCGCTTCTTTTGGAAGCGGTGGGAGCCTCATCACTTGGACATTTTCAACTAGATTGGACAAAGTTAGAGTGAGTGTATTGTAGGGAGCAAGGCCACGCTGTGGAGGAAATAGACTAGAAAGGATCTAACGGCCTCTTTCCCCTCTAATTTCTATGATTGTAAAGTGTCCTGCTACTAAAGAAGCCACAAAGAGAGAAATGTTAAAAGGAAAAGCATGGTTTGGGTGGGGAAGGAATGAAACTCTGTGGTATTATGAGACCACTGGCTGCACCCAGATAATCCATAGCATTCCCACAGCACTGTACACTTGCAAGTGCTCTTTAAAATCAACTCTCTCATAAAGTCAAGTCAAAAAAGATTAGGGGGTGTAATCTTGGTTCCAAATGCAGGCAGTTCTTTGCAGCCACGTGGTGTAAAACCGAGGGCTTCTCAATTGCAACGGATTTGAGAGGAAGATCTTCGTCTCTCTGATCCATTTTGGAGTTCAGAGATGCCTGGTAACTCTCTCTGATTGCAAGGGCCTGAGTGAAAGTGTGAACTTCGCTGTGAAAGACAAATGTAACTGGCACCTGCTGACATGTTTTGTGTGTATAGGGGGAGGGTTAACAAGTTGTGGTTCTGTACCTGTCGACTGTTTTGTTGCAGAGGCTGATTGTTTGCCTGGAGGAGTCAATTTATATTCATAACATAAGGGACATGAAGCTTTTGAAGACAATCCTGGATACCCCTCCAAATGCAACAGGTAAGTAAAGGAGATCTGATCAAAGGAAACTAATGACAAGCCAGGTGTTCTGCAGAGAGCTCCACAGATCTGAAACTTCACTGTAAGAATTTAAATCAAGTCAGTGTCGGCATTCTTACTAATGTATTTAGTTTAGCATGTAGAATCCAGAAATGCACTGAAGAGAGTAAATCTCACCAGTGACCTGTACGTGTGAGAGGAGCCTTGTCCCAGCAATGCAGAGCTGGGGGAGCGGGAACCAGGGGTGGAGAGGGTGCACAGCTGAATGGGTGAACTGCACCAAGTTACAAGGAAATAACTTCATTGAAGGACTCTGGCAACACTGCTAGGACTCGGTCTAACTGCATTTATCTCACTGCAATACTCTTGTTGTAGATTGTATAATACATGGCTGCCTTTAAATTCCCAAACATGGGTTGGCTACGATCGACACTCTGATGTGAGTTATGGTAAAAGGAAAGGGATTTTGTTCTCCGAGTATTAGGTTTTTAGCTGAGGACCTTGGAAGTACAGGATGCATGTATAACTGACATGTCTAACTGCTCTAACCCCAGGATCCAGCCTACACCAAAATCTCTTCCATAGCTGACCTCCAACAGGCAACATTCTGTCTCAAGCAACCACTTAAAAGTATCCCTAAAATTCCCAGCATAATTTACTTCAGCCGTACAATCAGATGGCCCTGACATGCTCCTCTCCCACATCTTAACCTTCCTGGAGTTTGCCTTTATTTTTAGATAAAGTCACAAAGTCTTAAGGTAGGACCATACTTAGACTTCACCCCACGAGATCCTTCCTGAATGGGAGGATTAGAATTTCTCCCTTCAGGACTTCCTGCTCTTTCTTCTGTCTTACTTCAGATATGCTCCCAGCCTTTTGTGTTCCTGTGCAAATGAGACCCAGCTGCTTTTGCTGCCAGGGTGAGTCAGCAGAATAGCTCTGTACCTCCACACAGGGTCATGTAGCTTGACACTTCATTATAGACTTCTAGTTAGACCATGGCCCAGATTCTCTCCAGGCCAGTGTACACCCTAACAGAAGCCTGTGGCAGCCAGGAAGGTGTTTACCATAGTGGAAAGTCCTTGCAACGACTCTTCTGCCAGGGACCTGCATGGGGCCAGCCCCAGAAGTGTACAGTGCTGGGCAGGGAGTGGGGTGTGGCCAGTATGTCTAGGGACTGCACGAATTCAGTCCATCTCTCTGAGCAGCCTCTGCCAGGAGAGCTCCTGTGGAGCCTGGCCACAACTTAACGCCCCTCCTTGCCCGTGGCAACCTCATAGAGGGAAGGCGGCAGCAGAACCCACCTGGCTTCCCTCAGCTGAATCCCCTCCTGTCCTACTTAGGGGGAATCCAGCTCTTCATCAACTAGCCAATGATTTATTTTGGTGGTAGGAGGGCAGTCTGCAGTGGCTGCTTAAGGTGGGTTCCTCTGTACACTGTTCTGATGTCACAGCCATGGATTGTGGCATCTCTCATTGTAGAGTCGCTGATGCAATTCATCTCCATGGAACGAATGCTGGGCTCCTTGGCTTTCTGGGGACACAGTGCCTGGCCCTCCAGAGTGACCTACTTTAGTCTCCTAACAGATGGTCCCTTGCTGAGGATTAAACATACTAAAGCTTCACATATAATTTAATTTTTTTTTTTTAAATCCCCCAAGGGGGGGGACACACCCAGGCATGCCGTTGTTCTCTAATAGCCTGAAAGGATCATCGTCTTGTTTCAAAAGCAACAGCACGTAATGATAACATGGATTATCTGAAAGTCCAGGGCAGGCAGGCAGTCAGTCAGTATATTGATGAAGGCATTAAGAGGGGGTTTGCAGCATACAGCAAACCATGCATGCACAGCCAGTGTCCTTGGACGGGAAATGTTCTCAATAACTCTCTCCACAAACTCACTGCAACCAAGTGTTGGCGAAACGTTTCCTGCTGTGGTTCCACAGAGAGGCTTACCAGGAAGGTTGCATCTGATTAGTGTTGCCTTCTCAGTCACGTTTTGACATCTTCCTCAGCACAGGTAAATGCCCAGCTAGGGTGAGTCTGACCGTGGATTTCATGTGCGAGGGAGCCACCCTTGGTTATTGGAGTGCTAACAGCACTTAGCACACTGAGTGCTTTTCGTCTCCCAAGAGCTTTACAGGCTGCTAACAAGTCGTCTCCAGCCACCACTGTGAGGGAGGAGAGGGAGCACAGCCCTATTCTGCAGATGGGGGAAACTGGGCAGGAAGGTTAATGAATCCCCTAAAGCCACAGAGTGAATCTGTGCCAGAGGCAGGAAACTGATTCCTGAGTTCATGGTGCTCAGATCCATTCAAAGGCTACAAGATCGTGTCAGTGGGGAGTTGTAATTAGGCCAGTTGCATTTTTACCAATGATGTCAGTTGCTCAGCAGTGGGATGGCTGCAGTATATTGACCCTGGCAGGACATTCTGCTCTCACAGGGAAGCCTCTTCCAACAGACTGTTCTCTTACTGCTCTTTCCCTGGTCCGGGAAGAGCCATATTGCCTGGAGACTTGAACTCAGCCCATCTCTGATTTTTCGTTTCCCTCCTCTCTCTCAAACTGTAGCATCAGGCCCGGCCTCTGCTTCAGTTTCCCCTTCCTGGATCCAGTAACTGCATCGAGGCTCTCCTGGATCAATAACACCCCTTTGTGGGTTCTGGTTTATTAAACTAACAGCACAGTTCAATTTCAACTTAAGTCAAACTGGTCTTCCCCTGACTCCTGCAGCCCCTTTTTGCTCTGGGCCACCCTCAGACTACTCAGTTATGCTAAGGACTGGACTGATCCCTGGAGTCTGACAGTCCCTGAGGTAGCATGGAGCTTGCCACATCTGCCCCATCCTGAGCAGCACTCTGAATTGGGGCCCATGTTTGCTTAGTTTGGGAGCCCTTCACTGTGTAATTTGAATACTCTGAGATGAGATTGTCCTGCACCGTCGGAAGAAATCGGACACGTTGCACCTCTACCTCAGTGGCTATGCTGCTCTTTGTGCCTTAAAGAGGTCAGCTCTGTGTATTTGTATTCTTCTTTTTCCCTGGCCTGGTTTCCTGTTTGAGTCTTCCAGACAGGCCTGTAGCAGGGTGCGATTGACTCGGAACTCAGCTTCTTAAGCTTGAAAATTCTCTAGATCCTGTGTCCTCTCCAGCCTGACAGGAAACTGTTTCACGGAACAGTCTCTGTTGTTGCCTTTAAATGGTAATGACTGATAGCCAAGGCCTTCCTTTTGAGGGAACTCGTTCCTTATCTCTTTGACCTTTTATCTGCACTTGTTATCAAAAAGTCTCTGGTATATCCTTGATTTCATTTCTGCCCCCTTCGCCCCCCCAGATCACATTGTTCAGGCTTTATCAGCTGCCTTGTATTATTTAAAATGCTTTTCCCACTGCTGTCAAGTTTATATGGCTGCAGCTCGTCGCAGTCCAAGGTAGAGCAGTGACTAGCACTGTATAAATACCCTAGATTGATAAAGGGATATCTCAGGCTATTGGATGCTGCTGTTCAGTTGAGGCTTTTGTTCAGTTATAAACAATGATCTGAAACACTAGCTGCAGCTAATCCTGCACTGCTGTTGGGCATTTGCCAAGGCAGTATCCTGGCATGACCAGCCCCATGAAGTGTGTGTGTGGGGGAGGTGCATTTCCTGTTTGGAGAGCTGAGCACACAAGCTGGCCGGATGACAAATAGCCTTTAACTCTGCAGCCTCCCTGACATGTGGCACCTTCCTAGCCGTGCTCAGTGAGGTTTTACAAACCCACTAAATCAGAATCCATGTTCTCACAGGGCCAGCAGTCCCCTACATTCTAACAGCAGCTGCAGTGTGTGTTTGAGGGTGGAAAGAACCAAGACTCATTTCAGTACATGGGCAGAGCGGGCAGGGATGGGCCATAGGCCGAGCGGGCAGTACCCTAGAATGAACCCTGTTACCATCTGATAAGCACCTGGGCTCCTGCCCTGCAGCCAGACACTCCCCCAAGAGGTGGCACGTGAGTTACTGGAGATGGGCTGGCATGCCATGTGGTGTACTCTGCACAAGGTCCTGCAAACGCTGCAGCCAGCCCCGAGAACAGGCTTGGAGGCACCCAAAATGTCACTTCAGCTACCCCTGAAACTCACATGAGGGTAGGAAAGATGGCCTAGTGGATGGGGTGCTAGATTGGGACTCGCAAGATCTGGATTCAGTTTCCAGCTCAGCCATAGGCTTCCCATGTGAGCTGGGGCAAATCACTTAATTACCCTGTGCCCCATTTATAAAATGGGGATGATGCTTCTCTATTGCACAGGGGTGTTGTGAGACTAAAATCCATTAGTGGTTGTGAGGGGCTTGGATACGCAGTGACAGGGGTCAGATAAGGACATAGCTAGAGAGAGCCCTTTGAAATGTTGCAGTGATTTACTCTCTCCATTCCCAAGGGTGGTAATTCAAATGAAGGGGGAGAAACTGGACCCAATATTGACCTTTAAGAAAGAATCCTCTTTAAAGGCATCTTGGAGGGCTGTCAGTGGAAGAAGAGAGCCCTACCCTCACATGCCAGTAGGTGTCACCAGAGTCGAGGAATTTCCTTGCGATTTCCAGCCCACTCTTAAGGAAACCCCAGATGTTGTGTGTGGCTGGACGCTCTCCCCCCCCCCCCCCCCCCCCCGAAGCAATGGAGCTTGAAAATCCAGCGTTTCTGTTGCTGACTGTAACCATTCAGTTTTTATTGTGTGTGCTCACCCTATACCTGACGGCATTTTTCTTTGCCTTCATGTCTTGCTAGGTTTATGTGCACTTTCTATCAACCATTCCAACTCCTACTTGGCATACCCTGGCAGCTCGACTATTGGGGAGATTGTGCTTTACGACGGAAATAATTTGGTAGGTGTAAAGTGACTAGAGGGTTTCAGGGCATGGACAGAAAATAGTCTGTGTTGAGTAAACAAAGACAGCTACAGAAATGCCCAGCTGAGCTTTTTTAATGAGAGAGAGAGAGAGAGAGAGAGAGAGAAAAGGAAGTCCACATAACCATACTGCACAGAAATCAGCCACTAAGATTTGGGGTCTCCTCCGCTCCTGCTCATCCAGACATGGCACATGGTTAAAACTAATTATCTGACACATGCCCAGAGCAAAAATACTGAATTTAAGATCAGTGGTCTAGTTCCTTAGTAAGGAAAGCAACCTTCATGTCCCGCATCCTGAACGTAGCAACCTGGGAGAAATGCATGGTCATGAAAGGAGCTACAGGGCAGATAGAGAAGAGCCAGTGAGCAACTTAAGCTGCTCCGGTAAGTGGCATATAGTGAGAATTATTAGCAAGTCCCCAGTCCTCCCTTGCCTGGGTTTCCTTGGGGTAAAATCCCAGGAATCTATATTGTCTTGTAATATTAAATGTTCTGCAGAGAATGAACTGTCCCCAGAGTTCAGAGCTGCTTTTGCCCAGGTAGGTGCCAAGCGTCAAAGGAGAAGGGTAGGAGGGCAATCACTACATTGTGGCCTGATTTAGAGATGTGCTGAGCACCCATAACTGCCAGAGTAGTAGTAAGTTCTGGGCACTACTTGGAATCAGGCCCAAACTTGCCTTTGAAACATGGTGGCTCTGGTAAGAGGAGAACTGGGGGTGAGGTGGAAGGAAGCGTGAGATACCTCCTGGATTTAGCACTAAGCTCAAAAGGCACTTAAGGGACATCCACGAATCAAATGTAATTGCTTAGGACCCAGTACACATTCTAAAGTACAGGGTGAATGGAGAACCCTCCATGGAAAGCAGGTTGGTTTGGGGCCCAAGGTATGGAATGTGCCCCCAGATAGCAGGTGGGGGCGTCGCACTTTGGTTTACACTCCTGTTACCTTTTTACCAACAGAGAACAGTCTGCACAATTCCTGCCCATGATGGGCCCCTTGCTGCAATAACCTTCAACTCCACAGGATCGAAGTTAGCAAGCGCTTCAGAAAAAGTGAGTGAAAAGCCCACTGTGAGCAGTCTCCTTAATACCTGTGGGTTTGCAGGTTTGCTGAAGATCCGCAGAGCAATCCAGTATTTGAAATAGATTATTTGTTCTATGGGAAGTGGATCTTTCTGTGTTTCATGTCAGTGACGCTCTAGTATTGATTGAGGGGAAGGAAGGGAGCTGGGGGGGGGGGGAACAAATGAAAAAAACACAGTTGCGAGGAAGAGATTTGATTTTGCTTTGCACCGATCCTTGAGTGGGAAGGTGGAAATGGTGTATGCATGTTCTGAACTCCCCAGAGAAAACACTGAGGAAGGGGCATGTTTCTGTTTGCCCTGCTTGCTGCATGACCTTTATCCTGCATTTTTACAGGGCACTGTCATTCGTGTATTTTCTGTACCTGATGGGCAAAAACTCTACGAATTCAGAAGAGGAATGAAGAGGTCGGTTCACTCCTTAAAATTGTTGACAAGCATGCAAAGGGATCAAGTAACAGCATGTTAAATACATTCTCACTGCAGACATTCTTGACCATGTAGGACCTTGGCTGCTTCGGCATATGTTACTGTCCTTCTATAGGAACGTGATAGTGCTGTGTAGCTCCCCCATTTTGCCTCTGGCAAGCTGAGTGACCCAGTTCAGTCGCTTGCAGAACTGGGTGATTCTAGAGAATTGAAGGGAAATTGGACACATTGACTCTTTGTATAATCTCCACTTGAAAGGAAAGGTAATTGGACTTCCACTTTAAGTAATGCAGTTACAGTAGTTATACCATTCTACAGAGATCTGATTCTCACTTTGCCTGGGCCAAGTGGGTGTTAAAAAGCTACCTGTTCTGATTTGGTTGGGTTTTATGCCCACATTGTCTAAAGGTAAACAACTGTGCCCTGGTCTGCGCTACAGGTAGGTCAAAGTAAGGCCGCTTACATCAACCTAACTCTGTAAGCGTCCACACTAAAATGTAGCTCCCACTGATGTAACTCGCTCACTACACTTAGGGCTTGTCTACATTACTGGGCAGCGATTGATCCAGCGGGGGTCGATTTATTGTGTCTAATCTAGACGGCTGAGCGCTCTCCTGTCAACTCCGATACTCCACCAGAGTGAGAGGCGCAGGCGGACTCGATAGGGGAGCGTCAGCTGTTGACTCACTGCAGTGAGTAGATCTCAGTACATCAACTTCAGCTACGTTATTCACGCAACTTACATCGATTCTCACACCCCACAGCATAGACCAGGCCTTACTTAACTCCATCTCCACGAGAGGCGTAGCGCTTAAGTCGATGTAGTTAGGTTGATGCAGTGTCAGTGCAGACCCTGAGCTGGTTATATTGACTTTCAGAAGCTGTCCCACAATGCCTCACGCTCACAGTTAAATCGGTGCAAGCTTTCATGGTGAGGACATGCACTGCTGACACAAGGAGCAAAGCGATTTTAATTACTGCGGTGGCTGTACATCGACGTAACTTGGGTCAACTTAATTTTGTAGCGTAGACTTGCCCTGTAAGGCAACAGGAAACCAGCCCTATAGAGCTAGCAGAGGGGAGGAAGCTAACATGCATCTGAATGATCCAGTGCCTGGGTCAGAAGAAGTTTGAATCACGTCTTTGGGTTCTTCTCAATATTAAGGCCTTGCTGATGCTAGAAAGTTGTACTGCTTAACTATACCAGCATAGATTATCCTTGTACGGGAAGGAGAATAAGGTCTATAGCTATAAGGCCTCTTTATCCTGGGATAACTGCATCCACATGAGGGATTGTACCAGTATAACTATATTTGTACCCTGACCAACATAGTTATGCTGGTACAAAATCTGCATAGACTAGGCCTCAGAAATCACTGTTGAAAGCAAGGGGCATCCCCTTTTCTCTGAGCAGTAAATAGAGGAGCTCTGAGCACTCTTTGCCTCTCCCGTGACAGCACCACCTCATGCCACAAAACTGTCCCAGCTCTTGCCTTCTGTTACCCAGTGTTGCATGGCTGGGAGATGACTGGCAGTTTCCAGAGAGGCTCCGTGCCACTCCTCCGTAACCCTAATACCGGGGCTCCGGAATGGGGAAGGGCAGGTGGCCATGGCCTCATCACTTTTTACTGGCCATAAGGGCAAGCAATGGGGGGGCAGGGGCTGGAGAGGAGCGAGTGGGGGGCAAAAGGGGTCTTGGGGAGAAGGAGCAATGTGGGGGGCAGGGCCTCAGGGAAAGGGACGGTCCCAGGGGCGGGGCTGCGGTTCAGGCACCAGTGGCCCCCTCACTTTTAGGGAGCTTCTGCTGCTCCTGTAATGGGGCCAAGGCCACATCCCCACTCTAGGGTTGTGTTTCAACCGACCAGCAAAAATCATGGTTCATGCTAAAACGATGCTAACAGGGCTTCCCTGGCAGCGTAGCCAGGGCTTAGTTGGGCAAAATGTTGCACCAGGTTGCCAGTCTCAGGGTCGTCTTCTGTCAGTGGAGAGGATTTACAGGTGGCTGGGTGTGGCTGCTGTGGTGTGTCCCTTTTGGTTGTGCACCATTCGGTGACGGGCCCTTTGTTTTCTCTGCCCTAGATACGTGAACATCAGCTCTCTCGTGTTCAGTATGGACTCTCAGTTCCTGTGTGCTTCAAGTAACACCGAGACCGTGCACATCTTTAAATTGGAACATACCACAGACAGGTGAGAGGCTCTGAGCTAAGCCACTTGCCCCAGAGGGTGTGTTTCCCTGCATGGGAATGGCCATGGTTCTTGGAGTCTCACATTGCAGGCTCCATGGTGTTCTCTGATTGGCATCACTTGCCAGCAGGAGGACCATCCTCAGAGACACATTCCCCATGCAGATCTGATGTGACCTGTGGAGGGGCAGTGTGGCCTACTGGATAGACCCCTGGTTTGGGACTCAGGCGTCTTGGGGTTCTGTTCCTAGCACTGTCACTGGCCTGCAGGGTGACCTTGGGCAAGTCGCGTTGTCGCTCTGTGCCTCAGTTTCCCCCTCTCTATATAGGAGCTAATGATACCTGTAAATGCTGTATTGTCTGTAAAGCACTTCGAGATCTATGGGTGAAAGTAGCTATATAAGAGAGAGGTAGCTTCCAAATCCAGTCTTGTAGAACAGACCGTATTCAAGGCTAGTAATAAGCACTGGAATCCCACTGAAGTCAATAGGAGTTGCACCCCCTTACAACAGGCCAGAATTGAGCTAGCCAGGCTACCTGGCCCCTTTGCATGCCCCTAAAGCCTCACAGGCCCTTTGTTCTAAGTGCCTCCTGTTCAAGTTAACCTTGCAAAACTCTACTTATAGGGAAAGTAACATGGGCAGCAGGTATCATAGGCTGGGGGAGGCTGTGCTCCCTCAAACAGCCTGGCATGACCCTGTTCACGCTACACTCCCAGAACCCCCTCCTGCAGTTCCTGGCGCTCAGCCCTGGCCCAGGCTGGCTGGGGTTGGGGCTGGCAAGCCTGCCTCCCGCAGGGACTGGGTGGCTGATGCTGGGGCACCGCTGCCTGCCCAGCACCGGGGCTGGGGACGCTGTGACCACGCCACCCAGTGCTGGGGCCGGGGACTGCGGTGGGGGTGCTCTAGGCTCCTGCGGGGGCAGAAGGGGAGAGGGAGGGACGGGACCTCGGACACAATGGGAGGGACCAAGGGCTAGCCTCCCCCGCTGGCTGGGTCACCGGCTGCCCATGGAAAGTAACTTGTTTTGGCTTTTAGACAGGCGAGTAAACTGTTAATTTTTTTCCCATGATCCTCCCTGGGGCAAAGGTGGGGGAGTAGATTTTCTGTCTGGGCTGGTCCATTTGAATTCCACTTTAGCAAGCCTGCGTTAAAGTAGGTTCCATTTTACTGGCCATATCTAATGCTCCAATCCCCTCTGGCGGGAGCGAGGGGTGGGAGGTTTGCAGAAGTTACCGGTAGGACATTTTTCTCTTGGTGCAAGCAAGTCATGGGTATTGGGGGTTATGCAAAGACTGTTCAGGGAACTCCTGTGATTCAGTTTGTACAGGCTGGCAAAGGGAAGATGTCTGTGCCAGTTTTAATTTGTATGTAAATTGTAACTAGCCCTGGTCTCTGTTTGGTTGATGCTAGTTGCGGTAGCTACTGCACATAGCCTCAGTGACTGGTGTGTTGTTATCCCCAGCCGGCCAGAAGAGCCTCCCACCTGGAGTGGTTACATGGGAAAGATGTTTATGGCTGCTACCAACTACCTCCCTGCTCAAGTATCAGACATGATGAACCAGGACCGAGCCTTTGCCACCGTGCGCTTGAACTTCTCTGGACAAAGGAACATCTGCACGCTCTCCACGTACGTTGGAACATCTGCATTCTCTTCATCCCATCAGCTGGCAAAGGGTGCTGTAGACACAGAACACAACTGGATTGTTTCCTGATGTGGCACAGGCAGAGAAGGGTGGTGTATTAGCTTGTTGAAGGTGCATTTACTGCATGTAGGTTACTTACCACAGTCCTCCCAGGGGATGTAGCCGGCAGAGGTGGAAGTACAGGTTAGGTCCTCTGCACAGCCCTTCCTTAACTTTGGGTGATCACTTAGGTCTTGTGTCCACACCAATCTGCATTGGTTAGTTAAACCAGTGCACACCCCTGTGTGGACCCTTTAAGGCTATGTCTACACTACAGGTGACCCAGGTTGGATGGGGTCGGGCACGCCCCATGCCTGGCCTCCCTTGCAGCGCTTTAGCCCTTTGTCTCCCTGCTCCAGGGCAGTGTGCGCACTGCCCATCATGGGGCTATGCAGGGCAGTGGGAGTGTGCGAGGTATGTATGTGAAGATGGCAGTCAGACCCTGGCCACGGCTGTAATTTCATGTGCTACCACATGAAGGGCAGGCAAGCTCCCCGGTGGAGACGCCCAGCTCTGCATTCCTCCTACAGTGCCCTGCTAGCCCAGAGATCCATGACTTCGTTTCTTATTAGGATTCAGAAGCTACCACGACTGTTAGTTACAACATCAGACGGACACCTTTACATCTACAACCTAGACCCTCAAGATGGAGGAGAGTGCGTCTTAATTAAGAAACACAGGTAAGCGCATCTCAGGTGCTCTGAGCCACTGGGCCTGGCTGCTGATGCACCTAGTGATCTTTAAAAAGGGAAACTCCATCATAGAGGAAAACGAGACCCTAGGATTTAAAGTGACTAGTGATTTTGGGTGCTCAACCTGAGAATCTTTGAAGGAGTCTGATTTCCAGAGGGCAGATGCGAGGCACTTCCTGCCCCTTCAGGTGTTTCCAGCTGAGCACCCCGACATCGAGGCATCACAATCACTCGCTGCTTTGCAGAAAATCTCAGCCCGGAGCCGCTCTGCTTTTGGATGGGGGGTCATTTGCAGCCTACCTCCTTGGAGAGGTTTGTTCATCTCTGAAATTCTGAGGCCCTGATCTTCTACCGCCAAAGCACTTCCACTGCAGTCAGATCCTCTGGCCGGAGAACGTGGTCTGTGTACTGGAGAGGCAGAAGTACTGCCCTTCTGGTGCTCTAGAACTGATCGGGGAGGGGTGATAGTTCAAGGCAGTACAGGGAACTCCCATAAGCACAAATAGCCATCTGGCAGAGTGCAGTCTTCTCCTGTGCGATTGTTTTAATTTGTGTGTTCGTTTTAATTTCTGTGTTCATTTTAAATGAATAACCCAAGAGGGTTCCACGGCTATGGATAATATTAAGCCTTTGGGGTGGAGTGGAAGAGAATATGTGTCTGTCTACCTGCCTACGCACTGTCTGTTAAACCCACAAAAAGAACACACGTAAAAGCTGACCGCTCAGCATGCTCTAGCGTGCCCGGCTAATTCAGACATCAATGACAATGGTCTTGCCATGTACCTCCTGCATCGCGCAGGCCCCAGATGGGTTGATTCAGGTTCATGTTCGGTTTCCTTGTTTCTGTGGGCTCCTAATGTTTTTATAGCAGGGTTGGCATCTCACAGAAACTTTGGATGAGTCTGTTGCTTAGAAGCTCATTATCCATCACTGACTTGTACAGGGGCATTGTTAGAACTGCTGCAGAGGAGGGGAATGGCCAGGATCAAAGCTAACTCTTATTTCTTCTCTTGCTTCCAAACAATTAGCCTGTTTGGCTTGGGAAAGACAGATGAGAACAAAGAAAATGACCTCCGGCCTCCATTACCTCAGTCTTACGCAGCAACCGTAGCCCGACAAAGTACGATGCCTTCATCTTCATCCATGCCAGGTGAGCACATGCCAGGTGAGCTGGGCTTGCCATCTCTGAAAGGCTGATCAGGTGAAAGCTTATTGTAGCAAAGTCAGAATTTTTCACAGAAGAGCATCACTGTGCAGAGGCTTCCCTGGCACTGCACTTTCCACGTTGCAGCCCATTGAAATGAGTTGAGATGTTTTGTTCTGCTTCACCATCACCCTGTCCTGCTATCGGGTCCACCCAGGCTAATCCTTTCGCTCACACAGTGCCCCTTTGGGTCTCTCAGGGCTCTCCTGCACTGATCCAACTGCAGGAATTTCATTGCCATCGACAGGTTTCATCAAGTTCATTGTAAGTTCCATGGTGTTGTCCTTCCCCATAGCCCGTGTTTTATTATGATCACCAATTCTGAAATGCCAGTGCTCGTGTATGCATGAGGCAGAGGTTTACTCTAGTGAGCTGAGCGCAGGAGAGGGCATCAGGAACATCTACATTTGAATTTCCTCTCCAATAATGACTCCCTCTGTAGCCTTGAGCTAGTCGCTTAACCTCCTTGTGTCAGATGACACCATCTGTAAAATAAATCTGGCCCAGGTGTGTTGTGAAGTTTAATAATGATAAATCTGTGGAGCTACATAGTGCATTTCAAAGAGCTCTGAATATTAAAAGCACTGTGTAAATATTCAGCATTATTACTCACCCTACTCATTTGTAGCATTGAGCCCTGTGGCAGCACCTAGGTCTGTAAATCGATGTGTCTTTCCCCACCCTTCTCTGGAATAACCACCACACCCTTTAGTAGATTCTCCCTGTTCAGAGCTTTGAACACTTTCCAGACCTGATCTTGTGTTTCATCCTTGCTTGTAACCAGTTTCCAGAACCTTGGATCTGGGCTGCATGTTCAAGAACCCTAAACAGTGTAAATAAGTGACATGTTGAGGAAATCATTCTTGGCTCTAAAGAGTCTGGTCTTTGGATTTTCAGGAGTGACACAAACTGATAAGTCAGTTTACTGAAAAAAAACCACGTTGTTTTCCTACTTCACCAGGGCGTCCTAATGATGAATTTGCTAATTCTTACTTAACTTTTGGTCATCAAAGTGATGCAACGCTTTGACAGTAGGGAGCACTAGCTAAGTGCTAAGCATGATTAATAATGATCATAATTATGCTGCAGCTCTGCTGGGAACAGCAGTAACCATATCCTCACTTGCATTACGATTTGTTACCAATAACCGTTGTCAGATCGGTGTCCAACCATTGAAACGGTGGTGGTTCATAAAAAGCCAGATCTCCATGGTGCTGCATCAGGATCGCTACAGAGTCTATTGAAACCACTCTGCCTCTTCGTACAGAAAGTAGCGCTAACATGGTGCAGGAGCCCAGGGGGTGACTGCCTTGTTAGACTCCCGAGTCATCAAGTTTTGCATACACAGTAGCCGATAGAACAAGATTTTTATTACAGGGACCTGGGCTTGCTTTAATGGACTCAGTCACCTTTTAACACATCTGCTCCCCAGTTTAAAATAAATGATTCCATCACGGCAGCAGCCTTGCAGAACACTATATTTTAAAAGAGTACTTGTGGCACCTTAGAGACTAACAAATTTATTTGAGCATAAGCTTTTGGCTGCTACTCTGAAACCTGTCATTATATCTAAGGTGATCAGAAATAACCCTAATTAAAAACACACAGGAATATTTCAGGTTTCTAATTCTTGGGAGTAAAATCAGTAAGACCAAAGTCTCTGACAAGCTTTTACCAAAACATGGAGTGTGATTCCTCAGCAGTTTGTTAGTATCAAGCAGTCTGCTTCCTTTCCTTATGCAGAATGCATGCCAGGGAGAGTGAGTTTGCAGGGGTGGGTGTGCATCTCTCCATGCACTTGGGCACAACTTCTGTTAATATTCAGTGAGAGCAGAAATACATCCTCTACAAAGGTCCTTTTTACAGGATCTTCTCTTCTATTAAAGAAATTCTTGGCAGTATCTCATTGCTGCAAGGTGCAAATGTAATTTAAGCTAGATCATTTGGTTGTCATAATAATTGAAGAAACTAAAAGACAGTGAAACAGTATAAACCATTATTACAATTTCAACTCTTTCACCCCCTTTGGGAACACGAGCTGATGTGATCATTTCCCTGGACATTAGTCTGTATAGCATGAGACCTATTTTACTATTGAACCTAATTTTCTTTGTTAAACCTCTTTCTTTCATGCATCCTGCAGAAACAAATGCCAGATCATTGAGTTCAAGTCTTCTGCATGAATGACTCTTATGCTACAGCTGCGTGGCTGTTAAAGTTACTGTGGCAAATTATCCAAGCCCCTCTTGGTTTGCCTGTGGTGGGAAGCAGAAAACTTATTTTGCAGAAGTTAATGCCTTAATCGTTTTCCCAGACTACTGCTGGCAAAGACAACACCCCCCCGATCCTCCGGCTGCTTTGCGAAACTGCTGCAGAAACCAGCTCTGAGCTCAAATGCAGTGAGAAGACTGTGTCTCTACTTGCTCAGCTCTGGGCTTCTTGGATTCATTTGTCCTTAATCTTTTGCCTTTCTTTGTTTTTATAGGTTACTCGGAAGATGGGGGCGCCCTGCGAGGAGAGGTTATCCCAGAACATGAATTTGCAACTGGACCAGTGTGTCTTGATGACGAGAATGAATTCCCTCCTGTGAGCATTAGGAGTCCCTAAAACGGCAGTACAGCCCTCATGCTAAGAAGAAAGTATTAACTTCTTACAGAAAAGATGTTGTTCGTTTTTTCTCTAACGTGCCCGATCCATCATCAAGCCTATAACAACTGTGTTACAGGGACACCGCCAGGTAGTTTATGCCCACAGCTGTGGCAGCTAGGGATGGGGATACAGCCTACAAAACCTAACGTTAATTAGAGAGAGGGCCAAGCAAATTCCCAGGATTTAAGCACCTACAAATGTGGGTGAAGTTTGAATCTGGATCTGACCTTTAAATCTTGGGCCTGTCTCTCATATTAATAGAAATAGCTTTAATTTCGATGACGGCAGCATTTTTAACAAAAAAAAAAATTATCCCTGGAAGCTTTTTCAGTGCAAACATATCCATATCCCAGCTTTGGGCTGGTACAGCTGCAACTTGAAGTGACCAGAACGAACGTAAAACTGAGCAATCTTTTAATTCCCAAGCTGAGTGAAATGCAAAAAAATCCCAGGGGTTGCAGAATCAGAGGGGCAAAGGGGGCTAGCGCCACCACAATGGAAATATTGAGGAGAGGCTGATCTGTGCTTCCACCCTGGCATGCCATTCCCCATAACATGCACACATGCATGAGGGGTAGTAGGGAGAGAGGCAGGCGAGAGCAGGACCCAGAGAGGTTGGAGCAGCCACTGCAGCACCCAGGATCCAGTTGGGGAGCAGGCAGGAACACACCACGCGCACACATCGTTGAGTCTAAGTAGCTCCCCCATGCAGAGCACCCATCGCACTCCACAGTCTATCCCTGACACCTCGACTTCCCCCTGCTCCCCATGTAAAGCACCTCTGATCCACTGCCCCACGTCCCCAATTCACAGTGAGTTTCCACCGCCTCTGGAAAAAGCCCAAACCTCCATCACAAATGGTGACAAGCGTATTAGAATTTAAAATCCATTGCCAGTATTTTAACAATCATCAGTATCAGTCACCAGAGGTAAGGACATTTTTGCTTTTTAAAACCGACTTTGAACCTGGCAGTGTCTCTCCAGCTATGTGATCTAGTATCCAAACACTTACCATGTTGTTTGCTTAACATTTTAGAGGGCAGATGTTGGTTACCTGCAATAATAATTTATAGTACTTAGCAGCCTCTCCATAATGGTAACACAGTAATATACCAGGACACTTTGACTTGACTAAATTGTTGCAGCAATTTACTGTGGACCAAATCCTGAGCCCTTTACTCAGTCCTCATCCATCTTCAGTGGAAGTTTTGCCTGAGTAAGGACCAAGTAAAAACTGTATTAGGGTCTCAGGATGCGACCCACAATTGGTGGCTGAGATTTTCAAAGTTGACTAGGGTTTAGTGATACTCTAAAGCACTTTGAGATCTACTGATGTAGAGTGCTATATAAGAGCAACCTAGCCAGTCGCAGAACTCTCATGAAACTCACTGCTTTCATTCAGAACTGTGCATGACGTGGCCATGGATTATACAGTTCCCTTCCATTGTCTGTAACGTAATTTATTTGAAACCTGGCATGACAGTTTTCTCTTACTTGTGTTTCTTTCCCACTTCCCCATTGGCTTCCTGTTCAGGGTATTTAGTTTGAAGTGTTTACCCTTTAACCATTCCATATCGACCCCTGGGGTTCTGAAGCCAATGTTCTAGAAGGGGTGTAGCCCACCACAAATTCCTATGCTTGTTTCCAAGGAACCTGCACTTGAGTGTGTGTTCTAGGGACAAGCAAGTGCCAGCAAGCAGGAGTTGAGCTGAACTGATATGCTTAAGTGAGTTTGCATGCTGTGATTGGATTGTATGAAAGCAGCCCAAAACCCCTGCTGTCCACCAACAGTCCTTTATTAAATGGACTTTGATCTGTCAAAACCTTGTGCGTAATTAACTTGACAGAACAACTTATGTGTGTGACTTATTTCTCAAAACAGGCCTCTCTGCTGTGACTTAGCAGTAGGAACTTCCAGATGAAGCATTTGGACTTAAACTTTGAACTTTGTTTTTCCTCCTTGTTGCTGAAGTTTCCAGTTGCTAGTGCAGCATTTGGTTACGCTGGGCTGCTTCTACGTAAGGCTGGTCGGAACACTTTGATGTGTGGAGATGTATTGATTTCTATGAGGCTTTCAACAGAAAGGTATCTGGGGTCCAGGGTGGACACTCTGGTCACTTTTGACTAGAGATCAGAATCAAAGCCTGACCTTGCCAATCCGAAAATGGACATTTCAGCCCAATTCCGTTTCTTGAAAATGTTTGAAAGGTTTTGGAACAAAAACAAATTCTGAAACCTTGAGAATGGAAAATGGAATTGTCCTCCCCCAGCCAGCTCGACTTGTTAACGCTTTGTATTTGGACACAGGTTTGTGGAAGGAGCAGCATACAGTTTCCTGTAGCTCCTCGGGTTTTTACATACTCTTCCTTCTACTGACTGACTTCAGTCACTGCTTAATGTGACTACATCATTAGTACTAAAGGTGCCATAGCTTGGGCCCAATCCAGAGCCGGTTGCTGGCAATACAAAGGTGCCACTTAATTTAACAAGGGAAGGGCCAGGCCAGATCTCAGTGAGAGGAGGAGATAAAAAGCCCGAGGACCTATGTGAATTTAAAATCTGACTAGAAGTTGTTTGGATGATACCCATGTTGTTAGGTGCTATTGAAACTGGTAGTGACTTGGAGAATGAGGTTAATCGCCTATTTCACTTTCAGTGATAGGAGTGGACTTGATTCTGTGAAGTCCACTTAAGGACTTTGCCATTGATTTTATGAGGAAAGTGCTCGGATGCAACAGTAACGGCTGGCAGCATAGTACCCTAAGATTGATGTCTTGAGAGGAAAGCACTGAAGTCAATACTTGATCCCTGCAGAATGCTGACTTGCTGAGAGGACCAGAAATCCTTGTGGGAAGGGAGGAATGAACCCGCATTATTTATTCGATGTACAGGTCCAGCTTTAAATGTTCATGTGGTTCTGGCCACGCACAGCTGGAACTTGACTTCTGCTTACCTATGCTAGGGATCTGACCTATGGCAGTCAGTATTCCAAAAGAGCTTGCCAGGAGCCGAAGTAATTGTTGATGTATGCACTTTACGCCCGAGTTTAATGCTGATGTGATTTTGGCCACATAGCCAAAGTAGCCTTTCAGAATTCACTGCAGCTTCTTCAGGACACCATGATCACAAGGTGTTTTTCTGAGAGCTCTAAAGAGGTAGCGTGGTCATGAGGTTTTATGGAAGAGTCCTATAGGATTGAGCAAGCATTTATGAGCAAGAAGGATGAAACCAACAGAGCAGCTTCAATAGAAATGAAATATACATGCTGTACAAATCTCTGCAAAGACCCGTAGAATGTAATAGGAAAGAGGATCTGTGCAGAATATAAAGCTCGCTTATAGAGCTCTAATGCAGGGGTATAATGCACGGTTACATTTCTGTTGGATTCTTCTATATGTGCTGAGAACCAAAGAATCTCGTATCAGGAATGTTGAGATGGAGCCTGATAGCAAGAGGGAATTTCATTAGAGGCGTTTTCTGAACTTCAGCTAGAGATTGCAGAGCGATCCATTATTTGATAGAACCAAGGGCTTGGGACCGAAATGCAAAAGGAGCCTTTAAAATGGCTTCCATGCTCAGGACCTCTTGTTCTGTTACCTCCAGATTTAATGGCACTTGAGTGGCCAGTACAAAAGGGCGGGCAGCTGAAGGACACTGCTGCCACGGTGAGCATATAGCTCCTGTGTGCATGCTCAGCGACTAGCATTGTCAATAGCAATGAGAAAACAGATCCCTACAATGGGCCATATCCATCTACCACCTGTTTGCTGCAATTTGGATTACTGATGAATGTTTGCCCATTGCAATACACACCCCAGTATTCCTGCGTCCCCCACCCCCCAGTGTAGACCAGGCCTCACTCCGCTATGTAGACATTTTGGCACTACTATGAACTTTTGGCTACATTTCTTGATAGTTGCCACCTACGGTAACAAAGAGCAAAAGTGCCTCTGTGGAACTGTCTGTTAATAACGCTCCTTCTTGGTGCGAAGCTTCTGTGGAAGTATGGCTCGCCTTTTGCTCCTTCTAGCAACTCCTGACTCACTGACTTCAAAAGGAGTTTTTGCCTGAGTAAGACCTGCAGGAATAGGCCCAGACACAGCTACGTTAGCTTGATCCTCTTTGTGATGTAGAATCCAGCTCTGTCTCTCTCAGCTTCAGCATCATTAGACACAAAATTAGGACATTTGTGTGGCCGAAGGACCATAAAGCACAGCCAGTGGTTCCTTGCAAGCTCATCAAGAGTAAAATCCCTTATTTTTTTCCCCATCGGACCAGGCTTGAAAGAGTGTTCAGTGTCTCTGCAACTGAGCCCAAGCTGGAGGTCATTTCGGTAGGAGCTGTGGGATGATCTACCCCAGCAGGCATCTGTGCACTGACACCAAGAACACATTAGCTGCTGTGTGGAGTTTCCGTAAAGCAGAGGAACCCTTCTGGGGGTAGAGGGTGGGTGAGCACAGCCCTGCCCCAGGCTTTTCCATAAGAAGGTGCAGTTCTTGCCCAGAGATCTTTAGTACCTTCTTGGGGCTTGTGTGCAGTGCTGGTATGAAGTAGCTATTAAAAAGTCCTTGCCATTGTATATTTCCTGCCTGTGTCCTGAGGAGGCTGCTGGATTTTGTTACCGGAGTTAATAGCTGACACATAGTGATTCAGTATGTCTGCATGCTTTGTCTGTTTTTAATCTGTGTTCTGGATGCAAAGGCAGCTGGATAAGGGACACATTATCACCAACCTATACATGTAGGGCAAAAACTAACTGACCCACACAACACCCATTGACCAGAAAGTAAAACACTGCATGGTGTCTTCTCCCCTGCACGTGTGCAAAGCCTTCTGCGATGCACCCTGCTTAACGACCGCTCACTGGGAAAAGTAAGGCAGTTCTGTTTTGATTTTGGTAGATAATCTTGTGCCGTGGAGGTCACCCGGGCAAAGTGAAGAGGTCATGATGAGAAGCCAACCTCCGGATTCAGGACAGGCGCTGGGAGGTGGTTTGGAAAAACCCAGCAGTGTGGAAGAACAGATTTGTGGGTGCCTACAACAGGGCGAATAACCAGAGGTGCTGCATTGCTTTACGACAGTACGTTCAAGTGGTTACCTCACCCCTCTGGCCCTGTGTTTGACGTATATGGGTGTGGTATAAACGTACTGCGTGCACAGTGCTATATTTAACAAAGGAGACATTAAAACCCCATTGTAAATGCTAACCAGACCAGATTTGTATGTAACCTGAATTTTATATACATGGTTTTCCCTTTTCTAATTTATGCTGTTTTCTGTGTATAAAGTCTATTAAATGATGTCTTTGTACAGTATATACATAATATTTTATCCTTGCAGAGTATTTTTGCAGTGATATTAGGGGGAAATCCCCCAATTTGTTATGTTTGAGCTCTACCAGAAGACTAGTAATAAAGTCATCATACGTCAGTGGCTGCTCAGTGTGGGAGTTCTTGCTGGTCTCTGGGGGGCCCTACGGATATCGGTCTTGATTCAGGTTTATTAGTGGAACTGCTCCTAGTTTTGGTTTTGACTGTTCGTGAATCACAACCCATTGCCTTCAGCTGCACGCCGACTGGTTTGTTTCAAACAATACTATTTTTGGAGTGAAAGGGCATCATTGTCAGAGACGGGAATTGAGGCTCAAGACAGCTGCTGCACCTGGACTAACTTACCCTGCCCAACCCCTTCTGGCTTCAGGAGCATTGTCCAGGATCTGGGACCTGTGGTCCCTGTTTGCTGCTGTGACACTGACTTGCTGCAGCCTTGGGGGATTCACTTAACTTTTGCCTGGAATTCCCCATTTGTAACATGGAGATAATGGCCCAGATTCCCAGATGTGCCAGAGCAGTCTGGGAAAGGAGGGGGCATTTGGGCTTCCGATCATTCAGGGAACTGCCAGGCACCAGGTTGGTCTCTGGGCTGGCATGCCTTGTGCCAATGATTAACAGCTCCCAAGGAGCTCCTTTAATGGTCAAGATTGCAGGAGGGCATCATGCTCTGGCTCTGCCCCTTTCACACCTCCTCTCTAGGCCATCCCCAAAAGCCCTTACAGCAGGGCAGGGACAGCAGGCTGAGCTAACACTTGCCCATCTTGGCAAAGTGCTGTGAGATCCTCAGAGGTGCAAGTTGCCCTAGAAGTACAGGACATTATTCTAAGCAGGAGCCTTTTGTAAATATGGATAAGAAATCCTGGGGGGAAGAGGGTGGAGGTTGGCCTTACTACTTGTCAGCTAAGTCTCAAGGAGGAGGTCAGTTATCCGTGCAATTCCCCTGTCCCTAGGGTACAGAGCTGGGCCACTGTCTTCATCTCAGCTTCATGTAAATCCCATACTCGTTTAACCCTAGAGGAAAAAACCCACCTGGAGACCAGAGTGACCATCTTGTGCTGCCAGAGGGGGTAAAGATGAGCCCTCACCTCCCCAAGAATAGCAGGGGGTGTCTGGCCCTCTGAGCCAACAGATCTCAGGGCCTCTAGATAGGCCACGGCCATATGTACAAAGGTTTAATCCACTGCCCCCTGGGCCCCATCCCTCCTGATCTGTGCTCATCCTCTCTTGTCACGTCCCCCCAAGTCCCCTTCAAGGCCAGTTTCAGATCACAGAAGGGCAAGTGACATGCAGGTTCATCTTTTGCAGCAATTCTCCTCCAAGGTACAGGCAGGGGCTAATGCAATAGACAAGAGCTTTGACCCAAGAACCGCCTCCGTCACCAAGCGAGCCCATGAAGCACATGCCCCCTTCTTCCTCCCCAACCACAATCTAGAGCAGGGGTTCTCAACCTGTGGGCCGCTTGCAGCCCGTTCAGCACAGAGCTGCAGCGGATGTGACATCCATGCAGGCAGTGTTGGACGTGGCCCACAATGGTAAATAGGTTGAGAACCACTGATCTAGATCTACCCGCTCTTTGTCCCCTCTTCATGCAGGAGCAGAGAAGGTGAGCTTTCCAGAACACTCCACCCACAGTGTCTCAAAGGGATTGCAACGTGGCCACACTATTCTAAACGCTGTGCAAAGAGAACCATGCCAGCTGCAGCTATGCCCTGATACGCTAGCTCTTCGAGCTGGTTTAGACAGCATCAGATTTATTTGCATACAGCACAGTTAGAATGGCACAGACTGACCTGACAGCCGAGTCAGTGTGAAACTGTTGATTACGGCTCCCTGTTACTGTCTACCATGGCAGGGCTAGAGCAGCAAGCCTGACATCGGCAAACTATGTGCTGTGGATTGCAGCAGGGCGTCGCTGCTGGATCATGGGCGTAATCAGCTGTTGAGACGTTGTCTGATGCAATATCCTGAAGAAAGTCTGTCAAAGCCCTGGTTATCGCAGGTAGCACAGCCTGATACTCGCCAGCCTTCATGTCCAGAGGCACCTGCTCCTGAATGTCGTGATCCAGATTAAAAATGAGTGGTGGTTGGTGATGCTCTTCTAGCCCAATGCTTCCGTCACAGGCTTTCGCCCCGCCTGGAATGGAAACCCGGAGAAAAACTCTAAAGTCCCCTGGCAGCCATCCCTGCTGCAGTGTCATTAGTTTCCAGCAGAGGAAACAGCCTGAACACATGCAGCAGGTACTTCTGTTACCAAGGGGTGCCAGGGTCCCAGGTTAGCAGATATAACTATGGCAAATGAGTTACTCAAAAGCAAAGGAGATCAGTGAGTTTCTAGTGTAGGTCTAAGCTCTTATACCTACAGTCGCTACCACATTGCCGGACATGGCTTAACAACCTAGCAGCAGACTGAATAGCTTTGAGTTCTACATGGATTATTCCAGTGATAGGCTAGGGAAAGTCCTGCACAGCAACATCTACTGTGCAGTGGTGCTGTATTGGAAACATTTGTAAAAGTCACTGCCTGCTCTTTAGGAATCGCACCAGAGACAGGCTAGGGAGCTAAATTATATGAAGTGACAGTCCTAGGGCTTCCTGTGATCTCTGGCAAACAGTACTAGCATGACAGCCTTCAGTAATTATAGCTCAGAAATCATGTACTGCAAGGGAGATTGCAGCTGTGGTTGAAACCCTCCAGCAAGGTTGTGCATTGGTTTGCATGGGCTGACCCAAGTTTGACCCAGTTATGAAATTATAGCTTTTGCAAGCTCTACAGGCAAGAGAAGGATAGCAAGGCGTTTTGTGGGCTGCTCTAAAAGGGAATCGAGAGGCAAAGGACAACACAGGGACACAAGAATAGCCACAAGAAGGCTAAATGAACTGAAGGTTAAAAATAAAGGAAATGAGATGAAGCATGAGCAGGTCCAATGCTGCTGGTAAGCAGAGACCCTGGCAGGGAAGGCACCTGCTCTGTAGGGGCTACATACTGCATTGGAGATGCCTTAGAACAAGCCAGATGCTATGAACAGAAGCAGTGGAATTGTGTGTGAAGGAACCATTTTAATCATCCCTAATCATCGGGTTAAATGGACCCTAAGCATGTCCAGAGGGCTGCAGAGGAGCATGTCATTCCTCTTGCTGTCCTCTCACATCAGGATCCTTCCTCTGTAACTTCTGTTGACGTGCTCTGGGTGTCTGCTTCCCCAGCTTTGTTTCCAGAGGTCACCACTAGTAGTCGTGGTGACCATCAGAGGTGCTGTGGCTAAAGCCCTCGTTCCAGGTCATGACTCAAAAAAGCACTGCAGCACATGCTACCTTTAAGCACTTGGCTTGCCCCGCTGAAGCCACAGGCCTAGGTGCCTTGCTGAATCTGGGGCTGAGAGAGGAAGCTGCTGTCAGCACATTCTCTGGGAGGCATCCTCAGCTTTGGAATTCACACTCCCCTTGGTCTGAAGCTGCCCTGAAGGTCACCAACTCTGGGCCGCGAAGCCTACAGGGGAGGTATCCGTGGCTGGGGCAAGGATTTGATTCATTTTCTGGTTTGCAGGAGGCTCCTGGATTTGTGCTTGTTTGTACCAATCTGCCTGGATTTTTAAATCTCTCCCCAAGGGCACGTAGGCCTTTGGAGGAGGGGCTTTTCCTAAATTCAAACAGACTATACCTGTAGTGTAAAATGCCTTGTATTGAGCCAGCCGTAGCGCTTTTATCTCTCCGTCCTTTCCAGCTGCTCCACTGTTGGGGTGAAACAACGTCTACAGGAAGAAAAGAAGGCAACACGTTAGCCTTACTTAGGGGGATACCGGGTAAGATTTCATCTGTTCCTGCCCTGAGCTCTGACACAGCCCCAGAGGAGACCAGGCTGTGCTTGCAGAGGCAGCCATTCTGCTTTCCCACCAAATTACAAGTCTTGAGGATCAAGCATGCTTTGGAAGCAAAATGGAAGAGTAAGAGCCATTGTTGTTTCTTTGCTTCAATCCCCTGGTGACAGAGTATGGCTTGCATATGTCATGCTGTGAGAGTTCTGCTTGCCAAGGTAAGACACTGGGTCTGGTTCCTTAGATGTTTTTTATTCGTCCTTTCTCACCTTTTCTCTTATATCCTGTTCCCTGAGGCAGGGCCCTTGGAGTCCATTTCCTTCCCTGATGAACAGCTGACGGGCGCTAATTGTGCCCTAGAGATCTGATCAACCATTTTGCCTGTTTATAACAATCACTCTTGTTTTCACATCTCATCCTTAACAGGGTGTCAATGCAAGAACGAATATGACTAGCCAGAATGTAGCAGCTCCTTGGAAGGGTTGCGAACACCCTTCTGTTTCTTTAGGAGATGGCACAAAACTAAAGACGTACTCTGAGCTTGTCTGTGTTCCAACAATACCAGTGTAGCTGTACCTGATCGAAGCTAAAAAGAAAAGGAGTACCTGTGGCACCGAAGCTGCAGCTCAACGGGGCAACCTGCGCCCACTGCATTATTCCTGCTTGGCTTAAAACACGATCAATTTTAACAGCGACCTCCTTCTGTCCCTGCCTCAATACAGCTTTTACAGGTTTCAGTACAGCCCTACAGAATCTGCCCTGGTTCCACGCCACTAACGTTAAATTCTGTGAGTTTTCTACTCCAATACCAGCCCTGTTACATGAACTGGACTATCTAGTACCAAGGCCTTTCAAAGAGGAGTGGCAGAACGTTTGGGGCTAGCGAATGGAATGTGTTTAGCAAACACAAGCTCATGTTCTACAGTAACTTTCCCTGTGAATCCCCCTCCAGTATGACTCTGTGAGAACAAGGAGCATTCTGGTCCTTCCTGCTATTATGACGGCTCAGCTAGCGGCAGGGGCATCTAAGAGACCTTTACGGCTCTGTGGGGCCAGCAACCAAGCCACAAGTTCATGATGACTTCATGTCTCTTGTGAAGCAGAGGCTTAGATCATGCACTGGAACAGCACAGTTCATCTCCACTGAGTCACTCATTCCATTCTAAGGAAGTCTCCCTTCACAAACACAGAGAGACCCATTAAGGGGAGTTAAGGTGACAAGGAGTGGGAGTGGGGTGGATTGTGTCTAGTTCAATCTTTATGACACCCTGAATCCACACTGGATGATCCCCTTGAGGCAAAATAAAATGACAGGGCCAAGGGAGCTTGGCCGGCCAGTCCGTCAGATAATCTCCGCTTGGAACCCTGTGGTGGTCTCAGAGGGGGATGAATCACAAGAGGTTTCCTCTCTGGGAAGGAGTTGAAGTGATTCATAAAGTTTCCGTTGGGCTAAAAATTAGAAACATCTGCTGGAGCTGGAGGCAGCTGTCGTGCCAAGTTTAGCAGGAACGTTCACAGCTGATCAGTGAGACGATTACTTAGCAGGTGTCCCCGCTGTCACGGCAGCCGGAGTGGGGGCAAGGGGACCAGCACTCTCAGGCTAGTGTGGGCAGGCAGCGCTGCCCCCATATTCAAACTAAAAATGACACTTTAGAACATTTTTTCCATTTTCAGAGATTGGCTACTATATTTTCCCCCAGAGGAAAAAGCAGGATCTTAACATTTTCATATGCAGGTTGCAGGTGGAGAACATAACAGAGACTGGGTCCAACTGGGCAGTGTCTACTCAGTGTGTTTAACTCCCTTTGACTCAACATCTGGTCTTCTCTTTGCAAAAGCCCTTGTTGTCCCAGCGCGATGCGCTTTTATGGAGCGAGAAGCCTCCCAGAGGTTCACAGAGCTATAACACACCAGTGAGGTGTCTGCCCTCTTGCGTCCCAAAAAAGGGAAAGGAGACCACACAGTGGCACTTTGAGAAGACATTGTCAAGGGGGAGCTTCTTCAAACAACATGCTTTACTGCAGGTGTGTCGTTCTCCTGGCAGGCAGCAGCGAGGTAGAATAGCTGCCTCTTTTTTACTATCTATAGCTGAGAAGTTTGCACATACTGGAGCTCAAAGCAGTCAGGCCTGATTTCATGTCCTATAGGACTTCCCTACAGATGGTATACTCTGCCCATATCTGGCATCTTTCAGGCAAAGTCCTCCAAGTGTCTGACAAACAATTACTGATGACATTTGACAGATGAGAAACTGAGGCACAGTGAGGCTAAGCAACTTCCCAAGGTCACGCCGTGACTCAGTGGCAGAGCTGAGAACAGACTTACCCCCTCAAATCCCTGAGCAGCCAGACCCTGCTGGCTGGAAAAGGTTCAGGTAGGTGGGAAGGGGAAAACGAGCGCAGTGCAGTGAAGCTAGCTTCCAGCACAGGCTCCTGCTAGCCTCGCAGCTCAGCTGGTGTCATCGTAGAACAGACACAAACGCACCAATCTCCCCAGAGATGCAGGGGGAAGTGTAGATGCTCGTAGGATCTAGCATCCTTCCAGCCCACTGCTCTCTGAGCAGCCTCAGGAGCTGGGATTACCATGACCTCTAGGTATTTCTGTGGCCCTCATCGCCATGGTATCCTGCCTGGCTGGGTACCATTATTGGAGACTTTATATTAAACTGCTTACGAGTGCTCCAAATCCTCACAGTCAGCCTTTCTGGAGGAGGCAATCCCTGGTTCTGCTAAGCTGCCCTTGGAACGCTGTTACCAGGAGAGCTTTAGCGCTCAGGCTCTGGAATGCTGATTAATGCTGGCCTTTTGCAGGCCCCAGCTTGTCTGAAGAAAAGAGCAAGGGGGGGGGATGGGGGAAGGACTGAAAAATATGTTGTTGAAGAGCAGCTATTTTAGTAGAATACAATGGAAACAAGTGACAGCCCCTCAGGAGGAGCCAATCAGCACTCTGAGCCTTCTCCTCAGGACAGTGGAGGTCATGGAAATGCTGTTTCTCATCTACCCTGCCCTTTCTTCTTTCCCAACCAAAGGGAACATTCTTTACCCAAGGCCACCCCTTCAGGGACAGGATCTGGATTCATAAGGCAGCAAGCCTATACTGCACACTCCTAATGGCGCTGTGTAGACTACAGTCCCCCGGCACAGGTATAAACAGCAGTGTAGACAGCTTAGGCGAGTGCCAGAACCACGTATGTACCCAGGTACGTGTCTGACACGGCTCTCTACACACCCAAGCAGGGCTTCCCCGGTCTACACCGCTATTTTTAGCAGCGTAGTGTCCCGCTGCCAGAGCCTTTCCCCACCATAGGGAAAGGCTCCAGCAACAGGGAAAGGCTCTCTCGGGGTAAAGGCAGTGGGGAAAAGCTTCAGCAGTTCCCCACTGCCGGAGACTTTCACCGCTGCCATAGCCTTTCACTCACACATGTAGCCCGGTTTTCACTGTGGTGTGTAGCTACACACTCTACCTTCCACTGCCCGTGGTGTGAAGTGTAGATATCCCTTCAGCGTGCCGCTTCTAGGCCTGGGCTACACCTAAAATGTAGGTCACCTCAGCTACCATGTTCAGGAGTGTGAAAAACCCACACCCCCAAAGCACCGTTATGATGTCCAAATCACCAGTTATGCTGACCTACCCCTCGGTGTAGATGGAGCTACATTCTTCCATCAAGCTAGCTACCATCACTCGGGGAAAAACCACTTCCATCACAAGCGGTAAGCTAAGCTATGGGTTTATGCCAGTCCCCGTAGTGTAGACAGCAGATGGCTGGGTCAGGCCCATATCATCCTTGGAGTATCTTACAGTGTCTCTAAAAATTCAGCCCCCCTCTTCCTATCAGATGTGATCAAAGCTTGAGCTTCCACCTATAGTATTTACTGCTCCCCGTCACTCTGGAAATTATGTACCCAGCCACACACAAGAGGGAGGGGAAGAAAACTTCACCCAAGAAAATTAGAAGGTTAAAAAAAATCTCCAGCTACAATTAAACGCATTTTACTGTAATGTATAACTAATCTGTCGAACTCACTGCTACAAGATGGGGAAAAAGTTCTGGAGGATCAGATATTTGAACAGAATTAGATATTAGACCAACATCATCATGCAGTTTCATTAGATATTATACAAATGTATAAAGGATATAAACCCTCATGCTTCAGGCACTAAGCCAACCAATAACTGCTTGTGGCCAGGAAGAAATGCCCCCTATTACCATATTATTGCATAACTGTTTCTTATGAAACATCTACTCCTTCTGAAGCACCTGGTTGAACTGTCAGAGACGGGATACTGGACTGGTTGAACCACTGATCTGATCAGATATGGTGTTTGTCTAACATTTGGCTGGCTTTTATTCAAAAGAACCCTATGCACATGAAAAACATGGAGGATCCACACCAACCTGCAATCAAAAGAGAATTTGGCAATGGCTTCAAGAGTTATTTTCCATTTCCTAGACTCCCCGAGACTACATGGCAGCTACAGAATTCAAATGTACATTATTCTCCCATCCACAGTAATAATTCCAATTGGCGTTTGTTTTTAGGTCATGTTCCCTTCCCAAACAGAGCACTTCTTTCTGAAATCACTTTGACGTCTGTTGAATTTATGGACCCCGATTCCTATTTCCATTTTATGAACTGTTATCTTTTTTGATGCCCTGGGATTTTACATCTGTGTGTTGTCTGTCAGGGCAAAAGGCAGATAAATGAACACACTAATGAAGGCCATAATATGTTTTACACAAAAAATGCCAAGTTTTGGTGGGAAATTTTAAAAACCGTTGGGTTTGCTTTGTTTTCATAGACATTTCCTGTACAGTCCCCACCCCCACCGCTCAGTTTTTCAACAAAAAAATGGTTTTGCTTTCACTTTTCAAACCTGTTTATGGTACTGGGTTTTGGTTTAAAAAAAAAAAAAACAGGTTTGGAGTTCTGCTTTTTGTTGTTAAAAAAAAAACAGAAAATGTCATCAAAAATAATTTTTTTCCTGCAAAAATTTCCACGTACACTGAGGCCACTGTATACTGCACAAAAGAGCCTTGAAGTGGGAATTAATAATACATTCACATCCACCATTAAAGCCCCTTTAAAGTAGCTGGACAACGTAAACTGGCCTTAGGGCTTGTCTTCACGGTGGAATAATGCGCTGTACAGGGGTGTGATTTCTAAAGCGCGCTAACATGGAGCATTAATTGTTCCATGTTGATCCTGCTGGTCAAACTAAAGGTTCCCTAGTGTCCTTAATGTAGTGCTGTTCCAAACAGCATTATGTTAAAGTGCACCAGCAGGGTCTACATGGACGAATTAACGTGTAACATGTCAGTGTGTTTTAGACATCACACCTCTGTCAGCACATTACCCCAGTGTGTAGACCAGGGGTAGGCAACCTGTGGCACGCGAGCTGATTTTCAGTGGCACTAACACTGCCAGGGTCCTGGCCATCGGTCTGAGGGGCTCTGCATTTTAATTTCATTTTAAATGAAGCTTCTTAAACATTTTAAAAACCTTATTTACTTTACATACAACAGTAGTTTAGTTATATATTATAGACTTATAGAAAGAGACCTTCTAAAAATGTTTAAATGTATTACTGGCATGCGAAACCTTAAATTAGAGTGAATAAATGAAGACTTGGCACACCGCTTCTGAAAGATTACCGACCCCTGGTGTAGACAATCCCTTAGCATAAATGAGAATCAAGCCCAGTGGGTCTCCCTGCATGCTTAAAATTAGGTCTCGTCTACACACAAAAGTTGTACTGATTTAACTATCGCAGTGGCGTGAACGTGGTGCACTGACTAGCATGGATGCCGTCACATCAGTATAAACTGCCATATACCAGTATGGCTTATCCCTATGCAGGAAGAGGAATAGGCAGTACAAGTATATGGCCTTGTCTACACTTGAAAGGTTTGCTGGTATTGTTATACTCAGGTTAACCATCTCTAAAGATAAGGTAACTCCCTTCTCTTCATGTGTCAATATATATTTATGCCTGTATCTGTAATTTTCACTCCATGCATCTGAAGAAGTGGGTTTTTTACACCCGAAAGATTATGCCCAAATAAATCTTTTAGTCTTTAAGATGCCACCGGACTCCTTGTTGTTTTCATCTCTAAAACATCTATTACAATTCTTACTGCATAGGTAAATTGCTCATCTTAACTGAAGCCCTCTGATGAATGGCTCTAGTCTAGAGAATTGCAACCCGTTACTACCAGGTACGTTACATGTCTAGTGATTCATGACTTTTTTATTAAAAAAAAAAATGATCATTTTAAGTTTGAACTAAACTACTTAGTATGTTTCTATTACTAAGCGGGCATCAGGAATATTCCTTCGACATTAATCTACTGAAAAAAGCCTATTTGCCTGATGCTTGTATCCATGATACATTTTGTATGATTTGTTTTTATTGCTAACAAACCTTATTCAAAACAGGGCACTGGCTGCAGTTCCAGAAGTGGCATAGGTGGTACTGCTAGTGAATATAGGTGCTGTTGGAGTGGAAAGCAAAGGACATCTGAGTGAGACAATGTGAGGAGATGTACAGACACCGCAGTCAGCCAACTGCCTCCAAAATAAAAACAACCACCCCAATCAGCCGCCAGAACTGTGCATAAATCAGATGCCGCAAAAAAAAAAAAAAAAAAAAAAGGAACCGGTTCAGAGAGGATTTGTGTCAAGGAAAAGCCTGTAACATCAAAGGCAGTTTTGCTATCACTAGCTCAGAAGTACAAGATGAAAGGGAGTAGATTTTCATTGCAAAGTACTTGGCTATATGCACTCAAGCAGGGAGGTACAGTAGACATGCAAGCAGCTCTCCAGCATGAGTGTGTTGGGAGGCACAAGGCCAAGTGATTGCTGACCCATGGATGTGTCCTTATTAGAATATAATGCATAAACTCCGAGGCACTGGATTGCTTTGATAGACTCGCCTACTTCTCCCTCTGCAGGGCGTAGCACACACCAGACCAAATGTATCCAATTGGCTGGAACAACTCAAGTCTCAGCTGGCTAAAGGATGGGGAGCCAGGCAACTTCAAACACAACTGGTGGGGCTGCTGGTTTGGACTACGGTTCAGGAGTGCACCAGCGTCTAGCTCGCAGACAGAGAACACGCTGGATATGGCAACAGCAATCGCTGGTTACAAAAGGCAGGGAGCTGAGCCCAAAACCGGCTGAAAGGGTTGTCCTTGTCCTAGAAATAGCAATCTACTGTTTGATCCATTTAATCAAACAGTTTCCTAAACCCGGGAGGGTCTGGCCCTGACAGGGTTAATTCATCCCCTATGAACCTCCAGGGAGAATTACAAAACCCGCTCACCTTTAAGGGAGTGCTCAAAAGACACAAGCTGATCATTTGAAAGGCCAAAAAGCCAAGGCCTTCCGTGTTACCATCTCCGTGGGGATATTTAGAACAGGGCAGGACAAAACACTAGCAAAATGCAGCATGGGGCCAACTTTGTACAGGCAGGGAAAGGAGCCGGAAACACAACAGTTTCCCATCCCATCC
The DNA here is from genome assembly GCF_965152275.1 of Natator depressus. NCBI lineage: Eukaryota > Metazoa > Chordata > Testudines > Cheloniidae > Natator > Natator depressus. Next base: position 6,524,073 of record NC_134247.1, read on the forward strand.
CAATTTCCTATCCTGAAATGCTAGGAGTCCGGAGGCTTTCTCAGGAACGCAAGTGGTTTGAGGCAGGAGTGTGATATTAATCAGTGACTAACCACAGACAGCGCACATCAGACAGGCGGTAAACAGGAGACAACAGTCAAACTAAATTAGTACCCAATGCAACCTTTCAATATTTGTTGCTATTATGACAATCTAGGGTTTAAGGTCAAAATGTAACTTATTCCTTTGAGTAGCAACATTCCCGGGCAGTTCTCTGTAGCATTGCCTCGTAGCCTGCAGCCCCAGTGCCGCTGCCCCAATCCAGCACGGTGCTCTGTATTACCCCCAAGCCAGCACCACACTCTCTATTACCCTGCAGTCCCGAGCACTGCATTCTCTATTGTCCTGTAGCACGGCTACCCTGAGCCGCACTACATTCTCTATTGCCCTGCAGTCTCTGCTTCTCCTGACCCACTATGGACTGCCTGTCTATCATTTCTTCTTTGTGACCCGTCCGCAGCCTCTTACGCCCCCTTCAATTTCCGCTCCCCACACTTTTGGAAATTCCCAAGCCCATGCTCATCTATCATGGCTATTATATTTCTCTGGAACTGCCTGGAGGCTTTCAGCCACTGCTGGGCAAATAACCACTCGAGATGGTTAATTCCCTGACTATTGCTTAAGTACTGGACATGCTGTGCTAACTGTAGCATTTCACAGTGGCCCATCACTACAAACTCATTATAATAAGGTCTATCAAAACTCATACAGCCAAATGGGCTTTCGCCATATCTCCCCCACCTCCGTTGTTTATCTTAGGAGTCAACAAAGGGTTCCATAAAAAATATTAAATTCCAAATACGCAATGGACTTGGAGAGCAAATCCAAAATCCCTACTGGGAGCCGGATTGAGAAGCTCCCAGCAGGGCAGACTTTCAAAGCAAAGAGCAAGACTTTAGTTGTGGGATGCTCATTAAAGCCCACTGGAGTCCCGCAGCCAAAATCTTGTGTAACACTCAGAAAATGTGTCCATGTAATGGCTGTCCTGCTAACTGCATTTCTCGTGCGTTAGGGAGCTGTGAGAAGGTCCTATTGTTATGTGGACTGAAAGCTGCAGGATACGGGACTGGCTGCCCTACTTACAAATTGATAATGGACATATTGCGCAAGCCAGGGCTCAGAACGAATAGGAGCTTAATCATGACCCTGTTTGTCAAATCAAGACAGACACACGCTACTGGCTTCAAGTGCCTGGGATTTTTGTTTATCTCTAATTCTAGTGCTACAGCAACCCAAATATCACATGGGATGGCATTCTTATCACTGCATCTCAGCCATGAAATGCACAGGGAGAAAGATCTGAAAGGTCAACTGCAAAGCAAAAAAGGAATGGGGCAAGGGCCAAGTTCTGCACTTTAGCCCGTAATGCCACATTGATGGGCCACACACCCCCGCTAACCAAGCTGCTCAGTGTACAAATCAAGTTTTAACTACTCTTTTAAAAAAATATTTTCTGTCCTGCCCTGCCCCGCCCCACCCCACCTCTGCCATGAAATCCAGTCTGTGACATTCTGGCCAAGCTGGGAAATGCCAGAGGAGCCCACAGAAATGTGCAGTTCCAAATTTGGTAAGGTTAATTTGTAACTGCCATCTTGCTGCTAATGGAGTGTGGTCCAGTGGGTAGCCAGGAGACCTGGGTTCTATTTCTGGCTTGTCCACTGATGCGCTGTGTGACTTCAAACAAGTCCACTATCCCCTCCTGTGCTGGTCTATCTTGTCTACTTACATGATAAACTCTTGGGGGCAGGGACTGTATCTCACTGTATGTCTGTATCATGCCTGGAATCTCAGCTGAGACTTCTCGGTGCTACCATTGTGTACTACAAATAAAATCAAGCCATTGCAGATTCTTCTTCAACCCTTCCACCAGTTCCCGGCAATCTCCACAGTGCCCTGAAGAGACCACCCTGTCTTGAGTGAAGAGGCAGCTCAGATTCCAGGCTAGCTCAGCTTCAGATCTCTCTTGAATGATGCCAAGTAATGCTGGGCAGTTGGTAATATGGAGTCCTGTCATGTGATGTCAGACCTGAGGCCAGTCAGAGCCAATTTACATAAGACCTCAAAATGAGCTGGGATGGGAGTCTGGGGGATAGGGAATGAACAGTAGATTCATTATGCTAACTAGCCCTCTGCACTCCACTGCCCCCCCGCCAGTCAAACCACACCCCTACGGAAGCTGGGTCCACAGTAGAATTTCCCACCATTGTACCACCGCATGACTAGATGACACAGTGGTTAAAGTGGTGCCAAGCTGTCCACAGCAGCATTCCCACCGTGACGGCCCCGATGGTAATGCTCGCATGCACAAGGCCTAACAACTAACCCTCACTGAGGTGGCGTCTGTAACTCCCCCTGCAGCTGAACGTTGAAGAGAGTCCACTACATACCTTGTGCCCTTGGTGCGACTGCCCAAAGAGAATCTCAGACACGTCTGAACCATCGAAGCGCCTGTTGGGAGGGAGGCTCGCCTTTGCCAGGGACACCAAGGTGGGGAAAATGTCTGTGGTGCTGGAGCAGAGAGGAAGATTTCATTAAAACATGGATGCAACGTCCTGGAAAAATCCCATCCACACCCCTGAGCTTGGAGCAAAAGAAGTTGAGCCTGTCCCCCAGCGAGCCCTTCCCAGGCCTAACAGGAATGTCGGGGCATATGTGGGCCTGGATGCTGGGGGAACACAGGAGTTCAAACCTGCTGCTTATCAAAGCTAATGGCACTTGTGAGTAAGGGCACCCATCCAAGAAGCCTGCCAGAATCCCTAGCCTCTGCGTATTTAATGAAAGAGCCCTGGCAACGTGAGGCACAGCTTGCTGTGGGCATGCTCTGTACGGGAGATGCAATCGCCTTATATGCCATACTGATTAGCATCTTTTTAGGATAGTGAGCACATGTGCGTGAGACGAGCCAGCACGTCTTACACAGATCAATCTGCCAAAAAACACAGCAACTGGAAAGAGCTCAAAGGCCTGTGCCCAACAGCGACAGGACACACTAAACAATTTCACTACTAAAATATGGGACAATGGGTCAAAGTGGGCTATACCCAGCATCCCTGTAGAATGGGGCTGGAGCTGCTAGGGAATGTGGTTTCTCTCGAGGTACTTACTGGTCTTTTCCACCTCTGTAGCACCTGAGCACCTCACTATCCTCAATCAATTTGTCCTCGCATCACTCAAGTGAGGTTAGGAAGCATTATCATCACAGATGGAGACCTACGGTCACATAGAGCGTCTGTGGCAGAGATCCTCCCTGGGGCAGGGAGGTCTTTTTGTCCTGTGTTTGTACAACACCTAGATGCTACCCCAGTACGCACAATAATCAGGTGGGATTTGAACCCCAATTCTCCCACGTGCCAGGCCATGCCCTAACGCCTAGTTCATCCCCTCTGCTGGCATGGCTGAGTATCTCCTGCCAGAAAGGAACACAGAAGCACTGCACTCACAGAGGAATCCTTTGGGCCTCCAGGTTCTCGGATACCTGGGAGTCCACATCAAAGAGGAAGCTGGCCAGAGATACTGCAGTTGCGGCAGGGCCACATAACCCTTTATGAAGTCCCCCAGAAAGGTGCCAAGTTCCCCTCTGAAGGGAAAGTGCTAACTCAGTCACTTTTCACTCCAGTCACAGCAGATCCTGTAACCTAGGAAAATGTGGTCTCACTTACGCATCGCACACAGGAACCATAGAAACCAAACTGGAAAATGAGAGCAGTGCTGTTTTGTGCACTTATACCGAAAAGCCGTCAGCATTTCCACCATCATCCTCTCTTTTCAGGGGGTTACAGCTCAGCCACAAAATACTGCTCTGGGCTAATTCTTGGTTACTCCATGTACTAAGATCCTGCTCAGGGTGTGACACACACAGAGGAACAGGCGTCCTGCCACCCAGGAGCTGCACTGTATAGACCCGCAAGGCCAGGAACGGGAAGGGTGGGAGCTTCTGCCTGCTGTTTGTGGACTGCAGCCAACTTTTAACGTGCTGATTGTACACGAACATGGTCTGATGGACTGAGCATGGGATAGGGACCAGGAACACCTAAGCTCTTGCCTCTGCTACTGACTTCTTGTGTAGCCTTGTGGAAGTCATTTATACACTCTAGGCCAAATTCATTACTGTTATAAGCAGGCACAACTCCAGTGAGATCAGCAGCAAATCTAGCTCTCTGCATCTCTGTTCCCCCTCATCTAACCCTCACTTTCTGTAGCTCTGTTTCCCTTCTAATCCTTCCTGTTGTTGGCACAAATATGAATGCACTCCCTGACGGCCACATACGATTCCTACCATCCTCTGGCGTGGACAGCCACCTTAGCTGCCAGTGAGCATGAGCACCTGGCAATCTAGCATGATCAAAACAAGCTATGCACCGACTCTGGGGACAGATGTGTCCTCCCATGGTAGCCCCCAGTCCCTTATAAAGGAAACAGCATGGATCAGTGACATTCCCCAGAGCTCCCTGGACCACGTGCACAAGGAGAGGAGAAACATTTCATGTTTAAAAGCGCTTCAAGACCTGCAGATGAAAACAACCAGGTAAGAGCCCAACGGTGTTCATGACCTGCTTCGGTAAGAAGCACAGGGGCTTGGGGTTTTAAAGAGGGCTAAAGGAGTTAGGCACTTAACTCCCACTGACTTTCCATGGTAGCTGGGAGTTTGGGACCCTATGAAACCTGTAGCCTGTGCTGCTTTGACTCTGAAACCTCTAGCAAGTAGCTTCGAGAAGGCCCCTTACGCTAGGCTCCCACAAGAGTTACAAGGCTGCAAAAGTCGGGGCACAGGGCTTCCATCGCTGTCGCGAAACAGCAGTGCGGATCAGCAATGAAAGCACCTCTCTTTCATCAGCGCATTCTCCTCCTCAGGGGTTTATTCTTGAGGCGGTAAAGGGCGTTGGACACAAGAACAGATAACTCCCAGCCCGAGAACAGCTGCCTGGAAAGCGCTGCGTGTTCTCAAAGGCTCTTATCCCCCGCATGCCTAAGGCACCTGAACAGGGTGGTAACTCCCTGATTGCTGGAAATCCAGAAAGGTCTCTGTCCCAGTCACAGCACTTACAGACGTATGACGGAGTTGGCCAGGGTGGGAAGAGCTCCTTCAGCCTCTCGGACCTCCAGGCAGCTGGGCTGAGCCAGATGGGTAAACACCTCCGCTTTAGGAAGTAAACGCTAACGGGGGGCAGGTTCCACTGATCAGACACAAACCCCACTGGCAGGAGCTCCGAGTCCAGCTGCTGACTCCTTGTGATCTCAGGGAACTAGCTTAACCTGCGTCTTAGCTTACCAGGCGCAAGGAAGGCAAAACAACCCTACAACGTCCCTGTCTCACAGAGGCCCTGGGGGGTGGATTGCTACTATTGTGCTCTGGGCTGGAGCAGAAGTGCCATGCCAAGCCGCAGTAAGAGTGCCAGGTATTACAGGGCCCAGGCCTGAACTCCTGACTCAACCAACACTCCCACACTCCCACGGAAGTCAAGGAGCATGACTGGACACAACAGGAGTTTTGCCTGAGTGAGCACTTCTGGCCTGGGCCCACTGGTACTATCCCAGTTGCGTGAGCTGGAAGCAGAGGAACTTGAAGCTCCTATTTCTCCGGCTGCTAAGAGACCGAGCAGCCAAACAACGCCGAGGGGAGCAGAAAGGCAGGCTCAGTCTAACACCCTCTCCTAGAGGCTGGCTGATGGGCGAGGCAAGCGAGGAGGCTGTTAAATAAGTCAGGCTCCAACCAGAGAACACTCAGGCCCCATCCCCGGGGGAATCCCAGCCAGGCCAACAAGGTTCCATCAACCTAGCGACCGTTGCTAGGGGAGGTGGGGTTCCTACACCAACGGAAAACCCCCTTCCATCACTGCATGGGGTCGCAGTGCTGTAGCTATACTGTCACAACGACCGTAGTGTAGACATGGCCTACGGCTCCCATGGAGCCAACCCCGAGGCTGCCACCTGCCTGCAGCTCCCCCTGCTGGTCAGGCGAGCTGCAGATGCTCTGCACCTCTCAGGATCTGGCCCTTAGCGTTACCTCTTAGAACAATTTCAAGACATTATGCCAAAAACAGGTTGGAAACAGCAGCCAGGCCAGTGGAAATGATCAGAGACTCAATGCTGGAAAGGGACTGTGTAAGGGGAGAAAAGAGGGATACGTGAGAGGGGCACATGAGACCCGTTGACCATGTTAGAAACAACCACATTTCACCCAGTCACAGCTCTTGACCATGGTCCCGATTCTGCAAAGGCACCTTCATAGCTTCACAGGCAGATGCCTTTGCAGGATGATTTAATGTTTACACTGGAGTGCCCACAGGGCCCCTTCATGCTAGGTACTGGGCAAACTCATAAAACTCTGCTCTGAAGAGTTTACAGTCTAAACTCAGGGCTGGTGCGATCTGTCTTGAAACCACACACGCCTGGGGTTATTCCATAACACAGCTCAGGCTCACCCAGTTTTGTGGGCCTTGAATGGGAGCCAAGCTTTGAGTTCGTAACGCCCTTATTCCTACGCTCTATGTTGCATGTGACACTGTGACTCCAGTTGTTGCTGTCAATCTCTTTCCCCCATCCCCCTGTGAGCAGTCTCCCCTGTGACTGGCTTTTGATCATGAAGGTTTCAGAGTTCTCCGGGGGTATCACGTTCCAGCATCCCCTGCAGATATGAAGTGCAGATCACAGATGTCAGGAGGTTTCATGCTGTAACAGAACCTTTGATGACAATTCATCTTTCCTGTCAATGTTCCAGGTCTTCAGCTCTAACACAAGAGCTCTTTCTTAGCTGGTATCTCAGGATTCAGAGTTCGCTGACTGCTGAGCTGGGAAGACACAAGCTGGACGTGCATATCAAGGGAAGAAGAGACTTCTAAGACTGTTGACGAAACTCCAGCCATGAACCACTCCCCAGCCAGGTCAACCAGCATAAATACACTGCAACAACTCTGCTTGGGGTCAGCTCTAGACTGAAAGGGTAACAATTTGCACTTTAGCTCTTGTGTCAAGTTACCTTTGGTATTTTGAAGGTGCCTGCAATAAATATAAGGGATGGCACCTCCTTCCCTGGGATGGCAACATCCAAAACACAAAACCCACTTCCTTGGCTAAGAATCAATGCAGCTGTTCCTGACAATTTAGTGCACGGGGGACCAAATCTCTCTAGGTGAATGTGCATTTGCCCCTGTGCACAGGGCCAGCTCTAAGTTTCTTGCCACCCCAAGCAAAAAGAAAAGGGTGGCCAGTATGCCACCCCGGGAATTGTGCCGCCCCAAGGACATGCTTGTTTTGCTGGTGCCCAGAGCCGGTCCTGCCCGTGCAATACACATATGCGACCTTCCAAGAGCTGTGCGAAGGCCAATGTGGTGCAAGAGGATGAATCTCAGAAGTAAAGCTAGGAAAATGTGGCAGTACTGAAAGGGGAAGATGCTTTTGCCTACATAACAAACACTCATAAGGAGACCTGTGGGTAAATAAAGCCATTCAAACTTTCTGCTTAGGGTCCATGTCTATTTGAACAACACTGGAAGTTTCTGACTCTACAGGTATTTCTTCCAACTCATTGTAGGGAAAGAACCAGGCTGAATATTTCAAAAAAATCCATGAAGCAGAAGAGCAAGTAGCTCACAAGGATCCTAGATGACATCATGACAGGAAAAGCCTTTCTCTTTAAGTCCACCTCAAACCATATTTTGCTGATGATGGTACAATGTAGACAGCTATGCAGCAATAAAGAGCTATTAAGCAAGATACACACCTGTCCCTGCAAAAAATACTGCAGAATAGCTTTGCTCAATCTGCAGAATTTTGCCAAGAGAGTGTGTAGTAAAGGATGGTGCAATTTGCTTCTTACTAATCCCAGTGACCTACTTCAAGGCCCTACTTTTGACTAGTGAGGAGAATGGTAAAGTCATGGCAGGCTCTACTAGTTAAATTTCATTAAGCAAAACAGGTTTCAGAATAGCAGCCCTGTTGGTCTGTATTCGCAAAAAGAAAAGGAGTACTTGTGGCACCTTAGAGACTAACCAATTTATTTGAGCATAAGCTTTCGTGAGCTACTGCTCACTTCATCGGATGCATACTGTGGAAAATACAGAAGATGTATTTGTAAGGAGAGTGATCACTTTAGATAAGCTATTACCAGCAGGAGAGTGGGGTGGGGGGAGAGAAAACCTTTTGTAGTGATAAACACCCATTTTTTCATGGTTTGTGTGTATAAAAACATCTTCTGTATTTTCCACAGTATGCATCCAATGAAGTGAGCTGTAGCTCACGAAAGCTTATGCTCAAATAAATTGGTTAGTCTCTAAGGTGCCACAAGTACTCCTTTTCATTAAGTAAAACAGTCAGCCATGGCAGATTTCAGTGGAAACAAGCTAGTAGCTGCATGTTTGCACTGGCACACAGGACGACAGTGTGTGTGTAAAAGAATATAGAGTGCATCAGCATGTTTCTGTTCAGTTCTGACTTGCTGTCCATGGCTCTGTGCCTTGCTGTCCACTGACCTAGACTTCCTTCAAGTCTCGCTTAGCACTGCTCTCCCCAGGATAGTCGCACAGAGTACAGAATCAGTGCAGGGCATTCTGAAGCCGGCCCAATGAATCTGAAGGAGCTTCTACAGTATAATCCATAAAGAGTCCGATCCTGCCAGGCTTATGCAAGCAAAGTGCCCATATATAAATGGGAGCTCTCTGCATGCAGAATTCTGCTGCAGGATCAGGTCTTTAAGAGATTACACTCCACATGGGCCTCCAAACCTCACTCCACAATGGCCTTCTGTATCACCATCCTTTGAGGGTGAGGGGCAACCTTCATCCACAGAGAAGTTTCCCAGTCACATAAAAATGCTGCTTGGCTTCTTCCCCAATGGGAGCAAAGCCTTTACCTTGACTGCTTTAATTGAGGCTGGAGATTTCACCTCGTGCACCTTCCTCCTGCACTCAGATCCATCGTTCACAACTCCACAGGAACGCTCCATCTCCTCCCAGCCAGGATGTTCTCCCAACAATCTTTCCCAGCACCATGTAGTGCTGATTGCATTAGCATCCCTGACCGAGAGACTGGAGTGCAGCCAAGCTAATATACAGGCGTGCCTCTTTCACATTGCAGCCAGCTGCTTGCATTTCCTGGACTTGGCGTGTTGCATCTTCCCCTCCTTCAAGGTGATCATTTCAGGTAGCACCTATGCTCTCCAATGCCAGTTGGGATCACAGGACTAGAGAAGGGAAAGACCCATCCGGACAGTCCTTGGGACCATGCCCTTGCCAGTGCAGGGGACAGCAATGCGTGGCATGCTGCACAGACGTTAGCTAATGAATCTTGGCCACACCTCTGTGCAATGGAGAAGGTTTATCATTCCCACTTAACAGGGGGGTGAAATGGAGGCAAAGAAGGACTGAGGCCAACATTTCCAAAAGCATCCACTAATTCTGAATGCCCAGCTCAGATGAGCTGCTTTATTCATCAGCCTGAGACACTGAGTGCCTGGTTTTCAGATGTTCAAAGCACCCACATCTCCAGCTGGAGTAACTACGTCTCAGTATAAGGCCCAGGGGAGGAGAGTTAATTCCTGCACCAATCTCGGGTGGGCACAGGGACTGATGGGGAGTGTAGCTGGTGGGAACCCTATCCTGGGCCTGGCAGGTGTCAGCTCAGCCTGCAGCACAGGTCAGATTAGCCACTTGGGCTGGTAATTTCCACCCTGATTGCAAGAGTCCCTCTGGGCCATGGTAGAAGTGCCACGCCAGGCCCCCTACCCTTGGGCTCCTGCAGTCATGAGAGAGTAAAAGTCCCGGACACAACAGCTTTGCATCTGCCGGGGGTTTTACAGTTGCCTGGACTGGGACTCAGGAGACACCAATTCAATTCCTGGCTTACTCACAGACTTCCTCTGTGACCTTGGGCAAGTTACTTAGTCTCTCTGGGCCTCAGTTTCCCCTCTGTACAGTGGGGAGAACAGCCCAGCCGTTCCTCACAGGGGCAAGTGAGAATAATATCCATTAGTGTTTACCATGCATTTGGATGACCCATAAGTACCTAGAGAGGCACCTAAGAGCAGAGGCCTCAAACTGGAAAAGACTGCCTCTGGGTGCGGGCCCAGGCCCCTGGGTGAGCCAGTGGTCATGCTGGGGCACAAGTTCAGAGCAGCAGGCCACACTACCTCTCTAACTTGAGAGAGGACACATCGGCAATTCAGCCAATAACAGTGCTCGATCTCTGCCAGATTTCCTGGAGGTGGATTCCTATTGGTTTAATGACAGCAAAGAGAAATACCCTGCAGCACTGGGAAGACAAAGATGACCTTTCTGTGAAAATATCTGGATCAGATTCTGTAAGAAAGGCTGCTTCCAAAACAAGCTATTGAGGGATCAGAGGACAGGCTAGGGTCCATTGCTGACCTGTCATGGGGAAAAAGAAATCTGGATAGCAAACAACCTGCACTGTTTTGAGGGCGAGTGTCAGGCAGAGAGCCTCACAGGCAGGTCACACTACAGAGCCCTTCCTGATTGGTAATGACAAAGATTATCACCCACTCATATCCACCTGGTGGTCTCAGTCCCTACCTGACTGCGGTGTCCCGCACTCTGTGAGACACAAATCAGTGTCCTTGTTGGCAGTCCAGCCAGAGGCACCTGCAAATAAGAGAGCCTGAGAAATCAAACTCTCCTGTCACCCCTAGGGAAAATCTGTCCTATGAAGGGGGAGAAAGCTGGCACTGCTGTGGTCTCTACTATACCTTCAGTCCCCAAGGCTCCCAATGGAGTGCCTTTAACTGGCATGAACGTCTGGTATAAAACCCCACAGCCTTGGGATAACTTGGCCCTTTACCGTATCTGTTCGACTGGTTACAAAATACCAGGGCTCCACTTTGTTCCACATCATCGTATATACTCCCACTTTTCCTACAACTGCCCTGCCCTTTGCCCCCAGTGTGTGATTGACATTCACTAATGCCCATTTATTGAGGTATTGATTTACGTCACCACCATGTGCGTCTCCACCGGATGTGGCCAGTGAGTGGAGTTCCCTAAAGACAAGCCATCAGCCCTTCACTTGCAACATCCTGCCTTTTGTTGGTCTGTGTCACACACCTGAAGTTAGTTATTTAAACCTCCTTGGAGTTTGTTGTCTTTAGATTTCCTTGTCCAAGACTGACTCCCCGTCAGTGCAGAGGGGATAACTGGATGCAGGCCAAGCTAGAGGCACTAGACCTGTAGAGCCCTGCAAATCTGCGGATATCTGCTTTAGGTCCACAGATACCCACGGACAATGTTTGCAGACTGCGGCTCAGATGCGGATACGAATCTTGTATCCGCACAGGGCTCTATGGATCTGGGCTCATGTCAATCTAGTGACCGAGAACCCATAGATCTGGGTGCCAAATTACCCCAGGCTCCAGACCAGAGTAGCTGCACTGTAGTGCCGTTTGCTGCCCCAGCATGGTGAGTGCGTTTCACAGGACAGTACATAAGGCTGGATTTCCCGCCCCTGGGGCTGTGCGGGACTGGAGAATTTCATCTTTAACAACAACAAAAATCTGGAACTGGGTATTTCTGAGAGCCTGCAAGTGCCCTTCAGCCCTCTCCTTCTCTAGTCCAGCCACAGCTGTGCGCCCTGAAACTCTGGCAGCTTCCTGGAGTTATCGCTGTCAAACCTGCTGGACTGGGTCTGGTAGACCTAAAAGCAGCAGGTAATCCACAGTCTTTCCCTTCACCACTCAGAGCTGCAATGTGGGCTTTACACTCTTTCCTGGAGCATCCAGTCCTGGCTATCCCTTCCCCACCCCACTCCGTGACAGGGGACCAGGCTGTGCAAACAGTTGCTCTGATCAGCTGGAGCAGAGCTTTTGTGTATAATCACAATTCCTTTCTTCCCTGCAAGGAGGATTAATCTTTGGAATGTTTTGCCTCAAGCTGTCCTGGCAGGGTTCACTGGGCTGGCCCTCAATAAGAGAAGGACAAAGACTTGGATTCCACCAATGCTGCACGACACACACGAGAAGCAGTCCTTCACTCCGGTTTTATCCACAGCCCAGCTTGAAGTCAGGCAGGAACACCCTCCCTCCCCCCAGGCACACTGGCAGCGATCCTGGATTTTCCTCTACCTCCTTCTGAGCCATTGAGCAAAGGCTCATCTGTCAGGACCAAGCCGACAGATCGTGGTTTGCTTCCCAGTGTTTAAAGCAGAAATGCCAGCAGTTTAACTCATGCCCTGAGAGCACATTACCTGCTTGGGAGAAAGACTATGTAAGATCCAGGCCTCCTAACGCAGGCTCCCAGTCCTGTGCTTAGCTCATTAGACCTCACCTAGGGAAAACAAAAAAGTTTTGTCCTCCTACCTCAACAGTGCAACGCTTGACACATTGGCAGGGATCCTGCCAGGCCAATAAGCCAGCGCCGGAACACGATGTCCCCCTTCCCAGGTCGTTTGCTTGGCTGCACTCCCACCTGGAAGACAGACAGGTATACTCACAGCGGCCCTTCTGCACAGGAGCTTTAGGTTAACCCAAACCTCTCCTGATATAAAGTAAAGGAATTATTCAGCGCCACAGATACTAAACAAATGACAAAGGAGGAGGATTGCATCAGAAATGTGAAGCTAGGTCAGGAAAAAAAAAAAATCCTGCAGCGAAGTGAATTCAACGAGTAACTTCCTCCCAGCCCCCCAGTTTCTTTAGGATGAAATTCACCCTGGGCCAGCACCAGACCCATGCATGGCTTAAACCCTGTACATTTTGAGTCCTTCCAACATTTGGGGGGGTTAAAAAGGTTACAGAGTTCTTTTTTCAGAGAAGGAAGAGAGAGAAAAGTTAGCTGGATTTCCCACTTTCGCCCTTTCTAACAAAGATTTTGGGTAGGAAAATGGACTCGATGACCCGGAGGTCCCTTCCAGACTAAAATTCCTAACAGTGGTACCTTTTACTTCTCATCTGTTTTGATGAGAAATGGAAAAATTGCAGAGCTGATTTCACAAGACACGTAGCTGGGGTGACATTATTTCCATAAGCCTTTGATGTTGTGTGAGAACCTAACACATAGAGAAATGTTTAGCTTGCGGGTACTGCTGATTCGGTTTTGTTTCTATGTGCAGGCCTCAGGGGCTGGCTATGGGGGTGGAGGGGGAGCGGGGTGTACATGCATGTGTTCATACAGTACCAACTGGAAACAACTCCAGTACATGAAAGCTGCACCCTCCAGATTGCTGACGTATACATACAAACACATACCTGCAACTTAAAACTAAATCCCTTCTGACCACATCACAAACAATTTCCCCTACTCTTAATTACCCACTAGTTCATTTCCCAAAAAACCTGGGTCTACCTCTAGCAAGGGAGGAAATATAGTCCAGTGGCTAGAGCACTAGCCTAAATAAGTCACCAGGACCAGATGGTATCACCCAAGAGTTCTGAAAGAACTCAAATACGAAATTGCAGAATTAACTGCGGCATGTACAGTAATCTATTGCTTAAATCAGCCTCTGTAACAGATCTTTAATTTGACCCTCCATAGTCCAAATAAAAAGAGGCCCTTGTGCTTTTTAAATAACGGTTCGCTTGTACCAAGTTACAGCTGGGTTAACTGAGACACAGTAAGTTCAAGTGATTTGTACACAAACCTGTAATGAGTCATAGCAGGCAGCAGGAGAGAGTCAAAGGAATATTTACTAGCTGTGCTACCCATACCACATACTGTGGTGGCTTTACTTACACAGGAAGCCAGAGCAGCCTTTTGACAGGTTCAGGGTGACATTTGCAGTAGTAAACACTACGCTGAAGCAAAACAAAAGAAACAAATCCACATGGATTTTTCTCAGTGATAAAGGTTGCACAATTGTGTGATGCCATCCAATTACAAAGGTCAAGGCTTTCCACAAAAACTTGACACCAAACAGAACAGAACATTCCCTTGCAAGTAATAACAAATCCATCCCAATGATAGGCCAAAAACTAGGACGTTTCCAGCGGGGAGAGGACACTGCTCCCCCTTTCAGTGCGACTCCCAGGCAAGGTACAAAACAGGGGGAACCGTGCAAGGGGGACACCGTCCCCACATGCCTGGGAGGGGTGATGGTGGGTCCGCTGCTTCCTTCCTTAGCGAATTCAACACACCTCCAGCACCATCTCATGAGTCAGGTGCATCGCCACGGAGACATCAGGGTTCCAATGCAGTACCAGCCCTTCCAGGGGTTCGGGTGTAACAGCTAAGGGCCCACCCAGCCAGAGACAGGAAGACAGTTTCCCCAAGGGGTTGGGGGCCGCTGAAGGGAAGAGGGAAATCTTTTATTCTGCTGTGCAGAGCTCATGGAGAGGCTCATCTAGTGACTGAGAACCCATAGATCTGGGTGCCAAGTTACCCCAGGCTCCAGATCAGAGTAGCTGCACTGTAGTGCTCTTTTGTAAACTTGCCAGCTAGTTTCAGGCCTCACCCAACCCATTTAAAAAGCCTTGTCACCACAGGAACGACACTCACCACACTGACAGCCTCCCTTGTTCCCCTACACCTCTACCCAAAAAATCCCAAACACCCTCTCCCAAGCAGAGATTTGATCCCAAAAAGGGAGAAGTAGCAGAGACATCATGAAGTCCAGCAGGCACTTCACTATTGCTTTTGATTTTATGTTGAAGGGTCTCAGGTACGACAGTGATGGGCGGCAGTCTAAAACAGGCAGATAGATCACATGCTCTGGGGATGTCAGGATAGGCAAACCACGTCCATAAGAACCCAAAAGAGACCTGAGGCAATAGAAGAGAGATCAGCACCTATAGGACTGAGATGCTATAGAACAAACAAAGATATTAGAGTCATATCGGCACTTTTCTCACTTTGAAATATCTATAAATATTCCTTTGTTGCATCCAGTTTCAGAAGGAACCTAGAGGGATTTTAAAAATCACTGCTCCTGACAGGCGTTTCTATATCCTTATGGAATTTCTCCCCTTTCTGTGAGGTCTGATCTGTAGGGTTGTCTGTGAGCAGTGGGTTGCTAGCCCCGGTTTGTTGTTATAGGGTTGCTAGTGGGTGCCAGGCTACCTGTTATCGTAGGCTTGGTTGCTCATAGGTGTGTTGGGCTGTTGCTAAAGATTTATTTTTTTATTAGGTAAGAAGAGAGAAATACAATCCCAATTTGCTGATTTTTGGGAGGTGGAGATGGAGAGAGGAAAAAAAAAGTGATAAAAAATTACCAAGCAAGAATTGCAAAAAGATGCAAGGAATAGGGAGTGCCCCTTGTTTGGCTGGCCAGGCCCACAGCAGCCTTTTCTCAGAATCCCACAGCAGTTTCCGCCGGGCCTCTACTATATTTGGAAGATGTCAGGAAACAGATGAGGAAAGAGATGTTGCCTCACTCCGCTGCCCCCTCCCCTTCCGTCCTGGAGCAAATGGGGAAATGTAACCCGACACACGTTCACAGTGCGTAACACAAGCAGAAGCGGGAAACACCTGAGTCATGCTGGAGACTTTTGGCAGCTTCTGTGTAAATAATCAAAGCCACCACACAGATGGCTCCCCCGGAGACAGCAAACACTAAAACCCCATCTCCGTACAGTTAGATTTGAGGGCTTACAATGACACACACTTACATGCCTGATTTCCAGAAACACAGAGCACCCCTAGCCCCTACAAAAGTCAGTGGGAGCTCAGCACTTCCAGGACAATAAAAGCCAAGCTCTAAATAATTCTCAGCATAGTCAGAGCACAGGTCTCCGTTGGGTCACCTCAAGAGCTGGGTGGGCTTGAAGTCCTTGTATATGCATCTCTCGTCAGGGCCAGATTATAGTTTTATATGTATCTAGAAGCTAGAGTATATGACACTATAGGTCCAGAACCAGGGACTGTCAGTTAAAAAATTATGTTTATAACTATTGTGCAATAAGACAAAAGCTTGAAATGTGAGCCATGTGTGAACAATATCTGCCTGAGTCTGCAGACAGCCTAAGACAATAGCTCCAAGAGGCACAAACTTCTCCAGTCATCTTAAGATTGCTGCTTCCATAAGAAGTGGTAGGGCCATGGCATGGGGGAGGGGCCAGGAAGCTCCATGGGCATGTGTGTCCAGGGCCCCGGATTGCCTTAATGCAGCCTGATGCCCCATGACATTTTGGGGAAACACCTGCCATTTCGTACTAGCTGGTCCATTCTAAAGGCAAGAAAATTGCTCTTCAGAAATTGGAGCTCCGCAGGTAAATCAATCCATGGCAGAGATGGTGCAGCAGTAGCCAGACAGCTGGGAGTGAACTCTGCCAGAGGCAGGGAAGTATCCTATCCCTCCCTTCTGCTTGGTGGCCAGATTTGAACAAGGGCCTTCCAGGACCAGGTCCCTCCCCGCTCCCAGCTGGGCACATGTGATGGCTACCAAGATGCTAACAGCCTCGCAAGCACCCTTGTCGGTTACCTCGTTGCCTTTGCCATGCCCCGGAGAATGGGCCCACGTTCCCTGCAAGCTCGCACTTCTGAGCCCAAGGGCCATTGTCTCCTGGAGGAGAGAGAAACATCTTGGTGAGTAACAGCCAGAGACAGACAAGTTGGACTGAAACACAGCGAACGAGTCAGACCATGAAGGCCATGGGAGAGAAGCCAGCTTCCATCCCTAGGGCAAAAACTCAGATCAGTTCCATCAAAATGAAGCGTTACTCTGATTTCCACCTGGGAAACTGAGTGAGAGTGGCCCAATCTCACACAGCTTCCACGGAGCAGATTGTCTGGTGGCCTCTCTCAATCGAGGATGCTCCAGACAGAGCCCCCTGATGTTTAAGGGTAAGTGGGGAGCTGCTGCGGATGATATTTGCTCCCCGTGGGGAAGCTCATACACCCTTTAAAGAGGCAACCAATCCCCTGCTTTCCTCCTCTCCAGCACCTGATGGCTTTTCACCTCGGCAGGCCCTTGAGTGAGGACTGACTGAATGGCTGACAATGGAGGTTATTTCCAAATAACAGGACCATGTTTTCTCAAGGGGGCTGAACTTCCACTCAGGAGACTGAGTCTAAGAGCGGGGGGAGAGGGGGGAGGACAATAGCAATTTGGCGTTAATGAGCCGCAGAGCTGTTCCTGTCATCGGAATGGCAGTGAAGCAAGACATCCTCATTAGGGAGGCATCTCAGCAAGAGCGGATTTGGGTTTTTTAATTAACGGGAATTTGAGGTTTAATTTGTAGACACGGATGTCCAGGTTCATCCGCCCGCCTGAAGTGGGGCAGCTTGGGGAGGGTGGGGGGTGGGGAGGCGGGTGGAAAACAAGTTGCCTGACAGAAGGGATCGTTGCTGAGTCTGACAGAGCAGCACGGCCCTGTGAGGCCCAAACCCTGCCTATAAAGCCGGTGGGGGAGTTCAGCCTCCCTAGCAACACCCCAAGGTGGGTGAATCTGACCTATCCAGGCAAATTTACTGCCCCCCATCTGCACGGTATCTGAGTGCCAGCGGACCAGCACCTCAGGCAGGGCCTGACCAACAGGAGAATCCAGAGGACATGCTCTGGGGATCCCAGCCTCCATTCCCTGCACCCCCCCAATTTCAAGGGGAAGAGGAGTCCCCCAAGTTTCAGGGTGGGCCTGAAAGCCAGTTTCTCAGAGTAACCGTGTCGCTCTCAGTGGTGTCTGCTGGGTCTCACCTGAGGCCAGGCACCAATCAGCATTTTCAACAATCCAGCTTTGAGTATTGCTCTGGGCACGCAACCGACCAAACCTCCTCAGTCCATATTGTGCCTGCAGCTCCTCTTGCCTACTGCTCCCCATCTCCCTGGAACTCCACTTGGCCAGGAGAGGTTTATTCCCCACCCCTGTTGTTCCTCCCCGATATTTTGGATTACATGGGGCTTTCCCAAGCTGGTTCTCCTTGCTCTACAGAAGGGCTGGGGAAGGGGACTCAACAAAGATGGCAGGGGAACGTGAGACAGGCAGGCTAACAGGAATGGAAGAAACAAGACCAGCAGAGATCCTGCTCTCAGTTACACTGGTGCCGCAGCTCCCAGTTCACACCAGAATAACTGAGAGCAGAGCTTGGCCTGTGGCTTTAATACTGTTTAACGCAGATGAATACAAAGGAACAGGGTTCATGGAGGATGAAATCCATTCCCCTGTGCAGAGGCCGTGAACAAGTCCCCACCCCCCCAAATTAAGCCCCACTTCAGCCCCTAACACAATGCGAGGGCCGTCCCTAAGACGGCTTCCCATTTGCACGTGGATGCCCTTCACCCCTTTCTCCTTCAGCCCTCGCCTTGCCTGCGGATCCAAGCAGTACGTAAATATCAGTTATCGAGATGATCTGCTGTTACTGCAGCTGGTTTTATTGCTTCACCTGTGAACCAAAGGAATGTGTTTTCCTTCCCGCAGCCGTCAACTTTGTCCTTTATCCGTCCCACCAGGGCATCCATCTCCCTCAGGCTGGCTCGGTATGGCCCAGGGAATGAGGAGCTGGAGGGAGGCTGAGCGAGGACCAAGGGCACGTGCATATGGGCCAGCGCTAGGTATAGGAAGAAGGGGCGTCCGCTTTCACTAGACAGGAAACACAGGAAGTGTGTTTAGCACGCTGGTTATGAGAAAGGTGTGGGGAGAGTGCAGAGCCTGGGCACGCAGGGCAGGGCAGGGGGAAAGGTTTTCCACAATCTCTAATGCAGAAGGAACTTTTACAGAAGGCCACCAGTGGGTAAGACACTGCACTGGGACCCAGGAGACCTGGGGCCTATTCTGGCTCTGTCAAAGATACACCAGGGACCCTTGCGCAAGTCACTTCACCACTTGGTACCTCCATTCCCCCTCCCACCATCCACCTGCCTTATCTATTAACATTGTGAGCTCCCTCTCACTCCGGGTTTGTACAGCGCCAAGGGGCCCTGAACTCAGCTGGAGCCTTGTGGCTTCACCTCATAGGCCTCTGTTCTCGCAGCTGAGGAAGGTTAGACAGAACCTGCTGTGGCCAATCAAAGACGACACTCTTACCCCTTTCTACAACGCACAGCCCCTCATCCTGGGGCTCGGCACCTTGCTCCCAGGACTCTCAGCACCTGCAGCTTGGGAGGAGAGAGCTCCGGGCTGGGAATCCAGCCTGCGCCAGGGCTCGGCGGTGCTGGGCTCCCTGCAAGGGAGGAGAAGTTCTTGGAGCACAGGACAGGGAGCTGGGGGCTAACAGGAGGAGTCACATGAGGCAAGCAAACAGGCTCTGTCCCTCCATGATTTTTGGTTACAGCCTCCTGAGAGAGCAAACCCAACACCACTCAGAAGCAAAGGAAAGGTCCAGATGAACGCAGCCCTGCATCCCTGTTCCAGGCAGAAGCCCCTCCTCTGCAGGAATGAGCAAACAAGATAGGGGATTTGATACAGGGGGTCTCTGTGCCTCAGGTTTAGTACACATGCTACCCTAGGCAGCGTCTCTTTCTGATCTCTCCCTCTTCGTCTCCAGCCCTTCGGTCCAAAGGCCGTTCAAGGCAAATTACAGTAAGTACAAAGTCACCCAGTCAGGTACTTCACACTCCAGGCCTGCAAATCTCCCCCGCTCTCCTAGGGTCAATAATCAGAGCAAGTGCAAGCTACGATCAGCGCAGTAATAAACATGGCAGGCAGTGAAGCCCAGGAAGGGGACCTGTTTCTAAGGGCTGGCGAGCACCCAGCCCTGTATGGGTGCATGGAGTGGAAGCAGACTCTCTCTCATGCTGTGGGGCAGGGCCCAAGCAAAGCCCCAAACTTCGACACACAGGCTGAGGCAGCCTAGCGCAGACAGCAGCGTTGGATTCCCAAGCAGGGCCCGGGCAGAGGGTTGACCTCACCCACCTTTCTGCACTGGCCATTCCTCCCGCTGGGATGGTGTAGCAGGGGGCTGCACACCTGGATTCACTGTGCATGCCTCCGAAGCCGGGTTCTGGCCCTGACTGGATCAGCCCCACCTGCCCTCCCACCCTCAACAGGAGCAGACAGGGAGGGGGAGGGATGGAGAGTGTCATTGGCTTTTCTGCAGATAAAATCTATGTGAGAGGCGAAGCACAAGGAAGAGGCCAGCAAACCTGCCTCCCAGGTGGGTTCAAGCAGCCTCGGCACCTGCCCTGGAGTCGAGCAGCTGCATGAAGTCCCAAAGCCTCACTCTTTCCTGTCACTGGGCGAGAGTCAGTTTTTCCCTGGCGCTGTTCATGCATCCCAGAATTTTATTTGCTTTTCCCCCAGTTGCTAAGCGCCCGCTGCATCCACCACCGCTCCTGGCCCCTCCTGAGGAACCCGGGAGCGCGGGGGCTGTTTCCTCGCCCCGATTTCACTTCCTAAGCTCATTTCTTGGCAGTCAGATGCACTCACAGCTTGGCTGCCTTCCAGGCCTAGTCTCTCCTTCCTGGCTGCCTGCAGTCCCCCAGCGATCCGCAGAACAGGTTCAGCAGCCGCAATGCAAGCTTCCTCCACCCTCCCCCTGTCAACATGCCACAAACCTGACCCAAAGGGGCCACACCTAGGGCCTTGCCAGCGCAGACAATCTGAGGGAAGTCTCTGGCTGCAGATCCAGGAGCTCTCTCTCCATTAGCTAGAGCGGGAGTGCTAGCCTAGGCTAGGCACTGCTGTTTCTACCACCACGTCCTCTTACTCTGCTCTGGGGGCTGACTCTGCAAACTAGCGCCCCCACTTGGTGGAGCTGTACCATGCTAGGGTGATGGTGGGAGTTTTCCCTCAAATGGTCAGTCCTGCATAGGAGAGGGCCATTCTGTTCTGTAATCCCGACTTCAGCAAGAATTCCCACGGCTCTGCCCCCCTACCCCACCAGACCCCATGACTGCAGACTTAAGGGTAAGGGGAATTACAGAGTTTTGGAGGGAGGCTCAACTCTCCTTCCCTTCAAGAGATTCTGGGGCCATCTGAGGAGGAGGATGATCATGAGGTTAGGCCACGAGCTTAAGACTTGGGAGCCCCAGGTTCAACTTCCTGCACCACCCCAGACACCCTGTATGACCATAAGCAAGTCATTGGCCTCTCTGTGCCTCAGTTTCCCATGTGTACGACTGGGACTGCCAAGTGCTTTGCAATCTACTGTGTTTCCTTTTGTTTTCATTCCCCTGCAGAAAACCAAGGTAAGATCCGGACCACGCTGTATCAGGAAGTAATTTTACAGGATTAAAACACAGAGGGAAACAACCACGTCAGCAGGACAGTGGTGTCTCAGAGCTGCAAACCGCATGCATTCAACTTTTCACAAGGCACGTTTAGATGAGAATCTTGTTATCAAACAAACCGGAGGGCTGCTGATCGTCCCCCCTTGACGTTTGTTTTTCAATCACCAGTGGACACATCCTGTTTTCTTGTTTACAGGCTATATTTATCTCCTCAAAAGAGGCCCGCTCTTCCTCAGGGGCCTGTGAAGGGAAGGGCGGGATGACAAGTGATCGGGAGGAACTGGGTCATCCCAGTGACGCGTGTGTACGCGCGCGCACATGTCAAACAAAGGGCTGGAAGTCACCGAAGGACACTGCAGTCTGCCTCACTAATTCCCAGCCCTGCAAGTCTGTGCCTCTGTTGCCGAACCAGAGCCTGATCAAATTTTAAAAGATTTAAGATGCTACCATGACTCCAGCAGAGCACGTTTCCACCCTGCGGCCTATGTTTCCTTCCTTTGCCTAGAGCAGGGGTTCTCAAACTGAGGGTCGGGACCCCTCAGGGGGTCATAAGGTTATTACATGGGGGGGTCGCGAGCTGTCAGCCTCCACCCCAAACCCCGCTTTGCATCCAGCGTTTATAATGGTGTTAAATATATTAAAAAGTGTTTTTAATTTATAAGGGGGGGGTCGCACTCAGAGGCTTGCTATGTGAAAGGGGTCACCAGTCCAAAAGTTTGAGAACCACTGGCCTAGAGGACATCTCCCACACCGAGTGAAAACATTAGTCAATCCTAAAGCTCACTGAATAGCCTTTTTATTCCACAGCGTAGCTGGAGCCAGCCAAAGTGCCACGCCCTATTGCACTTTGTTGTTGGGCTATTACATTCCTGTACAAAATGTAGCTGTAATTAAAATATGCATGTACGTGTCTAGCCATTACTGCTGTGGGGGAAAAAAATCACTTTCTTTCTGTGGGGTGATGCGACACTGTTTTCCTGAGTCTGCAGGGAGCCTGAAACAATAGCTCAGGGGGAAGATGGGAACCATCCCTTTTATTTCAACAGGGCATCAACCTCTGAAACTTTAAGTAAGGACAATTTCCAGTATCAGTGTTGTTAACTGCTTCAGTGCCAATTGTTTTCACAGACCCAGCCAGCTACTCTGAGCGGGGTCTAAATTGAATTTGAGGCGAATACCGCCATTTTCACACACCCACACCTGGACACTCTACTCAACAGGACCTCGTTTTCTGAATGGCTTGAGACAGGCTCTAGAAAAGCAATCTCTGCAAACCCAGGTACCACACTGCAGCAAAATTTCACGCAAAACTATTGACCCTTTTAGCACTAAAGCATGTTCACAGTTCCCTTGACTTCATATCTAGGGAATACTGGTGGAAGTAAATCAAGATCTTCGGAGTAGATCTTTTGTTCTGTGTTTGTACAGCGCCTCGCACAATGGGACCCAGGACTGGGGCTTCTAGGTGTTACCACAACACACACAATAATGTTAATAATTTAGCCCACTGATTTCAATTGGAGTTTTGCATGAGGGAACATGTTTGGATCTGGCCTAACCAGCAGGAGTACAATGTTTCTAATAGGAGTTGGGGAAGGAATCCAGAAATAACCGGATTCATCCCCCGTCCACTCAGCTGTGAATCCCGGTTGCCTTTTGCATCCGCACTCCATGAGGATTCTGCAAAAAATACATATTTAATTCATAACTCATGGGTGGGACTTTTAGAATAAAATCCTTTGATTTTGTACCTCTCAGTCCCTCGGTTCTGTGTCCCTGGGACGGATTTGAATCTCACTGTCATGAGCTGCTCAGCCTTGACACATCTAGCTAAACAAAGTATAGCCGACACACCTAGTGTTCTGCCATTGTCTAGCAACGTGAGAGAGTCAGGCAAAGAAGAACCATAGCAAACTAAACTATTTAAAAGTTAAGCGGCAGCAGCCAAACTGGACTTTGCCTCTGAACAGCAACCTGTTTAATCCAGTTCTCAGCAGATAATGAAACATTTCCCCAAATATCTAGACATTGGTTAAAAAGCTTTTCCGTTAACCCTGCATGTGTACGACCAGGCACAGTGCAGCTGCTTCTAAAACAGTCCCATGGGATCAGGGCAGCAATTCAGGGACAAGCCTTCCAAAGGGCACCCATGTTTTTGCACAGGTAGGCAGGTGCCCTGATGCATGTGAACCAGCTGGGGGTTAACTACGTGCACAAGCAAGCCTCAGTTTGGGGTATTTGTGCTCCTAAAATGGGTGCAGATACAAGGCAAGACCAGTACTGTAGCAGATTCTAGTTACTCTCACACCATGACTGCAATGAGGGCTGGATACCAAGGTGACAGATAAAAAACAGATTAGCACAGAGGTAACTGGGGGCAGAAACTGCCCTGGAAAATACATGTTTAAGGTATGTCAATACTACCACTCCCTGGTTTAGATAACACAATCTGAGGCTGATCAGAGTTCAGGCTCAGACTTTGTCACGGATGAGTGAGGTAGACCTAGCACTGAACTGACAGGCTCTTCTTTGGGCCCGACAACAGGATGCCAGGGCCCTGCCAGTTTGTTCTAGGGCAGGGGAATGGTTCTAGGATCCCCTTTTGCATCCCCAGAGCAACTGGCAGCTTGTGGAGAAGGATCAACTGCAACCAGCAGTTCCAAGGCTTCTGGAACACAGTTTTGCTTTCTCCTACTGCCCTGGCAGGATCCAGAGGAACCCTGGCCTCCAGCTCTGACTCAGGGGTGTTTGATCCTGCCCCAGCAGCTGATCTGGTATGAAGAGAATCAGATTCAGGGCCAGCCAATGCTACCAGCACCAGAACGCTCCGGGCCTCACTGCACAGAAAGAGGCTAGCTACACATGACATAAATCCCCTTTCCAATCTCTGGCACCAGTATCCCTGTAGAAGGCCACGCCCTGCTCTGACTGAAGTCAATGGCCTGACTCCCTTTGGTTCAGTGGGAGAAGGATGAGATCTGCCACACACAGCTGAACTTTGCACGCTAGTGCTCTTTTGAATTAGGCTCTGCAGCTGTGTCTGTTTGATGACTACTTAGCATCTGCCCAGCCTCACACCATGCAGAAAGCTTGTCTGTAAAAGTGACAGTGACAAAACTGATGGACAATAGGAACCGGCTCCCAGTTGAAGGGAGATTCTCAGGGGGCTGCTTTACATCTTTAAAGCACCTTTACAGTAGCCAAGCAGGGCAGAGGGGCCTTATTGCAACAGAGAATCAGGCCCTGAGTGTATGTCTGAGACCGGTAAAGGGTATGGGCCTGCTTAGCCCTTCAGTGAGGGGTCTTGAGCCAAGCTCACTTACATTGGCAGCAGCATGGGACCCTTGCAGTTCAGCTGTCACCAGCCCTGCACAGATGCCAGAGTGGGGAGAGAGTTCAAACACTATGTGAATCTAGCCCTGCTGTGGTTTTAGGCTCTATCCACACTGTGGGGAGGAGCTGGGTCCTGCCCTTGGTCCACACAGCCCACATGCTATACACTGCCTCCTTTCAAAAGATGCTCCATCAGCCCCACTTTCCCCACCACCTCAACACTCAGAGTCCTACCAGATACAAACAACTGCCCTTATCACAGATATGGGGTGGCTATTTAGTACTGGGAGCTGTCACTCCTCCCAAGAGGAATTCTCCTGCAACTCAGACAGAGCTCTGCAGAAGCCCCCCCAGCTTGGGCTAGATCAGACTGAGAATCACACCAGGCTTTTGCATCTCAAATTAAAAACTTCCCTTTCCACAGAGCCTGCTCTACAAACAACGTACCCCCCCAGTACAAACACACAGCAATAGACTGTGCCCCTCTCTCACCCAGCCTGATAAACATTTCCCCTGGCCTCTCTCCCCCACCCATCTCCTTCTGGAGTGCCCCTTTAATTAGGTGGAATAGGAGCCACCTGTTCGCCATCAGTGGCTCCCAATGCAGGAGATGCCTGCTCTTCTCCCACAGAGCCTGGTTAACTGCTGCTGGTGGCTTCCTTCTCCCTGCAATGTGCCTGCAGCCGTCTCCTGCCTGCAGTCCCCCCTGTTGCAGCTCTCACCCTTTGCTACGTCTCAGAATGGGGTTCTGTTAACTAGGACAAAAGTGCAGCTCTCTTCCTCTGGAGGGCACCTTAGTCCAGGGCCACCTTCACCAGTGAACTCCTCTCCAGGGCCTCAAAGTAGCTGTAAACCCAGCTCTCCTGGCTGGTTAAATGAGGCTTCTTTACATCACTCGAGTGGCCCAAAGCAGCCAGAGCATATAGGTGACCCTGGCCCAGGGTCTCCACTGGACTGTGGGACCTGCCTGGGAGGTGGTGAGGTCAGAGGGGTGGGGTGAAAAAAAGGAGACCTAGGCTGACTGTTGCTGGGCCATGTCCTAGTGAGGAGGTCTAACGGACTGTGGACTGGGCTCTTGAAGAGTGCTTTGAAAAGTGACTCCACAGAAACTTTCTACTCCACAGATCCACTCCCTGTACATTTTCAGAGGGAGGTCCACTCACTCTGATGACACACTTAGGTTCAGTTTCACATAGGTACGTCGGTCGCTAATTCCCATATTTCAATAAGAGTTAGGATCGTAAATACCTCTGGGGAGCTGGGCCTAAGACTCCAGTCCTGCAAACTCTCACTGCTACACTCCTGTTAACTCCGGGACAGTGAGATGGTACCATCAACTATTCTGGCAGCAGCAACAGAAATGCAAACTCATTTCCCACTACTACGCTGAATTCTGCTCTCAGAAATACCAGAGGGTGGAAAGGGTCAAGCTGGGTCAGAACGACAAAGTCTGTGACCACTAAACAGACTCCCCTCCAGAACCTGGAATTGAACCCAAGATTCCTGAGTCTCCACTATTCCTCTGCTGGCAGCAAACAGCTGTGAAACCAGGTGGCAAAGCGTGTGCTCTATCCCCCGTTAGTGCTAGCCACATAGAGGAGGACAACCTACAGCTGCTGTCGATTATTCCGTTAGCTCAAGTGGCAAAGGTCTGTGCCGTGCATCTGAAGGTTCTAACCCTGCTGATTACCCATCTAGGGAGCCATATGATTTCCCATGATGCCATTTGCTTTTTCAAAAACCTAGGAAATTATACACACAACATACTCCTGGGGGGATTCTGCGTGACTGCGCGCCCACAGAAAACGCACACACCCACCCACCTCCGCAGAATTCCTGTGCTTCCCTACGGCAGGGAAGCAAAGGGATGCCCCATGGGGGGCTGACCAGGGGTGCAGTTTTGGGGGGGGATTGCGCCACCAAACAGAGGTGAGGCATGCGGGGACGCATGGGGTTACATGCCACTCCCCCACCCACCCATTTCTGCAAGCGCAGAGCTGCCCAGCTAAAGGAGGCTGACTCTAGGCTCTGCTGACTCGGCAGCTGAACAGCGCCTCCTGGTCCTAGTGCCAGTTGTATTCCCCTTCTGTGTGCTGGGAGCCTTCCTGTTTCCTGTGCAACAGAGAGTGCCAGCAACAGTGGGGCTGGGTAAGGGCGGGGGCAAAGGAAATGAGGGAAGGGGGTGACGGGGTGGTGGGAAGAGGCAGTGGGGAAGGAAAGGGGGGTGGAATGGGGCAGGGGGTAGGGGAACGTGGGAGTGAAGGGAGGGGGATAGGGGACTCACGGGGGAAAGCGAGAATCCGGCATGTGGCGTCCTCTCAGCAGCAGCTGGGGCTCCCCCGTGAAGCAGGCCCATCAAACCCGCATCCTGACCAGCCCAAGGCAGACGTAACAACAACTCTATTAAAAGACTATTACAGTTGCAAAGTCAAAGACTCTACAGGTAGGAGCTGCCAGAATTTAGACTGCCTGGGCAACCCTAACTCAAGCCCCTTGTGCATACGCATATCGATACAGTCTTTAATGACGTGGTCACACACTATTTTTCCCACCGGGCCCCTGCCTCGGTCCGCGCACAGGATGGGCAGTACTCCCAGAGTGAGCAGGTATTCAATATTTTTATTTTATCCTCATCGCTCCATATGGCTCATTTACTGAACGCTGCTCTGAAGATAGCATTAATAATTTCTCATGGGCTTTTCCTGGGTGCTCAGCACTAGAGTATGTGAGTGCTTCACATGCATTACACAATCTATTTTCACAGGCTCTCAAGTCTGCCACCCATACAATGAGGCACACACGGTTAGTGACCACCTATGAAAAGTCTGGTGCAAGCGGCTTGCCCAGCATCACACAGGAACTCTGTAGCAGAGGCAGGGATAGAATCCAATTCTCCAGGGCAACATTCAACTGCATTAATCATGGGACTATTTTTTCTCTTCGTACAATATGCATCATTAGCTACACACCTTCCAGCTTCTGCTACAAATGAGGCAGGGGTCCTACACACAACAGTGTGCTTCACTACACAGCTCTGATTCAGCCCTAGAGCACTGTCCATCCTGGGCACTGAATGAGGCAGGGTTCCCTAGTATGTGATCATGTTATCAAAGACTGTATCGTAATGGACATGCACAAGGGGATCAAATTAAGGTTACACAGACAATCCTATCTCGGGCATAGCCTAACTTATGAGTGCTTGACTTGGCAACCATAACCTTCTATTCATGTTGGTTTTTGCATGCAATTTCTGAGGATTTTAAAAACGTGAACTACAAAAACTGCAGTGCCATCACATGAAATCCTACTTACCGCTCCACAGGCCATCAGCAGGGTGAGGATGTTTAGATCCACCCCGTAGACCTCGGCCACTTGAGCTAATAGAGTAACTGGTAGCAGTAGCAGGATGCCACCAATATTTGGACATTGCCCCAAGCTCTGCAGAGACAGAGCTGCAAAGTGGTGTCTCGGGGGGCAGCCTTACCTTGCGCGCTGGATGAACTGAGTTGCTTTTTCTGCATACTCTGCAGCCAAGCCAGTGAGGTTCACAGGCTGTTGGATGATGGTAATGTTTTCGAAGAGAGGAAGAGCCACCTTGGTGTAACAATCTCTCCCAGGGCTGCTGGAGAGAAACCAAGAGACTCCATTAGTAACAAGGGAGGCTTTCTGAATGAAGGAAGCAGGTCTGCTTGTGCCCTGATGTCAGTGGGGTCCATTCGCAATGTGGCCCAGTCTCAGTTATTGCCATTGCACTCGTTGTGCCAGAAATCAAGCCTCAACTTTCTCGGGTTTGGCCGCACTTGTGAGACAGACAGCCCTGGAGGGGATCTGAACTCAGTCCCTCACCAGCCCCTCCCATTGCGGGAGAGCGAACACATTTTTGTTACCACGGGACCACCAGGAGGCTCCAGCCTAGCTCACGGCCCCTTGCTGGATGGGCACTCAGTAAGGGATAGTCCCTGGAGAGATTATAGTCTCAACAGACAGGAACTAAGGCATAGACAGACTGAGAGACTTACCCAAGATCACACGGGGGGGGTCTCTGCAGAGCCAGGAACTGAGCCCAGATCTCCTGTGTCCCAGACAAGTGTCTTAACCACTTCCCTCCCTCCCATGGACCCTGTTTGGTCTCTGACTTCAGCAGGAGCTGGCCAGGGCCCCTCGTCTTGCTCTCTGGTCACCTCCTCTGCCTGGTGCATGAAGGAGCATTGACAGGTTCCTCAGGGTTTCCTTGGCCTGAGGGAGCAGTGCTGTGATGCCAGGGGAGGAGAGTGAAGGCGCCCCCAAACCAGCTTGGCCCCCCAAACCTGCTGTGTTTTATACCCACTGCAGGGTGAGAGGGGATGGTCCCTCTGGGGCAGAGCAAGGGGAGAGGAGACCGCAGCGAACATTCATTCAAACCCTTCATCTTTACAACCCCTGCCAATTTCTCTGTTCCTGGGATCGATTAGAAAACGTTTTCCATTCAGCTCTGACATTTAGCATGAGGGAGATGCCTTTGATCACACCCGCTCCCATCAAAGCCCAGACTCCATTCCACCCCACCGGAGAAGCTGTACCTTGTGGCCGCAGAGTGTCGAGGGCATGCCGGACAGGGAGGGAGGTTGTAACCTGGGGTGTCAGTGCAACCCATGTCGTGACTGTAGGGGATCCCGAAGTAATAGTCGAAACCTGGGATCCAAACAAGCGCGTTAGTGTGTCCGCAGCTGCCCGCTGTGGCCATTTGCCTTTTATACACTGTTTACACAGTTGTTGCTGCTGAGTTTACAAACACAAGGACGGGAACAGGGTCAGTTCTAGGCAAAACAGCTGCTTAGACCAGTGTGTGGGTCGTGACCCAGTACCGGGTCACGGAAGGTAAGGCACTGGGTCGCGGCAGCTCTGGTCAGCACCGGCCCGTTAAAAGTCTCATCCGCGGTGCTGCCTGGCTAGTCCCTACCTGTTCCGACACCGTGCAGTGTCCCAGAAGCGGCCAGCAGCAGGTCCAGCTCCTAGGCGGGGGGGCCATCTGGCTCCATGCGCTGCCCCCACCCCAAGCACCAGCTCCACACTCCCACTGGCCAGGGGGCGGTGCCTGCGGGCAAGAGCCATGCAGAGCTGCTTGCGCGCCTCCGCCTAGGAGCTGGACCGGCTGCTCGCCGCTCCCAGGGTGCAGTGCGGTCCGTGGTGCTAGGACAGGTGGGAAGCTGCCTTAGCAACCCCGCTGTGCCACTGATCAGGAGCCACCGGAGGTAAGGCCATGCCCCAACCCCATGCCCCAATCTCCTGCCCCAGCCCTGAGCCCCCCCTCAAACCCAGAGCCCCCTCCTGCACCCCAAACCCCTCCTCCCCGGCCCCACTCCAAAGCCTGCACCCAGAGCCCAGAGCCCTGACCCCCTCCCACACTCCAAACCCCTGCCCCAGTCCTGAGTCCCCCCCAAACCTGGAGTCCCTTCCTGCACCCCAAACCTCTCATCCCCAGCCCCACTCCAGAGCCTGTACCCCCATCCCAGAGCCATGACCCCCTCCTGAACCCCAACCCCCTGCCCCAGCCCTGAGACCCCCCAAACCCAGAGCCCGCTCCTGCACCCCAAACCCCTCATCTCCAGTCCCACTCCACAGCCTGCATCTCCAGCCCAGAGCCATGACCCCCTCCTGCACCCCAAACCCCTCATCCCCAGCCCCAGCCCAGAGCCTGCACCCCCAGCCCAGAGCCATGACCCCCTCCTGCACCCCAAACCCCTGCCCCAGCCCAGAGCCCCCTCCCAAAGCCTGAACCCCTCATTCCCGGCCCCACCCCACAGCCCTCATCCCCACACCTCACCCCTCTGCCCCAGCCCTGAGCCCTTCCCACACCCCAATCCCCTCATCCCCAGTTCCGTTGGGTCACGGGCATCAACAATTTTCTTCAACTGGGTTGCCAGAAAAAAAGGTTTGAAAACCACTGGCTTAGACACCTCTCCTTCACACAGACCATGCAGGTGAATGCTCACACCCATGGGGCTCCATGGAGGTCTGACTGAAGGTTCAGGGATCTAGCTCATGTTATAACAGGACAAGGACCCATTGAGACTTCATCGTTTGTACTTTCCTGTGTTTTTTTCCCCAACATGGTCCTCTTTTTAAAGGGCTCTACTATGGAGTTAATGGGGGGCTAGACCGAGTAAATAGCACAAGAAGAGGGACTCTATTTTAAGGACAAATTGACCACAGTGCTGGCCTTTCTCCCAAGTGAAGATGTACTTTTTGGGTCAACTCCACCCCAGAGATAACTCCACCAACCCCAGTCGGAGCAGCCCTGAGTGTGAACTTAAACACAGGGCAATCCAGAGCACAAATATCCCCTACTCCACCTCGGCTACCAAAAGGAATTCACACCTCATAGACTGCGGCCCCCCACTCTGCAAGCCCATGGGAGCAGGGCAAGGGGCATTCCCACCCAATAACTAGAGCTACTCCCTCCACAGGGAATTCAAGTCACTGACCACCCCGCAAACCCCTCCTGCTGCTGCGGGAGTGGGCAGCAGAACTCCTGGGGCAGCTAATGACCTACAGGGGGACTGACAGAGGAGCCTGCTCCTCGCTTGCTCCTCCCTCTCTGAGGGCAATTACCAGGAAGGAGGCGAATGGGTTTAAAAAGAGAAAGGGACAGTGGGAAACAAAAACCCTCGCAGGGTTTTACAACAAAATCTTACCACGGAAGCTGGGATGATAGAGGCCGCTATGTCCGAGGTGCCATTTACCTGCGTGGACGCAATAGGAAGTCTTTTCAGAAGGTAAACTTCGCAGGTACTAGAAATTACATACAGAGTCCAGGGCCTGACATTTTAATCCAGCAACAAGAGTCGCTGTCTTTGCAGGGCCTGTTTAAAGCATGCCATTTTGCCAAGGGATCCATTCCATAAGGGTGTTAGATCTCAGAGGAATTTCATAAAACAATTCTTATGTTTTCTCAAGTCTCGCTCATCCTTAAACCCTTAACAAGGTTCTGCCAGACATTCCATTTTCAAAGACAAGATATTCTAACAGGTTCTGAATGGTCCATTCCTGGCTTCCTCCTCCGAACTGCCACATATGTGTTTTCGAAGATCAAGCACTATATTCTCAGGCCCTACCACAATTTGGCCCCACATGATGACCAACAGTTTAATTATGAAGCTTTAGCTATTCTGGCCCATACCCTGCCATAATTTTGCATGCAGAACAACCTTTGAAGTCAAAGAATTTGTAAGTCAATGTAAAGAAATGGCAAACTGCATTTAACTAACTGAATTTCCCGGTTTTGTGACTTTCTTTCATTGCATTTCAATTGCTCTGAATGAAAGTGTATGTTTTATTCATTATCCACAGATGACTGATCTGATACACTAGAATGACTCCCTTGGAAGTTGGCAGAGCGCTCCATATGCTTGCAGTAGGGAGTTGGAAACTCATGAACTATTGACACAACACATAACATAGCTTTTCGTGTTAGCACAGGGTATTATATCAAGGAATATTTGGGTCTGTGGGCACAGAACCATTCTGCATGCTAATATTTTGATTAAATGTTACTATATGTAGGAAAAAACACTTTTCTGAAGTTAAACAATTCACACATTTAGATTTTGGAGGGAGCCAGAAGTTTAGTTCACATCATGATGTAACCACCCAGAAAAATACACATTTAAAAAGGCAATTTTTTAAAAAACATCAGAACTGCAAAAAGAGAAAGAGAAAAAGTGAAAAGTCAGGAAAAAAACATCCTTTAAGTTCTTCTTTAATGAATGCACGGGTTTCAATGTAGGGAAAAGAATCCCAAGCAGAGGATGGGAACCACATAGTTCAACCTGCCCCTGGACCATTCTGCCAACGTGCCTCAACGCCAACCCAGAAGGGACCAATCCTAGAGGTAAATGAAGAGTCAGTCTTCACGGCGTATTTCAAGGTTTGACTTAGCTGCTGTGACTGCCAGCAAGGGTGCTGGTCATTTAGTGCCAAACGAGATGATATTTCTCATGACCTAGACATGATGCTCAAGCTCCCTCCGCTGAACAGCCATCACCGTTATTTAATGCTTCTATTACAGTAGCACTCCAAAGCCCCAAGCAGAGTCAGGTGTGCAAGATGCAGCACAGACCACAGAGGCAGATACAGTCTCCACACACACCCCCCCCCAGAGTGTACAACCTAAGTGGTAATAATCACTTGCAGCCACTCCCAGCGTCGGTTGGACCTGAGCCAACAAATTAGCTCCATGGTCCATCCTGTGTCCCTTGAGCAGGGGTGTTGGAACAATCTTTATGGAGGGGGGTACTGAGAGCCATTGAACCAAACTGTATATAATGGAAACCACTTCAAGCCAGGGGCTGCCACCTCCAGTACATCTGTTCCAGCACCTATGGCCCTGAGCCCTGTCTACCATTGTCTACATAATGAATTGCAAAACAGAACAACAGTGAGCTTTCCGCAGTGCATTAATTACCTATTACCCCGGTGATGTATCCTGCTTCCTTCAGAACCTCAGCTAACGTAGTCTCATTGAGGGGAAGGCCACCCACTGATGTGACAGCAAAGTTGTGGGTCACTCCATTGCGAATGCCGAGCCTTCCTGTGAGCAGGGAGGCACGGGATGGGGAGCAAGTGGATGCAGCAGAGTGAAAATCCACAAATCTAGAAGAGAAAGAGGCAGAACGTACCTTAGGATTTGTGACTGGAACGTCTGACAAAAAGCTGCAAAAACTACCCCCGCTAGCTGGCAAAAACTGACATGTTCCCACATGCTGGGCTTTGTTCGAGGAGCCCAGGGCTGCAAACAAACATACACATAGACTCATAGAATATCAGGGTTGGAAGGGACCTCAGGAGGTCATCTAGTCCAACCCCCTGCTCAAAGCAGGACCAATCCCCAACTAAATCATCCCAGCCAGGGCTTTGTCAAGCCAGGCCTTAAAAACCTCTAAGGATGGAGATTCCACCACCTCCCTAGGTAAACGGAACGTGATTGCCATTTACTTACCACAAGTGCAAATGGCATATTGTCCATGTTAGTGGCCAGTGAGATGCTCAGCTGCCTGAAGATAGCTGAGTTCTTTGTTCAAACTGCCATGAATCTATCTGGGTTTCAAATTGCCACCCATCCCCTTAGCATTTGAGCACCTTCTGCACAAAGGAAATTGGCAACAGTGAAGCCCTGAGTTGATGTCATGGTGTCTCTTGCTCTTCTCCCTCTTTGGGGCACGGTAAGCTCTGCTGGGAGCAGAGTGTGTTTTGGAGAGGGAGTAGGAACAGGGAGCGGTTGATGCTGGGAACGTCACTGTGATTATATGGTGGAGACACTTTATCAAGTGGGAAGGTTCTGCAGGGTTCCCGAAAGCCCATCCGACTCCAGATTCATCCATAACCAGAGCCCTTCAAATGAGACGGATTTGTCACTGGCTTTCACGCGCTTCATGATCTGCATTGTTCCAAAGGAGGGCAACTGTCTCAGCAGTTCATTGATGGAGCTGTGCTCTCTAATGCAGTGGGGAGCTGATCCATTAAATGCTTTGAAGATGAGGACCAATGCCCAGGCCTGGTGGCAGAAGTGGACTTGATGTGCTCCCCACAACTTATACTCTAGAGGAGCTGGGCAGCTGCACTGTGTACCAGCTGGAGCCTCTCTCTTGATTTTCCATTCAGAGACCGGGAAGTGCTGTGACCCAGCCTGGTGGTGATGGGGGCCCAGCTCTCGCCCAAGAGGAAGGGAGGGGGTTCCTAGCGAGGCACAGGCAATCAGATGCACAAGTGCAGATGCATTTTTCAGTGTGGCCCTGGGCATTTCAGTCCTTAAATATCAGGCCCACCACTTCCCTAACCCCTACTTTGTATCTTCACAGTCAGACCATTCTCCTCACACCCACAACAGCATTGTGAGAGACTTGTCTTGTCTGGAATACATGGCTGGGTCATCTCCTTAAATTCTACTGCCTATTCCCCATCGCCAGAACCAACTTCCCTCTGCACCAAGGACCTGATACTGGAAACTGTCC
This sequence comes from Natator depressus, assembly GCF_965152275.1. NCBI lineage: Eukaryota > Metazoa > Chordata > Testudines > Cheloniidae > Natator > Natator depressus. The sequence continues at coordinate 6,558,473 of NC_134247.1, forward strand.
CAATTTGGGACAACACTTCAGCATGTGTTTAAATTCTACTAAACACCCACAGATTATATCGGAGCCCAAGATCATACTTATCTTCCCCCCAAGCTTTCTGAGGCCTTTCTCAAGCAGCCAGCACTGCTCCTCAGCCTGATTTGATCTGAGGCTGTTGTCCCACTTCTGGTTAACCACACACTGGCTCCATCGGTCAGGTTTCTCCATTTAATTTTGGGAAATCATTCTCTGAGCAGCCCCAGCTCTGCACAGTTCCATGCACCAACTGCCAAATATCCCATGGGACTGAAATCCTAGGTAAGAACCTCAAAAGGACAAAGCACTAGAAAATATATCGCAGGGAACAATCTAGCAGTCCTGGGGAGAAGGCAGGCGAACTACAGTACCTGATCTAGGAGGTTTTTTCTATCTCATATAGGAGCCAGACTGGAATTGCCAGACTGGATCAGACCAAGCTAGACGGGGAGGAACCACTCTCTCTGCCCGGGTGGGCAGAGTCAGGCCGGGCTCGACTCTCCCACCGAAAGTTGACAGGCAGGGCAGGAAGTAGAAAAGGCGGAGCCCCTAGCTCCATTGGAGCCGAGAGAGGACCGAAGCCGGGGAGGAGCTGGTGGGACTGCCGGCAGCTGAGTACCCCAATGAAGCGGAGGATCTTGAGACCACGGAGCCCAATCTGGAACTCTGGCAGGAAGCAGCCCAGGGAAACCAGACTTCAGTTTGGTGGTGTTGTGGCCTAACAGCTGGTCAGCATGTTGCGAGAGGATCCCCGCTGATCCAGCGGCGGGACACCCCGCCACTGTTAGGGCCCTGGGCTGGGATGCAGTGTAGTCCTGCGGGCTTGTTCCCCCCTACCCCTGGGATGGCAGACTTCCCATCATAGAGTGCTTGCTAGCTCTCCCCTGCCTAAGGGTTAGAGCTCATAGACTGCTTTATTGCGCTGCCTGATTACAGGCCTGAGCCTACAGACAGCCTACATTAGCCCAGCCCTGCCCAAGGGCCTAATCCCTCTTTACTATTAGGATCCCACCCTGTTATGAAGGCTGGAAGAATAATGCCCTGACACTAGGCCGTGATCCCAGTGACTAGTGAGGTGGTGTGGCCTCCCTCTGACCCAGAGGGATAGGGACGACCGCAACACCACTACACTAACCTTTCTAAAACAGGAGTTAATGAACTGGAGAGAGAATAAATTGTGCATTCTTGTTACCTAATCCTGGCCACATATTAAATAGTTAATGTTTGGGAACAGCTTTGAAAATGTAAAGCTCTGTGCAGATGCTCAGGGTTATTGTTACAATGCATTGTATATCCCAGTAAAAAGGAATATTAAGATCATTTTCCAGCTGAGATTTCTCTCTGGGTTCTACACAAAAAGACATGGTATGATTTCCTCCACGATTACCATAACTTGTATTTATCAATGTCCTTAAAGACAAGACTCGTTCATTTGAACCAGGACCTGCCTCTAAATATTTGCTGAAATGAAGAAAAGTCTTTACTGCTAGGCAATTGGTTCACGCAAATATTCGTCTATCAGCTGTTCCTAGGCTGTCAGAACCCAGGTTCTCTGCCACGCTGGTCTGAAGTTGACCACAGTCAGCATGAAGAACAAATACGTTGCAAACAACCAAAGTTCTAAGCACGGATGCTATGTTCACTGATTTCCTGTGCATCTGGGCAGGTTTTCCAAGGCAGTCCTAAGGCTTATTCTTTCTTGGGTCACCACCTGCACCTTTTGGGCTTGCTGCTGCCGGCAGACCAATGCCATAAATAAGAAGGATACTGTTCACTTGTATCACCCCTTCTTTTGGCGATTTCAGTGGTTTAACAGACACTAAAGCTGGAACTGTCAATGAGGCCTATGGAAGCTAGGTGCCCATCTCCAAACCCGCCAAGGCCCCTTTGAAAATGCCAGCCTTAAAGCTCAGCCTCGCAACCCCTGTGTGAGGTAAGGGAGCATTATTATCCCTATCTTGCTGAGAGGGAAACTGAGGCACAGGGTGGGAAAAGATACTGCCCAGGGTCACCCAGAGCTGGGAATAGCGTCCAGAGCTCCTGATTCAGCTTCCTGGGCTTTAACCACCTTCCCCTTCCTCCCCTCCCCTCAGTTTCCCTCCCTTCCCCTTGCCTCCAACCAACTCATGGGAAATCTGCCTAATTCTGAGGCAGGTGCAATATCTTTTGGACCTTCATCCTACAGGCCACTGTAGCAGGCAGGGCCCCCCCAGTGTCCTGCCCAGCCGTACCTCATTGGTGGCGCTAGGTCCCTGCTCTTGCTATTTTGAGGGCATGAGTGATATAAGTGACACACGTGCCTCCGTAGGTGTGGGGTCTCAGCATAGGGATGAATTAGACCACGGTAGTCCTCAGCATGGTTCTCACATGGATCTCAGACAGGATACACTGGCACTTACTGTTGTGATTAAGAACTACTGAGAACCTCTGTCCATTTTACTGTTGCCCACCGGCCGTTTGGTATCACACGCCAGGTAAATGGAAGACTCAGAAATAGACAGACGCCTCTTTGAGGCTTACCTCATTCCTTCTGCAGCCATCTGATCCAAGTTAGGAGTGTCCTTGGTTTCTGCCCAGTTGGCCCCAAGGTCCCCCCATCCAACATCATCTGCCAAAATGACTATGAAATTCGGCTTGTTCTGAACTGTTCTCTTCTCACCCACACAAAGATCTGAGAGGTGATAAAAGAGCCCACCTAAACAGCCAGCCAGTAGCAGAAGCATTTTCAGGAACAGAATCTCCATGGTGTCAGGAGAATGCCTTCTGGAGACCTTTAGCGTGAGTGAGTAGGTGGTGGTGGTCTATTCCTGCCACACGCTCATTTGAGAACTCCCATTGTCGTGCTTTCCTCAGCCGTGATTCAGCTGTTTATTGCCACCCAAAGCAGCCCTAGGATTCTGCAGAGACGCAAATTTCACATCTTTGCATGGCTCTGAAGAGACAAGTTACAAAACTGCAGTATTGACTTTTGATCATTTGGAGATCGACTGAACCATAATCTTCCTCTCTCTTTTCCACCTGCAAACAGCTGACATGCTAAGTGAGATCTTGTAGGAAGTCACAATAATCATATTGTCATTTAAAAATTGTGGGGTTTTGCTAAATATGCAATTCAAATAACGTCTTATTAATATAAGGTTTACTTGTTTTTCCAAAGCTTCTTTATCCTGATTACAAACCTTCTGTACGGCATCCAATTTTATAAATTACTTAGTCTCAGGATGCATGGAATTTAGATTACCGATGTCTACAGGAGAATTCTCTATTTGGCCTTGTAAAGTGATGTTGTCCATTTCTTCAAAAGAATAGACAAAAGTTGAAGTTAAATGATGTTGAACTGTTCTTTGAATTCCATAAGGGGGACATCTTTACATTACAGCAAATGTTCCTGTGCAAGAAAAACAAGAGACAATTAGCAATGGAAAGAGTTAAGCTTTAAACCTTAGTCCTAGTGAGCATAAGAATTGTTTTTCTATGCACAGACGTTTCCTTTGCTTTTCAAACACAGCAGCTGCAATTTTGCTGTCAAATTTAAGGTTGCTGTAACTCAACTGATAACTACTCCAAAGCCTGGAAACAAACGCAGTGACCATTTTCCCTAATCACCATATATCAAACATACAGACTCTGATTGTATAAACAATCAAGCCTGACTTCTTCCTATACAACTAGGAGCTGAAGATCACTGGAGAAGTAATTTTGCCTAGATTTGCAATGTGATCTCAGATTTGATCTTTGAGCATGAGGTCATGCGTTCAAAAAAGAATTAGATAAGTTCCTGGAGGTTAGGTCCATCAATGGCTATTAGCCAAGATGGTCAGGGATGCAACCCCATTCTCTGGGTATTTCTAAACATCAGACTGCTAGTAGCTGGGACTGGACGACAGGGGATAGATCACTTGTTAATTGCCCTGTTCTGTTCATTCCCTCTGAAGATCTGGTACTGGCCACTGTCGGAAGACAGGATTCTGGGATAGATGGACCATAAGTATGACCCAGTATGACCATTCTTACGTTCTTATGTCATAGGGTGTTATTAATCTGCATTACAGACAGCAAACAGGCAGATGAGATTGATGTGCAGACTTTCCACAATTTTTAATAATTTACAAGGACTAAGGTCAGTTAGTAAAACTCAATTTTAAAAATTAAACTTTATTTACACTGAATAGACCCACTCCTCATACTGAGCCAGAACATGCCACGCTTCCTCATCTGGAATAGCAGCTTATCCCACGAGTAGTCCTGTTGATGTCAGTGGGATCACTCACGGAGTTCTCTACATGAGTAAGGGTGTCAGAATCTAGTGCACAGAGAGCAGCGCTGGGCTCAGAAATACAGGGCAGGGCAGGAAAGGCTGGAGAGAAGCCAATGTAGTGGCTGTGTGCTGATGGATTGTCACGGAAATCAGTGTGCTTGCATGGTGGAAGCTGGGGGCAGATTTGGTCCAAGGCGGTTATAGGAAGGTATGTAAGGCAGAACTAAGGGACCAAATGCCTGTAGGGCTGTCTAGAGATACTGCCTGGAGTTATAGTTGGGGAACATGTTGAAAGTTACGATTTAACTAAACTAATCCGCCAAGATTTACCAAAAAATGAGCTGATGCCTAAGAAATCAGTGAATTTCATGAGACAGTAACAAGAAATGAGGTGGCGGGAAGCTTGTATAATTTACAGGACTTCAGGCTGTTTATACAAAACCATCAGCACAAGCCTAATCTGCAAGGACAATAAGAATGATATCAGAGGGTGAGACATTTGAATGGGCAAAGAACTGGCTTGAATATCAAATACAGAAAGCACTGAGTATAAGCAACTTGAAGTAGACGGAGCAAGCTAGCGGAGTCCAGCTGGGGCCAGTATTATGACAGATGTTTCCAGTTGTGTATCAGTGCCCTTGAGGAAAGAATGTGCAGCTGACAATACAAAACTTGTGGGTCAGTCAACACATCTGAGGAGGGCAACAAAATTCAGAATGATCTCGATAAACTCGTAGGAAGCGTAAATAAATGAATAATCAAAAGCAAAAAGGACCATGAGATGCAGGGTAAAAAGAGAGAAAACACAACAAGCACCATGTGTAGGTCAAGAATTCAGCAGCTGGCAGTGGGAAATTAGCCATCATTTCCCAGTCAAATTCATTATTAAGTTTAAAAAATCTTAGGACTTCAGTTCAGATCTGCAGCTTTCTTTAGTCTTCTAACTTATAATGAAAAATCATCGTAATAAATATAACCTTGTGAAGTTATTGAACACCTTTCATCTGAGGCTCTCAAAGCTCTTTACAGACATTCATTAATGAAGTGTATGAGGTACAGAACAGACCTTCAGATGCGCAGACAGTCTAAGTGATTTGTCCAGGATCACACATGAGCCACTGTCTGAGCCAAGAATAGACCTCAGAAGTCCTGACTTCCATTCCTGTGCATTAACCACAAAACCACAGTCATTCCCTCATGTATTACCCTACCAAAAAGAACCTGTATCAGACAGAGAGCTAGATTAGATTGGTACTAAATTTCCTTCATTTCTGGACAGAATTCCCATTGTAGTGAAACAGACTTATGGGGGCAGAATTCCTTTAGAAAGAAGAGCTTCAGAGGGGTAGCCGTGTTAAGCTGGATCTCTAAAAGCAGCAAAGAGTCCTGTGGCACCTTATAGACTAACAGACGTATTGGAACATGAGCTTTTGTGGGTGAATACCACTTCGTTGGATGCATTGGCGCTCATGCTCCAATATGTCTGTTAGTCTATAAGGTGCCACAGGACTCTTTGCCGCTTTTAGAAAGAAGGTTGTGAATGAATGGGCCCAAATTGTTCCCTGCAAGGCTCCCTTGATGAAAGTTGTTCTTAGTCTCTATATATTTCCCGGACAGATTTTACTGGTTTTCCTATTATCAGCCTCTCGGCTGGGTTGGTTGTTTTAGTTAGTTTTTTTCCTCCTAATGAAAAGGGAAGCATCTGAAATAAGTAGGGACAGGATGCTCTCTTTTCTCAGGTGAAAACTGTTTGCAGGCTGCCGAACACTGCAGAGCTCTTTAAATACTGCCTTGTGTACACAGAGAAACATCCCATAGTTTGCCAACTTTCACTGAAAAAAAATATTCCCAGAATAAAAGAAATAAAATAAACCAATTCTTATCACCTTTTCATAAAATGACTCTGGTTCCAATCCAGCCCAAGGGATTGATCCAGCAAACACTATCAGGTGTCGCATTTGCCACTATGAACAGTTCCTCATGGCGTAACCTCCACGTTCAAATTTGCCAACACCCAAGTGTTCCAGAATCTTGAGACAGGCTTTGAAATCACAAGATTTTAAAATTAAAAAAGGTGACGAGGGGGTTCCTGTTATTTGCTTTCTGGATTTTGAGCTCTTCGGGATCACTTTTTCAAGCTTTTTCCACAAGCATGAGGGCTAGGCTTGTGTTGTGACTTGGAACAAATAGTTGGACTATTCTTTTAGCCATTTTCCGGTTTTCGTCCTGTGCTATTCTGGGTTGTGAGCGATGGTCAGGCCAACGCACGAGTCTGTGCTCAGTGTCCCGGTTTATTCTGCTTTATGTGGCTTGTTTGGAAGGAGAACTTTGCAGCAGTGTATTCGGGGTGCCAGCCCTTGTGCCCTGTAGCTGCGGTATCCCTCCACTTTGGCTGGGTTGCCCAAGAGTAATAGAGGTACTGTCGGATTCCCTACTGCCCTGGACGCTAGCTCGACACCTTCTCAGCCTGGTAAGACCTGCCAGAGCATATGCTCCGCCATACTTCGCTGTCAAACCCCATTCACCCCCACACCGACGCTCTGTGATAATATACCGAATGAGATCAGAAGGCATACAGAGGTGACTGATGTAGTGCAGGCAATGTACGACGCAAAGCAGAGATGGGCAGGGTTATGTAGTCTGCAGGCAAGACAATAGGTGGACAACCCGCATCAGTGACTGGATCCCGCGAGACGACAAGCGACCACTGGGCAGACCAAAAATGCGCTGGGCCAATCCCATGATAAAACGTGCTCGCAACGAAATAGAATGGTGTGGCGTCGACTTGCATTCATGGAGGGACGGACAAGGACAAGCTGGACAAAGGTGACAAATCCTAGAGACTTATGTTTTTATTTAAAAAAAAAGAAAGCTGACATTCTCATGTAATCCCATGCCATTCTCATGTAATCCCGTGACCCCAGAAACATGTCTACACTAGAAAGGCTTTGCTGGTATAGCTACACTGGTATTGTACTAGCAAACCCCCCTAGTGGAGACACAGCTCATACCAGCAGAAATATTCTTTTGCCAGTACAGCTTATGCCATTCCCCATACAAAATAAGCTATCCCAGCAAAAGGACTTTTTTGTCAGTATTATTGTATCTACACTCAAGTATTTTTGCCATTTTACGAACGTCGTAGAGAATCACATCCTAACCGACATTATTATATCAGAACAAGTATCTAAGGTAGACCTGACCTAAGTGTTTGGAAGATTGGGGTTCAAAGCAGCAGCGACTGAAAGTTATTAGCCTGTGTGGGCTGGTTTGGGGTCTATATGAAATAACATGGTCTTATTATTATGGTCTTATTATGGTCTTCCAATCCCCAATAATGGGCAAGTGTCCACTACACAAAAAAACAACTGACCTTCTTCCAATCCCCAATAATGGGCAAGTGTCCACTACACAAAAAAACAACTGACCTTCTTGATCTCATTTGCACTGGTGTAAATGTGGAGTATTCCACTAACTTAAGTACAGTGACTCTGGATTTATACTGAAGGAGCTGACAGCAGAATCCTGTCCCTTCTTGACTCCCCTTTCACCCGTGGTCCCTTCCAAAGGTGTTCCCTACAGAGCAGGGTGGCACATTGGCAGGTCAATGCTGGGGGACGCTGGCACCAAGGCTGCTGTGGATATACCTGTTCTACGGACAGAAGACTCTGGTCTCCAATGCACGTTCTAACACCCTTCAAAATTGCTCCATTCCGTTTTTTTAAAATGGGTTTTTTTTTAAATACCTTGAGGATTTTGTAACCACTTTTTTAAAAGTCCATGGGAAACTCAATCACACTTGCAAAACACCTCTTCTACCATAAGCAATTCTTAAACTATATTTGAGTCCTTATTGGAAACAGTGCCTGTCCTCCTCAGAGAGGAAGATCACGTTGATACTATTGTAAAAGGACTGAACCAAGAAATGTAGTTTGTTCAAAGCTGTTCAGAAAGCCCTAAATCTAAAAACACCAGAAAAGAAATCACAATGACATTCTGGTTTGACACACAAAGCAAGGCTATTCAGAAGACGCAGACAGATTGAGACCCCATTGTTTCCAATCCCTGCAGTTTGGGGGTGTGGAGGAGTGTCTAATGGGTGGCTCTGAAAGGGAAAGAGGCCAGGAAGCCTCCTGGGAGAAGCCATCATGATGGGAAGGGGACGTCATGGAGCAAAGTGTGGAGATACTGTTTGAGGTCAAGGAGACAGAGTGGGAGGATCAGAGAGGATGCCCCTTATCTGAACTTTTTCAGCTTTAGATTCAGTTTAGGGAAAGGGACAAAGGTCAGTTGGGCCCCTGATTTATCCAGACCCAGCTGACCCAGAATGCTGCAGCCAGGCTATGCTCCCCCATGCCCAGAAGCAATAGCTCATCACCCTAACCGCTGACATTTTTCCTGGCCTCCAAACAACTCACTTCTTCTCAGCCTTCAGCATGAGATCAAGTCTGCTACCAGTTTAAATGGATACATCCTCGATTGGGGCACTATATCTTGCCTTGTCCATTCAATAGTCTGGTAGGTATTTACCATCTCAAACTTCTAGGATCTTAGGACCTGATCCTGCAGGTCACTCCATACACGAGGACCCAGCGCCCGTATGTGCTCGCCATTCACATCAATGGGCACAGTGAGGCCCAATGTGGGACTCTATGTTGCCACTCTAGTGCACAGAGTACCTTGCAGGATGGGGGCGGTGCTGTCTGCCTGGTTTGCAGAAATTCTCCAAGCACATTACATCCTAGCCACATGCACATCAGTCTTCCCATTCTAATAGCACAGTGAAGTAAGCAAGCAAAGTAAAGTTAAGCATCACAAGAAAGAGCCTGATCTGCTTTTCAGAATAACAGCCTGTGAAAATGTGTCCTTATGTGCAAGAAGGGTGCAACGGCACTCCTCGTTAAAAATGCCCAAGCAAGGTGTCTTTTAAAATTGTATATATGAAAAACAAACACTGCTGGTAGGATACGTCCTGCTAATAAAAGGGCTTATGGCTTTGCCTGGCAAATCTCATCTAGCATGAGTGACCTACCCCAATAATACATTGCCACACCCCTGCCTGACCAAACTAACTGCACGTCCAGACATCCGACAGCGAGGCTGAACTTTTGGCAGGTGTTTCAATTTATTGTAGGGAGGTAAGCGGGTCTAACGTGGCTAACACAAGCAATCTGAACCATTTTCAAAGGGCATTGTCTTCTCTCTAACTGAAAACTGCTCGATCCTCTTAGCTCTCAGGGTACATCTGCACTGCAGCTGGGAACACGCCCATAGCTGGGATAGGCGGAAAGGCACTAGCTATGATGGAGCTAGCGAGCTAAAAATAGTTATGTGGCCGCTGTGGCACAGGCAGCAGCGGGGCTGGCCACCCGAGTTCAGAGCCGGCTGGCCCTCTGGGTGCGCTCTCAGGGGTGGCCAGCCCAAGACACAAAGTCCACACGGCTATTTTTAGTGCACTAGCCTGAGCGGAGCTAGCAGGTGTCTGTCCACCCCAGCTGGGAGGCTTGCTCCCAGCTGCAGTGGACAGACACCCTCAAAGGCCATTAACAGAGATGTGGAACAAAGTCCAAAGAAACCTAGATATGCGCACACGGCAGATCAGCTACTCCAAGTTTTCCCTGCCCAGTCCAGGGTAGTCATCCTGACCGACAACGAGTGATGCAAACGCCACATTCAGCTAAGTACTAAAGCATGTGCTTTTCCCATGGACTTCAGTGGGATTTAAGCATGGGCTTCAGTGCTTTGCTTAGTAGGGGCGGACTCAAGCACGTGCTTATGTGCTTTGTTGAATCAGAGCCCCCGGTCAGAAGCAAGAGGGCGGGAGGGGTGCCTCGCCAGTTGAAAATGCTGCAACCCAGCAGCAAACTCACCTGCCACAGTCACTCCTTAGAACAACTGCAGGGGTTCCTGAGGAACAAACTCCATTCTCTTCAAACAGAGACCAGGACAGTTCCTGAATTCTGGGTGCTGCGGTTGGCTGTCCTAGCTTGAGAATTCCTTGACTATCTAACAATACGTCACTCCGCACTGTTTGAACAGAATTCCTTCTCTAACGGCCGTATGGTTTGTATGTTTGCACGCCACCCTGTCTGAGTTTGCATATCTGAAAACTGCCTGTTTAAGCCAAGGGGAGAAAGCTGTAGGGTTGCCACCACAACAAGCTGAGTGTATGGACGTCTAAAGCCACCGCGGAGCTTGCACATCACTGCACCATTCAATGGCAAGGCACCAGAAGGCTTCAAAAAGGTGGAAATTATCAATACGTCTTCATGCAGCATCCTTCAGTTTCTACTAGGAGAGAAATGCTGCCCATAAAGCTAAGCTTCGCCCACTGCAATAAATGGTTCTTGAACACTGGACAACTATATTTTAATAGTGAGGCCAATTAAAGTATCCCCCCCTCAGAACAGAAGCTATGCTGTGATTTGGCTAATTAATGGCCACCGTAAAGTAAATCCAAGCAGGGTGGGCATAGCCATAGGGGAGAGCAGTAAATGTCTGTATGGTCTTTATTTTTTTACCTGTACAGAAAACTGTATCCATTAAATTGTCACCAGTCTGCTCTGGAGGGAATGAGTCTTTGGGCCACTGTGAGCTAATCTCTACCCAATTCCAGACTGGCCTGGAGAATGGAGCTGTCAGCCAGAACCCAACAACGTGACCCCTTTGAACTATGGAAGAATCTGCCTGTTTAAAACACAGAGAGAGGCTTTTCTGAGCCTGCTCAGTGAGTCCTCCTGATGTGAGTCCCAAAAGCTCAGTGACTGACCATCTCCACTACTAAATCCCAGACCACAGGGAGCATGTGGAGCTAATGTGGGTCAGCAGCCCCAAAGAAAGTTTGAATCAGAGAGGTAGAGTCTATACCTTAGCCCGAGTCCCCTGGTTTCCAAGCCATTGTGTGAGGACCCTGGGGCTGAGCAGGCCCTTTGACTGGCCTGAAGTACATGGGCAAGCCATGGAGTGAGGTGCTGGACAGGTGATGCGGTAGGAGTGCTCCCTGCCGCAGGGGGGAACCAGAGGATCCCCGGGGGGATCCAGAGAGGGGGAGCTGGGTTGGGTGGGATGAACCAGGGAGGAAGGACTAAGAGCCAAAGACACCTCACGCTTGTAAATGAACTGCCCTTTCGTCAGACACCAGCCAGTGCAGAACACTGCTTCCCACAACACCCCCATCTCCAAACAACTCGACTGCCTCCCCGGCCACGTCAGCATCTAATTCATTTTATTTTCCCACCTGCTTTCAAAATTACCCAAGAAGCTTCTCCAGCCTGCTCCAGTCTCAAAAGACCACCTGCCTCCCTCTCCTCCCCTCCCTGCTTCTCCTTCATCACATCGTGCACCGTCTCCCATCACAGCTGGTTCAAGAGCCTGCCCCTCCGCAGCTGCCACCATCTGGTACAGCCTTCCTTCTCTCCATCGTCCTCAGACCTCACCCAAACCTGCACATCTCCCTTGCCAATGCCTCCTTGATTTCCCTTATTACCTTCAGTGAAGTGTGAGACAAGGAGCGTGAGGCAATAATCTTTTATTGGACCACCTTCAGTTGGTGAGAGGGACCAACGCGACTACAACTAAACAGTACACAACAACCTGCGAAGTGTGGACAGTTTGCATGAACAACACTCTGCAAAATAAAGTGGGAGGAAAAGTACCAGGGAGAGCAAAGGAAATGAGCGGAAATGGGCAGAGGAGGAGGGAGGCAGACATGTATGGAAGAGGACAGATGGATGAGCAAAGAAGAGTTCAATCAACCGAGAGGCCAGACAAGGACAGGGCTGCATTCAAGCTTTGCCCAAAAGAAAGGTGTTGGCCTTTTTTCTTTCTTTGTTCTAAGAACACTGGCATGTTATTTTCTCACCTGGAGCCACAAATCTCTTCTACTGCCTCAAAACTACTTGTACCATTAACCAACAGGGTGAATGGGTGGAGGATAGGGCCATGAACTCTTCAGAAAGATCCTTTTCACACAAAGGTTTTTAGTAAAGAAGAATTACAGAGGATGGGACGTAGGCTGATGTCTTCACTCAGGCTGAGCCCTTTGAAGTCAATGGGAGTTAGTTGCCAATTGAAAGTTAATGGGAGTTACCTGAGCTGCCAATTGAAGTTGAAGAAAGCTCAGATTGTTTCTCAATAACGTGTGTGTGTGTGTGTGTGTGTGTGTCTGTGCATGAGTGAGTGTGTGTGTGTGTGTGTGTGTCTGTGCATGAGTGATCATTTACTATCCCCAATTTGAGTGACAGGGACCCCGGAGGGCTTTACCCACTGAGAAATTATACATGCCATATGAGATGCAATGAGCACTGCAGAATGATTTAGGAATCAAACAAAGATCTTGATTTATTTCCTAATTTTTGAAAGTTTATAAACCAGATTCCTTAAAGTTCTTCTGAGTCCCATTTGAACTAGGCAGAATTATTTGTGTGTTATAGTTTTATATTACCATGGCAATGTGGCAAGTTTCCACAGTCCATAAGTACAGCAGAGCAAACAAGATAGGGTTTTATACCCCATTCTGGTCTGAATGAAGTACTCCTACCCCACGTCCTGTGTAGCTGCAAGCCCCATTCCAGAGCCTGGTAGCTGTAATGCAACACCATCCAAGATCGCCTGGCCAGAGCCACCCCTGGGGAAGGTTGCCATAAACTCTGCCATCCCCAGAACCGACAGCCAACTGCAGCCGGACATCATCATCATCACCAACGAGGACCAGAAGAAGATCATCATGGTGGATATCACAGCGCCCTTCGAAAACAGGACCCCGGCCTTCCACGATGCCCAAGCTCAAAAGGTGGAGAAATACACCCCTTCATAGGCGCCAACTTTCCTTCTTTCCTCTGGGTGCTCGACCCCCCCCTCAGAGCCCCGGCCCTGCCCCCACTCCACCCCTTCCATGGGGCCCCGCCCCCATTCCAACCCCTTCCCCAAATCCCCGCCCTCGCCTCCTCCCCTGAGCGCACCACATTCCCGCTCCTCCCGCTCCCTCCCGGAGCTTGCTAACAGCTGTTTGGAAGCGGCCGGGCAGGAAACAATGGGAGGTAGGTAGAGGAGCGGGGACGCGGCGCACTCAGGGGAGGAGGAGAAGGTGGGGAGCGTGGAGCTTGGTTGCTGGTGGGTGCAGAGCGCCTATGCACCCCTCTGGCCGAAACCTTGAGAGCTAAGGATTACCAGGTTCAGACACACGCACTGACTGTCAGAGCCTTGGGCGCATGGGACACCAGTAACGAACGAGTGCTGAGAGAATGCAGAATATGTCAAGGTTCCTTCCCCACTCTGAACTCTAGGGTACAGATGTGGGGACCTGCATGAAAACTTCCTAAGCTTATTTTTACAAGCTGGGGTTAAAACTTCCCCAAGGTACAAACTATTTTCCTTTTTCCCTTGGACTTTATTGCTGCCATCACCAAGCGTCTAACAGATATATAACTGGGAAAGAGCCCGCTTGGAAATGTCTTTCCCCCCAAAATCCTCCCCAAACCCTACACCCCCTTTCCTGGGGAAGGCTTGATAAAAATCCTCACCAATTTGCATAGGTGAACACAGACCCAAACCCTTGGATCTTAATAACAATGAAAAAGCAATCAGGTTCTTAAAAGAAGAATTTTAATAGAAGAAAAAAGTAAAAGAATCACCTCTGTAAAATCAGAATGGTAAATACCTTACAGGGTAATCAGATTCAAAACACAGAAAATCCCTCTAGGCAAAACCTTAAGTTACAAAAAGACACAAAAACAGGAATATCCATTCCATTCAGCACAGTATCGGACACCATCAGGTGGTCGAGGGACCTCTACCTAGAACACATCACCGGACATCAGCAATAACAGGAGGGATGAGCTAGGGTGCCGATGAGAAGCACAATCAGGAAAGTAACTCAAATACTTTCCTGATGGACTGTTTTTTCTAAATGGACAACCTACCTAATTCTCAATTACTGAGGGACAATCTCCAGTCATTGATATATTTTTATTTCCACAACCGAATCTCTGTACAACTTTTCATGAATGACGTACCCGAGTATTCGGATTCTAATATCTAAACTGTATTGTTAAATCTATTCACCTAAATTTGGGTTATTGCCGATTATGTACTCTACGTATCATATGACTTTTAAAAACAAACTTTGTGTTTGTGGATAATCTAAGCACTATACCCAGATGTACAGGCACTTTTCTCAACCTATGTCTTATATAATTCTTTTAACATTAGCTTTAATAAAAATTTTAAATTTGCTACAAGTGGGCAAAAGTCATTGAATTTAAACACAAACACCAATGATTAATGGTACAAGGCTCAAGAATCCAGAACAAGAGCCCTGCTTTAAGTCACAAACAATGGTGTGTGTAGAGGGATGTTGAAATTAAAAAAAACGAGAAGAACCAGAATCTGATTTAATCAACTACACAGTATGTGCACTTTAGAGAACAAAGCACCAAATACCTCCATGGGCAAAAGTGAACAAGGTACATAATGTGACTCTTTTAAATGGGGCTAGCAATAATTTTTCAAGCCCAAAAGGTTCTTTTTCCAGAGGTTGAATAACAGCCTAAAACACAGGCTTCTTTGGAGACAGACTCCAAAGAATGGACCTTTTTGAGTCAGGAAAGCTCATCACATCATCAACCGAGTTAACTTAGAAAGCAAAAACTGAATGCTGGCACAAGATGCCAGACTGGGCTGCTGCTAAGATTCAAGTATTGTTTAGCCACAGAACCGGCAGAACCAGCATAGGTAGAATAAGTGCATGCCTCCTCATATGGCTCAGCAACATACCTGCCAATGATCCTGGTTTGGAGGAAAGTCTCTCATTTTAGTCCCAAGGTTACCCTCATTCCACAAAAATTTGGTTTCCCCTCACTTTATTCTGGAAAATTACGGAATAGAGAACCGTGGAGCTGAGGTTACAGAATTATTAACTCTACAGCAGCATTTCCCAAACTGTGTGTCGCAACTCCCAGAAAGGGTCGCAAAAGGGTGCCGGGGGGTGGGGGGGCGAGATTTTGAAAAAAAGAAAATGTAAGAAAGCCAGAATATGTCCCAGTTGAAGAGGCTCCCATCTTGCAGGGGTGGTTGGGCTCAAATCCCTGCTCCAGGTGTTACGGCTTGGCTCATGGCGCACGGACTCACAACGCCACTCACTCAAATTTGGCCCAGCCACTCCTCCATTAGAGGGGGCAGGCCAAACCTGTGTAGTGCTGTGACACAAACCCACACACCAGGGACCAGGTTGCAATGCCCAGAATGGGGACCCAAGCCCAGCCAGCCATGCGGGACAGGAGCTACCATTGCCAGGTGAGCACAGGGTGGGCTCGCTCCGCAAATTCCCCGCTCCCGCAGGGGCAGAACTTGTTTTTCGAGTCTTTAATTTTCAAACCCCATCACCACCTCTCAGACCCCTCGCGGTCGTGTTATCTGACGCGAGGAGGTCACAGCATGAAAAAGTTTGGGAGCCATCGCTCCACAGAAGGAACCCATGTGGCTTTTTATGTTTCTTACATGGATAATTTTGTTGCATCCCTCATTTGTTTAAAGTTTCATCCTGTTTAAAGTTCAAGGCAGCTAAGCTCTTTGGGACAGTTTGTTCTGTTTTTGTACAGCACCTCACACAACAGGGTCTTGCTCTATGACTAGGGCTCTGAAGAGCTACAATAATACAAACAAACAATAATTATAAAAACAATAATACCATCTGGATGTGAATTTCATGGTGGGTTGTCCTGCCTATTTTATGACTAGATCACTTCTTTTTTACATGAAAACTAAGGCAAAGCTTTAAAACAATTAACAAAAACAGCTATTTTTTCTAATGATTAAAAGTGAAATCCGCACTCAGGCTTTTAATTTGTTTGTTAAGGCTGCAAAAAGAGACCTACCATTATTGTAGCACTAAAAAGGAAAGGTTTGGGCACTAATTAGTCTTTTTAAATAATTAATTAATTAATGCACGGTCCTTGGAAGATGCAGCACGTGCAGGTGCTACGCATTATTATTAAAAGAGCAGCTCACCAGATTCCCTCCTGCAGTTCTGCTGCCCTACAGCAGGCTGGGGCTGCTGTTTTGCACTGTCACACACACTAGCCACAGGATCCCATCTTGCGTGCCTTTCTAAACTGCACGTGCCAACTGTATTTGGGAATTAAAGAAAATGTTGGATGCAGCTGTTTCAAAGCAAGCAGAGTTTTAGTGGGATACCAGCAGTACCTAAAAAAAGAACAGGAGGACTTGTGGCACCTTAGAGACTAACAAATTTATTTGAGCATAAGCTTTCGTGGGCTACAGCTCACTTCATCAGATACACAGAATGGAACATATAGCCACTCCCAGTCTCTATTCAAACACAAGTTAAAGGTATCTAGTTTGCATATTAATTCAAGCTCAGAGACTGGGAGTGGCTGGGTCATTACACATACTGAATCTATTTCCCCATGTTAAGTATCCTCCTCACACCTTCTTGTCAACTGTCTAAATGGGCCATCTTGATTATCACTATAAAAGTTCTTTTCTCCTGCTGATAATAGCTCATCTTAATTAATTAGCTTCTTACTGTTGGCATGGCTACTTCCACCTTTTCATGTTCTCTGTAGGTGTGTGTGTGTGTATGTGTGTGTGTGTGTATATATATATACACACACATATATATACACACACATCTTCTTACTATATCTTATATACACATATATCTTCTTACTATATGTTCCATGCTATGCATCTGATGAAGTTGGCTGCAGCCCCCGAAAGCTTATGCTCAAATAAACTGGTTAGTCTCTAAGGTGCCACAAGTCCTCCTGTTCATTTTGCGGACACAGACTAACAGGGCTGCTACTCTGAAACCTGTCAGCAGCAGTAACTAGCAGGTTGCAAACAAAGAGGGGGGGAAGAGACCCATTGCTTCCTTTACTTTACACACATATCCCTTCTGTCTCCTTTCCACAAGAAAGGAGGGGCCCTTCTCTAACCAAGTGGGATGCAACATTGAGCCTCCAAAACGGTGCGGGGCTTGACAGTGAAGTGGGGGGTGACCGGTTGAATGGGAGGTTGCACCGTGAACTGAGCGCACCCCAAAGAGCCAAGAATCGCTCCCATTCTTCGATCCGTTTCTGCTACACGCTAAATAAAACGCGACTCTTCCTACCCAGCGAGTCCCTTAAACGCAGCACGGGTGACAAGTTAACCCTTTCTTTTCCCGTTCTTCCGCAGTTAAAAGCGCGTCAGCATTAGCAAAATCGCCCTCTCTTCACGGCCTCGCCGCAGTAAGATTTAAACATCCCCCCGGAAGAGTCTCCTTAACCTTTTGCCCAGAGGGCGAGTGATTTTAGTTGCGGCCAGGCGAATAAAGTCTAGTTCTCCCCCCCCCGCCCCCCCGCGCCGCCCAGCCCGGCGTGGGGAGTCAGGGAGCAGAGCGGGGAAATTCGCACGACACTCCGGCGCGGCCGCGCTGGCTGCAGAAGAATGAGAAGCGGCAGCCGCACGGTTAATCCCCAGCCGCCCTGCCCACACCATTAAAAAAAACAGAACAAAACCCCAACTCCCAGGGAGCCGACTCCGGCACACTCAGGGGTGCAGATTGCAAACTGCTGACTCGGGGGGGGGGGGGGGGCGACCCATCCGCTTGGCTCTCTGCTCGGGGGATGCAACCTTGCAACGCCAGCGCCTGGAGCCACCAGGCGGGATCCCGGCCCATTGCAGCCAGGGGAACGCTCCGCGCACGCCCGCCCACACACACACACACACTCACACACACACAGCCGCCGCCACACCCACACCCAAACTGGCAGAAACCTGTTCTGCCCGGACCAGCTCCAGTCAGCGGCAGCTGCACGAGCTTCTCGAACCTGGGACGCGCTCGCGCCACCGAGCCGGAGGATGCTGCCGCCGGGCTCGCGCCCGCCGGGGACCCGAGCGCGAGGAGGCGCTTCCAGGGTTTCCCCTCCCGGGGGAGAGCGGGGCGGCCGCGCTGCTGGAGGCGGGGAGGAGACGCCGAGCCCGGGCGGCGCGAGCAGCAGCTGCAGCCCCCCCCCCCGCTCCGACCCCTTTGCAACAGAGACCCCCGCCCCCCCCCCGCTCCGACCCCTTTGCAACAGAGACCCCCGCCCCCCCACACACACACACCCCGCGCGCGCTTACCCTTTGCCAGGGTGCAGTAAGCCGCTGGGGGCTGCGGCATGTCGGTTTTTCCCCCCAGTTACTCCCCCCAAGCCACAGCCGCCCCCCCCCACCCCGAACGCAAGCGGTAACTCCTCCGACCCAACTTCTTTCCCTGCTGCGCTCCTGCGGGCGGGCTGCTTCCTCGGCAGTGTGCGCCTTTGCTCGGCGTTGCATGGGTGCATGGTGATGAAATAACATTTTACAGCATGTTACGGTGCAGACGGCTCCTCTTCTGGCATCAAATAACGACAGGTCTAGGACCGTTGCTTGGTGCCAGCCAGGAATCCTTTCAGATTTCTTTCTGGGGTCTAGGTAGTAAACCGGGAACGTTTGGCCACGTCTCCCTGGAGCAGCCTCTGGAATCCAGCTTGAAGGATGCTGAAGGTTGAGTCCAGCAGCTGCCTGCACCCCAGTCGCAGTACGGTGAAATGCACGGCTGCCCCCCGCACCCCCTCACGTCTTCCCACCCGCAAGCAAGCCGGCGGGTCCCATTCCCAATCATAATGGCCTCATCGGTGCTATTGGAAGGAGCAGAAAAAACAGCCTTCCTTGCAGCCCCTCTTCTGGCGAGGCTGGTTTTGAAGGCCAGCAGAGTGCACGGCTGGCCAAACCACAGCCCTGCGTGCGGCTGTTGCAGGGCCGGCTGCGCCTCTGCCCTCACTTGGCCTTGTTACCTTGGGCGGCCTCCCCGAGCACCGCGTCCGATGCTCCGGCGGGAGAGCATCCCCTGGCTGGTGCACGGGACGGGGGGCAGAAGGGCCATCACCACCCCGCGCCCCCAGCGAAGGGGGGACACCCTCTCCCAGGTCTGGGCTAGTAATGGAAGAGGAGTGGGGAAATGCAAAGGATCAAGGGTCTCTGGGTGTGGGGGGCAGAGCCTGGGGATTGTGAGGAGCGGCACCCCTGGGGGCATTGGGGGAGGAAGAGGGACACCCCGGGGGCGTGCACCGCAGAGGCAGGACACCCGTTGGCTCTGGGCGGGGGGGGGAGAGAGTCGAGGTATCAGGGGAGGAGGGCCACCCCCTTGGGTGTGGGGTATTTGGGGGAGGGGAGGGTCACCCTGGGGTGACAGCGGCAGACCCAGGACGATGACGAAGGGCCACCCCCACCCCTCCCCCGCACACTGACTCTGGGCTGCAGCCCCTCCCCCCGGCCCCTCCTCCCCGGCGCGCACCCCCGCGCACCCCCCCTCCCTGCAGCGCACGCAGGGCTGGAGCGGCGGCGGCGGCCGCAAGCCGGGCCCGGCGCGCACATGGCGCTGCTGAGCTGCCGCGCGCGCCGGGTCCGCCGGCAGAGACCGGCTCGAGCCGGTCTATATAAAGCCGGGACGCGAGCGGAGGGGGGACAGCTGCCGCCGCCGCCGCCCGGGCAGGAGCAGGGCCCCCGCCGCACGGGCACTCGGGCAGCCGGGCAAGGGCGGGACCCGCCGGAGCAAGGCGCTGGGGGGCAGCCCGGCGCGGGGGGCTGGGAGCAGCCGGGCACAGACCCCCTAGCCCTGCTCAGTGGGGCTAGCGCCTCTTCCCCCGCCCCCCTTCTCCAGCCACAGCCCTGCACCGGGGTCCTTGACCGGCTGCCCGCCCCAGCCCCTTCCCCGCCTTGGGGGGCCCCTGCTCCAGCCAGCCCCCTCACCATGCTGCTGATGCGCCGCTGAGCTCGCCTGCACCCCGCTGTGGCTCGGGGGGGGTCCCGCCTCCTCCTCCTCCTCCCCCAGCAGCAGCAAACCTGGTAAGTGAGATTCATGCTTAAAAGTTTGTTGCCTTGTGCCCGTTTCTTTATGTCTGTACCTAGGAGCATCCGTGTGTCCAGGGAACAGCTGGCTGCCCTCGCCAGCACTGCCGCCCGTGGTCACCGGGCTGCTTAAACCTTCAGAAAGTGATGCCGGACGTCTGCCCCCGCACTTCTTTTCCCTACACCACTTAGGAACCACGAGGGGGTGATGATGGATGATTTTGCACCCAGATAATTTTTGCCGTGGTCCTTCTTGATCGATAGGGTTTTTTGTTTTTGCTTTTAAAGGCACTTGCTTGGCTGTATATTTCAAAACTGCTTTTCTTTTAGTGTCTCTCGCTCATTTCTTCAATTTTTTATGACATCTGCCGTGCCACAGATTTGCACACCGGTCTGTATCCCTAGGGCCCCCACTGCTGAAGGACCAGGATTCTTTTAAAAAAAACTTTGAAGGAAGATTTGGACGCTAACGATCTGCTTTCTCCTGAGGTCAAGTTCCAAATGAGCAAAGGAGAGCCATAAAGCTAAGCACACGCTCAACTCCGTTCTTGATCAACAAAGCATTTTAGTGTGTTTAAGTCTCACTGAGGTCAGTGGGACATCAGCACAGGTTTAAATGCTGAATGGACGGGAACACCTCATCCAATGCTTTGTTCAATCAGGGTGCTGAGGTCCACTTTGGAGAGGGTCCTCCGTGCCTTTGGAGAACAGATGAAGCAGCACTGAGATCCGGAACAGGGAGGGTTCTGCATGCTTTGGGAGGACACAGTGTTGGTAAAATCTGCCAGGTGGATCTGACATTCTGTTGAAGGGGGAAGACCGGCATGCCTGCATTCTCTCCACTGTGTGGCTAGACAGCAGAAGTTTGCCCTAAGTTATTAAGGTTCGTTTTCAGTTCCTGTTCCCAATCCCCATTTTACAGAAGGTTTAGGATGCTGCTGCTGTTTGATATAGTGCCCTCTGAGAACAAGTATCTTCAACCAGTTTTCTCTGGCTGGATTTAAATGAGAACAGCAGTATGATAGGAAAATATATACAGTAACTTTGTACAATACCTTTACAAAAACCAACAATATATCTGTTTCTTCAACACAGCATCAATGTGAAAGACACTTTCCACAAGAGATGTGCTATAGCATCTCTGAAATACATGATCTGTATAAGAGTTTCCCTAATTATGAACTACTCTAGGCATTGACTGTCTTCTGTTCAGAAATCAAATAGCATATTAGGGCCACTGCTGGAAATACAGAATTATTAATTGCCATTTCTAGCTAGCTGTGAGGAATTTGGTCTTTGTGTGTATAGTCACTAAATGTACTTATTGAGTTACAACATGTATGGATTTGACCCATTGTGCTTAACCAAAGAAGGCAGGTCATTTTCTTTAAGTCACCAAGTCTTTCAGCACAAACCTGCCCTTCCGCAGTCTCTTCACCCAAGTAGGAAAAGTTACAATTTGTGTAGACAACATGCCTCCTACCCCAGGTTTACTCTTCAGCTTCCATTAGTAAGTGTTATCCCTATGGGACTCGCTTCAAGTAGCAAAACTGTAAATTCTTAAGCATTGTTAAAAAACTAGATCTTGTAAATCGATTAGTGACTTGTATCAAATGCCCTGCAGCAGCTTTTGCCATCCTTTCCATAAGGAATCTTGAAGTGCATTTGAATATATCTAAGTGCATGTTCTGAATGAGTATTGACATGATAGAATGGAACAGCTTTTAATGAATAGACCCACAATCTAGCAGAGAGTATTCCATACATACAGATCTCTGTTACACTTAAAGGGTGTGTCAGTATCTCTGTTTGAAATTAATCCTTGAACTCTAAATTTAAGCTGAAATTAGCATACAAGACCTAACAGATACCTTGGGCTTTTCCCAAATAAATCTTTATGGATGCCTTCAAGCAACTCAGGTAGAAAATTGGGGAAGGAAAACATTATTGTGTAAAGATTTGGGCGGGGGGGGGGGGGGGAATAGCAGACCAGGGATAAAGCAACCAGCTGGGAATAGTTCAAGATCCAAGGTTAGGGTTAGTGTGTTGTAGCACCTAGAGGGTCCCATTGTTCTGAGCATTATACAGTAAGACGTACATAGTAAGAGAGCTCACACCCTAGAGAATTTACAATTTAATGCATTGTCTGTACTTAAGCTGTAAATTGACACAGCTTCATCGCTCCTAACCCCTGAAGTAGATGCAGCTAGGTCGGGGTCGGCAAACTTTTTTGGCCCGAGGGCCGCATCTGGGTATGGAAATTGTACGGTGGGGGGCCATGAATGCTCACAAAATTGGGGGTTGGGGTGTGGGTTCTGGGGTGGGGCTGGGGATGAGGGGTTGGGGGTGCAAGAGGATGCTCTGGGCTGGGACCAAGGAGTTCAAGGGCAGGAAGGGGATCAGGGCGGGGCAGGGGGTTGGGGCATGGGAGAGGGTCGGGGTGCAGGCTCCAGGCGGCACTTACCTCAAGCAGCTCCCAGAAGCAGCGGCATGTCCCTCGTCCGGCTCCTATGCGGAGGCATGGCCAGGCAAGCTGCCCTGTCCGCAGGTTCCGCCCCTGCAGCTCCCATTGGCCATGGTTCCTGGCCAATTGCAGCTGCGGGGGCAGTGCTTGGGGCGGGGGCAGCATGCAGAGCCCCCTGGCGCCTCTATGTATAGGAGCCAGAGGGGGGACATGCTGCTACTTCCAGAAGCCGCGCAGAGTGGGGGAAGCCCCAGACTCCGCTCTCCGGCGGGAGCTCAAGGGCCAGATTAAAACATCTGGAGAGCCAGATGCAGCCCTGGGCCGTAGTTTGCCCATCCCTGAGCTGGGTTGACAGAAGAATGCTTCCATCAACCTAGCTATCACTGGGGAGGTAGAGTTCCTACCGTGATGGAAAACCCCCGTCCATCACTGTAGCATCCATCTACACTATGGGGTTACAGAGGCATAGCTACGGTGCTGTAGCCTCCATAGTATAGACAAGCCCTAACCAGAAAAGACAGAGAAAGGGTGGGAGGGGACATAAGCAGAGAGAGAGGTGACTTGCTCAAGGTCACACAGCAGGTGGGTGACACGGCCGTCCCCCAGTGTAGATCATGATGTCTCTCATACCTCTCTGTCCATCCTACTCAGAAGCACAGGCCTTAGCCCTCCTCAGCTAGTGGGATGCTTGTTGTGACACAGGGCCTTGGGTTTTAGTGGGAGCTCCAGAAAGAGAAGTATCAGAAGGGTAGCCGGGTTGGTCTGGATCTGTAAAAGCGGCGAAGAGTCCCGTGGCACCTTATAGACTAACAGACGTATTGGAGCATAAGCTTTTGTGGGTGAATATCCACTTCATCGGATGCATGTATTATATGTCTGTTAGTCTATAAGGTGCCCAGAAAGAGAAATGACCCTTTGCACTTGTGTATGTTGAAGGCTTACAAAATAAAATGGAGTCTTGACCTACTCTGGTTAGCTGGCAACAGGGACTCCATGAGTCCTCTTGGTGCCGTCATACCCACTACAAGACCAGTTTTCAGAAAGCACTATTGGAGACTAAGATTAACCCTGGGTTGTGTGGGTTTGGGGGTCTTTTTCTGTTGATTTGTTTTTCGACATAGTATTGCAGTACTTTTAAAAGCTAATGGGCCACATTTATCCCTGGTGTAACTCCACTGACATCAACAGAGTTACACCAGGATGATTTGGACCTAGCTTAATATCCTGTAGGGTATTAAAATACTCCAGAAAACCAAGCAGTGTTGTTAACAATAGGACTTATTTACATGTGTATGCCAGTCCTAGCCTGCATACTAGATTAGTGGTGAGTGTGAAGTCACCAGATGCATGATTGGGTATTTCACTGAGCACTAATCAGCAATCTCTGGCATGTCATCATGATTGAGACTTATGGTAAGGGGACACGTGGTTTTCCTTTATAATGTGTTCAGTGCCTTCCTTTACTATTGCTGTAAGTGTTCAGCCCATCATGCTGAAGCAATTTGGTCTTTCTGTTTTGCAAGTCACCTTTAACTTCCTCAGCATCAGACAAACTGATCCTAACAAATCCTTGTTTCCAGGGGAAAAGCTTCAGAATAGACCAATGTTTCCTAGCCCCAAGAATCACTAGGGGCTGCACCCACCTCCAAATTCATCTTGGCTACTTGAGGGAGAGGTGAAGGGAACAGAGGGTTTGTTAGTTTGTTTGTTTGTTTGTTTTTTTCCCTGTCTTATGTCTTTGATGATCCAAGCCACTCCACTCTCTTTCCTTGAATCTTAGCAGCCCCTGTGAGTGCTCAGGAAAGCATTTAATGACTTTAAAAGCCACAGGAAAAAAATAGCTTCTAGCTGATTTACGTAACTAACCAGCTCTGCAGAAACCATGTAGAGCTGAGTTGGAGCTTTGGACTGTGACAGCAGAGGTCCTTGAGGAAGTGCAAGATGGAAGTCTCAGCCTCCTGCTACTACTTTACTTTTCATTCAGTGTCAGCAAGTTAGAAAAACTTGATTGTTGGGGCATTGTTCTGAAGTCTGTGTCATTTCATGAGCCCTCTGGGGCTCTCCTGTTGATCTATTTATTTATTTATTTTTTCATGAATTGTATCTCGCATTTAACTCAGATGACTGCTTTTAATCACTGCTTTTGCTGATTGGGACAGCTTGTCCTAATGCTGAGTGATGAGTTTCTGGTTCTTGATTCAAAGGGCACACTGACAAACCATTCCCATCTCATCATAGAAAAGAGAAACTTCTGCCTGAGTCCCCTGTATTTAATCTCACAGCAGCAGAACGAGAAAGGGACTCTCCTCCTCAATATTTTTTTATGTGATGTTACAAATTATTAGGCTTTGTAAAAAATGAATTTAAAAAGTCTTATTTTTTTTCCCTCTATTCCAGATTAAGAATGACTGTCAACACTATAAAAATGTCATGCACCACCCCAAATGTTTATACTAAAGTGCCTGACGGAGGATGGGGATGGACTGTTGCTTTTGCTTTCTTTGTTGTGGAAGCACTTACATATGGTATTATAAAATCATTTGGAGTCTTCTTTAATGATCTGATGGAAAGCTTTGATGAAACGAACAGCAAGATATCGTGGATCATTTCAATATGTGTGTTTGTACTAACTTTCACAGGTAAGTGCACAGTACATGTTCAGTTTGAAAATTAAGGGTCTGTGTTCATGTTACTGTTGCACCCGTATACATATTGGGATCTACACACGTTCACATCACTTAGTGTGTATATATACTCTCTCCTCCTCTGAGCTGTCTATGGTTGATAGCCTGCATATCCCACTATCACGAACCATAAAGAGCAAGGAAACGAGGGGGTAAGTCATTCAACGTCCCATCCCACACTCTACTCATCAGTTCCCTTTCTTAGTCTCTGCTATTTCCACAACTCACTTCTTCATTCTCATTCTGAACCACCACAGATGGGGCCTGGGATGAACTGGGCTTTGTACGTGTCTCTGCTTCTGACTTCTTATGTGAGCTTGGACAAGTCACTTAACATCTCTATCTCAGTTTCCGTAAACATGAGGGATGGATAACAATGAGCACCCAACTTTTGTAAAGTGACTTGCAATATATAGCTGGTAAGTGCTATAAAAGCACTAAAGGTGAAATCATGGCCCCATTGAAGTGGGAGTTTTGACTTCAGTGGGGCCAAGATTTCAGCTACAGTATTTATTTCAGGCTGCAAAATTTCTTGCTGGGTAGAAAATGCTTGGGGAAGGGCAGATAGAGTGGCAAGGGTGTGGGCGTAGACTGGCATGGAGCAAAGAAGAGTGTCAGAGTGACTAGGAGGAGAAAATGGGGAGAAGAGATCAGAGACAACAGGCGTTCTGCAAATTACTGTCATGCTTTATGCACTTTTGTCCCCCACCAATGCAGCTCCTTTGTCTACAGTCCTGAGTAATCGTTTTGGTCATGGTCTTGTGGTGATGGTCGGAGGTATACTGATCAGTATTGGAATGGTCACAGCCTCCTTTGCACGCACAGTTGTCGAGATGTATATCACAATTGGCCTAATTTCTGGTGAGTTACTTCCACATCTCTCAGATACTCCGTCTACTGGTGAAGTTTCCAGCAAACACAATTTCGGATTCCCTTATCCTAAACTGGTTTGCGTTTTTTGTTTGTTTTTGTTTTTGTTTTTTGTTTTTGTTTAATGACTCTTCGTCTTACTCCTTATGCTCCTCCCAGTCCTGCTTCCTTGTTGTTCCTCTTTTATCATTTGCAAAGTCTGTTTCTTGTTGTTGTTGTTTCAGGCTGCCACCTACACTTGGAACCATCTCCCATTTCTCATTCAACAAACCATCTCGCCTCTTCATATTTCTCCTTAAAACCCATGTCTTTCACAAAGACTGCCTGTGTCAGTCACTTCAAAACTGATTTCTTTTCTAACTCTCCCACGGAACTCTTGCCTGGTTTGTTTGTTTTGGGGGGGGGAATATCAAGGGAGCATACTGCATTTTATGATCTCCTAGGCATCAATGTTTGTTTTTCCAAACCAATGTGTACACTTGATATATAAAATTCAGTTTTTGTGCATGTATAAAAGCCATCACTTAGCTTTGCAAAGAGGATATTTAGGTTGCAATATATATATTGTGTGTGTGTGTGTGTGTGTGTGTGTACACGTACATGCGTGTGCGCACACACACAATCTTCTGGAAGATTTCTGAGTATTGTTATCACACCGAAGTCACTTGCCTTGCTGTGAAGAGTCTCATTCCAGACTCTTCTGAAATTATTTCCCTTTCCAGAGAGAGAGGATGAGCTTGTGGTTAAGTCACTGAACTGGGACTCTGGAGATCTGGGTTTGATTTCCTGCCTCTGCCTCACACTTTGTGTGTGTTACCTAGGCCAGGTCACTTGTGGCTTGATCCTGAAAATTGTCAAATAATCCTGTAGATGTGCTGACCACTGTCAATTCCCTATGACTAGGACGCTACCAAATTCACAATCAAATGAATTTTGACAGAAATTTCATGGTCATAAGATTTTAAAAATCATAAATTTCATGATTTGAGCTATTTTAAATCTGAAATTTCACTGCTGTAATTGTAGGGATCCCAACCTAAAAAGGAGTTGGGGCGGGGGGGCTGGGAACAAGGTTATGGTAGGGGGGTTGCTACTTCTGTGCTGCTGCTGATGGCATCGCTGCCTTCAGAGCTGGGCAGCTGGAAAACAGCGGCTGCTGGCAGGGAGCCCAGCTCTGAAGGCAGAGTCACCGCCAGCCGCAGCGCAGAAGTAAGGGTGGCCTGGTACGGTGTTGCCACCCTTACTTCTGTGCTGCGGCTGGCGGGGCGCTGCCTTCAGAGCTGGGGCCTGGCCAGCAGCTGCCACTCTCCAGCCACCCAGCTCTGAAGGCAGCGCAGAAGTAGGGGTCACAATACTGCGACCCCTCTTCCCCGCAACTCCCTTTTGGGTCAGGACCCAGTTTGAGAAACGCTGGTCTCCCTCATGAAATCTGTATAGTACAAGGTCAAAGCACACAAGACCAGATTTCACAGGGGGGAGACCAGATTTCATGGTCCATGACACCATTTTTCATGGCCGTGAATTTGGTAGGGCCATACCTATGACTTCAGTGGAAGCTGATGGTGCTCAGCACCTTACCAGGATTGAGCCCTTGAATCTCCCTGTAGCTCAGTTCTCCATCTGTGAATTGGGGATAATGATACTTGCCAACATGGCCAGGGTGTTTTAAAGATAAAGCTATTGTCCAGGAAGTGCTCTGACACTAGGGTGATGAGCACCAGAGACACAAACCAGTAACTAAATAAATGATCCTTGGAAATTCCAACTGGAAATTCCCAGTTATTTGAGAGTAGGAAGCAGGATCTAGTGCAGGGGTGGGCAAACTTTTTGGCCCGAGGGCCACATCAGCGTTGCACAACTGTATGGAGGGCTGGGTAGGGAAGGCTGTGCCTCCGCACACAGCCTGGCCCCTGCCCCCTATCCACCCCCTCCCACTTCCTGCCCCCTGCCTGCCCCCCTCAGAACCTCCAACACCCCACCCCCCCGTGCTCCTTGTCCCCTGACTGCCCCCTCCTAGGAACCCTGCCCCCTATCCAACCCCCCTGACAGCCCCCCCAGGACTCCCACCCTCTGCTCCTCATCCCCTGACTGCCCCCTCCTGGGACCCCTCGCCCTAATTGCCCCCCCAGGATCCTGGCCCCTTGGGACTCCCAACCCTCCCTGTTCCCCATCCCCTGACCGCCCCCCCCCACCCCACCCCCAAACCTCCACCCCATCCAACCGCCCCCTGCTCCCTGACTGCCCCCCAGGACCCCTCACTCCCTTACCATGCTGCTCAGAGCAGCAGGAGCTCGCAGCCATGCCACCTGGCCAGAGCCAGCTGCGCTCCACACGCTGCCCAGTAGGAGCGGTGGGCCTGAGCGCTGCCTACAGGGGACAGCGTGGGAGGAGTCGGGGGCCAGCCTCCCTGCTCAGGGGCCAGGCAGGACAGTCCCACAGGCTGGATGTGGCCTGCAGGCCGTAGTCTGCCCACCTCTGATCTAGTGGGTCTTGGCCATGGTCGGTCATTCTGTTTTTCCCTAGGTGAGTTACTTAGTTGGCAGAACTGATACCATAATTTCACCAGCAGGAAAGCTGGCATTCGCATCCAGCTTGCTTCCTTCCCCATTGTCATGACAATTTTTGGCATTTATTCACAGGCTTGGGATACTGTCTGTCTTTCCTCCCGACTGTCACCATTTTGTCACAGTATTTTGACAAACGGCGTTCACTGGTCACTGCAGTGGCGTCCACAGGAGAATGTTTTGCTGTCTTCTCTTTTGCACCAGGTATATAGACCAAAATATTGTAAACACAAGTGTACGTAAGTAATACATTCTGTGATCCTCCTACCAATCAAGTGAGGGCCCAATTCTTATATAAGCTGACACCTTAATCACAACTATATTGATTTCATTGACACTTGTAGTTACTGGGCCAGTGCTGTCCTTACTAGGGTAAAACTCCTATTGAAGACATTGCCTGAGTAAGGACTTCAGAATTAGTCCCAGTGGAATTTTTGGATAGACGGCTTAAATGCGTTTCTCCTGCACAGTGTTAAGTTTAGATCCTAGTTATTCTGGTCACAAGACAATGACATGTCTTATTAACTTTCACTGAAGTTGGAGTTTGTGGCGGTGTGTCAAGAAACCAGAGCTACCAGGAGACACAAGGTCTCTGGACAAGTAGCCCTAGCCTTCTGCTGCCTTTCTCTGCCTGAGAAGAATGCAGAAGGAAACTGCAAGGGGAACCCATCTCCTGCATGGTGTTACATCATAGGGAAACAATCTGCCCCTGTTATTGGCCCAAAAAAAAAAAAAAAAATCAATGTCAAGGGGAGAGGCTTGGTTTTTTAGTCTCAGTCTCTGCTGGCCGAATAGGGTAAACTACACTGTTACACCATCTGGTAGGTTCCCTGTACAGCTCTGGCAAGCTAAAAATAAGGCAGGGTAGTTACCATGGCTACTTTATAGCATGGGCTGTAACATGGAGTCAACCTCAATCTCTGTCTTCACTAATCTTTCAGAGTATGTGTCATGTGAAACCTAACCCCAAGGTCTTGAGAGACTGAATTGCATGAGACCTTCCTAGAATTCCATAAGCAGACAAGAAGCTTTTTCTAGTACTGTACTTTCTGGAAACCCACTCCCCATCATCTTTGCTTCCTCTCATTTAGCTATTCTGAAAAAAGTGCTAGTAGAAGAAACCTGCCATTTCTCTACTGATCAGATAATAGTCTACGGGTGTGGTCTGCCTTCAACTAATGCAAAATACCCATTTTCAGTTAAAGAAACCCTTGTAATGAAAGGCTTGTATGTAAGCACCAGCACACAGTTTGAATAGAGAAAAAACGTCCCCCTTACTGACTGGCTTTTTTATGGAGTTCACGCACACTCATTAAAAATAATACCTAGTTGCTCCCTGCTGGTCAAAGTGCCTGCCAGCCCATGCCAGTTAAGAAATGTCTGAAAAGACTCTTTACCAGAGAAGAGAAGGGAAATCCCATAGTTACTACACATCAGACTCTAAATACTAGCCGATGTAGACTAAGCCTAAAACTGGGAATCTGGAATTCTGATAGTGAGCCAGTGAGTGATCTTGACCAAGTCACGTAAGTCTGTGCTTTCAAAAGTGGCCATTAGTTTTTTAGGAGCCTAATTTGAGACACCTAGGACCCTATTGGAGCAGAGTTTGATCCAATTACTTTGATATTTTTTGTGTGTGTAATTTTTAAAAAAATTTTGGAGGCTTCCTGTTTTTAATAATTTCTTCTCTGCTCCCCATTTCCCCAGCTATCACCTCTTTGAAGGAGCAGATTGGTTGGAGATACAGTCTCCTGATAGTTGGAGTGCTACAGTTAGGCATTGTCATCTGTGGATCACTGCTGCGACCTATTCTTATCCAAGCACAGGAAGAAGTGAAAGTATTGCCAACAGAAGAGCATACAGAGACTAAGTACATGCTTGAAAATGAGCAAACACGCACCTCAATAGATTCAATTGACTCAGGAGTAGAAGTATCTACCTCACCCAGCAGTGTGCCTGGAAACACCAAAGCAGAGCTGAAAAGTGAAGAACCAAAGGAAACCGTAAAGATGCTTGTTGAAGCTAGCAGCTCCCCTAAAGAACCAAAAATCCAACTACTGGACTTTTCTGTGATGAAAGACTACGGCTTTATTTGTTATGCACTTTTTGGTCTATTTGCTACTCTGGGATTCTTTGCTCCATCACTCTACATCATTCCTCTCAGCATCAGTCTTGGTATTGACAAGGATCGTTCTGCATACATATTGTCTGCAATGGCCATTGCTGAAGTCTTTGGAAGAATTAGCGCCGGTTGGCTCCTCAACAAGAAGCCTATCCGCAAGATTTACATTGAACTCATATGTGTCATTCTGCTCTCCATAGCTCTCTTTGCCTTCCCTCTTGCCTATGAATTTTGGGGATTGATGATATGTAGCATATTTTTTGGGTTCATGCTTGGAACTGTAGCAGGCACACACATTCCACTGTTAGCCGAAGATGATGTGGCTGGTATTGACAGGATGTCTTCTGCAGCTGGAGTGTATGTGTTCATTCAGAGTTTAGCTGGGTTGGCTGGACCACCCCTTGCAGGTAACTTTAAAATACGTACCTTTTTTGAATAGCTGAAATCAGCTACTCTTATTGATGCCTCTTCCTAATAACCATGTTGCAAAGGGTTAGGCCTGTGGTTAGTGTTACTCCTGTGCCTGGGTGGGAAGGTGAGAATACCTTATAACAACCTTTCTGACTGAACTATGAGCAATAGTGGTAGGCTCCAAGTAATGATGTCCCACCCAGCCCTCTTGAGCTGGAAAGAAGGTTGCTGCAATGCAGAAATGCAGCACTGCAGTGTCTTGGACATGAGGCATCCTCTATAGAAGAGCCTCAAGGAAGGAAAATATTGCACGGCTAGCCTGTTCCAGTTAGAATCCTAAAACTGGCATTCTTTCTGGGTTTTAATGAAATATACACATGTAAACAACTCATTTATGCAGTGTCTTCTAGCCATACACCCTGCAAAATAAGTCAGTCCTATATTGGCAGATGTCAGTTAAATATGTAGTAAGTTGACCCTTGATATTTTAAGGCTTAAAAAGGTACCCGTAATGGTTAGCTGATTACCAGTACCTAACTATCTTCAACTTGCAATATCATACAAATACAGTGGCAACTATATTGAAAAGTTGGGAGGGGGGTGTTTTTGAGGTAATGGGATGGACAGAAAAATGGTGGACAAGCGTGAGATGTGATTTTTATTTTTAATAGATTTAAAATGCTTCCTCCATAGGTGTGCTAGTGGACGTGACACAGAACTACAGATCAGCCTTCTACTCCTGTGCTGCCGGCATGATACTGGGAGCTGTGTTTCTGTCCTTAGTAAGACCCTGCAAGACAGTCCTGTGTCAAGGTCAGAAGCAGGGTGTAGAAGGAAATGCATCGGAAGCTTTAGAAGACATACCAGATGACTTTATTGAAATGGATCTTGGAAAAACAGATGATTCAGTATAAAGCTGTGACAGCATAGCATAAAAAAGTTGGTCCTTATAAATCAATACACTCTGTGTTAAATCTCGGAAAAACAAGTCCGCTCTGCTCCATGTTCTAAAACTAAACTTCAAAGGGAATACAAAATCTTAATGTGAAAAAGTTGCTATCAACAACTATTCTTCTGGAAAGAATGCTTTTATTTTTTTAAACCAGCAATGATAGGTTCCATATGAGATGTCCACGCATTGCTAGCTACATAAGAATACTCCTGTCCCGCATGAAGAGATGTGGTTCACATTTCTGCTTTCCTAATACATGACACGCATACCTAAAGTTCAACTGCTCTTAAGTGGAAAACATAAGGTTGTATGGATGAAAATCAGAAGTGGCCCATACAACTAAATCTATTAGGTCACAATCTTTGATTGCCTGGCAGGCTTCCCCAACTGTAAATCTTATTCAGTCACAGAATAAATAATGCAGAAGAAATTATTTAATAAATATAAGTAGTTTGAACTCTTGAGTTTTCTATCAGAAGAACATGGACTCTTGTTTCAGATCATTGTAAGACGACATAAGGACAATAGGGTAGGCTAATTAGTTAAAGTAGAATTATTAGTAAATTGGTTTTTAGTTAACTTGAATTTTGTAAATGCCGGGAAGTTAGAGGTTACCACTTATTTTTATGGCCAGTTATTACTGCAGATATTTCACTATAAAGTTATTTCTTTACAAACTAGCATCCTACAAATCGTTTCCTGTTGATAGCAAGATGTATTGTCTTTAATTTAAACCAGTATTTATTATTTTTTAAGTTATTCTAGGATTGTTAAAGGCTATCAGATAAATAATTTGAATTGGAGAGAGAAAATACCTGGTTTAGCAGACAACCTTTTTACCTCCTTTGCACCAATCCTTTCAAGGCCGATCTTGTAAACTCAGTTTGATTTTTGTTTTTAAAATCACAGGTTGTTGTGAATGTGGCCTGATTTTTATTATGGTGGTCTTAGACAACTATGCTCTTAAAATTATTCTGTGGTAGACTGAATGCAAGAGACTATCCATCATTTAATAAACTGTAGGTCATATCCTCAGCTGGTGTAAACTGATATAGCTCCACTGAATAGCACTAGCTGGGAATCTGGTCCTGTATGATTAGCACCCAAACATATCTGCAACTTTCACTTACCACAGCTGCACATAAAGGAATCTTTGCAGCACTACTGAATTAACATGAAGTCAGCACAGCTAATATGAAATAGTAAAGGCACTTGGCCATTACCAGAAACAGTTTACATTATTAGAATACAATCAGTGTGTTCGTAACCTTCTGTAGGCATCAAATAACTGGTCTTCTACAATGGAAAGAAAATCATCACTGTACCTGGTTCCCATTGAAGTCAGTTTTTTGCCACTCACTTCAGTGACAGCAGGACTGGGTCCTTACTGTGTTTCCTGTTGTATTACCTATAAAGAAGGGAATTCTGAAAGACAACAAATTGGCTGTTCACTCACTCCTATTTTGATAAATTCCTTTATGCATTTTTATGCCACTCAGCAACTCAGGGGGACAAGTAAAAAGTTTGTTTGGTTCTAAGTACACATACAGCTTGACATGTTTCTCTGTATTTAAGTGGAAGTGGCACTGTCTATTAACTGCTATGCTATGTATTTTATCAGCCATAGAAATGTGGGACAATCTCTGTATAGAACTCCTCTCTTTAGGAAGGTGTTTTTGTTCAAACTGTCTTAAATGTCCAAAAAGAAACACATTCCTGCAACAAAGTGGCTGTAGCAATCTATTGTTACTGCCTGAGAACTAGTGAGCCTGTACTGCAGTTTGTTTCTTTTTTTTTTTTAAATATATATGCCTTCAGCACTTTATCATGTACAGCAGAACCTCGCTAAATTGCGTGAATGACTGGAAGATCCATTGTAGATGACTAGATTTTGTGAATTAGCGAGTAAGCGAACAAACACAATACTGCATCACAAAACTTTATTTATTTTTGTAAATGTTTATTTTTAATTTATGCTAATGCTTCTGGCATGCTGGTAAATGTACTGTAGAATATAATTGTAAAATTAATGAAGTCTTAGTAATACGAGACCTCACTACAGCACTTTGCTATCATAAACTTGTTTAGAAGTGGGAGAGGCCGCCAGGGGGGGTGTGTGTGTGAGAGAGAGAGAAAACTACCTGTTCTGCAGATTAACGAGGTTCTACTGTCACTTTTTTACAAGGATTTCCAATACAGATTCAGTAATGTCTATAAATGGCTGCACAATAAGTCTCTGTTTATGTCCATAGCAAGAGCAGGCACGTGCATGTATGCATATGTGCACAAAAGACCCAGAAGAAGCAGGCTTAACGCGTTCCAACCAGGATTTGCTGGTTTGTTCTGTAATGTATTTAGTGAAGTCTGGAAATGACATAAAATACTGAGTTTTACAATAAAGTTTTTTGAAAAACACACTTTTTGCCCCTTTCATTTCCAGATCTCTTCTGCATTCCTTACCTAACAGTGCTGTGCTTCTAGTTGTCCTGTAGTAACCTTGCAAAAAGTAACACGCACCCTTGTGAATAAAAGGCTTGATTATGATTCCCTGTTTAGACAGGCTTTCAGGAGTGCATTGCTATCACATGCAGCTTGCTGAGATTGAAGAACTGTGTTTACCCCATGGCCTGAGCAACCATGCATTCTTTTACATTGGTTGCCTGTGAGAGGGTGGATTAACACTGACCTTAAATGGGAACTGGTGCTCTTGTAAAATGTGTACCACTGTACTCTGGGCTATAATCAGTGCATCATTCTGACAGGTAACTGTGCTGTAATAACATATACACATTTGAGGATCATCATCATATCTAAACACATGTAATTATACTGTCTCAGTGAATTAGAGAAGAATATTTGTTATATTACAAAGCAGCTGGCTGGTGCCTCAAAAGTAAAACTGTAAATTGCACAGGGCCATAACACTTCCTGAGGCTTTAACTTTCTCTTCTGCAAAACCCTGGTTCTTACTATATTAATTTAATTTAACCCAATTCTCCCCACTCCCTCCCACAATTCCCTATTTAATTAATTAATAACTCATAGCATGAAAGTGGGCAGTAAGTACTATTACTAGTTATTCATTGGAGGAGAAATCTGTGGCACTTTCTTAATGTGACTTGTTTTATTTATACTATATACATCAGTCCTGGAACAAAGGTGATCACAAACACCATGCAAGCAAACCTCTCTTTCAAAAATCCCAGTTTCAACACCAATAGCCAGTTTTCAGGAAGCAACTCTGCCACAAGAATTAACTGTTTAGATTAAGGTGGACAGTAAACATGCTATTTGCAACAGATTCCCCAAAAAGAACATGCATCACAAAACTATAACAGATTGCACATTTGCTCACATGCTAAGAAAAAAAAATTTGTTAAACTGTAACAGTGCCATCTGGTGACTTCCACTATAACATTTTTCTTTTCTGAGTTAACTTTTTCCCCCACCTCAATTTAAAGTAATTCCATTTGATCACATCGGCCAGATTCTCTATTGCCCTGTATGCAATCATTTAAACCAGAGCAAAGTGGAGTAAAAACACGACCATTCTTATTTGGTAACATTTTACATCCACTTTGCACTGGTCCAAATTACTAAAGGTGCTAGACAGAGACTCAGACACTATATCTGCAAGTTAAGTTAGTTCATGTATACAATTTGTTTCTTTCAACCATGACTATAAAATAACTTCTCTTGTAGTTGTCTGGTTCGTTAGATCCAATGTCATCCATATACAGTATCTATAGATAAAGGACGTTACATAGGGTAACTTGCAGAAGGCAAAAAAAACCTGTGTTTGTAGCCTATATGATATATAAATAAGGCCTGAAAGATGAGGTTTTACAATTTTTTCCCATTGAAATATTAGTAATGTCATGTCTGAACCCCCCCCCCCAAAAAATAAAAAAATTTACAATTCCCCATTAGATGTTGCTTTCTTGGTTTCTGATGTCATAATGAACCTGTCATCCAACTGACCAGAGTAAACAAGACCAGAACTAAGAGAGCAGAAAGGAGGAGGACTGGCCTGTCTCCCAAGATCTGTAAGAGTGAGGGATCGTCCTTCAGAGTAGGTTGTAGATCCTTGATGATGCGCTGGAGAGGTTTTAGTTGGGGCCTGTAGGTGACGGCTAGTGGCGTTCTGTTCTGTAAACTTACGTTGCAGAGAGGACAATCCCTCACTCTCACAGACCTTGGGAGACAGGCCAGTCCTCACTTACAGACAGCCCCCCAACCTGAAGCAAATACTCACCAACAACCACGCACCACACAAGAAAAACCACTAACCCAGGAACCAATCCCTGCAACAAACCCTCATTCACCTGAACATCTACCGATGAGATATATGCCATCATGCATCAGCAATGCCCCTCTGCCATGTACACTGGCCAAACCAGACAGTCTCTATGCAAAAGAATAAATGGACGCAAATCAGACATCAAGAATTGTAACATTCAAAAACCAGTAGGAGAGCACTTCAAATCTCCCTGGACACTGAATATCAGTCTTAAAAGTGGTCATTCTTCAACAAAAAAACTTTAAAAACAGACTTCAATGAGAAACTGCAGAACTGGAATTAATTTGCAAACTAGACACCATCAAATTAGGCCTGAATAAAGACTGGGAGTGGATGAGTCACTACAAAAAGTCATTTTCTCTCTGCTGATACTCATACTTCTTGTCAACTGTCGGAAATCCACCTTGATTGCCTTGGCCACCATTAGCACTACAAAAGTAGTTTTGCCTCTCTTGATATTCACCCCTTCTTGTCAACTGATGAGAATAGGCCACTTCTACCTTAATTGAATTGGCCTCGTTAGCACTGACCACCCACTTGGTAAGGCAACTCCCATCTTTTCCTGTGCTATAATATATATACTGCTTATTGTGTTTTTTACTCCATGCATCTGATGAAGTGGGTTTTAGCCCACAAAAGCTTATGCCCAAATACATTTGTTAGTCTCTAAGGTGCAAAAAACGAAATGCCTCTTATGGAAATGCTGGTGGTAGCAGGGTCTGAAGAGGGAAAATTGTCATTTTGAATGGAAGAGATCATCTGTCCATAGGAAAACGCTATGGGAATCTCCACCCATGAAACCCTACTACCTGCAAAGGGCCTCAAGCCCAACCTCCATGCTCAGACTGCCCTTTATTTCACACCCTCCAGATTGGAGCAAGGGCATTTTCAGTGGGGAGAGGTCCATAGCTGGGTACCCCTCCCTCTGGAAATTTGACAGGGCCTGAGATTACTGACCTTCTGTGTACCTATGCATTACAGCAGGGGAGGGTTTTCCTCATGGTGAGCAAGGGCTGGTGGTTGCTGTGTAATGTGAACAGTTTAATGGGGTGCTCGACCATAGTGAATAATGTGCACCCAGAGAGATGAATGAACACACTGATAAGATGCAAAGTAATAATGTAAATCCTGCAGACCATCGCAAGACCTGACCCTGATATCCTCACTCAAGACAAACTCTCACTGGAGTCAATTAAGGTTTTGCCTGGATAAAGACTGCAGCATTTGGTCCAAACCACAGAAATCCTTCCCCAGTAGGTTTCTGTTGCTGGATTTTTTTCCCTAAATATCCTTTATGACACCATGCGCTGCACTGACAACTGGCCAGACACCTAAGGGTCACAACTAAGAGTTTGTCTACAACAGAAATCGGCTGGAGTAGCTATTCCATAACACTTCTCAGTGTGGATATCTATTCCAGACTGCATTTTGAATTCACACTTACCTTATTCCAGAATAAGCCCCCTGTGTAGACAGGCCTAAAGCCAAATCCTGCCCTCTCTATCTGCTCTATCTGCCATGCTCAGGGGTATGACAGTACTGGCCTCATGTAAGGATCCTCTGTCATCTTAGCAGTGCAGGTCAGGCTGACTCATGAAGTGCCAGTAGTAAGTGGGGCACACCTTACTGCTTCTCTGAGAAGAAACAATATGCAAATCTTGCTGCACATTGCAGCATACGTACAAGGAGCTGGGCACCTGGCAACACTCACTAACCAGCAGATTACAGCTCTGTAGGATAGCGGTGTCCAGGATGTTGCAGTAGCAGGGCCTAGCTCTTGAGTGCTGAGTGGGTTTCCTGCCCTGCTGCTCAACGGGTGTGTGGGAATGGGAGAGAAGCCACTCTCTGCGCCCCCTCCCCACACTAGCGCAACCAGGTCTTACAACGCAGGATCTGGATTCCACCTCAGTTATACATATATCATCACAAATAAATATCCACCAACCATGAGATATGCTTGGACTAGAATCTCCCCCTATCCTTCCCCGTACCCTCCCCGCTACCCACACACGCACTGTGAGTTTATCAGCTATAACCACACCTTCCGCTCTGCCCTCCTCTGCACCTTCAGAGATCTGGCAGAGGCAAACACATTACTGTACAGAGATACAGAGGCCATATCTAACTCCTAGGCCACATTATGCCCCCTCCCAGATACAAAACAAAGGTTCACAGTTCATGCCAATAAGTTCTATAATGCAACAGGTTTAAAGAGACTGGCACACCACCACCAGGGAAAGACAGTGTAAAATCAAACACCCCATACAGCCAAAATAAAGATTGGTGCACTCACTGGTGTACAGAGAGCAGCCTGCTGCTGCCTGCCTGCCATGTTTAATCTTCCCCGCTGCACAGCCCGTGACATGTGTGTGAGCGGGTGAGAGAGAGGCCCTGCCCCTCCCACCACAGTCTGACTGCCCTACCCATGGGTGGAGCAGAAGTCTCAGAAGCCTATGATTGCTTTCCAGCCCACTCCAGAACAATTCGTCTGCACGTGCACTCGTGTGTCTAAGGGCAGACACAACAAAAAGGGAGCAATATTTTTTCCTGCTTCCAATGACCCACGCAGACAGAACCAGGAACTGCTCTTCTGCTACTGGGTGTTGGAGAAATCTTTAGCCCTGCACCTCCAGCAGACTTACAGTCTCACTCATCTGGAGAGTCATTTGAAAGCAGGGTGATTTGTGTTGTTGTTTTAAATGTTCTTTTTGTGAGGGGACAAAGTGGGTGAGGTAGTATCTTCTATTGGACCAACTTCTGTGATATTACCTCACCCACCTTGCATGGTCACAGGTTTCAGAGGGGTAGCCGTGTTAGTCCGTATCAGTAAAAACAACGAGGAGTCCTTGTGGCACCTTGGAGACTAACAAATTTATTTGGGCATAAGCTTTCGTGGGATATAACCCACTTCATCGGATGCATGCAGTGGAAAATACAGTAAGCAGGTACCCTGTGCTGTATATTTATACCCACTCACTGTATTTTCCACTCCATGCATCCGATGAAGTGGGTTATATCCCACGAAAGCTGATGTCCAAATAAATTTGTTAGTCTCTAAGGTGCCACAAGGACTTCTCATTGTTTTCACCCACCTTGTCTCTCTAATATCCTGGAACCAACAGCGCTTACAACTGCACTGCATACAACCTTTTGTGAGGAAGCACTTTGCTCTGTTTCAATGAAACATTTAAAATCAAATTTCTCCCTCTCCGTTCAAACCCCCTCAGCCTGAAAATCCTGGCTGAGGAGAATATTCATGTTACACATGGGAATAGAGGTTCTAGTGAACTTGCCATCCATAGTTACCTTCCCTATGCATAAACTACCACTTAATCCTTGCAAGATTTCCCTTCACTCAATCATTCACACACACACTTTTTCTCCTTATTTCCAAAAATAAAATGGAGTTAAATAAATTGTGCCTGCATAGAAAGAGTCAACTGGGGCACAAGTAATTTTTCTGCTTTCGCTCACCATTTCTCAGCTATGTTTTCTGCATTTTATGGCACTCCCTGTGTTAGTGGAATAAGGAACCTTCACACCTCCTTTAAATATTTCAAACTAAAACTCATTGAAAATGGAGACTGGGAATACACTTTCTTTTTATGTAGAGGAAGAAATTCTGGTGCCTGTGAATGATCAGAGTATTTAAATACAAACATAAATGAACATTTAATTGTTAAAATATTGTCATTTAAAAAAAATCTTTATCCATATAAGATTTAGTCTTTTGGACCCACTGTAGTCTTTTGGAGTTTTCCATAGTTTTATCCCTAGTGATTGTCATCAAATATAAGCCAAACTTTAAAAATAGGACGAAAGCAGAGATGTAATGAACATCCTGTGTGGATTGATTATTCCAAAATTGGTGGAAACAAAAATCCACTAACAACATAAATAAAGGTTTACCTGCCTTTAACAATTGAAGTGCTAGGTGGCCTGGAGAGATTTGGACCTTGTTCTGCAAACACTTAAGCATGTGAGTAAACTTTATTCACCCAGGAAATCAGATTGACAACAATGGGAGTACTTATGTAAGACAAATTACTCCTGTGCCGAAGTGCCTGCAGGATTAGGCCCCGATCCTGCAATCTGATCTGCATAGATAGATCCGTGTTCCTGAGCAGACCACACCCTCCATTCAGTATAGTCTGCCCACATTGATCAGATTACAGAACCACAGACTCAGAATGGAAACTCTATGGGGCATGGATTATGTCCTTTTATTTAACTGTCACGTGTCATTTCCACAAGCACGGCACAATGGAAATAATAATAATAGCAATAAATATTAGAACACATTGTAAACTGATTTAAATTTCAAATCATATAATGTTCCTTTGGCATATATTTTTTCCGTTGGAATAAAATTGGTTTATTTATAAATTTAAATAGAAAGCTAATTACTCACAATGCATAGGGATTGGGAAGGGAGCACAAATGTACCTTTGTGAAATAAAGTGCAAAAATAATCCCGAAAATTGTACACAGTGTGAAATCTGGCCCACCAGACTTGCTCTGGGGTGATGATGGGAAGAAAGCAATTTAGCAGCAACAGACTAAGAAAGTGTCCTAACAGGATTATATAAAGAAAATTGAAAGCATAATTGGGTCTTGGTAACCATAATTAAAACAATACCCTGCCACGGGAAATTAAACCCATCACACACAACACATCAATTAAATCTGTACTGCTTTGTCTCTTTTAACCAGGTTCTTTTCATTCTGTTCCTAATTTAAAGTACCCAGACACCATTTCCTGATTCTCTAGGAGAAGACCAAGTAAAAACTCATTTTGGTCCTGATCCTGCAAATGACTCTACACAAACACACCCCAGTACCCACACGGAGACAACTGCAGGTTAGGGGCCTTTGCGTAGGGAATCTGTGCAGGTACTGGGGATGGACTCCTCTCCCTGATTTAGTGACAGTGCCTGGAGAACGAGCAGAACCGTTCCATATTTGCAGCTTCTGCTTGTGAAAACTGTGTCATCCTTACGTGGGGGTTTTGGCCACTGACTCCTCATTGTCCAATGCTCCTATTTTTCCAATGCTAGAAAAAAATCTAAATAAAATAAACACCACAATCCTCTGCAAACATTTAGAATATATATTTTAAAAACTACACTTTAGGCCCTGTTTACAAGATGTTAAATGTGCTTCTGTACATTACTGCAATTAAGATTAAAATGTACCTTGATTTCTGATATGAGAGCAGCAGAGACCAAATACTGTAAGGTCATGGCAGAAAGAGTTACTGTCTGGGGAAGGAGGGTATAAAGGTAAAATGTTCAGTGACAAAGGGATGGATTTTTATTTACAGATCCTTACAATACAGTGAATGACCCATATCAAGTTACAACAGTTTTAGAAGTAGTCAGCCTGAAAATAACTTTAAATAGAGGAGTATGTTTCCCCTTTGATACTACATACATCCTAGAGCTTTATTTCTGCAAGACATCAAGGCATTTTAATACCCACTCTCGACACTCCTTAAATGCTTCCACAGGTTTCAGCAAGCCCATCTTGGCTTCATTTCCGAGTTCAGCATCTATTCCACTACTATCTTCATCCATCCACCCAAGTAACGCCTAGAAAAGACACACAAGCTGAATGGCCATTCATGTTTCAGATGAACACTGCACCAAACTGAAATATTGAGAAACTCCAAAATTGTTCGCTCCCTCTCTCCATTATATTCTATTGGTAACAACAAACCCAATTTATATTGATTAGGATCTTTTCAGCAGGCCAACTGTGTATACAGCTATTCTGCCTTCCATCTTAAATACACAGAATTGTCAGTGTAAGTAGCTGCTTCTCTAGCTCACTACTTAGTAGAACAAGTAAACACTTAGTTTCCAATAAACCACCGGCCAGTATTCTGCATAAACAATTATCTTTCTTTGCATGTCTCAAACCACAGTTTCCTCCAGAGGCCATGAATGTCTGTGCTCCTGATTTCTTAGTCTTGTAAGTACTGCAATCGGGGACCAAAAAGGCACCAAGAAAAAAGCAGACACAAACTACAGTTTCCATAGCAATGTTTCAAATAAAGTGGCAGAAACAAACGCAAGCAAAACGTTTCTTCATTCTGCGCACGGTTGTGGGATTCACCACTCTAAGGGGTCAAAAGGTTAAAAACCTGTGCCTGGATAATGCATGCTAATTACTGGATAATCAAATGTCATGCTCTTTGGCATGAGAAAACAGCCACAGCGATCTGTAAAGAATTCCCCCATATATAGCGTTGCACAAGTAGTCAGGTGCATCATGACAGAGAAAGAAGATTCTCACTTTCTCTGAAGCATCAACTGTTGGCAGGGTGCTAGACCCGCAGGAGAAGTGGTCTGTTCCTCAGTGGCAAATCCTTTCATTAGTAAGCAAGATCTTTGTACCTGGTATCTCTCCACAATGTGAAAGCCAACGGCAGACTGCAACTTCCGCAGACAAATTGGACACAGGTCCAACGGGCGTCGGTCTGATTCCTCCAGGTGATTGGAACCCTGCATCACACACTGCAGCCACTGACAGTGATGGAGTCCAAAGATGTGCCCAATCTCATGGGTCAGAGTCTGAAACACAGGTCTTATTTTGCAAATTATTGTAATCTATATTTTCCCCTCTTTCTTCTACTCTCCCTACACTGGCAGTACCCATTATAGCACCTTACAAAATGGGCCGATGATAAAACGGTTCCACTTCCAACCCACTCCAAGACAGAGCAACAGACCTGGTACGGGGCTGGTACCAATTTTAGTTACAGAAAAATGAAGAGGATGGCCCCATAGTTAAGGAAAGGAGGTGAGTGTTCAATTCCCAGCCCTGCCACAAAATTCCTGTGTGAACTGGGTGAAGCACAATTGCTCTGTGCTTCTGTTCCTGAGCTGCAAAATGGGGATAGTAATACTTACTTTCTTCCATCCTTGTTCTGTATTGTGGATTTAGGCTCTAAGCTCCCTGAGCTAGGGACTGTCTCTTCCTATGTGTTTGTACTGCAGCTAGCACAGTGAGGCCCTAATTTCAGCTGGGGCTTCTAGACACTATTGTAATAAAAACAAGATATCCCGCTCCCCAGAATATGCTCAAGGGATTAAAAAAATGTTTTAATGTTTGTTTAAAAGGATAATTCTTCACACTTCTACATAGTGTTACCATCCAGGGAGCTCAAAGTACTTCACAAACAATAGCAAACTAAGACTCGCAGCCCCCAGTTGACCCACAGAGGTTGAGTTTACTGGCCTTCAAATTAAGGATTTACTGTATTTTATTTAATTCAGTCTGGGGGTACCCTGTGGCTGGGCTCTGGGGGGGATAGGAGTTTCAGGTGTATTAGCTGGTGTGGGGGCATGGCTGGGCTCTGCGGGGGGAGGGGTTGTAGGTGTCTGGCCCCCAGCTGGGCTCTGTGGGAGAGGGGACAAAGAAACAGGATTCTCATAGGGGTTTCTTTAACTCTGAAGGAATCTTTTTGTGTCTCTGTTTTGTTATAGACATACTTGCTGACAGGTATTTTTTAAAAAATTACCAAAATAATTGAAACTGGTGTGATTATGTAGTGTTATTCTGACAAATAAAATTTGCTGAATTTTAAAATATTGTATGCAGAATTTTAATTTTTTTGGTGCAGAATTCCCCCAGGAGTAATATACACAAGTGTAAGGAATATCAGCTTGAACATCCCACCTGATCTCAACTGCAGGGCTCGAGGATGAAGAGACAGATTCTGCTGTCATTTACACTGGTGTAACTCCATTGACTTCACTGGAGTTACTCCTGATTTACACCAGCAAGAGGAGAATTAAACCCTTAGAAACAAAAGCTATTTTTATTTCCAAATAGAAATGTAAGACTTTCAATAACTCTCTAGAGCCCAACAGGCACCCACCTTGCAGGACCTCAGAAGCAGCATACTGTTGATTGCAGGAGTATAATAGCCATCAAAAATTGAATAGTCTGCTGAGGGAAGCTTCTTGACATTCTGCAGTCTGCCTTTGTAGCTCGCACTATAAAAATCACTGTCATACCTGGCAAAGCTGAAGATCCCCATTCCTTAAGAAGAAATCAAAAAGGAATTCTATTAGAGAAGACACTGTCACAGTTCAGGTCAACTGCCCCTGTATTCTCGCTCCGTGGTCTCTTGAAGGCACCCACACTAGGCTTTTGGCTCCTCAGCCATCACCTCTTTTGAGCAGCCATCTCTCTCTCCCTCCTGACCAGGGGTTTTCCACTCTGTACAGTTCCCTGCTTACACTGATAGTCCCAGCAAGCCAGACTGCCTATAACATAGGGTGACCAGACAA
Source organism: Natator depressus (assembly GCF_965152275.1). NCBI lineage: Eukaryota > Metazoa > Chordata > Testudines > Cheloniidae > Natator > Natator depressus. The sequence continues at coordinate 6,603,286 of NC_134247.1, forward strand.
CAAATGTGAAAAATCAGGACGGGGGTGGGAGGTAATAAGAGCCTATATAAGAAAAAGACCCAAAAATCAGGACTGTTTCTATAAAATTAGGACATCTGGTCACCCTACTATAACAAGCCATCGTCTGCGCATTGGTTTTCCTGTGAAGACTCATGAACAGCGTAATTGCCAGCAGTTATAGGTTGATCCCTACCAAATTCACGTCTGTGAAAAACATGTCATGGACCATGGAAGAAGTCCTCCCCCATGAAATCTAGCTATTTGAGGGGAGGGAGAGGGGCAGGGCTGGGGGCACCCCAGCCAGGGACTCCTACTGTTCCCTGGGCTCCAGCTGCCCGGGTGGGATGGGACATACTCTTTCCCTGCACAGCTGCTTTCAGGGGGAGATCAGGCCTACCTCCGGGTATCTCCCCCTGCTGCAGGAAGCTCTGCGGCAGCAGTTGAGCTCTGAAGGCAGCACTGATGTGAGGCTGGCAATCCCACGACCCCCCTACAACAGCTCTGTGACCCTCCACCTCTTTTTGGGTTGGGACCCCGACAGTTACAACACCATGAAATTTCAGATGTAAACACCTGAAAATGTGAAACTGACTAATTTTCAAATCCTATGGCCATGAAATTGACCAGAATGGACAGTGAATTTGGTTGGGTCCTAGTTATAAGCTATCACACAGCTCCTTATAAGCAAGCACATTTATTCTTCAGGTGAAAGCATTACACAAAAAACATATTAAAACAATAAAAGAACCTGCATGCATGCTAATAAGCTCTCCAGAGGTCACCCACCAGTCTTATGGGGACTCAGTAGGCCAAAGTTCTTCCAACTCCTCCTTCGAAGGATTAGGGCCTCCTTTGGACAGAAGGTCCTGTTCATTTACTGGATAAGAAAGGTAGCCCTTAGACAGTTTAAACTCAGGCTATTTATCCAAAAGTCCTTTCTTGTCTGTTAGTTTCTGGAGAATCATAGAATTATAGAACTCGAAGGGAACACAAGAGGTCTTCTAGTCCAGTCCTCTCCACTCATGGCAGGACTAAATATTATCTAGACCATCCCTGACAAGTGTTTGTCTAACCTGCTCTTAAAAACCCCAAATGACGAAGATTCCACAACCTCCTTGCGCAATTTATTCCAGCACTTAACTACCCTGACAGTTAGGAAGTTTTTCCTAATGTTCAACCTAAACTGCCTTTGTTGCAATTTAAACCCCTTGTTTCTTGTCCTATCCTCAGAGGTTAATGAGAACAATTTACCTCTCTACTCCTTGTAACAACCTTTTATGTATATGATCCAGTTTGAACCAGAATATGTGAGCCTCTCGAGGTGGTGGTACTTCTCTGGGAGTGTTACCTGAGTGAATTTCCCTAATCGCTTCACCTATGTTCTTATTTCCTGGAGGAGTTGTGGTCGCTCTCCCCCATGAAATCGCATACAATTCATAGCCCACAATGATACATAAACTTACTGATCTGAAAGATATTGCAGGGAATTGACATATCTGTCACAGACACCACAAACACAACTGTGATGAAACTTATAATAATCTGAAGTCCTAGATTTGCTATTTTAAGTCAATGCCAAAAGAGCACTTCTATGTTTTGGGTTACATTGTGTTAGATACACAGAAGTCTTCAAACACGGGAAGCATCAAAATAAATAATATACATTGTACCCTGCATTTTAAAATCACCATTTTGCTTTGCCACGTGTTCTAGTGAATGTACCGTACCCTTCAGTTTATGGCTCAGCACAGAAGGACAAGTAGATCTACCCTGATCAATTTCTGAGCAAGCTAGCTACTGTTCAGCAGCCTACTGGTTTATAGCCCTGGAAGGCAGTACAAGTAAAAGCAACCTCTCAGAAGTCAGTAAAAGTATTTTACATGTACTACTAGCGACCTCTTCTGGTCAAAGAAGGGTTTGGCAGAGCTCAGAGCAAAGATCTGGGGGAAAAAAACAAAAAGCAAAAAAACCCTCTTGCACTCAGATTCCCTTCATGTTTAAAAGCCCAATTAATCTTACTCATGTTGAGTAGCATTTCCTCCTCTGTGTACTCCCACTGACGTTGGTGGAACTACTCGTAGGAGCAAGAGTTGCAGATGTAGGTGCTAAATAATTGTCACATATTGACAGTGTAATACAATCTTCAAAAACAGGGAAAACACATACTTAGGGTCCCATAGAGCATGATTGTGCACACACACTGTCTTTAAAAAAATATTACTGTTAATATTTTGCACTTATATAGTGTCTTTTCATCTTACCATGCTTTACAGACATTAATTTCGTGTAGGGATACACTGTGACACAGAGAGATTAAGTAACTTGTTCAAGGCCACAGAGAAAATCAGGGGCAAAGGCAGGATTAGTATCCAAAACACGTGGCTGCCTGTCTTGTACCTTAACCATAGGACAATATCATTGAAATGCATTATACGACGCAGGATCTATGCCACAAATATCGTACATTTCCTTTCCAAATAATGAATCCAGATCTTCCGTGCAGTGAGTCCAATATATTCCCATTGTGCTGATTTTTCTGAGTTGTCCAATCAAAATTATTGCAGGAATAATTGAAGTACAAGGCACCTTACTATTGAGCGTTTCCTGTATGAAACTTTAGCAAAGCTTTTGACACGGTCTCCCACAGTATTCTTGTCAGCAAGTTAAGGAAGTATGGGCTGGATGAATGCACTATAAGGTGGGTAGAAAGCTGGCTAGATTGTCGGGCTCAATGGGTAGTGATCAATGGCTCCATGTCTAGTTGGCAGCCGGTGTCAAGTGGAGTGCCCCAGGGGTCGGTCCTGGGGCCGGTTTTGTTCAATATCTTCATAAATGATCTGGAGGATGGTGTGGATTGCACTCTCAGCAAATTTGCAGATGATACTAAACTGGGAGGAGTGGTAGATACGCTGGAGGGGAGGGATAGGATACAGAAGGACCTAGACAAATTGGAGGATTGGGCCAAAAGAAATCTGATGAGGTTCAATAAGGATAAGTGCAGGGTCCTGCACTTAGGATGGAAGAATCCAATGCACCGCTACAGACTAGGGACCGAATGGCTAGGCAGCAGTTCTGCAGAAAAGGACCTAGGGGTGACAGTGGATGAGAAGCTGGATATGAGTCAACAGTGTGTCCTTGTTGCCAAGAAGGCCAATGGCATTTTGGGATGTATAAGTAGGGGCATAGCGAGCAGATCGAGGGACGTGATCGTTCCCCTCTATTCGACACTGGTGAGGCCTCATCTGGAGTACTGTGTCCAGTTTTGGGCCCCACACTACAAGAAGGATGTGGATAAATTGGAGAGAGTCCAGCGAAGGGCAACAAAAATGATTAGGGGTCTAGAGCACATGACTTATGAAGAGAGGCTGAGGGAGCTGGGATTGTTTAGTCTGCAGAAGAGAAGAATGAGGAGGGATTTGATAGCTGCTTTCAACTACCTGAAAGGGAGTTCCAAAGAGGATGGCTCTAGACTGTTCTCAATGGTAGCAGATGACAGAACGAGGAGTAATGGTCTCAAGTTGCAATGGGGGAGGTTTAGATTGGATATTAGGAAAAACTTTTTCACTAAGAGGGTGGTGAAACACTGGAATGCGTTACCTAGGGAGGTGGTAGAATCTCCTTCCTTAGAGGTTTTTAAGGTCAGGCTTGACAAAGCCCTGGCTGGGATGATTTAACTGGGAATTGGTCCTGCTTCGAGCAGGGGGTTGGACTAGATGACCTTCTGGGGTCCCTTCCAACCCTGATATTCTATGATTCTATGATTCTATGACAGGTCCCTGTGAAAAACAACGTAGTGGGACATTGAACCTTACTAGGCTATTTATGTCCTTTTGGATGTTATAATTAGCAATGTGATGATGAAGACACGAGGCCAGAGCCTCGCACGATTCTTCACTGAGAATGGAACATGACTTCTGTGGCACAACTGATTCACAGTGACTCAGAAAGGAGTGGATGACTCAGGTCTGTCAGACACAATTTACAAGGCTCTCTCCCCACATCCATGTGTGTAATTATCAGGGGCATTTGGTGCCTACTTTAAATTAACCACCCCAGGATGTTGTAAAAAACAAACACAGTCCATTTGAAAATCTATTCCTGCAGGATAAAATCCTGATGTCAACAATAGGAGTCCTGCATGTAAGAGGTCAGCAGGCCTATACCCCACATGATCAAAAGTTTCTACTGAGAATCATTGCTGATTTATAATAAAGAGAGAAGTGCTGTGTACAGCAAAAGCAGAAAGAGAAACAATAATGTACACACATAAGAATGTTCAGGGCCTTAACTCTGCAATGCAGCATGGGACTTCCACACCTGGCTCTCACTCCTCAGGTTTGAGAGGGGTACAAGTGACACAGGGGGAAAAAACTTTGCCCCGAGGGAGGAATTGCCTTGTGTTGCCCTATAATGACCCATCTAGCTGACCATGTAACAGCAATGATGGGCCTCCAAAAAGTATCCATCCATGCGTATCCTGTCAGAAGGATGGTTGAGTTAAAAGGTCCGGAGGATGGTAACGTTAAAATGGAGTGTGTGAAAGCAAAACTTTCCAGTCTCCCTAAGAGAGATGGCCCAGAAGGACACAGCCATTCCCAGGGAGAGGGACTGACATAAAAAAAATAAGTAAGATTACAATCACAGTTAAAGCTCCCCTTGCACATAAAGAAAACGCAGTACAATATAAACAAGTAGCGAAAAGGGCAGGTGCCCACTATACCTAGGGGTCAAAAGGAGAGCTCTAGCTCTGCATTTCCCAGCTGTGTGTGTGTGTCACGCTCTGACATTCCCCTAATGAGCTTTAGATCTGATGATTTTCCCTGTGTGGTTTTCTTCATGACACAAAACAGTACAGATCCTGATAGGTACCAGTCATCTACACTACCCAATAAAGTCAGCAGGTGTTACAGTTATTCAGCACCTCTGAGGAATTTCACCATCATGTTTAAGTTTACAGACAAAAAATGAAGACTGCCAGACATTAAACGTAGCTTGAGAACTTGGAGTGGGATTCACAACAGTACTTAGGCACCTAAGACATACTTTTGGCTCCCCTGCAATCCACAAAATTCCCATCAAACTTTGTAAGTGCCTAAACTCACTGGACACCTAAAGTTTTTCAGGGTAAAAGTTCACTACCACGGTGAAGTAATGCTAAATTCTATAGTGCAGGAGCCCTGCAGAAATGAACTCAAGTGGTAATTCTACAAATGGTGAGAGAGTCTCCAAAACTTGTGCATGATGTCGTCATAAGATAGGTTTTGAATATGGGTACTTCAACATTTTCCCAGTACATTTTATCTAATTGAAAATCTGCACAACAGCAATTATGAGTCAGGCTACAGTTTAGTCACAGAGGTCACGGAATCCATGACTTCCAGCGAACTTCATGACTCCAGCCTATGGTGGTTGGGAGCTGCAGGGTACCCCATCGCCCGTGGGGGCAGGGAGCTGTGGGGTACCTCTGCCAGCTCTGGCGGCCCCTGGAGCTCCAAGCCACCACAGGCGGCAGGGTAACTCACAGTTCCTGGCCACCGCAGGGGAACCCCCAGATCTCCCAGCCACAGCGGGGGAACCCCTGAGCTCCCAACCCCCATAGGAGCTGCTGATGGAACCCCCAAACTCCTGGCCACCATGGGCAGCGGGGAACCCCCAAGCTCCCAGCCACCACGGGTCCCTGGAGCTGCGGGTGGTGGGGTGCCCTGTAGCTTCCAGCCCCCACAGGCAGCGGGGGATCCCCAGAGCTGCGGGGGGCAGGGGTACCCAGCAGCCCCCAGCTGCTGTAGGCATCTCCTAGCCCCTGCGCAGCTGCCCCACTTCAGGCAGTGTGGGGACCCGCAGATCCCCATTTTGTCATGGATATATTTAGTAAAAGTCAGAGACAGGTCACGGCTTCCGTGAATTTTTCTCTTTTGCCCATGACCCGTCCCTGACTTTTACTAAAAATATCCGTGACAAAAACTTAGCCTTAATTATGAGACTTTACACATTAGCAATAAATACACATATTGTATCAGCATAAAACACCATGTAAACAACTAAAGTTCATCCAAAGAACACATGCAGTTAGTCAAAAAGCCCCTGGTGCTGCATGTAAAATATTGTTTTTACAACATTAATATTCTCCACAAACTTCAAATAAAGTGTTAAAGACTCCAACAGATTATTTTACACGTCTCAAACTTCACTCAGATTTTAAATTTAGAGTTTGCAAATTTGGAATGGTATCAGGTGATTTACTGTATAATAAGGGATTACAGACTTCTCTCCTAAACCAGGATTATGAACAAAGGTGCACAATGGGACATTTTCTGTCTACTTAATGTCAGAGAGATAATATGGAGAGTTACCACTATTTCTTAGTTAATTTCAGCAATTGCATATGGGCTTCTTTGGCACAGGAGTTTATGCTCAATTAGCTGAATTTTCTGAAGGGTCTCAGCCACAGGCTTGAGTCACCATTGTATTACTCCAGTTTTAAAGCTGGCATAACTCTGCTGAAACTAGATGAATGGAGTTACACCACTGCCAAAGGGACATTTAGCAATGGGGAAATCAAGCCCCAAATCTTTATCTTTGAACCCACTGTTCGGCCATGGAAAAATTTGCAATTTGAGCACAAACAGCATTTGCTTCGCATTCACCATTCATCTGAGTGGACACCAAACACAAACAAATGTTGTCACAAATATATGGACCACTGTTGAAGATGTGGTCTATGTCACAGAAACCAAACACAATGATCCATACTGCCATGCAATTAAAAAACAATTATTAAAACAACCAACTACAAAGCCAGAAGCCACGTTTGATCCTTACTTTATGTTAATCTGTTTAAATTGCTCATGAAAGACTGAGAGAAGAAAACTTATTTGTTTTTATTATTATATTTTCATCAGGTTTAGACAGATTTTTGCCTCCCCAATCTATTCATTTTAATTACCCAGTTGTTGTATAGGAAGCTTAGGCACCTCACTCAGCTTGGTGGATGGCAGGGATATTCTTGGATTTTCTAGGTGCCAGAAGTGAGGTGCTGTGTTGTGTTTTAATGCCTAAGTCCCTTCATGGATCCCACCCTCTATGCTTAGCCACTGAATAGAATGGGTGCAATTTCCTTTTTAGAATCTCTGCCCTTTCTGAAGCACAGCTACATGAATACAGATTGCTATTGTTAAATGCTATTCCAGGATAAGCAAACGCAGCACACATTATGGTGCAGGTGGAATTCCAACTTCCATTCTAATCACTCCTTTTCAATTAATAATTATTTTCTTAAATTAATTTCTTTTAGGCTGAAATTCTACAGGCTTTGTTGAAGCTCAGGGGTATTTTGCGGCTGTGTGTGTATAAAGTTTTATTAAAACCAGTGCAGACATTTTGACATTTAATAATAAAAAAAAGACCTCTTCCAGGATGTATTATAGATTGTATTAGTCTTTTACAGCCTCCAAAAGCATGGGAGGTGCCTTGCAGTATCAATCAGAAGACATAGGCCTTGCCTCAAACAATGTGCAATCTTGACCCTGAGCACCTCCATCTCCCACTGGCTGCAGAGTCTCTCAGCATCTCCCAGGATTGGACCATACTTTATAATGCACAAGAGCAGGGGATAGAGTTAAGGCTGAGCTTTCAACTTTAATGCAGAGATTCCGACTGATGGCTTAATTTTTCAGTGTTAAAACTGCACTATTACAAAATATCATAAAAAGAGTATTTAAAAAGTTACCTAAAAGCGTAGATGGGGCTGTTCCAGGCAACTCTGGAAGTTTATGTTTCTATTTCAACTAAAGAGATCTAGTTCTTGATACTTGTCTCATTTTGGGTTCAGAGGTCATCTCCACCTAATAAAAATGCACTCTGAAGGCATATTTTGTGGCAGGCAGGCAGTTCTGAAGTTAGGACTCTAGTAGCACTGGGAAACACATCCTTTCAAGGCAGCTCTGGATATCAGTGGATGAGCTTGTGCACTGGGCCTATGTGCGTGGTCCCTGCATTTAGTTTAGAATTTGGGTCATTGTTTTGGTCCTGTTTTATTTTTGTCTTATTCCATTTGCTCATTTTGTTTTATTTTTGGTTTGGAGTTGTTTTATATTTTGACTAACATTTGGTTTTCCCAAGTTGTTGGTCATAGCCATATTAGGGCCAATCCTGAGACTGATGTCAGTGGCAAATGAGCACATTTCAAAACCTCCCAGAATTGGGCCCTAAGCTGTATTGCCTAGTTCAGGAATGTACTTAACTATGGGGCTAACTTTAAATGTGTGAGAAGTCTAATTCAAGTCCACAAGGCTACTCACAAACTTAGTCACATGCTTAAGTGTCTTGCTGACATGGAGCCTGTGCCAGGTATTTTCACAGGTGATATATAAATAATTTAGATTCTTCATTTCTGGAGTCACCTGGCCAATATAGGGGAAATAAAAATGAAAAAAGAACACTGAAATGGAAAAATACTGTTTAAATTAAAAATATACATAATGGGGCCAAAATCCTAACTATGAACCTTTTCTCAGGTGAACATGATAAGTCAATAGATTCTAACTTATTTAAAAAAATACTGTTTGAAAAGAATCTCAATTATAAAAGGAAGAATCAACATATATAAAAATTCCAGATTCACCACACGTGTAAATAAAGGCAATTCCACTGATTTCTATAAAAAGAAAAGGAGTACTAGTGGCACCGTAGAGACTAACCAATTTATTTGAGCATAAGCTTTCATGAGCTACAGCTCACTTCATGGGATGCTGTAGCTCACGAAAGCTTATGCTCAAATAAATTGGTTAGTCTCTAAGGTGCCACTAGTACTCCTTTTCCTTTTGGGAATACAGACTAACATGGCTGCTACTCTGAAAACTGATTCTATGGGAGTTTGGCAAACAGAGGGCTTGCTGTATCAGGTCCATAAGCTGGTAATTGAAGAATGAGTTAAATCAGAAGCACCTATGCAAACTAGATTTGATTGCTAGCAATCATAGATTCATAGATATTTAGGTCAGAAGGGACCATTATGATCATCTAGTCCAACCTCCTGCACAATGCAGGCCACAGAATTTCACCCACCACTCCTGCAAAAAACCTCACCTATGTCTGTGCTATTGAAGTCCTCAAATCGTGGTTTAAAGACTTCAAGGAGCAGAGAATCCTCCAGCAAGTGACCCGTGCCCCATGCTACAGAGGAAGGCGAAAAACCTCCAGGGCCTCTTCCAATCTGCCCTGGAGGAAAATTCCTTCCCAACCCCAAATATGGCGATCAGCTAAACCCTGAGCATATGGGCAAGATTCACCAGCCAGATACTACAGAAAATTCTTTCCTGGGTAACTCAGATCCCACCCCATCTAATATCCCATCACAGGCCATTGGGCCTATTTACCATGAATATTTAATTACCAAAACCATGTTATCCCATCATACCATCTCCTCCATAAACTTATCGAGTTTAATCTTAAAGCCAGATAGATCTTTTGCCCTCACTGCTTCCCTTGGAAGGCTGTTCCAAAACTTCACTCCTCTGATGGTTAGAAACCTTCGTCTAATTTCTAGTCTAAATTTCCTGGTGGCCAGTTTATATCCATTTGTTCTTGTGTCCACATTGGTACTGAGCTTAAATAATTCCTCTCCCTCTCTGGTATTTATCCCTCTGATATATTTATAGAGAGCAATCATATCTCCCCTCAACCTTCTTTTAGTTAGGCTAAACAAGCCAAGCTCCTTGAGTCTCCTTTCATAAGACAAGTTTTCCATTCCTCGGATCATCCTAGTAGCCCTTCTCTATACCTGTTCCAGTTTGAATTCATCCTTCTTAAACATGGGAGACCAGAACTGCACACAGTATTCCAGGTGAGGTCTCACCAGTGCCTTGTATAACGGTACTAAAACCTCCTTATCCCTACTGGAAATACCTCTCCTGATGCATCCCAAGACCGCATTAGCTTTTTTCACGGCCATATCACATTGGCGGCTCATAGTCATCCTATGATCAACCAATACTCCAAGGTCCTTCTCCTCCTCCGTTACTTCTAATTGATGTGTCCCCAGCTTATAACTAAAATTCTTGTTATTAATCCCTAAATAATCAGACTCTGGAGAAATAGACAGAGCTAGTTACACTGTGCTTTGGACAGATGTCAGTCCAAAATCTACTTGAACTTACGTCCAGCAATCCCCAATGAAATCAATGCAGCTGTTCAATTATAACTGAGTACAGCATTGGGCCCATGGCAAGATTGCTCTTCATGCCAACTAAGCCTTGCAGTTAAAATATACATGCCCACTAAGCCCTGCCATTAAGCAAACCATTTTACCCAGTCACTGGCCAGATCAGATTTTTCAAGCATACATGTTTTTGGAATAGCTGAGAAAATGTTTAATATTTTTGCTTTGAATAACACAGGCACTCTATTTTATGGTGAAAAAGACAAAGAGCAATATTTTGAGGTGTAGATTTTGGGTATCATAGACTAAAGGCTGAAGCGAACTCATGCTGCAAACATGCAAACACAACAGAGAGGGCCTGAGTTTCCTTTCACTAATGCAGGAGTCACTTCATTGCCCTTGATGTACTGACTCCTAATTTACAGTGATGTGACACCAGACTCAGTACCAAACAGTCTAAATGTTATGACTTTATGCATTTAAAAAAAAAATCATATTAACAATCTTTTGTTTTTCTTGCAACAGAAAACCACAAGATAGAGACTAAATTAGTACTCCTTGGGAACCCCAAATTCTGATTTATGTGACCAGGAGATTTAGGAGTACAAGACAGACTAGATCATAACACTGCAAGGGTTTTTTTTTTTTTAAGTTATTTTCGTTTAAAATTGTACACAACACAACATCTGCTGAGTGACTAACCTGTTAAAGTCTTTCTTATTTCCAGTATACCTAGTGAAAGACATCGCCCATATCTTAGCCTGTTAGGTAAAGTGTGTGATAGTTCTTAGTGTACTCAAGACTGGGAGTCACCCTGTTATCCCCTACCTCCAGCGTGAGGAAGTCCTGCCAGTGCCTGGCTGGACGTCATCTCCCTAACACCATCAGCCTTTCAGCCACTCAAGCACTCTCCTCTGGACTATGCCAGCCCTAACTTCACCTTGCAGGTGAACAGTAGGTACACCCCAGTCCCCAAGTCCCTTTGGATCATTCCCCTGCAACACTGGCAACTCATAGAAATCCCAGATCCTCTGCTCTCAAAGGAGCAGTGTATTCCAGTTTTATCTTAAACCACCACTCCTGTAAACCACAGAGCCCTTGTGAGTTCTGAAATAAACCTAATATTGTTTTATTAGAAGAAAGAATAAAGATTTAACTAGAAACAAGAGAGAGCAGTGGAAACATACAATTACAATGCAAAACAGAACCACAAAATGTGAACTTGGGTCTATATTTATTAATAAATACCTTTCCTACCAAATAAAGTAGGTTTTCCCATAGGTGTCGACTTCTTCTGGCGCCAGTCAGTGCTCGACCCCCCTCTGCCCCGGCCCAGCCCTGACTCCACCCATGCCCTGCCCCCATTTCAACCCCTTCCTCAAATCCCCGCCCTGGCCCCGCCTCTTCCCCACCTCCTCCCCTGAGCGCGCCACGTGCCCGCTCCTCCCCCATCCCTCCCAGAGCTTGCTACAGCTGTTTGGCCGGGGCAAGCGCTGGGAGGTAGGCGGAGGAGTGGGGACGCAGTGTGCTCAGGGGAGGAGGAGGTTAGGCAGGGCGGGAAGGGAAGCTTGGCTGCCGGTAGGTGCAGAGCACCCACTAATATTTCCCTGTCAGTGCTCCAGCCCTGGAGCACCCACAGAGTCGGCACCTCTGGGTTTTCACTGCAAAGTTCAGTCTGTTGCAGAGCTGTCTGGTTTAGCAAGAACCATGATCCAAACATGCATGAAAACACCCTCATTCCACAAGTTTCAGAGTAGCAGCCGTGTTAGTCTGTATTCGCAAAAAGAAAAGGAGTACTTGTGGCACCTTAGAGACTAACAAATTTATTTGAGCATAAGCTTTCGTGAGCTACAGCTCACTTCCTCAGAACTTCCTTAGTGAATGGATCTAGAGGGTTTTTCCTCCTGTTATACTGAAACCAAACTTTTGTTTCTATTCAGAGGCAGGGCAAACCCCTGTCTTGTTGTAAAGTCCCTTTTTTTACCTTCAAGTGGTTTCGATTGTTTGCAGTTGCCTCTGATGGTTTCCCATTCAAAGTCTTACTATTGCACAAAGCTAAACTCAGCCTTGCATTGCATCCTCAGCTAAACAGCAAGGGGTGACAACTCCCCCATCCTAGAATAGGCATTACCCCAGTGACTAATTTTTACTGCAAGTCATAAAGCATTCTCTCTCATTTTATATATATATATCCATCCCATACATACATCTCACAATGATTACAGAAGACTCATAACTAGTCAAGATTCATAGATACCTTACATGTTTCTCTTTATGGATAAATATCCTGTACAACATGTTTGGTGTATTGAGTTTGTCTGAGGTGAGAGTTGTCTGCAAAGAACAGAGGACCGTTGCCAAGGGATCTTAGTGTCACTGAAGGTCCTGAGTCTTTGTAGCAGCAACTCACTATTTTTGGCTGTTCTTTTTCAGCCCACCCTCTGCCTGTGGCAGTAAGGAATAAAAAAAAAAAAATAGGTGATTTGGACAGACATTGACATGTTCTGAGCTGGGTTTCAGTTCTTTGGGCAGCAAAGCCTTCTTTATTTGCATAAGATTTTATTTGAAAAAGAAAAATGCACTGTTTCCAGAGTATGAAAAATGACATCTTGAAAATGTAAATTCAATTTCTTTGGTACTTCTGTAACTCTCTAAAAACAAACAAACAGAAACCAACACCAACCCAACTGTGTCAACCAAAAAATCCCCTTTAGGGCTGCGAACTTATCCAACGAGATTCGGTATAGAAAGGGAAACATATTTAAAGTTATGAACAAAGTTTTAGGGATTTTTCTTTTAACAGTGGATCAAAAATGTTTCTTACTTTTTGACTGTCTTTTGAATGTAGTGATTTTGAACTGTATGAGTTTGAACAATATCACACACTATTTTTAAAATTATATGCCCATAAATTATACATCAATTCAATTCATATTTATCCCATATTTATCATATTTTATACACATTTTAATTTGATTTCTTTTCATAGTAAATTGATTCCTAGCATTTTGGAGTCATTTTAGTTTTCTCCACTGATATACTCCTGACATAAAATTGAATACCTTCTGTCAAAGAGGCTTGTCCAAAGACAAAATTCCAGGACTCCCTTGGATAAAGATCTATCATTGTTATCCCAACAATACAGAAAGCATCTTCTTTTGGCTTTTTCTTCTTTAGGTATTTCAAGAGGTCCCCTGCATAAACAACAGAAAACAACTCCCTTCAACAGAAGCATGAGTCACCACAGAAGAAAGCTGTGAAAGCAGTCGGAAGATTACACTAGTGGTTCTCAACCAAGGGGGTACTCAGAGGTGTTGCAGGGGATACATCAACCCATCTAGATATTTGCCTAGTTTTACAACAGGCTACATAAAATGCAGTAGTGAAGTCAGAACAAACTAAAATTTCATATTGACAATGACTTATTTGTACTGCTCTATATACTATACACTGAAATGTAAGTACAATATTTATATTCCAATTGATTTATTTTATAATTAGATGGCAAAAATAAGAAAGTAAGCAATTTTTCAGTAATAGTGTGCTGTGCCACTTTTGTATTTCTAGGTCTGATTTTGTAAGCAAGTAGTTTTTAAGTGAGATGTAACTTGGGGGTACACAAGACAAATCAGACTCCTGAGAGAGATACAGTAGTCCAAAAAGCTTAAGAGCCACTGGATTATGCCATGTAGGGGTCCAGCCACATTATCAATCTGGAGCCACTAATGCTGCTAACATGAGGTCAGACCCTCTAAACCCTCCATACACCAATTTCCATTGGAAGTTCTGCTTGCAGGATTGGTCTCAGGATAAATCGGGGCTTGTCAACACACTGTATTAGTGCACAGAAAGCTACAGCACACTAGAGGCTTGTCTACACTCGCAATTTACAGTGCTGTAACTTTCTTGCTCAGGGGTGTGAAAAAAGCACCAATGTAGACAGTGCACCAGCGCTAGTAGCCACACTCCCAGCCCTGGTAGCTACACCCTTTGTGAAGGTGGGTTTTTTTAGAGCGCTGGGAGAGCTCCCACGACCACTCAAGGCACTGAACTTTGCCAGTGAACAAGGCACTGGCTTTGCCAGTGTAGACTAGCCCTAGCTTGCTGTGCACTAAGTTGCCAGGTGGACCCTGCTAAAGGGCACTGAATGTTCCATAGTGAGCTTTGGCAAAGCAATAAGCCTAGACAAGCCCTTAGGGTAAATAATATTTTTCTATTCATTGCAGTGAATTATTGTTTTACAAGAGTGGTCAGGCTGCTTAATAAAGGTAGATGCTTGAATCTATTGCAGGTTAAAAGTCCTAAAAGTCAGAGGGACACTTGGTGGTCTCAGCAAAGTTTCTAGTAGTCACATCACAAAAATCACTACCATGACCGACATTCTAAGGGTCAAAAAAGATAGAGTTAGAAACATAAGATCGGCCATACTGGTCAGATCAAAGGTCTGTCTAGCCCAGTATCCTATCTTCCAACAGTGGCCAATGCCAGGTGCTTCAGAAGGAATGAACAGAATAGGTAATCATCGAGTGATTTCATAGCAATATCCAAAGAAAATGTAGCTCAGTCTAAACTAGCTGGACGTCTATTTGATCTTTAGACTCATACAATACATTTGTGTTAGTTTTAAATAACTATTGTTCAAGAGAAAACTACTTGGCTAGCTGACCATTTGGTTAGTTTAGGGAACTTAGTGATCAAGCCTGAATGCACTACCAGGCATGTGTTATATCGATACAGCAGAATGACTCAGCTGCTTTTTTGAGGCCTGATTTGGATGCCCTTATTTGAATGAATAATCCCACTGATAGCAACGGAACTTCTCACATGAATAAAGGTTGCAGAATCAGGTCTGAAACCAGAGCTGAGATTAGGATCTCGCTTTACTGAGTCCTAGACTTATGCTCAAACAACTAAACCACACTTCTCCACTACACTGTAAGTCACATGACTGGAGATTCTGGTGAGCTGCTAACAAAGAATCTGAAGTTATCCATCCTTCTCTCTGTCTGCCTATAGCACTGATATAATCCCCCACTGTAGTAGCTGAACACCGCACAATCTTTAATGTATTTATCCTCACAACACCCCTGGCTTAGAGTTTCAAGAAACTCAGAGTTCATTTTTTTATTATCCCAATCTTTTAGCAATGAGGCGATTCCAAACTTGATGCTGTTCTTCTCCTCCCTACATACCTGCATGAATCTGTAGATTACATGTGTACTCATTCACTCGAAAACCACAACCTGTGTGTGAAACAGGAATCGGCTCCAGGATTTTTACAGATAGGCCATAGTAAAAGGCTTCACAATAATCCTTCAACCATTTCATATAATCCTCCGTACTAACTTTAGTGTCCCCAAACGAACCTATATAAGCAGTCCAAAATAACATCAGGTTATAAACCTGGTATGGCAGTTCATTCAGTCAACTCATATTTTTTAAAAATCCCCCAAAAGAATGATAACTTTAATATTCCCTCTTATTTCAGGTCTGTTAATGAACATCACATTCACCCCAAGTTATCAAAAGAAAATACAAGCAATATTATAGAACACGGCACAAACACAATTGTAACCTTTCACCATTTCCATGCAAATCCAAGAATGCCTCTCTTTATTTTATTAACTTCTATTCCCTTAGCCCAAAAACAAAGTGACAAAGTTATTCTACTGCAATACTCCAAGATACTATATCTCATAACAATGATAAAGCCATGTTTGGGACAATTATTGTACAGTAATGAAGTGGGAGGTTTGTTTGTTTTTTAAATAAGGGCATTGTTTATCACTGTCAAGTGCTGTGATACATGATATTAAAAACAGCCAAACAGTACAATGCTACCCACAA
Organism: Natator depressus; assembly: GCF_965152275.1. Taxonomy (NCBI): domain Eukaryota; kingdom Metazoa; phylum Chordata; order Testudines; family Cheloniidae; genus Natator; species Natator depressus. Next base: position 6,619,289 of record NC_134247.1, read on the forward strand.
GAGGCAACACAGAAACTGACGTCAGTGCTGTAGACTGCAATAGTGAATCCATTACTCATAACTGTAATTAAAATTTCAGCTTCAAGAGTAATGGCAACTCCCATAAACAGCTGATCAAATATGGATGGAGTAGGGAAACTGAAGGACTGAGGTTTAGCATATTGTATTTGTTTGTTGGTTTGTTTTTACCTTCAATGGGTTTCTTTTCCCAAGATTATGACTGTTCCTGTTTTTCTTAAAACACAATTTTCTACACAAGTTAATCAAAAACTGTGAAAGCTACCAGGAAATAGACTTAAATCAATCTATATTATTTACTGTGATCCTCAAAAACATCTCTGTGCAACGCACTACAGAAAAAAACATATTAAATAACAGTAATTTGCATTTCTATAGCACCTTTCATCCAAAGGAATCAAAGCACATTGTAAACATTGATTAAGCTTCACAACACTCCAGTAATGCTTAATTAAGTATTTACCATTTTAAACATGGGTAAACCGAGGCACAGAAGGACCTAATCCTACAAGTATTTATGGATAACTTTAACCTCTACTCACATGAGCAGTTCCATGGACTCTAATAGGACTACTTGGATGAGTAAAGTTAAGCTCATCCATAAGTGCTTGCAGGATCTTTCCATAACACCATAGCTGAATGTCTGAATCAGGAATAAAACCCAGGCGTCCTGACTGCTCTAACCACTAGACCACTTTGTCTGAGATCTATTATGAAGTCTTTTTATTTGACAATTGGAACATATAACCTAATTAGTTCATATTTAATGGGACAGGCATATTAAAGACAGATGGTTTGGTTCAGCGATCACAGTTAGACATTACCAATGGGCTGTACATAAATGGCATTTTTCTGAGATGTCAGTCTGCTTCTGCAAGGATCGTTATAAAACTGTTCAAAGTCCTGGGTGGGCTCAGGGTGTGAGGAGATCCAGTCTGACTCCGAATGCAGAGTGATGGGTCTGAAGAGAACACTGTTTGGCTGAAATGCTTCATTCAGCAAACACTTCTCCCTTGACTCAAGATTCTCATACAGCTTCACAAGCTGCGTGTTCTTGGAGATTAATGCTGTCTTCAGGACCTGCTCAGAATGTTTAATTACCTTCATCTGACCAAAGGGAAAGAGAGAAAAGACCAAAAGCATTTATAACATCCAGGTTTCATACCTAGCACGTATTATAAAGAGCCTCCTTCCTTCCTCGACCACCACCTGATGACCCCCAACCTCTCATTCCTTTTCTGAGGAGCTGGTAAGCTAACAAGCTGTTTTCCGCAGCCTGCTGCTAGCTAACCAGCCAGGATTGTTCAGGCACAGGCCATTTAGCTTCCTCTTTTCCCTACCATTTCCATACCCAGCCCCCAAACACACAAGCAGCTTCTGCTTTTTGGAGGGGAGCGGGAGGGGACCAGCATGGGAAAGTTTTGCTGCGAACTCACAATTCCCAGTCTAGTTCTATGTATTATGTCATTCCCTCACTTCATTCTCTGCTTTAAAAAATCCCTGTTGCTACTATACCAAGTCCTCCTTTTCTTTTTAGATCAGTCTAGTGGCTCTCACTGCAACAAGATCTTTAGAACTGATTCCGATCTCACTTGCTCCAGTGTAAAAAACAATGTAACTCCCTCAGCTGACTTCAATAGGTTTACGCTGATGTAGGAGAATCAAGACCAGGAAGCTGTTTCTTCTGTAAGTTTAGGCAATGCTATCAATGACTGGCTGAACGAAAGGCATTGTGACAAAAACCCCCACAAACAATTCATCATTATGTAGTGGGTGAAGCACTTATCAGTATAATACAAATGGATGCCAATTTCCCCGCCCCCAAGGACACTTCTGTTAATCATCCACCACTTAGGATAGTATCTTGCTATCTCATCTCTTGTATCTTCATCTGTGATTAGCAGACTCTGGGTCTGAATGCTCGACTGCAAAGTATTAAGATGGCTTTGATAACAATTGTGCCTGCACTGCAAGGTGCATTAGGAAATATAAAGTAGACTCAAAAATTAAGAGTAGAACACAATATAGACATATATGTGTATTTTATTTAAACACACTTTTGATTGTACTCATTGCCGTTTTTTAAATGAGAAAAAGAAAAGTATCAGATGCAGAGAAGGGGGACAACTTTTTTATCTGTGTTGTTCAGACCTCAAAGGGGGACACTGAAATTCAACCCCTTATCCCTACACACCCTGTCCCAGGGTGCATGGGGTTAGTGCAGAATCCACCTCACACCCCCAAACACATATCCCTAATCCCATAACCACACACCCCACAACAACCCCAATTACTTCCCCACACAGATCCCATTACATTCCACCACAGCCACACATTGTGCACAACCCACATTACATGTCCCACACATCAGTCCCAGCACTCCTCCCACACCCGTCCCAGCATCCCCCCTAGCTAGGGTTGCCAACCCTCTGGGATTGTCCTGGAATCTCCAGGTTTCAAAGTAGCAGCCGTGTTAGTCTGTATCTGCAAAAAGAAAAGGAGGACTTGGGGCACCTTAGAGACTAACCAATTTATTTGAGCATAAGCTTTCGTGAGCTACAGCTCACTTGATGCATCCGATGAAGTGAGCTGTAGCTCACGAAAGCTTATGCTCAAATAAATTGGTTAGTCTCTACGGTGCCCCAAGTACTCCTGTTCTTTTTGCTGGAATCTCCAGGAATTAAAGGTTAAGTCATCTGATGAAACCTCCAGGAATATGTCCAACCAAGGTTGGCAACCCCTCGCCCCTCACAGTGGCCCACACACCCTCCCAGCATCCCCCAACCATACACCCCTCCCAGGGTTGCCCCTTGCCCCCACAGCATGGCTCCCACACCTCTCCCAGCATCCCACAACGCTGCCAGCATCCCCCTCGCTCCCCTCCCAGCATTCCCTGACCTCCACAGCACCCCCTGCGCCAGAACCCTGCCAGCACCCCCGCCCCAGCCACAGAACCCCCCACAACCCTGCCAGCACCCCCGCCCCCCCCACAGAACCCCCCACAACCCTGCCAGCACCCCCGCCCCAGCCACAGAACCCCCCACAACCCTCCCACCCCCCCCCCACAGAACCCCCCACAACCCTCCCAACACCCCCCGCCCCACAGAGCACCCCGTACCCCCCACAACCCTCCCAACACCCCCTGGCCACACAGCGCCCCCCACAACCCTCCCAACACCTCCTGCCCCGCACAGCACCCCCTACCCCCCACAGCACCCCCACAACCCACCCAACACCCCCTTCCAGCATTCTGCAGGTCCCACTCACCTCACCTCACCCCCGGCCCGGCCCGGCCCGGCCCGGCCCCACACCGCCCCGCCCAGCTGCCGGGCCTGGGCGCGGCCTTACCCTCCTACCCTGGCGCCCGGAGGCGGGGTGCGGCCTTGCCCGCTCTCCCAGCGGCGCCGCAGTCGGGAGGGCGGTTCCCGCCCCGCGCCGCCAGTCCGGCCCCTAACGCGTCAGAAATCGTGGGCGGTCAGAGCGGCTGCTGGGGGGAGAGCGGCCGGAGCTCTTCTTCGGAGCTGCCCCCCCCCGGATCCCCATGAGGCCCCCACATCGCCACACCCCCTCCCCCATAACACCCCCACCCCCCCAGCATCCCCTTATCCCTCCCGCACTCACATAGGGGCCCCCACATCTCCCTGACCCCCACAGTGCCACGCCCCCTTCCCCATAACGCCCCCACCCCCCAGCATCCCCTCATCCCCCTCCCGCATCCCCATGGGGCCCCCACATCTCCCTGATCCCCACAGTGCCACGCCCCCTCCCCCATAACACCCCCACCCCCCCCAGAATCCCCTCATCCCTCCCGCACTCACATAGGGGCCCCCACATCTCCCTGACCCCCACAGTGCCACGCCCCCTCCCGCATAACACCCCCACCCCCCCAGCATCCCCTCATCTCCCGCTGCATTCACATAGGGGCCCCCACATCTCCCTGACCCCCACAGTGCCACACCCCCTCCCCCATAACATCCCCCCACATTCACATAAGTGTCCCGACAGTGCCACACCCCTCCCCCATAACACCCCCTCACACACCCCCCGCATCCCCTCACACACACCCCGCATTCACATAGGGGTTCCTACATCCCCCGACCCCCACAGTGCCACGCCCCCTCCCCATAGCACCCCCTCACACCCCCAGCATCCCCTCACCCCCCCTGCATTCACATAGGGGTCCCCACATCCCCCTGACCCCCACAGTGTCACACCCCTCCCCCATAACACTCCAACCCCCCCCAGCATCCTCCCCGCATTCCCATAGCGCCCCCCACATCCTCCTGACCCCCATAATGTTGCACCCCCTCCCCATGACACCCTCTCACCCCTCCCAGCATCCCCTCACCTCCACCCCATAACACCCCAGACCCCCCCACACACTTTCCAAGCATCCCCCTCGGACCCTGAAGAAGAGCCCTGGGTGGCTCCAAAGCTCGCCTCTCTCCCCAACAGAAGTTGGTTCAGTCAAAGATATCGCCTCCCCCACCTTGTCTCTCTAGTATCCCGGGGCCAACCCAGCGACAACACTGTAAACAAATGAATTTTTTCATAACAATCTCATGATTGTTAATGAATTGCAGGTGCTGCTGCTTTGTCTTCTGGTCTCCAAGCCTGGAAATCACACTCGCTCCATGTTCTCGAGCTTGTCTCAGCAGCCATGAGGGTTAGAAAGTCACTTGAAAAAGAAAGGGAGCGGAGCTTCGTGTGCAATCTCTTGCTGCTAGCAGCTGGGGCTTTAAAGAAATACACCCCAATATGGTAAGACATGTCATAAGACTGGAAGAGTTGCCAGCAATGCTCCCAGTTCCAGCCTGAGCAATGCTTAAACCTGGCCTTGTTCTGCATCAAGAACCGTAAGGACCCCCCTGGCTTTTAACCGACCTCAGGACAGTTGCCTGGACTTGGGCCACAGACAGGGGTGGATGGCCCACTGTGCAATGACATCCAAAGAACACAGTTTTATGTTATGCTGCTTTCTGTACCATTTCTGTAGGGATCTAATTCTGGCCCTGGACTTCTCTTTTCTGGTTGTTATAAACCTCCATAGGAGTGCCCTGAGGGGGCAGGGATGGAAGAAAAACAGTGGCATGCTCCCACTGGAGACAATAAAATGAGAAAAAAGAAAAGGAGTACTTGTGGCACCTTAGAGACTAACCAGTTTATTTGAGCATGAGCTTTCGTGAGCTACAGCTCACTTCATCGGATGCATAGCATATCGTGGAAACTGCAGAAGACATTATATACACACAGAGACCATGAAACAAAACTTCCTCCCACCCCACTGTCCTGCTGCTAACAGCTTATCTAAAGTGATCATCAAGTGATCATCAAGGAAGGCCATTTCCAGCACAAATCAAGGTTTTCTCACTCTTCCCCCCCCACACACACACACACAGACACACATACAAACTCACTCTCCTGCTGGTAATAGCCCATCCCTCTTTGAAACCTCTCTTTATAATGCGCATGATAATCAAGGTGGGTCATTTCCAGCACTAATCCAGGTTTTCTCACCCCCCCCCACACACACACACCCCCTCCAAAAACCACACACACAAACTCACTCTCCTGCTGGCAATAGCTCATCTTACAATGTGCACAGCAATAATCCAAGTTTAACCAGAACGTCTTGGGGGGGGGCAGGGGGGTTTGTAGGAAAAAAACAAGGGGAGATAGGCTACCTTGCATAATGACTTAGCCACTCCCAGTCTCTATTCAAGCCCAAATTAATAGTATCCAATTTGCAAATGAATTCCAATTCAGCAGTTTCTCGCTGGAGTCTGGATTTGAAGTTTTTTTGCTGTAAGATAGCGACCCTCATGTCTGTGATTGCGTGACCAGAGAGATTGAAGTGTTCTCCGACTGGTTTATGAATGTTATAATTCTTAACATCTGATTTGTGTCCATTTATTCTTTTACGTAGAGACTGTCCAGTTTGACCAATGTACATGGCAGAGGGGCATTGCTGGCACATGATGGCATATATCACATTGGTGGATGTGCAGGTGAACGAGCCTCTGATAGTGTGGCTGATGTTGTTAGGCCCTGTGATGGTGTTCTCTGAATAGATATGTGGGCACAGTTGGCAACGGGCTTTGTTGCAAGGATAGGTTCAACGCATTATTAAGGATCTACAACCTATCCTGAAGGATGACCCAACACTCTCACAAATCTTGGGAGAAAGGCCAGTCCTTGCCTACAGACAGCCCCCCAACCTGAAGCGAATACTCACCAACAACCACATACCACACAACAGAACCACTAACCCAGGAACCTATCCTTGCAACAAAGCCCGTTGCCAACTGTGCCCACATATCTATTCAGAGAACACCATCACAGGGCCTAACAACATCAGCCACACTATCAGAGGCTCGTTCACCTGCACATCCACCAATGTGATATATGCCATCATGTGCCAGCAATGCCCCTCTGCCATGTACATTGGTCAAACTGGACAGTCTCTACGTAAAAGAATAAATGGACACAAATCAGATGTTAAGAATTATAACATTCATAAACCAGTCGGAGAACACTTCAATCTCTCTGGTCACGCAATCACAGACATGAGGGTCGCTATCTTACAGCAAAAAAACTTCAAATCCAGACTCCAGCGAGAAACTGCTGAATTGGAATTCATTTGCAAATTGGATACTATTAATTTGGGCTTGAATAGAGACTGGGAGTGGCTAAGTCATTATGCAAGGTAGCCTATCTCCCCTTGTTTTTTTCCTACAAACCCCCCTGCCCCCCCCCCCAAGACGTTCTGGTTAAACTTGGATTATTGCTGTGCACATTGTAAGATGAGCTATTGCCAGCAGGAGAGTGAGTTTGTGTGTGTGGTTTTTGGAGGGGGTGTGTGTGTGGGGGGGGTGAGAAAACCTGGATTAGTGCTGGAAATGACCCACCTTGATTATCATGCGCATTATAAAGAGAGGTTTCAAAGAGGGATGGGCTATTACCAGCAGGAGAGTGAGTTTGTATGTGTGTCTGTGTGTGTGGGGGGGGGGGGGAAGAGTGAGAAAACCTTGATTTGTGCTGGAAATGGCCTTCCTTGATGATCACTTGATGATCACTTTAGATAAGCTGTTAGCAGCAGGACAGTGGGGTGGGAGGAAGTTTTGTTTCATGGTCTCTGTGTGTATATAATGTCTTCTGCAGTTTCCACGATATGCTATGCATCCGATGAAGTGAGCTGTAGCTCACGAAAGCTCATGCTCAAATAAACTGGTTAGTCTCTAAGGTGCCACAAGTACTCCTTTTCTTTTTTCTTTTTACGAATACAGACTAACACGGCTGTTACTCTGAAACCAATAAAATGAGACATTACCCGCAATAGACTATAGTTTCTCAAAATAATATGATCATCTCTCGTCTTTCTTGCATATTTTGATCAGTAGTGCAATAGTTAAAACAAATATTTTTTTATTGTCATTAAGCTACAGAGCCAACACATTGCTGAAGTGCTGCTTTAGGCTGCCTGCAGTCTCAGACAGATGTCCTTCCACCAGTTTGTACTTGCTTCAAAATGCAAAGATTTTCTTTGCAAACACAGGGGCTACAGACTTTTTATAAATGAAAGCTTAAATTCTGGAGCATGAGAAAGCATTCTCTTTTAAAAGTACGACTAGTTTGGTAAACTTCTGCAAACTAGCTCCGTTCAATCCCAGCAGCTGTATTTGAGTTGTTTGGAGTCATTTGATTGTATCCAGGGAGCCTTTACATTTCTTGCAAAGCCACTATAGGATACCAGAACTCTCTTAACCTGTTGTGGCACCATGGTGCCAGTGAGTGGCCTATTATTTTAGGGCTAGATGATGGGAGTTCTGCATGCAGATCCCTAGGCTGATGAACTTCAAGGCTGGTGATGGCTGGGGGATTTTAAAAAGGCTCTTGTGACACAGTGCAGAGCCAGATGAATGGCTCAGAAACAGCAGTGCCAACAACTACTCTTTAAAGAAAGAAGGAGTTTATGGCCTCGCTTTTAGTAAATCTGGATCCACAGCACTGGCAGAGGCCAAACTACAGAGCTCACATGTAATTGGGCTCTAACAGGACACTACTTATGCTGATGGAATGACAGTCTAGCCATTTAGGGTGGGAATTAATGCTCAGTTCCCGTGGATTTGGGCATCTAACTCTACCGGGCTTTCTTCAAAATCTATTAGTCCTTCCCGAAAATAAGGAAATGAAGAAAGACAAAATATTTTGTTTTTCTCTTTTGCAAATGTCTTAAATCAAGGAGGCCAAACATTACCCCAGAACCCAAATTACTCTACCCTGGGAATACAACTCAGGACTTCAATAATCCCAGGAGATGCACTATGAGAGTCTATTTCAGCAAATCCCCTGATTACCTCCATAAAAGCTCCTGCATTCCATTTTACTGAGTTGGAATGATTCCATCTCTACAGGTTGGGAAGGTCCTGGGGGGGAGCAGATGCGGGGGACATAGTTTCAAAACATAAGCAAACATCCAGGGTATCTATAGGAAATAATCCATCATTCTGCACAGCATGTGTTTCTGAAGAAGTGTTCTGCTGTTATCAATCTGCAGAAGACATCTGTCCTTCTGTGAAACCTGACGTAACTCTTGCAGCTTTTCTCTTAGGGCAAACTGTACCAGTTTAACTAAATCAATTGCTAAACTGATTTAATTAAAATCAGTGCAGCGCCCTTGGGTGGACACAGTTACATTGGTTAAAGACCAACTAATGTTGATTTAGCTTAATTCAATTCCTTAGTATTTAGTTAAATCAGTGCAATATCTGTGTGTGTAGACCAGGCCTAAGTCTAATGAATTTGCAGAAATTTGCCTCGTTTTTGGCAGCTTGGGGTGCAGTGTTATCTAGGCAGCAGACAAACAGTTGTTATTTCCTGTTATCCCCGCTACAAGGTGCAGCATGAGATATGGGGAGGGGCCCTGTGAAAGATTCAGCTGATACATTTGTGGTTTTTACAGGAATTAACTAGCTCTGCCTCTTGGAGGATTTTCAGGAAGAAAGCAGTTTCTCGCAGCTGCCATTCTGTAAAAAAAAAAATCCCCTTCAAACTCAGATGTCATTTCCTGTCATTTCAGCTGCGTTAGCATGGCATCCTGAGACGTGCGGAAGTGCCCTGTGAGAAACGCTGCGTCTGGCTTTAGAATGTCTAGCCATCATTTTATGCCTGTCTGCAATTTCTGAGGAGGATGCTGTATTTCTGAGTGACTTATTACACTTGTGCAACAAAGCATGGGGAAGGGACTCTCTAAAATTCTACATCATATTGGGCAAATTCACTCCTAGGGTAACTCTATTGACATCCGCAGAGTTACAGCCAGGGACAAACCTGAACTGTTGTCTTTGAGAGAGTGGCTTGGTAATGAGACAGCTTACCATAGACTCTGAGTACCATCCGTGTAATAAAATCAATGGCAACAGCAAAGTCTTTACTGAACTTCATGGAGTGTCTGGCATTTCTCCCTTTCTGGAGTAGAACTCTTTCAGTAGGTTTTTAGTTTTTGATTATTCAGATTTGATCAACTACCCTTTTCGGGGGATGAGGATTCAATATTGTGAGTATCATGCTTGTAGTGGAAAGATTACTTCAAAAAGTTTTGTAGCATTTCCAAAAGACCAGTCACTCTGAATTTCCCTAATCTCCTCTGGAAGTCTGTTCAATAGTTATTTCCCCTCAACCTAGATATACGAACATAGCCACACTGAATCAGACCGATGGTCCATTTAGCCCAGTATTCTGTCTTTTGACGGTGGCCAATGCCAGATGTTTCATAGGGAATGAACGGAACAGGACAATTATCGAGTGATCCATCCCCTGTCATCCACTCCTAGCATCAGACACTCAGAGGCAAGGGACACCCAGAGCATGGGTTGCATCCCTGACCATGTCGGCTAATAGCCATTGATGGACCTATCCTCCAGGAATTTATCTAATTATTTTTTGAACTCAGTTATACTTTTGTCCTTCAAAACATCCCCTGGCACTGAGTTCCACAGGTTGATTGTGTGCTGTGTGAAAAAGTACTTCCTTTTGTTGGTTTTAAACGGGCTGCTTATTAATTTCATTATGTGACCCCTGGTTTGTGTGTTGTGTGAAGGGGTAAATAACATTTATTCACTTTATTCACAGTATTCATGATTTTATAGACCTCTATCATAGCACCTATTAGTTATCTCTTTTCCAAGCTAAACAGTCCCACTCTTTCAATTCTATTATGGGAACTGTTCCATACCCCTAATCATTTTTGTTGCTATTCTCTGGACCTTTTCCGGTTCTAATACATCTTTTTTGAGATGAGGCAAGCAGAACTGTATGCAGTTTTCAAGCTGTGGGCGTACCATGTATTTATATAGTGGTGTTATATTTACTATCTTATTAATGGTTCCTGCTTTTTTTTTTTTTTTAGCTTTTTTGACTGCCACTGCACGTTGAGCTCATGTTTTCAGAGAACTATCCACAATGACTCCAAAATCTCTTTCTTGTGTAGTAACAGCTAATTTAGACCCAGTCATTTTGTATGTATTATTGGGATTATGTTTTCCACTGTGCATTCCTTTGCATTTACCAGCATTGAATTTCATCTGCCATTTTGTCATCCAGGCACCAAGTTCTGTGAGATCTCTTTGTAACTCTTCGCAGTCAGCTTTGGACTTAACTATCTTGAATAATTTTGTATCCTCTGCAAACTTTGTCACCTCTTTTTCCAGATCATTTACAAATAGGTAGAAAACTACAGGCCCTAGTATGGATCCTTGAGGGACCCCGCTATTTACCGTACTCCATTCTAAAAACTGACCATTTATTCCCACACTTTGGTTAAAAGATAGAAAACAGTTACTGATCCATAAGAGGACCTTCCATCTTATCCCATGACTGCTTACTTTGCTTAAGAGCCTTTGGTGAGGAACCTTGTCAAAAACTTTCTGAAAGTCCAAGTACACTATATTCACTGGATCACCCTTTTCCATATTTGTAGACTCCCTCACAGAATTCTAATAGATTGGTGAGACATGCTTTTACAAAAGCCCTGTTGACTTTTCCCCCACAAATCATGTTCATCTATAGGTCTGATAATTCTGTTCTTTATTATAGTTTCTACCACTTTGCTGGTATTGAGATTAGGTTTATGGCCCTGTAATTGACAATTGCCTATGGAGCCTTTTTAAAAATCGACATTGCTTTAATTACATACCACAGTTAGTTGTGCTGATGTTTCATATATGAGTTTCTTCAGACCCCTTGGGTGAATGCCACCTGGTTTTGGTGACTTTTTACTGCTTATTCATTGGTTCCAAAACCTCCTCTATCAACACCTCAATCTAGGACAATTCCTTAGATTTGTCACCTAAAAAGAACAGCTCAGGTGTGGGAATCTCCCTCACATCATCTGCAGTGAAGACCAATGCAAAGAATTAATTTAGCTTCTCTGCATCAGCCTTGTCTTCCTTGAGTGAACCTTTAGCAGTGCACTTTGATCGTCCAGTGGCCCATTGGGTTGTTTGACTTCCTGCTTCTGATGTACTTAATTTTTTTTTGGTTGCACTTAAATGCCACAAACACAATTGACATTAACTGTGTCAAAAACGGGCTAACAGCAGAGAAAACAGTGACTGAATTGGTCATGGAAACTTGCCGTCACCCACAGCTGTGATCCTTTCTGCCTTCTGAATGCAAGCAACCTTGAGGGATTTCCCCTGAAGAAACAAAAACAAACAAACAAAACCCCAAAATGTTAAGAGTTCCTGGTTTCTGCCAGGAGCAGCCTTTCCCCAGCACACTGGATAGTTTCCTGACTGGCTTATAACAAAAAACAAACAAATGAAGATCGAACACTTATGTAATGCTTTTAATCTTCAAAAGGACTTTACCAACATCACTAAATCCTGCCAGCAGGTATCATTGTGCTCATTGCTCAGATGGAAAAACTGAGGGTTTGTCTACATGGGAAAGTTTCACTAGTTATACTGCTATAATTATACCTGAATAACTACTCCTGTGGACACTCTTATTCCAAAATAAGACTAACTTTTTTGAAGATTAGTTTAAACCCTTTCAAAAGTGACACATTAAACCAGGAAAAGCCAATCTTATACCAAAATAAGTGGACACACAGTATACCTATAGCAGTAAAAGTTCACATATTACTTTGCACTGGTCTAACTTTCCCCTGTAGACAAGCCCTGAGGCAGGGACATTATCTGCTTTGTCCAAAGTCACAAAATGGGAGTCATTGTGAAAGCCAAGATTAGAACTCAGGAGTTGCTGGATCCCAATCCTGTGCTCAGAACAACAAATTAGTTGGGCATGTTGTATCTTGGATCTTTATTAGTAGTATTGTGATAGACCCAGGCCAGCTGGGTACAGCAGAGTAGCCTTATTGGGATCCAGGAAGTGGGCAGGCTTTGCCCGCCCACTGCTAAAGGATCCCCCCCCAACCTAAGAGGGGGGTCCACAGGACCTGGAAAACCAAATAATTACAGGGAACAATTAATGAATAACAGGGACAGGAGTGCGGTCAAAGGGTCAAACAAAGGGAACCGGATGGGGACACCGAGCAGAGAACCCCGGACAGCACCCACAGCTCTTCGAAGGCGTCAAGGGAGTCAGTAGACGCTGCCCAGAGGAACTCTGCCCGGAGGTGTTAACAGACGGAGGATCAGAAATAGGCCCCACAGTCACAGGAGACTCCATCGGCCAACCTCCTCACTCTGGTTTTATAGATGGACATTTTAGCTAGGGCCAAGAGGAGGTTGACCAGGAGGTCCCGTGACTTTGTGGGGCCACGGATAGGGAGTGCATAGATAAGGAGGTGAGGGAAAAAGTACAACCAAAATCTTAACAAAATATTTGTGAGGAGCCAGAATAGGGGCTGCAGCCTGGCGCACTCCAAGTATATATACACCAGGGTTTCCCTCACGCCTCAAAAGGGGCAGGTGTCCGGGATTGGGGTGAACCAAGCCAAGTACACACCCGTGCTCATGGCCCCGTGAAGGAGCCGTCAACTGATATCCCCGGCGCGCCTTGGGACCAGGGTGGAATATAGGCTGGCCCACCGGGTACAGCAGAGTAGCAGAAGGCAGATATACTGGCCACTGGATTAACAGTTTTCCATTCCCTGACTGACCAGAGCAGGGGCTGCTCCAGGCTAATAAGAACACCCGACTCCAATTAACCTGCAAAGAGTCAGGTGAGGCCATTAAGCTAATCATAGAATATCAGGGTTGGAAGGGACCTCAGGAGGTCATCTAGTCCAACCCCCTGCTCAAAGCAGGACCAATCCCCAACTAAATCATCCCAGCCAGGGCTTTGTCAAGCCTGACCTTAAAAACCTCTAAGGAAGGAGATTCTACCACCTCCCTAGGTAACGCATTCCAGTGTTTCACCACCCTCTTAGTGAAAAAGTTTTTCCTAATATCCAACCTAAACCTCCTCCACTGCAACTTGAGACCATTACTCCTCGTTCTGTCATCTGCTACCACTGAGAACAGTCTAGATCCATCCTCTTTGGAACCCCCTTTCAGGTAGTTGAAAGCAGTTATCAAATCCCCCCTCATTCTTCTCTTCCACAGACTAAACAATCCCAGTTCCCTCAGCCTCTCCTCATAAGTCATGTGTTTCAGTCCCCTAATAATTTTTGTTGCGCGCCGCTGGACACTTTCCAATTTTTTCACATCCTTCTTGTAGTGTGGGGCCCCAAACTGGACACAGTACTCCAGATGAGGCCTCACCAGTGTCGAATAGAGGGGAATAATCACATCCCTCGATCTGCTGGCAATGTCCCTACTTATACAGCCCAAAATGCCATTGGCCTTCTTGGCAACAAAGGCACACTATTGACTCATATCCAGCTTCTCATCCACTGTAACCCCTAGGTCCTTTTCTGCAGAACTGCTGCCGAGCCATTCGGTCCCTAGTCTGTAGCGGCGCATGGGATTCTTCCGTCCTAAGTGCAGGACTTATCCTTGTTGAACCTCATCAGATTTCTTTGGCCCAATCCTCTAATTTGTCTAGGTCCCTCTGTATCCTATCCCTACCCTCCAGCGTATCTACCTCTCCTCCCAGTTTAGTGTCATCTGCAAACTTGCTGAGGGTGCAATTCATACTATCCTCCAGATCATTTATGAAGATATTGAACAAAACCAGCCCCAGGACCGACACTTGGGGCACTCCACTTGATACCAGCTGCCAACTAGACATGGAGCCATTGATCACTACCCTTCTAATGTGACCACCTGACTAATTAAGGCCCCTCTGATACTATAAAAGGGCTTACTCCAGTCAGGCGGAGGAAAGGAAGTGTGGCTGAAGGGTGGGTTAATGAAGACACCCTCAAGTCATTGGCAAGGGAGCCCTAAGGTAAGGGGGGAGAAGTAGGAGAGCTGTGGGGAAGTGGCCCAGGGAAACATAGCAACTCTGGCAGTGAAAGATTGGCTGCCAACAGCTACTACCATTAGGGTCCCTGGCCAGGAACCCGGAGTAGAGGGCGGGCCCGGGTTCCCCCTGAACCTGCCTCTACAGAAACACCTCCTGGGAAGGGAAAACAGGCCCCTGTCAGGACAGGAGGCTAAACTGTTTTGGTATAAGGCCCTAGGAGCAACAGAGACTGGGAATTCTCTCACCAACCTCCTTGCTGGCTTATGATGAAAAGGGCTCAGTAGACCGTATCCCTGGCCCTAGAGAGAGAAGGGCTATGTGGAGGGTTGCAGTGAGCCTCTGAAGCTAGCATAAACCACCTGGAAGCGCAGGACCCAAAGGGACAAGGTCAGAGCTCTGCCACAGTATTTTAAGATTTGTCCTATTTTTCACAGCCATTACCCTGAGATCTCTGCTTTCCGGGTTCCCCCACAATGGCTGAGATAAGAAGTCACCAAGAGATGGAATGGAATTTAGGTTTGGTATGTCTAGTCAAAGAGAAATCCCTTCTAATGCAAACTCAGCGGGGTGCGCGGGAATCAGGCCCAAACGGCAAGAGTATGTGTGCCAAACAGCTCCAGCTACAAGGACAACCTATGTGCAGTCGCTGGTCACTATAACAAAAGCAAGTATCTGGAAAACGTGAGAGACTGGACGTGTGAAATCCCATCGAGACATGCTGTGGGATCCTAGATCAATGAATAATTAAATAATATTTGGCAAGTGTCTAGAGTGGACCTTTCCTCTAAGGATCTCAAAGTGCTTTACAAGAATTAATGAACCCTTATGACACCCTTTTGAGGTAGGGATTATCTACATTCAATAGACGGGGAAACCAAGGCACAGAGGTATTAAGTGACTTGCCCACCGCCATACAGCAAGGAGCCTGGAATCAAACTCAAGTCGTCTAGATTCCTAGTGCCCTGCTCAAACCACTAGAAGGTACCACCTCCACAATAGAGGCAAGTCATAGTATTAAGAAAAGGTGTTGGGCTAAATTCATCTCTGGTATAACTCCACTAACCTCAATGGAGTCACACCATGGAGGGACTTGGCCTGCTATAAGCAAATCGAGGAGGACGACGCAATGAAGCTAAGCTGGGCTCTGGTGGAGTAGTTGGCTGTCATCCAGTGACTTTCACGCTTGATCCCCACTTCAGTGAACAGGAAATAAAGAAAACAATTTACCTTGCTAATGTTTTAGATGAGTGATAATATGCAGTTTTATTACAAAAAGTGTCTAAATACCATCCATGCATTCATCCCTGCTGATTTAGGCAGTTAGGGACTTCTCCAAGTAAGGAAGAAATCTTGCAGCAACCTCACCATGGAACAGTGGCTGAAGCTTTGACAGAGAGCAAGAGAAACATCCAGGATGACTTGTCATTGACCTTTGTACATTTAAAACAATGTCACTTTTCTTCAATGTCACCCACCGAAAAAGGACAGTGAAGGTTATTTTGTATTTATTTATACTGTGATGCACAGCAGCATTACACATGCAAAATTAAGAACAATAAAGAGACAGGACTTTGCTACATTCTGCAACATATACAGTGATTTATTTGCAAAATTCCCAGGGGTGAGGGAGGGAGCAGCACAAAGGTCTCAAAGCTACAGACCAGTATAAACAGTGTGCCTTAATAAATTGAGACAATAATAATGCAAGCCACAAAATATATATATATATATCCACACACCCTGGAGAAGAGGGAAAGTGCATTCGTTTGGCTGGGAAGTTGCTAGAGCACAGAATGAAGTTTAGAAGGGTGGATTCCTGTTCCAATAGTAACATTCCTGCTGCTCTCTGGATCCTAATTCACGCTGATCTCTGGAGCGCAGTGGACGAATGCCGTGGTTCTCAACTTTCCCAAACTACTGTACCCCTTTCAGGAGTCTGCTTTGTCTTGTGTACCCCAAGTTTCACCTCACTTAAAAACTACTTGCTTACAAAATCAGACATAAAAATACAAAAAGTGTCTCAGACACTTACCGAAAATTATTTACTTTCTCATTTTTACCATATAATTATAAAATAAATTGGAACATAACTATTGTACTTACATTTCAGTGCATAGCATATAGAGCAGTATAAACAAGTCATTGGCTGTATGAAATATTAGTTGGTACTGACTTCACTAGTGCTTTTTATGTAGCCTGTTGTAAAAGTAGGCAACTATTAAAATGAGTTGATGTACCCCCAGGGGTACACATACCCCTGCTTGAGAACCACTGGACTAATGCACTAGCTTTCTGAAGATCTGATTTAAATCACAAGCATAAGTGAATTCTGTACCTAGTCCTAGTAACTAGTCCTAGGTCCTAGTAACCAGTTTGCATTACAAACCCACTACCCAGTTTGGTAGATCCTGCACAGGAGATGTAGGCTTGCGGTGGCAGGGAATGCAGGAAGGTCAGGACCTAGTGTATTGGGGGAGCAGTGCGGTATGGTGCCTCCGGACTGCAAAAGCAGGCAGATCTGTAGGTCAGGAATGAGATACATTACCAAAGCAGTAGGGTGGGAAGCTTGCCCACACTCTATCCAACTCCAGCCAGAACTATTGCTCCTCCTATGTATAAGCAACAAATTCCCACACATTTGTAGCAAAAACAACACAAAACATCTCATTCTGGATACCGGTACTTTAACTTTTACAGTATCTTCCATCAAGGGGCTTTAGATTTACGATGCACTGTGTTCAACACTGTATTGAACTGTACTAAAAATCAAAGAAATCCAATTTTTTTCTTTGATGTATTTTTTCTGTACTAGGAAGCACAGGCAACCAAGTTCTTTCCTTATGCTCAGCCTCATTCCAAAGGCCAACACATCATTGTACTTTTAAGGGGTTGCAAAAGCACTGGAAGAAGCTCAACACACAATGTTGTAGGTTTCTCCCTCCCCACTCCCTCAAGGATTTGAAATCCACTTCTTAGCAGGCTAGGATAGAAAGACTGGCTGAAGAGGCTAAAGGCGAGTTCTGTCCATTTGCTGGTTCTCTAGCAGTTCAGTCCATCATAAAAGTACCACACTGTTGATTTCTTTTGAGTTTCATTCCAAAAACTTAAAGCTAAATAAATCTGGAGTTAGTCCTCATTTTTTTGGCCACAACTCAAACTACTTTCCCAAGTGGAAAATGTTGGTTAAGCATGGAATGTGTGTGATTCGAGAAGGGAATGAGAACACAGGCCAATTCCTGATGACAGTTACACCTGTGCAGACTTATGGACTTCAGGGAGAACAGATTTTTGCACAAGAATAGATTTTGGTCCCTTTTGCTTTTTCACACCTGGTGTAAGCAGAATCTCATTCACTTTCCTCTGCTAAACTCTGGGCACTTTAAGGAAAAAAATTAAGCAAGGTCTGCTTGATTTACACATGCAAACAAAACAGGAAGCTCTTCCTTCATTCTATACCAGCCTTAACACACACCTGACCTGATGTAACAAGGGTGTCACTACAGCAGCCTTGGCTGGACTGTTCTTTTGAAAGGTCCTTAATGATTCTTTTAAGATACTGATTTTCAGTGAAGTCTTTTTGTTCTGGGGGGCAGAGAATACAACAGGGAATAGCTCTGTTTTGTCAACTCCTAGTCATTCAAAGGCTGAAAGGCTTTAGATTAAGTTTGTTTAATGTTTGTACAATGATTTTGAAGAGCTAACATAGTACAGAAGTGCTAAATATTATGATTGGGCACCCATCTAAAGATCTGTGTCACTTCTAGCTGTTACCTTTTTCTTACAGAAAGCTTAAAACAAACAAATGCAAACTGTAGGGGGCTGGTGCACATAGAACTCATGCTTTAACCTCATGTCAGAGCTGCTGATCACACATTTTCAATAATACTTAGTCTGCCATGAGTACAGGGGACCAGACTAGATGACCTCTCTAGGTCCCTTCCAGTCCTATGATTCTATTCTATGATTCTAATTGTGGCAGATCTTGGTGACAGGATGGCCTGATGTGGTGAATCACTGGAGATTAACTACACAAACTGGGTATCATCCCACAAATAATATTTGGGTTCAATATGAAAACAGTCATTCATTGTCCTCAGCCATTGGAACACTGGGAGGCAGCTTTCAGAGCAAGACAGCCTAAAATACAATGCCACCCAATGTAATTTTCCCACTACTACGGTTAGGGTTCCTTCCCCACTCTGAACTCTAGGGTACAGATGTGGGGACCTGCATGAAAGACACCTAAGCTTATTCTTACCAGCTTAGGTTAAAAACCTCCCCAAGGTACAAACTTTCCCTTGTCCTTGAACCGCATGCTGCCACCACCAAGCATTTTAAACAAAGAACAGGGAAAGAGCCCAGTTGGAGACATCTTCCCCCAAAATATCCCCCCCAAGCCCTGCACCCCCTTTCCTGGGGAAGGCTTGATAATAATCCTCACCAATTTGTACAGGTGAACACAGACCCAAACCCTTGGATCTTAAGAACAATGAGGTTCTTAAAAGAAGAATTTTAATTAAAGAAATGGTAAAAGAATCACCTCTGTAAAATCAGGACAAAAAATACTTTACAGGATATTCAGATTCAAAACACAGAGGATCCCCCCTCTGGGCAAAACCTTAAAGTTACAGAAAACAGGAATAAACCTCCCTCTTAACACAGGGAAAATTCACATAAAACAAAAGATTAATTAATCTGCCTTGCCTAGCTTACCTATACTGGTTGCAATATTGGAGATTTGGATTAGGATGGGTTGGAGAAGATGGATTTCTGTCTGGCCTCTCTCAGTTCCAGGAGAGAATAACCATGTAAACAAAAGCCGCTCCCCCCACCCCAAGATTTGAAAGTATCTTGTCCCCTTATTGGTCCTTTGGGTAAGGTGCCAGCCAAGTTAGCTGAGCTTCTTGACCCTTTACAAGTAACAGAATGTTGCCTCTGGCCAGGAAGAATTTTATAGCACTGTATACAGAAAGGTGGTTACCCTTCCCTTTATATTTATGACAACTACTTCCTCTACTTCAGTGGATTTTACCTAACAAAAGCTGGCTACTTCCCAGAGTGAGACAGGGTATGTGGTGTAGAGTCCATAGCTTGGGGGAAACACCTGCAGGGCTTGGCTTTGTACTGTGCCATGTGGAGAGCGGAGGGTAGAAGCATCAGGTTGAAAGAGGTGAGCAGGATGGGGGATGTTGCAGTGTTCACCCTCATAAAGATGAGCACTCCTCTACCTTGGACGAAGGAGGCCTAAGAGAAGGACAGTGTCACATCCCTGGTGCTGGAGAAGAAAGGACAAGACCTAGTTATAATGAATACAGAGGAAACGTATTTATTTTTGAGGCTGCTGGCTACAGCCAGGACACTGTAGATCCCCCTGGCTCTCCAGCTCCCACACGAACCAAAACGCACCTGTGATAGCCAGAATCGCCACACAGGGGGTCTCTAAATCCTGGCCTGGACTAAACAGCCATCCAAGAGGCAAATTACAGCTTTACAACCACCCTATGTGCATGCTGACAAGTGTGTTGAAGCCTTACTCTCTGCAGGGATGTTCTGTGTCTCTGAAAGGCCTGCCCCTTTCACTACTCAGCATGGTTGTGAGGGAGCAAGTGCACAGGTGGCTCGATAGTTACTGCTATTTGCGTTGGGGGGGCTCTGCCTCACCCATTAACCTTTATGTGCAGCTTCACCTAGCCTCCCCCTGCACTGGAGCAAAGCTGTGCTTACCTCAGTGTATCCTAGAGCAGGGTTTGCAGAATCAAGTCCTTAATATTTAATCAAGCCGTGAGGAGGGACACAAGACTGACAGAGTATGTTTGTCTGCACATGTGTGGGCGGGGAGCATAGCTCTTGCCTTTATTGGGTGTATTTCTCATTTCTTCTGGATGTTTTGATTCCTTATCTTGAATCTTCTGCAGCTTGTTTACTGAACTAAAGTTTAAGGATTCTCTATGACTCTACGACCACATTCTCGCCTGCCAGCGGGTGGGGCTGCTCACGTGTTCTTCTGAGAGCTTCTCTCACTGGGGAGGGGCACCCAACTTCTGTCAAAAAACCCTGCTCTTCATTACCCAGCCTGCACACAAACAATGCAGAGAGGGAGAAGGAAGGGAGAACAGGGGATTCAAATCTTTTTTACACACAAGGTAGGGACAATCATCACATAAATGCAGAGCCATGTACTGTAGAACCAGCCAGAGTCAGAAGGGACTTGGGCTTTATTCCAAACCCTTCTCGTCATTCACTTCAGCTTGTTTTTTTAATTTGCAATTGAGGATGAGCATAAAGGAAAAAAACTGGTCTCAGTTTGTGAGGGTAGGGAGAGAAACAGCTGAGCAGTGTGTCACTCAGCCCAGCCTGAAGTAGTGAAATAGAGGTACAAAGAATAAGCAATTGTTAGGCAGGTTCCTGTTCTGGCTGTTGTCCACTCTATCTGCAGACAGTACACAAGAGGTTCTTTATCCAACAGAGTACGTTCTACTGCACAATAAAATGCTCACTTTAAAAAACCCTCCACCCCAGCCTTCAGTCTTCTTTGGTGCTCACATTAATAGATTTCAAAAAGAAGGAACTAATCAGATGTGCACGTAACAAGCACATGGCATGAGCCTTCACCATATTCCCTCCCTCCTTTATACGCTGTCATCCCTTGGTGTGCTGAATCTAATTTAGGCCAGATCCTGCTATCAAGACCCTATGCATGTTTTGCACCAGTTTTTCAGCACCCAGTGCTCACAATGTGTTAAAACCACCTGCAATCACCCCTAGAGTCAGAAGCAGGATCAGAAACAGAACCCATTCTCCTGGATCACAGGCCTGGGCTCTGTCCACTGGACCACTCTGCAAAGATAAAATCATCACACGCATCCAAACAAACAGCTCAACAGGGAAAAATCTAGGTTTAAAAGCTTCTAGTTTTAAAAAACTTCACATGCAATAAAACCTTCAACCACCACTCTTACAAACAGCACCAGAGTTCTGGCAGGACCCTTGTTTAAGCTCTTAACCAGAACACTCGACAGAATAAACTGTATAGAACTCCATTTATCTACCTTGAAGGGATGGGCCCACCCTCCACCCTGCTAAGATTTGAGCTTGTGGTTATGGAAGTGCAGCAAAAACTGATACCTACCCAGGTGTTTAAGCAGAGTGGTAAGCGTAGTACATTCGAATCTAATGCTTCAAGCCCATCCCTCCAAACTGTTAAAGGAAGCCCATCACCTCTAATTATTGGACTAATTTAAAAACAAAGTAACTCCAGTTTCTGACCAAGCCCCCTTAATATAGCTTGATGGAACAAAATAAAAGTTTCTTTTTTCCACCCATACCTAGGGGTTTTTCTGCTGTTTTTCAGGTTCACGAGGATGGGAGAATCATAGAATATCAGGGTTGGAAGGGACCTCAGGGGTTCATCTAGTCCAACCCCCTGCTCAAAGCAGGGCCGATCCCCAGCATGACTTACGGGAGATCCATACAAACATGTACGATGAACAGAGTATTTTGCTGCCAATGTCTGCAGCTATACAGTCAATGTAGGTGTTTCGTGAGGCATTAGAGGGGACTCAGGTTTTAGACAAGCATGTGTGTTTTTCAGGCTGGTGGCTACATATGAAATGATTTCCAAGAGACAGCACAGGTGGAGTTTTTGGACAGAAAAGTTTCAGGTATCATTGGAGCTGTTTGATGTGAACAAAAATTAAGTGGCTTAATCCCAGTGTTATATGCAGAAAATAGACCGGCCTCATTTTGCTGGGATCTAGAGCATAAGCAGAATTCTCATCCCCTTGCTTCCCCATCACCTTTGTTATTGGCTGCAAAAGAGCCAAGCCCTGAATCAGAGCGGACTTTTGTCCTGTTTACACACCTGTCCTGCAGAGCAATGCTTCTCCTGCGAGGCTGCTGCTCCTGCAGCACTTTGCACTCAAGCGGAGAAACATGACAATGGGCAAGTTAGCGCCTCCCCAGGAATGAGAACCCGGAGTCCGTTTGAAACCGCCTCCCGGGGCTTGCCTAGCAAAGCAGCTGCACAACTGGATGCAAATAGCTGTGCAGGAGGCTACTTCAACGCAGCTTCATGCAAGCTTTGGTCTCTTGTGTCAGTTTCCTCATTGTGTAATCTGTGCTCCTTTGACAGGAAGGAAGAGGTTTAAGAAACTACTCACCATGCAGCTTCCCCCCCCCCCTTCCAAATTAAAAAAAAGTGAACAAGCCTTCAGCTTACTCAAAGGGGCAACTCCAGGACTCTTCCCTAACCTATTCATTGGTTGATTATTGTCCCAGTCAATTTCTCATTCCTTTCCCTTCTACACCCCCCCCCCCCCAAACTCACCCTATTTACTGCTGTAGCATAGTTTGGAACTTGCAAGCTCTTCTGATGGGTATGATTAACTACCAATGGTTCTTATTTTAGAACTGCCTTGCAGCCTGAAAATTTCAGAAAAGATTTAGTAGCATAGACCTATCAGTCACACACAGCCTGGGAAGTCTAGAATCTACATAGTTCATATCAACCAAAAGCGAAAGCCCAAATAATCCTTGATGTAAGAGGGCCCTACGACACTTCCCATCATCAGAAGACAGAAGTGGGATAAGTGGTACTAGCTAGTTTTTGACACTATAGCTGGTCATTTAGAGTTCTAAAGGGGGTTCAGTTTAGCCCTTCAAGGCAAGAGGCTCTATTTTAGACACAAGAGAGGGGAAGTAAAGGAGATTATATAAAGCAGTTCAAAACAGAGAAACCCTATTACATAGGTATCAGTCACAGCAGTACAGCAAGTACTGATGAGTCACTCAAGTGCAGGCATTTCTTCAGTGTGAAGGTAAGTGGCAAAGTGAAAGCAATGATGTGACATACCATTTTTAAGGAACAGTTCTATAGGAGCAGCTAAGTTACTGCAACACTTGATGAGCCTGATCAAACCTTATTGCAAAGCAGGGGAAAAACTTCTTTTCTAGTGATCTTGCACTACATCTTTTATCTCCTAATTTCCATAAGGTCAAGTATGAGTTTTCAGAGTCAACTGGTAAGATGGCACACTTTTTTAGTGAGGAAGACAATGTTCTTTGCAAGGAAGTGGGAGGGGGAGATGGAACGCAGCCGCCCCCATTCCTTTGTAGGAAGATTAGTGTGGTGTGATGGTGTTGACACTGAAGTTAAGAGCGACAAAGCAGAAAATTCTGTGCAGATGGCAGCTATCATACATTTAATCAGATGACTATATTTGACACTTCAAACAAGTGTCAAAAAGCCAGGTCCTGCAACATGCTTCACTCCCATTGCATTCAGTGGGACTTCAGCACTCCAGGAGCCATCCCTGGCACAGGTCCATAACTGATGGAAAAGGATCAGCACCATCCTCCTAACACTTTAGTATTGTAGCTACACAAAATACTATGGCAAAAATTGACACTGCTGTATTCTATGATGCAACAACAGGAAGGCTACAAATCCCTGCAGCTATATTGTGAATAAGCTAATTTATACAAGGCTTTGCCATTTAACCCCATAAAAAGCACAGAAGTGCCATTCAGATGACCCAACATCTTAAGGGTTTTTAAATTCTGGTCACAGGACTGGTGATCAAATGCTGTGCGATAGTGAGAGGACAAAGTGCTGTTGCTTTGTTCAGTTTTTACATTGTATCTCCTATGCTGAAAGGATGTCAAGGGCACCTAAAGCTTTGGAAGGATGCCCTTCAGCACAGAGTTTGTGCAAGACCAGAAATCATTACGATGTCCTTGCTACAAAAGTTTGAAATCAAAATACATTAGTGAATATTTTAAATTAGGGGCAGATTCAAACTTTGCTGTTCTTAAGCCTTAATCATGTATAGTTGAGGGGGTTTGTTTAACTACTGAAGGTAAAGTAAATTCATAGCACCCAAATGAGGCTGTATATGTTTATTTATCGTCAGTAATTTTTTTTAAACACAAGGCAAAATATTAATAGCTGAAAGGCAACACTTGCAGAGTATGTACAGAGCAATGTACAACTGAATGTAAGAGGCTTTAATCTATTAGTAATTTAACCATTTTATAAAAACAAGTGATGCTTTTTCTCTTTAAGACCTTCTTTAGAAATAATTTATTGCCAATTCTGAACTAAAGCAAGGAGAGCAATGTACAATATAAAGATGCTGTTAGCCCTGGGAAAGTTATAAAAGATACACATATAAAAACTGTAAGCCACAAACATTTATATAAAGCTAATACAAATCTTGATTGTTAAAGAATCTATGAGGTTGTTAAAAATATTTTTCATAAGGCTTCATGGAAGGTAAACTCTCACTGCTATTGAAAGCGCAGGAAAGCAGTTTTAAATAGTCTGCAATTCAATTATTTGTTTTCAAGTTCAAGGCAAAGAAATTGCAAATGGCACTGTATTGCGATGCTGTGTAATTTAAAAAAACCCCTATCTTAGATTCATCTACATCATGGTACCATCAAATACAGAAAGACCTGAAAAGTCATCTTGTGACTAATTTAGCATAAAACACGGATTATTCTGAAACAGGACATGTTGCTGCTGGAAAACAACTTCTGCAACCATCTTTAAAGATAAATGCCTAGAGATTCTTGACTAGCTTGGCAACCAGCAGGAAAGTTAAAGGGGTGCACAACTATCGCAGTCTTCAAGTGGCAACTTGCTTATAAACTCATAGGGCCCTACCCCAAACAGTGCTGTGTTCAGAACTATCAGGCGTGTGTTTGAGTTTTACATACATTAACAGCAGGATGGAATAAAAGCCCGTTAGTTCCAAAGTTTCTGCTGAAGTTATGAGGAGTTCAAAATACTGACTCAGTATTAGCCAAGAGTCAGGCAATACTACAGACATGCTCAAAGCATTTTAGGTTTGCTAGAATCCTGGATGGCAGGATTAAAAGCCCTTTTATCAGACACTCATTAGCCAAACGACTAAGCCTATTAGCCAGAGGCCTCTCTGGAAAGATGAGAGGGGGACTCCTCCTCTCTAGGGGCCAGCATTTATTTTTTAGAATGCGAGATTACATTCTGCAGGGGCTGATGGCTTACTCCACCTGAGGAATGTGGGGACCTACTCCACTGGTAAGTTGATTTTTTCAAGACCTGGTGAACAGCCACCATTTATTTTCAGGTACCAAACCAAATTTAAACAATGCAGCAAGGAACGTTTGCTAAATGCCATTTTCACCTTCAAGTACAGACTGTACAAGATAGTGGTATATAGAAATCATAGCTCAATGCAGTTACTGATCAGTCAGTGCGGCAGTGTCTAGCCAATGATCCTTGGAAAATTAGTCCCGTTAAAAGTAGCTTTTCTTTAAATACAAAAAAGCCTCCGGATTTTTTCTGCATTCCACCTCCACTGGAAATTTAAGCCCTGACTTTGTACCATACTTACTGGTTTACACTCAGTCTTCACTTTTATTAGCTTTTGATCACACATTTGCTTTTGCTTCAGTACGTATATGGACACAGTCTCTGTTCTGCAATATTACATTACTACACCTTGCATCCAAATTATACATTTCCACACAAAAAAATGCATCCAGTAACAAATCCCAAAAGAAATAAAGCCGCCTAAACGGTGCTTTCTTTCAGTGTGATGGAAATGCCCATAGTGTAGTTTTGAGCCAGTCCGTCACATAGGAACAAATTTACAATGTTTCAAGGTTAGTCTTCGGGGGGGGGGGGGGGGGACATGTGAGAGAGAATGGGGGGAGGAGAGAATACCAGCAAATGATTTACTTCAATATAATTGTCTTAGATGGAATTAGTCAGTGTAAGTTTCAGATGGAGAGAAGTTTCACACACTGAATTTCCTACCCTGTCTTGATGTCAAAGTTTAAGGCTGAGTGATCCAAGGAAAGGGGTGACTAGAACTCCAGTTAAGAAAACAAGACCTTTCTGGGAAGAACATACATGACACCCAACCAAAACCAAGCAGCATGTATTTTGGATTAGTCCAAGGCGTATGGAAGCATTCTGAAAAGCAGTTTTACTCATCGTTAGGGACCCTTCAGAAACATTTACTTGATAAAGTGAATTCCAAGGGCTTGATTCTTAACATTCACCTCCCACTGACTTCAGCTGGACTTGTGGGTGCCTGACACCACTGAGACACAGGTGCTATTCCTGCACGGGTATCAATTTTAATGAACATTTCCTGTGATGTGAAATTTCAGTGTTTCAATTTTTTTTTATAAGTGAATTTTTGTTTAGACTGATAGAAATCATTGGCATAATTAAGAATATTTTCCATTTCTATAGCACTGCATCTACAGATTTCTAAGCACTTTGCAGTGGTGGGTAAGCACTATTCCCATTTTACTGATGAATGAGGTACAGAGAAGCTTAAATGACTTATTCACAGGAAGTCAGAGGCAGAGTTGGGAATAGAGCCCAAGCTTCCCTGATTCCTACCAAAATGATCCCATCTTCAATGCAGATGGTTTTAAGCCATTAGAACCTTATGTCAAACCACTTGCCACACATGCAGTGCATCTATGATAAAACCCACCTTAAGAAATTGCTCTCCCACCACAAGAATTAGCTTGTTTTATGGGGCAAGTAGCAAAACAGAACACTGGCAGGGGCAAACAGAACTATCTGATTTGTGCAGTAGTGACCTGGACTTCTCTTTAACACACCAATTGGCCAAGCTCAATTTTATTTAGTAACGTGCTCTTCGGCATACAAAGTTTCAGCCAAAAGTCTATTTTGCCCCACAACCAAAGTGAAACCCCACAAGAGTTAGTTGTAATGGCACTTTGGGCAGAATACAACTGGTGACAAATGGCACCTGTAGAAAACCCTATGTAGCATGTTTGGCTCAAGTATTCTGACGATAAGGAAAATAGTTTGAGGCTTAAAAAATGCCACGATGGAGAAGCAGAATAAGAGGCAGTTAGACAAAAAGGCACCCTTTAAAAATTGGAAGTCAAATCCTACTGAGGACAATAGAAAGGAACCCAAACTTTGGCAAGGCTAGTGTACAAGTATAACTAGGCAGGCCAAAAAAGAATTTGAAGAGCCTAGCAAAAGACAAAACTAACAGCAAACATTTTTTCAGTACATGAGAAGCAGGAAGCCTGCCAAACAATCAGGAGGGGCCACTGGACAATTGAGATGCTAAGGGCACGTTCAAGACAGACAAAGCTGTTGCAGAGAAACTAAATGAATTCTTTGCATTGGTACTCACTGCAGAGGATAGGAGAGATTTCCACACCTGAGCCATTCTTTTCAGGTGACAAATCTGAGCAAGTGTCAGAGATTGAGGGGTCATTAGAGGCGGCTTTGGAACAAACTGATAAACTAAACAGTAATAAGTCACCAGGACCAGAAGCTATTTCCCCAAGAGTTCTGAAGGAACTCAAATACGAAATAGCAGAACCACTAACTGTGGTACATAACCAACTGCTTAAATCGGCCTTTGTATCATATGACTGGCAGATAGTTCATGTAATGCCAATTTTTTTTTTTTTTTTTAAAAAAGGCTCCATAAGCGCTCCTGGCAATTA
The DNA here is from genome assembly GCF_965152275.1 of Natator depressus. Taxonomy (NCBI): domain Eukaryota; kingdom Metazoa; phylum Chordata; order Testudines; family Cheloniidae; genus Natator; species Natator depressus. Next base: position 6,647,180 of record NC_134247.1, read on the forward strand.
CAGGCCTGCCAGCTTAACTTCAGTACCAGGCAAACTGATTGAAACTACAGTAAAGAACAGAATTATCAAATGCATGGATGAACATATGTTGGGGAAGAGTCACTGTTTTTGTAAAGGGAAATCATACTTCACCAATCTAATAGAATTCTTTGAGGAGGTCAAACATATGGACAAGGGTGATTAAGTAGATACAGTATACTTGGACTTTCAGAGTCTTTGACAAGGTCCCACACCAAAGGCTCTTATGCGAAGTAAGCAGTCATACTTTGGGCTAAGATGGAAGGTCCTCTCGTGGATCAGGAAACAAAGGGTAGGAATAAATGGTCAGTTTTCAGAGTGGAGAGAGGTAAATAGGGTCCCTCAAGGATCTGTACTAGGACCTATGCTGTTCAATATATTCACAAGTAATCTGGAAAAAGGGGTAAACAGAGGTGACAGTCTGCAGATGATACAAAATTACTCAAGATAGCAGTCAGCTTTGGATTTAATTAAGAGTTATAAAGGGATCTCACAAAACTGGGTGACTGTGCAACAAAATGACAGACGCAAAGTAATGGACACTGGAAAACAATGACAAATATACACATAAATGAGAGGGTCTACATTAACTGTTACCACGCATGAAAGATCTTGGGAGTCGCTGTGGACAGTCCTCTGAAAACATCAGCTCAATGTGCAGTGGTAGTCGAACCAGTAGGAAAGGGACAAATAAGACAGAAAATATCATAATGCCACTACATAAATCCATGGTATGACCACATCTTGAATAGGATGTTCATTCTGGTAGTCTCATCTCCAAAAAGATTAGAATTGGAAAAAGTACAGAGAAGGGCAAAAAAAATGACTGGGGTATGGAACAGCTTCCATATGAGGAGAGATTAAAAAGACAGACTGCTCAGCTTCAAAAAGAGACAACTAACTGGGAATGAGAGAGCTCTGTAAAATCATGAAGGAGGTGGAGAAAGTGAACAGGGAAGTGTTATCTACATAACACAAGAACCAGGTGTCACCCAATGAAATTACAGGCAGCAGATTTTAAACAAACATAAGTACTTCTTCACACAACCCAGTCAACCTGTAGAACTTGTTGCCAGTGAATGTTGTGAAGGCCAAAAGTATAACTGCATTAAAAAAAAAATTGGGTAAGTTCCTGGAGTATAGGTCCAGCAATGGCTATTAGCCAAGATGGTCAGGGATGTTTCTAAACCCCTCACTGCCAGAAGCTGGGACTGGGCAACAGCGGATAAATCGCTCAATAAATTGCCCTTCTCTGTTCATTCCCTATGAATATCTGGTACTGGCCACTGTCAAAAGACTGGATACTGGGCTAGATGGACAATTGGTCTGACCGAGTATGGCCATTCTTATAGTTCTAGGGATTTCTAGACCTGATTCTGACAGACTCTCTGAAGTCTGCAGACTTTAGCATTTACTATTGTGACATGTTATGCTCATCTTTCTGTATAGACTTTTGGCCTAGTGGTGTTTGGCCTATTTACCCATATCTGCATAAGGCCACACACTGGGGAATTTGTCTTCATGTAAGGCCACTGCAGAAGGAAAGAAGACAGGAGGCACTTATGTTTGCGAATACTTCTGTGCATTAGTGAATGCTTGTTGATGTAGGACTAGGCACACTGTAAAAGTTATGGTGAAAAGATACAAAAGCACTTCAAATCGGCCTAAACTCTGGGGCAAGGTACCTGGATGTAAGCTATTCAGCACAGTGACAAATTCTAAAGTTAAGTTTGCTTCTCCTTCCCACATATCAATTTCAGATCACAGTGCTCTGTGCTTTGTTATAGCTCTAAGAAGCAGAGTACTTAAAATATGCAATAGAAAATGAAGTTTAGAGTGAACTGTGCCATTTACTAGTTCTTGATCATCTTAGTCTTTAGACAATTCTGGCAGAAGGTATTAATGCTGACAGTTCCCAACTTTTTTGTATTCCCTGACCTAAAGCATACCCTACTCAAAAACCCATGCAAAACTTTATATTTAAGGTAGGAAAGGCATTATTGTCAAGTATCCTAGCTTCTAAATGACTCCAACAAGAAATTTATGGAATATCTAACCAATGAAGGACCTGAGAAATCAAAGTCAGCTATATTATCACAGTCTTCATTATAGTTTTAAGGAGGAGGTGAAAAGGAACAGTTTTCAAAAATCACTACTACAAGTCTAATGTAATTCTGATGAATGTACACAAGTCTGGACTTGGAACTTTGATGGTGGATGTGTTTTCTAGATATACTTTTTGCAACATACAAGCACTGGAGGTCAAGTTTAGTCACTTTACAGGTTATTTGGACTTAGGTTTGCTATAAAATTATAACTGAGTCAACTCAAAGCTACAGTGGAAGAGATTAAAGCCTCAATTTCAGCAGAAATTGGCAATAATGTGTTCAGCAGCAGCTTTCAGCCACACATCAAGAAGTCTGACAGGACCTGGATTTTTCTACTCCTGTTGTAAACCACAATTTTAAAAACACAAAAGGTATTCAAATAAAAATGTCTGTTTGCACATCACTGTAGCATAAGCTGCTTGAGGTTGTCATGAAGGATGGTATCCTTGACGTCACGGAAAACCAGCCGGATGTTTTCTGTGTTAATAGCAGTGGTGAAGTGATGGTATAGAGGCTTCTGCTGTTGGTCCCGGCGTTTGGTACGAAAACAATCCACCAGGAATTTTTGGACGTCTATTAAGCAGTGGGGATCCCCTTCGAACTCTGGGAAATAGTTTTTGATGCTCACTTTTTGTACTTTTTCCTCAAGCAAGTCTGTCTTATTTAGAAATAGAATGATGGAGACATTGCTGAAAACCCGGTTGTTGACTATTGTTTCAAAAATGTTCAGTGATTCTGTAAGACGATTTGTTAGTCGATCCTCCATGAGCACCTGGTCGAATTCACTTGAGGAGACCAGGAAAAGTATCGATGTGACACTGTCGAAGCACTCGAACCAACGTTTCCTTTCTGATCTTTGGCCACCTACATCAACCATCTTGAAGGGAACATTTTTAATTTCGAAGTCGTACTCGTGAATCCCTTTCGTGGGTCTTCGTGCCAGCAGAATATCTTGCTGCGATGGAAGATAATCCTAAAAAAATAAAGCAAAGTTTGCTGATTAGGGAACAATAATGAGCATAGTGGCTTTAGCAGACTTCTGACCCAGAAAAGTTGGAAGGAAATTTATTTTTGAAGAGTCTTCATGCACTATTCCATTTTAAAAAGTTCTCAGTCTCTAAAACTGGGATTAACACACCCAATCCTAAAATGAGAATCCCTCTAGAGCAGTGTTTCTCAACGACCAGTCCATGGACTGGCATCAGTCCCTGAGATCTCCCCGATACAGTTTAAGGCAGCAGCAAGCTGGTCCTTGGTATCAAAAAGGTTGAGAAACACTGCTTTAGAGAACTGAAACTTTCCCTTTGCTACATATCAAGTGACCTTGGTAAACAATATTGGAAGCAGCATTACCCGTTCCTCATGCCACCAGCTTCTTTTATTCCCTCACTACAGATTCTTTTGTAAGAAGTCTCCTTTCCCCATCTGTTATACAATGTGCATTTTGTTGGCTCACCCTCTACCCCAGAGGGCTGCATTAGAACGATTCTACCAATTCTAACAAACAGTAAGCACTCACTCACTAGCTTTCCCCTCTTTGGCATATTGCTCAGCTGATCATGATTAATAATTAAAGAACAGAACCACTGTTTGACAAGGTATTAAGACTACATAAGTTTTTATTGAATCCATAGATGCCATCACAAAGAAGCCAGAAACACAAGGAACTCCTTAATGCCTGCACAGCAACCCCACTGTCTCTCTCTCTCATGGGAAACAGGCAACATGAGAAAGTTTCTAGGCGTTCCATTATGAGTAGCTACATCCCATGGAATGGAAATACTCTGTGCAAGTTAAGAGTTGTTTCTCCAAAGTGTAGGAATTTAAACAGACGAATCCAAGAGACCAAAGTTGTGGGATCTGATCCCTAAAGAAAGTTAATGCATTTTTGGCTTCTCCATTTTCACAGGAGTAATTTTGCTGATTTGTGCATTTACCTCTGAGCAGCCAGTTTGCTAAATTTTATGTTCACAGCTTTGTTCTCCAGGTATATATAAATCCTTTGTTATACTTCACTGTTCAGACATGTCATGCTTTGGTATTCATGGCAGTTTTAGAAAACAAGCTCTAGGTTTCAAACATAGAAGTTTAAAAGCAAATCTCTCTTCACTTAAAAATCTATTCAGAGATCTTTTCCTGATAATCCCAGTCAATGAAGGGCTCCCGGCTCAACATGAGGCCTTGGGAACACTTGTGAAGTAAGGTCAAGAGAACTCTGATTCAACAAACTTCTACTGGGCTAGAAAAAACCCCCTAAATAGACATAGTTAAATAAACAAAACTAGAATTTAACAGTAGTACAGTTTGGATTTTGAAATGCCTAAATATGCCTGTTTTGCTTTAAATTAAAGCTATACAAAACCTGAATGTTTAATTCGTTTCAATAAGGGATTGTTATAAAATTTCAGACAAACTGTTTAAAAACAATTAACAAGACAATATCAATATCACTGCAAGCTTTTACAGACAGGGAATTATGAGATTCTATTTTAATAGACATCTGTTAAAATGAATTTTTAAAAGGATTTAAGCTGAATTTAAAACAAAAGCAAGATTTTAAGGAGCACTTTGTTTTAATGCATGAAAACCAGAAAGTGAAACTAATGAGGGAACAGCAACCGTTTTGTCTAAACTCCTGATTCTTTTATTTCACGCTGGCCACAACTGAGATATTTGGGTGATTCTGATAAAAAACAGTTACCAAGAAACTTTCTGAGCCACCACAAGGCTCCCCTCTTTGCTCTCATCTTTAGGGTACTGACGTACACTCATGATGTTGCCACCTAGTTTCTCAGAAGGAAAGCCGAAGACTTTAGAACTTCACCTACTGTCTTAAAAGTGACCCGTGGAAAAAAAAAGCTGGGCTTTTGTCCTTCTTTGCCTCTTTCTCATGGATAAAAGCAGGCTGAAAGGTTAATAAGTTTTCCTGCTTGCTTTACTACATTAAATTCAGGTCTTGTCTGCCAGGAAAAGACTAACACGGGAAAATCTGAGAAATAACATCACAGAGGCTGAAAACTAAGAAGCTGAGCAAGGACTGAGTTAGATTTTAAAGTACTGCACTTTTTTTTTTTTTTTTTTAAACAAACACACTTAACTGCGGTGCCTAATGAACATTTGGGAGAGTGGCTGTCCATGCTGCAGAGTGACCACCACCACCCTTTCTGTGAAGGAGCAAAAGATCAAACACATTCCTGAGATCAACTCCCTCTCAAAGAGGTCCTCCATCAAAGCCAGGGACCAGACATTCCTGATATTTCTAAAGGTAAAAGACAAGCAGACTTTTTAAACACATTTCAAATACACAAAACAGGGCACAAAGCATATTTCTACAATTCCTTTCCAGCAGATAAAATGCAAGACCCTGACCTCCTATTAGAGCTCCCAAGATACACATGCCTGCAAGAGCACCATCAGTGACCAGGACACCTGGGTTAAGCTCACAACTGGGCATTAACGTTCGGCTTAAATTTCAATGAAAAAAAGTGTTTCACTTCCCCTCTTAAAGACTGTTTACTGTTACTGGCACATAAAAGCCACCACATTTTAATTAAATGTAGCCAAATGTGAAGTAATTGTACACAGTCTGTAAAGGGCAATGTGAATGTCAAGTAGTCTGTGCACAGTTGAAGGCACCATTGACTGATAAGATTCCCATCAATTCCCATCTCCTCATAGGTTTCCCAATGCCTAAGCATGGAAAAAAACTGAATTTCACCTCGTTCCAATTCATTTCTCCATCCCCACAGTTTGATCCACTCTTCCCTGTCATACGTGCAACCACAGGGCATCAATTCCTTCCTTTCTATTTCATATTTAGACTTGAGGCCTTCTTGCTCCTGTACAATTTCTTAAGTCATCCCCTCCTTTCAATCCTCACTGCCAATGTTCTGGATCACGCTAGTGTTCTTATAGCCAGTACAAATGACATCTCCATCACTGGCCTCCCTGAAACATCTCATGTCCATCAGTCTGCATCTCACTTCTTGTCACTCTCAACCTTGTCCCTAGGACTCCACCCCCTTTTTCAGCTTTGCCATTTCCTTTTCTCCTGCTCTCCCACACTTACAGACAAAACAAGCAAGGTAGGAATGAGGATGTTACTATTCCAAGGAGCTAAGCATCTTCAACTCCTCCAAATGCCTCCTCAAAACCCCCCACTTTGGCCTTATTTTCCACCCTCTACTTCCACTCCTGCACTGTCTGCTCTCCCAACCTACTTAGAAATATCAGAATGTGTCACTTGCTAGTGTGACTCACTTTGTCTGCCTAATCTGGATTGGAATCCGTTCAAGGCAGAGACCAGGTCTCTGAGGATATGTCCACGCTGAGGTAGGAATATGATTCCCCTGCTCATGTACATGTTCGCGACAGATCAATGAGAGCTAGAATGAGTACAAATAGCAGTATGGCTGGGGTAACACAGGAAGCAGAGACACGACTGAGCTGTGCCGAGTATGTACCTGCCCATCTTGGCTGTGCCTCTGCTGTTGTTGCCGGTGCTACCTGACTACGCTGCTATTTATACTTGCACTAGTTCTCATCAAGCTGCTACATGTGTGTGTGTGTACAGGAGCAGGGGATTCCTATCTCTCTCTTATAGTGCTGACAGAGCTGTAATCTAACATGCTATGCAAAGCTAAGGTCCTATATAAAATGTTTACAATTAATATTCTACTTGACCAATAGTGAGAAAAAGATATGGAAAAATAGAGAAATTTACAATTCAGCTTTGAAACAAACATATATGTTATGTTATAATCATATATGTAAACGAACCAATTTCCTTATTCTGTTGACTTGCTCAAGCAATCTGAACGAGTAGGTTTTAGACATGCTGATCTCTCTAGCTTCCTTATGATAAAGGAGAAAAGACCATAGTCATGTCTGTTCATTAACAATGTAATTTCAAATCAGTCTGTTTGCATGAGACAGGAATAGGGAGTGCTTCTACCCATAAACTGCTACAGTTCCAAAGCACAACAATAATCTTTAACTGCCAGCAAAAAGCTGTGGTCTAATCATACAAACGAGAAGGAATAAACCAAGAGAACTTTACCCAAAGCTATATTTACACTTTCATAACAAAATTACCTAGCGTTTGCCTGAAAATATCTAGTCATTTCTGTTAAAAGATTATTTTGAAGAAAACGACAGCTTAACGTTTGTGATTTACAATTAGATTACATACGATTATCCAACTTTAAAAGTCAATCTTTAAAACTCACCATTTTGATAAGTGACTAAAATCATTTTGGTTCAAGATGCAATTGCTAAAGAAATGCAGTCATTTATTGTATTTATAGCTAGAGACTCTTTCAGGCATAGTTAACTGGAATTTCCAATATTGCTATAATTCCTTTTCATAGTTCTGATTAAGAACTTTAAGGCGGCTGCAAAACAGAAGCAGGCCCCAAAGTGACTGTTTTAAATTTAATGCGTGGACAGGCATAACAATGGGTGTGAAAAATCTGGACAGAAAGTTAAAAAAGCCACCTGGGTGGCTACTCGAGACAATCCGTATTCCTGTTATTGCTTCAGACAGACGCCATAAGGCAAAAGACAAACAAGCAGCACTGACGTTGGAACTTCTAAATGAGACTCCGTAAGTGTTATGTGAGATCTAACCTGATAATCAAGTTAGGGAAGGTTTTGTTCTGGTTCTACATATAGTTTAAGTTTAGATGATAGCTTAGACTCTCCTCAATCAAAATCACTGCAAAAAAGAAAACAAACAATTAAGTGCACGCTGTTCTGGCCACCCCATCTGAAAAAGATATATTAGAATTGTAAAAGATACAGAGAAAGGCAACAAAAATGACTGAGGTATGGAACAGCTTCTGTATGAGGAGAAATTACAAAGACTGGGACTGGTTCAGCTTCAGAGAGAGAGGACTAAAGAAGGGGAAATGATAGAGGTCTATAAAATCATGAACGGTGTGGAGGAAGTGAACAGGGAAGTGTTATTTACTTAATCACAACACAAGAACCTGGGGTCACCCAATGAAATTAACAGGCAGCAGGTTTAAAAACAAACCAAAAGGAAATACTTCTTCATACAGTGCAAAGTCAACTGGTGGAACTTGTTGCCAGGGGATGTTGTGAAGGCTAAAACTATCACAGGGTTCAAAAACGAATTAGATAAGTTCATGGAGGACAGGACCATCAATGGCCATTAGTCAAGATGTTCAGGGATGTAACCCAATGCTCTGGGTGTCCCTAGCCTCTGACTGTCAGGGCCTGGGAGCAGACAGGGGATGGATCACTCAGCGATTGCCTGTTCTGTTCAAACCCCCCACTCCTCCCAAAGCACCTGACACCGGCCACTACTGGAAGACAGGATACTGGACTAGATGAACCATCATTCTGACCCAGTAGGGCCATTCTTATGTTCTAAGTATTGGGTATTATTAGGCTTCAAAGCATTTGTTGAGACTATAGGTGCTGACTTTATTTTTCCCTGTGGGTACTGCACCAAGGTCCGCCCTCACTCCACCCCTTCCCCCAATGCCCCACCCTCACTCTGCCTCTTCCTGCCCCCAGTCCACCCCCTCCCAGAGTTCCGAGCCTGCCCACAGCTCTCCGCCCTCCTGCAAGCCTCCTCCCGAGATGCCAAACGGCTGATCAGTGCCGCTGCCGAACAGCTGTGGCTGGTGGGTGCTGAGCACCCTTTTTTTTCCTCGGGGTGTGTGCGCTCCAGCACCAGAGCACCCCTGGAGTTGGCACCTATGGCTGGGAATATAACAGAGATGCAGTGTCTCCGCAGTTAGGTTTGATGTTAGCGTCCCATTGTAAGGCCAATTTTCATGCATAAGTTCTACAAAACAAGACTGCTGGACATGAATATACAAACTGAATATACACACAAGCCCATGAGGCAAAAATTACAACCAAAATGGCTATCATTAATAGGAGGCAATACAATCCCATGGAAAATGGAATGTTGAAACGTTTTCCAGCACAGACACAATATAAATTTAATACGGGATGAAATCTTTAACTGTGTTATATGCCAGGCACATTACAAAATGTAACAGTGATCTGTACAGTCACTTAATTTCTTGTTCTAGAAGTTTCTTACATGTAAGCACAAAAAGTTTTCTAGCAAGAGGCATCTTCGAGTATCAATAATTGGATCTGTACTGTCCCAGAGCCATCCAGATCAATGGATGTACAGTGTTACTAGCAAATTCAGAACACCAAAATACACAATCCAGATAACCACTTTGTAAACATTTCTCTTTAATGTACATTTATGGTCATAAGAATGACTAAAAATAAAACCACCCTATTTAACAGATCTGCTCCAGGTGTGCATGGACATAAGCTTACCGCTTCTCAATCCTGTTAGTAGTGTTAGAATAAGCTGAGCTGGATTTAAACATGGCTCATGCATCATCAGAATACTCTCTAACGTTAGAATCTTTATTGAAAGTGATATGTGAACCCAGTAAATCCAGCTTGACTTTTAGATCCCAGTGGGAGCTTGTTAGAAAAAGCCACATTTTTTATTTGTAAAAAGAGCACATCCGATTTTCAAATTAAATACAACAAATAGGGAATCAGTGCTATTTTCGCAGACGTTTTCAGAACACAGCAGCGCCATGTGCTTTCTATGGAAAAATTACTGACTTCATATATTCTGCAGAGTTCAGTGGTGATTGCTAGACTCTACAATTTGTGTCCACAGACTTCTCCTGGCCACTGTCATACTGTTTTCTGAGTGTTTTGCCATACAGAACAATGACCCTATTCTACTCCGTACCTAGGGCCCTACCAAATTCACAGCCATGAAAAACATGTCATGGATCATGAAATCTGGTCTTGTGTGCTTTTACCCCACACTATACAGATTTCATGGGGAAGACAGTGTTTCTCAAATTGAGGGTCCTGACACAACGGGGAGGCGTGTGTGTGTGTGTGAAGATTATTTTAGGGGTGTCGCGGTATTGCCACCCTTACTTCTGCGCTGCTGCTGGTGGGGTGCTGCCTTCAGAGCCGGATGCCTGGCCAGCAGCAGCACAGAAGTAAGGGTGGCCATACCATACCATGACATCCTTACGTCTGCGCTGCTTCTGGCAGTGGCTCTACTGCCCAGCTCTGAAAGAAGCGACGCCATCAGCAGCAGCACAGAAGTAAGGGTAGCAGTACTGCAACACCCCCTACAATAGCATTCACCCCCCCCCCCCAAACTCCTTTTTGGGTGAGGACCAATAGGATAACACCATGAAATTTAGGATTTTTAAAATCCTATGATCATGAAGTTGACCAAAATGGACTGATCCATACCTGAAGCCACTCATGTTTAGATGTTTTAACCAGTCAACCTGTAGGTCATGTAAATTACTAAAACCAGATGAAAGCACTATTCCCCAGTTACTACATATAAGTTACATATTTAAACTGAATCAACAAAATCCCTATGATATCCAAGACTAACTTGATTTAAACTTCCCAACTAAATTAAACTTACCGATTCTCCAAGTTTATCCAAGTTGTCCAGGAAATATTTTACAGATTCCCCCTAAAAAACAAAATGAACCGATTAGAGTTTTTCACAGATGGCAGACTTGGTCACAGTAGTTTACAATCCAAAGTCCAGTTATTTAAACCAAACATACTTGGTATAAAAGTTTTAGTCACTGACTTTTATAAATTCTGTATGCAGTTGTATGTAAAGAAGTTTAGTGAGCTTGACACTCATGGAGATTGAATATTCAGTCATGTAAAAAAAAGCAGGGACAGTCTAATTTGTAGCAGTTAAAAACTATTTTAAAGTTTAAGATTGTCAAATTTTTTAGTGCTGTTCATTTGGGCAATCACCGTACAAACCTCAGACTCAACTTCAGTATAAAATATTGCATTTAAAATTTTTTTTTGCTATTGCTGAGTAGTCTGTATATAGGTGCATGGGTACATACAGGCCAACTGAGAAAAGTTCATTTAAACTGCACAATGAAGTCAGCTCCCATTTCTACAGGCCCCACTAGCTGTTGAGCATAGCAAGTAGCAGTAGACGGAAAGGTAAAAACCATAATGAACGGATGAATCTAACACATTTGAATAAGCCTTCTTGCCAAAGACCACCCTCGATAAGCACACCTTGTTTAGGAAGTTATGAATAGTGCTCCAGGCCGCAATTCTATATAATATTTCCTTTATTGAACAGACTCTCTTTCAAATTCAAGACAATACCAACCCTTGCATGTGGCAACTGCAATTCTGAACACCCTCTCAGATGCAAAAACTAAAATTTAAAGAAGCTTGAATTATTCTATTTTTGGTTGATGCCAAATGAAAAACTTAGAGCATTATAACTGAAATGCCTTGTTGAGATATTCAGTGTCATAACCAGAGGGCAAAGTTGTAAGTTACAGTCCACCAATTCTTAACTACAAAGCAATCAAAATGGGGCTTACTTGGCCATCAATTCAAATAGAGAGCGGTCTATACTACTCTGCCAGTAAAGGTAAGCACAGGAAGTCAACTAGATTTTGCAGTACATAAAATGAATTTGTGCATCAAGAGACTTTAAATTACATAAAATATTCAAGATTAGGAGGTACTACATTGAGTCATAAAAGAACTAAAGATAAGGGGGCAGAATTACATCTCTGATAAGGTCCCTCGCTTAAGAATGAATATTTAAAAAATGATCAAGAAGGTCAGTCCTTTCCAGAGGAGACACTATTAAAATGTGAAGTCTGAGCAGGCATTAGGATATTAAAGTAACCAAGACACCAGAAACTTCTGGCTAGTTGTGACAGGCTCAGAAGTTAAATACCTTTGCCAGCTTTTTCATTTGTAGGTGGAGAGGTCACCTGGTGCAAGTATACACCATACTGGGGTTTTAAAACTGCAGTTTTAATGCAAGCCTTTAATTAGACAAGGCTGGGTCTTTGGAGTGAGTCATCCTGTGCTTGACATACTTAAAGGGACAGACCCTGAGGCGAGTATTTAAAGAACCACTATCACATATTATATTGTATCTGTTTTAATGTCACATACTTTTCATAAACTGACAAACTATGGTATTGGAAAACAGTAACAGATTTCAAATTTTGCTGGAGGAAGGCAGTGGTTGTTCAATATGACTACAGGACTACATGACTTCACACTTGCAATGTCATTTACTACAGAAGATCACAGTGCTTCATAAATTACAGATACAACCTCACCTCTGTGAGGAAGAGGCAGGTGGGCATTCCTCTTAGACAGATGAGGAAACAGATATAGGAAAGTGACTTGCTCAAACACAGAAAGTTTGCAGCAGAGCCAGGAAATGCCAGGTCTCCTGACTCCATCTTTTCTTAATCCAAAGCACCTTTTCTACCTGAAAGATTTAGGACAAGATTTTTTTTTTTTAAAAGCATGTTTAAAGTTTAGAGCCTAAATAAGGATTTAGGCACTTATGGGAGCTGCTGGGTGCTCAACATCTTTAAAGTCTGATTTTTTTTTTCAGGTACCTAAATATGGATTTAGATAGTCCAATGTTGTCTTAAGAACCTTCAAAGAACTTTTAAACCAGACAGCACTATTCTGTTTAAGGAATCTACGTTGCTCTAATGAGGCCTTAACTCTTCTGCATTTAAACGCACTTGTTACTACCTTTCATTTAAGTCCTGAGAGCTTATTGCCACACTAGTGATTGTTCTGTTAAAGCATACAACCTAAACCACAACATAAAGGTCATAAAGCAGCACCAAAAGCTGCTTTCCAGAAGAGGGGATTTCCTGATAACATGAATGCAAAAATACATCAGCACACAGCAATAGCAATGCTCTATAGCGAAGCATTTCACAGTAAGTTTACAAACTAAAGCTCAAAAGCTTCAACAGCTGCATTGAGAAAACTACTTCTACTTGGGTTTTTAGCTTGTTTGCTGATGTGTCAGAAGATGTCTGCTGGACAGATATATCAAGATGGCCATTTTAAGAGTCAGAAAAAGCTAGGAAAAAAACAAAGAAATATTCCAGTTACAAGGACGCTTTTATATAAAAGTTTAGATTTTCCTCCCGCACTCCTTTACCCTGAGGGCTTGTCTACACTGGCACTTTACAGAGCTGCAACTTTCTCGCTCAGGGGTATGAAAAAAACACACCAAGCACTGCAAGATTCAGTGCTGTAAAGTGCCAGCGAAGACACTGCCCTAGTGCTCCCAGCGCTAGTAGCTATTCCCCTTGTGGAGGTGGGTTTTTTTTTTTGGTTTGTTTTAAAAACTAAACAAGCCACATTCAGCGCTTTAGCGCTGCAAGCGAAGATGTGCCTTGAGGGTCCATTCTCTGGGCTGGAATGACAGTCACCCTATCTACCTAAGTCCATTCACACAACCAGTGTGACAGCAATGGACAAACTTCCTGACGATATGCTTCAACCTTATATTACCTTTAAGAGGGTAAGAGTCTTTCATTTCTCGTGGACTTTAATTCACATTTTCCCCTTGTCTCTCTCGCCTTGGAGTCTTTTCTCCTTACCCAAGTCATTTCTGTACATCACACAGCTCAAAGTTAGAGTCTTGACTACTGATCACTTTCAGCCTCACTTGCACCCCTTCAATTTTACTGGGCTAAGCACTTTCTTGACTACAGCCCCACTTTTGTTCACTTAGCTGTCCATGCTGAATGGGTCTAATAAGAAAGAGTTTGTGTAAACTTAATCGCTCAAACACACTATTCCCAATCAGGTGGGGATGGAATTCAGAAAACTGCATATTCTAGGCACATTTTCATGCCTTAAAAGTTAGAACTCTATAAATACTTCAGCTGAGTGAAGGGCAAGATGCAAAGCCAATAAATATCACTTTCATGGGAGGGGCGGGGGGAGGGGGATTGTCCAGTCCCCAAAGAGCACTTGGAATGTAGAGGTGAGATACAACAACAACATGGCACATGCCCAGACAGATTTAATAGGGATACCCTTGTGTGTGTGCGCGCGCGTGTGTATCTATCTATCTATCTCTCGATAGATAGAGTGTAACTAGATATGATGAGACCTATGACAAAAATAAGAAAATCTTCACTAATACACCTTCATTTTTTTTTTTAAAAATACAGAGGATAGAAAAGTCTTATGCATATTATGTGGATAAAGGACAAGTGTGCCTTTATTTAAGAGGACTAAGACAGCAACTGTTACAATTCTATTTAAAGGAAGACAAAGTCACATCTAATTTTTTTTTCCTTTAAACCTACTATTGTCACTTGTAATACCCAAGATGGTTAAGTGAAAGATTAGGAATTCCTCCCCCCTCCCACTCTAGTTTACTTTGCATCTGAGAGAACTTTAGTATTTATACAAGTTTGCATCTAAAGATCCCAAACAATCTTTTTTCTGACTGCTGCTCAAAGTAGATCTAAATGACATGATGTAAGAATAAGAGTAGCCCCATCTAAGAGTGTGCTCAGTATTGCTAGAACTGCACCAGTGATAGTAAGAATGGGAAAATGAGAACAAAGTAGAAGGTATACCAAGTCTATGGTGGCGGGAAAACTAGTGAAGTGTCATCATGGAAGACAAATCCAAGTGACTGAAAGCGGGACAGACATTTTTAAACTCCAATTTAACACTCATTTAAACTCTAGTGCCTACTGAGCACTTGAGACAGGAAACCTTTGTTAAAAACTCAACACCTCTACATCATAAAATAAGCGGAAAGCTCATCATATGTATCTTGAGATCCTACCAACAAGTCCATTGGCAAAAGTCAGTGAAGACAAGACTTGGATTTCTGATATTTTTAAAGGTTAACACAAACTTTCAGGACTTACTTTAAATCAAAGTTGAAAAAACAAACCCCAAAAAACCCACAGCACCAACACAAACCAAATTTTTAAAGTTTTGCTTCAGGGAACTATGTTACAAAACTGGAGGTAGGGATCAACTTTGCAGAATTAGGGATGTAATGAGTTGGAAGATTCGCTTTCGAGCACGGTTCCCTTAACTTGGGAAATGTCTACACCACGGCACTGTAGCTATGCTGGCATAACCTCATAGTGCAGACACAGCCTATACCAATGGAAGGGGTTTTTCCTGTCAGTATAGGAACACCACTTCCCTGAGTAATGGTAGTTCGGTCTATAGAAGCATTTTGTCGACCTAGCTGCGTCTATAACTGGGGGTTATGTCAGCATAGGTTGGTTACTCAATGGTGTGGATTTTTCAAACCCCCAACTGATGTAGCTATGTCAACCCAAATTTTAAGTGTAAACTAGGCATTGGTTTGGTCACACACATGCAAGCAAAATCAAAACATTATAGCATGGCTAAAGCAGAAGCCTCAATGTACTTGAAATTGAAGTGAAAACTACTAAGAACATAAGAACGGCCCTAATGGGTCAGACCAAAGGTCCATCTAGCCCAGTATCCTGTCTGCTGACAGTGGCCAATGACAGGTGCCCCAGAGGGAATGAACAGAACAGGTAATCATCAAGTGATTCATCCCCTGTCGCCCATTCCCACCTTCTGGCAAACAGAGTGTAGGGACACCATCCCTGCCCACCCATCCTCCATGATGGTATCTAGTTCTTTTTTGAACCCTGTTACAGTCTTGGCCTTCACAACATCCTCTGGCAAAGAGTTCCACAGGTTGACTGTGCGTTGTGTGAAGAAATACTTTCTTTTGCTTTAAACCTGCTGCCTATTAATTTCATTTGGTGACACCTAGTTCTTGTGTTATGAGGAGAAAACAACACTTCCTTATTTACTTTCTCCACACCAATCATGATTTTATAGACCTCTATCATATCCCCCTTAGTCATCTCTTTTCCAAGCTGAAAAGTCCCAGTCTTATTAATCTCTCCTCATATGGCAGCCATTCCATACCCCTAATAATTTTTGTTGCCTTTTTCTGAACCTTTTCTAATTCCAATACATCTCTTGAGATGGGGCACCCACATCTGCACGCAGTATTTAAGATGTGGGCAAACCATGGATTTATAAAGAGGCTATATGATATTTTGTCTTATTATACAGTATATCCCTTTCTTAATGATTCTGTTCGCTTTTTTGACTGCCACTGTACATTGAGTTGATGTTTCCAGAGATCTATCCAGAATGACTCCAAGATCTCTTTCTTGAGTGGTAACAGCTAAATCAGACCCCATCATTTTATATGTATAGTTGGGGTTATGTTTTCCAATGTGCATTACTTTGCATTTATCAACATTGAATGTCATCTGCCATTTTGTTGACCAGTCACCTAGTTTTGAGAGATTCTTTTATAGTTCTTTGCAGTTTGCCTGGGACTTCACTATCTTGAGTAGTTTTGTATCATCTGCAAATTTTGCCACCTCACTGTTTACCCCTTTTTCCAGATCATTTATGAATATGTTGACTTGGACTGGTCCCAGTTCAGACCCCTGGGGGACACCACTATTTAGCAATTACCAGTTATCAATCCATGAGAGCACCTTCCCTCTTACTTTGCTTAAGAGCCTTTGGTGAGGGACCTTGTCAAAGGCTTTCTGAAAATCTAAGTATACTATATCCACTGGATCCCCCTTGTCAGTGTGTTTGTTGACCCCCTCAAAGAATTTTGGTAGATTGGTGAGACATGATTTTCCCTTTACAAAAAAACATGTTGACTCTTCATGTTGACAAATTATGTCCATCACTGTGTCTGACAATTTTGTTCTTTACTATAGTTTCAACCAGTTCGCCCAATACTGAAGTCAGGCTTACCGGCCTGTAATTGCCGGGATCACCTTTGGAGCCCTTTTTAAAAATTGGCATCACATTAGCTATCCTCCAGTCATTTGGTACAGAAAGTGATTTAAATGATTGGTTACAGCAGGGGTTCTCAAATTGGGGGTCGGGTGACCACTAGTTCTTGTGTTATGAGAAGTAGTAATAACACTGTTATCTACTTTCTCTACACCAATCATGATTTTATAGACCTCAATCGTATCTCCTTAGCTGTCTCTTTTCCAATCTGAAAAGTCCCAGTCTTAGTAATCTCTCTTTATACGGAAGCCATTCCACACCCCTAATAATTTTTGTTGCCCTTTTCTGAACCTTCTCCGAACCTTTTCCAACTCCAATACATCTTTTTTTGAGATGGAGCGACCACACCTCAGACAGTGTTCAAGATGTGGGCATACCATGGATTTATATAGAGGCAATATGATATTTTCTGTCCTAGTATTTATCCCTTTCTTAATTATTCCCAGCATTCTGTTTGCTTTGACTGCCACTGCACACTGAGTGGATGTTTTCAGAGAACTATCCACAATGACTCCAAGATCTCTTTCTTGAGTGGAAAGAGCTAATTTAGACCCCATGATTTTATATTTATATTTGGGATTATGCTTTCCAATGTGCATTACTTTACATTTATCAACATTAAATGTCATCTGCCATTTTGTGGTCCAGTCACCCAGTTTTGAGAGATCCTTTTGTAGCTCTTCTCAGACTGCTTGGGACTTAACTATCTTGTGTAGTTTTGTATCATCTGCAAATTTTGCCACCCTACTGTTGGCCCCTTTTTCCAGATCATTTATGAATATGTTTAATAGGACTGGTCCCAGAACAGATCCCTGGGGGACACCACCATTTACCGCTCTCCATTCTGAAAACTGACCATTTATACGTACCCTTTGTTTCCTATCTTTTAACCAGTTACCAATCCATGAGCCCCTTCTCTCATCCCATGGCAGCTTACTTTGCGTAAGAACCTTTGGCGAGGGACCTTGTCAAAAGCTTTCTGAAAATCTAAGTAAACTATATCCACTGGAACCCCTTGGGTCCACATGTTTGTTGACCCCTCAAAGAATTCTAATTCTAGTATATTGGTGAGGCATGATTTCCCTTTACTAACTTAGTTCTGACATTTGAAAATATGGCAGTTTCAGGAAGTGTTCTCCAAAAGTGTAGTTTACATAAAAAATAATCACTGTCAGAGTAGCATGTATACATTGCTTGAAAGATGCTGTTAAGCTTTATTTTCACAGTTCAAGGATCTCACATAGTGAGGGAATGGGTAAGCATAAACATGAAAATGCTAATATCGGTGAAGAGGTAAAACAACTTGATCCAAGGACAGAATTCTACATGACAATTTATATGCTGAAGTGTTTCACTTTGGTGACAAATGTGCTCAAGCAACAAGTGGTGTGATAAAGCAGTATTTTAAAATACACTCACTATGATACAGCAAGATGCATGGCTTTCTGGAGATTAGGTTTGTAGGGTAGTCTTTAAAAGATCTTCCTCTGTTCGAACATCAGCCTTTGCACCTTTGGTACAAAACTAAAATAGACCTCTATCATTCTCTTGGATTTCAGCCAATTGCTTTGAATGCTCATAGATGTGTTCGTTTGTTTAACTGGAATCAAAGTTGTCCAGGGCTCAGCTCAGCTGCAGACCTCAATCCTCCCTCTGATTCAGAAGTCTGTGTAAACCACAGGAAGCTCACTGTTAAATAACTTGATTCATAAGTGTCAAGTATTCCATTTTCAGAAAGGTTTGATTCAGACAGCTTGTGGAGTCTTGTGATCTCTACTGAAGAAAGTCAAAGCAAACTATTTTTAGTGTGATCACACAAGTCATGTTTCAAACAAATGAGGAAAACACCTAATATGTCCTTATGAAGACAGACATTCTAACCAGCAGCTTTCCTTTCAGTGTTGTATTAGGTAGAAACACGCACGATTTGTAAAAACTAAGTCATAGATGCGCAGTACAATTTTTCTTCACCAAAAGACAGCAGCAATAACTAGATGTGCTTTCTGTCATTCTTCTTACATGAGAGACTAGTGGGTTATAAAAACTATTAGCAGGCTCCCAAAGTCCAATACACTACTTAGTTTTAGCTTTTAAGAAGAGTTCCCTTCAACCACAAGCAAACAGCCCACGGTTCAAGTATACTGCTAGCATTTAAAGGACAGTAACATTTAAAAAAAAAAACAAGAAAAAAGATTGACTAGCTGAAACACACAGCAAATGAATGAATGCTCCCTTTAAACCAAAATAGTTACTGAGTGGCACCAATTGACTGACAAAAACAAAGTGAGTTAATTTACATGCAAGCCAAGTAAACAAAATTTAAACCAGGCCGAGCTGTTCTCACAATTAAATTTGAAAAGACTTTAGTAGAGCATGTGTGTTTTGCTATTTGTTCAATACGGATAGCATTTCGGGATAGCAACGTCCTAAGACTTTGAAACAACAACTTGTAGACTAACGTTGCCAGTGAAGACAGGCCCTTAAAGTGCTGCCACGAGGGAAATGGCTCCCAGCACTGGTGCACTGTCTACACTGCCAATTTACAGTGCTGAAATTTGCAGCGCTCAGGGGTGTGTTTTTTCCACACCCCTAAGCGAGAAAGTTGCAGCGCTGTGAAGTGCCAGTGTAGACAAGCCCAGAGGCTTTGTCTGCACTGGAACCTGAAGGACAAAAGTTTTGTCCTTCAGAGGTGTGAAACCCCTCCCTGGAATGACAAACGTTTTGCTGACGAAAAGTGCAGGTGTGAGCAGGGCTTTGTCAGCAGGAGAGCTCTCCTGCCCACAAAGCTACCGGACGCTCACTCATGGGGGGGGAGGGGGGAGGAGGGAGAAGAGGCGGCGTTTTTGTGGGCAGGAGAGCTCTCCCCAGCAGACAAACAGCAGCTACACCGTGTGCCTTTTAGCAGTGTGGCTGTAGCGGCACAGCTGTTGCTAGAAGGTACGTAGTGTAGATATAACCAAAGTGTTCACATTTTTATTCACCCGTCCCAGTTTGGATGCAGATCCAACAGAACAACATTGGACTGATAAGTCTACTTTAAACATTTGGAAGAGGAAACCTGCAGGTTTCCCCCAACGATCCAGATTATCCTTGGGTAGGGCAAGAAAGAGAAATCAAGGACATTTCTAATTGCAAGTGGTCTGGGATTTAAGGAACCCACTCAGCACCAATTTCTTCACTATCAAGGTTTCCTGTTCCCCTATGTTATTTGTACTTTGAAGAGGAGAAAAGGCTAGGTAAGTAGTCAGAACCCCTGGCCAGTGCTAAGAGCAAGAGGTGATCACAAGGTTGATACTAAAGGAGGGAGTGTCTGGGGATGTGGAACAAATCATGCACAAACCATGAAAACTAACAAGGGCAAATGGAGGTAGCCTGGTTATGAAAACAGGGCTGGGGGGAAGTTAGTCAGGATCCTTAATTCTGTAGCATGCCAACACCTTAATAAACCTCAAAACTATGGTTTAAGTGTACCGGCTTTTGGTTACTGTTTTATCCAAATACATAGCAGATGTGTGTGGGTTTTGCAAAGCAAGGAGCCTTTAGTTTTCATTTCCCCAAACTCATACAACTCATTTCAAAGTGGGTTGATCATGAAACAACACTGCTGCCATCAAAGTAACATTTGCAGTATTTTGGAATCTTAGCAATAAATATAGTTCCTCGGTTTTACGTTTGTTAAACCAATAAAACTAGGCCAGAATAAAGTCCTTTGTCCCAGCTGTGACCCTGATACCATTGTCCTTAATTGAATCAAGACTGAGTGAGAGTTTGCCCTTGAACTCCTGATCCTGCATCCACTGAAAGCCACATTCATATATGGCCACAGCTCTGCCAGTTCCAGCCTCGCTGCCTCCTGAAGCCACGTGAACTTTAGAATGTCTATAACATCATAGGTAGGCTACTCTGCAGACACTGGTAGGACCATCACCACATCAGTCACTCACTGGCTTCCCAGTTCATCCAAAAATCTATTACAATCCCTGAAAACTCAGGGAGAAGTTGTGAAGTAATCCCTCCCTCACCTCAGATTCAACTACTCTCACTCTATTCATTCCTCCCACCTCTCCACAGTACAGTAGTGGGTTCCTCTAACGTATGCAATCTTTGCCCATTTTTATTAAACTTGGAGTGCTTCCCATGTGGGGACTGCTAGAAGTGCCTTTCATCCAAGGAACTCAGGGCCTCAGGTGAATATTTCTTGTTTTACAGATAGGGAAACTGAGGCACTTGAAGGTTAAGCAACTTGCCCAACATCACACAAGTCAGTTGCAGAAGGGAAACAACTTGTGTCCCAACTACCATTATTATCCTCTAGCCTCTGAAGAGGCTGTCTCTTTAAATACCGATTTTTTAAAAAAAAATCAGTTAGAAAAAAAGTGCTAGACTAATCAAAGAGTCGTGTTAGTAAAAGCTCCAGTCACATCTGGTTATCAAAATAGCGTGAAAGCCATCCAAGAATACAGTGTGTCAAAACATGGTTACTCCTTGTACAGTTTTAAATGTAGCACTGTCAGGGCCTAAAACTGTAAAAAAAAAAATCTTTGTCTAATGTAATTTAGAAGTAGCTAAAGCACTGATACTGTATATAGAGATCAGATACAAGAAACAATACATCACTTGTCACAGTTCACTGAATACATTAGTATGATAGTTTTTAAGTCTGTTATATGCAGTTTAAGGTGAATTCTGATTTTTGACTAAGTGTTAGACTGGTTATAGCTCCCTAGACAGATAGGAGAATTTCAGTCACAGATTGAATCTGTTTTCAGAGACCACCAAAATACTTTTCCTGGGGTAAGCATGTTACTGACAAGCACATCACAGCTCATCCCACATCTGCTCAAAACATTATCTTATTTCCTTTTTTTTTTTAAAAGCACTTTCTGTGCACAACATTAGATGCTTCGAGAAAAGCCACGCCCCAATCAGAACTCCATCATGGAAGAGAAGGCTTCACTTCTAGACTGCTTTAACACAACTCTTATCTCAGTATCCGCCCTGAAAGAACACGGCAAACTTTAGACTCAAGAGAATGAAATGTGAATGTTTTGCTTGTTATTGCTCATTGTCCAGTCAGCAGAAAGGAATCAACTCTACCGTTAAAGAGACGGTATCATGTAGATTATGCCTCACATTTATTATTTGTTAAAAGGATTTCACAAGAAATAAGAAACAATTGCACTGTTTTCCAAGAGTCAAACTGTAATTTGGATCTATTTAAAAGACCCCTGCAGGATTTGTGATCCAACCATTACACTAACTTGATACAACATGAAAACTAAAAAGCAAAACTGAACATTAAAATGCAACTGACAAGGAAAACAAAGGCGTCAACAAGTCATTGGTGAAAAATTAACATTTTCAGTTTGAACACTTAACCATGTTAATAGAAGCAAGGGGAAAGAAGTTTTTAAAAAGGACATTGTAAACCAGTAATATCTGTTTAATCTCCCATCTCCCATTTACTGAGAAATCAGATTAATCTAGGGGTTCCCAAACCACCATCCCATGGAGAACAAATGCAGTTCTATTCTCTTTTACTCTACATAAAAGATACTAAAAATACACCGAATACTTTCTGGATATTACTCTTCAGCAGATGTTTCTGTAGTAGTTGCCATAAAGCAATCCAAATGGTTGCAAATAGGAGGAGAAGCAGGGACAGACAGGGATTCTAACCTAACGTGCACTCCAAAAAAAAAAAGCACTTCATTAATCCAAGGTGTCAAATTTGTTATTTTAAATCCTAAAACTGATTTTGCACTGGTCATTCAAAACAACTCACTAATTTGAATTTAGTAAACATCCCTGTAATTAGTCTCAGATTTGCTCCAATTAACACTTTCATTATTTCAGAGTTCACTGAATACTAACTGTCCTAATTAACCCCATATAACTCTGTTCAAAGAAATATGATCAAGTTAAGGTTTTAAGTACCAGAGCTACCATAGCCCCAGCTCAGTTTACAATAAAGCAAGATGTTCCAGTTTTGAATTATCCCCTCCCCAACAGGTAATCAATAAGGGTTTTACATTTTCTCTAAAATGCACAAAAAAGAAACCTGTCAGGCAGTGCACAGACAAGCTGGGTTTGTGTACGCTTTGGCAGGGAGAGGTGGGTAAGAGGGGAGGGGAAGGGAACAAAACTTGCAAACTCACTACTGCTTCACAGTGAGAACAAGCACAATTTTCCTATGAACCAGATGCAAAACTCCAGCTTGTTTTGCAAACAAACAGCTTTCAGTCACTAACAACTTGGATACAGGTTGAACCTCTCAAGCCCGGCACCCTTGGGACCTGACTGGTGCCGAACCAGAGAATTTGCCAAATCATGGGAGGTCAATGTAGAGTGCCAGTGGGTCTCCACAGGCACGAGAAACAAGGGTGTAGGGGGGGCTGCAGCACCCCTTGGCTTTGTACCCAGCATGGCTCCCTGCCCGGGTGGCTCCAAAGCTGGCCCCAGGTGCCAGCTATCAGCCCCTCGCCTGGGGTCCCAACTGCCAGCCCCAGGTCCTCCCCCTCCCTCCTGGAGCTTCAATGCTGAGAATCAGCTGTTCGGGGCACTCCAGAAGTGCTGTGAGGGAGGAGGGGGGAGGTTGGTCCTGGTGGATGCTCTGCACCCACTAATTTTTCTCCGTGAGTGCTCCAGCCCTAGAGCACCTATGGAGTTGACGCCTATGCCAGACCCCGGATGTTGCTGGACCAGGGAGTGCCAGATTAGAGGGGTTCAACCTGTACTTTCAAACCAGAGACCCAAACAGCAAGATGCATTATATCGCATTAGAATCACCCAACCAATCCAAGGCTTCAACAAAAGTTAAACAGCTCTGAACTGCGAAGAGATTTGTACATGCATATAGTTTGAGGACTAAATCCAAAGCGCAATGTCTGAGCCAGGAGCAAATTTTTAACTCTGACAAAAACTTAGTTATAGTGGTGTCCTACATCCTTATCTCAGTTTTGCCACAGCACTGCTTCAAACTGTGAGGATGACCTCCTTAAGACCATTCCAATCTCTTCCACAGAGGTTTAAGTCAGCCCAAGGAATACGGAGAAAAGAAAAAAAAAAAGGGGGGGGGGGGAGAATATGCTGGGTGTGAAGGACTTGCAAGTGCCAGGATACCATATGCTCTATACTAAGCACTCAACTGTTGCCAGATCCAGAACAGAAACTAACCCATGAAAGTAAAGAAATGGGATGTTCTGTCCAAATGATTACTGTTGCACTTCCTTAGTGCAGAAGTTTCTTCATCTCCCTCCACACAAAATCTCAGTGCCATTTATGGAAGTACTTGCTTGCAGCGGGTGGGAGGATGGGGCATGGCACACAGGTACTTTGAACTATGACTGCTATCTGGAATCCCATTCTACAATGATGAGACAAATTTCAGGCCAGGGCATCCATCTAACTACTACAGAAATCAACTGGGAATATGTACTGACCAGGGAGCATGTACTATCCAAGACCAAACTGCCACCTCCCAATTACTATTTATACTCTGGAAGCATCTATAAACTTCAGATGTTTTATGGGCAAAACAGACTGGAACCAGACTGTAAACATTTTTTCTTCCCTCAGTGCACTGACCCACTGGTTCCATGACTTCATGTATTTGCAACTCAAACTGCTTTTAATCTAACCCTGAAGCAGCAGTGAGTCTGCAAGTCTGTCACTCATCATTTAGAGAACTATGCTGCTTTCCAAAAGCAGCTAGTTTGCAGATCTTGGCAGACTCTCTCAAGTGTACCAAAAGCATGAGAAGCACTAATCTGACATATGGAAACATGTTAGCACTCTGCTGTGTTGCATCAGAATACGAGTTACAAAGGCTAGAACAGTAATAGTGTGTTAAATCACCTCCCCATATCAGGAACTGCCAATCTTAAACTAGAAATTGTTACATTTAGTGGTGTGTATGCTATGCAGAAGACAACTGCACTAGGAAAGGAGAGAAGAATATGGACCTACTCATGCACTTGGGGTAAGTATCCCTTATGAGGAATCTATTTTATAGCATGAATTCACTCCCCCCTTCAGTTTCTTACGAGAAAAAAAGCAGACCAAATACTTTTCAGCTCCTCCTAGTCGGTCACTGACTACATCTAGCAGAATCTATTTGAACTGAATAAGGGAAAGTTCTATTTTCTTTGTTCAAAGACAATCTTAAACCAAAGTAATTAAACAATGAACACTGTGTGAGACATAAGTGTATTGACTTGTCATGAACCTTTTGATTACATTTAAGGATGTGAAATCACTATGGCTTGCAAAATGCACTACATAAATAACTATAATTGTGTATTAACCATTTAAAAATTGACATAAGAGCTGTGACTACAAAATCCTTGAAATAAAAAGCTAAATATCAAAGTCAAAACGTTCAGAAAATCCTACGCATAGCCCCCACGTCACATAAGACAACCAACATTTCACATTAGATATGGGAAATCATAACAGAAATGAATATACCAGGGCAGTGGCTCTCAACCTTTCCAGACTAGTGTACCCTTTTCAGGGCTCTGATTTGTCTTGCATATCCTCAAGTTTCACCTCACTTAACTACTTGCTTACAAAGTCAGACACTGAAAATATAAAATTGGCACACGCACACTATTACTGAAAAATTGCTTACTTTCTCACTTTTTACCATACAATTATAGATCACCTGGATTTTGTACTACAGATATTGTACTTACATTTCTGTGTATAGTATATAAAGCAGTATAAACAAGTCATTGCCTGTATGAAATTTTAGTTTGTACTGACTTTGCTAGTGCTTTTTATGTAACCAGTTGTAAAACAAGGCAAATATCTAGAGGAGTTGATGTACCCCCTGGAAGACTTCTGCATACGCCTGGTTGAGAACCATTGTATTAGGACAAGAATTCACCTGTGCTTTTGGAAAGAGGTTCAAACAATCCTTATTAAAAATCTGAAACCCAGTGTAAGATAGTCAAAGAGAGCATAATTCTGTTCATGTTTTATCTGATGTGAAATTAAGTTTGCCAGAGGGCTTCTCGCTTTCTTTCCTGGAATTTCTGCATCCACTCCCCTTCAACAGTCAGTTGTAGAGGATTATATCTGTGCTCTGACAAGCAGTGTTTTCCTAATCAAATTTGAAACAGCTAAGATTCTAGTCACTTTCTTCAAACTATTGCTGTGGCACTACTAGGGAAGGGATACAATACAGAAGTTCAGGTGTGTTTATGCCAATACAATTAGACTATCACTTTGCTGTATATCATTTCTGATTCTGTAGCAGCCCATTAAGGAGATTTTTGAGTCTTTCCAGTTCCTTAGTGATGCCTTAGCTAAGCGATGTTTCCCGCTCTATTTTGCCCACTCCCTTATAATTTCCTCAAATAATTCCTTTTCCATTGAAATTTCTCATGCTTAGTCTCAGCCACAGATGAATTCAGAGGAAAAAATTTGAAGAAAGTATGGCACACTGGGTTAAGAGGCTGTGAAAGTGAGTGTTTTATTTGGATGGGTTCACTATTTATTAGAGTCCAAGACTGCTTGCTTTGAAATAACGAAATCTATCATGGGCTCAGGATTCTGAGAGGACAAAGGGGTCATGAGATATTTCAAGAGATTTTTAGAAAATACCTTGAATTCTTTAGCTTTCAAAATTCCTTGCCCTTTTTAGATGCATGTAACATTTGTCATCAATAGAGGCATCAGTTCCAATACCTCCAGGGATAAATACTTTTCTGCATAGCGTAGGCCTTTCCTCCAGTTGCCAAGCCCCCGACCCCTGGTCTTTCTGCATCCACAGGGGACAGTCAGCAACTGTAATTAAGGTTTGCTTTATCATTTATCAATGTGGTAAATTTAGTTTAGTAGGGAGAATAGATTCCTAACTTCAAATGTTCATTAATAATGATATTTTGGCTATCGTATATTTGACAAAGCTGCTTGCATTCAGTGCAGAAGTGTGTGTTCCATGATCCTTTTCTCCCATCCTTCCCTCTCATTACTCCATATTAATGACAAACAAATCTGGAGTAAACCGAGGCCTACTGTTAGAATAATGTAAGACTTTGTTGTAACTTGTCCCTGGATACTGAGTATTAAATTAACAGTACTGTTACAAGTAATACTAATCTGGTAAAAGTACAAGCTCTGGATCAGTGCTTTCTGTATTTCCAGAGTGCCTGGGGTCCAACGCTCAGCCATTTCACAATGTATCAGTAAACAGACCAGCAAATGCAAACTTAATTAGCAGAACAGTTTGCTTGGGTAAATTAAACTATTTAGTAACAAATGCAGCAGCTACTTTGCTGCCATAATCAACAGCAACACTTCAACTGTTCTACTGCTTTCCTTCTAGACAATGCAGTAAGGTCAGCCATGCTTATGTTTTCCTCACACTTGCTTTGTGGGTTGGGGAAGATGCTCAAAGTTAGAACTTCCTATTGCTATGTTAAGTTCGTAGAAGGGTTATTGACTGAACATGGAACATTTTAAATAAAACTAACAGAATCTGGTAGAGTCTGGGTGTACAACAAAGGTGTAAGACAGCGTAGTCGTTGTGAATTCAATGCTCATGAGAAGGTGCAAGCTTGTCAGCCTTGAGTACCTGAATCCTATTTATCCATGGAGTAGGTACAACATGGGTAATAGCAGCACAAGCTAACCCAACATGACCCTGCCAGTTTGCCTCAGTCCTCAAGGAAGTCATTATACAGATGCAAAGAAGGTTCACTCTCCACAGCCTTTCATTCCTTGGTCTCGGCTGAAAATGACAACCTTGTTCCCAAGTGAGGTATTGTTTGACATGAATGACTAGAACTCCGCAGAAACCAAATTTATTCCAGCGCAATAGTGAGCTTTGTTACCATTTTGGGTTAGATTTCAGCTGACAACTTAGAGATATATAGCTCTCTATCCAATTAGAAATCCCCAAACTATCTAGTCACCTGGCCACTGCAATGTGATCCAACAAGACAGGGTACCTGTACCAACATGTTCTACCTTCAAATTTAGTGGCCAACAAGAAAGTCAGCTCTGAATGAATTATTATGCCAACATCTCAAACACTGCACAGCAAGTAGAGTGTGGAAAAGGCTGCTCCAACAGGCTTTCACAAGTCGCAGAAATAATTACTGCAGAAATCAACAGAGACACCTTGAACTATGACCACTGCAAGTAATCTGGTAGCTCTGGAAAATACATCAGAATCCCTTTAACCAGCAGATATTAAAAAAACCCTTTCCTTTCAGATCAAGCTCTTTGACCATTGCACAGATATACACAGAATCAAGAGGGCAGTCAAATTTCATTTCTATAACCAGATTTAGCAAGGATGACTTGATAACAAGTTAACTTTTTGGTGCTTCTCACTTCTATGTGACAAAATGCTAAGAGAATCTAAAAAACCTGATCAAGTGACTTGCCCAGAAGCACACTACTTATCAATGGCACCTGGTCTCATATCGTTGGGCTGCTATGACATTTGAGTTTATTAATAAAGCAAAAAAAAAATTGGTTATATATCTTTTGGATTAAAGAGGTTGTAGGAAATGTGTCCATGACTGACTTGGTCTAAGGAGTGTCATTTTCAGGATGTTCCAATGGCTGGGGATTTTATCTCGGTGGAGCCTGTCTCCTCTCCGGAACCCCCATTTTACAGAAGGGGAACTGAGGCACAAAGAGGCTAAGTGACTTGTCTATGGTGATAGAGAAAGTTTGTGGCAGAGCAGGGAATTAAACCTGGGTCTCCCCACATCCCAGGCCAGTGCCCCAACCACTGGGCCATCCGTCTCGCCATGAAGTTTACCATGCCCTATAAAGTAGTCCGCATATGCTAATTAAATGTGTGCCCCAGGTCCCTAGCAAGCTGCCAGTGGTGTTTGACTGGAAAGAGCTTGTGTCCCCCAAGTGTAGAAGAGGCATGCCAACTGCAACATTCTGGATACCCAGTCCATACCTACAAAAATATAGTCCATATTTAATAAATCCCAAACTGCATGTGAACCATTTTATCAGCTGTCCTTTACAAAAGGAACAGATGTATCAGAAGGAAACTGAACTACTAGGTGTAAATACATACCACACTGAACAGACGTTGCATCACCAGCTAGGTACAGAACTGCAACCACAAGAGGCAGCGTGCAAGATGAACAAGGCCACCAGGAGCATACTACTGCTTGCTGAGAACACAGCATACCAACTTGCAGCATGAAATTTATTTTCTATGTTTTCTGGAAATGTGTTGCAGAACAAACTGCTCTACAATGCAAACAAAACCAACTCTCATTATGAATAAATGTGCTATACCACACCAGGGCTCTGCAATTACTTTAATTTTTGTAGCTAAGTAGAAACAAGTAACTGGGCCAGGAGGAAAGAATGTTGGATAAGGGAGGAATGCAGTGCCAGAATGGAGTTACTGCAGAATTTATATGGCTGTAAGGGAAACTAGCCCCATTCTGGAAAATGAGGAAAGCTGGCACTTAAATTAGCATCAAGTATCAGTAGAATGAAGATTATTCAGATCAATAAAAAAGTGTTATAAAAAAATCAGTATCTAGTTGTTTGCATAAGCCTAGTCTACACCTAAAACTTAGTTGACCTGGTTATGTCACTCAGGGCTGTGAAAAATTTCACGCTCTGTGTGATACAGTTATGTCAATTTAACACCCGCTGTAGACATCACTAGGTCGACAAAAGAATTATTGCATCAATCTAGCTACCACCTCAAGAAGGTGGATTTACTACAGCGATGGAAAAAACCTTGTTACTATAGTAAGGGGCTACACCATCGCAGTGTAATTGCAGCACTGCAGATATCATGGTGTAGACATACCCATAGAAATTAAGGGGCTGCAGAATTGCAAACATTTTTGGCCAGAGGCCCAAAATACTCTAATATGGAAATTCAGGCCTCTTCACATTGTTTAAAACTAGACTTCACCCAAATGTGAAGTCCTGTAATCAAAATCAAATTGAGATATTTTAAAGTCAACAGAATTTGTTTTTAAAAGAGGGAGAATAGGTAGCAAATTCTCAAGAACTTTAAAACCCTTCTGAAGATCTGAAGGACATTGTGAAAGACAATTTGGAAGTGGATTGTCTCCCCCACCTCCCAGAATTATAGTCAATGTAATCTTTACTGCCACCCCTACCCCACAAATGGGTAGCATACATGTCAACATGTAGTGTAGTGTATCCTGGACCCAGGATATTAGAGGGACAAGGAGAGTGAGGTCATTTTTTACTGGACCAACTTCCAAGCCAGTGACCTTGAGGAGAGACGTTATTTATCTCACGACCACTCTCTTCAGCAACCCAGTCCCATAAAAACTAATTACAGTAAGTTCTGATCACTCCTCTCAGCAGGCCATTTAGGGAAACACTCCTTCCAGAGAGAAGCCTATCAGGAATCAGGATTACTTGTAACATTTTATCTCATAATAAACTGAATCAGGCAGAGAACTCAGTGTGGATAATATCCCATAAGAATTTCCCCTCTCCTTTGTAACATGTAAAGCTACAGAGAAACTGTAGCAAAACTAGCAAGAAAGATTCTAACTGAACACGCCTTTTCCTGTTTTCTATAATCTGATCTCCTTTAGAGGCAATGCCACAAGTAAACAGGAATCTGGGGGGTAAAATGCACGTCCAGTTGTTTCCATCCTGTTTCAACACGGATACTAGCTGCAAATGGTGATTCCACAGACCAAGGTGGAATTACTGTATCCATGCATTTAAAACTGTTTAGCCCTCACACTGCCAATCCCTATAACTCACAAGTAGGGCAAAAATATCACCTCTCCAGATTATTAAGGGATATGTTGGTGACTAGTCACTCAAAGTATGCAAAATGGGGAAAGGATACCTCACTAAGTGCTGAAATACCAAAAGTCTAAATCCAGCTCAAAATTTCTTCACCGGATGCAAATCCTTTAGATCTGAGTTAACGTAATGACAGGACTGAAAAGTTGAGTTTTCAGCTTGGTCCTGCCTATCTCGCAAAAAAACTGGGAAAATCCTAGAAGGAAATCCTGCCTGGAGATATTCCTACCAGAGTACTTCCGCCACCATGCTAGGAGCTTGCTTTTCCCTTAACCTGCCCTGGGATCCTTCTACTAGCATGCACTCGCTCCTTCTCTCCCACCTGTGTTCTTGCACAGAAGCACCTTTGTTAGTAATAAAAGCAAGACAACACAAGATGTTTCCTCTTCAGCTGCCAGTAACTTTAAAGAGAGCCCCAAAGAAAAGAGCAAACAGTTTAAATTGAACAAGCAAATATTCCACCAACACAAGCATAAAAGCCAGGAAATCCCTAGTTAAAGTGTCAGCCACCACTTGCAATCTAGAACTATAATTTCACTTTCTCCACATTACCTCTTCCACATCTACCACCCACAAGAACACATGCTTCCTCCCTCCACCTCCACACAACATTGCAAATTTCACTCCCTCCAGGTGGGGTGGTTAAAGGAAGGTTTTGTAACTGACTGGAATGTTGACTTGGTATTGCATTGAAGGAGACCGTTCGTGTACATGGCAGATTTTAGCTGGTTATGTTTACCTGAGTCATGGAAGACAGAGGAAACAGTTTATAATAGAATGTATTGGCCCAGAAGTTTGTAATATTTATTAGGTGATAGAAATGCGGGATGTTGTGGGTTTTCCTCAACAGCCAATGATTGCGGTCAGTTACCATTGCATGGTTTGAGCAGAGGGAGGAGGTGGCATGAGTGCGGTGGATGTGGGAAGGGAATGTGATGAAGGCAAGGAATGGCTGAGAAGTTAACTAGGAATTTCCTGGCTTTATAAACTGTGTTAGTGGATTAATCATTTGAACAGCCTGAATTGTTTTTTAAATGAAGTTTTTTGCTTGAAGGATTATAGTCATTCTAAAAGTGCTAAGTATTACATAGCTCTTTCCATCTTCAAAGCACCGTACAAATGTTAACTGATAAGCACTTCTGTGAAGTAGGCAAGTAACAGCCCCATTTTGCAGCTTGAGAAACCCCAGTTAAGGGTTTGCTCAAGACCACACCAATTAGTGGCAGAGCAGGGATTAGAAGTCATCAATTCCACAGAGTAACCCGGCCTCTTATTAAGAAGCTGCAACTGAGTTTTAGCATCCCACCAGCACTGCTATAAGTAAGGTTAAGTTGATTCTTCAATGCCATGTTTCATCAATTTGTTATAAGGACAAACTCAATGTTCTCTCATAAGAGCTCTTCTACTGTTGTAAACTAGTTTGAGGTGTACCTCTGACGACATTCTCAACCTGCCTTTCTTCTCAGTACTCACTCTCCACATTCTGTCACTTAAATCAGTTGATATCTCCCCTCCACCCTTTTCTTTGGGCAATCTTCACTGCTTTCATTCACTGCTCTGCTCTCAGCCTGTTTCTTCTGCCTTCATGCACACAAATTTCATCCATTCACACAGTTCCAGCTTACCACGTCCACATGGATGACTCCATTCTTATTCACTAACCCTTTTCCTTCTGTCCAGTCTCATAATGACACCTGCAACATCTCCACCTGACTGTTGTTCCTATACAACCTGAAATTCAGGGCAATGAAAACTGAACCCCCATCTTCTCTTGAAAACTTTGTTCACGACCTTTAAACTTTCACTACAGTACCTCAAACTGTCATATTCCACTCCTTTCTCCTCCACTTTCACCAAATCCTGTCATTACTTCTACATCTCCAAAAATCCAACTTTTCCAGTGCCGTCATCTCATCCCCTCACAACAGCCTTTGCCCATGCCTTGTTCACCTCACAATTTGACAAGTGCCAATGTTTCTTGTATGCATTTCATCCCACACTCCCATCAAGTTCAAGTTTCTAGTCCTTACTTCCAAGGCCTTGTACAACTCATCTGTCTACCTCTCTACTCATGTCTTCACATTCTCCCTCTCACTGCCTTAAGTTACTCCTGAGACACCCTCCTACACAACCCTTCCATATCTTCCTCCCACACCATGCCACATGCTTGAACAACCTTCCTCTTCAATCAAACCCACTAAAAAGACCTCTACAAAACCTTTCAGCAATGACACAGCAAAAATCTGTAATTTACCAAGATGGCACATCATCCATTGGCACATGAGACAGCTGATCTTGATCCTGGGGCAAGAACCATGTCTCCTTATACAATTGCATACCATGATCATACACACTGCACTCAATATGGTAATATTTAGCTAGGTTCACGTTTACAACTTGGCATACACACATTGGAACAAGATTTTTTTAAATAACTTTGGCAATAAGCAATACAAGTATAAACAAAAGTTTGAAGTCTTAATTCAGTCAAGGCAGTTACTATAACTTACTTTTAAAAATACAGATTGTTAGGCCAGAAATGTAGCCTCTTTAACAGATGAACATTCATACAGATTCTGATTTGGGGACAGTTTAATCAGTCTTTCTGGTGAATTTTAGAAGAGTGCACCACTCTAGCTCCTACTCAAAACAAAACTGTGCATATGTCACAACCAGGGTGGATTTAATTTAAATCACTAGTCAGGAAGACTATTTAATCATGGATTTCTACATAAAAATGCATTCTTGTTGGTTGTTATAACCTTAATACATATTCTTCACAGATAGAGGAACCTCATTAAAATATTCCCAAACTGGGTCTCTTATGGACATGCTGCCATTATAGGATTTCCCTTCTAGTGAGAGAATGGTATGGTAGATCTCAAATCAGTGAAGGCTACACTCAGAAAGACCTCAAGACTTCTGGAATATGTTGCTCAAACAGTTTCACTTTTGTTTCTACTGCCTGTCCCTCCCCTTCTCAAATTTATCTCCAGACTTTTTCTCCTTGTCCAGATCTATTTCACCCCCAACAATCTTCTGTTCATTGAACTTTTTGAAACTTTGCACTTTTAGAGAGGTAAGGGATTGACTGTGTACACAAATTTGCAGAGGAACAATAGGGTTGAGGTCTATTATTTCTCACCTCTATATATTTATTTAAAACATTTTTGCTGTTAACAAGCATGTTATCTCTGGAGACAAATCCAGAGTTTGAGAACTGCAAAACTAAGCAGAGAATTACATGAGATACACAATGCAATCTCAACTACACAGTTATTACTTAGCAAGTGAAGACATGGAAGCCCATTGTTACCAAGCATGCAACACTAGACAAATTCACATGCATACTAAAAAGTATTTTACAAGAGATCAAGGTTACAAATAAAAATTGTGGATTTGTAAGTTTTATCAGAACTTCCACTATTTAGGAAAATCACCTTAATGTCATTCTATGCTAGAATTTGATTTTCAATCAGGACCAGGCTTTTCCTCATTTAAAGACATGACAATTTTGTCTCTCTTTTCCATATCACTTACATTAAAAAAAAGTAACTTCCAATGGGTTATCACCCTGTGTCTTTTGCCATCCCACACAAACACCTACCCATCCTAGAATCAATCTATTCAACTAGAAGTCCATATCTCCAACTGAACTTCAACAAAACAAAATAGCTAATCACATGAAAACAACACACTCATGAAATTAATCAGGAAACGTACAGAGGGAATTCTTGCACGATTTTTCTGACTGGAATAGAGAAGAGAGTTTTAAAAACCCTTATTCTAATAAAATCAAGTGTATAACACCACTTTTTTTTTAAAGGAAGAATAATCACAAAATACTAGGTATTAATTCTCTCCTCCACATAATTTCTAAAAAGTTTCAATACACCAAAGAGGAAGAATGGTCTTGCAATTTAGGCACTGGAATGAGACAAACCATTCAGATTCAATTTCTAGGTCTGCTACAGACTCAGAGCATGACCAACAGGCAAGTCAACCTTACTGAGCTTCACCTCTCTGATCCGCAAAGTAGGGACTAATACTTCCTTATGTTTTGTTTCAGCTCGATCTATCTTTCTTGGTTAAAAGTAAAAGATAACTAGTCTGCAGTTCCATGGGCTAGTATTTTAGGTAGGCCTCATAATATACCTCAACGATAACAGTCTGAAGGAGGCAGATTTAAATTAGTGTTTACTGAAAAGTGATACAGAACAATGCATCATACAGATTTCATTGACAATATTAAGAAAGCCACAGCTTACCAGTTGGAATTCTCTGCGTCTGTCATAGGCATGCTGGATTCCATTATCTGCCCACAGTGATTTTATTGCTGGAAGGTACTGTAAAAAAACCTGAGTCTCCACCATCCCTTGTGCCACCATTGTTGACCGAGTATCAAAAGCCATCATCTTATCCCCATTATTCTGGTTGGCAGGATCTCCCCAGGGAATATGAAGTTTCTCTCGAGCGTCTACGAGGACTCTCACACCTTGAAAAAAAATGGAAAAGTGCCATGATTAGATACTTCCAAGAGCTGCCATGTCTAGTTATTACACTAGGCCCTGAACTTGCAAAGACTTAAAAAAACATGTAACCGTGTGCATTATGTGTAAGTATTTGCAGGGCTGGGATCCTAGCTATTAATGCTCTGTATCTCAGGGTAATATGAAAGCTGTCAATATCTGCAATCAGAACACTAAGATCTTTATGAAGAACAGAACCAGGAATATTGTAAGGTCCATATTACAAGGATTTTTTATCTTGTATTATGATTAGTCTGGATCGTAAAGAATATTCTAAAGGACAGAGTAAGCAATCTAAGTTGGTAAATGAAAAATGTCACAAGGCCTATTTGTATGCAGTGTTGTAGCCATGTTGGTCCCAGGATATTAAGAGACAACTTGGGTGAGATAACATCTTTTACTGGACCAACTTCCGTCAGACAGACGGACAAGGGACACTGAATTAGTTTTCCAGACCTGAAGAAGAGCTCTGTATAAGTTTGAAAGCTTGTGTCTCTCACCAACAGAAGTTGGTCCAATAAAAGATATTACTTCACCCGCTTTGTCACTTTACAAGGCCTATTTGTCACTTGTCAAAACTCTAAAGCCAGTTTATGGCAGTTGACTTTACCTGGCAAGAGCCCAAGATTTCAGGCCTATAAATTAGTTATGCTGAGCACCATTTCAGAATACAGTGAAGTCTCTAGTATCCTGCTTTAAAGCACCTCCTTGTTTCCATATATTGTAATACACTTGGTAGATAAGAACGGCCATACCAGATCAGACCAATGGCCCATATAGGCCAATATCTTGTCTTGTAACAGTGGCAAATGCCAGGCGCTTCGGAGGGAATAGAACAGAACAATCAGAAGAAACAGAACAATAATCTACCCTCTGTCGTCCAGCCCGAGATTCTGGAGGTCAGAGGGTTAGGGACATCCAGAGCATGGGGTTGCATCGCTCATCATCTTAGCTAACAGCCATTGATGGTCCAATCCTCCATAAATGTATCTAATTTTTTTTTGTACCCAGTTATACTTTTGGCCTTCACAACATTCACTGGAAAAGAATTCTACAGGTTGACTGTGGGCTGCGTGAAGAAGTACTTCCTTATCTTTGTTTTAAACCTGCTGACCATTAATTTCACTGGACGACCCTCGGTTCTTGTGTTATGTGAAGAGGTAAAACATATCCTTATTCATTTTCTCCACACCATTCATGATTTTATAGACCTCTATCACATCCCTCCTCAGTTCGCTCTTTTCCAAACTGAACAGTCCCAATTTTTTTAAATTTCTCCTAATATGGAAGCTGTGCCATCGCCCTAATAATTTCTGTTGCCCTTCTGTGTACTTTTTCCAGTTCCAATAAATTTTTTGAGATGGGGCAACCAGAACTGCATGCGGTATTCAAGGTGTCAGGGTACCATGGATTTATACAGTGGCATTCTGATATTGTGTGTCTTATCTCTTTCAGAATGGTCCCTAACATTGTTAGCTTTTTCAATTGCTGCTCAGATGCTTTCAGAGACCTAACCATGAGGACTCCAAGATCTCTTCCTTGAGTGATAACAGCTAAGATGGATCCCATCATTTTCTACATATAATTGGGATTATGTTTTCCAATATGCATTACTTTGTACTCAACACTAAATTTCATCTGCCACTTTCTTGCCCAGTTACACAGTTTAATGAGATCGTTTTGTAACTCTCCGCAGTCAGCTCTGGACATAACTATCTTGAGTAAATTTGTATCATCTGCAAATTTTGCCACCTCACTGCTCACTCCCTTTTCCAGATAATTTATGAATATGTTGAACAGCATTGAACAGTACAGATCCTTGAGGGTCCCTGCTATTTACCTATGTCCTTGTGAAAACTGACCATTTATACCTACCCTTTGTTTCCTATCTTTTAACCAGTTATTGATCCTGAGAGGACCTTCCCTCATCTCATGACAGCTTACTTTGCTCGAGAGCCTTTGGTATGGAACATTGTCAAAGGCTTCCTGAAAAGTCCAAGGACATTATATCAACCTGATCACCCTTGTCCATATGCTTTTTGACTCCCTTCAAGAATTCTAATAGATTGGCAAAGCATGGTTTCCCTTTACAAGAGCTGTGATGAACACAGTATGTTGAGGAAGAGTCATCTATAGATCTGATAATTCTGTTCTTTACTATAGTTTCAGCCAATATGCCTGGTACTGAAGTTAGGTTTACAGGCCTTTAATTACCAGGATCGCCTCTGGAGCCTTTTTTAAAAATTGGTATTACATTACCTATCCTCCAGTCATCTGAGGCTGATGTAAATAATATATACCACAATTAGTAGTGTATAATTTCACATTTGAGTTCCTTCAGAACTCTTGGGTGAATACCATTTGGTCCTGGTGACTTATTACAGTTTAATGTATCAATTTGTTCCAAAACCTCCCTTAGCTATGCCTAAAGACAGCAGCAACACTGAAATTATAGATTTCAGGGATAACATTGGTCAACACGTTTACAAATGTGACATTAAGCACAGAAATCTACATTTTATGAAATGTTGATTAAAGATACTCTGCTTTGATTAAATCTACACAATAACTAATCATGGTTAGTGCCATTATGCACACACTACTTCCCTACTCTTACCTTTTACTAGTTTAATATTTGACCTTTTAAAATCCATCTAGGCAGTATCAGAAAAAAACAACATGATTGAGAGATTAATGCTACCACTAGATTTACTGATAGGAGAAAATCTGAAAAGAGGAAATCAGCGTGGTGACGCAAGTACAGGACAGGCACATGGGATCAAAAATATCTTGATGTGAGAACCGCTTTTATAAGAAAAATGTCTGTATATCACCCTCATGATAAAATTAAAATGTTCATTCTCTTCAGGTGACACTTAACTATACCTTCCAGACTGGCAAACGGAAAGAAAATGAAAGTATGAGACGATTAACCTGCAATCCTTATTTGCATACTGTTTTACAGCAGTAGAACCACCTTAATTTACAAACAGAACTCTGCCTTGAGCATCTGCCCAATACATATTTGCTCAGGGTAAGGGAAAGAATTATTTAGTTTTTGGAGCTCCTGAACACATATTAGGCACATGATGGAACAAAGACAAGGGGTACAATTTTCAACTGAGTAATTAATTTAGGAGTCTAGGTCCCTTTTTCAAAAGTGACTTTTAGGCTTATAGTCTAGTTCTACTGAAAGTCAATGGAACTTAATTCCTAAATCACAGGCACACTTTGAAAATCACTTATATATTTTGAAAATCTTATCCCTGTTGTCTGCCTTGAAAACTTTACAGTCTAATCGGAAAATCAGAAGTGAAGATAACAATGTAGAGGGGTTGGGGTAAGGAAAAATAAAAGGATGACAGCAGTCATCAGATACACTCATTTAAGCCACATGCACATCACAGTTATGGCACTCTGGCTCTGAAGGGGGCACAGAACAGGATGAATATGTGCGCTTCTCTTAACAACTAGGTCAGTCTAAGTTTCCACATTTACTGCAATGCTGCCTCTACTAAATCAATTTGATATGCAAATCCCTCTCCACAAACACAGGACACTTCTCTTCCATATACATACACTTTCAAGTGCACTGTTTCCTCCCTTCCATTTCGCACATTGGACACCTTACTATGAAGTGTTGAAGCTGAAATCTGACAGAATGAAGTTTTTTGTATATGTTTTGCGTGAATAAAGCTAGGAAAATGCTCCACAATAAATTGAAGACCCTCAATACTGAACCTCACAGAAAAGAACACTTCACACCACTGGTTACAGACCAGGCTACCTCTACTTCCTGTAGGGTGGCCCGCCAGCCAAGAAACTCTCTCCTCAGTGGTTATTGCCTAAACTAGCGCTGGGTTGTATAAAAGTGTGAAGCGACTGAAATAACCACGCGGATCAGGCAGCAAATGATTAATTAGATAGTAAGAAACAGGGCTGCTTCTTGGACAAGTCTGAGGAAGGTAATAGTCTAATAAAGGCTCTTCATGACCCCCAGAGAAGGTGGAGTTTCTGTGCCCCCCACTCCAATGCTCTCTCATTCCCCCAGAACTATGCCCCCAACAGTCCATGCTCTCTTGTCCCCCCAACACCCCGTGCTTTCTAGGCCCCCTCCCTGGGGCCATGCCTCCCCACACTTTTCTCTTACCCCCACCGCCCTCCCCCAGAGGGCCACAGCGGACCAGGCTTTCTCTCCCCCCTTCCCCGCCACCCCATGCCCCCGGCACAGCCCCGCGCCGCGCTCACCCGCGCACTCACCCCCACACCTGGGGACCAATCACTTCACCCCCCCCCCACCTTTCCCGGCTCGTCCCTCCCCCCCAGCCCTCCGTCCTCGCTCTCTCGCCTACACCTCCCGCCCCTGGGGGCCATACACCCCCTCCCCCAAGACCATGCCCCAGCGCGCGCTCGCGCTCTCTCTCTCGGCCGCCCCTCAGACCGCCCCCCTCCCGCCCCCGGGCACGATTGTCGACACCAGGCCAGCGTCCCCGGGAGGCCACTCGCCGGTCCCCGGCCCCGCCCCGCCCCCTCTCCCGGCCCCGCGGCCGCGGAGCCCGGGCCCGCGCCCACCTTTGATCACGTTGCTGTAGATGGTGGCGCGGAACTCCTCGCGGGCCGCCCGGTCCCAGTCCTGCCCGTGGATGATCCGCATCTGCTTCAGGAAGGTGGACTTGCCGCTCTCGCCCGCGCCCAGCAGCAGGATCTTGACGAGGCGCTTCACGTAGGTCTTCTCGCGGTTCAGGCACTTGTCGATCTCCTTGGACTTGCGCTGCTGCTCGGCCTCGGTGCTGGTCAGCAGGCAGCCGGGGAAGCAGCCCGACAGCGCGGAGCGCGACGGCAGGAAGTCCGCCATCTTAGCAAACACTGCCAGGGAGCGGCCGCCCCGCGCCGCAGCTGCAGCCCAAGCGGCCCCCTCGGCGCGGACGGCTGCACATGCGCCTCACAGGCCGCCGCCCACCACGAGACACGTGACCGCGAGGGGCGGGAGGGCCGCCGCTCGCACCCGTCACGTGACGGTGCTGCCCTATCCGCCGACGGCCCGTCGTCACGTGCGTATCCTTCCCTCCCCCCCTCCCCGCGACTCAGCCCCATCACGTGACAGCCGGCGATTGGATCTCGGCTGTGTGCGCACCTGGGCGGGGTTGAGGGACCTACTGCGCGGGGCGTGGGGCTTCCGGAGCTTCCGGGCCGGCTCCGCCATTTGCAGGAGCTGTTGGGGCGGACGTCGCGAAATCCAGGGTATTTGGGGGGGGCGACTCAGCCTTAAACAGGGGCCGGCCGCGTGCCTCTGTGTGCGCATGCGCTCTCCGCTGGCGTGTGCGCCGTGACTGCCCGTGCCCACGTGCCGCAGCACGCGCAGCGTACGGGCAGCGTGGGCCCCCTACACGGGCAGGCCGCGGCGGGGCTGCTACGTGTGCGTGCTCCTGTGTGGCACCCACGCTGACCTCACCAGGTGCGCGTGCATGTGTGCAAACACACCCGTTCGCTTACGCACATGTAGATTTGCACACACGTGCTCTTACACATTTGTGCACACACGGGCATTCGTGCATGTATACAGGTGTGCACAGGACTGATGGGGGGCGGGGACGAAGAGGGGACAATTGTACCAGCAGCGGAGCTCGTGGGGACTTCCGGAGTGTCTGTAACTGGGAGGGGATGGGGCTCCTGTGACATGGAGCCCCACGTTTCTCTCCAAAGGCCTGCCTGCATATTCACCCTTCTCTTGTTTCACTGGATTCTGCTGCCCTTTCAGGTTAACTTTGCTGCTGTAGTAACAGCGTCATTTGGGACTTGGAAAGATTCAGAAATGGACTTTTTGTGGGGGTGGGAAAGTTTCTAACGTTTTGAACCAAATAGAGACAAGTCATTGGGAAAATGGTATCATGTGGCTCCATTTTTTTTTCCTGTTTACTTTTGTTTTGGTGTCTCTATGATTCCATATTAAACATCTTCAATTTACAAGTAAGATTTTTTTTTCTAACATCCAGTACTGCAAACTCAGCTTGGCATCAGAATGTCAAAATGGGTTCTGTCCACACGTTTCAGTAATAATATTTTGCAAATACATCTTATCTGGCAATTCTGTTGCAATTACATTAGCCAGACCAAAATGCATACCAGTCCCCCTTTAGTGCTTCAGATCTAACACATCTTATAGGACTAAACATGAATCAACTCAGTAAAGTAAGCAGATTAGGATAGAGACAGGAGATCTGTGGAGTAAGAAGATGCTGTTTTTACAGTCACTTTTCTGATAATAACTGCTACATTAAAATAAGTGGCAGATTTTCTTTTGCAGCTGTGATCCAGTTGATACAGCAGAAGAAATGCTACCAGGGAGCAAGTTACTTTGCCCAGCTTTCCTTTCCCCCAGGTCTGGTCTTGCTAAAGGTCACAGCATCTTGGGTGGGACTATCCACCAGCTCAGGATAATCATAGCAAAACATGCTCTGACCTTACACATGAAGGGGACGGTGTAGGAGCCACTACATCAACTCTATTCCTGCTGGGGAGATACAATTAGTTTTCACTCCCCCAGGCCAGAGCAAAGGGAACATAATGGTCCAGGGAATCTTGCTCAGTGTGTTTGCTTAGGCATAGTGGAGCAGGTGGTGTCACTCATAAATAGGGAATTAATTAGGGAATGGGGATAATTAGAAGCAGAAATGTGTAGGGGTGCTGGAACAATTTATATAGTAAGGGTGCTGAGAGCCATTGAACCAAACTGTAAACCCTGTATATGAGGGAAACCACTTCAAGCCAGGGGTTGCGCCAGAATCCCTGGTTCCAGCACCTATGGAAGTGTGTACATCAAACTTATGATGGAACAGTTCAGGGGTTTATTTGTATCTGTAAATGCAAATCTCTCTTGAGCATTTAAACACAATATGCCGGGCAGCTCTTAGTCTGTGATGGTTTGAAGGAGCATGATTTCAAAACACTGGGGGCCAAACTCAGCTTTGTCCACAATATTCCAGGATATTGTCCGTCTGTGATAGTCACTTTAATAAAAGAAGAGAGGTAAGTAACATTATGGTTAAAAGGCTTTGGAGGTTTTCCTGGCAGTTGAGGAGTGACAGCTGGAAATGTAGAGTGCCTGACAGTTGAGACTGGGAATGTGAGTAGGGTCTGGGGAGCTGAGAGTGACTGCTGGAAATGGACACTTGGATGGTGACAGTCAGAACTGGACAGCTGAGAGAGGGCAGCTGGAGAGAGATGGAGCCTGAAAGAAGTGTCGTTTCAGCAGTTTGACCCCCTGGAGCAGGACAGGGAGTTGGGGAACAGGCAGCGAGGAACAGCCAATAGGCTGCAGGACTAACTGTGTGAGATGAACACAGGGTCAGGGATGGGAAAGTGAAGTGGTGCAAAGCGAGAGAGGAAGGAAAATGATGAGACCAACAGAACCATGGAGAACTAGACAGAGAGTGAAACAGTCTGTGAGATCCTCCTGGAAGGGCAGTGCAGAGGCCTGGTTCTTCTCTGTGATGGAGTTGGGGAGCAGGGTTGAATTGCTAGTTTTATTGTTAAAAGAACTATTTCTATTTCCCCTCCGAGTAAATTGTCTTCTGTGAGATGGTAATCCATTCTGGCGAGGGAAAAATCAGATTGGGAGGATGATATTGCTGTTACAAGTGCAGGGGATACATGGTGGCCGTTGTGACTTTCAGAACTAGGGACTCTGGCTCAACCATCTTCATTTAAAAATGAATGCAAGATTTTTAAGTGCAGGTGAATAGCTTGCTTGACAGGCAGGAAGGGCTGAATTCTCCAAAGATTTCAATGGAAGTTAGAAGCCTAACTTCTTTTGAGCATAGTGCCTTATACTCATTTCCCTTTCTCTGGAATGGGTTTTTTGTTATCTTGTTCTGCTGGGCAACCATGATTTTCCTCACCTGCTTCTACGCCTTCCTTGTCTCTGTGCTGTTTACCAGCAGGCTCAAAAGGAGCACTCAGAAAACTAGGCACCCAAAATTCATGGCTCTTCCAACAATGTTTACTGACATTTACTGATAAAATCTAATCCTTAGTATTTACGGAATCTAACACTGATAAACTCACTGCAAGACTTCTGGGCAGACCATACCCAGTATTCTGGAATGTGAACTTTGATACTTTTAAGTATTGATTTAAAGGAAATAGTTTTTCCAATAAACTGCCAAAGTTCCCCTACATGAAATCTCAGTCACAATTTCCACAACCATTTCTCCCCCCGCCCCCTTTTTTTTCTTTTTCGAACCTAAAATATTATCAAGAGAACAAAAGGCAGAAAAGTATTGAAAGAGGAAAAAGTGCTGGATGCCCAAGTTAGGGATGAGGGGATGGGGAAAGG
This sequence comes from Natator depressus, assembly GCF_965152275.1. NCBI lineage: Eukaryota > Metazoa > Chordata > Testudines > Cheloniidae > Natator > Natator depressus. The sequence continues at coordinate 6,690,691 of NC_134247.1, forward strand.
ATAGAGAAAAGGAATGGTTGATATAATCAGTGAGTGGGTTTCTGTAAAATGACCTGTATATGTCCATGTCTGAGTGATGTGAGGTGTGTATGGATGTGCACTTGCATGTATCTGAGTTAGACGACCCATGCATCTCTGTTTGTTTTAACAGATGTGATGTGAGTTTTCTTTGTGTGTGTGCCTTTAAGGAATATGACTGATCCAAAAATGACAAGTAACTGTAAAAATGGCACCATGTAGCTCAGTTTTTGTTTTGTTTGTGTGTGATTGACCAGTGTGTGCATGCATTTTAACAATATTATTTTTGTGTATATGTTTGAGCAATACGACCCAAAATATGCCACTAGTGAAACTGTAAGAAAAAGAAAAGAAGGAGTTGTGGCACCTTAGAGACTAACAAATTTATTTGAGCATAAGCTTTCATGAGCTACAGCTCACTTCATCGGATGCATGTAGTGGAAAATACAGGGAACATGAAACAATGGGTATTACCATACGCACTGTAAGGAGAGTGATCAGGTAAGGTGAGCTATTACCAGCAGGAGAGCGGGGTGGGGTGGGGAACGGAACCTTTTGTAGTGATAATCAAGGTGGACCATCCGATGAATGCATCCGATGAAGTGAGCTGTAGCTCACGAAAGCTTATGCTTAAATAAATTTGTTAGTCTCTAAGGTGCCACAAGTCCTCCTTTTCTTTTTGCGGATATAGACTAACATGACTGCTACTCTGAAACCTGTAAGAAAAAGATGATTGACCTTTTTGCCCGTTAACCTTTTGGGCCAGATCTTTGGCTGGTGTAAAGCTGTTATACCTCCCTCCAAGTCAATTGAGTAGTAGCACCACTTGAGGAACTGGCCATATGTTGGTAGGTTAGCTTAAATTCCCATTGTGATGCACAGATGATCAACAAAAATGACCATGACCAAAGCTGAGTCAGATCAAATATGTGATTGGAAACTCTGCACTCCCTTGAGTCTATACTAACCACTCCACCTAGCAGTTGTAGGGTTTCCATCCGTAAATGGGGACCATTCCAGTAATGTGAGCTAATAACCAAGTCTTAAAGATGTTAAAGCCCTTTCTCCATTTTTGATAAAATGCTAATAAAGAACAAAATGTTCCATTTCCTCTTTGTTTCCCTCCTATCCCCATCCTTGTGTAAACATCGCAGCGGAAGCCTGAACCTCCTTGGATTCCTCATTCTAGTGTCATGTTCCAAAAACTCCTAGCTGTTGTTGCACTTCAGAGGAGCGTGCATGATAAATACATTCTAAGGTTTTACTTTTTGTTCAGAGGACTTTAACTGGACCATTGTTTTTAATACCAGGGATGAAAACTCCCTAGCTACTCAAGTCTCTTCCTACACCATTTGGCATAACAACTCCCCCACCAGCTTGTTTGCTTCTCTGTCTCCTTGAAACGAAGCCTTAGATCTTGTCTATGGGAAAGTTTTACCAATTGTACCATTATACGAATAGAGATATTACACACACACTCTCTCTCTCAAACTGGAATGAAAGTGTTTACAAGGGGGGTTGTATGACCATATCAGTTTAAATTCACACCTTAGACCATCCCTGCTAGTCTGTTCTTAAAAATCTCCAGTGATGGGGATTCCACAAGCTCCCTACGTAGCCTGTTCCAGAGCTGAACTATCCGTAGAGTTAGACAGTTTTTCCTAATATCCTGCGTAAATCTCCCTTGCTGCAAACTAAACTGATTATTTCTTGTCCTGCTCTTAGTGGACTCACCAGGGCAGGGAGAAAAGGGGGGAGGTTCCAATTCTTCTGTGCCAATTAACATGTAATTGTTTATCTACAGTCGAAAAGCTTCAACAGGATACTGAAAGAGACATGGCCCAGAATACCCCATAGCTTAGTTGTTAGGACACTCACGTGGGAAGAGAGAGACCCAAGTTTCAAATCTCTTCTCCGCGTGAAGCAGAGGGGGAATTAAACCCCAGTCTTCCAAATTCTGGGTAAGTTCTCTAGTCACGGGGCTAAACATTAGAAGAGGGGAACTAGCAGCTTAGGTGCCCAACCCCAGAAGAGGGTTCACAGCTCAGAATCCCAAACAGAGACCGATGCCTCCCTCTGGAACAGAAGTAGGCACCTACGTCACTGAAGGCAACACCGCTCTCCTTGGCATTTCCTTCTGGCTAGCCTTGGCAGCTCCCCACTCAGCAAGCACACTGGCGTTTGTGAAGCACATTCTTAGGCTCCTAGTTCTCTTCATGCAGGATATAGGGAGCCTGGGTGCCTAGCTTGGGGCTGTGGATTCCACACCTAAAAGTTGTGTGCTGTAGCAGCTATGTTCCTTTGTGGCTCTAGCTCTATCTATTTACGTATGTACGGGCATAGAACACGCCTGAAGTATCTCCCTTCCTGTAGAGGAAACCAGATCATTTCCATTAATTATAGTCCTTGAAATAACTAGACAACTTCACTACTCTTCCATTTCATCTAGGGCATGTCTACACTAGAGCGGCTGGAGTGGCACAGGCATGCAGCAGTAGAGCTGTAATGTAGACGCTTCCTACATCCACGGAAGGAGTTTTTGCATCCATGCAGGTAATCCACCTCTCCGAAAGGCTGTAGCTTGGTTGGCAGAAGAATTCTTCCATTGCCCTAGCTGCGTCTACACCGGGGGTTAGGTCGACCTAATTATATCACACAGGGTGTGAAATTTCACAGTGTGGCTAGGTTGATATAAGTTTTAGGTGTAGACCAGGCATGAGTCTACTCAAAGTCCTTTCCTTCTGCTGATTGCCCTCAGGAGATTTCTGTGCTGCTAGGTTTTCTGTCATTACCTTTGTCAACTCCTGAGGATCACCAGTTGGATGAACTCCTTTCGGAAAAACAACAAGACAATTCAATTGTGAGAGGATGAAAATGGGTGAAAAAAATCCCTCCTGAACCCCGTGACAATCAGCTAATGCCGTGTAGCCAGAGATCTATTACCCCTGGCATTCGCAGGCAGAACTACAGATGTCATTAATAATCATTAAATCATGCAGCAGCAGGAAGCAGAGAATTCCAGAAGAACACCTCCTGTAAAGCAAGGGTGTTGACTGTCATGTGGTTGGGAGACACGCAAAAGGGAGGCAATTCATGTGGTAATCTTCATGAGTAGAGACAGGATATGGAGGAAAGCCTGCTCGTTCAGATGCTTCCGAAGAGCTGCAATGCAACTGAGGAGGTCATTAGTGCCTTTAGGCTATTAATGGAGAGACAACATTGCAATGAGTTCAGAGCCAATGTACTTTACTGAAGCGTAGGAGCCGTGATGTCCTGCAAATCACAAAAATGTGTAATGTTGAAAGAGCCATGAAAATATATCACCGAGATGTGTTTGACTGTAGTGTAGTGTATATGCGCATCTGTTTGGTGTGCATATGATGTGTGTATAGTGTATGCATGCGCTTGGTCTCTTTGTAGGTGCATCCACATGTATGGCGTGTGGGCACTTGCATGTATGATATGTATGTGGGGGTGTACTATGTATGTGAGTGCATGCAAAGGTGTGTGTGCATAGTGTATTCATTCATGTGCGTGATATGTACATGCTTTTGCAGTGTGTATGTGGGTGTATGCACACATGGCGTGGTGTGAGTGATTGTGTCTATGGTGAGTGTATACATGTGCATGTGCTTGGTGTATGTGTGATATGTATGGATGAGTGCACATGTGAGTGGTGAGTGTGTGTGTGTGGCTTGTATTGGGGTGTGTGGCCTCATGGAGGGCAGGCGTTTCTGTGAAATGTATTAGATATGAAACCTGGTACAATTATTGTTTTTGTGTAGCGCCAAGGTCTCACCTCTGTCTCACCTGCAGATGCTGTCCCTCCTGATCTGAAGGTGCATCACTCGGGAGAGGTGAGGAAGTCTGCATGACTATTGCTCCATTGTACCTGCCTGGATAAATGAAGGATTTTAGTCTGCAGTGCTGTCAGTCAGACACCATTCACCCATTCATCAGTCCCTGAGGAGGCAGCTCAATCATGAGGAGACTCTGTGATTGTAGGGCCTTTTTTGGAGTGCTTATGCATGCATGCATTGGGCAGAATTCCCTTGGTGGCATCCGCTGACTCCCTTGCCATGATCTCGGAATGGGCTTTGCCTGGGGTCCCCATGTTTTGTCCCTATGACTCCACTGCTCTGCACTTTTTCTTTTGTCTTAAGTACTCAGCTGGCCACCGTCTTCTTTGGGTCCCTTTCCTTCCCTTCCCTCCCCTCTCCTGAGGCACAACCACTACTGAGGTCAGCTAAGACACAGCCCTAAGAACCTGATCCTGCAAGGATCACTTTCTATCAACCCCTTTTAACTTCCGTGGCATTGAAAACATGCAGCATCTTAACAGGATCAGACCCTCTGGAAACGTGTTGATTTCATTAGCATTATCCCTTCATGATTTTAAGCTCCAGTCTTCTAAACATGAGTAACTTTACTCACAGCATTAGATCTCTTGACCTCAATGAGACTACTCACATGAGTAAAGTTACTCACATGCTTAAGTGTTTGCGAGGCTGCAGCCCTTAGAACAGGGGCGGGCAAACTTTTTGGCCTAAGGGCCGCATCGGGTTTTGGAAATTGTATGGAGGGCCAGTTAGGGGAGGCTGTGCCTCCCCAAATAGCCCGGCATGGGCCGGTCCCCGCCCCCCATCCGACCCCCCCCTGCTTCTCGCCCCCTGATCCCCCCCCCCGGGACTCCTGCCCCATCCAACCCCCCCTGTTCCTTGATGGCCCCCCCGGGACTCCTGCCCCATCCATCTTCCTGCTCCCTGTCCCCGACCACCCACGGAACCCCCGCCCCTGACTGCCCCCCACCGCCCCATCCAACCCCTCCTCTCATTCCTGACTGCCCCCCCAGGACCGCTGCCCCGTCAAACCACCCCTTCTCCCTGTCCCGTGACTGCTCCTGAAACCCCTGCCCCTGACTGCCCCCCGCCGCTCCATTCAACTCCCCCTCTCCTTCCTGACTGCCCCCCCGGGACTCCTGCCCCCATTCAACCCCCCTGTTCCCCACTTTCTGACTGCCCTGACCCCTATCCCCACCCCTGCCCCCTGACCACCTCCCCGAACTCTCCTGCCCTCTATCCAACCCTCCCTGCTCCCTTACCGCGCTGCCTGGAGCACCGGTGGCTGGCAGCGCTACAGCGGCACCACCCAAAGCACCGGGACAAGCAGCCGCGCCGCCTGGCAGGAGCCAGCCACGCCACCGTGCAGCGCAGAGCATCGGGTCAGGCCGGCTCTGCAGCCCCGCCACCCAAAGCATTGCACCGGCGGTGCAGTGAGCTCAGGTGGCGGGGGAGGGGGAACAGCAAGGGAGGGGCTGGGGGCGAGCCTCCCGGGTCAGGAGCTCAGGGGCTGGGCAGGAGGGTCCTCCAGGCCGGATGTGGATCTCTGCCTTAGAACCTAACTGTTGTCCCCTGTATGTGGCTGATTTAGGACCCTACCTTGCTCCTTTGGCCACTGTCTTCAGTTGGAGCCAGATTGGGCCCTTTGACTGGGAACTCTTTAAGGCAAGGCCATGTCTTTTTTGTTTTCTGTGGAGTGGTGTTTATATAGAAGTACTACATGAATAATAAGAAAAATAATCTAAATACAAAGTGTCATTTTGTTATTAGCAGTAAAACGTTTTATTAAACAAAGAAAAATATTTTTAAATGTTTTCCAGTAAACAGTCAGAATGTTGACTTTTTCACAACTTATTACATTTAAACACCATTAGGAATGTTGATTTAAAAATACTTTCCTATTACACTTTTGCAGAAATGTTGGCAAAGGCACTTTTTATTAAACAACTGAAAGTGCTGATTTAATTTTTAGAAATGAAATGTTAACCATTGGCAGAAATATTTATTTTTTTAGACAGTTTTCTAAAGCACCAGCCGAAACACTGAATTTTAAGGCAACTTCTTATCAATATAAATCAGCAAAATATGTTGATTTAAAGACATTTTTAATTAAATCTCTTTTACATGGTGGAAAGTTAAAAAATCCTTTTAAATATCCTCAGAAAACTGGAGGGGACTAGTTGGCATTCCACAGCATGTAACAATGTATAGGGTTTGGAACGTTGAGACTCTGGAAAGACCCGATTGGCTGAAGGCACGCCCTCTCCCCCCACTCCTGAGCCTTTCTTCTCCCTGTGTGTGCAGGCGAGCTCCCCCTAGCGCTGAGAGGTGGGAAGCGCGGAGGCCGGTCGGCCATGCAGATCAGGTCCTCGGAGCTGCTTGTTGATTGGCTGTGGCGGAGCAGTGTTTGCTCACCGCTGTCCTTAGTCTCTAGACGGGAGTGCTCCAGTCTCCAGCAGCAGCCGCCGCAGCAGCCCTGCAATTGAGGAGTAGAAACCTGGCTTCTAATTGTTTTGTTGTTGTTTTTAGTTTGCTTTCTTGGTGGCTGTTGCCTTGACTAAGTGGGGCACGATGACTGTCAAACGGGTGGACCAAGGGCAGCATTACAGGCCAAGAATGGCATTCCTGAAAAAGGTAACATGGTCTTGAAAATATAATAGTAATTCTACCTGATAGCGTGACCATCAACATCTATTGCAGATCCCTATTTAGGACCCCTAGACACATCTGTAAAATGTTTGCCACCTGTATGGCTAATCAAGGCGGCAGTTTGACGGGCAGGGCGTCAACAGGCATTTTGTTATTACGTATTGTTTATGACCGTTTGCTGAATTGAACGTCTTCAAGGGCACTTTTGTGACTTATCGGTTATTAAGTGTTTCAAAATCCTTTTTAGTTCTCTTTTTCCTGCTCTGTTGTTACTGAAGGATTCAAGGCAAGTGTCCTCATTTTCTGCAGGCTCCAGAGGAGGGCAACCTGTTACATGGTACTGTTTGCATCATGGGAGTCGTAGAGGCATTGTGATAAAAACTGAGCGGGGGTGTTTAAGATGTATATTCAAAACAGCCACAAAAAACATTAATTCCTCTAATCATGCAATTTTATACTATGCCTCCTATTGGAAAGTTTTTCTAATTTTTTTCCCCTGAGGGCCACTCTAACTGTATCATTCATTGGGACAAAAATCATCATCCCAAAAGTTCGATTCCCTAATTCTGCTTTGAGACATAATCTGGTTTATTTTCCCTCCCAGGAGTCACTCTTTGCTACGTATGACATACAGCTCATGTACATTTTCAAGGGGTACATCATGCCAAAAGGTTTGCGGTCTGGCTGCTCTACAGCATTTTGGAAGGGGCGTGTGTATTTATAATTGTTAGACGTTTACAGAGCATGACGATTAAAAACTACGGTTTGGATGAAATGTATAATTTTGTAAAGTGTTTCTGTTTTTTTTCAACATCCATTTAGAAGCATTTTAATATAACCAGTATTTGAAAAGATTTTAAACAGGATAGGTATTAATCCAGCTTTTCTCCCATGAGTAGTCTGTCTTTCTTGTCTATGGCTTATCCTGTTGAATGGAATTAGCTGAATTTTCAGTGACAAGTACAGCTGCCTGGTTCAGGTTTGCGATATAGAGAACTCTCCAAAACAATCAGGGGCAGCAAAAAAATTAGAAAAAGTATATACATCCACTCTTTTGGCAGAGCATGTGTGTAAACACCCCAACAGGAGGAGGTGGTGGGACCACAAATCTAAAGGTGAGATGAGATGGAGCGTGAATTTATTCAGTCTGACAATGTGAGTCCTATAGCAACAAACACTTGCACTTTGCATGCTGAAGGAGGCACACACAATACTTCCTGTGGGGCTGTTTGTTTCTCGTGGCTTTGGCAGAGAAGCTCTGTCCTGTCAAGAAGAAAAAATAGTGGGCCAAATTTGGGGTTGGTTTGTACTCTGTGAAATTCTACTGACAGTGATGGGAAGGTCCAGAGCATTGGCCTCTATATGAAAACAAAACCAAATGCACAGCATTCAGTTACCTAGCTGTAAAATGGGAGTGGTGCTGCTTATCAACCTTTGCAAAGTGCATTGAGATTCTAAAATGGAAGAGTCTGTGTAGGTGCAGTGAATGCCAGTACACTCTGGATTATCTGGTTAGCAGTGGGGATATGGATTTTGTTCAGATAATTGGAAGTTTGGATAATCAAGAGGGCAGGAGCCATTCAGCAGCGGGGTGACTTCCCCTGCAGCGTGGTCCTCCTCCTCCTCCTCCTGGTAGTCCTGGCCAGGGGTCTTTGCTCTGCCCTGCTCACTCACTCCTGTGACAGCGGGGCTGCAGGCGGCTCACTGTGCTGCAGGAACCATTCAGCAGCAGGGTGGCCTCCTCTCTGGCCAGGGGCTCCTATTCCTCCTCCTCGCACTCCTGGCTGGGGGTCTCCGCTCTATATCCAAGGTACTGCATTATCCAAATCACTTCCTTGTCCCCCAGCATAAGCTGCACGGGGGAGAAAGAAGGGATCTGGATACTGCAGAGGTTTGCATAACAGGGTTTTGGATGAATAGGAGTATACTGTATTATTATATTTGGCTATGTACAGCTGTACATCACTATCCATGAGGCTAGTCATGACGTATAGTGCTATGCAACGTGTGCAACAGCGGCAGAATCTGGCCCTTTATTATCACGTGGGGTCCGAATACGGAGTACACATTTTTAAATGAAGTAAGATGGACCTTTCGTGTTAGCAAGCTTTCCAAACACTGAAACAACTATCAGTGGTTCCATCCTGCACGTACAGAGTAGTGTCATTGGCTTCACTGGGAGGTGAGGTTGCTCAGCACCAGTCTGAATCAGACCACTATTGTACCAATATAGAGTTGACAGTGAAGTTTCCTGGAGGCTTCGTACAGAGGCTTATATGCCTAGCTTTACAAGTACACACTCATCTACAGCTATCCTGGCAAATGCTGCTAGCTCTTTTAAAACACAGTGATACATATCTGAGACATATTGAGCCCAGCTTCTGGCAGTTCCGCTGGAGGACGCTCCCATTCAGCTTACATGGGGCTGATCCAAAACCTTTTGAAATCAATGGAAAGACTCTCGGGGTACGTCAGGGTGCTGCAAGAAAATCCCTGCGGCAGTGAGGGTCAACTGACTTGGGCTCGCTCTCCGGGGTTAAAAACAGCGGTGGAGACATTCCCACTCGGGCTGGAATCCAGTCTCTGAAACCTTGCGGGGGACAGAGGGTCCCAGAGCCCAGGCTCCAGCCCAAGCAAGAACATCTACACTGCTATTTTTAGCCCTGTATTGTGAGCCCAAGTCAGTTGACCAGGGCTCTGACACTCACTGCAGCCCTGGTGCAGAAAGGGCGCTCTGCAGTCAGCATGAGCCTCTGCTTCCTGCACTGGTACTGGTATACAGAGTGGGGGGGGCAATGCCCCCTCCCATGCCCCCCCAGTCTCTGCCCATGTGCTCAGCACCTTTAACCTCACGGACAGCGGGACTTGAGGATACTTGGTAAGTGTCTGCTCAACACCTTGCAGGATCAAGCCCATAGGAAGCTGAGATACCGCATAAAGTCTTCATTAATTGCTCAAGTCTGTGCAAATGCCTTGCCATCAGTTGGCACCCACAACAATCACATATTCTCCAAGTGTGTATTTGTGCCAGCTGGGCGTATGGGCTTCTCTGCTGATGTCACAATGCTGTTGGTCCTGGTAGCAGTGTGGGAGTTGCAATCCTAGTGCCTTTGACGGTGCCCGTGTGGGCTGCCTGTCAGCTTGATACTGACATACACAACGTGGGGTGCATGTGACAACGGATTCTCTTCCCCCACGCATGAGCTTTGTAGCTTCTCCATGCAACTGATGCTCATCTGAAATGGCTTCACGCTGTACACGGTTGGTTGTGAATTAAATGGCACCACTGAGCTAACCGTGTGCAAGGGAGCTGGGCTGTCATGCTCCAGGCTTAGGGGTGTATAGCAACATGCTGTAGCAATGTATCCAGAAAGCAAATGCGGGTAGCAGCTGCTGCTTGTGCTGTGAGTAACCACAACAGCTCGGCTAAAGCTGAGGGCAAACAGCTTTCTAAAGGAATCTCCAGCAGCACCAATTAAAGCAGCCAATAAAAGGGTTTGTGCCCTTTATTGGACTGAATGATTTTTGGGTTTAGTTGCTTTTATCCTCCTGCTTGGTGTTTTAGGATAGAAATGTCCTGTGGGTCTAGTTCTGGGCCTGGAACATGAACAAATGTTCACTGGGCAATTGGCTTTCAGCAACAAACTCACTTTCATTTCTGATCTAATTTATAAGCCATCCCAGATTCCCAACAGCCAGCACAGTAACCTGACCTCAGGGATTGCTACCAAATGGTTTGGCTGCTGATGTTGCCTGGTTAGAAGAGGATGAGGGAAGTCGAGAGAGCAGTACCCCATTTCCCCTCCCCCCATGTGGTGTGGGGAGGGGAAGTCACTATGCCCCACAATCTCTAAAGCATCTTCTAATTATGGGAGCCTCGGGTTTTGGGTGGTGTCTAAACTTGGGCACCCAGAATCAGACCTGCCAAAAAATTATAGAGTCTAGTCTGGAAACTGTGAGCCAGAATCTCTCTGTGCCTCAGTTCCCCACTCTGTGAAGTGGGCATAATATTTACCCACCTTGTAAAGTGCTTGGAGCGCCTCAGGCAAAAGGTGCCTGGAAGTGTAAAGCATGAAACAATCAAGCTTTGAGAGCTTCCTTTGCCATATTAAAGGGGGCTGGCTGTGCCAAGCACCTGCTGTGGCGTTTACAATCGGGTTTTAAGTGGTGGGTTAAAAAGACGCTGTTAAATCCCTTCCCTAGGTATTTACATTCTGATGCTCTCCATTCTGTGTGGTGTCCTCCTAGCCTTTTCTGTTTTGTGCCTCCTTACATGCTGTGGTCATTCAGAAATTCAGGGTGACAGTGGGGATAGAACTCAGTCCTTCCTGCTCCAAAAAGCACAGGCCTCTCCTAGTTGAGGTTAAGGTGAATCTCTATTCGCTGATGGCACTATCGGGTCTATGACACACAGTCGAGCAGTTCTGATTCCATCCAGCAGAGAGCAGTGCTAGTTCATCACATTACTGGTATAGAGCTAGCCGAGAGGTTACCATCCGTGAACAATAAAAGTGAGAAAAATGGAGGGTAAGTTAAAGAAGAGAGGAAAAGAGAAGAAATAGGAGGCTACAAAAGCCAGTGGAGGGATGTGGGTGTGAGAGCAGTGGGTCGTCTGTAGTGAGGAACTGCAGTAGATGGTTTGTGCTGAGAACCAAAATCCCAAAAGAGCTGGAAGTGAAGTGGTAGGGAAGATAATAAGGGTCTAAGAAGGGGAAGAAGAGAACAAAAGGGGCCTGATCTGTATCCTCTTACTCTCGTGTCTGTCTCTTGGCGTTACTCCTGCTTTACCCCAGTGTCAGTGGGATCAGAGTCAGGCCCAAAGGCAGGTGGTGACAAAAGTTGGTATATAAGAAGCTTAATGCGAAAGGCGCATGGGGGATTCCGAAGGACAACAAAGACCTCGGCGATGATCCTTGGGAAGGATTCTGTAGGCCCCTCTGCCCGTAAGCCAGCACCTGGTAACAGGTGTTTCTAACACCAACTCAGCCCAGCCTTCAGCAAGACACACGTGTGCGGATGGAATATGGCAAGCGTTGCTCTTGGAGAAGGCAAGGCAGTCAGTTTGGCACCTGCGGCCTGTTTTAAAGCATGGTCTGGCGATGGGAAGCACCTGCAACAGCTGCTTGGGTTCTTTTATTTATGTGTTTTTCTCTCAAACCATCTGAGAAGCGCTGTGGCAGGAAAGCCCGTTAAGCAGTGAAGCGAGCTTAAGAAATAAACCCTCCAAGTTACACATGCTTTGGGTCATACCCTCAGTGGGTGTAAATTGGCACAGGTCAGTGATTTACACCCGCTGAGGACCTGGCCCACCATTGTGCAGTGGCTCGCCTCAGGGCTGGTGGTGGGATATGTACCTTTCCCTTCGGTTCTGTGCTAGCTGCATCATGACTCATATCATGTAGGTAGGGCTGAAGGATGGGGCCTGCCTGTTCCCTCTGCTTCTCTTTCAAGCTGGTCTCTCAAGCCCCTTCTAGCGTCTTCTGGAAGTATGGTTTAGTTAGAAACAGGCCTGACTCCCGGATCCTGAGCTCAGAACTGGAAGTTTCAATCCAGCTCCATCTTTGGTATTAATTCCTTTAGCTCAAACTCTCTCCTCAGCCTTTTGCCCTCAAATCGTCCTTTTGGAGCAGGGTGCCTGCTTTTTCCCCCTAGCTCCCAGCGCTTGTGTCGTGAAACAGCTGTTTCGAGTGTCTGGGAGGGAGCGGGGAGGAGGGGGAATATGGCACGCTCAGGGGAGAAGGCGGGGACGGGGATTTGGGGAAGGGGTCCAATGGGGCAGGGAGGGGTCAGAGTTGGGGTGGGGACTTTGGGGAAGGGGTTGGAATGGGGGCAGGGAAGGGGTGAAGTTGGGGTGGGGCCAGGGGCCGGGGTGGGGCTGCGAGCAAATACCCCCTACCCCGTGGAGTGTCCCCTTTTTTGAATGTTCAAATATGGTAACCCTAAGAAGATAGCATAAAGGACTGGAACTTGGAACACCTTGGTTCTATTCCCAGCTATTTTACTGGCCTGCTGGGTGACTTTGAGCAAGTCACTTCCTTGCGCTCTGCCTCAGAAGACAGGATAATATTACTGACCTCCTTAATAAAGTGCTTTGAGTTCTGCTGATGAACAGGGCTAGGCATTAATGTTATTTTGACTTTTGCATATATCCTTGTAAATTTCATGAGGAGGCACTGTTACAGTGGTGTGGGGGTAACACTGAGCAAAGAAGGGTTCTGTGGCAGAGGGGAATCGCCCTTAACTGTTAATTTCCAGGCTGGTTAGCATTTGGGGGTAGGATTTTTGTAGCAAAAGAGCGATAGTGTGCAGTGGACAGGTGTGAGTGGACTTCAGGGAAACACACTTTCCATCTGCACTTTTTTTTTTTTTAAATAAAGTTTCAGTTGGTTAACAAGCTCTTTAATGTTTGTAAAAGCACTTTGTGACCCTGTCTCGATACATGACTATTAATTGCAGGCCTAGAAAAGAATAAAATGAGCAGGATGATGCTGGGATTAAGATGAAAGGGTGCTTTACCGCCTCGAAAATTGGAGCTGGGAGTGTGTTCTCTACAAATAGGAGCAGGGAAGGCTGGGTGAGGGAGCAGAACCGGGCAAGCATTTATGATGGAGTAGATGGCAGATGTTTAATTAGAGCACTGCGAGTTGGTGCTGGCATCCTAGAGAGTCTACTGGGAGAATGTGTCGAGTGGCTTTGTGTTAGAATGTGGTTAAACCCCTTCAACTCTGAATGCGTTGCCATCACAGGCAAAACCTCCACAAACACCATTTGACTCCTGGGTTAAGGTGTTGGAATTTGGAAATGTCTGCTCTGAGGGGAATTGCTGTGTAATCCCTAAACCTATCTCCACATGGCTTTAAAGTCAATCCTGTTTGCATAAGCAAAGGTCAATTAGGCACAGAGCAGGGAGTACACACATGGCAAACAGCACAGTAATCCAGTGGCAGTAATCCATCCACTTTATGCCTTTAAAGAGGAAGGGATCAGTATAGTGGATATATCCCGAGAGTTCATTTTCCAGCATCAGAAATGTATAATTGATCATGGTCTGTTCTTTCAGGCTGCTGCATGGGCATAACTCAGAGTTTCATAGTGTATTGAAGTGTATCTGAGAGGAGCAGGGAACTATTTTCTCAACTCATCTGTGTAATGAACCAGGGGCAAAATCCTTGGCCACCTGGAACTTCTGGCCTGTCACTGCAGTGCAGCCACTTGAAATATCCTGGGGACAGCAGGGATGGTGGAACTCAGATCCTTCTGCTCCAGATACACAGGCCCTGAGCTAAACATCTCCATGAGGCATTAGCAGCCTCTGACATTAAGTGCTCATCTATACAGGAAGTTATTCAGAAATAGCTATTCCTGATTAACTCTTCCTAATTAACTCCATGTGTGTGGACACACTTATTCTGGAATAAGAGGTCCTTATTCTGCATTAGCTTAATCCAGTTTCCATTGCCCTTTTCTCCCAGCACCCTCTGTATGACACCTGTCTACTACGTTTTATTTATTAAACTACAGTAGAACCTCCAAGTTACAAACACCTAGGGATTGGAGGTTGTTTGTAACTCTGAAATGCACGTAACTTTGAGCAAAACGTGATGGTTGTTTTTTCAAAAGTTTACAATTGATCATTGACTTAATACAGCTTTGAAACTTTGCTACGCAGAAGAAAAATGCTGCTTTTATATTTTCTTAGTTTAAATGAAAAAAGCACTGGAACAGTTTCCTTACCTTAGCTGTCAAATCTTTTTTTTTAAACTTTCCCTTTATTCTTTTTAGTAGTTTACATTTAACACAGTACTGTACTGTATTTGCCTCTTTTTTTTTGGTCTCTGCTGTTGCCTGATTGTGTACTTCTGGTTTCAATGAGGTGTGTGGTTGACTAATCAATTTGTAACTGGTGTTTGTAACTCTGAGGTTCTACTGTAAACCCTTCTGAAGAATTGAAAGGGAATGGGTGTGGGGAGGGAAAACTGTTAAGGGACGAGATTATAGTTTTATAATGACCATGGTAGGACCGGCAGTGTGGTGTAGTGGCTAGGGTACTGGGCAGGGAGTGTGTAGACTTAGGTTCCACTCCCAGTCAGCCACTGACCTGCTGTGTGACCTTGGCCTCTCTGTGCCCTGTGTCTCCTCCCACCCTTAAAGCCTGTCTTGCCTATTTAGACTGTAAGATCTTTAGGGCAGGAGCTGTCTCTTATTATGTGTTTGTTCAGTGACTACTACAAAGCAGCCCTGATCTTGGTGGAGTCCTAGAGGTGCTATTGTAATATAAACAATACAAGAGTTGAAGCAGGAGGTGAGTATTTGAAATACAACTGACAATCCTACAGGGGAAATAAACCCATTTCCATACATTGCCTTCCAATAAGGCTATTTTTCTGCAAGGAAACAAACCCACATTTTGAAGCAGCATTAACACCTCCGCCTCCATAAAGGGAACATGCTTCTCTATTTCCTTTGGCTCTCTGCAGGGGGTTCTTATGCTATATTATTGTAGAAACACGCCACTCTCAAGGAAACACAAATGCCAGATGGAAGAAAAGGAGCATTCAGAGGACATCATGTTGGAGAAGACTTCTCACGCCCACCAGAGCTATCTTGGAGGTTTCCTGGTCCAGATAACTTGGGAGACTCCTTCAAACGCATTTGTTTTCTGTGTCCCTTTTTGATTTCCCAGAATAGTTGGAACCCACTGAGGAGTAAAAACAAAACAGCCCCAAACCTCAACCCCATAATGAAAGCTGTGGCCTATGTCATGAAACAAGAACTAACCTGCCTACAAAGGCAGTTGTGCCCTAAAGCATTTGGATAAGCTACTGCCTCAACCGCTTAGCCACAACAATGAGCTATAAAACCTCACTGAGCCAGAGGGTTTTACATAGTGACTGTACTGAATGTGGAGTGCAGAAATTCTGAGTTTAATCATTTGTATTGGGGGATGCCCCCAAGGACCAAACCTGAGTGCTGCAGCCAGATGTCAATGGGGCTGGGCTGGTGACTCATGATATGCAGCAATGAAGGAGATAGCTCCAGAGACACTTGCTTGTTTAGCACTTGGAGGCTGCTTTGGATTGCAGAAGCCTCTCCTTATGGGGATTTCCAAGCAAGGGGAAAAAGCAAAGCAGGTAACGAATTGGAGGATTAAATAGCTGACATTCAAAATTCTGTTCACTGTGCTACCTCCTCCTCCCACCTGCTGCCTCCTGCATTTAGACTGTACGGTCTCTGGGCAGGGACTGTTTGCTTTGTTCTTTGTCTGTAGAGTGCCTAGGATCATGGGATCCTGACCCTGGACTGGGATTCCTAGGTGTTACCATAAAACAAACAATAAACTTCTTCTGCGAGTACTGAGTTCAGGATTCTGCTTTTCCTCTCCACAGTTCATGGCCTCCCAAGTACAGACCAGGGAGACTTTGCCAGAGATGAAATTCACCCCCTATGCAGAGGTCTTAAAAACCACTGATCTGCTCAAAATAGGACTGATGTGGGTCTTCAGTGGTGCTTATGCTTTGTGCTGGCTCTTTGCGCTGTGGTAAATTTCACCTGGTGTGAATTGATCTCTGTTGCAGCCTCCCCCCGTGGACCAAGGCCAAGACGTGGCTTCAATATGTACAAAATGAAAACCAGCTAGAGAGCTCTCCTGGGCAAAATCATGTTACAAAATGTGACAAAGCTGCAGAAAGGAAAGCAGATGTCCTCATTGTATTTTAAACAGCCCTTCTTGGCTCCTGCTGACAAGCTGGTGCTGATGGCAACTTCTAATCTCTAGGAATCCCTAATAAGCAGCCGGTTCCCTTAGGAGAAGAGGAAAAGACCTGCTGAGTTTTGATCAGCAAAGTGCGCAGTTTGCAGCCGAATCAGCAGGCACCACCCGATGGCAGCTCCCTAGCTTGTCTCGCTTGTTTTCTTTGATATATGTTATTTCTTAAATGACCAGAGGGTGCGCAGCAGGGGTAGGAAAGCTACAAGTCTCCGGAGTTATTTGCTCATTAGGAAAAGAGAACATCCTGCACCAGAAGACTGAGTGGGTTTTGTGAACTAACTATTGGCTTTTGACTAGTAAAGGCCCAGCAGGGAGATGCTGAGAGCCCTGTACAACCACTCCAGACACGAGGGGTCAAAATGGAACATGGGCTAGATAACAAGCTGGCTCAAAAGACCAGGTCTTGAAAGGCACGGCTCCCACTGAAGCTTCTGGGACTCGCAGGGGTCAGAACTGTGGTGTGTATAGCTCTGTAACTTATCTGCCATGGTCTTGTTTTCTGTGCATTGCACCTTTAGATTTCTGCACACCTGCTCTCTTCAGTACTTATACAACCCCATTGCTACATTATCAGAGGACTTCACCATCTTCAGTGTATTTTTCTTCACAACACCTCTGGAAGGTAGGGCGATGCTGTTATCCCCATTTACAGGTGGGAAACAGAAGCACAGAGGGGCTAAATGACTCACCCAACGTCACACGGGAAGTCTGTGACAGAACAAGGAATTGAATCCAGGTCTCCCAAGTCACAGGCTAATGCCCTAAGCACGGGACCATCTTTACTCTCCTCAGAGCAACTGTTCTGTCTTCCTCCATCTTCAGAGCAAAGTCTGGTAGCTAACAGGAAATAAAATCTTGAAAGAGAAAAAAGTTATTTTGTATTCTTTTAAAAAGGGCTGAGAGGACAATTTCAAAGGTATTTAGATGGCTGAAAATGCAGATAGGCACCTGGGAGCTTATCTGTATCTTTAGGTGCCTCACTTACCTTTAAAAATCATGCCCGAGGGCCCAGAACCTCAAAGGTGTTTAGTCACATAACTCCCATTGTTTTCAGCTCCCATTGAAATCAGTGGGAGGTAGGTGCTTAAATATTCTTGAG
This sequence comes from Natator depressus, assembly GCF_965152275.1. Classification (NCBI taxonomy): domain Eukaryota; kingdom Metazoa; phylum Chordata; order Testudines; family Cheloniidae; genus Natator; species Natator depressus. The sequence continues at coordinate 6,708,065 of NC_134247.1, forward strand.
GATCTGGGCCTAAGTGTTAGGGCAGGAGTGAGCAAGAGCTCAAGAATAGCAGCACGATTGTTTCTCCCCTCACTTATAGGCACTTTGCACTGTTGTTACCCCACTTGCTTCAGTGGGGTTGTTGGTGATCTCACCATTGTGAGAGGAGAGTCAGGCCCAGTGGTGTTCCGTGGTCCACAAGAAGGGATGAAGAACCCCAAAGCTGCCTCTTTGCTAAGAGCTGTGTTTTATTTCTATTTCTGTTGTCATGGATGATCCCTAAAGTAGTTAAGAAAAGGACGGTGCCTTAGCCATTTTCCTAACCGGCTGGATGCTGAGTGCTGCCTGAGCGGTGCTGGCTGCCCTGAGCTCTCTTTGCCGTTAGGCTCCAACTGTCTTGCACTTTTTGCACAGCCCGTTAGCGGTGGAACGTACTTTTACTGCTGTTGTGTTTTAAAAATCCACCCCAGCTATTCTCTGCAGGCCCTGAAACAGACTGTCTTGGGTTTGGCTTTCACCCAGTCTGTGTGAAGAAAAGGAGGACTTGTGGCACCTTAGAGACTAACAAGTTTATTTGAGCATAAGCTTTCGTGAGCTGCAGCTAACTTCATCGGATGCAACACCTGTGTGGACCCCTTTGCTAATTCAACCCGGGAGTGATGCACTCTCAAGTTAGTCTTTAAGCAAAAGAGGATAGGTATGCAATGGAGCTAGCTGCCTGGGTATTATTCAACCCCACTGGTATTGCAACAGTTCTCTTGATGCCCCAGCAAATTGCTAGCAGAACAAAAAGGAACCCATGTTTGTAGTTTGTCAGTTGGCCACTGTCTCTCCTGAAAAAGCCAAGCTGAATTCTCTCTCAGCCGAATTTGTGTGCAACAGCTACATCCAGTGGCCCGGTAAACTAATCACAGGGGCGTGCCTCTCCTATGGGGTAGCCTAGCAGGGAGTGATTGCAAGATGGCACTCGGAGAAGGGATTGCCCATTGGGGTTAGCATGCCTGTACAAGTAGCATGTTCACATAAGCAGCTTCTGTGAAAGAGGGAGGGGAAGGGGGGTGAGCCCAGCCCCTTAATTCTCTCCCCTTGTGCTAGTCTGGATTAGTTGCCTTTACAAAATGGACCAGGTCAGGCTGTGCTCTTGTTTTGCCCTCCTGTTTGTTCTCACAAAACTGCTTGTACCCATCATGCTTTGCAGATTGAAGCCCTCCTCATGGAGATGCAGAATCCAGACACTGGCATCAAAATGCACACTCAGAGGGTGATGATCACAAATATCCCACATGCTATGACAGGTAAGATGCCAATGGCACTACCCTGCTATTTTTCTGAGCCTCTGGAGAAGAGCCTGTTTCTTTGTACAAATGCTAATAAACCCCAAACTGGCTTCTCTTACTATTATTCTATTTACAAGCTTGTATATGGCTCCCATCACCGTGTATCAGTGGCGTAGCTAGGCTAGGAAGAGTGCGTGAGCCCTGCTTTTGGGTGGACTGGCAATGACGGGGGGCCACCTCCACCTACGGGGATTATGGTTTTGTGGGGCCTGGGCCAGGACAACTGGGGGTCCCTCCCACCCCTTCTGACTGCAGTCCCTGTGTGCCCCTGCCATGGAAATGGGGTCAGGGCGTGGGGGCTTGCCTTGCTCTGCCTGCCCACTGGGCGCTCCCGCCAGGGAGCGGGGTCCGGGCACTGGGGCTTGCCCCAGTCCGCCTGCCAGCCTGGCACTCCCGCCGGGGAGCACGGTCCGGGCACAATTTGGGTGGGCCTGGATGGAAGTGGGTGGGCCAAGGCCCACCCGTGGCTACGCCCCTGCCATGTATGCTGTAGTTTCAGGCAAAAAAGAAAAAAAGGTGAGCTTGTGCCCTTCCCCCATCCTCCTTATTTTATGACTCTGTGATACACAACTATTTATCATCCGGCATGAGGCCACTGTTTGTTAGGGATAAAAATCAAGACCCTTTCTCCATTTACCATCACTGGGGAGGAATATTGTTCCTTGGTTAAAGGCTGGATCTGTAGGTGTAAAGAGTGCTGAGAATTCTATCAAACAAGTACAGCGCAAATGAGCATTTAATATACAATTAACCCCCCTGAGTGGGGGGATTAACTCTGGGTAGGCTGGGCAAAAACTCCATAGCCATGCTGGCTTAAAAGTGTATTACTAATACTTTCTAACTAATGTTCTAACCCTCTAGGATAGACAAGGCAGTGTGTGCCAGTTAGGAGCCTAAAATGGGCCATGTGCCTGTGCAAATACCTGATTTCTGCATGCACATCAGACATTTTGCTCACTTATGAGAAGGGTCTGCAAATATAGGCCTGTTGTTTCATGCATGCATCTTTGGAAATCTGGGCTGAAATCCTGGCTCACTGTGTCAATGGCAAAATTCCTGTTGACTTAAATGGGCACAGGATTTCGCTCCAGCTCTTAAAGAAGAAGATAGGAAGGTCATTACTAGTTAAAAACAAATGATTGCCCATATGGCCTTAACAAGTCATACTGTGTCTGAACTGAAGAGCTGTTCCCCTCTCCACCCCTATGACGTACCTACTTCGGAGAGATCTTCAATAGCTATGGCGTAAGGTAGTGTACTCTCCTCCTGTAGCATTCCCTTGTGTCAGGGTATAATGCTGCAAGGGGTCCTGGTCCCTGGCATCTCCTGCAGGCCGTCTGTCTCTTGCTGGGTCTTCTGTGGCTCAGCTCTCCGGTCAAGTCACTAAGTTCAGTCCCCTTCCAGGGTAACAAGAAGGTCCAGCTGAAAGTTCACAAGAAATCCAAATACAAAAGAGCCTCCGTCCCATCCTTTGGGGTCAGTCATCAGCCTCACCTTGAGCTCACTATTGCTTCCAGTGGGCTTGCATGATCCTTCCTGAGGGACTGGTGGGGGAACCCAGGCCCACCCCCGACTCCAGGTTCTGGCCCAGGAACCCTGTATTGGGCAGGCAGGTCAACTTCTTCAGACTTGCTGCTGTTTTCCTGGGCCGCTTCCTTCCTCTGACCCCCCGCGTGTTGCTTTCCTGCAGCTTGTGCGTAACGCAGCCTTCCTTTGGTTCCCAGGCCTCTGGATTCTCCCCAGGTCCTCCTAGCTCCTCCTTTCTCTGCTGGAAGAACCATCCTTCCACCCCTCTCAGCTTCCACTGAAGTGCTTTTACTGACCCTAACTCAGGGCTCCCCTCTGACAGGAGCCTGACCTGCTCTCTGCAGGAGAATCATGTCCCCTCTGCAGTCTCCCTCTGCCAAGTTCTCTCCAGTTCCTTGTGAGGGCCAGGTACCTAATGATCCTTACCTACTTCCACCCCCACTGGGCAAGAGGCAATGAATCAGCCATAGGTGCACTCACTGGCTCTTAACTCCACATCTAGCAGGTGATGAGAGTGTGCCCCATCACATCTGGATATACATTTCCAGAAAGAATTAAATGGGCAGAGCGATACCAGACTGTAATATGGAGCTTTAGAAATGAATAGCAATCAATTAATCTCCCCTTTGAGCATTTTCTGGTAATAATCATTTTTCTTGAATTCACTGGAGAGAAGCAAAATATTCAACCCACTTCTATGCCTCTAAATTACAGCTTTTCCTCATTTGAATAGGTTGAAGAAGAAACAGACAGGTAGCTGTGTTTTGATGTGCCAAGTTTGTCATTGCCATCAGCTGCTAACACACTCTCCTTTTGTGTGTGCCAGCTCCTTTCACATGGCGCTGGAAATACACTATCAACACCTTTACTTCCCTCTCCTAGAAAACATCAAAAGAATATTACACTATAAATACATGCTGTTTTGCACACCTTGTACCAAATTCTGCTCTCGTTTTGCCCCTTCTGCAGCCCTGGGGAACCCAGGAGTGCAGAAGATCCTGCTGTTCCTCTCGGCCAAATCGTCCTCTCCAGTGATGTCCTGGGGCTGCACTGGGGTCACTGAGAGGAGGATTTGGTCCTGAAGAACTGTAGAGGAATATTGCTTTCTCCATTTTCTGGATGGGGAAACTGAGGTAGAATAATAGAATCAAAGAATATTAAGAGGTCATCTAGTCCAACCCCCTGCTCAAAGCAGGACCAACACCAACTAAATAATCCCAGCCAGGGCTTTGTCAAGCTGGGCTTTAAAAATCTCTAAGGATGGAGATTCCACCACCTCCCTAGGTAAGCCATTCCAGTGTTTTACCACCCTCGTAGTGAAATAGTGTTTCCTAATATCCAACCTAGACCTCCCCCACTGCAACTGGAGACCATTGCTTCTTATTCTGTCATCTGCCACCACTGAGAAGAGCTGAGCTCCATCCTCTTTGGAACCCCCCTTCAGGTAGTTGAAGGCTGCTGTCAAATCCCTCCTCACTCTAGGTAGATATGTTAAGTAACTTGCTAGAGGGCACGATGGGAATTGGTGTCAGGGCAGGGAGTAGCTGGCAGAACTTGGGAAGTTGTGACCATCAATCTTATTCTCAGACCATGCCTTCTATCCTTCTACACACTATGGGGCAGACCCTTTGTTTGCTTAAATAGGTGTAGCACAAAGTCAGTGAAGTGATATATAGCAGCAGAGGCTCCGGCCCTACATCTTCCAATAGCGCTATTACGATGTTTTAAGACAGCACTGTGGAGCTGGGAAGTTCTTGTCATACTGGAGATAACCAAGCGGCCCCATTACATTTGTGAAAATATGATGAAAGCAAATACGAATTGCGATGATGATGCATTATAAAGTACAACCGTGATTAAAAAATAATCCATGGTTAAATGATGGGAAGGGAAAACACCTCTGGGTGGCCATAGCCTGGTGGTTGCTGTCTGCTTTTACTCCGGTTCTGTAATTCCTGCACTAAGTGCCCTCTTCCATAAGGTCATAAATCCTGCCAGCTGAGGAAATCTGACTTCTGGTCTCCTGCACTCTAATCACTGTTGTTTCCTGGGCTGTGATATTTGTAGTGCTGCCTGGATTGCATATCCATTGACTGAATACTGAGTGTTTCCAAACAGATCAACGTATAGATAGTGCGGGGGCCTAGAGTGTGTGGTATAAATGGGCACAACTCCACTGAAGGCAATGCAGAGAACTTGGCTCTTTGTGTTCAGGAAACTACGTAGGTGCAAGCCAAATCCCTAAAAATCCCTAAATCCCTAAAAAATTTCTTTGCAGGGGGCAGATAGTCCCCATGTTTAATTTGCTTCTTTTAGGGAGAGCACTTACAGTCAGAGCTCTCTAGGTATGAGTGACAGAATAATCTTTTAATTTGATCTATTTAAGGAAGCAGTCAGTGGGATAAAAGCTCCAGGCTCCTAGTGCAAGGCTAAGTAATCAGTATAATGTCAGGAAAGGTCAACACTTCAATCTGCAACTGTAGGTGACATTTGAAGGGAAAGGTTAGTAATTGATCAGGGACTGAATGCAATTTAGCCTGGCCTTGTTTAAATGGCGAGAGCTTCACAGTTTTGTTTGCTCCTCAGAAGATAATGAAAAGGCTCTAGTGGAGGCTGATGGCTGACGTTGTGTAAGCCAGGTCACTGGGGTTTAAATGATTCCCAGACCGCATGTGGCCCCTCTGTGCAGAGGTGATTTCACCCCCCTGTGAGGTTTTAAAACCGAAATACCTAACACAGCCACCCTGACCCATCACATGCCCCTATAACCACCTCCTCACCAACTTCCTTTTGGGCACATTTTCTTCTAGGGAGGAGGGATTCTTCTTGTAAATATTGGAGCCCTGAAGATCCCTCTCCCCCATTTCTTTCCTTAATACCCCACACCTCTGAGGTCCCTGTTACAGCCACCAGCCTCCTGGCCCAGGATGACTGAACTGGGTCCTCTTCAAGGTCCATCACTACCACTCCCTGACCATCATGATAAGAGAGCAGCGGTGCTCATGTTGTCATCCAATGCTGTTAGAGGGTAGTTCCGTTTCCATGACCCATTCCATATTTGGCTTTGCATAGGATTGGCTACTTCGTGTCAGTCCAGATGGCATTTTTTGTGATGGAGGTGTCTGGACAGAGGCCCACAAAACTCATGTCACATAGCCAGCAGATGGTAACAAGTCTTAGATTTGAACCTACAATGACCTAAAAATGAGGGGCTCTGTATTAGTCCTGGTTGATGGTTTTTAATCAAAATATATTGTTGACAAAAATAGCTTTTTGACCAAAGTGAAAGTTTTAAAATTTAATTTTGGCTGAAATTTTTCAATTTTTTAAAATTTTGTCTAAAAAAAATGGAAACTGAAAATATTTTGATAACCAAAATATTACAGTTTTTAACATTTTCCTTTTTTGGTTCAGTTTTCAGGAAAAACTTCTGGCTTTTGGTTTTTAAAACCCAAACATTTAAATTAAAAAAAATGGTTTAAAGAAACTGAAAACATTTTTAGTTTTTAAAAAACATTTTCAGTGAAAATATTCTGTTTCTGAAAATCAAAAATTCTCATGGAAAATTTTGCAAAACAGATTTTTGTTTCCTAAAACTTCCTGTAGAAAGACATTTTTTAACCAGCTCTATTCTGTTTCCCATTACCAATTCCCCAAGACTTCTACCTCCTCTGCCTACTGAATGTATTTCTATTCAAACAATAAATCCCTTTTCAAGCTGGATTCATGAACACTTTTTATATCACTGAGTTATACATTTTCAGCCTTTGAAACCTGAATTGTTTCTTTATGCTTCAATTTAATTTGCGAGTAAGGATTCTAATTGAGTTGTGTGATTCCTGATGAGCATTCCCTTCCTTTTCATGCTGGCAATAAAAAGTTCCCTATGAGTTCACCTTTACAAAGAACACATCCACTTCACATTTCCAATTACGCTGAGTTTTGATGTGGAGTCTCACTAGCAACACTGAAAATTGTTCGTCTTTATAAAAGATTTTGTTTGGTTATTGCAGAAAGATATGAATTAAAAACTAGCAGAAATATGAATTTTAAAATGAAGGCATTTGTAGATATCTAAAGGCACAATAGCAGCAGCTAAAAGATGTTTAAAAATACCCTGTGCAGGGACTGGCTGGGTGTCTCACATAATGGGCAATTACTATTATTTGTTGTTTGTATTGCCATAGCGCCTAGGAGCTCTAGTCATGGACAGGACCCCCATTGTGTTAGGTGCTGTACAAACACAGAACAAAAGAGACAGCCCCTGCCCCAGAGAGCTTGCAATCTAAGTAGTGATAATACTTTGCCCTTCCATTGTGCTTCTATCTCAGGATCTCAAAGCACTTTGCAGACATTAGGCTGAACTTCATCCTCCCTCTAAGGAAAGGACTATGCGTCAAGTCCCACTTGAGCCCAGACATGGCCTGTGCATGTCAAAGCAGTCTAGGAGCAAGGCCTCCCAAACAGCAAGCCCCTTGCTAGTCTAGCAGTGAATTGAAATTCAGCTGAAAATGACCACCCGGGCAAGTCAACTCCACGACAGAAAATAAACAGTTCATTGCCCGCTTCAGCTGAAGGTGCAGTCAGATTGCTAGGCCCTGACTCAGGCCTGGGAGCTTTGGGTTAGAACCAGGGAGCTCCTCTTCTGCCCCGAATTCAACCAACACCCACCCGGTGAAGAAGCAGGCAAGCCTTCTTATCTCGCGTGATGGGTCCGGATTGGCTGCTGCCTCTGTCTCTCCCGTCTAGCCGCTGGGGAGGGGATCACGTCTTGTTGGTTGTGCTGGTACTAGAGCCTGAGTGGCATCTCTAGGCAGTGCTTGGAGGACTAAACTCACTGCCCCTCTTTCCCAAGTGACGTTCTTCCATTGGGCGGGTGCGTCACAGTGGCGATGCCTTCATCGGGGTAGAGGAGGCCTGGTACGCTCTGTCATAATGCACCATTTAGGGTTTAAGTGGGACTTTACTGTGCTTGCCTTTTGTTGGCCTTCTGCACTGGGGTGAATTTCACCGCTCCGTGAATGAAGGAAACTGGTGCGTATTGGTCATGTACACATGGAGCAACTATGCCACAGGGAGATTAGGGGCCTCATGTTCCTCTCTGCATACATGAGCAGAAAAGGCTAGACCTACAGAAGGCTGTGGGTATTTTGCCTCTGTGGCATGCTCTCCCTTGGGTGAAATTCATTCCTATTCAGAGGCCCAGCGCAAGAGGCCTATGGATCGCTGAAGTCCCACTAAATCTTTATTTTGAGGGCTTAAATAGTGCATAGCCCTGGCGTCATCCCTTTTCAGAGGGGTGGCTCTTACCCCACTTGCAGCAGGGGTGGCAGAAGGTTCCTAACAGTGGGGGGGCCACCGGTGCCTGAACTGTGGTCCCAGCCCTTGTTCTGCCCCTTCCCCCTGAACCTCTGCCCCTTCCTTTCCCCCGAGACCCTGTACCCACACAGCCTCTTCTCCCTAAGACCCCACTCCCTTCCCCCCATCACTTGTCCTTTGGGACGATTAAAAGTGGGGGGCCATGGCCCTCTGGCCCCCCCTGTTCTGGTGCCCCTGACTTGCAACAGCCCCTCTTTGGTGGCTTCATGAGTTTCCATCTCTGCGGGGGCTGTAGGAGCGTAGAGCAGAGGAGATACAGTCACTGGGCTCCTCTGCACTAGTCTCTTCCGCTGCCCCAAGCATGGCAAATTTACTTTCCAGTGGCGCTGTGCTCACATCATTTCAGAGTGTGCTGTGCTTTCCAGTTAGCTGTGAGGTCCTTCCGAGTTAGTTGCGTGACACAGGAAATGCTGAGAAGCCAATGGGTGAGACCTGTCTGACAAGGGGGAAACATCAGATCAAGTACCATCATCCAGGGACAGTGTGATAACTGAGAAGGGCCTGCTGTAGTCTGGAGGATCCCTTTTTACTGCATGGGTTTGACTATACGTTTACTGCCCGACCAAGAGCTGGACTGGCAATTAGCCAGAAGCCTGTGGGTCACACCTGCTTTGAATAAATGGGAGTGCAGTGTAGTTGCCTTAATTTTTAATATGTGCGGGTTGCCTGGCTTAAAATAGGGCTTGGCATGCTGGGACCTATAGTCCTCACAGGCTCCATCTCCATACTGGACATAATGAGTGTAGTGGTCCCCATTGCAGGACTCTGTGGGCTGTACACCACTTCCGATTTATAGTGTCTGGTATTTTCTTTGCCTTGTAGGTAGTGATATACTGCAGTGGATTATCCAGCATCTGAAAATCACTGAGGAAGGTAGGAGTGTAACCATCTAATGCTTTTATAGCTTTGAATCGTGAGACTATAATTAATTGTTAGATGCAACCTAAATTCTTTTCTCTTGGGTAGTGGGTTGCTTCTGAATTCTGCTGCAGTCTCTTTGTATCATCAATATATCTGACTTCTCTTTTTTTAGAGGCACTCAACTTGGGGAATCTAATTGTCAAGTATGGATACATCTACCCTCTGCAGGAGCCGAAAAACCTCACCCTCAAAACAGATAGCAGCCTCTACAGATTTCAGGCAAGTTATATCTTAGACACAGAACACAGGCTGGACATAATGTACCCTACATCTTGGCTTAGAATCGGAGGCTTCTGTGCTTCTGTTTAATTAAATTACTTTTCCTTGTAGCTTCGAAATGCCAGTGGTTCCTTCTGAATGTATTTTCCCTTGCAGCTTGTACACTAGCAAATAAAATCAGTGGAACAATTTCAGGAGACAGTATAATGAGCAAATAGAATACACTGTAGTAACAGGATGTGATAAGCAATTGGGATCATGGTTCATGGCTGGAATTGCCTCCACATGCAATGAAAGATTAGGGCAGAGGTGGGCAAACTACAGCCCGTGGGCCATGTCTGGCCCGCAGGACTGTCCTGCCTGGCCCTTGAGCGCTCGGCCGGGGAGACTAGCCCCCGGCCCCTCCCTTGCTGCTCCACCTCCCCCGCAGCCTCAGCTTGCCGTGCCACCCCCGCTCTGGGCGGCGGGGCTGCGAGCTCCTGCCGGGCAGCGCAGCGGCATGGTTGGCTCCGGCCGGGCGGCGGGGCTGCCATTCCTGCTGCTCTGAGCGGCATGGTAAGGGGGCGGGGAGCGGAGGGGTTGGATAAGGGGCAGAAGATCCCGGGGGGCAGTCAGGGGACAGGGAGCAGGGGGCGGTTGGATGGGGCGGAGGTTCTGGGGGGAGGCGGTCAGGGGATGGGGAACAGGGGGGGTTGGATAGGTGTGGGAGTTCTGGGGGGCTTGTCAGGGGGTGGGGGTGTGGATAGGGCTCGGGACAGTCAGGGGACAGGGAGCGGGGGGGGGGGGGTTGGATGGGTGGAGGGTTTTGAGGGGGGCAGTCGGGGCAGGAAGTGAGAGGGGGCAGATAGGGGGTGGGGGCCAGGCTGTTTGAGGAAGCACAACCTTCCCTACCTGGCCTTCCATACAGTTTTGGAACCCCGATGTGGCCCTCAGGCCAAAAAGTTTGCCCACCCCTGGAATAGGGCACTATCATATAGTTTTCAAATGAGGTTATTAATACCAGTCGTCTGGTTCCCTTCATGTTCCCCAATCCATGCTCCAACATCTTTACAATATCAAGGAGAACATTGCAATGATAAGCATGTACTTTGCTGTTCTGAAAGCTTGCATGGTTTTGAAAGTCTCACCTTGTTAACAATAACTGATTGTCAAAGCAGAGGAAGTGGTTATGTAATTGACTCCATTAAACCTGATTTAATAACAACAACAAAAATAACCTTATCTTATCCTCCTAACTGCTTATGCTGAGCTAAGAAGATGGATATTTTGTGGGTGTGTTGATTCAGCCCTTTAAATGGTAGAACTATGGAAAATGATAAGCTTCTTTTTGTAGCATATTTGCAAAGCAGGTGACTCCCTCCTCCTTCTGTTTACCCAAAAATACAACAGTACAATATGATACCAACAGTACAATATGATACCAACAAATGTAATGATTGTAAAGAGCCAGATGCAGCTGATGGTGGCTACATGAAAACTGAGGTCTTGTTTTTGGCTTCTTTCTGCAGACACCCTATTTCTGGCCCACCCAGCAGTGGGCAGCAGATGATACCGACTATGGTAAGTGTTAACATTATAGCTTTTCTGTGAAAGCTGAATGGAGCGTGAGGATGTACAGCACACTCCCATATAATCAGGTGGATGCTGATGATACTCTTGAGTGCTTTCTCCAGGTGCTGCTGTTCTGGCTATGTAGGGCTACTTACGAAGACTGGGCTGATCATCTTGGTTTATTATTATAGGGCTGCTCATGGGCTTTAGAGTACACACTGCTTTGTTCATTGCAGGGTTGCTCCTGACGTCTGGGTCATCAGCTTTTATTTACCTGATACTTTTGTACCTTCATAGAATATCAGGATTGGAAGGGACCTCAGGAGGTCATCTAGTCCAACCCCCTGCTCAAAGCAGGACCAATCCTCAATTTTTGCCCCAAATCCCTAAATGGCCCCCTCAAGGATTGAACTCACAACCCTGGGTTTAGCAGGCCAGTGCTCAAACCACTGAGCTATCCTATATATTTGTCCTGAAATCCGAAGGCCTCGCCTTCTGAAAATAACCCAGTTTGGTTTTAAACATTAAAAGAATATATTTTTAAAAGCTTTAGAACAAAAACAAAAAAAAATTGCCCCCAAATTGGGAAAAAAAACCTTCCTAACCTTTTAAGAGTTTGATCCAGTGCCCATTGAAGACAAATTGAAACCCTTCCATTGACTCCAATGTACTTTGGCCCAGACCTTCAGGAAGGCACAATTTGTTGGCCTATAACTGCATAATCAACCACATCAAGCTCGAGAGTGAGGGAGGATAGCCATTCTTGCACTTCTGTATCGACGCATGGAGGATCCTTGACAGAATGCAGCCACTAAGGACGTCTTCCTTGAGTGGGCTTCTGTGAGATTGGAGCTTGTGTCTGGGAAAGATGTCACAATGGACAGTGGTCCACTCCTTTGTCATGGGGTCAGTGTGCCAATTATTGGGACTAGCTTTATTGATCTGCCCAGTGACTGAACCTTTTTGCTTTTCTCCCAGCAATCTACCTAGCCAAGAAAAATATTAAGAGGAAAGGGATTCTGGAAGAGTATGAAAAGGTAGGAAGACGTTCTGTTGTTTGTGCCTTTGCCAGCTCCGAGGCTGCTTTAGCTTGAGCCAGCTGCTCTTGAGATTGGAGGGTGGAAAGTGACAAAAAGCCTTCAAGGCACTCCCCACTTTGTTTGCACCAAGCCCCAGGGGCACCTTTGTCTTGTGAAATAGCTGCTGATGTACAAAAGTGTTTAAACTAAATGATCATATTAGTAGGGCCGTTACCCTCTCCAGAATCCTGGAATGAAGTATTCAGAGTGAACGGAGTTCATAGTAATTCATTTCAGAACCACCCATTTTTTCTAGCTCAAATTGCGAGCCTATCCCTTGTTTAGTTCAGAGAGGAGGGCATGTTTTTTATCATGTTCTGCATGTTGAGAACCAAAAGCTCTGAACTGAATGATATTGTTGTCACAGTTTCAGAGCAATTGCACCTGTATTCACCCTCTTTGGTTCACCACTTTAGACTTCTGGCTCCCAGCTGTCTCCTCTCTTGGGCAGAGACCCACATCTCCCTCCCTCCTGACTGGGGATTTTAAGGCTGCATAGGTCCCTGCCTACACTGTGATATCCCCAGCAAGCCAGACTGTCTAAAAGGCCTGTGCCTGCGTTTTGCTTCCTGTCCGAGGGGTATGACCCTATGACCCGTGTATTGCCTGCAGCTATAAGTCACCACCCAGCTCCTTCTGAGCAAGCACATTTAAGCATTACAGAGAAAACATACTAAAATAATTTTTAAAAACCCTATAGGCATGCTAGAAGGCTTACCAGAGATCACCCCCTGATTCAAGTCTTTGGCTCTGGTAGGTTTTAGTCCTTCCAAACATACAGCTGTTTTCCCTGTGGTTACAAATTCATCCATCTTTGACCCAAAATGAGACCCCAAGTCTGCACAGAACAGCCATTTTTTTTATTCAACTTGGACCTTTGATCTTGGCCTTCTGTAACAGGTAATCAGCAGACAATGGCCTTCTCTTCAGGGCACAGCTTCAGAAGGCTGGTTTTTGCATAACCAGAGCTGGGGAATTCACATTAACTTCTCCCTTGGGATTCCCCAGGAAATACACTTCACTCTAATTGTCCCAGAAGCCCATACTTGTCTGCTACATTTTCTGTATAGTCTTTTGAACTCCCAGGTCTCACATCTGTCACATCTGTCCTCTAGAGAGGTTACATACAATCCTGGCCTGCAATAATACATAAACTTAGTCTTCCAATCATATTGCAGGAAATTGCCAGGTCTGTCACAATTGTTCATAATTTTGTACTAACAGGTTTGTTTTTTTTAATTTCAGGAACATTACAATTTGTTAAATAAAAAAATAAACTACAAATGGGATTTTGTTGTTATGCAGGCCAAAGAGCAGTATAGGTGAGCTCTCTCCAGTTCTGTTACCTGCTTCTTTATTTGGGGGCATGAGGGACTATGGGGTGTTGACTTGATGTGCAATCAAATAATAGAGTTAAATTAAAAATATTAAATTACAATTTTACAGCAGCTTATTAACAATCCCTTGGGAACGTGAAGGGGAAAACTGTTTCCATATGAACTGTATTCCTCCACACACGACCTGCTATTCGTTTGACACTTAACAACTGAGAAATTTTAGCCCAAGTTTTCAAGGGAGTGGGCAGCGGCCTACACAAATTCACACTCTCCCATTGCACCTGCATTTGCTCTTGTAAACAAGCATAACTAAATTTGCTTATACACAATGTGGAGTTGCAGTGTGGTTTACATATGCAAAGAAGCACATGTGTGGATGTGCATATACCCTCCTTGCGTGTACAAATACCTCTTTGCAAATGCTTCATTGCACATGCAAAAGTAGGTTTTTGCCCTTACATCTGTTACAACTTCTGTTGAAAATGAGGGGCCTGATCCTGCCGCACAAAAGACCTTACTCAGGCAAAGCTTCCAGCAACTTCAGTACCAGTTTTGCTGGAGTAGGGATTTCCAAATCAGGCCCTTGACCCTTTGGAGTTGTAAAAGGTTCTCTTTGAATCACCATCTGAGTGGCCTGGCTGACAGCCAGCATGAGGTCTGTGGTGCCATCTTCTCTGTTGTATGTGCTCAGCACCTTTGAACTTTGAATCAGACCACTTTTATTTAGGGGCTTAACCCTGGATTCCTGTCTCAACCTTTCGGCATCCAGGCCCTTGCATATAATATGTTGCGCTGGTACCCCAGCACCGCATTACAATTGCATCAGGCAAGTCAGAACAGAATGTATTAGATTGCCTCATAGAAACATGCCATCAATTCCTGTTTGTTGCTGCAAATTAACACTGTTTGGTACAGATCTGGTTCACGCTAAGGGGATGTCGACACTGCAGTCCCAGCGTGTGATTGCAGCTGATGGAGACATACCCGAGCTTGCTTTAATCTTGCTAGTTAGGGTGCTGGAGCAGTCGAGCTCTGGGGCAGTGTTGACTTCAGCGCGGTCTAGTCACCCTGGTAATTACCCAGGTTCCGGGCGGGCTTGTAGAGCCCATGCTGAAACGCATGCTACTGTGGCATCACTGCTCCAAGACCCGAGCTAGCTAGATTTAAGGTGGGGGAGGGATAGCTCAGTGGTTTGAGCCTACTAAACCCAGGGTTGTGAGTTCAATCCTTGAGGGGGCCATTTAGGGATCTGGGGCAAAAAAAATTGGGGATTGGTCCTGCTTTGAGCAGGGGGTTGGACTAGATGACCTCCTGAGGTCCCTTCCAACCCTGATATTCTATGATTCCATGAAGCTAGCTCGGACAGTCACACTCCATGATTGCAGTGTGAATATAGCCTAAGAGATCCAAAGTGCGGTTTTTAAAGCCAACACTGATCCTCCCAACATCTCTGTGAAATTTCACATGGGGCAACTGAAACAGTGATGGGGAAGTGACTTGTTCATCGCTATGCAGCTAATGCATTGGGAACCAGCACCCCAAGTCAGAGGTCAGAGGTTTAGACCTAGGACTGCCTAGCTTCCAGGCCTAATGTTACTTCTGTGTACGGTAGTTCCCATCAAAACCACCCGTTCCCCAAACAAATGGGTGTCGGAGACATCACAGTTATCTCCCTCTCGGTAAACAGCAGACACTGTATGCACCTGAAATGTTACAGGGAATAGACATACATGAGGTGTCAGAATTGAGTGCAGGTAAAAGGGAGGAATTCTAACAAATTGTTGTCAGGCCAAACAGAAGAGGATACATCTAATCTCAGCTGAGCTCAGGAAGAGGTTGATTACTCAAAAGCGAGCACCCCTCCTTTATATCAGTGGGGTTCAACCAATAATCAGTTGTAAGTTAGGACAGCGTGACGTGCAGTCAGGAAAGAGCAAGTTCAGTTGTGGCCTGAAGAAGCAACACACACTCAAACCTGAATTTAGCCTTGTGAGCCTGTAGGTCAGGAGGCTGAGGAAAGATCAGAACAGCATCATGTTCTTGCTCTTGCTAGTTTTAACGGAAAACAGTGCAAATTCCTTCGGTGCTGTTCCCATCAGCTGCAGCTGTGGCTAACATACAAGAAAATGTCATCAAAAGGGAGAAATAACCCACATGTTCTTCTGATGGGATTCAAACCTATTCTTTGCTTTGCAGGACAGGAAAGGAACGGAAAAAGGCAGACAGGTACGCGCTGGATTGTCAGGAGAAAGCCTATTGGCTAGTGCATCGAGCACCTGTAAGTAGAATACCGTCCTCCACAGCTGTAAAGTCTATATTGGAGGTATAGGGTCCAGAGAGCTCAGCCAGGAGCAACTTACTGCACCTTTAAGAAGGCAACTTTGGGGGCACTGCCTCCAAGGTTGTGCTTGGCCAGCTGCCAGAGATGCAGAGGGGCATTTAGATGCAAAAAAGAGACTTTAATCCACTCTGCCTACCAAATTCCCGAACCCCTGAGATTTGCTTTTTAAAGATGAAGTAAGGAACCACTCACCACATCATCCATGCTGCGAACAGGGAATCCTAACTGTCTTTGCCCCTGGGGGGCTGTTATTTTGGAGGCACATGTCACCAGGGTGTTTCCTGAGTGAAGCCAGGCTGGTCCCAGTGTGCTGTCAGACTCTGACATGTACCCAGGAGCTACACTCCCTCATCCCAGTCATAATCAAAGAGCCATCTTAATGGTGTATACTGAGTAAGTGGCCTGTTGAGAACCCAGCTATTAACATACAGGGGTGCGTCAAGCCTGAGGCAAATGTCAGCCTGTAATTAGAGCTTTGCTCACAGATAAAGTGGTTGGTGGGAGACTCTTTGCACCACTCAAATACTTTGGCCCCAGTTCATCCCCGATGAACCAGGGCTGAATTTGGTTCTTTTAGACTTAGACTAAGTACTTCTTTTCCTGGTCTGTTTCTCCATTTTCCCCATAAGAGCTCACTACCGAGATCTAATTATTAACTATTATCTAACTATGGTGGAGCTCAGGTAACTAATCAAAAGTCACTTGTGCCCAAGGCAGACATCACAGTGGTACCATCCTATCCCTTCTCATTGCCTGTATCAAGGTTTGTCTCCTCTATATAGATTATTGCTGGATTGAGCATGGTTTTCCCTATATATGTGCCCCTTGTGTCACCCTTGCTCTCCAATGACTGGATGTCTCTGGATCTCTCCTGTTAAATCTCTCCTGGATTGTCTCCTGGTGTCACCTTTGCTTGGATGCTTCTTGGTTATCCCTTCTATAGCTGTCTCTTGCTCTGTTGAGTGTCCCAAATACATTCCCATGCACTCCCAGCCAAGCCCTACGGCCATCACAGGGAAGATCAATCAATGTTTTACATTTTTCCACCAACTGGAGGAATTATTCATTAACAGCAGATTTCTTCATGTAACTTAAGATGGTTTTGAAAAAGCAGACACAACTGTATTGTTGTTTCTTATTTCTAACAGCCGGGCATGCAAGACATCCTAGACTATGGACTAGACCGAGTAACCGATCCAAATGAAAATAAGGTAAACTAGGTAAGGCTGCTTGATTTCAAACTTACTGATCATACGAGGACATAGACAGCAGGTAGATCTACATTACGCTCAGAGGGTATATCTATGTGCTGCAATCAGAGGTGTGGACTGCACCTCTGCAGTATGTGTAGACATACTTGAACTAGCATTGATCTAGGTTGTTCAAATTACAATAGCGGTGAAGCCATGGTAGCACGGGCTAGTTGCCCGAGTACATACCCATCCAGTCCAGTCCATGTTGCTGCAGCTTCACTGCTATTAATACTCAAGGTAACTGTATCAAAGATACCTTGGGCATACGTACTCTGGCTGCAGTCACATCTCTGATTGCAGTGCAGACCTACTCATTGTGTGTGAGTGGCGCTCCATGAATCTCCAGTGTTGCATAGCAACTGTCTGAATGAGCCATATCAAGCCAAATAGCAACTGATAGGTATGTAGAAATATGCCAGAACCAGAACTGTGAAGTCAAACCCATTTGATTTTCACTTCTGCTGAGCGCAGTGGAGTTTCTCTGGATTTGTGCTGGTATGGTGTGAGAGAGAACTGAATTTGGCCCTAGGAATAGAATCTGGCAGCTTCACTTCGCTTATCAATTTTTCAGTGGTTTCTTGCCACATTAGTTAAATCAAACAGAGTAGTGCTATTGATCTGAGAATGTAAATAATGTAAGTGACTAGCCCTGGCGTAGACTTGTCTATAGCACTGGTTCTCAAGCAGGACTATGAGTACCCCTGGGGGGTACGTCATCCTCTAGATATTTGCCTAGTTTTACAACAGGCTACATATAAAGCACTAGTGAAGTCAGGACAAACTAAAATTTCATACCATGACTTGTTTATACTGCTCTATATACTATACAGTGAAACGTAACTACAATATTTATATTCCAATTGGTTTATTTTATAATGATATCATAAAAATGAGAAAGTAAGCAGTTTTGTCAGTAGTAGTGTGCTCTGTCACTTTTATATTTTTATGTCTGATTTTGTAAGCAAGTAGTTTTAAAGTGAGGTGAAAGTTGGGGTAATCAAGACAAATCGGACTCTGGAAAGGGGTACAGTAGTCTAGAAAGGTTGAGAACCACTGATCTATAGGACTAAGTGTATGCGGTGGTAGTTAGAACCGTCCTTATCTTTCACCCACGGCTCTGCTGAAGGTGAATAGTGGAGACCGTGAGTCAGTTATTTCAAGTGGTCCCATATTTACATACCTAGGGCCGCAGCTGACAGCACATGCTTGGCCTGTGCTTGGTGAACGAAGGCAGAACATTTCTCATTGATCAAAGGTGATGGTTGCTTTGACGAAGCTTATCCTGTCTCCAGTAAACTTTTCATTTTCATAGCGGCCCTTAAACGTCAGAGGGAGATAATTGCTTTGGGCAAGTGGGTTCTGTTGCCATGGCGACTGAAAAGCAGAGTAAAATGCTAGGGTTTAGTATTTTCTCTTTTTGCTCTAAGTGGGAGCTACTGAAATGTCCTTTAAAAGGAAATAAAAATGTGAGCTGCTGTTGGGCTGGAGGATCCAAACAGAGACTGAAAAGAGTAATAAGATAGACTCCCCCGCACAATATTATAGCTAGCATCCTGGAAATAGGTCTTTAGGTTTGCAAATGTTTTCAAAAGCCATTAATCATCTGATGGCTATTCAGTGGCTTACGTGAAACGAGTTTTTAGAGTCTTTTTGGAATAAATAGCAGCTGAGTCATGGCACTTTTGAGGTGGCTTTCAGTGCTACCTAGTGGAAAGAGGTCTTTAGGTTTGCAAATGTTTTCAAAAGTCATTAATCATCTGATGGCTATTCAGTGGCTTACGTGAAACGAGTTTTTAGAGTCTTTTTGGAATAAATAGCAGCTGAGTCATGGCACTTTTGAGGTGGCTTTTAGTGCTACCTAGTGGGTTGTGGTTGGGTGAAGTCCAATGAGATGCAGATTTTCAGCAATAAGGCATAGTCATCCGCTGGAACAACTTACCAAGGCATGTGATAGATTCTCCATCACTTTCATTCTTTTAAAATAAGAATGGATACCTCTTTAAAAGAGGGGCTGTATTTCAACCACAGATTACTGGGTTTGAGGCAGGGATTAGAGGGTAAAATTCTCAGGCCTGTGTTATGCAGCATGTCCAACTAGATAGTCGTAATAGGCCCTTCTGGTCTTAAAATCTGTGAATAGCAGTAGAGCTTACTGATAAAGATGTCTGTGTTAGTCACAATTGCTAATTGAAATGATAGCGTTTGTTACTAATATTAATATAACTACTTCCGCGGTTTCTATTGCACCTTTCATGAGTGTCTTGGAGATGGGACAATAAAGCAAATAAGCAAGATAGAGAAACTGGAAAATCCTGCAAATTAAGGGTAAAAATAATTGGAGAAAGGTAATACTTTTCAGTTTAGGTTAAGATAGCCAAGGAAGTCAGCTATAAAGTTATGGGAGGGATTTTCCCCAAGCAGGGACAACACGAGCAATTACTTCATATTTAGAAGCAGTGAATGGCAACACTGTAATACAAAGGACAGTGTTAAGGAGTGGGGAGGAGCATACTGTAGGCACTAACTGAGATACATAACCGTGAAAGAGGCCGGTGGTAGGAAGGATTCAAAACCCGATTTGTAGGTATGGAGTGACCAATGCATTTCAAAGAGATGCATCTTCAAAAGGGGCCTTATCTGAGACTTCAAATTTTCCCTTATGGTTTTGGGCTTTCCAAAGCCAAGGATGGTCTCAAAGCCCACAGGATCCGGACTGTGCAGTCCACCTTTTTCAGGGCATGGCAGAGGTGCTCCACCCCGTGGTTCCCCGGTTGGTTCTTCCTGAGATCCAACTCTGCCAGTGAATGGTTCTGGCTGAGAAGGGAAGCGAGATCTGGGCTGTGTGGCCACAGCGATGCAAGTCCGGGGTGCGCAGCTGGAATCTGGCATTTTTCATGCCCAGGATCCCCCAGGTCACGTCTCTCGCTCAGCTCCAGTCTCACATCCCCCTTCGCAGCTCCCAGCAGAGAGGAGAGCTGCTGGCAGTGCTCGATAATGAGGCTGCAGTTTCCAGAGGTGGAGCTCAGTGCACTGGCACAGGGTGGGCACTTCATTTCATGGGCTGGTTCTTAATGTCAAGTGCCGTCCTGGAGTGCATGAAGAAGTCGGTGTAATCTGCCTGTTTCCAGACCCTGTAAACACCAGAACATAAGGATGGCCAGATTGGGTCAGACCAAAGGTCCATCTAGCCCAGTATCCTGTCTTCCGACAGTGGCCAATGCCAGGTGCCCCAGAGGGAATGACCAGAACAGGGAATCGTCAAGTGATCCATCCCCTGTCGCTCACTCCCAGCTTCTAGCTAGTGCTATCCACAAGTAGAAGCACAGTTACAGTAATCCCACTGCCTTGGAAATAATCACCTGTCATTTCTCTCAGTGCTTCTCCTTTGCCCTTGCCAGTGGGGCTTTGTACATCAAAGGCACTTAGGGTGACCAGACGTCCAGATAAAATCGGGACTGTCCCGATATTTAGTTGTTTGTCCCGCGTCCTGACCAATGTGTGGTCGGGACGCCATTTGTCCTGATATTTTGCTTTGGTGGTACTCCGGCTTTTTTTTTTTTTTTTTGCTTGGGGCGGCAAAAACCCTAGAGCCGGCCCTGGTGGGGGGGGGGTGAGCCTGTGGCTGCCCCCCCACACCATGTCCCGATATTTTGTTCTTGTCATCTGGTCACCCTAAAGGCACTTCAGTGCACTACATAGGAACAGCACTTTCTTCACTCTGAGACTCCTGCTCCTCTTCCTCCCATGGTGGTGTTCCCTTGTACTTTGGTCAGCCCAGGAGATCTGGGAAAGGCAAGTGCTAGTGAAGCATTCTGCTCTGTGATTGGCCACCTCGTGGAGAGGGACACATCTCTTAGCCACTCAGGAGTGAGCTGGTGGGACTTAGTTGTTGATTGACATATTTAGGTCAGCACTAGAGCTGCAGAAAACATTTGCAGTGAAATCAGGACATGCTCGCTACCCCCCTGTTTCAGGGTGTGTTGCAGACTTGAAACTCGGGACTGTTGTCACTGAAAGGATCTGAGCGTGCCTAGGCCATGTTTAACCGTGCTTGGGATGATTTATGGGTTGACATCAAAATCACACTCAACGCACAGCTCCGTATGGTTTCGATATGAAACCTGAAGGTTTTGGCTTCGCACCACATGAAATTCAGAGTGAAACCCAGGGGGCAGGAATGCTCCTGCAGTTGGAAACACGGAACAGGGTTTGCCTGAGCACCTACATATCCTCAGAAAGGGACTCAACAATTACATGAATGGAAAACATCTTCTGCTCTTACCTTCCGACTCTGAGGAGATACTGCTGGCTGCAAAGAGGAGCCCAGACTGCATAGCCCAGACTGCTTGGGTCTGGGCTATGACCCTGCATGAAGTAAGTTTTGTGGAGGTCCAGATGGACATCAGTAACCCACAAGGTGCATTTCAGAGACAGGAGGAGGCGCTTTGCGTTTCTGTGTGGTCATTTGTCTTTGTGGAGACGTTGGGGCTTGGGTCCCTCGTGTTCTTTTTCAAGGTGATGGTGACAGAGCACAGCAGAAAGGGGCAGGCAGTGCTGGGAAGAAGGCTTGTTCGAGCGAGGCCCCAACAAGGGCCTCTTGACTTATGCTGCCTCTTGACTTATGCCTAAAGCCTAGGCCACATCTCCCTATGCAGGCCAGTCTGCAGGGTGGGCAAGCAGCCTCCAGAAATTGGCTGTACCCATGGGAGCTGCGGGTGAATATTAACCCCCCATTGCCCTTTTCTGTGGGGAGCTGAATGACCAATGGCTGGTCCTGTGTAGTGGCTCCTTAGGGGGTGGTTGCGAGAAGCATCTTCGATGGAATGCCTGAATGGATCACTAGTGCTGTAGTAACAAGTGACACACACATGCCATGAGACTTTATAATCATGCCAGTATCCTGAACAGTGGCATCTTCTCCCCAGTGGGGCCAGATCCTCAGATCAGCTGCGCTGAGGATCCGGCCCTTTCCTTCAGGCAGCAGCGACTCGGAATCAGTATCACAGTGAAAACAGGCAGCAGTACCCTCAAATGTCACTTCCAACCCCCGCTTACTCCCATGGTGGAGTAGAAGAGGAAGAGATGGGCCTGACCCAGAACTCCAGATCCAAATACCACCTGGGCCCATCTCTGTTGCTGTAGAAACTAGTCCTTTATATGCTCTGCACTGATTATCGGTGCACCCAGGTATGTTCTGTGTGCCGCTTGGAACTGATCTACCTGCAGCACGTGGACAGCCCCCGGGGGGCATTTTGCCCCAACAATCCAGGATATTCACCAGCAAAAGGGGTTAATCCTCGGCAGCTTGTATTCAGAGCCAGGGCACAGCGTTGTGCCAGGAGCTCCTCCCTTCCTCCCGCCAGGTTTGGACCAGACAAAGGATTCTTGATTAGGAGACGCTTTGGTACATCTCATCTTTTCCTCTTTCAGTTGCTGTGTATCTGTATGGTATGACCAGCCCCATAGCATGCTGCCTTTGGAGCTTTGTCTCAAGTGACAGGGCTGTGTGCATGCTGCTTGAATGCTGATACAAACCCCACAACGCAGAACGTTTTGTAGAGCATGTGACGGTCAGATGAGACTGGCTGAAGCCTTTCACTAATTGGCATTTTGATTTAAGCCTAGGGGGACATTAAGCTTCTGCACTGGATAATTGTGATAATTCACTGGTTGATGGGTATTACTCAATTAATCTGTTTTACACTCATTAAGGGAAAATGGTAAATGGTTCTTGGCCGCTGAATGATATTCCTGTATAAATCCGAGTGTAGGATTTATCTCTTTATCGGAGATGGTGCACGGCAGGTCGGGAGGGTGATTCTGCGTTGGAAGGGGGCCTGTGTGTGTAGTGGGTTGGGAAAAAGTGGCGGTATGTTTAGTGGGTCTCTGAATTCAACCTAAAGGCTTGCCTATGCGGTGAGTTCACACACGGCAAGTCGGGGTGTGTGAATCTATATGACGCACTAGCTGCTGCACAGTAATTGGCCACGTGGACCCTGCGCCCACTTACTAAAAATTCCCTCCTGCACTTTGTCGTACTCCAGTTCCAAGGAGCAGTACGTTGGAGCACACGAGGAAACTTTCAATGTGTGGCAGCAGGATCCATGTGGCCAGCGAGTGCATGGCAAGCGAATGCACAGTAGATTCACACCCTGGCTTGCCAGGCACTAAATCGCCATGTAGACAAGCTGTAGGTGGCAGAGGAGAGCCAGGATGCACAGAATCATAGAAGATCAGGGTTGGAAGGGACCTCAGGAGGTCATCTAGTCCAACCCCCTGCTCAAAGCAGGACCAACCCCAACTAAATCACCCCAGCCAGGGCTTTGTCAAGCCTGACCTTAAAAACCTCTAAGGAAGGAGATTCCACCACCTCCCTAGATAACTCATTCCAGTGCTTCGCCACCCTCTGAGTGAAAAAGTTTTTCCTCATATCCAACCTAAACCTAGAGCGTTTACAGTCACTGGGATGGGTTTCTAGCAGAGACGGAAGCAGTGAAAGTAGAGATGCTGGGGCGGGGAATGTTGTGGGAGGAAACTAAGGGGAGCTAAGTGTAGCTGTGTGGGCGAGGCTGCTGGGATTCCTTCTTTTGTTGTCTTAAAATGCGTAGTGTGGAGTTAAGGACTGTAAAACACGGCCAGATTGACAGTTCTGGAGGCTGAAGCCCTCTCCCACATGACAGGTGCAGCACGGATCCTGGCAGTGCACGTTTCACCTCCCTGCTCCAGCAATGTTCTACTGTTACTTCTAGTGGTGAGAGGGGAGACCAGTCCCAATGGCCCGTCCAGTCCACAGCTTTCTCCTGAAACTCTGAACCAGGGGGGTAATTATGCTGTTGACTGGTGACGTGGAGGAAGGCTTGGGCACTGGACTGAGAATCAGCAATTCACTTCCACAAAGCAGGAGGGAGAGGTTGTGGATTTGGGGGATATGTTTGGGGCCCCACTCCAGGAAAAAGCCAAGTGACCAAGAAGGAAGTTACTTCCTAACGGTTTCATGCCTTTGGGGGGATCCGGTTGCTGTTTCAGAATCTGTAGGTTTAAATCACAGCTCCCATCCCCGTGTGTAGGGTTGTGTGAATTTAGTACTCGGGAGAGCAAGGGGAGAAAACAACCGTCTAGAGACGGGCACAGTGGGCATTATCCTGCAAACCCAGCAAAACTCCCACCAGCCTTTGGGAGGGAATGGGGAATCACATATTCCATACTGTGCTCATCTTTCAATTCATCCCAGATTCAGTGTGCTCAGCTACCAGGCCATGACCCCCTGATCTGTGATGCCCCTGGCACTCCCACCCATCTAATTTGGACCCTGCCTCCTCCTATCTAGCTGGGACCACCTTCCAGTTTAGCAATATGGAAGGGGGAGGGGCCATGACCCCTGACACCTGCTTGTGACCCTCGAATTGGGAATGGAGTAGATGGCTGCACTTTGACCTCTCCCCCCAGAGGGCTCACTGTGCCAGCCTCTTCGTTGCGGTGACACATTACCTCTTGCTGCAGGGCCTTCATTTCCAAAGTAAGCTCACTCCTCCTGCTTCAGGAACAAACCCATTTGTCTTGTCAAAGGCTGGCTCTCCTGCGTCCCTGGCACACCCAAAGCTCTCACTGAAGTCAATACAAAGGGCATTCAGGGAGGGGAGGTTCCAGCCCTGAATATAAACTGAACACTCAGGAATACTTTCCAAACGAATGCTGCCAGGTGCTTAGGTAGGACGTGAGTGGTATTAAAACACAGACAGCTTGGAGAAGAGCTTTGATTTTTTTCTGAAGACCAACAATGTCAATTTCATTCACGGATTTATTGTTCTAAGTAACATTTAATTTACTCTCCCCCCTCCCCCTTTTTCTCTTTCCCACCAGTTACTTGTTTCTCCTGCGTGTGGCATGGCTGTCTGCCGGCCTCTGAGGCCCTTGATCTGTTGCGCTGTAGAAGACTAGAGCATCTTAACTTCCATGAAAACCGTCTCCACCCATTCTGCTGGGCATCCTCCTTTCCTCTCTCCTCATCCAGCTGCACTGTGTCTGTCAGAAATATCCATCCCGGATAATAAAGCAGTGGGGGGCATAGGCGGCCATTGGAGGAGGCTAGCCCCGGCCCCTCCCCTTGTGCCCAAAGCCCCTCCCCTCCCCTTCTGCCCTTCCCCTCCACTTTTGCCCCCCTCCCCCACAGGAGTCCAGAGCACCTCCGGCACCGGGTGGCGAGGCTCCAGTCCTGGTGCTCCGGGCAGCCAGCCCCAGAGAACCGGGCGGCAGCACTCCATCCCTGGTGCCCCGGGCAGCAGCGCTCTGGGCAGCCAGGTGGCACAGTCAGCCCCGGTGCTCCAGGCGGCATGGCCAGCCCAGGTGCGCCGAGTGGCAGGGCCCCCAGCCCTAGTGCTTGGGAGCCAGCCGGGCTGTCCCCAGCCCCAGTGCTCCAGGCGGCAGGGCGGCACGGCCGCAGTGCCCTCAGCCCCGGTGCTCCGAGCAGCACGGCCCCAGCACCAGTCACCCTGAGTCCCTGCGGGAGGCAGGCCAGCCAGCCCGGGCCAGCTAGGGCAGAGCACTGGGAACTGCGGAACAGGGCCTGGCCTGGGGGCACAGCATGGGCGGGGCAACACTAGGCTGTTTGGGGAGGCACAGCCTACCCCTGCCTACGATACCCGCCACCCATGGTGCGGGGGCCTTTTATTTCATTTAGAAAATTTTTCTTTCTGATCTAATGGAGTTAACCCATTGATGTTTCCTAAATTAACCGCATCAGCCACCCTCATGCCTCAGCAAGTAGAATAGTTTAGCCAGCACTTGGTAAATCTGAAGGGTTCTGATTATGTCTCAGGGCTCCTCAGGAAGATAGTGAATTCCCATTATACATGAAATAGCTTGGTTGGAATAGAACTGTAGTTCTCCAAAGAAGATGCTTTCTAAGGTAGTAGAAGTGCAGTGGGTTTCAGTCTGTCCTATGGGAATGGGTAGAAACAGATGATTTTCTGCCCTCCATGGCTACAGCAATTGGATCTGAAATAAAAACAACACATGTAGAAATGTGAGGAATCTTTATGTGGCTGTAATAGGTGCTAGTTAGCCAGCGGCACCAACTCAGACCAGGAAATGTGTGCAAACACAGGCTGATCTTTAGTCCCCGTATGTAGTATGCTATCAGCTCTCACAGTACTTACAATGGACCTGATGCTGCATTGAAAGAAACAAGAGTTTTCCCATTGACTTCACTGGTCCCAGAATCTGGCCCAATGTCACAGACACAGTGGGTGCAAATTTCTACTAACAATTTAACTATGTGCAGAATAACAGGCTTGTTGCAAATAATGAGCCTGCAGCCCAGACTCAAGCAGAATTCCCATTGTCTTCAAAAAGAAAAGGAGTACTTGTGGCATCTTAGAGACTAACAAATTTATTAGTCTCTAAGGTGCCACAAGTCCTCCTTTTCTTTTTGCGAATACAGACTAACACGGCTGCTACTCTGAAACCTGTCATTATCTTCAAGTATTCCAATACCATTGGAGCTTTACATTCCGAGCCTGATTCCTTGCATGCTACGGACACCCACAGGAGCTTTGCCACTACACAGGCAACAGGAGCGATGCCCCGTTGTTAATAAGCTCTCTCGTTCCCTGTCTTTCACCAGCACTTGCTACTTATCAGTTCCTTCCATCTAAGCAAGGCAGTTGTGTCCTCCATCAAATGCAAAGTCCTCCAAAGGCAGCCTAAGGCCACTGGATCCCACATGTGTAAAGATCTTATTGTACTCCGAGGGGTTGCATTTTCCCCTTGTTGTGTAAGCCTCACTCTCATTCACATCAGGTCCTGCATGTATCTAGTGGGGAATCACTCTCATTGGTGCAGAAATTGTTTTTGCTTTTCCTATTAGCTTGTTTGTTTCAGCTGAGCTCGCTTTCACTGCAGCAGGTCAGAGCTACTCATGATCTTTCCAATGGATGTCTCTGAAAAAGACCTTCTCCTGCTTATGTCATGTAGGTTAGATCTGTGTTAGTACCACACAGGATAGGTTGTGTTAGCATCACACAGGTTGGATTTGTGTTTGCATGGTGCATACTGGATGCTCTGCTGCATATCCCGCTCTTGTCACTGAGGTGGTGAGTATATCCTGTCAGAAATAGCTGGGCGTGCACATTTTCTCCCTCCGTATGTGTAACAGGGTGCGTGTGTGCAGCTGGAGAGTGGTAGCTCTCTGATCATAGCAAGCAAACGTGGCACTGGTGGTCTGAGGGGAGTATGCAGCAATTGGGAGAAAGCAGAAGTAATGAATTATTTTTGGGGGGGTGGGTCAGTGTCCAGCACATGGTCCCAGGACTGGATCTGATGTGCTGGACATATTTCTACGACACACATGGCATGTACAGATTCTGAATAATCTAAGCTTTTGTTTTAAAGAGAAGCATCTAACCCTCATGTCTGCAAATTTAACTTTCCAAATGGTATTACTGCAGCCCATCAACATTGCTGCCAAACCTTTAAATTAAGGGCCCAATCCTTCAGCCCTTTTCCAGGCAAAACTCCTGTGAACTGCAGTGGGAGTTTTGAGAGAGAGAGAGAGAGAGTGTGTGTGTGTGTGTGTGTGTGTGTTGTCCACCCTGTACTAGCGCAGTGGACAAAGGACTTGGGTCTCTAGTGCTGCCAGGTCAGCACGTTTCACAAGCGCTAGCCTCCCGCAAAGCAATCCATGTCCCTGATTCTCCCACGGTGTTAATGAGATGGGATAATTCTGGGCTGCAGCTCCAAAGATTACACATGGCAGATTAGCTGCATGACTTTAATGGGAGACACGGGGCTAAAAAGCCTACACAAGGTTTTAGAGGCTTGCCTGGAAGATCCCTGGCTTTACCTGCCTTTCCTTCTCTCTCCTTCAGTTTATTCAAGACAAAATAACTGTGCTGCACTTCAAAGGAAGCTGCGTGAATAAACACCCTGCAGTTAATTTCTTGCCTTCAATTGCTTGTTCATTTGTGGATGACAGATAACATAGTTTGAGCTGTTCCAACCACAATTTAAGCACCTTTCCACAGCAGATATTGTTTCTGAGGCTTTTTAATTGTGGTGTTTATATTTTGCAATGTGTTGGTTCCTGTCTCCTTTAACTAATATTGAATGATCTAATCTGTGTCTGCTAAATGCATCTATTTTAGCTCCATTAGAATAACCCTGTAATTGAATGCACATGGGCTGTAATGGAGTAGGCAGCACTGTACAATATATACATTTAATGGAACCACATATGGTCTGTAGATGCACTTAGCATTAGAATCATACAAGATAAGGGTTGGAAGGGACCTCAGGAGGTCATCTAGTCCAACCCCCTGCTCAAAGCAGGACCAATCCCCAACTAAATCATCCCAGCCAGGGCTTTGACAAGCCGGGTCTTAAAAACCACTAAGGATGGAGATTCCACCACCTCCCCATGTAACCATTCCAGTGCTTCACCACCCTCCTAGTGAAACAGTGTTTCCTAATATCCAACCTAAACCTCCCCCACTGCAACTTGAGACCATTGCTCCTTGTTCTGTCATCTCCCACCACTGAGAACAGCCGAGATCCATCCACTTTGGAACCCCCCAGCAGATAGTTGAAGGCTTCTATCAAATCCCCCCTCACTCTTCTGCAAACTAAATAAGAATTGATGATACTCTGATTAGATGAGCTGCTTGGATGCTAACCTGTATTTGTTTTCAATTGTAATGAGGGTTAAATGGGAGAAAGTGCCCAATAGGGAATCTTTTTCTTCTTTTAAAGAGTAGTTTTGAGTACCCACCCAACTTTAATGCTTTTGCTTCTTTGTTTTACAGAAAAAAACCATCGATGTTTACAGAAGAGAGGTAATGTGACCTTCACTTCTTTGCAAATATTAGGTGTTTGTCTATTATTATTGTTGGAATTTGTGTTGCATTAGTGCCCAAAGATAGGTGCTTCTCATACACACAGATCAACGTTGTTCCTGCCTCCAAAAGCTTTCAGTCTAATGCATTTTCAGGAAATCTCCCCGCATTGCACTGCCCTCATTTCTAGCAATGGTGGGAAAGCTCTGAGTGGGATTAAACAATATGGTGGTAAAAACACTCCCACCATCGCTGAACACTGATGGAGCTGCACCCGTGGTAGAGCCATGATAGGAAATATCTCCAAAGTTGCCAGCATAGAGACAACCAAGTAGCAATGATAATTGCACACCTAAATCCTCCAGAGCATCTGGGAGGTGATCAGACTCATTGTGCAGACAGAAATGCCATTGCAGCTATTATTCCATTACGATAGAGCATGGGGAACTCCGGCTAATTACTTGCACATTATAGAACATTCTCGTGACATTTGAAAAACCCTCATGAAAATAACCATGGTGATAAAATCATTCAGGGATTCTGGACTCCATGGACACCCACTTGTTAGGGGTGATGCAGAAACTATTGTAACTGTCCCGCTATCTTGCAGAAGGGATGAAGTAGATGACCAGCTTTCACTCACATGACTGCAATTCTGCTAACTACAAACCATATCTGTGCCTCTTAGATCATGTACTATCAGCAGGTCCTCATGAAGTCCACAGTGAAGTCTTCCGTCTCCCTTGGAGGGTAAGTTCTGATTCCCTTATGCCCCTACATTAATTAGTCTTAAATTCTCTTCCGTTAATGAGATGATTAACCTATTTACTCTGGCAGCTGGTGACTGACTAGGGCAATCAATTGCATGGTCTCACACTGTGTTCTTTACACACAGTGTCTCAAGGCTGTGTAATAACTGGATTGGAAACTGGTGGTAAAACCAAGGTCACCCATAAAGCAGAGAAGGCTCTGAGTTCCAATCCTGGCATGAAGGCTCAGTTCTGCTTAGCCATAAACTGAAATGGGAAAAGGATCAGGTCTTTCATTAAGATTCCAGTTATAACCAATGGGAATTTTGACCAAGCAGGGACTGAGTATAGGTACCCTATCATGTTCATCACCACCACCATTGTTTTGACAGGAAGTCAATATCCTGAAGGGCCGTGAATGTAACCCAGGTTCTGGGTTAAAAGGAAAGGATTATTTGGGAAAACAGAGTGGAACAAAGCACCATCAATAAAGAAAACTTCCTGGTTCCAGCAGTGGAAAGCATCTGATCTACCAGTTTGTTAGACAGATAATGTATCTGGGCGGTGGAATCCAGCTGTACAGTATCAGAATGCAACAGCTGCTTTTCACAGGCTGCTGTGCTGTGATTCAGCTGTGTCTCTGTCTCCCATCTGTTTGCTGTAGTGGGCTGAGTGACCAGTGGAGATGGACACTTCCCCTCCCCACCCTCCACAACCCGCTTTGCCGCCATCAGCTGGGTGACCGTGTTCTAGTTCCTGATGTGGGTGTTCTGCAGAATGCGGTGAATGAAGTCACTTGGGGGCGGGGGGGGGTGTCTACACTGCCCGTGTCAGCAAGCCTCCCAGCCCGGGCCCACAGACTTGGGGTTGCGGGACTTGTACTGGCACTCTAAAAATAGTTGTGCGGACAGCACTTAGAGGCTGAGGCTGGAGGTCGGGCTTTGAAGCCTAAGGAGGGGAATGAGCTTCAGAGCCTGAGCCGCGACGGCTATACGGCTTTTTTCAGCGTGGTAGCATGAGCCCCTAGAGCCTGTTGACTCGGGGTGGGTGGCTCGGTGCCGCGGACAGTGTAAACATATCCTGGTTGTCCCACATTGTTAAAAGTGGTGTCTGAAGGATAGTCCGAGTGACGGACTGCCCTTCCTCCCCTGTCCCTACTCCCCATTGGGGTCTTTCCCAAACAGATCCCATATCATGCCAATTACCTGCCGTGCTCTCAGAACAGAAGGGCTCTTGGGATGGGAGACTAACGAATTACAAAGCATGTTTACCAAGGACTGCAGCTATGTGACCTGGGCGCTGGAAACTTAGATGGCAGAAGATTGCCAGTGATGGACACTGACTGAACATCCAGCCATACCCGTCATAGGGACCTAGCTAGATTTGATGTGGGTAATGCTTGATTGGCAAAAAGAGGTTACATCCCTTTGGCATTTGCCATGAAATTAATGTCCAACCTCAGACATAGGTCACTTATTTTCTTGCAGAGGTTTGCATGTGCTGGGCAGTTACGTTGGAGTCCAGTCCAGGCACGTCAAGCCCCGCCAGCTGTTTTGCATATAGTGCCACCCTCTCTTGCAATTTTACTGCAAGTCTCATGAAATTTGGTGTTTTGTCTTAAAGCCCCAGCTCTTGGAGTCATGTGATGACATCAGACGATCCCAGTTTTCATTTAAAACCCCCCCACAAGTTTCTGTCCCTCGTGGTTGTGGAGGAAAACCTGAGAATGTGACCTCTAGAGACTCAAAACCCAGAAGGCAACTCCCTTTCCCCCAAAATGTATTACAGGATATTTAAACATTCATGAGTTTAAACCAATCTCATGATGTGGGGCAGGGGCTCGTCACTCAGGAATTTTGAGTGCTTGGGATTGGCAATGCTGGGACAGGGGCAGTTGGGGGCCTGGGAGATTCATAGATTTTTAAGGAGAAGAGACCATTTATGATCATAGTCTGACCTCCTGCCTAACACAGGCCAGAGAATCAATCAACCGAAAGCGCGAGGGGACGGTGATGTGTCATAGTGGGATAGTATTTGGAATTGCACACAGACAAGCCCTGCCTTCTCCTGGGGGTACAGAGAGCATTCAGGTCGCGGGACTGGTGCAGCCCTGAGGATTTGGGAGGCTGTGTACCTCTTACCCAGCACTGTGTGGCTATGGAGAAAGGGCAGGGAAGGACAGCAGGGTCGCCAAGCCCTATCCCCAACTCCGTCACACGGGGAGGCCACCATTCCTATCATTCAGCTGAAGCAGTCTCCATGCATTGGTGGTGCTGCTGCTCCGTGCCCCCTGGGGAGGATTCCTTCCCCCAGGCCCTGCAATCCACCGGGTACTGAGCCATGGTACCTGGGAACGGATTTCCCCAGGTGGGTGTGAAATGGTCACAGTCTTGAGGAAGGCCTGGGAGGAAGGCAGTGTGGGCTAGTGGTTATAGCAGGGGAAAAGGAGTCAGGAGTTCTTGTTCTGTGCCTGTCTCTGCTTCTGTCTCCCCTCTGTGGCCTTGGGCAGGTCACATACACCTCTCTGTGCCTCAGTTTCCCAGTCTGTGAACTGGAGCTGAGGACACTTGCCTACCTCCCAGGGGTGCCGTGATGCTTAATTAGCTAACGGTTGCTGATGAAACACCTCACACAAGAGTGACTAGCCCTGTCTCTATACTGGGTCAAACCCAGTCTCTAGAGCTAAGCTTTCCTCAGCTTTGAGGAAATGTGGCCCTTGAGCCAATCTCAGAGATCAGGCCTTATTGGTTAGGGCAGGATCAGTCTCCAGACAGTATGCACACAGCAGAGTGCTTTATTGATCCAGGAGGAGCTGGAAAGCCTGGATCATTAGAGGGACAGTGCAATGTAACCTGGGCTGATGGGTTTAGATTTGCAGCTCGATTAGAATATATGGATTGGTCTGAATGATGCGAGCGCTGAATGCCTTGGCATTTCCACTGAGAAGATAGTATCAAGTGTGCTGGTGTCAAACCCCAATACGCTACGGGTATAGTTATAGGATCTGTGCCAAGATATCTATTAGCATCACTGCGGTGGACAGCGCGCACCCAGCTGTGAACCCATGACAGCAGCTTAGCCTGGGATGAATTTTAAACACAGAAACCAGACAAATTTTTCAAAAGTGAAGAAGGGGAAAAAAATTTTCACAGCGTGTTAATGAAATTGGGTGTAATTACAAGTCTGGCCGGCGCCTGGAGGTGGGACATTAAATATTTCTCTGCTTTTCTCTAACGAGAACAGAAGAGACTTTGGCTTCATTCGTAAAGCAGCTCAAAGTGCTCTGCAGAGTAATGAGCTATACAGAAGCTGTGGAGAGGAACGTGATAGCCAGCTGGGGCATGCTCAGCCAGCTCCCATCTACCCAGGGTTCCCTGAGACAGGATGCTGGGCAGGACAGCCCCTGGGAGGGAACCCATTGCAGCAAAATTTAAAAGATGCTGTTTTTGTAAGGAAGCTGCTCAAGGTCCTTGTTCCCATCGTCTATCAGTCAGGTTGTCTGGATCCTAGTTCAGGTTCCTGCAACATCCGTTTTCCTTTCTGTCTGCTCCCTTCCTCTCATATCAAAGCAGCAAACCATTCTGTGAGGGAATCTGAGCTCCCGATTCCTGGGTTCTATTCCTCGCTCTGCTTCTGAAGTCACTGTGGGTGTGTGTCTTAAGTTCAGCTCCCAAACACTGGGACACCCCCCAAGATCACTGGCCACTTTTGAAAGACAACATACAGGCCCACATTTGGTGGGTGTTTTTGTTGCGTGTTGTGGCTGGATGGGAAAAGATTCATTGTTCTTATTATTATTCACATTGCAGAGGTCCCATTCAGGATCCAGGCCCCGTTATGCATGCACTTAGGAAGAGGTCCAAGCCCTGTGTAATAATTTTCTTAGGTTTATAAACATACTGGTTGAAGCGCTGCCTGCAGCCAATCATCTTGGTTTATTCTCAATTATTTTCAGGCTTGTGAAATACTGTGAACAGTTCCTCTCCAATGATCCCATCATGTCTGGATGCCTCCCCAGCAACCCCTGGATAACAGATGACTCTGAGTTCTGGGAGCTCAATGCAAAGCTGTATGTATTTGTTCTCCCACCAACTCGTGGCTTACAAAGCCTTTATATTGCGGGATATTGGAAAAAAAAGCAGCATTGACCTAATCATGATATCCACTCTCCTGTGATAAGTGGCGATGCTTTCCTATTCTTAGCATGTGAAGTAGCTTAACAGCGAAAAGGCCAGTGGTCCTTGGGCAGTGTTGATACCTGTACTTGCAGTATCATCTGCCTTCTCTTTAAGTGTAGTCTTCCTTAATGGTGTGGGAGTTCATAAATTCATACCATGCCTCTGGGCCTAATTCTGCTCTTGGATGAGTGTGAAGGGTTCCCATTCACCCGAGAGCAGAATGTGGCCAATTATGAACAAGGGAGCCTACTTAGCTAAGTTATAGGTGTGGACCCCAGTCCTGAGGTCCTAGGCAGGCAAAACTTCACCAAGAGATTTCCCTGCCTAAGGACTGAAGCATCAGACCCATACACTGTGTCCCCTAAGGGATCTATTCCATTGCAAGTGCACACATGAACTGGTCAGTTAAACTGGGTACACCGCTGTGTTGTGTTGCTGAAGGGATGCAATGCCCCCACACGTTGCAGCCTCCAGAGAGAGATTTTATGTTGGATTCTAATCTCACGCCAATGTAAATCAGCAGTAGCAAGCCAATAGTGTGGCACCAGTATAGAACTGGTATAAATCAGAGCAGAATCAGCCCCTTAGTCCTGATCTCACTGTGCAGAAGGTTGTTTAATTGCTACTTACCTAGTGGGCTGACCTCAGGAGCTCATTGCAGCAGACTGGAAAGCAGACGGCGCTGGGAAATCTCTTGGCACGCCAGTGAAGGGCGTTCTGTTTTTAATTAATATACCAAATCCCGCAGCG
This sequence comes from Natator depressus, assembly GCF_965152275.1. NCBI lineage: Eukaryota > Metazoa > Chordata > Testudines > Cheloniidae > Natator > Natator depressus. The sequence goes on from NC_134247.1 coordinate 6,742,493, forward strand.
AGCAGTGACCTGACTCCAGAGGGAAACGGTGGTGTTTGTGCTCAATGTAGTGCCCATCTTTAAAAAAGGGAAGGAGGAGGATCCGGGGAACTACAGGCCAGTCAGCCTCACCTCAGTCCCTGGAAAAATCATGGAGCAGGTCCTCAAGGAATCAATTCTGAAGCACTTAGAGGAGAGGAAAGTGATCAGGAACAGTCAGCATGGATTCACCAAGGGCAAGTCATGCCTGACTAATCTAATTGCCTTCTATGACGAGATAACTGGCTCTGTGGATGAGGGGAAAGCAGTGGACCTGTTATTCCTTGACTTTAGCAAAGCTTTTGACACAGTCCCCCACAGTATTCTTGCCAGCAAGTTAAAGAAGTATGGGCTGGATGAATGGACTATAAGGTAGATAGAAAGCTGGCTAGATTGTCGGGCTCAGTGGGTAGTGATCAATGGCTCCATGTCCAGCTGGCAGCCAGTATCAAGTGGAGTGTCCCAAGGGTCGGTCCTGGGGCCGGTTTTGTTCAATATCTTCATTAATGATCTGGAGGATGGTGTGGATTACACCCTCAGCAAGTTTGCAGATGACACTAAACTGGGAGGAGAGGTAGATACGCTGGAGGGTAGGGATAGGATACAGAGGGACCTAGACAAATTAAAGGATTGGGCTAAAAGAAATCTGATGAGGTTCAACAAGGACAAGTGCAGAATCCTGCACTTAGGACAGAAGAATCCCATGCACCACTACAGACTAGGGACCGAATGGCTAGGCAGCAGTTCTGCAGAAAAGGACCCAGGGATTACAGTGGACGAGAAGCTGGATATGAGTCAACAGTGTGCCCTTGTTGCCAAGAAGGCCAATGGCATTTTGGGATGTATAAGTAGGGGCATTGCCAGCAGATCAAGGGACGTGATCGTTCCCCTCTATTCGACGTTGGTGAGGCCTCATCTGGAGTACTGTGTCCAGTTTGGGGCCCCACACTACAAGAAGGATGTGAAAAAATTGGAAAACGTCCAGCGGAGGGCAACAAAAATGATTAGGGGACTGAAACACATGACTTATGAGGAGAGGCTGAGGGAACTGGGATTTTTAGTCTGCGGAAGAGAAGAATGAGGGGGGATTTGATAGCTGCTTTCAACTACCTGAAAGGGCGTTCCAAAGAGGATGGATCTAGACTGTTCTCAGTGGTAGCAGATGACAGAACGAGGAGTAATGGTCTCAAGTTGCAGTGGGGGAGGTTTAGGTTGGATATTAGGAAAAACTTTTTCACTAGGAAGATAGTGAAGCACTGGAATGCGTTACCTAGGGAGGTGGTGGAATCTCCTTCCTTTGAAGTTTTTGAGGTCAGGCTTGACAAAGCCCTGGCTGGGATGATTTAGTTGGGGATTGGTCCTGCTTTGAGCAGGGGGTTGGACTAGATGACATCCTGAGGTCCCTTCCAACCCTGATATTCTATGATTCTATGAAACCTTTGCAGAGTGGAAATCCCTACCAAGATGCGCGTGGAGCGATGGGCCTTTAATTTTAGCGAGCTGATGAGGGACCCGAAAGGCCGCCAGAACTTCCAGCTGTTCCTGAAGAAAGAATTCAGTGGTGGGTCTGTGTTCCTGTCCCTCCCGCATCACCCTCTCAGCATCACTACAGCATATTTACAACACAAAGTGGTATTTTTAGAAAGCCATTATAATAGGGGCAGTGATCTGAGACATTAATGGGAAGTCTTAAGAAGTGACGTTGACGTTTGCGGAGACAGGCTGTAGAGTCAGTGCATGCAATGCCATCTAGTGGCAGAGGACATAAAATGCAATAGCAAAGAACTAACTGCAAAGTGAGCTGGTTTGTTGCCAGACCACCTACAAATCAACTGATGCTAATAAGAAATTGCATATGTCAATTTTATATGCACTTAGGGTGAAATTCATCCTTGTGCAGAGAGCCATCAAAAAGCCTATGCCAAACAGAAAGCCTCAGGGTGACTGTCATAATCGGAGACATAATCGGAGACATAATTTCAGGAGCTTGGCCAACAAATATTGAATCAAGTGAATTCAGTTGAGGATTTTTATTTCACTCAGCCATCATTTTCTTTGTCCCTCTCCCACCCTTGTCACTGATCCCTCATTGTTCAGGAGAGAACCTGGGGTTCTGGGAAGCCTGTGAGGACCTGAAGTATGGAGACCAATCCAAGGTCAAAGAAAAAGCAGAAGAAATTTACAAGTGAGTGTTAGGACGCCTTGGTTTTCAGTCCATCTTCCTGATGTGTTGCCATCCCTATCCTTGTCTTGTGTTGCTCTCCTCTAGGAAAAGTGTATTGCTGAGTATCTGCCAGGATTTCCTTTGGGAGCCGGCATGAAGCACGCATGTGGGATTGTCCCACTGTAGGAAGGAAGTCCCTTTAAATAAAGAAAACAAACATTGTTTTATTATAAAGCAACTTTCCCCCCTCCCCTTTCCACCTACACGATTCATACAAGGGAGAGGGTTAGTCTTTCTGGGAGACAAAAGCTCTGGGTTCTGCCTATGTCTTATTCTGTGAGGTTCAGTCTCCTCTATCCGGTCTGGAGAATGGGGATGGTATTATGTCCGTAGTTCTCATTAGTGTTATTAATATTCATTAATTAATATTCAAGAAAATAAAATTAATATTCATTAATTAATATTCAAGAAAGCGCTTGGAGCTTTCTGGATGAGGGGCTAACCCAAAGCCCATGGAAGTCTTTGGAAAGACCCACATTGGGTTTTGGAGTAGGTCCTGAGTGCAAAATATTATTAATACTGTAAATTGTGGCATCAAAGCATGTGATTGTAGGTGGTGCATGAGGTGGTCATTCTGGCGAAAGGGAGGTTTACTACCCTATGGTATGAAAAAGAACCAGGGGTGAATTCTGGCTGGCAGTTGAAAGCACTTTTCGTTCCATCCGTGGAAGCAGAACAGTCTCTGTTAGTTCTCACCTCATGAAATTGACTGTTTCTGGTTTCAGACTCTTCCTGGCTCCAGGGGCAAGGCGCTGGATTAACATTGATGGCACAACGATGGGCATCACAGTCAAAGGTCTCAAGCACCCTCACCGCTACGTTTTAGATGCTGCTCAGACTCATATTTATATGCTCATGAAAAAGGTTTGTCATTTGCTTACAAATCCAGATGGCATCCCAGCTTGTCTGTGCCTTTCCGTGTCTCTGCATGCTAGCTGCCGTCGCTCCCAAGTGACCCCTATTTGAAAGGAGACCACTTGCTGCCCTGCAGTGGGAAAGAAATGGTTCATGCCATCCCATTGTAAGGCAACGTGCTCTAGTTAGTGGATAGAACTCAGGGCTATGAGCTAGGAAATTCCAAATTCAAAACTTAACTCTGCCACTGACTCACACTGAGCCTTGGACAAATCACTTAGCTCCTCTACGGTTCATTTTTCCTATCTGTCAAGTGGGGATGATAAAACTGTCCTAGATTATAAGGCTAGGAGTGACCATTATGATCATCTAGTCTGATCTCTGGTATAACACAGGCCACAGAATTTCCCTGAATTAATTAGGGTTGTGAGGCTATATTAATCAATGTTTGTACAGCACTTTATGGTGCTATATGAGCATTGATTGTTGTTATTGTTTTGTGGAGTTACAGATGCCCACCCTATTCGGCATCTATCATTTTGCATCCCAGATCAAGTCAACATGTGGTAGGATGCACATTTTAGCAGAGTGTGTTCCGGCGATAATTGTGGGAAGGTTCATAACACTGGGGTACAAATGGGTGACTTTTGTGCCAAGAACATATGCTGTGGTGCTGCTCCTGAAAAGTAAGCTTTTTGTCCTGTGTTTACATGCACTTTCCCCTGGTCCATAGGCAGGCACCCTATTGTAGATCTGATGTTTGGAGCTGTGTTGACTCTCAGCTAGATCAAGGCAGTGTAGTCCATTAGACTACGGTAACAAGAAATAACGCCCCAGCTGGGACCTCCCCTCACGTATGATCTAGACAGGACACTTAGAAAAGAGGGGCACTGGGGGCCAGACCTGCATCTGGGGGGAATTGGCATTGCCGTCAATGGAGCTGTGCTGTTTTGCACCAGCTGAGGACATGGCCCAGCACTAGATCTTGACGCACATTGCCATCACAGTGAGGGTCCATCTACACTGCAGTAAAAGACCCCTGGCTGGCCCGGTTCAGCTGACTCAGGCTGGCGGGGTTCAGGCTGGAGGGCTAAAAATGGCAGTGTAGACGTTCGGGCTTGGGTTGGAGCCTGGGCTCTGAAACCCCACGAGAGGGGTGGGACTCAGCCCAGCTCCAGACCAAGCCCGAACGTCTATTTTTAGTCCCGCAGCCCGAGCCCTGTGAGCCTGCGTCAGTGGACCTGGGCTCTGAGACTTGGGGAGTGGGTTTTTTACTGCAGTGTAGATGTAGCCTAAAAGACCTTAGTCTTGAGCTAGGCTCATCAATCCCCTTTTCATTCTGAATTCTACATTGGGGACTTTCCCGTCCGATGAGAAGCTGTTAGTTTTAATGAATGAGATCTGCTGGGCGAGATTTCCAATTTCTCAGCCTCATTGGCTCCTGAGCACTGTACTCCAAGATGATTTTAATTAGGCTGTTTGCAATTCATAACTACCGGTTTCCCTTTTCCCCCCAGTAGGACTCTTATGGTCGCTATTTAAAGTCTCCAATATACAAGGAGATGTTGGCCAAGGCCATTGTGCCCCAAGAGATAGTGAAAAAAAGGCAAGTAAATTGCGGTGTGATTGTGGGTTATGTGCTTTTTTTATTGTGCTGGGGCTACAAAGAGCCTGAGTTTCAGCGAAATGACTGTGATTTAGACATTTGTTTAATTACAGTGGATTTAAGTCTTGCTGATTACCCTGTTTGTTTGTGAACCCCGTGGAAATGGCTTGTGTGCAGTCAGAGCCTATCTGGCAAGTGCTAAATCCTTTTTGTGACTGCTGAGCTAATCATTACCCGCTGCCAGAAGGGTGCTGTACATCAGGCCTGAGAGAACCTACGCAGGGTTAAAGTGATCCCATCCAAAGCCCTCTGGGTTTTAAGACAAGATGGGGTAACTCTGTTCTCCTCCATGGCACGTGGCATTTGTGTGGTGTGAGCGCTCACAGCCCTGCGCTCAGGTAGCTATTTACACCAGTGCAAGGCAGAGCAGAGTAATAGTGTCTGACACTCCCTTTTGCGCTGGTGGGAATGCGGGCACAAGGTGCAAGGCACTGGAAAATCAGGCGCCACAAGACTGTTTCCAGATCAAATGCTGGCTTCTCACATCAGCTGGCACAGCAGTTTCAGGGACTTTTGTGCGGGGGGGGTAGCTCAGTGGTTTGAGCATTGGCCTGCTAAACGCAGGGTTGTGAGCTCAATCCTGGAGGGGGCCATTTAGGGATCTGGGGCAAAAAAAAATTGGGGATTGGCCCTGCTTTGAGCAGGGGGTTGGACTAGATGCCCTCCTGAGGTCCGTTCCAACCCTGATCTTCTATGATTCTGTGACTTCAGGCAGCCTGGTTTAAGTACTGCCGTCTCATCAGGCCGAATTTGCCATGTCAGAGCCAAAAGGGGTGGCTTGCTGCCTCTGGGACAGGGAGCTCCTCTTTCTCTGTGCCCCTGACACCCCATAACCCAGCAAGTAAGGAGTAAGGGTCTCACAAGCTCTGCTCTCATAGGGCCGGATCCAAAGCCCATTGAAGTTAATGGAAAGACTCCTGCTAACTTCAATGGGCTTTGGATCAGGTTCTTACTGGGGGCCACCACTCCCAATGGCAGGTCGAGTTAAGGTCATTGAGGAGGAATTACAGATGCCAGCTTACCCCATGCTTCAGGCACGTTGGGATCCCTGTCAGGAGATTGTGTCTCCTCTGCAGAGACCCCACCGGCTCTTGATTTGTTCTTGTTCCTTCCCAAGCGGTGCGGAACCCTGGTCCAGGGCTCTTCCAGGCACTACTGCAATAGAAGATGATAACTGATCAGGATTCCCCCCTCCCCCACCCCCAGCAGATGCAATGTGCAGCTCAGTAACACCCCCAGCTGCCACCACGGTCTTGCCGCCGTGCCGTACATCCTGGAGAGGCCGCTTGTAATTCCAGCAAATGCATTAATGTTTGCAGATAGCTGCTCCCGGGATGTAATATTCACACTTCAGACAGCATCCAGCAGATGCTGAGAGAGAAAAACACATCAAAGGCTGCCTATTTGATACTTGTTTTCATTGTTGTTGATAATGATTCCATCGTGGAAAAGCAAAGGAAGTGGAGAGAGAGAGAGAGATCTGTACGTCACAGAGGACATGAAAGCTCCTGTTTAAACAGCCAGAGAGGGGCATCACAGCACGATATGCCTTGCGAGTAGAGGTTATAGAAGAGCCTTGCTCTAGGTCTGCTCAGGATGGTGTAAGGTGAAACTCCTCATGAAGGGAGGGAAGTAATTTGCAGCCAAGCAGGCAGCGCATTTCACTAAAGAAAGCGTTTTGGGCAGGGTTTGAGCACTGGTCTAACGGTGTTTCTCAACCTTCTTGAGACTAGGGCTGGCTTGCTGCCTTCCTAAACTGTGTCAGGGAGATCTCAGGGACCAGTGCCGGTCCACGGACCGATTGTTGAGAAACACTGGTCTAACTGCCCCATTGAAGTCAATGGTAAAGTGCCCGTTGACGTCACTAGCAGTTAGGCCAATGTAGGGAGCACTTGTAAAAATCTCACCCATCATTCCCATCCCTTCTAGCATGTTTGATGATTAAGGACAAAACGGCCCCGATCCTAATCCCATTGAGGTCAGTGGCACAACTCCCGTTGACTTCAATGGTTCAGGCTCAGGCTCAGTGTTAGTTGCCTGCCAATGTGTATAATGGAGGGGTAGTTTGCTACTCCCATATCTGGGACTAGGAGCAAGGACCCTTTTGTTCTGCTGACAGCTCTGCAACTGATTTGTGTGGCTTCAGTCCATTCACTGAGGCCATGTTTGCTTTTAAAATGTACATGCTCTATAAACCTCTTACTTTGCACATGCATTTTCCTAATTGGCACAGTGGTGGAAATGACGTGTGCACTAATGCACGTTTACAAATCAGGCTCTCCGTCTCTCTGTATCTCAACATATCCTCCTGTGAAATGGGTATTATGTCACCTGTCTCCCAGGGCTGGTGGAATTCATAACCAGCTGCTGTTTGAAAGCGCCCTGAGATCTTTAGTTGAAAGATACGATCAAAGTGTCAAGGATCAGCATCATATGTTATCTCATAATGCACTGCCTTTTTTCAGACGCTGTGACAGGAGACCACACGCACACCTCACGCAGAGCCTCAGGGATTTAATTGAATGGGCTGTTTCTGTAATTGGTATTTCTTCTCTACCTGAGGCCATCTGGATGCTCAGAGATTTCAGGCCAGGCGCTTTTTGCTCAGCGAATTGCTGTGTTATTTGCTGTCTGTCGAAAACAACCGTCTCTTACTTTGGAATAATTGGCACCAGCCAAGGGAAATTTGGGGGTTATTGTTGGACTTGGGGTGGTGTCAGAATTTCGATGTTTCTATATCCAGTGTCCTATCTAAGAGATTCTAAGTGAGACAGGAGAAGGGGTTTGCTACTATTTTACAGCCATTTTCCTTGGTTAGGGCCAGATTCTGCCACCTTTATTCGTGATAAGTCGTACCTTCCTATGCAGATAGTTCCACTGATTTCAGTGTGAACTCAGAGTGATTATGGGTGGCAGAACTGGGCCCTTATTGACTAGAGATGGACAAAATATTCCCAGCACAATTTGAAATCCATGACATTTGAGCAGTTTGGCCGATTCAAACCTGGTCCCATTTTCATGACGTCTTCATGCCACTGTAGAGCCTTTCCCAGCTAAGCGGTTTATATGGAGTGTCTTAATCCTGCACAATCTCACCATCAAGTTTCTGCTTGTATGAAATCCCGTAACAACGGAACGTCTGGGTGGTGTGCAAATGGGCTGGGAGGATGAATCTGCAGGAAATGCCATGGGAAAAGTCTGCTCAGTGCATCCTGCTGCTGAACTGCAGTGGGACGATAGTCACGTGCAGACATAAACATTTGCAGCATCGAGGACTGAGTCTGGGGCCCAGCCTGGCTCCTGAAGAAGCTCTGGGGAGTTCTGATATTGATATTAATTGTGGCAGGGCCGGGCCCTTGGGCTGGGTTCTGCTGAGATGTCTGGAACGTGAGTCTGCACGTTCTGCACCCTGGTTAAGCAGGTTGTTTGCTCCAAATGGAGGACACGAACAACGCCCCTCCCTCCAAGCAGGTTCCTTGGGCTTTTGGTGACAAGGACCCATTTTCTGGTCAGTTTTGCCTCTCTCTGTCCCCCAGTAACTCCCTGCTTCTCTCTCTGCTTAGTTCCAGTTTCCCATTCGCACGCCGTCACCTCCGCTCCAGCCCCAGCCCCGTCATCCTGAGGCAGCAGGAGGAAGAGGCCAAGGCCAAAGAAGCAGCAACAAACGTGGACATTACCCAGGTTATGAGCAGGCTGGATCGTAGGAGCCAGCTCAAGCAAGAGCCTCCTAAGTAGGCTCCAGATTCTTGTCTAGGGCACAAAGCAGGGGAAAGACAAGACAAGGGGCTGCTGGCAATGCCGGTGCTGAGATTCCTGCCCCCCACCTGCAGGTGTCAGTGCTGCTTTACCTTTCCAGACCCTGTTCTCCCTGCAGCCTGGTTCCTGCAGGTTGCCATGGCATCTGTAGCAGCAGATGTCACGTCACAGCACGGAAATGCTGCTAGAGTCCGAAAGCCGGCTGTATCCGAATCTCATTGTGGGTCCCATGCAATGGGCTCTTTTTACAAGTCAGGGAAGGGATGTTTTGTAACTGCCCCAAACCCTACCCAGGAGGATCCAAAACTCCATCTGGGTCTCTCTGCCTCTTAAATCCCTGCCCGCGACCCAGAGAACTCGGATAGTGATTCAGTTATGACGCACAAGGCAGCGTAGAACACAGCTCCTTCGCCTGTCCCCGTCCTCTGCATCAGGTGGGACAGAGCCACCCCACCCCAGGGGGAGCACAAGAAGGTCCATCACCTCTTGGCACTCTCAGTCATGTGGTGGGAGCATGCCCACTGCTAGTACCCCAAGCACCGCTCTGGGCAGCTGGCCAGCTCTGCCAGGGCTCCACTTCAGGTGTCTCGCACTCCTGTGGCAATAGGAGGGAGCACATGGAGGCTGCAGTTGTACTCGGCAGCTGTGCAGAAGGATGGGGAGGGGGCGAATTCCTGGTGGGAGCGACAAGGTTAACATTTCCAAAGGCACCTAGGTGGTTTGGATGCCCTAGTCATTTTAAGTAATTGGGCCCCCATATTCCCTAGGCAGCTTTGAAGATCTCAGCCTAGAGGTGATTAGCTGAGACTTCCAGTCAGTGAAAGGGATTTCTCCTTGTCCCTCAGGAACTCACCCATGTAATGAGTTATGCACGGGCCTGGAGGGAAGAGCAGCCTCCTGCTAGTACAGATGGGTAGAAGAGCAGTGCCTCGCTCCAGATGGGTTTCCTTTAGCAAACGCTGTCTCGCTCTTGTCTTGTCTTTGCCCTGCAATGCTCTTTCCCCTTGTTAAAAATGAACAAACCTCGGCTTCCAGTGGTCATCCCGGCTTGTAGCCCAGTATCCCAGAAGCCGCTGTGTTCAGGAGAGGTCAGAAGGGCTGATTCAGCCCCTATTGTAGTAGAATACTCTCTTGTTCCTTTTTGGAGGGGATGGGGAGTGGAAATTACTTCCTGAAACCTAAACCCTCCAGTTAGGTACAAAGCACATTTCAGGGAGATACCAAACCTGCCTGGGAAGCCCCTGGGACTGGACCAGCCAAGGTCACCAGGACACGATGGGATTTGTGAAAAACCCAGAGGTGGAAGGTAAAGAAGCTTCCTCCTCCTTCAGAATTTAGGGGATGCTGGGGGATGGGCAAACGTTGAGGCTCAGAAAATGTTTTAATCCTTTCGGTCTTGCTCATCCACTGCTCTCGCTGGGATGATTTTACTGGAGGCAGCGAGAGCAGGATGTGGCTGTCAACAGGGCTGAGGTGCTGTGGAGGTGTCGAATCTCAGAAGTAGTTTCTCCTCTTTATCTGGACATGAGTTTCAGCCCGAGGGCCTTTCTGCTCTGGGGGCAGAGCCATGCCAGCTACAGCCAGTGCCTTGCAGCTGCACAGTTGTTCAGTAGTCAGTGCAGTTCAGCTCCCACAGCATTTGTCAAGGTCACAGGCTCAGCAGCCGATGCTCAGGAGCTCCACGCTGCATCCACATCAGGCTCTCGCCATGCAGTGTGGTGGTGCTTTTCAGAGAGACACCATCCGTACCATGTCAGGGTTTGGAGCTGGGGAGCCTCCGACATTCCCTGCTATCACCTTGGGCCACTTCATGCGGTCCCTTCTCAGGCCAAACTCTTGCAAGTTGATGGGAGCGGGTGCACCTTTGTTCCACCCAGGGCTTTATGTCTCCGAGACAGCAGCCAGTCCTAATGTCCTGGGCAGTGTGGGGAGGCAGGAGGTGAAGGGAAGTCCTTCCATCTCTCGCACACATTGCTTCTATTCCGGGGTGCTTCTTTCTTTTACTATTACCCTCCCGCCCACAGAGATGCCCTCACCAGTGAGTTAGAAAAACGAAGGCCTCCAATGAGGCTGGAGTCCCATCGGCAGTCAGGGGCTGACAGTTGTCTGAGCGGGCATAGAGAACCCTGTCCTTGGAGGCACCTCATTGACCTTCCCAGGAAAAGCCAGGCTGCAATTCTAGGCTGGGATTTTCCAATCAGCCTAGGGGAGTTAGGCACACAAATCCCATTATTAATGACACGACTCCATTAGGCTCCTTTAAAAATCCTAGCTCGAGAGTCCCACTTGTGCCAGATTGGGGCTCGTAGATGCTGTCGTAACACAAGTAATAAAATAGGTTCCAGTCAGGCTTAATGATGCGATTTTAGGCCTCAACTCCATTGATAGGTTTCCCCACATTTTATCTCAGTCCCAACGCTGCCCAGCCATCAGTTCGGTACTGCAGTCAGAGGCGTGACTGCAGCCCGGATAGCTCTGACAGCAGCAGCAGGGAAGCCGCAGGAGCACGGGCTAGCAGCTTGCATATGTACCCAGGGTCCTGGGTGGGCCTGACCGGCCCATGCTGCTGCAGCTTTACTGCGTCTATATGTGGTGCAGCCACACCTCAGATGCAGTGTTGGCAGACCCTATGAGTGTTAAACATCTACCCAGGACTGGCAAGATCATGACCAAATACCAGCGCTCTTAGAAGGAAGCTCATTTTGGTGCCCTATCTCACAGTGTATTCCATTTGTAGCTGGCTGCGTTCACCCCTTGCTCTTCATCTTCTCTGAGTAGGACTGATTATTGGCCATCCCCCTCAGCATGCTATGAATTGAACTTCACTCCGTATCTGCCAAGAAATAGTTTGTGTCCACTGGATTTCGTGTCCATTGGATTTCATTGTATTCCAATGGATCTCCATTGATTTTTATCCATCATATCCATGCTTTATTTGCGTTAGCTCACCTGTCTAATAAAAGTGTATGTAGAAAATGGAAAAGACCATTGTGTTGGTCCTTCATTGTGTTGTCTCTTTGCATGTGTGTATTTATTTTTTGTGCTGCTGCTTTTAACATTTTTGTTTAAAAAGTTGAGCATATTTTTATTTCGGTTGGTAGAGACTTATTTAGAACCTTATGGAAAAGTCATGCCTTGGAGAAGCCTGAAATGCGTAATCGAAGATTAAATCATTGGCAAATTATCCTTCTGAGCTTGTGTAACCCACGGATGAGGGTGTGCACTAGGTCTCCCACGGAGGTCACGAGACTGTTACAGCCACAGCTAGACAGCCTTGAGGCTTGTGCTTGTTAGTTCCGGAGGTCCCTGGGTCAGTCCTTGAGGAGTCAGCCAAGATGGCGTCCATCACATACACACCTTCAAGTCAGATCTTAGCCTGGTTATGCCATCCATAACCAAAGTCCCGCCCTCACTACATGCTTTAACCATGTTGTAACAGATTCGGGGGCTAACTGGGTTGTCACTAGATACGCTCCCCAGTTGTAACTAGCAGTAGCAGAGCCTTATAGTCTCCCTGAACTCCCTGCTTACAACTAATCTCTCTTTAATGAATTAGGTAAGATGAGCACCCTTATAACAATCCGCCTGGTAACCATGGCCCAATCCAGCGGTTGCTGAAGCCAGTAGGAATCTTTCCAGTGACTTCAGTGGATGTTCGATCAGGCCTCAGGTGCCCTTTATCTCCCCCTTTTGGTACATCACTGTACATGCTTCAGAGTAACTCTGTCCACGTCACAGAAATGCTGAGATATTCCGACTCTGGAAAGCGATGATTTCCCAAAGGCAGATTGGGATCTGGAGCCCCAGCATCTGGCCCATCCATTCTTCCTGCTAGCTCATGGAGACAGACCTTTACACCCTTACTGAACTCCCTATTGCTGCTCTGATTCTGTGAGCACCTCCACTCCTCACCGTCCCTAAGGCCCGTCCTGTGGCATGAAATGAATCCAACATTCATTCTTGTTCCGGCCTAAGCATTGTCCTTATAAGTGCAGCCACAGGCCGTTCTGTGCAATCCCAGCTATGCTTACAGATGGCCACATCAGCATGTAAGGGAAAGAAAGAAGAGATGAATTCTTCAATGCCTCATTCCCCAGGAGATCTGCCATCTTCAAGGCCAATGGGAGGGAGTTTGGTGGATGGAAGCATCTGCATAGCTAGGATAGTGCTAGCTCTTCTCAGCGCAGCTCAAAGCAACAAGTTTAGAGTTCCCCAAAGTCTGGCTGAGCCAGAAGGAGAGAGGTCATGGAGGGGACAGCTCCTGCTTGTCAGAAAGCCCTCAAAGCATTCCACCGACCTCAGCCACAAATGCAGGAGGAGAATCCCTCACATCTCCGGGTCTCATGTGTCAGGTTTCCCCATGACAATCAGGTTTGAAAAGTGCTGCGTTCGGTGGCAGGGCAGCAGTCAGGGAATTGTATCTTTTCTTTTGAGCGCCTCTGTCCTTTGTTCTTCAAGGAGGTTCAATCCCTATTCTCTCTCGCCAGCTCTTTCTTATATTACAAACCTAAAAAAACTCTAATAAAAAGAGTTGATCTGATTGTGTGGAAGCCCACCACAGGCAACAAGCCAGAACAAAACTCTGCATCTGGCTTCCCTCTGGTTCTTTGATGCAGGGGCAGACAGGCGGGGATTGTCCTATCCCCAGTGCACAGTGCTTTGCGGGAGGATGCTCTGAAGATAACACCAAATTGTATCCTTTGGAGAGGGCAGTCAGAGTTTGTAGTGAAGAAAAGCTGGCAGCTCTCCTGTGCAGCTAAGATTTGGCTGAGCTGACAGGACAAGCAAAGGCAACTTGTATCAACAATACTGCAACGATCTAGGGGTCATGGTCCAGGGGTAGGACAGGTGACTAGGAATCAGGAGATGTAGGTTCTGATCCTGGGCAAGTCACATCTCTATGACTCATTTTACCCAGTTCTATAAAGGGGATAATGATACCCACCTACCTTCATGAAGCCCTTTGTGATCTTGGGGTGAAAAGTGATAGATCAGAGCTGAGTTAGCTGCCCAAAAGGCCGTGAGAGATGGGTCTCAAGGCAAATCTCCCAGCTCAACACTGGAGTGTTTAGACCCACATGTGGATACGTTTCTTGCTGTCTGGGCCCATCTTGTTAGAGGTGAGCTCAAGCTCCAAAGTCTGGGTCTGGATTCCTCCTACCCTCCCCCAAGTTCGGTGTGTTCTTGGTGGGATTTTGGCTCAGACCATTATTAATGGCCTGTGAAATGCAGGCTCTGATCCAGGTCCAAATTCCTCCAGGGTGCATTGGGGTTGCAATGAGCTTGGGCCATTCCTGTGGAAGCAGTTTCCAGCGTTGGTTTGGTGGAGCTACCATGATGGTTTGACCCAGCTGCCACCATCTCTCGTTTGTTCTGCCCCTCTCCCTTCCCTTCTTTTCTCCTGGGTAATTTCCCCTCCTTTTAATTTTCTGTCCAGTCTCTCTCTTTTGTTCCCTGTATTTTTCCTTTCCTTTGCTCTGCCCTCTAGCTGCTCCCTTTCTCAGTTCCCTCACGGCCCCAGGGCTCCATGCTGCTCAGCTAGGGATGCCCCTTGGTGGCTGTAGGAGCAGACAGCAGCTTGAACGAGCAGACAGGACTCTCTTTTCTTTGAGGGGACACATCTGGGGTCAGGTAGCACTTCTCTTCACCCATGGCCTAGTCAGAGGCCCTCCATGTTGGGAAATTCTAGCCTAAGTTTTCATCAGCCTCACCTACAGTATGGGCCACAAGCTGTCAACCTGATTCACCATCTGAGTGTTTGCTCTCTGGAGTGTTGTTATTAATAATCCTCAGCGTTTCTATGGCACGGTAGATGTGCCAGGGGTAATTCCGTGCCAGACAGATAAAGAGGTTCCTTTTGTTATGGATCTGACAACCACCATTACTATGTATATCCTGCAGGGGTGCCAGGTCCTGGAGATCCAAGAACACAAGCCTCTATCATTTGAGCTAAGAGAGAGCTCTTCCAGCAGCTAGCAGTAGTAGGTCCCTTAGCCTACCTCAGGGCCAGTCACTAGAGGGCACCATCACACAGTCTCCAATATACACAGTCTACCTACCTACCTATCGAGGTATTTACCTGCCCTACATTGCTGTAATCTATGAACTCCAGTAAACTATATATCCCCCAAAGTGGTCATAATCTTTCACTTGCCTTCTCCGAGGGCATTATTTCCAGTTGGTAGCTAGAGGAAGGGTTTCGGGGCTTGGTGTTGTGTATCCTGTGACTAGCAGGCAGCTTTTCCTTCTCTAAAATGTCTCCTTTTCTTCTCTGCAGTTGTGTCAGTTCACTGCTCCAGTCCCTCACCTGGCTGTGTACACTGGTACCTCTGTTCCTTCATCTCCATCAACTCCGCACCCCTCCTGCCACATCCCAAACAACCTGCCTTCCCAATCCCCTGGACTCATCACTCTGCCAAACAGCACTGACTGCCCCTCACCCATTAGCATAGCCCTAGACAGCACCCCCTGCTTTGAGAGCAAGTGGGAAGGCAATGGGTCCAACTCTAACCACTTTCCTTCTATCACTGAGAGCACTGAGATCTCCATGGACTCTGAATCGGGCACTTGCAACAGTCAGGTGCCGGGGAACATGGAAGCCAAGGTGCCGCCCAAATCCCGGACGACCTTGTCCTTCAGCAGGTTCTTGAAACGGGGATGTTTAAACTCACCGATGTTTGCCACTCTCTCGCCAAAGTGCCCGGCTATCACCCATGGAAAGGTCCAGCCACTGGATGACCTGGAACAACAACTGCAGCAGAAGTCCAAAAAAATGACCAAGTAAGTACACCTGTCTGTGGTGTGTGAAGGAACTCAGCTCTGAGTGATTACAGGCGGCCAGCTTGAGTGAGAGGGACTCCCAGGCAGTGGTGTCTCTACGTCACTAGCCATGGTCTCTCCGCCTAATTATATATTGCACTCTGGCAGCATGAAGGGGCCTCCCATGGGGAAGACACAGCCCCCTGAGAACACTGGGTGGGCCAGGTGCAGAGAGGGACACGGACAGAGCTCACAGTGCTACGGCTCTGCTCTCAGAGAACTGCGAGAAGTAGGGTATAAGCACAGCTCTGAGATGGCTCTAACTTACACTAGGGGCATTGAAAAGGTTCAGAATATGGGGCATGCAAAGGTGGCTTACCACCCCACCCACCTCTTCCGTCACCGCCCTCAGCGCAGGGGCAGAGTCACTGAGACGGGTGCTCTCCGTCTCTCACCGACAAGTGGAAGAGCCCTGAGAAGTCAGAGGGTCTTGCCAAGATGCCTACAACTTCTGAAAAGCTCTTCAACTTTTCAGAATTTTCAAATAACGAGACAGGGGAAGGGAAAGAGGGAAATACCCAGCAGGCAAAGGCTCCCTTCCACAACACCACCAGCCTTTGGGGCAGGCTCTCAGCGATGACGATCGCCAGAGGCTGCAGCTGCTGAGCCGCGGGTGGCAGACCCCCAAGCTCGGCGGTGGGAGGAAGGGCAGAGATCTCTCCCAGTGTCTCCCAAGCCCCCAGCTCTTGCTTAGCATCTATAGCCAGGCCTGGCCTGCTGTGCCCAAATCAGTTTCATACCTGCTCCCAGCCAGCTAGTGCCTCTACCTTTCCACCAGTCCATTGTGTGCATGAAACCATTCATCTCCTCTGCTCTTGGGGCCAGCAGGAAGCTTGCGGATGGGGTGGGCATGGGGATGACCACCGCCACCCCCCAACCCTGTAGAGACAAGCTAGGAACCAGCCAGTAAGCCAGAGGAACAAAACACACATTAGTTAACAGAGCAGCCCCAGTTTCCCTTTCAGCCCAGGGATGGGGAGGCTGCAGGACAGCATTTCTGCCACCGCCCGCTGGTGTGGGAGGCTACAGATGAGCCTCACCTGCAGGCCCTGCTGCCTTCCCCTGGAGCTGTCTGGATTCAGAGCTAGCCCTGCAGGGAAGCAGCCCCACAGTAAGCCAGTGCCCGGGGCCTCTAGCTCCACAAGGGAGGGGGCTAACTCGGCAGTGTCGCTCACTTTCACTGCCCTGTGCCCTCCTGTCCCGCATTACGTGGGCTGCGGTGCCCACTGACTATGAATCCCCATGTCAGCCTGCTGCTTGCAATGCTCCTGGGGTGCCCTGTTGACAGGGCTGCACAGAGGGGTTTTTTTGTGTGGGGGGGGGCTGGGACCAAATCTGAAATGGAGACCACCCTCTTCGAAAAGAATTACCACTGAGGGGAGGCCTGGGGGAGTGGGGGTATTGGAGAGTAAGTCTATGTCTGTAGCGGTGCTTTGGCTCCTTTCCTGTGGGGCTGGGCTCATCTCCTGCCCTGAGACCTGGCTTGCAGAGCCACGATTCAGGTTTGGGCCGACTGCCCTCTGTCGTGACAGAGGTCCTTCTGGGGCAAATGTTAGTGAGGGGGCGCTGTGACCCCGCCTGGCAGGTCGCAAGCCCACTTGGTTTGGGGCCCTGTCAAAAGGTTCCTTTTGTCCCCTGGCGGCCCTGCCCGTGGATTCAGCAGGGAGTACGTGGGAGTTCGGTTTGGCAGGATTTGTGTCCACCATGCTCCGTGGGAACGAGCTGCCTGGGTTATTGTGATCCTGAGGCTCCCTGCACCCCAGTGCCTGAGCATGCATGACATACCCTACCGCTACCTCAGTGTCCTCATCTTTCCTCCTCCACACCTCCCTCGGACACAGCTGTATCTGAGGAGCTTCCAACCCTCTGCTCGGCCCAGGCATGCACAAGAGATGGGGAGTTTGGCTCAGGCTCAGTGGTTAGGGCTTTAGCCTAGGATTTAGGAGACCTGGCTTCAATTCCCTGCTCCGCTACAGACTCCCTGTATGACCGTGGGCAAGTCACTTAGCATCTGTCCCCATCTGTAAAACCAGGATAATATTGCCTCCTTTCCTGTTGTGAGGATAAATCCTGTTTCCCCATGGCCCAAATGGGTAGCCCATTGGGCTGTTTCTATTAGGAGAAGAAATTGATTATGAGTCAGGTATTTGGTGCAATCCTGTTTATTTACACAGCCCTGTTTCCCTGGACACAGTAGAAACAAACAGCAGCGGGCAGTTTCCTGGCTCACAGTTTCCAAGCTCTGTCTCTGGTCCCTCTCAGGGCTGCATTCATGACTGCTTCTCGCACTGTCTCCTGGCTTTCGGGTTCCTGTCACCCACACACAGCTGCCAACCACTAATAGCTCCAGCCCCCGTGTTTGCAGTCTGTCTCCAGGGAAACACCTCAGCCCCCATGGTTTAGCCTTGCCATGCTTGTACATGCCTTGTGCGGTGGCTTCTACTGTGTCAGCTATCATTAAACAAAGGACACTTAATTTCACCTTCATTAATCAGGGACTTGGGTGCTTAGACTTCACCCAGATGTGTGACTGGTGGCAGCTATTAGCATCTTCCAACAGAGCAAAACATTAAAGAGTGTGAGGTGCACGGATACAAGTAAGATAGACGGATAGAGCCGCAGGGACTGATGCTGAGGGCGGGAGGCTGCTGACAGACACACACTGAGCCTCCTCGGAGTCTGTATCCTTCCCGGTCATCTTATCTCATGCAGATCTCTCTGAGTTAATGTGTTTTCCTGCAAGAAGAACTGGGACTCAGGCCCCCACAGGGATTTTTTTTACAGTCTAATTGAAAACCACAGCTCAGGAGAGCTTGTTTGGTTTTGTGCTGCCTGTCTCCAGTCACAGTCGATCTTCAAATGCTGCCTGTCTTTCCTGGTGTGAGCACTGTGTTCCTGCGCTGAATGGCCACCTTGACAACAGGCAGAGAGGGTGGCAGCATTGCTGGAAAGATCCAGCACTGGTTGTTGCCCTCAAAACACATTGTGGGTAATGTCAGAGAAGTCTAGCAAGCAGGCCTCCCAAATCCGGCTTCTCAGACTCCGCTGAATTTCCAAATGCACGCCTATGGCTTTGGTTCCAACCCCAGAAGGGGTCTTTCCCCAGGTCTGGTTCAGATGTGGCCCACGGAGGTGGAAGCACAGACAACAAGATGGGGGGAACCTCGTGAGGTGACCTCAAGAGTCCCACCATTTGGGGTTAAAATAGTACAACACCAGCTGATGACCCAAGAGGTGTTGGCCTGGAGATTCCATCACCCTCCCGCCTTAGCCCTGGTTCCTCCACCAGCCTAAAATTAATCCAGATGGGAAACCCTCCCCTCTGCCCCCACTTTTGGGTCCATCTCTGCTCCTGACCAGGTAACTGAGCCTAAAATGCAAAAACAGACCCACAAATTCAAGACCTCTTAATTCACTTGGCTGTGGAACTGTGGCACTCAGCACTTTTGCTTCAGTGGGGTTGGTATGCATATTCTCCCCTCTTCAAGTCACGTGGGCTTGAGTCCATAAAGTATGCTCTGAGAAATAGAAAAACTCAAAGCCGAACTCTGTGCTGCGCGTTGTGTCAGAAAGTGCCTTGTGTGTGACACGTTTTCATTTTGCAACACAGCTTCTTCCAGATAAAAGTGGATATTCCTCTGGAGAGCAGAATCTACCCAATAGACTCTGAGGAGGAAGAGGAGGACTGCCCCCGGGCCTGTAAGGACTCTGTGAAGGAAGTTATCTGCCCTTGGGAGAACTTTACAGAACAAGGAAAAGCTGGATAACAAGCAGCTTTTAAGGCAGACAGGATGTGACCTACTTATAAATGGATGTTTTCTTTCCAGGCCCTGACTCTGCAAGGTTCACCAAGTACAGATCAATATATGAACCATGCTGCTAAAGAAGTGCATTAGAGTCATGCTTCAGTGTCAAGGAGGCGCAAACCACCCTGGTTATGAGTAATAGACCCAGACGTGCACATCTGTGTGTAATTCGGGAACTCTAAGTGTCTCCTGACCTATTTTCCTTCGTATCTTTAGAAAGTCAGACTCATCTGTTACTGACTTCTTGATAAATGAACCTTATTTGCTGCCTTATCGCTGATAGAAATATGTCCTAGGAGATACTCTCTCACATGTAAGTAGTTTCTTGAGCCTGAGGTGTTGGTGCCCTGCACGCGAAGTGCTGTGCTGGTGAAACATAGCTGTCTTGAAGGCCTCTCTAAGACTGGAATTCAGACTTCAAGCATCTCCAAAGTTTGGGAGTCTTTGGAATCTGGGTTTGAGTTCAGGCCCATCTCTAATTATTAGCAGCTTTGAATTTTAAAGCAATGTAACTTGGAAGCGTCTGATGGCTGGGGGTGCGATCAGACATCTAAGATCAATCTAAGATCAATCTAAGACAATCTAAGATCAGACATCCTCATGGGGCAATAGTAAGGTAGATGGATTGGCATAACCCACTACATGACAACAAAAGTGAACCCCACAGAAAACAAAGAACAAAGGACTTCTTATCTCCCACTTACCTCCAAGACAGGCCTTGACACCCTGGATCCAACCACCCTTCTGAACGTTTGGGAAGATCGGGATTGGCTCTGGATCCAAACTCAATAGATGGGGCCCATCTGAATATTAAATTGATATGTGGTCCCACGCCTTAACTGCATCTCTGCCAAGACTGTTAGAACATCACCTTCCTTCTATGGTGTCAGTACATCAAGAGAGTCCTCTTCTTTTCAGTTTCTACCAATGAGTCCATGTACAGTGGCAGTCCCTCAACATGACTAACCTTGGGTGTTGTTTGGTAAATAGGCCACGTGGCCCGCGACTGTAGGTGTTGGCGTTATTTTGTATTTTCTAATGGTATGTGGAGACGTGTCCATGTTGATTTGAAATGGTTCAACACGCTGATTCCTACTGCAGCATTTAAAGTCTTAACCTCTCCTGCCTGTGATAACAGGGACCTGATTTCCGTGGCTGGAAGTAAAGCTGCTGTTTAACGCATTGTACTTGTTTGAGCTCAACACAGTTCACTATATTGGCTGTTTCAGCTGAAGATCTGCTTTCGAGTCCTTCTCTTTAGTGGGGGGCCAAGCTTCAACAGGCAAGTGTGGTGTGTGAATTCCTCCCTCCCCATCCCCCAGCACAAAGCTCAGGCTGTTCAGATTCATGGTTCTGGCTCAGGCCCATCTCTACTTGCTTTTGATTAACACAGATATGAAAGCTGGGGTGGGTCAGAGGGACACCAGTAGAATCATTGAATGGAGCCCAGCTTGGCAAGGCTGTAATAGGACAAAAAGAGAAGGAGTACTTGTGGCACCTTAGAGACTAACCAATTTATTTGAGCATAAGCTTTCGTGAGCTACAGCTCACTTCATTGGATGCATACTGTGGAAACTGAAGAAGACATTATATACACAGAGACCATGAAACAATACCTCATCCCACCCCACTCTCCTGCTGGTAATAGCTTATCTAAAGTGATCACTCTCCTTATCACTTTAGATAAGCTATTACCAGCAGGAGAGTGGGGTGGGATGAGGTATTGTTTCATGGTCTCTGTGTATATAATGTCTTCTGCAGTTTCCACAGTATGCATCCGATGAAGTGAGCTGTAGCTCACGAAAGCTTATGCTCAAATAAATTGGTTAGTCTCTAAGGTGCCACAAGTACTCCTTTTCTTTTTGCGAATACAGACTAACACGGCTGTTACTCTGAAACCTGTAATAGGACAACCTCTCTTCTTTAATCTTCTCTTAGGGAGCTTGTTTTTAAGGGTGGTAGGGGAAGACAGAGGGGGGAGTGTCTCTGGAGCTCTCCCAGTGCCCCCCCACCTGGCATGGTCCTGTCATAGCGACCCACACTCTTTGCTAGATGTGGCTCCCCCAGGGCTTTTTCCACCCTGCTCCTGTGTCAGGTAGATGTGAGATACTCCCCTCCCCGTCTTGGGAGTTGCCAGGTTGCCCACAAAAAGAGGCGGATTCTCCTGTCAATAACCTCAGTAAAAACCAGGAGGGACCTTGCTGAAGTTGGCACCATGCAAAACTGGTGTAAGTGGGAGGAGAACTGGGCCCCTCATTTAAATCGTAGTCCCCCAGCACCACCCTCTCACCCTTTCCTGTGCATGGGCTAAACCGTGGCCCATCGGGGCAATCCCGTCAGATTTCGAACATGCCTGGTCTCAAACCACGCACCTGCTGCCCAGCATTATATTCAGGGAGTTTTCTAATGCAGGGGTCCCGGCCTGGGCCTCACTAGGACCCTCCCTGTCTTTACAACTGGATGAGAAGGGCTCCCACAGCTTCTCATGGGGTCACAAGACGTGTTAGGAGCTTCAGAGGGGATACACCTTTGGGTGGGAGGGTGCAGGGGTTATCTCCAGTGTTCTAGTCCAATTCTCCCCATCAGGGCACAGGTACGGCAGTGACACTTTTGTTTCCAGAGTAGCAGCTGTGTTAGTCTGTATCCGCAAAAAGAAAAGGAGGACTTGTGGCACCTTAGAGACTTATAGATTTATTTGAGCATAAGCTTTCGTGAGCTACAGCTCACTTGATGCATCCGATGAAGTGAGCAGTAGCTCACGAAAGCTTATGCTCAAATAAATCTATAAGTCTCTAAGGTGCCACAAGTCCTCCTTTTCTTTTTACTTTTGTTTCCGCTCATCTGAAGTCTGAACAATCTGAGCAAGCGGCACTGTCTGCACAGGGGGTTCACCCGTTTCTTAAGAGAACTCGGGGCGACAAACTGAAACTCGCTCCACGCCAGGCCAAGACTCTCAGGCCAGTCGCTGTCCCGGCCGGTTTTGTTAAAGAGTTGCTGCCCTCTGCTGGGGACTTTGGTTCACCGCATCCAGCTCCTGAGATGATGTGGCCTTACAAGGCTCACTGTTGACTTTAAACTGATATTTGAGGAGGGGAGAGAGAGAGGTAGGGGTGTGTGTGTGTGTGTGTGTGTGTGTGAGTGAGGGAGAGATGGGTGTGTGAGGGAGAGACTGACAGGTGTGTCTGTGTGTGTGTGAGAGAGAGAGATGGGTGTGTGTGGGGGGGTGAGAAAGAGAGAGAGAGAGAGAGATGGGGCACAGCAGAGAGTACCTATGTGATATATTGGCTTCAGCCTTAAAATTTGTCCTCCAGGTCCCAGTCTGTATGGTCCTGTTCAGCTTTTCTATGAGGCAAAGGGCTGTGGAGGCCCCACTTTGCTAGTCAGATGTAGAGGGATATTGAAAGTGCTAATGTCACACGCACCCCCACGCCACCCCCACACACAGCTAATTCTGATCTCTTGATCTGAGTTTACACCCCGTCGATGTGGCCTGTTTGCTTTGCACTTTAATTTTGCACCCCCATGCACCATGCTGCTGTGGCCCTCCTTCCAGCTGGGCTTTGCCACCTGGCCCCTATTTCATTGGGACAGTTCCAATTCCAATGTTTAATTTAGGTATGAAATAGAGCTGGGGGGGGGGAGAGGAGGGGGAAGCTTCCTGTACTGGATATTCATGTCCCTGTATAATTATGGACCCTGACAGACAGCAGCATATGGCAAAGATGGGGGACGCACTTCTGGCCGAGGAGAGAGGTGAGGAGCCCATCAATGCAGCTCCTTCATCAGCCAGGGAAGGCGTGGTAGAACAAGACACCTTCCTCCAACTCCAGGGCTGAGCACACTTGCTGCCAGCCCAGGGAGCAGGAGGAGGGAGTTAGAATGATACCAGGTCTCCTGCCGGGCAGTACAGCCCACAAGGCTACTGGCCTGGCCTGTTTGATACTCACTGAGTCATGTTGTGAATCCTGAGGCCAGCTTCCCCAACCTGTTTTGGGGACGAGGTGACCTAGGCAATTGGTCAGACACAGCTGGAGATGTTTCTGAACTGGCCCTGCCCTGTTAGAGTTGTAGCTGCTTGGCAGAGAAACACCCTTGTCCAGCTCAGGGGTCCCAAAGACCAGAAGGGAATCAGACAGGAGCCCAGAGGTGCAGCATCCCTCCCTACCTGTCCTAGCACTAGCTGCGAAATAGCTTCTTTGAGAAGGAAACCTTCCAAAAAGGAATTGTTACACAGGAGCTGAGCAATAGTCCATCTACTCTGGAATCCTGGTCTTGGGCCCCAGTTAAGCAAAGCACTTAATCATGTGGTCTCAGTAGGATTTAAGCACATGCTTAAAGTTAAGTGCTTTCCTGAACTGGGGCTTGGGAAAGCAGGCAGTGCCCAATGAGTAACACTGTGCCAATTTTCTAGCTGAAACTGATTGTTCATGAGTTTATGCCTTGAAGCGTGATGGCTGATGGTTCCCACACCATTTTATCCTGGCAAGTGTCACTGCAGATGTTCATGTTCATATACCTTTTTAAAGCACTTCCTCAGCTGTTTTCCTCCCCAACATCCTACAGCAGAGAGTTCTGCAGGTTTGTGGTACATTGCATATAAATGTATTCCCTTCTGTCTGCTTTAGATGTGTTGCCTTTTAATCAGCTGTGATCATTTATGGTGACTCCCACTGTGATACTGAATCCTTCTGGCAACTCCCATTCCCACTTCTCCTCTCTTTCACCCCTTTGTGAGGAGGGGAGCTAGACCCCTGCTGGAGTCTGGAACCCTCCAAGATTTTGATCTACTTTAACTGCCTCCTACATTCAAGGCCACTATCCCTGTGACTGAAGAGTACCGGAAAGGGACAGGGCTTTGTTCAGAGCCAATCAGCAACTCCTCATGTGCCCTGCTGGGTAGTGGAAAGCCACAAACACCTACTTGGCTTTTCTAGCTATTCTTAGGTATAGACAGTTTCACCAAGGGAAGAGGGGAATTGTGCAGCGGTGTCTGGTCAGCGGCTGGGCACACGTCTCTGTTCAGAAGCCGCTCTTAGCTGTTTTGTACCACTCTGCCTGCAGTCTGAAACTCAGGTTAGCACAATCATTGTTGCAACGAATAGCCTAAGCCAACAGCAACACAGCTTACACCTGGCGTCTCGCTGACCCTGTGCAAAACTTTCATCATTTACCCTTTAATTACGAGATAAAAAATATTGTGCAAAATTCATCTACAAAGAAGAACTGCAGGTTTATAACACTGAGTTATGTCCTGGTCTGACCCCACCTCTCATTCCCTTCTCCCAGAGGCTGAGCATATTGACAGTCCCTTCTGTTCAAAGTGTCAAGCCACTGGCAATATGATCCAACATTTATTTTATCCTGGAAAAAATATCTTCAGTATAACATAACACAGGCCAGACCTTGCAGTCAACAGTCCCATTGCCTGCCTTGGGAGTTTTGATTTGGATTTGGCCCAGACTGTGAACAGAGAAAATTAGCCCCTCACGCTTAAGCTTTCCCCTTAAACGAAAATATTCCAAGACCACCAGATTTAAAAAGAGAAATGAAAATATGTTCTCTCCCTGATTCACTTCTATTTACTGGAAGGATTCTGCTTCCACTGCTCTTAGTTCCAGACAATGGTCATCTCTGACCTCAGTGTGACAAATGTGCTGTCATTTGCCATCATTAACACTGTGTGTGTCACAAGTTACTCTGCTGTACTTGCTTTGCGCAGTGGTAATCTAGAACCCAATACTTACAATTTTAGGGCAACTTTGTGGTGTAGTGGGTTTGGGGAGTGTCCCTTTAAATAGTTGGGGAACCCTCTAATGCAGCAGTTCTCAACCAGGGGTCCAGGGCCCTTAGGGGGCCTCGAGCAGGTTTCGGGGGGCCTCCAAGCAGGGCCAGCATTAGACTCGCTGGGGCCCAGGGCAGAAAGCCGAAGCCCCGCCGTGTGGGGCTGAAGCCCAGATCCCTGAACCCCTCCACCTGGGGCTGAAGCTGCAGCCTGAACAATGTTGCTTTGTGGCAGCCCCTGTGGCATGGGGACCCAGGCAATTGCCCTGCTTGCTACCCCCTAACCCCGGGCCTGGCTTTTATATGCAGAAAACCAGTTGTTGTGGCACAGGTGGGCCGTGAGGTTTTTATCGCATGTTGGGGGGGCCTCAGAAAGGAAAAGGTTGAGAACCCCCGCTCTAATGGGACACCTTCCTCTTCTATTGCAGAAGGTACCAGAACCTAACAGAGTAGCAGTGTATACATGTAGCTAGGATATGTAGGTTTGTATGTCACCCGTAATCATGGTTATTTAGAAGCCAGCCGTATCCGTGTGGTTTCCTCCTATCCGTAAGGCTGTGCAGAGTGCTTGGACACACCAGCAATGACCTCTGACAGCAACCACCTTTAGTGGGTTTCTCCCCGCACCGTATCTGAACAGGGATTTGATTATGTGTTGAGCTCTGACATTATCCTCTGAGCTTCGTGAGGAGGGCATGCGGCCTGTCCCCAGGAGCTTACCATGTCGCGATCAACTGGTCGGTGCATTGATTCTCCATGGCCATCCCTGACAGCTTGTTCTCTTTTTTTTTTTTTGTATCACCAACAGTGTGCTCATTGCTGTACCGTACACAGTAATCATGGCAATCCCTGCCCCAAAGGGCTTATGGTCAAACAGATCCAGAGAAGACCAGAAATCCCTCATTGCAGCCGTGGGTTCTGCAAACACTGACCCCTTCAGGGTGGAATTGTTTGTATAGCACCTAGCACAGTGGAGTCCTGCTCCATAACCCAGGCTCCTAGGTACTACGGTAATACAAATAACTAATTATTCTTGGGTTCTAACTAGGCTCAGAGGCCTAAGGGGAATAGGGCTTTGCACTGGGATCCCCAGCCTAGATTTTTGCTTTCTGTGAATTTTGATGGACAACATCAGCATCTTATTTCTAGGTATGTTGAACAAAGAATTTTACTTGATTTTTTTCCAAGAGTGTGACAGAGAGTAGACTGATCACTGATCAGCACCGGCTTTCCAATAATGCCAACAGATGTGACCAAAAGCTACGGCCATGTGGTGACTGTTAAGTGACCCATGGACACTCCTTCCAGTCCCTAGTGGATACGCAACAATCTTCCCTGCTATTGGTAATATCAGCGGCAAGGCCCAGGGCTGAATGGGGCTGGAGACGGTACAGTTCTAATGGGGCCTCCAGATTCGGGTCAAGGCAAACTGGAGGCGGCACAGGAGAAGCTTGGCCTCCTGCCCCTGCTGCCCCTGCTGCCCCTGCTTTGTGCACAGAGGGTGAAATTGGCCTCTGTGCCAAGGGCCAGTGCCAGCTCTCTGCACCACTGAATCCCACAAAATGGGGCGTAGGTGGGATTTCAATGGGGACCCAGAGAGGGGTCTTCAGCATCCACAGTCAGTAGTAATAGTGATCAGCTCCAGGATGCAAACACCTTTGAGAGGTCAACCCGGTGGTGGGACTTGTCAGTTATGCCTCTGGAGGCCTCAGATCCCTAGACAGCTCCGAGACGTGCCGGCGTCACTACTCTCGGCTAGCACAATGGCATCCGGCGATGCTCCCTCCCACCCCTGCGTGGGAGGCCTGACGTGCGGGAGACTGGCGTGCTTTTGGCTCTGGTTGTTCAAGTCCCCCTTGCTGTGCGGTGGCCCTTTTAAAGCTGGCTGAAGTCACCTGGAGGAGGAATTAGCTCGCTGCAGCAACGTAGGCATCCGAAGTATTCTGATAACGTGAAGGATGTGTACGGTTAATGACTGGGAAAAGCGATCGCTCCCTGTGGGCAGCGTCTCCGAAAGTTCCCTGCTGCTTGGCTGACAGAAGAAAGAAGAATCCAGCGGCAGCAGAGGAGAACCTTTGCCCTAGTGCGAGTAGGTCTCTGCTGCACCTGCCTCCCCGCTGACGGGGTGGGTGTGCGGGGGGGAGGAAGATATTTTATCCCCAGTTCAGCACAGGCCCATAAAGTGGCCTCAGCCGCTCAGATCCTATTACCGTTCGCCTCAGCCCTGCAAAGCGGACATCTGTGCCTTTCCCACAGGCAGTGTTTACTGCTACTGCGCTGCTTCTGACTTGTAGGCACAGGGAATTTCGGCTCTTGTGCTCCTGGTTCTTGCTGTCGGACATTACATGGCAGGGGTGGTAATGGAAGGACTTACAAGAATTCCTTTGGGGGGTGGCCAGGAGGAGAAAGATACTTGATTCACAATGTGAGTCCCAACCTATCCCCAGCTGACAGACGGGGGCACACACAGAGCAGTGGGGAGGTGGGGGGTCAAGTTCTCGGGTTGGGTTTATTTAGTTCTGGCTAAAATAAAAACGGACCCAAACATGGGCTCAGAGCTGAGACACAACCGGGTTTTCTGGAGTTCACGTGCATGGGCATTATGCTGGAGAAAGGGGCCAGCCTGACACCCCTGGAGGCTGAAATCCATGATTGGCCCAGAAGGTAGAGGCAGCATCAGGGCAAGCTCGCCTCATGCCGCATCAATGTGGCACGACTGGGATACTGGGTGTCTGATGCTGGGCACCTACAACTTTAGACACCTCCGACTGCTGTTTTTACCCCATTCTCTCCAGCTGGGACTGGCAGCCAAAGTGCCCAAATACAGGAAATGAGCCTGTTAGTCAGAAGCCTGGTGCTTGGCATTGCTGAGCGCTCTGCTCTCGAGGCCCACTGACTTTGAAAGGAGCAGAGAGCACTTGGCACCTCAGAAGCAGGAAGTACTAGATATCTCACATGAGATTTCCGGCCCAGTTTTGCCAACCTATTTGGTTTGAGTAGTTCTGGCCAGCGTGCAAGCTCTTCCTATCTGCAAACCACAGTGATGATTGCAGGAAAAGGACCCCTATAGAATAGGATCAGAATAGGAAGAATAGCTGACTCAGAGCATGCTGGCTGCTTGCAGCATCCCATCAGTAACTTTCCTGTCGCTGCTGCCTTTGCAGCTTGGAAGCGGAGAGGTAAACAGAGCCCCCGTACGCAGCTCTCTGGTTAATGATGCTCTTGGAAATCATGCTCTCTGGGTGGAACTCACTTTGGTGTAGACGCATGTGCAGCACTTAAACCCCATTCATGCCCTCAAAATAGGGCATACGTGGGACTTAAGTGGTGGATAGGTCTTGTTTTGGCCCTCTGCACAGGGGTGAATTCCCCCCAGTTAGAATTAGGATCAATACATTGTGAAGATGCCCTGATAGAGGGATAGAGCCTAGATTAGGAGTGTGACTGGGGGGAGAGGGCAGGGAATCCAGTCACTGGTGGAATCTCCTCCTTGCTTCCTGGTGACATGGTTTATGCATTTTGCAAGATGCCTGGCTCAGAAGTAGCTGTGATTGCTAGATGGGATCCTCCTAGTAATACTGGTTCCCAGAGCTGTTCCGTGCCACTCTAAAAAGGGAAAGGGAAGCTCTTGTAACTCGATTTACTTTTTAAAATTCATGTTGCCATAGCAGCTTGGTACAGTGCCTCATGTTCTCATTCTTGCAAAACTTTGATCACCATGAAAACAGAATTATGTTTCTCTCCAGTGTGCTCTGTGTGTGTGTGTGTGTATTAAAGCTCCCAGAGTTCATGCTTTCGCTCTCCACAAAGATCTGTTATCTCCTCCTCAGAAAAAGGTCACAGTCAGAGGGATAGAATTTCAACCCCCCCAAAATGCTGCAGGGTACATTCTGAAGGATCAGGGCCAGCTTCTCAGTTGGTGTAAATCGGTGTAGTTCCATTGATGCCACTGACTTCTGATTTACACCAGCTGAGGATCTGGTTCCAGGTGTTTCCTGACAGGTTGTGGAATGTCACATGACCCCGGATGGGCTCTGTTCCCAGGGGCCAAGGGGTGAGTGGATCGGACTTTTCAGACATAGAAAACCCAAGGGCTTGAGAGGTGAATCTTTTCAAGAGCCCTGTCACAGGAAGGGCTTTGATGGTACAAAGCGGGGAGCCTCCGGGGGGAAACGGGGCATAGAAGGAAAAAGAATCTCAGGAATCCAGGACACGAGCATGTGTGTAATTTCCTTTTTCACATTTTGCATCCACAACACTAGCAGCTGGCTCACTAACTCCCATCCTCCTCTGCAGTCCCCTGCATCTCACAGCTTAAAAGGCTCACTGGACTGGTGTGTATATTTTCCATTTTGGAGTCTCCAACCGCACCCTCCCCTGCACGTATAAGAAACTAAATGGTGCAAAAAATAAATAAATTGAATCATTTGATTACCCATAACAACATCCAGCACCGATACCTGATATTCTTCCAACCCCCCTGTGAGGGGAGAAACTGGTATCACTCCCCTATTTCACAACTGAGAAAACGGAGGCATAAAGAGAGGTGAAGTAACTTTCCCAAGGCCACACAGTGAGACAGTGGCAGAGCTGAGATTGGCAGTCCCTGGCTCCAAGTCCATTGCATAGTTTGCTACCCCACACTGCCTCTTCCAAGTTCAGTTTTGGGGCCAGAATTTATCTGCATTTTCACTTGCTGCACTTTCAAGATTTTCAATTGATAAAACTTCTCTGGATTAGTCTGCAAACCAGGGCAAGCAGAGATACACCCCTCCCCTGTCCCATGCCCCACCCCCATTAAAATAGCATCATTTTTGGAGACCCATCAGAGTGCTAATTCTCTGGAACTGGCCATATTCATTCTTCCCCACTGAAATCAATGTAGTTCCCCCATGCTGCACCAGAAGTAAAAATGGCTATTCATGTCTATTTCTTACTGTGTTCCCATCCTGGATTTGCAGAAGCCTCAGAGGAGTTAGGTGCCAAACTCCTGTTGACTGCCAATGGGTGTTAGGCTCCTAAACTGCTTATGCTCTTTTGAAAATCCCACTAGGTGCCTTTATGCATCTGTAGGAGCCTCAATACCTTTGCAAATCTGGCTCTTAGGAGCCAAGTCTCCTTGAAAGTCAATAGGATTTGACATCTCAGTGACTTTGGAAAATGGGACTTAGGTTCCTAAATCACTTTGGTGTGTTTGGAAAAATTGCCCTTAGTCACTGTATCCCTCAGCATGCAACTGTGTAAAGACCTAATTCAATGCCTACTGAAGCCAGTGGGAGGCTTCCTGTTGTCTGCATCGGGCATTGGCTCAACCCCTAAATGGGGAGAATAATTTGTGTGGTCTAGTGAGGATTCAATTTAAGGGGTTTTCAGATCTTTGGATGAAAGGGGGGTACAGAAATGCAAAGTATTATGAATGCAAGCGAAAGGGAACAGTATCACTCGGCAACATAATTCTGTTCTATTTCCCCAGCTTCTCTAATGCACACAGGCTGTGTCTACTTAGCTTGTGTGACCTGTTATAGGTCCTCTCTATGGCCAGTCCACTGAGCAAATAACTGATTTTTTTATTCATTGGCCAACCCACAAAATCAAAACAATCTTTAGTTTCAGTTTGACCAGAAACAAAAATATGTTGAGTTTTTGGGCAAGCCGGGAAAGTGTGTGTGTGTGTGTGTGTGTGTGTTGGGGGGGAATTATTTCAGTTCAGACAGAACATTTGGTTTGACCCAAAATGTTTAATTTCAGCGTAGATTGTTTAAAATGGTTTTGAAAAATAAAATTGAAGTAAGAATTGAAACTAAAAGTTGCTTCAAAGTCAAAACGTTTCATTTCAACATTGTTTGGGTTTTTTTTTTCTACAATTCGGTAAATTCAACATGACTGCAAAATTTTCAGTTGACCCAAATGTGCATTTTTCAGGAAAAAGAGAAGCTGAAGCTGAAACATTTTGCCCGGGTTTAGGTCTGTGACAGCCCCCGTTAAGGAAGCTTGCTTCTTTGGCTTAAGGAGTAGCAGCTCCTGCTTTCACTTCTACAGGTCCTTGGTTCAACCCTCAGTTTGTCAGCCAAGATGGTAGCTGTCACCCTGGTTCTGAAAATTCCCCGCTGTTGCATTATGTGTCTCTGGTTGGAGCTGTCACAGAGACAAGGGGCTGGCCTTTTTACCATGGTCTACATCAGCTCCATCAACAGCACTGGGACATTCCAAGGAAGAAATTGACAACCCCCAGAACCATGTGGTTAAACACCAAATCAACCAGCACCGCCCTTTCGTTGTTGTAGTCAAGAACACATTACCCCAACTCTGAAGAAGCTCATCTAAGACGGGAGCTCAGGACTGGGATGTAGGAAAGCTCCGTATGATTGTTATTCGCCTCCACAGCCAGACATTTTTAGTCAGCCTCCCACTCCTCCCCCCGCCATCAATTGGGGAAAAAACAAATGCAGAAATTGGGGTAAAAGTTGAAGAAGACTTTAATTTATACGAAAAAGTGCTAAATAATTGATGTAGCCGTGGTGCCAAAGGTAATGTCTGCTGCTCCCTCTATCTCGCAAAGACATTGAGCATTGATTGAGATCAAAGTATCAAAAACCCCTGCTGCTGAGCTGAAAGGCAAAACTTTCTGCTGCCTTTCTCCGCTCTAATAATATCGTCTTTATGTAGTTAATAAACTGTACACTTCAGTCAAACGATATCATTACAGAAGACTTAGGGAGCTAATAATTTAAAAGCAAAGAATCGCCTCTGTTCTTCGCTTTGAACTAAACAACATTCTGTTGAATGAGGGGGACATCAAAGCTTAGTCACTATTACCAATGTGGCTGGAGCATAAGGCCTCACAGAGTGTGTACTTCAGTCATCAAGGGAAAAAAACCAAGATTAAAGATATTGGCTTATCAACCCATAGGCAGAACCAGGTGTTTTCTTTTCTGCTGTGCAGGCATCAGGTGGTTTGCTTATCAATGAGTTTTCTTGTTAAGTGGGTGTATATGAATTAGGCTAAGCCCTTCACTCCTAGTTCTGGCCCTTATAAAGAGCCTCTCTTATTTTTAACAATCCTTTTTCTTTGGATAAAGGTCTTTTTTTCCTTTTTTTTAATGGCTGCTTTATGTTTTTTCCCCATGCTATCACACTTCTCTGCTAGTCTACTTGGTTCCATTTTCCATGGGTTGTTCTATCTCCTTATCACCCTGGTGTCTGAGAACCTTCCTGTTCAGCACTTCGCAATGTGACTAACATCTGACCCGTGGATTTGCTGTTCTTCCTGTTTTCCGTGTGTATTGCTATGTGCTTTTATTCGCTTATGTTAGTTCCACTCCCCTAGGGAGGGTGAAGGAATGGGGAGGATGCAGGGAGCCCCATGTAAATAGGGGTCATTGTTCCCTGCAGGGCAAGAAGCAGTGCACTGTGGGCCACTTTCATCCACTGTTAATGCACGGTGGAGAGGGGGAGATAAGGGATGGGCTGGGGCAAGATCCATGATGACTGCAGATCCATGGTCGCAGAGCCACCCATCAAGTTCTGCTGTAGTGGGTGAAGGGGGCACAGCTGTCACAGAGACAAGTGCAACCTTTAGACTATCTTCCCTAGCTCAGGAGAATCCCCTGTGCTGTTGCAGTGCTGCTCCATGGCCTGACCCCCGCAGAATACATATTCATGTAGCACCTTTACGGACCAGGCGTGGGCTGTAATGGGATATATTATTCCCCACCACCACAAAACACTTTCTTCTCATACTCACTAGCAACGTGCTATCTTCTGCCAAACCCTGGGTAGCCATAAAACACTCACAACACGGCAACTAGAAACAGGCCCTGGCTCACATGAGGGCAGGGGGTGGGAGAAGGATACCACGACCACTTTCTACTCCCTTTGAGTCAGTGAGGAAGGAGAAAAGAGGCTTGGACCTGGTGCCCCACCCCCTGGTTGCTCTGGAGCAGGTAAGATCCCAGCCTAGAGCGGCTCTCTACCCCGCCTTGAGGGTTTGCAACTATTTGGCTGGTGCCAGGCCTGAGTGACCCACGGGCAAGCTTTGGAGTGAAGACTCTAAATATGACTAATGGGGTCTGAAGCCCTCAGGTCCACACCACTGACACTTTGGCTCCACGCAGCTCTCCACCAAGCACTGCACCATGACGGTGAGCTGCAGATTACGTATGGGCAGTGGGATCTCATGAGGATGAGGGAATCTCACAGGTCCCTCAGGATCCTACCCCAAGTCATGAGGCACTGGGCAGTCAGATAATAAAAACAGCCATCCTGGTGGATTTATTTACACTTGGGGTGGGTCTGGATCTGAATTCAGATTGGTACCCCCCAGACCTCAGGGACATTCAGACCTGGGGTTGTAATTTGAGCTCAGCATTGATAGCGCAAGGTGAAAACCCATGAGGAAAGTGCTTGGCGGGGAGGGGACTTTAATCTCTGCCCCTGCCCTCTCCCTGCAGATGTGTGAGGCAGCGCTCTGAGCCCCTGCTCCCCCAGGTTGACAGTCGGTGTGTGCCCATTATGGTATATACCTCTGCCTCTCAAATCCTGAACTTTCATTTGCATCAGACATTCTCCTTGGTTCTCTGCAGTCTGGACCTCATCCCCCATTAAAGGCTAGCGTTTAAAAAGTGGAAAATAATGGCTTCTTTCAAAGTAACAATTCTGCTGCCTTTTGAAATGCCGTCTTTATTCAAAACCACTTAAATTTATACATCTTTCTAAGTCTTTATTATCCTCAGAGGCTGAACCAATTTGGATCTAATGCCCCTGATTTTTGTAAATGTTCTCCTTGATTTCTGTGTCAGAAAGTGGAGATGTAATGTGAACGGATTGGACATTAACTATGGGTAACAAATGCTTTCCTGGGAATTATTGCTCAAATTATTCTTTAAAATACTTTGCAAAGCCTATTGCTTTGGGGATGAAACTTGTAGCAAATAGATTTTCAGAAATTGATGAGCGCTTGATTGCTAGGTTGTGAGTATGTGTGTTGTGTGCTTATTCATGTGTGTGTACCTCAGTCGCATTTACACTAAGGCCACTTTACACCACACCGAGGGTGAACCCCTGGCCTACTGAGGTCAATCAGAGTTTTGCTTTTGGCTTCAGTGGGGCCAGAATTTCACCATGGAAGTGTAAAGAGGATATAAGGGGAGCGCAAATGTAATTGACAGCCAGAGTTGTGTAAACTGGCCTTAGTGTAAATAGGAATCAGATGATTGTGTGTTCACATGTGTAGGTTTGTAAGTGTGGGCATGTTCCTTGATAGTATGTGGGAGCATGTGGTGGCATATATGTGTGTGCATGATCCTGTGTGTGTGGTTGTGTGCACTCATGCGTGTGCACCTAGGCATTCGGCAGGGGTGAGAAGATTATTTAAAACATGCTGATGAAACACCCAATGTTTTAATACTAGAAATGGTGGGCTGAGGAGGTAGTGCTTGGAACACAGCACATTTTAGTTTGGGGGTCTGAGTTCAGAGCCAAACCTGGGCTAGGACTTGGGTTCCTATTTAACAGCACCCAAGTCTTGTCAGTTTGGAAAATGTTGGCCCCCTATAGCAGAAATGTCTTGCAATCGCCTGGTCTCATGAAATTTCCACCATCCTGAATGATACAAGACAGCGTGATTTTATACAGCGTCTTTCATACACCCCATGGGCCAAATCAATCCCTTATATAACACCACTGACGGCACTGGGCTTTCATCCCTGGGGTGTTTTGGGAACGGCATCTCAAATACGTGTACAGAAACTAGCTCTGCAAGAGAGAGATTGGCACATGATGCAGCTTGAAGAACACAGTGGTGTAAGATAGATAGATAGATAATGGCGCCACTGAGAGTCCTGAGGTTAATAATAAGAGCAATTAGAGGTACAGCCAGTGCAGATCAGAGATGTATTCAGAGGAGAGCTGGAAAGTGCTGGAGAGTCAATGAGCTGCAAAGGAGGATAACTGGAGGGAGCTTCAGAGAACAAGGTTCTTGTACCAGCAGTGGCAAGATCTGGCAAAAGAAAGTGAAGTGACTTTGTTGATGGTCATGGTAGTGCAAGACACAGTGAACCTCTCAGTAGTCTTTACTAAAGCCGTAGATAGGGCCACTGCCTTGTAACAGTGGAGCTCCCGGCAGAGCTAATTAAGTGAGTGCCTTGCAGTGGGTTTTCAGTTACTGCCAGAGACGGGAGGCGGCAAACACTCGCCCTGTGTAGGACACCCAGTGCTGCCTTTTTCACACCATCGCTCGCTCCCTGGCTTCTGGTTTCCAACAGCAAAAGTCCGGGGCTGTTCCTCAGTTACAATATTTCAGCTCTTTCCTCCAAGCTATTTTCCAGTGTTCAACTTAAAAGGAAAATGTTTCATTTTAGGCCACATTTCTCTCCCCCCGCTCCCCCCACCCCCGCCACTCTCTGGAAGAACAAAGTGATTCAAATCAGGAAGCTAAGGAACTCCGTGTATATTGTCCATTGGGACCTTGATCCCGGCTGGATTTGGTTTGATTTGATTGAAGTGTAATTTCATCCCTCACCATTTGTCATAATGCCATTTATAAATAAAAACAACGCTGCACCCGACTTTCAAATCCCCACTGAGGAGCTCTCCAGGAGGAGGGTGCTATAAAAAGGGGCTTGAGGAGTAGCCTTTGATTGTGAAACTGGCAGACGATGTGACTGAGTTTTCAGGACTTGGGATGACGCTAAGATGCGGCATATGCCTTATTTAACTCGGGTCTTGTTTCTCAGCCTTGTGATGAAGAGGGAAAGGATGTGACTGGAGTTCTGCTCCCGTCTCTGTCACTGGGCAAGTCACTTATATCTTCAAAAGTCACTTGGATTTTGGGGGCCCACCTGAGAGGGGCCTGAATTTCAGGGGGCAGGTTCTCAGCACTTTCTGAAAATGAGGGCCCTTTTGGGGTGTTTCAAGCCAAGCAACCTATAACTGAGGCCCTCCCCCCCCAAGCGCCAGTCATTTTTGAAAACCTTGATTTAGGTGCCTCCCTTTGGGAACCAACACTCGAGTATCGCAGCCCAAGTTGGGCATCTGAAAACTAGAGATATGGGCTGTGACCTCTCTGTGCCTCAGTTTAAACTCTCCCTGCCTGCACAGTGAGGGGTAAAAATACTGAGCTCCCTTACACGTATGGCGGGAGGCTTTGAGAGACTTGGGTGGAAGTTACTATAGAAGCATGAAGTATTATTACTAATGTGCACCTGCTTCTCAAAGGTACCATTCCCCCTTTATACCTACTGCCTCATTACATCAGCAGAGATGTTCTATGAGGTCTTCATATCTTCAGCACCACATACCATGTTGGCCCCTGCCAGCTAAAGGGGAGGGAGATATTTGGCTAGGTGTGCTCTTGTAGAGTCTAGCCTTCGGAGATAATGTTCTTCCTGGAAGTATACCCTCCAAACCAATGGTCCACCTGATCACACCTTAGGTGACCAGAACGTGTCTCTGCCAGTGAGAATGTCTGCGGGACCCTGGACATTCTGAGAATTTTTCTAGGAGATCCGAAAACAGCAATGGGTACTATACTGCATAATGAGTGTCTTCTATGTACACCTGTATGCTGAGAGGCAGTGCGGCCTACTGGGTGGCACGTTTGGACCTTGAGCTGAATTCTAAACCCAGTCTGGACTCCTGAGTTCTGTTCCTTGCTCTGCCCTGATGGACCTGTGTGATCTTGGGCAATCTCTTCATTTCTCCGTTTCCCCATCTGTAAAATGGGAACAATAACACGTACCTACCTCATGTCTTGTAAGGATTAAATGGGGGACTATCTGTACAGCGCTTTGAAATGACATAACACCAGGCGAGTGCTTAGTATCAGTGTAATGGAGGAAGGCCACACTCAAGTCAGCATGCAGCAAAGTGATTTGTGTTTGGTTCAGTTTGTTACACAGGTGAGTAATGTAGGGGCACCAGAGGGGGGGCACTTGGAAAGTCCCCTTCCTGCGTGTTGTTGCTTCCACCAGTTTCCTCAGACCAGGAGAATCTTTCCGGCTGGAAGCAACATTTGAAGTGTCCCCACTGTAGCTAGTCAGGTAGCTTTCCCCTGCACAATACAGTATGAACGTGAGCAGCCCCAGCACAGAGTTTCCTGTAACAGTGATACTTTGGGAAAATGCTGTATTGTGTAGCCCCAAGGCTCTCACTTGCACCTGTGTGCCTTGTTGAGGCAGGGGTAGCACACTGGACTGTAATCTAACACACCTTCGGAGGGACTGAGCTGGCACAGGACCTAGGAAAGGTTCCTTCCTATCCTATTTCAAGTCCTCTGGCTTATCAAGTGTTGCTGAAATTTTTGGCACAGTTGGAAAACTGGGCATGTCCCACAACAACATCTCAGCGGAGGGAAAAGGGGGTGCATCCTGGGGTGCGAGGCTGCCTGAATAAATCATCCCAACATGCACTGTGGAATCTGGTAGTTTCAGCTAACGGAGTCAGAGAGATTTTTGAGCCTCTTTCCCCGCCACCCCCACTTCTCTCTTTGCCCTGGGCACCCTTAAAGAGGAAACATGAATCAGAAGAATGAGATGAGCCTGACCCTCCAGAAGCGAAGTGTGGAGAGCATTATGGAAGCTAGATTGTATGCACCAGCCATTGCCTGATTTGTTTTCATGCAAGCCACTGGGTTTCCACAGGTGTAGCTAAGCTCTGAGTGTGGACAGTTTGAAAAGGCTAGGAACACTGTTGAAGTTTAGCCTCATTCATAGCCCAGTTCATTTCAGCTAGAGGCGTTCTTTTGTTCATTGGGTCTTGTTTTCCTTGGGGGGGGAAAAGGCGTGTGGTGGCCCTACCTGTGGCCTCTGTCCCTCAGATGGCTGATAACTCCAGCTATCTCCAGTGGGCACATGGGTGGGCTGGGCTGTCAAGGGTCAGAGTGCAAATACCCTCCCAACCTAGCTCCTCCTAAGCTTGGAGAGGACCAATAGCGCAGCTGCTTTGTGTTTCAGACAAGAAAGTGGTGCAGGTGCCTCTTTGCTTCCCTTTGATGGCTGTCAGTGCCCCGCTCTCTGGTGCTGCCAGCTGAATTGGTGGGTTTGTTTCATGATGCAGCCCCCTTTGCCCACTGGGAAAGGGCTTGAGACTATGAAACTCCATGTAGGCCACTAAAAAGCCACCACCTGGTCACTATCAACCTGGGCTGGAGTTGAACTGGTAACCCAGAGATGAATGCTCTACATCTAAGGCATTTCGAAGGTGTCTGTCATCATGGTATCAAAGCACCCAGCCAGCCCCATTGCCTAGTGTGCCCTTATTTCTTCCATTGACATCAATGTAAATCCTATGCACAGAGTATGATTGTTATTGTTTGCATTGCAAACTAGAGGGTCCAACTGAGTTTGGGTCCCCAGTGTGGTAGGAGCTGAGCAAACACATACCAAGAGACAATCCCTGACCAGAAGCGCTCACAGTCTAAAGAGACCATACAGACTTTAAAGGGGGGGGGGGGGGGAAAACAGATGCACAGAGTGGTGCAGTGGCTTGCCAAGGTCACCCACCTGGTCACTGGCAGTGCCAGGAATAGAAACCAGGTCTCCTGTTTCCCACAGCAGTGTCCTAGCCATTAGACCGTGGCCCCCAATGATCTGCAAGGTGGATGTGAGTGGAGAATTTTTCTGTAAACATGTAACAGATCAGCATGGGAATGATGGACTCTCACTTGTACTTCCCAGAACCTGTTCTCCCCTTTGGGGGCTGCCCCATGTGCTGCTATCTTCCCTCTACTGCTACAGGGGAGCAGCTCAGAAAGTTCAATCCCTTTCCTCTAATAGTGGCGAATAGTATCTATTCATAACATTTGTCAAAAAATTAAAGCCAAACCTGCTTTCAGATGCTCTGTCTGTACTTGTCTGCCAGAAAAGTGATTCTTCCTCCGAAGAATTTGCATTTGAAATTCCAAATGTGCACTTTTGTTCAGACAAAAGAATGTGTGTTCCTACTTTCAAGCCCGGGTTCTCTCTGACCTCCATGTCTGAATGTTTCCAACAAAGTGTCATTTGACAATTCGACTAGTGTCAGTAATGGAGAAAGTGAATGCTATATCCAAGAGAAGTGTATGCTACAGTGAGAGTCCGTGATGAGAAGCTTTCACCTACAGCTAGAGGCTTTAGCATCACATACATCGGTTTTTTGTCTCTTAAAAAAATTCTTTGGTGAAAAATTGCTGTTTGCAGGTTTCAGCTCTTATTCTCATCACCGGGCTAATGCACAGGATACTTCTACTGCTTAATTCATTAGGCACGTTGGAGGACCCATGCCTAGGATTGTTATGGTTTCAGGTTCCTCTTTTCAGAGCTCAAATCCCACTTGCTACTGATTTCAGTGGGAGAAGGATCAGGTCCTAGATAACTTTAAGGGCCAGATCATCTTCGGCAATCTGGCTCCTTTGTGGTGGTGCAACGAAGCCAGGATGTGGCTATTGCTGGCCGGCTGAGAATTCCCTTAGCTCTCAGGGCATAAAACTGGCATAGTTGGCTGTTGCTCCAACTGACCAACCCCTCCCTAGCACAGGGTGTGTGTCAGGAGTGAAACAATGGGAGTGCGGGGGTGGATCTCTGCTGCTTTAATTCTAGGCTGTCCCAACTGATGCTTGGGCCGGGCAGGTCAGCCCACCAAACAAAAGTACCTGATGCAGTTTTGTTTCCCTCCCCCACTGTCTCCATCTGCCTCCAGCAAAGTTCTGCAACATGGGAGAGAATTTGCACCTAATTTCCTAAAATGCAAGATTAGCTCCCCCTCCCTCCCACCAGCATGAATGAGATCAAACTGGACAATGAGATTTGGGGAAATGCTAAGATGGCGCTGATCTTGTTAGTTTTCAGCTTGGGATTTTGTCAAGAATTATTTAGTTTTGGACTCTTATCTTGTGCTTGTGTTTTCTCAAATCCTTTCAACTGTATTGCGCTTTCTTGAAACTTTGCACAGAGGGGTCTGTTATTAAAAAAAAAAAAATACACCATCCCTGGAACTCAATCCACCAGTCAGCAAGCAGATCAGTCTGTCACAATAATTAATAGGCCTCCCTGTGGTCCCTGGTAATTCATCCCAGGACTGCACAGCACTGGCTCTGTTTTACTTAGGTATATGTAAGCTTTAGACCTACACTAAACAGTGCCTTTTTCATGAAACTGATTCATTCAACACCTTATAAGGATTGCGGGTATAGGGAGGGGGCAAGTTTACACAGATGCTAGTGTCTCAGGACTTGCTAGCAGGTGTCTCCTAACTTTACACAGACCACCCTGACACTAAAGGGACCCCTTTGCTTTGAGCCTCTTTGAGTTACATGACTTTGGTCTTTGAGTTCCTGTTCAGTGAGCGATTTATGACCTTCCTTATTGATAATGTTACTAATAAGTGGAGGGATAGCTAGCTAGCAAAAGGTGTGGGTTTCACAAGGCCTTAAAATAGCTGAGGTTTCTTGACCATGCAATTCCACAAACTACCTATGAAAAGGAAAACAACAACATGAATTGCTGTAAAAAATAGCTAATGACAGGTTTGTTGAGCAAACAGCATTTGCCTCTGAATTTTACCATGCTGAAGTCACATGACAGCAAAGATCCCATGGTTAGAGACGTGCTGTGGTAGAAGGAGGATGGAAAACACTGGGTATTTTACTTAGAAATTGCCCTAGACCATTTGGGAGCAAAGATGTCTGAACAATTGTCCTTTGTAGCTACCGTAACATATCCCCTACTACAGACACTACTGCATGGTAAAGATGGGCTCAAGTGGCAATATATGGCTCAGTCACCCCATAGTTTCAAGGGTGATTGGTTTCAGATGGGCCATTATAAACTGGGGGTCCACTTGCAAAGTTCTGATCATTTTTGTGGCTCTTCACAGAAGCCTCTCCAAGTTTTCAGCGTTGTTTTCAAGTGAGGGTGCCACAAGTGGACACGCTCTTCCCATAACGGTACCACATACAGAGGCAATATCACTTCCCTACACGTGATCCCCTGTTTATACACCTAAGGATCACGTTAGGCCTTTTTGCCCCGACATTGCACTGTGGTCCTAATGCAAAACTTCTCCCTGGAAAGAGACTTATTTTTTTTCAATTTTTACATATACGTTCTTTATCCTGCATGGCATGCAGTAGTCCTTGCTGAGTAACCCCCCTATCTTTATCAGTGTTATCCCTGCCTCTCCTCCCTAATACCTACCCTACTGCTTTATGGCATCATATTGGAAAAATTAGTCTGTAAGATCTTCAAAGCAAAGATTATGTCTCTTTATGTCTATTGTGAGGCACCTGGCATGCTTTTGGGCATTTTAAATATAAGGATGATGACTTTTGTGGGGAAAAAACCCTAAACACAGCCCCTTCTTGGCCCATCCCTGGTCCAACCCATCTGAGGTTCATCCATCACTAAAATAAAACATTTTAGGTCAATTTCTGCCACCTTTACTCTCACTGAGTCATACCATTGGATGCACAAGGAATCCAATTGAAATTAACAGGACTCCTTCTGGAGGAAAGTCCAACCGAACACGAGAAAGGATGGCAGAACCACTCCCTGAATCTTGTGGGTGGGTGTTGGGCATATCCCTAGGTGTCACTGATAAATAGTTGTCCTGATGCTGGCATGGTTTTCTGATGGACAGTTTCCTTTTCTGCTTCCCTGAACATGAGGCCACAGCTGAAAAGCAAAGGCGCATTGCATGTGTTATTTCCGATTGAGTGCCAGTTGCCAGCAATTAGAGAAGGAAGATATAATTGGTATTCACTGAAGTGAGCCCAGCTCTTGCAAATATTTCTGCATAGCAAAGTATGTTTCTACTCAATTCAATTTGTTAGCAAATGGTAATATCACACTACCGACCAATTGAACCACTCTGCGCGGGGCTGTCATTTCAGGATAAAGGCCCAGACAGCCAATGAAAGGCCCAGTTGGCTGATGAGGATGAGTTGCAAACCTTTGTGTACCCAATGGGCACAGAGATCATGAAGTCTTTGGCAGCCTTGCCACTGATTAAATCTGCCTGCCGCTGGATGAATTTCTAAAGCCTGGCTTGACCAAAGACACTAGATCAAAGTGTGCCAGAGTTGTGTGAAAGAACAAAACATATGCATCTGGGGGCTGGATGCCTCATAGAACTGGTACCTGGGAATGAAGCTTTCAGCCCTAGGTCATCGCTAAGACTGGTTGGTGGCCGACACCTGGTACCATCCCATGACTGTTCAGTTAGCTGTAAGAAATAAGCTAATGATCTCAGCCCAGCTTCCAGTGGACAAGTAACTATGACTTAACCACCCCCCAGTCCCCATTACAGCTGACCTTTGCCGGCAGCCTCAGCACCAAGGATAAGTACTGAGTGAGATGTGGACCTTGAAGGACCCACCCACTCCAAGTGCTGATACCTCTAGGCCAAGGGGGTGCACATTTAGTTGAGGGCAGTGAGGTCAGGGAGCAGAAGGGAGTCTGCGCTTCCATGGCCTATGTTGCTTTTCATTCTCCACGGGTCACATCTAGGACCTTGCATTAGATGAAAATTAATTTTAAAAATTGAAAGAAAGAGAATGTGGCTCATCTAGTGCCCTGTGCCTCTAGGAACAGCATTTCTATGGGATTGGTAGAAGAAATATACTGGACAGGTGTAGCATGTTCCTTCTTCCAAGGGTCTGCAAGGTAACTCCCTTTTCTTCCTGGGTCAGTATATTTATGTCTGCAGCTGTAATTTTCACTCCATGCATTTGAAGAAGGGGGTTTTTTTACCCACCAAAGCTTATGCCCAAATAAATCTGCTAGTCTTTAAGGTACCACCAGACTCCTTGTTGTTTTTAAGGGTCTGTAGTATCTCTCACACACATACAGACCTCTCCAAAGGTATTCTTTGTTTGATTCTTGAGATCATAGCAGCTCACTGAACATTGGGTGAAAACTTGATCCTACTGAAGTCTATGGGAATATTGCCATTGACTTCCATAGAGCCAGGACTTCAGCCACAGTTTCCTGGTCAAGTCTTCTCTTTTATCTGTACCACTAAGAAATAGCCCCCATGTCCACACTGTTTGCCCATCTAGCTCCCACTGGTAAAGCAAATGAAAGAGTTTGTTGCGAGTTTTGGACCAAATAATGCTTTACTAGCAGAATCCTTTTCAAAGTTGCCAGTTCAAAGTAAGCTACACTTTAGGCAACACAGGCATCTGCTTCAGGGATTTTCCCTCATAATTACTTTATGAGCTTGATGTGCTTTCCCCGTCTCATTAAGTTGCAGTGGCTTTAGCTTTGTTAGGAATGTCGACGTTTTATTGAGAGGAATTATAGTTGAGTTTCATAGTAGAGGACCCCTAACTAGACACAGCCTGGTGTGTTAATTTTCCTACCGTGGATACCGCTACTGTATAGGCACTCCCTCAGGAGCAGGGAGTGATTCCCTCAAGTCCCAGTGTGGCGCTGGGGTTGGTAGCGGGCCCCAGAGATAAATGTATCTCAGTGCTTTCCATTCAGAGGGTTGATACACAGGCAGGCAAGAAGAAAGAAATGTGGTTCTTTTTCTGGATATGGAGTGTCAGTTCTTCTCCTCTACCCGTTGGGAAGTCTGTGCAGCCATCTCTCTGCTGATTCCTTCCACATATTTGCCCAGCTGTGTGTCACACTTACTGAACTAACTTCACCTCTGACTCCTGGTCTCTTTAAGTGCCCCCCCACCCAGCTATCAGGTCACTAGTCGGCATATGTCTCTTGTGGTGGAATCACGCAATGCTCCCACTCTCAGATCCAGCCTGCACAGCAGTC
Source organism: Natator depressus (assembly GCF_965152275.1). Lineage (NCBI taxonomy): Eukaryota > Metazoa > Chordata > Testudines > Cheloniidae > Natator > Natator depressus. The sequence continues at coordinate 6,786,164 of NC_134247.1, forward strand.
CTCTGTCATCAGCTGTGATTGCCTCAACAGGCCTGACTTATCTCCAGTGCCGTGCTGGCAGTTCTGTCCCATACTGGGGCAATGACAGTGGGAACCAGTGACCAGATAGCCTCCGCAATGCAAGGCATTATTTATTTAGAACAAAAGCATTTCATAGTAAACAGATCCCAAAACAATAAACACCGCACATATATCTGCCTCTCTGTAAGGCTTGCCATCCCTAGGAGCTAGGGGAGTGCTAAATTTCTTCAGACACTCCCACAGGACCAGTGGGGCATAATCTGTTTCTTTATTTCACAAACCATTTCTCTCCCCCTGCTTCAGGGAGAGTCTCCTTTAAAAGCTGCTCCATCAGTTTGGTCACCCTCCTTCCCAGAGGTATCAGCACTTGGAATGAGTGGGTCCTTTTAAGAGTCCTTGGATTTGTTAGTTCCCAGCATTGACAAAACAGCCGTGTCAGTTCAGGCTGGAGCCTGGAAGCAGGCCAATGTCCTGTAATTTCTCCCCAAGTGCTTCAGAGGTTACTTCTCTAGAGCTACTGTCTTGCTTTTCTGCTTATTTTTCCCACAGCCTATAAAGCTAGATCAATACTGTGATGGGCTGGCCACCCCACACAAGTCCTGAAGACGTGAATTAGGCCAATTAACCTTAGGCTGCACCGGGAGGAAACCCAGGGCGTGCTAGGACCTAATTGCTGATGAAGTCTGGCTGGGGGAGAAGCTGAGCAGGCTCTGTAAAGAGAGGAAGCTGGTAGGCTGCAGGGAGTAAAACCCGAAGTCATACTCCCCAGGGGAAAGAACAGGATGCTGTAAAGGCAGCATAGGGAGCAGTCAGGGTTAGGAGAGTGAAAGCCCAGAACTGCTGGGCAGAGGGTCCCTGGACTGGAACCCAGCACAGATGGTGGGCTGGGTTCCCATACCAGTCCCTGCTGGAGTGACACACTAGGGATAGCCCATTTGGGGATGGCTGGAAGCAGACTTTGATGATAACCGGATGGGAGGAGAACCTTAATGTGACTTAGCCAGAGGGCTAAGCCATGAAGAGGAAACTGTGGCAGCTCCTGGCAAAGGAGAGGCCACGGAGTAAGCGAGTAGAATGATGGACTGAGTCACTTCAGGGAGGGGCCTCAGACCCAGTGGCAGAGCTAATTCCCCAGATGAGCCACAAGGAAGTGCTGCCGAGCGGTGAGTAGAGCAGACCCCATCACTAATACGTTCATGCAGGTCTTATAACCCCCTCTACCATAACTTCACCTCACTGACCAGGAAACTGCAGTGTTCATAAAACTACTTCATCTCAATAGTCTTAGATTATTACACAGCAGTGCCACATCTGTCACAAACTGGTTTCTCTATATATTCCCATGTGCATGCATGCACAATCTCTATAATAGCTATCTCAATCATTTATCAAGTTGATATTCTAGCTATCTGAGGATAATGTTCTGAATCCTGGTTCCAAATTCAGAAATGCTAAAACTAATTTTTTCTTATAAGATGAAATGTTGCCTTTAAACCCTTCTGCCCCAGCCCCCTTCCTGCCACGGAAACATGGGAGTCCCAGACTCCAAATTAAAACACCCAAAGCATTCATGGGCAAGGGGGAAGGCTCCTGCAAAGTTCAGATCCTCCTTTAGGCTGGACTTAGATATTTTTGTCCCTAATGTTTGGAGAGGGAATGGGCTTATGAGGCCACATACGAAACCAGAGGTTCAGGGAGAATGCAATGTGGCCACAGAGGACTGGGGCTTCTGAAGCCTACAGGGTGCCACATCTGGGTTCTGCAGATTTTGGGGGCTTGGCAGGAATTCCACCCCTGAGACTTAGGGTTACCACCTGGCCGGTGTTTGACTGGCCTGTCTGGGTTTTTTTATGGATTTGCTGGTTGCAAGAAAAATAATTTAGTCTGCTGTGTTTTTGTTTTTTGTTTTAACGTGGGTCTAAAGATTTGCATTATTATCACAGTACACTGGGATAGCTAATGGTAAAAGTTTTTGTGTCCAGCTAAAGATGCTGCAGTGTTCCCACTTATGTAAGCAATCACAGATCAAAACTGTTGAAAATACAGCAGCTGTCTGCCCACCAACACGCAAGCGCACTGTGTGTTGTGTGAGAGAGAGAAGGCTTGAGTCACGCAAGGGTGAAGAGACATGCAATGTTATCAATTTTATCTATATGTTATCATCTCCCTAGCTACCATAAGTGGCTGTTGGGGGAGGGGTTGTGGAGTTGCCTTGTGGGTGGGGTGTGTGCTGTTTTTTTTTTTTTTTTTTTTGCAGTTCAATGGTGGTAACCCCGCTGAGGCTAGAATGTCAGCCTTCCAGGATCGTCCTTCTTGGGCACAGAGCTTACTGGAGTGGCATCCTTGGGGGTTTCTGAGCAAGGAAAAGAAAAAGGAAAGTGCTGGGGGGGTGTTTCTACTGTGGTTAAGAAAACAGGACTTTGTGTACAATTTTTGAGGTAATTAAGCAAGGTTACACTAAGAATATACCTATCTTAGGTCACCAATTCTTCCTCCTAAGGGAAACAACCCTGCTAACCACTTGGGCCAGAGGGGTGACATGCTTCTAACTGCCAGGTCTGCAACCATTATTAGGATCCGACTCGATGATTCTCCCAAAAAGCCTGCTCCCCGGGTGTTTCTGAATGACCTCTCCTCATCTCACTGCCAGAGAGAGAGGTTTTATTGTGATAATGCAAGAGTGGGCTGCAGGCCCTTGTGAGGGACCGGAAGGCTATCAAAGTCACAAGGCAGAATCTTCATTACCAGCAATAAGAAAAGGAGTACTTGTGGCACCTTAGAGACTAACCAATTTATTTGAGCATAAGCTTTCATGAGCTACATCGGATGAAGTGAGCTGTAGCTCACGAAAGCTTATGCTCAAATAAATTGGTTAGTCTCTAAGGTGCCACAAGTTCTCCTTTTCTTTTTGCGAATACAGACTAACACTGCTGTTACTCTGAAACCTGTCATTACCAGCAATGATGATGTAAATAAAGAAGCGAAAAGAACATGGCTTGATTTTTTTTCGGATCCCGGGTGGCACTGGCCATTAGAAAAATCATGTGGCCTTGTAACTGTTAGATGGCTAGAGTTTGACTTGGGCTACACATCTCTACAGGGAACTAAGAACTCCCTTTAGTCCCCTTAGGGATATACCAGGACCTTGGGTGGACGGAGAGTGGGTGGAGAATGGGCAAACTGGGCAACACAGCAGAACCTCTAAGGGCTCTTCTATCCAGCTGGTCTAGAAGAGTACTAAATAACTACCCTCTACAAGCAGGGCAGAAATTGTGATTCGTGAGCCACAATTCCTTCCCTAGGATGTGTCTGCAACAGGGCAGCTATGCATTTGCCCACTGCTTTGGGCTTTTGCCTTATGGCACAATCTATCCCTAGATGAGCAAATTCTGGGAATCCTTCAGTGAGTAAGTCTAGAGACCGTGTCTTACTCTTTTTCTCTAACAATAGCTGTACTTAAAGCTGGTAGCATGACTTAGTGTGCACAACGGGTGTACCCCATACTCCGATACATGGGGTTCCTATTTTGTCCCCTCTTGTTCCTTCAGATGGGCTTCAAACCCTGGACATATTTCCTTCTATCTTGCAGAACACTGACTGGATTTAAGTAGGAAAAGCCCCTGTTCTCTATGCAGGCTCAGCCTTTTGGTTAAAAGTGCAGCATGCTAAGAGGTATGGTTTGTTTGCTTTTTTTCCAGGCCTTTTATTAGATATAGGTTCAGGTCTTTTTCTGTGTCTCCTTATGAACTAGTGTTGAAAGCTTCTGTGATATAATGATCTCGTGGTCGGATATGCAGTGTTTCCCCCAGTTACTTAGAGTTTTCCTGGCTAATTCCACTGTGAACTCCACTTAATTGCCTTTTCTTTTGTTTTGAGCCCTGAAGGTCTTTGCTGGCACACATGTGTGGAGCTGCTGGCTGTGCACCTGGCAAGGATTAATGGTTAGGGGCCCCGTCTTGCAGCCCTTATGCTGAAACCAGCGGGACTAGTCACTGGGCTTCAGGATCGGGCTCTGGGACTGTAACAAACTTCAGTGTGCTGTCCCCTCGCATTTCATCAGCTACCAGCTTTGCCTCTCACCCAGTAGCATAACCCTGCTTCAGCAGCCAGAGCAGAGAATCCTACTACTGTGTGGGTGGGGAATTCAAATGTCTAGAACCTCAAATGTCAACCAAACAAATGAAACAAGGCCGCAACCTGCGCCAGATCTCTCACTGGATCAGCGTCTTCTTGCAAACATAAGATTAATATCATTCTATGGGGTGGAAGGAAGTTAGCCAGTGAGACAGGTTACGGCACCCAGACAGGCCCAAACATTCTCTGGTTTCTCCTATCCTCCTCACTTACTAGAATTGGAGGGACTAAGGGCTAGTTTGGGTAAAACTCCCATTGTCCTCCCTGGGAGCTATAGGAGAGGAAGATCCAGGCATATTCTCTCTCTCAGGTGCTTGGTTGTCTGGTTCTTGCTCATGTCATTAGAGTCTAACTGGCCACCCTATGTAGGTTGGGAAGGAATTTTCCCCCAGGTCCAGTTGGCAGCGACATGGGGGCGGTGGGTCCTCCTTCCTCTTCAGCATGTGGGTGCATGTCACATGCCAGGATTATCTGGGTGTATCTCACATAGTCATTTCCCTGCCAGTGCAGGGGCCTCGGACATTGATGCATCTTCGTCCTTCATATTCTCTGCTTGGGGAACATAATAGCCTAGTCTCCTGTGATTGCACTGACATGGGTCTCATTTCCATTGTTGGGCTTAGTGTGTGGGTGCTGGCTGGCCTGTGACATACTGGCCAGCCTAGATGATCTTGTGGTCCCTTCTGGCCTAAAACTCTCAGAGAGAGGGGTGAGGTGGGAACGTTGACGGAAAACCTAAGCCGCTCTTTTAAGATTTGTTGGGAGGTCCTCTCCAATCCACCTCTTACCAGCAGCCTCCAACCTAGAACCAGCTAGGGCTTGATCCAAAGCCCATCAAGGTCAAAGTGAGTCTTTCCATTGACTTCAGTGGCTCCTAGGCCAAGCCCCTAGGGAGCAATGTGCAATGCTTAGGAGATGAGCCCCTGTCCTCTGCACTGTACATTTGCTGACACTAGATCTCCGGGCTTGGTATTTCAAAGCTCTTCCACAACAATCAAGACCCTGCCAGAGGGCAAGGGAAGAGATGGGTTCATGGATCAAATCCCAAATCATCACATTTACATGGCTTCTTTCTGCTGCGTCCTCCTCACCCCCTCCTCCCCTCCCCACCAAAAGGCGAGAACAGATGAGAAAGAAGGGAGGAGAAAGCAGGAAGAGGCGAAGGGCCAGCCCCTAACTGCACTTTCAAATACTATACGTAAAGCACTGGGATGAATTTGTGTGTTTAAACAGTTAAAAGCAAATGGTCCTTGCAAGAGGCCCATCTGGTATGAGCACAGTCTACAGATGTCAGATTTCCCCCATCCCAATCCATGTACGCCTCAGTCCTGAGCTACAACACTCCAGCAATCTTAATCCCAAATCCAAGATGCCGGTCATGCAGGAGTCCGCCAATTATGCAGTAGCTCTTTGATGTGGGCGCACACAACCACTCAATTCAGGCTCATATTGACTTGTGACCCATGCCACATTTTGAATCGTTTGAATGCTTCTGTTTAATCCAGTTGTATATCTCTGAAGCTGTCTCTTGTATCCTGTGAGTAAATGATCAACTGCAGGTTATTTTTAATTCATTAAGAGGCTCCAGCATATTCCTTGTAAAAACTGCTCTGAAACATGTTGCATCAGCGAAGACTGAATATTGAGGCCGCTTATTTGGTCCCCTCTGAACCCATTCAAATATTAGCACCGATTTGTGCTTCACTGATAGGGTAGGAAGGTCAAAGGTTCAACCCCACCATGACCTAATTCTAACTACTAATTTTTCAGGCTCCCAAGGAAAGTAGCTACAGCTGCAATACGGGCTCAAGGGGTTTTTGGGAGCAGAGTGGTGGTCTGTGTAGCATCTTAGGTCCAAAGAAGCCCAGAGTCAACTTTGAAGTTTGCTAAGAAATCCTTGCTAAGCAGAGTGCAGGGTGGGTGAAAGCAGGAAAGGAGCCCTTCCTTTAGGGGAGGGAAAGTTTGATGATGTCTCCCCTCCAGCACTGTTACAACTAGCCCTGTTTGAATGGTTGCAGGTTTGATTTACAGGGATTCACACAAACCTTCCCCTTCCCTTCAGTTTAGATTTGTGTGGATTCACTAACACCCCACTCCAAACATGAGATTTAAAGCACAGCTTGAGGAAGTGAACAACAGAAAAAGACCCTAAGTTAAACTTAATAGAAAACCACCATGTTCCATCTGTTTTCCCCCGAATGCTGGACAACACTGCCATTTTCTAAAGGTGTTTTTTTTTAACTCAAAATCATAAATCGGCCCCGGCTTGCTTCAGATTGGGTTCAAACTAGCTCAGAATTGGGACCAGGTTTGCTCCAGGAATTTGCAAACCTCTGCAGAAGCTTTGGCCCAACCTGGGCTGAATATTGAGTTTGGAACAAACCGAGTGAATTTAGGATTTGGTAGCGAATGTTTTGCAGAGCTGCAGTTATAACACCAGGACACTTATAACTGTTTAACATACAGTTGAGGGGGATCGTTCTTTTAAGAATATTCCCTTTCTTCACCCACAAAAGAAAAGCTAAAGGGGACTGGTACAGTACTGCCTAATGCTTAGCTCCCCCTGGGCCATCTGAAATAACGAACCTTGGGTACCACACCCCAGACTTACTTTCACTGGTATCTCCCTCCATCCTAACCAATGGTTACTGAAGTGCCATCAAATTAGTGCAGAGTAGTCTGGGGAACATTCTTTTTCCCATTGACCAAGGGCAGCTGATATGTCAGTCATTGGTCGAGGGCTGAAGTAAGGGTGCCTGATACATTCTGTCCCCTGTTGGTCCCTACACAGGGCCTCTGAAGTGCTGGGGATGAGCATGGGGGTACTGAGTCAGTGCTGGGAGTTGGTGGGTGATGGTAGGGGCACTCTATCCCTGTGGTTCTGCCCACAGTGTCAGTGAGGGTGAACACCAGAGTGCTGATCGGATGGAGAGTAGCCAGGAAGTGTCTCTTTCCTGGGTTCTGGCCCCAGGCACCTGAAATGATGCTAGTGGGTGAGCCCCTGGGTATGCAGCCATCCTGGCAGTCTGGGAATATTCTCTCTCCTTTAGGGCCTGCTCCGAAGCCTAGCTTCAGCTCTGATAGCCCAGATTGGGAACCCAGCACCTGGGCTATCTCAAATGCTGCTCGCTGAATGGACGACCCAATCCTCTTCATGAATACACAGAGAGCCTTCCCTTCTAGATATCTTAATGAAAACAAGACTCACAACAGAGGGTCCTTGCCTCATCTGGGGCATGTCGTGTTTTATCTGACCTTATAAGTCTGTCTGAGGGTTTTTTAACCATGCAATCTAAAATCCCCTGTAGGGTGTTCACTGCAGTCATTTTTGTTCCTGTAAGCAAAAAAAGCCTGCATTTTGCATTCTTGTTGGCCTCTCTGGACACTGAGAAGGTGGAAGGAAACTTCTCTCCTCACCCTTCTCCCGGCTTATTTTATTTTTTTTCTTTTGGGCTTTTTGCTGTCTCACAAATCCCACAGGGCTGAGAATTCTAGCATGACCATTGAAACAGTGCTCTCTTGGGAGCTGTGGGCTGTAAAAGTACAGTCAAGGAGCTCCTTATTCCAAACATAATGGAAAGAGGGCCCCCTACATATAAAATAAATAAATAAATAAAGCTTTTTTCTTTTGTACGAGCCTGCCATAAAACCATAGTATTAGCTTTTGATAGGTTGGAAATAATACAGCAGCCATCCTGTAGGATGATTTTGTAAGGGGTATCAGAGGTAACATTACTTGGTGACATTAGAAATGATGGCAGCCCTTAATTCTTTGGTGAATAGGAGAGTTAATAGTTGCATGAAACACTTATTAATTTTCTAAGCATAACACACTGCTACCCGTGGGAGGTTGACTAGTTTTGGTTTGGTTTGGTTTTTTAATGACTGCACATCTTTAAGACACAAATGCTCAGACAATCGTTTCTCTTTGTGGCTGACTCTGTACCTTCTGGAATTGAGCATCCCCTTATGATGTGTAAATGATGAGCGACTACCGATGATCAAAGAACACTGGCTTGATAGACATATTTCAGCTTCATATTTGACATCCATACAGCATTTCAGATCATCCCTCACATCCAGATATATGTCTTAGACTAGACACTTCTGGGGTTATTTATTTATTTTTTTTAGGTACCCAGCTCTAAATAAAATGGGAGCAAAGTTCCTTTTCAGGTCCTGAATCCTGCAATGACTTGTGCATATGAGTAGCATTTCTCACGTGAGTAACTTCATGCACATGAGGAGTTCTGTTGAATTCATTGGGATTACTCCCCAAACCACCAGGGCCTTAGGGCCAAGTTAATTAGGATAAATCCCACTGTGGCAGTTTGCACCAGACAGCAAAAGGTACCAAATCAAGGTTTTCACCATGTCAAAATAGGAGGTGTTTTGTTTTTGTTTTGTTTTAATTAATTGGATTTTGTTAGGGACAAAGTTTCAGTGGGTCATCAACCCCACCCCTGTGTTTGTGGTCCTAGTTCATATGCCTCACCTCTCTATCTGTGAGCACGCACAGCATTGCTGCATGCCAGTGGGGCAGTTGAGCACTGAACTGACTTGTGAATGTAGTGGTTGTGTGAACAGCAATATGCACCGGCAAAATAGCTTCTGCAAACAGAGTCTTTCTTTTGGGCAAGACCACTTTGCAAAACCCATGAAATCTGTGCTGGGATTTTCAAGAGAGTCCTTAGATGCCCCAAATCCCAGCCTGCGTTTGTAACATTTCCGTCAATGCAAATTCCAACTGCAAATCAGATCATTCCTCGAAAGAGAGTCAAAAAAGATTAGGTGTATCGTATCGTGTGTGTGCACGCACACACATGCTCCAAAGAAATGTTTTCTCTTCATTTGAAATTTTCAATATTTTTTTTTTGTCAAAAATTTTCAAAAACCTTTTCTTCAGTTTGGTGAGAAAACCATGAGAAAGTCCCTCCTCCTCCCCCAGTCCAAAAAAAGTGGAAATTTGTTGTTTTGAAAATGTTCATTGAAAAACCAAACATTTTGATCAAAGTCATCTTATCAGTGTATGTGCAACATGCCTAAGGTGACATGTGACCAGGATTCATCACTGAATTTGGTCCTCTGGTTGGATCATTAGCTTCCCCAGCTTTATCTGGGTACTGACTGGGAGTGCGACATGAACGCTGATCCATGCCCCTTTTGACCAAAGTGAAACTTTTTGCTGGAAATTTTCATTTGGGTTCAAAAAACATTTTCTGTTGGAAAAAAGTTCATGATGAAACATTTTCAGCCAGCTCTAACTTGCACCTTTATGCTTTCCCAAGGCTGTTTCATGCCACTCAGGAGCTCTCTGAAGAGTCATTTAAAACGGGCCCAGTTTTTGAAGGCCCCAGATTCTGGGTGCGACCTTCTTTCTCCAACATGCCATGCAAACTGTGAGGGATGGAGTCCAATAGGGCTGAAGAGGGGAGAGAATAGAGAAAGTACCCAGAACTGCTGCATAGTTTAATAATAGTTTAATAGGCCGTAGAACTTGTTTGAATTAATTCCTGTTTGAACTAGAGCAGATCTGTCAGAAAAACATCCAATCCTGATTTAAAGATTGCCAGGGATGGAGGGTGCATGACTTTGCAGAGAGAGTTAGAGGTAAAATGAATGGGAGATTTGCTATTAAATACAAGAGAGGAAACTGAAATGTGCCCCATTCACAGCAAGGACAAAGAGACCCCTCATGGGGGCTCACGCTGTTCTCTGCACAGAGATCTCTTCCAGTGTGAAGCACTTCCATTTCAGCACCTACAGCAGCGGAGCAGTAAACCTCACCCTAGCATTGCTGGGCTCACTATGCCCTGGGAGCACCCTGCAAATGAAGGTTTGCTACAGTGGGCTGAACCAGCCCTGAATCTAACCAATCTGCACCCGCAATGAGTCCGTTATAGGTGCAGGAAGTCTGACCTGCACTTGCAGTTCAGATGTGGCTGCAAAATTCCAGGCATAAACTATGAATGTAACTTGGATGGTCGGCACCCTTTTCAAAATCCTGCCCCTAGCAGGGTCCATGGTTCTGAAAAATCTGAGGCCGTGTTCTTCACCCACTGAAGTCACTGGGAGTTTTGCCACTACCTTGATTGAGGAACAGGACTGGTCACTCAGCCCTTTATTCCTGAAAATATGGACACCGCCATTCTAAGAAATGCTGTGGTGTTTCCTTGCATTTCTCTGTATAATCTTTAGAAATTAGCAAAATTCCTCATGTCTCCAAATGAAATAGTAAGTGACTAGTGAGAGTCATAGACATTACATGGAAACTGCAATCTGTTGCTCAAGATTTACCAAACCTTGTATCTCTGCACATAAAAATTCACCTTTATATTAGGTCTAATTGTTAAATATAGCAATAAAGCTCTTAGGAAATCTCCCTGCAGAAAAAGTAATTGACCCAGGAATTTTCAGAACAAGAAAAATATATAACCACACACAGCTATAGATATTTCCTCCATTGGTGAAACACCACCATTGTTCTCATCCGAGCGGATGCTTTGCCTTCACCCTTTGAGTTTTCTCAGAGGATTGAGATTATTTGGTTTCTTTGAAGAACAAAGGGCAAAGACATTTTTTTTTTCTTAGATGACTGGCTATTTTGATCTGATAGGTCTGCTCACAGTGTGATGGAACAAACATCAGAAATCATTGGGGGGGGGGGAAAGGAGGGGATGCATAATTGAAAGGAGAAACACAAAAGCCACGTGGTCTAGTGGTTAGAATAGGGGACTGGGAGGCAGGATGTGTGGGTGCTATTTTCAGCTCTGCCACTGACTCACTGTGTGACCTTGGACAAGTCATTTAATCACTCTGCCGCGGTTTCCCCAACCTGTAAAATCAGTCTAATTATTCTTACAGCAAAGGAGCATTGTGAGGCTTAATTACTGAGTTGTGATAAAGCACTTTGAGCTCCTCAGTCCTAAAAAGGTACTACAGAAATGTAATCTAACATCCATCTAGTCCAAAATCCTGTCTCCAAGCCTGATGCTTTGGAGAAAGGTGTAAAACCACTATAATGCATCTATTAATAGCTCCTGGGAGCGTGGTACCTTCTTGTCTACAATTGGTGATCAATTAGTCTCCAGTTCAGCAAGGTATTTAAGCCCGTGTTTAACTTTTTAAGCATATGAATAGCCCTATTGACAGCAGTGCTACCTGACTTCAATGGGACTGCTCATGTGGTTAAAGTTAGGCATGTGCTTAAGTACCTTGCCGAACTGGGGCCTTGATGCCTGATAGATAACTTATCTTGTATCTCTGGTACTTGTGTGGTTCTGAGTATCTGAGCACCTCACAATCTTTAATGAATTTATCCTTATAACCTGGGAGGTTCGGAATTGCTGTTACCCTCATTGTTCAGATAAGGCCCAGAGAGAATCCAAGGTCACACAAGTCTGTGGACCACTAACTAGACCATAACATTTAAGCTTTTTACCATAGGTAGTGTGTCTGCTGTTCTTAGCCACGAAATATGTAGACAATCAAAGTTCCTCCATGAATCATAATATAATACCCACACATACTCTTCGTTCAAATGTGCCTCTTCCATTTTGAGAGATAAGAAAAAAATCACATGTTCTGAGGAACTAGGATTAGCCTGCAATTAAGCAAAAATTTGGCTATTTAGCATAATTTTTTAAATTAAAGATGGAACATTACCTGCTACTTGTGAGTTTCATAATATACAAATTAGACATCACACTGTGTCTGTGTGGAAGAGGCATATTTGAACTAAGAATGTGTGTGTATTCTATTATTCAGTGCAACTACCTGACACGTGAGTCTATGTTATGGGGTAGTCAAGGACCTGTGCACCCTCCTAAAACCTATGAAAGGGGAAAGCCTCACCCAAAGAAAACTATTCATGCACCGTCAATGTCATTGCCCCATGAGAAAAGGTTTCCACTGTTAACTCTCCAACCTCCAGAAATTAACAGTGCAGACAGCAGTTAAAATATTGAGGGGGGTGTGTGTGCAATTATATACTAGTAATTAGGGTGGGAGTAGCCAGCTGTTTGGAGCAAAACAAGGGCGTCTGAGAACTCTCTCCTGAGTTCTGATCCCAGCTATATCATTCACTGTGCACATATGGACAAGTCACTTCAACCAACGTTTTTAGAGGTCTCATGCTATTTTGGAAGTACCTCACTTTTTGGATGCCCAATTTGAGTCCTGGGGCCTGATTTTTTTTTCCAGAGGTGCTGAGCACCCACAATTTTCATTGACTTAATATTCAAACGGGGCACTCAAAAATCTTTTGAAAAATCTTGGCATTCACCTCTTTGTGCTTCAGTTTTCTGTTTGCGAAATGAGGCTAATAAACCCTGCCTCGCAGAAATGTGCTTTGTGGTTCCCTGATGAAGGGCACTAGAGAAATGCAAAATAGGATGTATTCTTTTATTAGCACTACTACTAATCATTGGACTTCTCTGAAAGGCACAGGGCATGTTCCCAACCAGTTTTGTTATCTCCTCATGCCAGGTACTTGTTGTTGTTGTGACCACTTGAACATCTCCATTTAGTGGAACATGTAAAACTTTTGGAAGTAGTTTAGATGAGACACCAGTCGGTAGAAGAGGTCCCGTCTTCAAGCCAGCATCACTCCCCAAGGGTCAGTATCTGAATTTGTAAATTATGCTATTAACCTACATTGTATTTATGATCATCCGACAAATGGGGGCCTTTTTTTTTCTAGTGCAGTTTAGTGCATTCTACAGTTTAGTGCATTCTAAAGGGTAAGAGTGGGTGCATGAAGCCTTGAAGAGACTAAGTGCTTTAGCCATCCAGAATATCTGGGTTATGATTAAGGGACCGTCCTTTCTGAATAACTTATGCATCTGATTGTACTTTGGTGAATTTGCTCTTTCTCAATTTGCATTACAGAAAAACAATCTTTTTTTTACTTTATTTAAGTTCAAAATCACTTTGCATCTGAACTTCAAGTGTGCACCAAACACGCTTTGATCATTTTAATGCAAAAGTCACTGATTTACAATAAATATTGTGTGTTCTTTTCATATTTCTTTTGTTCTTTAAGACGATTACAGCAAAGGAAAGGGAATAGTTTTGACCTCATTTAGAATTTGCTTGGTGAAAGAAAATATGCAGAACTGGAAAGATGCTAGGCTCTGAATTGTCCCAAGCTGGGGTTAGAAATTATAGCATCTGCCAAATACTCATTAATACTGGACACAATTAATTGGGAAACTCTTTTGGGATCTTTCTGCCTTTGCTTCTTCTGTATGTTTAGAAGAAAGCGCTCCATACGCTCAGCCAGTAGATGTCTCTGTTCCACACTCACATCCTAGCCATTACTCAGCCACTCTGACATACAGTACACAAAACGCTCAGCTGAGTTTGTTTTCTCAGGTGCTTGTGATCTAGTTTTGTGTCTCTGTTTCTGAGCAGGCTGGACTCAAGGCTGCAATACCACTAAATGCAAAAAGGTGAACTGCTGTTTAAAGGAGAATATAATCAGGAGAGTTTATCAATCCCAAAAGTATTGAGGAGAAAGTGCACCTCTTGAGCCATGTCACCACTTGGGGGACAATGTATGTGTCCAGGTTGTAGGTAGTGGAGGAGTAAAAGTAAGTTCCTCCTTGCAAAGATCAGGATTTCTGGGGAGGAGCAGGGAAGGGGGGAGTTTCTGTGCACAGAGATTTAGTGCTTCGGGGAAGGTCCCAAAATGACCCACCTGGGGCACTGAATGCCTAATGTTCTGTTGCCCTGCATCTTGTGCAGTCCTACACGAGTGCAAAGTGTGTACCCCGTGGGTGTACCACTGCCGAGTGAAGTGCTGGTGGTTTACATGACCATGCAAGGTACAGGTCAAGAGATGATCATCGAGTTCGTAGATTAAGGCCAGAGGGACCATTGTGATCACTTACTCTGACCTCCTGCATAACCCCAGCCCTAGATTTCACCCAGCACATCCTGCATCAGCCCCTGAAAGCCTTTCTCCACAGAACCAGCATAGCACAAGTAGCAACCACAGTGGAAGTGTCTCCATACGGCTCTGCTTCAGTCCTGCCCTGGGAGGAGCCATTTCTACAGGGAAGAGAGCTGTGTAGGCCCCACCTCCATTCACTTCTTGATCTCCTTGCTGAGACTACAATTTATGCCAATTGCAATGTAGACACTCGTGCTAAGGGAACTGGACTGGAACCACTCAGCATCCTTCAGGTTTCAGTTACTGCTGAGCTTGATTGGCTCTGTAACATGTTACTAATCCCTCAGGCCATCCAAAGCCTCACTTCCACTCCCCTGGATTAGTTTTTGTGCCATGTAAAATAACTTATTGATAGCTGGTTGTTTAAAAAGGTCCAAATCCTTGCCTCACTGAAGTCCTTGTCTGTTTTGCCATTGACTGCAATGGGACCAGGGTTTGGTCCAAAGTGAACAGCAGGACGATGTGAAAGAAAGCAGCAGTTTTCCCCTGGATCTTACACATGGCCCCGACCCCTAGTTAGGGGAGGTGAATTTACAGTGATCAGATCTGGCGATGACCAGCCAAGTAATGTCAAAAGAATTTAGTCTCACACAGTCAAACACAGACCAATTATGAAGCCACCGAGGACCCTTTTGGTTAAGGTTTAGAAGGGATAATTTGCTGAAACTAGTTGACTATTTTTGTTTTGTGCTATGTCTGAGCACATAGTTTTCCAGTCATGCATCTAAAAAGCTCCAGGACCAATCCGCTCCAATGACAAATGATTTCCTCACAAGCGGCTGAAGAAGCTTTCATTTGAATTCGCAGGACCCTTTGGGGATGGACACAGATACAAAGTGAATACTTCAAAACAACAATCACTATTCAGCCCATCGCGGACAAATACTGCTTTCTTCCAGAGTAATCCAGTGTAAAGGCAAGGGTTCAGTTTCCTTTATGCACCAGCTGCAGTGAAACTGATCTAAGCTGACTTGTGTCTATTTAGCCATCCTGATCCGAGGAGGCAGCGGTTCCAGCTTACAGGTGTGAATTCTCACTCGGTTCCCTTTAAAATGGGGGCTTTCACACTGGAGCAGGCTTGGAAAGAAAGCATTGAAACAAAAGTGCAATTTACTTTGCCTCCCTTGGTCTGTCTGTCTCCCTTGCTGTTCCTTCCGCGTCCTCAACATATCTGTGTTTGAATAAGTTCCTTCTGCATCTTTCAGTCCTTCACCTGCCTCTTTCCTCCTGCAGAGGAATCATAAAACCCCATTTATGGGGCCATATTTCCAAAATGTAGAAGCCAAGTTCTTCAAGCAAAAAACTACCATGTAATAGATCCTCCCCCCCCCCCCGCTTCCCCCAATGGACATTACTGCTGCTCCATGCACAGACTGGACCAATGTGCACAAACATGGCTAGTTAGAACAGCATCCTAGGGGTGGAAGTTCAGGCAAAGAATCAGCTTCAGGGATCCAGGTGCAAAGGGGAAAAAGACACTTGTTCACAGCCAAATCCTATTGATGATTGGGATAATAAAGAAAAATACGCGAAGCACAAGAAAGGTCCAGCTGATTGGGAAATGATTTTTATTCCTGTGAAAGATTTCGAGAAGGTGGGGAGGGGCATCTTTTTGGGTGAAATTGTTTGTGGTTTTGTAAAAATAATTTTTAAAAATCTGTTTTTAATGATGATTTTTCATTGAAAAACTGAAAATCCTAAAACCATAAACTTGATGTTGAAAAATCATTTATTTTTAATGGCTTCCTTTTTGTCAAAAAGCTAGTTTCTATCCAAACAGGAACTTGGAGTGAAATCTTTAGGAGAGTGAATATATTTTTTTCAAATTCTTTCCCTATATGATTACTTATATTCATGTTAGGGTACTACTGAGATACCCCAGCTGAGATCAGGGTCCCACTGTTCTAGGTGCTGTACATACACATGGGATTCAGGCATTCCCAGGCCAGAAGGGATCATTGTGACCATGTAGTCTGACCTGCTGGATAACACAGGCCAGAGAACTTCCCCCAGAAAATTCCTAGAGCAGAGCTTTTAGAAAAACATCCAATGCTGATTTTAATAACCACCGGTGATGGAGAATCCATCATGACCCTGGGTAAATTGTTCAGTGATTAATTATGCTCTGCCCCAGAGATCTCACAATCTAAATAGACAAGATCAAAGAGGACGGGGGAGGGGGGAGGATTAATTACTACACCCATTTTACAGATGGGGAATTAATTCACAGAGAGATTAGGTGACTTGTCTAAGGTCACATACAGGAAGTGTGTGACTGAGCTGGGATTTGAACTCAGAGCTACTACATCCCATTCCATTGCCTTAGTCACAAAAGCATCCTGCCTCTCCTGTCAGGAATACTTTGGGTTGTTCCAGGACCTTTCAGCTGGAGCTGCAGATACTCAGCTCCTCTGAATCAGGTCCCAAATTCACATTAGTGCTGTAATGTAGATAAGATTATTATCCCCATTTTGCAAATGGGAAACTGAGGCACGGGAAGATGAAGTAACTTGCTCTCTTGACATTAATAGGAGCTCTCAGAAACTATTCATCAATCCAGAAGATTATGATCACAATGTGCAGAGTTTTCCTCTTTGCTTTTGGAAAAATATTGAGAAATCTTAAGGCAAAAATAGCATCCATTAAAAAATAGCATGGCAGTATAAATACACTTAAATTGCCCTTTATGGAAAACCTCCATCACTTATTTTGGTCAGTTTCAGATAGAAGGAGCCCGTGTGACATTTCAAGGTTTTTGTCTAAGCTGGGAAAATGCACCATGGTAGAAAGCATGTGAACTAACGCTCAGAGTGTTGCACACAATTTAGTGCGGAGAAGGACAATACCTGTTTACAATGTATTACTTGGTTGTCATTTATGCTAGTTCCCTCATAGATTTACCATGACCTGCCAACCTGCTTTCTAAACGACTACCCCATCTATGCTATGTGCTAAGTGCAAATTGTAAACTGCTTGTTCTGTGTTTGTACAGCAGTGCATAGCACAACAGTAACACACACAATACTAATGTACAACCCCAGAGTAGTTACATTTTTTTCCACATGATTTCCCCCAAAGTGAATACAGGGCTCCTCTGAGAGCTATGCTGTGTGGAGGGATATTCAGGTCAGTAGCTTCTGCTTGACCTCGGCCAGCAGAATACAGAAAGCAGAGCAGACAGGCCACCTCAGTAGTCACTGGTGCGCCTTGAGGCAGTAGCGGGAGGACTAATTGCACTGGTGGGGCTATTGCCCCAGTGTTCTCAGTCTCCCCGGCACTACATCAGGGAGACTGGCACAGTGGAAGCCCACCTGGTGGTTAGTCAGTTCAGCCTTGATCTAAGCAGGTCTAATCCAAATGGCGGTTACTCTTTGTTCATGTCTGGGAGCCCATTTTGTGTGGGGATGCTACAGTGCGTTATAGGCGTACGAGGGGTTCCAAATGCTGCTTAGTGCCTCACATTTCTCTAAGGTAGAGCAGTCTTTTGTGAAGGTCAGAAACCTTGATTAATGGAGAGACTCTCATTCCCATTGGTTGAGATGGAAACAGCAGTAAGCTTTGGACAGTGTTTTTATGTACTTTTTTATTCACTACCCTTGAAAATGCATCATTTCCTCTCTGGTGGATGCGTCTCTGGGAAGCGGTTTCCCTGCCAGCCACTGCTCTCCTTCAGGATGCTATTTTTGCATTAAGATTTGCTGTGGAAAAATATAGAGGGAAAACTCTGCACGTAGTATTCCTCCTTCCTGAGAAGGCTTATGATCATGTTCCAAGAGACGTCCTCTGGTGGTGTCTGAGAATGAAACCGATATCTGTCCTGGATAAGTCTGAGATAGTCTTCATGTATTCCAGTGGGAGGACTGGGACCACACTGCAGGGACAGAAAATCCATGTTAAGAAACCTTTCTTTGGTAGTGGAAAGCAGAGAGCCCTGAAAACCAGATAATGAGACTGGTGCAAAACAGGTACCATCCCATTTTCAATACAAATAGTGCCCTCGCTGTCTGGTGGCAAGATAGACTGTAGCCTCTGATCTTCTATTATTGCCTATCTCGCTCTGTCTATATATTCTGCACACTAGCTGTTCACAGGGTACGCAAAATCTAACCAATTACTCTCCCTCCCCCAAACGCTGACACAAGCGTGCTCCAAGACAGCATTCAGTGTCAAATGATTTTTCCCACTGAAATCATGGGGGAAGAGTTTCTCAGTCTCACTTGCTGTGGCTTCACATGGCTTCTTCCAGGCAGGGAGCTGAAAGCTGTGCACTGCTAATGGATTGCTGTAATGTCCATTGCTATTTATTTATACCTGCATGCATGCTTTTTACAGTAACTGTTTTGTCTCTGGAAAGTTTGATAGGGAAACACTCAAGTTGTCACTTAAGCCAGAAGGGATCATTGTGACCAATTAGTCTGACCTGCTGGATAACACAGGCCAGAGAACTTCCCCCAGATAATTCGTAGAGCAGAGCTTTTAGAAAAACATCCAATGCTGATTTTAAAAACCACTGGTGATGGAGAATCCATCATGACCCTGGGTAAATTGTTCAGTGACTAAGTACTCTCTGCCCCAAAGATCTCACAATCTAAATGAACAGGACAGACAAAGAGGATGGGGCGGGGGGAGGGCGGGGAGAGGATTGATTAATTACACCCATTTTCGAGATGGGGAATTAATTCACAGAGAGATTAGGTGACTTGCCTAAGGTCACACACAGGAAGTCTGTGACTGAGCTGGGACTTGAACTCAGAGCTACTGCATCCCCATCCATTGCCTTAGTCACAAAACCATCCTGCCACATAATTCCCATTGAATGGGATGTGAGCTGAATCAACCCCAATGGACTTTAATAGGGATTTAGCCACACAGGCACCATTACATACAACTTGCACTGGGCAAGTTCATCTCTGGTGAAGCTCTGGTGACTTCTGAAGAGTTACACCAAGGATGAATCTATCCCATCGACTTCAACTGGATTTAAGTACACCGTTCCCATTGAAATCAATGGACTTTTAGTTACACAGTTTTCCATGACACACAATTCCCATTGACTTTAATGGGATTTCATCACATGGCTCCCATTACATGCAATTTCCATTGACTAAATCCTACGCAACTCTTTGAAACTGTAGAAGTTGAACTTTAAATATGGAACATGCAAAAAATAAACAGGCTGTCCTTTTTGGCAAATCCCAGTCACAAACCCAATTTTCCATGTAGCCATTTAAACAATGGGCCTTGCTGATTACATTTTCAAGTTATTAGCCAATGGTTGGTTAAGCTTAGACACCCCTTGGCAATAAAATAATTGGCAAAATAAAGCGTTGAATGGCTTATAACTATATTTAGTCCTGTTTGAGTAAAGCTCCATGCTGTATTTTGAGGACTGGGATAACGAACTGTATGGTACATTGTTTGAAAGTGCATCCTCTATTTTGGAAAAACTCCATATATTTTGTTTCCGTGTTATCTGCATGGCTGTAATTTGAAAATGATGTGCCTGCTACATGACCTTCTCATAAAGAACATATTTAAAGGGAGACAATAACAGTCAATTCCCTTTCTAAGCCATCAACAAGAAAATGGTGTTCAAGGCATTTCTTACCCCTCAATCTTCTCCCCTCAGCCACTTGGGTGGTCTCATTTGACAAATTTTATAATAGAGGGTTTCATTTCCCAAGAACAAACATGGAAGTTCCAGTGAAAAATCTGGAACTGGGGAAACAATAAAGAAATCTGAGCATCAATACATTCCTGCCTTCACCAGTCCTGGTCCTAAGTGAAGAAACTGGTAAAGGTGACACTGCTGGGAAGACCTTCAGGTGCGAGGGAAATTCTGCCAGACTTTTCTGTCTTTTCTTTTTGCCTGAGCTAGTGCCACAAAGGATTTGCAGTCTGTGCCTGCTGGAGAGGAGAGGCTGACGTTGAGGAACTTTCAGCTAGTTCCCAGAACTGGGAGGCATGGATAGAAGATGCGAGATTGCAATAGGAAATCCACAAAGTTCCCTATGCACAGTACAGGATCACGGCATGTGTCCAAGAGAGGTCTCGGAAATCTGTGCATTGCAGGAAAGTTTTTGGCTTGTCCTAGCTTGGAGGAAGGCGAACCATGTGCAGTGAGACACATGCAAGTTTAAAAACAAGGTGTATGTTCATTTCCAAAACTGCATTTCTGAGGCTAGCTGAATCGTCATTTATTTGCTTTAGTTCTTCCTTAAAATGAATGGTCTAGCAGAGGAGGGAAGTTGGAGGAGAGAAAGAGAAGGAGATGGAAGGGACAAGAGGGATAAAAATAGCAGATCTTTCAGGGGTAGCTGGCTGGTTGGCTTTGCAGCTAAAGACTAATATTTGACGTGAGGGAAATCCCTATTCCCGTTTATAGAAGCATAGGACTGGAAGGGACCTCGAGAGGTCATCTAGTCCAGTCCCCTGCACTCATGGCAGGACTAAGTATTACCTAGACCATTTATGTTAAATGTGAAAAGGGTGGACAGGGAGACTAAATCTCTTTTCCCTATTTTTCATTACCCAAAAAAACCCTCACCAGCCAATCAAATCATCTTTCTCTCCAGGTATTTATACTGAAATCATCAGTGTGCTATCTGAGTGCATGTTTAGAAATAGAATGAATGGCACTTTTGGGCATGGGAAGAAGAGTTCCGCACTGTAGCAAAACTGAGACGAGACATTTGCCATCTTTAAAATGGGCTTGATCCAAACACCAGATCTCCGCACTCCTTCCTGAGCTTTGAGGATGTTCAGGTTCAGCTCTGGTTCCACATCAGAACGTTGTGTCTGAACAATAGGCTGAGCCAGAACACAACTGTGAACAAACTCCAGTTTCAGGGAAGCGTGGATCCAGATGCAGTTCTGGAGCTGACATCATCATACAGTTCTACTTACAATGAGCTGAAGTAGAACACACGTCTCCACCAGACCTGAACTTTGGCGAAGACTGGGCTCAGATCCATTTGCGAATCTGAACTTCATGAGTTAGCTCGATCTTTCCTAAAGAAGAGGACTTTGAACGCTTTCCAGGTAGGTTGGCTTTGCAATCCATTGTTCATGGCAGTGTCCCATTAATAGCCTATGGAGCAATGTCTCCCATGTTGTTTCCCAAAAGAGAATATAACAGGGGCAGCATTTTCCACTGTTTCTGTATGAACAATAGCGACATGGGCCTGATTGTTCTCCCAGTTATACTGGTTTAACCCTACTGGCTTCATTGGGGTGGCTCCAGGTAGATTGTCAGAGTGGGATCTGGTCCATAAACCTTTGCTGTTGAAGCACACTTGAGTTGCTATTCCTGTTGTACTAAAGCTACCAGAATAGCACGCTTCCCCTGGCATTTTCAGGTAGATAAAAGTTTACACCCCAGGCCTGAACTGTATGTAACAGGAGAGTGTGGGAGACCAGAAGGAATGAAAAAAGAGCAGGTAGCTAGATGTTACTTATAACACTGCGTGATTAAAATAAAAGTGGAGCAGCATAAAGTATGTGATGGAGGTAAAAATATAATATATATAAATAAAAATGGATCAAACCGTGAAAACACAAATCCCGGCCATCTTTGAACTCCAGCAAGATTCCCCTAGATCAAAGGAGAGCAAACTGAATATCAATATTGGGGGAATGGAGAATTAAGTTCCCTTAATTAGATAGCAACATTCTGATAGAGGAAGTGATTACTGCAGAATTAACAGAAATAAGATTAAAAGCCAAAAACTCCTTCTCTGAGATGGCGGGGTCATGGATGGGCCTTCTGCAGGACGGGTGTTCTTCAGAATTGTGAACCTGTGCAGGACTCCTATCCTGTCCTTCAGTCAGATGCTACAGCGATCAGCATGGTATTAACACTCAGACAAAGGTGGATGATTGTGATGCAGGTGCCAATTTCAGCAGGTGGTGTAATTTCAGTCATATTACACCTGGGATTAACTTGATCCTGAATGCTTATTAAGGGGGTTAGTGTGTGCATCCTCAGATCTCTGAGAAGGATGTGAAGAATTCCCCAACACAACCAAACAGGCCTTGAGAGGGGACACTTCTTCACAGACATATCATGTGACTTAAGTGTCCAAGCAAAATTACTCAACACTGCTTGAATGTCAAATATTTCCAATGAGCAGTCTGTTCATGTCAAACTTCCTTTGCAGTTAGCCATCACCGTGTAGCTTGGAAAGTGGGTCAAATATTGTTGAAAAAACCAATACAAATCAGAAAAGCATGCCAGATTTTTTAAGGCTGTATTTATATGTTGCATATGTATATCTTTCTTTAGAATTTTTGATGCTGAGATGACAGAAGAGAAAAATATAAATATTTAAAGTCTAAACTAGCATCAGTATTTCCATTGGGGGTGAAGGCTTTATATCATTTATAGCCTGCTTAGATTCACTATGAAATGAGTTGGGTGTCCCAGAAGACAAGTGTTTCCTTAAAGAATGAAAACAGGATCCAAGGACTTTGTAGAGTTGTCTTTGGTTGGGGAGCTCTATGAGTCGCATGTGAAGAAAGTAAAGGAAAGATGCACAAGACAGGAACAAAACAAACAAGATTAGAAATGCAAACCAGAGCATAACTTTCATATCGCTCATTGGCTTTGTCACAGTACAAGTAATACAGGAGATCTTTGCCTTCTGACCATAAAGAGTACCCTAAAGGCTCCTTCCCACTCACTCGCTCCAGATATTTTTTTGTCTTGTTGCTGATGTACTTCTGACCACTGTCCCTGTTTCTACATTACATTAGTGGAACAGGTAAAGGGATTACAGTAGCACAGAGGTTCTCAAATGGTGGGTCAGGACACCGTTTTAATGGGGTCACCAGGGCTGGCATTAAACTTCCCGGGGCCTGAGGCCCTAGCCCCAGTGCCCAGGGCTGCAGCCCTGGGCGGTGAGGCTCAGGTTACAGCCTCCCACCCCCGGGTTGATATAGTAATTTTTGTTGTCTGAAGGGGGCAGTCATGGTGCAATGAAGTTTGAGAACCCCGCGTAGCACATGCGTTGCCTCTCCTGGCTATTGCTGAGGCTTTACCTTCATGCATTGGCCATCTCTGAAAACAGGGTGGGCTCACCTTTTATTCTTAAGCAGCCCTCCTTGATTTTTGAAATGAAGCTGGGACTTTGGCACTCACCAAAAAGGAACGTTTTCCTCCATTTAATGGCTGGCACAATGCAAGGGAAGTTGCGGAATTAACAGCAGTGAATGTAAAAGTGGATAGGACATTTTTTGAAACTTGTCTTTGCCTCTGAAATAGCCTTTTTCCACCTTCCCTCCTAGGTCACACTGCAGCATCCTTTAGGCTCTTCTGCCAAAGACATTTCAATAAAATTTCTTTCACATACTTTTCTGGTCTTTGAAAAGTTAGATCAGCAGGAATCCTATATCCGCCATAAAGAGAAAACAGAGTCAAATGTTGAAAACAGCCAGCTGTATTCAGCATATATTATTGACTCCTTCTGTTAGTGGGAGTAATATTTAAAACCCCAGGAAAGCATTCAAACAAAGTCAAATCAAATCTAATGTAGAGAATCAAGTGGTAAGCACTATGTAAATGAGACCACAGACTCAAAGAGCTTGATCCAAAGTCCACTGACCTCAAGGAGCACCTACCCATTGACTTAAGCGGGCTTTGGAAAAGTCCCTACGTGTCAGGCTTCTGTTTGAGGCAAGGGTTCAAGTCCTAAAGTAGCTCAGAAGCTGGGGAGAGCTAAGATTATATATTATCAAATACAGCGAAACAGGAAAAGTTATAGGTGGCTGGTTGATTTTTACTTCCCTTCCCCAAAATCTGGTGTGAGCCATCCTCTGCCAGTAACTCTACACCTGTTCCCTCCTAGGGGTGGATCCATTTTGATGCCTGGCGGAGCAATCACAGTGCATTCAGGGCCAAACTGTACTCAGGTTACACCAATGCAAGGTCTATGTAATCAACTTGTGTAGATGTTCAGGGATTCTTCCAACTGTATCTAAAGTTGACCAGGACTTTATGTTGGGACATATGTCCTGTGTTACAGTGCCTGTGCACAAGGAGGTAGAACTCAAAGTTCTATGGAAGCCATAAAGTCACACCATCTTTTATTCTATGCTATTCCATTGACGTTTCTATAATACACTCCTCACCGTGGTATCTGAACACAAAATATTGGTTTTCAAGCTTCAGAGAACAAAATTTGCCCAATGGTGTGTGTATATATACGCTTTTTGGGACCCTGCTGAAAGAAAGGTGGTATATAAATGTGTAATACTAATCCATTCAAGATGGAGACTATTCCTCTGTAACACGAATAAACTGACAGCCAAGTTAGTTTGGAGGATCACTGTTCTTCGTGTGGCCTGTGATCGAATCAAAATTACAGGGCATTTATATTTATGTATGGGGCAGACTATGAAAGACGGATCAAAAGAGCCAGATGTTAGTGGCATTTAGGAAAATTAGTTGTTAGCTAATAGAAATCAAGGATCCTCATGGGGGAGTTTTTGGCTGGGCTAAAGCTTCCTTTAGATTGTTCATAAACAAATAAAAGTGGGGGTTGAGACTGCATAGTGCAGTGGATGCCACTTTTACAATCCAGTGCTACAGCTTCACTTTTTCTTTTTTAGTCTGGGTCATATTTAGCTGCTCCTCTGTTTTATTTTTCCCTCTGATTTTTTTTTTAAATTGCTTTCAGCTATCCTAACAGGAGGATTTGCATCTGAAGTTTATTTCAGTGCATGGAAAAGCAGATGGTAAATAGCAACAAACACATAATGGATATTAACAAAAGACATGCTGCGTTGTTTGGCTGAATTCTGGGTATCTCAAGAAGGGCTGGACCATGCACATGCAATTTGCATGAAGTGGCAGGGTGAGGAGATAAGAAACTCAAAGAGCGTGAAACAGTAATAAGTGTATACATGCTGATTGTATGGCACAGAATTGTCTCTTTCAGAGTTGCCCTTAGCGCAGTTAAGCTTCCATATCAAGATGTCTTGGTGAATATCCTAGTGCCAGGATGTTCCTTAGCAAGACTTTATGCTTGCTTTCCATCTAGGGTTGCATACCCTATCAAGATTTGTTGATCTTCCCTAGTTTGGCTTC
This sequence comes from Natator depressus, assembly GCF_965152275.1. Taxonomy (NCBI): domain Eukaryota; kingdom Metazoa; phylum Chordata; order Testudines; family Cheloniidae; genus Natator; species Natator depressus. Next base: position 6,811,360 of record NC_134247.1, read on the forward strand.
TTTCAGAAATTACATGCACGTGACGTGGCTGGGGCAGCAAGCCCTTTCACACAGTTGGGCAATACAGGAGCAAAAGGCAGTCACTCTGTCCTAAATGAGTCTTGGTCTTTGTTTTGTTCAATCAACCCAAAAAAGGACATTGCCAAGTACAGAACCTTGGACCCAGACACATCATCACCTAAGCAGGACCTAGAGCTGCAGGGTAATATTGGCTCTTCTGGATTTTCCCTTGGAACAATCCCTCTTGGATTTGCTTGGCTGTAATGCTCTACGTGGTGCTTCCCCAGAAAGCATCTGGAAACTGCAGGTAGCACTGAATTCAGCAGCCTGCCTTTTAGGTGGGGTTTCTTGCACAGAACACGGTGACTTCAACTTACCGAACCCTACATGGTTTGAGGCCTGGCTATCTAAGGGACAGCTTCTCTCCTTGTGTGATACTGTGGGTGGCAGCTACCATCAGCCAAAGCACTTGAGCCAACAGCCCTTCTCATTTGAACCAGAGGGGGCTTCATGGCCGAGCTTTCTTGGGGACAGCTCCTTCTTGGGGAGTGGCTTTTGAATACATCCTGTGCTGTAGTGGGGCTGCATAGTGCTGGAATGGCATATTAGCATGTGAGGGATGCCATTTTATTCTCAGAATGGTGTCCCCCATATAGCATGACCTTGCATGTGAGATCACACTGGTAGGGGCGTTCCCTTAGCTGCCCATTCATGACTATGTCTCTGAATACACCTCCACACTTTCTATTTGTGTGTGTCTTGGGGGGTAGGGGGCAGGGTAGAGAAATCGATTAGACAGACTGGAATTATCAGGGGAATCACACGATAAAATTCCCATTTCATGAGTATTTCAAATAGTGATATCTGCAAATGGTTAGAAAGTTTGTTTGCTTGCTACTGGCATCATCTGAGGTATAAATATTGTGTGTGCACCTGTGATCAACGGAATGTTTCAGAGGGATTTTTAAATATGGCTTTAAAAAAATATTTTGCTTTCATCTTCCATTCAGTTTCCCTCCTTTCTCTTACTGTTATGTCTGATTTATCACAGTGGCTTAACACATGTTTCTCTCCCTCTCCCTCTCTGACATTCATAAACAAATCTCCACAGTTTCATGGGAAGTGGGAGATAAGAAAGAGGCTACGTAATGGGTTGATAACGGAAGCTGCTGTTAATGGCGACGCTTTACATGCCCAGGTAGTGAACTTTCATTGCGCAGTTCCCAGCCATGATGATGTTGTACAGTGCTGGCACACGCTGCAACATCACTTCTTCCAGATTCATCATGAAACCCTATGCTGCTCTTGCCTCACAGAATCCAATGACTGGCCCCCCTGCTTTATGTGGGTTGCTGACCTTACACCAGGATGGGGGCCCTTAATAGCTATATTCATTAACAATTTGCCCAAGATTTTCAAAAGTGATTTTGGTTGACCCATTTCTGAGGTAACCAACCTCAGCCCCCTAAAGGGGCATGGTCTCCAGAGGGTGGATGCTCAGCACTTTCTGAAAATCAGCCCCCTTAAAAATGTATCACGTTGGGTGGCCAAAAATTGAGGCATCTAGAATTAATAGTCACTTTTTGGCTATTAATTTAAGTGGTCAGCTAGGCTTATGGTACAGGTGGGCTACTCTGCCTGGCCATAAGAAAGATGCCAGAATGTGAAAACGATTTTAGAACCAAACTCTAGAAAGAGGTGGGTGTCCTCTTCTTAAACAGGTGGCATTTATTAAACAAAACAACGGCAACAAGACACAGACAGACGTGCACACAGTTCAAGTTCCAGTATTGTCTCCCTCGCTTACCAGGGACCACACCCTTTCGGGAACTCTCCACAGCATATTGCAAGTAACCATATCATTACAATGCGCTTGAATGGCAAAGGTGAGACCTACATCTAAATTTGCTCAGGGTTGAACCAATATCTCTTCAGATCTTTGGAGTTTGCTTTAGTTCATTGTAAAGAGAAGACACAGCCACACATTATAGATCTGCATTAGAACTTCTTCATAGGGTGAAGTGTTGGGAGCAGGTATTCAGACAAGCCTGTTTATGATACCTAAATTATAAGACCAAGAGCAGACATAAGTGCTTTGTGATATTCAGGTGTGAGGGACTATGCTAGGTATTAACACCCAAGGCCAGCGTTAGGCACCTACCATTTGTACCACACCGGCATGACCACTGCAATCCACAAAGCTGATCCTGTGTTCTAAAGGCCTCTCCTGACAGCTTCACTGGACATGGCACAAACTCCCAAACACTAGAGCAGTGGTTCCCCAATCTGTGGGGTGAACCCCCAAGGCGGCATGGAGGAATGTTCAGGGGGGTGCAGCGGGAGCCAGCCCAGCCCCCACAGGGCATGGGGAAGGAGCACCACCCAGCCTCGCTTTGCCCCCAGCTCTGCTCCTGGCTTCTCTGTGGCCCTGCCCCTGTCACCCGGCCGCAGCCACGCTGCTGACCGCGGCCCCTGGTGCCTGACCCTGGCCATGCTCTCAACCATGGCGCCTGGCCCCACCACTCCTGGCCCCACCACTGCTCCCAGGGGGTGCAGACCAGGCAAGGGGGGGATGCAAGCAAAAATGGTTGGGGACCACTGCACTAGAGGCTGGCTTTTCAAGACTTCTCCCACTACTGAAGATCACTGTAGGTTGGTAGGTGGGGAGGAGGTTGTGGCCTTTCTCTGCCATTGTGCTTAGCCACGTGGGTGATCCTGTAGTATAGTCAGCCGCCCCTTCCAGGAGTGTGTATTCTAGACCAGGACTTGGTAAGACCTTGACTGGTGACACTAGGTCTGTTTGCAATCAGCTGCAGAACTAGAGAGACCAAGAGAACCACAGGGTCTTTCTGTGTCCAGCCACCTCTATGAAGTATCCCGTTTATACTCCTAACAACTGGGTCCTGTCTCTTCTCTGCCAAGGGGGCACTATAATTACCATCAGAGATAAATGGCGGAAGCCAATTAGCAAAAAATAAAAGGAGGGAGAGAAGAGAGAATCAAACAAACCCCGGAGGAATGATAGGGAGTCCAGAGCTTGGGGCCTAAGCTTAACACCAACAAACTGAATGAAAATAATACTGTTGCAGACCACAGAAACATGCCTTGTACTGTGGGAATGCAGAGAAAAGAGAAGCGATATGATAAGGCTTGTTAAGTCAGCTAAGTTAGTGTAATGAACCTCAGGACATTTAACTGGATGGGCTGTGTTACAGAAGTTTCCTTGTGTGGGAAAAATCAATAACTGGAATGGTTCTGTCTTTCCACCACAACAAACCTATACTTAAGTGTCATTAAAATGCTTTTGGCGAAGGAAATACCCTGTAGTTTGAGCCAAGCATGGGGACATCCGTTCTCCCTTGAGCTGATGTTGTGGTGGTTTATGCGGCATACTATATTCTGAACTGGGCCCAAGTCAATTAGGCTTCATTTCAAAGTATTTTCTCATGCAACCCAAGGGTTTGTTCATGCCAGCCAGAAATCTGAAACTTGGGAAAATGATAGCAGAAATGCATTCTGTCAAGGATCCCAGCCAGGCCACGAGGTTAGTGAGCACTGCAGGAGTCCCTGCTTCAAGGATCAAGCTGACTTTTTCAAGTTGTGAGACTTAATGGCCTTTTGGCTAAGATCAAGTGTAGTATCGGGGTAATATCTGATATGACGTCCAGCAGGGGACGATATCCTACTTTGCAGAGGGGCACGATGATCTAATTATAAGATGATTAGCCCCCAATAGTTCTTTCCTAAGGCCAATTAGGATTTCTGCCCTGGAGACGACATATAAAACATCTTTACATTCAGCCTCTGGCAGCTTGCAGGTGATCAGAGTGTGGGGAAGGACTTGGCTTACAAATCTTCCACCCTTTAAATCCTGAAATATCATTCCCTATGATGGAAGAGAGAAATATGTGAAAGCACCATCACAAAGCCAGGCAACAAAGGAAATAACTGTGACCTTATAAAATCAGTGCTAGTCCCCTTCCCCACCATCATAGGGTTAAATACCACCAAAGTAATGATTCTCCTAGTTTATCTCACTCAATATAAACTGCATTTGAAACCCAGCCACTAGTAATTATATTGCATCAAGGACATATATAAAATATCACTCACACTGTTTAGTGTAAGATTCCATAGTATAACAGACCCATTCCTATGTTTTGCAAAACACTGTCACTGATTTTGGACAACTAATAACTAAGCTTAAATTTCTCCTTTGTAGAAGGAGATCTTTGAAACTCTTATTTGATCGCTTCTCCAGATTAGGATGATTCTGCACCCCTTTGGAGAAATTTGTTCCCTCTGCCCAGTGCCCTTCTTCCCCCATAGTGATAAGGCATCTGTAAACACTCTCTGAAACTCTTTACAGAGCGTCCCCTGTGTGCCACTTTGAAGCAGAGCTGCATGAAAACCTCTGTACAAGCTGAAAATATCTTGCAAACTGATAAAGAAGTGCAGGTACAGCTAAAATCCACAGTGTAATAAGGATTAGTGGAACTTGAGGAGGTTTGTGTGGATTGAAGATTGAGCTGAAATAGATGAGATTTGGATTTAGTCAGAATTAAACTGAACAGTGGATGCTGGATATATACGAACGTTTAGAATATCTCTCCCCTCCCCTCAAAAAAAGCAGTTACATTTCATCACCAGCTCATATTATTTTAAAATGCTCCCTGCTTTAGTTAAGCTCTCAAATTTCCAAACCAGAACACCTGTCTGTGTATCTAGCTACGTGCCTGCAGGTCTGTACGGATCTTAGGTATGTGTGCAATTACTTGATCGGATACAATCCACAAGAATCGCAACTGGTGTGAAAGATGATAACCTAGCATATACTCTGACTAATTCTATCCATGGAAATCAAGTGCACTTTGACTAATGGGGGGGAAAAGATAACGTGGTCAAAGCTTATTTGAAGAAATGACATGTTTAAAAACCTGACATGATTTAAAACAGAATCATAGAAGTTCCTTTGCTAAAACACTTTCAGGATATATTAGGTATAACAATAGTTTTCTACATAAAAATGGCTTTGAAATCTTAAAAGTATTTTAAAAGAAAAGAATTTTTGCAATGCATTAAATTGGATGTGAATATGACAGATTTCAAAGAGTGTCAAAATAACGAATTTACATCATAAATGCACCGGCTCCCTTTTTAAAGGCCTCTTCAACAACTCAGGAAGGCGTTTAATGGTGAGCGAGTTCAAAGTGTCATGGACTCCCAACTGGTATGAAAGGGAGGCAATACCCACTATACTCTCTGTGTTTCAGATAATGTATCTGTCTCTTTTCAAGTTAATAAACTGCACTCCTGTCAAATTGCAGATAAATGAAAGCGACCAAGACATTGTTTTCCCCACATATTGCTAAGAAAGATATCTCCCAATATTTCTGAACAACCAGTATGCTAAAAAGAACTTGAAATGAATCCACCCTGCAGTTGTTTTACAGCATCAAAGACAATGAAATTTCCACAGAGGCACTTTCTGAAGTTTTAAATGCTTTATTTCTGATAGCTGCTCATTAAGAAGCTTCCAAAGCTTTTTATTGTTTCAAAGGCAGTCATCTAAATTTTTAATCATTCACTAGTGCTATATGGTCATGTTTCTCTCTCTAAAAACCCTTTTTTATTTTCTAAACAGTAATGTCAACATAATGTTTCCCTGAATAATTGTTAGGTAGGCCCGCGCTGAAAGAACGCCTCTGATTATAAGAGGATTTTTCAAGCAGCTTTTACAATGGAGAAAATCTTTAAGCTTCAGGAAATTACAATTCAGGGTCAATATTTTCCAAAGCTGGCCCCTGATTTTAAATCATTGGGCTTTTGTGGAAATTTTAGCCAAGATCTTTTATGGCTGAGATGTTTGCCGTGGATTATTTTGCTTGCTTGCTTTTTAAGGCTAACTGTGATGCGACAAAGGAGAACTTGAAGGGCTGAATCCTGCCCTTTGATATGTGAGTGCAGAAGGGTTTAGGTAACTTTGCCGTCCCCGCTCCTTGTGGCAATCTCTCCCACCCCACTCACAGTGCGCGATAAAGCAGCAGTCCCGCTCCACAGAAGCATGGTGTGCTGGATGGAGGCTGCATCCACGTCTCCAGACAGCGAGCAGCTTTCTGAAGTTAGTGGCAGGCGTTAGCCATGAGTCCACATTCTCCTTTCAAATGAGCAACAAAGTGCACTCCAAGCTAGCATTCTATGCTTGCGCCATCCCCGTCTAGCCTACCCTCCCTTGGCATGATGACCCTAGTGATGGACCCTCCACTGATTTCACTTTAAGAAAAGGAGTACTTGTGGCACCTTAGAGACTAACCAATTTATTTGAGCATAAGCTTTCGTGAGCTACAGCTCACTTCATCCGAATATTAAATTTCTCCTTACAGAAACCAACACCGCCTCTTTCCTCTTTAGAGTCTCTGAGTTTTCCCTTCTCAGAAACTGAGTATTGGACTGAGCCCATATTACAGCTCAGACATTGTTCCTCTCTTGCACATAATTAAAGCAGAGTCAGTTCCATGGCCAGCCAATTATGATGAGAGATGGGACTGGATCTGAAGATGCCTGGATGTCGGAGAAGTTTGGCTCCTGATATATAAAGGTCAGCATGTTGGTTTGATTGATTTCCAGTTCTTTTCTTAGATAGGTTAAAAACCAAACAAGCCAAATGGAAAGCTTTGAATATCCATTAATTAGTGTCATAAAGTGCTTTGAGATCCTCATGTGTAGGGTTGCATAGAAGGACAAAATATAATAATAATTCACCATTAATATAATACTTGAACCTCTGTTATGACACTTCTCATTTAAACATCTCAAAGCACTTACAAACATTAATCCATTCACCTTCATATTACCTCTCCTAGCTGTTGTAGGTAGGGAAACTGATGCTTGGAGAAGATGAGGTCCCTTAGGAAGTCAGTGGACTAGAACAGCCACTTGTTTTAACAATAACATTATATTTTCTCCCTGGGATGATGCATATAGACCTCCTGCCTTCAAAGCATCCATTTTTCTTGCTGAATACAGTAACTGGCTATTTAGCTTTATTCACACAAAGGCTTATTACTGGTACAGACATAGGTACCTCTATATAAACACCTCAAGGGTTGGGGGTTTTGGGGTGTAGGTGGGGGGTTGTTTTGTTTTTAAAGTACTAAATGTGACTTCCCAATATTCCCCTCATGCAGTCTCCTTTATTTTTTTGCATTGTAAACCGTGTCTCCCTCAGTGTGTATAACCAAGGAGAAAAAAGCAATTTGCCCGAACTCAGGAGTTCTGCAATGCACATAGTTTCACAGGAAGGTTGGTTATTAACTTGAAGTGAGAGAGATCAGCATGTACCCTGCCCCCTGGACTGGCTCTCATCCTCTGAGGCAGAATGGTAACTTGACAGAGAAGCAAGAGGAACTCTGCTGATTACAATTAACTAGTCCTATCATGGGAACAAAAAGCAAAACCGACAACTCATAAAGGCAGTTTCTCCACTTGTACCAAAGCCCTGGGAAAGGATTAGTTGCCAACCATTTCTATCAGAAGCTAAAATGTGAACTTGGCTGGCTAGCTGGCCCGTAGGTGTCAAAGCTGTGTCTGGGAATGAAGCATGTCCTCTGAGTCAGGATTTACTCTTCTTGTGAAGAGCTGCAGTTGATGTTCTTGGGCTTTCAGTGCAGTGCTGGGCTCTCCAGATGTTCTGAACATTTGTCAATTGTCTGCATTCTCATTTCTGTGTATGCTGGGATCTCCGTTTCTCCTCTCAGTCAAGCAAGACTAAAATGATGTTCCCAGATGGGTTTTAAATACCGCACCATCTTCTATACACACTGACGTGTTTCCAGGAACACGAACGTTCACACAAACCTGGCATCCATCTAACCTGCTTGCTCAGTTGTGAAAAGAACTGCATAAAAAGCCACTGACATTTAGATCTTTTCCTCTCTTTCCAAACTCTGTACTGTTTTATTTTTTTACTGAAAATCCTTCTCTAGGCCAGGCTCAGTGACTGGTCTACTTCTGGAGTCTTCTGCCTTCTCCACAGCAAGGTGCATATGGACCTCCTGTAAGGTCTTTTTGGTTTTTTGGTTTATTTTAAATAATAAAAGAAGAGCTGTTGCACTTTACCTTTCTCTGGGTTCTTGTAATGGAGGAAGAGAAAGAGGGTCTCTGGTCCTTGCTTTATATTAACATGGCTTATTCAGGCAGGGAACTGGCCTGGGAGTGTATTAATCAGTATAAAACTTTCCAGGCAGGCTGTTGCCCATCTCTAGTCTATGGTATAAGACATAATCTCCCCCAGGTAGACACAGTCAGGACACTCAGTCTGTTCACTAACTGTGGCAGCTGCAGTTAAAGATCCAGTGATGTGTACATAGAAGGCCTGATGAAGAACAAAGAAATCGTGCCATTTGCCATAAGAAATGTTACTGCCAGAAAAGTAAAACATGTCCTCTACAGAGTACATGGAATATTCCTTCCTACAGCCATGTAATCAGTATGGTACCAGCACCTTGGGACTGATCCAAAGCTCACTGAAATCAATGGAAAGACTCCCATTGACTTCAAAGGACTTTGGATCAGGTCTGTGATGCACAAATTCAGTAAGAGAGAGGAGGTCCCATCTTAGTGTTGATGAACCGCGTGCAAACGCTCCTAACATTGGGGGGTGTAGTAATAGAAGAACCCAGTGGAGTTTGAGTTTTGAGAAACCTCCAGATCATTTGTCAAAATCTCAAGTTTTAAAAACACACTTTCCCTGCAATGGAATAAAACTAAACCAAATTCCAAGTAAATGGGATCTTGTTCGAAAGTAACTCCCACCCTGCTTTTGGGATGAGTAGGGGAAGAAAATGAAACCTCAGAGAGGACTCAGACTTTGCAGAATTTGCATTTTGCCAGAGCACAATGGAACTCAGACCTCAAAAATGCTGGGGTATGAACTACATCAAGAACCCCGTGATTTAGGATGAGTTCTAAGTACTGACATGTATGTTGAGTTCTAGGCTTGACATGACTAACTAATTTAGGGCTTGATGCAGTTCCCATTACAGCCAGTGTGAGTCTTTCCTTGGTGCAGCTATAGCAAATGGGTATGAATGAATCTGTAACGATAAGACGATGATCGTGACCTACGTGTGAATCACTTGGCAACCCCTTCTGGATGGGTGCCTCACTACATAAGCTACTGCTTAGTGGATCAGGGGTCTCAACCTCCTTATGCTAGATTTTAATTATGACAAGGAGCTTTGGTTTTCCCAGGATGCATGGAGCTCTCCCTTTTGGTTCTCTGCTAGTTTTTCATTTGCCTAGTGCAGGGCCGGCCTTAGGGGTGGGCCACTTGGGTGGCTGCCCGGGGCGCCTGGTGGTCAAGGGGGCACCGGGCTGCAGCACAGAGGTGCGCGCTGCCGGTGTAGTGTTAGAAACTGCTCCCTGGGGGGTGCCACATGGGAGTTGCCCAGATTTCTCTCTGCTTCCTCCCAGCAGAGGAACATGGGGGCTGGGGAGGGCGAATGGTGACACACAGATACTGCTCCCCCCGCCCACATTCTTCTGCAGCCCCCTAGGGGGCGGTGAGGGAGGGAGCGAGGAGCGACACCAGGGCTCCCTGCATTCAGGTCACTGTCCCCACCTAGGCGGTGCTGGGAGGCATCAGGAACTGCTGCTCTCCTGCCTTCCCCTTTCGCAGCCCAGGTGGGGCCAGTGACCTGGATGCAGGGAGCCCTGGTGTCGTGCCTCGCTCCCCCCCTCACCGCCCCCTAGGGGCGCACAGAGGAGCAGCGTTCAAGGGGGAGAGCGAGCAGCAATGTGGGTGCAGGAGGGGTTGGGGCGAAGGGGACATGGTATAGGGGTTGGAGTGCAGGAGAGGATGCAGGGGTGAAGGGTGGGTGTAGGGGTTGGGGCAAAAGGAGCACTGTGCAGGGGTTGGGGTACAGGGTGAAGGGAGAACAGTGCAGGGGCTGGGGGTGCAAGAGGGGGCAGGGGTTTGGGGTGAAGGGGGAGCGCAGGGGTTAGAGGCAAAGGGAGCACAATGTAGGGGTTGGGGTATAGGAGGGGGCAGGGATTGGGGCACAGGAGGGAAGTGCAAGGGTTAGGGGGAATGGGGCATCCACGGGAGCCAAGGGCAATGGACGGGGGGGCACCGCACCCACGGGAGCCAGAGGTGCCAAAATATAAGTTTGCCCGGGGCACCATTTTCTCTAAGGCCAGCCCTGGCCCGATGGATAGAGTCAGCAGGTGCCTGAGAAAATGGCAGGGTGGGTGGAAAAACACAAAACAAAAAGCACTGACCAAACAAAACAATCCCTGATTAAGTGACCTCACTATTTCAGCCCATGTGATTCTCTGCTCCACTCCAGTGAGCTCCAGCCTAGTTTTATGAGATTGCATTTTATTTTAGGAGCACAGGATTTGATGACAAACAAGAGCTTCTCACTTCAAGCAGAGGGAAAGATTGTTCCTTTGGGCTCTTGTGGTCAGCATCAGCAAAAATGGTTCAAGATTCAAAGACAGCACACTGCCCAGTAATAGCCTGTGTCAGGTAAATTCACCCACACCATGGTATCAGGGCACATATTGTTAATCTTGTGGGGGTTTTCTTGCAGCCAGAAAACAGATTCTTTAAATTTGGGATGGGCTTCTACCAACACCACATACACCATACAGTTGAACCTTCCTGTTTAAAATCCTAATGCAAATCTGCATTTTGCTAATGGCCCCTCTCTTTCTTTACAACTGGATTTAAATCCTAGATCTCAACTTCCTTGCACTCTGGGGTGTTTGAATCCGAGATCCAAATTTTGTAGTTCGAGCCTGTCTCTGCTTTAAAGTGATCTCACAGATCATTGCACCAAAGCCAGACAAATATGTCGGCAGCTATCACTGTGCAGTCCATTGCTCCCAACCAATTACAAAGCAGCATCTTGCTGTTCGCATGTGTTAAGCCAGGTCATGACCTAGGGCATTTCCATCTTGGGACTCTGCATTTTATTTATTTATTTTGCAGGCTTTCTGCATCTAATTATTCTGTCTCTTAGATGGTATAACTCTGTGGGCATCCTCTGAATAACTTCTGATTTGCACCAGTGTGAGAGCAGACTAAGAGCCTGTATCTATGTAACATAAAAATGCAAATGTCTAAGCACAGAACGCTGGACCGCAGTGCCACTTGGTCTCAGCATAACCTGTAAGCTATATTTCTGTTGTAATGGCCAGGTTGGGTCCTCAGAGCTATAAAGCTGTTGTAGTGAGGGTGTGATGGATGATTTTGCTTTGTTATAGCAGCCTTTTCTGGATAAGCGTTACTAACTTTCTGACATGTTCCTTGATGTGACCCACTGCTGCTTCATAGCTTGCAAGGGAGCTGCAGCTTCACACTGCTTTCACTCCCCAGTAGAATGATTTGCCTTGGGGATGAGGATGATGCCTGTATTTTCAAAGCTGATGTCTGTAGAAAAGGGGCTGAACTTGTTGTTTGAAGTAGAGGATTCAGTGATGTGAACTCAATTAGTGGTGGTGTAACTTAGCTATAGGACCAGATTTACAAAGGTATCTAGGTGCCTAAAGATACAGACAGGTGCCTATCAAAATGCCTAAACAGCTTAGGTGCCTAACTCATGTAGGCACTTTTGAAAATCCCACCCCTCTATAGTTGCCTAAATACTTTTGAAAATCTGGCCCAAAATGTCTAGTAAATACGAAGTCTAATCTGCTTGACAGATCAAATGAGCAACACCTTTTTGGTTCAAAAAACCAATTTGATCCACTGTGTAACCACAGGAATTAGCCAAGTTTTGTTTCAGAATAGAACGCTTTATCCACAAGAGCTGAAAATAGGCTCTTCTGCACTTCCTGAGTGATACCTTCCTTTTTACTAAGGAGTAGATTGTGCTACCCTTACACATGCAGAATAGTAACTTACTTCTTGAGTACTCCCACCAATGTCAATAGGACAACTTGTGGAGCAAGGTACTACTTGATGTGAATAAGAATATCACAATCTGTCCCTAACTTGGCATAAACCCAGATAATGTCTCTGTTTCTTGGGATGTGCACTGGTGAAAATTCTTCTATTCCCAGACTAAACCCTTCATATTTCTTTCTGATCACAAAACTGTAGGAAAATTCCTTTAGACTTGGATTTCCGGCTTTCGTCATGTTACTAAACTGCTAAGCTTGGCTTTGAAAAGGAGACAGCTTCACAGTGTCACTAGCAAACTGTGTGCTCGGGTCCAGACAGCCCCTCTCAAGTTGTGATTTGTGGCTGTCTGATCATTTCATAGCCGCAGCACCAGTGTCCGCACTCTTCCTGAACTGGTGCCATCTCTCCATAGACCTGGACAGGGGCCACTGAGCTCACTGTGAATTTGGAATACTTTCTGGAGAGTTGCTCCTCCTCTTGAAAGCTGGCAGGGAAGTAAATCATCCATGCAATCCAACAAGCCTGTATGAAATTCTATGGTATGGTAACACCTATCACAACCACTGAATTCAACACATTGGCTTGCTTTCTTCCTCTCTTTTTCCATTTTAAAGAATGATTTTGATTTCCATGCTTATGTTTAGAAACATACGTTAGAAAGGCAGGTGTGTTGTCTACATTCAGCTGGAGTCTTTTGCAAGATGGCAATATTGACATCTGCTTCCCTGGATTATACTTGTTGAGAGATCACCCTGTTCTTGTTTTGAGGGATGGCAGATGACCACTTTCTCCACAGTAATGAATACCGATCTGATACTCAACAGCTGTTTAATCTATCAAAGGAAAAACAAGATCCAGTGGCTGGAAACTAGGAAAGGGTAAGGTGGAAATAAGGTAAAAATGTTTAACCATGAGGGTAACTGATGAGAGAAACAGTTTCCAATGGACGTGGTAGTTTTTTCACCGCTTGGAGTTTTTTTAAATCAAGATTGGATGTCTTTCTAAAATACACAGTCTCGTTCAATGCATTGTTGGCACAGGCACCGACTTGCCCTTCTCCTTGGGGGCCCTTCACCTCTGCTTTGCCCCGAGGCCCCAGCCGCACTCCACCCCTTCCCCCAATGTCCTGCCTTGGCTCTGCCTCTTCCTGCCCTCCCCCATCAGCTGAGGAGTGTTGGGTGGGGGGGACATCTGTGGCCGGACCCACTAATTTTTTTCCAGGGGGTGCCTGTGGTTGTTGGGCTTGACGCAGGAATCACTGGATGAAATTCTATGGCCTCTATTACACTGGTCAGACTAGATAATCATAATGGTTCCTTCTGGTATTAAAATTTTATTAAATCTATGAAGCATGTACTGGGGACTTTTAGAATACTCCTTCTGCTCATACATTTTGGGCAACCTGGTCACAGCACCAATATGCCTGGCTCATGATTTACTAAACATCACTGTCAAGCTTGGCACAGCACCTATGGGCTCCCTTGTGGCTCACCTGCTTTCAAGTCTCCCAATCTGAGCACCCCAGAACTATGAGGCTCCCAGACGAGTCTCCTCTGACAAGACCTGGAGAAGAGCTCTGTGTAAGCCCGAAAGCTTGTCTATCTCACCAACAGAATTTGGTCCGATAAAAGATGTTGCCTTCTTGTCCCGCTAATATCTTGGCACCAACACGCCTACAACGACGCTCCATAAGTCCTCTCCAGTCATCTGGCCATGTCTGTTTCAGAGATCTTTCCTCATATTGGCACATGTGCACTGTCTTTGTACCTCATTTTCTCCTGCTATGATGCACGTCTTCCAGGTCCTCTAAACCTAATTCTCGCTTCAGTTCTCAGTCTGCTTATCCAAATAGTCCAACGAGAGTAAGCTGTGCTGCTACAGGTTGTGACAGAGAAAACGGGTGTTTACTGGAACCTGCGGGGAAAAGTCTGATGCATAGAAAGATCGGGTTGAGTGTGTGGCAGTCGATCTACCAGATTTCTAAATGATTTGAGCTGAAATTATCCACTGTGATTTTTGGAAACACTTCCAGTGCTCTGGAACTTCAAAGGGTTAATGAGAAGATAAATACATTAAAGATTGTGAAGCACTTTGATATCTACCGATGAAAAACGCTAGATAGGTTGTTTATTATTAATTATTATTAATTTAATTTACAGTAGAACCTCCGAGTTCCGAACACCTCGGGAATGGAGGTTGTTCTTAACTCAGAAACGTTCGTAACTCTGAACAAACGTTATGGTGGTTCTTTCAAAAGTTTACAACTGAACGTTGACTTAATACAGCTTTGAAACTTTACTATGCAAAGGAAAAAGGCTGCTTTCCCTTTATTTTTTTTAGTAGTTTAGCACAGTACTGTACCGTGTTTGCTGTTTTTATTTAGTTAGTTAGTTAGTTGTCTCTCCTGCTGCCTGGTTGTGTATTTCTGGTTCCAAATGAGATGTGTGATTGACCGACTGGTCGGTTCTTAACTCTAGTGTTCGTGACTCTGAGGTTCTACAGTATTATTCGCGAGCAAAGTGTCCTGGATTTGTTTTGTTTTTCTTCCTCACAACTTCTCTGTTTCTCTAGTGATCCTGTATATTACCTTATAAATGGTGGCGTGCGATGTGCTTCCTTCATGCTGTCATTACGCTTCTCAGTAAGCTCTGCACAAAGGTTGCTCTCCATTTATACATATATTTTTTCCCCTGTTCTCTCAGTCCTATTTTGGAGGGCAGCAAATGCCTTCACATCCTGTCATGATTTGACCTTGTATGTCAACATGCATTGGCCTGCCCTGTCTAGCTATAACACGTCTTACTCAGGGGAGATCTGCAATAGGGATTTAGGGGTTAATCTTGCATTCCTGGGGCACCCCAGACTCCTACTGAAGTCAATGGGAGTTTTGGGCACCCATGGAGAGCAGGATTAGAGACCTTTACTTTAAATATCTTAGCTAATGAAGTGCTGTTATGCAGAGGGTGGACCAGGGAGTCTGATACCACGGTGACAGGCATGGTGTAAGAACCAGAACAGACTAGAACAGGGAGGATAAATAGTAAGAGGAGGATGGACCCTGAAGTATCTGGAGAAGGGGCAGCTGAGGACCTGACTTCATCAGGCAACTACGCTGAATCACAGTGCTTCCTAGGAGAAGAAGGGTGCAGTGATTCAGTCCAGTGTCCCACATTAGCTGGGTCGGATAGATAGGTCCCGAATACATGTAACTTAACACATCCAATACAAAAAATCATTACATAAAATAGGAACCAGGGCATCAAGCTCTCTAAATACCAAAATCTGTTTCTCACAGAGTGTGTGGGTCTCTGTGGGTGGTGTCGTCACTTTGTGGGAGTGGGTGTGGTTTCATGTTGCGTGTTGTGCTTGTGCGTGTTGTCCTGTCATTTTTTATATGTGTGTATGGCCATGTGCTTAGCTTGGGTACAAAACCTTTCGCTTGGAGTCAATCTGAAATCCCCAGAAGATTCAGAATGAATCTGTGTGGTCTGGTGATTCAGACCAAGGAACTGGGAGGCAAAGCAGGGATGGGGGGGGGGGTGTATGGTGGGGGAAGATTCCTGTTTCTCCTTTGGGCTGAGCCACCAGCTTGCTCTGTAGCCCTGGGCCTGTCACTGACCATTTTGTGTCTCAGTGAACCCCAGCTGGAAAAGTGCACGTCAGGATAAAAAAAAAAAAGAGAGACTGGAACCTTCTCCCTGGACAGCCAGATGCTGCATCCCAGTGTTGAGCTTTCCCTGGGAAATAACTTACAAAAAGAAACCGAACCAAACAAAGCAACTAAATATCTCAGCCCTGCTGCTAATGTATTTTGTAAGGTTTTTAAACATCTTTGTGATGATTCTGTTCTCCCAGCGCCATGTCGAAACGTTAAATGACTTGAAAGCCCAAAAGTAGGGGGGAAGAAAAGACAAAGGGAGTTGTACAGACGGCAACCGGGGGAGTGTTGGGGTTTTTTTTTTCCATAAGCCCCAGTAACCACATGAAAGCTCTTAAAAAAACAACCCTATTCTCCCTAGCAGTTCTAGTGGTGCAGGTAGGAAAGGCTGGTATTAATTATCCGATTGAGCTTATTGCTGCAGGTGGAAGCTGTCAAATGCCAAAGCACCTGGGTGGCCAGTCATGCTGGTTTACACCTCATCAACCTGGCATCCTTCTTGGTGCTGGGGGATGGGATGCAGAGCAGGACAATTCTGGAGGAGACTGCGCCGGGAAATCTTCAAAAGGAGCCTTGCAATCTAGAGCCACCTGGAACCACATATATCTATCTATCTAAACCTGTTGGAAAGAAGAAATATTTGTGTGACACAGACACCAGGCCTTTCAAAAGCCAGCACAGTGGGTGCTCCAATTAGTAGTGCCACAAAGACAGACAGACATCGGCAGGGGTCTTAAAATAATGGCTCCTTTTATCTGGTGATTGGCAGAGGTGAGGTGACAAGTACACTCTGCTTAGCATAAACTCACATTTTTATGTGTGTGTTTGATTTTGATACACAAACTCCCCACAATACAAGAAATGGAATGTAGTGATTCCACTGAAGAGTGACAAGAGCGTAGCAATCCTTCACCCAACCTATCTTAGCATAGTTATTAAAGGTCCTCCTTGTTTGCCCCAAGTCTTGACAAGTGAATGGGTCAGCTTCGTTTCCCCAGACCAGAAGGCAATCTCTGTCTTTATGGACCAAATTTCCCCTGTAGTTACCATGTGGGTGAATCTATTGGCCCTTATGTCTTGGCTACCTAGATGTTAGAGAGGACAGGCAGTCTCTGGGTTTATCTGAATGCTCTGGTGCTTAGTGAGAGACCAGCCCTGCCAGGTGTCACTCTCTCCCACGCTGAGCAGTCCTCGGCTGCTTGAGGGTCAAGGTCCTATTCAGCATGTGAAAGGGTAGCAGACGTGGTCCGTGATTTTGTCACTTTTCTCTGGCCTGCATGGCTTTTCCAGCACTGGACAGCTTTCCCATAGGTAGATCAACCTCTCAGTGGCTCTTGGAGTAGTCTACACTGCGGCAAGGAGCCAGCCACCCGGCCCAGGTAGATAGAATTTGTGTTAGCGGGGCTCACGCCAGTACACTAAAATAGTTGTATGGACAGTGCAACAGTGGTGGAGGCTTGGGCTGGACACCCGAACTCAAACACAGGGGTAGGGAGGGTCTAAGCTTGGGTGGCTAGCCCAGCTCCAGCTGGTGCCACAGTGTCCACACAGCTATATTTAGTGAGCTAGCACACGTCTCTCTGCCTGGGCTGGGAAGCTCGCCCTCAGCTGCAATGTAGGCATACCCTTGGTGTCTTGAGAGATGGACTCTACGTTACTGGGTCTCTTGAGAAGTATCTTTAAAAACCCAAATGAAGATAACAGTCCCATGGCTGCTTCCATTGAAGTCAGTGACAAAACTGCCATTGGTCCATATGCTCAAAGGGATTTAGTTGCCTAACTCCCATTTGGGAATTTTCCAGCAGCAAGCCATATGATTCTTTCCTACTTATTGATCAACTCATAGGGAAAGTTAATTATGCAAATTATTTAAAGGGCCAGTCTTTTAGAATTTGCATGACGTTTGTAGCTTGTCTCTTATTGCATTGTGTTATACTTCATATTTATTTTAAAACAGGGGAAAAAATCCTAAATTGTTATATGTGCTCTTCAGTGATTGCAGGCTATTTACCAGCTGAACTTAAATATGAGGCCATGAGAGCAAATCATTGAAGCATGCTTAAAATGATGCAGGAAAACATGAAATGCATTTCTCCAGCAGCTATCAAACTTCCTGCTAATCTGTGCTGACACCTTTTGAGCATCAAGGTTAAGAGACGATAAAGAAAATGGAGCAACTGGGATCAAGACAAAAAAGTGAATTAGTGAATTAATGAAGAAAGATCTTGAGAAAAATGTCTTTGATACCTAAAAATAACCAATGGTTCGCATTAGTCTGGAAAGCACATTTACAATGCGGGGATAAGTACACACAGCAGGAAAGAATATATAAGAGGGGAGCTGTACCAGTGAGCGCCTAGGGTGAATTTAACTGACAACAGATCCCCACAGCCTATGCTACTGAGTTTAGAGGGTTAGAAGGTTAAACATCGTGGCATTTAGTGGAAAATGCTGGCAGAATGCTCAACAATAAGAGATGGGCAGAAAATTACTTGCCTGGGAATTTGAACGGAGCATTTTAAGGCTGGATTCTGCAACCCATATTCACATTGAGCAGCACTTATTCAATGGATAGGCCCAAAGGGCCCATGTCTTATTACCAGCATAGCAGGGAGTCTTGTAAATCTTGTGGGATGTGACTTCAGTGCGACCAGTGTTCCCTCTAATTTTTGACAGGCTGTGTGCGCAAAAAATTTCTTTTGTGCAAATTGTTGTGCTTCTGTGCAAATTTCTGTGCGTGCGGGTGTTTTGCAATGTGTGCGGGGTTCAGGATCTGTGTGCGCGCGCACACGCGCACAGCTTAGAGGGAACGGTGGGTGCAACGACTCCTGTGTGTGCTACTCAACCTGAGTCGGGCTGGCAAAACCTGACCCTTGTCTAGGTAGAGTACAGGAATCAATTTCTTGATGGATGGGTTGAGAGGAGGGGAAGCAAGTCCAAGTTTCCAAGACCTTTCAGTTTTGTTCATAGACAAGTGCATTCCTGGGGGCCAGTTATAAGTAAACAAAATAGCATTTTCTCTTCTTGGCCTTGGCACATTTGGCCTTGGCCTGAGCTTTAATGACTGTACGTAAGGCACTGTAACTTTACGCTGTATCTATCAATCTATCTTAGAGTTCTGTATTGCCACACACCACCTGTAGAATCACATAACAGTGACAACAATAGCAAAGTCCCTACTGGACTTCATGGGGTAAAAACTCTGCTTCGGGTAAGTTGTTGTTTTGTTTTGTTTTTTTAAATTAGCAAAATCTTTAAAAACATTTTGGGGTAGGGGGTTTAGGAGTAGAAGGGGGTGTCAGTGCTGCATGAGCATCATGGTGGAAAAGCTTTGTGTTGTGCATATAGCAAATATCACATCCTGTAGCCCGGCAACACACTGGTTACACACAATAGATTTTTCTTGTTTGCAGAGTGTGTGTGCATGGGGGAGAGGAGAGGGTCACATTTTGTGTTTCTTTATTGAAAATTCTTTCCGGGCTGTGACCAGATTTGGTGTGAGCAGGTACAACTCCATTCATTTCAACAGGTCCCAAAAGCAAGTTGAACCACACAGTTCAGAAAATTCCCTCTCCTCCCTTTTTTAGAGTCTTTAACTCCATTTGGTAACTCACGTGAAAACTACAAACTGCCTTGTCTTGACTAGGATTTTACCTCATGTTAGTAAACTTGAGTCCAGAACACTCCTGTCTTCCTAATGTAGACACAGCCTGTGTGTGTCCTCTGTCAGTCTTCCCTGAACTAAACACAAATAGCTACCTGTCGTCTCTGAAAACAAAGGTTTCAGTACACAGAAAACAAAGGTGTATCAGCTACATAGCTAAATACACAACACATAGCAGTTGGCAACTCCTTGAGGCAAACCAAATCCATTTTTAAAATTACTGTGTTGTGATGCTAAAGATCAAGCAACAAATACATGTAAGATAAAGTTTGCTGAGGGTCTTAGTTGTGCATGAAAAATATAGATTGTTGTTTTAAGGAAAGGTTAAAAAAATGCCATCAAAGATTTATGATAGAACGTTACAAAATTAAGCAAGAGGGAAGTGGCTGGAAGTCTTCTAAACACATTAAATTTGTATGCTGTTGTTCTAAGGAATGGTTTTAAAAACTGAGAAAGCAAAGTCAAATCAGGAATGTATTTAGATATGTGTTTGACTGTGTTTTTTGGGAACCAAGAATCTGGTACATGAACCAGTTGTAGAGTTAAGCAATAAAGACTGAAAGGGAGGGAAATTCCTAGCAATTTATGACTGAGAAGAGGCGTGCATGCCCCCACACTTACCCAAGCAAGGAAGCAGTTAATTCCTAATAGAGGCATGAGATGTCCAGTTTCAGCCCTGACCTGGGGCCACAGGGAGCCTGGATACCAAATGCTTTAGGCCCACCGAAGGGTTATACTTCTCATCAGAGATTCTAAGTTAGACTCTGTTTTCTCTCGTTGTTTTGGTTTCTCTTAGGTCAAATGAGCTGGCCTAGGTTTGGCAAGGGAAGACTAGTTCCTACCCCTCTGTAAGCCAGGCAGAGTGAAGGGGGTCCATGCTGAAAAGCATGGGTATTAAAGAGACCATGGCCCAGCCCTGTAGGCTGCTCCATGGCAGAAAGTGGCTGGAACCCTGGTGGATTTCCCCAGCCATGTATTTCCTCATCACAGGGGGTACCATGGGCAGTACAGAGATGATGTAACAGCCCAACACCACTACCTCCACATCAGAGCCCCAGCACAGGGTAGCCCATGGGCAGCAGTGCGGCATGTTGGCGGGAGAGGGAAGTGTATCCAGTGCGCTCTGGGTTGCGCTATTGGGAGCCCTTTAAGACAGGGTAATTTAGAGCACTCCTGATGGCTGCTCTTCCTTATGCCAGCCAGAATTCAGGAGGCAGGAAAGTGGCGTAAAACCACCTCTGTGCCCTCCTGGGCCGTGCCCCTTGTGAGGTGCAGCACAGAATGTGCCTCAACATTTTGTTTCCCCTTTGGTGTGTTTCTACCTCTGTGCAGGTGCCCCGTGCTACAGTCTCAGGCCACCAAGAACCAGAAGAGTCTGAGGCAAAGTTGAAAGCCCTTAAACTAGCCAGTATTTAATTGTCATGGAACTCCTGCCTAGATCACTGTTGTTATTATGTACCATAGAAATACATGAGTATATAGGGAAAAAATGGATGCCTCATGCACAGTTGTTGTTAGCAGGGTTCTGGTGACAGGTGCGGGGCAGGGAGGGGTGTTTCTTTTAGTCTAAGATCAGTGTTCTAACCCTGTGCATCTGAGAACCATGTTAGCAAAACCATAGGCTTTCTTGAGGTGAGGGCCTACAGTATAGTTTTATCACAAGATTCTGAGACAAATCTGGATTGTGCCCAGAACTGGTGTTTATGGAGGGAGTTAGGAGTACAGTAGATGGAGCGTTTCTGTTAAAGAGGAGATGGGCTGGGATTGTGGGAAGAGATCGTTCCAGCTATGACATAGTAAGAGGGGTGGCGTTCTCCAAGGACTCTCCTACTTTCAGTCTCCATAAAACAGCTTGTAGCTCAAACCATTTGCCACTGGAAAATGCGCAGTAAACATCACACCTACCCTTCTATCCTTGCATGGTGGAGGAGGTGGTACCCTTGGGTTCTCGCCCACTGTGGGCTTGGTAGCATTGCATCAACCTGTCCAGAGACCCCAGGGGTCCTGAATTGCCTTCCCCTACTCTAACTACTGAAAGAAGCACTCCTCCATTCTGAAGCAAATCAATTCAGCACCTCCCACCCTTTGAGAACAGCAATTTGTTCCTTTTTAAAGAAAAATTAATTACAGCACACAGATAAATGCAAGAACTGCAAACAAACTGATGACTCCAACTGGAAAATCTGGCACTTGGAAAACAAACAAGAGCAACAACACTGTTGTGTGTCATGCCAAACTCTGAGAAAGACCTTTGAAATGCCGATTTTTTTCACACTGTGGTCGGCGGAGCGGCGGGAAACAAGTTCTCTGCGTTTTGTTGGTTAGTAATTACATTTTTCATATTTTATTTATTTCCTCAAAAGAAACAAGTAATTATTACACAATCCTTTCCCCATACCACTTTGGAAGATTTATCAGTTATAATCTAGGAGAACGGCCCCATGTTAGACTTCAAATGCGTCTCATTAAAGATATTTTTTAGGAAGATTGGTGGAAAAACAAAGAACTGCTGTGCTGTTGTCTTTTACTTCTCTTTAATGTCGGGTTCAGAAGTAATGACTGGGAACAATCATTCTGCAAGCCTCTCTTTCTCTGTGTTTACTCATTAAACATGAGATCCAGGTGCTCTCATGGGGGGAAAGCTCATTCTAATGTTGGCTTTAGATAGTAAAAGTCTCTTCACTTTTGCTAACGAGCATTGCTTTGCAGGAAAGGGTTTGGGAGGGGAAATGTGGGACCTGCCTTAAAATGAAATTTTAGGGCCCAATCCTGCAAATGAGCTCATGGGTGGTGCTCTTGCTCTGGAGAGGCATTCCACTGAAATCAGGTGGATTGCAATGGCATAAGGACTAAGCATTCAATTAAGTGTTGCAAAACTGGGCCCTCTATGTGCTTGTGCATGTTATCACATACAGCCACAGCTGTGACTGAGTAGGGCCTTGCTCATTTATAAGAAAGAAAGGGAATCTGGCAGGACATTCTCTCTAAAGCCCCCTCTGCTTTGGAACTTGCTCCATCACTTTGGTCCATAATTGCCCTGGTTTATTGACCTTCAGGGCATACTGTAAGGCCCATCCTCTACCCTAGTGTGAAGGCTCTAGGGGCAGATGGTCTGAGTGACTTTCTTCTTTTTATGCTGGATTATTGTTGGTTGTGGTGAGAGTGGATTACATGGGATTCCTCGAAAGAGATGGGGCTCTACGATTTGGTCTTTCAGCAGGGTTTGGTCATTTACTGGGGGACTGGTCTTTTTCCATGGCTGTTGTGAGGGAGCAAGGAACAGGCACTCCTTTTGAATGGATGTGGGCATAAGTCTAAAAAACCACATACCTAATGGCATCGTGCCCACATTAAAGTGGAGAGGCAGAATGAGGGAGTGGGCAGAGCACAGGCTTGGGAGTCAGGCACTCCAGCCCTGACATGCTGTGTGGCCTTGAGTAAATCACATCCCCTCTATGATAATATCCCATCAGCGTGTTGTGAGGCTTAATTAGTTAATGTTTGTACAGTGCTTCAAACATGTCTAGTACTATACTAGTGTTAAGAGTGATTGCCATTATAACTAGAGCTGGCCCACCAAAAAAAAAAAAAAATCCTGCTGAAAATTTAAATGAAAACAAAAACCATTAGTTTTCATCACAGTTTTCAATGGAAAATTATAAATTTTCAGCAAAGAATGAAAACAAAACTTTGAGTTATAGATAGGATGACTCATGGCCTGGGGTCCCTGGGTGGACTACATCTCCCATTTTATTCCCTTTCTGCTGAACCACTGCCCTGCATCCTGGGCGATGTAGTCCAGATGGGGAACCTGGCACATAGCAGAGAATAAGGAACCCGAACTTCAATTCCCAGGAAGCAGTGCAGCAGCATTTCTGAATAGAATTTTTTTCAGTTTTGGACAAAAACTGAAAACTTTTCAGTCTTCTTCTGGCATTTGATTTCTCAGTGAACAGTTGAAATTTTCCAAGGAAAATGGACACTTTTCACAAAATTTTTTATTTAGTCAAAAACCCAATTTTTCCATCAAAAACAGTTTTGACAGAAAATTTTCAGCCAGCCCTAACTAGAACACCGATGCCGGTAAATCTCAGAGGTCTGAGCCTCATTTCATTTACATTGACTTCATACTGGGGTCACTCCATTCATTTCAAGTGGGAGAAGCACCAAATATATTTAGAGGGTGCCAATGAGTTTCTGAGCAGGTGAGAGCATCCGCCAACCCATATCAAAATCCAGGATCGAGCCTAGAAAGAATCAGAGTTGCTTAGATACATTGCTTCATTTAGGAGCTGCTCTGTTCCCAGGAAAGTCAGTGGCATAACTCTCATTGACTTCACTGCTAAAATACCAAACCCTTAGAGCCATCTGAGGAATCCTACTGACCTAGAGCCTTAGCTTTTTTGGTTAAATGTCATGGATGCTTGTGACTCACTGTAATGTGTGTAACCCAATTTAACTGAGCCACCTACTTAAACTTTTCCCTCCTCCTTCAGAAAAGGCTCTTGATAGGAAGATATCAAGGGGAGTCATCAGGATCCGATTAGCAAGCTGTGTTCTTAATTCTTGGTGTTTCTGGAGGCTGTCTCTTTCCCCTAGCAGTCCCCTTTCATTCTGTTTTTTATAGCTGACCTCATTACTGTTGTTAGTACAGCCCCCGCCCCCTTTCTCCTCCCATAG
Organism: Natator depressus; assembly: GCF_965152275.1. NCBI lineage: Eukaryota > Metazoa > Chordata > Testudines > Cheloniidae > Natator > Natator depressus. Next base: position 6,835,273 of record NC_134247.1, read on the forward strand.
CACTTCTGTAAATGTTTTTGTTCTTTGTTCTAGTTCGCTGTCCCTTTGTGGTTCCCTCTGATGTCTAGTCAGTGGTATGTTTTCGATAATTCTTCCTTAGCATGTGCATCTTCTCTCCAGGTATCCAAAATCAGGGCAATGTTTATCTGAAGGGTCGCTCATTAGAGTAATGTATAATTTGCACTGCCACCTTTGGGACTGAGTAGTGGGTGCATCTGAGTCAACAGATGACCCACATTTAAACAAAGAAGCAGCAGACCTGCACTTTCAGAATGGCAAGGTAAAATCTCAGCCCAGCTGTGTACGGACGGCTTTGGCTGCCATGCGCGCAACAGGGAGAAAGGGCTGGTGTTGCAAGATATTTGTCATTTGGATCCCATTTATGACCTGGTCTTGTACCCACTGCAGTCTAAGGCTCAGTGACTTCAGTGGGAGTAGAAAGAGGCCCCTGGGGCGGGGTTGATGCTGCATAGTGTAGGTGCGGAGCTGTGCACACAGGTGCAAGGCAAAAAATGACCAGCTGAACAAAATGAGCCACTGCTTTGCCACAGCTGAGTTACCCTTGAGGTCTGAGAGAGGGATGCACGGAGCTCAGTGGCTCATCTGCATGCTGATGCTTGCACACAAGTCCATGCCTGCCCAGACATCACCATTTTCCATTCAAACCCCACTCCTGTACTCTTGAGAGGGATCCTCAAGTGCCCAAGGGACATGGGCGGAGTGCAGAGCAGCTGGGGAGGTGAAATCCTCTGGGCTGGAATAGCAGTTGCAGCCCCCATGTACCAGCTGCATGGAATTTTGGGGCCCACAGAGCTTCACAAAGGTATATTTGGAGCCCTGCACTGGGCCCTCTCCCAATATGGGCCTTCTGTGTTGGACTATAGAGGGTCTCTGCAGAACCCCTTTGTGTAACATGCACAGTGCACAGACCGTTCAGGCAGGGGGCTTTGTGTTGGCCCTCTGCACTGTGGATGTATTTCACTCCCAGCCGGAAGAACATTTCTTGTGTCCATTTCCGCTGGAGGACGCCAGCTTGGTGCTCCTTGTGTGCACCAGGAAAGGACTTGCCAGACTGTCAAGATGGCTACACTTGGCCTTTTCGGCAGCACCTGCCAGCCAATGCTCTGCAAACTCCTTTACAAATGTTAAATGGATGGAAGCTGACAGCATCACTGAAAGGCAGGTAGCATCGTGTTCACTTTTGGAACATGGTGGAACACAAGGCAGAGGAACGTTAAATGTCTTGGCCAAAATGAGACACAGTCAATGGCCAAACCAGAGCTAGAACCCAGGAATCCTGGCTGCTTTGATCATCTCATGACTGCACAAGAGGCTATGAGTGTTTGACAAATTAAAGAAACATTTGCAGCGGGATGGGGGTAAAACAGAGCTAAAAAAGAAGGAAATTAACTGCTTTACTGCTGCCTCATCTATCTGGTATGTGGGACAAAATACCCTCCATGCTCCGCCATCTACCAGATAGATCATGTTTGAAGTGTTGATGTCCCAATTGGAGGTTGTCACTGCCATAATCCAGAGTCGCACAGAACTGCAGGGCCGGCAACAAAGCAATTACAATGAGGCACCCTGAAAACAGATCAAACTCCTCATAATTGCTATTTACTGCTTCATTCTAGAATTCCAACTTACTGCCAAGGACAAACTCTGGAAGTGTTCTCCTCCAAATGGTATTAATCTAGCTTGCCCCAACTTGCCCGAGAAAACCAGCGCCTTGCATACCTACCTAAACTGACCTTGCATACCTACCTAATTCACCTTGCATACCTACCTAAATTGACGGTGGTTTTCTCAGTCAAATGTACACATGCGCCGCTTGACATTGAGCCACACCAGCAATCATGTTGCCTCATTGCTTTAGAAGAGTTTGGCACCAACCAAACATTTTGCAATGAGGAAACTTCATCCATCTTAAAAAATGAAATGCAAAGTAGGAGGTTTGGCCCATCTCTAGTGAGAATCTTCAAAGTGGGACTTCCCCTTCTGTGAAGTGAAGTCTTTCAAGAAGGAATCCCCCCCAAGCAATAACAGCTCTCAGAAGGGGTGCCAGCACCCGGGAAAATCAAAGCTTTGAAAATAAGCCTTCCCATTGATAGAAGTCTTTGCAGAAGCCTCTTCCTACCTTCTCTGATGCCTTTCAAGTAACAGCAAGTTGGAGACTATATAAAAGGCTCCTATCAGAAATAGGGCAGAACCCCTTCTGCTGGATCCCGGCTTGAACAGGAGGTCTGGGGTTTGCTTGAGGTTGCCATGCAAGCACCAAGACCAAATCTGAGCTGGCCTTTTGTCTGACTAACACACTAAGACCTTGATCCTTGTACTTGGGTGGGGGAGGAGGAAACACTTATCAATATTTTCCAGAGGGGGCAAAAAAGAGAATCAACTTCTATCACTCCCTCTCCCCAACTTCTAAAGAACAAGAGAGACAATAAATTCTACTTTCCCAGGCACGCCCTTTCCAGAATGGTCCAAGCCTTTCTGTTCTTCCACAGATTGCTCTTCCTTAGGACCACGATTTTCCCTCTGCTAGGCAGGATGTCAGACCACAAATTAGTTTTATTTTGATTTGGTTAGGCCCCCCATCTTCATGTATAATTTGCTGAATTAAAAGGAAAATTGTTTCCTGTTCTCCAGTTTCTCTCCTTGTATGTAGGCTTAAATAATTATCTCGACCAAGCAGAAAAAACTTTCCATGATGAAAAGAGCATGAGTGAGAGAAGAGGGAGTGAAACTTCATCTTTCTTGGGTTCCTTTAATGTGGTCAGGTGATGCTACTCAGCTTCCTGTTACCTGTTGTGGAATCTGTCTTGCGGGCTGGATCATCACCATGTCTGCATCATGAAGGAGGTTAAAAATAAATAAAAATCACCCCTGATTTCCTAAGAGATCACCTGAAGAGTGCCAAGCATTGCTCAAATGCTTCTCATGGACTAAGCTCCAGGAGCTCCATCCCTTTGTGTCGGAGATCCTCCAGTCCCACTTCAAGAGTCGGACTGAAATGAAATGCCAAAAGGCCATCTCCCATTCCATGTGACGTGTCCCTTTAATCTCAGTCACCCAGAGCGCTGCTTATTCCTGGTCTTTTTGACGGTGAAATTCACCCCTGTGCTGAGAGTTTTCCCTGGTTCAACAAGGTGCTTAAGCACATGCCTACATTAAAGTATGTGTGGATTAGTTCCATTGACTACCTAGGCCTAATGCTGAGCTCATGCCTAATTATAAGCACATATTCGTTCCATCAGCTTCAATGGGGCTACTCACCTGTGTAAGATTAGGCTCAAGCACCTTTCTGAATCAGAGCCATGCTCAGCTTTAGACCTTTGCGCTGCTGACCCTGAGCACGAAGGGGTGAAATTCACATAAGTGCTTTGTCTCTTCTTGCTCTGGAAGATTTGGTCAGAGCCCACCTTGAGCTGCAAGATCATTACTAGCACCTTCGCCTTCACAACAGCAGCAGTAGCCAAAGCTCTGACAGCGACATGTTTAGCTACGACGGTTCTGTGACAAGGCACCGTGAGTGAAATCCTTGGCCCCATTGAAGTCAATGGGAATTTTACCAGTAAATTCCATGTGTTTTTGTTTTTGTAAGTGAATGACATTGTGGCTATCTGGATGTTCAATATGTTTCTGGGCCACTTCTTCACAAGATCATTTATAACTAAAAATGAATGTTTTCCTTGCCTTCAGCCTGTTTTGTAATTCACCTACAGAAAGTGTTAAGGCTCTTACCTGTGGAAACGTAAATTCTTGATTGTTTATGTACCCAGTTTGTATTTCTCTATTTGTCGGCAAATCAAGTATTTCTTCTTCTGGCATCCTACCAGGGTTTTCTGCATTTACGCCAAGTTTATCATCATGAAAATATACTTAGATTCATGTTTTGTATTTGGCGAGGACACAGGATTAAGCAGATCTGGATTCTACTAGCAGCTCTGCCAATATTTTGCACTGTTCCTCAGGGAATTGCCTTATACTCCATGGAAAAATTCCTGCCTTAACTTGTCTGTGCCTCAGTTTTCCCACCTGTTAAATGGGAATAATATATTGACCCACTTTCTCTCTCTATTTATCTCTGGTATTTATTAGAGCTGGGAGAGAAGTAGTTTTCCTGTCCCAACTCAGGACAAAAAGTCAAAAACTTGAAAAATTTTCTGAATTAAAAATCCAAAAAATAATTTCAGTTTGGGTCAATTTGAAACCATTTCACTTTGTTAATTTTGAAATGTTTTGTTTTAATTTTGACCTTTTAAAATTTTTCTACTACAAATTAAATTAAATTTCTGAGACAAAGTGAACTTTTTGTTTCAAGAATGTCAAACTGAGATGTTTTGACAATTTAATCCTTCAATGGGAAATTTACGAGAACTGATAGTCTCCTGCAAAAGGTTTTGGTTTTGAAAAATTGGCATTTTTCAACAGGAAAACTTTCTGTCAAGAAATTCCAGACCAACTGTAACATTTAAAGAGGTAAGATGGGATTTTTCAAAGTGGCTTAGCATTGGTCTAACTCTAGTGCTGTTGAATTCCCTGGTAAAACTTACACTAAATTAAATTGGAGTTTGGCCAATAGGCAAATGTATTGTTTGTAGGTGCCTGAGCACTTTGGAATCTACAGATGAAAAAGCAATGTACATATGCTATTTATTATTATTAAATGCTAAATTGTACAGGAGATGCATTTCTATTTTGCATCCCCCTGAACTGGGAAAACCACAACACCCACCTGAGAATAAAGAGGAATTAAAGAGATGGAGTTTAAAAAACAAAGTTTAAGATGCAGTAATTGGCAAGATGACCAGGCTAGAGTAACCATAAAGAAGAGATGGTATCATCACAGAGGGAGATTCATGTGTAGGGCTTTAGTATATAGATTCATGTGTATAACTTTAGCATAACAAGGGCTGAGTTCCCCTTGTTATACTAAAGTTACTTGAGTCCTGAAGATTAACAAATCAGATTGTTATCCACTCTGCAGACACAATGTATAGGAGACTATGTTGTACTGCCAGACTTTAAGCAAAACTCCACAGTATTTCATTAATATGCGCTTACAAATTCTGGCCCAATAAACCCCACAGATGATACATTTTTCTAACCTTTGTAATGAACTTCATTGTTGAAAATGACTCCAGCTTGGACAGTTTGTAACCTGATAAGTTAGCAGGCACCTTGATGACTTTCTCACCCTTGTATCACATCTAAATGGGTGATGGTGCTGGCGGTGGGGAAGTGGTTACTAAATATTTGTCATTTGAACCTGATCTGTCATTTCCTCAGACGTATTTCTTTGTAGAAAGATTATTAAGAGTAACACGTCTCCAGTAATGCAATCTGTCACTGAATCAAGGAGCCGTATTCTGCAGGTGACTCCTGTGGGGGCAAAGTCTGAGGAACAGGATAAGGGGATAATAATGCATTTATCTAAAAATGCATTTTGGCCTGATTACATAGCCAAATAAAAAATTAACCAGCTTTATCTTGTGTCATCAGATTAACAGTTCTTCCACATCAGCTGGAGAGGCTAGTAGGAAATCTTTAGCCTTCTTAAGACAGGAGCCCTATTAGGGAGTTTCTCCCATGTCATTTTTATCTGCTAGACTGCTCAGTGGAATCAAACCACTAGTGTATTAAGGCCAGAAATGTTTTCTCAGGATGACATGATCTCATTTGTCTGAAGAACTTCTGACCCAAGACGAAGCATTGTTTGGTGTCTGACACTGAGAACAGAGCAGGTCCCCCACACACTTAATGATACGCATTCTTCCCAGCCACAGTCCTGCAGGGTCTGATTTCAGCTGCTTGTTGAATGGTATTTATTTGTCACAGATCCACCTTTACAAACGCATGTGAGAATGAACAGGTACGGGGCCTTTCATCTGGTGTCAGTCCAACGTAGCTCCACTGAGTTCAACATATAATTGACTTCAATGGAGCTACACCGATTTACACCAGCTGAGGATCTGGCTAACAGTTTCTAATCAGCAAATACCGGTTTGATACAGTAGAATTTTCAGGGGTTTTTTTGTAACGGAGGAAATCTTGAGGGGAGGGGAAGGTGAAGCGATAATGAGCTACTGCATGATCAACCGCAAAAAAGGTATAAAAGATATAGACCATTAGAAAAGAAAAAGGCTTTAAATGCCATCTGATATTTTAGCTGAAAAGGGCTTTATTAAGTTAAAAAAAAATCTACATTTAACAATATAGAGTACCCAGTCCTGTAGATTTCCACTGCAAACTCCTCTGAAGTAAACTACAAAGGGTTGCAATGTTTCTTCTTTCAGACTTTTTTTATATGAACTTTTTTTTTAAGGCGCCATATCCCAGTGAACTATCCTCCATTTCTTTTTCTTGCTGAAGCTGCAGATGTACATTATGCTAGTGTGAAAAAAGCTAATTAAACTGCATAGACTCTGCAGGAGGCAGAGAAGGCCTGCAGTGCACAGGGGATGATTGATTTGGACTGTCACACAGCTCTGCTGGGTGTCATAACTTAGTGACAAATAAAGGATTACAGTGTCCCAGAGTAACTCTCTCCCTTTTATTGTTCACCAGACATCAAAGCACAAAAGCATATTAGCATTTTTAATAAGTAGTTAGGTCAGTCAGGGCTTACAGTTTGGAATTACTTTATGTAAAACTAAAAAATGAAAGAAAACCCAAAGTTATTGGTAGATTAAAAAATATAATGCCCACAAGGCAGGAATGATTCCTCCATTGCTTTCAATTGCAATTGCATTATTTGCTTCAAACATGCAGGGAATGTGTGTTTCCAGATCATTGTCTGTGAGCTAGATTGCTAAGGGGGGGCGGGGGAGAACTAAAAACAAAAATAAAAGTTGCACACATCGTATTCAATAACAATTACTGAACTTTTAGTTCTAGAGATTTGTGTGGCACGGTATTTGTGCATTGTTCATGAGGAGCATATTGTTTTCCTCTTACAATTTAGTGCTATAAAATATTTTTCAAAAAAAAAATCACCTTATCTTGAATGAACCTATATCCCTAAAAACTTTAAAGTGCAAGTTTTATGTTAAAAAATATAATTTGAAGGTGTTTACCTTAAATAAGCAGATCTTGGATATTAAAATGTAAACCAAGACGGAATAGTGAAGTTCATTTCCTTATCAGTAATATTATTAGCTCAGCATAACTGTTAACGTTTTTCTTTGAAGTGGGCAGAGTCCTTTTTGATCGTGCTGTTCTATTCCACAGAACTAGATGAAATGACCTGATTACAATATCATTTGCATATGGGATGTCAATTCTATACTGGTCTTTTGAAGCACTGCGTATATGTGTGTTGTTATACACAGAGATGTAACTACATATCTCCAGGTTTCAGAGTAGCAGCCGTGTTAGTCTGTATCCACAAAAAGAACAGGAGGACTTGTGGCACCTTAGAGACTAACCAATTTATTTGAGCATAAGCTTTCGTGAGCTACAGCTCACTTGATGCAACTGATGAAGTGAGCTGTAGCTCACGAAAGCTTTTGCTCAAATAAATTAGTTAGTCTCTAAGGTGCTACAAGTCCTCCTTTTCTTTTTATATATCTACAGATGTTTTTTACACACACACACTCTTAAAAACTATAATGGTCGTAATGTTAAGACTGAAATAGTGCCTCCATTCTTAAATAGAGATGACCAGCAGCACCACAACTTGCTGCTGTCAAAGATCTATCGTTACATTTCCATTATAGACCATGTTCCCAGGAACTCATACCATAAATGCCATACGAGGCTCAGACTAAATCTTTATATACAAGGTCTTTGGCCAGAAACACCATGCTTTACAGCGCAGTTGATCAAAACCAGTTTCTCAGGGACAGATTGAGAGGTGATGTTTAATGGGGTGTGGTTACCTGTTGTTCAGTAGGTCTATGGGCCTGTTCCCATACATTGAAATGGGCTTTGGATCAGGCTATAAAATGGTGTAATTGATATGCTATGGTGACAGAAAAAGATGTAAATTACAGCAGTTTAGACTCCCATCTGAATCCGCCCCTCTGTAGTTGAGTCACAGAAATGTTGCAAACAAGAGAGGTTGTGTTGTTTAGATACTGCTCTTTCACCTCTAGCGCTCAGGCACATTGTTGTTAATGAAATAGGCAGCGGACATATTTTTGTTAATGACTGGAATATTAACTGGTCCCATCTGGCCTTCTGTCTGCCTTCATGACACACCCCAGTTCCTTTGCTTCTGCTTAAAACTCATGCTTCCTTGAAACTGCTCTTATGCAGCGCATACCACCACCAAAGGCAAGGTGCCATCAGAGACATTTCTGAGGACCTGAACTCCCACCTTGTAAATTTAGCTTGCAGGACATTAAAGGATCCCACAGTCACTTCTGCTGCCTGTGCAACAATGGCAGGTTGCAACATGACATGTTACAACAATATTGTATCAACTAGGCCACTGCGACGTCCTGGCGCTGTGAGCTGCGGTTTGGTCCCCGACATACGTGGTACTTTCAACAGCACAGAATTTAAAAGACTCAGCGGCTGAATTCTAGCAGTGGAACTATTTACAGCTCTTTGTACAACAACAATTCACTCACTAGTGATTCATCCATTAGATTCAGTAGATGTGGACACTGTCAAGATATAAGAACGTCTTAATAGAGTGCTTGTCTTGTGATTGCAAGTGGGAGGAGAGGTGCCCACATAGATCACCTCCCTGCTCATTCATGATTGAATAACATTCTTCTGTCAACTACAGCAACTGCCTACATGGGAAAGTCCTACTAGGAAAGTATTAAGTGCATTTTTAGCTGTCTGTTTATGCAGTTGAGCAGCTGGAACTAAGGAAGGGAACCAGCATCATGTGATCAGCCAATGCTGGATCACGAGGCTATATTCCATGGACCACCAGTGGTTCACGATTCGATCTTGGGAACTGCTACAATAGACCGTAACAGCTCTAGACCAGATACAGTTTGCACATTATCTTCTTTTTTTAATAATAATTTCCCCTCTTTTTTATAATAATACCTTTAATATTCTTTAATATGAAATCTTCACTTTTTAGTATGAAATGATTTTAAAACAAATCAGAGGACATTAGGACATTCCATCTGACAAACTGGCACATAGATCCTAGTGTGATAAGTGCCTTAAAATTACGTGTGATAAATAAGAGAGAAAAATTGACAAGCAAGCAACCTTAGGAGTCTGGCTAGCATTTTCAAAGACAAGGAAATTCTTCTGGTTAGAGATGAAAATGGTGTCATTAATCCATCAAGCTGTGCATACACAGGAAGTACTGTAGCTGTTGCTGGGACTTCCAAACACTGAGTGGTCAGACTTAGTACATCACAAGTACTAGAATACCTGGGCAAGGTGTAGAGAGGGTTTTGATGAAGGAATTTCAGACTGAATTTCATTTCCTTTCTTTCTGTGGATCAAATCAGACCTTTCATTTAACTTTAATTAAATGTTTTGTAGAGATGAACTTAAACGCAAACCCACCAGACTTCAGGGTCTTCAAATCCAGATGAAGGATCATAATTTTGCAGTTTGCCCCCTTGCTAGTGTGTTTTGTTTTGGTATATAACTTGGTGCATGCTCATGCCACAATGCATTTAAATCATTGTAGTACTGTGGGCTACAAAGACAGGGGAGGATAGTCTTCAACGTTACAGATAAGCTGAAAATCTCAACAGGACACAGGATCTGAATATGGGAGATTCTTAATCTTAGCAGGAGTCAGAAAGTCACTTCTGTGTTTGTAATACAAAAGGCTATTTGCATGAGAGAATTGTCACATGTTTCAAACCTCAATATACTTACTCTGCACAGATTTTTAACAAATAACAAAACAAACCAGGAGGGAGACAGTGGTGGCAAAGCGAACTGATTCATCTATTGGCAGTGTCAGCATTATTTATGAATGTCACTTTGCATTTTCCAACTTTTTTTTCCCTTCTTTTTTCATTTTCGGGGCTTTGGAACTCTTTTCGCTCTGCAAAATTGCAGCTGCTGATTTACAGTTGTGATAGTGGAGGTTCTTGGATATTCGAAAATGATGGCTAAATTTGTTTGTTCAAGTTTTTACTGAATCACTTGTTAGTGTACAACTAACATTCCACACCCAGGACTAATGAAAGCTCCTTTCTTCTATGTCAAAGTGATTTTATGTCAGAAATTTCCCCACACGCACACCAGTTCCAGTTATCTGGTTGATATATTTAGACATCACGCATGAAATATGCCTTTATTCATGTACTTGTGCCTATAAACTGAAAGGGCCCTTTTATTCTGATAGAAGAATCCAGCAGCTCAGTCCTAAACTATAAGATGCCGACCACAGTTAAGCTGGCTATCGGCCAAAAAAAAGTCTTATCTCTTTGAGTGAAATCAATGTAAGAAACCACAATTGTGAATTTTAAAAGCTACACTTTGGAAAGAGCACTGATGATGATATTTTAAAATTGGGACCAACAGCTGACAGTACCCAATGTCTGACACACTTTTTGTTCTGAGTAGAACCTACATTGGGTGCTTTGTACCATCTGTTAGCCAAATTCTTGGATACATGGTTCCTACAGCTGCCCGCTGGAGAATAAAAGGGCGGAATTTATTTGACCCTAGAAATCATTATTGGAAGGCTCTGCACTTAGGGCCACATATTTCATTTTTAGGCAGCACAGAATGTAGAAGCATGTAATAAGTTACTAGCAGAAGAGAAAGCAAACCTGCTGCACAGGTGAAAAGGGTTTCAGTGGCATGATCCCATCCGGGAGGTGGTGCTGTCTTCCCAGGACCTACAGAGGGCCTGATTTCCAGAAATAGCCTCTGGTGGTTGCAGGTATGTTTTGTGCCGACAAATAATTGTGTTATATTTTTGTGCCCACCATGGGTGGCGGGTTGCATAGGCTGGGGGAGGCTAAACAGCTGAGCATGGCCCCACCCATTGCTTACCACCGCTCCCTGTGTGCAGCTTCAGTCCTTCAGCCCCCAGTGCTCCAGCTGGGGCTGTGCATCTTCCAGTGCTCTGAGCTAGGGGGACTGTGTCCATGGGCTACCCGCCCTCCTGGCGCTCTGGGGCTGGGGGGCTAGCCTGGGGCAGGACTGGGCCGGTGGCTGCAGTGGGGGGGGCCCTCTGGGCTCCGGCAGGGGGTGGAAGGGGCAGGGCCTCAGGTGGAAGGGGCAGGGCTGGGGGCTAGCCTCCCCCAGCCAGCGGTTCATGCGCCACCCATGGTGCCCACAAAGATGGTGGTGATTCTGATGTATTAATTAACACTTACGTTGTGGTAGCACCAAGGAACCTGAGCCAGACTGGAGTATTGTCATGCTTGGGCACTTTGCCAACTTGCAGGAAAGGACCATCTCTGTCCCAAAGAGCTTACAACCTACAAGACATAGCAAGTGAATGAGACAAAGAAGTGAGGAGGGAGGTGTCAGGAAAGAATCGTGGCATTAGGTATCTCTGCCTAGGAGGGAAATTGGGCCCATTACCCAGAAAGTTCCTCTGGGAGGTTCCTGTGGGTTAAAAGGTGGGACGAGTAAAACACATTTGCTTCATATGCTACCTTCAGAAAAGCTGCCTAACTTCAGCCAGAAAAAAGGAGTGTATATCAGAAATATCCAGCTATACATGCTGCTGCTTCTGAATGCCAGCGTAATGGCATCTCCATGCGCCCACTGTCTGTGTGTGTGCGCGCTTTGTAGAGAACAGCAAAGTACTCAGGATACTTCTTTGGGAACAAGCCTGTGCCCTGACTTCCTACCGCTGGAGCTATCCTGTATGCTAGAGCCAGGGCTAGGCAGCCACTCCACTGGCACATAGCACTCTTCTTGGTGCTGTAAGTGTGGGGGTTTCAAAACTCTGACGTGACTTAGGAGCTTTGGAAAGTTCACTCAAATAATAAATAACAGGCCTGGAGTCTCTGCCATTTGGGGAATAATTTGACTCTGTATCTTGCTGTATAATAAAATAGTGCCTTTAGCAGGGTATGGGATGGTCTCAGGAGGACAGGGCCTTGGACCCATAAGCCACTGGTCCTAATGTAACGTATCTTGGGAGTGTTTAAGAGTTTGGCTGAGGATGCAGGGTCCTGTGTAGCAGAACCAGACTTGGAGTAGTTTGCATCTCGGATCCATTTTATCCCAACAAGGGAGGTTTGGGAAAGTTTTAGGTAAAAGGTTCCCATTTTTTCCCATCTCCATAAAAGTCAAACAGGGTAGGCTGGTTTAAGTTTTGATTTTGCAAAATCTTGTGAGTCAAATTTAATCTTGCAAAAGCCTGGGCTGGTTTGTATTTAAGTTTCATTTTAATATAACCCACCAAAGTTTGGAAGGATTCAGTCAAAAGGTTCTAGCTCTGGACAATCTCAAGTAGCATCTTTACCAGCTGTCACTATTGTTTAGTGACCTCCTGTGTGAAATGCACCGGTGGCCTCAGTTTACACATCACAAAACCCTAATCAAAACTGGCACAAACTGGCAGCATTGCAGGCAGGCGCCGCAAAGAAGCCAAGGACTGAATACACCATGGAGACCCAACTACCCTTACACCAGTAGGGGTGGTCAGTCCAGGTTCTGGATGAAGCACACTAATGGGTGGGAAAGGGAATTTGTGTTGCTACTGCAAGAGTTGCACTAGCCCTGTGGATGGAGGATTTCAGTCTTTAGCTTCCATCTGGCTTTCGGTGCTTTAAAATGCCTTCAGCTCTCTAGCTGCTTCAACAGAATGTTCTGCTGGACTTTTTTTAGTATTTGCTAAAAGAAATTCAGAAACATTTGTGTTTCCGATACTGTGTGGTTCAGAAGTATTTCGCATCAATGCCCAATGTACAAAGAATAGCTTCTAGCTAGACAGTTCAAGATGAAAATAAACATCTTGATAAGGGGTCTATGAAAGTGTCTAAGCATGATAATGTAATATATACTACAGGAGGTGTAGAAGATAACTAGTGCTTATCAGTAATGTAGGGAGCACATAACAATATCCATGCTTATGTGCTAAGCATACTGCAATTTTTTTAAACTGAGTTCAAATGACAAAGAATGGAAAAGCTAAGCAGACTTGGCTCTGTGCTAAACAGACTAGCACGATAGAGTGCTAATTGTACCCAGACTGGTTTCACCCTCAAAAGACACTTTTGTCTCTATGAATTGTCTGCATAACCTACAAATGTGCCATTTCCAAAAAACATTGTTCTGTAGGCAGCAATGCCCAGGTTAATCTCATCTGTCACCGTGCTAATTACCTCTCTGAAGGTGTTTCACATCAGCATGAGACATTTCAACACATATGCTGCAAGTGAGTGAAGGGTGGAGCTGGCAGACTTAAATCCACGTTTCCAAGATCTGGTCGGCTTGCATCAGACCTTAGTTAAAAATGCAATTTCTATGTGTCTTTAATTACAAATATTGAATCAGTTAGTTAAGATGTTTAAATGATTAAATTAGCGTTAACTGTAAACAGCTTTTGGTGCCCGACTGCTGTTTCAGCCACTTCCTGGTCTGAAGACAATTCCAGCTCACTGGAAAAGTACAAACAATTTATAGGCCAGACCCTCAGCTGGTGTAAAATAGTGTAGCTTTCTTGACTTCAGTGGAACTCAACTGATTTGCATCAGATGAGGATCTAGCTCCTAGGAAGTGCATCCCTTTCTCTTTTGGTGAAACTTGGAGCAAAAACCAAAGAAATTTCCAAACAAAAAACCTTATTAAGAAAGAGTTAAAGTTGGACATTAATGCTTTGGGGAATTATAGTCAAAGTGAATGAGTGTTTTTGTATCAGAATTTTTGCGAACATTCATTTGGTAAAGAAGGATGTGAAACATTTTAAAACTTCTGTTGAACCAAGAAATACTATTGCTCTTAAATATATATATGTCAGTGTAATATTCAGTCCAAGAGGTACAGGGTCTGCTTCTGGTGCACTCTACATTACCTTTTTTGTCTAAATGGGCAACTCAGGATTCTTCTGGTGTAGGGGAAACCCTGGCTGATTCAGAGTCAGAGTAGAGGGTATGTCAGAACAGTTTGGGGCATTGTGTAGAGTGGATGTGAAGGCCAATGATCGTCAGCTGCTATAACAGCCCCTTGGAAACCATTGCCAGATGGTAAAAGCTATAGCTGTCCTGAGGCCATTCTGACTTGAGCTGGCACTGAAGGAAGCACAAAAAGTTCCCCCTTATCTTGGGTCCTGCACTGCACAGAGCTCCGCTGGACCTGCAGATTGGTATCATAGAGCCTGATTCTGGTTCTGTTTACACCAGTACAAATCAGGTGTAAATCAGAAGTAGTAACTTCACTGGAGTCAGTGGAATTGCAAGTCAGAGGCATAAGTGAGAGCAGACTGATATGCATGGAGAACAGAAAGCTCCGCTTCACAGTGTAGGTGAGATACTGAAGGGAGAAATATCCTTGTTTTTTAGATTAAGCGACCTTCCCCTCTACAGGGTCAGCTACTGTATCAAAATGAGGAGGCAACACACATTTGCATGAATGGGTGATCGTTCCTGCTTTGCATTGCATGAATAAAGACATAGTCAGTGGGATGTCCAAAGGGGCTCCGACCTTCCCTAATAACTATATGAAAATATATACATTAAAATATTCTGCTGCAAGATCACAGCGACATCTGAAACTTCTTTCAGGCTTTCCTCCCCCCTTCCCTTTTTCTCATCTCTTTTGGTTCTTTGGCCCATATGTTGCTAATTTTCTGTCTTTTCAAAGCACTCTGTTTCATTTAAAGTCAGAATACATTCTATTCATCACCAATGAATACTAGGGGAAAAAAGATCTCACAAAGGCCCGTGTTCCCCTTAATATATAAAATAAATGAGCAAAGCACTGTGGGTTTTTTTCCCCCTTTAGCTTATTACTTTTTCTTAATCCACTTTTTAGCTCTACTGTGTGAGATCACAGGAGGGACTTAAGCAGTCCCTTCTAGAAAGGCTCCCGCAAGAAGGAAGTTCCTCAAAAATGCATGCCTTTGTAGTTAGATCTGCTGTGTCGGACTTCAGCAGAGCTAATTACTGGCCAGTAAGCTGGTGCTTTACAATGGTGACATACAGAAGTACCTCCAAGGACTGGATTTGCCAGGAGACTGTTTTCGTATGTTGCCCATCATGTTTGTGAGAAAACTGTCCTTTCCCCTTTTGCTGGGGTATTGCTTAGAGTCCATTAAATCAGTGGGTGGAGCAATGGAGAAAGAACCTGGCAGTAATATATGTGAAGTAACAATGTAATGGATCACAGTCAAGTTACAAGTTAAGGATATACTTTAAAAAAATTATAACTCAAATGAACATGTGAGCTAGTATATTTTAAATCATATAGCTATTATAAAACTCTGCTGATGGACGGGGCCTTTAAAAAATAATCACAGTATAAAATTTCTTGACCAGTGTGTTAAAAGATTGACCGTGCAAAGGGTTAATAACAGTCTTGCTTTGTACTTTATCATCTCAGTCTGTTCTCACCTCCCAGTGAATAACCGAAAATGTTGATCACTCACAAACAGTCAACACCGGAGACAGGTTTGGACCCAAATCCACAACACAGCTAGCTTTCCAGATAGACACAGCCAAACCAGGAGCTAGACTTTCATGCCCAGTGAGTCTTTCTTCACAGAACCTCAAAGCGCAGGAAAGTGGCTGGGCTTGTGTTCTGTTATAAACTTGAAACTCAGTTTTCTGAAAAGTTAAATAAGATTCACAATCTTTGGAGTGACTCTGAGCCCGAGTTTCAAGCAAACCTGGGGCTGGACTTCATGCTACCGTGGGGCCAAACACCCAGAGAAACAGGGACCAAGTTGCGAATGAAGAAGGGCTGAATCTACCCTGTGCCTGGGGTTCTGGGCGATTGTTTTACCCCAAACCCCATGAAACTCAATGGATTTAATTGAGATTCCGAATTGCCCCGACACTCCACCCAAAATTCAAGCCGGGTGAGAACCATGTGGACGGAAACAATCAAAAAAATTCCCAAAAACCCTTTTGATGTTAAACTGCTAGTTTCTCTCCCCCAGCTCAGACAGAGCCATGATCTGAGCACAGAATTGGACTTGGGACCCACTGAGTTCTAATCCAGGCTCTGACACTTTCCTTCTCCAGAGATTTGTGTGAGTCACTTGTGTCGGACTCTGCTTCTGCCTTTCAACTGTAAGCGCTTTTTGGGCAGGGACCTGTTATATGTTCACTTAGGGAGCACGCGTGAGACTACATAGCTAATAAATAATCATAATAAAAGTTTCCATCAGCTGTATAGGGTGCCTGTTTTTGTCTGGCAGGACTTCAGAGTTGGACCTTCGTCAGTGTATGAACAATGCCAAGTAATCCTCGTATGAGAGAAATTATATTACTGTCTGGGGTATTTTCAGCACAAAAGTGAGTTCCTGACCAAATAAAAAGGCTTGAAATAGTCTGAACTTTGAGATGTAAATTTGAAAACAACTCTGGTTATTCCCAGCTGACACCACTACCTTTCATGCTGACATGTATTGTCTCACTGTGTCCTTATACTCCATTTGTTGATCTATCTATCCATCTGTTGTCTCTTGTCTTATACTTAGATGATAAGTTCATTGGGGCAGGAACCGTCTTTTTGTTCTGTGTTTGTACAGTGCCTTGCACAATGACTAGGACTCCGAGGTGCTATGATAATACAGATAATAATACTAATAATGTAGAGGCACGTGCCTTCAGATGAAAGTTTCTTGCTTTGCATCAATGCATCAGGCAGCCAGAATTAAGATAATGCCTTTGAGAATGGAGATGAGGGGCCCAATACTGATCTTGTTGACCCTGGTGGAAATCAGGAGTAGCACCAGCGGAGTTACACCAGATTCACTGCCTAGGGGTCAGCTAGTAAGCAGATGCTAATACAATAATGCCATTCCACAAAGTGCCCCTTATGTGGGTGGAGCTTCTGCAATGACACCCTTAGAGAGGGAAGGCCGCTCAGAGGGACATGTTCATTAAAAGGTTCTTTCTCAACAACAGGCCCCTAATGTTGCTGGAATGCAAGCCACTGTGTCTCCTAATTACTAATGCAGGGGAGTCTTGGGTCTTGTTCCTGGCTCGGGCACAAATGATGTTTGACCTTGGACAGTTAGCATAGCATCTCTGGGTCTCAATGTACGCCTTTGAAAAATGGGAATAATAACTATCTCCAGGGCCAGTCCAAGGCTTCATCAGTATATGCTGATCAAGTGCTTTGAAACACTTGAGTCAATGTCCCTCAATAAGAACAGCCATGCTGGGTCAGACCAATGGTCCATCTAGCCCAATATCCTGTCTTCTGACAGTGGCCAATGCCAGGTGCTTCAGAGGAAATGAGCAGAAAAGGCAATCACTGAGTGATCCATCCCCTGTCGTCAGGGTTGGCTCTACTATTTTTGCCACCCCAGGCAGTGAAAAAAACCTGTCGTCGCCAAATGGCCACCGCGGAAACTCTGTCGCCCCTTTCTGACTGCCGCCCCAAGCACCTGCTTGGAACGCTGGTGCCTGGAGCCCGCGCTGCCTGTAGTCCACTCCCAGCTTCTGGCAGTCAGAGGCTAGGAACGCTCAGAGAATGGTATTGCATCCCTGCCCATCCTGGCTAATAGCTATTGATGGACTTGCCTTCTTTTTTGAACCCCATTATAGTCTTGGCCCTCACAACATCCCCTGGCAAGGAGTTCCGCAGGTTGACTGTGTTTTGTGTGAAAACATTCTACTTTTTGTTTGTTTTAAACCTGCTGCCCATTAATTTCATTGTGTGGCCCTTTAGTTCTTGTGTTATGTGAAGTAGTAAATAACACTTTTTTTTCTCTCAATAGCAGTCAAGATTTTATAGACCTCTATCATACCCTCCCCCCCTTAATCATCTCTTTTCCAAGCTGAAAAGTCCCAGTCTATTTAATCTCTCCTCATCTGGAAGCTGTTCCATGTTTAGGCAGCGTTCCTCCTTGATTTCAGAGAGATCTTCTGCTTCCAAACTGATGGGAACACATGCTCACAAGTGTGTATTGTTAATAACTCTTATGTTGCTATCAGTATCCCTAAGCAAATGTGCATTGTCCTAATCGATCTCATTATCACATTCCTCACCTGGTTGCTTCTGATGATGTTTACCCCATTCCTTTTGACCAGAGAAAAACAAAACCACTCTTAACAAAGTACATACACTTAGCGACTGACTCTTCCATCTTGTGCTGCATTCTACACACACGCAATTAATTTAACACCCAGCTGGCAGTAAAATTAGGTGCTTCCTGAGCATTATGCTTTTTAAATTGCTTTTTTAATGCTTTCTGCCGTATCAGGGCCATCCTGCTGAGGGAAGGTCTAATATCCTCCCCCAAATGCAACTCTTCCCTCAGCATTGCTGGGACAAGGAGAACAATGTCCCTGTTGTAAATGTTACATTATATCAAAAATTCCCAACAGGCGCTCCAGAATCCTTGTAAATCTTCCATGTCCCGAGGTGGTTTCAGATCCCTAGCTTTTAGATTCTTTAAGCCTTGCATTATATTAACTTTCATCAGAGGTGACTCATGGTGGTGAGGGGGCAATGCAGGGTCACATCCCCCCACCCCAATTTCTGCCAGGGTTTATATGCCCTGCCCTGAACCCCATTGCCTACCACCAGAACCTTTAAATTGTGTCTCTTTCCCCCGCCCCCCCATCAACAGTTACACATTGTTGCTGGCTTTAATGGCAACGCTGTTCAGAGCTCAGAAAACAAGAGCAAAGGAGTGACCACTCAACCTGTTTGCAGAGACAAGCCATGCAACTTTTGGCTTGGCGTGATGTTGCTGTCTTCAAAACAGCTATGGGTTCCATCTCTGTGAGCTGTGAAACAGAAATGGATGGCAGGCATCAAAGTAAACAGGGATATAATAAGCCACCGTAGTTTTCTTAACCTACAAGGGAGGGGAAAAAAAGATCCTATAAAAACCATCCCATGTCTGATTTTATTCCATGCATCCATGGCTATTGAGTCTCTGTGATTCCCCTGTTTGAGATTTAGTTGCAACATCCCATTTGTTACGAGCAGATATGTAAAGTCTCCCTGGTATTCAGGTTCATTTAAAGATTTACATTTCATATTTCCTTGCTCTTTTTCTGACTACATACATAAAACAGAATTGTAAATGTTTAGGAAAATCAAAGCTATTCTTAGATGCCTGCAACTCCGCTAAGTTTGTATTCTCTAATTTGTGCCATGAAAGGGAGAGGAAATCAGGGAGTGAAGCTTGCAGTTTGCTTTTTGAGGTTTTTCCTAACTGCATTTCCATTGAAAGTTGGGGCTCAGTTTCATGTTTCCCAAGGCAATTTGGAAGTTTTGTCCATAACTCTTTCCCTGTTAAATCCAAGACAAAATTACAGGACGCATCTGTAGCCAGCTTCACTATCATTTCACAGAGCCATAGTGGAGAGCTTTAAAGTTAATTGCAGTGGGAACTTGCTTTAATATATTTTTTTAAAAGATTGCTCTACCTTTTGGTCACTATGTGGCATTGATGATGCACTGGAAAATTCTTCCTAAGTAGCTATTATTGTAAACTGTTCAGGGCAGGGCCTGTCTACTGCTCTGTGTCTGTACAATGCCCCATTCTTGGTTGGTGTTGAGGCACTACTGTAATAAAGATGATTAATAATGCTGTGGGCCTAATTGTCAACCCTTGCTCCCACTGGTCACGTGAGTATTACCATTGACTTCAAGGAGCAAAGGCTTCCTAGTCAGTCCCTGTATACACCAGAGAAAAGCTAAAACCAACATGCAGAACCCCTACAAAGTGTATGTGTGTGGAGAGAGAGAGAGTGTGGAGGGAAGGGGTGGGTAGGAAATTAGATGAACCGCTAGGTCAGAACTGAATATGGCTGAGTCCTATTCTTCTAGCTGTTTCAGTTATAGTCAACATCTCCTGAGAATTTAGCCCCATAGTTCCAGCACTTGGGTATCAAACGATGAACCAAATTCCAACCTGGAGTAAGAGGAATTTTCAGAGGCCAGTTTCATCAGCTCTGAATTTGTCTCAGTAATTTTTTGTGCTCCATCTCTGAATTTGAATTGGAAAATTAAAATCTCCCGGAATATCTGGGATTGTTATTAGGCACTTTGAAATCTCCTCCTTTGCCCATGGTTCCCTCTCAGTGAGAAAGGTGTGCTATGCTAATGGAACACTTATAGAAGCAGTATGGCTTAGTGGATAGTGCACTGGATTGGGGTTCAGGAGAAGTGAGGTGTGTCCCTGGCTCTGCCACTGACCTATTGGGGGAACGTGGGCAAGTCAATTCATAACTCGTTTCCCCTAGAGCTGTGCAGGAATCAGAATTTCCATCCTGCAGATAATTTTGTTTCAGATCTGAACAAAACCTCAAATACAGAATAGAAATTTTTGAAAACTTCTGTCATAAATATAAAGGGAAGGGTAAACCCCTTTAAAATCCCTCCTGGCCAGAGGAAATCTCCTCTCACCTGTAAAGGGTTAAGAAGCTAAAGGTAACCTCGCTGGCACCTGACCAAAATGACCAATGAGGAGACAAGATACTTTCAAAAGCTGGGAGGAGGGAGAGAAACAAAGGGTATGTGGGTCTGTCTATATTTTGTCTTTGCCGGGGATAGACCAGGAATGAAGCCTTAGAACTTTTAGTAAGTAATCTAGCTAGGTACGTGTTAGATTATGATTTCTTTAAATGGCTGAGAAAAGAATTGTGCTGAATAGAATAACTATTTCTGTCTGTGTATCTTTTTTGTAACTTAAGGGTTTTGCCTAGAGGGGTTCTCTATGTTTTGAATCTAATTACCCTGTAAGGTATTTACCATCCTGACTTTACAGGGGGGATTTTTTTTTATTTCTATTTACTTCTATTTCTATTAAAAGTCTTTTTGTAAGAAAACTGAATGCTTTTTCATTGTTCTCAGATCCAAGGGTTTGGGTCTGTGGTCACCTATGCAAATTGGTGAGGCTTTTTATCCAACATTTCCCTGGAAAGGGGGGGTGCAAGTGTTGGGAGGATTGTTCATTGCTCTTAAGATCCAAGGGTCTGGGTCTGTAGTCACCTAGGCAAATTGGTGAGGCTCCTTACCAAACCTTGTCCAGGAAGTGGGGTGCAAGGTTTTGGGAAGTATTTTGGGGGGAAAGACGTGTCCAAACAGCTCTTCCCCAGTAACCAGTATTTGTTTGGTGGTGGTAGCGGCCAATCCAAGGACAAAAGGGTGGAATATTTTGTACCTTGGGGAAGTTTTGACCTAAGCTGGTAAAGATAAGCTTAGGAGGTTTTTCATGCAGGTCCCCACATCTGTACCCTAGAGTTCAGAGTGGGGGAGGAACCTCGACAACTTCCATTTTGCAAGAACCAAAAACTGGTTTGAAAATTTCAGGGATGGTGAGATGGCTGTCCTGCCAGGGTGTCAAGCCAAACACCTGTCCAACAGGTGGTTAGCTTGGGCAGGCAGGCAGCTGGGGAGCCAGCCAGCCAGCTGAGGAGTCATGCAGCCCAGAGAATTGGCCACTGGAGAACTGGGCAGTCTATCTGCCAGTGGCACCGAGATGGCTGGCATTTCAGCCTGCCTAGTTTCCATAAAAAACATTGGCTGAATCAACACATTTCCTGCAGAACACTTTGAATCTGTCAAATCAGCATTTTCCAATGAGAAACTGTTCCATCAGAAACTTTTTGGTCAGCCCTAGTTTCCCTATGTGTAAAATGGGGCTAGTGATAGCTACCGCCTTTGTTAAGTGCTTTTGAAATCTATGGCTGAAAAGTGCTGTATGTGGGACTAGCTGTTCCTATAACCAATTATCCTTGGATATTGCTGGGTAACTCTCCTAGTTCTTCATCATTCAGTTTTGTTATCTCACATTTGCCATTTTGAATGAAGCAAAAATATGTGTGTTAAGGCTCAACATACTTGAGAAAAGGCATGGCCTTCAAGAGTTTCTATGCTGGTTACACCACCGCCTGCAAAGCACGTACTGGACCATCACTGGCCAGCTGTGTTTAGTGATGGGCATATTGCAGAGCTTGAAAGAAGCCGTCCCCCTGACCAGTTTTTATATAAAAATATTTTGAGTGTCCCCTGAAGTCTAGCTGGCTAAGCCTAGCCAAGTGGGGCAGGCCGCACATCTTGGTAAAGTTAGTGGAATTTGGTATGGTACTTTACCTTTGCAGGTCAGCACTAAAGGAATGCTTTGCACATATGAACTATCTCAAGCTCACCAAACAGCTTATTAGTTTCAGGCAGTGGCCCCTGGATTCTTATGGCCTTGATAACTTTATTAAATTCAGCCCCAGCTTATTCATCCAGCAGAATGGCCTTAACAACTTGTAGATATTTTAAAGTAGCCATCCTTGTGGCGTGATCGCTTCCAGACCTTGCTGAGAGACACGCATGTGTTTGAAATGCCTGCTTTCCTTCTCCATTTCACCATAAAGTAGCCAATTTAATTTTGCACAATACTGGTTGATAACAACCATGTGTGTGTGTCTTCGACATTTATATACTTCAGAGAAGGTCCTGCTTGGTCAGTGTGAGATAATTTCACAAGGAAAAATGGAACCAGATGTTCCTCCTTTTTATTTGGCTTCTCAATCAGACGATCTCATTTCCACTGTCAATCTTCACTCAGGTTTTCCGTTACCTTGAGGAAGGGGATATCTTTACACTTTGTGTTTTCACTTCCAACGTTCCTGACAAGAGCGTGTGGAGGATCTGAGGGAGATGGTTTCAGCTTAGTGCCTCCGAGATCATTATTAAGCTGTAATGACGCTTGAGAGAGACAGAGAGGGGAGGTGTGTGGTTTGGGGGGTGGGGGAGGAATTCCAGAGGAATTACACCTCTCGGAATGAACCTGCCTGCTCCACTGAGTGTGACAAATCAACTCCATCAACAGCACCCGAAAACAACCATTGTGGCAGCCAGAAATAAACACTTCAGATTTTGAAGTCCCCAGCCAAATATTTGTGATCCCCTGGCCCATCTGCGACGCAACTGCTGGACAAGGAAATCTTGGGATCAGCCAGGGATATACCAGAGAGAGGGGACATGCATTTTAGGTGGCCCCCTCCACAGGCGTGTGATGGCCCCTACCTTGGCTGACACAGCAGTGACTGAACTGGGGATCTTCAGAGCGCAAAGCCTGAGCTGCTGCAGCTTGAGCTAAGCCTCTCTTGGGTTATGGCTACCCTACGAGCTGGGGGTGCAAGTTCCAATTCATGTACACGTACTCACACTAGCTCAATGAGTGAGAGTCTGGGTATAAATAACATCTGTACAATAGCATGGGTGGAAGCACAGCTTAGCCGTGCCAAGTATGTATCCACAGGGCTCAGGCGGGTTTATATTCACACCATGCCACCACTGCCCATGCTCCTGGTGTCTATGCGTCTGTTTATACCCACGCTACCTCTCGGGGAGCAGGCACAAATATCTGAACACAAGCTGGGACTCACACCCCAAGCTCGTAGTGTGGGCGTGGCCTAAGCGAGGGAAGAAGTGGTTCCTGAAGCATTCAATGGTGTGAGTTTCAGTGATACTATGTACCAACCTGGGGTGCCTGCCAGAGAACATCTCTTCATACCACAGGCTCCACGCAGTTTGGAACGTCCGTCAGTCACTCACCGAGACTAGCACAGCAGGGGATGCTACTGGTAGGAACTGAGGTGCATTGCCAGAACTGTGGATGGTGGGTGCCTGACACCTGCCCATATCATCTGTCTGTGGAATAGAGTCGTGAGGACTGCATGTGTGAGTAAGGGTTGGAGAATCAGGCCCCAAGGAAGGCAGGAAGGTTTCCGCTCTGCAAACTACAATGAAAAGACCAGCAAATCGTTAGATCTTTAGAATAGACATTATTGGATGGGGTTCTACACAGAGATATTGCAGGCTGTGAACTGCTTGCAAACTATTGGAACAGAGGGATATTGGAGTTGCTGAAGTGATAAAACTGATGGCATTTGCGTCAGTTACTGTATTGAGGGAGAAGTGAAGAGACAAGAATGACAGGGAGATTGCAAGCTTTTGGAACAAAGGCTGGTGAAATCGCTGACCTTAATGGAAGAAGGGATGGGAGTAGGTACTAGACAGGAAAGACAAGAAGCTCTGTTTGTCCCATGGAATTGTTGGCAATGGGGCATCCAGGAGAGGTGGACCTGGACAGAGGATGGTTGCTCAAGCCAGACAGGGAGACCTTTGAATTGTCAGCTCAGAGATGGTAATTAAAACTGTGTGACTAGATAAGACTGCAGAGTGACAGAGCACAAAGGAGAGGGCTGAGGGCTCCTGGAGAAAGGAGACATCAGCCTTGTTGGAGGCAGTACATAGATTAAGCAATGGAGAGGAGGCCCTGCAATATGGCCAAGAATGGGTCATTGGTGACTACATTAAGGGCAATTTCAGTGGAGTGGAGGCAGAGATCGGAACATAGGGATCCAGGAGGGATACATGAAAGAGGATGCTGAGATTTCTCCAGGGCCCTACTAGAGTATTGGTGTGCAGTGTGGAATACCTGAGCAAGCCATCTTCTCTTTTCCTTTTGAATTGTGAATTTCTGAAGGGTCAGCCTTCATTATTCCTGCCTTTCGGTTGCTGTGTATGACTTACCCTGCAACAGCATAAGCTGCAGTGACTTTACCTGATGAATTTATATACAATAAGGCCGTGTTCGCTTGTTGGTTTGTTTGCTATGTTACATCTAAAGTACATTCCTAGTCCTGCAGGTAGAAGAGAGATCCCACCTACCTCCCATCTAATGGGTGCTACCAGCCTGGAAGCTGAATTCCTGGAAACACTGCCCCACAAAGCAGTGCCTGGGACAATGACACATCAGCACCAAAATTGCTGTAGCGAGCAAGACCGAACAATGAGTAAAATGCAGTAATTGCCCTCCGGCATTCTTGCAAGGCTCTGAAGTTTATATGCTGTCTCATTGAAAGATGCTTATGC
This sequence comes from Natator depressus, assembly GCF_965152275.1. Lineage (NCBI taxonomy): Eukaryota > Metazoa > Chordata > Testudines > Cheloniidae > Natator > Natator depressus. The sequence goes on from NC_134247.1 coordinate 6,860,188, forward strand.
TTTGATACCTACTGTTATTAAACTCCATTTTGAGAGCAGCACCTCTTCATGATCCTCAAATTACTCACCACCTTGTGACGTACTGGCAGCCTCTTGCACTTGGCCTGTCTTTCTCTCCCCCGGCAAGCCAGTGAGGCACTTGGAAGGAGGCAGACTCATTGGGCAGGATACACAAAGGTAAAGGCGCCTAAGTCCTGCTTTTAGGCGCCACTGTGATCCACAGAATGCCTGCTTGGCTGCCGCCTCACCCTGTAGACATCTAAAATCACTCAGCGCCTACATGTTTGCAATAAAAGTTCGCCAGGTGCCTCGGTTTCTGCCTCTGAGCATGTGCCCGGCTGCTTCGCTGTCAGGACCCGGGCTAGAGCTGCGAACTCTGGATCCATTCCAGGAGGTTTCATCACATGACGTAATGGCATTAATGTCTGACCTACTCTACTCTAAAACTCATTCACTAGAGAGCCACCATTTTGCCTTTGTTGGAAATAAGGGGCATGGTATGAATCATAATTTCACATTGTAAGCATATTGCATAAACAAACAATATTGCAAAAATCTCCAGTTGTAATGTGAATCTCTTATTTTTAAATAGCGAGATTGGGTTTAGGTTACTTTGCTTATTAAGGCATGTTTAAGTGCTAGTTAATTCCATTATTTAAAAATCCAGAAAATAAAATAACGTACCATTAGACAATTGCAGATATAGCAAAAACTCACTGATTAGACTTAAAATCAATTTCTGCTGCCATCACTAGATTTTCTTGAAACATGTCCTTTTTTTGTAATAATAATAATAATAATTAATAATAATCTGAGGTGTTCATTTCTGATTTTTCAGATTCCTTGTGTTTTGTACATTCCACAGGATGTTAACAGCTTGTCTCCCTTCATGTTTGACAGAAAATGCTTGACACCGCAAAATGCATTCTGCTGTAAAGTCATTGACTTTGTGAAGCCAGTTTTTATAGTCAGGGTCTTTACACCAGTTGTCACTGTAACAACAATTGTACTTTTTCTTTTTTACGGTACCTTCGGAGCTGCTTTGTTTTGAAGAGCCTTCACCGTCATCCATGTCTGTGCTTTTTTTTTTGAGAGGGCGAGGCAGTTGCAGTGTAGCATAGACTCTAGTGACAACACGAACGTGCCCGCGTGTGTGCATATATCAGTTACAGTGCACAGACTTTACGTCATGACGTAAAGTCGACGCCACACAAGGTAAAAAAAATGCATGCACAGGGCAACTGATGGGTAGGCAAATGCATGTTACCATGGCATTTTAAACACCAGCTGGACTACTGTATGGATCAGATTCAACATTTCAGAATGCCCTGTGATTTATCTCCAGGGTTGCGCTCAGCAGTTTCCTGCAGATTTATATTTAATTTCTGGAGACTCAAAGGCAATCGTGGAGGGTTGTCAACCCTAGCCTGGGCACCTATCTCCTGCCTAAGCCCAGAGTGATTCACGAACTAGGGAAAGGTAGGTGTTCGGCCCCGTAAGTGGCATGCAGAGCCTGATCCAGTAGATGTATCCATAGGCCGCCTAATTCCATACAAAACAGTTGAGGTGGCAGGGGGCAGCCCTGCGATGTATCCTTCAGTCTAGTCGTTAGGGTACTCCGCTGGAACACAGGAGACCTCCAGTTCAAGTCACCCCTGTGCCTAATGAGGAGAAGGAATTTGAACAGCAATCTGCCACCTCTCAGGTGAGGGCCCTAACCACTGGATTATAGAGTCATTCCAGCTCTTTCTTTGGCCCAATTAATATTTAATTGTTTAATTAAAGTGGAACAACATCAATAGGAGGGACTGAGGGAGCCCCCAGCCCAGGCTGTTTTTTGTGTCGTTAGGTGGCCTCTGAGCAGGCCCCATATGCGATTTCGGCAGCCCAATGCATATATTCCCCGGTTTGTGAATCAAAAGCAGAGATAGGAGCATCCCTGCAGCCTGGACTGAGGGGCTAAATTCCCAGAGGGGGCGAGGCTTGGCATGCACAACTCTCATTGGCATCTGCTATTGGCTAGCTTAGGTGGCTCCATGTCCAGCATGCTAGTGTTCTAAATCCCATTCTAACAGCAGGTCTACGCTACGGGGCTAAGTCAACCTGAGTTATGCAACTCCAGCTATGTTATTCATGTTGACGTACCTTAGGTCGACTTATTGCGATGTCTACACTGCACTGGGTCGATGGGAGAAACTCTCCCATCGACTTACCTTACGCTTCTCATTCCGGTGGAGTACTGGAGTCAACAGGAGAGCGGTCAGCGGTCGATTTAGTGGGTTTTCACTAGACCCGCTAAATCAACCCCCGGAGGATCAATCACTGCATGTCGATCCCCCGGTAAGTGGAGACAAGCCCTAAGGTGCCTATGTCTCCCCATTTATTGTATAGGTTTCAGAGTAACAGCCGTGTTAGTCTGTATTCGCAAAAAGAAAAGGAGTACTTGTGGCACCTTAGAAACTAACCAATTTATTTGAGCATAAGCTTTCGTGAGCTACAGCTCACTTCATTGGATGCATACTGTGGAAAGTATAGAAGATCTTTTTATACACACAAAGCATGAAAAAAATGGGTGTTTACCACTACAAAAGGTTTTCTCTCCCCCCACCCCACTCTCCTGCTGGTAATAGCTTATCTAAAGTGATCACTCTCCTTACAATGTGTATGATAATCAAGTTGGGCCGTTTCCAGCACAAATCCAGGTGTTCCCCCCCCCCCCCCGCCACACAAACCCACTCACTTTAGATAAGGTATTACCAACAGGAGATCACTATCCTTACAATGTGTATGATAATCAAGGTGGGCCATTTCCAGCACAAATCCAGGGTTAAACAAGAACGTCGGGGGGGGGGGGGGGGGTAGGAAAAAACAAGGGGAAATAGGTTTCAGAGTAACAGCCGTGTTACTCTGTATTCGCAAAAAGAAAAGGAGTACTTGTGGCACCTTAGAGATGAAGTGAGCTGTAGCTCACGGAAGCTTATGCTCAAATAAATTGGTTAGTCTCTAAGGTGCCACAAGTACTCCTTCTCTTTAAGGGGAAATAGGTTACCTTGCATAATGACTTAGCAGAGTGACATTTGATTTGTGTCCATTTATTCTTTTACGCAGAGACTGTCCAGTTTGACCAATGTACATGGCAGAGGGGCATTGCTGGCACATGATGGCATATATCACATTGGTGGATGTGCAGGTGAACGAGCCTCTGATAGTGTGGCTGATGTATTGTATAGCAGCTTTGGCACCTAACTCAGGCTTTGTGGCTCACATTGTTGTTCTTATGATTTTTCTAGGCACTGTAATGCTCAGCATTGCAACTCCTAAGTTCCTTTGTGGATCGGGGCCATGGAGCTCAGCCCCTTGTAAAGAGGGAGTCCCTGGCCTCATTCAACAACTGCCTCTTGGTCTGCTTAAGTAGTGGTGATGATAGGCTTCAAACATGGCCCATGTTGTTCTTGTTTGGAAGGATGAAGGCCTTGGGGTTGGTAGGAGGTTATGGAGATATCCTCAGAAACCTGTCATGGCTCTCGAGGGGAAAAGAAGACATTTGGCTTTGAGGAGGAAGCATGCATTCTGTGTCTTCCTCTTTTGAGTGGAATATGAGCACAGCACAAGTATGTCTTTGTACGCAGCGCATTCAGCTCAATCATTTGGAATGTGCAGGAATCCCGCATACCCAGTAAGCCGATTTTCAGGGTCATGCCTGTTGCCGTAAACACTATCTGACACATGGCAAAGTACTGGAATGGGACAAGTTCTCCAAGCAGCTGGCAAGGGCTACACAAATTCCATTAGTGGATGGCATGTCAGCCAATAAGCAAAGGCCCCTGTATAAAGGAGGCTTGAGGATCACCATTTCCTGTGAATTAATCCAAAATGGCTTCACTCGACATCACCCCTTGCAGGGAAGACAGCAGGAGCTCATGCAGCAATTCCTTCCCAGCATCCTCGTCATCTCTTTTCTCTCTGCGAGCAAAGTTGAAAGTATTTCTGATGAAGATATAGAAACTGCCATCAATTTTTAAAAACTCTCTCTATTCAATTGTCAACTTCCTATCAAGCTGCAATTTTCATAGCCATTAAAATAGTAATAATTTATCACACTGCGTCCTTTTGATCCCATAAAAACAGGGAGAAGGCAAATCCTGCCAGAAACAACTGGAGGACCCTGGTCTGAATGCGAAAAAGTGACCTGTCTAATTCTAGCCACCTGCTTATCCTTTCCCAAGACCATCTTTTGGTCCCACCGAAGTCAACAAGAATTTCATCCTTGATTTCAGTGGAACAAGGATGTAGGAACCTTAAGGACAGAATTTGGCCTCTCATGCCCCAGTGCTCCCTGCTCGCTTCTTCTCAACCTGTCTCGCAACTCATCCAGACCAGAAAATATCCAGTGTACTAGGCCAAGATACTGAGGAATATTGGGGAGAAGATGAGAATCCCATAGTGATCTGAGGCTGCAGCTCTAAATGGTCTATGCTAGGCTGCAAGTGAAAAAGAATGAGCAGAGAAAGGCATAGTCAGAGCACAAGAATAGTACCCAGAAACGTCTTTCTTTTAATCCTGGCTATGACATGGATTCCCTCCGCGGAACTGGGCTAATTACTTATGGCCTGATCCAGTGCCCATTCCAGACAATGGGAACCTTTCTGTTTGTTTCATTGGGTATTGGATGAGTGCCTTCGGCCAAGGTTTTCCAACTTGGGTGCCCAAAGTGAAGTCTATATAAAGGCACTTAAATAAGGGGCCAGATTTTCAGAAGTGCTGGGATCCTTCAGCTTCTGTGAGCTTCAGTAGAAGATCTCCTGTGCCACTTATTTTGAGGCCTAGATATAAATTTAGATGCCTAACTGTAGGCAACCAATTTTGGAGAGCATGTCCTTTGCCTCTCTGCCTCCATTCCCTCATAACATGAAGAGAATGAGCCAGGCTCCTGGCTAGAAATCGGCACCGCTTTACCCAAATTACTACACCGATTTATACCAGCTAGGAAAGACTCTGGCTCCAACTAACTAGTCTATTTACTTTCTTATACCACACAAGCACTGTGCTATCTAAGCTCCTTATTTACTGCTATCTAGTATGAGTGTTGGGAGGGTGTTTGTAACGTATTCTTCAAATGAAAAGCACTAAGTGATGATGATGTCGTTACTGTTGTTCTTGATATATTATTGGGTCTTTTTTATGACTTAGGCTCATATTAAGAGCTTGGTCCAGTGGCCTTTGAAAGACACCCATTGACTTCAAAGAGCATTGGCTCAGGCCCTAAAAGGTTGTTGTTTCATGAGCTGTGTATTTTCTGAGCATAGCTTTCCATTCCCTGGCAGTGCGCAGGTAATGCGTTAGCAACACCTGGACCAGATCCTTAGCTGATACGAATGTGTCTCTTTGTTGGCTTCAATGGAGCGATGCTGATTTACACCAGCTGAGGATCTGCCCCCGGTCTTTCCGATTACATGTACAGTACATCAAAGTTCTTTTTTTCTAAAAAGGAATATACAGTACAATTTCATTGCAAATGTCTGTAATTAAGCTACCTAGCTGCTACGGCAATAGGCACTATAAAAATAATAAGATAAATATTCCAGCACAGTTTAATTCTGATGAAGCTGAGCTAAAAACCTTTCCATCATTGCTCATTACCGAGGCAGCAAAATGTGCTTAATAGACTATCTTACCGAAATTAGTGAAAACATTAAACTTCCCCAAAAAGCTTTCTTTTGAAAAGTTGTTCTAAGCAAGTTTCTAAAATCTCAGAAGTATTAAATCCTCATTAATAGAAGCTCAATGTATTTATGGTGTCAAAAATGTGTTTTATAAAAGCCAAAAGCGGAGGTGCACAAGTTGCCTCATTATCAATAATCTAGCATCATCCCTTTTATGTGTCATTTCTTTACACAATATACTATCATTTATGACTTTTAGCAAATACATCATGGCAAAGGATTACTCTCATCAGAGGCAGTCTTTGAAAGGGATATGCTAATTTCTAGAGAGCAAGAAAACATCAAAACAGTGCCAGCAAATAGCCAAGGGACTTTCATGTCTTAATATCCCTCAGAAGTGCTTTATCTCCTAGTGCAACGTGTATCATAGTATAAACAGGAAATGAAACAGCCAAGGCATCAAAGAAGCACCAGTGCATGGCTGTAATTTTAGATCAGGTTTAATAAAGGTTATCTACAGCAGGCTAATCAAACAAAAGGGTGTATGTTTTAAAGCGCCATTTGATAATTTTCATTTAAAGCTCCCGATCAAAGAGATCCTAACAATGTCTTACTGACTCTGGATAGATCCTTTGCCTCACTTTTCAAAGTAGCTTAGCTTATTGGCTGTAAAAATTGTTTTGATGTTCTAATTTTTTAGGTGGATGAGAGATCAGAAACTGCTCTGGTTTCACGTACGCCTTAATTTGTAAAGCAACAGAAAGCGAATTGGAAGCAAAATGAGCGGATGCATCAAAGGTCAGGAGGATCCTGTGAGTCACCTTTGCAAGCTTGAGTGAACAGACTGAAATACACACCAAAAAGTTCCCGCCCCCAATCACAGTCATGCATGGTTTCTGTAGTTTGGACCAGGCCATTGACTGACTAGTGAGAGTTAAGGTAAAATATCTGGGAAGTTAGAGGGATGGGAAAGCAGAATGAACTGGCGGCTGGGACTGATTGATTGAGAAAAGGTCCGTGAGGTCAAACTGGTTCATAGCTCTAAGGATCTGCTTCTTCTGTGGCTTGTACCCATGTCAGTATGGTGTAACTCCACCGGCATTGCTAACACGTAATGTGGTGTGCAGCTTTACCAAATACCTGTGTACTTGAAATCCATTGTGGGCTGGGAAGCACGAATGACAGGGCCAAAGACCAAATGTTCATTAGTGGCCACGGATTGTGGGTGCCTCTGCATTTTGGGTGCTCAATCCAAAGCACCTGGGGTCTCATTTTTAGAGATACTGTATAGATTACCACTCCAGTGGAAGCAGCTGGTGCTCAGTATCTCTGAATATCAGGACCAATGTATCCTGAGAAATGGAGACACCCAAAAGTTGAAGACACTTTTGAAAATTTGGGCCTAAATGTCTCCAGACAGCTGAGAAGGGTGAGTGTCTAGTCTCTTGTAATGAGGAGGACTGAGGAAGGATTCTTGGAATCCACTCCCTGCCACTGCAGTGAGCCTAGATGCCTTCCTGTCAACCATTTTCCCATGAGTAAGCTGGGCTGCTGGTTCTCAGAGGATGAAAAGGACTTATGGGTGTAGACTCTGTCTGGAGCTAGAAGGCAATAGGAGGGAGCAGCACTGGAAGCGTCTCCTTTTGTTGTGGTTAGAGGCCAGGTGCTGAGAGAGAGCTTTCCTCGTGGCCCTTAGTATGGTTGGGCTGAAATTTTGGCAGATCTGGGCCCTTTAACTCTTTGTAGTTTGGGTCCTGCCCACCGGAGACATCGTGTGACAGTGCAGCAGTTGAGGTCAGCTGACCAGCTCTTGATTTAACTGCAAAGGGGCTGCAGGCAAGGTGATTTCAAAGATCTCTCCACTCTGGAAATAGCTTCCTCCTCTATGCAAGAGAACCCAGATCTGTTGACCTTCTGGTACATCCAGTTCTGAAGAAGTGAGTGGGATACGTGGTAGACATGGGGGTGGATTAGTAATTTCAAGCACAGGGACGATGTGGTCACATGACTCCTTCCAAAAAGCCGTGTGCTGAGGAGAGTTTGTAATTTCATTACTAGGGGGGTTTCTTTTGGTAAGGTTTATTATTTTTCATGCACATGAACCCAAAGCACCTCAGGGAACATTTTTTAAAAAACCGAATAAATAAATACTCCATCCCTGGGTGGACTTATATGAGCCAGCTAGAAATGTGCTGACTACCAAAAGTTCTCATTCCCGTGCATTTCATGAACATCTAGAAAAATATCCCTGATGTACTCATCATGTTGCTTATAAAAATTCCAGACCTTGAATATATACATTCAACCTTGGTTTGTTTGTTCGGGTTTTTTTAATTATTAATCATTCTTATTATTTTTAAATGAATTGTAAATTGCCTAAGAAATGCTAGTTGCCACAAAAATCCAATGATCAGCCGTGAAAACTGACCATTAATAACAAAAACCAGGACCAATTTCATGAAACGTTCATGGATCATGGATACTTTTAAATTAAGGATATGCTTCTCCAATAACAAACGGTCACTATTCCATAAAAAGGCGGGGAATGGCTCTTTCTGCATTTTGCAAAAGTAGAGTTTTGCCATATTATTTGGCAGAATAGTCTCTATTTAATAGTCTCTCTATTTTTATATATATATATATATAAAGAACCAGAACCTGTTTTCATTTAAAAACAAAAACAAAACCCCCCAAATCACAGGCACTGTGCTTAGAATTTCTATCTCAGATACTTAGCGGCTAGATACATGTGATATATCTGGGGACAATACAGATTCTTTCACCTTTCTAGGTACCTGGTTCCAGTACAGACCCAGGTAGTGACCAAAATATCAGACACTCTTTTAGTGGCCTGTTTGAAATGATATGATTGGTTCCCAATCCAGTTACTGAAGGACAATAGGCTTCCAGATCATGGGGGGAGGGGAATCCATAACACTTGGTGCAAATTGCCAACCTTCTTGGCAGTCCAGGAGAGACGAAAGTGGAATCTTTCTTCCCATCAGAGCCACGGTCCTCCATAACAGGGATTAGGACAGGAAGAGGTCAGTGTTAGGGAAGCTTGCGTTGTTGCTGCCCATCATGTACCTGTGCTATGGATAAATGGGGCTTTTCAGGGCTGCCAGTGCAGTGATTTTCATGAGGATTGTTTTAGAACAATTTGATTTCTAAAGGTTTCTTTATCAGTCTAGATTGTCTAAGCAACACAGTGGGTGAAATCCTGGCCCTGCCCCGTGCCTGTGCTTTTCATTTAGGTTCAGAGCCAGCTCCCCTTGATACGTATAGGAAGACGCCCATTGATTTCAAAGGGAAGTTGGATTCCAACCTTAGGGTGACTTTCACCCCTGTGCAGAGGGCCCACGCAGGTCCTACGCACAGCTCAAGTACCACAGAAGCCCTCCGATGTCTTCACCTTTTGTGGATTGTCTGAGCAGCTTGCAATTTCCTGGATTTAGGCCCTGATTCAGCAAGGTACTTCAGCACATATCAAACTTCAAGTGCATAAGTACTCCTATAGACATCAGAGCAGTATCTGTTAAAACAGAGCTGTGTGATATATGCATCCAATCAAACCGAAACTTTCTGGATATTGAACACTAGCAACAAGCTGCTCACAAGTGACCGACCTAGCCCCCCCATCCTGAAAACATGCATGAGTAGCTTGATGGATGTGAGCATGTCCATTGAATTGAATAGGAGTATTTGTTTGTGTAGAGTTATTCACTTGTATAAGTATTTGCAGGATTGGGACCTACAATTTATTTGTAGGAATTTTTTGTCCAATAATTTTGTGTGTTTGAATTTAGGGCTTTACCTGAGCAGAGGGGTCATCCCACACAGATCCAATTACAGGATCAGGGCCAGAATTAATGACATTGATTACAATTTGTCAGTGATTTACGATTAGCTGAGTACTGTAACTCCGTGAGTGGAAGCGTGAAAAATCAGAGCAAGTGGCAAATTCTCATCCCCAACCTGCCAGAGCTCAGTAAATAGTGTTCCTAAGTCCTAAAATTATCCACGATGGTCTCCATAATCTTTATGGAGGAAAATTAAGTCTTCAAAGAAGGAAGGAATCTAAACCATCCCTGATTCAAAGCAAATTGCCACATGCCGACAAACATTTCAAATGATAATATTTTGCTAACGCTCCATTAAATCATGGGGTAGTTTTTCTGTATTTCCTTTCCCATTGCTCCCCCATCTACATTCACACAGGGAGTTGAAGGGAGGAGAAATTCCCTGTTGAAAAGGAGAAAAAAAATATTGTTTTTATTTTGTATCATGCTGTCGGGTAGAATTTTGACTCCGTCATCCTATTTCCTACTAAAGCTGTTTCTTCCAGACACCTTCCAATCATTGCTGACTACCAGGATACCTGCAGCTAACCAGGAGCTGTCACCTCTCTAATCAGTCTGTCATCTTACACACTGTAATCAAAAGAATAGTGCAACTGCACTGTGTACCTTAACAGTCTTTTTATGGGGGTGCTGCTGCACCCTTGTATGTTGCTAAGCTAATGTGATTGCTTAGATTACAATTCTACTTGTTACATTTATTTGCCTTAGGCAGCTATCACCTTGGTAACTAAGGCCCAGATCCACAAAAGGTATTTAAGCTCCTAACTTCCATTGAAATCATTGGAAGTTAGGAGCCTCAGTACTTTTGAGGATCTGGCCCAAAGTGCCAATTGTTGATGGTCTTGGAATAAAAAGATTGTTACTTTACGTTGTGCAGTTTCGCTAGGCTAACTACAGCGTTAGCGATGTCACAGTGTGTGTGTAATATCGCAGGGAAAGTACAGCACAATAATAATTCTTCACCAGTGAAACTTGTCACACCAGTAGGTTGGGGCATGATCAGTACATTATTGTCAATCATTTACTGTTTATCTTTTACAGAAATTTCTTTCAACACCTGAATGACACTTGTGCTCATGGGTGGGAGGAGAGGAGGAGAGGCGAAGTCTGGGAAGTTTAAAAATTAAACCATTTTGAGTTATTTGAATGTGTAGTAAAGAGACCTGATATTTTTGAAGATTTTTTTTTTCATGCTCATGTCATTCAGAAACAGCTGGGCTAAGTTTTGTAGAGCTTTCACCTAGACCAATCAATCAATAAAGTAAGTTTGAGGGCTGATAGTATGAGAAATTCCAGGCCAAGTGGATGGTTTTTTAAAAAGTTGCAACTCAGATGTTTGGAAATGAATGGATCTTTGAACTTGTATTTAATGGTGGTCCTGTGGCCACACCTTGTAGTAGAGGAAACATAAGCTAGGTTAATTCCTGCAGCCTGAGAACCCATTGAAATCACAAAGGGTGGCATTCTGGCCCCAGAGAGGCTAATGGCAAAACTTCCACTGAGTTCACTGGGGCCAGGATTTCATCCTACATACGTATTTGTGTCTGGAATTCTGCAGCTCAGGATCTGAGGGACCTAGCACCATCTACAATTGTGTTAAAACCCCACGCTGATTGCTTCTCTGAACAGCATCTATAGAACTTCTGTCCTTGGGTGGACCCTTGCAGACGGGGGTTTTATTTCAACCCTTTACAGGATGCCTTTAAGAAAGCTTCACTGCAAAACCTGGTACGCTGGGGCAGGGAGGATGCAATACTTATGTCTTTAAGTGGGGTATGCTGGGATACTTGGCTCTGCTATCTAATATCACTATTATCAAGGAACTTAACTTCAGTGTTAGGCTTGGAGAAGGGCAGAGGTAAGTCCTGCCTTTGTTCTAGCTGTAGTTCGTCCCAACAATGACACACAAGATCTAGGATGGTAAAAGTGCCATGGAGCTATTTTATAGGTGTTTACTCAAGTCTAGCTCTGTTTTCTTTTTAATCAGCCAGTTGCAGTGTGAGCGATTCAATGCAGCCCTGATTAACTCCGCTCCACTTAACCAAAATGCCTTTTTAGCTGTGGGTGTAGTATGGCCCTGGCTGGCATCTTGTCACCATGCTGGGTCTCCACAGTGGGCCCTGTGTCTTTCTCTTCCAGACACATCAATACTTAAGAATGTAACTGGTACCCTGCTCCAAGCTTGAAGGACTCAGTGTAGAGACTTGCCAAAACCCGCTGCCTGGGCAAACCAGCTCCCTAAAGTTTTTCTGAAGATCTTCCCTGTCCTGTGGATTCACACATGGCTGGATCCTCTCCCACATCTTCAGAGCCAGGACCCGTGGGAGAACGAGCAGGACAAGCGACACACCATCTAGTGTAGCAGAGCCAGGAGAAATGGAATGTGATTAGAGAGATTCCCAGTGCTCGCTATGGCAAATAGGAAGGAAACAGCTCTGGGGCCTCACCAGACACAGTGAAGAGAAAATGAATTCTGAACAAAGTAATTCAAGTCCCCCTTCTATCCTCCACATCCAGTCTGTCTACTTTGCCCACCCCCAGTCCTGTGCTGGTTTTTGAGCTATCTGGTCTATGTGGGACATCTTCACAATTAATGTTTGCAAAGTGCTCTTGCTTTTGTACCTCGCTGACTGCCACATGTCATGCGACGCCTACATCCAATAACATTCCTTGTCCATTATTTGCACCTACAAGACAGGAATTTTACATTTGTTTATTAATTAACAAGCGCTATATTTAAACCAGAACACAAGACTCAAACCTCCTTGAACTTTTGGGGAGTTGGAGTCCGATTCAGATCCAAACTTCGCAGCTCGATCCCATATCTGTAACATGGATTCAAAATCATATCTAGGAATTTCCAGTGATCCATCTAGCCCAGTATTCTGACTCTGACAGTAGGCAGTACTAGCTGCTTCAGAGGCAGATATAAGAAACCCTGCAGTTAAAGGATAACCTGACCAACTGAAAGTTTCTTCCTGACCCCCGTCCTCCCCCCCCCACACACACACATTAATTAGAGTCTGGTTTATGCCCTGATGCGTGAGGGTTTTATCCTTTCCAGAACCATAGGTAAATCCAGATCTAGATTTTACTCTTGGGCCCAAATTTCACAGTGTAGGCCAATTTCTAATTTTAACTGCCGTGAAGACTGGCATATATCTATGCCACTAGATAAAACATACACTGTAAATATTTTCCCGTGCAATTATAAAATTAACAACAATGACAGAAGAGCTTTCACATCAGTCCAACAAATTCTACCATGCACAGCGACATATAGAGACATTCAATCATAGGACTCAGCTCCTACCCTGCAGTTTCATCCAGTAGTGAAACCCAAAAGGGGCTTAACTACTTTAGCAGTGTATATGACATTAAGCGGTTGAAGAACAGAAATGGCTCAGGAAAGATCAAAATACATATGTGTCGCTACCGTAGCCCCTTTAAATGTGCATCATGTTAAAGTAACCTCATCAAAACAAAAAGAAATGGTTAGGTTCAAAGTTAATTTCAAAATAGGCTTACTTGAGGAGGAGGGGTCATCAGTATTTTATTGATTATTATTTATTAAGGGACAACAGACCCTGCCATTCAATAGACCCAAACAAAACAAAACATTATCTGCTTGAGCAAGCCGGTTGCCGTTTTTTAATGTGTGTCAGTTTGCTTATTATTTGTGCCCTCAAACTCCCATCACCAGTCGGTCCATCCTTTGGGCAGAATTGGGCTTGAATTCAAAACGTGGATTCAAACACCTCTGAACTTGGGGCATGGGTGAGAGAGGTCAGATCTGCATCCAAACTTTGCACTAGGCCTGGCCTCTGTAATGTGCTGAACAAAATCCCTGAGCTAAACATCCCTCTCAAACGTAGCGAGTATCTGGAGTTGGAGCTGAGTTTTGTTGCTGTCAGTCCATCACTGGCCATACATGAAGCTTGGTGTTATATTGTACAGAGCTGTTTGAAATGTTCGTAACAAAGCTCAAAACCACCTGAAATGATAGGGGGTCTACTCTAGTTCAGCTTTAGATCAGCTTTCTGTGTAAAGCTTGACTCTAAGTGCTCTAAAATCCACATGGTTACCCAAATTGCTTTGAAATGTGGTGGGCCATGGTTGTGGAAAGGTTCATTAAATTACCCAGAACTTCTGGGCAGATTTGTGGGGTTTGCATCAAAATCCCGTAACATCTGCCATTCTCACTGGCACTGACACCTGGCTAAAACTCAGAAGTTCCAACACAGTTTTGCTTTCGGAGGTTAGGTTTGTTGGTTTTAAGGGGTGCAAAGCTACCTGGATGGAAGCCAAAGGCAATTTGGTGTGAATCCCTGCAAAGAATGCCTACCCCCACCACGAGTTCTGTACAACTGAATTGTGTTACACTTTATTTCATATAATGTCACCGATCTTTCTGGTTGACAGACACGGTGTAATTAATATGGCCCATATGACAACAAAGAAACACTTCCTTTTCCCTTTCCATGCAGCTCAGCAGCTTCTCGTTTCTTCGGGATTTCTCTTTTAAATCCAAACTTTATCCATTTATTTTTAGAATCTGAGTATCAATAGATCCTGAACTGGCTCCAGATCCAAACACCAGGGCTGTTTGGGTTTGTTGCTCTGTATCTAATTCTGGAACCAAATGTCCATGAAGTTTGACTCCCAGACCTAACCATCGTCCTGTCCCTGAGCATAGGGAGTAACTTCAAAGGAAACAGAAAAGGAGTACTTGTGGCACCTTAGAGACTAACAAATTTATTTGAGCATAAGCTTTCATGAGCTACAGCTCACTTCATCGGATGCATTCAGTTATGCTCAAATAAATTTGTTCATCTCTAAGGTGCCACAAGTCGTCCTTTTCTTTTTGTGAATACAGACTAACACGGCTGCTACTCTGAAACCTGTCATTATTCAAAGGAAACGACAGCTCTACATTCTGCCAATCCCCACCTTCCCCCCCCCCCATCCCCCAGGTCCAACTGTGCAGGAGGCTTTGGGCTGGTGTTCTCGTTTGTGCACATCTCAGTTTTTTCAGCAAACTCAGAGAAATCCACATCTCACTCCTCACTGGCTAATGGTTTCCTTAACACTGTAACTTCAAGCCACGACAGCGGTCCATAGGAATCTAGCACTGCTAACTGTCCAAGTAATGATTAGCCAGAGAGACAATGATCTAATACCGATTGATGTGGAGGCCAAGATAATGTAATTGAAAAACTGAGTCAAAAGTGCCGCAGTATTTCCCCTGGTGCTAAACAGCATCTTTTGGAAGACAGTCTGTTCTGACTGTGACAGGCATGCATAGAATTCCAGACAGAAAATCCCTCTTCTCTAACAGAAGGGTAAGCATTGTATTTCCAAGCTGCTTTCTTCCAGCACTTCTAACCAGCAAGGGCTGAGATCAATTAACTTACACTATGTTTTCTGGCCAAACTTCTCAGCTGTTACGGTGCTGTGCAGTCTACAAAGTGTGTGTGTGGAGGGGGGGGAATATGCAAGTTCTGTCGGGATAGGAGAAATGGTTCTGAAAAGAAATAAATCTGACCCAAGTCTTCACCCAAACCTGAAACCCAAGCCACTTTATCTGAAAATCAAGGAACCATCCAGAGGCGTTGTGCCCATATGATAGCTCCTCCACCACCTCCTGTTCCAGGCTCCAGTGGAAGGGGAGTGCCCAACGGAAAGGGTGTGTGGCTGGGGTAGCCCTACATTCTGGCAATCCCCTTATAGCCAGGTGTGACGTAGTACTGCCCTGACGCTACCCTGCTGTAGACTGGAGACTGCTTCAGCACTTGGATTGGCCCCAACACTGAGGTGTGGAGGGGCCCGTAGTGGTGGCTTAAAGCTACTCTTTGCGCCTTCCTCTAGCTCCTGCCATAAACACAGCTCCGAGGGATCAGAGAAGGTCCTTATTCCTGGCTAGGATAGGATGAAGAACAATGATGGGTTTAGGTCAACATTTTTGGGGCAGGATAAAACTCACCTTAGCTGCAGGTGTGTTCAGTTTTCTGCTGCGGCTGCTGTGGCTTTGGGGCTCCCTAGTGGAAGATCCATATGTGTTCCCTACTGTCTGGGGCTTCAGACAGCTGACCTCCATGCAGCCTGCATCTGACAGAGCTAGGCTGGCACCTGAGCAGGGATTTTTGAAAGTAAACCCAGTTATATTCAGAGTTTGTTCTCTCATTTTGTGGAATGGGGCAGACTGGACCTGAGGGGCCATTTTAGCTGATTCACTGAGTTGACAGTGCAGTGGAATTACCAGTCGACGGTGGGAAAAGCTGCTCCTGATGTATTTCTAGCCTGGGTGGATGTCGGAGGTACTAGGAAGCTCGTCAGGGAGCCGTTTTTTGTGAGCATTCCAGCCCAGTTGTGCAACCACTAGAGGTTTGGGTTGATGATGACTGTAACTTGGTGCTTTCAGTTTGCTGCAGAGGTTCATTCAAATACTTTCAGCAGTTTGGACCTACATGGATGGCAGCAGCTCCAGAGTTTTACAATAACAATAAGGCAGAAGGGAGCATGTTGAATGGTTTTGATACAGAGCCATAAACCAATCCCAGGGTCCACTTCACACCAGCCCAAGGTTCACTCAGAATATTCACAACCCTCAGCATGTCTTTCAGTGAATCTGGATGAAGCTTCAAGTTTGTAATGAAACCCAACATTTTGCATGGCTTGATTGCTACATTGCCAACATTTTTGCACAAGTCTTGCTTGGATAAATGTCTGAAACTTTTACTGTCGTATTAGCAATGGCACTTTTGAACCTTTTGAAGTTCACTCTCGGGCAGATTAATTCAAGATGCTTGGGATCTGGATGCAATGGGTTGGATGGGGCTCAGATGCAGCAGTGAGAAAAGACCAGTTTGGGAGATATCAAGAGAGAGAGGTGTGCTCTTCTCTATCTTGTTCATTGAGAAAGAACATGGAGCAACAACCCATCTGTCCTGGATGGACTGGGCAGTTTGGGTTAGAAAGACCAATACATCTTCCAAGGGCAGCCCTGTGTGTAGCAATAAGATCTGGGAGTCCATGGGACAGGGCTGAATGGAAAAATCTATTCAAGGGGATTAAAATGCTTTGAAGTTTTAGTAGATCAGGGCTGTGTTTTGGTTTAATTCAATTCACCCTTAAATTTGCCCCTAACTCATATAAAATAAAACCAAGAAACCCACCTGTGGTATGTACGAATCAACTGAGAAGAGATTATATATATTTTTTTTTCCCAGCCTTGACCTTCTTTAGTGTGTGTGCTTATTTGTACTGCTGAGCAGAACTATACAATAACAAATATAACAACATGAAGGGGGCATTTCTGAATGGTTAGCAACATCTGCAGCCTTGCAGGAATGTGTCAGAGAGTTAATTATTGTGTTCAACTGTAATTCTATCATCCCTGAACATAAAGTAGATTGTCTGGGGTTTTTTTTCCCCCTTGCTGAAGATAAAGGAGTTAAGTTTAATCATTAAATCTCCATCTTGTTCCATGTAGGTCAGGCACTGAACCTAAGTCAGACATTATAGCATTTAGCAACCTTATCTCCTTTACAATAAAGAGCAAGCAGGAAGCTGACTGTGTTGTATACTTTATATATATAAAATTTATTTAAAGAAAAGCCATCTTAAAAATGGCTGGGAAGGAAGGAGATCCTCCAAACAGCTGCTTCGGTAAACAGGATGAAATCAGATAAAGAAATTACTGTACAAATATTGCCTCATCTCCAAAGCTCAGAACTTTTTTTTTTTTTTTTTTTTTTTTTGCTTTTGCTCTTTTTTATCTTTGAGAAAGATAATGAAAGAGGAAGCTTGAAACCACATTTCCATTGATGTTCGAATACACAACTGCTGGATTTAAGAACTGGAGGAGATCAAAGAGAATGGTTTTCATTCCGATAAAATTATACCAGTTCTGGTACAGGGTGATGGGCTCATTTATGAACTCTGAGTCAAACAGTTGTTAAGGAACCTTTTTCTACGTTTTTTCTTCTTTCCTTTGCTAAGCACTAAATGAAAAATGCCTGGAATTCCTAAGAATTAATTAGGAGTGTAGCTAATAATGTTATAATAGATACATAGTAACATTGTTCATCTCTTTTAGAATACTGTCTCGGAGAACAAAACATCTGTACAATCGAAGGGGAATAGGAATGTCTGTTCTTTTGCTACTGTGTGTTACAGTTCACATGATATGAAAAGTTAAACAGCACTCTATTATAAAAGTATATATTCTGAAACCATGCTGCAGTGATTTAATTTTTTATTAACACATAATCTTACATTGCCAAAAATATGGTAAGGTTTAAACTAATCAGAATGCTTTCCCTTTTTTTGGTTCCACAGCAAATGTGTTTATTATTGAATGTTTAAAAAAAAATCTCAGTTAAGATCTATATAGTATGCAAAAATGACATATCCACGGTGGAATGGGAATTTTAAGAGCCTCCTCTAATATTAAACAGGCAGATATCCCACGCCTGTGCAAGGCTTTGTTGACTGCAATGGAACCCCGTACAGACATGGGCCTTTGTCAGCATGGAGTTCATTGTACAACTGGGGAGTAAGTCTTATATCGGGGTCCCTTATATTGCAGTCAAGGTAAAGTGTCATTTTGATCGAAAGCCTCCTTTATAATAACTTCACATTTGTGTGTCCTTAAGGATCTGGAAGTGCATTAAGAGCTTTGCTTACTCAGGAATGACTTCACCCACCACTGCAATGCAGCCACCTTTGGAGTGGAGTCTGGCAGCTGTTGGTAAGTGTGACGCTACCAATCAACTTAAGAAAAGTAAAGAAGATTACCCATAAAGAATTTTACCCATATACAGTTTTAAAATATAGGGAGAATTGAGGAAGGCAGCTTATTATTACTTGAATTTGACCAAAATTTATGTTCTCAGTTTTTCTACAATTGCACTATTACTGGAAGAGTACATGCCTCCAGAATGCCCCCTGTAAATTACAAGACAATCAGCCTTACCCAGGGTTAAGCTGCTCATGAATGTGGCCCACAATATTGGTGATGATCTATTCCTAATATGAGATTTATTTAGAATATGTATAAAAATACATGGACATAACTTTAAACATGAATCAGAGTGGAGACTATGTGAAGCTCTTACCTCTTTGTCATGGGGTTCTGTGTAGGGTGTCTCTCTACTGAATGTTGACATTGCTAGCAGGAGCAGCAGAATCCTATACTGGGCTCTGGTAACTTGAATGGTTTAGGTTTCTCCTTCAAAGTAGCAAAATAAAAGTCCAGAGATGATCGGGGGGGCGGGGGGGGAGAGATAATATCTTGTGGAAATTTTCTTTCCCCCTTCTTCTTAAATTTCAAAATATGAAATTTCATAAAAATGTCAAGCAGCTCTATAGCTGGTCAAAAAAGTAGGGGGAGGGAGACTGTGAATTTCAGCACAATTTTTCTAAGAACTTTGACATTTCATCTGGGTTTTAAAATTCAAAAAATTTTGACCGGATCCTATGAAAGGTAAAATGAAGGAGGAACCTCGTGCTAAAATGTGATGATCTGAGGGATCTGTCTATGTACAGCTTATGAATTCTGGTTCATTTCATGAAATTGCTGTATCATTGAATGCCTCAACGTCTAGTAAGTCAACCATGGGCTGACAAGGTCTCTGTCCAGTGTCACCCTAGAAGAACCTACGGCACTAACAAAAGAAGTTGTTAACCTTAACGCTTGTGCTCTGGCAAGGCAATGGATATACTAAGGATAATGTGGTTTCGAGAGGAACAAATGCACAGGCTTTTGGAGGGAGAGGGAACTTTTTTCACTGTGGGACCAGTCAAAGTCAAAGGAAACTGGCTGGAAGAGAGCAAGCGAGAGAGAGAGAGAGAGAGAGAGAGAGAGAGAGAGAACAGACTCATGTTCCAGAGGAGAAGCGTCCGAGAGGGGGGACTTGCAATCCTGAAAGGATGCTAACCCAAATCCTGAGGAACACTCCAGATTGGTGAGGAAGATAAGGTAGGGAATGACATATGGATGTTCTATTGCTTTCTCTAGAGCTGTACGTTTCTTCTTTGTCTGAAGTAAAGAGTGATCTATTTGGGAACCCTGTTAGCAAAGTCTGTGTATTATGTGCTTCAACTATCCCGTGTCCCCGGAACGGTTAACTGTAACCCAGAGTGCCCTGGGAAAACATGTGATTAAGCTACTGAGGAGTCTGGGGGAGCTGGCACTAGTTTCAGGATCCAGGCAGTTGGTCCCTGAGGTCTCAGCTCTCAGAAATGGGGGGCTAGACAGAGGATCTGCACCACAGGAATGTGCTTAGAGCGGGATTCAGCTCAGACTCAGGAAGCTTAAAGCATACGGGTCCCGCATATTGGGACCCATACACAGCAGTCTGGTAAGAGTCCGGAAGGGGAACTCGACTAGAACTGTGACATAAGCCTTTCTCTTCTAGGTCACTACTTCAGAGCCAGCCTAGGTCTGGAGTCAACTGTTTTGTCCACTGAATGGCTGTTCAAAGGCTTGTGTGAAGTGAATTAGTGGTCTTCACTCTGTATCAAAATGTGCCATAAGCAATCAGCATCCTGGTAGACTCAGAGAGGCCAAGGGCTGAAATGGGCCATGGAGAAGGAATATCCTCTTACCTTTCGAGGATCTGAATTAAAGAACATTCCCAATTATATCAGTTAGGATGTAAATGTATAGAGATATAATGTCGGATGCCTGAGGGTGTAAACTGACTACTAAATGTTTATGATTCTGAAGAAACTTCTTCAATGAGCACTTTCTGACGCATCTGGCATTGGCCACTGTCCTTGACGGAACACTAAACCAGATAGACCTTGAGTCTGATCCTGTCTGGCAATTCATGTTTCTATGTCCCTCTAATGCAGGGTTAAGGAAGAGGTGCAGGGAAAAATTTGTGCTCGCCTACCTGTTTCTGTGAATAAACAGGGTTTTCTGATGGTAATAAAAACAAACAGAGCATTTTCTTACATTAACTTTAAATTTTCTCGATGTTCCAATGTGGAGAATCTGGTAAAAAATACCCAGTAGATGCAGCCCTGCTGGTCTGAGCACCTTCCTTTAGTTTTTCTGTTAGTTTTTTTTTAATTAAAATCTTAAACAGAATTTGTTTCTTGCAGTCTTGCTGCTGCCAAGATACTTACCAGATGTGGCATATGCCTCAAAGGAGCTCAGAACTGGGTAAGCTCCTAACCCAAATTATTTTACTTGCCATTTCCTTTCTTGGCAAAGGGCCCCATAGGAGAGCATCTTAAACCGTCCACTAGAAAGGAAAATGTTATATCGGTTTAAAAATAGTTTGTGTCTGGGCTGGGCATGGAGGGCAGCTAGTGTAATTATAAATGGTGATTAACAAGATCATGCCTGCTCAAGTCACTTGTGACTTGCTGAATTCAAGTTAATGACCATGAAATGCATTATTAATAATACTCGGGCCAGCTGCTAGTACTATGAGTGACATATTTAAAGTAGCCAATGGAAGCCAGTAAATAGTATCATATGTTAACAGTTAAGAGCTTAAGCCCTTCGTTGAAAACTTTACCCCCATGGTGAGTGTTTGAAGTTTGCATTCTGCCTTTTTAATGCTTTTAGAGGCTTCTTACATTCAGCTCTTTATAGCTTCAACTTCCCAGCTTATTTTTGGAGCTTCAGACCAAGAACTGGGATTTGGAAATAGCGTTTGAGCCTGTGTGCAGTGACCGTTTTAAATGGCAGAGGGGTACATTCATTTTGCCTAACTTGGGAGCCAGTTGAAAACTGTGACTCAAACTTGGACCTGACTAGGCTTGGATTCCGCTCAATAGAAGGTGAAGAAAAGAGCAGCAAAGTGATAAAAATTAAATGGGAAAACAATTCGGCTGAAAGAGCTGACAGAATGAAAAATCAACAAAATGTGTGGAGCAAGTACAATTCATATCGTATGTTAAGACACCACCTAACAAATCCATCAGGCGGTTACATTACAGGTGGGAAAAGATTCACAAGCTAGAGTTTTGCAAAAAATTAATTTGAAAGGTTTGCAGAAAGCTCTGACTTCACAAGATTCACCTCGCCCTAATTGAGCTTGTGTCTTCAATGACCTACTCCTGTTTCTATCTCCATGTATATCATTTTAATGTCTGTTTCTTCAGTTCCCCCACATCTTCTTGAAGGTTTTTGTCCTTCTCCTTCCTTTGTGTTCATGCAGCTCTCTCTGTTTCCCAGCTTACGAGGGTCAGAAGTACCAAAGCATCAGGAGAACGCTTATTAATGAGACCTTTCTAGCTTGATTTTCCTTTCAGCAATGCATCTGAACTTCAGAGTTTAATCTGAACCAAAGTGCCCCCAGCTGAGGGTTGTCCATCATCACTACCCTGGCCAACACCTGAGTTCTAAGGGACCCTATCTAAAGCAATGCATGTGCCATCCCATCCAGCTCCCTCCCTCTTTTGAGCATGTCCAAACATCTCCAACTATCCATGAGCCTGACACTGCCCTTCTCTCCACTCCACATCACCAGTTAGGCTGCAGTGAAACACACATGCCCGCACCCTATTTGTGAGGCCCTAGAGTGCCCTACATGGAGACAGCAGGTGCTCGGATGGCATGATGGATAGATGAAAGACAAGGTGGGTGAGGTAATGTCTTTTATTGGACCGGCTTCTGTAGGGGAGAGAAACAAGCTTTCATGCTCACACAGAGCTCTTCTTCAGCTCTCAATGGGTGGACAGATAGCAGGTGGAACTGAAACCCAAATTTCCAAGGGCGAGAAAGGACAGTTGGTGTCTGCAATGGCCTGCTATTATCATTGTATTACAGCCAGCCAAGATTAGGGTCCCATTATGCTAGGTGCTGTAAACCTCGTAAGAGACAGCCACTGTCTCACACGTTAACAGACAATGGGCAGGATTGGAGGGAAAGAGGTATCGTGACTCGTCCCATGTCACACAACAAATCAATGGCAGAGACAGGATTAGAGCCTAGGTGTTTTGTCTCCCAGTCCTGTACACTATCCACTGAATCATGATTCCTCTCAGAACCCCCTTCAGGCTATCGCTGACTGCCTTGGCTGTGGAATTTGCAGGGTAAGAGAGAAAGAGTAGTTCCCTCCCTCTGATAAATGCTATACTTTCATCTTCTCTTTTTCCTTTTCCTCACATTCTCTCCTGTTCCTTTCTTCTCTCTGCCTTCCTCTTCACTCCTTCATCTCCCCTTCCCTCATGACCACATTATTCATTCCCTCTGTCACCACCTCTCTCAGTGTTCTGCCTTCCTTTTGTTAAGGCCAGTCCTGTGCAGAATTTCACTGGACTGCTTATTCTATGCAATGCAGAATCACGCAAGATGCAGTGTAAAATATAGATGCACAAGTGGACAGATTAATTCTGGTGAGCAACTCGACATGAATGCTACAGGGAAGCTTCATAAGTCTGTGGACCCGTTTGTTCTTACTAATGGTCCATCTTGGTTCAGAGCTCTTGTATAAGCTGTTGTTAATGGTAAGAGCTTAGCTCTGAGAATGAAGGAGACTCGGTCAATTGCCAGCTATGTGCCAATGAGCATAGACTAACACAGTGAGAATTTCCTGGACGTCTAGCTTCTGTTGTGGCCCCATTGCCAGCTACCATCCCTGATTTTGACCTGTTGCTGGCTGTCGTCTTGTCTGGAAGGCTAGTTCTTTGGAAGCAATGATGAATCAACAACATGGGTAATTTTCTGGAGCTGTTACAGCTCATGAAAAGATATTGACCTTCCAGTTGTGCACATTATGATCACTTGCCAGAGAATGCAAAATACAGTCCCTCTGAAATTCAGTATGAGCTCATCAACATTAATGTTGCATGAGTTTGCAAGCAGATGGCAGGGGACATTCAACTAGTTGGAATGTACTCTATAGTAGTAGACCAAACTTGCATGTGGCAAACAGCTGAGCTTTGGCCTGAGGTAGGGGATACCACTCCCAACTTAACAGCACATAAAGAATGTGTTTACATCCAGGGCTATAACTGAACATGACTCAGCCCCACTCTGCAATGACGTAGGTCAAGAGCTAACTTTTTGGGGACTGTAAAACTGTATAATATTAACATCTAATAACAAACACCGTATTTTTACATTCATGATAGCACTTTTCATCTTGAAGGATCCCAAAGAGCTTTACAAACTGTCCAGCGATATACATTATTACATATAGTACTGTGTATACAATATTGTTGAAGGGTGATAGCCACTTAGTTAAGAGTGCAACCAGCCTCCATTATATACCATTATTTTAGCCCCCTCTTTGTCCTCACCCCCTCCAACTATGGCTTGGGAAATTTGTTTGACGTGAAAATTGTCGTTTTCTACTTTGAAGGTGAAAAATAATTTTTCTACAAAGTTTGAGGAAAATCTGTCAAGCCATTTTTGAGTTATTGGTCATTTTAAAATACCCTGATTTTGACTATTCATTACCGATTCTCTAGTGTCTCTGTGTCTCCTCCTTGCTCAGAAATGCCCCACTACCACTTCAACCTTTGCATATAGTGAAATCTTTCCTTATAATTATGTATTTACAGAAACTGGGCTGCACCTGAGCAGTTATTCGTTACGCTTGTTGTGGCTGGTATTGTGATGAAATACACATTTCCTTGCACTTGATAAGAATGTGCCTGTGTTTATTATGTAGGCCAGCGGCTCTCAGCCTTTCCAGACGACTGTCCCCTTTCAGGAGTCTGATTCGTCTGGTGTACCCTCAAGTTTCATCTCACTTAAAAATGACTTGCTCATAAAATCAGACCTAAAAATACAAAAGGGTCACAGCCACACTGTTACTGACAAATTGCTGACTCTCTCCTTTTTACCTTATAATTATAAAATGAAACAATTGGAATATAAATATTGTACTTTCATTTCAGTGTATAGTATACAGAGCAGTATAAACAAGACATTGTCTGTATGAAATTATAGTTTGTACTGACTTCGGTCCTGCTTTTTATTAGCCTGTTGTAAAACTAGGCAAATATCTAGATGAATTGATGTACCCCCTGGAAGAGCTCTGTGTACCCCCAGGGGTACGCGTTCCCCTGGTTGAGAACCACTGAATTAGGCAGTGTAACTGCTCACTTCTTTGCTTATAAGAGTTGGGTTTTGTAGCTGATGCAGTAGATAGATGATGTAGTAAATAAACACTTAGCAACCTTAACTGGTTTTTGCATTGGTAGCTTTCGTTTTTGGAAGGCACGTACTGTATACATTCGTCATAGGGTAAAATGCGATCTTGGGCAGAAGGCTAGCACAAGGACTATATGTACTGTATGCATTTATACCTGTCCATATCAAAATCACATTGAAGTGCAGCCACCTCTGGGGTGGAACAGACCAGCTATTCTGCCTCGCAACATTGCACAGCAGTTTAGGACACAGAGTAAAGAAGATTGTGGTATTCCATTGAAGTTGCAAACAGGACTGTAAATGGATAGCTACTCGGCATGGTATTATCACTGACCCATTTAGTTTGTGGTAGCACCAAGAGCCCTCATAAGGCCCTGTACAAACAGATAGTAACACATTAAACTCCTACCTAATGCAGAACTATTTTAACTCAGAATGTCTGGACATTTGCTTTATGTCTCAAACACCATTATTTTCATGGGCCCCCTAACACCAGGCTGAGCTTTTGGCTCACTACCAGCACAAGTGGAGGAGTGTCACCTACAGTACTGAATCGCCAACACCATTTCCTTTGCCCCTTCTCCACCCTATCCCTCCCCCCCCCCCCCGAATATTTCCTGGAAGTCTCCCAATCATGCTCCAAATGCAGCTGTTCAAGGGAGCGCTAGGCTGGAATCCTGCCCAGCTGACGCATAGCTGCACAAGGAACTGGAGTGGGGAAGAGAGCCCCCTCCCCCATCGTATACCATTTCCACTGGACAATACAGTGCAAGACTTTCCCCTCTAAGTCTAGCTGGCAATGCCCTTTGCAGGGGCATCATTTGCTTTGGGGCAAGAGAGGCAGTTGTCCTCTGCAACCTTGGTTTGCACCATCCCACCAGACTTTTCATAGGTCTATACGGTCCATTATGTCGTCCACTCCGCCCCCTTCCTCCCCCCCAACATTGTGGGATATAATATAACCACATTAATGTTCTATATCCTGACACAGTCCCCCTCCCCCCAGAATTTTTCTAGGACATGAACCCTGCCCCTGTGCCATCCAGTGAAGTGGTATTTCTGAGCTTGCCCAATATCCTTACTGGCCAACCCCCATGTTAGCAAACAAGGGATGCATGAGCCACAGCTTCATCTCCCCTTCTCACCATCTTCTTCCCAACAAAGGGACAGGGGGACTCATTTCCTTCTATCAGCAAACGCCTCCAAAAATTCATTGCAAGGGGGAAAACATCAGACAACTTGCCCATTCTTAGCCTTGTCACCCCCCCCCACCCCCTTCTATATCAAACACATTCCAGCCATGCCTGTCTGCTGCTACAAAGCCGGCCAGCTTAATAATTAATAGCATGGAGGGTTTACAATAATTAGCCACTGGGATGTTTGCAGTACAAAAGGGGGACCAAAGGCAGCATGGGTTCCTGCAGCGTCACAGATGCCATGGTGACGGGTGCAGTATAAAGATATAGATGGAATAGAATAGCCTTGGAGAGGGGCATGCCAAGAGCACAGCCATGGGACACATGCACAGCACAAATTCATGCAGGAGGGGAGCAGATGTCCACTGTTCCCCCAACCTCAAACCCAGCACTAGTTGGACACAGGCGCCTCTGGAACTGGGCTCAGACCTTGCATCCAGGTTGGGCATGAGGAATCCATTCCTCACATCTCCCTCACAGTTTCTGTGGGACTTGGCCTTCCGTTCCAGGCTCAGGACTGGGTTATATATTATTATTTTACCAGGCTTAGCACCTCCCGGCTCTCACCAGATATAGGGCCTTAGGCTCAGGAGCACAAGAAACAACATGGACATTTTGTTACATTCCTTGGGTTTGCATCAAGCTCGATTAGAAGCGGTGCTTGGCACGGCAGCATGCTCTTGCTTTCTGAGTCTAGTTAGGACGAGTTGGTCATTGACGCGTTGGGGGAGGAGCAGGAAGCCCAAACCGTTTGTAGGCAAATGGCGGCTTAGACGACGTTTGAGAAGCACTGAGCTTGATTCGCCCCATGTTGCTTGGTTTCAGTGCAGTTACACCAGAGTAACGTTGGAGTCACGGTGGTGAGTCAGACCCACTGTTTCCATGGAAGTCCAAAAGCATGGTAAGACTACACGAAAATAGAGGTTATCAGTATCACCATGGTTTGGATTAGTTCCTGTCATCACTTCTGTGTCCCCTATTTCAATGAACCAAGACTCCTTCCAACCGCCGATGCTCCAACAGTCCTTATGTCACCCCTGATCCCAGATGCTTTTTATCCAGCTGGTTAATAAATAGGACAATCTTAACATTTCATTTATTTTAAAATTATTTGAAAGGTTGCCCTCGCTGTGGGAGAAGAGGCCCAGATGTCCTCAGTACAGGCTCTTCCAAACCTCTTAAAGACAAAAAAAAAAAAAAAGTGTATGCCAAGTGAGCCTCATTAAAGTACAGACCTTGTCCTGTTTAGTATGGATCTTACCATTCTCATTTACTCCCTTACTGTATGCTGGTCCTCACCTGCTCTTCCCTGTCCTCCAAAGACCTAATGTTCCCCGCACCAACTATCCCATCGAGTATCAATGTCAGATCTCCATTGTGAAATCAGATAGCGCTATCCACACCATGACTCTGAACAAGCCCCTCATGGGGAAGAGATGTACAACATTGTTAATGTTAAGAGAGGCTCAGCCCCTTGCCTGTAATCCCTTTATTATTATAGATTAGTCTTGAAATACTTACCATGACTCTTAGAACATGGATTCTCCACCTGAATGTCTCAGCGCTTTTTGCAAGCATTAATTAAGCCTCATTCTATGAGGCAAGTCAGTAATGTTTTGCATATGGGTAAATTGAGGGCACAGTTCAAAAGGTCGGTCCAAGATAATACAACATGTCTGTGGCCGAGTCAGGGAACAGAATATAGGAGTGCTAATTTCTCTAGACAATGTTTCCTCCTAAAAGAAGAGAGACCAGTTCTAAAAATCAGGAACCAAAAAACAGCTCAGAAAAGGGGAAATAAAGTTTAGAAAATGACACCTTGAACAAGCTATTTGGAAACAGAGCATAAAAGTTAGTTTAAAATTAAAATCTGCTGGTAGGGATACGTGGAATAGGTTCTGTTTCAAACAATGGAGTTTGAAATGAGGGTCAGCACTCAATGTAAAAATGACCAGAAGGATTTTCAGTGCAAAATTATAATCACCAAAGGTCACAAAGCATAAATAGAAAGACTGTAGAAACATAAGAGAGGGGATGAGGAAAGGGCACTTAGAAAGGGTGTTGGCTGTGTGGATGCCGATCCGCAGCCGTACTCCGAAAACAAGTTTTGTTTAGTTAAGCCCCAAGTCTAACAAAGCTGAAGGTTCAGGGTTTTGCCAGTTCCGGGTTAAATTGTGACCATGTCACTATTGCCCATGCAAAGCGTGACTGGGTTTCAGAACTACTGGGAAGCAAAAGGATGAATCTGGCTCCTGTGAATGAAAAAACGCAGCCTAAGCTGGGAATGAAGCTGCTAACATGAATGCACCAATACTTACCTACAATAAACAATGTCATCTAAGGCCCCTCTCTCTAAACAAAAGATGGTGTTTTTCTTTCTTTCCATACTTCTTTTCTCTCCTGTTGATCTGTCCCGTTCCACCACGTTTCCCAATAAGCCCAAAAATGTAGGGAAAGGAATGTGGTCTGTCTATGAACTAAAGACCAATTGATGTAACTGATTGTTTTGATGAGGAACGCACACGCTTTGAAGTGGAATCTCTGCATGCGGATTTGTAATCCGCTCTTCTTCACTGAGTAGCTTGGGGGCTACGGATGGGGAGAGCTGCAGAAAGAGATGTGTGTTTAAAACAAAGTGGAGTCATCCTCTTCCAGAAAAATGAGAAATCTTCAAGACCCAGGCAACAAAGTTGTAGCACTGAGGGGAAATAACATGGCAACTGGCAATGGTGAGAACCAGGAAAACAGGTAGTCCACCAGTAAGGTTTAAATAATTACTTTCAGGAGATAGGAGACCTAAGGGCATGGAGGAAAAGGAGGAGTTGGTAAAGGTCTGGAGTGAACCATGGGGCTTTGGAGCAGAGGGTACAAGGATGCATTGGGAATCTAAAAAGAGAGAGAGATTATGGGCCTCAGTAGCAAAATAAGTGCTTATTTCATGGCACTGGCTTTTTGTTCCCTCACAGAAATCTAATTATCTCTCACACCAACATGCTTAATGAATGAACTTGTACTCAGGTTGCTAACCTGTGTTGAAGCCCATAACACCACATCTACGCTGCTATTGTTACCCGAGCTAGCTAGATTAAAGCTACAATCACACTGACAGTGTGGACGTAGACTCTGGTTGGGAGCAGGGAACTTTGACTAGCTCTCTAAGGTGCCATACACAACTACAACCCATTACACCTTCTGAGCTTAAGGTACTTATTAACCCTTCAAAAACCGAGATGCGCCCCAACCAAAACCCAAGATGTGACCACCCCTGATTTTGCATCGTAGGGTCTCTTCTTAAAGGAGATGGGGAGAAAAACAAAGACATGAAAATCCTAGACAGTGTGAAATATCCTCGGGTAAGAAAAAGGGGTTGGGTGGAATACCTGTCAGCAGCCAAGCAGGGCTTTTTATCCCACTTCACTGCTTCTTGGTTATGTAGGAGCCTGAGTGTACGGATACCAGTGAGCACATGTCTATATGTGAGTGGTCTATTGACTGACTCATGCCTATTTACACTATTGTAGTACCACCCTAAAACGCTGCTGGTGGGAGTCGTATATTTCCAAGCGTAAGAACAATAATAACCATTTTGTATTTCTTTAACTACTTTAGGGCTACCCTTGCACAGATACCACTCCCATTGACTTCAGGGACAGCGTAAGGGCAGAGTTTAGCTCTTGGAATTAAGGGCAGCTGTGCAACCCGTTGACTGTTGTTTAAAATTGAGTGAACAGGCATTATAGGAAGGAATGCTTTGAGTAAATGAGTATTTTGATCTGTATTGTAATGATGATGCCAGCACAGGCACTAAATACCTGACTGGCCCCAAAATTACCATCCCCTTCCAGACTTAATTTTTAACAACATCGTGACTTTTATAACTCCCTCCCAAAATATATGTCCACTGAAATCACACCAATAATGGTGGATTACAGGGGTGTGACTATAGATAATTCATGTCCCAAGAAAGCTAGTTCTTCTGATATTGTTCAGAAATGGTTCATTTCCTTAGCTAAAAAAAAAGGGAGGGGGGTGTGTGGAAAGAAAGCAGTAATTGAAAGTCGAGCCCATTTAAAATATCTTAGATCAAAATCGAAGAATGGAAGCTGTTTTTTCCATTGCAGAAATGATTTGGCCTTGAACCATGCAGACCTTGCTTGCTATTCTGCAATTGAAAAGAGTCTTTTGTGAGGATTTTTTAAAATAATTACTACAAAGCACTTCAAGTGGAATTCTGATTGTTGTCTCTTTCTCATTTCATGCTTTCATGACATTTTTGTTCAAGGATGAATCTTTTATGAAATGTCTGTTTTAGGTTACACCCTCCAGAACCTTATTATTTGCGTTAAAAAAACAACCATCACGGGCAGAAGCTTATTCTTTAAGCTTCCCCATTAGTCTAACTAAATTCATCAGAATAATACCATTATTCATGCAAAATAGGTGCCATCTTTCTTTATACCTCTTAGCAAGCGATTTAACTGATTTCTACATATATGCAGTTCAGTCTTCTGAAGTCTCTGCAAAGTATGAAGATTTTCAGGCTGCAAAGAACTATTTACTTGACCATAAATGTACATATATCACTTGTACTTAAAACTGGCCCCTCATAACACAAAACCCATGCAAACCTCACTGGCTCCAAAAAAAGGACAGATTCACTTTCCAAGCAATACTCTTTCTGTTAACAAAGCTCTAAGTTTTCCAGGTTCAGCGAGCCCTGCCTGAAAATAATGGTCCAAAATTAGCTCTCCATTTTATGGGTGCAACTCTCATCGAGTGGAAGTTAGCCCAAGGTCTTGCCTTTTCAAGGGCTATTCATAAGGTAAAATCATAGAGATAAGAGATAGATAGTCTACTCCATCCCTGTAACAGGATGGCTTGCTCAGTAGGATGGAGAGCCTAGGGCTAACCCAACCCTGATTATGGAATGAGCCCCAGCTGAGGGGAATCAGGTAATTCCCTATACTGTAAAGAGCAGAAGGTGGCTGCTGCAGTGTTTGAGTTTTTGTGTGTGTGTGTTAAAGCATGTGCGGGGAGCCCAGGGAGCTGCAACTATGCTGATGGATGCTACAAGGAGAAAAAAAGGGTCCTGAAAGAGCATGTCACAAAGGAACTTGAAGGGTAAAGCCAAGCAAGTGGTCAGCTCCTGGGGGCTGGAAACCCTGCGTGTGTTTGGGACTGGACGTCAGAGCCCCAGAAAGAGAGAGCTGGGAGGACTGCCTGGGAGATCAGACTAGGATGGAAAAAGAGTCTGGGGGTGAGAGAAAATTCCAGAACTAAGTCTGGACTTTTTCTTTGTGTTGTTGGAATGGAATCTAGTTTGGGACTCTAGGTTGTTGTAAACTGGTGTTTGTATTAAACTAGCCCTAGGCAAGGGTATTGTTAATCAGCAAGAGTATTGTTAACCAGAGAAAGCCCCTATGAGTTCTTATAGGGCCCTGGAGAGAGGAAAAACAGAGGGGAGCCTGCAGACACACCCCTGGCCAAGAAGGGGCGTTCAGTAAACAGCAGTGCTGTTACAGTTTTCCCTAGGACAGTGGTTTTCCAGCCATGGTCTGCAGACACTTGGTGATCCGCAGACTATGTCTAAGATTTCCAAAGGGGTCCACACGTCCTTTGAAATTTTTTAGGGGGTCTGCAAATGAAAAAAAGGTTGAAAAACACTAGGATATATTGTCATGTAGACTATCACAAATAATGGGGGGATGGACCCTAATAGTGAGATTTTGGGATTTGTTCTTTGAAGTCAATTAGGAGCTTTTGACTATCCCACCCTAAACATTCATTCATATTTTTAATGAATTAACTGTAGCTATGCTCCAACAATTCACCCCCTACCCATTTTCCACAATCACTCCAGTGAGTCAGTTTAATGACCCCAATGTCCATGGAAAACAAATGTCAAAGCTGTGTGCACACAGTATGCATGGAAATCAAAAATTTTTAATTCATAAAAGTTTTCAAGCCAGAGGGAGTTGTAAGCTCATCCAAGTGAGGGAGCAGAACCAGTGCCCTGTGACTTCTCTGGTCAGTTACAACAAAGCAAGACAACAGACTCAGAAGATTCACAAACAATCCACAAAGTGATACATTTGAAATGGTGCTAAAAGATTAAAAGAATTGTTCTCATTCAACTGCAAGTTATTGGAGTAGATGCAGGAATCAGTGGGTGAAAAATCCATGGCCTAATATAGACTATATCACAACTACTTTCCCTTCTGGTTTTAAAACCCATGAATACATTCAAGGAGATTGAGATCTGTTCAGAGAGATTCCATGGGCAGAAAAAGAAGCTAACTTCAATGAATAAGTTATTTGTTTTGAATCATTGAATTAGCTCTAGTCTCCTGATAGAGGTTGTATCAGATATTAAACGGACACCACACTTAGTTTAAGACAGAATATTTTATGGAATGCTTGGGGATGGGCATTAGGAGCACGTGAGCTACCATTCCACACTGCACACAACT